>NW_025333984.1:10650000-13187500 GCF_019186645.2 Phyllostomus hastatus | reverse complement strand
AATAATGAGGAAAAATTGGCAAATACGTAAATTAATCTAGATCTTGTATAAAATAATTTGTTCCTTTAGTTCAGCATGTATTTAGCATTTGCTGTAGTAGGCTGACAGATATCCACCTAAAAATACCAGGTCCCAATCCTTAAAGCCAGTAAAATGTCATTTTATTTTTAAAAAAGGAGGGGTTGAAGATGTGATTCAGGATTTTGAGATGAAATATCTTGAATTATTTGGGTGGGCCCAAAATGTCATCACAAGTGTCCTTATAGGAGAAAGGCAGAGAGAGATTACAGACAGAAGAGAGGAAAACCATGTGATGGAAAGCAGACTCAGAGAGAGAAGATGCTACATTGCTGGCTTTAGAGATGAAGGAAGGAGACAGGAGCCAAGAAATGCAAGAAACACAGCTCTGGATATTGGAAAAGACCAGGGAACCAATTCTCACCTAGAGCTTCTGCAGGAGTGTCCAACCTTTCAGCATCTCTGACCACACTTGAAAAAGAAGAGTTGTCTTGGGCCACATTAAATATATTGTGATATCGCTTCTCGGCCTTTTGGCTAAGATCAAGTGTAAATACATTGTGACACATAATCACAAAAATATCTCATAATGTTTTAAGTAAATTTATGATTTTGTTTTGGGCTACATTCACAGCCATCCTGGGCTGCATGAGGCCCATCGACCACAGGTTGGGCACCCCCGCAGGGAATGTGGCCTTGCCAACATATTGATTTCAGCCCTGTGAAATTGATTTCGGACTTGTGGCCTGTAGAACTGTGAGAACATTCCTGCAGTTTTAAGTTACTAAATTTGTGGTAATTTGTTACAGCAGCCACAGGAAACTAAATGTACCTACGATGGCTGGACATTGCTCTAAGTGTTTTGAGATACATCAATCAAGAAAACAAAGGTATCTGCCCTAATGGAGCTTAAGCTCCATATAAAAAAGCAGATTGCATAGTATGCTAAAAAGTAACATGTTATATGTGAAAAAGGAAAAAGAAGAGCAGGGCAAGTGAGGAATCAGGAGTGTATATGTCATGGAGTTGGCAAGCAAGTTAGTATTTTATTTATTTATTTATTTATTTTAAATGTTTATTTATTTATTTTTAGAGAGAGGGGAAGGGAGGAAGACAGGGAAAGAAACATCAATGAGTGAGAGAAACATCAATCAGTTTCTTCTTGTATGTACCCCAACCAGGAACCAAACCCACAACCCAGGCATGTCCCCCAAACTGGCATTGAACCAGCAACCTTTTGCTTTTGGGGGATGAGGCCCAACCAACTGAGCCACACACACACTGGTCAGGGCACAGGTTAATATTTTAAATAGAGTGACTATGGTAAGCCTCATTGAGAAGGTGGTGTTTGAGCAAACACTAATGTTCTAATTTGACATATTTACATTTTAAAAAGAGGGCAAAATTAAAATATTGGACAATAAGTATGTGTAAGTTGGGAGAGAGGTGATCAGAATGAACATGTTTGAACATCCTTATATTAATTGGTAGAATTTAGATATTGATTTTCAACTTTGTTAAACATATATGCTAACATATCAAAGGTAATCAGTAAAAGAGTAGAAATTGAATATATAATTTACAAATAATTAGTGGAGAAAATGGAATAAAAAACAAAAAATTTCAATTTTTTAAGTTGAGAAAGGAGAAAAAACAAAGAAAATTGGAACAGATACAGAGCAACTAGTAAGATGTCAGAAACAAATACAAATAAATATAACCACAATAAATGCAAATGTACTTAACTTGCCAGGTAAAAGACATATTAGTCGGATTATGGAGAAAAAACAAAAATCCAGCTAGCATGGAAGAGACACACCTAAAATATAAGAATATAGATTGCTGAAAACTAAGCAATCAAGAATTATACCAAGCAAATACTAACCAAAAACCAGTGTGGTTATATCAACATAAGACAAAATAGAATTTAAAATTCATTGTTAGGGTTTGAGAGGGTCACTGCATAATGATAAAAGGTGGGAGATTGTAAGGCATTTTCTCAATTATTGATAGGTTAAAATTAAACTGACAATTAGTAACATATAGAAAATTCAAATAACCTACTTAACAAATTTGGTTGAACACTGCTGCTATGAATGTTCATGGACAAGTCTTCTCATGTACATGGAGCAAGAGTTTTTCCAGGATGAGCGTAGAATTCCTTCATCATAATGTTTGCACATTTTCATAAAACACTGCAAATAGAATTCAAGTTCCATGTCCCCCTCTCTTGACCTTATTCTCCCTCTTCCTTCAGAGATAACCACTATCCTGAATGTAGTGTTTATGATTTTAAAACAACTTTTAAATTTAACTATTTCAAATGGATATATATATTCATTCATGTGCCCCTTTAACATTATATTGTTTACATTTAAAAATTTTTTACAAAGGCTTTGGCTGGTGTGGCTCAGTGGATTGGGCACCAGCCTGTGAGCTGAAAGGTCCCTGGTTCGATTCCCAGTCAAGGCATATGCCTGCGTTGCGGGCCGGGTCTTCAGTAGGGGGTGTGCAAGTGGCAACCATGCAATGTTTCTCTCCCTCTCATACTTCTTCCCTTAACCCTCTTTCTAAAAGTAAATAAAATCTTTTTAAAAAATAATTTTAATAAATTATTTAAAACTTACAAAAATGGTATCATACTGGATGTGGATCAGCTTGTGCTTTGCATTTTCACTTATCATTGATTTAGAGATTTATATGTGTTGATATAGTACTAATTCATGCATTTTTAACTGTTTCAACTTTTTTTTACTAATTCCTGATGTTATAGGAATAAACAGTCTTGTATATATCTCTTTGCACACAGTGAGAGAATTTCTCTAGGATATATATCTAAGAATAGAATTGCTCAAATAAGATATGGACACCTTTTTTTAATCAGCTTGGCTATAACCCACAACCTTGGGACCAACTTGGACACCTTTTTTTAAAAAAAAAGATTATTTATTTTTAGAGAGTGGAAGGGATGGAGAAAAGGAAACATCAATGTGTGGTTGCCCCTTTCATGCCCCCTACCAAGGACCTGGCCCTCAATCGAGGCATGTGCCCTGACTGGGAATCAAACCAGTGACCCTTTGGTTTGCAGGCCTGTGCTCAGTCCACTGAGCCATACCAGCCAGGGCAATATGGACACCTTTGACTTTATAAAACATCACCATATTGCTTTTCAGAGTACTTGTGTCAATTTACAGCCTCACCATGGATGAGCTGACATTACTTATCACCACCATCATCTAGTGCTATGACTTTTCTATTTATTTTGGTGAATCTGATGCATATTAAATAGTGCCTTATTGTTTTATTTTGCATTCTCTGTTACAGAAATATACCATATGAAACCTTTGGATTCTAGCCATTTGGGTTTCCTCTTCTGTGATTTGCCAGTTCATATTACTTGCTAATTTTTGAGTTGCCTATTTTTCTTCCTGACTTTGTAAAAATTAATAAAAGAGAACCTCACTTAAAATGGTGCTAGGAGGCTAGAAGAGAGAACTCTCACCCATGTGTCACTTGCACACTACTGACCCCAACAGGAAGAGACATCCCTTGTATCTCTCACAGGAGGAGATACTACTTTACTACCTCAGCATGAGGAAGAAAAGATTTCTCTTTGCTCAGTAACAGGTCAGCCAAAGGGAGACTGCCATAACTCAGCCAATGAAGTCACTTCACTATACGCTGAACTTTCACTTTCCTGCAATGAACAGTCTTCATTTGCAACAGCTCCTACCAAGTCCAAAAAAAGAGCCTTCCTCTCCTATTTCTCTGGGCTTGTGTGTCGTTCACCATTAGACCTTACATCCCAAATTGCAATTATTTGTTGTTCCTGAATAAATCCATTTTTGCTGCAGAAATGTTTGAGGTCAGTAACTTATAAAAGTTATTTACATTTTCTGAATATTAATCTTATGTTGGTTATCTGCACTATGAATATCTTCTCCCAGTCTGGATTGTCATTTCCATTGTTAATGGGGACTTTCAGTTAAGTTATACTAGAACTATCTCAACCATATTATTTTGAACTTTGTATTTTGTTTTTTCTAAACTTATTTTCCTGCCCCCTTTCTCTGACTCTATTGGATTGATCACATTTCTCCCTTTACTGGTTTGGCTGTTACACATTTTGCTTCTAATTTGGTCACCCTTAAAATGTTAAAAAAAATTTAAATTTATAAATAGTGAAATTGATTTTGGACTTGCAAGTTTGGACAAATGTATAGTGTAATAACCACAATTAAGACACTTGCAAGTTTGGACAAATGTATAGTGTAATAACCACAATTATTATACAGAGTAGTTCCATTGCTTCCCCAAATTCCCTCTTACTATCCTGTTTTAGTTAGCCCCTCCCCCATGCCAACCGTGCTAATTAGTTGGTGTTCCCTACTCCTGGTTTTGCCTTTTGCATAATGTAATGTAAATGGAATTGTACTGTATTCAGCCTTTTGATTCTGGCTTCTTTTACTTAGCATAATGCACTGGAGATTTATTCATGTTGTTGAATGTATCAATACCCCATTCCTTTAAGTTGCTAAGTAGTAATGTTCCGTTGCACAGATGTACTACTGTTCAACTATTCACCAGCTGAAGGACATACTGGTTGTTTTAAGTTTTTGGTAATATAAAAATACTGTAAACATTTACATAAAGACTTCTGTATGAACAAGTTTTCATTTCTCTTTGGTAAATTAGGAGTGGGATTTCTACTTATCCTTAAATTTTAATATGCACAGTATCTTTATCATCCTGCACAAAGCAAAGACCATAATACATTTAAATTCCAAACTCCCTTTCTATCTTCCATGGTAGCTTTATTAGTATTGAAGTGCCAATCTTATTTTTACCTCCTCCAACGAAATTATTCTGAAGATGACAATTACTTTGGTCATCATTGCTTCTTGCACCCCACTCCTTTAATCTAAATAGCACATTTTAATGGTCTGCTTTGGATCAATGAATTAGAAATTAAATGAACAGTATGCTCTAGTATTATACTAAAAATTGATAGCCCCAAAGTACACATTCTTAGATGTCAAAACCTAATGATCTGTTCTATGTGGAAATTATGTGCATATATGCTGGCCTAGAATAAGGAACTTTTCTAGTCCACTTCAATTGAAAAGGAGATGACCCTCTATTTATTACTGCCTACCTAGAAGTAGGGTGAGAAGGTTAACACAGGCCCCATTTAAGAGCCTTGAGGCTTTCATGCTACCCTTGTCTTTGGTTAAAAAATCCTACCTACTTACAACTAATTTCATCTTAAAATAATCAAATGTAAAACCATGTTAAGCAAGACATGATATTCTTAGAAATTTTATAAATACAAAGTATATTAAGAATTTAATATTTTTGAAAGTTAGATAAAAGGGGAAAATGTGCAGTATCTTTCTGCCTCATAATCAGAGCTCCTTAACTCAAAAAGGAATTAGAAACATGTCTTTGAAAGATGTTAACTCCACAGCTTGTATTGCAGTTAGTGTTTTAGGACAGAAGTCTCATTCAACATGTAGGTCTGATTCTAAGAAAATTTGCCTTTGCTTTTGTGTTGTCTTTAAGAATCTAGCATATTTCATACTGCTGTTTTAGTTATGATGTTAACCATTGTGAAAAGTTTTCAGACAACTAATGATCTTTTTTAAATATTTGCATAAGATATAAACACACCAAAGCTTTAAAGAAATCAACAATGGAATAGATGTGTTTATACTTAAAAACTTTCTTACTGTCTGCAAAATGTTTTAAAAATCATTTCTGACATATAATGAAGAACAATAACAAAATACTTTTATGCATAGCAAGGACTTAATCAACATAAAACAGTTGAATACCTAAAAACTCACTCTTTGATATTTGTATTGTTTTCAATGCAATGCCTCATCGGCTACTTAAGACTGATCAAGAAACATACAAACTATTTTATTTCTATGATAATGAATATACAATGTATAAAGATGTAATTTGTGACAATAACTACATAAAGGAGGAGTAGTGGAGGTGTATAGGAGGAGAGTTTTTAAATATTACTGAAGCTAAGATGATATTAATTCATACTATTCATTGTAAATTTAAGATAACATTTGCAATCCCTAGGGTAACCACTAAGAAGATAACTAAAAGATATACAGAAAAAGGACTGAAAGGAAATCAAAATGTATACTGCAAAATATGCCCCCACAAACGAAAGCAGTAATAAAGGTATTGAGAAACAAGAGACAAGATAGAGAGCAAAGAGCAAAATGGCAGTAGTTCTTTCTTTTTAGTTATTTTAAATGTAAATGGATTAAAGTCTCAAATTTAAAAAGGCAGAGGTTGAATGTATTTAAAAAACATTAACTATAGGCCATCCATCAAAGATTCACTTTAGACCCAAGACACTAATAGGTTGAAAGAGAAAGAATGGATACATTTCATGCTAATAGTACCCAAAAGAAAACTAGCGTGGCTCTACTAATACCATACAAAATAGACTTTTAAGTAAAAACCTGTATTATTACAAGAGACAAAGAACAATATACAGGGTGGGCAAAAGTAGGTTTACAGTTGTGAGTATGCAAAACACTTTATTCTTGTATGATTGTTTATTATTATATTATTTACCATACTATCAACTATAAACCTATTTTTTTAAAAAAGATTTTATTTATTTTTAGAGAGGGGAAGGAGAAAGAGAGGGAGAGAAACATCAATGTGTGGTTGCCTCTCTCACACCCTACTGGGGACCTGGCCTGCAACCCAGGCATGTACCCTAACTGGGGATTGAATTGCTGACCCTTTGGTTCACAGGCCGGCACTCAATCCACTGAGCCACACCAGCCAGCACATATGAACCTACTTTTGCTCACCCCTGTAAATTAAAGGCCAATTCACCAAGAAGACATAACTATCATATATGTGATAGTTATCAGGTATGTCAAACTCATTTTCACCAGGGGACACATTAGCCTCACAATTGCCTTCAAAGGTCCGAATGTAATTTTAGGACTTTACAAATGTAACTACTCCTTAATAGTGAAGCAAGAGCTCGCTGGGTAGAAACAAGGTGCTGAGCCAGGTAAAACAAGGTGGAGGGCTGGATTCAGCCCGTGGGCCTTGTGTTTGCCACCTGTGAATAAATACACACCAAACAGAGTCCCAATACATATGAAGCAAAAGTAGACAGAATTTAAAAGGAAAATAGTTCTACAATAGGAGTTGGGAAATTCAATACCCCACCTTTCAATAATGGATAGAACTGGACAGAATATCAATAAGGAAATAGAGAACTTAACACCATAGCCTATTACATTAACTAAGGCTATACATAGCCTTAACACCATAAGCCTATTTGACTTAGCAAACATATATAGCATACTCCACACAAAATTGCAAAATACAAATTATTCTTAAGTCTACATCAAACATTCTCCAAGATAAATTATATGTTAGGATACAAAACAAGTCTCAGTGAGTTTTTAAAAATGAAATCATATATAGTACTTTCTCTAACCACAATAGGACATAATAGAAATCACTAACAGAAAAAATCTGAAAATTTCACAATATGTGGAAATTAAACAACAAACTCTTAACCAATGTACTGAAGAAAAAAGTCACAATGCAGATTAGACAATAGTTTGAGATGAAAATAAAAACAACATACCAAAACTTATAGAATGCAGCAAAAGCAGTGCCCAGAGAAAAATTTATAGCTATAAATGCCTACACTAAAAAAGAAAGGATTTCAAATCAATAGACTTAACTTTATACCTTAAGAAACTACAAAAAGAGCAAAATAAACCAAGAGCTAGCAAAAGGAAGTAATAATAAATATCAGAATGGAAATAAATGAAACATAGAACAGAAAAAGCAACAAAGTCAAAAGTTGTTTTTTTGAAAAGATCAATAATGTATCATTCAATAAATCCACAAATGGCAAGTATTGGCAAGGACCCAGAGAAAAAGGAACTCTTGTGCACTTTTGGTGGGAATGCAGATATATGTAGAATCTAAAGAACTAAATAAATAAACAAAATTGAAACAGACTCATAGACACAGAGAACAGATTAACAGTTGCCAGAGGGGAGGTGGGTTGGGGTACTAGGTGAAAGAGATGAAAGGATTAAGAGTTACAAATTGGAAGTTTTGAAATAGTGACAGGGATGTAAAGTACAGCATAGGGAATATAATCAATAATATTGTGAGGACTGTGTATGGGGCCAGGTAGGTACTGGCAATATAGGGGGAGAAGGCTTTGTGAAGTATATGATTGTCTAACCACTATGTATTACACCTGAAACCAATTCAAAATAATATTGAAAGTAAATGGTAATTGAAAAATAAATTTAAAAAAGATCAATGAAACTGACAAAACTTTAGCTAGATTAAGAAAAAAAGAGGATAGGCTCAAATTACTAAAATCCAAAATGAAAGCAGGACATTACTATCAACCTTAAAGAAATGAAAAGGAGTATAAAAGAATGTGATGGACAACTTGTACACCAACAAATTAGATAACAAAGATGAAATTCCTAGAAACAAAATACTAAACCTTATTCAAGAATAGGAAATCTGAACAGACCTATAAGAAATTGTACCAATAATCATCAACTTCCCCATAAAGCCCAGGAACAGATGGCTTTACTGGTGAATTCTATCAAATATTTAAAGAAGAATTAACACCAATGCTTCTCAAAGTCTTCCAAAAAAAAGAGGAGGAACAAATACTTTGCAACTCATTCTATGAGACCAACACTACCCTGATAGCAAAGCCAAAGATACCACAAGAATACTGCATACCAATATCCCTTATGAAAATAGATGTAAAAATCCTCAACAAAATACCAGTAGAACAAAGCCAGCAACATATCAAAAGGGTTACACACCATGATCAAATGGGATTTATGTGAGGAATGCAAGGTTGGTTCAACATGAAAACCAATCAATGTAATAAGGTAGTTTCCCCTTACTCATGGCGGAATGTGTTCTAAGACCCCCAGTGGATGCCTGAAATCAGAGAGTATCAAACCCTGTATGTACTGTTTTTTTCCTATAAACAAAACTTTTCACTTAAAGGAAGCACTTTATGGCTTCTCTTTGGCATATCCAAATTAACAGCATCACTAGTCTTGTACTGTGGGGTAATAAGTTAACCCTTATTAAGTGAAATAAGGGTTAATTGAGCACAAGCACTATGATATCATGACAGTGGTTCTCATAACATTGACGGCCATTAAGTGACTGAGAGGCAAATAGTGTAGATAGGGTGGATAACCAGACAAAGGGATGATTCATGTCCTTGGTGGGAGGGAGTGGGATGGTACAAGAGTTCATCATGCTACTTAGGAAGGTACACAATTTAAAATTATGAATTTTTCCTGGAATTTTCCAATTAACATTTTCAAACTGTGGTTGACTCTGGGTAACCGAAACTGTGGAACGTGAATCTGTGAATAACGGTGGGGCTACTGCACACCAATTTAACAGAACTAAGGGGAAAAATACATGATCATCTCAATTGATGCAGAAAAAACATCTGACAAAATGCAACATTCTTTAGTGATAGAAACACTCAGAAACTACTAATAGAACAGCATCTTCCTCAACATGATAAAGGGCATTTACAAAACACCTATGGCTAATATACTCAATCACAAAAGACTGAAAGCTTTCCCCCTAAGATGAGGAACAAGACAGGGATGCCTGCTTTAGCCACTTCTATTCAATACTGCATTAGAAGCTCCAACCAGAGAAATAAAACATAATCCCACTGGAAAGGAAGAAGTAAAACTATCTCTATTCATAGACCAGTGATTTTCAACCTTTTTTCCCTTAGTAATTGCACATTTTAAATATTCTTGTTGTGCCACAGCACACTGATTGAAAATCACTGTCATAGACAACACAGGTGCTTTGTATAGAAAATCCTTAAATGTCCACAATAACATATTAGAACTAGTAAACAAGTTCAGCTAACTTGCAGGGTCCAAGATTAACACACCAAAATTGTATACATTAGCAATGAACAATGTGAAAAGTAAGTTAAGAAAACTCCATTTACAACAGCAGCAAAAGAACAAAATACTTAGGAATGTACTGAACCAGAGAAATGTAAAGCATGTACAGTGAAAGCACAAAATATTATTGAAGCATCTTTTTTAAAGAGTTAAAACAAATGGTTTAAAAAACTAAAAGACATTTTGTGTTCATGGCCTGGAATGGTAATACTCCCAAAGCAATGCCTATTAAAATCCCAATGGGCCCTGGCCGGGTGGCTCGGTTGATTGGAGTGTCATCCCATACACCCGAAAGTTTTTGGTGTTCAATCCCCACTCAGGACACAAAGGTTGGAGGTTTGATTCCCAGTCAGAGCAGTATGGGAGGCAACCAACTGATATCTCTCTCTCTCCTCCCCCCACCTTCTGTCTTTCCTTCCTCTCTCTAAACCATATCCTTGGGTGAGGATTTTTAAAAATCCCAATACCCTTTTTCTTTTTTGCAAAAATATGAAAGTTGATCCTGAAATCCATATGGAATAGCAAAGATCCCGAATAGCTAAAGACAATCTTGAAAAAGAAGTGGAAGACTCACATTTCCTATTTTCAAAACTTACTAAAAGTAAGTAGTAATCAAAACTGTGGTAATGACATAGCAATACATATATAAATTGATGGAACAGACTTGAGATAGACATAGACATAGACTTGGAATAGACATAAAACCACAGAAATACAGTCAATTGATTTCAACAAGGGTGACAAGAACATTCAATGGGGGAAAGAATGTTCTCTTCAACAAATGGTGCTAGAACAATTGGATAGATACATATAAAAGAATCAGTTTGGATGCTCACTTGATACTATATGCAAAAATTAACTCAAATGAGATTGAAGACCTAAATGTAAAAACTAAAACCAAAAACTCTTACAAGAAAATATAGGTGTAAATTATCATGAATCCAGATGTGGTGGTTTCTTAGCTATGACACCAAAAGCATAAGACACAAAAGAAAATAGGTTAATTGGACTTCATTAAAATGAAAAGCTTTGTTCAAGACACTATCAAGTCAACTATAACTGAAAAATAAATTTCAAAAAGACACTATCATGTGAGCGAAAAAAACAATTCACAGAATAGCAGAAAACATTAGCAAACCATTATATCTGCTAAGGGTCTAGTCCCCCTAATTTATAAAGAACTCTTAAAACTCAACAACATAAAGACAAACCAACCATTTAAAAAACAGCCAAAAAACTTGAACAGATACTTCTTCAAAGACAATGTACAAATGTTTGACAAGTACAGGAAACAATGCTCAACATCATTAGTTATTAAGGAAATGAAATTCAGGTACTATTTTGTAGCCACTAGGCTAGCTGTAATAGGAAAAGCAGAAAATAACAAGTGTCACAGAAGGTGTGGAAAAGTTGAAACCCTTGTACATTGCTTGTGGGAATGTAAAATGCTACAGCTCCTGTGGAAAAGTTTGGTGGTTCCTCAATAAGTGAAGCACAGAATTACCACATAACCCAGCAATTCCACTCCTGGATATATACTTCAAACTTGAAAACAGGGAGTTAAACAGATATTTTATACAAATCTTCATAACAGCACTATTCACAGTTGTCAAAAGGAGGAAGCAACCCAAATGTCCATCAACAACAGAAGAATGAACAAAATGTGCTGTATATATACTATTAGCCATAAAATGGCATGAAGTACTGAAACATGCTACATCATGGAGGACACTTGAAAACATCATAATAGCTAGACAAAACCAGACACAAAAGGTCATATATTGTATGGTCCCATTGATATAAAATATCCAGATTAGGCAAACTCATAGAGATAGAAAGATGATTAGTTTTTTCCAGAGGCTGGGTAGAGTGGTAATGGGAAGCTACTACTTAATGAATAAAAGGTTTCCTTTTGGAATGAAGAAAATATTCTGGAACTAGAGAATGCTGATGGTGGCATGAAATGGTGAGTATAGTAAATGTCATTGTACTTTTTAATGGTTAAAATGGTAAATTTTATATTACGCATATTTTACAGTAAAAGTTAGTTTTAAATTAAAGAATGGTTTTAAAAGGTTTTATTACAAGAATTAGCCCTGGCTGGTGTGGCTCTGTGGATTGAGCAACAGCCTGTGAACCAAAGGGTTGCTGGTTGGATCCCCAGTCAAAGCACATGCCTGGGTTGTGGGCCAGGTCCCCAGGTGGGGGCGTGAGAGGCAACCACACATTGATGTTTCTCTCCCTTTCTTTCTCCCTCCCTTCTCCCCTCTCTAAAAATAAATAAATAAAATCTTTTAAAATTTTTCTTTAAAAAAAGATTTTATTACAAGAATTAGAGGATATGAGGATGTTTTCATAGTTTGCAAACCTATTAAGTTCAAATGTGTCTCTGTAGCACCTTTTTATATCCTACATCAAAAAAGGTTAGATTTAATTTTTACCATGCTAGAAAAAATTCATAGAATTTTTAAATATAAAAGTATATCATATATCTGGGCAAAAATGAATTATCCTTTTTAATATCAAGGAAAATAATCGAACAAAGTGTTAAATTTGAACCAAGTGTTTCCAGGTGAACAAATCTCTTCATCATTCAAATACAAAGCAAAAATTTTGTAGGAATGTGAAAAATATTAATGAAGCACTAGCATGAATACCATATAAAGCATAATTATCCAAATTCCCATTAGTAATGCACTTTTCTTTTTAATGAGCAATTTGTTTTGGCAATCTTATGTAGATGAGAACAGAACATGTTTATAACACTCCTGCCATTCACAGCTTTAAACAGAATGGTCTTTAAAACAAACAAAAAACCCTGCTACTGTAAAAAAAAAAGACTTATGAATGCTAAAATTAAAAAACAAACGACTTCTAAAATTCTTGAGACGCACATACCAAAATAGAATAAGCTGATTTCCTGAACTGTACACACAGGTACAAGATCATAATTTTAAGAGTGTGGTGACACACCATGTTGAGGCATTTCAGCACACTCAGGAACTGGGTTCAAAAAGGATTCTTGATTTCTGGTTTGGTCAAGTTCTTGAGGAGAAGATTACTGTGAGAGTATATGGCCCAGAATTCATAACAGAAAAGGCCCATCAAGAGCCATAACTAAAACCAAAATATTGAATCTTTTATTCTCTCCTAAATGTACATTTAGACTAGTTTCATATTGACTTTATGTAACTATTTGACTTAGAAGATCTGAGTGAAAGTGTTTATACTTCTATTTGATTTTCTCTAAAATGAAATTTAAGAACATATAACCACCTTGAGGATTCTTGGGAATTTTACTCACCCTTTACCATACCTTCTCCTCTCTCCTACATTCCTATGGTATTATTACTAAATCACCACAAAAATAAAACAAATTTTAAAAATAACAAAATTGACAAATATGAATCCAGTAAAAGAAATCACTAGGAAGAAGATTTTAAGGTCTGTGGTTTTATAACTTTCTTCAACATTTGAATTTTAAAGGTCTTCTCTAGAAACTTTTTTAAATAAAAGTTTTATTGGAGAAAAATAGAACCACCACATACACAGAGAAAAGAGCACAAAAATTCAACTGATACAGAATAACTGAAAAGTCACAATTATTCAATGTTTGCAATTATCTTTCAAGTTCTTAAACAGCTCCCTTCAACTTGTTTTTTAATGCAACTAATTTTTCAGCTGAACTAACATCAAGTTTTCAAAAAATTAAGAGCCTGAGGGAAGGGACCAGCTCTCAAGATGAACGTGACGCCAAGAGTCTCCTCCTAACAGGAACAATTCTACATAAAAATTCCTTAAGAGTCACTATCAAGTCTTCTGGAATGGTCTACATATCTCAGATACCATCAGGGATGAGTTAGAACACTGACGTAGATGGCCCAGTATGGAGAAAGGCACACAAAATAGTTGCATTTCCTTGTCAGATGAGCTCATATAAGGAAACCAAAATAGCTGAGAATATATAGGTAATGGCTATTCAAAAGAATTTAGGAAGGCATTCGAAATACCACATATTGCATTGTCACACAACAGTGTGCACATTGGTGCAATTAGACACAGACAACTTTGTTCAAATAGCTGTTTATGGGTCTTTGAGAACTCAAGAAAACATCAATAGCAGACAGAAAAAACCAAGTCTCTGGCTAGGTCCTAGGTATTCTTCCTTGTGGCTCCAAAGAGTCAGGGAATATATTGGTGCAAAAAGCATTAAAGCAGTTCTGATTTTAAAAAACCAAATGTTCTGCTTTTCCTTCATGATTAGCTTATTTCAAAGTTTTAAGGAAAAACAAATTAAGAAAAAAATCCCAAACAAGAAACCTACAAAAAAACCCACTGGTGGTAAAGAGAAGCCTTTCACTTGCATTATCAACTTGAAGAACAATACTTTTGCTATTTTCTATGTCTGAACACCATTATAAGAACTCTTCAATTTTGAAAGGAATTAAGATTAACATGGCATAGAATTCAAAATTCCAACGGGGGGATGTGTGGAGAAAATGAGGGAGGACCTTTACATGTAGGGCTTTAGGAAGTTAGAATAAAAATGATAAGAAAGGCTTATTTACCAACAGAGTTGGGGTGCTTCCAAAAGAACTTGGGTAGAAAAAAATAGGAATGCTAAATCCTAAAAAGCCTGTAACAATCTACAATTGGTCCAAGTTAAAGACAAAACTGTTCAAACAACATTAAAGTCTAAAGGAAGTTGAAAATGAGTTGATGGAATTTTCAGTTGTGTAAAAACTTATAAAATATGTGGTTTTGGTCTCCTTTGCAATGTTTACATTGTATTCATTTATAATATGAAGAAAGAGTTGGATTTTTCTCTCCTATTGTGTTCTTCTAGTACAAATGATCAGCAATTTTCTACTTCAGCTATTTTTATAAGTACCTGTTAATCAGCACAGTAAACTCAGGGCTAAGTCATATACACACATCCTATAACCATAAATGGAGCATCTGAGGATGTGTATATACAAGAGACTACATAAACAACTGGCCCTCTACTTGAAAACTTGTTTCCAAATAAATTTTTTCAAAACATCCCTTTGAGTGTAACAGAACATTACTTAGTAAAATATTGATAGCTATGACAACTTATTTTTCTTTTCAAGGGAAATCACAAAACAGGTGAACAGCCAAGTCCAGGGTGGTTTTTCTATCTGATAAATACATCCAGAACTCTGTACAGTAAATAAAGTTTGCATGCAGTTTAAGTATCTTTAAATGACATTTTAAGCAAATAAACCTTTGCTTCATAATTAACGGTGTATAAGAATCCCACGTTTTTAATAGCCATAGGGACCTCTTCCCCAGTTCCAAAGAGGAATCATGAAGACCGAGTACTTTCTTAAGAGTTTTCTG
The DNA here is from genome assembly GCF_019186645.2 of Phyllostomus hastatus. Classification (NCBI taxonomy): domain Eukaryota; kingdom Metazoa; phylum Chordata; class Mammalia; order Chiroptera; family Phyllostomidae; genus Phyllostomus; species Phyllostomus hastatus. The sequence continues at coordinate 13,172,120 of NW_025333984.1, read as the reverse complement.
CACATCATACTAAATAACATGCAAAGAGTTCAACAACATTCTTCTTTAAGTATTACTCTTTTAATGGGCATGTTAACCACTGAAAATGTCCACTCAACTATTTCCATTACACTGCTTCATTTGGTCATTGGTAGTATAAAAGAAGTCAAACAATATAGGATCAACAAGTTAGGTTTATCCACTGGCTACAGCATGAGACAGAAAATGCTCCAAGGCCAAAATTTTATGCAATGTAGTTGTACTGATTTGGATTTTCTTTATCTCTCTCCATGTAGTCCCGGTCAATTAAGGATTCTATTCTCTTCTTAAGATCAGCAGGCTGTAAGAGAAGGCAAATTTTCAGTGCAAAGCTCTTATGCATTGGCTCAAGCCCATTCACCAATATACCATTAAAAAAAGAACAGTTCTGGCTCACTGACAATGTATTTAATCTCTTTATTTATTTTTTATTTTTAGTTTTTTAAAAAATCAAAGTTTTTAAAGGGTAAAGTATAATGAAAATAAACCAGATTAAGAAATGTTTTAAACTATACACAGACTGTCACACCTTGTCACATAACAATACAACACTTTCTATTACTTTTTTATTTTAAAGAGGTCTTCTAAGAACCAGGCTATTCTCTACACAAATACAAAAGATGAACTCATAACTTCACGTGAAAAAAACATTATAAGTTTAGGGAGACAGAATGCTATCTAATTTTGCTAAGACAGTTTGTGAAGATACGTAGACCTTAAATTTGGGCAAGAGCTAGTTCTCAAAGTCAGGTTGCATTTCCATTACATAAAAAAAATGTATTGAAGAACAAAAAAATGTACTGCAGAAATCACTATTTACAAGACTACAACAACAAATGGTGTGGTAAGTATATTCTAATAATTCAGATCTTCATATTCCAGGTTTGATATAAGATTTAACTGTTATCTACCATAAATAATTTGGATTTTTGAATCCCACTTGTGGTTTAAAAAGATTGAGAAAGCTTATGAGTTTGTTTTCATGATTGTATTCTTAGCTCTTAGATGACAAATTCCACTCTTTTGTACCTAGCCTATAAAAAATATAATCTTGCTTACTATTAGTGAGTTTTTCAGATTGTGTAAAGTGGCCACATGATCAACAGGGTCAAAAAAGGAAAGTTTGATGGGGCAGCCAAAATTTCAGCCATAAGCACAGTAATTCCAAGGTTTGAAAATCAAAATGACTTTCTCTTAATTATGGTAAACCTAGAACATCAGCACAACTTCCTCTTACCTTCTCTAGCATCAGTAACCTTTCTGGCTGGAGGTGAAATGGTTGTTAGGCAGACCATGAGGGTGGAAGTGTGGTAATGAGGAGGCAGTGTTAGGTTTGAAGAAGAGAGAAAGCCTACCTTATTAGCATTAACAGCTAATGAGCAGCTATTATATGCCAGGCCCAGTGCTAAGTTTTTTACACACGAGGTCTGTCCAGAAAGTATCCAGCCATGTAATATGAAAGAGAGACATTTATTAAAGATGATAAGATACAACAAAACATTGTACATAGGACAGTGACGCCTCAGTCCCCTTCCAAGCAGGCACCTTGGGACCTCAAACAGTGCTCCCAGTCGCCATCAGCTGCCCCGTCATGTTTTTCTGAATCTCATCGACGATCTGAAATCTCTTCCTTTTCAAAGCTGATTTTAATTTTGGGAAAACCAGAAGTCGCAGGGCACCAAATTTGGGCTGTAGGGAGGCTGAGTCATCTGGGTGATTTGATATCTCGCCAAAAAACTCTGCACAAGACGTGATGCATGAGCAGGCGTGTTGTCATGATGAAGGCCCATAGATGCAGCCTTCTGAATCATCCAAATAGGTTCCAAGGAGGAATGTTGAAGCTTAACACAAAATCTGATGCAGATTCGTTGCTCTACTCAGTCATTTTGAATGCGACGGCCCCACAGTACACATGCTCACTCAACGGCGCTACTGCCCCCACTGACTAGTACAGTGAAGTCGTCATTGTTCACACATGTGCATTCCAGTCCACTCTCCTTGGCTGCCAGGTTACATCAATGTCGCGCAAACTGTTCTCATTATATTAATAATGGTTGGACTTTTTCCAGACAGATGTCGTATATTATCTCATTTGGAAATCTTCAAAAACTTGAAAAACAGTGCAGTGCACCACCACATTGTCTAAGCCTTCTTATTATTGGGAATTAACACTGGAGTACCCATTTAATAACCAATTTTGGTTTGCCAGAACTATTGCTAAACTTTAAAAAAATGATTAATGATGGCTAGTTATCTGTATAGAGTTTCTAATGGCCACTCATAAGCTACCTAAACAAAAGGTTTAATTAAAAATAACAGATCTGCCCTGGCTGGTGTGGCTCAGTGGACTGAGTGTCAGCCTGCAAAACAAGGGATTGCTGGTTCGATTCCCAGTCAGGGCACATGCCTGGGTTGCAGGCCAGGTCCCCAATGGGGGGTGTGTGAGAGGCAACTACACATTGATGTTTCCCTCTCTTTCTCCCTCCCTTCCCCTCTCTCTAAAAATAAATCAAATCTTTTCAAAAAATAAAATAACAGATCTGTCAAATACCAAGCCATGTGCATATATGTGTGTGTACATAAGTGTATGTATATTTCAATTACAGTTGATATTCAGTATTATTTTATATTAGTTTCGGGTGTAAAACACAGTGGTTAGACAATTGTATAATTTACAAAGTGATATCCCTAATAATTCTAATACCCACCTGAGCCATATACAGTTATTACAATGTAACTGATTATATTCCCTATGCTGTAATAATGTATTTCAAGGAGAAAAAAATAAAAAAAAAAAAACAACAAAATAGCCCTGGCTGGCGTAGCTCAGTGGATTGAGCATGGGCTGCGAGCGAAAGCATCACAAGTTCAATTCCTAGTCAGGGCACATGCCTGGGTTGCAGGCCAGGTCCCCAGTGGGGGCCACATGAGAGGCAACCACACACTGATGTTTCTCTGTCTTTCTCCTTCCCTTCCCCTCTCTAAAAAATAAGTAAATAAAATATTTTAAAAAATAGCTCAAAAGAAATATAGTGAATGAATCTGAAAAATTCAAAGACTCATATAGCAGCTAAACTTTTAGGTATAAGACCTTTCATAAATTGTTTTCCCTCTTTGGTCACAGCTGTCCACATATGCCAACAATGGGTTTTTGGAATTATGTATATAAACATGAAAAATTAAAAAGTTTTGACCCTCTAGCCCTGGCCAGCATGGCTCAGTCAGTTGGGCCTCATCCTGAAAACCAAAAGGTCACTAGTTTGATTCCCCATCAGGGTATATGCCTGGGTTGGGGGTTGCAAGCTCCATGCCCTATCCCTAGTCGGGGCACTTGCAGAAGGCAACTAATTGATGTTTCTCTCCCTCTTTCTCCCTGCCTTTCCTTCTCTCTCAAATAAAATAGAATTACTTTAAAACTTTTGTCCCTCCACCTGATCTTAAGACTTTTAATCTGTGTTTAGAAGATTCATGTTTGAGCCCTGGCTGGTGTGGCTCAGTGGGTTCGGTGTCGTCCCACAAACAGAAAGGTTACGGGTTCGATTCTTGGTCAAGGCACATTGCAGGCAGGGTCCCCAGTGGGGGGCACGCGAGAGACAACCACACATTGATATTTCTCTCCCTTTCTTTCTCTCCCTCTTTCCCTCTGTCTAAAGATAAATAAATGGAATCTTTTGAAAAAGGTTCATATTTGAAAATCTATTGTATTATCTTTTATATATAACAAGGTCAATATGAAAACACAGAAGTACCTACCTTTACTGGAAATTTCAACTGGTTGTACACTTCTGAAACCAGGAGATTGTGGCTAAGTGTCTTCCTCATCTTCATAATTCGAACAATTGCAGCATCAATTTGATACTGTCTGTCCTGAAATACTCTTTCTGTAGTGCTTGCTTGTTCCTCAACCTAACAAAGTTTTATTAACAAAAGAAACTTTTAAATTTAGGAATTGTATCTGAAGCAAAACTTGATTAATCTGTATACGAATTGTACAGTTTAGGAACATGACATATTGCTAATGTGTTAACTATGCTGGATTATCTAAAGAAACATTATAAATACAGAAAATCACAGGAAAAAACCAACAAACATACTCCTTTCTGTCCTAATTACATTGCCCTGTACCTATGAAGTAATGACACTATTAAGTAACAGAAAAATACCATCTTTGAGTTGCTTTTCTAGAAGTAGAGACCCGTTGATTATAAATTTATCATTTTCTTTTACTCTGCCCTTGAATTCCTCTAAAAGTGTCACAGGGGTGGTTGACTAAATTTCTGTATGATATTAGCTTCTCTGTTAGAATGATTGACTCTGACCTTTGACTCAAAGTATGGCACCAACTAGCTAAGTTCATGGAGTCAACTTTTTACAAAAATAATTTTGAGTAATATATAAATCAGAAATATACAGTTAGTGCTTACATTCATTCGAGACTAACCAATTTAGGAGTTTAGGAGTCAGTTTACCAATTTTATTGCTAAAGCAAGAACGTTGATCTTTAGCACCTAAATCAAAAGAATAGTTTGGGCTTTTTGCCGGCAGCTTCATTCTGATACAGCAGAACTGTTTTAAAAGCACACAGTAATCTTCTAAGGGAATATGGTACCTCTGATGTGAATGTGAACAAGACAGGAACTTGTTTGAGATACTGACCTCTGTCCCACATTAAAACCTTTTCTCAAGCCTTGCATTAAAAACCTACTGGAACTGAAACCATCTGGTTTCAAGAAATGCTGTAGTTGTTGGTTTCCTTAATAAATGTCTGTTACAAATTCAAAAGGCAAACACCAAAATTTTCACTGTTAATCAAAGAAATACTAAATCACTCATATTTTTCATCGAGCAAGTTGGCAAAGATTTAAAAAAGAAAATACAATCTTGAGTGCTGCTGTGAGGGCACTTTAAGACAGGCCATCATGCTGCTAGACCACAGGTGGCAAACAGAAGGCCCACTGGCCGATTCCGGCCTCCACCTTGTTTTATCCCTCCCGGCACCTTGTTTCTACCCGGCAGCAGTGCTAAGCTCTTACTTAACTGTTAAAAGGAGTAGTTACATTTATACAATCCTAAAATTACATTCAGCCCTTTGAAGGCAGCTGTGAGGCTGATGTGGCCCCTGGTGAAAATGAGTTTGACACCCCTGTGCTAGACAGAGTGCAGCCTTTCTGGAATACAGTATAACATAATGTATTAAGACTGAAAATGTTCATACTCTTTGACCCAAAATATCTATTTCCATGAATTTATCATAAGGGAAGTCTCAGAGAGATTAAGATTTTAGGTACAAAGAGGTTTATTACAGCTTTATTTCCAATACTAAAAAGTTATGAATTTAATTGCCCAATAATGTACATTGGTTGAATAAATTATAATAGCCATGTAAAAGAATATTGTATGGCCAACTGCCATCTTATAAAGATATTTAATGTCATGGGAAAAGTCTAAAGGTTTTATGTTAAACAAAAAAAAAAGCAGCATAGAAAACTATATTGAGTATCAAGTCCAACTGTATGCATCTCTCCATAAAAAAATCACAAAATCAAGTACTCAAATACACTGGGCTAGATATAGGCATAGAAAATGTTAATGTTAGTGGCGGTGTTAAAAAATTTCTTTATAAATTGTTATTATGAACATATTTAATTCCAGTGTATTAGGAAAAGGAGAATGCAAAAGAAATACCGTTTCTTTCATCTGAATTTGATTGATCTTTATCCTGAAGAGTTTGTGTTTGAAATCATCATTACAAATGAACTTGTCACCATCTTCGATATCTTTGCCCTTTGGATTTTTTGCCAGAACTCTAGCTTTGCCACAGGCCAAAGACTGCAGTGTTCTCCTTAACTCGCCATCCTCTGAAGAAGAAATAATGGCTCAGTCATTTATTAATAGCTTATCAACAAGAACACCTACATTCAACCTCAACCTAGCTTCTACCCCATCCCACAATTAAAATTGTTTACTTTTTATCCCAAGGTCACTGATGACTCCCTCTCTGTTCTACCCAATGGCTTTTTTCCTGGTCATCCTCTAAAAACTTCAATTATCATTCCATGAGGGTAACTATCAAATCTTCAAAAATGACATCTCACTTCTTTCCAGTCCCACATTTAAAGGATATCTCCACCTGGCTGTTTTTACTATCATCAACTCCAGTATGTTCAAAATTTTATTCATCTTCCCCATAAAACTGGGTCCTCTTTCCAACTATTAGCTGTGAAGCTACCAACCTACTTGGAAAAGAAATCCTGGAATCACCTTTGACTCTTCCTTCTCCTTTATTCTCCAGTTATCTAGTAAATTGCTGCTTCCTTAGAGATGCCTCTTCTCCATTCTCACTGGCCTCATCCTAGTCCAAGCCCCTTACCACTTTATGCCCGAATTACCCCACTAGTTTCTGGACTGGAACTTCTTCATCCTCAAGCTGCCCTATTGTCTACTAATTCCAGATAGGTTGTCCATATAATTCACTTCCATTATGACAAACACTTGCAACAGTACAATGTAGGTTTCATTTGCTAGATTTGTGGGGTTCTCCATGATCATGCTCCACCCATTTCACCTACATTTTTATCTCCCTACTCTGTGCTGCAGTTAAACACTTCATGATTCCTACCCATACTGTGCTCATACCTACCTCCAAGCTTTTTCTCACAATATTTCCCCTTGCAGCGTATGCTTTCATCCCTAACTAAAACTTTAAGGCCCAGCTCAAGTTCCACCCCATTTATGAAAGCTTTCCCAATTGTACCTATCCATAGCAATCCCTTGCTTCACCAAATTCTTAACACACTCCTAGTCTGTACCGGATTGGAACTAAATAGTTGTGAATTAGTTCAAGTGTCATTTCCCCCTTTCCCAGTGGTCATATTCTGAGTGCTGAGGAAAGGGATTATTCCTTTGCGTCCACCACCTGCCCGAGCTCTGAACCTTGTGGAGTGCACATAGGTAGACACTGAATAATGCTTTCTAATCGGCTGAGTCAACACAAACCTATTCCGGTAGCCTGCTTGATCTCTTCTAAACTGAACTCCTCTCCTTCATTAAACATTAGCAGCACCAGTGTTTGAAAAAGAGAGACCTGGAGTTCTTTTTTACCCTGTTGGAGAAACAGCAGTGTTTAGCCATCATTTAAAAAAACACATTAAAAATTAATCAAATAACTAATCTCTTACAGGAAAGCACTTTTTTCAATTAGTGGACTTAGAAACATGGATTAACAGTATCCAGAAAAGCCATTATGTTCAGTGCAGGGCTTACATATCGTCCTACCTAAAACAGGAGGAAGGATTGGGTGACCTTTTTACAGGTCCTTTTTTAAAGTCTTATAATTAAAACTGAACAATAAAGTAATGAAAATTAATAACTTAGCCTACGTGTGTGTCATTACAGATATTTATCATGAGCAGCAAGAAATCACTTTTTCAAATGTATTTTTTACTTTTTTGATTCAGGTAAATCATGAAAAACTGCAGGAAATCTATTCTCTAGCTCCCAACAACAAGAAAAGAAGTTTCTTGTCAAGAAGGGGCAGTGAATTTTGCATACACAGGTGGGAAGAGTAGAAGAAAGGGTCATTGCTTTTGGTTTTGCAGCAGGGTGAAATCAAGTGTGGAAAAAACCATACTCTTACCATACTCACAAAGCTGTGATAAGCTATCACTGTCATGCAGATTTTAAGGATAAATTTATAAACAAATTAAGAGGGATGACCTCAACATCCAAGGTGAGGGTAAAAACCGAGTTTGGGGAACATTCACTTACCTCTTTAAATTCAGCCTTTAGCACACAGTGTCCTAGGGTTGACTGCCACTGAAGTTTCCTGCCACTATGTTTGCCTAGGTAAAATGTCTTGAAAATCTCCTGAAGTTTTACCATCTACAGAAAATAAAATAAAGTTTATTTAAGCTGTTTCCAATATCATACATTCGCCACTCTTTAGATTTACCTCACACATAATAATGTCTGGATGTTTTAAAGACTATCCTACTGGATACTCCAGTAGGTCCACTGCTGACTGATGTAAGGTAATGATCCCCCAACTACCAAATCTAATGGCATTGATCAGTCTTCACACTCTTGCTTTCTATGCAACATTTAATCATCACCTCTTTTGAAACATTCACCTCTAATGCCTTTTGTGCCTCTCTATACCATGCTGGTTCCTTTATCTCACTATTGCTTCTTCACTGGTTTCCTTCAAAGATTCCTTTTCTGACCACTTGCCAAATGTAAGCCCTTCCCAGAGTTCTGTCTCAGCCTTTTTCTTCCTGTTTCTATATTTTCCTTCGTAATGAGGGAGGTCTACTCCCTGCATGTCCATGATTACCTCCATGAAGGATTCTCAGTACCAATCTCTGTTGCCTTAACCCCTTTTCTAAGCTACAGCCCTGACTCAGACATTTCTCCAAGGAGTTAGGATGGATTTACTCAAGCACCTGTCACTCAGCAATCGAACCTCCAGGTGACATATGGGTAAGATTTTTTGAGAGCTGGAAAGAGTGGTGAGTGCAATCTGGGGAACTGAAAAAAGACTCAAGGAAATTGGCCCTGAACCCCAAAACTTGGCACCTTTAGCTATGCTCTAATATTCATGTAAGACAGGGTCCCCTGGGCAATGGACTGGTACAGATTTGTGGCCAGTTAGGAACCAGGCAGCACAGCAGGAGGTGAGCAGCGGGTGAGCGAGTGAAGCTTCATCTCCATTTGTTCTGGATTAAAGTCAACGAGGAATATCCTGAGACTGACACAAAAGCACTGAAAAGCCTGCTTCCATTTCTAACTTCCTATCTTTGTGAAGCAGGGTTTTCTGCAGTGACAGCAACCAAAACGAGATTAGAGAGTAGACTGGACATAAGCAACACACATAGGGTGTCACTGTCTCCCATCACCCCCAGATAGGACCATTTAGTTGCAGGAAAGCAAGCTCAGGGCTCCCACTGATTCTGCATTATGGTGAGTTGTATAATTATTTCATTATATATTACAATGTGATAATAATAAAAGTAAAATGCACAATAAATGTAATGCACTTGAATCATCCTGAAATCATCCCCCATCCCATCCATGAAAAAATCGTCTTCCACGAAATGGGTCCCTGGTGCCAAAAAGGTTGGGGAACACTGATATAAAAGTAATATAAATAGAGCAAAATATTAAAACAATTGGTACTTGGTGTGCTTACTGACACAAAGTTTTAAAAAAGTATCTATTTTTCAATAACAAGCAAAATAGAAGTGTTATGTATTTCTATGCTTAAAACTTAAGTCCTAAGTAGCAACTCTTACCTCTGGTGGTAAATGCACTTCCATAGGCACATATGTTGGCCAATAACCCATTGTCAGGATATTCACAGTTAATTCAATATTCCCAGGTACATTCTGGTTCTGCATATACTACAATTAAGATCAAACACACATACTGAGATCTTAAAATGAAAAGTTCATACATGTCATGTCATGATAACAACCCATTCCATAAGTTCCCCATTAAAATTCCATGCAAATACTGATCATCTCTAAAATAAAAGACAACTATTAAAGGATTATAAATGAAGCCTATGTTAAATGCACTACAAAAGTGCATTGGTTAACATTTTGTTACAACAGCACACAAGGATCATATGACCTCATTAGAGGCATTATCAACTAAAGTAGTTTCGCACATACAGCTGGGAAGTTATAGACTGTCTTTCCATTGTTTTCCCCATACCACCAGCAGTCCCCACCTTCGGAGACCCCTGAGTGGCTTGGAACACCTTGCAGCAACCCCCATTCCTCACCCCACCAGCCAGCCCAAGTCTCCGGTTTCTCACTTGCTCCACTGCCTGTTTGCAGGGGATGACCTGAAGTGGGGAAGGAAGAAAAAGGGGAAAGGGCAAAGCAGATAAACCCTATTCTGTAACTACTGTAGGACGCACGATCCTACTGACCCTGATCTTTCTTTTGAGTCTTCAACTCTCACTTTCCACTGTAGTGATATAGTTAGTGGTAAAGACATCATTATTAAAACTCCAAGAGAGGAAAATCTAATTTGCTGTCACTATACCTATGTTCTTACGTATTTCAAAACCACTTCTAACAACATCTGTGAAACTATGGCTCTAGTTTTTCATTCCCAATGTCCCCAAAGGCCTTACACAACCACTCTGTCACTTCTCCCTCTCCATTGCAAGCTTTGAACATGAGAATCATCAACAGTGATTATTAGATGCTGGAGAAAGTCTTGTTCTCACTATCCAGCTGCAGCTTTTCTAGTCCTGACTTCAGCTCAATACATTTTATTACTATTTTGGTGTTATCTTGAGTGTACACTGAGAATACTGAAGTAGGTCACATATATTTCATTGGTGATTTTTTTCTCTACTATGAATATTGTTTAAGTTGCTATGAAATATTTACAACGAAACATGTTTCTATTTATCCTTTTCAGTACAAACCACAGCAAATAAATAACTAAATATATTTAAGTTCAAGGAATTTAGTAAGATTTTAACTCACTTTTACCTGTTTGAACTGAATCATGATGTCTTTAGAAAGTTCCATGTCTTTAAACATTCCTTCAAGTTTGCTGGTGAAAGCAGCTCCACATTCTATTAAAATGTTTATATATTTGTAATATTTCAAAGTTGTTAAAAGCAAAGAATTTAAAATTGAAAATGTGAATATAAAACTCGCTTTAGCATGAAACAGGATCTATAACTATTCATAAGAATAAAAAATCCCTACCCAAAGGGCATGCCCCACTAACTGAGAATTAAACTCTTTAATCCTGTAGTGACTCTATCTCCTATTTAGGCATAAAATAAATGGGAAATTTTTATACAAGTAATAAAAACAAGAACAATGTTTTATTTTTAAAAAACTGCAACAGCTCTCTGTATGTTTCCAACAACAGATTGGGAAACTCATGAGCTTACTAAATTTACATTTTCATCATATGAACACAGAATAAATGACAAAACAGTAAAAATTATGCTAACATTTCCCCCTAGAAATCAAAGAAAAAATGAACAGATAAAATGACAAACATACCATGTTTAAGTTTGGACAGCATTGATTTTTCAGCATCTACAGATGCACTCTTCCCAACTAACAGACGTTTGGCTAAATCTTTCTTATAGAAGGCCTCAAAAACATCCTTGCCTATGTTAAATAATAAAATACAACTCTCATATTTCAATAAAAAGTTCTGACCAAATTGCTTTGAAGTATTTAATAAATCACACCATTACTCCAAGTTATTTAAATTTATACATTTTATCCAAGTTCGTTAAATGCAAGAAACATTAGAGGTAGACATTTGTATTAGACATTTCAAAAGCTCTTTCCTACAAAGAATTAAGACTGTATTGACTTTTTTTTAGAAAAGCTTTAGTCAATTAGTAAGCTTCAGCATCAATACTCTAAATTAAAACAAGTCCCAAAAATCAAGGCTCCTAATAATGGAAAACTCAAAACACAGGGAAATTAAATAACATTCCTCAAGTATGCCAATGAATTAAATGCAAGGAACTTCATAGAATTTTAAATATCCCCAACAGAATTTTACATTAATTCCGAAATAATACTCCCTCCAGGCTGATTATACTTGTTTCTCTGTTGAGTGCTTTGCTTTAAAACAAAAATAAACTTACCATAGATAAATCTAAATATGATCATAATTTTATCCAACATTTTTTCAAGTTCTTCATCCGTAGCTTCCTTGTTGCCAGCACGAAGTTTTGAATCTACATATTTAGCTAAAATGGGGGGAAAGTTTGTTGTTTAGTGATCATGGGTATCCATAAGGTACTGGGTATTACAGGAATATGATATAGAGTTTTTCAATGCTTCAGAGGTATACGTGTATTTTTAAAAACAATGTCAGAGTTCATAAATACCACAGCCTTAATTCAAACCCAAGTGTTCTGGCTCCAGATCTACTGTACTTTCCACTAGGAGTGTCTATTTTACAATGATGGTAGGCAATTTAAACACTATGTTTTTATTAAAACAAACCAGATACATTACAGAGTTGGAGGCAAAATTTGCAAAAAATTCTAAGTAAAAGTAGTAGACCAATGAAATTTCATCTTTTTTGCAGAGGACCCCAGACTTTCTCAGAGTACCTCCTCTTCTGACATTAAGTGGTACCGGGGTGGGAAGAAAACCTGAGAAGCACTACAGTATACCACACCCTTATACCAAATGGGCCCCGATTATGAGGTTTGTTTTTGTCTTGGACATTTTCCTTTTCTCACTGGCAACTATAGTTTCTGCTCTCCTTTCTTGTACCCCTAACTGTGGGCCTCTAAAAACAGCTTCACCTCTAAATTGCTGTGGGCTTATGAAACAGATCTTAAGCATATTATAAATAAAAGCAAATAGGGCCCAATGTACTGTCTTATAATGAAAGAACATTATGTCTAACAGGTTGTCTCTGAGCCATTCTTTTACTTCAAGGACTTAACTCCTTACATCCAGGTTCTTAGAAACTACCAGCTAAACAACAACAAATAAATGCTGTTAATACACTACAACCTGAAGTTTTATGAATAAAAGAAGAACATTAAATAACTGGAAAAATACCTATAAGTTCAGCAGGTTTGTTTGGTCTCTTGTTAATGAATGTTTCAAATGCTTCTTTCATGGCGTTGATAAATTTTTCATTCTTCAGAAAACAGATATCTATTATATGGTCAACCTTATCTTTAAAATCCAGCAATTCCTGAACCATGGTTTTATCTTTTTCAGGATTAATTACAATAGTGCTGCCAAATGCCTAAACAACAAAAATTGCCACTTTTTACTAGAACTGAATTATCCACAGTGAAAACAATCCCAAAATCATATTTTAAGTAGGTATAAACAAAGCTGCTTTTTTAAAAAGATTTTATTTTTCAGAGAGAGGTGAAGGAGGGAGAAAGGAAGGAAGAGAAACATCAATTTGTTGCTTCTTGCAGGCTCACAACCAGGGACCTGGCCTGCAACCCAGGCAAGTGCCCTGACTGGGAATCGAACTGGCAACCTTTCATTTTGCAGGCCAGTGTTCAACCCACTGAGCCACACACCAGCTAGGACATAAAGCTGTTTTTGAAGTGAGGAAAATAAAAAAAATGAAGTTATAAAACATCCAGACTGACATCATTCGTTTGTATCATGAAATAGGGGATGACCATTGGGTATACAGTATCATAATTGGGCATGATTATTAAGTCTCCAGGCTCTTTTCCCTACTTTTAAAGAAGTCACCTTTAAGTTGTTGTTTTTTTTTTTAAATGACAATCTGGCTTCAGAGTAAGATTTAGAAAGGAAATAAATTTAGGGTCCTAAAAAGCCCTCTTTTCATATTCACTGCTATAATCATTGGAGCTAAGAAATCATGGCAGATATCAAGAAGGTAAATGTTTTATTGCTGATCTGCCACACAGCTATCATTCTCATGCTGACTGCTCTCAAAACTCCCATTACTTAAAAAAAAAATTGGCTCTAACAAATAAGAAATGCTTGTTGATATTCACTCTAGGTGTATAGATTAGAAGCCATGGCAGAGAAAAAAAGATCACAGAGTAATTGTTAATACCTTAATATACTCTATCCACTGTTGCAAGAGAACCTGAACTCCACCTCGAACTCTACTGAAGAGCTGATACAGAAGAGATAAATCTTGAATTCGGTTTTCATCAAGAAGGTTATTTAAACCTGAAATTTGAAACATTTTGAAAAATGCAAACAAAAACATCAGATATTTTATTTTAATATTGTATTATCTTCTTAAAAAGGTTTTATTTATTTATTTTTAGAGAGAAGGGGAGGGAGGGAGGATGAGGGAGAGAAACACTGATACAAGACAGAAACATCGAATGGTTGCCTCTCATATGTGCCCCAACCAGGGACCAAACCTACAACCCAGGCATGTGCCCTGACTGGGAATCGAACTGACAACCTTTCACTTTGAGGAACAAAGCCCAATCAACTGATCCATACCAGTTAGGGAAATATCAGATATTTTAATGAAAATTAAGTTAAACTATTATTGCAATACTGTTCTGAGCTATGACTAGTCTGTAAACTTTAATATAGAGATTTGCTCTGATTTAAATCCAAATAGACGATCTCCTTTCCAAATGAAACGTTAGCCTAAATAAAAATAAAAGTAATTGTGTAATGGCTTATGGCATTCAGCATAGTAGATCAGACGTATAAACCAATTTATAAAAACTGGTTTACATAAATGCACATTAAAAATACATCATATGTGCAGTATATGTATTACATCTGGCATTAGTATACAGCTGTATTTCAGAGTATTGTATATGACCTGTAGTGTAACAAAACCATACATTAATAGGCCAAGTTTAAATGAGGTTCTAATGTATTTGATTTTCAGAATGAAATAAGTGTAACTGCATGAAAGTTCAAAAATATATACTTCATACAAAAAAAAAAAAAAAGATGGTCGGAGAGAAAAGTAAGACTTTTGCCTATCTGTGGCACTGCCAAAGCAAATGCAGAGTATAATACTCTAAGATAACTTAGCAGTGCTTGGTAGAAGTGCTTGGTTTTATATGCTATGAACAAAAACACTTTCATGCAAAAAGGAATGCCTTTCCTTACTGTATGTTACAAATTAAGTCAAGAATTGCCAAATTCCCACTATTTTTTTTACCAGTATTGGTAGACCCCTTTCATCTCAGTTCCTGTACCTTTAAGTTAAGGAAAGAGGCACCTCTTGAAAGTTTACTGTGATGAATAGGAAAAAGGGGTTGTGTCCATATTCAGAAATGCAGCCACCATATGCTATCAAGCTTTTAAAAGGGCAATCTTTAAATTTGTTTCTGTTTGTTGCTACCATGTTAAAAGTAATCTGATTTATAAATTGCCAATTACCTTTCTGAAGAATTGCTGTTAAGTGTTCACCTAGAAGTTGTTTTTCTACAGTAGCAATTAATGACTTCCTACAAGGAAAAAAAGTTTAGAATTATTGAGTTTCGACTTTGCTAAAAATTTAAAGCCTCTTCTGGGCAAGAAAAATCAAATAACTCATTTTATGTCCATTGTAATATTTCTATCCTATGTATAAATTTATCAGTACTCAGAGTTACTCTATGTCTAAAAGAAGGAATAGACTGCATATTTCAAAACCTGATTTACATTATGAAATAACTATTTCCAAGGTCTTGCTGTGGCTGGGTTTTTCCAAGTTTCTCTGCTTTTATTTGAAAGGTACAGAAATTATCTATGCTGTTTACAGGAACTCCTTGCTTGGTAATATTTAAGGAAGCACAGAAACAGTTTGTCCTATGAATACCCACTAAATTTTAATCGGCCTGAAGATTTCAAAGATAACATCTGTTTTAATACTAAGCACACACACACAACCAGTAATCATATCCTTAATCAAATCTAATTAACTAAGGAAGATAACAATTTGAAGTTTGCATCATGAAAACAACTGTTAAAAACATCACACCTGAAATTAGTTACTAACATGTTTAGGGATGCCTAAAGTGCCTTAAGTGAGTCAACAACAACACAGGTTAAGGCTATCAGGCAGAGCATGTCATACTTACTGGGTGGTCTGATCTAAGTAAGTAATAAGTCTGTCTGCTTCTTCTTCTAGACGTTTGTTAACATGATGAAGATATTCAGGAACCTACAAAGATAGTTTTTTTATATTATTGTTTTCCTCCCCATAAATCATTCAGAAAATGTCAAGTCCAAAAGATCCTGGGAGCAGCCCTGTCAAATGCGACAGGGTTGACTCATATGTAAAATTATAGGTAGAGTTTATGATCCAGAATTTTGGCCTTTAAGAAGAGAGAAAAGAAAGGAGCACCTAAGTGAGAGAAAAGCATCACAATGTTGGGAAGATAAATGAAAAGGGGAGCTTACGTTCTATAAGTATGATCTAATTGTGAGGCACAGTGGATTTATTAATCATGATTTTTAAATACCTCTCTTTCCTGCATTAATTTTTGGCCTTCGGCTGCATAAAGCCGGTTAGTTTCTTCCAAAAATCGTTGTTCAAAAGAATCCTGATAAATCTGGGAGGGGAAAACAAGATAAAGGAGTTCATTTATTCATTAAGTATTTATTGAATGTCCTCTATGTGAAGAGCACCATGGATTTGGTTTTTACACATCAAAATAGGGACAGCAATCAGCGCTATAGTAAGTGGACTAGTTAACTTACTTGCAAATCAGAGAGCATGCTTAAGAGGCTTCGGAGTAAACTTCTATCAATTGCTTCACCATTCCTTTCCCTCTCAATCAACAGAAGAATGCCATCAATGGTCTTATTTTGGACTTTCTGATCACTTATAATGTGGGCCCTAAATAACTCCAGTCCCATGTCCCTAAAATTAAAAAAAAAAAATATATATATATATATATATATCTAAATTAACAATGATACCACTTCTGGAGAGTTGTACTTAACTTCTCATCACATGTTAATCAGGGCTTCAGGCTTTGAAGCAGCAATTCTAAATGGATAAAATCCACACATTTAATTTTAAATAACACTATTAAACTAAAATATATGAGAAACTAGTTTTGCCTTTAATGAGAACTAAAGCTAAACTCCTGTCTTTTTTCCATAACTAAGTTTTGAGATCTTCTTTGATAAATTTCTTCCTTGGTCAAATTAAGAGACAAAATTAGTTCAAAATTATAATGAAGGCTTAATTGGTCACTTGTTATCTGGCTTTAGGACTCAAAAATCAGCAAACTCTGAGAATTACTGTAGGCAGATGCTAGGTGCATGACTGGGGAAAAGCTCATTACACAATACCATTCTATTTTCATTTATACATGGAATTTTCATAATAATAATAATGTTCAAAGATAATGACCAAACACTTGATCAGCAACAAATAATACACACTAATAAAGAATTCAGAGCAACCTTTAATTCCCTTAAAAAAATACTTCTTCAGAAAGTATTATGGGCTCAGGGAATGTTAGCTGTTTCCAATATTAGCATAGGTAAAACATAATTAAGAAGGTAAAACTGGTAAAAATACAAGTTTAGAAGCCAAATGTGAGTTTTTAGGAGAATATTCACAGTATCACTTACTCTCTTCAATTAGTGTAATTAAGATTCAACTATGATTTGTAACAAATCTTTTCATATTTTTTTCTAGCATCCTTACCAAATGGAGGGTAGCATTGAATTCTGAAGAACATAAGTTCTATCCAGAAACAAAAAAATGCTCCTGATCATGATCTGCCAATATAAAAAAAAGAAATAAAGCAGTTTTTATGTTTTGTGAAGCTGAAATATTTGCTCTCAATAAAATAAGAATAAAATTTCAGGATTTGCTTGAATATATTCTAGACGATTTAGGATCAAACATACAGATAAACAGATCTATCTGAGAATATGCCCACACCATTTTTATTAAACTACACTATTGTCTTAATCCTTGTTGTAGTTTCCAGAAAAGGGAAACTTAAAATGGCCCTATGACTTCTTTGCAACTTGAGAAGTGACTGAAAATAAAAAAAACAAACAAACAGGTAATCAAGGGGACATGCATGTGCTGCTTCCTCAGCAACAGTATGCAGGGTAAAGCTGCCTTAAATTATACTCATGGGGTTTGGGGAGGGGGAATGGGTTTTAAGATTTTGAATTTGCAGAACATAAGATATAAAATAATACCAGATTGGGGAAAAAGTAAAAAGTGATGTAAGTTAAAATACAAGACCATTAGGCATATTCACAGGTAATCTACTTTTGCATAGGATATCCATCAAGACTGACAGCAAGTAATGTTTTTATGAGATAAATATTTTTTGGTTAAGTGTGACAAAAATAAAAATGATCCTGAGGTGCAACTCATTCTAAAATGCTTGTTTACTTGTAACTTATAATTTTGAAACAGAAAACTAAATCAAAATTAGTTTCCAACTCAGAACAAGAGCAGATGTTGAGGCAGGCCCCTATGGCAAAGCCTTTAAAACTAACATTCCTGTATTTAAAGAAATTTATTTAACTACAATATTTAGCTTTTTTCAGCTTACCATTTGTCTACAGTGGTTCTGCCAGCATCTATCAATCTTCTTTAGAAAAAGAACACTATCCAATGAATCCATGGGATGTATGTCAAGGATATTTAAAAGTGCTTAGTACAAGTAATATAGGTATGCAATGTAAGAACACATTTGTCTTAAATATGGAATACCCTACCTAATAAATGAAACTAGATAGCACTTAATTATAGGACAAATGCCATTTCTTAAATTATAAAGAAATTAGATCTCACTAAAAATACCTTTAAAAACAAGTCGTAGACATAATTGTGTCTTCAGTTTATTATTTCCTTAGAAGATTATCTTTCCTCAAATGGAAATTTATTAGGGCAAAAAGGGTAAAGATGTAAGGACAGTATATTTACACTAATACCACAAAGTAGATTTAGGCCCCAATTAAAGCTGAAAAATCAAAAACTTGTTTCTTCTTTCTCTAGAAGCAAAATAACAAATCTAAAAACACAGGTATTCCATTTCAAGCTGGACTAAATAGTGAGGGATAGGAAGAGAGATGAAGATAAAATACAAGATGTTTTGTTTTTAAAAGGATATTCTCTGAACTGATGAATTTGTGCTTTGATGTGATCTTCACAAATCTGTCTCAGCTGTTTGTATAAGTTTGCAGAAATCTTGTAAGAACAGAGATTTTCTACAGCCTGTAAGATTAAACACATACTTGATTAAGGAAAGAATGGGGGAAGGTTCTCAATTATTTCCATAAAGTTCTTATTATTTTGATATTTCTCCACATAAGCTTATTAGAAAGGGTTGTGCGTCCATTAAAAAAAAGTAAAACAACAATATCAATGTGGTGGTGAATTTTTCATAACCAATGCATTGTACCTAAAAACACAAATTAATATATTGATTATGGCTGTAGAGCTTAAAAATAGGGGGAATCAATCCAAGTTCCCCCCATGAAGACATTTGACTTAAAACAATTGCTACATATAAATGCTCTCTTGGTCTTTAAAATATCCATCGTTTTCAGAACCATTTTGAGCTTAAAAAATAATTTCACCAATTGTTTATTAGAAGGGTTGGGGCAGTCTGACCACCATTTAATAAACATTTATTTATACTTTGGTTTGCCTGAATAGAACAATGCAGAAATTACTGCTAGCAGTATTATGGTAAGTATACTAAAAATTTTTCTCCAACATTTTAATTTAAAAATATTTCAATAAATATAGGTTTTAAAATTTGAGCAACTGGGCCCTGACTGGTGTGACTCAGTGGATTGAGCACCGGCCTGTGAACCAAAGGTTCACAGAGAACCGATTCCCAGGTTCTGGTTCGATTCCCAGTCAGGGCACATGCCTGGGTTGTGGGCTGGGTCCCCAGCGGAGGGGCACATGAAAGGCAACCACACATTGATATTTCTCTCCATCTTTCTCTCTCTCTTCCCTTCTCTCTAAAAAAATAAATAAAATATTTAAAAAAATAAAATTTGAGCAACTGAATAAACATTAATTACAAAAGAAATGGCTATATTTTTACTTCATTCTAATAATTAAATTGGTCTTTTTATACTTAGATCCTAAAAGGACAAAGTTCAGATGTCAGTGAGTTTCTTGTTATGTATATCAAAAGACTTTCAAGTTTAAAACAATAGCTATGGTAAAACTCTTTAGATGAGCTCTAATATAATCTACAATTCCAATAATGACTTAAGTATAACACCAGGATTCCTTTCTTACCACAACAGAAGGCAAAAATTCCATTAAAATCGACTCTAAGGGAGCATCCAAGTTCTGTTGGTTGGAGTGGAATTTTATAAATATGCAGTTGCAAGTCATATTGCCAGCATGCAGGTCCAATAAATGAATTAGCAAATGAAAAGAAAGCTTAAAGAAAACCACTTACGCCATTGGGGGAAAGGAGTTACTACACATCACCAGGAAACACCAGATCCTGCAGCTAAGGAGGAATAAGGAGGCTGTGTCTCCACTAGCTACTTTCCATGGGGCCTTGGATTAGGCCAAAAATGCCTGAAGGATGTCTTATTTATTCATGTTCCTTTATATCCATATTGGGGAGAGTCCTCTGTGGACTCCCCCCTTCCTCCTATAGTAGTCTTCCCATTGTATCTAGATGTTCCTTTTGAACGACACATTTTCTCAGCACTCCTCATTTCTCTGCTTAGATTCAGCTGTCTTCCTACTTCATCTTCTCCACATTTCCCACTTCCAGTACTTCATTCCCTTGTGATGTGTTCCTCTTTTTCCCATATAGTAGTTCAGTTTAACACAAATATCTATTTACCTTCCCACATAAGATACCATATTCCCTTACCACTCATCTAGGTGCTACTTGTCCCAATAAAACTCTCCTTAAATGCCTCACCAACAAAGTGACTCACCTGGCCCTATCACCAATCATACCATACTGACTTGTCACTAAGCCAATACTATATGCCTTTATGTATATATATATCCCATCTCCCAATGCTCCTTAGTGACAGAAAGAGACCATGTACTCAAATCTCTTTATGTTCTTTAATACTGTTTGGGTTTTGAACCAGGTGAATATAGTAAATACTAAAAAAAAAACCCTAACATATGTATAAGTAGCAACATGTCCTGCATATAGAAGAGGCTTTTATAGTGTAAGGAGAAAACTGGCCAGAAAATATACAACTACAATACACTGTGCTAAGTGCTGTGATGGGGATAAGCATAGAGATGAGGCCCCTAATCCAGTTTTTAGGGCAGGGGCAAGTTAGAAAAGGCTTCCTGAGCAGAGGTAAAGAAGTGAAGTCTGAGAAGACCCAGAAGGAAATGGATAGAAAGCAAGTGGAATCAGTGAGAAACAAAAAAGTAAGTGGGGCCTTATATGCATACAGCCTCACCTGTATTTAGCTGGAAGATGGTTTAAGATGTTAGAGGCAAGAAAAGCAGGAAAATCTAAAGTGAAATTTAAAGTCAATTTGGAAGAGAACACTTTGCTTCTCTAATTTAGCCTTGAATGCCTAACATATAGACCAGATCTAGTAAATTCCCTTCCTCAACAACCTTCCATCAATCTCTTCAAGTACCATATGGAGAAATTCCCTAATAGGTATAAAAAATACAAAGAACTGAACATTGTAGTATGGTTCATGGCCTACTATCATTTACGTAAAAAAAAGAAAATGAATTAAAAACACACACAGTTGTTTTTACATACATAAAGCATCTCTGGAAAGATACCCCCCCACCTAATAATGTTGGTGGAAAGGGAAACTAAGTGGAAGTTGGAGGATGGGGTAGAAGTGGAACTTTTCACTACACATTCTATAATACTTTTTGGGCTTTGAATCAGGTAAATATACTAAGTACTCAAAATGCTTAAACACTTACCTTGCCCAATAAAACCCTTTTAATTTCCCCTCACACACCACATTTTTTTACTTTAGCATGACATTCAAAGCCTAATCTTACCATTTTAGTCACATGTCTGTTTATAATCTTCTATATACCCAGTGACCTAAACGCTCTCCTCACTTTTAAGCAAGGTTTGTTTGGGGCAGTCATGTGTGCCTGAAACACTGGCTTCTAAATATTTTTGAGGAGCCACAGTACAAAATACATTATGTGTCATTAATCCATTGTACATAAAATAAATCTATGTAATTGAAAAAAAATCTTCATGAAACTACATTTAATCATTTCTATGTGTGACGTACTCTGATATTTTCTATTCTATTTCTTCAAAAACTGCTAGTTACAAGCTACTGATTAATTTCATGAACCTACTACAATATAAGCACCTTAGGGATAAGAACTAAGTGATTTCTATATGCCCATGACTTCTGTCCAGCTTTGCATACAATAAGCAGTCATTGATTCAATAAGGATTGAATGTTTACTAAGTACTCTGCATCCTTTTGGGTGCTGGGATAGAAATATGAATAAGCAAGATAAACCACTACTTAGGAGTTTGAAATAAGTTCTATTTTACTTCAAGTTCTCTGAGACGTCTGGCCAAGATGGAGGCATATGTAGGTAGATACATGTTGCCTCCTTGCACAACCAAAAAGAAGGACAACAACAAATTTAAAAACAAAAAACAACCAGAACTTCCAGAAAATTAAACTGTATGGAAGTCCGACAACCAAGGAGTTAAAGAGGAAACATTCACCCAGACTGGTGCACCAAGACAAAGAAATATGACCTAAATGAAAGAACAGATCAAAACTCCAGAAAAAGAACTAAGTGATGAAGAGATACCCAACCTATCATGATGCAGAGTTCAAAACTCTGGTAATCAGGATGCTCACAGAAATGGTTGAGTATGGTCACAAAATAGAGGAAAAAGTGAAGAATATGACAAGTGAAATAAAGAAAAATATACAGGGAACCAACAGTGAAGGGAAGTAAACCGGGACTCAAATCAATGATTTGGACCAGAAGGAAGAAGTAAACATTCAACCAGAACAGAATGAAGAAACAAGAATTTAAAAAATGAGGAGAGGCTCAGGAACTTCCAAGACAACTTTAAACATTCCAACATCTGAATCGTAGGGGTGCCAGAAGAGGAAGTACAAGAAATTGAAAACTTACTTGAAAAAATAATAAAAGCCAAGTTCCCCAATCTGGCAAAGGAAATACACTTCCAGGAAGTCCAGGAAACTCAGAGTCCCAAGGAAGTTGGACCCAAGGAAGCACACACCAAGGCACATTATAATTACATGACCCAAGATTAAAGATTAGAAGAGAATTTTAAAGCAGCAAGAGAAAAGGAGAGTTGCCTACAAAGGAGTGCCCATAAGACTATCAGCTGATTTCTCAAAAGAAACCTTGCAGGCAAGAAGGGGCTGGAAAAAAGTATTCAAAGTCGTGAAATGCAAGGACCTACATCCAAGATTACTCTATGCAGCAAAGGTCTCATTTAGAATGGAAGGGCAGATAAAGTACTTCCCAGATAAGGTCAAGTTAAAGGAGTTTATCACCACCAAGCCCTTATTATATGACATGTTAAAGGGACTTATCTAAGAAAAAGATGACCAAAACTATGAACAATAAAATGACAACAAACTCACAACTATCAGCAACTAAATGTAAAACAAAAACAAAAAAAACAAAGCAAACAACTAGAACAAGAACAGAATCACAAAAATGGAGATCACATGGAGGGTTATCAGTGGGGAGGACAAGGGGGTAATGAGGGAAAAGGTACAGGAAATAAAAAGTATAATTGGTAGGTACAAAATAGACAGGGGGAGGTTAAGAATAGTATAGGAAATGGAAAAGCCAAAGAACTTATAAGTAGGACCCATGGACATGAACTAAGGGGGTAGGGAATGCTGGTGGAGGGCAGGGTGGAGGGGAACAAAGGGGAAAAATGAGACAACTATAATAGCATAATCAATAAAATAAACTTTTACAGAAAACCTTTGAAATGCCCTTTTAGAAATTTACTAATTATTTTACATTTCACTAAAACTACGGAAATCCCTGGAAGTTTGATCTAGTATAATTACTACAAAACTAACCTCAGTTCACCAGGAACTATTTATATGAAACAGATTATAATTATACAAGTCTCTTTTATTTATTTGTTTGTTTGTTTGTTTTAATTTTTAGAGGATGGAAGGGAAGGACAAAGAGATGGAGAGAAACACTGTGTGGTTGCTTCTCACATGCCCCCCAATGGGTGCCCTAGCCTGCAACCCAGGCATGTGTCCTGACTGGGAATCAAACCAGTGACCTTTTGGTTCACAGGCCAGCACTCAATCCACTGAGCCACACCAGCCAGGGCTACAAGTCTCTGAAAAAATTATCTTTTCACTTAAGCTCAAAATGATTACTGGTAAAAATGCTATCTTAAGTCCTTTTTGAAGGTATTCAAGTATAAAATAAGAACACTGTACCAAGGTTTTGACCTTTATTCCTCCAAATTCTACTCCCTCTGCTCCAAATTCTACACTTCACATCAAAAATGTGTTTGCTTGGAAAAGAAAATACTGAGTTGGCCAAAAAGTTAATTTGGTTTTAAAGTAAAAATAAAAGGTACGTTTTTCTTTTCTTTTTCAATGAACTCTGAACTTTTTATTGGCTTTCTGCCCTGCCAAGGGATGCCCCACTTCTGCTGCCTTTAATGCCTCAAAACTTTGGTGGTGTTGACCTCAGACACCATTCTGCCGTCCACAGTCTTGTGGGTCATGGTCTTTTGGAAGGTTTGTAAAGAGTGGCTCTTATCCAGGACATCAGCAAGATTGAAGTCTTCCCCTTCTTCCAGTAGGCTGCAGTAGGTGGCAATCTCAGCCTCCAGCTTGACCTTACTGTTCAACAGGGCCTCATACTCCTAAGAACTGGCACTGCCCCTCTGCCCAGGTCTGGGCCAGCTCTGACTCCAGATACAGCAGGATCCCATTGAGTTGTTCCATCTCCATGGCATAGCGCATCTCCACTTCCCTCAGGCTGTTCTCTCCATACTGACTTTCAGATTTCTCATTGAGGCCAGGTTAATCTCCAAAGAATGGACCATATGTCTCAGCTCCACGAGTGTAGTCTAAGCAGCGCCTATCTCAGCGGTCTGCGAGATGACCAATGCAGTGTTCTCTTCAATCTGATGGGACCAGTGCTTGTCTAGCTCCTCGCAGTTCTTCTGAGCCAGCTCATCATACTGGGCCTGGATGTTCACCATGATTTTGCTGAGGTCCTGAGATTTGGGGGCATCCAACTACATAGGCAACCCAGAGTTGGCAATCTAGTTTTGTGAACCATTTACTTCCTCCTCGTGATTCTCCTTCATGAAAAGCAGCTCCTCCTTGAGAGCCTTGATCTCTGCCTCCAGCTGCAGCCAAGTGATACTGGCATCATCAGTGACCTTTTGAAGCCCATTGATGTCATCCTCCAGACTGGCCCATGGCCAACTCCGTCTCATACTTGACTCTGAAGTCATCAGCAGCAAGATAGGCATTGTCAATCAGCAGAATGATGCGGGCACTGTCCATGGAATTTGCAAAGATCTGAAACCTCAGGACCATATGGTCTTGAAATAATGCCCCCACTCTCTGACATGGGTTCCCTTCTTCTCTAGGTGTTTCAAGATTTTAGTCTCCAGTCTCCGATTATCAGCCTCCATGCTTCTCACTCTCTCCAGGTAGGAGGCCAAGCAGTCATTTAGGCATTGCATGGTCTCCTTCTCACTCTGGACGTCCCCTATGCCCATCAGACCCCTGGCCATCCCTGCAGCCAGGCCCCCAGATCCCCAGCTGCCCTGCACACTGGTGAAGTGGGACACTGAGATCGAGGAGCCTGGGACCCTGTGCCTGCATAGACGTTGGATGCACTGCTGGCCGGCCAGACCCGGTGGCTGGGCAAGTGCACCAAACCCAGGGACTGGTAGCTTGTGGAGGAGCTGGAGCATGTGCTGAAGCTCATGTTGTTCAGAGAGGAAGGTGGGAAGCTGAGACTCATGTTGAAACTGCAGTCAAAAGGTACATTTTTCACTTTCATCAATAACTTTATTAAACAACATAGTCACCATTTTGTTCCACTACCTTCTGCCATTTTTCAGGTAACTTCATAATTCTATCTTCCCAAAACTTTTTATCTTTTTGAGCAAAGAACTGTTCCAGGTGCCTTTAGAAGTCCTCCAGGGAACTAAAATTTTTTCCATTGAGAGAATTTTGTAAAGACTGAAATAAATGGAAATCTGAAGGTGTAATGCCTGGGGAACACAGCAGATGAATCAGAACTTCCCAGCCACCTCTAACAGTTTTTGCCTGATCATCAATAAACATGCGGTCTTGCATTATCCTGATGGAAGATTATGTGTTTTCTATTGACTAATTCCGAGTGCTTCTCATGGAGTGCTGCTTTTAGCTGATCTGATTGGGAGCAGTACTTGTTGGAATTCATTTGGTTTTCTGGAAGGAGCTCATAATAGACAACTCCATTCCAATTCTACCATATATACAATATCACCTTCTTTTTTTAAAAAAACAAAGACTTTATATATTTATTTTTAGAGAGAGAGGAAGGGAAGGGGAAAGAGAGGGAGAGAAACATCAATGTGTGGTTGCCTCTCACACACCCCCAACTGGGGACCTGTCCAACAACCCAGGCATGTGCCCTGACTAGGAATCGAAGCGGTGACCCTTTGGTTCGCAGGACGGCATTCAATCCACTGAGTCACACTAGCCAGGGCAACATCACCTTCTTTAAGACTAGCTTTTGGTGTGGTTGGTTGTGATTCATTTCACTTGCCTCACAATCTATTCCATTCCCCATTATTGTGAAGTAACCACTTTTCATCACCTGCCACAATTTGTATTAAAAATGGAACATTTTCCTTACATTTAAGTGGAAAATTACATGCAGAAATACTGTCAAGACTTTTTTTTTCCCACTTATGTGGAATCCAAACATCAAAGCAATTAACATAACCAAGCTGGTACAAATGATTTTCAATGCTTGATCTGGATATTTTGAGTATATTTGTCATCTCCCACATGGTATAACACTGACTGTTCTCAATTAATGTCTTGATTTATCACTATCAACTTCAATTGGTCTATCCAACCATAGAGCACCGTTCAGTGAGAAAGTTCCAGCACACAACTTTGCAAACCACTTCTGACACATTTGATCAGTCACAGCACCTTCTAGATACACTGCACAAATCTTTTTTTTTGTTTCAGTTGTGTTTTTACCTTTCTTGAAATAATAAAGCATAATATGCCAAAAATGTCACATATTTTCTTCCAACTTCAATATTAAAATGGCTACACAAAAATTCATAAATTTTGGTTAAGTTTTTTTAAATGCACACTGATATGACAGCTATCACAATACAATATAGTAAAATTGTTTTAAATGAAGTTAAAGACAAGTAAGCACTACTAGAATTACCTTACAGAAAAAATGGTTTTGGCCAACCCAATATAAACATGTAGCAAATGAAATGTAAAACTATAGAAGGTGAAGATTGATGCTTTGGGAAATACAGGATTTAAGAAACTGTCAAGGCAAAGAAGATTATATTTGGGACAAAAGGAGGAGTAGAAATGAGGGTGAGAATACTAGAATAAAGAGGATTAAAATAAGGATAAACAATACAAAGAGTATAAAAATAAAGAATTACACATAGTAAGGGAGGAAATCTAGAAACTTTTCTAATTTAACAATGACAGAAATAAGACAAATATTAAATTCCCACCATGATGATGAACTCTGGCCATTGGCCTAATTGGCTGCATCTTATTTTTCAAACCACATGTTTAAAGAAACAAAATACATTAATGAGACTTTTCAAAAACTGATAAAGCAATAAAATCTAAATTAACTCTTTTACATCTAGTAAAAATACCTAACATAAGATACTCAAAATATATCAAAAACTAAGAATTTGTGGAAAGGCAGACAATGAAACCTAAATTATTTTACAATACTTTTTACATATAGTAAAAAGGGCTTAATTAAGATTAACCCTATCAAGGCCTAAGAATTTGTAGTTGGAAATTATTAATAATCCAGTAAAGAGAGGAGTAATATATTCATCTATCAATGGATACCTAGGTTGTTTCCATATCTTGTCCATTGTAAGTAATGCTATAGTGAACACAGGTGTTCATGTATCTTTCCAAATTAGTGTTTTCATTTTCTTTGGATAAACACCCAGAAGTGAAATTACTAGGTCATATGGTAGGTACATTTTAAATTTTTTGAGGAACCTCTATACTCTCTTCCATAGTGGCTGCAGCAATCTTTATTCTCCCCAACACTGCAGGAAGGTTGCCTTTCTCCACATCCTCACCAACATGGATTTGTTGTCTTTTTGATGATAGCCATTCTGACAACTATGAGGTGATATCTCATTGTGGTTTTAATTTGTATTTCCCTAATGCAGTGATTTTCAACTTTTTCATCTCATGACACACATAAACTAATTATTACAATTCTGCAGCACACCAAAAAATATTTTTTGCCAAAAAAGGTATAATTTTGATTCATTCACACTAGATGGCTATTGTTATGTTTGCTGTAGTCATTTTTTAAATTTGATGATCTAAGGGAAAAGAGGTCAGTGACCCTGACTAAATAGTCAGATACTGCATGTTTTAAAAATTCTTGTAGCACACCAGTTGAAAATCACTGATCTAATGATTAGTGATGTTGAGCATCTTTTCATGTGTCTGTTAGCCATCTGTATGTCTCCTTTTGAAACAACCTAGATGTTCATCAACAGATGAATGGATAAAGATGTGATATGCAAATACACACAATGGAATATTAATCAACCATAAAGAGAATGAAATCTAGCCATTTGTGACAATATGGATGGACCTAAAGGGCATTATGCTAAGCGAAGTAAGTCAGAGAAAGACAAATGCCGTACGTTTTCACTTATATGTAGAACTTCAAAGTAAAACAAATGAATAAACAAAACAGAAACAGACTCCTACAGAGAAACTGATAGTTGTCAGAGGGAAGAGGGGTTGAGGAATGATGAAAAAGGTGAAGGGAATTAAGAGGTACAAACATCCAGTTATAAAATATGCCACGGGGTGTAATATATAGTACAGGAAACACAGTCAATAATACAACTCTGTATGGTGATAGATGGTAACTAGACTCATTGTGGTGATCATTTCATAAGGTGTACAAATGCCAAATCATTATGTTGTGTAGACCTTAAACTAATATGTCAACTATACTTTAATAAAAAGAGGAGCAATAAATAACATAATACACTAAGCTTAAAAACAGCAACAGAGTGACAAGTTAAACAAACTTACATAGAATACAATCTAGAATAGCTATCCATCTCTGCTAGGAATCTAACTGCTCTCCTATAACCATTGACTGTTTAATTAAGCAAACATATTTTACAATGGATAATAACCTATATACTGAGATGGAAGAACTATTTCCTTCCAGTCTTGTGGTTATCTCTCAATAAAAAAATAATTAATAGAAGGTTCATTATTTAAGATTTACTTCATAAAAAGCTAACCAAACATGAGTTCCTGTAATTAATAGACACAAATTATTTTAATAAGAATTGAAGTATGGACTAGGCTTGCCTCAAAGATAATAGCTAGACATTTATATTAAGAATAAATATAGCCCTGGTTGGCATGGCTTAGTTGCAGCATTGTCCCATAAATCAAAATGTCACAGGTTTGATTCCCAGTCAGGGCACATGCCTAGATTGTGGGTTCATTCCCTGATTGGGGCATGTATGAGAAACAACCAATTGATGTTTTTCTCACACCAATGTTTCTCTCCCCCTTCCTTTCCCTCTCTCTATGCATGTCCTCTGGTGAGGATAATAAATAAATAAATGTTATATTTCCATGCATGAAAATTGAAACAATACAGAAGTATGTAGCCACCTCCAAGAATGGTAGATGATTTAAAAACACTCCACAGCCCTGGCTGGTATGGCTCAGTGGATTGAGCATCAGCCTGCAAACTAAAGGGCTGCTGATTTGATTCCCAGTCAGGGCACATGCCTGGGTTGGAGGCCAGGTCCCCAGTAGGGGATGCGCAAGAGGCAACCACACACTGATGTTTCCCTTTCTCTCTCCCTCCTCCTTTCTCTAAAAATAAATGAAATCTTTTAAAAACCTGTTTAAAAATAAAAATACTACAAAGCTATTCATATTCATACAAAGGCTGAGAACATGAGGAAAATAACTGCATTATTTTACATTATTACAGGGAATCCTGGTCAAGATGGCAGCAGAGGTAAACAAGTCTTGCCTCCTCACACAACCACATCAAAATTACAACTAAATTATAAAACAATCATCACTCAGAACCATCAGAAATTGAGTTGAGTTGAAGTATGACAACTACAAAATTAAAGAAACCACATCCATCCAGACTGGGAGGAGGGGCAGAGATGCAGAACAGGCTGATCCATACACACATGTGGTAGATAAAAATTTGGGAGGGTTATCTTGGGAGTGAGGAGCCCCAGACCCCCACCAGGACTTCCTGGCACCCAGGGTTCCAGTGCCAGAAAGATAAGTCCCCACAACTTCTGATACAAAACCCAGCAGGGATTGAGCCAGTGGAAGAAACTTCTAGAGATCCAAGCATTTTTGTTTAAAGAACCTGCACATGGATTTGCTCATACCCACTCAGGCTCCCTCTGTGCTCCAGCACCAGAGTAACAGCTTTAAAGGCACCAGTGGCATACAGGGAGCAATGGAAGAATCTGGCATCAAAGGTGAGAGCTGGGGGGTGGCAGCTTTCTTCCAAACAGAAGGTAGGCAGTGGCCATTGTCCTTTTTCAGAACCCTCTCCCCACAGACTGACAGAGCTGGCAGGTAAATACCATATCTGAGACTCCATCAACCTGGGTAACACTGTTTGCTCCACCGTAAAGATCCCCAGGGATTCCATCTTAAGGTCTCACCCAAGCAGCTTTTCCATATTAATGGCTGGTCTTGGCTCATGCTTCACAGCTTCCTAAATTCTCTCAAACAAGCAACAGCCAGCCTCAGTGAGTCCCAAGCCCCTGAACTCTTGCTAAGTGGCCCCAGGACTGGCACCAGCAACCGCCAGCCTAGATTCATAGCTTGGCTTTGCCTGGGAATCTCCAAGTCTAGCACAAGTAGCAGCCATCTCAGATTGCTTTATATAGCTCAGGCACAGTGGTCCTGGGAAGAACACAGGTAGGGGCAGACCTTGGCCCGCACCACCCAGGAAACCCCAAAGCCTGCCCACCCACTGGACAGCTACAGACCATATCAGAGCACCACCACCCTATGCCTGCACAGCTGATCTTCCACAGAGGATGGAAGTTGGTGGTCAGTGGTCACAGCTAGGCCTTGCAGCTGACTGGCCTGGGAAAATCCTTCCCAACAACCTGCCAACAGCAACCAAGGCTCAACTACAAGAGAAGGGTGTCCTCAGCCCACAAACAGAGGGGGCACACCTTGATCACCCAGCTTGGGTGATAGGGGAGGCTGTGCAACTGGACCCTACAGGAGACCTACTACATTAGGCCACGATACCAAGACAGGGAGTCATAGCAGCTCTATCTAATACATAGACACAAACTCAGGGAGGCTCTCAAAATGT
This sequence comes from Phyllostomus hastatus, assembly GCF_019186645.2. Lineage (NCBI taxonomy): Eukaryota > Metazoa > Chordata > Mammalia > Chiroptera > Phyllostomidae > Phyllostomus > Phyllostomus hastatus. The sequence continues at coordinate 13,141,055 of NW_025333984.1, read as the reverse complement.
GGAGACAAAGAACCATGGCCCAAATGAAAGAATACATCAAAACTCCAGAAAAAGCTAAATGAACTAGCGATAAGCAATCTATAAGATGCAGAGTTCAAAACCCCGGTTATAAGGATGCTCAAGGAATTTAGTGAGGACCTCAACAGTATAAAAAAGATCCAGTCAGAAATGAAGGATACACTAATGGAAATAAAGAACAAATTACTGGGCAACAACAGTAGAGTGGATGAAGCTGAGAATCAAATCAATGATTTGAAACACAAGGAAGCCAAAAACAACCAATCAGAATAAGAGAAAAGAATCCAAGAATACAAGGATAGTGTTAAGAAGCCTGTGGGATGACTTCAAGCATTCCAACATTTGTATCATACGGGTGCCAGAAGAAGAATAGAAAGAGCAAAAAATTGGAAAACTGTTTGAAAAAATAATGAAGGAAAACTTCCCTAACCAGTGAACGAACTCGACATGCAAGTCCAGGAAGCACAGAGAGAGTTACAAACAAGATGAATGCAAAGAGGCCCACTCCAAGACACATTAAAGTGCCAAAGGTTAAAGATAGAGAATCTAAAAGCAGCAAGAGAAAAGCACTTAGTTACCTACAGGGGAGTCCCCACAAGACTGTCAGTAATTTTTCAAAAGAAACTTTGCAGGCTAGACAAAGATTGGCGAGAAATACTCAAAGACTTGAAAAGCAGGGAACCACAGTCAATATTGCTCTACCCAGCAAAGCTATCATTTAGAATTGAAGGGCACATAAAGAGATCCCAGAGAAGAAAAAACTAAAGTTGTTCCTCATCACCAAGCCATTATTATATGAAATGTTAAGACATATTTAAAGGACTTATTTAAGAAAAAGATCAGAACTATGAACAGTAAAATGGCAATAAATACATATCTATCAACAACTGAATCTAAAAAATAAACTAAGCAAACAAGAACAGAGACAGAATCATTGATACGAAGAGCATTTTGATGGCTGCCAGATGGGGTGTGGGGGAACAGGTGAAGAGATCAGGGGATTAAGAAATAAAAATGGGTAGTTGCAGAATAGCCATGGGGATGTAAAGTACAGTGTAGGAAATGGAGTAGCCAAAGTACTTGTATGATAGATACCCATGGACATGAACAGTGGTGTGGGGATTGCCTGAAGAAGTTGGGGGTGCTGGGTGGAAGGGCCAAAGGGGAGAAAATAGGGACAACTGTAATAGCAATAATCAATGAAATATAATTTAAAAATATTGAAAAATAAAATAAAAATATTACTCAGTAAAAAAGTCACATGCCGATACCAAAATTTTAATTATTAAGCTACCACATGTAAAAACAAGATACATGTTTTATTCTCAACCAAGGATATTTACATTAATTTTAGAGAGAGAGAAAGAAACATTCATGCCAGAGAGAAATATCAATCAGTTGCTTCCTGCACATGCCCTGATGGAGATCGAACCTGCTACCTAAACCTGCAACCTATCAGTGCACAAGACAATGCTCCAACCAACCAAGACACCTTGCCAGGGCCAAGATATGTTCCTCAGAAAGTGCAGAGGGGCACTGTTCCTAGAGAGCTCCTCTCCTTTTCTATTATTTTTTCAATTTGGCTAATGGTATCTACCAATACATATTTAGAATGTAAACTACGTAGCAGCCAGCTGTTCTGGCTCAGTGTGGATTTAGAATTTGAAAACATGTGTGACTTTAGAGGTGTATAATAAAATGTAACCTAAGATAAAGATATATTTTAAAAGACTTAAATATTTATCATTAGGAATGATACCAGTATATATAGCAGGCACTGTAGTAAGTACTTTTTTTCAGTATTTTATTTATTATTAAACAACCCTGCCATATAGGCTGTTTCAGTTTTCCCCATTTTGCAAATAAGGAAACCAAGGCTTAGGAAAGTATGAGTGTCAGATCTGTTCTCTAAAGTAGGCTTATCAACTCAAAAGCAGTCCATTTAACCATACTCCTATTTGTAGATGACTAAAAACAAGCAAAGAAAAAAATCCAAACCAAAACAATATTAACCACTGCCTCACTCTTGCAGGGTTCAAGGTTGTCAGTGAAAGATAATTTTTATACTCAGGTAGAATTCTCATTTAAAAACCACTTTTAAAAGACAACCTCTGCTTACTGCAAATGCACTCAGAAGAGCATGTTCTTTTTCAGAAATTAAAAACTCATGATGCAGTGCATACAATCCACACTAAGGACTTTCATGCTTAAGCTTTAAAGTAAAATGGTTTTGCATACATGGAAAAAAGTTCTACATAAATATATGCCAAATAAGTGGCTACATTAGAGACAAAGAGAGGATCAGATGGAAAATGAGAGGATTGGAGAGCTTTTGTTTGGTATACTACATACTTGTATAGTGTTTCAATTTTAGGAGAGTATTATTAAATTACATTTCAGCCAGTCAAAATCAAACACACACCTGAAATCCAGATGGCATGAAGTAATTTTACTCCCTTTATCCTTTTATCCTTGTTTTTTAACTTGTACATCTCAAAATACTCTTTCTGAGAATCCAAAAGATTATTTATAAATTATGATAAAAAACAACAAAAGAGCTAGACACAAATGCTTTTGAATTTATTATTGCAGATGTAGTAAATTACTATGTAAAATGCAAATACTGGAAAGTTATACTGCTGATTTTAGGCTACATAAATGCAATTAAACAATAGCAGGTAATATTTCTAAACTACAAGAAAGAAAAAATGGATAAAAAGATAAGTTATGAGCTCTTGAAACACAAATGGATTTGACAGAATAAATTTATCAGGAAAAATATTTTTAATCCTGAAGCTCTAGAAAAATATTCAAGGTAAAGTAACAAGGTAAATTAACAACCACAATCAATACATCATAAATATGAACTACACAAAGTAACACATTATTGAAATTAAAGGTGCTGTACACAACCCTGGCTGGTGTGGCTCAGTGGATTGAGCACTGGCCTGTGAACCAAAGGGTCATCCATCTGATTCCCAGTCAGGGAGGGCACATGCCTGGGTTGCAGGCCAGGTCCCCAGTAGTGGGCATGTGAGAGGCAACCACACATTGATGTTTCTCTCCCCCTCTCTCTCCCTCACTTCCCCCCCTCTAAAATAAATAAATAAAAACTTTTAGAAAAGATACTGCACACAGTATATCCAAATAAACATCCTATATATGCACAAATAAAAAAAAACCTTTGATGACACATTTTTTTCTCCTTAAGTAAAACTATTTATTTCCTTTAAACACTGCACTACAGAGGCATTTAAAGTGCTGTGGTGTATTAGTGAGGCAGCATGGTAGGGAAAAAGCACTGAATTAGAAACTTGGGCATCTTAGTTTGAGTCCACTACCCTGGTGATAAATGCCTCTGGGCACATTATTTAACTTCCTTGAGACTCAGTTTCATCATTGGTAGAATATGGATAATAATTACTACCCTATCTACTTCAGAATGAGTTTCTATAATGCTTAAATGAGATAATATGAGATGAACCTTTGTAGGCTGCCATGCACACAATACAAAGATATTGGACCACGTGATCTCTTAAGGCCTTTCCAAGTCTAATTCTGTAATTCTACTTTTATTATTGCACAACTTGGGAGCCATGTAAGTAATATACCAACATAGCCAAACAAGGTGTATTTATCTTGAAGTGATAGCTTAGGTACTACTACCACCTGACACATAGCATTATATTTATGATATGAACATTGTAATGCTTATGGTATTACACAGCAATATTACCATGTTGGGCATTATTCTGAGTATTTTGCATGCATTGACTCACTTAATTTTTACAGCAACAGAAACTGGTGATCTCAATTAATAAATTACAAATGAAAAAGCCACACTGTGGCTTATGAAAAAATAACATATTTCTGTATCACAGTGCATTAAGGTGTTTTTCACATTTTATCTGATTCTTATAAGCAACCTCATGAGGTAAATAGGACAGGCATTCTTTCCCCTATTTTACAGAGGAGAAAAAAGAAGCCAAGGGAGGTTTAGTTCCTTGCCCAAGATCCAAAGGGTAAGAGTAGTTAAAACGAGATCACAAACCTCTCTGTCTTTTTACTCCTAATCCAAGGTTTGTCCATCACCATACTACCTTGCAACTAAAATAGATGAAAACTATGAATTCTGATAAAGTGAAAAACATAAATTCTTACAAGGTACTTATCAATACAAAAACTCAAGCTACTGCCCTGGCCGGGTGGCTCAGACGGCTGGAGCATTGTCCTCATGTACCAAAGGGTTGGAGATTTGATTCCCAGTCAGGGCACATACCTAGGTTGCAGGTTCCATCCCCAGTAGGGGAGCATATGGGAGACAACTGATTGATGTTTCTCTTTCTTTCTCTCTCTCTCTCCCCCCTTCCTCTCTCTCTAAAATCCATACACATATCTTTGGCTTGGTAAGGACTTAAAAAAAAACCCTCAAAGCTACTGGACTCTGAACTATTTTTTATGTGAAACTGCAGATGCAATAAAGGAAAGTAACTTCTTGAATTGGTTGTATCAAAAATACAGTAAGATAGCCCTGGCTGGATTGGCTCAGTGGTTGAGTGTTGGCCTGCCAACCAAAGGGTCACCGGTTGGATTCCTAATCTAGGGCACATGCCTGGGTTGTGGGCCAGGCCCCCAGTAGGGCGCACAGAGGCAACCACATATTGATATCTCTCTCCCTTCCCCTCTCTAAAAATTAAATAAATAAAGTATTTAAAAATATACAGTAGGGTAAAATATCTAGGTAGCAAGAAGTATAAATCAGTAATTGTCCTTAATAGTATATTTAAATTAAACACTTTAACTACAGGCCCATTTATTAAGCAAAAGAAACAAAAGTGAACCTCACACCAAGTTGCTGGGCTACAACCTGCAGCTCATTTTTCGGCTAAGGTATGTCTTGTAGCCCAGGAGGTAAGACTAACATAAAAAGAAAAAGAAGTGGAAAAAGGCTAATAGGAAGGAGGTAGGAAAAAATGCATACCATGGAGAATATCTACATTTTTGAGGCCTTTCCTATAGGTAAGTAACACAACTTAGCAAGAAGTACAACAGAATATGTCACCCAAAATCATCTTTGGGATTCAGGCATAGGTAAAACCTCTATTATACCAAAGTACTCCAAATTGTAAATTCTAATCAGAAGGGTCCAAGATAAGCCCAACTTATACCAATATGACTATATCCATAGTTTATTAAAATGTGCATAAATTAATCAAGAAATTGTAGAGAACCAAAAGGTAACATAAGAACCCATATCAGGGGGATCATCTTGTAAAGTATATGACTGTCTAACCACTATGTATATACCTGAAACTAATGCAAAATAATATTAAATGTAGACTGTAATTGAAAAAATTAAAAAAATAAAAAATATTAAAAAAGAAAGTAAAAACCATATATAGCCACCTCCATTTATACAGACCAAATCTGCTTATCCACATTAATACATACCTGATAGAGTTCTTCTAAATTGTACTTAATTGAAGTACTATTCTGGATAGCTTCCACTGCTTCCTTCAGTTTCTGCCATGTTTCATCTGTGTAGTTTTCTGGTAATTTAGGTTTATCTAGATAGGATGTAAAAGGTTGATATGAGAATAATAAGTAGAATACAGCAACAGAGGAATCCATGAAATATAATAATAATATTACTACTTTTAAGGATAAATTATGGTCTTTATAATTATTCTTCTTAAATATTAAAGTAACCACTATATTTAGGCATAATATAAAGAGTAAAATTGAAATGCCAGAATACTATTTAAGTCATTTTGACTCACCTATTAAAATTGAAGGTGAGGGTTTGTTTTTTCTATTAATTTTATTGCTTCAAGAAATAAAAATTCAAGAATGGAAGATAAAAAATAGCAATCCTGATCTTATTCTATCATGTGTGAAACTTAAGTCAGTCAACATGAATATTGTACCTGAAATTTAAAATAATACTAAGTATCTATTATGTACAAGGTACTTTATAAACATCTTAATTTTCTTAATAATGCCCTGAGCATGGCATTATTATCCCTATTTTGCAACTGAGAAAACTGAAGCTGGAAAATTCATTTAATAAGGTTTGCCCAAGGTCACCATAGCCAGTCAGTGGCAAAACTGGGATTTCTAACCCAAGTCTCTTTGACCCCCACAGTTATGCAGCATCTATAGAAATGGAGAGAACCATTTTTAATTCAGGTTTGAATTTAAACTACATATATGACCATAGGGAAATTTTTAAAATATTAAAACATCCAAATGACTCCAGAACCTATGTAGTATTTTCAGAATGGCTTTAAATTTCCTTTACCAGTAATGAGTATTCTTTTTAGTTAAAACATCCAAATGCCTTTAATAACGATTGTTTAGTTTATGAGAGGAAAAACTCTAAACAAAGTCTCTGAAACCAGTATGCAAATGCAATTAGGGTCATAGCTCATTTGTTTAAAAATCCTCAGCTATTAAATCGATATATTTTAAGTGAAATAGTGAACACATTAGTCAATTACAACTTATATTTACTTCAGAAAGGTCTACTATTAAATCAGGAAGATTACAACACTCTTGAGCACCTGGGAATGGGAGAGGAGTAATAGAGAAAAGAAAAGGTTAAAAATAAGCAACACTATAACCCTCTGCTTGAGACAAAACAGAGCATATTCCTGATTTCCACACTTACATTGAAAATACAAGCATGGAAAAGCTAATTTTCTCAATACTGACATTTAGTCACAAGGCACTTAATCTGGTAAATTACTTTAGTTCATTCATTTACTTCTTCACTTAACGAACAATTTAGCATCTATTACCTGCCAGTTAAGAATGTTGAAGAAGTCCGTCAGAAAACTGGAAACACAGTTAACAGATACAAAGTAATTCAGCTCAAGTTGACTTTTTTTAAATTGCTAATTTCATATTTGTATCAATGTAAAATTTTGCATCCATAATTCTCTCAATCACATCTCAAACACAAAAATGAATAAATTTTCCGAAAAGGTGCAGTCAGTACTTTAAAGCCCATTTTAATAGTAAAATATATATGTAGTAATCTTTACACTAGTGCTACACAGAGTTAACTACTTCTGTGTATATACAGTATTTTTCACTTCCAAACCCTACCTTTGGAAAGAAATGCAGAGATCATAAGTATTTTTCTCCAAATATTGTTTCCACAATGAGTTTCAGGAATATAGTATTCAACATTAAAAATCTAACTATAAATCTTCTTTGAGCATGAAAAGATCATCATGACTACCTGCATTTCTAGGGACTGGAGAATGTGGCCTACTGGAGCACAAAAATAAAAATCCCAGCAGTGCCAAGACTAACTATGCACCTGAAATAAATAAAGCTCTTCAGAATAGAAATTTCTCACCTGTAAAATCCGGATCACCCATACCGATTGTCAATGTTGTAAGGAGTAACAGATTAGATACAATAGGCTGAAACAGACCTCAAAAGCTTGCACAGAAACACCCGCTGCAGGCTTCAGCACAAGGATACCAACCACCCCCGGAAAATGAACCCTCCACCCAAAAAAGGACCTCCCTCCACCTCATTGATTATGCATAACACATTAGGCCACCTCTATACTGTTTAATATATTAACATAAATAGAGCACGTGACTGCTCAAGTGTCAAATCCTTAGTAGGTGATTATGGATTTTGGCTTTGGTTACCTTTAAAGTTCTTGATCACTAACTTCTTAGCAGAGCCAGGCTTGCTGTTAGCAAAGCTAGAGACGGTGGTAGAAGATTTAGCCAGGCCGTTTGCGTGATGCACCGAAGCCACAGAAGAGATTAGTATACTCTTATTTTTAAGTTGCTGCTGCTGAGATGTTGCAGCAGTTGGTGAAGATGAGGAGGAGGAAGAGGAGGATTCCTCAGCCATCTTCGCATCAAACCCTACAAACTCCAGGGTGTCTTCAAAACGCAGCTTCTTCTGTATCGGTACGTGGCTGGAAGCAGCCAACGAAACCCCCACGCAGAAAGACGAGGTTGAAGGGGATGCCGAATCCCTAGGTTGTAAAGGAGGAGTGGAAGAGGAGGGAGAGGTGGAATCAAAGTCTTCTCTCTCGTTACTACTGTTACTGCTGCTACTGCTGCTGCTGCTGCTGTTTAACTTTCTCTTCTTGGCAGAGGTGGGCGGAGTGGTGCTGGTATTACCATCAGTGGCAGATCTGACCTCCTGAGCAGCAGCAGCAGCTGAGGGATTGGGGGAAGAAAAACCTGTTGGAAACATGAAAATAGCGGGGTCAACAGGCAGAGGAGCATCAAAAACCTACGTTTATATGCCTGCGTGCGTGTAGGAGAGAAGGTGGCAATGCTCGAGGGGGAAGGGAAGAAAGAAGAGAGGAGAAACACAGAGGACGAGAAGGAAAGTGAAGGGGGGGGCTACACCGGGGGAATGGGAGGGTTTCGGAAGGCGGATAGGCTGACACCAGGAGTGAGCAGAACAAGGGGGGAGAGCGAATGAGAAGGCAGACAGGTAAACGGCCGTGCCGTCCCCCTTTCCTGCTTTTCGGTCTCTCTCCCCCCTTTCTGCTGGAGCGACTCAGTGAGTCAGTGAGGCTGCAGCTCCTCCTCCTTTTCTCCCTCTCTTTGGGAGGGGAGAAGCCGTGGCTGGGGGGAGGGGGGAGGAGAGCCAAGGCTTGTTATTGTCAATAGCACAAGAAGCAAAAGATGGCGCCACTTCCGGTCACGCGGCAGTGAGGGCGGGGCGGTATCTGTCCGGGGGTAGGAGGGGGGTGGAGAAAAGCACTGCGGGCTCCAGGGGGGCGGGGGAGCTGGCTGACTGCGAAGCGGCGGGAAAGCAGCGGCAGACGCGCCTGAGATGGTCTGGCACTTGGGCTCCCGCTTGCTCTTTGCTCTTGGTCTGCTGCCCGCTTCCTAAGCAGTGCTGTCCTCCCCCGTCCCGTGGATAACTCCCACCCCCTCCTTTACGGTCCCGCGGGAAGCTTCGCGCCGCAGCGCCCTTACCGGAAGTGACTGAGGAGACACTTTTCATAGCGCCCAGATCCTGAAGCCCCCAGGTCCGCAGGACTTGGGGGGGAGGGGGGAAAGGGGGAAAAGGGGGAAAAGGGGGGTATGAGAAGTGGACCGGGAGGAGGGGCGGGCCTCCGAAACACCTTCGGAGCCCCTGATTGGAGCTTTCTGAACGCGAGGCCAGCGGGGGGTAGGGGGGGGCAGAAAGGTGGTGAGAGATGGAGCGGGAAGGAGCTTGAAGGGGAGGGAAGGTGGTGACGGTGAGGGGCGGGGTGAGCTAGCTGGGAAAATAGGGGAGGAGGGAGAGAGGGATGGAGGAAGGGAGGAAGTAAAAAGTAAGGGTAGGGAGACTGGAAACTTTGAAAGAGATAAAGGAATAAGGACGGGTTGCAAGGCTAGGGAGGGAGTAACCCCAAATGGAGAAAAACATAATCATGCCGTTCTGTGTACTGCTAGGGAGGAATGTCATGAGGTTAAGATAGGAAAGGAAAAGAAACAGTTTAGCTAGCAAGGAAAACAGTTTTTGATTCGGTTGAGCTATAAATTGCTTCTTTTTTATGTCAAGGACAGCAATGACTCAATATTGAATAGGGCCTGACTTTTGATCCATTCCTCAGTAATGCAGCTACAAACCCTTTTAATTTCCTATCAGGAGCATTTTCTAAGATGGCTGGCTAGAGTTAAGGGTGCATTCTAAGGCCAAGAAACAGGAAGGTAACACCCCCCCCAACACACACACCCCTACAACACAATTCCCAGGACCAACCCCCAACCCCATCAGTCATTAACCTAGTAGTTTACATACTAAACGCCACTTATTTTACCAAATCTCGGCTCATACACTTTGTCTCGACGAATAAGTTTCAGGAAAATATTGCCAAAAGTCAATGTTTTCTACCAACGTATTCCATAAGCCAAAATTTTAAAATGGATTAACTCATGAGAACAAACCTCTAAATCGGGTTAAATTAGCAACAATAAACCTTGTAAACGTCCTGTTGGGAGTTTGTATTTAACTCGAGGGCACTGGGAGGGGGTGCAGAGAACACTGGCAGGGCAGAGTAATAGGGAAGAAAGGGGGACAATTGTAATTGAACAACAATAAAAAAACTAAATTTACCAACCTGTTGATCATTCTAACCGCAGAAACATTCAACAAGCATGTATTGAAAGACATATGCCACAAACTACCCCAGGTCCCTGCCATTGAGAAGCCAGCGGGGGAAGATAGTTTCAAAACTAATTTCCATAACAGTACTATTAACAGATGTACAAAGTGCTGTGGAAAGAGGTGAAACAAGAAATTTGGGGGAATTTTGTAATAGACTTTCACAGAGGAATTGAAGTTTATGCTGGGTCTCAAAGGGAGAATGGCCAAAAACACAAGAGGAGAGGGAGTAAAAGGCATTCTGAGCAGTGGAAACAGAGAAAGCAGAGAGTTTTGAAAGGGTCTGGCCTGTTTAAAGAAATCTGGAAAGTGCAGTGGGCTTTTCCATAAGAAAAGTAGGATGTCCAGTTGGAAGTAAGGAAGATGAGGTTCAGGAGTACCTGGCACAAAACGCCAAAACTTTTGGAGTCTACCTTGTAGGCTAGGGTAGACAGCATGGAAAAACCATCAAGTAAGCCCGGCTTTTCAAAGCAGGAGTGTGAAAGGCAAAAGATTTGTACACTCTGAAGAGAAACCAGAGTATAAATGGTGATGGATGGAACCTTGACTTGGAGTGGTGAACACACCATACAGTGTACAGAGAATGTACTGTGGAATTGTGCACTTGAAACCTGTATAATTTTGTTAGCTAGTGTCACCCCAATAAATTCAATAAAAGGAAACAAAAGCAGGGGAGTGACGGGATTGTAGGTGGAGTAAAAGCAGTTTGTATCCTACCTTGAGATATACCAGTTAGAATCCTAAGGATAAACCAATTTTCTAACTTTGTTTACACAGGCTCACTTTGTTTTTGTTTTTGTTTTTTCTCTCTTGAAAGCTCCTTGGTTAAAATGCAAATCCTCCTAGAAAAGGTACCATCTTGGGACTCTATCAGCTTTGTGCTGTTTGATGAGCCAGCTGAGAACAAGGCTGTAGTGGAACTTAGGCTCCAGGGCCACAAAAAATGCAGCTAGAGACCTAAAAGGGGGGGGCAGATGGGTTCCTGTCTATTTGGTTGTAGCGTATTGTCTTTGCTGCCTAATATGAGTCTGTAAACTCTTAAGACAAGGGAAGGTATCCTAAAACATTAAACCCTCTTATATTGTGTCTCACATTTTCACAAGATGCTGAACAACTGTGTAAATGCAGAGTAAATACTTACTGAATTGAATATTTCATTGAATAAGGATAAAATAGTGCCATATCTTTATAAAGAAGGATTAACTGGCTAGTTTTCAGGGTTATGAATAAGGTTGTTCTAATGCATGTAGTTCAATTCCTAAGAAGGGTGTATGGATGGGCCAGCTGATAATGGCCCAAAAGTACCTCTTCTAGGAGGATTTGCATTTTAACCAAGGACATTTCAAAACAAAAAAGTGGGCCCAGTTCTAATTAATGTATTATAGTCTTTAGAATGATGTATGGAAGTGCTAGCTATTTTTGAATTTACAAGTATTAGTGCAACGGGAAGGTGATGCTTTGCCCTACAAAGATAAACTTTTGTAAGTAACATAAAGGATAGCCAAGTCCTATTAATATTCAACTACATTCTAGTAATAATAGCTCCGAATCTGACATGGTTATCTAAACCCTTCACTCTACGGAGACTTACTAGTTCTAAAAGACCCTTGGTTCTTGAGCTCTAGCTTACTTTTGATGGCCCAGTAGTTCAATCTACTATTTAAGTTTTCTATGAAATATACTCAAGTGAGTTTTGTGGAAATATGTATATATGTTTAATAATCTTCCTTTTGACATTTTACAACCTCATTTTACTTTCAGTCCTCACTAAATAGCATATCTTAATATGGATATGTGATTTTTAATAGTGATTTTTTTAAATTTAACATTTACATTTTGTGGCACATACCAGTTTAAATATTATATGACATGTGAGGACCATAACTTTGTGACTTCTTGGCACCCTAGGGCCAATTTAAAAGAAGAAAATCCTCCCAATATTGCTTTGTAAAATGTCGTTTACATCAAGAATCAACTAATTGGGGCTAGCTAGAACAGAAACATATATTCTATACACGTAAATGTTAAACACATTCTCAACATAAAAATACATTTTTCAAGGTTGAAGTCACCGAAACCACAATAATCAAGACATGCAGTATAGGACACTATAGAATTATGGCCCTTATTAGACTAAACCAGACTGGACACTTAACACATACTCCATATACTGTATTAGAATCTTTCATCTTGTGAGTTTATTTCATACATTAGAAACATTAATTAAACTTTACAAACCTTCCAAGTGAGGTATAGTTATGATTGGCCTTTTAATCAAGTAAATGAATGAATTTGTAGGTATTTATAAGGGTAAATATATGCATAAAGGAAGAAATACAATGAGGACTAGTGTTTCTAAATTGCACTCCCTTGTTTCTGTAGGCATTTTTCTAAAGGGGCAGAATGTAACTTGTTTCCTTTTTTGATCAAAGGGTTTCCCCCAATGCTTGATTTTTTCTCCAGACATCCCAGAGCAGAGGCTTGTCAATAGATAGACATCCCCCCTCCCTGAAGTCTTGTTATCCGTGGGTGCAATTTTCCCTAAAAATAGGATACACTGCTTGCTCAGAATACCAAAGATGTTTCTGCAGCACGCTTTGTTTTAAGAATGTCGAGAGAGAAAAAAACTGCTGGGTAAAATGTGGCCCATGTTCTCCATCCACTTTCCTGAAAGACCACCTTTGAAGCAGGGAAATACAGCAAAGGCAAACCAAGCAGTGATGCGAAACGTTATATCATAATAAGCGCTTTGTTATGTTATCAACAGCAAGGTGCTGCTATGGGATCACTGAGGAGGCCAAAGCTTAAGTAAAGATTATCCAGCTGCACAATGTGAACTCACCCTTTGTCCATCCTGGAGTCGCTCTATAAAATAAGCAAGTTAGTCAAAAATGCTGAACCCACAGTACTCAGTAAAATGCAAATAACATTTCGTTTGTAACAAAATCATTTATCTTCTATGTAAAATTATCTTATCTACTGAAGAACTACTGACTCAGGTATATCAACAACCATTTGGACATAGCTCTGTTGCTCAGAGATTTTATCTACTGTCATATCCAGGAACCATCTGGAAAGCAGATTTAAAGACTAACAGGGCCAGGCCATTTGCCTTGGGGGGTTGGGGGAGGGAACTGAATCAGCCACATATTACTTCTTCTTTTGGTGCTGCCAAGCACTTGCTTATTATGGAGTTGCTGGGCCTATTTTTATCCTTCTGTTCACTTTATCAATGACTCTCACAGTCCTTCCACCATCACCATGCTTTAGGATTTATTCTTCAAATGGCATTCAGCTTTTCTTTTTCTCAAGAGCAAGGACAGTGTAGGGTTTTTTTTTTTTAATGTTTTATTTAGTTTTAGAGAGGGGCGAAGGGAGGGAGAAAGAAAGGGAGAGAAACATCGATGTGAGAAACACTGATTGGTTGTCTCTCGTAAGCACCCCAACCTGAGACTGAGCCTGCAATCCAGGCATGTGCTTTGTGGGAGGAAGCCCAACCAACTAAGCCACACCAGTCAGGGCAGGGCCAATGTAGGGTTAAATCAGTGGTTCCCCACTCTGACTGCACAACAGAATTGCCTGCGGAGCCTTTACAAAAACACCCTTGCTCAGGTTTGAAGCTAGTCCAACTAAAGCAGAATCTCTGTGAGTAGGGTCTCAGCTTTCAGTATTCTTAAGAAGTGTTCTGGATGTTTCTACATACCTCCAGGGTTGAGACCACAACTGTAGGTGAAGTAGGTGCCATTGTGATTTAAATGGCGCTGATAAGCCTTTGTACTCCTTTTAATGCCTGAAATAACAATTATTCCTTTTGATTAAAAAAATAGCCTCCTTGAACAATAAAACAGAGAAAGAGAAAAATAAAATAGCCCCCTTCTCTAGGAATTCTTGTTTTCAGGTGCAAATTAGCCAGAGTGTCTTTAAAGTGAATGGTTCTTGGGAACTAAGAATAATCAAGTACAAAGTACATGGAGGTAAACAGAACTAGGAGTAGGCTTTGCAATGGGTGGGGGGAGTGTTGGGGGTGTAAAGTTACCATCAAAGGAGGAAAGATTTTAGAGAGCACATTTTTGTTGACCTCTTGGTATTGCCTGGGGCCAATCCAGCTTTGTGAACTAAATATTTAAAGTATAGCCAAATTTAACTGCTTATTTTATCAAACAAAATCATGTTAAAAACCTAAGTAATTTTAATAAGCAAAAAAAGAGCAGACATTAGGAATGTAGGTTTGGTTGGAACTATTCATAAATGCCCAGCTTCTGAATTATCACTCACCATATGGATGTTTCTATTGCCAAGTCATCTGTTTTTTTCTGGTTTCATTAAATGTTCTTTATTCCCACCAATAGCATTATTTCTCTTGCCAGTTCATTTGATCATTCAACAAAAATGTATTGAGCAACTAACTACTTGGGGCAAGGCATGGTGCTGCTAGAATACAGAGCTAACACAAAATTCCATTTGCAATTGATTTTACAGCTTTTCAAGGCATTTTCACATGCAATCTTATTCTGTCCTTATAGCCACAGTGTGAGATACATCAGAACCATCCTCACTTCACAGATGAGAAACAGGCTCAGGGAAGGAGGTTAAAATGACTTGTCAAAATCACAAAGCCCACAGACTTAAACCAAACCTACTTTTTTCTAATTCCAAATACAGTATTTTCACATAGTTTACCATGTAGTAAGGAGACATGCTATAAAATCATCTCAAGTAATAGACAAGTTATGAAAAGACATTCAGAGTCCCACTTACCAGGAGAAAATATGAGAAATAGTAAAACTAACTCCTTTATTGAGGTTAGCCAAATCACAGTGTCCAAAAGGAGGCCAAGCTTGGATTCAGTTCAGGCTATCATTAAGCAGGCAGGACACAGCAGCAAGCAGGGTACATTCAAGGAGAGTGACAGCTTGGCTCTAGTGAATCCATTTGTTCTCTGGCTGGACCCTCAACCAGGGGCTGATCTTCACCGGAAGTAGAAACCAGCTCCTTCTGCTAGCCAAATCCACGCAAACACTGAATAAACCTTGCCATAGGACCCGTTATGATCCAGTCAGTGAGTATACAAAGACAACCTTTGCCCTCAAACAGTTCTCAATTGGCCTAGTGGGTGAGGAAGACAATTATAGGACTGAGATAAAAGGTTGCTAGAGGAACACAGAGAGACACCTGAACCGCCTAGGAGGATAAGGTGTATGTAGGAAGGAAGGGTGGAGGAAGGGTGAGGGTGGGGAGTTAAGAAGAGCTTCCAGAAAGAGTGATTCAATTTAAATTCATGAGTGTAAGTGAGAATTAGCCATGTAAGGGGAATAGGAGGGAGCTGGGGGCACAAAGAGGGAAAAAAAGGAGCACATTTAAATCCTTAAGGTGAGAGAGAATAAAGTATATTCAGGAAATTGCAAGACTAGTTCTCAGGGAATAGTTTCATTCCTAACCAGAAACTCTGGAGTGCTAAGGAAGGAAATCAAGACAGCATCCCTATCTCAAATCCCGTAAAGCAGCGATTTTCAACATTTTTTGTTTCATGGCACACATAAACTAATTATTAACATTCTTCAGCATACCAAAAATATATTTTGTCAATCTACAAAAAAAAGGTAAAATTTTGATTGATTTACAAAAAACAGTAATAATAGTTATTACCTACTATTTTTGCTCTGAAGTAACTTAAAAAAAATCAGGTGCTTATACTTGTATTAAAGACTTCTGGTACCAAGAATTAACCAATCAGATGCAACCTTATGTGACATGACCAATAAGATGCAACTCTATTATATGACCTGTATATTTATAGTTCAAGACAGAGCATTCAAACTAGATGGCTATGGTTGTGTTGCCTGTTGTCATTTTTTTAAAATTTGATAATCTAAGGGAAAAGAGGTCAGTGCTCTGACTAAATAGTCAGGTACTACATGTTTTAAGAATTCTTACGGCACACAGGTTGAAAATCACTGCCATAAAGCATTCCTAGGCCTCACAGCATGAGGCCTTACTCCTATACCTTATTTGCTGTTGAAGCTGTGGCTACTGGTAATAATTCTTGCTCTGAGCCACACTAGTTCAGGAATTGGACTTACAGTTGGGCTTATCCTTGTATATAGGAGGCTCAGAATCAGAAAGGCAGGGGTGGGAGGGCCTGATGAAGCATGGGAAATAAGATAATGAGGAAAAATGAGATAATACAAATGCTCTTATGATCACAAGACTGAACAATGCTATAGGAATGCAGAGAATGAGAGCAGGTTTTGGGAAATGATGGCCAGTAGACCAAATCCAGCCAATTGCCTGTTTTGATAAAGGATATTTTATTGGAACACTGTCATCCTCATTCATCCACATACTGTCTGTGGCTGTTTTTGTGCTAAAACAACAGAGTTTAGTAGTTGCCAGAGACCTGAAGATACAAAGCCAAAAATATTTCCTATCTAGTCCTTTATAGAAACAAAAAGGCTAACCCTTACCCTTGAACACAGTAAGCAGTAAAAATAGAGATATGGAGAATGTCTAGTGGTGGCACAAATAAAGAAAAATATTTAAATTATTAAAAATATAATGAAACAAAGAAGAAAAAAATCAAAACATGCTAAAAATTTTCTGTTCCTAGACTGCATCACCTTTGATACTACAAAGCATGACAAGAAAATATTCTTTGATAGAATGCCTAAATAAATCATGGTATATTCACACAACAAAATATTACCCAGCATTAAAAAATGAATTCCAGAAGATGGAGACATAAGTAAACATGCCTTCCCTCCTTGCACAACTATACCAAAAATTACAGCTAGACTACAAAACAAATATCACCCAGATTTGTCAGAAAACTGAGCTGTATGGAATTCCAACAACCAAGGATTTAAAGAAGCCACATTCATCCAGACAGCTAGGAAGGGCGGAGGCATGGAGAGGCGCAGAGGGTGGAGAGGTATGGAGATCCAGAACAGGTTGTCCCACATCTAAATTGGGAGGGATACCTCAGGGGCGAGGGATCTCAGCCCCAGACCAGACCACACAACCCAGGGTTCCAGCACCAGGAAGGTAAGTCCACACACGTAACTTCCGGCTATAAAAATCAATGGGGGTTGGGGTAGCAGAAGAAACTTTGGGATTCTCAAGATACTCCTCTTAAAGGGCCCAAAGTGGACTTAGGACTCATACAGATGCATCCCCTCTGTGATTCCACACCAGAGCAACAGCTGGAAGGACACCAGTGGCATACAGAGAGAAAGTGACATGATTGGCAACAGGGCGAGTGCCAGGAGACAGCTTCCTCCTGGATAAAACTCCAGAGGCCAGGCAGTGGCATTGTCCCCTCTCCAAGTCCTTCCCCACGCAGAGCCACAGAGCAGTGACATGGATTGCCCTGCCCTGGCGATTACCTAAGGCTCTACCCCATACAACTTACAGGTGTACTTTTCTACAATAGGCGGTGCTACTAAGGGAGTCAAAACAGTTCTACTTAATACATAGAAACAAACATGGGGAGGCTGCCAAAATGAGGAGAAAGAAATATGGCCCAAATGAAAGAAAAAAAACTCCAGTTAAAGAAGTAAACAAAATGGAGATAAGCAACCCATC
Source organism: Phyllostomus hastatus (assembly GCF_019186645.2). Lineage (NCBI taxonomy): Eukaryota > Metazoa > Chordata > Mammalia > Chiroptera > Phyllostomidae > Phyllostomus > Phyllostomus hastatus. The sequence continues at coordinate 13,123,313 of NW_025333984.1, read as the reverse complement.
AGATGTAGTGTTCAAAAGACTGGTTATTAGCATGCTCCAGAAACTCATTGGGTACTGCAACAGAAAAAAAAAAAAAGGCCCAGGCAGAAATTAAGGTTACATTAAGTGAAATAAAAAAAAAATCTATAGGGAACCAACAGTGGAGGGAATGAAGCTGGGAATCAAATAAATAATTTGGAACAAAAGGAAGAAAAAAAGCATTGAACCAGAACAGCAAGATGAAAAATAATTCAAAAAAACAAGGATAGGCTAATGAGCTTCTGGGACATTTTTAAATGCACCAACATCTGAATCATAGGGGTGCCAGAAGGAGAAGAGGAAGAGCAAGAACTTGAACACTTACTTGAAAAAATAATGAAAGAAAACTTCCCTAATTTAGTGAAGGAAATAGGCATAGAAGTCCAGGAAGGACAAAAAGTCCCAAACAAAACAGATACAAACAGGCCCACACCAAGACACATCATGGTTAAAATGGCAAAGGTTAAAATAAAGACAGAATCTTAAAAACAACAAGAAAAAAGCAGATAGTTACCTACAAAGGAGTTCCCGTAAAACTGTCAGCTGATTTCTCAAAAGAAACTGCAGGCAAGAAGGGACTGGCAAGTATTCAAAGTGATGAAAATCAAGGGCCTACAACCTAGATTACTCTATCCAGCAAAGCTATCATTTGGAATGGAAGGGCAGATAAAGTGCTTCTCAGGTAATGCCAAGTTAAAGGAGTTTGTCATCACCAAGCCATTATTATATGAAATGATAAAGGGAATTATATAAGAAAAAGACCAAAATTATGAACATTAAAGTGGCAGTAAATTCACAACTATTAATAATTGAATACAAATAACAAACTAAGCAAATAAGCACAACAGAACAGAATCATAGATATGGAGGTCATTTGGAGGGTTATCAGCTGGGAGGAGGGAGGAGGAGAATGGGGGGAAAGGTACAAGGAATAAGACGCATAAATGGTGGGTACAAAATAAACAGGGGGGTATTAAGAACAGTATAGTAAATGGAGTAGCCAAAAAATTTATATGCACAACCCATGGACATGAACTAAGTTGGGGATTGCTGGAGGGAATGGGAGTACTGAGTGGAAGAGGGTAAAGGGGGAAAATTTAGGACAACTATAATAGCATAATCAATAAATTATATTTAAAAAACAGAATTCCAGCTACATACATAAATCACAGAAATAATGTAACATGAAAGAAGCATATCATGGAAGAACACATATAATTTAATAACTCTCTCATAAAGCTCAAAAATAAGGAAAGTTTATAGATATATATGGTAAAACTATTAAAATTAAGAAGGGAAGCCCTGGCTGGTGTAGCTGAGTGGATTGAGTGCCAGCCTGTGAACAAAAAGGTCGCTGGTTCAATTCACAGTCAGGGCACATGCCTTGGTTGTGGGCCAGGTCCCCATTTGGGGGTACATGCAACCACAAGTTGGTGTTTCTCTCCCTCCCTTCCTCCCTCCCGATCTCTAAAAATAAATAAATAAATCTTTTAAAAAATTAAGAAGGGAAATAATAACATAAAATCCAGGATAGGGGATTGCTCTGGAGGAAGCAAAGGGGGAGAATTTAGGTAGATTCAAAAGCATTGATAGTGTTCTAGTTCTTAAGCTGATGATGTGTTCTTGGATATTTGTTTTATTATTATACTCCATAAATGACATATCACAAATATCCTTTTGTATGTATTAAAATTATATAATAAAAAGTTTTTAAAAGTCAAATATAGCAAGTGGTGACCTGTTAAACCCTGGATCATAGCAGTTTGAAGGAATAATGGCTGGCAGGGATGACAAAGACAACTAGGACTGATTTTCAGAATATTTAAGAATTTGTTATGGGTTCCTTGAGATTACTTGTGGGCTGGGGGAAGCACTGTCCAACCTGGTGGAATTAGATTTTCCTTGGTCCACAAGATGGGGGCTTAAAGTTGTAATTTGCATATTAATAATACAAATCTGAACTTAGTGTATAATATTATCAAAATGTGCGACTGGGAGATCTATGGGTTACTTGAAAAAGGGAACAGTGTGTACAAAGACATGAGGGTATGAGAAAAATCACGTACCATTTAAGCAAATGCAGTATTATCATGCTGTGTGACTGACGTGTGGTGTAACTGCCTTGTGGTATGCCTCTGTGGGTTGTGATGGGAGATAAGACAGAGAAGCAGGTAAGGTTCAGGTCCAGGTGAAAATTGTAAGCAGTGCTTCAGTTTGGACTCAATCCAGGATTAAGGGCTTCAAGCAGGGAAAGGAATAATATGATCAGCTGTACATTTAGACATGTCAAGTTCTCCACAAGCTTTGACTACACAATAAGGTGGCTTCCCCGCCACTCATTGCCCCCCAAAAACCCTTTCCCCAAAGATAATCTCACAGCTAACAACTTAGTAATTAAAGGTCTTTTTCATTATGTTTAACGAGATACAGAGTTTTGGCTTTAAAAAAATGGATCATATTATATGAATTGTTCTGTGATTTGATTTACTTTTTAAAATAGTATATTATGGACAGCTTTACCAGTCTGTATACTTGTATGTAGATGTACCTCATAATTTTTAAGGGCAGCACAGTATAGTATGTGTAGATGTACATACTCCTGTCAGTTCTTTAAAAATTCTAATCATCACACTTGATTGTGGTTTCTTTTTCCCTTTTCCTTACTTTTGCTAGACTGACTGAATTTCTTTTTTCCCCTTTTTTCAACTATTAGCAGTTCTACACACTATTTACATTCTATTGATGGGTACCTTTCCATTTTATTTACTTATATAAAGGACACACATACACATTCTTCTCCTATAAAAACAATATAGAGGAATATAGGATAAAACATAGATGGCTCCCTTCACTGTTAAGTTTTGTTCATCATCTTCCTCAGCATTTATGTACATATATATTTGTATATATACTAATAGGATGCATTGGTATTTTGAAAAAGGAGCCATATTTATTTATTTTTATTTTTATTTATTTATTTTTAGAGAGATGGAAAGGGAGGAAAGAAGAGAGGAAGAGAAACATCAATGTGTGGTTGCTTGTCACAGGCCCCCCACCAGGGACTTGGCCTGAAACCCAGGCATGTGCCCTGATTGGGAGTTGAAGCAGCAACCCTTTGGTTTGCAGGCTGGTGCTCAGTCCACTGAGCCACCCTAGCCAGGGCAGAAAGCTTTGGTATTTTTAATGCTGTCATTACTGTACACATAGCTCCACAATTTACTTTTTAAACTTAATACGCTTGGAGATCTTTGGACATCTTTCTATGACAGTACACAGAGATCTATTTCATTCTGTTTAAAGGCTGCATACTATTTTATGGTAAAGATACACCACATTTTATTTAACCATTTCCCTATTTTTGGATATTTGGTTATTTCCACTTTTCTCTTACAATAATCATGAAGCAATGAACGTCCTGTAACACAGATCTTTGTGAATGTATAAAAATATTTCTGAGGATATATTTGGAGAAGTAGTATTGGGTCGACAGGAAGATATTTAAAATCTTGATAGATTGCCATATTACTCCTCATAAATGTTGTGCATACTCTCCTACTTCCAGAAAGACTGCTGATTGCCCACACCACTAGCAACATTAAATATTATCAACTTTTAAAGTTTTTTGCCAAAATGTTACACAAATTCATTCTCACTATAAAACAACCACAGCAAAGAAAAGCAGAAGTGCCCTCTTGACCACCATCACCTGATGATAATCCTCTCTCAGGAAATTTATTTCTACATTGCTATTAATTTTTCTATTAATTGTTTTGTTATGTTTTATCTTCTTAGGAATAATTTCTTAATAATTTACTCAAGCTTCCTAGACATGTTCTTAAAATTATTTGTACTTAACTATAAGTTTTATTAGTTCATTGACTCACCATTGTCTTCTGACATGGCCTCATCATCAGTCTCATCCCCTGATCCAGACGACTGTGACATTGTCTGTCTTTGGGAGCCTATGTTAGAAAACAGAGAATTCACTTTTACGAGCAGCCCTTTCCCATATCAGTATGGTGTCATGGACTCATTGACTTTAGTTTCTTAACCAATTTTACCCTATTTCTTTCAGATCTTCAAGAAAATCCTCAGAATTTTGGCCTACTAATCACACCCTTTCCTGTTATTCCTTGTGGTTATGGCTCTAATATTTTTTCTTCTTTCATTTAAAGTGAATTTGGGGGAAAACACATTTGTTCAGACCAACATCTTAAATTGGAAGTGTGGCATGTCCTTTTATTTATTTATTTTTATTTTTGACACAGTCTTTTTTTAAAAAAGATTTTATTTATTTTTAGAGAGAGGAAGGGAGGGAGAATGAGAGGGAGAGAAACATCAATACGTGATTCTTTCTCATGCACCCCCTACTGGGGACCCAGCTCACAACCCAGGCATGTCCCCTGACTGGGAATCAAACTGGCAACTCTTTGGTTCACAATCCAGCACTCAATTCACTGAGACACACCAGTCAGGGCTTGACAGGGTTTTTTAAATGTTATGATGGTTTAGCCCCTGCTGGCTTGAATGCCTAGAAATAGTGTTCCTTCAAAGTGTCCTCCAGCTAATTTGGAGGGTTCTCCAAAGTACAATCTCACTTCTGATCTGAACCATGTCTCTAATTATCTTCTATTTTGGCCTTTGGCCTTTTCATCAGGCTACAGTGCTGTGGTTGTTGAGGGTTCTCCTGTGGTCACAACCTTGTTAGGAGGGTTTTGTGTACAGATAACTATGGCTCTAGCATTCTTTTCTCTAAATCCTCCATATTGCAGGCGAGTAAAGGCTGTAAAACTTCTAATATACCTTTTCTAAACGTTTGGGAATAATGAGTGAAACTACCTTGCCCAAAGATGTGACATCGCTTGAAGTCTTGGCACAAAGCAGATCAATAAGTTCCTAAAGGGATACCCTCCCTGCATATTACCATCCCTAATGGTGGCCTAACTCACCGTCCGAGGAGGACGAATAGGATTTATTGCTGCCCTGTTCTTCTACTTCCAGTCAGCTCTATAACCCAAGCGTTCAGAAGAAGAGATTCAGTAAACAATAATCACCATAGCGACGCTTGGGCCCTTTCTTCACGTGAAGTTCTACCCACGATTTTCTGTTTATTTAATCCTTTCAAGGATGATTGACAGTAGATCTGACCAATCCCTTCAGGGGAAACTCCGCCGGTTTAACGGGGGCCTGGTTGACCTCAAAAGCAAAAGATAAAACTTAAAATGACCTGAAATAGGTACATTTCCCAAAGTCTGGTTTATTCTAGCTTTAATAAGACCACTTATGGGATATAGGCAGGTCAGCCAAGGTTGTTCTGTACAAAGCTGGCACAGTTCCTACCTGACACCACTGCGGAGTCCCTCCCTCCTCTGTGACACCACACCAGCCAGGAGGGGTGGGGTTTCAAGGCCCCCCCTTCCACCCCGTCCCATCTCAGCTGAGGGATGAAAGGGAAGGAAAGTGGGGGATAGAAGTGAAGATGGAAGACCAGGGGTGTAAGTCTAGGCTCCCCACTTGGCTATTCCTGGCGTGAGTTGGGATGAAGCCACATTTTTTACCATGGTGAGTGGCTAGGTAAATCGGTTATCTAAAATTTTCTATCTTCCTAGGCTGCTGTTTTCCTGATCCTTAGTCTACTGAGTGCAGAATTTTATGGGAGCTTTAGATGTCTCACTGGTTAGTGTTTTACATGTATCTTGTGAACGGGATACGTTTTTTCTTGCTTCTATTTGTTATTGCTAGAAGAAAGCCATTGGAATATAATAATAGAATGTTAACTGTAAAATCTAACTGGTGGGTATATTGGTGTTCACTGTAAATTTCTTTAAACTTTTCTGTTTGAAAATTTTTATAATAAATGTTGGAAAATAAAAAAAGGAGTTACTCTATAATCTTAAAAAAAGAGAAAGCTATAGGATTCAGTATATTTATCTTACATCCAGCTTATATCAGTTGGGACTCTTGTTTGCAGGTGACAGAAACCTAACTTGAACAAGCTTAAGAAGAAAATGGAGATTATTCATTTATGTAAGTGGGAAGCCCCAAGCAGATCTCAACCAGGCCAGAATCCAGAGACTCAAATAGTATTAGGCTTTCACTCATCTATTTCTCTTCTTGACTTCTCTCTTTTCTACTTTGCCTCATTCTCTAAGATTCTTCCACGTGGTAGAGACAGGACTACCAGCTGTTCTGGGGTCACATCCTTATATTTCAAGATCCAAAGAAAAGAGAAAGCTACTTCTTTATCTCTGATTTGGAATATTCTAAGACAGGTCTGGGTCACATGTCTCCCCCTCTAAGCTGCCATTGTGTTTACCAGGGTATGACATTATGATCAACCTATCCTGGGGTTAGGTGTCCAGCCATGTATGTGTGCGTTTATGCTTGTGTGTGAGTACACATGGGGAATAGGGCAGGGTAGTCTCACTGCCCATCCTATCAGGACTATATTGAAAGGACAGTGAAGGAAGAACAGACCTCCAGAGGAAGAAGAGTGCTATAACCAGAAGCAGGAAGAAAAGAATATTTTGTAAACCAAAACAGCAGATGTCCACTACATATATTTCTGAGTTTTAATAATTTTTAAATTGCATTTCTTGGATTCTCAATGCATATAATCATATCATCTGCAAATAATTACACTTTTTCCTCTTTTTATCTTTCTTCCTTTTAGACTTATACATCTTATTTCATTTTCTTGGTTTATTACATTTCAGAACCTTCAAAACACTATGGAGGACATTCGTGCCTTACTTCTGAATTTCATGGGAAATGACTTATGATACTTGCTCATAGCTTTTTGATACTCTTTAGAAAGTCTTCTTCTATTCCATTGTACTTACAGTTTTATAAGGAGTGGATGCTGATTTTTATTAATTAATTAATTAATTTTTAGGTAACATTGTTTAATAACATACATTTCAGGTGTACACAAAATAATTCAATATCTGTATACTCCAGTGATTTTAAACCTTTTTAATCTTATGGCACATGTAAACTAATTACTCAAATTTTGTGGCACACCAAAAAATATATTTTTTGCTGATCTGACAAAAAAATAGGTATAATTTTGATTCATTCACACCAGCCATCTATTGTTGTGTTGGCTGTTGTCGTTTTTTATTTGATAATCTAAGGGAAAAGAGGTCAGTGTCCTTGACTAAATAGTCAGGTAGTGCATGTTCTAAAAAGTCTTGAGACACACTCGCTGAAAATGAAAATGGTATGCTCTATTGTGTACTCACCACCAAAAGTCTACTTTCCATCCATTAGCATATACAGTGGTACCTTGGTACTCATTGATAATTCATTCCAGAATTCATGAAAAGTGCTGAGACCCATAACTACTGAGCTGTTTGCGACCTACTGTGAGACTGACACATCAACCTCGGTTTCATCAGGACAGAGGGGCACCAAGTAGCAAGCAAACAATGAGTGCTGAAATATTTTCTTGTCAAAATGCGATGAGTACAGGATTTTATGGGTTCTGAAGCTGATGAGCAACAAGGTATAATTATATTTGATCCCCTTTACACATTTCACCCTCCCCCACCCCATTCCCTTCTGGTAACCACCATTCTATATGTATCTGTGAATTTGCTTTTGTTTTATTACATTTGTTTGTTTTTTACTTTTTAGTATTATGTTCCAGGTATGAGTAAAATCATATTGTTTTTGTCCTTTTCTGGCTGGCTTATTTCATAGCTGATGATTTCTATCCAGTGCCTTTGGGCCATCCATTGACAGATGAAGCTAAATTAAAATTTAAAACTTTGTAATAAGTGCAGAAGTGAAATACAGAAGCTACCCTAAAAAATAAGGAAAGGAAAAAGTGGAATGTAGGGTTTTTATGAAACTAGGAGATAAATGTTACATGAAAGCACAGTTATGAAGGCAAAAAGCAGGTGATCAGGTGGCTGAATGATGATAGCTAGCACTAACAGAAGCTCTCACAATATCCCATGGACTGTTTTAAGTGTTTCATGTATGTTACCCCAGCAAAAAGTCATCTTATTTGTAGAAACTGAACCAGAGACACCTGAATGCTCATGATAGAGCTGGTTCTGATAGGATTCTTAAAAGCTGGAACATTTTAGTTTAAGGTAGTTATAAGCTTAGCAAGTAATGCATATGTTAAAGCTTTCGTTTCAGACACTACAGATAAGGCCCATCCTGGCCCCTGGAAAAACAGCTGACCTCCCGGAGCACTGCTAAAGATCACTTCCTGGGGCCAAGTGGAGGCATCCAAACCATTGTGTTTCAGGGAAGTGCAAATGAACACCTGCCCCTGGGAACAGCTAACTGCCCAGGACAGGAATGTTGCAGTTTCTTCTACTTGACCCTCCCTGAATTTCAAAACCCCTCACCACACCTTGTTTATTCCCTGCTATAAAAACCTTGGCCTGGAAAGAAAAGAGAAGATGGTCTATTAGGGTATGAACCTGAGATCTTCTCAGATCACCAGCCAACTGAATAAAGCTCCCATAAAGATTCAATCACTGTCATTGCTTATTGGGTTTGGTAGTGACAGGCAGCCCGAACTCTGATGTCTTTTGTGGTTTCAGTTCTGCTAGTGAAAATTAATTGAACTATACACTTATCATTTGTACATTTCTGTATTCTGTGTAAATAAGAAGTTTTAAAAATAGATTAAAAACAAGTGCATGAAAATGAACACAAGAGGTTATAGACTTGGAGACAAGTAGGGGTAGTAGAGTGTGCTAGATTGAAAAGAGGGAAACTAAAGGAAAGTCAGGGTTTTTTTTTCCCCACACCCAGTTCCCAGAATATAGGCAGCCAGGTATATATCCCACATAGGAAATTTAAAGTATCCTTCTCTGGAGAACTGAAACCCCAGGGAAAAACTAATGATACCATAACCAAAAGGAGCCTGCCATCCAATCACCATACAACAAAGTCCTCCTCACACACAGCAGGCACTTAGAACTTACAATCAGCTTTTTAGTGCCTCATTATTCAATATGAACAAATGACCAAGGATTTCAGAGGGACTTCTGGCCAAGATGGAGGTGTAGGTAGACACATTTCACCTCCTTCAACAACCGTAAGAGGGATCATAACTAATTTCAAAACAAAAAAAACACCCAGAACTGCCACAAAATTGAACTATGTGGAAGTCTGACAACTAAGGATTTAAAGAACTGATATTCATCCAAGTGAGTCGGAGGGGCAAAGATGGGAGCTAGGGTGGAGAGGCCACAGTGTGATGGTGATGCAGCAACACAGCAACTAGCCAAACAGGCGGTCCCACATTTATGTGTGGTGAATAAAAATCAGGAAGTTTACCTGAGGAGCAAGCTACCCCAGCCCCAGGCCAGAATGCACAGCCCAGGGCTCCAGCACTAGAAACAAAGCCTCATAACTTCTGGCTGTAAAAACAAATGGGGGTTAGGGCAGCAGAAAAAAACTGCTGGTCTCTCAGGAAAGTCTGTTTAAAAAGCCCACACAGTCCTAGGACATACGCAAACCCACCCGCTCTGGGACCAACACCAAGGCAACAACTAGAGGTGCGCCAATCACACACAGGAGGTGGGTGAAGTGACTGGAAGCAGGGTGAGTGCCAAGCAAGCCTCCAGAAGCCAGGCAGTGGCATTGTCCCTCTCTGACCCCTCCCTCACATACACAGCAAAAAAGTGGTGAAGCAGGTTGCCCTGCCCTGGCAAATACCTAAGGCTCTGCCCCATAAAACTTAACAGGTGTGCTAAGTCAGGGAGTCAAAGCAACTCTACCTAATACACAGAAATAAACATGGTCCAGAGGCTGCCAGACTGAGGAGACAAAGAAATATGGCCCAAATGAAAGAAGAAAACAAAACTCCAGAAAAAGAATTAAACAAAATGGAAATATCTAACCTACCAGATGCAGATTTCAAAACACTGGTGATAAGGATGCTCAGAGAACTCACTGAGTATGGCAAAATCATAAGGGAAGAAATGAAGGCTACACTAAGTGAAGTAAAAATCCACAGAAAACCAACAGTGAAGAGAATGAAGTCAGGGTTCAAATCAACAATTTGGAATATAAGGAAAAAATAAATAGTCAACCAGAACAGAATAAAGAACAAGAATTCAAAAAAAACAACAAAAAACCAAACCACAAGGATAGGCTAAGGGGCCTCTGGGACATCTTTAAACATACCAACATCTGAATTATAGGGGTACCAGAAGGAGAAGAGGAAGAGCAAGAAATTGAAAGCTTACTTGAAAACATAATGAGAGAAAACTTCCCTAATTTGGCAAAGGAAATACACATGCAAGTCCAGGAAGGACATAGAGTCCCAAACAAGTTGGACCCAAAGAGGACCACACCAACATACATCATAATTAAAATGCCAAAGATTGAAGATAAAGAGAGAATCTTAAAAGCGAGAGAAAAGCAGAGAGTTACCTACAAAGGAGTTTTCATAAGACTGCCAGCTGATTTCTCAAAAGAAACTTTGCAGGCAAGAAGGGACTGGCAAGAAGTATTCAAAGTGATGAAAATCAAGGGCCTATAACCTAGATTACTCTATCCAGCAAAGCTATCATTTGTAATGGGAGGGCAGATAAAGTGCTTCCCAGATAAGGTCAAGTTAAAGAAGTTTGTCATCACCAAACCACTATTATATGAAATGTTAAAGGGGCTTATCTAAGAAAAAGAAGGAGATCAAAACTATGAACAATAAAATGACAACAAACTCACAACTATCAACAACTGGATCTAAAAAACAAAAACAAAAAAACAAAGCAAACAACTAGAACAAGAACAGAATCACAGAAATGGAGATTATTTGGAGGGTTTTCAACTGGGATAGGGAAGAGGGAGGGTGCAGGGAAAGGTGCAGGTATTAAGAAGCATAACTGGTAGATAGATACAAGATAGACAGGGGGAGGTTAAAAATACTGTAGGAAGTGGAGAAGCCAAAGAACTTATATGCACAACCCATGGACATGAACTAAGGGGGGGATTGCTGGAGGGGTGGGAAGGAAAGGTGGAAAAACTTGGACCACTGTAATAGCATAATCAATAAAATACACTTAAAAAATAAAGGATTTCAGAGAGTTCATGGACAGTTCCAACATGAAAGCCAGAGGCTAAAACAAAAAACAAAAGAGGAGGCTTAGATAAAACAAAGACAATGCAAGGAAGAGTCAAAAACATAAAGATAACTGGTGTGCTTCTACTCCAATTGGTATATTCAGAGAAATAAGACAATGTTACACTTATAAAACATCAAACAGGATTGAGGGGAAAAGAAGGCCCATGTGGAGGCACACCACTGTGAAATTTCAGAATCCAATAGTTAAAGTGCAGACCTTAAAAGCTTCTGAAAGCAGGAAAAAGTAAAAGGTCCTATACAAAGGATTAAGTGTAAGAATTACATTGGTTTCTCAACAGAAATAGGCAAAGCTGAAGTGGAGCCATGGCATTCTCTTCAATATTCTTAGTGAATATCATTTCCAGTAGAGAATTCTGTATTCAGCCAAACTATCAATTGGGTATTAGAATAGAATAAATACATTTTTGCTCAAAAGATTTCCTTCCATGCATACTCTTTCAAAAATGATTGGAGGACATGCTTCACTGAACCTAGAGAGTAAACCAAAAAGGAAGCCATGTCATCCAGGCCCTGATGGGTGTGACTCCATTAGGCTGGTTCAATTTCCGGTCAGGGCACATGCCTGTGTTGAGGGCCAGGTCTCTGGTTGGGGGCGTGTAAGAGGCAACCGATTGATGTGTCTGCCACACATCCATGTTCCCCTCTCTTTCTTTCTCCATTCCCCTCTCTGAAAATAAAATAAATACAATCTTTTTTAAAAAGACATGGCATTCAGGAAACAAGATCTGACAGAAGAGATTGGAATATGAAGACATGGGGCTCTAAGATAAAAAAAAAAAACAACTACTAGATTATCCATTAACTTAATCTGTGGAAAGTTATACTGAAAGTTTGTTGGATAGTTTGGGAAGACTTAGCCATAAGCACAAACAGGGCTGCTGTGTACAGCTGCTCAGGCTATGTGCTGCACAGCTATGTGGGGGATCATAGAAAACTAAGCAAATAAAAAGGAGAGATAATTATTAAATCCAGAAAAATAAAAAGGTTGTTTAAGAAAGGAAATGTAATCATAATATAGTACCTGGCTCACCAGGAAATTATTTATACATAATCATAATAATGTTGATGGAAGGAAACTTGGCTTGAAGTAGTGAATACACACAGAAAAACAAAACAAAGAATTATCACAATAATGTAAACAATTAGATCCCTTTATACAAAAGCTGCTATAATTCTACTGAGAATATGAAGAGAGAATAGGGAAAAGGTAAGAGGGCTAAATAACCTACAAACATACTACCCTAAACAAGCCAACTCTTGTCCAATCTTGAAAGCTGAGAAGGGTTGGGCCTGGGAGTGCTAAATTAATCATGCTACTGTGCAATGGAACACTACACAGCCATTGAAAAGAAAGTTATGGAATTGTATATCTGAAAGGTGTGTATGATGCATTAAGTGTGAAATAAGCTGTAGCCCAATATGTGTTGAATAATCCCCATTTTGGTTTTAAAATTATGAATAGATATGTTTGCCTTATATATTCATGTAAGCATAGTAAGTCAAGAAGACAATGAGGCATACTATTGATATAGGGAATTTCTGGGAGATGGTATTAGAGAAGGGCACATATATTTTTATATCTACATCTATATCTGTATATCTACATGTGTATCTATCATCTGCTATAGGGTTGCCAAGAAAATAACCTCTGGTAGATATGGTGATGGGTCAGGTTAGGTGAGTGGGGATAGATTGTGGGGGCCAGAGGGGGAGGTCAGTAGAGTCTTTGTCCCTAGTTCCTGTGCACAACTGTTGGAGAGACCTAGTGGTGGTTAATGGTCTCTGAGCAGGCTGTTGGTGGTATTTGCATTCAAGACCTCTTTTTGGTTCTGTGAGTGGCTCTATTAGAAGTGAGGTGGGCCTAGTATTTAAAACAAGAGTTTGCCAGTTGTTGTAGGCCAGATCTCTGGGCTGGTCTATAATGTTGGCTCTGCAAGGGTTCAGGGAGGTCCGAGATCTATCTCTTGGGGTGGTGGGTGCCGAGGAGCAAAAGCTACTGTCATAGGAGGCTCATTTGAGCAAAGTTTCTCTGAGCTTGAGCCTGACCTTTTAGGCCTGTGTGTGGAATTGGGAGAAGCCCCAGGGGGTGGAGGCTTATCTTGGGCATTGTAATTGACACTGGAAGAGGCTATTGTTTACTATTTATGGTTCTGCAGGATAAGTCCTGCTCAAGGGTATATATCACTGAAGGGGTCCGTGTGTTGGGGTGTATTAAATCTAGCCTATATTCTGCTTGCCAGCAAGCTTTGTACCCTAATGCAAGGATGCCACTGTCAGAAGAGAAAGGTGAATGTTTTTATACTTGGACTACCCAAAGGGGTGCCTTTTTCTAATTAATGTACCCCAAGAGGGCCCTTTTTCTTTCACAGTTTTTTCTGATCCAGGGTGTTGCCTGCTAGTTGCTGCTTTGACTCTCTCAGAAGCACTGATATGCAGATAGAAGATTTTTAAATCCTAATGGTCCTGTTTTGGAAGTTCTGAGTAATCAGAAGCCATCACTGGAAGAGGCCCTTTCCGCTTGCCTCTCAGAGCAAGCCCTCGCTATTCTCCTTGCCTCAGGCAAATTGACACTTTCGTCAGATTAGATCAAGATGACAGCCTAAATGTTTGTTACTTTGTTCCCATCCTCTCCTCCCCAAATTCCTTAAAACATCAGAATGGGGAGGGGGAAGTGGTGGGGGGGGGAAATGGATACAATTATACTTGGACAACAATAACAAATATGGGGGGGCAAAAATTAAGCAAAAAAAATCAGAAGAGCAAAAGAACTCAGAGTGGTATTAATTAATTAAAGGAAAATGTACTATCAGTAGTTCAGAAATTGAGATGAATTCCTTAAGGAGTGGCTGGTGTGGCTCAGTGGATTGAGCACCAGCCTCTGAACTGAAAGGTCTCCAGTTTGATTCCCAGTCAGGGCACATGCCTGGGTTGTAGGCCAGGTCCCTGGCTGGGAGTGTGCGAGAAGCAACCAACTGATGTTTCTCTTGCACATTGGTAATTCTCTCCCTCTCTTTCTCCTTCCCTTCCCATCCCTCTGAAAATACATAAATAAAAATATTTTTAAATGGTTTAAGGATTTTTAAAAAGATTTTATTTATTTATTTTTAGAGAGGAAAGGAAGGGAGAAAGAGAGAGAGAGAGAAACATACATGTGTGGTTGCTGGGGGCCGTGGCCTGCAACCCAGGCATGTGCCCTGACTGGGAATTGAACCTGCGATGCTTTGGTTCGCAGCCCGCGCTCAATCCACTGAGCTATGCCAGCCAGGGCAATAAAAAATATATATATATATATATATATATATTTTAATAAATGCTGGGGCAGGAACAGAGAAAGGTTTTTTGTTTTTTTGGTTTTTTTTAAGATTTTATTTATTTATTTTTACAGAGGGAAGGGAGGGAGGGAGGGAGAGAGACAGACAGACAGACATCAATGTGCGGTTGCTGGGGGTTATGGCCTGCAACCCAGGAATGTACCCTGGCTGGGAATCGAACCTGGGACACTCTAGTTCCCAGCCCGCACTCAATCCACTGAGCTATGCCAGCCAGGGCAAAATATTTTTTTAAAAAATGAATTCCTTGAGTATAGAAATGAGATATGATCATATTGATAAGAGAGGAGAAGCCATCCAGTCCAAGAGAGAAAACGTGCAAGAGAAAAGTACTAGAGAAAATCAGATCCCAGAATGAATAAATTCAAAGAGTAGGAGTGGAAGAGGCCCCCTCTGGTCAATTGGAGAATCATATTCAGAAAAGAACCAGTTGAACCCTACTGTGATTAGCCCTCTCCATCTTTTCCCCCAACCCACCCTAAGGTTAAAGACAAAAATTTCATCAAAAGAAAGTGAGGAGCTATTGCTACCAAATGTTTCCTAGTCTGAGTATAGGATCCTAGAAAACAAAAGAGTGGACCTTGATGTAATTTGGCCTTCCCTGTGATATATAGAAAAACAAAAGAAGAGAAGGAACTTTGGTCAGGAGAGAAATACACTGGAGTCCTTCCCTGCCACAGTAAAATTGTTTTGGCAATTTACAGGGAGTGGAAGGAAATGGCCTTTCTGTCTCCTGCATACCCACCCACTTTAAAGTGAAGCCTGATAGGTGAACGCATGCAACTCACTCACACAAAGCTCTCCTCCTCAGGAGACAGGCCATCCAGGGACACATAACTACAGAGTAAACCCAGACAAGCTATCTTTGTTGATGCATCTTGTCCCTTATTCACTCACATGCATAGACAATAAAGGATAACCAGAAATATTTGGAAAAAATATACAACATAAAAGAGAAGAATCAAAAAGAACACATAGAACAATTGACCCTGAGTGGGGAAGGGGGTGAGTGAAATAATACACAGAACAAAACTGATTTTCAGATTCTAATTTTCCTGCACATTGAGAACACACTACAGACATATTCAGAACCTTTGTGAATTACTCAGGTAGGTATTATAGCAAAGTGAAACATGAAGCTTAAAAAGAGGAACATGTGGAATATAAGAAATACTGGTAAGCAAAGAAATAGTAAAACTTTGAGTTGTTCAAATGCTACAAAAAAGAACCCCTACTATTTGAATCAGACAAAAACAGAATTCAGAGCTAAAAATATTAAAAGAGACAAAGGGATAGTTAATATTGATAAAAGGTGCAGGCCACTAAGAACATGTGATAATCATGGACCTTTAATGCACATAACAACATGAATTAGAGTTATATAAAGCAAAGTCTATTAGAAATGTAAACAGAATAAAAATTTACAAATAACTAATCATGGAGGAAGGAGATTCTCCTCTCCTCCTCTTCTTTTTTTCCTTCCTCCCTTCTCTCCTTTTCCCTTTCCTGCCTTCTCCCCTACTTTCCTCCAAAAATATATATTTAGTACCTAATATGTGCTAGGCATTGTGTTATGTACTATGAGTACAATAGAAGCAAAACAACCCTGATGCCTGCATCCTGAAGCTTACAGTCTAGTCAGAGTGACAAACATTCAAATATTTATTCTAATACATGAAAAATTGCAACTATAATGAATGCTCTGTAAGAGTGGTACACAAAGGTATGAGAGGTCAAGGAAGGTTCCCTGAGCAAATGAAACCTCCCCAGAAATCTGAAGAATGCATTGGAGTTAACTAGGTGAAGAGGGAGAAAAGACATTCCAAGCAGAGGAATGTCCAAGCATGTCCAAAGGTCCTGTGGCAGGAGGAAGCTCAGTGCATATGAGGGATGAAAGGGAGATGGTGCAGCTGTAGCTCAGTCAGCAAGTGGAGAATTTTATAAGATGAAGGTGATGTAGATACAGGCCAGGTTATGCAGGGCCTCAAAGGCTGTATTAATGATCTGTGTCCCTATCCTAAATACAATAGGAGTTATTGAAAAGATTAAAATTGAAAAGACTGTAAAAAGTATTGGATGAGGGGCAAAAATCAAAGTAGGGAGTTCAATTAGATGGCTGTAACTACATGCCTGGTGAGAAAAGAAGATATCATAGAGGTGGTGAGAGTGGTAGACATAGAGATAGAGGAAAGCTTTAACAGATATCTACTGGACAAAATTGATACAGCTTCAGGATGGCTTGTGCGTGATGATGAGAGAATATAGCAAGAATGACTACTTGGTCTCTGGCTTTTGTAAGTGGATGGTGATGGTGCCATTCATTGAGAGAGAGAATGTTGCAAGAGGACCAATTTATTGTTTTGGTTTTAATGAGGGGGAGGAAAAGAAGAGTTTCATTTTGAATATGTTAAATTTGAGGTGCTTTTGAGACATACAAGAGGAGATGTAAGAGGAGAGGCTATAACTAAGTTGAATGCTAGCATTTAGTGGTTGAATTAAAGGAGGGTAAGAAGTATCCAGAGAGGTCTGAGGAAAGCCAGGAGAGTGATGTGTCAGATAAACAAAGGGAAGAGAATGTTTCAAAAGGAGGGAATGATTACTTGTGACAAGAGCGGCTGACAGGTTAAAGAGTGATGAAAACATGTTTATTATATTTAGCAACATTAAGGCTGTTTTTAATGCTAATTATTATTTTTTGTATATCACAGAATACCCCAAATTTAATGACTTCAAACTATATTATTCTTGTTATTATTTTTATTATCATCAGCATCATCACATCTCATGATTATTTGGGTCAGAAATTCAGGTAAGGAACATCAAGGATAGCTTGTTTCTCCTTCATGACATCAGGGTCCTTAGGATGACCTGAATGACTAGAAACTAGAATAGTTGGGAACAGGTTGGGTATCTTTCTCTACAGATAGTTTCTCCACATGGCTAGCTTAGGTCTTCTCACAGAAAGATAGACCGGGGTAGACAGACTTACATGGTGCCTCAAAAGTCCAAGAGTGAGTACTCCAAGAGGCCCAGGTGGAAACTGCAAGGCATTAAAACTAACCTAGTTTCAAAGAGAAGGGAATTAAAGTTCACCTCTTGAGAGAGATACAGATGAGATCAGGACGGAAAATGGGATCATGGGGGGAGAGGGAGGGAGGGAGAGAGGGAGAAATTTATAAGGCGATGTGGAAAAGAAAGTGGAAAAGAGTGTGCTCTCCCTCCTTGGAGCACTTCCTCTCCTTTCCCTTCCTCTTTTCCTTTTCCACAGGTGTGCATCTCCTAAACTCTAGGGGACCACACCAGGCTTGCAACTAGGAGAGCAATTGGCACTGCCAGCTGGTGCTGGGCTAACCCCCTGAACCTGTCTCCAATGCCCCCTTTTCTCTGACTTCTCAGTGAGCCAAAGCAAACCCGCCTAGGCTCTCTTCTTGTTTCTTATATTCTAAGTCTTTCTTTGTTTCACTGTCCCCAGCTTTGATAAATATATCCTCAAAATAAAAAAAAGAAAGTGAAAGTTATGGAATTTAAAAGTCAGGTGGGGAGATCAGTTTCAGAAAGAGGGAGAGCTATACAAATAAGAAAAGTTAAATGGAATGAGATGGGGTAGATAGTTTTAAGTTGTATGTTTGGTAGCAGATAGATGAGGCTAATCCCATCTTCTATTCTATGTATAAAGTAGAATATGATGGAGCAGGGGAGGCTTGTGGAAGTTTGGGAAAAGTGGAAAAGGAGTTCAGAACAAATAGGCAAGAGGTAAGTATTAGGATTGCTAGCAGACTTTCGGGCATATTCGGGGTTAAACATTTCTCTCAGAAATCAACAGATTAGGTGAATAAGGAAGGATATAGAAAAGTTCATAACACTATTTAATAAGTTTGATTATATATGAGAAATTACCCTGTACAGACATAGAATATAATTTCTTTGCAAATGCAGAAATCATACAAGAAACCTTATCTGATCACATGGCAATGACATTAAAAATTAGCAAGAGAAAAACAACCAAAAATATCAACACACAGAAATTTTTTCTGGTTAAATTCCCTTAACAACAGCTTTCTTCAGATATAATTTACATAAATTATTTTGCTAGTAATTTACATACTATGAAATTCACCCTTTGAAAGCATACAATTCAATGATTTTAGCACATTCACAGTTATGGAACCATTGTCATATTCTAATTTTAGACCATTTTTTTTCATCTACAAAATAAACTCTGTATTCCTTAGCTGTCACATACCCTGACAACCACTAATCTACTTTCTGTCTCTATGTATTTGCCTATTCTGGACATTCCATATAAATGGATCCATACAATATAGGTGTTTTATGTCTGGCTCCTTTCACTTCCCCTAACATTTCAAGGCTCGTCCATGTTGTAACATGCAGTAGTACTCCATTCCTTTTTCATGTCTGAATAATACTTCATTGTATTTATATGCCAATTTGTTTACCAATTCACCTTCAGTTGAAGGCCATTTGGGTTGTTTTTATTTAATTTTTTTAATGTATTGATTTTAAAGAGAGAGAAAGGGAGACAGAGAGAAACATTGATTGATGTATGTCACAGTGATCCAACCAACTAAGCCACCAGGCCAGGGTTGATTGTTTGTACTTTTCAAAAAAGATTTTATTTATTTATTTATTTATTTTTGCAGAGAGGGGAAGGGAAGGAGAGAGAAATATCAATGTGTGGTTACCTCTCGAGTGCCCCCTACTGGGGACCTGGCCTGTAACTCAAGCATGTGCACTGACCAGGAACTGAACTAGTGACCCTTTGGTTCACAGGTCCGCATTCAATCCACTGAGCCACCCCAGCAAGAGCTGATTGCTTATACTCTTTAGCTATTATAAATAATGCTGTTATAAACATTCATGTGCATATATTTTTATTTCACTTGGGTATATACTGAGGAGTAGAATTGCTGGGTCATATGATAACTCTATGTTTAACACTGAGTAGAACTGCCAAAGTTTTTTTAAATAATTTTTTATTGTTGTTCCAGTACAATTGTCTCCATTTTCCCACCACCACTTTTCCCTGCCCCACCCACCCCACCTCCCACCCTCCATCCTTCTCCCCTTTGGTTTGTCCATGGGTCCTGTATACCTGTTCCTTGATGACCCTTCCCCTTCTTTCCCCCATTATTTCCTTCCCCTCTTTCCTCTGTTTACTGTCAGTTTGTTCTTTATTTCAATGTTTCTGGTTATATTTTGCTAAGAATCCTGAAACACCAATTCAAAAGAACCTAGGCACCCCAATGTTCATAACAGCACAATTTACAATAGCCAAGTGCTGGAAGCAGCCTAGATGCCTATCAATTAATGAATGGATCAAAAAACTGTGGTACATTTACACAATGGAATACCACATGGCATAAAGAAAGAAGGAGCTCCTACCCTTTGCAACAGCATGGATGGAACTGGAGAGCACTATGCTAAGTGAAATAAGCCAGGCAGTGAAAGACAAATACCATACGATCTCACTTATAAGTGGAACCTAATCAAGAAAACAAACAAGCAAGCAAAATATAACCAAATTGTTTTCCAAAGAGATTGTACCCTTTTATTTTCTCAACAGCAATGTATGAGAGTTCCAGTGTCTCTACATCCTCTCCCATACATATTGTTATTGTCTTTTTTAACAAATAAATTTTATATTATGCTATGGAAAAATTGAACTGAGTAAAGCGATAGGGGGATATGGTATTTTTAAATGGGGTGATAGGGCAACATCTTATCGAGAAGGTAACCTTTAAGCAAAGGTCTGAAGGAAGTGAGGGAAGTAGTCATGTGGAAATTTGGGATAAAGCTTTCTAGGTAGAGCAACCAGTGGAAAGACCCTAAGGTGTGTGCATGCCTGATGTGTTATAAAAAGAGCAAGAGGTCAGTGTGACCAGGAAAGAGCAAGAAAAGGCAAGGAGGGGGAGTAGGAAGTGAAGTCCAAGGAGTAACAGTGATCTAGACAAAGACCGTGTAAGCTATTGTGCAGATAATGAATGGCTTTACTCTGGTTGAGATGGGGAGCCATCAAACAGGTTTGAGCAGATAAAACTTTAATTTGACTTTCATTTTTAATAGAAAAATCTGGCATGTGTTGAGAATGGATTGTGGTGGGAGAAAGAGGTAAAAGACCAGGTTGGAGGTATCAAAATAATCCCAGCAAGAGATGATGATGGCTTGAACCAAGATGGTAGCTGTAGAGGTCATTAGAAGTGGTCGCATTATTTATATATGTTAAAGAGTCAATAGGATTTGCCAATATCTTGGTTGTGGAGTGTGAAAGAAAGAGATGAGTCAAGAAAATTCTCACCATTTTGGACCTGAACACATGAATGGATAGAGTTATCAATAACTGAGGACCATGACAGAAACATTGATCAGTTGCCTCCCATATATGCCACAACAGGGGATTGAACCCACAGCCTTCTGGTGCACAAGATGACACTTCAATTACCTTAGCCACCAGGCCAGGGCTCTTTTATTTTTCAATTACAATTGACATTCAATATTTTGCATTGGTTTCAGGTGCACAGCATAGTGGTTTGACAGTCATACACTTTACAAGGTGTTCCCACCAATATTTCCAGTATATAGTTATTATATTATTGAGTATATTCCCTATGCTATACTTTATGTTCCCATGACTAGTTTGTAATTACCAGTTTGTATTCTTAATCCCTTCACCCTTTTCACCCGGTTCCCAAACCTCCCTCCAATTTGACAACTATCATTCTGTTCTCTGTGTCCATGAGTCTGTTTCCATTGTGTTCATCTATATTGTTCTTTAGATTCCACATACAAGTGAAATCATATGCTATTTGTCTTTCTGTGACTGACTTATTTCAGTGAGCATAATACCCTCTAGGTCTATCCATAGTGTTGTAAATGATAAGATTTCATTCTTGTTTATGGCTAAGGGATATTACATTGTATATGTATACCATCACTTTTTTCTTTTTTTTAAGATTTTTAAAATTTATTATTTATTTTTAGAGAGTGAAGGGAGGGAGAAAGAGAGAGAGAGAGAAAAACATCAATGTGCAGTTTCTGGGGGCCATGGCCTGCAACTCAGGCATGTGCCCTGACTGGGAATCGAACCTGCGATGCTTTGGTTCAGAGCCTGAGCTCAATCCACTGAGCTACGCCAGCCAGGACCATCACTGTTTTATCCACTCACCTACTGATGGACACTTGGGTTATTTCCATATCTTGGTGATTGAAAATAATGCTGCAAGGAACATAGGGGTGCATATAACTCATATTATTTCAAATTCGTGTTTTGTGTTTGTTTGAATATGTACCCAGAAGTGGAATTTCCAGGTCATAAGGCAGTTTCACTTTTATATTTTTGGGGAGACTCCATACTGTTTTCCATAGTGGCTGCACCAGTCTGCATTCCCACCAACAGTGTACTAGGGGTCCCTTTTCTCCACAGCCTCACCAGCACTTATTATTTGTTGATTTATTGATTATGGCCACTTTGACAGGTGTGATACACTATGGTTAGTGACATTTAGCATCTTTTCATATGTCTATTAACCATCTGTATGTCCTCTTTGGAGAAGTGTCTAGAATCAGTTTTGAAATTAATTAATTAATTGTTTTTACCTGAGGGCAGAAGAAGGATTGTCTGGAAGTTGTAGTGTGGCTGCAAGAAGATGCCCACCTTGCCTTCTGACTCTACAGTACATGTAATGTGTAGGTATGAATTGCTTTCACACGAAAGGGCTGTAAGGGAACCTCCATCCTCATGGGAAAGCCAGAATATCAGTGCATATTCAGAGATGAGTTGGAGGATGGTAGGAGAGCTTGTTAATCATGGTGTCCAGGAGGCACAGCAGAAGCGCCTGGAAGCTGAGGTGGAAATGAGCCATCAGGTGGGATGGAGAAGAAGCACAGAGAAATGTGGGAATGAAGTTGGAGGAGAGCAATAACAACAATAATAATAGTAATTTAATTGTTACAATATACCTCAGCAATGCTTTGCATGTATTATCTTATTTAATCTTCATAACCTCATAAAGTAGAGCCTTTATTTTATAGACCTAAAGATAGTCACAGAATTAAGTGACTTGCCCAAGGTCACATAGCAAATTAGTTGAACTGGGTGCTTACATTTTGGGTGATGAAAAAGGAAAACAGGGATGTGAGTGAGGCACAGTGGCTTTGGCTTATCACAAGTGTGGCAAGATGGTTAGTCCTAGAAGTCTTCTGATAAATGAGGTGGGGGGAGGTCTTAGGACTCTCCAAGTTTAGCTATATTTGGTACTAGAGGTGAGGAGCTGCTGTTGCATTGGTGTTCCTTATATTGCTCAGTATGGAAGGATCCAGGCAGGGGCTGGACCAATGTAGTTTCTCTCCTGTACTCCCCAGAGTAATTGGTGGTGTGGATAGCACTGTAATTCTTAGCTATGTCTTGCCCTTTTGAGGATATGAAGCCAGCTGCAGGGGTGAGGCTGACAGTTTGTGGGAAAAGTGACCCTAATGGAAAACTTCACAGGCTGTGAAATAGGTAGATTCTCAGAGATGTGAGGTCCTGCAGGAGTCTGGAGGTTGACTAATTCCTTCGTGCAGTGAAAGCAGCTTTTGCAGAGTTTAAAGCTGTGGTCTAACTCTTAAAGGAACTTTTCTTCACTGGACACCCTGAAGGGTTTTGGTGCCATGCTTATTGCTCAAGGAAACTTATGATGAAGAAGTAGGGGCCTTACTACAAATCCTTGGGGCAGCATTGTATAGCCTCATGTAAAGATGATCCTATGAAAATTACTTCAAAATTCTAAGAAGGCAAATACAATCATTAAATATTTACTGCTTGTTCTAGCTACATTACTTATTGTAGTAAAATGTATGATAGACTTGGGTTTTCTGTGTTCTGTGCTGCATGTACATCGAGGACCCTCGTAAAATAAATTGCACAGAACACTTATGTACAAATTATGGTACAGAGCATGTATGTCTAAAACATAAAGTTCCTTTACAACTATTTATTGCATGGATAAGTGAACTTTATTATTTTAATTTGTAAATGGTTTATTTTGAGGTACCATATTTT
The DNA here is from genome assembly GCF_019186645.2 of Phyllostomus hastatus. Classification (NCBI taxonomy): domain Eukaryota; kingdom Metazoa; phylum Chordata; class Mammalia; order Chiroptera; family Phyllostomidae; genus Phyllostomus; species Phyllostomus hastatus. The sequence continues at coordinate 13,099,789 of NW_025333984.1, read as the reverse complement.
GCCATATAATGTGCACTTTTTGCCCAAATTTTTGAGGGAAAAATAAGGATACACATTATACATGAGTAGTACAAATTCTGCATCTATATAAATATTTTTAATTCTTTTATTTATGCTTATGTGTTAAAAGTGTAACTCTAGAAAGTAATTATGATATCCATATGCAAGATAATATTCTCAAATATGATATTCAGTTTTGTTTCTAAATATAAATAAATAAATAATTGAATTAAAAAATTAAAACAAAATATTTTTCCCTCAAAGTTTGGGCCAAAAACATGGGCATGCATTATGCATGGCAAAATGTGGGTATTTATTCTTTTGTGACATATTGTTTATTGTAGTGGTGATTTATTTGATTAGTCTTTTGGCAGGAGCAAACTCCCAATTATAACCTTGGAAAACCAGAATCCACTTCATGATGATACTATTTACAACGCAAAACCAGAAACACATTGCAGTGACAAGTAGGCCCTGCTTATGTGTCTGTGATGGTAGGTTATGAATGAAAGTAATTATGCACACATATAGAGCTCAATACTTCATTAATACTAATGACCTAATGACATTTGTTATAACTCAGATTCAGTTCATGTGATTATCAGAGTGTATAAAAGTGGATTAGCCCTGGCTGGTATGGCTCAGTGGATTGAGTACCAGTTGTGAACCAGAAGGTTGCTGGCTCTATTCTCAGTCAGGGCACATGTCTGGGTTGTGGGCCAGCTCTCCAGTGGGGGCCATATGAGAGGTAACCACACATTGATGTTTCTGTCTTCTTTCTCCCTCCCTTCCTGTCTCTCTAGAAACAAATAAATAAAACCTTTAAAAAAAGGAAAAAAAGAAAGTTGATTAAAATATGTATGTTTACAACCTAAAATTAATATATTATTGTCAGCTGTACTTGAAAAAGAATAAATTAAGAAACATTTATGTACATGTACTGCATATATATTCCTGTGCATGTGTGATTTGTCATAGTTCAGATAACATTTAATTTTATAGAATTAAAAGTTAGCTGTTGTTTCTTTTAAAAACAGATTTTATTTATTTATTTTTAGAGAGAAGGGAAGGGAGTAGAGAGGGAGAGAAACATTGATGGATTTTGTCTCACACACCCTCAACAGGTGACCTGGACTGCAACCCAGGCATGTGCCCTGATGGGAATCAAACTGGTGATGCCCAAACCTCTGAGCCACACCAGTCAGGAGTAGCTGTCATTTCTGACATGGCAAATATTCAGCATAAAACTTTTTAATAAGTCTAAAATAAATAGTTTTCTGAAACCAAAGGTTCAAGAGATTAGGAAGTCCATGTAGGTGTTAGTAATTTTGGGGTCCACCAAGAAAAATTTTCTTTACTAGTGGAATATTTACAGGGTCTGCCACCAATAAGCCCGTTTGTTATTATAAAATCTTTTATTAAAAAATCATAAGAATATAATTCCATAACATAACATCACACTCAAGCACACCATGACATTTTAGGTGAAATGTTCAAATTAAAACTATAAATTATTACACTCATATTATTCCCTTACCAACCACACTTAAGCAGGCATTAGTTCTGCCTGAGCTTGTAGCTGTTACATTGTGTTATGTATAGATTGAATACAAATGATCTATTTTCACTCATCTTAAACTGCTTAATAGTAACTGTTTATTGCTGTTATAATGTATTCATTGTTACATGGCAGGCTCCTAGGGTGATGTGAGAGTTGCCAGGGGAGGAAAGCTCTTTGGCAACAAGGTTGATACTGTAGCACTAACCACAGTTTGGGTGCTGGGCCTCAGGTTTGCATGCTTATAAACTCAACATTCTGAAGATCTGGGAGTTGATTGATGCTGGGAATGCGAAGTCATGATGAGGTTGTTCACAAGAGCCCGATGTGTAAACCAGAATGCCAATTTATTAATTTGCAAACAATTGTTCACTGGATTTGATTTTAAAAATAGAAAAGTCTGTGGGTAGGTCTTCTTGGGAAGCTAAATTACAATCAGAAGATTGTTGATACCATAGAACCAAGGCAAGGGGAGTTAGCAGCACAATTCAAATGCATAGCAGAATTTGTTTTGATTGCTCCAAGGCCCGTCTCTCCAATAGAGACTAGAGTATTTGCTCCCTGGAGGGACTCCTGTATTTGTTTTACAAGTCCGGACACATCTACCCCAAGGCCTGGGGGCAGTGCCTGTTTCCGTTTTTTTCATTCTTCTATGCATTGTTTGCTGATGAAAAAGCCTTGGTTCGCTCTCTTTTTTAAAACAACACAGGAGTAAAATCTGTTTCCTTAGCTGTTATCTCTTCCATCAGCTTAGTCTTCCATTGCTGGACTACAGGTCATTCTATCAGTCAAGGACATTCATTGCCTTTCTTGATTTGTAGAGTAGCTTATTTTATAGGTATTGGGGTGAGGCAGGGGATGGCAACCTAGAGAATAATTCTATGAGGGAACTCATGGCCAGTGAATATGGTTGCCAGAAATACAGGATATCCTAATTAAATTCAGAAAACACATTTTTCGCTGTGTGTGTAAAATTCAAATGCAACTGGATGTCCTGTATTTTTATTTCCTACACTTGGGAAGCCCACTGGTACATTTACATGAGAGTAGAAGGTTAGCCTGATTTTATGCTGGTCCGCAAGCACCAATCCATTCGGTGGTCTCAGGGAACAAAAATCCTTTTGCACTAAAAAATTGTTTCGGTGAATAGTAGATTTCAAGGAAACACGAAAGAATGTTGATCCTTTGAGGAATCCGTAATGACGAAACTGCCATAAATAGTACTTTGATTCCTCCGCCCCTCCATTCTTCTTTCCCTGCATCTAGTATTACTGTATTTCTTCTTCCTTCTCAAGTCCCGCCCTTTCAGCTACCCGCTCAGGAGAGCAATCAGTTGCCCAAAAAGGGCCAGCAAAAGCGCCGACGTGTTCAGAGGAGCGGAAGTAGTCAAATTTCACTGAGAATCGTAAAGTGCGGCTGCCTGTCTCCCTTTCCGGAGGACTACAGCTCCGTTTGTCAGTGCTGGCCTTCCTCGTGTAAGGGGAGCTGCCGGACCCTTGATAATTCGATTTTTTCCCCATTCCAGGCCCTTCCCTATCGTCGCCCCCTTCACCTTGGATCATGTTCAAGAAGTAAGGACATGCTGTGGCCTCCATCCGCTGCTCACAAAGGGGGTGGGGGTGGGGGTGGGGAAGAGGGTGAGAGCATAGATCCTCTTTCTCTCTCCCCCACCCCTGCCATCCTTACTCCCCAAGGTTTTCTGTAGTACTATACTCTCACTCGCAACTTCCAACACTTCTCTTAGCTTTCCATCCCTAATCCTCAGTCGGGTTTTGGCTCTACCACCTTCATTTTCTGTATCTGTACCCCTCTTTCTCTTTTGCCCGCCCCTGCCCCCGCAATCCTATCTCTATTTCTAGGGTTCTACCAATCACATCCTTGCACTGTGATTTAGGCGTATATCCTCTTTACCTAAGAGGAGAACCCTGCACTCACTGCCATATGTTTATTAGTTATGAACTGAATAAGGGAAGGCTTGACTTCCTGGGTCATGGGAGTGAAGGAGTCTGGGTGACAGGAAGCAAGCAGGCTGTCATGCCTATTGCCTAGCTGCCAGGTTAAAAGAGCGTGATTGTCCCATAGGCTGGCTATTCAGTGTAAAGAAGACAAAAATTCCTTGGGAACCTATCTAGTTGGTTTCCCTTCCAGATTTGGTAGACGCAAAAAGCAAAGGGGAAATATGGGCAAAGGAAGGTGGGTTTTGTTCACGACATTTTGAGCAAAAATGAATAGGGATTTTAGAAATCATCACCATCACTTAAAAAACATCTCAGTACATTACATAGCCTAGCACGGACTGATTTTCTGTGTTATATTTGGATTTGTCTTCTGTATCTCAGAGCTTAAGAACTCTTGTTTTGACTTGCTTTTGTTTTCCACACAGGTTTTGTTATAGGAACAAATCTCTGTTTCTTCCTGTTCTTCCTGGGTAGGGACGAATAAGATTTTCCAGAAAAGGCATTTGTGTAGCTGATTACAGATTATAATGTGAAATATGCCTCATATCCTCCCTCCCAGCTAATTGTGTATGTATGACACTTTATTTAATATTGTAGTAAGACATTGGTTTTGCAAGACAGAATAAAAGGTAAATGGTATTTTTAGAAACAATTTATTTCATTATTATTTTAGGCATCTGAATTCTTGCTTGGGAATAGATGACTAGTGACAGCATTACCTTTAGCTGTTCTGATATGTCTACTCAGAAATGCCTTTTTTTCTTGCAAAAATCATTTGGCAGATTTGATGAAAAAGAAAATGTGTCCAACTGCATCCAGTTGAAAACCTCAGTCATAAAAGGTATTAAGAACCAACTGATAGAGCAATTTCCAGGTATTGAACCATGGCTTAATCAAATCATGCCTAAGAAAGATCCTGTCAAAATAGTGCGATGGTAAGTCTTTATTTTTCTCTATGTAAAGCTCAGAGTAAGTACCTGAGTATCATATAATTAGACTGCACTCAAAATAAATGGAATTCTTTTCACATTAACTGTTGATAGATTATGGAAGTAGATAAATAGAATAAGTAAAACTAAGCAATATTTCTATTTTCAAATGTTTTCCTGTTTCTTAAAAATAGCTTTATATACTGATTTATCAGACTTAAATGCTTTTATTTAGAATTAATTTGTTTCCATTGTACTTTAGAGGTTTCTTCTATTGAATTATCTAGCAATGAAATGAAAATGATAACATATAAAGTTGATTGTAGCAGCTCAGATTTTTTTCTTTTTTCTCTACTTGACTAGTATGATAGGTAAAACAGTTTAAACAGGGTTTTTTTTTGGAGGGGGGCCTGGATCTTTATTGATTTTTTAAAAAAATTATTTATTTATTTATTTTGAGAGAGGGGAAGGGAGGGACAAAGAGAGGGAGAAAAACATCAATGTGTGGTTGCATGTCTGGTGTGCCCCCCACCGGAGACCTAGCCTGCAACCCAGGTATGTTCCCTGACTGGGAATCAAACTGGGGACCCTTTGGTTCGCAGGCCAGCACTCAGTCCACTGAGCAGTACCAGCCAGGGCTTTATTGAAATTTTTTAAAAAGCTTACTGTATCTCTGTATATGCATGTTTCATATTATACATTATTTAAAGGCTATTTGGCATATTCGTTTTTGAAAGAAAATATCTAACTTGGTACTTTGTGACATTTGTCTTGCAGCCATGAACATATAGAGATCCTTACAGTAAATGGAGAGTTACTATTTTTTAGACAAAGAGAAGGGCCTTTTTATCCAACCCTAAGATTACTTCACAAATGTAAGTCTTGTTAGAAAACAATGTATTTGAGGATATGGAAAGACACAAAAGGAGCTGAAAATGACATCTGGTCACTAACTTCTTTATTAGTACTGGGTAATATGGAATATAAAAAACGAATTCCCATATGGTGGTAAATTTGAAAAATGCAGTTTCTCATGCATTCCTGAAAGCCCAAGCAACAACATTCATTCATTCATTCAACAAATATTGAACTTAATATGTGCTAGGCACTGAGCTAGGTACTGAGAATATGATGGAAAGCAAAGACAGACATGGTCCCTGTCTCTGTGAAACTAACACTCTAGTTGGAAGAGTAGACAACAATTAGGTAATTGCACAAGTATATATTCATACATTGTGACAAGTGTTATGAGCAATTCTTTTAAATTTATATCTAGATTTGCCTTCCAGAGATAATTCTATGTAAGGGTGTTGGAGTCAGTTATTGTTAGCTGAGTATCAGGTGTTATGAAACAAAATAATGTTTATTATGTACCCACTTTTGCATATTGTTAGATTGAGTACATTACAAAAGAAAATCCAAAGGAAGATAAAAATCCCTGTGTCCAAGAAGGCAGAACTGTGAAGTAGAACTTCTGCTTCTCAAACCAGTATGTTTATCTGGCCTTCTAGCCAAGACTCAGAATGGCAGGGAGTGACTGGAGGGTTCTGTAGGTGGTATTGGTGACTTAATGAGTTTTATTTTTGGTAAGAGTAGATAAATTTTTAATTGTTTGTTGAAGCAGAGATCTGGAGCAGTAAAGCTGTTAGGCAAGTCTTGAAAGATGTGAAGCATGTTAATATTTCTAAAGGAATATTTATAATTATTTGATTAAGTATTCATTTCATGAAGTTAAAAGACTATGATATGGACAGAAACTGAGTCCTGGTGCAAATAAAAATATTTTGGTGACATGAAGACATCTTAGTGACATTAATTCTTACTCAACTAAAAGGACAGAGACAAAATAATCATATTGTATGAATCTACATTGGATCCTGGTTTGAAAAACAAAATTCTAACCCTCCCCCCACCAAAAAAAGATATAAATGACTTTCTTGGAACTATTGAAGGAAATTTGCATATGGTTTGGTTATAGTATGATATTGTAGAAATGTTGTTAAATTTGTAGGCATGATAATAGTGTTGTGGTTATGTAGGAGAATGACTTTATTTTTAGGTGGTATGTGCTCATTATGGTGAAGCATTATGTCTGAAATTTAAAATAGTACAGGAAAAATATATGTGTTTAAATGGAAAGAAATACAGCAAATGTAACAAAGTGTTAATGAACGATGGTTGAAACTAAGTGCATAGTGTCCAAGGTGTTCATTGAACTATTCTTCCCAGTTTTTCCATATGTTAACTATTATCTTAATAAGTTGGAAGAAAAAGATGTTCCTATTTAGTAATAGTTTTCTGGGAACCGACCTTTTAGAACATCTTAAAGTTATTCTTGTACAAGAAGCAGGATAATATGGCGGTTAAAAGCATGAACTTGGAGTTAGGCAGACCCGGGTTCAATTCCCAGTCCATGTCATTTTTGTTAGATCATTCAATCCATTTAAACCTTATTTCTTTATCTTTTAAAATGGACATAGTTGTATATTAAGTCTCCCAGAGTTGTGAGGATTGAATGAGATAGTCATGTACTGTACCTAACACAATGCCTGCAACACAGTAAGTGCTCACTAGATGATAGCCATTATAATAATGTAGTAGCTGTTTAAACAATGTCCACTAGTACCACTGTTGTCATCATCATTATTATTAAAGGGCAGCTATTAATGAGGATGGAGATCAAGAAAACAAATTATGGCTTATGAATAGTAAGTGTATTCATTCAGATTCCTTTTTAACAGTAAGTTGTTTAAATTAATTTGGATTGTGTTAAAATTAATTTGGAGTCTTGGTAGGGAAAAAGACTTATTTGTTATCTAATGAGTTGGAGGGCTAATGGTAAAACATTAAAGTGAATACATTTTACCAATTATTGTTGGCATTATTCCTGAAGAGCCCTGAGAGGCCTAAGCAGTTTTTTCCCAAAGACATTGTTTTAAATCCTCCTGGGATCCTTTAATTGTTAGGTTATTAATTATTTGCAGACAAACATATGTAGAAAAATATCTTTTAAGATTACAAAAGGAATATGTGTTTATTCTAGGGATTTGGAAAATATAGAAATAAAATCACCTGTATTCCCATGATCTATTGTTAACCATTGTAAATATATCAGTATACTTCCATCCAATTATTTCCTGTGCCGTGTATGTCTGTGTGTGTGTAAATGTATCTATTTTTGCTTTTTCAATTGGGCTCTCTATAGTTTTTTAAAAATTATTAGATATGTTTTAGAGCAGTTTTAGGTTTATAGAAAAACTGAGCAAAAAGTAAAGAGTTTCCATATACTCACCCTTCTCTTGTTACTAATATCTTGCATTGATGTGATATATTTGTTACAACTGATGAACCAATATTGATACATTATTAATAACAAAGTCCATAGTTTACATTAGGGTTCATTTTTTTGTGTTGTACATTCTGTGGGTTTTGCCAAATGCATAATGTTCACTGTTAAACTATCATGCAGAATAGTTTCACTTCCCTAAACATCCTCTATGCTTCACATATTTATCTCCCTCCCCCCAACAGACCCATAGAAACCAGTGATATTTTTGGTTGATTTTTATTGTTTTTTTTTAACATTATATTATGAACATTTCCCACGGTAATTATGTATTCTTCAAAAACATGGCTCTAGTATGTAGATGTTATAGATACACCTTAAGTCATTTATCTCTTTATTGTTAGACATTTAAGTTGATTCCACTTTTATCTATTATAAATATTAGTGCTGCATTGAATATCTCTCTACCTAAATATATTGTTATGTCTTTCATTTTTTTTCTTAGGATAAAGTCTTAAAAGTAGAATTACTGAGTCAGAGAGTTTGAAACTTTTCAAGGCTGTTGATACATGTTGCCAAGTTGTCCTAAAGAAAGGTTGTATTGACTTATAAGCCTTCTTGCAGTATATGGGAATGGCAGTTTTCCTACACTATTGCTAGCACTGGAAAGAACTTTTCTTTAAAATATTTACTAATTTGATAAGTAAAGGATGGTATTTGAGGGTTTTTTTTTTCTTTGCATTTGTCAGAGTACTGTAATTTTGGAAAATATTTGTTCTTGCTCTTTGCCTTTTGTTCTGGTGAATCATTAGTCTTATTAATTTATGTAATGTATTTCTTTTCTTCTAGATCCTTTTATCCTGCCACACCAGCAGGTTGATAAAGGAGCCATCAAATTTGTACTCAGTGGAGCAAATATCATGTGTCCAGGCTTAACTTCTCCTGGAGCTAAACTTTACCCTGCTGCAGCAGATACAATTGTTGTATCCTCAGGCTATAACATTGAAAAAAAAGTGTATTCATGTTATTAGTGAAAGATCTACCATCCAAAGGAACATTAGATGTGCTTTTTTGGAGGTTACTGTTACTATTATCTCATGCCTTTCTGGTTATATTTGAAGATGTGGGAAGTAACATCATTTTTTGAGACTAAATTGTGATCTATCTTAGAGGTTAAATGAGAACAAGTAATCAAAGAGTCCTAGCTGCATTTCAGCCCAGTTAGGACCTAATGTTATCAGATTCAGGATACAGTGTAAAACTCTTGGTTATTAATGGAGAGGATATAACTGATATGATTGGATAACTTCTTTGGACATCAGTTTGCTACATTTATGTGTGACTTACCCAGATACATTGGAGTAAAAGCACTGAAAAGGGAAAAGAACTTGGGTACCAGGTAGAGAGTTAGAAGTGAGTAGTGGGAAATATTGGCAATTCTCAATTTTTATTATAAAGTTCATTTTAAGTTGGTTGTTTGGGCCTCAGAACATGATTTCTCAAAGAGAAATGTTAAAGTCCCACATAGTCCTTAAGGATCTATTCAACTCATGATATAGCTGAACAATTCTGCATTATTTCCATTTCTATGGTGCTGTTTCACCTATATTCTAGATTAAGTAGGTTTTTGCCAACCAGTCTGGACAGGAGACCATCTTCTTTGTCCTAAAGTGCCCATTTCCCTAAAGGTGAGAAGAAAACCCCATACTTGGTAGGAATGGGGAAATCACTGTGGAGTGGAAGGCCATTGGAATGAGCTCAAGAATGTGTCCTGTGCACAAAAGGAGGCTGTCCTCTGTTGTGGCAGTTGTATCTAAGGGGTAGTATAAGCTGTATGTTTATATTTTAGGAACATTTTGTATTCATATAAATACTGGTCATGTATGAGGTACTCAAATTCATCTGTGGAATATTGAATGAATGAATTGAAAATCAATGGAGAAAAGTATTCTGTAAAAATAGGTTACCTTTTAAGGTTTATGAATTTTTTTTGTGTTGTAAGTTTTTAGTTCTGAAGTTCCTTTAAATGTAAAATTTTCCTAGTACCTAGCCTTTACTTTTAAAATAATTTTTATTTTGAAATCACTATAGACTTTTAGAAAGTTGTAAAGCTAGTACAGAGAGTTACTCTGTATCCTTGAACCTTTACTTTTAAAAATATGCACTGCAGTTTGTAACATTCTAGATGTGTCAAATGATAACCAAGAATGTTCTGAATGTTCTAGACAGGTTGACATTAACATTGGGCTCTTAAAGAGAGATGAGAAATATAATTATTGTTTTACTGTGTCTTTTACATAAGACCACCATTGAATTATTAAGATACTAGAAAAATGGATATTTATTTCACAGTTTTTAATATGTGCAAGAAATTTTATCTTTTTGTATGGCTTATTCTGGTTTTGTTGCCATTGGGTTATAGAATTAACATTTGACTTAAAAACCAAGAATGATTATTAGATTCATTCAGTTAGCATTTATTGAGTATTCACAGTATGCCCATATATTCTGCTAGGTCCCTGCCCTCAAGGAGTTGATGGTGTAGGCGAGGATATCAGATGAGTTCAAATGGCTTAACTAGTAATGTGATCATTATTTGACACTCCCTCTCCAAGGCATTTTGATAAATAGTTCTTAACTGTGTGTTTTAAGGCCATCATGGCAGAAGGAAAACAGCATGCTCTATGTGTCGGAGTCATGAAGATGTCTGCAGAAGATATGTAAGTCTCACGTTAGCCCCCTTAGCTTTTGAGATGTGAGTAACCTACGCAGGAAGCATCAGAATTACAGGTGAAATTTGCTCACATTCATACCACATCTTACACATATGTAAGCCCAGAAGCCTCATTTTTTATTTTTCCTATCTCTTAAGGAGCCAGTGAAACATATTGATTGCATTCTTTCTTAAACACTCTGAAAAGAACCTGTGTGCCGATACAGCTGTTTTATATGCATGGGGCATTTTAGGAATTTTTAATTTAGTGTGATTTAAATTAAGTGAAGGGAAAGATGTTTTGCTACTAATTTTTATTTGTTATTATTTTTAAAAGAGTTTATTTATTTATTTTCAAAAAGAGGGAAATGGAGGGAGAAAGAGAAACATCAATCTGTGATCAATGTGTGAGAGGAACATTGATCGGTTGCCCCTCACATTCCCAACTGGGGACCTGGTCTTCAACCCAGGCATGTGTCCTGGCCAGAAATGGAACTGGCAACCTTTCTTTTTGCAGGCCAGCACTCAATCCTCCAAGCCACAACAGCCAGGGCATTTGCTACTAATTTTTAAAACAGTGACATAGTTTGGCACTACAAAGTATTTTCCTTATATTTTGACCTGGTGATATAGAATATTAAAGGACTATTAAAGATACATTATCACAATGTAGTCAATATATTAAAAAATTCTGCAACTCATTTGAAGACCACATTATTCCTGTTAATTTTGTTTGAGGCTTAGTTGTAACACTTTGATGTTCTCCTGATATGGTGACATATTATTACTCTGTTTCTATAGACCCACTAATTAGATCACTAGAGTCACTTTAAGATATGAACTTCCCCAGAGTAATGTAGTTTAATGTAGACAGTAATGTGAGTATAATATAAATAAGTTCCCTACATGTAGCTCAATAACTACAAAACAGCTATGCACATTGAATTATATGTACCATGACTAAGCCTATAAAAATGTGTAACAATATATTTATGTGTTTTTTCCTTCTATAGTGAGAAAGTCAACAAAGGAATTGGCATTGAAAATATCCATTATTTAAATGATGGGCTGTGGCATATGAAGACATATAAATGAGTATCAGAAGGAATGCACTTTGACTAATATGGATATTGTGCTGTATCGGTGTTTGTGTCTGTGTATCACATCATGAAGACAGTGCCTCTTTGATTATGCTGAATAAATTCAACAGATGCTAAAATTCTTTTCGCTTCAAAAATTATTTTAGTTTTTCTTAAACTCAAATTATTTTAGTTTGTTTTAAACTCAAGTTCAAATTGGGTAACAAACTCGGACATTAAAAGGTATCTGGTAAGTAACCAAATTCAAGACAGCTTCATGTCCTATTTTAGACTAATAAAGGAACTTGCCAGTATATGGCTGACCCCTCCAGAGATTCTGACAACTTCTTGAGAATTTTGAATTTTGTCCCATTACCCCAGGGCACCTAGAAGTGCCCCTTCTGTTTCCTGTGTGTTGTTTGTTTGTTGTTGTTTTTTAATTTTTCATTATGGAAAATTCCAAACATACAAAAGTATGGGGAGAATAGTATAATGTGCCTTTTCTGTATCCATCACCTAGGTTCAGTTCATGGCCAGTCTTATTTCATCTATATCTCACTTATTCCTTCACACTGCTCCTTAATTATTTTGAATCAAATCTCAGATATATAATTTTATCTATAATTACCTTAATATGTATCTTTAAAAGAGAAGGGGTTTTCTTTTTATAAAAAAAATAACCAAAATATCATTATCACATCTAAAAAATTTAATTTTTTAAAATATGAGCAAATATCTGGACTGTGTCCAAACATGTGACAAATGTACTTGTCTCTTTTTTAACTGTTGGTTTGCTTGAAATAGGTACCAAAATCCATTTATTGCATTTGATTGTTATTTATTTAAATCTCTTTTTTTAACAAAAGATTTTATTTATTTATTTCTAGAGAGAGGGGAAGGAGAAAGAGGGAGAGAAATATCAGTGTGTGGTTGCCTCTTGTACACCCCATGCTGGGGAATTGGCTTGCAACCCAGGCATGTGCCCTGACTGGGAATTGAACCTTTGACCCTTTGGTTCATAGTCTAGTTAGTGCTCAGTCCACTGAGCCACACCAGCCAGGGCTAAAGCTCTTTTAATTAGTAAGTTCCCCCTCCGTCTCTTCCTCTTTAAGATATTTAGTTGTTTTCTCTTACATAATTTCCTCTGACATTCTGGATTTTGTCAATTATATCACTGTAAAGTAATTTAACTTGTTTTTATGCCTCCTGTCTAGTCTATAAACAGATAAGCTTAATCAGATTCAGGTTCCATTCATTTAGTGCTCTCTCAAAACTATATAGATGCCCTGAACTTCCAGATTTGGGTTCCCACTGTATTCTTCAAAGAATGTGTATCTCCTATCATAAGTGGCATAGAAAGACCATAGACCTACCTCAGTAATATCAGTAAGCAGTTTTGGGAGTTATATGAGCAGTTATGAACTTATACAGTGATAACAGACTTTTTTCCTAATAATCTTGCTGTCATTCTAGTGTCTCAGACATCTTTACTTGGTTGTTTATGAATATGTGACGTGGTTTTATTTTTCAGATGGATACAGACATTTACAAGATTGTGGTGACCTGTGTTACAGTTAGAAGTTGGTGAAAGCCCTTATTTTATGAAATGTTAAAGGGATTTATCTAAGAAAAAGAAGATAAAAAACATGTATAGTAAAATGACAGCAAACTCACAATTATTAACAATCACACCTAAAACAAAAACAAAAACAAACTAAGCAAACAACTAGAACAGGAACAGAACCACAGAAATGGAGAACACATGGAGGGTTAGCACCAGGGGAGTGGGAGGAGGAGAGAGGGGAAAAGGTACGGAGAATAAGTAGCATAGATTGTAGGTTGAAAATAGATAAGGGGAGGGCAAGAACAGTATGGGAAATGTAGAAGCTAAAGATCTTACAACCCATGGACATGAACTAAAGTGGGGGGGGGGAATGTGGGTGGGAGAGGGTGTGCAGGGTGGAGGGGAATGAAGGGGAGGAATGGGACAACTCTAAAAGAATAATCAATAAAATATATTTAAAAAAGTTGGTGAGAAAGGTGAGGGACAGTAAAAAGAGAGGGCATTTAGCTGGCTGTTGTAGCTGGGCTGCCCAAAATGTAACACAGGTGAAGGTCATAGTTCCAGGGTCTGGCTCTCAGAGTGAGAAATGATTTCCCACTAATGAAATTTGTAAGACTTGAAGAGTCTCATGTTAGAATGTAGATGTATTAATTTATAGTGAAGTCTGCTGAGGGGAAACAATTCGTATACTAGAAATTTCTTGGTGAACATGGCAAAAAGCAAAGGAAGGTTGATAATTTGGGGAAATAATTTCATCTGGGCTGGGGCAACGTTTGGAGAGAGGTTTTCTTGCTTCATCGTCAATTAGAATTCTTGTCTGCCATACTCGGTTTCGTAGCCTGGAGAGGCACCCTAATATTTTACCTCCTCTATTTTTAAGTTCTCTGTTGAATATGTTCCTTTGTTATGAAAGTTACATTTTATAGCCTTCCGTATTATATTATGCTTGGTGGATACAAGTATAAATAATGTTACTACTAATACATTTATAAACCATCTCTCAGGATAGGTTTCTTCAACAGATTATCTCATTTTATGCTGATTTACCAGTGTGAAATTCAGAGATCTCCCCATTTGGGGGAGGAGGGACTGTATTTGAGGCCTATAGCTCCTTGTATTCTTAAAAGGAGAAGATCTGAGTCATTAGTGTCAAAACTAAACTTTGAAACTTTATTTTTGGTGCTAAGATAATTTTAATTGACCAAGATTGCCTATGGAGTGTTAGTAATAAAAAACAAAGTGTACACATATATTAGAGAAATTAAAATCTTTTATGGCCTTGGTTTCTGAAATAATTTATCCTTATTTCTAACCACTGTTACAGTGGGTGTAGGGAATATTTTTTAAATATTCAACATCAGCATCTGTGCTTGTTTTTTCTATTGTGCTGAGGGACATTGCATTGCCTTGGTGATGTGGACTAAATATGTATTGTTTCTTGCTTCCCCTGGGCCTGAGGCCTCAGGTCACACGTGTTAATCAGGTTAAATTAGGGAGCCTTATCAGTTTCTAAACTTTAGGTGATGCAGGGAACCCAATTCAAATAGGTTAAACTAACAGATACGTAAGCCTCTTCAGACACTCTTCTTAAAGGAAATCTACTTTACCCACATTCCTGAGAGCAGGAATATAGGGAGACCCTGTTTTCATTCAGACAATGTGTCTTCAGTTCATTTTTAGTCCTAAAATTAATTTTATGTCAAGTCAACCTACAGTCTAGCCATTTCTTTATATCTGACACACTTTTACTTAGATAAGGTCAGTTCAGCTCAGTGGACATTGAATATGTCCTAGGTTTTAGGTGATGTGGCACAAAGTGGCCCTTTCCCTTAAGGAGTTTCCAAGTCTACTGAGTAAATTTACATGTTAAAAAATCTGGGTAGTGGTGGTAGCCCAATACCAATACCAATTTATAAAGCCAGTAGGAAGTTACTAATACTTTTCTAATTTTAGTTATCAAAATCTGCAAGTTACATATGAACCAAATATAAAAACGCTCCTTCAATTGTATTCAATGTGATAAGGTTAAAACAACTCCAGATGCCTTGGAGTTTCAACAATTCAGAATTCCAACTCAGATAGTCGTCCCATTGTGCATTAATATAAAGGACTGATCAACAGTTTTCTAAGCAGACTATCTATTTATAGTGGTTTGGTGGTATTCTGTTCAGCAGCTGCGTTTTTCCTTTCTTAATATTCTGGACCCAAAACAGGCAGCTGGATTTATCCCAGGGGTAGTCATAAACATTTCAGTTTGAGGTATCTGATAGACCCCCAAATAGAAGGTCATATAGCATTTGTCAGATAATAATATTCACCCAAGTTCCCTCTCTATGTATACATTAGCTACTGAGGATACAGTATTTCTAAGCACAGTACTTCAGAAAACTATATATAAGAATGCCAAATAACTAAATTTGCAGAGGTGTTTAATTATAATATTTTACTTTTTCATTTTGAGAATATTAATGGGACTATAAATGAATGTGTACCCAAAGTGTAAATGTGTTAACTTTGTTTATCTAAGTTCCTTAATGTTGAGACTATATCTCTCAAGGCTCTTCAGGAAACTCAAAATGTTCCAATTTCTAAAGGAGTGTCCACTAAAACTGACTTATAATGAAAGGACAAAAATGAAAATATATGCATCCTATGTCAATATAACCATCACTTCTGAAGTCTCAAGCATTCAGAAAGTTACTCAAGTTATTCAATAACTTGTAAGAATTGGGCCATTGCAATATATATTTTAAAGCCCTTCAGAACACTTATGTTTAGTGTTATTAAGTGTATTAAGGCAATAAAATTAGACTAAATATAATTCTATTCTCAAAATCCGAGTCTCAGCGATAGTTCCTAATGAAATCATGCCTGTCAACATGGAGACTGATATATGTAAATGTATACTTTGTATTATATGTTTTTATACTTGGTATACTTTATCATACTTTTCATAGCAGGTAGAAGAGTAGCTATAGTGAACTATAATACTGATTTGTTTGCTATTGTATTTAAACAAATTAAGTACTTCTAAAGGACTATAATGCCATCAGAACAGGAGTGAATGAACAAGATTGAGAACCACTTTTTAAATCTGTTGAGACTACTAGGCAGGCTGGTTGCTTGGTTGAAGAGGCTGGCCCTCTTGGGAATATAATTTATGTATGGAAAGAGATATGGGAAATGACTTACTGGGATTTTCTCCTAATATCACATTCATTAGAACAGGTCATGGGGAAGAAAAATTGATAAAAACATATAAACTAATTAGTACTATTAAATTAGTTTAATTTAAATTAGTGAAAAATTAAAGAACACCACATTCTATTCTTAAACACTTTGAGAAATAAAACATCAATTAGTGAAATAATTTCTACTGAAAACTCTAATTGTTATGGAGAATGACATGCCTGTCACTATTGTGCAATGTTAACTAAGTACTTATCTGATACACTTAAAAAATCACATTTTAAAAGTCAAACAAATCATGATTTCCACATCATAATTTTATTGCTTTTCTTGTTCCATTCCCCAATTTTACAATCCTTTAATTTCAGCACACATGTGAATACACTCATAGTGGACTTCTAAGGCATAGTCATTTACCCCACTCCTTTCAAGCTCATTGTAAGTATTCTCATAACTCTACCATACCCATAAATTTAAAACATACAAAGATTTACTGTTCATTCCTTCTAATTTTATTTTATCATAAGACTTGATTACCAATGATAGCTATTAACTTTTTTCTATGTTGATATAAGAAATATTTTCTGATTTTCACAATCATAACTGGAAGACTGGACTTTAAACAATAAATCATTGGTTTTAATTAAGCACTTGCTTGGAGAAAGTGCCACTTCTGCAAACATATGCCTAAAAAACAAATCAAATTTCCTTGGGAAAACTATTGGGGAGACTTTTGAGGTCAAACAATCTATTTTTATTCTTACTAACTTCTGTTTCAAAATGGGATACTTTCTGTCTTTGTCCCTAAATGCTGGGGTTGTCTTTCTAAGCCGATGCATGATGAAGCCCTGAGGCTTGAAGACTCAAACCAGTAAGGTGATTTCATGATAAAACTGCATGTTAGAGTAACACTGTCTGTTAATAGTCCTTGAATGGGCTTAAATTTGAGACAACTTTTAAAAGTGCATACACTTTCTTCTAGTTTTGCTTCCCTGTCAGTGGGGCTTAAAATTTTTATTTCTGCATATTGACATTTTAACAAAATTTTCGGAAAGATTTCATGTATACTTGTTACTGTGGATACTGTTTTCATCAGTTCTAATGCTACCACACTGAAAATTCAGTTTTAAAGACAAAATCCACTGTTTACTTACACATGGAGACTAAACTAGGCAAGGTAAGAAGGATAGGGGAAGTCCTTTTTGCCCTGTATGCTCTGGACAGATTTTTTAGAGTTGACTTATCCAAAATGAGGAAAAAGTATGCTTTTGCGTGACTAAGACTATTCTAAAGTTTGCTTGTGTAAGCATTTTATATTTAAGAAAGTTCAACCTGAAAAGTATTTGAATATAGAGGTAGAAAGAGCTTCATTCAGTGGGATTACAGCAATCTCTAACCCATCAAATTAATATTCTCTTCAATAGCTTTCAAAAAACACATGACCAGAAAATACTTTTTTTTACTGCAATGCTTTGTTCTGTTTTAAAAATAGTAGGGGCTTGTTCTCGCTTCAGCAGTGCATATAATAATAAAAATAGTAGGGGCTAAAATGTAGTAAAAACTTGGACACCTATCCTGTACTTATGCTGTGTTTTACAAGCTAAAATGTTTGTTTTGTAAAATGTTTTAAAAGGAGTCCACAAAGTGACTTCACTTCTTTCAAACGCAGAGGTCTGAGAAAAGGCACTTGGGCTCATTAGCTTCTGGGTGTTGTCAATCCCAATGCTCTCTCAGAACTAAATGCCCAGGTACATTCACTTGGGATGCAGGAGTCTCACTTTAATCAGTGATTTTTTGCCAATATAAAGAGAAACATCTTGATTAAAGTGTGAGGGGCCAGAAACCATACCGATATGGGCAATTTTGGCTCCTATGATTTCTAATTTGTTGTGAAAAGGGAACGTGTTCTAAAAGCAACTTCTGAACTTTTTCTTAAAAAGGTTTGCTTTATTAAAAAAAAGATGTTTGAGGAAGAGCTATTTTATTACATGGCACAGATTAAATGTTCAGATGTTATCTGAAACTATTAATTAAGTCATTCCCTTGTGAATTTGAATATTCAATACCAGCTGTTATTCACATCAATATTTTAATATTTTACCATCAAGATATTTAATGAAAAGGATCAGCACATATTTAACTGTTTAAAGTAGTTAAACTTGTAAGAGGGAAAGGGAAATAACATTCCCTGAGTACCTACAATATGCAGAAGTTCTACTTCCATATCTTGCTTAGTTTTTATGATGAGTCCATGAGGTAGATTTTAATTCTCATTTTACAAATGAAGAAACTAAGGCAACCAGGAAGATTATACAACTTTTCTGAAGATGCCCATTAATAAGTGGCAGAATTGGGATTTGAACTTAGTTCTGCCTGACTGAAAAGCCTGTTTTGCAGACAATCTCCCCTCATTTTTCATAAAATGTTAACCTCAGCCCACAGTAGCATCACCACCTTTGTTTATGGGTTAGTGGAGAGAAATAAAGTTGCCAAGCCTCTGGTCCACAGTGGGAAATATGGGTGGGATGTGATTGCATAAGAGTGGGCTGTTGCTTGCACAATGTCTGTCATTCTGAGAGATTGTTTTTGTTTCCCTCTTTAGCAGGGTATAAGTTTTGAAACTGGACCTGAGATCTGAACCTTTTCTGTTATTAGTCACCTTCAAGCCAGGTGATTTTTGACTTTTTAAAGGTTACTCATTCAGAAGCCATGGCTGGATCATTTTAGAAAAGGATACAGGGGAAGGGTTAGTTAAGAACTGGAGAGATGACAGTGTTGAATGTGATGTGCAAAGGCAAGACCAGCAGCTGCTTTGTGACTACAAATATATCCAAAAGACAGATGGAGAGAAGGATTAGTATTAAAGTCAATGACAGGAGCAGTTTGGTTCAGTTATAATCTACAAAAAAAGCTAAGGGGTCTAATGTGTAATTTGCTCTCCATCCAATTATTTAACTTTGTTTTTAGAGAGGGGATGAGAGGGAGAAAGAGGGAGAGAACCGTCTTGTGATTGCCTCTCGCGCGCCCCCTACTGGGCGACCTGGCCCACAGCCCAGGGATGTGCCCTACACTGGGAATTGAACCAGCAACTCTCGTTTGCAGGCCTGCGCTCAGTCCACTGAGTCACACCAGCCAGGGCCCAATGATTTAATTTTGATAACGAAGATCCAGTGATTGAACTCATGCAAGGAGATGGCCTGTGGCCTATTAAAAGTCAGGTTGCAATTTCAATAGCATTCAATACAACCAGAAAAATAAATGGGACTTTTAGAAGAAATGAAGTTTTCTCCCATTCATAAGTCCTCCGAGGGTGAGGTAGGGTCCTCACACTTATGGAATTGTTTAGACCTTTTGCTGTAACTGTAAAATACATACTGGATTTCAAAGAGTGAATTAAAAAAGAATAAACTATATTCTGTTGATTACGTGTTGAGACAATAATTTGGATATACTGTGTTAAATAAAAGATAATTCTATAAGTAATTTCACCTCTGTCTTTTTACTTTGTTAATGTGGCTACTAATGCAGCTTCAAAACTACACAGGGCTCACATTATACAGTGTCTGGAAGAAGTGATGCCTGCTTGAGTGTGGTTGGTAGGGTAATATAGGTGTAACAATTTATAGTTTTAATTTGAACATTTCACCTAAAATGCCATATGATGTGCTTAAGTGTGATATTATTGTTAAAGAATTATGTGCTTATGATTTTGTAGTAGGTTTTGTTATAAAAAGGGGGCTTATTTGTGCCAGACCCTGTACTTCTATTGGATTGCAATGGAATGGAGAATGGGTAGTATTCCCTGAAGCTTCCTTTTAAAATATTTTTTTATTAAAGATTTTATTTATTTTTAGACAGAGGGGAAGGGAGGGAGGAAGAGAGGGAGAGAAACATCAATGTGTGGTTGCCTCTCACTTGCCCCCTCACCAGTGACCTAACCTGCTGGCAACCCAGGTATGTGCCCTGACTAGGAATGGAACCCTTGACCCTTTGATTCACAGGCCAATGCTCAATCCACTGAGCTACACCAACCAGGCTGAAGTCTTTTTTTTAGAGGCAAGTGCTTTAGAGTGGTAAAAATGGAAAACATTCTCAATACCAGTACTGTCTACCATCAAGCTAGGAGAAGTTTTTCCTTTTTCCCCTCCGATGGTATGGGGCTGGGGTTTTGAAAATTAGAGTGTCCCCATTCAATATGTTGAGTTGCATCACTAGATCAAAGTGGATGTTGCATCACTAGATCAAAGTATTTAATTTTTTTTTCAAATGCAAGCCTGTCACATATTAAGGGCATTCTTCTTCCTTTGCTCTCATCCATCCATCCATCCAAAATCAGTCTTATTTTTAGGCCTTGCTCTTCCTGCCAGCAATGGCATAACTAATGTGGCATTAGTGAAAACTACCAAAGAAATGGAATTATGTGGGATAAAAGAAATAGATAGTATTTATCAAATATAGGACTTTTAAGGCAAAAGGACCACCACATTCTAATACACCATGGCTTGTTTCACTGCTCAAGCAAAGCTCACACAACGTGATTATTTGATTCTCTTTATGTATCATGAATTTGGGCTCTTTTTGATTTACACAAAATACCAGGTCTGATGTTGAGCTCATACTCAGTATATATGGGGAATATTATAGGGTATAGACTCCATACTAATAAGGGTGATTTCTCTCTCATTATGATAGAGACCCCAGATGCACATCATCATTTCATTTCATACTTTCCCAACGAGTCATTGATCCCATTACCCTTTAAAGACTTTACAGTATTTTATATTTGATGATATGGGAATTGGTGATTATTTAAAATTAGACTTTGCAGGACTCCTTTGCAGGGAGGTTGGCAAACATTTCTGAATTCCTTTGTATGCCAAAAGAAAGCTAAACTTCTACAAACATGCTCTTCATGTAACCACCGAAACATCGAATCATTAATTCAATCTAGCTGGCCTAAAAGGAACACCATATTCTTAACAAATGAAGGGCAAATTAGTGGTATATCACCACCAGACTGCTTTCAGGAATGTTTCAAATACAGGTGTGTCCTATTTTAAGAAAAAGCCCAATAGATGGGTTTTTAAAAATGCATTACAGGAGCACTTGAAATCTTGCTGCTTGGTAGTTGTCATCAGTTTGACTCAAACACAGGCACAGGGGATACAGTGAAAATGAGGCTGTCAAGGTTCCTGCTTTCACGGGACACAGTTTTATTGGAGAGGCTCATAGGACATCTGCATAGCCGAGGCTCTGCACCATTTGTGATCAATCTGGACACAGCTGTGCAAGAGGTTCCCTTCCCTGCCAATATTGATATGTGTGACATTGCGAAGTATAAAGAACTCATGAAACAATATGGACTTGGGCCCAGCAGTGGCATAGTGACCTCACTCAATCTCTTTGCTACCAGATTCGATCAGGTGATGACATTTATTGAGAAGGCCCAGAACATGTCTAAATATGTTTTGATTGACACACCTAGGCAGATTGAAGTATTCACCTGGTCAGCTTCTGGGAGATTCATCACCAAAGCCCTGGCATCCTCAATTCCAACAACTGTCATATATGTAAAGGACACACGAGGAAGTACCAACTCAGTGACTCTCATGTCCAATATGCTCTATGCCTGTAGTATCTTGTACAAAAACCAAGCTTCCTTTCACTGTGGTCGTAATAAAACTGACATTATTGACTACAGCTTTGCAATGGAATGGATGTAAAATTTTGAGTCTTTCCAAGATGCCTTGAATCAGGAGACTAAATATGTCAGTAACCTGACATGTTCAATGAGCTTGGTGTTAGATGAGTTTCACAGCTCACTCAGATTGGTAGGTGTGTCTGCTGTTCTGAGTACAGGCTTAGATGGACTCTGTGCAAGTCATCAGTGCTGCAGAAGAATATGAAAGGGAGTTTCATCCTGAATGTGAACGTTTGAAGAAATCACTGACTACTGCACAGAGCCAGCAGCAGAAAGAAAAACTGGAACACCTTTGGGAAGATATGGGCTCTATAGCCTTGGACACAGGAACTGCTACACACAGCTTATCCTCTGTGCAGGATCCTTCCTTGCACAGACTGACTCAGAACATCGGATGAAGAGAATGAGGAAGCAGAGTGACACTGATGATACTGACTGCAGAGAGGAAAGCCACAAAGAACCAGAGTTCCAGGATTTTATGCAAGATTCAATGGCACAGTACTGGAAGAGAAATAACAAATAGTTTCTAGGAGTCCAAAAGTTTGTAACTCTGTGAAGTAACTACCCTTACCACTGATTGGGGTCACTACAAGGAACAATTCTGTTCAGAATAGCAGTTTCTCTTTTTAGGGAAATCTGGCTCCAATGATGCCAGGGATAGAAGACATTTGGACCTGTCAGGTAGATGCCAATTCCCCTTGGTCTTTCCCTTGGATTTTTGCAAGGAGGGATATTCTGACTGTTTTTGGATGCTAGTATTCCTTCTAGTGTAAACCACATTTTATCATTTGAACTCAAGTACTTTTGCTGCTGATGGATGGAATAGAGAGAGAACATATTGTTCGCTTCACATCTCTATTATTAGGCTGCATCTATAGGCTCTATCCCTAGCATCTTGCGCTTGACCCACAATTTTCCCTTCCTTTAGCACAAAGGAGGAGGGGAAACATGAGCTTGTGCAGAGTAGCAGTGGAGTCTCCTTGGCAACCAATCAATGTTGGGATGAAATGTGTCTCAAGCTTAGTAGCTCATTATAGGACACCAGGTTTGTTGAAGAAAGTGAGAAAAATGTAATTAGTGGATATGAATCTTGCTTTTCGTGGTGACTTGGATAAAGAATTTTTAACTTTGTTGTAAGCCTGCCTGTCATAAATTTCAAAGAAAGAAAATTATATAACCACAAATAGACTCACTTCTGTTCATCAGAGAGGTTTAAAGCCACACGTCCAAACCTGCCTCACTGAAGTTTCTCCTGTACACATACCCAGTAGTCCTTATTTGTATTGTACTTTGAACCTAACGCAAAGTATCCTTGGTGATTTACGTAAAGGCCATGGATTTGCGTCAGCTGTACATTCCACATATAACAGTCATAATAAGGGTTTACCTTGCCTCCATTTTTCACAATCTCTTAAAATGTAGTACATTTCTCTTAAGGAATTTTATCCCTGCCTAATCTGTACTCCAGTGGTTTTGAAAGGGTGGTCTCTGGACCAGAAGCATAAGCAGCACCTGTGAAATTGTAAGAAACGGGACTCTGAAGACCTCAATCAGAAACTGGGGGTGGGGACCAGCAATCTGTTTGAACTACTGTTCTAACTCCAACAGCCTGTGACAATTCCAGGCCAGGTGAATCTCACATTCTCATATGACCTGCTTTAGTCAGAGTTCCCTAACTTTGAGCATCTGGTGCCTATTCTCCAATTTAAACATTCTAAAAATAGAAGTTTTGAGCCCCAGCCAGTGTGGCTCTGGGGAATGAGTACCAGCCTGTGAGCCGTAAAGGTTGTGGGTTCAATTACCGTTCTGGGCACATGCCTGGGTTGCTGGCCAGGTCCCCAGTTGGGGGCATGCGAGAGGCAACCAATCGATGTGTCTCCCACATATAGATGTTTCTCTCCCCGTCTTTCTCTTTCCCTCCCCCATCTCCAAAAATAAATAAATTAAAAAATATATTGAATATTTTATTTTACTAAAAACAAATGCATTACAGAAAAATCTGGGCATTCTAAATCAGATTGGATACATAAGCAATCTTTTAGCTACATAAAAAAAAGTCAAGGGGTCTAATGTGCACACTGCTCCAAATCCAATGTTTTATTTTTGAGAAGGAAGATTTAGTCATTGAACTTGTGTAAGGAGATGGCCTGGGGCCTGCTAAAAGTCAGGTTGCAGTTTCCACTGTACTCAAGACAACTGAAAAAATAAATAAAACTTTTACAAGAAACTTCAAGTTTTTTATCATTCACATTTCAGTCAGTGGGTCTCACACTTCTGTAATGCGTTACACCTGTGTGGTCTAGCATGGTAGCCACTAGACATATGTAAAATACATTCACTATCATGATCAATTTCCATCAGACTTTCATTCTTCCCATTCTCCCCAGAAGTAACAGAATGGGGTTAGATTTACAGTTTTTGGCTGTTGAATGCATGGTGAGCAAATCTGTAGTGATAACCTCAGTAATACTATTTTCTATGTTACAGAATCATATTTTATCTACAAGACTGGGTATAAATAAATTCAAAGATACAGCATGTTATTTAAGACAACTAACATTTTATAAAGAAATACTTATGTATAAAAATATAATAAAAAACATCAATTTGGTTTAAAAAGCAATTGTTACCTAAGCACCCATCAGGAAATCAAACAATGGAATGCATTCACTGATATATTTGTTACAACTATACCTTGATACACTTACATAACTGAAGGTGATATAGTAGAAATGTAACATAGTAGTGTTGGGAGCATTGACTGGGTGTTACAGTCAATGAGATACTATTTATCATTGGACTCACACTGAACATGATTTGATATGTGATAATTTGCATCTGAGACCACATATTAGGGTGCCTGATAAAGGGGTTTTATTATTTTTCAAAATTAATAATGCTTCATTTTAACCCAAAAGCCCCAATAAGGAAAATTAGATAAATTAAAACAAATGGTTTTTATATGCTATTCTGATCAACAATTTGATATCTAAGGTCCTCTTGAGGAAATTCTTTCTGGTTTGCGAAAGCTGTGGGAGACCATTATCATCATGAGCCCAGTTTACAAGAAATGTTGAGCTCTAAAATGTCATGGTCTCACACCCTATAGGTGCTTATAGATCTAACTTAATACAGCAGAAAAAGGCCCAATTATAGGACAAGTCAGCTCTAAGTATTTTACACATTTACAAGCACAGGAGCTATTGTATTTACCACTGGATAAAGCTTCTGGGTAGCCACTGAAATTAGGCAAATGATATGGTAATCCAAGGTGAATAGTGAGGTTAAGCCTTCTACACCAAAAACAGTTGGATATTGTGCAAGCATAAACATAGGGAAAATGTCAAAATTTTAACAGGTAAACAAAAACAGGAAGGACTTAACTAACTCAGGTAAATGAAACTGCCTGATTGCCAAAAGCTTTTTTTTTTTTTTGTCCCTGAGGTGGCACACCATTCTCAGAGATAACATAATACCAGGTCAATGCAGGCATGGATGGGGCAAGTTCCTGTTCTATCCCCTTGCTCCAAAAAACCATGTAATACATTGTTCTCAGAGAGAGGATGTATTGGATGTTAAAGTGGTAAGAACAAATACCCACACTCGATCTTAGCCAAAAGGCTGAGACATGGTCAAGTTTTTTAAAGGAGACTTCCACAGAACTCATTTGCCAAGCAATATATAAATATCAACTGATATAGTTTTATCTGAGTCACAGCTGAGAGCTTGATGAACTGGGAAACCACACAGTTAAATGACATTACATTCTTGATAGTCTTTCACTCCAACTTCAATATCTGCCTAGAGAAGCACAGGAGTTACACTGAAATTGTGTATGCTGAAGAATGCCATTATATTAGCTCCCAGGAAAATTATTAAACTCTATAAGTAATTATGATTTTTCTCGCAAGGATAGATTCCAACTTCCATTTTTACACTGGTTGAGATAATTTCCTTTGTTGCTTGGTTGTGTAGTTTGAGAAAGCAAATTCACTGGCACTTGCAGAGGCTTAGAAAATAAACCAACATTAGAAGTAATGGAAACACAGCTGAAAGTTTTACTTTAATCAGAAGTTCACAACTACAGATTTGTTTGCCTATCTTAGCCAAAAAGACGTTAACATTTTAAGCAA
The DNA here is from genome assembly GCF_019186645.2 of Phyllostomus hastatus. NCBI lineage: Eukaryota > Metazoa > Chordata > Mammalia > Chiroptera > Phyllostomidae > Phyllostomus > Phyllostomus hastatus. Next base: position 13,073,679 of record NW_025333984.1, on the reverse strand, counting down.
TCAGCAAAAATGTGCCACAGATTTTAATGTTCATAATTTAGAATTTATCACATAAATATATTTATAAATATATGCTTTATTTGCAAAAGTACTATTCTTAAAACATTTCTTCCAGCATGTTTGAAATTTTCATATATGTTTTAAGGAAAAAACCCACCATATTTAAAAGTGTACTACTAAATTTTAATATATGATTAAACCAGTGTCACCAAATGGAAAAGGAAAAAAGAAACATACTGCTGTGTTAGATATGTAGTTGTTACTACAAATAATGACAACACATGTCCTATAAGGTGATCACATACATGCTCTTGTTTTACTTCTTAGTCATTGTCAGAACCATTTGGAGGTAAGAAAACCAATGCATCATTGAAAATATGTCCAAATGCCCTAAGACGGTATACCCCATACATCATCACATGCATTTGATTAGGAGTCAGTCCATTAAAAGTAACAGCCATATCTGAACAACATCCTTGTACTACCAAATTGGGTTGATTAGTCATTGCCTCTTTAATAAAAAGCCCAACAGATTTGGTATTAAATACATCTTTTCCTTCAGAATCTTCTGCATTTTCTGCAAACACTCCAGCATATTTCAGGCAGACTGCTAGCTGCTTATCTTCAGATATCTTCCAAATCATCCCTCCCTGTTCAGGACACTTTTCAGGGACACTGAGAAGGCTGTTAAGTCTTTTCATTGATTCTATACTTAAGACAATTCCTCCTTCCACATTCACATATTCAAGGTCTCCAGATTTTACAGTGTGGCCTAGATAGAAAGGTTGTGATGGATCCTTTTTTAACAAAAAATACTTTAAGTTTTCAATAATAGCAAACGTTGAGGGGCGTGCAAGGAAGAACCAGTTGTACTGGTCTCTGTATTTGTCAAAGGCGTATTTGTAAGCTTTTCTCATCATTAACCACATGTCATCTGTTTCCATGTTAACTGACTCAAACACTTTAACATTTTCAGAACTGAAGAACTCCGCTTTGTCACAGTGTTTTGTCCAAGTCTCCTTCACTGCAGCCCAAAGACTCACATCTTTGGGTTTTACAAGGATGATACAGTATACCCGAAAGCTCTTACTGAGCTCCATGCGTTCATTCTCTGAAATTTTCAAGATATCTTCTTTGTTAGGAGCTTGTAGGTGATGATGCTCATGGTGGTACATTCTATTTCCATAACCAATCCTAACGTGCCCTAGCATAGTGATCAAGGCACAGAAAATGCTTCCCAGCATCACACCCTTCAAAAATGAACTGCTTTCAGAAAGCATTTTTTCCTATAAAGAAGAAAGAAATCCTTAGGATACTTAGAAAGAATACTAGCGTAGTGACTTGATTTGGTATTCCTGATACACTTACATTTTGCTCTTAACATTAAAAAAGCTTCCCAAGTTTGAAATCAAGTTACTTGCATATAGTACCAAGGATTCTAAGACTCATTAGCTTCCAATTCATACTGTTCAGTATAAACTGGAACTTTGTACCAATACCTCTATGCAGATTTTTTCTGGGAGGTTATTTTTGTACTTCATTTACAGGGATTTAATTAACCAAGTACTACATCAAAGCATTAGCCTTAGAAACCACCATTACATAGGTTATCTGTCCATAGTTCCCTTTAAATGAATTATTTCACAAGCTTGTGTTATACTATTTATATACCTCCCAGATAGAAATAGACTTTCATATCAAAACCTTAAATTGAACAGATAAAACCACCAACAACTGGCAAATCATCAATGGAATCTGTGCTGACATTTTGGTTCTCAACCCAGTGCTTTATTTAAATGATAGCTGCTGTCCTTGGGTGTTTTGAGTATATCCAAAGCAAGTTTCTTGAGATTGACACCACATATGCTAATATTTACCCTTTTGTTCCTAAGACTAGATGGTTTCCAATAAATATTTCAATTAGTTGATGTAATAAAAGTCCATAATGAAAACAGTTAAATTATTTGCATAAGAACTGAATCAATATAGGCATATCTGGGGACCATTAATGAACACTTTTACTTCCTCTCAAGGTATTTTCTTATTCTTTGGGGAAGTAAAAGGGGGAAGTCTACACTTGTATTTCAATTACAAACTAAAAGAAAAGCCAACATGAAATACAACTGTTGAGATTTTTCCAGTCTCCCTTCTATCTCTACAGGGAATGGTCTACTTCGCTACTGAGATTTTCTCTTTGACTTGTAAAGTTCAAAGGGTCTTAGAAGCTACCCAATGTCATTTCTCTCATTTTTCAGATATGGAAACAGAGGGTCCAGAGAGTTCAAGTAACTGACCCAAAGTCACACAAGTGTTAGAACTGAACTAGAAATTAGATCTCCTGACATCAATTTAATGCTTTTCTATCACAGAATAATGATTTCAACGGTGCTTCTATCCATATTATCAAGAATTTAATAAACAAGTTATAGAATAACCCTGTTTTTTCCTATAAATGAAAAAAATGTGGGACTTGTTAACCACAACTGACATTTTGCACACATCACCATACTGTTACAAGGAAACCATCCCTTGATTTTCTTGTAGAAGAAATGGACTTTGACTTCTGCTAGGACAGATGTGGAATAGCTTGGCAAATGTAATTCCTCAGTGGGTGTGGGGAGGGTGAGGAAAGAGGAAGGATGGTTTTCTTGTGTCACTCACAGAACTTGGTCAATAAACACAGCTCTACGAAGGCAAAGATAATTGACAGGAAACAAGTTCCGCTTAATATCAAAATTGTCAGATGCAATCTAAAATTCACTTAGATAGGATTCTGGCATTTCATATTATGTAATCTTCATTATTTCTGGCCAATATATAATTCACACGTGTCTCCCAACTTTATAAGGGCATATGAAAGAAACCTTTCTAATTGGGATACTAGTCATGTATTACTTGTACCAATTTTTCTAGGGAATAGATCTTTTTTCCACTAGGGGAGGCAAAAAAAAAAAAAAGTAACACAGGAGATGCACATGATAGGATGTTTGGTGCAGAAGAGAGGGAAACTTAAAACTGCATATGGGCACAAATGAAGCAAAAACTACTCAAGTGGTTTTGAGATGCGTCTTTTTAGGTGAAGATAGTTGGGGTGGAGTATGGAACAGGAAGGAGGACGAAATGGATAGCACAAGTGAGAGGGAGGTCATGGACACTATGATACCCCATTGAAGGGCCAAGGAGGGCCTCCAGGAAGGCGGCCCTCAGTCTCTCCATCCGCCCCTCCCACGCTACTCCTCCCACTGCACCTGCCCGGGTACCCCGCGTAGAGCATGCTGGGAGTGGGCCAAGGCCCAGGCCATCCCCCAAACACGGGCGAGGTCGGGCCCTGCCGGGGCCGCTCCAGATGCAGACCGATGCCCTGGCACTCACCCGCGTCTAGAACGACTCAAGGGTGGGAAAGCGCAACTGCACACGGCTTTCCTCTCACGTTTGCGCGCCCCTCGGTTACGCTCCTGGTCGGGCTGCTCTAGATGTGGGTAGTGTTCTCTCGTTGGTTTCGCTAAAAGTGGGGAGGGCCAGGAAGTGGACGCTGCGAAGGGCAGCGGGGCGGGGCAAATGAGCCCTAAGCCTGGCCCAGCCGCTAGTTCGCGGAGACGTTGGAAGCTCTGAGAGCAAGCAGCACGCCCCTCTCCCCGCCCTCTGCTGAGGTCAGAGACGCGCGTCCTGCTGGCGTGACCCGTACGCTCCTCTCTACCCAATGGGACACCCAGAGAAGCCGGCGTGCGTGACCTGCTGACACCTCCTACCACTTTGCGTTCCGGGCGTGGAAGCTGCGGTAACTAGCCAGAGCATATCTCGTTGCAGACAACGTACTCCGTCATCATTGCACCCTCCAATTAACAAGAGGGTGCTCAACCCAGTACCCATGGACTGCGACCAAAATGCAAGCCGCAGAGATAGTCATCAAATTAGGAGGGCAAGGATTCGCTGCGGTTCGTGGAATGGCATCTGAAGCCCCAGTGTCTGCAATCCAATCCTGTCTTCGCTGCGTTCTTTGGTATGCTAGAAAAGTTACTTCACCTCGCTACACCGCAGTCCCCTTCTTTGTAAAGTACAGAAAGTATCATGACAGTGCTATCTCATAGGAGATTAAATGAGAGTGCATATAACTCCATCAGCATAAAGTAAGCATTCATTAAATGTTGGTTATTTTCGCCCCTGTATTCACTAGTACTTAGCCTAGTGCCAGCACATAGTAGGCAGTACATATTTGTGGAATTAATGAGTGCTAGAGCTACAGATAAGGAGGCAGCATCAGGATAAGGCGATTTCTATAAAAGCCACAGCTAAATTAATGGCAGTGGTAGGATTAGAACCCAGGTCTCCTAATTAGAAGTGCAGAACTCTCCGCTAAACACATTATCTGCATTTTTTAATTCATTAAAATACCCTGCATTTTGTGGCAGGCAGGGTGTTTTGCTGAAGTACAAATTCTTACATTTAAAACGTACTGTCACTATGTTCTATCAAAAAATATTGAGTGGTGACTTACTCAGGCCTGAGTTCCTAAAGGGACACACATTTGAGTATTGGCAATGACCCAGTTTAGATGGAACTTTTCAAGAAGCATGGAAACAATGAACAAATAGACTTTAGGCATTTACTATTTTGGCAGCATTGCCCTAAATTCTGGAGTTAGTGGTGAACAAAATTAGACCCCCTGCCTTCATGGAGCTCTCAGTGTAGCAGGGAAGAAAGATATAAAACAGTTCATTATAAATAATTGTAATGATGTTATGTTCTTTAAAGGAATACAAAAAGGAATTTGAGTACTGGAAAAAAACTTAAATCTGCAGAGCATCTTCAGTATATTTTGTTCAGTAATATAGTCTATTTTCACATCACATAAATATATGTGTATGTATGTACATATATAGTTAAAATGAAATATGTTGCAGAATAATATAGTATGATTATACTTTGGTGAAAACAAACAACATTTTATATATGTACACATATTTTTTTATCTGTTTGTATGAGCAAGGAGAGTTGGGGAAGGCTCCTCAGCAGGCTGGTACTATTGATTACACCAGGAAGTTAAGGTCTGGGTGATTAGTTTTGTCCTCATACATCCTCATATTGCGATGTTTCACTGGTTATAACAAGCACTTGTTACTTTTGAATTTGAAGAACAGTAGCTAAATAGATCTTTAAAATTAGAGGGATGAAGTGGATAAGAGGAAAAGATACCAATAAAAATACTTTTTAAAGAATGAAACTTTTTGTGCCAGCATGGATGGGCCTAGAGGGTATTATGCTAAGGGAAATAAATCAGAGAAAAACAAATATCACATGATTTCACTTATATGTGGAATCTAATGAACAAAACAAACAACTGAAACTGACTCATAGACACAGAGAACCCAATGACAGTTGTCATAGGGGGGCATTTGGGGCTGGGTGAAAAAGGTGAAGGCATTAAACAGTACAGTTTGGTAGTTACAGAAGAGTCACAGAGATGTAGGTTACGGCATAGGGAACATAGTCAAGAATATCGTGATAACTGTGTGGGGCCAGGAGGGTATTTGAAGCAGCAAGGGGACCACTCTGTAAAGTACATGGTTTTTTTAACCACTTTGCTGTACATCTGAAACTAACATAGAATAATATTGAGTGTAAATTGTCATTGAAAAGTTTTTTTAATGTATTTTATTGATTATGCTATTACAGTTGTCCCATTTCCCTCTTCTCTCCCCTCCACCCTGTACCCCCTCTCCCACCCACGTTCCCCCCCTTTAGTTCATGTCCATGTGTCATTCTTACGAGTTCTTTAGCTTCTACATTTCCCGTACTATTCTTGCCCTCCCCCTATCTCTTTTCAACCTACATTCTATGCTACTTATTCTCTATACCTTTTCTCCCTCTCTCCTCCTCCCACCCCCCTGCTGCTAGCCCTCCATGTGCCCTCCATTTCTGTGGTTCTGTTCCTGTTCTAGTTGTTTACTTAGTTTCTTTTGGTTTTGCTTTAGGTGTGGTTGTTCATAATTGTGAGTTTGCTGTCCTTTTACTATACATGTCTTTTCTTTATCTTCTTTTCTTAGATAAGTCCCTTTAGCATTTCATAAAATAAGGGCTTGGTGATGATGAACTCCTTTAACTTGACCTTATCTGAAAAGCACTTTATCTGCCCTTCCATTCTAAATGAGAGCTTTGCTGGATAGAGCAATCTGGGATGTAGGTCCTTGTCTTTCATGACTTGGAATATTTCTTTCCAGCCCCTTCTTGCCTGTAAGGTCTCTTTGGAGAAATCAGCTGACAGTCTGATGGGAACTCCTTTGTAGGTTACTGTCCCCTTATCTTTTGCTGCTTCTAGGATTCTCTCCTTCATTTTTACCTTGGCTAATGTAATTATGATGTGCCTTGGTGTGTTTCTTCTTGGGTCCAACTTCTTTGGGACTCTCTGAGCTTCTTGGATTTCTTGGAAGACTGTTCCCTTTGCCAGATTGGGGAAGTTCTCCTTTATTATTTGTTCAAATACGTGCTCCATCTGTTGCTTTTCTCCTTCCTGTTCTGGTACCCCTATAATTCGGATGTTGGAACGTTTAAAGGTGCCCTGGATGCTCTTAAGCTTTTCCTGGATTTTTTGAATTCTTATTGCATCATGCTTTCCTGCTTGGTTGATTCTATCTTTCTTCTGGTCCACTGTATTGTTTTGAGACTCAGATTCCTTCCTTTCACTATTGGCTCTCCTCCACGTATCTTCCTGCATCTCTTTTATGGTAACCTGCATCCTTTCATCTAAATTGCGCCCAAAATCAACCAATTCCGTGAGCTTTCTGATCACCAGTGTTTTGAACTGTGCATCTGATAGATTGGCTATTTGTTGGTCGCTCAAAAGGATGAGTCCTGGGGGACTGATCTGTTCTGTTGGTTACATGTCTTATGTCTTTCCCTGTCTCTGGTCACTCTTGTTACGGTGCGGGGGCGGAGCCTTAGGTGTTCCCCGGGGCTGGTCGCCCTGGTCGCTAGATTGTGACGTTTTTGTGTGGGCGGGGGCGGGAGCGGGAGGGGACAATGGCGGTAGTTCCATTCTCCCAGGCTCAGGCCCTTCCTTGGGATCTTGGGCTGCGAGTTCTGCCCTGGTCCACAATCGCTGCCCCACAGGGTCCGCCCGCCGCAGCTTGCGTACTCAGGGATCACCGCTGCGTTTTTGCGCCCCGGATGGCTGTTGCGCCGATTTTGTGCCAAATTTCCCCCGACCTCTGCGCGCCGCTGACCCGCGCCAGCCCCACGCCCGCCCGGCTCGTGGTCTCCTACCAGTTTGGATGTATGGGTCTACTTCAACTTCTTGGCTGTCCGACTTCCATTCAGATAAATCCTCTATCAGTTCTGAGTGATATTCTATCTGTAAATTATTGTTGTTCTAATCTTGGTTGTGCGAGGAGGCACGGTGCGTCCACCTATTCCTCCATCTTGCCGGAAGTCCGTGTATTTTTAAGTTTTGTTCTTGTGATTAATTTTTAACTTCATAGCATTGTGGTCAGAGAGGGTGCTTGATATGATTTCAATCTTCTTACATTGATTGAGACTTGTTTTGTATCCTAACATGTGGCCTATCCTATAAAATATTCCATGTGCACTTGAAAAGTATGTATATTCTGATGCTTTGGGGTGAAATGTTCTGAAGATATCAATTAAATCTATTTGATCTAGTGTGTCATTTAGTTTGCTGTTTCCTTGTTGATTTTCTGTCTGGAAGATCTATCCATTGAAGTCAGAGTTGTTAAAATCTCAAAATATGAATATATTTCTGTTGATCTTTCCCTATATGTCCTTCAAGATTTGCTTTACATATTTAGGTGCTCCTGTGTTGGGTGTGTACATGTTTACTAGGGTCATATCCTTTTGTTGGACTTTTCCCTTTTTCATTATGTAGTGTCCTTCTTTGGCTCTTACAGCCTATTTTATCAGGTATAAGTACTGCTTACTCAGCTTTTTTTCCATTTGCATGAAATACCTTTTTACATTCCTTTACTTTTAGTCTGTATATTTCAATCTGAAATGTGTCACTTGGAGGCAAAATATATATGGGTCTTGTTTTCTTACCCATTTAGCTAAGGCTACATCTTTTGGTTGGAGCATTTAAGCCATTTACATTTAAGGTGATTATTGATAGATAAGTATTTAGTGCCATTTTATTGTTAGTTATTATCCTCTGTTTTCTTTTTCTTTCTCACCTTGTTTTTTTTCTTAAAGCAAGCCTTTTAATATTTGTTGCAGTTTTGGTTTGGTGTTAACTAACTGCTTTAGCTTTTTCTTGTCTGGCAAGCTCCTTATTTTTCCTTCAATTTTAAATGGTAGCCTTGCTGGGTAAAGTAGCTTTGGTTGTAGGGCCTTGGTTGTATGGCCTTGCTTTTCATCACCTTGAATATTTCATGCTGGTCCCTTCTGGACTGAAATGTTTCTGTTGAGAAATCAGATGCCAGTGTAATTGGAGCTCCCTTGTTGTAAGTATCTGCTTTTCTCTTATGGCTTTTAGGATTCTCTCCTTGTCTTTAAGCCTTGCCATTTTATTTATGATGTGTCTTGGTGTAGGCGTCTTAGAGTCCGAATTTCTGGGACTCTTTGAGTTTCCTGGATTTGTGTGTCTTTGTCCTTCACCAAATTAGGCAAGTTTTCAGTCATTATATTTTCAGATAGGTTCTCGATTCCTTGCTCACTCTCCTTTCCTTCTGGTATTCCCATGATGTGGATGTTGTTATGCTTCATGCTGTCCAAAATGTTTCTTAAGCTCTCCTCATTTTTTAAAATTGTTTTTTGATTTTGCTGCTCTGCTTGGGTGTTTTTTCCTACCTTGTCTTCCAAATTGCATATTTGATCCTCTGGTTCATCTAATCTACTGTTTATTGCTTCCAATGTATTATTTATTGCAGATACTGTATTCTTTATTTCTGACTGTTCTTTTTTTATGGTTTCTATGTCTTTTTTAATGTTGTTGGTTATCCTTATAATCATTAGTCTAAACTCTCTATCTGATAAATTGCTTGCCTCCATATCATCTATTTCTTTTTTTTCTTTTAATTGTTCAAGTACAGTTTTCTGTCTTTTACTCCCACGCCCCCAGTCCTCCCCACTTCCCTCCCATTTCCACCCCCCCATTTTTGGTCCATGTGTCCTTATTTCATCTATTTCTTTTTTTCTGGAGATTTCTCTTGTTCTTTCATTTGGGGTCTGTTCCTTTGTCTTCCCATTTTGGCGGCTTCTTTGTATTTTCTGTGATAGGTGTTAAACCATCAGTGATATGGTCTCAAGCTGTAATCAGCAGCCTGGCTTAAGCTCCACAGGGTGGGACTTTTGCTTCCCCTCAGGCTGATGCCCTGAGGGGGGATTACTCTGCCTGAGAATGATGGCTTCTGCATAATGGGAAATGACTCAGCACAGGGATCCTGGAGGCTGACCCTTCAATTTTCTTCCCAGAGCCCCCCACCCCAGACTAGTGTTTCTAGTCCCCTCTGCCCTCCCTCAACCAGAGCCCAGGTTAAGTGGCTGCAAATGAAACTTTGTGTGTTGGCCCTTCAAGAGGCTCTCGGTGTTTCCAGCCCATTCTCCCTGGCAGACAGAAACCCTGCTGCTTTTCACAGCTGGATGTTATCTGGGTTCCTTTTCTGGCTCTGTTGCTGTAGGCTGGGGAGCCCAGCTAGGGATTTAGACCCCACACATGTCAGGGGGACCCCCTAGCAACTGAAACATCCCTCCAGTGCTTCAGCTGCTGCCTGTGGGAGCCCAGCTAGCCCTCTTGCACCTCCTCCACACTCCCTACCAGTATCATTGTGGTGAAGTGTTTTCTTCATTCATCCTTGGTTATAAGGCTTCTCTTCACTTAGTGTTCAGTTGGTTATTTTGAATGCTTTCTCTACAATTTAGTCATAATTCCAGATTGGTCCTGATAGGAGGTTGATGTAGCTTCTACTTACTCCTTTGCTATCTTGGATCTCCTAAGGCATATTTTAAGATGAAGTTTGTTGTAGTGATGAAGAGGTTAAGAGGTCAGGCCCTGGAATAGGATAGAGTTCATTTGAGCTTTGGCTCAGTGGCTTACTCACTATGTGACCAGGGGCAAGTTAGTTTCCTTCTCACAGCCTTAGTAAGTGTACCTATGTCATAAGATTTTTTGAGGATCAAATGAGTATGTGGAAGATTTACAACAGTGCACAGCACAAAGCAGATGCTGATAAGAACTAGCTATTAGAGACTCTTGAATTATGAGACTCTTGAATTATGGCCTTTCAAATTCATGATTTTCCAGTTTTAAAAACTTTAAATCCTACATTCAACAGTTAAGTTATAGTTTCACATTATTAATAAAAAGCAATAAATGTTTATCAAATGAACAGTGTCTTGTAATTGTCCAGTGCCTTGCAGTTGACAGAGGCCTTCCTCATGTAAATCCATTATCATTTGATCCTCATAGCAGCAGCCTTTTCACTGGAAGGAGTGGTCTCATCCATTCTTTACATCTGGAGATTCTTTATCTTAGGGCAGTTGTTACAATGCAGACATGGTGCATTGCCTGCATGGTGCAGGCCTGGTGAGGGGGGTGAATGATATACTGTTACCAAATGGACACCCCCTTGTGGTCCGGGGATCCCCCCACGTACTAGGTTTGCCTTGCCCACCACCAGGGAAAGATGTCTCTCAATGCCAGAGATTGGTGAAAAGGAAAGGAATGATTTATTCAGAGTTATACAGACTTAGAGTAATGACTTAATGTCTTCATTAAAATACTAAAGTCCTTTAGAATACCCATAAGTGCACATAGTCCTTCCTTCTCCCTCTGCCCAGTCCAGGTTGCTGTATCTCAGGAAAAGAAGAGGTCCGTGGCTCAGGTAGGCCCGTGGTTCCCAGCACCATCAGCTGTGTCACCACCGAGATCTCAAGTTCTCAATCCAAACCCATGTGGTACCTTCTCCTGGCCCACCAGCAAGAGCCCTTTCACCCTTTTCCTTCCTGCAGTGTGTCTCCTGCATTCTTCCAAACTGCCAAGAGAGAGCTCTGCATCGCTGCTACATCTCTCTTCCCAGCTTCCTAAGCTGCGTGGCAAAGGGAGCCCCAAAGCCGCGTGGTCCCAACCATCCAGCATGGCTCCTGTGCCCGGGTTTTAAATCCCAGCACCAATCTTCCTCTGCAGCCTCGTTTCCGACTCCTCCTACAATCAGTTACACCTGCCAGCATTCCCTATTTTTCCAGCCTTTCTTGGCTGCCATAGTAAGTCCAGACAGGCGTGGCCCCATGGCGTGGAGCCAGTCATCGCCAGGCTCTCACACAGGTGCTGTAACCAGGGGGAGTTGCCTCCCAGTTATATCCTGGGTGGAAGTCACTTCCATTCCCCTGGCTCAAAGCATGTCCATAACTATTTAACATATCCATGAAACCAGTTAAAACGTATAGATATGTTAAATGACCATGCCTGAGGTTATTTGTAAAACTGTTGCTATGCAAAACAGCTCTCAATGACCCTGTTCTTTGTGTCCCATCCCCCAGTTCAGAGCTGTAGGGGTGAGGACATCTCATATTTTAAAAATATTTCCTGTATACCCTGAGTTCTGGACCCCATTACAAATCCCTGTTTGGGGTCCCCCTGGCTGCACCCTGTTACAAGGTGGCTTGTTCTTGCTGTGTATAACACAGCTAGAAAGTCACACAATTGGTCAGGGACTGGGTCCTATCCCATGGCTCTTCTGATGGAAAACATACAGTGAGCAACCTTGTGTGGTCCTCTCTCTGTGCAGTGCTTTCATTTCTTGGTTCCAGTGACAACTCTATCTTGTTTTCCTTTTCAACTTCTTTTCCCCCCTCCAACTACTCCCTCCTTGTCCCCATTCTTGGTATCTCTTTCTCTTCTGAATGTACTCTTGCCCCAATATTCTATCTTTGGGTCATTTTTATTGGTATGTTCTCAACTTTGATATCTACTCAGTAGCTTCATCTGTTCAAATAGCTTCAGCCATTCCCTCCAGAAAGATATTTCTAAATCCATATTTCTGGCTGCTACCTCTTCCTTGAGTTTTGGACCTAAATTTCAATAACTGGTTTGATATCTCCATATGGCTGTTTCAGAGAGAATCTGAACATTCAGTAGGTCAGCTTATCTGTATCCAGATGTTAACCAATCAACTATAAACAAACAAACAAGGATCAAATGGAGAAGATTTTACCCACTTACTAATGACATTTAGTATTTGATGACATTAAAGGCTTAATTTTTTATGTGAGATAATGATATGTGCTATATTAATACTATCTCTCAGAAATACATACTGAAGTGTTTATGGACAGTATCATGTGATGTCTGGGGTTTATGTCAAAATAATCCATTTGGGAAAAGGAGAATGGGTAAGGGTATTGAAATAAAATTTACAATAAGTCAATTAGCAATGAGTTGAAAATGTTGAGCTAGGTATTGTGCATGTGGGAATTCAATATCCTATTCTCTCTACTTTTGTTTATGTCTGCAAATTTGCATAATAAAATCTTAAAAACTTAAATAGGTCAAAAACTAAATTGATTAATCTTGCTTATATTTATCGCCTCACAGTCATTTTTCTATTAATGTCCCTTTATCTACCCAGTCACTTATGCAAACCCAAAGCTCTTGATTTGCTTTTTCTCCCTGACCTCTACAGCCAATCAGTTGCTAAGTCAGTCTGAGATTCCCTTCACAGTGAGTCCTGATTCTATCCTTTCTTTTCCATCTAAACTGCCACTTTTCTGCCCTGGCAGGGTGGTTCAGTTGGTTGGAGCATTTTACCATGCACCAAAGGTTGCAGGTTTGGTTCCTGGTCATAGCACATACCTAGGTTGCGGGTTTGATCCCTAGTCAGGGTGCATACAGGAGGCAACTGATGTCTCTCTGTCTGTCTGTCTGTCTCTCTCTCTCATCAATAAATATATCTTCAGGTTTTGTATGAGGATTAAAAAAACTGGCACCCTTCTATTAAGTCTGTCATTAGTTTATGCCTGGACTAGTGTAATGACATTCATAAATTTCTCCCCAGTTCCAGTCCCTCCTTGGTGTATATAAAGCATCTAACATAGTGCTTGGTACTTAGTCCCTTCTCCCTTTCTCCTAACTTCTGAATTTACCTTCCTTACTGCTGCCTGCTTAATCCTCAGATGATGTATTATCCCCCTTCCCTGAGAGAGATTGCTCTTGACTCCTTTTCAGAATGCTTCCCTACCATTCCCTTCTGGATCCTGTAACACCACTACTGCTGCCACTGTACCCTAACTGCCGTGCTTTGTGGAGGAAGCAAGTGTGACTGAATAAAGACTGATTTCCCAGTTCCAAAGTTAGATATAAGATGAGGGGGGCCTTTACTTACAGATAAAACAAGCATACTAAATGTGAGTAAAAGAGAAGCAAGGCTTTTTTTTAAGAGTTTAAACATTTATCAGTGAAGCAGTAAGACAGAAAGTAGGCTACTCCATAGGCAAAGCCACTAGGAGAAAGTTTTAAAGCTGCATCTTGTCTCCCCAACTCAGTGAGGAAGAAAAGGGAGGATCTTTACTCTGGAGGGATCAACTTCTAGATCCAGGCAGAGTAGGGTAAATGCTGATGGCAGAGAAGGAGCTTGATGGATATTATACTTGGACGCTGAGGGCTTCTTGAGGAAATCCATCTTGTCTAGTCTGGCTAAGGGAAGAAGAGCAAGAACTGCCTCCAGTGGATCTCAGGGGTAATATCAGCAGTATGGATTGGGCAAAGGTCCTGTCCTAGGGCTGTCCCAGAGAAGTGGCTGTAGAACACTGGTTTTTGATCGTCTGTCTAGGTATAGTTGTGTTATGGAGAGCAGCTAAGTATTCAGGGACTAGGCTGACCAAGCACGAAGAACCCCCTATAAGTCAGTCACATGCTTCATTTTAAGCATAACACTTGCAATTAAAACCAAACTGCTGTATTATAATCAAGAAGCATCAGCCTGTTTTATATTTATTTTTAAAAGATTTTATTTAGTTTTAGAGAAAGAGGAAGGGAAGGAGAAAGAGAGGGACAAAGCATCAATATGTGGTTGCCTCTCAAGCACCCCCTACTGAGGAACTGTCCTGCAACCCAGGCATGTGCCCTGACTGGGAATCAAACCAGAGACCCTTTGGTTCACAGCCTGTGCTCAATCCACTGAGTTACACCAGCCAGGGGACTGGGGATGCTTTTAGATTTTAACTAGAATACTGCTACTTAGTGACAGCTTTATTTCAAGTGATAATATGAATTTGCCCAGAAAGTTAGAATCTAATGCTCGAAATTTCCTCTAATTTAAGAAACAAAATGAAAAAGTGATGATTAAGATTGGCAGAATGTAATTGCTGAAGCTGAGTAATGGATACTTGGAACTTCATTGCACTATTCTCTATACTTTTGAGTGTGTTTGAATATATCCATAAGTAGACGTTTTTATATGACAATTGTGGGACCTTGGAGGTCACTCAAGACCTGGGAAGTTTGACTGTCATGTCAGTAAAACTAGTAGAGGATGTTTGAACCAAAAGAATCCTCAGGAAATGTGATGATTTCTATAATTCTTACCTAGTTATTTGGATTTGAAGGATTAAGGTGCATGTAGATAAAACATTTGGTGGATGTAATATAAATTGATCTCAAAAAGCTTTTGACAAGATGTTACAGCCACTATATTTAAGGGAATTGAGTCACCATAGGACTGTGACTCTCTTTCCTCTCAGTAGATATTACCTTAGAAATGGGTAACAAAGGTAGAGATAAAGGAGGTTAAGGACATTATTCTGACATTTCAAAAGCATGATTTTTTAGGGATAGGAGGGGGGTTAGTTTTTTAAAAATAAATCTTTACAAAAGATCTGAAGGAATTGCAGTGAGATATCCAAGAGGACAATTACATGAAATGCTTCCTGACAATAAAAAGTTTAGTTGATGGGAATAAAGTATAAAGAAATCTCAGGGAAGCCCTGGCTGGCATAGCTCAGTGGATTGAGCGTGGGCTGGGAACCAAAGTGTCCCAGGTTCGATTCCCAGCCAGGGTACATTCCTGGGTTGAAGGCCATAAGGGTTACCCCCAGCAACCGCACATTGATGTTTCTCTCTCTCTCTATCTCCCTCCCTTCCCTCTCTAAAAATAAGTAAATAAAAAATATATATAAAAAAAAACTTAAAAAAACTTAAAAAAATCTTCATAATTTAAAAAAAAAAAGAAATCTCAGGGGTATGGGTATGGGCTCATTATTGACAGGCCTAAGGACATGTACACATGTGCATTTGATGCTAAGGCAGGTGGCTGGGATTGATTGTAGAGCTCAGAACAGATTTTTCTCCTGCTGAGATTGTCTTTTTGGAAGGTATTGGCAGACAGACACTCTAATGTGGACATCCACAATACATCCTGTCAAGGGCCATGAAAGAGTGTAAAACTAAAATTTACTAGGGAAGAAAAATAGTTTGGCCTAAGGGGTTTCCCCTCCATTTCCAGAGAGAGAGTTGATAGGCCTGTTGACAGTGGAAAAAATGAGTCAAAAGCCACCTTGTTGAGAGCTTTTCCCCTTCTACTTGAAGGAAGGAAAATGAGAGTAGCAAGTTCTCACAGTGGTGATGGTTATAGATCAACACACTTTAGGCAAGCTGTACTGCTGACAGGACCAGCTACATAATTCACAGGACCCAGTGCAGAAGGAAAATGTGAGGTCCCTTGCTCATGAATTATTCAGAATTTCAACACAGTGACAGCAAAATATTATACCAAACATGGGCTCTTCTAAGCTTGGGCCTCTGTGTGACAGCATAGGTTGTATGCCTATCACTTACTCCTGGGCAGCAGGGCTAGCGATAGCAAAAATTTGTAAGGCATAATAGAAAGGTATAACACAGAAAACCAAGCTAATAGAAAATGTCACTGAATTTTTCTACTAGAAACAACCATTGCTATCATTTTGACCCTTAAAGAAAATTACATCTTGGGCAGTTTTCCATGTTAGGAGATATAATTCATCTCAATCCTATTGTGGGGGGAGGAAAAATCATTTTCCTTATAACTTTCTAAGTTATTCTGGCTGGTCTGATAACTAGGATAACATAAGCCAGATTAACATAACCAAATATATTATAGGTATACATACAGGGGTTTTGTAAGAATATGAGACCAGAGGACATACTGAGCAGTTGAGACTTATATGCCATTCTGGACTAAGGAGAGGAAGGCAGGGATATGGGTCTGGCACTTCAAAGGGAAAGCAGTCAATTCACAGATAGGCCAGAAAGAGCAAACATTTGGTAAATTCTTGATAGGCCTCCCAGAAACAGTGGGACATAAAGGGGAAACTAACAGATAGACTTTGCTTGGCTTCTTCCTGTCTGCCACACTTAGATCATATTATGACGATAAGGTGACAGCTCCCTTCCTTTAAGCAGGCTTTTCTATCTAGATTCCTTTTGGTATGAAAAGGGGGAAGCTCAGAGTTTCTTTCTGAGCCTTTAATTTCTTAAAAATAGCCAGCTTAAAATAATAAATATGCCTCCAAAAGGGGCATATTTTGAGGTGGCAAAATCTGCTCTCCTTCACTGTTGTATAGAGGTTCCATGTTCCATTTAACCAAACCCTATTGTTGTGTATCTGAGGAGTCTTGAGTCTTTCATTGTTGCAAATGGTACATATTGAATATCAATAAAGTTAAGTGAGGATGAAATAAGTAAATCAGTATAAAAACACTTCACAGAGTGCTTAGCAAATAGCAAGCTCATTATAAATGTTAGTGTTACTTTTATATTGTCCAGTTGCCCCATGTGAAGGTGAATTGGTTTACATTTTCAACAGAGCTTAATTATCCTAAATCCTTGCCAATTCTTTCAGTTTTTCCTTTTGTATTTCTTCCTTTGTTAATGACCTGTTCATGTGCTTTGATGGTTCGCCTATTGGATTCCTCATGCCTTCAAAATTGTAATCGATTTCTGTATTGGGGCTACCGATCCTTTGTAATATGAATAACAAGGACTTATTTTCCCTATTTTTTAGTTTGATGTTTGATTTTCTTTGCTTTAACTACGCAGGCATTTTGAAGTTTAATACAGTACAGTTAAATCTGTCCATCTTTTATGTTCAGATTTCTGTCTTTGCTGCCCTTTAGCAAGTCTTTTGCCACAGAATAGGTCTAGAGTTCAATGGTGGTGAAGCTTTTCCTGCTGTAGGTTGGCTCTCCCAGTTTTCCTCTGAGGCTTCATTCTTCTGGGGCATCGTTCTCTAAGTTTGACCAACAGAGTTCACAGCACTATCAGGAGTGTCCAACCTTTTGGTGTCTGTGGGCCACATTGGAAGAAGAAGAGTTGTTTTGGGCCACACATTAAATACACAAACACTAATGAAAACTGATGAGCCAAAAAAAAATTTTAAGTAAATTTATGATTTTGTGTTTGGTCACATTCATAGTCATCCTGGGCCACATGTGGCCCATGGGCCACAGGTTGGACACCTCTGCATGTGTATGGGAAGGAAATACATATATTAACATTGAATGTATCTGCGAGGACACAAGATATATTGAAACTATGTTGTCTATCTTCAAACCCAGGAAACAATTCTGCTCTTTCCATATTTTCTGCATTTCTTTGCTATGTAGGGAGAGTTCTGTCTTTACCAGAGTTATTCTTTTGGAAGATCCAACCAAACAGAAATTGAGTTGGGGTTAGTGGCTGTAGTTATGTGGTTTGCCATCACTTCTGCATATAGTTAAGTTATTGCTGGCTATACCAGTGTAGGAATAACTAGTGGAAACATTTCTAAAGTAGTAAATCTGAAGTTTATTTAAGATTAGTCACTATATAAAAAACATGACATATCCTAAAATATTGCAGCTAATATATAAAAGAAATGATGGAGGTTTAATAGTGGTTTTTCCAAGTTTGACAGTCCAGAAAATTTATGACATTAACCAGTGATGAGTGGTGGTGAAGCTGAAACATACTTTTCTAAACTAAGCTCAGAAAAAACTAAATTGTTTTTCTATTCTCGCTATAGAAATTACAGTACAGCCCTGGCTGGTGTGGCTCAGTGGATTGAGTGCTGGCCTGTGAGCGGAAAGGTTACTGGTTCCATTCCTTGTCAAGGCACATGCCAGGCCAGGGTTGCCAGGCCAGGGTTGCCAGGCCAGGCCCCCAGTAGGGGGCATGTGAGAGGCAACTGGCTGATGTGTCTCTTGCACATTGATGTTTTTCTCCCTCTCTTTCTCCCTTCCTTTCCCTCTCTCTGAAAATAAATAAATAAAATCTTAAAAAAAAGTAGTGGTATCTCATTGTGGTTTTAATTTACACCTCTCAGATGGCTAGTGATGCTGAGCATTTTTCTTTTCATGTCTCTGGGCTCTTTGTATGTCCTCCTTGGAGAAGTGTCTGTTCAAGTCCTTTGCCCATTTTTTAATTGTTTTTTTTTTTGTCAACAAAACAAGCAAGCAAAATATAACCAGAGACAGTGAATTTAGGAACAAACTGACAGTAACCAGAGGGGAGGTGGGGGGGGTAATAGGGGGGAAAAGGGGGAAGGGTTCTCAGGAACATGTATAAAGGACACATGGACAAAACCAAAGCAGGGTAGGATCAAGGGTGGGAAGTGGGGATGGCTGGGGTAGGGGGGAGTGGTGAGGGGAAAATGGAGACAACTGTACTTGAACAACAATAAAAAATAAATAAATAAAGTAAAAAAAAGAAATTATACTACAAAAAGTGGTTTCAGTTGAAGAGGTGATCAAAAGATATGCAGCCCCCAAATCAAAAAAGGGTACCATAGAGGTGTGTTAATTTAATGAAAAACATTGTTTTTTTCAATATTGTGATATACATGGTATTTGTGAGTTTTTAAAACATGGAATTTCTTGTGATTATTGTTTGATTATAAATAAATATTTGGAATTGTTCCTAATTTTTCACTTTAAAAAATGTATTTAACCCAAATGGTATAAACTTCAGGCCCCACAATACCCAGATCTGCCATTGTTTATGGGGTAAGTATTGATGGTCATTCAGAGTGTTTCTTGTTGCCAGTGACCCTGGCTTGCCCAAGTCTGAGTCTGACTTGCCTCAATGCTTATATTTTTTTCACCATCTAAAATTCTCTTACGTATCAGGGCATTGATATATATTATTTCATTTGAACTGCACAATTGTTTAAGTATTATTGTATGAGTAGTATTATTGTCATTTTACAGATGGGAATACTGAGATTCAGAGAGGTGAATTAAATTACCCAGGCTTACACAGCTAATATGTGGTAAAGCCAAGGTTTGAACTCTTGTTTCAATGAGTCTAAAGCGTCAACTGTTGTATACTGCCTGGGAAGAAAACTCTGGAGTCATTACAAAGGAAGACCTACTTACTGGTTCCTTCCAGGAACCTCCAGGTGAGTACAGAAGATAGACAATGACTTCTCCAATGCAGATGTAAGCAGGGGGTCAAGTCCTCCCACTTCAAATTTTGGCGTAACAGCAAAATGCCCCAGATACCTCCTTCTGCAAATCCCACACAGTGTTCTGTCTGTGCCTTTGCCCACTCTCCTCTCCTTTTTTGATTGTGACTACTCAGCTGTGGTGTTCCTGATAGAGGGGAGGGCTGAATGTGACCAGTCAAGGAGCTTTCTGGCCTCCTCTTCATGGCCATGATCATAGTTGCCCCTGAGGGCCCAAGGCATTAACATGCTTTAAAGCAACCCTGCCCTTCCTTCTTCCCCTTGCTCTCACCAGTCCTGCTTTTGGCAGCACTACTACCTTTCTCAACTATTTAGTTGATGTCAAATATGATTGTCAGCACCTCGGTTACCATGACCCCTTTTTCTTTGAGAAAGGTAGAATGCAAGGCACACACCTGGATAATGCAGCTCTCACCTCACTTCTCAGCTTGGAGGAGCACAGGGAATTCTGGGTCTCAGCCTTTCCATATTCTAATATGAGATTTCAGCCTGCCTCTCTCCAGGCTGAAGGAGGAGGCTGAAACAAGCATTTTGGGTACCTGTGAAAAAGAGGCAGGGCTTGCTTTCTCGAATTAGTTTACTTGACTCCAAGCAAGCTCAGGGAAGGAATTTTGCAGCTGTCTTCTCAATTCCAGAGACTGAGTCTGCACTTCCAGTACTCCTTGCTTCCCACTCTCCCTACCCAGCCAGTAGTTCACCCCTCCACCATAAAGGGGATGTCCTTTCCCCAGAAAGTCAGTCAAGGCCTGTGGTCTCTGCCTTCCAGGGCACCAATACCTGAGGATATTGTCTAGAAATGTCCACTTTCTACTACAAATCTGAATTTTTGAATTGGATTCTAGGTCTCATAAGCTGATAGAGTCCACTTGGCAAAAAGCAGTGGTTATCTTTGCTTTTAACTTTTCATGACATAGCACAGATCCCAAGTCTTCAAAACTGGCATCAATTTATTAAAGGCATTGGTAGTGGTAGACAGCACATGCTAAAACAGAACCATGAGCCAGGCAGCATGTCAATCTGAAAAAGTTCAAGTAAGAGGCAGAGCAAATGAGAGAAGTTTGATCCCATGAAAACTCCTTTGTGTGATTGTTTTTGCCCCTTCCCCCAATCTCAGAGCAGCTTTATTTTGATATGTAACATAGTTGTGCCCCCAACACAAGTTCTTCTGACCTCTACGGTCCCTGGTATTTTGTGTCTGCCTTCCCCTCCCTCTTCAACTCATGTGTGCTACAATTATGATCTAATTACCCTAAGCCAGGGGTGTCAAAATCATTTTCACCGGGGGCCACATCAGCCTCAGGGTTGCCTTCAAAGGGCCGAATGTAATTTTAGAACCGAATAAATGTAACTACTCCTTAACTAGGGGCAAGGAACTTGGTGCTGCCGCTGGGTAGAAACATGGTGCCGGGCCAGATAAAACAAGGTGGAGGGCCAGATTTGGCCCACGGGCCTTGTGTTTGCCGCCTGTGCCCTAAGCCAACTCAGTGAAGTGTTTTACAATTTTTGAATAGTTTTTCAACTAACTGTGGTAGTATCTGCTGAATCCCCCAAATATTTAAACAGTTTGGGCCCTGGCCATTCAGTGATCTTTCCAGAGTCTGTGCCTAGCCCCTGTGTGATTATATGTCCAATATATTTTGTAAAGAATCCATTTTTATTTTTAGAGAGAGGCGAAGGGAGTGATCGGGAGAGAAACATCGATGTGCAAGAGGAACATCAATCAGGAGCCTCTTGCACGCCTCCAACGGGGGACCTGGCCTGAAACCCAGGCATGTGCCCTGATCGGGAATCAAATCCGTAACCTTACAGTTTGCAGGACAACACCCAGCCCACTGAGTCACACCATTCAGGGCTGTCCAGCATATTTTGAGGTCTGGAAGAACTGGCATTTGTCAAGGGACAATTTAGGCTGGGTTTCCCAGGTGATCCAGTAATACAAGAAGTCATCATTCTTCTCCTCCAAAGCATTGACAAACATAATGATCTCATCTAAACAAATAAGCACCTCCAGGTAATTCATATTGCCAACTGCTTTTTCCATTAGACTCCTGAAGGTGTCTGGGGTTCCAAAGATGTGTGAGGTGGCCTTTGAAATAGGTAAAGCCCCAGTCAGCCATTGAGATTCAACAATAGCACTTTTCAAACACAGTCATGGAAATACGGATTCCCTACTGTGCAGTGTAGAGGCTAATGTGGACACACAACTCTTTCTAAGGCACAGAAAGATAACAGAACATTAATATCCCCCCGTTCTGAGTCTACCCTTTCCTATCATGAATTTTCCATCTCCCCCTTTGCGTATTTGTATGTTTAGCTCAATAGTAGTTCTTAACCCTGACTGCCTATTATAATCTATGGAGTTTGTTCTAAAACATCTACCCCTGGGCCCCATTCACCTCTAGAGATCCTGACATTTTCTAAACACCTACTTTTCTAAACACCTCCCATAGGGAGGCCCTGTGCCTGACCTAGGAGTAGAGGTGATTGAGTTATGGTCCTTGTGTCCATGTAGCTCACAGTCCAGGGGCAGAGGAAGAAAATTTGAAAAGTATTATTCAGTGAGAAAATACAGTATAACTCCAGTTCTTTTCTCTCTTTTTTTAAAGATTTTATTTATTTATTTTTAGGGAGGGAAGGGAGGGAGGGAGAGAGAGAGAGAGAGAGAGAGAGAGAGAGAGAGAGAGAGAGGGAGGGAGAAAAACATCAATGTGCAGTTGCTGGGGGTTATGGCCTGCAACCCAGGAATGTATCCTGGCTGGGAATCGAACCTGGGACACTTTGGTTCCCAGCCCACGCTCAATCCACTGAGCTGTGCCAGCCAGGGCTCCAGTTCTTTTCTTAATCTAGCTTATTTCTCATGAAACTGTACATGTGTGGGTGAGGTCAACATGGATTTGTTTAACAAGTCCTCGTGCAGAGGAGGAAGAGTTTCTTGGGTTCTTGGGTGACATAAATTGAGATTTAAAAAATATTTAAACTGTACATGAATGTCTATAGAAGTTTTTATTTATTTATTTATTTTTAGAGAGGGAAGGGAGGAAGATAGAGAGAGAGAGAAAAACATCATTGTGCGGTTGCTGGGGGTTATGGCCTGCAACCCAGGCATGTACCCTGGCTGGGAATCGAACCTGTGACACTTTGGTCCGCAGCCTGAGCTTTATCCACTGAGCTACGCCAGCCAAGGCTCGTAGAAGTTTTATTTGTCATAGACAAAAACTGGAAACATCCATATGCTCTTCAATAGATGAATGGTTCAATGAAGTGGTGCATCCATACCTTAGAATACTACTTAGTGAGAAAAAAAAAGGAATGAACTATTGATACATGTGACAGCCGGGATGAATCTCCAGACAGTTTGTGCTGAGTAAAAAATAGGCTAATCCCCAAAGGTTACGTATTGTGTGTTTTCATTTGTATACCACTCTTGAAAGGACAAAATTATAGAGGTGGAAGAATGTTCAGTGGTTACTAGGGGTTAGGGAATTGGAGAGGAATCCTTGTGGTGATGGAAATGTTCTATATCTTGATTGTAGTGGTGCTTATGCAAGGCTACACACGTGGTAAAATTATATAGAGCTAAACACCCACACCCCCACACATCCAGACACAAATGTGTACATGTGTAACTTTTGAAATCTGAGTAAGCACTGTGGATTATACCCATGTCAATTTTTTGGTTTTGGTATTATACTATAGTTGTATAAGATGTTAACGTTGGGGAATACTGAGGAAAGGGTGCATGGGACTTCCCTATATATTTCTTGCAGCTTCCTTTGAATGTACAATTATTAAAAAACATAATAGCATAAGAAGTTACTAATCAGAAGCAAAAAGGATTATAAGTGTTAGACACATTTATAAATGCAAAACCATAAATGGCTACATTGGGAGAAGATGGCAGTATCATTCCTCTTGGATGTTATAAGAAAGTCTTCTCAGGGAATATTACATTTAGAAATTAGATGTTTGTTTCATTGTTTCTTCCAAGTAAGAAAAGAATGTTTCTTTTGAATAGTTAGAATATATAACTCAAGAAAGGTCACTAGTAATCCTATCATTTTGAGATAACCATTTTTTCAACATTTAGGATACATCTTTTCAATCTTTTTTGTATGCATAAAATTAAAACAAAAATTTCACAATCAGCAAGAAAAAGATTTTTCCTGTCTTTAAAGAGACTTGTATTAATATCATTTTAATGTATATACAGTATTCTGTCATAGGGATGCAGAATTATTATTTTTAAAATATATTTTATTGATTATGCTATTACAGTTGTCCCATTTCCCCCCTTCACTCCCCTCTACCCTGTACACCCTCTCCCACCCACATCCCCCCCCTTTAGTTCATGTCCATGTGTCATACTTATAAGTTCTTTAGCTTCTACATTTCTCATACTATTCTTACCCTCCCCCTATCTATTTTCCACCTACAATCTATGCTACTTATTCTCTGTACCTTTTCCCCCTCTCTTCTCCTCCCACTCCCCTGTTGCTAACCCTCCATGTGATCTCCATTTCTGTGGTTCTGTTCCTGTCCGAGTTGTTTACTTAGTTTCTTTTGGTTTTGCTTTAGGTGTGGTTGTTCATAATTGTGAGTTTGCTGTCCTTTTACTATACATGTTTTTTCTGTATCTTCTTTTCTTAGATAATTCCCTTTAGCATTTCATAAAATAAGGGCTTGGTGATGATGAACTCCTTTAACTTGACCTTATCTGAGAAGCACTTTATCTGCCCTTCCATTCTAAATGAAAGCTTTGCTGGATAGAGCAATCTGGGATATAGGTACTTGTCTTTCATGACTTGGAAGACTTCTTTCCAGTCCTTTCTTGCCTGTAAGGTGTCTTTGGAGAAATCAGCTGACAGTCTGATGGGAACTCCTTTGTAGGTTACTGTCCCCTTATCTCTTGCTGCTTCTAGGATTCTCTCCTTCATTTTTACCTTGGCTAATGTAATTATGATGTGCCTTGGTGTGTTTCTTCTTGGGTCCAACTTCTTTGGGACTCTCTGAGCTTCCTGGACTTCCTGGAAGTCTATTTCCTTTGCCAGATTGGGGAAGTTCTCCTTTATTATTTGTTCAAATACATCTTCAATCTATTGCTCTCCCTCTTCCCCTTCTGGTACCCCTATAATTCGGATGTTGGAACATTTAAAGATGTCCTGGAGGTTCCTAAGCTTCTCCTCGTTTTTTTTTCTTTTTTTGAATTCCTATTTCTCCATTCTTTCCTGTTTGGTTATTTCTTTCTTCCTTCTAGTCCACTCTATTGTTTTGAGTCCCAGTTTCCTTCCCATCACTATTGGTTCCCTGTGCATTTTCCTTCATTTCTTTTATCGTAACCTGCATTTGTTCATCTACTTTGTGCCCAAAATCAACCAATTCTGTGAGCTTCCTGATCACCAGTGTTTTGAACTATGCATCTCATAGATTGGCTATCTCTCGATCGCTTAAAAGGATGAGTTCTGGGGCACTGATTTGTTCTTCTGTTTCAGCCATCTCTCTCTCTCTCTGTGTCTTTTTTTTTGGGGGGGGGTCTGGTTGCTCCTGTTACGGTGGGGGGGTGGAGCCTTAGGTGTTCACCGGGGCTGGGCACCCCAGTCGCTAGATTGTGACGTTGTATGTGGGGGAGGAGGTGGGAGGGAACAATGGCGGTAGCTCCGTTCTCTGTGGGACCTTAGTCCCTTCTATGGGATCCCGGGCTGTGCGCTCTGCCCTGGTCCACAATTGCCGCCTCACTGGGTCTGCCAGCTGCTGCTTGCATACTCAGCGTCCACCCGCTGCTACCTTGTGCACCCCAGATGCCTTATGTGCCCCCAGTTGCCTTATGCGCCTTGACCCGCACCGGGACTGGTGCCTGGCTGCTGGTCTCCGCCCCTCCTACCGGTCTGGTTGAACAGGTCTACTTCAACTTCGTGGCTGTCTGACTTCCATTCAGATAAATCCTCTGTCAGTTCTTGGTGTTATTCTGCCTCTAAATTGTTGTTGTTCCAATCTTGGTTGTGCGTGGAGGTACGGTGTGTCCACCTATGCCTCCATCTTGGCCGAAAGTCCGTAGAGTGAATTATTTACCCAATCCTCTATTTTGGATATTTAGATTATTTTCAAGTTTTTGGTACTATAAATAATGCTGCAATACACATAATTTTACTTGCATCATATATGTATCTCTGATTACTTCCTCATTCTAAATTCTTAGGAGCAAAATTCTTGGGTCAAAGATTGTGCAAAAATTTAAAACTTTTGTTATGTTTGGCTAAATTGACTGCCAGGAAGATGGCATGAATAGTCCACCCCTGTTTTTTTTCCACAGCATGTTCTTTGCTGCCGATGTTAGCACCTTGCTAGTGGGCTGGATAGACCCACTGTGGCAATTCTTCTGTTCCTTGGTATGGTTTATAGGACCTAGCACAATGCTAGGTATACACTAGACCCTCAGAAATATTTGCTGATTTAATATCTTTCATAATGTGTTCTTTGAAACTCTGGTCTGGGGTTGGTGGGAAATTAAATCATCAAAATATTAGTGTGCTTTCACCCTGAAATACATCACTGACATCTAGTAAATAGTAAGGACTTGAGGGAACGGACAGGTGTGTTTTAATAGAGAGGAAAGACTTGGGAAAACTCTGGAGGCTTCTAAAAGTGTGAAGCCAAATCCATCTGAGGTTTCTGGGAACAGATGGAAGGGGCCAGAAAAACTGAGGTTTACTGGGAAGGAAGGTGATGCCTGGGGCATCTGGGTAGTTGTTGGGAAGATGGGAGAGAGGAAACCTTTTGCTTAATACTGGCTTCCCACTCCCCGCCCCCCTTAAGGACTCAGGATGTTAATCAGCCTGGTAGCTTTTATGTAAAACATTAGTGTGCCAACTTCTCCCAGCAGAAGTCTGGGCATAATTATACTGAATTGTGCTTTTATGTTTTTATTTGAGAGGGTGGCTTTTCATCTGTCTTTGTAAGTTTTCCCCTTCATGTCCTGCATGTGCCTATTACTAGTCAATTGGGGCCAGTGGCCAGAGGTCTGGGCTTCCCATCATTGCTGCTCCTTCCACTCTCTGCGTGAAATACAAACAGGGCAGATGACCACACATGCCCCAGTGCTCTCTGAGAGGAGCCTGCCATGGTTTCAGAAAAGAGAAGGCCGTGGCCAGCTCTGTTTAATCACCAGATGTGATTAAAAAATAAAAATATGTGAGCTCTTGAAAAATTATATCAGGCTCTTCTTGGATGACTTCATGTCATTTCATTTAATTTTTCTACAAACCTGGTAGGATAGATCCTTATTATCCCCATTTTACAGTTGAGAAAACAGATTTAATTAATTTACCTGGATCCCCCAGTTAGTATGTTACAGATCTAGGGTTTGAAATTGGATTTGAAATCCCCTCTATCTTATGCCAAACACCTGCTGCTAATCACTGCCTGATCTGGAGCACACAGGGCAATGTGCTCTTCTAGAATCTATTTTATGCATTGCATGTCTTATTTTCTTAGATTCCACTATTTGAGATTTAATCCCTTGGATTGTGAAGACTTTTCCTACCCAGAGATCCCTTTTTAAAAGGTGTCTGTCCAAAGGAGCTGCAATGGCTTAAGCACATCAGATAATGTTTGCGTGGAGGAAAATGGACTGTTAGCTAGTTCTCCAAACAAAGGACATGGGCAACTAATTTAGTTTCCTCAAGGTAATAAGTTTTGGAGAATCAGGGGGAGGGATAGATTAGATTAAGTATGAATTTTATATTGGTACCCTCAGTGGTTTGCTACCATTAAGATAGCCACCCCTCTGGGGCCTTCTCCATTGTGTTTGCATTCCAGATGATGGTACATACAATAAACAGTGCATTTGCATTCTCAGAGGCCTCTGACTCAATGTTCTATAGCCTTTCTTGTCTTCTTGAAAGTCCCCTTTAGTTTTCCTGATTGCAGGTAGATTGCAATATATCATGAAGGAGTTTTTTTTGTTTGTTTGGTTTTCAGCAGCAGGCTGGGACATTATGCTCTCATGGGCCCTTTGATATTTTGGTTTCACTGTACATTTTAATAGGTATTTGTTCAAACTATCAAGAATTTGTAAAATGTAACAATAATGGTTTTGAGCGTATATTACATTGAAGACACCGTGCTAAGCACCTTCCCTGCATAATCTCATTAAAGTTTCTTGAGTCTGAACACTGTCTCAGAAAGCCTAACTTGTTTGCAATCACAAAGATAGTATTGGACGGAACAAGGATTTAGGTCTAGTTTGACTTCAGAATCTCATAACCATGCCTGGTTGTAGCTATAGTTATATAATAATAACGGATCTAAATATAGACATTGGGGCCCTGAATAAAGGTGCTAGAGTATTTATTGACCAGCCACATAGTCTGTGCCATCATTTTGCTTATATGTTCCTGGTTAATTATCAATAATTATCAATAAAATGGCATATTTATAATTATAATATTTAATATAAATAACAATAATAATAATGATTACCTTTACAATTATTTTTATTTGTAGCAGTAGCCAACATCTTGAAAATTCAGTAAACAGATATTCACTGAGTGCTTCCTACATGTCAAGCATTGGGTGACGTTCTGCGTGTACAAAAGTGAGCAAACAATATGTGTTCCTTGCTTTTTTTTTTGTTCTGGTATTTTAGTGAAAGGAACAGTCATTTAAAAAATCACACTGGTGACTGTAATTACAGAGATCAGTGATTAGAAGAGACAGAACATGGTTCTCAGTGAGTAAATTACAAAAGACCCTGAAATACATGGTGGGCTGGGATCAGGGAAGGCTTCCCTGAAGAAGAGAAATAAAGATGAGTTGGAATGAACTGGGTGAGTAGTGGGTGGGAATGCGGAGCTGAAATGTACATCTCAGGGAAGAGAGCAGCATTAGCATGTCTTAAGGATCTGATCTGTATCCTAAGAGCAGTGAGAAGTCACTGAAAGGTTTAAGTAAAGGTGTGTCAAGATCAGATTTACATTTTAGTAAGACCATTTGAGTTGATGCAGGATAATGGATTGGAGAGGAGCAAAAGTGGAGGTCAGGGGACCAGTTAGCAATAGTCCAGGCTTCAGACAATGACTCATACTGGGGCGGTGGCATTGGAGATGCAAATGAATTTTGGAGGGGACAGATTTATTGAAGGTAGAGTGCTGATGGAACTTGGTGACAGATTCAGTAAGAAGGTACAGAGGGGAGAGGGCAGTGGTGACCTTGAATCTTTACAGCTACCTTATTCAAGGAGGTGTTACTATTCTCCCTCTTTTACAAATATAGAAAGTGAGACATCTCATTGCTTGAGCGTAGTCTACAGACTTTATAGGGCCCTCAAGGCAGTATATAACCTAGATTCTGTTGACTTACGTATCCCCATCTCCCCTCTGCCCTTAACTTAGTAGTTTTCTGTGCTCCAGCTACTGTAGCCTTGCAGTCCTTGCTGTGTCAAGCTCCTTAGAGCCCTTGCACATGCTGTTTGCTTGACCTGAAATGAACTCAGCTTTGTCTGGCTTATCCCTCCTTGGAGGAACCTTTGACCTACCAAACTGGGTTAGGCCTTTAGGATATCTGCTCTCATAGCACTATGCACTTTTGCACTCATTGCAATTCTATCTAGTTTCTTGTGTGATTAATTTTGTACTGTTTCACCTACAAAACTGTAAGCTCCAAAGAAGGGATCTTGTCTGTCTTATTCGTCTCTCTATTCCTAGTGACTGGCATAGGTCTCAGCATATAGTAAGGATTAGACCATTCAACTAGTATTTACATACATATTTATTGAATGAACGAGTGAGGCTTATAGAGGCTAAGTTAACCTGCCTAGTATTGAACAGATATTAAGTAACTGATGCAAGACTTCAAATGTCTAGCTAACAGTAGAGCCCAAGCTCTAATCACTGCCCTAGACTATCACTATGTTTGCAGTGGAAACATGACAATGGCCATACGGCAATCGCTGGGGAACTTAGAATCAGTTTTCTTTTTCCTCTCCTCCCCTCCCCACCCTTACCTTCCACTTCCCTCCTCTTCCCTCTTTTCTTCCTCCCTTCATATTTCCCTGCCTGTCCACCTCCCCATCTTTCTGTCTATTTTATAAGATTTGTGAGTGGTATTAGAGGTCATCTTGTCCAACCTGCACATTTTACAAATAATGAAACTGAAGCTAGACCAAATTGCCAGCCTAAAGGCTATAGTTATTGCCAGACTTAATAGGTAACTTTACCTTTTATGGTGGGCAAAATTTTAGCAAAATCAATGGAGATCTAATTTATTTTTATCTTGTTTACCCAATATCTTTTTGTTATAACCAGGTTAGTGTCATCACTGACCTGGGCACATGTTTTGTTCACTTTTACCTCAATAGCATGACTCACACTGGTCCCTTTGCCTGGGATTTATTCTTTCTTTCCAGTCTATTTTATTCATCCTTCGAGCCCCAGCTCAGCTCTTACCTCCTCCATGCAGACTTCCCTCTCTGTTCTGGCTCCTGAATTCATACAGCAGTATGTATCACTCACTTCAGACATAATCACGGGTACTTTCATTTAAAGGTTTTCAGATGTGTTTTTCTTTCCAACAGAGTGTCCTTTCCCCAAGCTCATTAAGGGTAGGAACCATAAAGTGTGACTCTTTTGTAATTTGTTGATTCCTAGAAAAGCACTGGACACATAGTAGATACTCAAAGAATGATTCTTAAATGAATGAATGAAGAAAGGAAGGATGTAAACAAGAAAAATGAAATGGTAAACTCTGCCATCTTGTGGCTATTAGCTTTAAGTGTTCCAATTTCCACTGCTTTTTTCTTTTCTTTTTTTTTTTTTTTAGTGTTGAAATTAGAAAAGTGGCACATGGTAAGAAACAAAGCTCATGATGGTAAATTTTGGAAAGTTTCTTTTTCTTTTGTACAATATACCAATGGCATTATTAATGAAGTATTTCATAAGAGAAAACAGATTGAAGGAAACCAAAAACCAAACTAACCATGTCCTAAGAACTGAATATAGACCTAGGAAATAGCGATTGAATTTTCTCAGATACAATCCCTCGTTTAAAAGCGCCAAGTAAAAGAAATTGTTCCATGTGTTCAACAGTTCAGAACTCTGATTGCATAACCACCCTTCTTATTTGTAGGGGGTGTCTATTAAGAGACCTTTTATAAAAATCATCTGGTGAAGAGAATTTCTGCCTTTGTGTTAACAGTTGTGGAATCCACTCTTAGTTTTGCTGAGCAACCTGTGTGAAGCCCATAACCTCTCTTGTGTCATTTCTCTCTTCTTTTTAAAAAATTTTTATTTTTTATTTACTTGAAAAGCATGAGTTTTAACAGTGACATAGTATTATTTTTTCAAAAACGTTTTTGATTATGTTATTACAGTTGTCCCATTTTTTCCCTCCTCTTTATTCCCTTCTGCCCTGTACCCAACTCCTACCATCATTCCTCCTCCTTAGTTCATGTCCATGGGTCATACATATAAGTTCTTTGGCTTCTCCATTTCCCATACTATTCTTGACCTCCCCCTGTCTATTTTATACCTACAATTTATGCTCCTTATTTCCTGTACCTTTTCCCCCACTCTCCCCCACCCCCTCCCTGCTGATAACGCTCCGTGTGATCTCTATTTCTGTGGTTCTGTTCCTGTTCTAGTTGCTTGCTTAGTTCATTTTTTTTTCCTTAGGTTCAGTTGTTGATAGCTGTGAGTTTGTTGTCACTTTACTGTTCATATTTTTGATCTTCTTTTTTTAGATAAGTCCTTTTAACATTTCATGTAATAAGGGCTTGGTGATGATGAACTCCTTTAATTTGACTTTATCTGAGAAGCACTTTGTCTGCCCTTCTATTCTAAATGAAAGCTTTGCTGGATAGAGCAATCTTGGATGTAGGTCCTTGCCTTTCATGACTTGGAATACTTCTTTCCAGTCCCTTCTTGCCTGCAAGGTCTCTTTTGAGAAATCAGCTGACAGTCTTATGGGCACTCCTTTGTAGGTAACTCTCTCCTTTTGTCTTGCTGCTTTTAAGATTCTTTCCTTATCTTTAATCTTGGGTAATGTAATTATGATGTGCCTTGGTGTGTTCCTCCTTGGGTCCAACTTCTCTGGGACTCTCTGAGCTTCCTGGACTTCCTGGAAGTCTATTCCGTTTGCCAGATTGGGGAAGGTCTCCATTATTTGTTGCAAGAAGTTTTCTTTTTTTTTTGAATTTTATTTTAATCATTGTTCAAGTACAGTTTTCTCCCTTTTACTCCCATTCCAGCTCGCCCACCCATCCCTTCCCACTTCCCTCCCATTACCACCCTACCCCTAGTTTTTGTCCATGTGTCCTTTAAATTTGTTCCTGTAAACCCTTCCCATTCTCCCCTGAAATTCCCTCTTCTCTCCCCTCTGGTCATTCTCAGCCTGTCCTCGATTTCAGTGTCTTTGACTGTATTTTGCTTGTTTCTTTGTTTTGTTGATTAGGTTCATGTTAAAGGTGAGATCATATGGTATTTGTCTTTCACTGCCTGGCTTATTTCGCTTAGCATAATGCTTTCTAGCTCCATCCATGCTGTTGCAAAGGGTAGGAGCTCCTTCTTTCTTTCTGTTGCATAGAATTCCATTGTGTAAATGCACCATAGTTTTTTGATCCATTCATTTACTGATGGGCATCTAGGTTGCTTCTAGCACTAAGCTATTGTAAATTGTGCTGCTATGAACATTGGGGTGCAAAGGTTTTTTTGTATTGGTGTTTTAGAGTTCTTAGGATAGAGTCCCAGCAGTGGAATTGCTGGGTCAAAAGGCAGATCCATTTTTAGTTTTCTGAGGAAGCTCCATACTGTTTTCCATAGTGGTTGTACCAGTCTGCTGTCCCACCAACAGTGCACTAGGGTCCCCTTTTCTCCACAACCTCTCCAACACTTGTTGTTTGTTGCTTTGTTTGTGATGGCCATCCTGACTGGTGTGAAGGGGTATCTCATTGTGGTTTTAATTTGCATCTCTCTGATAGCTAGCAATATTGAACATCTTTTCATGTGTCTTTGGATCTTCTGTGTGTCCTCCTTGGAGAAGTGTCTATTCAAATCTTTTGCCCATTTTTTAATTGGGTTGCTTGTCTTCTTAGAGTGGAGTCGTGTAAATTCTTTATATATTTTGGAGCTTAAACCCTTGTCTGAGGTATCATTGGTAAATATGTTTTCCCATACAATTGGTTCTCTTTTTATTTTGATACTGTTTTCTTTAGATGTGCAGAAGCTTTTTATTTTGATGAGATCCCATTTGTTTATTCTTCCCTTTATGTCCCTTGCTCTAGGGGACAT
This sequence comes from Phyllostomus hastatus, assembly GCF_019186645.2. Lineage (NCBI taxonomy): Eukaryota > Metazoa > Chordata > Mammalia > Chiroptera > Phyllostomidae > Phyllostomus > Phyllostomus hastatus. Next base: position 13,040,984 of record NW_025333984.1, on the reverse strand, counting down.
GTCAGTAAAAAAGGTTCTGCATGAAATATCTGAGATTTTCCTACCTATGTTCTCCTCTAGGACTTTAATGGTGTCACGTTTTATATTCACATCTTTTATCCACCTTGAATTTATTTTTGTATAAGGTGTAAGTTGGTGCTCTAGTTGCATATTTTTGCACGTGGCTGTCCACTTCTCCCAACACCATTTTTTGAAGAGGCTATTTTTACTCCATTTTATGTTGCTGACTCCTTGGTAAAATATTAACTGACCATAGAGACTTGGGTTTATTTCCGGGCTCTCTGTTCTGTTCCACTGGTCCATGTGCCTGTTTTTATGCCAGTACCAGGCTGTTTTGATTACAGTGGCCTTGTAGTATAGTTTAGTGTCAGGTGTTATGATCCCTCCTACTTTACTCTTCTTTCTCAAAATTGCAGCAGCTATTCGGGGTTGTTTATGGTTCCATATAAATTTTTGAAGTGTTCTATGTCTGTGAAATAAGCCATTGGTACTTTAATAGGAATTGCATTGAATGTGTAAATTGCTTTGGGTAGTATGGACATTTTGATGATATTAATTCTTCCAATCCATGAACACGGTATATGTTTCCATTTGTTTGTGTTTTCCTTGATTTCTTTCCTGAGTGTTATGTAGTTTTCTGAATGCAGGTGTTTTACCTCTTTGGTTAGGTTTATTCCTAGGTATTTTATTTTTCTTTTTGGTATATCAAATGGGATTTTTTTCTTGGTTCTGCTTCTGCTGTTTCATTGTTGGTGTACAGAAGTGCCTTTGATTTCTGGATATTGACTTTGTATCCCACTGTTTTGCCAAATTCATTTATTAGGTCAATCAGCTTTTTGCTCGAGACTATAGGATTTTCTATTTATATTATCATGTCATGTGCAAACAGTGACAGTTTTGTTTCCTCCTTTCTGATTTGGATGCCTTTTATTTCTTTTCCTTGTTTGATCGCTGTGGCTAAAACTTCCAGTACTGTATTGAATAGAAGTGGTGAAAATGGACAGCCTTGTCTTGTTCCTGATCTTAGTGGAAAAGATTTTAATTTTTGCCCATTGAGTATGATGTTGGCTGTAGGTCTCTCATATATGGCCTTTATTATGTTGAGGAGTGCTCCCTCTATTCCCACTTTGCCTAGTGTTTTAATCATAAATGGGTGCTGTACCTTATCAAATGCTTTTTCCACATCTATTGATATGATCATGTGGTTTTTGTGTTTTCTTTTGTTTATGTGATGTATTACATTTACTGATTTGCGAATATTGTACCATTCTTGCATCCCTGGAATGAATCCCACTTGGTCATGGTGTAGGATCTCTTTAATGTATTGATGGATGCGGTTTGTCAGTATTTTTGTTGAGGATTTTAGCGTCAATGTTCATTAGCGATATTGGCCTGAAGTTTTCTTTCTTTGTTGTGTCTTTATCTGCTTTTGGGATTAGTATGATGTTGACCTCATAAAAAGAGTTTAGGAGTCTTCCATCTTTTGGGATTTTTTGGAATAGTCTGTGAAGGATAGGGGTTAGCTCTTCCTTAAATGCTTTGTAGAATTCTGTGAAACCATCTGGTCCAGGGCTTTTGTGTATTGGTAGTTTTTTGATTACTGCTTCAATTTCTTTTGCTGTTATTGGTCTGTTCAGGCTTTCTGCTTCTTTTTCATTGACTTCTGGAAGATTATATTTTTCTAAAAATTTGTTCATTTCACCTAGGTTTCAAATTACTTGGCATACAGTTCTTCATAGAAATTTCTTACAATCCTTTGTATTTCTGTGGTATCAGTTGTAATCTCTCCTCTTTCATTTCTGATTTTGTTTATTTGGGTCCTTTCTCTTTTTTTCTTCATGAGTCTGCTTAAAGGCTTGTCAATTTTGTTTATCTTTACAAAGAACCATCTCCTGGATTCATTGATCCTTAGAATTGTGCTTTTAGTCTCTATGTCATTTAATTCTGCCTTGATCTTGGTTATTCCCTTCCTTCTACTTGCTCTGGGCTGTCTTTGTTGTTGTTCCTCAAGTTTTGTAGGTGTAGGGTTAGGTTGTTTGTTTAAAATGTTTCTAACTTTCTTAGGTAGGCCTGTATCGCTATGAACTTCCCTCACAGGACTGCCTTCACTGTGTCCCATAAGTTTTGGGTTGTTGTGAGTTCATTGTCATTTGTTTCCAGAAACCTTTTTATTCCCTAATTTCATTCTTGACCCATTCATTGTTTAATAGCATGCTATTTAATCTCCATGATTTTGAGTGTTTTGGTTTTTTTTTTTTCCCTTGGGGTTAGTTTTTACTTTCAGTCCCTTGTGGTCAGAGAAAATGCTTGGTATGATTTCAGTTTTCTTGAAATTGTTGAGGCTTGTTTTGTGTCTTATGATGTGGTCTATCTTTGAAAATGTTCCATGTATATTTGAAAAGTGTATATTTGTGTATATTTGAAAAGTGAATATTTGTGTATATTTGAAAAGTGAAATGTGTATTTAGCTTCTTTGGTATGGAGGGCTCGGTATATATCAGTTAAGTCCATTTCATCTAGGGTATTGTTCAATGCCACAATATCTTTGTTGATATTTTGTTTGGAAGATCTGTCCAATTTTGACAGTGGGGTGTTAAAATCCCCTACTATAATTGTGTTGCTGTCAATATGTTTCTTGAAGTCCTCTAAGATTTTCTTTATGTATTTGGGTGCTCCTATGTTGGGTGCATATATATTTACAGTGTTTAAGTCTTCTTGGTGGATTCTTCCCTTGAGTATTATGAAGTGACTTCCTGAGTCTCTTTTTATGGCCCTTTTTTGAACGTCTATTTTGTCTGATATGATTATTGCTGTCCTGGCTTTTTTTTCCTGTCCATTTGCTTGGAAAATTTGTTTCCAGCACTTCACTTTCAGCCTGTGTAGATCTTTTGTTCTGAGGTGGGTCTCTTGTAGGCAGCATATGTGTGGTTCATGCTTTCTTATCCATTCAGCTATTCTATGTCTTTAGATTGGAGCATGTAATCCATTCACGTTTAAGGTTATTATTGATAGGTACTTATTCATTGTCATTTTTGTACCTGTGTTCCTATCTATCTATCTATCTATCCATCTATCTATCTGTCTTTTCCTTCATTTCCTTAAAGCAGTCCCTTTAGCATCTCTTGTAGAGCTGGTTTGGTGGAGGTGTATTCTTTTAGACTTCTTTTGTCTGGGAAGCTTCTTATTTGAATGAGAGCCTTTCGGGGTAAAGTAGCCTTGGTTGCAGGCCTCTGGTTCTCATTACTTGGATTATTTCTTGTCATTCTCTTCTGATTTGGAATGTTTCCATTGAGAAGTCAGCTGCTAATCTTATTGGGGCTCCCTTGTATGTTACTTCCTGTTTCTCCCTTGCTGCTTTTAAGATTCTCTTTTCTCTTGGCATTTTGCCATTTTAATTATGATGTGTCTTGAAGTGGGCCTCTTTGGGTTCCACTTGATTGGGACTCTCTGTGTTTCCTGGATTTGTGTGACTTATTATCTGATCAAAGTAGGGAAGTTTTCCATCATTACTTTTTCTTTTCTTTTTTTTTAAAGTTTTATTTATTTATTTTTAGAGAGGGAATGGAGGGAGAAAGAGAGAGAGGGAAACGTGAATGTGCAGTTGTTGGGGACTGTGGCCTGCAACCCAGGCATATGCCCTGGCTGGGAATCGAACCTGCGATACTTTGGTTGGCAGCTCGTGCTCAATCCACTGAGCTACACCAGCCAGGGCTCCATCATTACTTTTTCAAATAGGTTTTCTATCCGTTGCTCTTCTTCTCCTTCTGGCATCCCTATTATATGGATATTATTACATTTCATATTGTCTTGCATTTCTCTTAATCCCTCTTCATTCTTTCTGAGCCTCTTTTCCTTTTCTTGCTCTTTCTGGGTGTTTTTTTCTACTTTGTCCTCCAATTTGCTGATCCGGTCTTCTGCTTCATCAGTCCTGCTTTTCATTCCTTCTACTGTGTCCTTCAGTTCAGAAATTGTATTCTTCATTTCCTCTTGGCCTTTGTTGATAGTTTCTATTTCCTTTTTCATGTTGATATAGTTTCCAGTGAGTTCATTGTAGCTTCCCTGTAGTTTCTGGTAGCTTACTGTGAGCTCATTGAGCTTCTTGACAATCATTGCTTTGAACTCAATATCTGATAGTTGAGTTGCCTCTATTTCATTTAGCATTCTTTCTGAGGCTTGCTCCTTTCCTTTCATTTGGGAATTGTTTCTTTGTCTTCCCATTGTTTGTGAAACTGTTCTTGTCAGCCTCAGCTTCTTAAATTGATCTGTTCTGGCTCCCTGGGTTTATAGTGTGAACTTCTGTGGTAGAATACCTGTGAGAATCAGTGGTGCAGTCTCCTTGATCTCCCAAGCTCACTGGTATCGGGTTGTTGTTTAAGTTGGCTGTGTGTTTGTCTTTGGGTTTTGATTATTGTTGGGTCTTTCTTTGGTGGTTCCTTCCCACCAGCTGGTTAAATGAGGGTCACTCTGACCACCACCTGTTGTATTTTGTTGTGCTGGTGAGGGTCAATTGTGTTGAAGCTGGTTCTTCCGTGTGTGTAAGGTTTTGAGGATTCTCTCTTGCTCTTGTTCAGTTGTTTGTATTGGGTACTGTCTCTACTGTTTAGCTGTATTTCCAGATAGGTCCTGAATTGAGGTTTGCATGGTTCCATTCCCTACTTCACCTTCTTCTGTTGTTATCTGTTAGTGGTTCCTTTGTTGTTGGGTTTCCTCTTCCAGTGGGTATCCTAGTGTTTACAGCTTCCACCTACTCTCATGCCACATACAAGGTAAATCTGAATTAGAACTGGGATCAAGGAGTTGTTTGATGTCCATTCTGGAGTTCTGACCACTCTCTCCTGCTACTTCAAAGGAGATCACCTTGTATCTGAGATCTCAGGAGCCACTTTGTTACAAGACTGCTGGAAGCCTTTTTAGTTGCTTCTGCGCCTATAGTGGGCTGTTCTGAGGTGTGTATATGGCTTCTCAGGTACTGACTGCGTCGGACAAAGCAGTAACCTCTGCCGTTTGAGGTGCCATGGTCAGCCTGCAAACAGACCTCCTTGCTTTTGTTTGCTGTTCTTCATTTCTGTCTCACTTTGCTTTTCCTCTCACTCTGGATTTCTTGGAATAATGCCCTGATTTTTCTGTTTGTTTGTTTCTCACCTCTGCTAGAATATAAGTTCTAACTTATATGGGTATGTCTATATGGGTATGTCAATGAGTATGTCTATCATGTTTATTTTTGTGATCCAAGAAATTCCCAATTCCTGTATTGAGTAATTGTTCAAGGTGAATGCCAATGAATGCCAAAGCCAGGATCTCGACTGATTTCATCAGAGATAGGTAGGATTACGTATTTTATATCTTTGTTTTCACCTCTTCAGAACAGCCCTAAAAAGAAGTACCAGGAGTCTGAATCCTCTCTCAGTTGCAAGTTTTATAGCTGGCTCTGTGCCGCTGAATGACCGCTTCCTACAGAGTGGGTTTTTCATGGTTCACCCAGGAGGCAAGACCTATGAGGCCTGCAGTGCCCCAGCATGTTTGGAAGTGCTGGGTGCAGCAGCTGAATAGTCACCGGGGGCTCTGCTGCTATCAAGTCCACTACTGTGAAGACTAGGACATTAGTGAGAACTGACAAGAAAGGAAACAAGCTCTGTGAAAACAACAAGCAGTCCTTTAAGATTACAATTGAGCTGAAAACTCCAACTTGTTTCTTGAAGAAAAGAAAGGAGGGGAAAGGTGAACAGAGGGTTGAGGGTATGATGAATCTTTGTGAAACTTGCATCTGATTGTCACATAGGTTCCCTGGGGCTGCTTGGAAAAACAGGCCTTTGATTTTTTTATTTTGTTTTCACAGCCAGGAGTTTCATGTAGTGATTAAATCTCAGCATTGTGTTCATAAATCAAAGAGAAAAGCAAGAGAGAAACTTGCACCTCAAAAAACTTTTCAGATGTATGTATATGTGTGTGTATATATCCATATATATACATACACACATATGTACGTATAAATATATATAAAATATATAATTATATATATTAATATATATACACAAATATATACATATATATATATATTTTTAAGAAGTCCTGAGAGGAGAAAGAGAATCAAACAAAATGAATACAAACAAATTAGCTGGACATGCAACTAAGCTATGATTCACCCAGAGTTTAAACAAATCACAAATTTCACAATTTAATATAGGGGAAGGGGCAGAACAACAAACAAATAATACATGTCTCAACCTCACTAATAAAATGTGGCAAGACCTTATTGACTTAGAGGGTACAGATGAAAGCTAAATAAATTTTTAAATCAATGATGATTATTGTGAGTGTCAGTCCTGGCTGTGCTGCTGGGGCAATTTCTGCTACATCTCACTGCAGCATAGAGTTAAGTCACGGCTTCTCTGTACAATGTTGCAAGTTTTAGTGTGGAAAGTTGCAAAGAAAAAAAAACACTAGAAACCCCAAATAATAATAACAAAAATTTAACAATCATCATAAAAAATTAAAGGATGCATAAACTGGTTTTAACTAAGCAGACCACACTTGGTGTGAAGTGTTATGGGTATCATTGGTTCTGATACGTATTTACCTAGCCCACAGGTGGCAAACACAAGGGCTGCAGGCTGATTCCAGCCTTCCACCTTGTTTTATCTGGCCTGGCACCTTGTTTCTACCTGGTGGCAGCGCCAAGCTCCTTGCCCCAGTTAAGGAGTAGTTACATTTATATAGTCCTCAAATTACATTAGACTTTTTGAAGGCAACTGTGAGGCTGATGTGGTCCCTGGTGAAAATGAGTTTGACACTCCTACTCTAGAGTAAATAAAAACCTTGTTATGAGACTAGTTCATACATCCCTAATACTGTTAAAAGTTATATACCTCCACTTCTTTCCTTTCACATGCAAAGAGATCACTTTTCATTATTTCCAGACTATGTATCTTCCTTTGAAGTCTGGGTGGTTGGATTTTGGTTACCAACAACTGGTGAGGAAATGGTAGAAAAGGGTCTGTGTTACTGTGCTGCAAACTTACACTGAGTGTGTAGGAGGTGCACTCAGGGCCACAAGGTCAAGGGTCCTGGGAAGGGAGCGGGGTATAGGAGCTCCCCTAGGAGCAAGGCAAGGGGTTCTGAGGGGTGGAGCTGCACAGGAGGCATGGGTAGCACGAAGCCTCAGGTATCCTGGAGTCCCATCTGAAGGACAGGATGTTGAACAAGCTCAGTTACAGTAGCATATATTTCTTTTCATTGCTGGCACCTACAGTGAGGGAAGTATACTGCCTGCATAGGGTGCTAAAAAAAATCTTGCCTTTTTTGCATCCAGGGGTTTGTTATTTCAGAGACTACAAACAACACATTTATGAAAGATCTATCCATTGTTGACAGTGGGGTGTTGAAGTCCCCTACAGTGACTTCGTTTTTGTCAATATCTTGAAGTCCTTTAAGCTTTTCTTTATGTATTTAGATCCTTCTATGTTGTGTGCATATATGTTTACAAGGGTAATATTCTGTTGTTGCATTGTTCCTTCGAGTATTTTGTAGTGACCTGCTTTGTCCTTTTTTATGCCTTTTGTTTGGAAGTCTATTTCATCTAATACAAATATTGCTACCCCAGCCTTCCTTTTGTGTCCATTTGCTTGGAATATATTTTCTGTCCTTTCACTTTCAACCCGTATAAATCTTTTGTTCTTAGGTGAGTCTCTTGTAGACAGCATGTATGTGGGTTGTGTTTTCTTATCCATACAGCTACCCTGTGTCTTTTGATTGGAGCACTTAATCCATATATATTTAAGGCTATTATTGATAGGTACCACTGTATCCATACCTGTGTTTTTCTTTCTCTCTTCCTCCCTCTCCGTCTCTCTCCTTCATTTTATAGCAGTCCCTTTAGCATCTCTTATAGTATGGGCTTGGTGGAGACATACTCTTTAGCCTTCTTTTGTCTGGGAAACTCTTTATTTCACCTTCCATTTTAAATGAGAGCCTTCCTGGATAGTCTTGATTGTAGTCTTTCCTTTTTATTACCTGAAATATTTCATGTCAATACCTTCTGGCTTGTAGTGTTTCTGGTGAGAAATCAGCTGATAGCCTTATTGGAGCTCTCTCCCATCCAAGTGGTAACCAGGCCTGAATGACCCTGCTTAGCTTCCGAGATTAGACGAGATTGGGCGCATCGAGGGTGGTATGGCCATTGACTGGAGCTCTGTTTTATGTTACTTGCTATTTCTCCCTTGCTGCCTATAAGAAACCCTCCTTGTCTTTAACATTTGGCATTAAATTATGATATGTCTTGCAGTAGGCCCATTTGGGTTCATCTTGATTCAGACCCTCTGTTCTTCCTGAGCTTGTGTGACATTTTTCCTCATGAAGTTAGGGAAGTTTTCTGTCATTATTTTTTCAGACAGGTTTTGTACCACTGGCTCCTTTTCTTTTCCTTCTCATATTCCTGTGATGTGAATGTTGTTCTGTTTCATGTTGTCCTGAAGTTCCCTTAAAGTATCCTCATTCTTTTTCAATCTTTTTTCATTTTGTTGCTTTGTCTGGGTATTTCTTTTCACTTTCTCTTCCAGTTTGATGATTTAGTCATCTGCTTCATCTTGCCTGCTTTTAATTCCTCCTAGTGTATTTTAAATTTCTGATATTGTATTCCTCATTTGTTTGTGATGCTTTTTTAAAAGATTTTATTTATTTATTTTTAGAGAGGGGAAGGGAGGGAGAAAGAGAGAGAGAGAAACATTAATGTGTGGTTGTCTCTCACGTGGCCCCCACTGGGGACCTGGCCCATAAGCCCAACCCAGGGCATGTGCCCTGACTGGGAATCGAACCTATGATGCTTTGGTTGGCAGCCCACACTCAATCCACTAAGCTACAGCAGCCAGGTTGTGATTCTTGTTCATAGTTTCTTTGTCCTTTTTCATGCAGCTGTAGTTCCCACTAAGTTCCTTGTAGTTCTCATTGAGTTCCTTGAGCATCCTTATAACCATGATTTTGAATTCTATGTCTGATAGATTGCTTGCCTCAATTTCATTTAGCTCTTTTTTGGGAGATTCCTCCATTCCTTTGATTGAGTGTTCTTTCTTTGTCTCCTCATTTTACGTGACTCTTTTTGGTTGTTTCTGCATTTCATGTTGCTCTGCTTTGCCTGCCTGTCTTTGTGGGGTGGTAGAAGTTCTGTGGGATTCAGTGGTGTAGTCTGTTTGATATCTTGATCTGGATGTTCTAGGGTTGCCCTTTATTCAGTTTGTGTGGGCTTTCTTGGTGTGCTTGGACTTTGCTTATTGGTGGCTCATTCATTGGTGGGTTGTCACTCCAGTGATGACTGGGAGTCACAACTCCTGCCATATCTTCTTTGTTGTTGTAAAGATGTTGGTTAATAAAGCAATATTACCATAAACCAAGCCCACACCAACAAAATGCCCCCTAACTCATCAACAATATCAATGGAAATTGAGCAAACATTAATAAAGGTGGAGAGAGATTAAGAATATTATAAGACAGGAAAAAGGTAATATGAGATGACTAAAGGAGGGAAAAATGATTTTGATTGGGAAGAGGGAGGAGAAATAATAAGGGTAAGGAATAGAAACAAGGTGAAGAATGGGAGAAAATAAAATTTAAAATGTAAGTAAAACAGGGAAGGGTGATGGCAAAATGGAGTAAGACAAGGGAAGAGTATACTATGAGGTTTGAAATAAAATTAAGAAGGTATTGACCAAAGGGAACATAATTGCAGAAAACCACAGCAGGGTCAATAACAATGACAGCTAAACAAAGATTAATAGAGGTGTAAAAGGAATAAGATGTTGTACAAAAGAGAATGTGAGATGTCTACAGTAAAGAAAATTACTTCAAGAGGATGGGGGAGGGAAACTATAAGAGTAAGGTATAGAATTCAGGCTAAGAAAGGGAAAAAATTAAAATAAACTTCATAACTGAAATGAGCAAGGGCAGGAGGCAGGCAAAATGGTGCAAGACATGGGGAGAGTAACCTATGTGATTTGAAGTACAAGAAAAAGTGAATAAATAGGAATACCAATTAAGAAAAACAGCAATAACCATAATATCCACATCTAACAAGCCATAGTTGCAAAGGTGTAAAGGAAATAAGAATATTATAAGAGAGGGATAAGAATGTGAGTTCACTAAAAGAAAGAAGAATGCTTTTGAGAGGATAGAGGGAGGAAAAATAGTGAGAGTAAGGAATAGGAACAAGGCATAGAGTGGGGGAAAATAAAGTTTTCAACATTAATAAGAAAGGTCAGGAAGAAGGCAAAATGGAGTAAGACAAGGGAAGGGTGCAATGTGAGATTTGAATTAATAATGAAATGAAGAATAATTTGAATAAAAATAAAAAATGAAAGGCCAAAAGTCATGAGTTAGTTGGAATACAATTGAAGCAAAAGGAGAAATATTAAAGGTCTATGTGAAGGGAAGAGAAGAAAAGAAGAAAAAAGAAACCCTGCTGATTCTGAAGGAGAGTGAGGTGAAATTCATCTCAGCAGCGTTTGGTGTATGTCTTCTGTCTCTTCTTTCTGGATTCCCCTCTGGATTGTCCAATGTCTGGCATCACCACCTGTATCTCCACCTGCCTCTAGAGGGAGCTCCTGTTGCAATCGGGAGGGTGCAACCCCTGGGTCTCCCCTGGCAGGCACTGTTCAGTCTTCTTGGAAAATCGTGGATGTGTTCCCCCTGCACCACCCATCTTGGCCTGCCCCAGCTTATTTCCAATAACGTATAGTTTCTGACTAAATAGCTGTCTGTGTCATGGCAATCTGTGTAAGAGTGTCAGCTCTCTCCTGCTTGGTGTTGATGGCAGCTGCATATGTCAGCTGAGGTTGGATGGGACCCTGAGTCCCCCTTGCTGCAGTGCTTTCTGATCTCCCTGCTTTGCTGGCCTCAGTGAAATAGGACCCTAGGAACCACTGTATTTTGTCTCCCTGAGAGAAGTTCAAAATGGGCCCTTTAGGTATTCCTTTTGCTATCTTTCTCTTGTGGAAATGCACCCTGCAGTGTTCTTGAGCCTGCGCAGCCTGTTTTGTGGATCTTCCCCACTCTTGCAGGGGGTGGGGACTGGGTGCAACCTTCCATTCCCCGAGGTTCTGCTAGGGATGGTGGCTCAGTCTGGCTTTAAATAATCTCAGGTGTACTGTACCCAGTCTACTGCCCTCACAGTATACAGAGGCCCGCACTCTCCACTCTGCATAGCTCTGCCAGGCTGGGGCCAAGAAATCCTCTTGCTTTGCACCTTTTTGATCCATCTGCCCAACTGCTCTGATTGAGAGCAATCCGTGCCCTTACTCCTTTCCCCTTGCTGGCAGGGCAGCTGTGTGTGGGGTCTCTGCCCAGCACACCTCAGCTCCCCTTTTTAAAAAGCTTCTCTGGGTGCTCCCACCGAAGTGCTGAGTCACTGACCAGTTTTCTGTACACACCACTTCTCCAAAAACTCAAGAGTTAATTAGTTATGGCTAGCCATGGCCTGCCTCCTCTACCAGACCCAGGTGCAGATAGTGTCTGTCTGCCTGTCTGTCTGTCTGTCTCTCTGTCTCTCTTTCTCTCTGGCTCTCTTCCAGTTGGCATTTGCCACTGCTGCTGTCTGGTTTTCTAAATGGCATTAAAATTTCAGAAGATCAGCTCACTCAGAAACCTTAGGGTACAAGATATTTTCTGCACTTCAGGGTTTCTCTTGTCATTGAAAGACACATTTAGGCAGTTGTAGTAATTTCTCTTTCTAGTGATTTAAAAACTTCAACAATAAAAAAAGTTAAAAGAAAAAATTTCTATTTCTAAAGTAAGTCATTTCCTTATAACTAGTGTGAGGCCAAATATTTATGCTCAATTAAATATTAAATTAATTCAAAAGCAAATAATACTTAATAATATTGAAAAAGTTTTAAACATCAAGATTGATATCCCTCCAAAACCTTATATTTACAGGCAAATGTTGTTCTTTATCACTTCTGAACAAATACTCAGGTTTAATCAAATTGTTTTAAAGTCCCAGTATTTATCAGCCTAAGGTAGATAAATGTTTAAGAATCTTGTTTCAATTTACATGTTATTTCAAGACACATTTAACTGTTTTCTAAAGCTTTGCATTTTCAGCTACCACCTACAAAGATTTTGAGCCTTGTTTTTCTTTGTACTTGAAAGAAGGGGAGCTAGAACTCTTCATCATGTTTAATCTGTTAAACCTGCTGTGAAAGCCATGACTTGGAGGTGTGTTCTAAATGAACTGTGGGGATTGATCCAGGATTTAGAATTTTTTGATCTCAACTTTATGCTGCAATAAAACAGTATCAGAAGTGCACATTTCATGGTATAAAATATGAAACACTTTTACAACTTACCTAAGGTAATGTATGCACCTTTTAGAAATTTGATGTGTGTTCAAGTGAAGCATATTAGAATAGCTATAGGTTGACACATTTTTTTCTGGAATTAAGAGTATTTGTATGGGGTTTTATTTGTTTACAAATAATCAGACTATAATGTTTAAACATGCAAAACAATCAACATAATGTTGCACTTGTTTACTAAAGATATACTTGAAGTTGTTCCATGGGTACACATGTAGACACAACATACATGCAAATTCCTGCATTGAGAATCCTGAAGCTGGTAGTTTTGGTCAGAAAGATTGTTAACCTGTCATGAAGGTATAAAATAATTTAGCAGTGAATGTTTTTCTGTACCGTTCATGTGCAATGATACTCTAAATTCCACTATATACTACATGAAAATAAGTGGACATTCCAGAGCATAGATGCGCTTAATTATTACTAAACCAATGATTTTTGAAAATTAGTGATGCATTTGTTATAGAGTATAATTCATCATTTACAGTATATTTTAGGTGGTGGCATCATAATAATAGAAGGTGAATAAAGTATTCCCAATAAATTTATATAGCATTGAAGAATTACATCTTCTGTGGACATAAGTGTATTTCATATTGTAATAAATTTTTTTCTCTTTAAAACATGATCCTATCTCCAAATACAGTTATATTTGGAGATACTAGGGAGTTAAGACTTCAACATGAATTTTGGGAGGGCCACAATTCAGCCCATAACATTAAGCCATATGTACTAGAAACATTTGTTAAGAATGTACTCATTAGGAATGTTAAGAATCCCATGCTCCATCCTAGATCCACTGATTCAGAATTTGCTTGTTGCTAGTCTTAGGACACATGGGTGGTTTGGCTGAAAAAACCCTTTGAATGGTAGGACTTCACATGCTTCTCCTTACCCGAGTATGTATGTCTGGAGGGAAGTCATGCTTCTTTGCCCCTGTGAATCCTAGGAGGGAAAACTTCCACCCTTTCATTCTGCTCCTCTTAACCTCTTGACACAGGCCAGGCCCTGATATGTATACTACATCTGTCATAACAGAGGTAGGGTACATAAATTCCCATTCAACTCCACAGATTAGAAGGCATGTACTATTGTCTACTCTCAGTTGTCTTCAGTTGACCTTATATTTTTACGCATATGGGGCTTTTTGCTTCTCGGTTCATGAGATATTGGTTTGTAATTTTCCTGTACTGTTTTGGTCTGGTTTTGTTATTAGGGTAATGCTAGTGTCATCAAATGCATTGGGAAGTGTTTGTTCCTCTCTTATTTTCTGATAGAGATTGTATAGAATTGATGTTATTTCTTTAAATGTTTAATGGTAAAACAATTGGAACCTATAGGAAGTCTGTCCAGAAAAAGTCCACCATTGTTAATATAACAAGACTGGTTTGCACGACATCAATGTAACCTGGCAGCCAAGCAGAGTGAACTAGAATGCACATGTGTGAACAGTGACAACTTCACTGTACTAGTCAGTGGGAGCAGTAGACACCATTGAGTGAGCATGTGTACTGTGTGACCATCAGATTCAAAGTGACTGAGCAAGAAGAACAACAAATCTACATCGAATTTTGTGTTAAACTTGAACATTCCTCTGTGGAAACTGTTAGATGAATCAGAATGCCACAGTTATGGGCAAGTGGTGATTGGCAGCTTCATCACAACAATGTGCCTGCTCATGCATCATGTCTCATGCAGAGTTTTTTGGCAAAACATCAAATCACTCAGGTGACTCAGCCTCCCTACAGGAGGTGCTCTGTGACTTCTGGATTTCCCCAAAACTAAAATCGCCTTTGAAAGGGAAGAGGTTTCAGATCTTTGATGAGATTCAGGAAAATAAAATGAGGCAGCTGATGGCAATTGGGAGAACTGTGTAAGGTCCCAAGGTGCCTACTTTGAAGGGGACTAAGACATCATTGTCCTATGTACAACATTTCTTCTCATATCTTCTTCAAGAAATGTCTCTTTTTCATAGTACATGGTTGAATACCTTCTGGACAGAATTATACTTGGTTTTTGGAAGTTTTTAAAAATAAGACTTTAATATCTTTAATATTTATAGAAATATTCAGGTTATATATTTAATCTTGGATGAGTTTTCATAATTTGTGGTTTTCAAAGAATTAGTCCATTACTCCTAAGGTTTCAAATTTAGCACATAGTGTTATTTGTAGTATTCCCTTGTTTTCCTTCTAATGTCTGAGGCATTTCTGCTGATAGTCTCTATTTTCATTTCTGGTATTGGTAATTTGTGTTTTATATTCTTTACTTTATCAGTCTTTGTCAGGTTTATTAATTTAATTGTTCTTTTCAAATGTGAGCTTTTATTTTGATTGGATTGGTCAAAAAGTCTGTTTAGTTTTTTCCATTAAAAAAAGACTCATTTTTAATTTTCACAACAACGTTATTGATTTGGATATTTTAAGTATGTCCACTGTCTCCCGCATGGTATAATGTTGATTGTTTTCACTTAATGTCCCAATTTGATTGCTATCAACTTCAACTGGTGTACCCAACCATAGCACATCATCCAGCGAGAAATCACCAGCATGAAACTTTGCAAACCACTTTTGACACATTTGATCAGTCACACCACCTTCTCCACATACTGCACAAATCTTTTTTTTTGTATGTTTCAGTTGTGTTTTTACCTTTCTTGAAATAATAAAACATAATATGCTGAAAACGTGTACTTTCTTCCATCTTCAATATTTAAATGGCTATACAAAAATTCACCAATTTTGATAAGATTTTAAAAAATGCACATGGATGTGACAGCTGTCACAATACAATCTAATAAAATTGCTTTGAATGAAGTTAAAGACAAGTAAGTGCTACTGGAGCCATGTTATGGGAAAAAAAAACTGTAGCCAACCCAATATTTTTATCTTATCTATTTTTTTCTTTTCAATTTCATTAGTTTTTACTCTTATCTGTATTCTTTTCTTCTGATTGCTTTGAGTTTATTTCTAGTTTCATAGGGTAGAAGTTTCAATTATTGATTTGAGATTTTCCCTCTTTTCTAATATAAGCATTCATTGCTGTAAATTTCTCTGTAAGGATTACTTTAGCAGCTTCCCATAATTTTGATGTTTTCCTTTTATTCTGTTTTATTATTTAATAACCCTTGTTAATTTTTCCATCTTTTGTCTCTCTGAATATATTTTAGAAAGAAATCTATTGCTGTTCCTTCGAATTTACTTATCTTTCTTCTACAGTTCCTATTTGCTTTTAATCTATCAACTGTGCTTTTCACTTCAGATACCATAATTTTCATCTCTAGAAGCTTCATTTGAGGTTTTTTATATCTTTCATTTCTCTTCTGATGCTCATATTTTTACCTACCTTCTTGAACATATGGAGCATATTTATCATAGCTATTTTAATTTCCTGTATCTATCTTATTGATCATGTCTTGGTCTCTTTCTGTTGACTTTTCTCTGATTAGGGGTCATTTATTTTTGTGCTTCTTTTTGTGACTAGTAACGTGGTCCTGAATGCTAGGCATTATTAGGTTTTTGTTATTTGGTTGCTAAATTTTGTTGTATTCCTTTAAATCGTGTTGGATTTACTTTTCTTGTTATGCAGTTAAGTTACTTGGAATTAGTTTGATCTTTTCAGCTTCCGGCACTTGGCTATTGTAAATTGTGCTGCTATGAACATTGGTGTGTATAGGTTCTTTTGTATTGGTGATTCAGGGTTCTTAGGCTATAATCCCAGCAGTGGGATTGCAGTGGGACAAAAGGCAGATCAATTTTTAGTTTTCTGAGGAAATTCCATACTGCTTTTCATAGTGTCTGCACCAGTCTGCATTCCCACCAAGAGTGCACTAGGGTTCCCTTTTCTCCACATTCTCTCCAATACTTTTGAAGATTTATTTTTGATTTATTTATGATGGCCATTCTCACTGATGTGAAGTGGTATCTCATTGTGGTTTTAATTTTCATTTCTCTGATGGCTAGTGATGCTGAGCATCTTTTCATGTGTCTCTGGGCCCTCTGTGTGTCCTCCTTGGAGTAGTGTCTGTTTAAGTCTTTTGCCCATTTTTTAAAAAATAGGATTGTTTGTCTTCCTGGAGTGGAGTCATGTGAGTTCTTTATATATTTTGGAGATCAAACCTTTGTGTGAGCTATCATTGTCAAATATGTTTTCCCATACAGTTGGTTCTCTTTTAATTTTAATGCTATTTTTTAAGCCATGCAGAAGCTTTTTAATTTGATGAGGTCCCATTTGTTTATTTCCTTTATGTCCCTTGCTCTAGGGGACATATTGGTAAAAATATTGCTGTGTGGAATGTCTGAGATTTTCCTGCCTAAGTTTTCCTCTAGGACATTTATGGCATGACAACTTATATTTAAGTCTTATCCACCTTGAATTTATTTTTGTGTATGGTGTGAGTTGATGATCAAGTTTCATTTTTTTGCATGTAGCTGTCCAGATCGCTCAACACCATTTGCTGAAGAGGCTACTTTTACTCCATTTTATGCTTCTGCCCCCTTTGTCAAATATCAATTGGCCATAGAGACATGGATTTATTTTTGGACTCTCTGTTTGGTTCCATTGGTCTATGTATCTGTTCTTATGCCAGTAGCAGAGTGTTTTCATTACAGTGGCCTTGTAATACAGTTTGATATCAGGTATTGTGATCCCTCGTACTTTGTTCTTCTTTCTCAAAATTGCTGAGGCTATTTGAGGTCATTTATGGTTCCATATAAATTTCTGAAATGTTTGTTCTTTATCTGTATAATATGCCACTGGTACTTTAATAGGGATTGTGTTGAATCTATAAATTGCTTTGAGTAGTATGGCCATTTTGATGATGTTCATTCTTCCGATCCATGAGCATGGTATCTGTTTCCATTTGTTTGTGTCTTCCTTAATTTCTTTCTTCACTTGTGTAGTTTTCTGAGTACAGGCTTTTTACATCTTTGTTTAGGTTTATCCCTACATACTTTATTTTTCTTGTTGCTATACCAAATGGGATTTTTTTCATGATTTCTGTTTCTGATATTTCCTTGTTGGTGTACAAAAATGCCTTTGATTTCTGAATATTGATTTTGTATCCCACTGTTTTGCCAAATTCACTTATTAGCTTTAATAGTTTTATGGTGGAGTCTATAGTATTTTCTATGTACACTATCATAGCATCTGCAAACAATGACAGTTTTGTTTCCTCCTTTCCAATTTGGATGCCTTTTATTTCTTTTTCTGGTGTAATTGCTGTGGTTAGGACTTCCAATACTATGTTGAATAGGAGTGGTGAAAGCAGACATCCTTGTTTTCTTCCTGATCTTAGTGGGAAAGCTTTTAGTTTTTGCCCATTGAGTATGATGTTGACTGTAGATTTCTCATATATGGCCTATATTATGTTGAGGAATGCTCCATCTATTCCCCCTTTGCTGAGTGTTGCTTTTTCTGCATTTATTGATATGATCATGTGATTTTTATCTTTGCTTTTGTTTATGTGATGTATTAAGCTTATTGACATGTGAATATTTTACTATCTTTGCATCCCTGGGATGAATCCCACTTGATCATGGTGTATGATCTTTTTAATGTATTGTTGAATTCAGTTTGCCAATATTTTGTAGAGGATTTTAGCGTCTATGTTCATCAGTGATATTGGCCTGAAGTTTTATTTCTTTGTTATGTCTTTATCTGGTTTTGGGATTGGGATGATGCTGACTCCATAAAAAGAGTTTGGGAGTTGTCCTTCTTCTTGGATTTTTTGGAATAGTCTGTGAAGGACAGGGGTTAGCTCTTCCTTAAATGCTTGGTAGAATTCTCCTGTGAAACTGTCCGGTTCAGGGCTTTTGTGTGCTGGGAGTTTTTTGATTCCTGTTTGATTTCATCAGCTGTTATTGGTCTGTTCAGGCATTCTGCTTCATCTTCATTAAGTTTTGGAAGATTATATTTTTCTAGAAATTTGTCCATTTCACCTAGGTTTTCAAATTTCTTGGCATATAGTTCTTCATAGTAATTTCTTACAATTCTTTTTATTTCTGTGGAATCAGCTGTAATCTCTCCTCTTTCATTTCTGATTGTGTTTATTTGGGTCCTCTTTTTTTCTTGATGAGTCTGGTTAAAGACTTGGCAATTTTGTTTAACTTTTCAAAAACCAGCTCCTGGATTTATTGATCCTTAGAATTGTGCTTTTAGTCTCTATGTTGTTTAATTCTGCTCTTATCTTGGTTATTTCCTTCATTCTACTTGCTCTGGCCTGTCTTTGTTGTCATTCCTCCAGTTTTTGTAGGTGTAGGGCTAGGTTGTTTATTTGAAGTGTTTCTACCTTTTTTTTTTAGGTATGCCTGTATCACTATGAATTTCCTTCTCAAGACTTCTTCGCTGTGTCCCATGAGTTTTGGATTGTTGTGAGTTCATTTTCATTTGTTTCCAGAAACTTTTGGATTTATTCCTTAATCTCATTCTTGACCCATTCATTGTTTAATAGCATGCTATTTAATCTCCAAGAGTTTGAGTGTTTTTGCATTTTTTCCTTGAGGTTGATTTCTAGTTTCAGTCCCTTATGGTCAGAGAAATGCTTGATATGATTTCAATTTTCTTGAATTTGTTGAGGCTTGTTTTGTGTCCTATCATGTGGTCTGTCTTTGAAAATGTTCCTTGTGCATTTGAAAAGAATGTGTATTTAACTTCTTTGGGATGAAAGGCTCTGTATATATCGATTAAGTCCATTTGATCTAGGACATTGTTCCGTACTGCAGTATGTTTGTTGATATTTTGAAAGATCTGTCCATTTTTGACAGTGGGGTGTTAACATCCCTTAGTATAAGTGTGTTGCTGTCAATAACTTTTTTGAAGTCCTCCAAGATTTTCCGTATGTATTTGCGTGCTCCTATATTGGGTACATATATATTCACAGTGTTTATGTCTTCTTAATGGATTCTTCCCTTCTGTAGTATGAAGTGACTTTCTGGGTCTCTTTTTATGGTACTTTTTTTGAAGTTTATTTTGTCTGATATGATTATTGCTACCCCGGCTTTTTTTTTCCTGTCCATTTGCTTGGAATATTTGTTTCCAGTCCTTCAGTTTCAGTCTGTGTAGGTCTTTTGTTCTGAGGTGGGTATCTTGTAGGTAACATATGTATGGGTCATGATTTCTTATTCATTCACCTATTCTATGTCTTTTTAAAAAAGATATTTTATTGATCATGTTATTACAGTTGTCCCATTTTCACCCTTCACTCTCCTCTGCCCTGCACACTCCCTCCCACCCACATTACTCCCCCTTTAGTTCATGTCCATGGGTTGTATGTATAAGTTCTTTGGCTTCTACATTTCCTATACTATTCTTACCCTCCAACTTTTTCTTTTCTACGTACCATATATGCTGCTTATTCTCTGTACCTTTTCCCCCTCTCTCCCCCTCCCACTCCCCTGTTGATAACCCTCCATGTGATCCTCATTTCTGTGGTTCCTGTTCTAGTTGTTTGTTTAGTTTGCTTTTGTTTTTGTTTTAGGTTCAGTTGTTAATAACTGTGAGTTTGCTGCCATTTTACTGTTGATATTTTTTTATCTTCTTTTTCTTAGATAAATCCTTTTAACATTTCATATAATAAGGGCTTGGTGATGATGAACTCCTTTAACTTCACCTTATCTGAGAAGCACTTTCTCTGCCCTTCCATTCTAAATGAAAGCTTTGCTGGATAGAGCAATCTTGAATGTGGGTACCTGCCTTTCGTGATTTGGAGTACTTCTTTCCAGCCCCTTCTTGTCTGTAAGATCTCTTTTGAGAAGTCAGCTGATAGTCTTATGGGCACTCCTTTGTAGGTAACTGTCTCCTTTTCTCTTGCTGCTTCTAGGATTCTCTCCTTCATTTTAATCTTGGGTAGTGTAATTATGATGTGCCTTGGTGTGTTCCTCCTTGGGTCCAACTTCTTTGGGACTCTCCGAGCTTCCTGGACTTCCTGGAAGTCTCTTTCCTTTGCCAGATTGGGGAAGTTCTTTATTATTTGTTCAAATAACTTTTCCACTTGTTCCTCTTCCTCTTCTTCTGGTACCCCTATAATTCAGATGTTGGAATGTTTAAAGATGTCCGGGAGGTTCCTAAGCCGCTCCTCATTTTTTTTTTTTGAATTTTTGTTTCTTTATTCTTTTCTGGTTGGATGTTTCTTTCTTACTTTTGGTCCACACTGTTGATTTATGTCCCAGTTTCTTTCCTTTCACTATTGGTTTTCTGTACATTTTCCTTTATTTCACTTAGTGTAGCCTTCATTTTTTCATCTAATTTGTGACCAAATTTGGCCAATTTTGTGAGCATCCTGATTATCAATGCTTTGAACTGTGCATCTGATAGTTTGGCTATCTCTTCATTGCTTAGTTGTATTTTTTCTGGAGCTTTGATCTGTTCTTTTGTTTGGGCATTTTTTTGTCTTGACACCCCTGTCACATGGGAGAGGGGCAGAGCCTTAGGTGTTCACTGGGGCAGGGTACCCCAGGTCACTGTTGTGAAGCAGTATGTGGGAGAGGGGTCTGAGAGGGAACAGTGGCGCTTGTTCTGCTCTCTGCTGGATTTCAGTCACTTCCTCTGCTTCCCATAAGCAGTTTGGGCCCTTCTCGTGCTGATTCCCATGTGGGTGGTTTGTGTATGTTCTAGGACCCTGTGGGTCTCTCCAATGAACTCTCCTGAGAGGCTGGGAATTTCTCCCTCTGCTGCCTAAACCCCTACAGGTGTTTTCAATCAGTGGTTTGAGGCTTTATTTCCCTGCACTGGGGCCCTGGGTTGTGCAGTCTGTCCCACTCCCCAGTTGTTTCTCCCAGTTTCTCTGTGTGGTAATGTGAGACTGCCCAGGCCCCAATCCACTACCTTGCTGGTTCTACCCACTGCTGCCTTGCCTACCAGCTGCAGCCTGTGCGCCCCACTCCATAATCCGCTGCCTCACTGGGTCTGCCAGGTACTGCCTTGCTGGGAGTCCTCTCTGCCAGGCTGCCTGTCTCCGCCCTTTCTACCAGTCTGGATGAATGTGTCTTTAACTCCTTGGTTGTTGGATTTCCATAGAGTTCAATTTTCTGTCAGTTGTGGTTGTGTTTTGTGTTTAAATTGTTTTTGTCCTTCTTTTAGTTGTGCAAGGAGGCACAGTGTGTCTACCTTTCACCTCCATCTTGGCTGGAGTGTTTAGAGTGTTTTGTTTAGAGTGTTTAATCCATTTACATTTAAGGTTATTACTTATTCATTGCCATGTTTTTGTACCTGTGTTCCTCTCTCTCTCTCACTCTCCCCCCCCCTTTTTAAAAGCAGACCCTTTAGTGTCTCTTGCAGAGCTTGTTTGGAGGAGGTGTATTCTTTGAGGCTTTTTTGTCCGTGCAGCTCCCTATTTGGCCTTCTATCTTGATTGAGAGCCTTGTGGGGTTGAGTAGTCTTGGTTGCAGGCCTCTGGTTCTCATTACTTGGAATATTTCTTGCCATTCCCTTCTGGCTGGGGGCGTTTCCACTGAGAAGTCAGCTGTTAGCCTTATCTGGGCTCCCTTTTATGTTACTTCCTGTTTCTCCCTTGCTGCCTTTAAGATTTTGTCTTTGTCTTGGACTTTTGCCATTTCAATGATGATGTGTCCTGAAGAGGGCCTCTTTGGGTTCCTCTTGATTGGGAGTCTGTGTTTCCTGGATTTGTGTGACTTTTTGTCTCATCACATTAGGGAAGTTTTCCATCATTACTTTCTCAAGTAGTTTTTCTATCCCTTGCTTTTCTTCTCCTTCTGGTATCCCTATTATACAGATATTAATTACGTTTCATGGTGTCCTGCAGTTCTCTTAACACCTCTTCATTCTTTCTGAGTCTTTTTTCCTTTTTTTGATCTCTGGGTGTTTTTTTTTTTTTCCTACTTTGTCCTCCAGCTTCCTGATCCAATCCTCTGCTTTATCTAGCCTGCTTTTGATTCCTTCTACTGTGTTCTTCATTCAGAAATTGTATTCTTCATTTCCTCTTGGCTACTGTTGATAGTTTCTATTTCCTTTTTCATGTTGATATAGTTTGTAGTGAGTGCATTGTAGTTTCCCTTTAGTTTTTGGTAATTCTCAGTGAGCTCATTGAGCTTCCTTAGAACCAATGCTTTGAGCTCAATATTTGATAGTTGACTTGCCTCTGTTTAATTTAGCATTCTTTCTGAGGCTTCTTCCTTTCCTTTCATTTGGGGTTTGTTTCTTTGTCTTCTCATTGTTTGTGAAGCTCTTCTTGTTAGCCTCTGCTTCTTAAATTGATCTGTTCTGACTTCCTGGGTTTATGTTGTGAACTTCTATGGTAGTAGACTTGTGAGATTCAGTGGTGAAATCTCTTTGATCTCCTGAAGTTTCTGCTCTTGGGCTGTTGTTTATGTTGGCTCTCTGGATGTATTTGTTTTTTTTTTTCTTTTAGATTTTATTTATTTATTTTAGAGGGGAAGGCAGGGAGAAGGGAGAGAGAAAAAGGGGAAGAGAAACATCAATGTATAGTTGCCTCTCATGTGCCCCTTACTGGGGACCTGGCCTGCAACTTAGGCATGTGCCCTGATTGGGAATTGAACCAGTGAACCTTTGGCTCGCAGGCTGGATCCACTGAGCTATACCAGCCAGGGCGATATATTTGGGTTTTGATTGTTTTGGGGTCTTTCTTTGGTGGGTCCTTCCCTCTAGCTGGTTAACTGAGGGTCACTCTGCCCACCACATCTTGTATACTGTTGTGTAGGTGCGGACAAGTTGTGTCAAAGCTGGTTCTTCTTTCTGTCCAAGGTGTTGAGGCTTCTCTCTCACTATTGTTTAGTTGTTTGTTCTGGGTAATTTCTCCACAATTTATTTGCACTTCCAGATTGGTCCTGGGTGGAGGTTAGTGGGCTTCCACTCACTCCTTCACCATCTTCCTTTATCATCTGCTGGTGGTTACTTTGTTGGTGGGTTCTCTCTACCAGCAGGTATACTGGTGTACATAGCTCCCATCTATTTTTTTTATGTGATCAGTTGGAGTGGTAAGGCAAAATGGACAGCAGGATTAAGACAGCAGGAGTATATTTTATGTGATTTAAAGTACCAATACTTTGAAGGACTAGGAGATCCTTTGGATAAGTATAGTGTGAACCATGGTATTTCACTCAACTAGACACTTTTTAGGAAAGGTGGAAAAAAGATAAAGACTCTTATGGGGGGTGAGGATTGTGAGTTGAATCCAGAAAGCAGTGAGCTTGTGGGAAGTCAGATTATGAGATAAAATGAGAGTAAAGGATAGAAAATAGGTGTAGTGTGCGAGAGAATAGAGTTAACCACAACAGTAATAAAGTTCCGGAAGATAGTGTAATGGGCTAAGATCTGGGAGGGGTGCTGTGTAGTATTTACAATTGTATGGAACAACAATTATTACAATAATACTGGAACATCAATCGTGACAAAATACATATGATCTGAATAACAAGAATAGGAAGTACACGACCTAGAGTTGTGTGCTATTAGAATACAAGTGAACACTATGAATGAGAGAACAAGGGAAACCAGTCAAGCAATGCAATTAAACAAACAAAAGAAAGAAAACTAAACAGAAAGAAGAGAAATTTAAAAATACTAATAAAAGAAGTAAAAATAGTGAAAAAATTATAATCGTATAAATAAATAATAACTTGCAAATTATCTGGAATAGCAAAGTGAAATTTGTCTCAGTGTCTCAGTTGTTGGGATGACCCCTCTTTGGGTCTGACTCTGGTCTTTTCACAGCTCCAGGTTTTATTGTCTCACTTGTAGGGGGGGAAATGCCTCCTGCTTGCTTTAAACTGGCCAAGGAAGTTTTGTTAGTCTTCCTAGCAGCAGCAGGCTGAGGGGGGATGGGTTTTGCTTTTCTCCCTCCCTGAGGTTTTATGAAGATGAGGGCCAGGTCTGGGCTCCACTCTTCACATTTGCCCAGCCTCCAGCCCAGTTCCTCAGTTTACTGCCAGTTACCCAGTGCCATTCTGTGCTAGGCCTACGGCCTTTGGTCTACCAGTTGTGCTGTCCTTGAGGTATACCAATTAGGTGTAACTCAACACCACCTTCTTGCTCTTTGCTGTGCTAGATGCTAGGGACTCTCAGAGTCTCTTCAGGGTGGTTTGGCTCCCCCACTGAGTTAAGTCTTTCTGGGGACTGCTAACTCCCTGAGCCCTGCTGCTCTCCTCTGCAAGGGGTACCTCCTCCTTCCTCTTAGCAGCCAGTCTGGCCCTGTAGGGCGGGAGTGCCGCTGTGGCTGCTGTGGTGGGTACTGGTGCCCTGCCTCTGTTGCTGTAGTGCGGGTGTGCCACTGTGACCACAGGCATGGGTGTGCACCCTCCACCGATGTGGCCAGGGGGAGGGTAGGGGTGTGACCATGGTCATGGTGGCAAGGGTGGGCTCACGCTTGACTGTGGTTGTTGTGGGGGCACAGCCGGGGCGGGGGGCAGCCGCTATGGGAGCATTCCCTAAACAGCCATCAAGAGCCTTTTTTTTAAAAAAACAGACAAATTCCTCCTGTTCAAACTTGCTGTTCCTAACAAGCATCCCGCCTCTCACAGAGCCCAACTAACCAACCAGAGTGGAGACTATCCAAGTCAGGACCCATCATGGCCCAGCTCTTCTCCCTTCTCCAGGGATCACCTGGCTCCCCAATTTCTCTGGTAATGACCCAGCTGACGTCCACAGTCTGTGGGTGAACTGCCCCTGTGTGTGTGCCACTTTGTCTTTATTTCACCCAGTAACTTCAGTTATCCTGGTGCTGCTCAAACCTAGGAGATCTTTTGAACCTGGCTGATGAGGTCTGAAGTATTATCAGCCTTATGTGATCTCCATGCATTATTCTAGTTACTTTTGTTTCATGTTTCTTTCCTTGGACCTGGGTATTTCCCTGTGATATCTGTGCAGATCAATACTCAAAGACATAAAGGAACCCTGCTGCATATTTCTGGAACTCTTTTGCTATGTACCTTCTTACTCAATGATGGTCTATACCATAAATTAAAGCAGCCTTGGCCTCCCTGAACACCAGTATCTTTCTCCTCAATTAAATGAGACTGCTGAGCTCTATTTGGTTTCCTTCTCTTTGTGCTGCATCCTGGAACTGACTCAAGTCAGTAACCTGGTGCAATTGTAGAATTCACGTTGTTTGTTTCCATATACTTGGGGCTTCCAGTCCTTCTCTGCATATTGACCAATGTCTGGAAAATATTCTTTCATGTATTTTGTATAATTTTATAGTTTTTAAGGCAGAAGAATAAATCTAGTCCCATTACTCAGTCTTGACTGAAAGCAGAAATTAAATTAACTGAATTTTAACTTTTATTTTGCTTTGTGTTTCTTACCTTGCTATGCCTAGCTTTTAGGAGAATGAGGAAAACAGAGTAAAACAAGGCTGCACCAGGAATTTATTGGCCCTTGGGATGGAGGATGGTGGTGGTGACCTTCCCTTCCTGGAAAACTGTTCAATACTGGCAGCCTTACCTTCTCCTTCTCCTAGTCCCCTGCATGAGTGAGGTGGGAGACACAACATCTTCAACCTTTTTCTGGATTCCCTTGAAGCATAGGCATCTATTTGGAGGGATCCTCCTATAGAGGAATTATTTCTCCCTCTCCTCCTTTTCTTCCTCTTTCTTCTCTTTTTCATTTCTCTCTCATTTTCCTTCTTCCGAGTTTCTTGGGGGCTCTCTCTTGGACTCAGGGCAGGGAGGTGCTGGCTCAATGGCACCTCTGGTGGCCTAGACTGCCTCATCTGTCCTATACAGGGTGAAGAGACTCCACTTTTCCTATGGATGTTAAATCTTTGTTGCTTTTCTTTTTTTTTATTTTTCAATTACAGTTTACATTCACTATTATTTTGTATTAGTTTCAGGTGTATAGCATTGTGCTTAGACAACCACATACTTTACAAAACGGTCCCTCTGATATTTTAAGTACCCACTTGGTACCATGCATCTTTATTGTAATATTATTGACTGTATTCTCTATGGTGTAATTTACATTCCTATGACTATTCTGTGAAGTACCAATCTGTACTTTTTAATTCCCCTCACCTTTTTCATCCAGTCCCCCAAATCCCCTCTCCTCTGGTAACCATCAGACTGTTCTCTGTATCTGTGAGTCTGTTTCTATTTTGTTTGTTCATTTATTTTGTTCTGTAGATTTCACATATAAGTGAAGTCATATGCTATTTGTCTTTTTCTGACTGATTTCACTGAGCATAATACCCTCTACATTCATCTGTGCTGTCACCAATAGTAAGATTTCATTATTTTTAATGGCTGAGTAGTATTCCATTGTGTATATGTGCCAGTACTTTATTTTTTTTTTAATTTTAATGCTCACCCGAGGATATGTTTATTGATTTTAGAGAGAGGAAAGGAGAGAGAGAGATATTGATTGGTTGCCTCTCATCTGCACCCTGACAGGGGATTGAACCCATAACCTAGGCATGTGCCTTGACCAGGGGTAGAACTCAAAACCTTTTTGGTGTACAGATGATTGTCCAGCCAACTGAGCCACCTGGCCAGGGCTGAACCAATACTCTTTTATCAATTCATCTATTAATGGGCACTTGGGTTGCTCCTATATTTTGACTATTGTAAACAATGTTTCAATTAATATGGGGGGGCATATATTCTTTGGAATTAGTGTTTTGCGTTTCTTCAGCTAGATACGCAGAAGTGGAATCAATGGGTTATAATGCAATTCCATTTTAAATGTTTTTGAAGATGATTTATATGGTTTTCCATAGTGGCTCCACCAATACACATTTCCCAACAGTGCCCAAGGGTCTCCTTTACTCCACATCCTTACCAACACTTGTTTGTTGATTTATTGATGATAGCCATTCTAGCAGGTGTGTGGAGATAACTCATTGTGGTTTTAATTTACATTTCTCTAATGATTAGTGATGTTGAGCATCTTTTCCTGTCTATTGGCTGTGTGTATGTTCTCTTTGGAGAACTGTCTATTCAAGTCTTCTGTCCACTTCTTAACTGGGTTATTTGTTATTTTGGTGTTGGGTTGTATGAGTTCTTTATAAATTTTGGATATTAACCCCCTATCAGATGTATCATTGGAGAATGTTCTTCCATTCAGTAGGTTGTCTTTTTGTTTTGTTGATAGTTTCCTTTCCTGTGCAAAAACGTTTTAGTTTGATGTGTTCCTAGTTTGTTTTTTCTTAAAAAAATTTTTATTGATTGATTTTAGAGAAAAAGAAAGGGGGGAGAGATCGATCAGTTTGTTTCATTTATGCATTTATTGGTTGCTTCTTGTATGTATCCTGACGAGAGATTGAACCCGCAACCTTCTTGCATTGGGACAATGCTTTAACCAACTGAGCTACCTGGCCAGGGCTGTTCACTTTTCTTTTTTACCTTGTGTGCAAGAAGATATCTCAGAAAAAAGATATTGGTAAGAGAAATGTCTGAGATTTTGCTTACCTATGTTGTCTTGTAGGATTTTTATGGTTTTGAGGCTTTCATTTAAATCTTTAATTCATTTTGAGTTTATTCTTGTCTGTGGTTTAAGTAGGAGGTCTAGTCTCATTTTTTACATTTATCTGTCCAATTTTCCTAATACCATGTATTGAATAGACCATTTTTACCCCATTGTATATTCCTGCTTCATTTGTCAAATATTAATTGACCATATAAACATGGGTTTATTTCTGAATTCTCTTCACTTCCATTGGTCTTTATGTCTGTTTTTATGGCAGTACCAAAATGTTTTTTTTTTTACTTTTTATTGAATTTATTGAGGTGACACTGATTAACAAAATTATATGGGTTTCAGGTGCACAATTCCATAACACATCATCTAGTAGTAATCTGTTTTGATTACTATAGCCTTGTAGTATATTTTGATACCAGGTAGTGTGATACCTCCAACTTATTTGTATTTCTTAAGATTGCCTTGGTTGTTTGGGGTATTTTGTGGTTATATATAAGTTTTTGGATTATTCTAGTTCTGTGAAAAACACCATTGGTATTTTGATAGGAATTGCACTGAATCTATAGTTTGCTTTGGGTAGTGTGGACATTTTAATAATGTTAATTCTTCTTGTCCATGAACATGATATAGGCTTCCATTTATTTGTATCTTTTTCAGTTTCTTTCTTCAATGTCTTATAATTTTCTGAGTACAGATCTTTTACCTCCTTGGTCATATTTATACCTATGTATTTTATTTTTTGATGCAATTATAAATGGAATTATTTTCTTAGTCTCCCTTTCTGATAGTTTGTTATTGGTATATAAAAATGCAACCAATTTCTGGATATTTATTTTGTAGTTTGCTACTTAACTCATTTTTAGGTCAAGTAGTTTTTTGGTGGAATCTTTTTTTTTTTTAAGATTTTATTTATTTTAGAGAGGGAAGGGAGGGAGATAGATAGAGAGAGAGAGAGAGAGAAATATTAATGTGTGGTTGCTGGGGGTCATGGCCTGCAACCCAGGCATGTACCCTGACTGGGAATCGAATCTGCGATACTTTGGTTCGCAGCCCGCGCTCAATCCACTGAGCTATGCCAGCCAGGTGGTGGAATCTTTAGGGTTCTCTGTATACAGAATCATGCCATCTGCATATAATGACAGTTTTACTTCTTCCTTTTCAATTTGGGTGCCTTATATTTCTTGTTCTTGCCTGATTGTTGTAGCTGAGACTTCTAGTACTATGTTGATTAAGAGTGATGAGAGTGGACATCCCTGTCTCGTTTCTGATCTCAAGGGAAGTATTTTTAGTTTTTCCTCATTGTGAATGATGTTAGCCGTGGGTTTGTCATATATGCTTTTATTATGTTGAGCTATGTTCCCTCTTTTTCTATTTTGCTGAGAGATTTTATCATACTTTGTGCTGGATTTCTTCAAGTGCTTTTTGTGTATATATTGCTATGATCATATGATTTTTATCTTTTGTTTTTTTAGTGTGGTATATCCTGTTAACTGACTTGTGGATATTGTACCAACCTTGTATCCCAGAAATAAATCCCACTTAATCATGGTGTATGATCTTTTTAATGTATTGTTGAATTGAATTTGCTGATATTATGTTGAGGGTTTTTTTAATATGTTCTATTGGTTATGCTATTACAGTTGTCCCATTTCCCCCCTTTCACTCCCCTCCACCCTGAACATGCTCTCCCACCCACATTCCCCTCCTTTAGTTCATGTCCATAGGTCATAATTATAAGCTCTTTGGCTTCCACATTTCCTATACTATTCTTACCCTTCCCCTGCCTATTTTCTACCTACCATTTGTGCTTCTTATTCTCTGTACCTTTTCCCCCTCTCTGCTCCTCCCACTCCCCTGTTGCTAACCCTCCATGTGATCTCCATTTC
Organism: Phyllostomus hastatus; assembly: GCF_019186645.2. Lineage (NCBI taxonomy): Eukaryota > Metazoa > Chordata > Mammalia > Chiroptera > Phyllostomidae > Phyllostomus > Phyllostomus hastatus. Next base: position 13,011,370 of record NW_025333984.1, on the reverse strand, counting down.
TGTGGTTCTGTTTCTGTTCTAGTTGTTTGCTTAGTTTATTTTCATTTTTTTTTTTAGGTTTAGTTGTTGATAACAGTGGGTTTGTTGTCATTTTGCTGTGCATAGTTTTGGTCTTTTTTTAGATAAGTCCTTTTAACATTTCATATAATAAGGGCTTGGTGATGATGAATTCCTTTAACTTCACCTTATCTGAGAAGCACTTTATCTGCCTTTCCATTCTAAATGAAAGCTTTGCTGGATAGAGCAATCTGGGATGTAGGTCCTTGCCTTTCATGACTTGGAATACTTCTTTCCAGTCCCTTCTTGCCTGCATGGTCTCTTTTGAGAAATCAGCTGACAGTCTGATGGGAACTCCTTTGTAAGTAACTGTCTCTTTTTCTCTTGCTGCTTCTAGGATTCTCTCCTTCATTTTAATCTTGGTTAAGGTAATTATGATGTGCCTTGGTGTGTTCCTCCTTGGGTCCAACTTCTTTGGGACTCTCTGAGCTTCCTGGACTTCCTGGAAGTCTCTTTCCTTTGCCAGATTGGGGAAGTTTTTCTTTATTATTTGTTCAAATAACTTTTCCACTAGTTGCTCTTCCTCTTCATGTTCTGGTACCCATATAATTTGGATGTTGGAATGTTTAAAGATGTTGTAGGGTTCCTAAGCCTCTCCTCGTTTTTTTTTTTTTTTTTGAATTCTTGTTTCTTCATTCTTTTCTGATTGGATGTTTCTTTCTTCCTTCTGGTCCACTCCATTGATTTGAGTCCCAGTTTCTTTCCCATCACTATTGGTTTTCTGTACATTTTCCTTTATTTCAGTTAGCGTAGCCTTCATTTTTTCATCTAATTTGCGACCAAATTCAACCAATTCTGTGAGCATCCTGACTACCAGTGCTTTGAACTATACATCTGATAGTTGGCTATCTCTTCATTGCTTAGTTGTTTTTTTTCTGGAGCTTTGACATGTTCTTTCGTTTGGGCCATTTTTTTTTTCATCTTGATGTGCCTGTTACATAGTGAGGAGCAGAGCCTTAGAGGTTCACAGGGTATGGTAACCCAGGCTGTTGCATTGTGATGCTGTATGTGGGAGAGGGGTCTGAGAGGGAACAATGGCACTTGCTCTGCTCTCTGCTGGATTTCAGTCACTTCCTCTGCTTCCCACAAGCAAATTGGGCCCTTTTGGTGCTGACTCCTGTGTAGGTGGGTTTATGTATGTTCTAGGACCCTGTGGGTCTCTCCAACAAATTCTCTTGTGAGGCTGGGAGTTTCTTCCACTGCCACAACCCCCACAGGTGTTTTTAATTGGTGGTTTGAGGCTTTATTTCTTTGTGCTGGGGCTCTGGGTTGCATGCAGTCTGTCCAGCTCCCCAGTTGTTTCTCCCAGTTTATCTGCATGCGAATATGGGACTGCCCAGGGCACAATCCACCACCTCACTGTGTCCGCCAGCAGCTGCTTTGCCCACCCCAGTCCTCCACCTCCACTTTGCCATGGGTCCTCTGTGCCCGGCTGCCATCTCTGCCCCTCCTACCAGTCTGCATGAATGTTTCTTCTTTAACTTCTTGGTTGCCGGGCTTCCATACAGTTAGATTTTCTGTCAGTTCTGGTTTTTTTTGTTTGTTTGTTTTTAAATTTTTGTTGTCCTTCTTTTGGTTGTGCAAGGAAGCTCAGTGTGTCTACCTATGCCTCCATCTTTGCCAGAAGTCCTTGTTGAGGGTTTTTTTGCATCTATCTTCATCAGGGGTTATGGGCCTGTGATTTTCTTTGTCATGTCTTTACCTGGTTTTGGAATTAGGATAATGATGGCCTCATAAAATGAACATGAGAGTCTTCCCTCTTTTTGTATTTTTTGGAATAGTTTGAGGAGAGGTGTCAGTTCTTCAAATATGTATTGCTTTTCAAGTGGCCATTCTCCTGTCCTTTGGTCTTGATGGTGGAGTGAAGTATAAGTGGTAGTGGGGTAGAATAAATGTTCACATTCCCCTAGGGAGCCTAAGATCTCTGGATGCTCGTGGGGGTCTGATGAGGGTTATGGAGAGCCTCTTCAGACCCATGCCAATGGAGGAAATATGGTGTTGGTGGAGTAGCAGGACTGCATTCCTGAGGAGTAGAGTGTTAGGGGAGGAGCTGCACCAGAATCTGTCATTTAATTCTTACAACAACTCTGTGGGATAACTATTGTTATGTCTTGTTTAAGGATCATGAAACTGAGTCGCCCAGGGTTACACAGCTAGTAAGTGGGAAGGAATGTCAAATTAAAACCTATGTTTGTCTCTAGAGCCTGTGTTCTTAACTAGGATAGGTTAGGCTGATTTGATTGCAAATCAGTAAACTATTTGAATGCTTGTACTGGCAAATGACTTTTTTTGCTACTGACTATAGCTATAAGGTTTTAAAGAGATTAACATTTTAAGGGGTATTATTGTTTGTTTTTTTTTTTTAATTGTGAGCGATTGGACCACCTACTGTTCAGATGTGGCAGACATAAGTAGAACATTTGAAGGGAATCAAATAAGGGAATCGAATTAATTGCCAATTGGACAACAAGTTCAAGTTACTTTGTCTTGCTCAGCAGAGCCATATAAAGTGCTGAAGGAAGGAATTACAACTGGTAATTAATGAAGGAGAAACACAAATTGCAGAATTCCTCTCATTTGCCAACCTTTTTACCAAAGGGTTTCCTGATGAAACTCATCTGGACTTCATTTCTTTCCTTGAATGAGTCAGGAGTTTAGAATTCAGGCATCTGCCTGCCAGGAGGTCCCTGCAGCTCCCAGTGAAAGGTGTCAGCCAGAACTCTCCTGTGACTGCAATAATTACCAAGCTGTTACTGAAATGGGCTTTGGAAGGAAACGTGTTTAAAGGGTTATATACTGGGAATTTTTATTCCTCCAATGTTATTGAAACCCAGTTGCTGTTTTCTCAGTTAGGCAAATATTAACAGAAATGAAATATAAACAGAAATTCATTTCTTTTCTCTGACTTTTGGTTTGATTTAAGGACAAGTTACTGGTGGTATACTGTGTACCTTTTAAAGCTCTGTTTTTTGTTTTTTTTTTTGGAGATTGACAGTGAACTTTAAAACCCATGTTGCTAGGAGAGAGCTTTGATGTGTCCAGCCTTTTTTGGTTTATCCAAATGGTATATTCTTGAATATGTGTTTTTTGGGCAGTAAATAGCCACCAAATAGCTATCAAGGAGGATGCAAAAGCTTCAATCTGTGGATCCTCACTTATTTAACCATTTTTCTCCATTTTCCTATTCCTGCCTCCAGCCAGCTTGCACTGATCACTCTGCTCCTCCATTGTAGTGTGCCCACTGCTCTTCTCCCTCTCTCTGTCAAGAACTTGACCTCCATCAAAATGTCCTCCTTCAGGGCTTTCTACTCAGTTTCTTGGCTTTTTCCTAGCATTCTTGGACCCTCATGTTCTTTGGTTTCAGCCTTGCTATATGTTATATTGTGCCAGAGGCAAAAATAAATATTTGTTGAATCAATTAATATGTAAATGAATGGATTTAAGTAATTCCGATGAACATGTCAGATCCTTTATTTTATTATATCTAAATAATTTAGTATGAAAAATTTCAAATATACAGAAAAGTAGAGGGTATAGTATAAAGAACCTGATGTAGCCATCACCCAACTTCAATAGTTATCAACATATAGCCACTTTTCTTTCATTTTTAGCCCCTCTACCTCTTGTCAGGCCCTTTAACTGACTGTAGTTCAGACAAGCAAGTGCATGATGGAAACACTTAAATAAAGAGCCACTATAGGTATCTATTCTTCATCATCTGAATTCATTTAGAACCTCTGCTCACCCTTTCTGTTCCTTTTTGCTGTTAAGTTTCCTGGTTTCTTCTTTGGCTCCTGTTTTTCACTTCTACCAGGGGTACTCAATATGGGTATAAGTTCCCAAGGTGTTCAAGGAAAAAGATTTTAATTATATCTCAAGTAAAAAAATAGAGGGGTCCATACATTTGTCTGGGAAAAAATACTGCTTTGTTTTCACTAGTTTCTAACTGAAATTGAACGTTTCTATCATAAATGTAAGCACTGAACCACAGTAGTATTCACAATACCTGCAACACTGAAACCAGTAGAAATTCTTTTATGTCAAATAACAGAAGTTGTAGAGATTTCAAAATATCTCTTATGCTCATCACTGCTTTGAAATCATGGTAGTTATTGTACCCACAACTAGATTTTGTTCTTTAATGTGTTAATAAGGAGACACATATTACTAAATCATATATTAGATTTCCTTTGTAATCATTTATGTTTTACTTTGTGTATTTAAAAATATTGTTATGAAATGAAATCCATATTTCACCAAACTGCCAAAATGATCCATGACTCAGAAATGATTAAGAAACCCAGGTCTGGACACTTTTGTTAATAACATATTTGAACTCCTTATTCTAAATTTGACTTTCTGTCTTCCTCCCTGCCACCATTCCCCCTCCTGTCACCACTATGCTATTGCTTGTTTTCTGGCTAATGCACAGCGAGGAAGCAACTATCTTCCAAACCGTGCCTGTAGGGCTAATTGCCCAGGGCCTGCTTCTTTACTCCCTGCCTGAGCAACCTTTGTCAGCAACCCCAGAAAGTGGATTCAGCCAGTTACCATTTACTGGGAATAGTTGGGCCTGATGGATGTCCTTAATATTTCTTAGTTCTCCATTGCTCAGGTAATTCTTATAATTCAGCTGGCTTCATGTTATAATCTATTTGGGTCCCTGACTGTTGAGTAAATATTTAATCCCTGAGTGTTCTGGGGTTTGGGCAAGCATCCCAGCCCTTAAAATTGTAAAAGAAGAAGCAGATGTTCTGTGCCCTTGCACACTTTCTTTTATCAATGTTTTCCCCACCCCAACTTTTCTATGCATTCTCTGCTTCCTTCCCCTTCACACTCAAAGACAGGTTCATTCCTTCTGGGCCCAGGTGTCTGCTAGGTGGCAACAGAATCTCATGGCCTCTGTGCTGAATTTACAAGCATGAGCTGTAGGAGCATTGCTCAGGTTAAAGGGGCAGCCATCTTAGTTGTGTAATAAGTCCCTTATGCCAGAGGTTTTGTCTCACTCTTTGCCTCAGCTCTACCTAGCTGTCCCCATTTTCTCTACCTGTTACCATTCTTATCCTTCAGGGCACTGACTTGACCTGGACACCTAGCACATGCTCTTTGTTGCTGTGGAGGTGGTGCTTCTATAGCAGGTACCAATACCCCAGGATGTTATATGTAATGTGCAATTTTCAATATCCAATATCCAATTGTCAGGGAACAGGCAATGGCTCTGTCTTCCATTTCTAAAGTCACTGTGACTACATTGAAGTGCCCTTTAGTTCTTTTATTATGACTAAGGGATGCTGCTATTTTTAGAGATAATTTGCAGAGGAGAAATGATTGACATACTCTGATACTTCCCTTCTCCAGCTAACAGCTCCTGCCAGTTTCCTAGGTAACTTCTCTCCTTAAAAGGCAATGTTCTTAAAAGAATATAATAACTGTGGTTTATAATGTCAAAATAACTTAAAACTTTTGGTTCTTTTCAGGCCTTTAAATGCGAAATCAGGCATGAGAATCTATAAAAATCTGAGGCAGACAGTTCAGGATTAACTTAGGCCTTCCCTAAATCACTTCATGTGTTAGCTTCTGCATCTCTCCAAGTTTTGCTTTTATATCTTGGTTCTACATTTCTGTTAACCCCTCCGACTTGGTGATCTATGTTTTGGGCTCTGTACGAGCTTTCATCTTGGCTTCCTCAGGACTCTGCATTTGGAATCTGTTCCTTTACTCCATGTATTATAACCCTGGACAAAAAACACTTTGGTTTCACCAACAGTCCTTGGAATAGCCTCATCTTCTACCCCTGACTAATACAAATGCTGAGATTATTCCCTTTCCAGGCATACAGTGTCACAGATTATGCATCTACCCTGTAGTTTAGCAAAGCAGCATCTGATGAGAATGGGACAAAAGTTGACCCAGCCCATTAATTACCACCATCCGTGTGCAAAATCAAGACTGAAGTTGCTGCCCTGTTCTCAGGCCCCCTGTCAAGATGCCCTTGAACTGCTTTTGCTTCTGTTATGGCTTCTCACTTCAAATATAGACATTAACACAGCAAAAACCAATTTATTCTTTTTCTATTGTGATAAAATGTATATGATATTAAGTTTGCCATTGTAACCATTTCAAGTGTACAGTTCTGTGGCATTAATTACATCAATAATATTGTGCAGCCATCACTTTCATCTATTTCTAACATGTTTTTATCACCCCAAACAGAAACTCTGTACTCATTAAGCAGTAACTCCCCATTTTTCCCTCCCTTCCATCCCTGGATCATGGTAACCTCTAATCTATTTTCTGCCTCTATGAATTGTCCGTTGAAGATATTTCATATAAGTGGAATCATAAATCATTTGCTCTTTGTGCCTGGTTTACTTCACGCTGCATATTTTTATGCTTGCTTTATGTTGTATCATATGTCAGTATTTAATTCCTTTTTATGGCTGAATAATATTGCATTGTATGGGTATACATTGTGTTTATCCATTCATCTGTTGATGGACACTTAGGTTGTTTCCACCTATTGTGAATAATATTGATAAAACACTGATGAAGGGGTTCAGAGTAGGCTTCCCTAAGATGTACCACATTAGCATGAGGGTCACTTTGAGCTGAAGGTAATTGAGACATTGCAGACACAAGAGAAAGTTTTACCTTTCCCTTAAAGAATTTAAATTAGGGCCCTTGCCCATACAGAGTTAATCAGAAATGACTTTTTTGATGTATCTATATGGCAGGGCAAACATCTAATCACTGAATACCTGCTCTTCTTAGTGTCCTGGGAATGACCTTCCTCCCCTCTGAAGCCCCAAGGAGCCTTACCTCATCCTTAGCTGAGAATGTCATATACACCTCATTTTCCCGTTCTGTCTCTGACCCCCTCGTGTGTGTGTGTGTGGGTCTCTCTCATGTATGTGAAATTCCCATATACATGTATGTAATTAAATTTGGTAATTTTTCTCTTGCTAATTTGTCTTATGTCGATTTGATTATTAGACCAGCTGAAGGAACGTAGGAAGGTAGAGGAAGGTTTATTCCTCCTCCACACTGGTATACAAATATTTGTTTGAATCCCTACTTTCAGGGATTTTTTGGAAGGGGTTATATACCCAGAAGTAGAGTTGATGGATCATATAGTTCTTCTGTGTTTAACTTTTTGAGGAACTGCCAAACTATTTTCCACAGTAATGACACCATTTTACCTTCCCATCAATAATGTGTGTGGGTTCCAATTTCTCCACATTCTCACTAACGTGTTATTTTTTTATTTTAAAAATTGTAGCCATTCTAGTAAGAGTGAAGTGCTATTTATGATTTTGCTTTGCATTTCCCTAACGACTAATAATGTTGGCCATCTTTTCATGTGCTTTTGGCCATTTGCATGTCTTCTGGGGTGAAATATCTATTCAAGTGTTTTGCCTATATAAAAATTGGATGGTCTTTTTGTTGTTGAGTTGTAGGAGTTCTTTATATATTTTGGATGTTAAATCCTTATCAGATATGTGATTTATAAGTATTTTCTCGTATACCCAACTCTGTGGGTTGTCGTCACTGTTTTTTAAAATGTGCCTGGTGTACAAAAGTTTTACATTTCAGTGAAATGCAATTAAATAGTTTCTTTTTTGTTGCCTGTGCTTTTGGTGTCATAATTAAGAAACTATGCCCAAATCCAAGGTAATGTAAATTTGCTCCTTTGATTTCTTCTATAAGTTTAGGTTTGTGGTTCATTTTGAGTTAATTTTCATATCTGGTATAAGTTAAGGTCTACTGTGTTTAACAGTGTTGATTCATAAATTCTCTGGGCTCTTCATCCAAATTTGACTTCACACCATTGTTCCTACCTGTAAAAAAATCTGCACTTTTGAATTGGCTATGCAGCTAGGATGTGGGCCCTGCCAAGTCTCTGCAACTGTGAGACTTAAGAGTCACTTAATCTATGTGCTCTCAGCCAGTGCATCAGAGAATGATATCAGACATAAACACAGAGTACCAGATGATTGGTCACCAATTCTAAAAGCAGGATGTTTTCTTATAAAATAGGAGAAAAGTGTGCTTATCACATGCCTAATTGAATATAAAAGGATAAGAGTATAAAAAGTAGTATATATAATTATATAATAATATACTATATAAGAAGTATAAAAGGATATTGTGATCAGAATTTGGGAGGATCGAAGAATCATGGGTTGCCAACAAAGAGCTGTAAGAACTGAGATCTGGCTCTCTCCACATTAGTGAGATGATTCAATCTCTGCTGCATGTTAATACTTGACAGTAAAAAGTACATATCTGAACCATTTAGAGTGAAGACTATACTCAGAGGATAAAGCCACTGTGGACAGGCCACTGTGGGGGATCATTTTGGGCAGGAAACACTTTTAGTGCTGCTAGGTGTGCACACCATGCTGCTGGTGGTTGACTGTGACAAAACAGAAAGCTGAGACCATCTGGAAGGAATAATGAATTTGCACCTAATGTGAGAGAAAGTGACTCTGGAATGAAAGCCTTGCTATGTCCCTACTCATACTGTAGATGACAGCATCCCTCTCTCAGTTTCTCTGCTGCCTACTGTTGTGGCATCTGCTAAGGAAGGTTGAGAATTGCATCTTCCTTCTCTACTTGGGAAATTCAGTGAAATTTCACTGAGCATCTCCTCTGAGCCAGGCCTTCCACTAGATTGGGGATTTAAAAGTGAAAAAAACACTTGGTTCTTATTCTTGGGAGCATTGTCATCACAGTGTTGTTTCATTGCTGCCCTGCTTTATTACTTTATGGGAACTTGAGTCCTTTGGTCTGTACTGGTTTCTGGGGACATTTGAAGGGGCCTTCATGTCAAGGAAACAGGATTTTACGCTGATGTTTAAATAGAGGAAAAGGGCTTTCAGGATGCGTGTGAGAATGGTATAGATTTGAACGAGGGAAATAGGGCATGGTTCTACAAGAAAATCTTCCCTCTGCCAACCACTATAAGGTTGTATCTTGTTAGATTGTTGGTGTTTAAAATATGTGTTGATAATGATAATAATAATAATAGTTAATACTTAGTGAGCACTCACTGTTGTCAGGCACTGCACTAAACATTTTACATGTACGAATTCATTATATATTTAGCTCAATCATATGAAGTGGGTGCTGTTGTCATTTCCATTTTATAGATGAGGAAGCAGAGGCGCATGGATGGATATGCTAGTTTTTCTGCCTATAGGTTGACATAAATGAAGCAGCACCCCTGGGGATAGATGTGTATTTTCAAGGGGGTGCCAGTCCAGTCAAGCTCTGCCTGAACTGGGGTTGCATTTATAGCCTAAGGATCTCTGGCTACCATGTTGATCCTGTTGGCATGGATGATGTCCTGAAGGCTGTTGAACCCTCTTAGGGAACTATGCCTCTTCTGCCTTCACCAGGCACTGCCTCTGCCAAAAAGGGCTATGAAAAGCCTTGGAAACATTTTGGTGAGGGCAGAATCCAAGATGGCTGGAGAGTAGGTAGAAGCTACACACACCTCCTCCCGGTGCCAAACTAGATTTACAGCTAAATTATAGAGCAGTCAACTTGAATGACCAACTGAAGGGCAGCTGAACAGGAGTATTATATCCAAGGGATTATAGAAGAAGCTTCACAGAGACTGGTAGAAGGGCAGAGACACAGAGAGGGCTGGCCCCTGTACCCAGGTGTGGTGGCTGAGAAGCCGGAGGGATATCTCAGCTGTAAAGGACCCTCTAGGGAGTAAGGGGTCTCAACTCCATGCCAGGACCCCCAAACCAGAGCACTAAGGCCAGGGAGTGGAGCCTCCATAGCATCTGGCAGCGAAAATCAGCAGGGACTCTGGCTGCTGGAGGAAGTTTTCTAGAAACCCAGGTTCTCTCCTGAAGGGCCATCACACAGGAGCTTCCTGCTCTGGGGCACTCACCTGGGGCTCTGTTAGAGGGAAGGTGACTGGGTGACTGGGCATGTGGAAGCCATAAAGCACAAGTGACAAATACAAGGCCCATAGGCTGCATCCAGCCCTCCACCTTGTTTTATCTAGCCCCAACACCTTGTTTCTCCCTGGCAGCAGTGCTGAGCTCTTGCTTAACTGTTAAGGAGTAGTTACATTTATATAGTCCTCAAATTACATTTGGCCCTTTGAAGGCAATTGCAAGACTGATATGGCTCCCAGTGAAAATGAGTTTGACACCCCTGCCATAAAGAGAAGACCTGGGTGGCATGACTCTGAGGACAGATCTGGAGGATCAGCTACTATGGTACCCATCTTGAGCAACACCCCACACCACCCTTTGGTGCCATCTCCCAGGGTTGGGCACTCCGATCTTACAGCACCAGCTGGGCGAGTGCACTGACCTGGTCCTACAAATACTGGTGACACCACCCTGCCAAGCTCCAGTAGGGAGGAAAGGAATGTTGGATGCACACAACAGGGGCCTCTGGTGTTCTGTTTTTGTGGAGACACTTTAGGCAGGTACTTAGATAGTCATTGAATTGTGTGGCTTTGGAATGGGGGCCAATCTTGTCTCCCTCCCACAGGTTACGAAGATGTCACCCACAACTAAAGACTCCCTTGTCAGGGTCTCTGGCTGCACAGCTGCAGAGCTAAGGGGAGACATGAAGCTTACTCCCCTCTCCTCCCATGGACCTGTGCCACCCCCAACAGAGGGCTGCCTTGCTCTCTTTTCCCAGTCCTGCTGGCCCTGTCCTGCTGAGCTCAATTCCACAGGGGGTGGAGCACAGCTTGGAGCTGGGACCTCCTGATTGGGGTCTCCATTGGGGTCTCTGAAGGTTGGCTGTGCAGCTGGTGGGGAGGCAAGCAGTTTGTTCCCCTATCCCCTCTGGCTGGCCAGTGCCACAGCTAACAGAAAACTGTTTTGATTTGTTTTTCCAAGTCCAGCTGGCCCAATCCTGTTGGAGAAAAGCAGCTCTGCTCAGAGCTGAGACATTTGGAGTGTGTCTCCCTCAGAGACTCCAGTCTGGGGCTTGAGCAGGTGTAGCTACAGAGCTTAGGAGAGAAGTGCAGCTTGTCCCTTCTCTGGAGGCTCAGCCTGTGACACCCCTAACAGAAGCCTTTCTTGATCTGTTTTCCCAAGTCCCAGTGGCTCAGCCCTACTGAGCTTGCTCACGCAATCCGAACAGCTGGCTGCACCCAACTGGAACTTGTGGTGTGTTCCTCCCAGGGTAGCTAGAGTTAGAGACTCCTAGCAGAGACTGAGTGGTATGGCTGTGGAGTAGGGGCCACATTCTCTCCCATTGAATGTCTGACCATGCTGCCCCAAAGGTGGGGATCCACTTGCCCCATCTTACAGAGCTTAAGCTGTATGGAAGGGTCAGTGGGGCACAGCCATCTTGGTCCTACTCTACAGCCGGAGTCTATAAGACTCCGGAGGAAATCCAGGCAACCTGGGGTGGGATGTGGTTTGGAGTGGCAGACAGGTGGATGCTGACTTCAGGGAGCCCTGGACTTCTGTTGATCTGTCATCTGCTCAGAGCTGCAGGAAGCCGATCCTGATACACAACCTTGTTCTTCTCACATCCAGGCCCAGTGCATGCAGCCATAAACAGTGAATAGTATGGTCATCCAGTCTGTTAGCCCAAGGCCAGTTACACACAATGTCTGAGATTGACCTGCACTGGAACCCCAGCCAAAGGGGCCCAGGACCAACACAGCCCATGGTTGGCTTCAAACCATACCACAGCTACACCCAACTAGCCACACAAACAGAGGAGGTAAAACTGTCATTTGCAGATGATGTGATACTGTACATAGAAAAAACCTAAAGACCCCACCAAAAAACTACTAGAACTGATAAATATGTTTGGTAAAGTAGCAGGATACACAACTAATTTTCAGAAATTGGTGGCCTTTTTATACACCAATAATGAACTGTCAGAGAAATTAAGAAAACAATACTATTTACTATTGCAGAAAAAAAATAAGGCACCTAGGAATAAATTAGGCCAAGTAGGTAAAAGACCTGTACTTGGAAAATTATAAGACATTGAAGAAAGAAACTGAATATACAAAAAAAAAATAGCACCCCCAAAGAATAATCTGGTCTCAGCTTGGGCTTCTGGATCCCAAAAGAACACATAATGTTTAGGATCACTGTTGGGGACCCACCAGTTATTTCTCCTGTACCAAGTCTTGGGTGGTGAGCTTCCTGGGCTGCCCCAAAAGGAGGTGACTTTCTCTAGCATAGGTGCCCATCATATTCAGGAATTCCCAGATCATCTCCTCAGAGGTGTGGTTGCCATTCAAGAAGATCACACCCAGGAGAGGCATCAGAAAACCTTTTTTTAAAAGGAAATATACATGCATTGCTCATATTCCTCTCACTGATGTCACTTTGATTGTTGACAAGGATGTAGGAGTTACTTTTGGGCTTGACTTCTTTCAATTCTAAGCCAAAGAACAAATCCATGTGCTCAGAGGCTCTCCTGAGGATCTCAAGGAAGTCCCTTCTACACCGTTTGTGGACTATCTTCAGTATGTAGTGGTCTGAGCACTTTTAAAACCTGGGGTCTCAGCTCTGTTACGGCAGCACTTCTCCCAAGCACATAGGCATGATGGCTGTTGTTCAGGAGAGTAGGCAGAAGTGTAAGCTAATGGACAGATGATTTGGACACCTCAAATCGAGGCTGGTCCTGCAAATCCATCCACAGCATGAAAGAAGACAAGGGCATGCATAAGTCAGGATCCCCAGAGGGCTTTCAGGGGAGTTTTCTGTGTGTGTAAGAACTGGGCAGGGTCTGGATGAAGCTGCTGTGCTGCATTAGTGATTAGGGTGGTAATGCTTCAAGGAACAACTGTGCTTGGAGTGGGGCTCACACTAAAGTAGGAACCTTGAATATTTGTTTTTCATTTTAAATTAGTACAGTTTAGTTCATGCAAAGTTATTTCCTACTATATATTTTTTACATTAGATTGTGAGCATTTTCCCATTTCACAAGACATTCTAGGGATTTATGATTTTTATTTTACTTTTAATATACAAAAAAGTTTTTATTTTATTTTTAATTGTTGAATTACAGTTGTCCCACCTTTTCCCTCGTTGCTCTCCCCTGCCCCCCACCCTCCCTACAGTCAATCCCCACCCCGTTGTCCATGCCCATGGGTCCTCTATTCATGTTCCTTGACTTTCCTCTTGCCCTTCTTTCCCTGTTATCCCCCTTCCCTATGATCACTGTCAGTTTGTCTTTATTTCCCTGTTTCTGGTTCTATTTTGTTTGATTGTTTCTCTTGTTGATTAGGTTGCAATCACTATTCTCCCAAAGCAGTGGTTGTGAACCCTGGCTATATATTGGAATCAGTTGAAAAGAAATCAGTTGAAATACGTGTCCATACCCAGTCCCCATACACCAGGGTTTCTTATTGAATTGTTCTGAGGTGTGGATAGAGCATCATTACATTTTATGAAAGTGTTACTGGTGAGATGACGATTAAATCTTGGGTCTTGTCTTTTTGAAGGAAAGATTTCAGTCAAGAGACAAAGCACAGTAAAGCAAGCAGGAATTTATTGGCTGCAGCAAAACCATAGTAAGGAAAGTGAAACAAGGAAGGGCCTAGTAGAAAAGCCACAGGAGAGCCCAGGTGAGACTGCTTTAGCTTACTGGGAAGTAAGAAAAAAGGGGTATTAGAGACACATTCAGGGGTTAGCCTGGGACTAGCTGCCACTGTCCACTGTTCCCCTGGTTGCATGTCTCCGGGAGTGTCTAGAGTTTAGGAGATGTGTGCCTGTGGGGGAAGGAGAGGGAGTGAGGGAAGGCACTGGTGTGCTCCTGGGAGGGAGGGCACTGGGTCCTTTGGAGGCCTTTATCTCTCTTGCAGGCAGAATTTTAGGGGAGGTTTCAGGGGAGTTTCAGCAGATTAGGCATCAATTTTCCAGGTGTGCCCTTTCAGGGTCATGGTCTCCACTGATTGGTTGGTGCCAGGGCAGGGGGTCATTAGTCAGTGCAGCTGGTTCTGGCATCGTCCACCTGGTCTTGCTGCTTTTATGGGCCTGGAGCTGAAATTCAGCTGAGGCCTACATGTTATCTTTAGGGAAGAAAAATCAGGGTGTCTAAACCATGACCAGCGATAACGCTTGGGGAGGAAAGATTACCGTGGGGGTGAGGCCCTTGTTCTCCCAGTTTTGCCTGTTGCTAAGCACTGGGGCTTTCTTCCCTGGTGACCTTCTCTACCTGGCTTATCATCCTTCCTTTGCTCATGTCTGTCTAACTGCCTACACAAAATGTAAACCATTTAGTTTAAAAATGCCACTCTAGAATATATTAAAAATAGCTCTTATGAATACATAGAATGTATTTTCTAGCTACCAGATTTCCTTTGCTTGAAAATATTTGATCTACCATCTGGCTGTCTGGCTGTTTATCTATCATCTATCTGTTTGTCTGTCTATCAAAACTGTTTCACCTATGGAAAAGCCTCTGTTCTGTCACTAATGTATATGGCCAGATTCCTCAGACCCCCATTTTTTGGTTGGTATATTTTAGATTTTTCATTATGATACAAATGTAGAGAGAACAGTATAAAGAACCCCCATGTTCCCATCACTCACCTTAAATAATTATTACCCCATGGACAATCTTGTTACATTTATATTCCCATTACTCTCCTTGTACTTGTGTCTTAGTTCATTTGGGCTGCTACAACAAAAATACTATAGACTGTGGTGACTTAAACAACAAACTTGTTACTCACAATTCTGGAGGCTGGGAAGCCCAAGATAAAAGTACCGATTTATTTCATGTCTGCTGAGAGCCTGCTTCCTGGTTTATAGATGGTTGTCTCACTGTGGCCTTGTGTGGCAGAAGGGGCCAGGAACTCTCTAGGGTCTTACAAGGGCACTAATTGCATTTATGGAGCCTCCACCTTCACGACCTAATTACATCTCAAAGACCCCACCTCCACACACTTACATACCATCACATTGGGGATTAGGTTACAATATACGAATTATGAATTGTGGGGGGAAACATTCCGTCTGTAGCAACTTGGGTGTGTGTGTGTATACATACACATATACTTGTATGTGTGTGTGTATATATATATATATTCCAAAAGTTCTGTTCTTTTTAACAGGTTTATTGAGGTATAATGTACCTTCTTTTGGTGTACATGTCTATGAGTTTTGAAAAACTCATACATACTATGATCAAGATATAGAATATCTGTATCACCCCAACATACTTCCTTATGCCCCTTTGTATTGTAGTAAGTAGTATTGCATGGTATGGATGTACCATACTTTGTCCTTTCACCCATTGAAAGATTTTGAGGTTGTTAACAAATTTGGCTGTCATGTTAAAGTCATTATGAACATTTGCATACAGGTTTCTGTGGGAGCATAACTAATTTGAGTAAATATCTAGGAATGGGATTTCTGGATCATATGGAAGGTGTTTAAGTTTATAAAACATTATTGTCTTTATGAGCACTTGATATTGTCAGGATTCATTATTTTTATTGTAGCCACTCGGCATGTGGCTTTAATTTCTATTTCTTTAATAGCTAATTGTGTTGAACATCTTTTCATGTGCTTATTTGTCATCTGTACTATGTTGAATAGTGTCCCCCTCTAAATTAATGTCCAGCCATAACCTATGAATATGAGTTTACTTGGAAATAGGGTCCTTACAGATATAATCAAGTTAGGATGAGGTTATACTGGATTAGGATGGGCCCTAATATAACGACTGGTATCTTTACAAGAAGAGTAAAACTTGGACACATATATACACAGAGGGAAGACAACCATGTAAAGATCAAGGAAGAGATTGGATTTAAGCTGCCATGAGTCAAAGTATACCAAGGATTGCTGGCAACCACCAGAAGCTGGGATGAGACAAAGAAATATCCTCTTCCACAGCATTCAGAGAGAGAGAGCATACACTTGCAGACACCTGATTTCAAATTCCTGAACTCAAAAACTAAAAGAATAAATTTCTCTTATTTAAGCCACCAAGTTTGTGGTACTTTGTTATAGCAACTCTGGAAAAAGAATACAGCATCTATTATATATCCTCTTTGGTGAAATGTTTTTCTTCACTTTTGCCTATTTTTCAATTGGATTGTTTGTTTTCTTACTGTTGAGTTTTGAGATTATATATGTATATATATGTATATATACAAGATCTGCCAGAAGATATCAAGCCATGTAATATGAAAAATAAAGACATTTATTGCATAAGATATAAGATACAAGAAACATTGTACATAGGACAATGATGCCTCAGTCCCCTTCAAAGTAGGTACCTTGGGACCTCACACAGTTATCCCAATTGGCATCAGCAGCCCCGTCATATTTTCCTGAACCTCATCGACAGTCTGAAATCTCTTCCCTTTCAAAGGTGATTTTAGTTTTGGAAAAAGCCAGAAGTCACAGGGCCCAAGGGCTGTAGGGGGGCTGAGTCACCTGGGTGATTTGATGTGTCACCAGAAACCCTGCCTGAGACATGATGCATAAGCAGGCACATTGTCATGATGAAGCTGCCAGTCACCAGTTGTCCATAGCTGCGGCCTTTTGAGTCATCCAAAAAGTTTCCATGGAGGAATATTTAAGCTTAATGCAAAATTTGATCCAGATTCATTGCTTTGCTTGCTCATTTTGAGTGAGACAGCCACATAGTGCACATACTCACTCATTGGTGTCTACTACCCCCACTGACCAGTACAGTGAAGTTGTCACTGTTCATGCATGTGCATTCCAGTGCACTCTGCTTAGCTGCCAGGTCACATTGATATTGTGCCAACTCTTCTTGTTATATTAACCGTGGCTGTACTTTTTCCAGACAGACCTCATATATATAATGTATAGTATAATATATATATCAAATCTTTTATCTGCTATGTGGTTGACAAATATTTTCTCCTAATCTATGGATTGTGTTTTTATTTTCTTAACTATGTCTTTCCAGAAGGAGAATTTTTAAGCTTTGATGTTCGAGTAAATCATTTTTTCTTTTATGAATTATGCTTTTGATATCATGTCTTAAGAACTCTTTACTGAACCTCAGATGAAGAAAAATTTCTCTTACGTTTTCCATGACTTGATTTTTTTTTTGCATTTCATGTCTAATTGATCCATCATTTGTTGCAAAGATTATAATTTTCCCATTG
Source organism: Phyllostomus hastatus (assembly GCF_019186645.2). Taxonomy (NCBI): domain Eukaryota; kingdom Metazoa; phylum Chordata; class Mammalia; order Chiroptera; family Phyllostomidae; genus Phyllostomus; species Phyllostomus hastatus. The sequence goes on along the minus strand of NW_025333984.1, from coordinate 12,994,206 downwards.
AGTTTGAAAAATCAATTGAGCACATGTGTGTGAGTCAGTGACTGGACTCTATTCTGTCCCATTAATCTGTGTACCTATCCTACCACTCCTTGATTACTGTTGCTTTATAGAAAGTCTTGAGAGCATGTAGCATGGGTTCTACAACTTTGTTCATTTTCTTTATCTTTATTTTTTAAAAAGGTTATATTCATTTTTAGAGAGAGGGAAAGGGAGGGAGAGAAACATTGATTGGTTGCCTCTCACACCCTGACTGGTGACCAAACCTGCACCCCAGGCATGTGCCCCAACTGGGAATTGAACTGGTGACCTTTCAGTTTCTGGGATGATGCCCAACCAGCTGAGCCACTGCAGTCAGGGCCAACTTTGTTCTTTTTCAAAATTATTTTAGTTTTTCTATTTTTGTGCTTTTTCATATAAATTTTTGAATTAGCCTGTTGGGCTCTACAAAATATCCTGCTGGGATTTTTGACTGGATATATGTTGAAAGTATAGCTCTCAATTTAGAGAGAATGTACATGTTCACAAATAGAGTTTTCAACCCAATAACATGGTATATCTTTTCATTTATTTAGTTTCTCTTTAATTTTGCACCACCAACACAATGTTGAATAGGAGTGGTGAGAGCAGATACATCCCTGTATTGTTTTGACTCAAACAGAAGATATTGTATGTTTCATCTGTACCTATGACTCTCTATGTATATCTCTAAAAGAAAAATGTTTTGAAAATATTTGTATTACACTTGAATTAATGCCTTTCATATAATAAAAATTTCATTCACATGTTAATATACAGTTGTCTTACAAATGTCATTTTTTGTTTGTTTCAATGCAAATAAAGTCCATACACTATAATTACTTGATATGTTTCTTACATTTATTTTAATTTATAGGTTATTCTCATATTTTTTTAATTCTTTGCAGTTTGTTGAAGAAATTAGGTTGTTTGTCTGGTAGTTTCTACAGCCTAAATTTTGCTGAAAGCTTTTCTATAGTGCAGTTTAACATGTTCCTCTTTCCTCTGTACTTCCTATAAATTGGTAGTTGGGTGTGGATACTTACTCAGATTCAGGGTTTTTTTTTAAATCCTTACCTGAAGATATGTTTTTATAGATTTGAGGGAGGGAGGGAGGGGGAGAGAGAGAGAGAGAGAGAGAGAGGAGAGAGAAACATCGATGTGAGAGAGAAACATCAATTGGTTGCCTCCTGTATGCGCTCTGAGGATGGAACCCACAGCCTTTTGGTGTATGGGATGACACTCCAACCAACTGAGCCACCTGGCCAGGGCAGTTTAGATTCTTTTTAACAGCCTCAATTATTACATCTTTGGATCAAGTCATAAACAATATTATTGCAAAGGGCTGTCAACATGTTTAATCAGTTCTAGTATTGTAATCGCTACACAACAACTCAGTGATATACACAAACATGCATCATGGGGAGCAAGCACTATCACCCATCCATTCTGTAGATTAGCATTTGCCAATCTTGAGTAACAGTGTTCACTTCACTGAATATGGGTAGTTATTTTTTTCATTCATCTTGAGTAAATGATGGGATGACTTCAGCTCAAATGCAACATACAAACATTTTCTTACAAAAAAAGTAATGAGTTAAAAACAAAACATTTTGCACAATTTACTACTAAACACCATTAAACTGCCTTAACTTAAGCTCTTTCTCACTGCACATATCAAGCAGGCTAAGAGTGTATCTTAGAGCATAAAAGATATTCTCTTATCACAGATGACTCAGCAGTTAAAACCTTCAAATGAAACCATCATCACTCTGGGGTCTCTTCTGTTAGGGCACTATTTCCATTCATGAGGTCATCAAACCTATGACCTAATCACCTCATCAAAGGCCTTAACTCCTCCTACCATCACACTGGGGGTAGGATCACATCTTGCTGAAGTACCCTGTGGCTGCACTGTGGAACCCCAAATCTACCTTGAAGTCCTGGATAATTTCCCTTATGAACCTCTGGAAGAACGCTTTGGGTCAGAAGGTCTGTTGATTTCCAGCCTGTAAAATACTACTTTTTAAGTCACTGGCAGACTTAGTGGCCAGATATTTTTGTGGGGGCTTTCCAATCAGTGGATTTGCAAGCAGAGTGCTTTGTGCCACTCATTTCCTTTAACCTAATATCAAAATTGTAAGTTGCTTTATGTTTGTCTCTGCTGCTATACCATTAATGTGCTCCAGTAGCCAAGCTAAAAAAGCTGCTTTATCAACCAATACCTAAACTTTTCACTCTTAGAATTGATATTTTTAATAAAGATTTTATTATTTTTAGAGAGAGGGGAAGGGAGGGAGAAAGAGAGGGAGAGAAACATCGATGTGTGGTTGCCTCTTGTGCATCCCCTACTGGGGACCTGGCCCCCAACCCAGGCATCTGCCCTGACTGGGAATCAAACCAGTGACCCTTTGGTTCACAGGCCCACGCTCAGTCCACTGAGCCATACCAGCCAGGGCAGAATAGATGTTTTTTAAAAGAGTTTTATATATGTGTACAAATGTGCACACACATACATATATAGAGTATGTGTATGTGTGTGTATGGACACAGAGATATATATGTAACTTAGTTTTTTTAAACTAGTAGGGGCTTTTTAATATAACCACAATGACATCACTTCTAACAGAATTAACAATAATTCATTAATATGGTTTACTGCCCAGTCACTATTCAAATTTCCCTGTTCTAAAAACAACAGTGGTTAGTTTGAATCAAGATCCAAAAAGGTTCACACATTTTGTTTTGTGGCTGTGTTTCTTAAGTCTTTTTTTATTCTATAATAATTCCCCTTCCTCTTTTTCTTCTCATGTGTTATGGGCTGAATTGGAATGATCCTGTCCCCTTGCAAAATTCATTATGTTGAAATCCTACGCTCAGTGTGATGGTAGGAAGAGGTAAGGCCTTTGATGAGGTCATTAGGTCATGAGGTTTGATGGCGCCCTCGTGAATGGAAATAGTGCCCTTACAGAAGACACCCCAGAGAGCATTCTTGCCCCTTTGACTGTGTGTGAACACAGCAAGAAGACAGCTCTCTGCAACCAGATAGCAGGCCCTCACCAAGAATTCCACCATGCCAGCACCTTGATCTTGGACTTTGGTCCTCCAGAACTCTGAGAAAAAAGTTTTTGTTGTTTATAAGCCACCAAGTCTGTTATATTCTGTTAGAGGAACCTGAACTAAGACATCATGCTGTTGGAGAAACTGGGCCATTTGTTTCTTAAAGTGTCCCACTTTCTACATTTGACTGATTACCTCCTTCTGATACTATTTAACTTTTTCCTCTATGTCTTTTATTTCCTATATACTGGTATTTAGATCTAGACTAGAGGATTGATTTGTTTCAGATTCATTGCTTTTGGCAAAAATACTTTGTAGGCAGTGCTATGTACATTCTGTTGTATTAGAAGGCACATCATATCTGGTTGTCTCACTTCTAATAATGAGATTGATTTTTTTGATGAGATGTGGTGACCTGTTCCTTGTTAAACTTTCACCTACTACCTTTAGCATTCATTGATGATTTTTGCCTAAATCCCATATTTCATTAGGAGTTGCAAAATGGTGATTTTAAATTCCTATTATTACTTTTGCAATGATTAGTGGAATTCTCCATAATGAAGAACTTCCCTTATTAACTATGTAGTGACTCTGAAATACTGTTTGACCAGGAAATGCAGACCCAGTGCTTAATTCTTTACCTTTATTAACTTTTAGTGTAATGAGTTGTTGCTCTAGAAACTTCCAGTGATGGTCAATGAGTTCCTTTCTTGAGTATCATAATGAACCTGTAGAATTTAATATATTCAGTGTGTCTCAGTCAACCATAGTCATTTTTTAAATGCTAAATTTTATAACAATGTTGGTCAGTAGAAGCACCTTCAGGTTGGCTCCTGAGTCCTTTTGACGTATCCTTAGTAGTCTTTGATAGTATCCTTGCTTTCTCGTATGATGATTCCTCAGGCTTATCTTGAATGTTTTCTACCCCAGACCTAGAATCAGTCATTTCTCCAGGGATCCATGGATTCTTTTAATGGGAAATACAGTGGACATAAGTAATTTTATTTTTATTTTTAAAATAGACTTTATTTACTTTTTCTTTTTTATTGCTTACACTATTACAGATGTCTCCATTTTTAGAGCAGTTTGGGGCTTATAGAAAATTTCAGCTGAAAGTACAGAAAGTTCCTATATATCCCCTTGTTCTCTCGTTCAGTTTCTCCTATTATTAACATCTGATATACTTGTTATACTTGATGACCAAATATTGCTATATATTAACTAAAATCCATCATTTACATTAGGAGTTATTCTTTGTGTTGTATAGTTCCATGCATTTGGACAAATGCATTATTTCCTATGTCCTCCATTATAGTATTATACAGAATATTTTCGCTGCCCTAGAAATGCCCTGTGCTCTACATTTTCATCCCTTTTCCCCAACCTTGAGCTGGCAAGCACTGATCTTTTCACTGCTTCCATAGTTTGTCCATAAATATATTTTTAAAAGTTCCATCAGATGGAGGCAGTTGCTAAAAGACTAAATGTGAGGGTGAAATAATATCCAGAGGTGATAAATGAAGGGCCTAAGTCCCTGTAGAGACAGGAGTAAATGGAATCTAGAACAGATTAGCCTCTGATAGAAGCATCCAAAGACACCAAGAAATGTTTACAAAAATTTACGTAGAGAGGATAACTAAGCCTGGAGGAAAATACTGCCCTAAGCTGAATTTCTACTACCACCTCCAGGTTTTGAGTGGGGTGCAGATCCTAGATATTCTTAGAAACACGCATCCTGTACCTTTATGTACCCAGGCTCAAAGGATCTAGCCCTTTTCTCTCCTAGCCTCAGAATTCTCTTCTTTCCTCCTACTCTGGGATCCTCCCCCTGCCCAACTCTTAGACAATGTAGTTCTAGTACTTATCTCTAGGATAGCTGTGAAGCCTGAATGAGGTAATAATACATATAACTTACACACAGATGCCTTGTACACAGAAAGCACTCCATAGTAATTAGATGTTTTTGTTAATGAATTAAGGTTCCAAACTAGAGAGTGTTTAGGACTGAAGGCCAGGAAACACACTACCAGGATTTAGAAATCTACAGGGAAGGAAGCTAGGTAGGCTTGAACTTAATATGTTTAGGCATTCTTCTAAGAAGCATTTTAGTGGCCTAGCTGGCATTTTGAAATCTAGGCGCCCTTCGATCACAACCCCTTCATTTTTTTTCTAGACTAGTTATTTTGCAGTTAACAATGGATTAACTGCTTGAAAATGTTTACTTGACTGAGCTAAGATTTAAACTTGTTCCCAGGAAAATATCTTGGGTCAGAAGCTTGCACTGGGTAGTTGGTTGCCAAATGGGAATTAGATAGAGAGGGGATCCATCTCTATTAATCTCCAGTTACATAGTGATTAGACTTGTGAAGAGAGCTAAGAACTTAATTGTTCAGTGTCATCAGGAAGTCAATTATTTTAATTTCTCTTCAATAGTTACCTATTAATTAACTGGGAATAAAGAGGAGAATAATTGGAGATGGATTTGTTCAGACTATCTTATGCCTTGTGGAGCAAATAAGTAGTCTTGGCTACTTAATGAGATCTTAGATAAAAGGAAGTAGGCACAAAAGGAGGCAACCAGCTAGAGGTGATACCTGGCTAAGAGAAATATGATGGGTTAGACAGGCTCAAAGTATCCTGCATCTTCTCCCAGCTTTTCAGCACTTTTTTTCCCCTAGTGCTCTACACAGCAGTGCTAACCCCAGGACTACCCAACTGTAGACAGAAGATTTCATATGTAATGATTAAGAATATGGATTTGGAGTCAGATCTGACCTAGAATCCCAGCATGGCCACTAAGCCCCTGTATGACCTTGAATAAGTTACTTAATCTTAGTTTCCTCAGCTGTAAAATGACAATAATAATAATACCACATGATTGTTTAGAAAGTTATTTGAAATTATTGCAGTAAAGGCCTTAGTGTAATGCCTAACAAATGAAAAAGTGCTTGTCAATGAATATTTGTTTCCCTTCATACTTGACCACACCAGGAATCTTCTGTGGTGGAAAAATCCCAACTACTCTGATCTTTATACATTCTTCCTTCCATTAGGCTGCTACCAGTGAAGGCTTGATTAATCCTTGAGCCCTGCTTTGATAAAACTGGGGTTTTATCCTTTGAATTCTCTGTCTTTGATAAACCCATCTCTATTCTTTCCAATGTGGTATAATGGTTTTAAGTGTGGGTTCTGCAGTTAGACAGACCTGGGCTGGAATCCAAGCTCAACTACTTCTTGGCTATATAACTTTGGATAAATCATTAACCCTTTTATGCCTCAATTTTCTCATCTGTAAAATAGCAATAATAATATGAAGTTACCGCATGGGATTATTGGGAGAATTCAATGATTTCATGCATACAAAGCATGTAGAACAATGTCTGGCACATGGTAAGTGCTCAAAAAGTAGTAGCTATACTATTATCTATATTATTCTCTTGATCCTGGCTCCCTTTCTCTTAGGGACCTGAAGGGTGTCAAGGTTTCATCTGACAGCCCTGACCAGTGTGGCTCAGTTGGTTGGCGCATTGACTGTAACTGAAACGTTGTGGGTTTGATTACCAGTCAGGGTACATGCCTAGGTTGTGAGTTCAATCTCCGGTCTGATTGTGTATAGGAGACAGCCACTCAATGTTTCCCTCTCGCATCGATGTTTCTCTCTTTTTCTGTCTCCCTTTCTCTCTAAAAAGCCATGTAAAGTCCTTGTGTCAGGATAAAAAAAAAGAATTCATCTGACAAAATCATGTAAGTGGACATTCAAAGGTTTAAGTGTCTCCTCCTCTACTACCATGGAACCAAAACACCACTAACTAATGGCAGGTTATGGTTCCTAAGCTGTGACATTTTAAAACATGCCCCCTCAAATTTTTGATACTCAAAAGGTTATGTCTAGGCCCCTCCCTTTGAATCTGGTTTCTGTGAATGCTTGACCAATAGGATATGGAAGAAGTAATACTGTGCCAGTTTCTGGTGCTATGCCTCAAGAAACTGGCAGCTTCTATTTTCTGTCTCTAGGGGTGTTTACTCTTAGAACGTAGGCAGATGCTGTGAGGAAGGCCAATTAGCCCACAAAGAGTCCCCCTATGGAGAGGAAATGAGGTTCCTGGTTCTCATTCCTGGCTGAGCTCTCAATTGACAGTCAGCACCAACTTTGAGAGTCAATGTGAATGAGCCATCTTAGATGTAGATCTCCTAGCTTCCGATTTAGCCACCCTAGCTGATACCACATGAAGCAAAGATTGTACCACTTTGCCAAACTTTGCCCATTGTTGTGACCAGGATAAATGTTGTTTTAAGCCACTGTTTGGGGTAGTTTGTTACATAACAATAGATTATCAAAACACAGATTATTGGCAGCTGGCCAATAGGTAGGGGAGATGTTTTGGGGCAGGCTGTTCCATGTATTGACAAGTATATAATGCAAGTAGTAACTGGTCCTATCCACATGTAGGGCTGGCCTTAGGCTGAATTATGGAATGAACTTACCATGAGATACAGCTGTTAAGTCTAATGCTTTATTCTTTAAAAATAAACCATGAAAACAAAATGTTTTTGACCAAAATTGTTGACCAGTATTACACTGAATATTGATCCCCTCCCTGCCAAATGTATTGCTCCTCATATCCCATATCTCAGAAGTGACATCATGTTTCATCCAGTTACTTAAGTAAAACATGTTGGGGTCATCCATGAATCCACAACTTTCCCTGACCCCTCACATCTAGATCATTAGAAAGTTCTGTTGTGCCTATCCTCAAAATATCCTAAATGTGTTCCTTCTCCATCCCCACTGTTACTCCTCTAGTCCAAACTATCCTTTTGTCTTATTTGGACTAACCTGCAGCAGACACAAACTTGAGTGCCTTCACAAATTCTTTTCCAAGATGCTTCCCATTTCCATATGGTGCTGCTGCCATTCCCCCTGAACCTGCATGACCTTCATGTTCTGTAAACTGAGCCACGTTATCGGTTGCTCTTCTTCCACACTTGGATAAAATGCTGTACCATGGGCATGGGATCTGGCTTTGTGAGGAGCTGTCAAAGGACCAAATGATGCAAGCTGGAGGCAAAAGGTAGTCTTGGGGTATGGAATTTGACTAGTGCAGATGAGGAGGCTTAAGGAAGCCAGGCAGATACATTTCTCCCACTATTTCCCTTCATTCACAATCCTGAAATGTGTCTTCCTTTCAACCACTTTGAGAAAACTTGGCAAATGACCTTCAGTTTAATTTGTCCAAAGGCCAGTGAGGTAATGCATTGCATTACATTGCTTTATATCTTTCCTTGCCCCACTTACCTTTTTCCTTGTCCTTGTAGCCTTAGGCTTTCACAACTCCCAAATGGTTAGTCTGTGAATTACGAACTCAGACTCTGTTTCAGAAGACCCTGGCTAAGCCCTGATGGGTATGGTTCAGTTGGTTAGGTGTTGTCCTACTAAGTGAAAGGTCGCTGCTTGGATTCCCAAGTTTAGTCCTCGGTTGAGATGCAGACAAAAAGGTAACCAGTTGGTATTTTCTCACACATTGATGTTTCTCTCCCTCCCTTTCTCCTTCCTTCCCCTTCTCTCTAAAAATAAATAAATAAAATCTTAAAAAAAGAAGTCCCTGGCTAGGACATTTGATATTAGAAGTGTTATAGAAAATGCACATCAAGATAGGGTTCTGGACTTGGATTGTTCACTTGTCTGAGGACCCTATTGGTGGTGCTTAGTGTGTGGAAAAAACCCTTGACATGAAGTGGCATTGCAATTACTTGAGCTTTCATCTATGGTATGTGGTATTTTATTGGTATGATATAGAGCTGCAGGGCAATATATGGGAAGGTCAGATGGTTGTGACACTTAATCAATATACAATGCTGTTTATACAAATCTTGAAATAGAATGGTTACTTTTGACTGCAGTGGAAACTCTGCCTCTATGGAAGATTTAAAGGAGATCCTTATCTTCTGTAGCTGCAGGACAGACTACTAAAAATGAGGCTCAGGATCTGATAACAGTGGTGGTAAAAAGACTACATGTACAACCTTGTGAGGCCCATTTTAAAACATCAGATAGGGAAAGAGTGGAACATAGAGATCTGGAATGCTTATTTGGTGGATGAATCTAAGTATTGTTTATTCTCCAATTTCCTTGAACTTTGCTTGTTGGCACAAGCTGCCACCTTTCTCTTGCCAGAAGAGAATAACTTCCCTCTTCATGGAGACCATGTCACGATTTCACCTGAAGCAGCTGCCTTGCAAAATGACTTTTTTTCCTCAAGATGCACCGCACCATTTTCATTATCTCCAGTTCAATACACAGAATCACATCTCAGCACAGCTTGGATAGAGAAGTACACACCCTGCTCCAAAAGTTTCTTATGCTCATTAAATAGGGAGAATTGAAAGCAGTTCCCAATCTCAAAAACATCATTTGTGTGTAAGAAGTAAGATACACACAAAAATGTATAATGCGTGATTCCATTTAAATGACTTCTAGGAACAGACAACACAAATCTATGGAGAAAGAAATCAGAAAGTGGTTACCTCTGGGTGGGTATCAGGGAATTAACTGGGCGGGGCAGGAGGGGAATTTCTGGGGTGGTGAAAATGTTGCATATGTTGTTTTGAGTGGTGGTTACGTGTGTGTGTGTGTGTGTGTGTGTGTGTGTGTGTGTGTGTGTGTATCTGCCACAACTAAGGTGTCTATATTTTATACATAAATTATGTCAATAAAAAGTTAACAAGGCATTCACCTTTATTTGGCAAGGACATGCTCATTGTCTTACCTCAAGTATTTTGACTCACATGCTTTCTATATTAATATTGCATGTAGGAAGCTTAAACATCTTCACACTCCGCAGAATATCTCACTGGCCCACTTTATTGATGAATACACACACACACACACACACACACACACACACACACACACATTGTGAATTTCTATAGCTTGGGGTTCTGGGGCAGAACATCCTCTCTAAGGTAAAGGACAAAGTACTGCATTTTATATTTCCTACCACTGAGAAAGTGGCCCAGCATTCTTAGATCTTTTGAGATTTTGGATACAACACATGGGAACACTGCTCTGACTAGTTTCAAGTGAGGCGCAGGGCAAGAGAGGGCAGCAGGGCTAGCCACAAGCTGATCTGCCTCCTGGGCCATATGATGATATATCAGATCCAATGGTGCTACATTAAGTCTCTGGCAAACCCCTAGGAAAGTTACAGTGAGGATAGATATCTCAGGTTCTGAAGCAAGGCCATGCCCTTGGTGGCAGAAAACTTTTCTTTTAAAAACAACATCTGGTGTGCTAGTAGAGACTGAATGCCTAATCATGGGGCACTGTATCTATGGCTGAGTTATCAATGGCTGAATTACAGCATCATCAAAAATAAACTTAGCTGCTTAAAACACCACAATTTATTATCTGACAGTTTCCATGGGTCAGGAGTCTGATCTTGACTTAGCTAAGCCCTCTGCATAGGGTCTCACAAGGATGCAGTCAAGGTATTCACCACGTTACCTTCCTTTCTGGAACTCAGAGTCCTCTTTCATGATCACATAGTTGTTGGCAGAATTCAGTTCCTTTCAGTTGTAGGACTGAGGTCCCTGTTTTCTTGCTGTTTGTTGACCAGGGGCCTTTGTTAGTCCCAGAAATTGCCTGTAGTTCCTTGCCATGTGGTCCTCTTACAGTGTTGCAGTTTAGTTCTTTTATTTTTATTTTAACTTTTAAAAATATTTTATTTATTTATTTTTAGAGAGGGGAAGGTAGGGAGAAAGAGAGGAAGAGAAACATCAATGTGTGGTTGCCTCTCATGCACCCCCTACTGGGGACCTGGCCTGCAACCCAGCCATGTGCCCTGACTGGGAATTGAACTGGTGACCCTTTGGTTCTCAGGCTGACAGTCAATCCACTGAACCACACCTCCAGGGCTTATATTTTTTTATGTACATATATAATGTAGAATGATTACTGAGATCAAGATAATACATCAATCATCTCACATACTTAATATAGTCAGCTTGTGTGTGTGTGTGTGTGTGTGTGTGTGAATGCTTAAGATCTACTCTAGCAACTTTCAAGTACATAATACTATATTATTAACTATAATCACTACACAGTTTAGTTCTTAAAGGCCAGCAGAAGCTCTCACTCCAGTCTGCCAAGATGGAGTCTTAGATAATGTAATATAATCACTGCAGTGATTATCCTGTCACTGTTTGCCATATTCTACTGGCTAGAAGCAAGTCACAGCTTCCACTTACACTCAGGAGAGGGAATTCACCTTGGGATGTTTCCACTATAAGCACCAAGCATCTATGAATATGAGCTTCTTACAGTAAGCTGGGTGTTATCTAACATGCCAAGTTGTAAGGTTGGGCACGGGCATCAAGAATCTATTGTGTGATGGAAGTGGTACACTTAGTATTGGGCTCAAGCAGGTCCAGTAGGCATGAACAAAGTGTAGGAGCAGATGGTTCAGACAGGTGTCACCTGTTGCTGCCATACCAGTGCCCCTGTTTCAATCCATACCTATGTTACTTTATGTTGGGGAGTGGGATGCTGCTATCCACTGACAGGCAGAAAGGGTGGCCTGATTCACAGAGGGGTCAGTGAAATATGTTGGTCTTATGTGGAAATGGATTTCTCTCCCATTATAACCCCACTCAGCAGTGGCTCTGAAGGACAGTGGGGAAGGAAGTACTCCCAGTGGGTAGGCTTCCCTTCACTAAAGCTGATGTACCATCTGCCACAGGTAAGTGTCCAGCCTGCCAGCAGCCCTTTATACAGCACTGTTCTTCAGTGAGACCTGCCAGTTACCAGGTATCAGGTCAATTACTTGGACCCCTTCTTTCCTAAACGGAGTAGTAATTCTCCCTCAGCATAATGGTTATCTACTCTAGATATGGACTTGCTTTCTCTCTCACTGGTACCACTGTCTGAGGGCTTACAGAATGTCTGATAGAACAATAGAACAGGCTGTTGAAGGGTCAGCTAATGTTCCAGAAGGAGGATTAAACTTTGTAGGGTTGGGTGCTATATATTATATATGCTAGGCTGTGGTATATGCCTTGATCCAATGATTGGTATACAGTACTGCATCCCTTATAGTTAGAATACACAGATCCAGGAATGTGAAAGAGTTGGGAAACATGAAAAAAAAAATCCTATAAATACTACAGGAGGTGGGAATTTACTTCCCACCTTGCTGTGGAAGCATTGTTTGTGCTAATGGCAGCCATAGCTGCTGTCAGAGATATCCAAGGGTCCAAATGACGAATGCCATTGCCAGAGCAGCTGGAAAAACTTCATGACAGATGACAAGAGCAGAAAAATCAGGTAAATAGAAAGAATTTTGGGGTTTGGGGTACAGCAAAGTTCTGGAATCGTGGAGACCTAACTGTAACTCTACAAATTATCTGTATGACCTTGGCAATAGCTTTATCTTCTGAATGTCACTTCCAATATCTATAAAACAGAGATAATAATAGTACCTACCTCCAGACTTATTGTGAGAATTAATTAATGTTTGTGGTAATGTTTGTAAAATGCCTACAACAGTACCTGGCAAAGATTAAATGTTCAATAAAATAATGTGTGCAGTGAACATATTCATCATTTTAAGGCACATGTGTTATGGCTATAAAAGCAATGAGATAGAGCTGTCACAAAAGCTGCTCCAGTGAGCTTCCTTGATGGTGCCTTTGGTAATCTGCCAGTGTTTGTGCCAAAGATTTATCTTGACACTAATCAAGCTTGAACTTTAGAGTCCTGTATTTGTACCTGCCCCATCCAAAACTCTGGGAGTGGCTCTAGTAATGTGTTCATATAACCATCTTTTTTTAGCTGTATCCTAAAATTTATTTTAATACAATTGCTTTAAAATTCCCTTAATACAGTCAGCTGATTTTTTTTTAATTTCTGCATTTTATTTCTGGTGTTCTGAAACACCAGTCAGAAAGAATATATGTACCCTTATGTTCATAGCAGTATTGTTTACAATAGCCAAGGTCTGGGAACAATTCAAGTGCCCATCAGTAGATGAGTGAACTAAAAAACTGTAGTACATTTACACAATGCAATACTACACAGCCATAAAAAGAAGGAACTTTTAATTTTTGCAACAGCATGGGTGGACCTGGTGATTATTATGCTAAGTGAAATAAGCCAGTCAGAGAAAGACAAATAACATGTGATCTCACTTATGTGGAATCTAATGAACAAAATAAACTGATGAACAAAATAGAAACAGAAGCATGGACACATGGAACAAACAGACTGACAGCTGTCAGAGGGGAGTGGGTGGAAGGACTGGATGAAAGAAGAGGAAGGGATTAGCCAAAGAACATCTATGTATAACCAATAGACACAGATATAGTGTAGTGATGGCCTGAGGGAAGGGGGACGGGGGCTGGATGGAGGTGGGAAAAGCGGGGGAAATGGGGACATGTGTAATAGTGTCAATAATAAAAAATGAAGAAATAAGAAAGGATCTTTCAGTCAGGTATTTGTAATAATTTTCTGCAAATGATATGTTGCCTGTATTTCCTCACTTTATGTAGCTCTGCTCTGGCCTTATGCACAGTTGTTGTTTGGGGACTTCTCATCTCTTCTATCACCTGTTTCCTGTATTTCACATGTTCCTCTCAAGAAGCTTCCTAAGAAAAGATGCATTGGAAGTAAATTCTTTGAGAATTTGATTATCTGAAAATGTCTTTATTCTTTTCTAGAACTTGTTGTTTGGCTAGGTATCTATTTCTAGGTTGGGGAAAAAAAACTTCTGGTGTTGCTATTGAGGAATTGAATGGGATTCTGATTCCCAATGAGTATTATTAATTTGTGTATGTGTCCTGTTATGATTTCTTCCTCTAGTAGCTTATTATAACTTATCTTTATCTCTTATTTTTACAAGATTTAATGATGATAAGCCGTATGGGGATATTTTCTAAGTTATTGTGCTGGGTACTCAGGGGGCCCTTCTATCTGGAGACTCATATGTCCTTCAGTTCTGGGGAATGGTCTTATCTTGCTTCTTCAATATTTTCCTTTTCTTCTTTTTCTGTTATTTCTGTCTAGTACATCTATTAGTCAGATATTGAAAACCCTAAACTGGTATACTGATTTTATTTTATTTTTCTCTTCTCCATATTTGATCCAGTCAGGCTACATCAGTAACTCCTAACCTGAATATAAGGGGAGAAAAAGCAGATGTAAGAGTGGTAACTGGTAACAGAATGGAAAAAGGGGTCTCATTCCATGTGCTCACAAAAGGAGATGCTGACGAAAAGTAAGCTAATTACCCCTTCAAAATTCCTGATAGTCTCAGGAATTGGAGGAACCATGTAACTTTGTCAGTAAGTACAGTGAGTGGCTCTAGTAATGTGTTCAATATAACCATTTTTCAACTATATTCTAAAGTTTATTGTAATACATTTCCTTTAAAATTCCTTTAAAATAGTCAACTGATTTTTTTCTTTTAATTTCTGCATTTTGTTTCTGGTGTTTAATAAGGAAGGATCACTGAAAATCTACTTATGGAACAGTTAGGCCTGCAATTTCTTACTTCCACTCAGTACAGTCAAGATGCCAAATCAAACAGGAGACGAAAAGAATAATCTCTAGCAAACTGGATCAGAGAAGCTCTGAGCTCCGGCACACTAGACACAGAATACAGCAGTGACCCATGACCCTCTCCCCCCAAAAAGGTAAAATAATTGAAAATCTGCTTCTGGATTGATAGCCCATCTCTCCCGTCCAACATCAGAATGCAAGCAATTAGTCTTACTCAGTACCCCCAGAAGCAGTTGATTAAAGAAACTTTCTCTGGAGAAACTGAACATCCCAGTGATATTAACATTTAGGGGAACCTAGAAAAAATGCCAAAAGGCTGTATGTTTGTTCTAATATGCAGCCCAGCACTTGACAAAACCTGCTCCTACACACAGATCCCATCAGCATTTACAAGTTCAATATTAAATTAAATGAGTAACCAAGGATCAGTAGTTATTTGAAAAGGGCATACACAATGCAAGACAGGGACAAAATGAGCAGAAGGGAAGCAAATCAAAAGAACAAGATACAGTTAAAAAACTAAAGAAAACTTCAAAGAGAATGTAACATTCTTACAGTGGTAAAATATTAAATCTACTCAACTAGAGTAGGATACTATATAAAAGAAACAGAGAACAAGTGACTTTGGCACTCATTCTAAGACACAACTTTGGTTTTTGTCTGCCAGTGGTACACATCATGTGGTGAAAGGTAAGAGTATAGTTGTGAGCCTGAAAATAGGGGATGTAAGTAGCCAAAATGTGTACTGAATACTATATGAAAATACATTTCTACATTTTCTCATATTATAAAACAATCCATGTTGTTTAATTTTCTTTAAATTATAAAAGAAAAAGTGTAAGTTGTTGGCTGCCATAGTGCCTAGGGTGTTTGCCATCTCTTCTGAGCATCCATTCAGTCTTGGGCATGTGTGTGACCTTCTACATTCTCAGGAATATGTGGAAGCTTTCAAAACCCTCATTTACCAAGCATCTCATTGCCCAGCCTTTCCTCCCAAGATTTTGGTTAGTCTATCATTTGTTCCAACTCTAACCCCTTGCTCCAGGTTGCAGTGACTAATATGTTTGCCTTCAAATGTTTTTGACAATAACCCCAACAATAGTTGCCTTCAGCCCTGGGAGAGTTTGGAGATAGGCTCAACAAAGGCAAGGTCTTTGAGTTTGTCTTTCAGGGAGTCAGCAAGCAAATTAAAACAGACACAATTCTTTGAGAATATGGTCTGTTCTTTCTCTGGTACTGGGTACTGGGTACTTGTACCAGGAATGTGGGTTATTGTTTTTTGAGGCTTCTGCTGAGCTGGGTAGCAGGGAGTGGTTCCACAGTAAGTTAAAATGTTACAGAGCTCTCTTATTAAGACACAGCTGCTGCTTCTTGATTAAATATGCTCCTGTTTCTGCAAGCTTTTGATGACTATCAAGAGTTGTGAAAAAGTTATTCTGATGGACTTTGCCAGTTTATTCATTTCTCTTGTGGAAGGATGGACTTCAGGAGTTCCCTACTTCACCATTTTTGCAGATGTCACTTGGATTCTTTCCTTGTCTTTGATGGCTTGACAGATTGGGGATTTTTTTTTAATTAATCATTGTTCATATACAGTTTTCTCCTTTTTACTCCCAATCCAGTTCCCCCTCTCACCCGCCCCCCTTCCCTCCCATTACCACCCTCCCCTTAGTCTATGACCATGTGTCCTTTAAGTTTGTTCCTGTGAACCCTTCCCACTGTCCCCCTTAAATTCCCTCTTCTCTCCCCTCCGGTCACCATCAGCCTGTCCTCTATTTCAGTGTCTTTGGTTACATTTTGCTTGTTTCTTTGTTTTGTTATTTAGGTTCCTGTTAAAGGTGAGATCATATGGTATTTGTCTTTCACTGCCTGGCTTGTTTCGCTTAGCATAATGTTTTCCAGCTCCATCCACGCTGTTGCATAGGGTAGGAGCTCCTTCTTTCTTTCTGCTGCATAGAATTCCATCGTGTAAATGTACCATAGTTTTTTGATCCATTCATTTACTGATGGGCATCTAGGTTGCTTCCAGCATCTAGCTATTGTAAATTGTGCTGCTATGAACATTGGGATGCATAGGTTCTTTTGAATTGGTGTTTTAGTATTCTTAGGATAGAGTCCCAGTAGTGGAATTGCAGGGTCACAAGGCAGATCCATTTTTAGTTTTCTGAGGAAGTTCCATATTGCTTTCCATAGTGGTTGTACCAGTCTGCAGTCCCACCAACAGTGCACTAGGGTCCCCTTTTCTCCACAACCTCTCCAACACTTGTTGTTTGTTGCTTTGTTTATGATGGCCATTCTGTCTGGTGTGAAGTGGTATCTCATTGTGGTTTTAATTTGCATCTCTCTGATAGCTAGCGATATTGAACATCGTTTCATGTGTCTTTGGATCCTCTGTATGTCCTCCTTGGAGAAGTGTCTATTCAAATCCTTTGCCCATCTTTTAATTGGATTCCTTGTCTTCTTAGAGTACAGTCGTGTAAGTTCTCTATATATTTTGGAGATTAGACCCTTGTCTGAGGTGTCATTGGCAAATATGTTTTCCCATACAGTTGGTTCTCTTTTAATTTTGGTACTGTTTTCTTTAGCTGTGCAGAAGCTTTTTAATTTTGATGAGGTCCCATTTGTTTATTCTTTCCTTTATGTCCCTTGCTCTAGGGGACACGTCATTAAAAAAAGTCTCTTCGTGAAATATCTGAGATTTTCTTACCTACGTTCTCCTCTAGGACTTTAATGGTGTCATGTTTTATATTTAAGTCTTTTATCCACCTTGAATTTATTTTTTGTATATGGTGTAAGTTGGTGCTCAAGTTTCATTTTTTTTGCACGTGGCTGTCCAGTTCTCCCAACACCATTTGTTGAAGAGGCTATTTTTATTCCATTTTATGTTGCTGCCTCCTTTGTCAAATATTAATTGACCATAGAGACTTGGGCTTATTTCTGGGCTCTCTGTTCTGTTCCATTGGTCTATGTGCCTGTTTTTTATGCCAGTACCAGGCTGTTTTGATTACAGTAGCCTTGTAATATAGTTTAGTGTCGGGTATTGTGATCCCTCCTACTTTACTCTTCTTTCTCAATATTGCAGCAGTTATTCGGGGTCGTTTATAATTCCATATAAATTTTTTAAGTGTTTGTTCTATGTCTGTGAAATATGCCATTGGTACTTTAATAGGAATTGCATTGAATGTGTAAATTGCTTTGGGTAGTATGGACATTTTGATGATATTAATTCTTCCAATCCATGAACACGGTATATGTTTCCATTTGTTTGTGTCTTCCTTGATTTCTTTCTTCAGTGTTGTGTAGTTTTCTGAATACAGGTCTTTTACCTCTTTGGTTAGGTTTATTCCTAGATATTTTATTTTTTCTTTTTGCTATTTCAAATGGGATTTTTTTCCTTGATCTCTGCTTCTGCAGTTTCATTGTTGGTGTACAGAAATGCCTTTGATTTCTGGATATTGACTTTGTATCCCGCTGTTTTGCCAAATTCATTTATTAGGTCAAGCAGTTTTTTTGGTAGAGTCAATAGGATTTTCTATGTATACTATCATGTCGTCTGCAAACAGTGATAGTTTTGTTTCCTCCTTTCCGATTTGGATGCCTTTTATTTCTTTTTTTCTTGTCTGATTGCTGTGGCTAAAACTTCCAGTACTATATTGAATAGAAGTGGTGAAAGTGGACAGCCTTGTCTTGTTCCTGATCTTAATGGAAAAGGTTTTAATTTTTGCCCATTGAGAATGATGTTGGCTGAAGGTCTCTCATATATGGCCTTTATTATGTTGAGGAATGCTCCCTCTATTTCCACTTTGCCGAGTGTTTTTATCATGAATGGGTGCTGTACCTTATCAAATGCTTTTTCTGCATCTATTGATATGATCATGTGGCTTTTTGTCTTTGCTTTTGTTTATGTGATGTATTACATTTACTGACTTGCGAATATTGAACCATCCTTGCATCCCTGGAATGAATCCCACTTGGTCATGGTGTATAATCTTTTTAATGTATTGTTGGATGCGGTTTGCCAGTATTTTGTTGAGGATTTTAGCGTCAATGTTCATCAGTGATATTGGCCTGAAGTTTTCTTTCTTTGTTGTGTCTTTATCTGGTTTTGGAATTAGGATGATGTTGGCCTCATAAAAAAGAGTTTGGGAGACTCCCATCTTTTTGGATTTTTTGGAATAGTCTGTGAAGGATAGGGGTTAGCTCTTCCTTAAATGCTTTGTAGAATTCTCCTGTGAAACCATCAGGTCCCGGGCTTTTGTGTGTTGGGAGTTTTTTTGATTACTGCTTCAATTTCTTTTGTTGTTATTGGTCTGTTCAGACTTTCTGCTTCTTTTTTCATTGAGTTTTGGAAGATTATATTTTTTAAGGAAAGTTGTCCATTTCATCTAGGTTTTCAAATTTTTTTGGCATACAGTTCTTCGTAGTAATTTCTTACAATCCTTTGTATTTCTGTGGTATCTGTTGTAATCTCTCCTCTTTCATTTCTGATTGTGTTTATTTGGGTCTTCTCTCTTTTTTTCTTGATGAGTCTGCTTAAAGGCTTGTCTATTTTGTTTATCTTTTCAAAGAACCAGCTCTTGGATTCATTGATCCTTAGAATTGTGCTTTTAGTCTCTATATCATTTAATTCTGCTCTGATCTTGGTTATTTCCTTCCTTCTGCTTGCTCTGGGCTGTCTTTGTTGTTGTTCCTCGAGTTCTTGTTGACGTAGGGTTAGGTTGTTTGTTTGGAAAGTTTCTAACCTTTTTAGGTGGGCCTGTATTGCTATGAACTTCCCTCTCAGGACTGCCGTGGCTGTGTCCCATAAGTTTTGGGTTGTAGTGAGTTCGTTTTCATTTGTTTCCAGAAACCTTTTGATTTCTTCCCTAATATCATTCTTGACCCATTCATTGTTTAATAGCATGCTATTTAATCTCCATGATTTTGAGTGTTTTTGTTTTTTTTCCTTCGGGTTGGTTTCTAGCTTCAGTCCCTTGTGGTCTGAGAAAATGCTTGGTATGATTTCAATTTTCTTGAAATTCTTGAGGCTTGTTTTGTGTCCTATCATGTGGTCTATCTTTGAGAATGTTCCATGCACATTTGAAAAGAATGTATATTTAGCTTCTTTTGGATGGAGGGCTCGGTAGATATCAGTAAAATCCATTTCATCAAGGGTATTGTCCAATGCCACAATATCTTTGTTGATATTTTTGTTTAGAAGATCTGTCCATTTTTGATAGTGGGGTGTTAAAATCTCCCACTATAATTGTGTTGCTGTCCATATCTTTCTTGAAGTCCTCTAAGATTTTCTTTATGTATTTCGGTGCTCCTATGTTGGGTGCATATATATTTACAATATTTATGTCTTCTTGATGGATTCTTCCCTTGAGTATTATGAAGTGACCTTCTGGGTCTCTCTTTATGGACCTTTTTTGGAAGTCTATTTTGTCTGATATGAGTATTGCTACCCCCAGCTTTTTTTTCCTGACCATTTGCTTGGAAGATTTGTTTCCAGCCCTTCACTTTCAGCCTGTTTAGGTCTTTTTATCCTGAGGTGGGTCTCTTGTAGACAGCAGATATGTGGGTCATTTTTTCTTATCCAATCAGCTATTCTATGTCTTTTGATTGGAGCATTTAATCCATTTACGTTTAAGGTTATTATTGATAGGTACTTATTCATTGTCTTTTATGTATGTGTGTTCCTCTCTCTCTCTCTCTCTCTCTCTCTCTCTCTCTGTCTTTCTTCTCTCCTCCTTAAAGCAGTCCTTTTAGAATCTCTTGCAGAGCTGGTTTGGTCGAGGTGTATTCTTTTAGACTTCTTTTGTCTGGGAAGCTTCTTATTTGGCCTTCAATCTTGATTGAGAGCCTTGCTGGATATAGTAGCCTTGGTTGCAGACCTCTGGTTCTCATTACCTGAAGTATTTCCTGCCATTATCTTCTGGCTTGAAGTGTTTCCATTGAGAAGTCAGCTGTTAGCCTTATTGGGGCTCCCTTGTATGTTATTTCCTTCTTCTCCCTTGCTGCCTTTAAGATTCTCTCTTTGTCTTGAAATTTTGTCATTTTAATTATGATGTGCCTTGGGGTTGGGTCTCTTTGGGTTCCTCTTGATTGGGACTCTCTGTGTTTCCTGGATTTGTGTGACTTTTTCTCTCGTCAAATTAGGGAAGTTCTCCTTCATTACTTGTTCAACTAGGTTTTCGATCCCTTGCTCTTCTTCTTCACCTTCTGGTATCCCTATTATACGGATATTATGTTTCATATTGTCTTGCATTTCTCTTAATCCCTCCTCATTCTTTCTGAGCCTCTTTTCCTCTTCTTGCTCTTTCTGGATGCTGTTTTCTACTTTGTCCTCCAGCTCGCTAATCCGATCTTCTGCTTCATCGATCCTGCTTTTCATTCCTTCTACTGTGTTCTTCAGTTCAGAAATTGTATTCTTCATTTCCTCTTGACCTTTGTTGAGAGTTTCTATTTCCTTTTTCATGTTTATATAGTTTGCAGTGAGATTGATGTAGTTTCCCTCTAATTTCTGAAAGCTCATTGTGAGTTCATTGAACTTCCTGGTAATCATTGTTTTGAACTCACTATCTGATAGTTGGGTTGCCTCTATTTCATTTAGCATTTTTCCTGAGGCTTCCTCGTTTCCCTTCAGTTGGGGGGTTGTTTCTTTGTTTTCTCATTGTTCGTGGGTTTCTTCTTTGTTCTTCTTGTTTGTTAATTTGAACTGTTCTGGTTCCCTGTATTTATGGTGTGAACTTCTGTGGTAGAATTTTTTGTGTGTTTCAGTGGTGCAATCTCCTTCGTGTATCCTGGTGGTCACAGCTTCCCCCTACTCTTTTTTGGGATCAGTTGGAGGAGTAAGGCAAAATGGTTTAAAACAGCAAGATAGTATACTATGATATTTACTTTAGCAGCCAGTAGAGAAGAGATGGGTTATCCTTTGGCTCCTTATAGTGTAGCTGTGATCCTCCACCCCACTATCCACGTTTTAGAAAGGATGGAAAGAGGGTAAGACTCTTATTGGGGACGAGAGGATTGTTAGTTGGATCTAGAAAGCTGTGAGGCTGTGGGAGGTCAGCTTCTAAGGTAGGGTTGGACTAAAGATTAGTATATAGGAGTAGTGAGTAAAAGAATAGGGACAACCCCCACAATAGTATAGATCAGAAAATTGCAAAGTGGGCTGAGATCAGGTAGGGGTATTGAGAAGCATTTACAATTGTATAGACTAGGTCTTACTAGCAGTAATAGTAAAGTGACAGTCTTATGGCAGAATCGATGAGGTCTAGATAACAAGAATAAAGAGTATAGAACCTTGAGAAGTGTATTAATGGAACGCAGATGAAGGATAGTAACTTATCAACATCTTGTGACTGAGATACCAGGGGGAACCTATCAAATGACAGTATAACCAGCCAAGCAAAGAAGATTATACAGAAAGAAAAAGAGTACCAAAATATTATTAAAATAAAAAATGTCGTAAAAGTGAGAAAAAAGATAATACAAATTTACAGTAACTTGCAAGATTAAAACAAAAGGAAAGAAAAGCAGAAGATGTGGTGCAGGAGAGCTAAATTTGGAGTGGAAAGAATAATATTAGGTTGAATGGAAGAGAAACATAAGGGATTGCGATATAAAAATAATGAGAATTGAAAAAAAATGTCACATAAAACACAAGATAAAATCAGTCAACCAACAACAGCCAGAGAAACCAATAAAAACCAAACAAAACCAAAAAAACTAACAAACAAACAAACAACAAACAAACAAAAAAACCTCTTGTTGGTTTCTAACTGGCCAGACCAGATTTTTCTGATCTTGCTATCTTCAGCTGGCTGAGGGGCCTTTGAAATGCTTCTCTCTCACAACCAGAACTCAGCAAGTCTGTCAGGTACCCGGGGCGCTCCAAGACACACTGGTGCGAGAGAGTGTCTTCCCGATGAAGGTGCGGGAGCCCAGCCGTTTCCAGCTCCGTGTTCCCCGCCAAACGGCTCTCCGACGGAATGTTGGCACCTTTCCCGGCTCTCCGGTAGGGCTGGCTGGAAATCTCTGGGCCACCACTGAAGGAGCACGCCCAGCCCCTCGTCCCTCCTGGGATCGCAGCGCGCGATTCCTGCCTCCCTATGGGGCGCGAGCCGAGCGCAGCCGGCTTGTGCTCACTACCGCTCTGCACTTCCACCGGGCTAAAGATGCCCCTGGTCCTGTTGGCTAGAGGCTCTCACTTCTCGGCCTCTGGGCGGGATTTCATATTCTCTGGGTGATTTTTTCTCAGTCCAGCTGGCCAATCTGTTCCTTCTAGCAACCCGTTCTCCCCTGGAGTTGCTCACCCCCATATTCGGGGGAGGGAGGGAGCAGCAACTTCCCTCTCCCGGGATCCCTAGGGCAGAGCCCGGAGCACCGGGCGGGCCTGGGGTCTGTGCACCCCAGACCCCTTTTGTCCTGTATCCTTCTTACCGCCTGGTTTTCCAGTGAGTGCAATAATTTCTGATGTCCTGCTTTCAAAAGTGATTCCGCAATCCAGCCCACTTGCTCTGCCTCTCCACCGATCTGCGAGTTTCCCCCCTCTTCACAGAAGCCGAGAAAAAACGCTGCCTACAGTAAGGCCGCCATCTTCCTCCGGGGATTTTTTTTAGAGTGCCCCATCATTGATATTTGTCTGATATTTTTCTTCATGATTATACTAGGGTTATGCAATTTTGGAGGAACACCACAGAAGTTCAGTGCCATTCTCACCACAATTATATCACAGAAATATGCTATCAACATGGCTTAGTACTGGTATGAAGAGTGGAAACAAAGTATAGTGGTTTAAGAGCTCAAGTCAAACACATCTGAATTCAAATCCTGGCTCTTCCAATTGCTTGAATGAATGATGGAACCTTTCTAAGTGTCAGTTTTCTGATATGGAAATCAGGAGTAATAATAGTACCTACTTCATAAAGTTATTGTGGATAATCAAATAAGAAAATGCATGTGAAGTAATTAACATGATGTCTAGCATATAGTAAGTGCTGAGTATATATGAACTAGTGGAATAACAGGATGTATATGTATATGGGTATACACAAGAAAAAAATTTAAAGATAGTACATTTAACTTTGTGTGGTGGGTACACAATGCAATATACAGATCATGTATCATAGAAATATACACTTGAAACCTATATGATCTTCTTAACCAATGCCACCCCAATAAATGTAATTAAAAATATATCATAACAAAAAAGAGAATCAAATAAAAAAGTGCCATGATATTTCTGAAAATTTTGATGGGAAACTCAGAGTTTCATGGGGTTAGATATATTTGGATAAAATGGTAAACTTCATACATGGGGCATTATTCCTTAGGGCAGGCCAGATGGCTACTATAGCTATAGGTCCTGGGTAGCCAGGAGCTAGTATAAGGTCTGGCATTTGTGGTGAAGGAGGAACCTGAGAAGAAAAGAAAGAGGTGAACACTATATAGTAGTTAGAGGCAGTATTATTGGAATCATACAAACCAAGGATCAAATTTTGGCTGTCCTTTCATAGGCTCTGTGACCTTGGGTAAAATGACTTAATTTCTTTCAGCTGAAGTATCTTTTTCTTTGTAAAATGGGGATGACAAATAGAGGGTTAAATGAAATAACCCATGTAAATGGCCCATAACATTCCCTGTCACAGCTCAATGTTAGCTGCTCATTCTACCTAACAGTTGTGAATTTGTCAGGAGGCACACCAGAGCAATTAGGAGTCATGAAGTCAGGAAGGACATTTTGTGTTAAGAGGTAGCTTTGGGAAGCTCTGCTTTTCAATATGGAGCATGTTTTGGGCTCCTCCCCTTTCTAGTGGTCTCAGTCCCTTGTTCAGATTTGCTGCAAATTGTCTTAGGGGCATGATGCTTTTGTGATATTTGTGGTGACTAAAAATTTTAAACAAATATTTTCAGTGCACAATAAGAAAATGTAAACCACATGGTAAATTTAGCCCATTCCAATGTGTTCTTAGTCTCCCATTCTACACCCCATTAGGCCCTCTTCTGCAGATGATGGCTGAGAATATCCTCTTTAGATCAATAAATCACAGGAACATTAAATGCGTCCTTGCAGCTGCATGAGGGCTAGTTAGAAGGCTATTCAAGAAAAGGGCTTATGTGGAGGGGTTTTCTCCCATTCTTTTAAAAAAGCCACCTGTACTAGTTTTTGTCTTGTTTTTTAAGTGGAAATGATTTTAACATGTAATTTTCCCCCTCTACTTCTGTTTATGATGTACAAACAGTTCTTTGTTAGTAGGAAAAGAAAAAAAAATCAAACCAAAATGCCAAACCTAATTACAGCTCTTTAGAGAAAGTGTGCCTCTTTAACTTTCCAACTTCCTTTCTAAGTTAGTAATTTAGGGGTTGGACAAGATGCAGGTGGAAGGAATTGCTTCATTGACAGCTGGCCCTAAATCTCTCATTCCTGGAAGTGCACCAGTTCAGGGTACAGAGCTATCTGGGAACACTAGGACTGGTCTGGAAAGAGCACGTACTGTAATCTAAATCCTTTTCCTGTTGATTGGCAAAGTCCCAAAATTTCTTTGAGGCTAGGAAAGATAGCTTTGAGGAGAAAATTGGGACCAGATCATCTAATCCAGATGTCAAAAACCAGGCTTTGAGGAGGAAAAAACCCTTTTATTATAAACTAGGCCTTGAGGGAAGAAAATCTCTTCTTTATAAATTAGACCTTAAGGAGGCAAAATCCTTTCATTATAATCATATCAGTTCTAGTTAGTTTCACATGATGAGGTTACCTGTGCAATTTGGTGGAGATGATAATCAGCCGTGCAAAATGATTTAAAGACTTCCAGAAGGGCTACCTGTATACAATAAAATCATCCCTGCTCAGGTTCATAATGCCTGATATTCCTTCATCAGTAATTCTTAACCCTTTTTCAGGTCAAGGACTTGCTTTAGAATCTAGTGAAAATTACTGACCAAAAATTTCTCCCTCCCAATGCACGTTTATTCACACATCAGTGTTCATTTTTACGGGGTTCACAGACTCCTGTGAACTACCATGGGGAGTTGTTGGATGGTCACTGTTTCTCACAGTTGATTTTCAAGAGCCATGTAATGGATGCCCTGTCCACACATAGATGACCATTGAAGTAAATTGAAAAGAAGCTTTTTCACATTTTTATCAACATCACATTAAAAATTTTAAAATAATATATTTACTAATAACCTCATATCAGGGAGAGGGATGGTATTTCAGGGCAATTTTTCACCAAGGCATATAGGTCTACCTTGGTGATGCACACCTTGATCACAGATCAGCTTCTATATTGAGTTGGTTCCTTTTCTTATTTCTACTAAATTTTTAAAAGTATCCAAACTGTAAAAACCTTAAAAATGCTTTAAGACAGTCCAGGATAGATGAAATAAGAATGGTAAAATTTGATAACCATTTGTGTAGAGTTTGGTTCCTCAAAGCACAGTCTGAGGCAAGAAATTGGGGTGTTGTTCCAGAAAGCAGGATTAATATAATAGGGACTTACAGAAGGTGGAAAAGTCTAATGCAAAGGCGCATTATGAGGTTGTTACATGGGCAGCAAGGGGTTGTTACATGGTCAGACTTCCTGAGAAGAATACAGAGTATCTCTCAGAGCTGTCCCCCTTATGGATGAGAGGCTGTAGCTCTCAACCACTGGTTCCTGTCCACCAATGGTTCAAGGTTATTCCCCAAAGCATTAACACTCCAATACTTCTAGGCTGTGCTCTCATGTGGGCTCACTTTGGAGAAGGCATTGGGGAAGAAGTGGAAAGAGACCAGCTTGATCTTGAGGTGAGATGCTGTATGAGTGATAGGAGACTGAGATCTCATAGAATTGTCCATCACACTTCTGGCTAAAATCAGAGTGGAATGAGGGGTTGTGTTGTAGGGCACTAGAGGCATTCATTACATTATCGAATCTGAGTAGTGTACACAGAGGTTCATTATCCTATCCCTTCTACTTTTGGGAATATTTTGAAAATTTTCATAATAAAAAGTTAAAAATCCTAACTCAGAATCAGATCATTTGGTACTGCCTCAATTATTTAGTGGCTTTATTATACAGTTTTGGATGTTTGGACCAAACATGGGCCCAGAAATTATAATGAACAGTTCTCTGCTGACACTTTGAAGCACTCCATTGGATGCTAAAGTCGAACAAATCACGTGCAAAAGCTGGAAGTTTGAATAGTTCAACTTGGGAGATAGGTGGGTGTGGATTCCTAGGATTCCTAGTCACCTCTTTGACTGCATTCAGTCCTAGAAAGTGTGGCAGCAAGTTTTACTGAAAGACTTGGATGTGATATTTAAATATACCCAACAATATGTAGTCTCTTTCTGTGAAAAGTGATGAAGTCACACGTTGGGGGAACAATCCAATTCTTTTTAATCCTCACCTAAGGATATGTTTATTGATGAGAGAGAGAGAGAGAGAGAGAGAGAGAGAGAGAGAGAGAGAGAGAGAGAGAGATGATACAGAAACATCGACTGGGGTTCAGACCCAAAACCTAGTTATGTGCCCTGACTAGGATTGAACCCGCAAACTTTTGGTGTACAGGATGATACTCCAACCAACTGAGCAACCCGGCCATGGCCACAATCAAATTCTTGGTGATAAAACTGCATCATAGTTTGGCCTTTTAAAAAAATCTTGAGCCCTGGCTGGTGTGGCTCAATGGATTGAGTGCCAGCCTGCAAACCAAATGGTCACCAGTTCGATTCCTAGTCAGGGCACATGCCTGGGTTGTGGGCAAGGTCCCCAGTAGCGGGCACATGAGGGGCTACCACACATTGATGTTTCTCTCCCTTTTTCTCCTTCCCTCCCCTCTCTCTAAAAAAAATAAAATCTTGAAAAATAAATTTTGATTATTTTATTTTTGACATTTAACATAGCAACATTTCATCACAGAAGTAATTAAAGTGTTTTCAAGATTCTGAATATATGGCTATGAAACTCCTCTTGGCCAAGGAAATTAAAATCTGATAAATGGTCTTTAACAGCATTGTCATTGTCATAAAGCCCTTTCCCCCATCCCCTGTTTCATTTACTTACAGAAAAGTGGTTTCTCTTAACAGCTGGCATGCATAGAGTGGAAAAGTGAAGTTTGATATCTGGTGCTTGTTATTTTTATAACATGCTGGGAAGACATAATGTTAGGGGCTACAATATGATTATAGTCACAATTTTAATGGTTTTATTCAACATGATCAGGGGACATAGAGCTTATCGATAACTGTTACCAGTGAATCAAGCAGTGAGTGGCTTGGCATGTGGGTGCAACCTGTATTATTTGCATAGTAACATATTTCTGGAATGTGCCCATGGCTAATACTCCTTAGAATTGATCCCTGTGCCCCTTTTTCAATCTACTTAGTGACTCATGCACACACGCACACACACGCACACACACACACACACACAACTTGTTAACTAAATTAAAAAACTTTCCTCTTATGTGGAGAAAATGGGTTATTCTTACATTGCTGGTAGAAATGTGAAGTGGTACCGCCATTTTAGAAAAGAGTTGGACAGCTCCTCATAAAACTAAATATGTGCTCATGGACATATATCTCAGATAAATGAAAACTTATATTCATAGAAAAACCTCTACACAAATGTTCACAGTAGCTTTACTCAAGATAGCCCCAAACTAGAAACAACCCAAACAACCCAGATGTTCTTCAACAAATGAGATGGTTAAATAAACTGTGGAACATACGAGGTCTGTCTGGAAAAGTCCAGCCATTGTTAATGTAACAAGAACAGTTTGTGTGACATTGATGTGACCTGGCAGCCAAGGAGAGTGGACTGGAATGCACATGTGTAAACAATGAAAACTTCACTGTATTAGTCAGTGGGGGCGGTATACACCATTGAGTGAACATGAGTACTATGTGGCCATTGCATTCAAAATGATTAGGTGAGTGGAGCAACAAATCTCCATCACATTTTGCATTAAGCTTGAATATTCCTCTGCAGAAACTATTAGATGATTCAGAAAGCCGCAGTTATGGGCAACTGGTGATTGGCAGCTTCATCATGACAACGTGCCCGCTCATACGTCATGTCTCATGCAGTTTTTTTGCAAAACATCAAATTACCCAGGTGATTCAGCCATCCTATAGCCCAAATTTGGTGCCCTATGACTTATGGCTTTTCCCAAAACTAAAATCACTTTTGAAATGGAAGAGATTCAGCCCACCAATGAGCTTCAGGAAAATACAACAGGGCAGCTGATGATAACTGGGAAAACTGTGTGAGGTCCCAAGGTGCCTATTTTGAAGGAGACTGAGGCATCATTTTTCTGTGTACAGTGTTTCTTATATCTTGTATCTTCTTCAATAAATGTCTCTATTTTTCATATTACATGACCGGATACCTTCTTTACAGACCTCTTATTATGCAATACTACTCAGCAGTAAAAAGGAACACATTATTCTTTAAAGATTTTTTATTGTCAATATATTACAATTGTCCACACTTTTCCCCTTTGCACTCCTCTGTCTGTCCCACCTCCCACAGTCAATTCCTACACTGTTGTCCATGTCCATGAGTTATTCATACATGCTTATTAACTGGCCTCTTTCCCTTCTTTCCACCCTATCCTCCTTGTTCCTCCCCTCTTATCACTGTCAGTCTGTTCCATGTTCCTATGCCTATGGTTCTATTTTGTTGGTTAGTTTATTTCATTCATTAGATTCCTCTTATAAGTGAGATCATATGGTATTTGTCTTTCACCAAGTGGTTTATTTCACTTAGCATAATACTCTCCAGTTCCATCCATGCTGTCTCAAAAGGTAGGAATTCCTTCTTTCTTCTGCTGCATAGTATTCCATTGTGTAAATGTACTACTCATTTATTGATGGGCAATTAGGCTGTTTCTAGCACTTGGATGTTGTAAATAGCACTGGTATGAACATAGAGGTGCATAGATTCTTTTGAATTGGTGTTTCAGGATTCTTAGGGTATAATCCCTGCACTGGGTCAAAAGGCAGTCATTTTTAGTTTTTTGAGGAAACTCCATACGGTTTTCCACAGTGGCTGCACCAGTCTGCATTCCCACCAACAGTGCACTAGGGTTCCCTTAAAAAGGAACAAATTATTCATACACACATCTTAGGTAGATCTATAAGGAATTATACTGAGTTAGAAAAAAATGCCCAAAGGCTATATATTGTATGATTCCAAACATATCCTTGAAATGACAAAATCATACAAATGGAGGACAGATTAGGGGTTGTCATGATTAAGGTGGGGGTGGAGTTGGAGGTAGTGGCTCTGACTATAAAAAGATAACATGAGAAATCCTTGTAGTGATGGAAATGTTCTGAATCTTGACTGCATCAGTGTCCATATCCTGGTTGTGATATTGTATTGTAGTTTTGCAAGACACTGTTATTGGGGAAACTAGGCAAATGGTACCCAGTTTCTCTGTATTATTTCTTCCTTTTTAAGATTTTATGTATTTATTTTTAGACAGAGGGGAGGGGAAGGAGAAAGAGGGAGAGAAACATTAATGTGTGGTTGTCTCTTCTGTGCTCCCTACTGGGGACCTGGCCTGCAACCCAGGCATGTGTTTTGACTGGGAATTGACCCTTTGATTTGCAGGCCAGCGCTCAATCCACTAAGCCACACCAACCAGGGCACTCTCTGTATTATTTCTTATAACTGCATGTAAATACATAATTATCTCAAAATAATAAGTTTAATTTAAAGAAAGCCCTTTTCTCTTAAAGCATGTGATTTCAGGATCAAAAATGCAAAAAAAAAAAAAAGTCATGGAGCACCTCTCCCTTTTATGTATAACACACCTGTGCCAAGAATCTGCATATCAGTGGGTTTGCCTGACTCTCAAGTACAACATCTGGTGTCCACATGTGTTAGCAATTGCCCTTCTACATTGTATGCCATAGATATTATTGATGTCTAGTGATGCTGTTTGTTACAGCAATTCTGCCAATAGCTCGTTCTGCTTTCTCTGTCATTTGTCATTAATGTTGTGACTGGTTTTATAAGCTTTTTGGCAATAAAGTGACATACTTTTTTTGCCAAGAGATCTTACAACTTTGAATGACACTGCTATAGATTTGCTATCTTCTCTACCTTAGTCACAATATTCATCAATTTCATACAGCAAAGAATTACTTCATGCTTATTCTCAAAAATTCTATTGGTTTACCACAGGGTTTGCTGTACTTTATTTAATAATTATTAAAAACCTTGATGACTTCATGCTACAATTTTATATGTTTAATTACAAATAGCATGCTGGAGACTAGGGTCAAATGGATGACAGGTGTAATGAAATCAAATTTTCAGATAGTTATCTTCTTCATATTTGTACTTGTGTCTGCATGTGTGATGTTGCCATGTGTACATATTTATTTGTCCCAGCACATACAGGTTCAAATTCTGATTTCATACTAAATTACTTTTCACTATTTATGTTCATGGTGTTTATTGATTTACAGCATTTAATTTACTATTTTTACTATTACTTCAATATTCAGTGAACCACTTTAACATTAAAAATATTTTTTCAATTATAGTTGTCACACAACTTAATATTAATATTAATTTTAGGTGAACAACATAGTGATTAGACATTTATATAACTTACAAAGTGACCACCCCAATAAATCTAGTACCCATCTGATGTGAAACATAGTTATTACAGTATTATCAATTATGTCCCATGTACTGTACTTTATAGCCCATGGCTATTTTTTAAAGATTTTATTCATTTACTTTTAGAGAGGGGAAGGGAGGGAGAAAGAGGAAGAGAAACATCAAGGTGTGGTTCCCTCTCATGCACCCCCTGCTGGGGACCTAGCCCGCAACCCAAGCAGGTACCCTGACTGGGAATTGAACCGATGACCCTTTGGTTCTCAGGCCGGTGCTCAGTCTGCTGAGTCACACTTGCCAGGGCCCATTGCTAGTTTTATAAATGGCAATTTGTACTTAATCTCTTCACCATTTCAGTGAACCGTATTTGAGTAATTGATTTGATTGGGGAATATAATGGTATACAGTAGTCATAACACAGAATATAAATTTAGCCAACATAAGCAGTAACATGTGAAAGGCACAGAGATATATTAACAAAGATGAATTGTACCCTAATAACTGAGCATTTGTAGAGACAAATAGTTATTGTTCATGCCCAACCTTTAAGAACATGAGGATTATTAAGAATATAATGTGATTGCTGTGAAAAATCATAATTAGCCTTACATCTCAAATACATAGAGGGTTTGTAAAGCAATGACCTCATTGGCTTTACCTCTGCCACTTGCTAGGTTTCTGGGGTCAATAGCTGGCCCTGGACCACCCAGAGTCCATGGACAACACTTTGAAAACCAAGGCAAAAGAGCAAGATAATATGCTATGCATTAAACACAATTATTCATACATTAATCTTGGATTCTTTTTAAATTGGTTGTCAAGTTTCCATTCTGGTAGGAAATTGTGACAAAACAAATGCCTTTTACTGAGAGGAAAGAGGGTATGGAATCATCCATAATAACAGATTACATCTGGGACAGGCTGTCCAGCTGGGAATTACATTTTCCAGCCTCTTATGGTCAAACGTTGCTCTGTTATCAGTGGAATGTGAGCAGAAGTGATGTGTACTCATTGTAGGCCCAGCCCTTTAAACTTCACACACAGGCTCCTCTATGCTTTCTTGCCCTGTCTGTGTGTGAGCAGGAACATGGATGTTACTGGGACAACAGATTCAATTGGGTAGATGAGACTGCCACCATAGAGGAGGGTGGAGAAATGTGATTGGATGGAATGAACCCAAATCCATGAATGACTGAAAGGAGCCATGAGCCACGTAGCTCACCTGTGCACTCTGGACTGTCATGTGGAGAGAAACTTCATTGTTCTTTGACTCATTGTATTGTTGAGTCTTTACATTATAGCAGCATAATTTCTTAATCCTGATGAGGAAGAGGAAACCCTGGAGGTCTGAAAGACCTAGGTAGACTGTGGGAAAGTGTGAGTGCTTCTTGGTGGCATAGGGCAGGTGAGAGGACAAGGGAGTCAGGACTTGTTGGAACAAGGCTAGCCACTATGGTAGGTAGGTATGTCATGTGAATGCCCACCTGCTTTCTTTATTTGTTGTATTTTATTCATGCTATTACAGTTGTTCCCACTTTTCCCCTATTCCCCAATTCCACACAGCCCCCCTCCCTCAGGCAGTCCCCATATCATTGTCTCTGTCCATGGGTAATACATATATATGTTTGGCTAATCACTTCACTTTTTTTCATCCAGTTTCCTCTCCCCTCTGACAGCTATCAGTCTGTTCCATATATCCATGCCTCTGTTTCTACTTTGTTCATCAGTTAATTTTGTTCATTAGATTGCACATATAAGTGAGATCATGGGGTATTTGTCTTTCACTGATGACTTGTTTCACTTAGCATAATTCTCCAGATCCATTCATGATGTCCCAAAGGTAAGAGTTTCTTCTTTTTTATAGCTGCATAGTATTCCATTGTGTAAATGTACCACAGCTTTTTTAACCATTCATTTACTGATGGGCACTTAGGCTCTCTTCAGATATTAGCTATTGTAAATAATGCTGCTATGAACATGGTGCATATATTCTTTTGTATTGCTGTTTCAGGATTCTTAGGACATAGTCCTAGAAGTGGAATTGCTGAGTCAAAAGAGAGTTCATTTTTAAAATTTTTGAGGAAATTCCATGCTGATTTTCACAGTGGCTGCACCAATCTGCATTCCCACCAACAGTGCACAAGGGATCCCTTTTCTCCACATCCTCACCAACATTTGTTGTTTGTTGATTTATTGATGATAGCCAATCTGACAGGTGTGAGGTGATATCTCATAATTTTAATTTGCAGCTCTCTGATGATTAGTGATGTTGAGCATTTTTAATATGTCTTTGGGCCATCTGTATGTACTCTTTGGAGAAGTATCTATTCAGCCCTGGCTGGTGTGGTTCAGTGGATTGAGTGCCAGCCTGCGAACCAAAGGGTCAGTGGTTTGATTCCCAGTCTAGGGCATATGCCTGGGTTGCTGGCTAAGTCCCCAGTAGGGGTGCATAAGAGGCAACCACACATTGATGCTTCTCCCTCTTTCTCCCTCCCTTACCCTCTCTAAAAATAAATAAATACAAAATCTAAAAAAAAAAAAAGAAAAAACCCCAGAAGTGTCTATTCAGGTCCTTTGCCAAATTTTTAATTTGATTATTTGTCTTCATAGTGTTGAGTTGCTTAAGTTTTTTATATATTTTGGAAATTAACCCTTTATAAGATGTATCATTAGCAAATGTGTTCTCCCATACAGTGGGTTACCTTTTCACTTTGTAGATATTTTGTTTTTGTTTTTGTTTTTTTAGCTGTGCAGAAGCTTTTTAATTTGATAGAGTCTCATTTATTCAGTTTCCCTTTGCTTCCCTTGCCCTATGAGATATATTGGCAAAAATATTGGTATGTGCAATATCTGAGATTTTACTGCCTATGTTTTCTTCTAGGATTTTTATGTTTTGTGATTTACATTTAAGTCTCTTATCCATTTTGAGTTTATTCTTGTGTATGGTGTAAGTTGGTGGTCTTGTTTTACTTTTTTGCATGTACCAGTCTAGTTTTCCCAACACCATTTATTGAAGAGACTGTCTTTGCTCCATTATATGCTCTTGCCTCCTTTGTCAAATATTAATTGACAAAAGGCATGGATTTATCTCTGAAGTCTCTGTTATGTTCCATTGATCTATATGCCTGTCCTTATGCCAGGACCAGGCTGTTTTGGTTACAGTGGCCTTGTAGTACACTTTGGTATCAGGTATTGTGATCCTTCCAACTTTATTTTCCTTCCTCAAGATTGCTGAGGCTATTTGGGGTCTTTTTTGGCTCCATATAAAATTTTGGAGTATTTGTTATAGATCCACAAACTATGGCATTGGTATTTTAACAGGAATTGCATTGAATCTATAGATTTCTTTAGGTAGTATGGAGATTACAATTATGTTAATTCTTCCAATCCATGAACACAGTATATGTTTCTACTTACTTGTATCTTCCTCATTTACTTTCTTCAGTGTCTTATAGTTTACCAAGTATGGGTCTTTTACCTCTTGAGTTGTTTATTCCTAGGAACCTTTTTTGTTGTTGCAGTTGTACATGGGATGGTTTTCTTAGGTTCTCTTTCTGATAGTTCATTATTGGTGTATAAAAATGTCATCAATTTTTGAGTATTGACTTTGTATCCTGCTGCTTTCCTAAATTCACTTATTAGGTCGAGGTTTTTTGTTTGTTTGTTTGTTTGTTTGTTTTTGGAGTCTTTAGGATTTTCTATGTACCATATCATGTCTGAATGATGACAGTTTTACTTCCTCCTTTCTAATTTGGTTGTCTTTTATTTCATCTTCTTATCTGATAGCTGTGGCTAGGAGCTTCCAGTACTGTGTTGAATCAGAGGGATGAAAGCAGACATCCCTGTCTTGCTCCTGATCTTAAGGAAAACATTTTTAGTTTTAGCCACTGGAGTATGATGTAGGCTGTAGGTGTCTCATATATGGTCTTTATTATATTGAGGTATGATATCTCTATTCTCACTTTGCCAAGAGTTTTCATCATAAATGGGTGCTGTATTTTATAGAATGCTTTTCCTGCATCTATTCATATGATCATGTGTTTTTATCTCAAATTTTGTTTATGTGATGTATAACATTTATTGATTTTCAAATACTGTACCAATCTTGCATCCCTGGGATAAATCCCACCTGATCATGGTGTATGACCTTTTTTAATTTATTGCTGGATCCCATTTGCTAACATTTTGTTGAGAATTTTAGTATCTATATTCATTAAAGATATTGCTCTATAATTATTTTCTTTGTTGGGTCTTTATCTGGTTTTGGAATTAGGATAATACTGGCCTTGTGAAAACAGTGTGGAAGTCTTACTTCCTCTTGAATTTAACAAAATATTTTGAGAAAGAGAGGTGTTTTTCTCAGAATGTTTGGTAAAATTCACCTGTGAAGCCATCCAGTCCAGCACGTTTGTTTGTTGGGGGTTTTATTGATTACTGCTTCAATTCCACTAGGTGTAATCTAACTATTCAGATCCTCTGATACTTCCTGATTTAATTTTGGAAGATTGTATGTTTCTAGAAATGTACCCATTTTGTGTAGGTTGTCCAGTTTTTTGTCATATAATATTGTTGTTCATAATATTTTCTTACAACCTTTTATATTTCTTTGGTGTCAGTTGTTACTTCTTCATTTCTGATTTTATTTATTTGGGTCCTTTCTCTTTTTTTCTTGATGGATCTGTTTAAAAGTTTGTCAGTCTTATCTTTTCAAAGAACCAGCTCTTGGATTCATTGATCGTTTGTATTGTTTTATTAGACTCCATTTCATTGACTTCTGCTCTGATCTTTATTATTTCCTTCCTTCTACTCACTTTGGGCTTTGTTTGTTTTTCTTTTTCAGGTTCCTTTAAGTGTGAATGTTAATTGTTTATTTGAGGTTTTTTTTTAGATAGACCTGTAATGCTATGAATTTCGCTCTTAGGATTGCTTTCCCAGTGTCCCACTGATTTTGGATTGTTGAGTCCTCATTTTCATTTGTTTCAAGGTATCTTTTGATTTCTTCCTTGATTTCATTGTTGGACCATATTGTTTAATAACATGTTATTAGGCTTCCATGTCTTTGTGTATTTTTAAGTTTTCTTCTCGTGATTGATTTCTAGTTTCATAGCATTGTGGTTACAGAAGATGCTTTCAGTCTTCCTAAGAAGAGATGATTTCAGTCTTGTTAAATTCACTGAGACTTGTTTTGTGTCCTAACATGGGGTCTATCCTAGAAAACATTCCATGTACAATTGAAAAGTATGTATATTCTGCTGCTTTGGGGTGACATGCTCTGAAGATATCAATTAAATTCATTTTATCTTGTGTGTTGCTTAAGGTCACTGTCTCCTTATTGATTCTCTGTCTGTAAGATCTATCCATTGAAATCAATGGGGTGTTAAAATCCCTGACTATGACTGTATTTCTTCTGTCAATCTCTCCTTTTATGTCCATGAAGATTAGCTTCACATATTTAGGTGCTCTTATTTTGGGTGTATAATTGTTTACTAGAGTCATATCCTTTTGTTGGATTGTTCCCTTTATCATTGTGTAGTGTCCTTCTTTGTGTCTTACTATAGCATTGGTTTTAAAGTCTATTTTATCAGATATAAGTGCTGCTTTTTCCATTTGCATGAAATATCTTTTTTCCATTCCTTTCTTTTGGTCTGTTTGTATCTTTTGATCTGAGATGGGTGTCTTCCCATTTTGGTTGCTTCTTTGTCTTTTCTGCCTTAGTTGTTAAATTGATCAGTGATATAGCCTCAAGCTGTAATCATCAGCCTAGCCTGGCTTAAGCACCACAGGGAAGGGCAGAGTAATTCCTGCAGGCAGGGCTATTGCTTCCCCTTAGACTGATGACACTTGGAGGGGCATGCTCTGCCTGAGAAAGATGGCCTCTGCAGCATGGGGAATGACTCAGCACAGGGATCCTGGTGGCTGTTCCTTCAGTTACCTCCCCATGGACAACAACCCTAGACTCTCCTCAAGTGTCTGTAGTCCACTCTGCCCTTCCTCTGCCAGAGCCCAGGGTAAGTGGCTACAAATGAAATTTTGTTTGTTGACCCTTTAAGGGGCTCTCTGCATCCTTAGCTCTCTCTCCCTGGTAGACAGAAACCTTGCTGCTTTTCACAGCTGGATATTATCTGTTTTTTTTCCCCCTGGCTCTGATGCTGTAGGCTGGGGAGCCCAGCTTGGGGTTTAGACACCACACTTCTCAGAGTGAACCCCCTGCCAACAAAATCTTCCTCAAGAACTTTAGCTGCTGCCCGTGGGGGCCCAGCCCACCCTCTTGCACCTCCTCTGCAGTGCCTACTAGTCTCGTGTTGAAGTGGTTTCTTCTGTCTGTCCATGGTTATAAGGTTTCTCTCCAGCTAGTGTTAGTTGGTTATTCA
This sequence comes from Phyllostomus hastatus, assembly GCF_019186645.2. Taxonomy (NCBI): domain Eukaryota; kingdom Metazoa; phylum Chordata; class Mammalia; order Chiroptera; family Phyllostomidae; genus Phyllostomus; species Phyllostomus hastatus. Next base: position 12,956,596 of record NW_025333984.1, on the reverse strand, counting down.
GGATGATTTCTCTATAATGGGTTGTAATTCCAGTTTGGTCCTGGGAGGAGGTTAGTATAGCTTCCACTTACTCTTCTTCCATCTTGGGTCACCTGCTATAAAGATTTGAAGCTAAAGAGCAAAATCTTACTTGCATTACAGTTTGGTGTAGGATTGATCTAGTGTCTTGGCCACTGCAAGGACACCTTTGTGTAAATTAGAAAAAGTGTTCCCATTTTTGTTGTACAATTTAGGAATTTTTAAAATTTTATTTTTCAATTACAGTTTATGTTCAATGTTACTTTGTATTAATTTAAGATGTATAGTGTAGTGGTTAGACAATCATATATTTCACAGTGTAGTCCTCCTAATATTTCTAGTACTCTCCTGGCACCATATATAGTTATTATAGTATTTTTTTTTTCCTGTGGGGAAGTAGGGACGAAATGGCCACCACCCCCCAGTGGGGAGCGCGCCAATTTACAGTCCATACCTGCTTTTATTGGGCTCATTCTGCATAATAATTCAGGTAAAGCACAGTACTCATTAGGGGGAAGTAAGGAACCATAGAAAACAAAGAACTCTGCCGGTCTATTGAGTCGGGGTCAAAGAGCTGTAAGACTGAGGAACAAACTGACTTCCTCCTAAGACCCTTCTCATTCAACTGAGAGCATTCTTTTTTCTTATTATTTATTTTATTTTTTTAAAGATTTTATTTATTTATTTTTAGAGAGGGAAGGGAGGGGGAGAGAGAGAGAGAGAGAGAGCGAGAGAGAGAGAGAGAGAGAGAGAGAGAGAGAGAGAAACATCAATGTGTGGTTGCTGGGGGTTATGGCCTGCAACCCAGGCATGTACCCTGGCTGGGAATCGAACCTGGGACACTTAGTTATTATAGTATTATTCACTATATTTCCTATGCTGTACTTTACATCCCCATGACTGGTTTGTAACTACCAATTTGTACTTCTTAATCCCTTTGCCTTTTTCACCCAGTCCCCTAACTCCCTCCAATCTAGCAACCATCAGTCTATTCTCTGTATCTATGAGTCTCTTGCAATTTTATTTGTTTGTTTATTTTGTTCCTTAGATTCCACATATAGTATTTGTCTTTCTCTGTCTGACTTATTTCACTTAGCATAATATCTTCTAGGTCCATCTATGTTGTTGGAAATGGTAAGATTTCATTCTTTTCTATAGGTGATTAATATTCCAGTATGTGTATGTATACACACACACACACACACACACAGACACACACACACCATCTTTTTCTTTACTCACCTATTGTTTAAAACTGCCATCCTTTTGGGGTACATGGCCTGACAAACACACACTATATCATATTAGAAAAAGAAAGCACTGCTTGCTGAGTGCAATGCATTTTGTATTTTGTCCCCCATTTGCTTCCATGTATGGGCATCTTTTTGCAGTGAATAACATGCACAACTGTACATGGTGGCCTTGCAGACCACCAAAATTCAGTGAAAGTAGAGAGTGAGATTGGAGGGTGATTTATTGACCAGGAAAGCAAAAGGAAACAATTTCAGAGAAGCAAAAGTGAGCAGAGGGGTGGGGGGAGGGGGATAATGGGGGAAAGAAGGCCAAGTCAAGGAACATGTATAAAGGACACATGGACAAGGACAGTGGGGAGGAGGATTGAATGTGGGGGTTGTGGTCAGGGCAGGGGAGAGTAATCGGGGGGAAATGGGGGCAAGTGTAACTGAACAACAATAAAAAAGTGAAGTGTGACTTGAAAAGGTTTAAACTTGATAGACAAAGGGACACCCTCCAAACATACAATGTATATTCTTATGTCAATACCTTTGCTCATTCTGTTCTAATCTGAAGCGTCCTGTAGTTACATAATTCTTACACATTCTTCAAAGTTTAGTTCTTTTTTTCTGTATTTTAAAATTTTTCAGTTAAAGTTGACATTCAATATTTTATATTAGTTTCAGGTGTACAGAATAGTGGTTAGACAATTATGTAATTTTCATAATGACTCCCCTGATAATTCTAGTATCCACCTGGCATCAAGGCTCAGTTCTGGACTTGCCTCTCCAAAAAGCCTTCCATGACTTCTGGAGCCTACTGAAATAAGATCCCTTCTCTTTCCACTGAACTATGACCATACTGCAGTTGTTTCTGCCCCATATTCAGTGCTTAACATGACCTTGCCTGCTTTCATATTTGGTTAATGCACTATTTTCTAAAGCCTTTCATCCCTTCTCTTATGCCCCCTCTGTACCTACAGAAGTTTATTACATGCATTTGTTTACATGTATGTTTTACTGGATTCTAAGTTCTCCAAAGGCAGGGATGGTGGCTTATTACATCTATCTCCACCTAGCACAGGGCTCAACAAAAATTTGGTGAATAAACAAATGGGTAATCCATCCTTAAAAATATGTCTATTTGTTTGAGTAACCAAGGGTCTGGGAAATTTCTTCTTCAGCCCCAAACGATGTTTGTTCCAATTTAGGGAACCTCCAACAAGCTCCCAAAAGCAGGATATGAGGGCCACTTGAGACAAATCAACTCCAAGATGGAGGCATATGTAGACACACTGTGCCTCCTCACACAAACAAAGTAAAGATAACAATTTAGAAACAAAAACCAACCAGTACCAATAGAAAACTCAATTGTCCGACAACCAAGGAGTTAGTAGACATATTCATCCAGACTGGTAGGAGGGGCGGAGTCAGATGGTCGGAGAGAAGGGTCGTGGCAAAGCCATGGCTGGTGGACCCAGCAAGGTGGTGGATTGTGGAGGGGCACTGAGCACAAGGTGGCTGGAGGACCGGGTGGTCCCACATTCCCATGCAGATAAACCAGGAAAAACTGGGGAGTGAGACAGACCACACAACCCAGGGCTCCAGCAAAGGGAAATAAATCCTCAAAACACCTACTGAAAACACCTGTGGGGGTTGAGGTGCCAGAAGAAACTCCCAGCCTCACAGGAGAGTTTGTTGGAGGGACCCACAGGGTCCCAGGATGTACACAAACCCACCCAGATGGGAATCAGCACCAGAAGGGCCCAGTTTGCTTGGGGGAAGTGGTGGAAGGGACTAAAATTAGGAAGAGAGTGGAGCAAGCACCATTGTTTCCTTTTGCCCCCCCATACAACATCACAACCCAGCTACTGGGTTGCCTGCCCTGGTGAACACCTAAGGCTCCGCCCCTCCCTATGTAACAGGTGTGCTGAGACAAAAAAAATGGCCCAAACAAAAGAAGAAATCAAAGCTCCAGAAAAAATACAACTAAGTGATGAAGAGATAGTCAGCCTATCAGATGCACAGTTCAAAACACTAGTAATCAGTATGCTAACAGAATTGGTTGAATTTGGTCACAAATTAGATGAAAAAATGAAGGCTACGCTAAGTGAAATAAAGGAAAATATACAGGGAACCAATAGTGATGGGAAGGAAACTGGGACTCTAATCAATGGTGTGGACCAGAAGGAAGAAAGAAACATTCAACTAGAACAGAATGAAGAAACAAGAATTCAAAAAAATGAGGAGAGGCTTAGGAACCTCTAGGGCATCTTTAAATGTTCCAACATTTGAATTATAGGGATACCAGAAGGAGAAGAGGAAGAGCAACAAGTGGAAAAGTTATTTGAACAACTTTGAAGGAGAACTTCCACAATCTGGCAAAGGAAAGAGACTTCCAGGAAGTTCAGGAAGGTCAGAGAGTCCCAAAGAAGTTGGACCCAAGGAGGAACACACCAAGGCACATCATAATTACATTACCCAAGATTAAAGATAAGGAGAGAATCTTAAAAGCATCAAGAGAAAAGGAGACAGTTACCTACAAAGGAGTTTCCATTAGACTGTCAGCTGATTCCTCAGAAGAGACCTTGCAGACAAGAAGGGGCTGGAAAGAAGTATTCCAAGTCATGAAAGGCAAGTATCTACATCCAAGATTGCTCTATCCAGCAAAGTTTTCATTTAGAGTGGAAGGGCAGAGAAAGGGCTTCCCAGATACGGTCAAGTTAAAGGAGTTCATCATCATCATCATCAAGCCCTTAGTATATGAAATGTTATAGGAACTTATCTAAGAAAAAGAAGATAAAAATATGAACAGTAAAATGACAACAAATTCACAGTTATTAACAACCACATCTAAAACAAAAGCAAACTAAGCCAACAACTAGAACAGTAACAGATTCACAGAAATGGAGATCACATGGAAGGTTATCAGCAGGGGAGTGGGAAGAGCAGAGAGGGGGAAAAGGTATTGAGAAAAAGTAGCATAGATAGTAGGTAGAAAGTAGACAGTGGGAGGTTAAGAATAGTATAGGAAATGTAGAAACCAAAGGACTTATAGATATGACACATGGATATGAACTAAAGGGGAGAATGTGGGTGGGAGGGGGTGCAGAGTGGAGGGGAATAAAGGGGGGGAAATAGTACAGCTGTAATTGCCTAATCAATAAAATATATTAAAAAAAGGACTTCCGGCAAGATGGAAGCATAGGTGGATGCACCATACCTCCACGCACAAACAAGATTAGAACAATTCAGAGACAGAATAACACCCAGAACTGACAGAGAATTTATCGGAATGGAAGTTGGACAGCCAAGAAGTTGAAGTAGACCCGTTCATCCAGACTGGTACGAGGGACAGAGATGAGCAGCTGGGCGAGGGGCGCGGTGCTTGGAGAACAGGGAGAACTGGGCACATAAGGCAACCAGGAGTGCGTAAGGCATCTGGGCTGCACAAGATCACAGTGGGTGGACCCTGAGTACGCAAGCGGCAGCTGGCGGACCCAGTGAGGCCGCGATTGTGGAGCAGGGCAGAGCGCACAACATAGGATCCCATAGAAGGGACTAAGGTCCCACGGAGAACAGAGCTACTGCCATTGTTCCCTCCCACCTCCGCCCCCACATACAATGTCACAATCTAGCTACTGGGGTGCCCAGTCCAGGTAAACACCTAAGGCTCCACCCCTCACCATAACAGGAGCAGCCAGACCAAAAAAAAAAAAAAAAAAGAGAGAGAGAGAGAGACATGCCTCCAACAGAAGAACAGATCAATGCCCCAGGACTCATCCTTTTGAGCGACTAAGAGATAGCCAATCTATCAGATGCACAGTTCAAAACACTGGTGATTAGGAAGCTCACAGAACTGGTTGATTTTGGGGGCAAATTAGATGAAAAAAAATGCAGGTTACCATAAAAGAGATGAAGGAAGATGCACGAACCAATAGTGATGGGAAGGAAACTGGGACTCAAAACAATAGAGTGGACCAGAAGGAAGAAAAAAAAACCAACCAAACAGGAAAGAATGGAGAAAGAAGAATTCAAAAAACTGAGGAGAAGCTTAGGAACCTCCAGGGCATCTTTAAACATTCCAACATCCAAATTATAGGGGTACTAGAAGGGGAAGAGGTAGAGCAACAGATTGAACACGTATTTGAACAAATAATAAAGGAGAACTTCCCCATTCTGGCAAAGGAAATAGACTTCCAGGAATCCAGGAAGCTCAGAGAGCCCCAAAGAAGTTGGACCCGAGAAGAAACACACTAAGGCACATCATAATTACATTAGCCAAGGTAAAAACGAAGGAGAGAATCCTAGAAGCAGCAAGAGATACGGAGACAGTAACCTACAAAGGAGTTCCCATCAGACTGTCAGCTGGTTTCTCAAAAGAGACCTTACAGGCAAGAAGGGGCTGGAAAGAAGTATTCCAAGTCATGAAAGACAAGGACCTATATCCCAGATTGCTCTATCCAGCAAAGCTTTCATTTAGAATGGAAGGGCAGATAAAGTGCTTCTCAGATAAGGTCAAGTTAAAGGAGTTCATCATCACCAAGCCCTTATTTTATGAAATGTTAAAGGGACTTATCTAAGAAAAGAAGATACAGAAAAAAACATGTATAGTAAAAGGACAGCAAACTCACAATTATTAACAACCACACCTAAAGCAAAACCAAAAGAAACTAAGCAAACAACTAGAACAGGAACAGAACCACAGAAATGGAGATCACATGGAGGGTTAGCAACAGGGGAGTGGGAGAAGGGGAGAGGGGGAAAAGGTACAGAGAATAAGTAGCATAGATTGTAGGTTGAAAATAGATAGGGGGAGGGTAAGAATAGTATCGGAAATGTAGAAGCTAAAGAACTTATAAGTATGACACATGGACATGACTAAATGGGGGGATGTGGGTGGGAGAGGGTGTACAGGTGGAGGGGAGTGAAGCAGGGAAAATGGGACAACTGTAATAGCATAATCAATAGAATATATTAAAAAAAGAAAAAAGTTTGACACCTCTGCTTTATATGGTATGATGTTATCTGCAAATAATGACAGTTTTACTTCTTTATTTCCAATGGAGATGCCATTTATTTCTTCTTGTCTGACTTCTGTGGCTAGGACTTCCAGTAGTATGTTGAATAAAAGAGGTGAAAATGGACACCTCTGTCTTGTTCCTGATTTTAAGGGAAATGCTTGTAGTTTTTTCCCATCGAGTGTGATTTGGGCTGTGAGTTTGTCATATATGGCTTTTATTATATTGAGATATGTTTTCTCTACTCCCACTTTGCTGAGAGTTTTTATCATAAGTGGGTGCTGGATTTTATCAAAGGTTTTTTCTGCATTTATTGATGTGCTCATATTATTTTATCCTTCATTTTGTTTATGTGTTGTATTACATTCATTGGTTTGTGCATATTGAAAAAACCTTGCATTCCAGGAATAAATCCCAATTGATCATTGTATGTGCTCTTTTTAATGGATTACTGAATTCAGTTTGCTCCTATTTTTTGAGGATTTTAGCATCTATGTTCCTCAGGGATATTGGCCTATATATTGTTTCCTTAGAATATCTTCATCCAGTTTTGGAATCAGGATAGTGCTGGCCTCCTAAGTTTGGGAGTCTTCTCTTTTCTTGATTTTTTTGGGAATAGTTTGATAAAAATAAATGTTAGCTCTTCTTTGAATGTTTGGTGAGAATCATCTGTGAAGAAATCCAGTATAAGACTTTTGTTTGTTGGTAGTTTTTTGATTACTGATTTGATTTCATTGGTAGTAATCAGTTTGTTTAGATTTTTTGTTTCTTCTCGATTCAGTCTTGGAAAGTTTATGTTTCTAGGAATTTATCCATTTCTTCCAGGTTGTCCAACTTATTGGCACATAGATTTTCTAATTTTTTTACAATTAATCTCCTTATTTATTTATTTATTTATTTATTTATTTATTTATTTATTTATTTGTTGTTCAATTATAGTTATCCTCAATTTCCCCCCATTACTCTCCCCTACCCACGCCCACCTTCCATTTTCGACCCTCCCTCAGTTGTCCATGTCCATGGATCCTTTATACATGTTCCTTCACTTGACCCTTTCCCTTCCTTCTCCCCATTATCCTCCTCCCCTCTCCCCTCTGGTTAGTGTCAGTCTGTTCCTTGTTTCCATGTCTCTTATTCTATTTTGTTCCCTTGTTTGTTTTGTTGATTAGGTTCCGCTTACAGGTGAGATCATATGGTAATTGGTTTCACTGCCTGGCTTGTTTCACTTAGCATAATGCTCTCCAGTTCCATCTATGCTGTCACGAAGGGTAGGAGTTCCTTCTTTGTTTCTGCTGTGTAGTATTCCACTGTGTAAATGTAATATTTTCTTATAATCCTTAGTATTTCTGTGGTATCAGTTGTCACTTCTCACTTTTCATTTCTGATTTTATTTATTTGGGTCATCTCTCTTTTTTTCTTGATGAGTCTGGTTAAAGGTTTATCAATCTTGTTTATCTTTTCAAAGAACCAGTTCTTGGATTCATTGACTTTTGGTATTGTTTGTTTAAATTCTATTTTATTTATTTCCATTGTGATCTTTATTATTTCCTTCCTTCTACTCACTTTGGGCATTGTTTGTTCTTTTTCTAGTTCCTTTAGGTATAAGGTTAGCTTGTTTGAGATTTTTTTCTTGTTTCTTGAATAGGCCTGTATTGCTATGAATTCCTCCTTAGGACTGTCTTTGCGGTGTCCTATCGACTTGGGGTCATTGTGTTTCCATTTTCATTTGTCTCAAAATATATCTTTTGTTTTCTTCTTTGATGTTATTCCGAACCCATTTATTCTTTAGTAACTAACATGTTACTTAGACCTCATGTGTTGGTATGTTTTTCAGTTGTCTTGTAGTTGATTTCTAGTTTCATAGCACTGTGGTTGGAAAAGATGGTTTATATGATTTTAGTCTTGTTAAAATTCTAAAAAGATCTTATTTATTCATTTTTAGAGAGAAAGGAGTGGAGCAAGAGAGGGAAACATCAATGTGTGGCTGCCTCTCATGCGCCCCTCACCAGGGACCTGACCCACAACCCAGGCATGTGCTCTGACTGGGAATAGAACCTGCGACCCCTTGGTTCACAGGCCAGCTCTCAATACACTGAGCAACACCAGCCATGGCTGATTTTAGTCTTGTTAAATTTATTGAGACCTGTTTTGTGGCCTAATATGTGTTTTATCCTGGAAAATGTTCTTTGTGCAACACTCACAGTACTTCTGACATCAGATGTATGAGTTTTCCAAAGAAAGCAATTGTCTGATGTCAGCTGGATGTGCTACAGTTTAATTGTCACTATAACCAGACTCATTGCAGACCCCCCTGATTAAGGGCTCAGTCCCACAAGACTCTCCCTTGTGGGGAGTCTTGCACCATTCAAAAGTCCAGGTTGTCACTTGTGCATCTTACTGACTAGCTGTAAATTGGAGGTTCCCATGATCTTCCCCTTGGGTTTGGTAATTTGCTGAAATAGATCAAATAACTCAGGGAAATATTTATGTTTATTGGTTTATTATATACTAAACGATATGGTAAGTGAATACAGATCAATAGCCTGATAAAGATGTACATAGAGCAAGATCTGGGAGGGTCCCGAGCACAGGAGCTTCTGTCCTATTGGAGCTGGGATCCACCACCCTTTTTGTATAGAGATGCATTCGCCAGCTTGGAAGCTCTCTGAATCCCGTACTTTTGGGATTTTTATAGAGGCTTCATTGCATAGGCATGATTAATCATTAACTCAATCTCTAGACCCTCTGCTCTTTCCAGTTGATAGAGGGAAAACCTGGAATTTCCAAAATTCTAATCATGGCTTGGTCTTTATGGCAATCAACTCCCATCTGGAAGCTATGCAGGAGCCCACCAAGAGTCATCTCATTAGCACAACAGACACTACTATCACCCAAGAAATTCCAAGGGATATAAAGATGTTCAGAAGCAGGGTTAAGGACCAAATATTCAAACAAAATATGCTCTGATGTTCTTATCACTTAGGAAATTACAAAGGTTTTAGGAGCTCTGTGTCAGGAAATGGGGGTAGAGATCAATATATATTTTTCTATTATTTCACAGGGTCCCTTTCCAGTCCATCTTGGAATGGGTGAGGTGCCCTCCTTCATGCTCCTACTGTGCCTGCACTTCCACATTATACATTGTGAATGCTCATTTCCTTGTCTGTATGTCCCATTAGACCCTCAGCTCCATTACTTTTTGGATTACATCAGTTTTTCCATTGTTGTATCAGCCATGCTAATATGCAATAGAAATTCATTAAATGTTTGTTGATTAAATGAATACATGGTGAGACACTCCAGGCTTAGATCCTCCGAGGAGCCATAACCAGACAGGATTTCTCTGTGAAGTTTAATTTATAGACGGCTGACAACTGTAGAGCCAGAGCCCCAAGGCCAGAGGTCCCTTTCACATGTAGTCCCTTTCAGGAGGTGGCAGTGAAACCTGTCTGGCCACCACTTTACCTGTCTGCTTCCTGTATGTTGTGTGGGCCACAGTGGTGTTGGGAGGAACAACTTTCAATTTGAGGGTTTCCTATACAACTTCCAAGCTGCTATGGCAGCCAGCATCATTCCCAGTATAGTTTATGTAATGATGCCTGGAGGCTAATAAATGAAAAATAGTTCAATACTACTTAAAGAATTCTGGGAGTACCGTATGTGGGTCCCTGCTTGTGGAATGTGAATATGTCTTACTTCATGCAAGATGCTGCTTTTCTGAGTATTTATAAACCCTTCTCTTATTTTTTTTATTTTAACAGATCTTTCTGTGTGTCTTTGTGAACAAAAATAATAGCCTCTGTCTGCAGAGCCACTGGAGCCAGGATGGCAGCTTGAAGGCTGTAGGGGCCTGAATAGATGGGTTTAGAAATCACAGGAGACAGGCTGGACAATAGGCCCTTTCTTCCTTCTTTTGAACTCTGCTGATTCTGTGTGTAGCAATCACAGAACATTCTCAGTGATCTCTAAGTGACCAAAACCCATTGCCTAGTCACTTGTAGAGATATTATATACATTTCTCAAAAACTTGCAGGTAGAGCTCACCTGTGAAGAGTTAATTTTATTTGGGAACAGTGGACAGGGAACCCAGAGCAAGTGAGGGTTAGAGCCATGAAGTGGCCAGTTGCTCCCAACATGCGAAAACTAGCTATGTATACTTATTGTAGGTTTTGGGTGCTTGGGTGAGGACTAGAGAGTTTGGCCCCAATTATACCATTTGAAAAAATTACATTTAAGCTTTGGAGACCCTGATTTCCTAACCCATTATCAAAGGGCAATTTAGAGTAACGTTGCTCTTACGGGGTCCCTGGGTAAAACTTTGCTAAGTTTGGCAAATAAAAATATGGAAGTCCAGTTAAATTTGAATTTCAGGTAAATGACAGGTAATTTTATTTTTAAAATTTGTTTTTTTTAATTGAACTCATTGGGGTGATATTGGTTAATAAAATTATGTAGGTTTCAGGTGTACAATTCTATAATACTTCATCTGTATATTGTATTGTGTGTTCAACACTCAAAGTCAAGTCTCCTTTTATCAGTATTTATCCCCCTATACCTTCTTCTACTACTCCTCAATTAATAGGTAATTTAAACATATTTTATATTTCAAACATTGCATCCTATAATTTACCTGGCAACCCTCTTCTCAGGTCATTATCACTAGTGGCAGCATGCTGTTGATCTGCTTAACAAGGCAAAATGCCCAAGAAGCCTCCTGCTACTGGGATGCCCTTAGCAGCTAGAGTCAGTTCACCTCCTCTAGTACTGCTGGAAGCTCTGAGAATCCAGTAGAGACTCTAATGAGCTGAACATTGTATGTGTGAGTGTGGTCTTCAGTAATCCTCTGCTGATGGTGTGTATAAAGATGGGGTTAGATGGAATACCTGGTCTACAAGCAGACCTGTCCCCCACTTCTTTTACGCTTTTCTTCTTGGTGTATGTCTTGAAAAACCTTACTACTTCACTGTACTCTGAACCTTTTTTACCAGTAGTCAGCCTAAGTCATCAAAGGCTCTTGAAACTTTTGCCTAAAGTCAATTTATCCTGATAAACAAACTACAGGATTTGAAAAGAAGCACTACATGTGGAATACTCAGCAGGAGAAAAACCATAAGAAAGACTTGCTTACAGGCCTATATCTATTTACATGGTAAGAAACATGATAATCTGAGAGGACCACCAGGGTCTCCCTAAGCCATTTAAATTAGAGAAATGATGTAGATTCAAGTGAAAGACAAATTGAACTAGCAGTGGCATTGGAGTTTGGCAGAAGGGACTTTGGGACTTTGAGGTCCTGCTCAAGATGGCATATTAGGTAAATGCTGTGCTCACCTCCTTCCACAACCACATCAAAATTGCAACTACATTAAAGAGCAGCCATCATTGAGAACTACCTAAAGTTGAGCTGAACAAAAGTCCTATAACTAAGGATATACAGAAGAAGCTACTTCAAGACTGGTGGGGGTATTGAGATGTAGAATGGGTTGGTCCCACATCCATATGTGGCCTTTAAAAATTAGGAAAGGTTGCTATGGCTGGTGTGGCTCAGGGGATTGAGCATGGGCCTGCAGACCAAAGGGTCACCGGTTTGGTTCCCAGTCTAGAGCACATACCTGGGTTGCGGGCTAGGTCCCTAGTAGGGGATGTGTGAGAGGCAACCACACATTGCTGTTTTTCTCCCTCTCTTTCTCCCTCCCTTCCCCTCTCTAAAAAATAAATAAATAAAATCTTAAAAAAAATAAAAATTAGTAAGGGTATCTCATCTGTGGAGGTCCCCACTGAGGAGTGAGGCTCCCCAGCCCAGAGTTCCATAACTTCTGGCTGTGATAATCAGCAGAGATTGTGACTGAGACAGAAGGCACCTGGAGTCCCTGGCACTTCTTTTAAAAGGCCTATGCATGTACTTACTCCCTGATGGACTCACTGGATCTGAGCTCCAGCACTGGGGAAGCAGCTCCAAAGGTTCCAGGGACATACAAAGGGCTTTTATGGCTTCAGGATCAGGGCTGGAGCAGCAGCTATCTCTCAGACGGAAGTGCTGGCAGAAGCCATTGTTCCTTTGTTGAGATCTCTCCTCACCCAGTCTGCACAGGCAGGTAGATACCATATCTTGGTCTCTATCAACCTAACTAACACCCTTCTCCCCACCCTGGTGATTCCCTGAGATCCCATCCCATCCAACTTGAAGGCCTACCCAGGCTGCTCCCAGTGTCTTTTCCATACAAATGGCCACATGCTGTGGACTTTCCTAAAGTCTCTCAAAGGCTCACAAATCAAAAACAAGGAGCATAGGGCCCTAGCTGGGTGGCTTAGTTGGTGGAAGCATAATCCCATACACCAAAAGGGTGTGGGTTTGTTCCTTGTTGAGGTCATATACCTAGGTTGCAGGTTTGATTTCTGGTTGGTGAGTATATGGGAGGCCATTGATGTTTCTTTCTCACACTGATGTTTCTCTTTCTATCTCTTTCTCCCCCTTACTCCCTTCTCCTTTCCTCTCTAAAATCCATAAACATATCCTTGGATGAGGATTTTTTAAGAAAAAGGAGCATTTGGTCTCAGCATGCCCCATAGCTCCTGCTAAGCAGCCCCAAAGCCTGGCACTAGTGGCAGCTGGTTTCATCTTGCAGGATGGCTCTCCCAGGCACCGCTAAATTCAGTACAAGTGGCAACCATTTGCAGATCAGTTTCTAGCTCACACCAAGTGGCTCTGGGCAAGGCACAGGCAGTACTGACTTTGACCTTCATCAGATTCCCTCCTAAGAGGTCCTAGAATCAGCACACCTGGTGGTCAGCTTCAGACCACACCAGAACACCAACCAGCCATTTTCACAAATGACACAACCAAAGGGCAGACTTGGCAGGCACCAGAGCCCTGCTAAAGCAAATTCTGTTCCATAGGGTCAGTCCTTGCACAATAGCTCCTCCGATATAGTCATGGCCAGTTCTAACTACAAAGCAGCTTGAGAGTCAATTCCTCCCACTGATGTGCCAACAGCAATTAAGGCTCTACTACAATAGGAGGGAACACACAACCCACACAGGGGACACACCTGGAGCACCTGGCTCAGGTGGCCAGAGAGACCATATTACTGTGCCCAACAGGACACCTAGTAGATAAGACTGGGAGATGTAGTAGTTCTACCTAATACATAGAAAAAAACACAGGGAGGCAGCCAAAATTTGGAGACAAAGAAACATGCCTCAAATGAAGGAACAGAACAAAGTTCCAGAAAAAGAACTAAACAAAATGAAGATAAGCAATCTACGAGATGCAGAGTTCAAAAAACTGTTTACGAGGATACTCATGAACTCAATAAGAACTTCAACAGAGATAGGAAACAAAAATGGAGATAGAAATAATAAAAAAGAACCAGTCAGGAATGAAGAATACAATAATTGAAATGAAGATTAAATTAGAGTGAATCAACAGAACATTACATGAAGCAGAGGATCAAATCAGTGATTTGGAAGATAGGGCAGAAGAAACACCCATTCAGAGCAGGAAAAAGAAAAAAATAATGAAAAAAAATGAGGATAGCATTATGTTAAGTGAAATAAGCCAGGCAGTGAAAGACAAATACCATATGATCTCACCTATAAGTGGGACCTAATCAACAAAACAAGCAAGCAAAATATAACCAGAGACATTGAAATTAAGAAGAAACTGACAGTAACCAGAGGGGAGGTGGGAGGGGATTATGGGGGGAATATGGGGAAGGGTTGTCAGGAACATGTATAAAAGACACATGGACAAAGCCAAAGGGGGATAGGATCAATAGTGGGAAGTGGGGATGGTTGGGGTTGGGGGGAGTGGTGGTGGGAAAATGTAGAAAACTGTACTTGAACAAAAATTTAAAAAAGGTTAAAAAATAGTATAGGAAATGGAGAAGCCAAAGAACTTACATGCATGACCCATGGACATGAACTAAGCATGGGCAATTGCTGGAGGGAAGTGGGGTACTGGGTGGAGAAAGATAAAGGGAAAAATATTGGATCAACTGTAATGGCATAATCAATAAAATACCCTTAAAAATAAATAAGTTAAAAAATGAGGATAATATAAGGGACTTCTGGGGCAACATCAAGTGTACCACATTCATATCATAGGGGTACTAGAATGAGAAGAGAGAGAGCAAGAGATTGAAAACATATTTGAGGAAATAATGATGGCAAAATTTCACAACCTGGCAAAGAAAATAGACATATATGTCCAGGAAGCACAGAGAGTCCCAAACAAAATGAAGCCCAAAAGGCCCATACCAAGACACATCATAATTAAAATGGCAAAGTTTAAAGACAAAGAGAATATCTTAAAAGCAGCAAGAGAAAAGCAGTTACCTACAAGGGAGCTCCCATAAAGCTGTCAGCTGATTTCTCAACAGGAACTTTGCAGGCAAGAAGGATTAGGCAAGAAATACTCAAAGTGATGAAAAGCAAGGACCTACAACAAAGATTACCCTACCCAGCAAGAACTCTTTTGCACTGTTGGTGGGAATTCAAATTGGTGCAGCTGCTGTGGAAAGCAGTATGGACATACCTTAAAATTAAAAATGAAACTGCATTATGACCAGTGATTCCACTTCTGGAAATCTATCCAAAGAAACCTAAAATATTAATCTGAAAGAACATAAGCACCCCTATGTTCATTGCAGCATTATTTACAACTGCCAAGATATTGAAGTGGTCCAAGTATCCATCAGTGGATGAGTGGGTAAAACAACTATGGGACATTTACACAATGGAAGACTACTCAGCCATAAAAAAAAAAACAACAAAATTTTACCCTTTGCAACAGTATGGATGGATCTGGAAAACATTATGCTAACTGAAATAAGCCAGTCAGAGTAAGACAAATACCATATGATTTCTCTCGTATGTGCAATCTAATGAACAAACTGAGCTAACAAGGAAAATGGTAACAGACTCATAGATGGAGAGAAGAATGAAAGATAGTGGGAGGGGGTCAGAGGGTGGAGGAATTGAGAGAAAAGGAAAAAGTACTCATGGACATGGGCAACAGTGTGGTGATTGTAGGGGGACGGAGTATAAGGGGGATAAATTGTAATGGAAAAAAAAAAGCTATCATTTAGAATCAAAGGACAGCTAAAGAGCTTCCCAGACAGGAAAATGCTAAAGGACTTCACCACCACCAGACCAATATTATATGAAATGTTAGAGGTTCTACTTTAAGATGAAGGCAAAAGGGGTCAAAGATAAGAATAATAAAATGGCAATAAATACATATCTATCAACAAATATTTTAAATACAAATGGATTAAATGCTCCAAAGGCATATGGTTTGGACCAGAAGGAAGAAATAAACATTATACCAGACAGAATGAAGAAATAAAGATTCAAAAAAATGAGGAGAGGCTTAGGAACCTCCGGAACACCTTTAAACATTCCAACATCCAAATCATAGGGGTACCAGAAGGAGAAGAGGAAGACCAAAAAATTGAAAACTTATTTGAACAAATAATGAAGGAGAACTTTCCCAATATGGCAAAGGAAATAGACTCCCAGGAAGTCCAGGAAGCTCAGAGTCCCAAAGAAGTTGGGCCCTAGGAAGCACATACCAAGGCACTTCATAATTATATTACCCAAGATTAAAGATAAAGAGATGATCTTAAAAGCAGCAAGAGAAAAGGAGACAGTTATCTACAAAGGAAATCCCATTAGACTGTCAGCTGATTTCTCAGAAGAGACTTTGCAGGCAAAAGGGACTGGAAAGAAGTATTGAAACTCATGAAAAGCAAGGACCTACATCCAAGATTGCTCTATCCAGCAAAGCTATCATTTAGAATGGAAGGGCAGAGAAAATGCTTCCCAGATAAGGCCAAGTTAAAGGAGTTTATCATCACCAAGCCCTTATTATATGAAATGTTAAAGGGACTTATTTAAGAAAAAAAAACATAAAAATATGAACAGAAAAATGATAAGAAACTCACAATTATCAACAACCAAACCTAAAAAATAAACAAAACAAAAACAAAAACAAACTTAAGCAAACAACTAGAACAGGAACAGAATCACAGAAATGGAGATCAAATGGAGGGTTTTCAGTTAGAAGGGGTAGAGGGAGGATGGGGGAAATGTACAGGGAATAGGTAGCATAAATGGTAGGTAGAAAATATGGAGGCTAAGAATACATAATATAAGAAATGTAGAAGCCAAAGAACTTATATGTACGACCCATGGACATGAACTAAAAGGGGAGAGGAATGTGGGTGGGTGGTGGTGTGTAGGGCAGAGGGTAATAAGGGTGGGGGAATGGGACAACTGTAATAGCATAATCAATAAAATGCATTTTAAAAAATTGGAATCTTGTCATCTATAACAACATGAGTAGACCTAGAGGGCATTATACTAAGTGAAATAAGTCATACTGGAAGGACAAATACCATATGATTTCACTCATATATGGACTCTGGAAAACAAAATAAATGAAGAAACAAAGCAGAAACAAAGTCATGGATACAAAGAAAATTTTGAATGTTGCCAGACGGGAGTGGGTTGGGGGATGAGTGAAAAAGGGAAAAGGATTAAGAAGTACAAGAAAAGTTACAGAATAGTCATGGGGATGTAAAGTACTTCACAAGTAATATAGTCAATAATAATGTAAGAACCATGTATGGTATCAGATGGGTAACAGATTTATTGGAGTGAGCACATCTTAAGTTGTGTAAATTTCTAATCACTATGTTGTACACCTGAAACTAATACAATATTGTATGTCAACTGTAATTGAAAAATAAAAAAAATTAAAATAAAACAGCAGTGGCTTTTGGATTAGTGAGAGAAAGGAGATGCTCTTTGTTTCCCTGCTGATGTCTTGTAAGCTCCTGCAAGGGAAGAGCTTTACCCACATGATCTTCAGAGTTTGGGAGGGTTTATTGTTAGGTTACCTGCTCAAGCCTTTTCCCGGTAGGGAAGGGCAGCTTGATCCAGTTGAGACTGAGGTTCCTGGGAAGAACTCAAATCACCAACAATAGCTTCCAAGGGTCTTGAGTTCAGGGAACTGTTGGAAAGACACAGACATGGGGGTGGTCTTATGGGCTGGTAAAAATATGGGGGTGGTTGTGGAGGTAGTATGGGGATAATTTATGCCCCTCTGTTCAGCTCCCAGGGAAGCTCGCAGTATAGTGATTCTAAGACACTATTTGGTTACCTGACAGTGCTTCTCAATTTCTTCCCCTCTCTTTCCCTCAGTTCAGATGATGTGAAGGCTTAGTTGACAAAGCATGGTACAGGTAAGGCTTAAAAAGAGAGGTCTGGTGAGACTGAGTGAGACTCTTAGGCAGACTGTGGTTAAAGATGTATCAGCATTGTCAGACTAGTACATTCTGACATGTGACTAACCACGTGTAGTTAGAACTGAAAGAGGCTTAGCTGGAATTTGGGCAGTGATTTTCCACACACAGCTGTCAAATCAAGCCTGTGGTCTGAGACCAGCCCTGGTTCAGCTCTCATGGAGGCACTTTGCACTGGTTTCCTTTTTCTCTTGGGCAGGACAACTCTGGCCTTTGAGGTGGGTTTTCCTAGGCTTTCAAGAGTGAAGCCTTGGCCAAATATGGGATAATTTATGGACCAAAATATGTAAGTACACAAATGAATTAGAAACCATTGAATAAAATTTGAGTCGAGTAGTCCATAATGACAATAAGTAGATAAATAAACAGGGAAGAAGGGAGGTTTCTTGCTTACATTAGAATGCTGAGGAGTTGTTAGGTGGAGGAGTGCTCAAGTTGGAAAATGATTTTGCAGCTATCATAGTAAAGACTGGATCAGGCAACTTATCAATGGATGCTAAATTTAGGGGAAATTTTTTATGAGGAGCAAGATATTTGCATTCTTAACACATCTCACAGAATTTCTTATTACTTGCATGGGAGAAAAGTTAAGTAATTAAACAGTGAAGAAATTGGACAACAGCTTGGCTGGATAATAAAAACTAACATTACCAATGAAAGACAGGTGGATATCATGTGTTTCCAGATGTGAAACCCTGAGAAGGACACATCACCTATGCAGTGTTCCAGTTGGGAATGCACAGCCTGAAACTAATCATGAACATCAGGCAACCCCCCAATGAGGGATGTTCTAGTTTTGTTTTTTTTTTAAAGTAAAGGTAGTATATATTTTCAAAAAAGTTAATATCATTAAAGACAAAGAAATGCTGGATCACCAACAAATATGAACACAGGTGGTAGGTTATGTAAAATATGATGTAAATATTAAATTTACTGAAGTTATTATGGTCATATAAACTATTCTTATTTTTAGGAAATACACACTGGTATATTTAGAAGGAAAGAGCTATGATGTATGCAACATTTTCAAATGGTTCAGAAAGTAGGGAAACAGAATGATCGGTTAATATTAAGTGAATCTGGGTAAAATATAAAGGCTATATGTGTATTCTTAATTTTTTTTATTATCCCTGCTTTTCTGTAAGTTTGAAATTATATCCAAATAAAACTTTTTTTTTTTTTTAAATAAGAGTGAGGCCTAGAAAGTAGGTGCTGATCCCTGTGGAAGGATCCATGAACCTGCCTCTGAGGCCCGTGCTTCATGGCAGTTCTGCTTTCTTGGGCAGGTTAGAGGCTGGATAGGAGGCCAATTTCCCCAGAAATTTATTTTTTCTTTCTCTCTCTTTTGACCTGCCCTAAGCCAGAAAAAGTGTCTCGTCTGGAGCCTTGAAAGTCTCTTTCTCTTCTCTTTCCCTATTTTCCTTTTCTACTATTCTTAGCAATGGTGGTTAAGGGAGCAGGCCTTAAAATCAACTGTCTGAAATAATATTTTGGAAAGCCTGAGACTTCCAGTCAAGATGGTGGGATAGGCAGACATGGCTCACCTCTTTGCATAACCATAACAAAATTACAACTAAAATACAGAACAACCACTGCTCAGAACCAACAGAAGTCGAGTTGAATGGCAGTCTGACAACTATGGAATTAAAGAAACCACATCTATCCAGATTGGTAGGAGGGGTGCAAATGTGGAACGGGCTGGTCCCACATCCACATGTGCTGGATAAAAATTTGGAAGGGATATCTTGGGAACAAGAAGTCCCAGCCCCACACCAGGCCCCCCAGCCCAGGGTTCCAGTGCCAGGAAGATAAGTCCCCATAACTTGGCTGCAAAAACCAGCAGGGATTGAGTCAGTAGAAGAATCTTCTGGAGCCCCAAGCAGTTCCTCTTAAAGAGCCCACACAAGCTCACCTACTCAGACTTACTCGCTCTGGGCTCCAGTGCCAAGGAAGCAGCCTGAGGGGCACTCAGAGGGAGGTTGAGGTGTCTGACATCAAGGCCATTGTCTCTTTTCTGGGCCCTCCCTCCACAGATCCGGCAGAGTGGTGCCATATCTAGTTCCACCAACCTGGCTAACACAATTTGACCAGCCTTGGAGATCTCCAGAGACTCTGCTCCAACCAACTTATGGGTCCACCCAAGCTACTTTTCCATATGAATGACTGGTTTTGGTTCATGCTTTACAACTTCCTAAATCCTCTCAAATAAGCAGCAGCTGGCCTCAGTGAGCACCAGGCCCCATACGAGCAGCCTAGATTCAGAGCTTGGCTTCACCTGGAAATCTCCAAGATCTGCTCAAGTAGCAGCCATCTTCGATTGCTTTATAACTCAGGCAAGGTGACCCCAGGTAAAACACAGGTGGGGCCTGACCTTGGCCTGCACCATCCAGGAAACCCCAGGGTCAGCACACCCAGTGGACAGCTACAGACAATGTTTGAGCACCACCACCTTGCCTGTGCACAGCTGATACTTCGCAGAGGGTGGAGGTTGGAGGTAAGTTGTCACAGCTAATCCTTGTAGCTGGCAGGCCTGGGTAAATCCCTCCCACTGATCTGCCAACAGCAACCAAGGCTCAACTACAAGAGGAGGGCGTCCTCAGCCCACATGAGGGGTGTACCTCAAGTACCCAGGTTGGGTGATAGGGGAGGCTGTTCCACCAGACCCTACAGGACACCTACTATATTAGGCCACACTACCAAGATAGGGAGTCATAGCAGCTCTACCTAATGCATAGAAACAAACACAGGGAGGCTGCAAAAATATGAAGACAAAGAAACATGGCATAAATGAAAGAACAGAACAAAAAAGAGCTAAATGACATGGAGGTAAGCAATATATCAGATGCAGAATTCAAAACACTGATTATAAGGATGCTCAAAGAACTTAGTGAGGACCTTAACAGCATAAAAAAGATCCAGTCAGAAATGAAGGATACACTAATTGAAATAAAGAACAATTTACAGGGAAACAACAGTAGAGTGGATGAAGCCAAGAATCATGTCAATGATTTGGAACATAAGGAAGCCAAAAACAACCAATTAGAACAACAGGAAGAAAAAAGAATCCAATAAAATGTAGATAGTATAAGCAACCTGTGGGACAACTTTAAACAATCCAACATTAGCTTCATAAGGGTGCTAGGAGATGAAAAACAGCAAGAAATTAGAAATCTATTTGAAAATATAATGAAAGAAAATTTCCCTAATTTGGTGAAGGAAACCGACATGAAAGTCCAGGAAGCACAGAGAATCCCAACAAGAAGGATGCAAAGAGGCCCATACCAAGACAAATCATAATTAAAATGCCAAAAGTTAAAGAGAGAGATAGGAGGGTGAGTATAGGAGAATGGGTGAGAGGTGAGAGGATTAAGAAATACAAATAGTTACAGAATAGTCATGGGGATGTAAAGTACAGTATAAGAGAGGGATTAGCCAAATAACTTACACACATGACCCATGAACATGAACAAAGGTGAGGGACATGGTCTGAGAGAGTAGGGAGTGTTGGGTAGAGAGGGGCAAAGGGGGAAAAATCAGGACAACTGTAATAGCATAATCAATTTTTTATATATATATATATATATATACACACAAATTTTTCTCTTTTTTAAAAAAGATTTTATTTATTTATTTTTAGAGAGAGGGGAAGGGAGAGAGAGAGGGAAAGAAAGATGAATGTGTGGTTGCTTCTCTCACACCCCCTACAGGGAACCTGGACTATAATGTAGACATGTGTTCTAACTGGGAATTGAACTGGCACCCCTTTGGTTCATAGGCTATCACTCAATCCACTGAACCACACCAGCCAGGGCCAATAAAAAATATTTTTTAAAAATAAAATAAAAAAATCAAACTGTCTGGGTTTGAATGCTGGCTCTACCACTGTATGACTCAGAACTGGTTTCTTAAAAAAAAACAAACAAAAAAAACTTTGAAAAAAGTTCTCATGCAGAACCTAGGCTCTAACAAAAGACCTGTGAATAACAGTGTGCATAGGGGATATCTGCTTCCTGCTAGAGGCTGCTGCCACTGCCCTCCTGTATATTTCTTGATATGCTAAGTAATGCTGTGTGCTTTGGACACTGCTATCTCCTGCTACAGAAGAGCCACTGGGGCCCTTAACATCTTAAGGGCCAGGCCACATATTGTTATAAATGAAGGAGAATGCCTCTTTCCTTTGTGATACCCTCTGTCAGACGAACAACCAAGCAGGTTTGCTTGCTTATACACTGATGTCCTACTAAGGTTTTGTTGAGTTTTTTTAGAGATTCCCTCCTTCTCCTCCATTTTCTTTTTCTCAGAAGATTCAGAAATGATTTGAAAGTCAGGAGGACCAAGACACACACACACATCTGCATTCAGAATTTCCCCTTCCTTCCCAGGACTAAGAAACAAACAAGGATAGTATAAGGAGCCTCTGGGACAACTTCAAGCATTGGTAAAATTTGGGAGGTGGTTGATAGTATGACCTTTCATACACCCATAGGCTGGCAAGGCCTGGGGAAGCTCGGGTAACATACAGCTCAGAGGAAAACTGTGCCAAAGCAAAGTTAGTTAAAGACATTACAGAACAAGGGGTACATGCTCTTATAAGGGAGGTGTCTTATAAAACTCTCAGACAGGCCTTCTAAATATAATACATGGAAGGAAAGCCTGCAACAAAGACACTAGGTATCCTGCTTCATCATTATTGTGAATTAGCCACTTGATCACTAGCCGTCACTTCAATGAATCCAAGTAATTTGAGGCCAGCTATTTGTTTGCTAGGAAGACAGAGCTATTAGGGTAATGTCTGGATGAGCTATTGAAGGGGAGGGATACACTCAGGCACAAAATGGGCCCTTGAAATCATTTCTGGTATGATGGCTCAGAAAGAAAAATAGGACTCCAGCTCTTTGCATGGCAGCAGTTATCATTTGCTAATGTTTGCTGCATCTGCACTGGAGTGGGGTCGTCTATGAGCTTCATGCTGACCCAGGTGCTGGGGAGGGTTTGGAGAGGAGGAAACAGGCTGGAAACACTCTTGTCAGCATCAGCCCTGTAATGGGGAATGGCTGGGGAGAAGCAGCTGCATTTGGTCAGATGGTAGAAGTGAGAGGAGAAGGAGCAGAGGCTTGCTGGATTCTGTGCCTCTCCCATAGGGACAGCACTTACTAGCCCAGCTCTGTCCTGTGAGCCCTGCATGAAGTGTGCCCTGATCAGCAAATGGGGGAAGGGGCAAGTGGAAAGGAGCTCCTGGGGCCACAATCATTCACTGAGGCTGGGTTTTCAGTGGATGTTTTCATGTGTAAGGAGTGCAACAAGGTCATGGATTGGTGTGATTCCAAGTTCTTTTTTGTTTGTAATATTTCAAATTCCTGGCCCCTGGGTATTTATCAGCAGAACAATCTGGTGGCAAGGAACTGATTACCTCATATCTGCTTAGGAAAGGAGACTTCTGCTGAACTCCATAGAGGAGCCGCAAGGAGCCTCTTCTCTCCTCCTGCAGCTCTCCCTTCCTTCAGCTTTTACAAAGCACACCAGGAAGCCACTTTCTTTCCCTATTTCCATGGGAGAAGGAAAGTGGGATAATAAGAAAAAGTCGATATTTGTGGAAGACTTTTCATGAGGCAAGCATTTACAATGATCCTGAGAGGTAGGTGTTTATATTAGCTCCATTTTACAGATGAGGACATGGAGGCTCATTTACACCTGCTTATTTCCTTTATAACACTGACCACTATCTCTCTCTCCCTTTTTTTTAGGTTCCTACATTTTATTTTATTTTTTGATTCAGTCTTACTTTGTTTCTTTTAAAAAATATTTTATTTTTTATGCTATTACAGTTGTTCCACATTTCCACTTTGCCCCCCTCAACCCAGCCTACTCCCCACTTCCATAATCAGTCCCTTCACCGTTATCCAAGGTCATGGGTCCTTCATGTATATTATTTGACTAATCCCTTCTGCTTATTTCAATCAGTCCCCACCTCCTCTCTTCCCTCTTACAGCTGTTAGTCTGTTCCATGATTCTATGCCTCTGGTTCTATTTTGCTTGTTAGCTTATTTTGTTCATTAGATTCCTCTTATAAATGAGATCATATGGTATTTGTCTTTCACTGACTAGCTTATTTCACTTAGCTTAATAATCTCCAGTTCCTTCTTTCTTTCTGCTTCAAAGTATTCCATTGTGTAGTTGTACCAAAGTTTTTTTATCCACTCATCTATTGATGGGCACTTAGGCTGTTTCCATATCTTGGCTACTGTAAATAGCACTGCTATGAACTTGGGGGTGTATAAATTCTTTGAATTGGTGTTTTGGGATTCATCTGGCATATTCCCAGCAGTGCAATTGCTGAGTCTAAGGGCAGTTCCATTTCTGATTTTTTGAGGATATTCCATACTATTTTCCACGGTGGCTGTACCAGTCTGCATTCCCACCTGCAGTGGACTAGGGTTCCCTTTTCTCCACATCTTCGCCAGCACTTGTTTCTTGATGTATTGATGATGGCCATTCTGACAGGTATGACATGATATCTCATTGTGGTTTTAATTTGCATCTCTCTGATAGCTAGTGACATTGAGCATTTTTTTTCGTATGTTTATGGTCCATCTGAATGTCCCCTTTGGAGAAGTATCTGTTCAGGTCCTTTGCCCATTTTTAAATTGGATTATTTGCCTTTCTGGTGTTGAGTTGTATAAGTTCTTTAAATATTTTGGAGATTAAATCCTTGTATGATATATCATTGGCAAATACGTTCTCCCATAATGTTGGTTCCCTTTTCACTTTACTGATGGTTTGTTTAGCTGTGCAGAAGCTTTTTAATTTGATGTAGTCCCATTTGTTTATTTTTTCCTTTATTACCCTTGCCCTAGGAGATATATTGCCAAAATATCATTACACAAGATATCTGAAATTTTATTGCTTATGTTTTCCTCTAGGATTTTTATGGTATATTTAATTTTACATTTATTAAAATATATGGTATATTTTATTTTATATTAAAGTCTTTCATCCATTTTGAGTTTATTATGGTGTATGGTGTACGATGGTATTGTAATTTCATTTTTTTTTTTGCATGTACCAGTCCGGTTCTCCCAACACCATTTACTGAAGAGAGTGTCTTTACTCCATGAGTGTATGCTCATTATGCCCATTATTTTGAATTCTATGTCTGATAAGTTGTTTGCTTCAATTTCATTTAACTCTTTGCCTGGGGATTCCTCCTTTTCTTTTCTTTTTTTTTTTTTTGAGGTTGTTTTTTTATCTCCCCATTTTATCTGTCTCTTTTTGTTTGTTTCTATGTGTTACATATATGTGCTTTGATTCTTCATCTTGTGGGGTAGGCTTATGTTGTAGGAGTCCTGAGGGGCCCAGTGGTGCAGACTCTGATCTCCTGATCTGGATGCTCTTCCTAGAGTCTTTGTGTTGGTTATATGGACTCTCATATTGCATTTGAGTCCTGAATGTTGCTGGCTTATTAGTTGGTGGGGTCTCCCCTCTGGCTGGCTGACTGAGAGGCTTAATCCCCACCACATCTTATATGCTGTTGTACAGGTGCTGGCAGAACAAAGAAAACAACACAAAAAGTGAAATCTAAATAAGCAACCCCCTCCAACAACAACAGCATATCAATGACAAAAGATCAGAAAATAATAAAAGTGGAAAGAAAAATGGAATATTAGGAAAAAGGGGAACAAAAGAAAAAGAAGAAGATCAAGGGACAGAAAAGTGATTATGGGAGGAGGAAAGGGAAGAGAGCTAATACAAATAGTGAATTGAAAGAAGAAATCAGGAAAAAGGGACAAAGATAGAGAAAGAATAACAAAATTAAGAAAAGAACGGAACAATGGGATAATCAAAAGTAAGAGTAAAATAAAAGATATGAAAGAAAAAATAGAGCAATAAAAGTGGAAGCAAAAGAAAAAATAGAAAAATAATAAAAAGGATATAAAAATAAAGAAACTAATGAAAAAGAACAAAATGGAATTCATCTCAGCAGAATTTGGGGCTTGCCTACTGGGTTCTTCCTTTGGATATGGCTCTGACGTGCCTGAGGCAGTGTCAGGTGCTGTCCACATCTAGCCCTCAGCAGCCTGTTTGAAGCTACAAATGATCCACAGTTTGTGGCTGATTCCTCTGGGCTTAGCTGCACCCAGGATGGGCCCAACTGCTCTGCAAAGCTCAGCTTTATCAGCACTGGGCCAAGGGGTATGTCAGCAAACAACCCAAGTCACTGCAGGATCTGCCTCTGCCTGTCTCTGCCTGCTGGCCTGCTGTCAGTCTTAGACTGGTTACAGACCTGACTGTTACTGAGAGGAACCAGGGAGAATGGGATTCCTGGATCTCCTGTGACAGGTGCCTTTCAGAACTCAGGGAACATGGTGGGTGTGTTTTCCCAACACTGAGCCACTAGTCTGAGTCTGTCTGGGATTTTTTGTCTGTACTCAGCAGGACAGGGCCCCCAGCAGGCTAATGGATGGGGTCTCCAGAGCCCAGATTTTGGGTCTGCTGGAAACTGGGAGGGTGTTTCTATGGCTCTCTCATGAGCGGAGATCACCAATCTGTTTCCTGGGAGAGTGTATGGTATGACTGCACCACCCTACAGCCTGTCTCTCATACCCCCTGAGTCTGTATGTTGCTGTCTCCTCAGTAGGTATTAAGATGCAGGATGGGAGAAAAGAAAGAAGAAAAGAAAAAAACAGACAAAACAAGACAAAAAACAGAATAAACAACAACAAAAAAAGGTGCAGGGTGGGTCGAGCTGCATTCCAGATGGTGGGGGACGTGGTATCCCACAGGGTAAGGTAGTTGTTTTTCCCCTGGGAGGGGCTTGCTCTTCTCAAGAAAGATGGCTGCTCTGGACTCCAGGTATATCCTGGCACAGAAAATCCTACAGCTGCTCCCCAATGCCTCTCCACAGTGCCTTTCCCTTCAGACTCTACTCAGGTGACTCCAGTCTGTGCTGCCTTCCCTTTGCTGGGGCCCAAGATGAGTGGCTGTGAACACAAAATCTATGCTTTGGCTCCTTTAAGAATTAAATAAAATAGTGGCTTTGTCTCCAGTGGGCCTTGTCTTTCCCCAGCAGAGACAAACCTTGTGGCCTTTTGCCACTGGGTGCTACATAGTCTGCTGATCCCAGCACTAGCGCTCTCTCCTTGGGAGCCTTGATTGTGGCCCCAGCTTCTCTCCTTTCAAGGGGAAGCTTCCACCGCCTTGCCTTGCCACCACCTTGGCCTGCCATCCTTGTGAATGGGGCTGGCCTCTTTAACAATCTCACCCTTCCTGCTGGTTGTGGTGTTTTTTTCTTCTCATCTTTGGTTAAAAGTCTCTTTTTCGGGTAGTCTTCAGTTTATTTTGGGTGTCTAGTCCTCTCTTTAGTTTATTTCTAGTTTGGTTCTGGGAGGAGGTGTGTGATATATCCTACTAGTCCACTGCCATCTTGTGCCCCATCTGATCACAATCTCTTATCATCTTTTTTTTTCATACTCTTATCTGTCTGCCCCTTTAGAGTGTATCCTGTATGAGAGAGGAGTTTTGTTTGTTTTGTTTACTGCTCTGTGTCTGGTGCCTAAGAGTGTGTGTGGTGCATCGCAGCTTCTCATTAGGTTGTGTTTTCCATTAGGTCTGAGGTTTGATTTTACCCCACTTACAAACTCATAACTTAGCCTATTACTGTTTCATGGGTCCTGGAAGAAAACATAAGACTCCTGGATCAGAGACAATGGACTATATTACAGCATAGCAAGCAGCATGAACATTAGCATGTTTGCATCAGTTCCCCTTATCCCCTAGTCTCATGGGGATAATACAGAGGACCCAGATGCATGCTTTATATGTAGTCAGTTTACATTACAGTTGAAGAACACTGAGCTTGGGGAGCCCAGCATTATGTAGCCAGAAGTAAGCATGCCTACTCTTTCCCAGGGGGAGATAATTAACTCATCCCTAAAGATTGCTTGCTGCAAACATAAACCTGAGAGCTGTCCCTAATAAAGAGGAGTCAGGGCCTTCTATTCTTGGCATAGTCCAGCAGGAAACATAGGAGCATGAGAAACCTATGGAAGAGTGTCTCCCAATATCCTCCTCTCTCTTCAATTCTGATCCTATGTGGGCTCTTGGTAGAACTACCTTGTATCAGATTCTCTTTAATGCATAGGCCTTATCTCTACACCTGGTCTGAACTGTAAACTTATTGGGGATAATGTCCCTGTATAAATACTCATTTAAAAAATATTTATTTTTTAGAGAGAGGGGAAGGAAGAGAGAAAGAGAGGGAGAGATAATTGATGTGAGAGAGAAACATCAATTGGTTGCCTCTTGCAGTGCCCTATGGGGGACCAAACACACAACCCAGGCATATGCCCTGGCCAGGAATTGAACTAGTGACCTTTTGCTTTGTAGGACAATGCCCAATCAACTGAGCCACGCTGGCCAGGGCATGTAAGTACTCTTTGTGGTCCTTATAACTGTGCTAGTGTTTTGCATACAACAGGTCCTTAGTAAACAGCAAAGGCTGTCAATAACTGCAGCAGCAGCAGGCTTTGGAGTCACAGACAAGGTTTGCATTTCATCTCTGCTTCTAACTCATTTTGTGACTTGGGGTAATTTGCTCCACTCCTCTGAACCTGTTTCCTCATCTGTAAAATGGGTGCAATACAAGATATGTATTTCAGAGAGCTCTTGTCATTGAAACAAATTAATCCAAATGTGGTGAATGGAAAAGGGCCTGGCATATAATAAATATTTAATAAATGTTAGCTATTTATTGTTGGTATTATTATTACCAAGCCGCTATGTGCCAGGTACTTTAATATTCAGTTTTTGACAAGCACGTAGACCAATGGAACAGAATAGAGACCAGAAATAAACCCAAGTCTCTACAGTCAATTAATATTTGACAAAGAGGGAAGAAGCATAAAATGGAGCAAAAATAGCCTCTTCAACAAATGGTGCTGGGAGATCTGGACAGCTACATGCAAAAAAAAAAAAAAAGAAAAGAAAAAAGAAACTCAATCATTAACTTACACCATACACAAAAATAAATTCAAGGTGGATAAAAGACTTAAATGTAAGTTGTAACACCATAAAAGTCCTAGAGGAAATATTGGCAGGAAAATCTCAGACATTCCATGCAGCAACATCTTCACAGATATGTCCCCTAAAGCAAGGGACATCAAGGAAAGAATAAACAAATGGGACCTCATCAAATTAAAAAGCGTCTGCATGGCTAAAGAAAACAGCATTAAAATAAAAAGAGAGCAAACTATTTGGGAAAACTTATTTGCCAATGATACCTTGGACAAGGGTTTGATTTCCAAAACATGTAAAGAACTCACACAACTCAATTCCAGGAGACAAAAACAAACAAACAAACAAGCAAAAAAAAACAATTAAAAATGGGCAAAAGACTTGAACAGACACTTCTCCAAGGAGGACATGCAGAGGACCCAGAGACATATGAAAGGATGCTCAGCATCACTAGCCATCAGAGAGATGCAGATTAAAAGCACAATGAGATACCACCTCACACTGGTCAAAGTGGCCATCATAAACAAATCAACAAACAAGTGTTGGAGAGGATGTGGAGAAAAGGGAACCCTAGTGCACTGTTGGAATGCAGACTGTTGCAGCCACTGTGGAAACAGTATGGAATTTCCTCAGAAAACTAAAAATGGAACTGCCTTTTGACTCAGCAATTCCAGTCCTGGGATTATACCCTACGAGCACCCCACAACCTAGGCACCCCAATGTTCATAGCAACACAATTTACAATAGCCAAGTGCTGGAAGCAACCTAGGTGTCCATCAGTAAATCAGTGGATTAAAAAAAACTATGGTACATTTACACAATGGAATTCTATGCAGCAGAGAGAAAGAAGGAGCTTATACCTTTTGCGACAGCATGGATGGATCTGAGCATTATGCTAAGTGAAATAAGCCAGGTGGTGAGGGACAAATACCATATGATCTCACCTTTAACTGGAACATAATCAACAAAAGAAAAAAGCAAACAAAATGTAACCAGAGACACTGAAATTAAGAACAATCTAACAGTAGCCAGAGGGGAGGAGGAAGGGGACAGTGGGGAGAAGGGCTTTCAGGAACTACTATAAAGGACACATGGACAAAACCAAGGGGAAGAGTGAAAGCAAGGGAGGGAGGTGGGTTTGGAGACCGGAAGGGGGAGGGGTGGGGAGAAAATTACAACTGTAATTGAACAACAATAAAGTTATTTAAAAAATATTCAGTTTTTGAAATATAATCTTTATCATATTCCAGCATAATAGATGTTATCCCTTTTTTATATACATGAAGAAACAGGCTCAGAAAGATTCAAGCAAGTTTACTACAAAGTGGCACAGTGAAGTTTTGAGTCTTCTGTTCTGTCAGTAGTGAATTGAATGTTTTCATTTTTTTCTGATGGAGTGGGATGGTGAGCTTCCCCACTTAAGTTCTTTCTTTAATGAAATGCTTTAGACCCTCAGCCAGCAAGCCACCAATGATCTTACAACTTTCCCCAGAAACCTGGCCTTGGGGAATAGGGGAGGAGCAAGGCTGAAGGGCAGAGGGGGAGGCTGGAGTGGGAGTTGGGGGTTGGCTTTCTGGGGAGCTGAAGGGGACAACAGTGTGTTGAGGGAAGGCAGAGCAGAATTAAATCCAAATGCAGGTTATTTCACAGAGGCCAGGAAAATAACAGCTTTCTGGCTCCAGAAGGGAAGCCCTGTCCACCAGAGACAGCAGGCACTGGCTCCTTGCAGCTGAGAAGGCTCCTGCACTCAGTACACACAGGCAGTTCTTTTGGGTCCAATGTTTGTTTTCCTTTCTCCTGGGACTTATTCAGGGATGGCTATAGGGAGAGGTGCAGACCAACAAACCATCAAAGACCAAATAACCCAATTCAAGTTCAAACAGATGCTCTCTTCTTGAAGGTGTTCAAGGTGATTTGATCTGCAACAGAGTCACTTGTTTCCCCACCCTTTGTATTGGGGGAGAGCTTATCTCCTTCTCTTGGGATATGAGTCAGCTGGGATAGATGCTTCACTAAAAGACATGTTTATACTTTGTCCCAGATCTGAACTCACTGTAAAGGGCCTTTGAACTCATCAAGCAACTCCAGAAAGTGGAAGAGGATCAAAGAGCACAAGAGAATCATATTTTAGGCCTCTTTTAAAATCTAGTCTAGATGTACTGGGAAGAGAAAGGAGGTTGCTTCCTTGCACAAAGAGAGCTGTGAGTTCTCAGAGAGGACCACTTGCTGCATAAGTACCCTGGCAAGGGAGAAATGGGCCTTAGAACATGCAGATTATTTGGCCTCTTCTCAGACCCTCCAAATCAGAATTTCCCAGGCTGGGTCCCAGCAGTTAGCAGTTCTTTTCTTTTCTTTTTTTGTTTTATTAAAGTATGGGCAGCATACAATATTAGTTTCAGGTGTACAACATAGTGATTTGACATTTATATACCTTATAATGTGCTTACCACACTAAGTCTAGTAACCATCTATCACCATGCAAAGTTATTACAATTTTATTGATCATGTTCCCCTTCATTTTTTTGGCCCATCCCTCCATTTTCCTCCCCCAACATTTGAAATAAGTTCCTCAGGTGATTCTCAAGCACAAAGACAGTTTGAGAACAGTTAGGTTAAAGCATAGTCTCCAGATAGTTCCAGTCACATTTTGACTGCTTACTGACTGTATGGTTGGTCTTGGGCAAGCTATTAAACCTCTCAGAGTTTTAGTTTGTTCCTTATAGAATGGGATAACAATAGTACTTCCCTCACAGTGCTATTGGAAGGATTAAATGAGATAATGAATAGTTATTATTAAGTCTCCTGTCCCCTACCATGCACTTTTACCTACTTTCTCTTTTAAGTGGGAAATGCGAACTTATTTTTCTCCCCATGATGAATACCCCTTTCCTCTCCTGAGCAGATGTTTGGAACTTTTTAAAAATAGTGTAAAAGTCTGGGCAAAGCAGAGGGTCTGTATAGTGGCTGCAGATGTTTACCACCTGGCACACCATTCTGAGAAGTGCCAATTGGGAAGTGCCCCCTTTCAGATTGCCTTCTCTCTTCTTCCCACCTCCCTCCCCCTAAATTAAAACCTATGCATCCAGTGTTCAATCTATGTATAGCCTTCCTCTCTATTAGGGTTATGGTAACTGTGATTTAATCATGTAGCTGCATAATGATGTAGCCTATGTTGTCAGTCTCAAGAGTTTGATGAATGGGAGTTAATCCCTCAAGAACAGCTTGCAGGGGGCTGACAAAATAGTTTCCTAACTTCTAAAACTGAAAGCTGTCTTTTGGACTTAAGTTGTCCCCATGCAGACACAGGTCTTCATAGTCACACCCTCTGTGTTACCCTTAGCCATAGCTTAGTCATGCCCCCCAACTCTACCTTCAAAATATTTCCACTCACTGCCCCTTTTGTTTTTTTCCCTTGATAATCATTTGAACCTGATTCCAAGTGTTTTATTTAGTGAATATTTGCCAAGAGTCATACAAGTGGTATCCTTTGCAGAGGGATTATGCCAGAGATTGCTGTTACTCATAATATATGAAGAGTTATTTGACTTTTTCAATCAGGAATTAACACTGCCCACATGTAGGAGACCATTCTGCGTGGCGTGGGCCCAGCTCCCACTTGGAGATGCACAGGACCCACACTCACGGATAGGTTCTCCCGTGGGAAATCAGGCCTGCAATGTGCCTAGGTTGCTTTGAGTCTTGCTCTTGCTAAAAAACTCCCTCACCCTGAATTGAGGACATTGACTGCAAAGTAACTTCCTAAAATCCATACTAAACCTTACAAGGATGAGTGTAACTGGTTCAACCACTTTTGCCTTTTCATTTGCAAATATCCCTCTTCTGTGACATGATTAGCAGCATTGGCTCCTTTGTTTTCTGTAGAAGGTAACCACCTAAAGCGAACCTATGCATAGTAAATGAGGACCATAATGTAATGTTCTGAGAAACCCCATAAAGGCCGGTCATGGCAAGGGCTGCAGCTTTTGCTCCCCTTGAGAGAAAAGCCATGCTGTCCCTTTTCCTCTACCAAACTCAGTAGTCTGTGTGAATGTCTCATTTCATCCATAATGATGCAGACACTGTGGGCTGGTATCTGCATCACCTACACATTAGGATCACCTGGTTAGCTTTTCTTTTTAGCTTTTAAAAAGAGATTCATGGGTTCTACTCCTAGAGGTTCTGATTTGATTGGTATCACTAGGTTTTAAAAGTACTCCACCCCTGTGAGTCTAATGTGTAGCGAGAGCTGGGGACCACTGCTTTAAACTATGTGAATTTTCTCATTCCACATATATTGAGTGCTTATCATGTGCCAGGCACTGTTATAGGCCCTGGGAAGGTAACCATGAACACAATAGACAAAAATCCCTACCTTCATGGAGTTTATGTTTTAATGGGGAAGAAAGATTAATAATTGGCAATTAAATATATATTATGTTAAATGATGATACGTACTTGGAAAAAAATAAAGTAAGGAGAGAGTAATAGGAATGCCATGGGTGATGTGTGATGCACTTTGAATTGGGATGGTTGTCTTAGTCCATTTGGGCTGCTATAAGAAAAAATACCATAGACCAGGTGGATTAAATAACAGACATTTATTTCTCACAGTTCTGGAGGCTGGGAAGTCTAAGATCAAGGCACTGGCAGATTTTGTGCTGGTGAGAACCTGCTTCCTGGTTCATAGGTAACCTTCTTGCTGTGTCTTCACATGATAGAAGGGGTGAGTGAGCTCCCTGGGATCTCTTTCATAAGGGCACTGATCCCATTCATGATGGCTCCACTCTCATGACCTAATTACCTCCCAAATGCCCCATCTCCACATACCATCACATTGGAGGTTAGATTTCAGCATATGAATTGGAGGGGGATGCAAATAGTTGGTCTGTAACAGTCATCAGGGAAACTTCACAGAGAAAAGCACAATTAAGAAATACCTGAAAGAAGTTACTGGGGTAAGCCATGCAAATATATGGAGGAAGAATATTCTTGGCAGATGGAATAGCCAGAGCCAAGTGCTCTCAAGCCAGGAGTGTGCTTAGTGTATTCTCAGAAAAACAAGGAGTGTGGCTGGAAGGAAGTGAAGGCGAGAGAGGTAAGGATGTGTGAATTACTTAGGGCTTTGTAGGCCATTGTAATGACTAGGACTTTTACTCTGAGATGAAGAGGGATTGCATAGCTTTGAGCAGAGAAATGGCATGATCTGACCTACAGAGGATCACTCTGGCTGCTGTGGAGAGGATAGAGTAAAGAGGGGCAAGGATGGACAGAAGGAGGCTTATATTAGGGGTTAGGAGAGATTCGAATTTGTCTGGGTATTCTGGTTCATTCTTATCCTTTCTCCCTGTGGGGATGGAAGTGGAAAGTTCATGACCCTGCACATTGTGCCACAAGGATAAATGGAGAAATAAATGAGATATGAAAGTGTGCCTAACATTTGCACATGTGGCTTCTCTGGAATTAAGAGCTAGACAAACACACTATGGCAATTTGAATCTCTTCCTCTTTTGTCTCTTATTCTACCTCAGATGCCCCTCCTGCCCTATGCCTTGAGGATTATTAGACACATTCCCAACCCCCATAGTGACCTAGGTCCCTTCTCCTGCTTTACTTCCCACTTTTGAAAAAGAGATAAAGACTTCTGCATTGATGTGAGTGGAGATCTTATTATAGTGGCCACCTGTGAAACAGCAATGGGCAGTAGAAACACTTAATGTGTAATATGTTCTCTGTCTTAGAAAAAAATCAATGCCATAAATGTGGGCTTAATGGGACCCCTTGGGGAATGGGAATGTGGGCAATGTAACATTCTAGTTAATTGAAAGGTAACCCACTCCTCACTTTTTCTTTTTTCCTCCTTTTCTTTGCATTAGCTCTTGTTTCTGAGCATAAAAACAATGGTTTTTACTGTGTACTTGTAATGTGCCAGCCACTGTGCTTGGTATTTTATAGAAATTATCTTATTTAATGCCCTTAATCACTCATGATGTAGATGTTATCATTATCCCCATTTGAAATTTCAGGGAACTGAGACTCAGAGAAATTAAGTAACCCACCCAAGGTGGCACAGCTAGTGAATGGCTGAGCCAGTCTGTCCAATGCTTAGGATTTGCCTCAGTAATTGGCATTGGCCTGCCATAGACTCTATTGTGAATGGTTCCTGGGCTTCAGACGGTCTCAGCATTACCAAGTTGGACATCTGGGAGGTGACTCAGGGTCAGCAGTGCAGTAAGAGGATGGTCAGAAGCCTGGGCTATGCAGTGGAAACCCTGGGCATGAAGTCCATTTTTTACTATTTTTTAAAAAATAAAGCCCCAACATCAGGCTTTTCTAGTATGCTGCAGAAAAGCAATGTTTAGTTCACTTATAACAGTGTTATAATGTTACCATAAGCATTAAAGCTCCTCAATTTTATTTTTTGGGTGTGTGTGTGTGTAAGGAAACCAACCTAAATTAGCTATAAATCTGAAATCCAGGCTATTTTCAATAAATGTAAAAAAAAGAATTTCACTCCTTTCAGTCACATTTAGTAACGTGAGCTAATGCTGTCATAGTAAGATTGATTTTAATAAATAGATAAGAACAAATCATTCATTGTTCTATGCAAATGTATTCTACCATAGTTTAAAACTGTCTGGAATGTTTACTTTTTTCCTAGAGGATGGAAGATCTTCTTGCCATTTAGTTATCCTGCTTATTTTCTTAACAAAGCTAGTTTTCACAGATCAATGCATAATTCCTTGGTCTCAGCTCAGGTCTGAAATTTCCGTAAATTTGAATAATCTCTGTGATAAATAGTTTCCATCTGCTCCTTCAGATACTCTCCCCACCCTTTTTTACCCTGCACTCTGCTTGAGGAGGCTGACTTACAGGGATGACATCAGAGGCTGGGCCATCGTTAGTCAGGCCTAGATGGTAAAGGTGTCCCCAACTCCTGTTACTAGCCCTGGGTACCCTGCCTGCACCTTTCTTATAACTAGTCCTTTTAAAAACCCTCCCTCACAAAGATACTTATTTTCAGTGTGTCATCTACTTCCTGCTGGGATCCTGACTAGTACAGGTTTTGAGTGATGTCAATATCTTTGTTTCACCTATAGGTCTGAGTTATTGATTTTGGAATGATATTACTATACTACTCATTTGAATGTACAAAGCTCCATACAATTTCAGTGACTGGGTAGTGTCAGGGAACACCAGGCTCGAAGGAACAATCACAGACCTAGCCATCAGATTCTTGTGATGTGCGCTTCAGATATGTGTAATGTGTGGGTACAGATAGATCATGACTGGGCAAATGATAGGACCAGATCAAGAGGTAATGGTGAACTGTCTGGTCTCTTTTTTTCCTTATCAAAATCTTTCTGGTAATGCACCTCAGGCATGGTGTTAAGGCAGGAGACCCCTGTGGACTGAATTCACTTCTCACAGTTGGTCAAAGGAGTAGGGTAGGAACACCCAATTCAATTAAGGATCTTAGGAAAGGAGTCTGGGCCAAGAATCAGACCGTGTGACCCAGGAGAACACTGTATTATAAGCTCTTTGAGGAAAGACATTGTGATGACCCTGCTCACTGTTGTACTGTCATTAGTACCTAGCCAATAGACTGGCTAATATTGGGTTGGTCCAAGAGTTTGTTTAGTTTTTTCTACAAAATGAAAGACACACTTTTCATTGTCACCAATAACTTTATTGACTTGGATATTTTGAGTATGTCGGCCGTCTCCCATGTGGTGTAATGTTGACTTCTCAGTGATTTGATTGCTATCAACTTCAACTGTTCTACCCAACCGTGGAGCATTGTCCAGCGAGAAATCTCCAGTAAGAAACTTTGTAAACCACTTTTGACATGTTTGATCAGTCACGGCACCTTCTCCATACAATGCTCAAATCCTGTTTTACATTTCAGTTCTGGTTTTACCTTTCTTGGTATAAAGCATAATATGCCAAAAAATGTTGCATATTTTCTTCCATCTTCTATATTAAAATACTACACACAAATTCACCAACTTTGATAAGTTTTTTAAAATGCACGCTGACATGACATCTGTCACAATGCAATCTAACAAAATTGTTTCAAATAAAGTTATAGACAACTAAGCACTACTAGAGCCCTCTTATGGGAAAAACCAAATGAACTTTTTGGCCAACCCAATAGTAGGCATTCTATAAATATTTGAGTGAAAGGATGAATATAAGATGAAAGAACATATTAACCTAATACACAGAGAAGCTAGGGAGCTACCTTAAGGAGAATCCTAACCCAGGTATCAAGGTCCATCCTTGGCAATGAGAGTAGTTTTCCTTCTCTGGCTAAAAAAGCCTGAGCTGTGCACTGCAAATCACCCTTTGGACAAGTTAGACTATTATAGCCAAGGACTAGAACCCATGGTCAAGTTGCCCATTGCTAGCTTTAAATAGAGAGGATTTTGAGTGAATGGGGATATGATTTCATGAAGGTCTTCTTGGGGCTTAAGTAAGTATTGAAAAATGCAGGGAGATTTTTTTCTACTGAAAGCAAAATGTGCCAATAGGATCTCCTTTACCAAAAACATGAAGAATGTCATTTCAGGCATTCCTGTCTAAGAATACTAGGTCACATAGAAGATCTAGTGGCAAATTGGTGCATTATAGTTTTGTTGGCACTTCCACTAGCTGGGCTGACTGTTTTACTTAAGAGTATAAAGTGCAAGTGAAATGTTTTGGGATTTTAAAAGTGACTGTGTATGTGATTAGAGGATCTTTGCACTATCATTTCTCCTTAGGCAGGCCTCTTGAGGACTTTGTCCTGCCAATGATTGGCAGGGAAGAGGCACTTAAAGTCACCCTCTACTTTATTTTTTTTATTTTTAGTTTTTATATTTTATTTACTTATTTTTAGAGAGAGGGGAAGGGAAGGAGAAAGAGAGGGAGAGAAACATCAATGTGTGGTTGCCTTTCATGTGCCCTGTACCAGGGACCTGGCCTGTAACCCAGGCATGTGCCCTGATTGGGGATTAAACCAGCAACCCTTTTGTTCACAGGCCCACAGTCAATCCATTGAGCTACACCAGGCAGGGCACCCTCTACTTTAAATTAAGAAGGCAAGTTATAGCCCTGGCTGGCATAGCTCAGTGGATTGAGCGCGGGCTGGGAACCAAAGTGTCCCAGGTTTGATTCCCAGTCAGGGAACATTCCAGGGTACAACCCAGGGTACATTCCTGGGTTGCAGGCCATAACCCCCAGCAACCGCACATTGATGTTTCTCTCTCTCTCTCTCTCTCTCTCTCCCCCTCCCTCCCTTCTCTCTCTAAAAATAAATAAATAAAATCTTTTTTTTAAAAAAAGAAGGCAAGTTACAGAACTGGAAGGCTAGATGTTTTGGACATATCAGATAGTTCAGTTGGGGGAGCCTTTTCAATTTCACAGTTACCTCCCCATTGCCGTGTTGACCAGTATCAGTTGGGAATCACCAATTTAAATTTTGTATCAATTTGGATCAGAATTCCCCCTTCCAGAGATCTTAAATGGGAGGTTAGCCTGAATTCTAAGAAGCATGAAGAATAGTTTGGGAAAGATTGAGTCAGTAAGGTTTTAGGTTCAACCAATGGTAATGAATTATGGTGATCCAAAGTGAATGTCCTCCTTTCCACTCAGTCCCTGAGCTTTTAGCATTTCAGGTGAGCACTGGTAGCTAGAGCTGGTGAGAGAGCGCACAGCACCTTCACGGCCCTGCTGAGCACCACTCCTGACAAAAAAAATAATAAGGTCATATCTTCCTTTTACACAATTTAATGTAATCCTCACTAGCATTAGCGAAAATTGCTTTTTGGTAGCTGGAGGGAAGTAAAGAGCACTTGACTGTCTTAACATCCTCTTCCCTGACAGCCTCTGTTAAAATGGAAAATTGTTGCAGTGGGAAGATTAGCTTCAGAGACTATGACAGAGGGCAACAGGTTCAAATCAACCTTGATTAATCCATCTTCTTTGAAAATTGGTTGTATAAAATGGTCAAGGTCATAAGCAGACACTTGAGTTTCAGTATTCTGTACATAGTAATTGTTCTGTCTCATTCACATAGAACATTAAGCATGACATAATTATGGAGGGGAAAAGGGATTCAGAAAAGGCAAAGGAAGGCAGGGATGGGAGAGAGGGAGAAGTGTTTAGAGAGCAGTGATGAAAGTAAGAGATGGAGGGGATGTGAAAAAGTAAGGAGTGAGAAAAGAAATTGGAGGAGGGGAAAAAGGAGGTTATAATTTGGCCCCTGCAGTGTATTATTAGAGCCACAAGGGCATGCTGGGAGGAAGTGAGGGGGAGCTGAGGAATAAAACCTAGATTAGCAGG
Organism: Phyllostomus hastatus; assembly: GCF_019186645.2. Taxonomy (NCBI): domain Eukaryota; kingdom Metazoa; phylum Chordata; class Mammalia; order Chiroptera; family Phyllostomidae; genus Phyllostomus; species Phyllostomus hastatus. The sequence goes on along the minus strand of NW_025333984.1, from coordinate 12,917,683 downwards.
AAGAGAAAATGGCATAAAAATCCAGCTTTCCTGTATGTGTGTGTGTGGCGGGGGGCAGGGGTGATGGTCTAAATATCATGTCTAAATAGGAAGGGGGCAGACTTAATCTCATGGAAACTATAGGACTCTGTAATTATGGAAAGTATGACAGGAGTGCAGTTTGGGGGATACAAGGTAGAGATGGTGACAATGCCTAGTTCTATACCTGTCTTCCTCAGAGTTCAGTCAGAAAGGGCTCAGTTTAGCCCTAAAGATAGCATTATGTGGGATGGAGCCTAGGGCAGACACAAGCCACCAGTATCCACAGGGCCTAGGCAGATATAGAGAGGCCAGTGGCATAGCTTTCTGTGCTATTTAGGACTTCCTGTCAAAGAGAGCTGCAAGGAGGTTGCAATTTGGCACTAGGTAAGCTGAGTGATTCCCAATACTCCAGCAGCTGTGTGGGCCAGGCCTAAACAGTGGTGCCTCCTGCTTCTCCTAGTGTGCTGTGAGAGAGGTGCAGCCTGCAGACCTCTCACTTGAATATCAGTCTGTTTTTCTGGGCCTGGGATAGAGTGAGGACTGCGTTTGGAGGAGAGCAAGTCTGAGAAAAGAAACAAGGTGGAGAACGGAGGAGGCATGGAGAACAAAGGATGGAAGAAGAAAAAAACAATTGAGGTGTAAGAGCAAGTTGTAGAATCACAGATTTAAGAAATTGGAAAAAAGGAAAGCTTCTTATGGTAAGAGAAGAAACAAGTGGAGTCCCTTCTTCCTCACATCCCCAATTTTGAACCCATTATCAATTTCTGAAAAACAGTCTTGTGCTTTATTGTTGATTCATGGGCAGAATGGTTTTATGGATTCTCTGCTAATTTGACCCTGAGCAATTTTTTTTTCCTCAGTGGTGGCATACTGCATATTCTAGATGTAATTATTCTAAAAATCCTAACTGTTGCTCAGATACCATCCTATATGCTGTATCTAAGATTTATCTGGGTTTTGGTGGTAGTGCTGATGGTGCTATAGTGCTGATAATATCAAGTGAATGCTCTCTGGGTCCTTATCCTTTCACATACACTAATAAGCTTCCACATGAGAAAGGATGTGGGCTGTTCAGCCAGCCTGGCCCTGCCGTGTGTATGGGTCCCCAGCTGCTCCACTCATCAGCATCCTTTTGAAAGATTTGGCTACTCATTTACCCTGGTCTCCAAGGTGGTGAGGTGTGTCTGGCCTCCCTTGCCAGATGTGCTGGCTGTTTCTTTCAGTGCCCCAGGGATCCAGTTTTCACTGGCTCTTTATTTGCTGCTTCTAAAAGAAATGGAGATGTCTGTGTTCTGTGCTTTATGTGTTGCTTCTGGCCAACTGCTTGCTGCAGGCTGAGAGAGCCAAACACCACAAATATTTCTCTGAAGTGGTGGTTATCCAGAATCTCCAAAAAATTAATGCTAAAAGCAGGAGTCTCTCATTGGCCTTTGGAATGCACCTGGCTGTATTCGATTAATTTCACATGTTTGGTAACTATCCCCAGTTTATGAGAACACTTAACATTTTGAGTTCTTTCCTAGTAGAAGGAAGAGGTTATTACTATTGCCATTGCTAGTCAGCAAGCATGTTTCTGGAGCTATATGGTACATTGGAAAGAGCATTTGATTCTGGTTCTATCAGGTATCAACTTGGTGAATTTGGACAACTGGGTCTCAATGTTGTCATCTGTAACAAACAATAAAACAAAGAAATCAGACCTGTTATGGAGTACATATTTGCAATATTATCACTATACTAATTATTCTTTATGTTTAGAGTAATTTATAGAATACAAGTAAACTTATATTAACAATTTCATTAAATATTTACAAGGCCCTGTGAGTTAGGCAAGGTAGAGATAATTAGTCCCATTTGAAAGAAGATAAAACCGAGCCTCAGCAATACTATATCTTGCAGTATCTTGGTTCTAAATAGAACAGATGGAATTAGAACTTAGGCCTTTCAGTTTCTAAGCCAGTCTTCTTTATACTGCACTGAGCAGTATCTAGCTCAAACTAATTCTGTTCCTAGAATCTCTTGTTTATTTCCATTGCCAAAATTCTACTCAAGTCCTGTTTGAGACCTCTGATTCTATCCCTTTCCTTTTTATGTCTCTCTATTCCAGGTGAAAGACTAAGTTGAATATTCCTGAGATACTTTTTAAGCCTGGGAAAAGAAGGTAGTTTAAGTCATACTCTTGCATTTCAAGGACAATGTGTGTCTTAGGCACACAGTGCCCTCTTGGCTGAGTAAGCCCTTAGGGAGTAACTGTATATTAAGTTCAACTGTAACATAAGGGTAGCCATCTACTCTGTCTGTCCTTAGAAGGAGTCCTGGGTTTCAAGAGCTGATGGACTAGACTGGCAGATGTCTTAGTTCCAAGCAGTGTGGACAGCTGGGGCCATTGAGGGTATGCAGGACTCAAGAAACCTTGCCATGGATGCAGACAAAAGAGATGTCAGGGAAAGCATTCTGTGTAAATTACATCAGATATATGCATATATCTCTGGGTGAGTTCAAAGGGGGGAAAACATTTATTCAGCTGCTTTCTCTGTCTACTCAAATGCAGTCATCTCACTTCTCAGAGCAATCACAATGCATTTATATCTCTTTATATTTTAGTCCTGATGAACTGGACTTGACATCCTCAAAGCCCTGAAAACTTCATGTTCTTATCATCAATCCCAAAGCCAATTCTAGGAAAGCCTTCTTCCCTATAGCTACCTTTCCTGGATAGGATAAAGATGGAAGAATATGTACTTCATTTTTGTTTAACTTGTTATCATGGACAATTCCAAACACATATTGTAGCAGATGATGCTCTCATAGCATCCCCTTGGTTCTTTTGTGATTTTAGCCACAGTTCTAATGGACAGTTTCATGCAAACTCAGACTCATCTTCAAGTAACAGTCTCCTACCTTTAATGTGTTCCTGTTGTCTTTCTACATTTTGCCCCAGGCACTTTTCTTATACTCTGGGTAACCTGCAAGTAATGAGGATGGATGAATGTGTTTTTCCCTTACCCTTTAGATGGTCAATTTTGGGAGGCATTCTGTATGCATCTCAGGTTGTACTTGCAAATTTGAGTGACCACTGCCCACAGCAGTGACCTCAATAACTTCCTTATGTTGGATTTTTCACCTCTATTTCACTCTTCAATTCCCTTAATCTTTCTCTCTAGAATCAACTCCCAGATAAATCACCAGCATCCACATCTTTGTCTTAGGATCTGCTTTTAGAGAACCTAAACTAAGAAATATGCAAAAGTAGATGGAACTGTAAAATGAATATCCCCATGTACCCATCGCCCAGTGTAACAGTTACCAACTGATGGCCAATCTTATTTCATACCCCATCAGTCTCTGCCCCCCAGATTATTTTTAAGCAGATCCAAGATACCATATAAAGATGTACTTTAAGCTGCCTTGAAACACTTTTCACTCAGGAGGGTAAAATGATCAGAACTAGTTGTAAGGACTAAGATTTCATGACTTTTATTTTTTTCTTACAGGTTCTGAAAAGAACAAAGAGAAACTTGTTTTTTTTTTTAAAGAACAGAATACAACTTAGTTTGTCTTGGTAATTACTATTGAGTCCATTGAGCCCTTTTATAAGGTTAACATACATTATGGCACCTTACTGATCTTATTTTTCTTATATCTTAAAAAACTGCTATTTCAACATCCCAGGATTTATTGCATTATTACTCATTAATTAGTCTCCACTATGTTAAAAATACTAAAATAATAATATAAGAATCATGGAATAGCCCAGAAGGATAATGTAATTCTGGAAGAAATCATTATTCTTACACCATCTTTCAGGTTTTTTAAAATTACATTCCCAAAATCATGTGTTGTCCTTCAAAAATGTATAAAGAAGTCTGAAACACATCTTAGTAGATTTTTTAAGGGTAACCACAGTTGAAAATTCAGAAATTGAAACTTTCTCCTAAGAGAAGAAAATTGAGAGAGGATGATGTTTCCCAATTATTACATCAATCAGAAAATGAATCCAAAGACACAAGTGATATGCTAGACTAATGGTGATGGTGAAATTGATCATATAAGGGAAATCTCAGACTATGACTCTACAGATGTCAATATCCTAGATACAATTTTCAGACTTATCTATGAGGAAACAGTATATTTCCAAAGACAAAAAGAAAATATTGCATTTTTATCCAGCTAATCATACAATAGGAAGGACTTTATCGGGCAATATTTTGTGACAGGACCTGGATTATCGTGTTTCTGCAGGAAAATTTACTTGCTATAGTTCATAAGTGGATGCATGCTGAAAGCAGTTGTACATCCAAAGATGAATTGATGAAAAAAGATGATGTAGAAATGGAAAATAAGACATCATTAAATCAATCATTCTACATGATGTTTAGCACTATAAAAATAATGTTTTGCAATTATGGTGCAAAGAGGTTGGTCATCTTCTCTTTACCAAAATTATGAGCCATCAAATTTCCCAGAAGTATTACATTTTGACATTTTAAGTAAAGGGAGAAGTACCAGAAACAATGACAAACTAAAACCTATACAAGAAATATTTGAAATCTGGAATCAGTATTTACATGATGAATCTGTTCTAGATTTGTGTATGACAGGTGATGAGCAGTTAGTTACAGTCAAAGAATGTTGCTGATTTGGGGGTAGATATACCTTCAAAACCAGAAAAATATTGAGTAAAAATTTGATCTACTATGCCTAAATTCTAATTAAACTTTCTAATAAAACTTTTTTATTATGCCTTTATCCTTCTCTTGATTATTTATATGATGACTTAAATATAATACTATAAAAAGATCCATTGGATCTAGATGCTAAGTGGTTATGACTGTTTTTCATGGTATATTGAGGGTTAAACAGGGGGATAAGCTGGTTTCAAAGTTAATAAATGACATTCAGGGGGTTTAACTCAGATTGACCAGTCTCCACTTTCTATGTCATGATATCTTTGAACAGGCCTGATATCTTTGCTTATAGTTCCTGTGAGCTGGGTATTTCCAATGCTGGAGATGGATGGACAGACCAGTCTTGACAGTAGGGTGGCATAACGCTGACTATCTGAATGGACGAGTTGGTCTTAAGACTTGCATCTGGGAGCTGAGGACTTTGGTACTTCCTAGTATTTTTATGTAATTGTGTTGTGTACTCATGGTTCATCTTATCTCCCAGTATGGATGTAAGCCTTTAGAGAGCATGGGCAATAATAGTGTCAATTTCTTTGTTTTAATTAAAAAACATTTTATTAAATTTATTGGGGTGACATTGGTTAATAAAATTATATAGGTTTCAGGCATACAATTCTGTATCATCTGTTTATTGTATTGTGTGTTTACCACCCAAGTCAAGTCTCCTTCCATCACCATTTATACCCCCTTTAGCCTCTTCTACCTGTCCTACCCCCTTTCTTTTGAATTCTCCTCTTCTCTCTAGCATATAAGCAAATATATCAGAAATATTTCCTTAATAGACAAAACTAAACCTAGGCAGAAAACAAAATCAAGTTCCTCATTGTGATGGAGTGGAAAGAAGTTGGTTGAGCCAACTTCTTTCATTGAATACTAGTCATTGAATACTAGTTCTGTGCCAGGCCTTGTGCTGAAGATGTGCTACCTGTTTCTGCCCTCAAGGAGCTCTTGGTCTAGCAAATCATATAACCCAGGGAGAACAATGAAATGCCTGTTCCCTTGCTGTCTGTGGTGTTAACATATACATGTGCTGGATCTCCTAGTACTAGGTTCTGTTACGTTATGTGCTTATACATAGCAAGCAGGCCTTTGGTTCAGGGTTTGAGGCTGACTGTACTCCAGTTTCTTAGCACTGCCAGTTTCAGGGTTCATTCTTTGACTCCCATTTCTGGCCTTTGACCTGCCTCTTCACTAGCAATAAACCCTAATGGCATATTTTTCACTATCTGAGGTGTCAATATTGTCAAGGATCTACTAATTAACAAGGCCCTGGAGTTCTGGCCTTAGACTCATCCACATATCTTTGATCTAATACGTGATCAGAAAACAAAGCAGACCATTATCTGCATAGAGATTTGAATGAACGAACAGATTGAAAGGCAGTATTTCTAGGTATCTGGTTCATTTCTGGCTCAGCAATTTGTTATGATTTGGGTCCAAGGGCACTCCAAGCCATATAATAACACCCATCCATTGAAATTTAGGCAAACTATTGAGGATACAGCTCTGTTTTGCTTCAGGGCTCAAGTGTGAATGCAAACCATGAGTACTGGCAACTCATAGAACTGGGTTCAGATAGGTCACTTACTGTATGACCTTGGTCAGGTGTCTAACTTCTCTGGTATGTCTCAGTTTCCACATTTGTAAAATAAGGTAATGTTGTACCCACATCAGGGTGGTTGTGTGTGTTCAATAAGCTTATGGGTATAAAGCCCTTGGTACAATACCTGGCACAGGGTAAGCTCTCAGATGATAGCTGCTACTGGTATTTTGGTCAGCCTGACCTCTGAGACCTTGCCTGAAGGCAGTGAGGCATGGTTGTCACAGAGCTCCACTGGGGCTTATTGCCATTTCTGGCAGCATTTTTCCTCTCCAGGTGTTCCCTCTGAGGTGATGGAAACTCCAGGCTCAGAACTGGGTCAGGGGTGAAATTATGCTGTCCCTTGCCTGTGCGCATGTCCTCTGAGCTAGAGATGGCTGTGTTGAGGGAGCAAAACTTGTGTTGACAGAGACATTGCTAGGGCTAGGGGACTGGGGCATTCACATTCCTCTGGCTTTGACTTAATGTTTTTGACACGCCTCCTGCTCTGCCTCACATGTGCCATCTGCTATCTGCCTGCTGTTTGAAATACACTTAGGGTTTTACTTAAGAATCCAAAGAAGGCATTTATTTTCATGAGAAATGGTTTCCCTTTATACATTCTTTCTTATGAATACAATAAAGTTAGAAACATATAATATGAACAGGTAACATCCACCCTCCCCATCTCTACTCTCCGGAGATAATCCCAGTTAAGTTTGGCATATATTCCTCCTGATGTTCTGCCTACAGTATTAGGGGCATCTGTGCTTTATGCAGGAATGTCCTGAGGGCCCCACATAATTAGAATTTGGCATTATTTGAGACCAGTCTTTACAAAGAAAAAACAGATTTTGTTTATGAGCTGAAGTGGTGCCACCATGTGGCAATAGTGTAAACATAACATAATTAACATGGCCTTAAAACTTTGAAATTATGTGATTCTTGGTGACATTTTAACTTGGGATGCTCTGAATTTTTTCACATGTTATATATAAACTGGAAATAAATATTTTTATATTGAAATCTTTCAAATTCTTATAATTTAAATTTATTTAAAATGTGACTCTACTGTGCTAACTTCAAAAATGGGGTCATATTACAAAAGCTGTTACAAAACTTGATTTTTAAATTAAGATAAAAGTATGTTTTGGGTCCTCTCTCATGTCAGAAAATATACTTTATCTCTTTCTATTTAAAGTCTGTAGATCATTCCCATATAGTAGTATTTCCTAATATATTTAACCAGTCATCCATTTTAATGGATATTTATCCCCAGGAATAAGTCCTCCCTTCCCCACCTTTCTTTCACCAGATTTAAGTATTTCTTAGTGCCAAAGACTTGAAGCCAGATCTCATCAAACTTCTGCCTCTTGGTGACCACTAGGGCAGTGGCAGCCCTGACCAAGGGCCCCAGAAGTCATGTGCCTTTTTCTTCTTGAAGCATTCTTGGCATTGTCACTGAACTGACCTAGTCTAGTGTCACAGGGTGGATTCTGTGGAAGCAGATGCTGAAATAGAGTTTAGGGTGCAAGCTATTTATTAGAAATTTAATACCAGTGAAGTAAAGGAACAGGATTGAGCAGAGGGAGGTGAACTGCAAAGCAGGCCTGTCAGAGTTGGGCAGCCTGGTGGGGAAGGTCTGGATCAAGGACTGTTCAGCAGAGTTGTCCTGTGTAGGGCTGCAATAGCTTGGCCTTTTTATACTTCTGCCTTGCTCAGTCATTAGATGCAGGTCATCCATGGAAGGACATGATCTCAGGTGAGGCAACACTTTGCAGCTGAGTCTGACCAAAAGGAGCTGCCATCTGGAGGCTGTCAGCTGACCTCATTCCTGGGAGCTGGGCATAAAGTCCTCCTTTGAAGCAGAATCTGGACAGTCCAACTCTGTGACCACCACATCTGGTCTCCCATTTCCTCCCATGTGCATAGTAGAATCCTCTAGAGGTCTGGCAGCCTCAGAGATTTTACATATTATGTCCAGCTAGGATTTTGGAAATTTGCAAGAAGAAAGGGCTTGCTGCCTCATCATGTAAGGGTGGCTAGGCAGAGTGGCAAGAAATTCTCTACTTGGATACAGACACTAGGCTAGGGACTAGGTTTCCAGACAGGCAGGGTACTAGTATGCATTGTGAGGATGTCTGTTCACTTATGCATGTACCTGAGTGAGATATGGTTATCCTATTATCTTCGGCTGCCTGCATGAAGTATGTAGTGGCATTCAAGGAATTCTACTTATTGATCGATTGTTCATAGGATTTCAGATAGACTATCTGGGTTGTTTCTGTCACTACCTCTCCCAGATTTGTTTCCTCTGTAAATTGGATGAACCATGAACTTCATATTTGTTCATGACCTGCTATGTTTGCCTTTAGGCCATGCTTTGAAAACAAGACACTAGAAGACCATACTCTCAGCATCAACAAGACCCCATCCACGGAATTAATAAGCTCCTCTCAGAGTGGATTTGAACAGTACCTAGCCATACTTCCTGAATCAGAGTCTCTAGCTGGGGTACCAGCATTTGAACAAGTTCCCAAGATGATTCTGATGAACAGCCAAAAAATTGACCACTGGGTAATTGGTTGCTTTAATTGTTCCCTTAGCTCTTCTCATGTGAGTTTCATTTCCCCGGTCAGATTGTTTGCTTCAGGAGGAGTATTGTGTGTTGTGATGCTATGAGCTGGTAGACATGTAGTAGAGGCTTAGTTTGGTATGGGTTACTGTTTGTTTGCCTGTGTGTGCATGCACAATCCCATAAGTACTGGTGGGGATCTCTAAGATCAGAGATGAGGAAGTGTGTGTATGTGCATGCATACATACACACACATTGGAGAGGACAATAATCTATAGCAATGATATCTTTTGCTAACTTTTGATATGTATAACATTTCACATGCTCTTTTCCATGCAGTTTGAATTTTTAAAATAAATATCATGACTAAAAGCAAATCAAAGCATTATTCCAATAATATGCTTTTATAAATTGTACATTTGGATGTTCCTCATCCCTCCAAAAATAAACTACATAACTACAATAAAGTGTCATTAATTCAGTCAAATTGGGGGAATTTTGGACAGTGAGAAATATGAATTGATGAATAAAGAAATAGCATATCTTTCTAAAAAATTCTCACCCACATCCCAGCCAAGGTGGAGGCATAGGTAGATACACTGTGCCTCCTTGCACAACCAACAGAAGGACGACAACACATTTAAAAATAAAAACCAACCAGAACTGACAGAAAATTGAACTGTATGGAAGTCCAACACCAAGGAGTTAAAAAAGAAACATTCATCCAGACTGGTAGGAGGAGAGGAGATGGACAGCCAGGAAGAGAGGACTTGTGGCAAGGCAGTAGCTTGTGGACCAGGTAGTCCCAAATTTGCATGCAGATAAACTGGGAGGAACTACTGTGCAGTGAGATGGACTATGAAACCCAGGGTTACAGTGTGGGGAAATAAAGCCTCAGAACCTCTGGCTATAACAACCTGTGGGAATCGTGGTGGTGGGAGAAACTCCCAGTCTCACAGGAGAGTTCATTGGAGAGACACACAAAGTCCTAGAATGTACACAAACCCACATATCCAGGAATCAGCACCAGAAGGGCCAGACTTGCTTGTGGGAAGTGGGGAAGTGACTGAAAGCCGGCCAAGTGGCATTGTTTCCTCTTGGACCCATCCTCCACTTAGAGCACCATGACTCAGTGACCTGGGTTGCCGCGCCCTGGCAAATACCTAACTCTCTGACCCTTACTACATAATAGGTGTGCCAAGACAAAAAAAAATATGGCCCAAGTGAAAGAATAGATCAAGGCTCCAGAAAAAAATACAACTAAGTGATGAAAAGATAGCCAACCTATCAGATGCACAGTTCAAAACAGTGGTAATCAGGATGCTCACAGAAATGGTTGAGTATGGTCACAAAATAGAGGAAAAAGTGAAGGCCATGTGAAATGAAATAAAGAAAAATGTACAGGGAACCAACAGTGAAGGGAAGAAAACAGGGACTCAAATCAATGATTTGGACCAGAAGAAAGAAATAAACATTCAACCAGAGCAGAATGAAGAAAGAAGAATTCAGAAAAGTGAGGAGAAGTTTAGGAACCTCCAAGATAGCTTTAAATATTCTAACATCCAATTCATAGGGGTGCCAAAAGGAGAAGAGAAAGAGCAAGAAATTGAAAACTTACTTGAAAACATAATGAAGGAGAACTTTCCCAATCTGGCAAAGGAACTAGACTTCCAGGAAGTCCAGAAGGTCAGAGAGTCCCAAAGAGGTTGGACCCAAGGAAGCACATACCAAGGCACATCATAATTACATTACCCAAGATTAAAAATAAGGAGAGAATCTTAAAATCATCAAGAGAAAAGGAGACAGTTACCTACAAAGAAGTTCCCATAAGACTATCAGCTGATTTCTGAAAAGGGACCTTGCAGGCAAGAAGGGGCTGGAAAGAAGTATTCCAAGTCATGAAAGGCAAGGACCTACATCCCAGATTGCTCTATCCAGCAAAGCTTTCATTTAGAATGGAAGGACAGATAAAGTGCTTCCCAGATAAGGTCAAGTTAAAGGAATTCATCACCACCAAGCCCTTATTATATGAAATGTTAAAGGGACTTATGTAGGAAAAAGAAGAAGATCAAAAATATGAACAGTAAAATGACAACAAACTCACAGGTATCAACAACTGAACCTGAAAAACAAAACAGAACAAAATGAACTAAGGAAACAACTAGAACAGGAACAGAATCACAGGAATGGAGATCACATGGAGGGTTATCAGTGGGGAGGGGGAGAATGGGAGAAAACCATACAGGGAATAAGTAGCATAAATGGTAGGTAGAAAATAGGAAGAGATTAAGAACACCTAAGGCTTTGCCTCTTACTACATAACAGACCCGAGACAAAATATATGGTCCAAATGAAAGAACAGATCAAGGCTCCAGAAAAAATACAACTAAGCGATGAAGACATAGCCAAACTATCAGATGCACAGTTCAAAGCACTGGTGATTAGTATGCTCACAGAATTGGTTGAATTTGGTCACAAATTAGATAAAAAAAGATGAAGGTTACACTAAGTGAAATAAAGGGAAATGTATAGGCAACCAATAGTGATGGGAAGGAAACTGGGACTCAAATCAATGGAGAGGACCAGAAGGAAGAAAGAAACAACCAATCAGAAAAGAATGAAGAAATAAGAATTCAAAAAAAAAAATGAGGAGAGGCTTAGGAACTTCTAGGACATCTTTAAATGTTCCAACATCTGACTTATAGGGATACCAGAAGGAGAAGAGGAAGAGCAAGTGGAAAAGTTATTTGAACAAATAATGAAGGACAACTTCCCCAATCTGGCAAAAGAAATAGACTTTCAGGAAGTCCAGGAAGCTCAGAGAGTCCCAAAGAATTTGGACCCAGGGAGGAACAAATCAAGGCACACCATAATTACATTACCAAAGATTAAAATGAAGGACAGTATCCTAGAAGCAGCAAGAGAAAAGGAGACAGTTACCTACAAAGGAGTTCCTATCAGACTGTCAGCTGATTTCTCAAAAGAGACTTTGCAGGCAAGAAGGGGCTGGAAAGAAGTATTCCAAGTCATGAAAGGCAAGGACCTACATCCCAGATTGCTCTGTCCAGCAAAGCTATCATTTAGAATGGAAGGGTAGAGAAAATGCTTCCCAGATAAGGTCAAGGTAAAGGAATTCATCATTACCAAGCCCTTATTTTATGAAATATTAAAGGGAATTGTCTAAGAAAAAGAAGATAAAAAACATATATGGTAAAATGACAGCAAACTCACAATGATTAACAACCACACCTAAAGCAAGACCAAAAGCAAATTAAGCAAACAACTAGAACAGGAACAGAACCACAGAAATGGAGATCACATGGAGGCTTATCAACAGGAGAGTGGAAGGAGGAGAGAGGGGGAAAAGGTACAGAGAATAAGTAGCATAGATGGTAAGTAGAAAATAGACAGGGGGAGGGTGAGAATAGTATGGGAAATAAAGAAGCTAAAGAACTTATAAGTATGACACATGGACATGAACTAAAGGGGGGGAATGTGGGTGGGAGAGGGTGTGCAGGGTGGAGGGGAGTGAAGAGGGTAAATGGGACAACTGTAATAGCATAATCAGTAAACTATATTTAAAAAGAAAAGAATAGTATAGGAAATTTAGAAGCTAAAGAAGTTATATGTACAACCCATGGACATAAACTAAAGTAGGGGGATGCGGGTGTGAGGGCGTGTGCAGCTGGACAGGAATAAAGGGGTAACATGGGACAACTGTAATAGTATAATCAATAAAATATATTTAAAAAAGTAAAAAAAATTCTCATCCAAGGATATGTTTGTTGATTTTAGAGAGAGAGAGAAAGAAACATTGATGTGAAAGAGAAACATTGATTGGTTTCCTCCCATATGTGCCCTGACCAAGAATTGAACCTACAGCCTAGGCATACGCCCTGACCAGGGAATCGAACCCACAACCTTTTGATATACGGATGATGCTCCATTCAACTGTAGTATCCAGCCAGGGCAATTCATTTTTACCTTATGGTAAGTCAGACCATCAATAATATTCCAACTATAGTACCTCCTCAATTTTTATAATGAATAGGTAAGAGTTATTATTTAGTGATAACTATGTTTAAAAAATGAATTTGCCACATTTCTAAAATGCAGTTTATTTTCTTAGACAAATTAAACTTATCCCAAGATTTATTACCTGCATGGTCTTGGGCAAGTTGTTTTATTTTTCTGAGACACTATTTTTCATCTGTAAATGGAAATGATATTACCTAATCTATAGGCTGTTTATATCAATGAAATGTAATGATGCATGTAAAACAGTTAACATAATACCTGTTACATAATTATTGGCCAATAGATATTAAATGCTATTATTAAAATCTTTTTAAATTTTTTGATTGATTTTTGAAAGAGCGAAAGGAAGGGAGGGAGAGAGGGATGGGGTAGGAGGAGAGACATTGATTTGTCATTCCACTTATTTATGCCTTCATTGGTTGATTGTTGTATGTGCCCTGATTGGAGATTGAACCTGCAACCTTGATGTATCGGGATGATGCTCTAACCAACCAGGTTTGGCCAGGACTTAAATGCTATTATTGTTTATAATATGATGATAAAGATCATGTCTGTACCCTTATTTGCAACCCATCCTAATCCGTGTAACCTGGAGCAAGTTACCTTACCTACCTGACCTCCAGTTTCCTAGTCTGTAAAACAGGGACAATGAAACTTGTTTGATAAGGTGGTTATGAGGATAAATTGTTGTAGAGAGTGTTTTTAAACTGGAGCTCATGAAGCCTCACATCTACCTTACTTATACTGTTTATTTGTTTAATAGATCTTTCATCCAAAATAGTAACAGTATACACTCCACTGCAATTTAGGTGCAGTCAATATAGATTTTGAATGAATAAAAGGTTTAGATGAAAGAAGAGATATATATTTTTAGAATGCTCAGTAGGAATATTATTGAGGGATCTTGCTCTACAGGCTGTAAGGAAGATCTATTCTTAAATTATGAAAAGTAACATTTCAGTTGTTGAGCAAATACTCTAAACAGGCAGGAAGGAGATTAGTTGTGACCTTAAAACTGGACAAGGCCACATTTATGGGAGAGTGGATGCTTATCCTCATCAGGAGGAGACTAGCCTCTTGTCCTAGAAGGACTTGGGCTGGTTGAATAGTGGGCTTTGGCCAAAAAGCCATTCAACATGAAGATAACCTCCATGGTGATCATCAGACAGTCCCTAGAAGCCTATGAATACAAATTCTCCTAGTTTTCTTTTAGTATTTGGGGGTTCACAGAATTTCCTGTGGAAAATGAATGAAACCTTTGAGAGGCTAAGTGAATGACTAGCAGCAATATTTATCCAAAGATAAAATAGCAAGCAATTTGTGCTTCAGAAGACATTTAGATTTGTAGATCAATCAGGGATGTTGCTTCAATTTCATTACTTATTGATTTAATAAGCTTTAGTAGCAAAGCTGCTTTCAGACAAAATGCTCAAGGAATGGAATTTTCTGGCTAACTTACCTTTCTGAGGTGACCATGTATACCTACCGAATTTTTTGGATGGTAAGATGCATTCTACCATAAGATGCACCTAGGTTTTAGAGGAGGAAAATGGGAAAAAAATTTGAAGCAAAAAATGTGGTAAAATATTTAATAGCATAAATAACATAGGATGCCCCTCTCCCCCACAGCGAGCCAGGTACGCTACATTCAAACTATAAGACGCACACCCATTTTCCTCCCAAATTTGTGGGGGGAGCATCTTATAGTTCGAAAAACACGGGTTATTGTGAAAATGCAATTGTTAAAATTGATTTTCAAATTAGAATCTAAAAACCTAAAGGAAGAGGATATTTGTACATGAAAAGGTACAAAATAGTATTGCTAATATTCTTCTCCCTTCTCAGAGAACACTTAAGTTTTTAAACATTCATGGCAAACAGGAAAAAACAATTGTATGAATTCCTCAGTTTGCAACTCCTTTGCATATATGTTTTACATATTTTCATATTTTTCTGGAAATGGTTTATTTTATTTTTCTTAAAGTAGGATTTTTTTTAGTGTTCCATGTTTATTAGAAGTGCCCTTTGGATCAACACTCATGAAAAGGAGAGGGAGAAGACAATTAGGCAGAGGGAGGAGTCAGTCTGTGATGCAGGTCCTGTATCCTGAGCCAACTAACTGCATAGGGAGCTTTTTAAAGGGCTGCCAGAGTTGTCCTGCCTCCATCAGTCGAAAACACCAGTGCACATCGTTGGGGTCAGTTCTTCCTCCACACAACTGTGAGGTGTCTTGAATTCATCCCAGGAGACCACTGCTGCCTGCTTCTCCAGGTTTTCCCCTCAAGAACAGCTTCAGTACATTGCGGAGTACATTTCAATCCAGCTCTGAGTTTCAGGGGATGTTCAGAAACTGGTGGAATCAGGCTAGAGGCCAAAGCAGGACTTAATTTACAGAATAAGTCACCCACATTTGTATTGTAGATATGTTTTGTAGATATTTTGCACTTCGAAATGTCTGGGCTCTGCATCTCTATGGTGTTTTTTGAATGTTTCTGTCTGAAAGAGTAAATGTGCCCAGGGGACTCTGGTTTATTCAGTTGGCTTGTGGTTGGCTGGCTTCTCACTTTTTGGTTAGAAAAAACATTAGATTCAAGAATGCTCCATATCTGGAGGCTTCAACACAGTGTGAAATTCCAAGCTTTATGGCTTATTATGAGTGTTATCAGCATACATAATTACAGCTTTCAAAGTGACTTTCTCAAGCTTTTCTGCTTTTGTCTAAAACCTTTTGTTAGGCAGCTTTTAGTGTGAGGAACTTCATCTATTCCTGCCTTCTCCATAGCCTTAGTCATCTATTCTGGCAACTTCTGCTCTAAAAACAGATACTACTTCAGGAGGATTAGGGCGAGGCTGGGGCTGCTGGCCCTGCTCATCCCAGCCCTGGCCCCAGAGTGAAGAGGGAGTGTGTGTGGGCCTATCTCAGGAGCACACTTCTTGAGACTTACAGCGAGTGGAGGCTGGAGGGTGGTGCTCTCGTTCATCTTAATGCCCACTTAGTGAAAAGCACTGTGCACAGCCTTGTAGAGAAGTAGAAGGGGCAATAAGTTCCACTACCTAGCTTGTCCTCACTACCTGGTTGAAACCACAAGGGCTTACTAATATTTTTTGTTCTCTTCTTCCTGAGTATACCACCAGACTGCCTTGCTCTGCCTCCTTGGTCTAAGTGGGCTGTGTCACAGTCCTTGCCAATGGAGTATGACCTGAAATGATGAGTGCCACTTCTAGTCCTGGCACATTAAAACATCTCTCATGACCTTCTGTATGCCCTCTTTTCATCTCCCTGCTGGATAAAGAGGATCCAGTGGAAAACTCAGGCCCTAAAATATGGTACGTCTGCATAGTGGAAAGAGCCTGGATATATGAATGACTGCCTGGAATGAGCTTTCCTTCCCACCTCACACCATAATTCAAGCTAGACTATGGCATGAGTGAGAAATAACCATTAAACTATTTTATCTTAAGCCACATATTCCTTTTAAAATAGTCACCCACCTTTACTAATAAACTTCACACCTGCTTCTCCTTATTGGACCAGGATGAGCACCTGACCCTTTAAGGACAGCAAATTTCTCACTGGTTTCTGACCCCATGGCCTAGCATGTAATATGAGCTTAGACAATCAGTTTCCTTCCTTCATGAAGAGCCTCAACTGGAAGCAAATGTAGTAGATAAGAATCTCAGTCCATATTACTTACATGTGCTGGAAATGTAAGATTTTCCCCCTGTATCTGTTATAATTGTCCTATTTTATTATTAGTCATTGTTGTTAATCTCACACTATACTTAATTTATAAATTAAATTTTATCATAGGTATATATGTATGAGGTAAAAACAGTATATACAGGATTTGGCGCTATCTATGGTTTCAGGCATCTACTGGCGTCTTATCCATGGGGTCTATGTCCCATGGATAAGGGGGGACTACTGTACTATCATTCAATTTTTTAAATTTTTAAAATATATTTTATTGATTATGCTATTATGGTTGTCCCTATTTTTCTCCCCTTTGTCCCACCCCCCAGCACCCCCTCCTTCCAGCCTTCCCCTGAACCTTAGTTCATGTCCATGGATTGTACATATAAGTTCTTTGTCTTCTCCATTTCCTATAGTATTTATAACCTCCCCCTGACTATTTTGTACCTATAATTTGTGCTTCTTATTCCCTGTACCTTTTCTCCCATTCTATCCCATCCCCCTCCCCGCTGATAATCCGCCGTATGATCTCCATTTCTGTGATTCTGTTCCTGTTCTAGTTGTTTGCTTAGTTTGTTTCTGTTTTTGGTTTTCTTTTTAGGTTTAATTGTTGATAGTTGTGAGTCTATTGTCATTTTACCGTTCATAGTTTTGATCTTCTTTTTATTAGATAAATCCCTTTAACATTTCATATAATAAGGGCTTGGTGATGATGAACTCCTTTAACTTGACCTTATCTGGGAAGCACTTTATCTGCCCTTCCATTCTAAATGAAAACTTTGCTGAATAGAGTAATCTAGGTTGTAGGACCTTGCTTTTTATCTGTTTGAGTACTTCTTTCCAACCCCTTCTTGCTGGTAAGTTTTCTTTTGAGAAATCAGCTGCTAGTCTTATGGGAATCTGTTTCCTTTTCTCTTGCTACTTGTGACATTCTCTCTTTATCTTTAATCTTGGGTAATTTAATTATGATGTGCCTTGGTGTGTTCCTCCTTGAGTCCAATTTCTCTGGGACTCTGAGCTCCCTGGACTTCCTGAAAGTACATTTCCTTCACCAGATTGGGAAAATTTGCCTTCATTATTTTTTCAAATAAGTTTTTAATTTCTTGCTCTTCCTCTTCTCCTTCTGGGACTCCTATGATATGGATGTTGGGACATTTAAAGTTGTCCTAGAGATTCCTAAGCCTCTCCTTATTATTATTTTTTTTTGAATTCTTGTTTCTTCATTCTGTTCTGGTTGAATGTTTATTTTTTCCTTCTGCTCCAAATCATTGATATGAGTCCCATTTTCTTTCCCTTCACTGTTGGTTCCCTGTACATTTTCCTTGATTTCACTTCACATAGTCTTTACTTTTTCCTCTATTTTGCACTTGTACTCACTCATTTTGTGAGCATCCTGATTACCAGTGTTTTGAACTGTGCATCAGATAGGTTGCCTATCTTCTTGTCGCTTAGCTCTTTTTTCTGGAGTTTTAATCTGTTCTTTCATTTGGGTCATATTTCTTTGTGTTGGAGTACCTGTTATGTTGTAAGGTGTGGATCCTTAGATATTTGTCAGGGCAAGGCAATCCATGTCACTCTGTCGTGGTGCTATCTGTGGGGGGACGGGTCAGAAAGGAAACAATGCTGCTTGCTTGGCTCTCACCCTGCTTTCAGTCACTTCCCTCACATCCCACAAGCAAATGGGGCCCTTCTGGTGCTGATTCCTGGATATGTGGGTTTGTGTACATTCTAGGACCCCTTAGGTCTATCCAATGAACTCTCTTGTGAGGTTGGGAGATTCTCCTGCCACTGCAATCCCCACAGGTTTTTATGGCCAGGGGATTTGAGACTTTAATTTCCCCGTGCTTGAACGCTGGGTTGTGCAGTCTGTCTCATTCCTGGTCATTCCTCCTGACTTATCCGCATGGAATGTGGGAGCACACAGTCTGCCTGCCACTGCCTTGCCTCCCTAGTTCACTAGCTACTGCCTTGCTGCACATCCTCTCCACTCTGGCTACCCGTCTCTTCCCATCCTTCCAGTCTGGATGGATGTTTCTTCTTTAGCTCCTTAGTTGTCAGACTTCCATACAGTTCTGGTTCTGGTAGTTCTGTTTTTTTTTTTTTTTTTTTTTAATTTGTTGTTGTCCTTCTTTTGGTTGTGTGAGGAGGCACAGTGTATCCACCAATGCCTCCATCTTGGCCAGAAATCTGTTATTATACTTTAAACTCCTTGAGGGCATGGACCATGTCTTAAATAGCTTTGTATCCCAAGTAGATAGCATGATGCCTAGAACAAGGTGGGTATGATAAATGAATATATAAGTTTATAAAATGTTGACATAATTTATATAGCACCCATTATGTGCCTTGCATGATGCTAGCAGGTTTTCATATTACCTCACTGAATCCAAAAAACAATTCTGGGAAATATGGGTTATTGTCCCTGTGTCACAAACAAAGAAAAGATTCAGAATTTAAAGACTATACACAGTTACACAGCCAATGGTAAGTATAGGATTTAATCCCAGATCTTCTAACTTCAAATTCAGTATCTTTGTTATTATCTATGGGTGGCAAAAATAATTTTAGGGGGCTATATGCACTTATAAGAGTTTTCTATTATTGTATAACAGGTTACCACAAACTTAGTGGCAAAAAAACAAGACCCATTTATTAGCTCACAGTTCTTTAGGTCAGAAGTCTGGATGCAGTGTGGCTCAGTCAGCTCCTCTGTTTAGAATCTCATCAGGCTGAAATTAAGGTGTCAGCTAGGCTGAGTTCTCATGTGGAGGCTCTGAGGAAGAACCTGCTTCCCAGCCCATTCAGGTTGTTGGAAGAATTCAGGTTCTCGCTTTTGTAGCACTGAGGTACCAATTTCCTTGCTGGCTGCAATCTGGGGGCTGCTCTCAATAAATAGAGGACACCCATGTTCTTTGTCATATTGCTCCCACCATCTTCACCACAGCAACCGTGTCAAGTTCTTGTATTTAAACCTTAGATTTAAAGGGCCCACGTGAAACTTTCTGTTATAAAATAAGTCATGGGATGTAATATACAGCATAAAGAATAGTTAATAATATCATAACTTTGTATGGTGACTGATGGTTACTGGATGTATCATAGTGATTACTTTGTTATGTATATGAATATCTAATCACTATGTTGAAACTAGTATAATAAAATAAAAATGGTATATATTAGTTATAATTTAATAAAAACTAAAGAGATAAAGGCTTAGGGAACCACAACAATGACAAAAAGGGCTAATGTGATGGGTCAGGTCCATTCAAATAATCTCCTTATTTGAGATCAAAAAGCACCTAGGTTTGTACTTTATTGAATAACTGTAAAAAGGTGTATGTATACCAGGGGACTGAATCTTGAAGATTATCTTAGTATTCTGTCTACCCTACTGCCTTATGCTTTATATGTGAAATTTTGTCTTCACATATACTATTTCATTTTCTCTTTTTTATTGAATTTATTGGGTTGATGTTTGTTAATAAAATTATACAGGTTTCAGGTGCACGGTTCCACAACACATCATCTGTACATTGTTCTATGTGTTCACCACCCCAAATCAAGTCTCTTTCCATCAGCACTTATTCACCCTTTAACATTTCCTACTGCATTTTCTGACTTCCAGCAACAATATTAAATAGGCAGGGTGGTATTATGGATACTTTAAAAAAATACATATGAGGAAACTGGAGCAATGAAAAGTAGCCAGCTAATGACAGAGAGGAATCAAAACATTTTCTTATTCAGTGCTCTGTATTTTAATGCCATACCCATTATTGCTTTCAAAAAAATTTATAATACAATTTAGGTATAATAGAAATTAAGAAAAATCACAGTCTAATTTAAGTAGATTTTCTCCAATGTAAAAAGACTTACATTGTAATCCAATGTATTCTAATCCATTTGTATAAATATTTACATTAAGGAATGATTAATCATGTTAAAAAATGATTTACAGTAGAGCCCTTTGAATTGTATCCATTATCACCCCTACCTGCTTAGTGACTAATGGTGATAAGTAAAATATTTGTTCATATTTTACAGTTTGTAAAATACTTTCATCCATGCTTTATTTGCTTTTGTGCTCACTATCAATGAAAATTATGTTTATACTAATAAATATTTGTTCATTCAAAAGTGATTTAGGAAAGTCATTTAACTTAGAGTTTAAATTGACATTCATTTATATAATTTTGATATTTACTAAATTTTCAGTAGTAGCTTTTTGTGAAAAATGAGATATGTCTATAGGAGGTGTAGGGTGTGTGTGTATACAAAGAAATTCAATTGATTCAGATTTTGTATGCAAATATAAACCCATAGCTATGGTATTTCTTTGTAGTTGCACTGGTTTATTAAAAGTCATATTGATGGAGGATTGAAACCAGGGGAAAAGTGGGGGATCAGGATGTGTGTGCACATCTGTCCTTTCTGTGGTGGGGACACACAGAAAGTCACTAAAAACAGTGCGAAGGGAAGTTGCAGAGTGAGAACACTTAAATATTTGCTTGCAATGGGCATGGATTCTCCTTTGCCTGACTATAATGGGAAAGTTAGTTCTTTCATAACTAACCTGCTTTCCACCTCCCCTTCCCAGCTCTGGTAGCTCAGCCACCTGAAGGATATTTGGTAGCAGCTTGAGAGGGAGGTATTTCTATACTGCTAAGAACTCTCTTTGCCTCTCTCCTGTCTCTCAGAGAGGACATATCTGTGGTTCCTCACTATGAACAGGGTCAGCTGGGGCAAGGGATGGATTTTAGTCTCCTGCATTCTCCTTTAAACTCTTTTTGTTCTCCACTTTTGCTTTCTAGGTGCTCTGAGCTCTTAATGTGTACAAATTTTGAATCGTGCTAAAAATCTAGCATTATGCACACTGGCAAAGATTACTGGTATGACAAGCATAGTATAAAAAATAAATCCTTACTAGTATTATTACTTTCAGAAAAACATTAATAAAATACCACCCACCACCTGAAGGCCACAGGAACACAAACAAAATATCACTCATTTCTTTAAAAAGATGTTTTGCTATAAGTTATAAAGAATTGGTGTTAAATTTCTAAATAACAACTAGTATCAGTATTAGAAGCAATAAAGTTTATGACAAGGATTATGGGTATGGGAGATAAAGACAGGATATATGTGTATATAGTAAAAAGTAAAGCATTGAACAAAAATAAAACATGAAAACTGCACTGGAACAAATCACACTAATTTGATAAATGTGGAAGGCAACCTGGTGGAGCAGAAAAAGCATAGATTTGTAGTTGAGCAGACTTGGATTCCATGCCATAGTTTATTATCTCTAAAATGGGTATTATCGTAATTAAAATCTTTTTATTATAAAATGAATTTAAGCAAACTAAACACTCATCAAAGGAAATAATCCTTTTATTATCATTGAAGGAAACAAAACCTCTAATACACATAGGAATATATTTCCTTAGCAATTGTTCCCCTAATAGTCTGTACTTATTTTCATGATTCACTTTGAATCTTAATTTTATACTCCAAAGCCTTTCAAAGGCAAACCTCTAGGATGACATCAAATTATCCCCACCTCCTAGTGTTTATTTTGTGTAATCCTCTTTTAGCAGAAGCTGGAGTCTGGTGACTTGCTTCTAAAGAATAGAATATAGACAGAGAAATTAAGAAAAAATCCCACTTCCAATTACATCAAAATACCTATGAATAAATTTAACCAAGAATGTAAAATAGTTGTACTCAGAACATTATAAGATATTGAAGAAAGCAACTGAAAAAGATAAAAATAAATGGAAGCATATACTGTGCCCATGGATAGGAAGAATTAACATTGTTAACAATGTCTATACTATCCCCCAAATTTATAGATTCAGTGCAGTCCCTACCTATCAAAACACCAATGGCATTTTTCACAGAAGTAGAACAAATAATCCAAAATTTACAGTACATGCAACCACAAAAGACCCCAAATAGTCACAGCAATTTTGGGAGAGATAACAAAGTTGGAGGTATCACGCTCTCTGATATCAAACCATACTACAAGGTCATAGTAATCAAAACAGCATGATACTAGCCCAAGGACAAAGTTGGAGGTATCATAATACTTGATATCAAACTATACTACAAGGCTAGAGTAATCAAAACAGCACTTTACTGGCATAAAAACAGGCATATAGATCAATAGAACAGAATAGAGAACCCAGAAATAAACCCACACCAATATGGTCAATTAATATATGACAAAGGAGGCAAGGATATACAATGGGGTAAAGGCAGTCTAGTCAATAAATGGCTTTGGGAAAACTGGACAGATACATAAAAAAAACAAACCCCAAACTTAGACCACCTTCTTACACCATATACAAGAATAAACTCAAAATGGATTAAAGACTTAAATGTAAGACTCAAAACCGTAAAATACCTGGAAGAAAACATAGGCAGTAAAATCTCAGACATTTATCTTAGCAATATTTTTTTGATACATCTTCTTGGGCAAGGGAAACAAAAGAAAAGAAAAAAAATAAACAAATGGGACTTTATCAAACTAAAAAGTTTTTGCACAGCAAAGGAAACCCTCAAAAAGATGAAAAGACAACCTACTGAATGAGGGAAGATATCACCAATGATATATATGTTAAGAGGTTAATACCCAACATTTATAAATAACTCATACAATTTAATACCAAAAAACCCAAACACTCCAATTAAAAAATGGACAAGAGGACACACCCAAGTAGACATTCTTCCAAAGAGGCCAATAGACATGTAAAAATATGCTCAATGTAACTCATTACCAGAGAAATGAAAATTAAAACTACAATGAAATATCTCCTCATGCCTCTTAGAATGGCCATCACCCAAAAGACAAGAGATAACAAATTCTGGCTTGGGTATGAAGAAAAGGGAACCCTCGTGCACTGTTGGTGGGATTGTAAATTGGTATAGTCACTATGAAAAACAGTGTGAAGTTTCCTTAAAAAATTAAAAATGGAATCACCTTATGACCTAGTAATTCCACTTCTGGAGATATATCTGAAGAAATCCAAATCACTAATTTGAAAGAATATATGTACCCCTATGTCTATTGCAGCGTTATTTATAATAACCAAGATGGAAGCAACCCAAGTGTCTATTGGTAGATGAGTGGATAAAAATGTGGCAGTCCATATATACAATAGAATATTACTTAGCCATAAAGAGGAATGAAATCTTACCATTTGTAGTGTCAAGGATGGACCTACAGTGTATTATGCTAAGTGAAATAAGTCAGAGAAAGACAAATACCATATGATTTCACTTATGTGTGGAATCTAAAGAGCAAGATAAATGAACAAACAAAATGGAAACAAACTATAGATACAGAGAACAAACTGATGATTGCCAGATGGGAGGGAGACTGTGGGAGGGGGGCTGGGTGAAAAAGGTGAAGGCATTAAGAAGTATAGATTGATAGTTATAAAATGGTCATGGGAATGTGAAGTACAGCATAGGGAATATACTCAATAATATTGTAATAACTATGTATGGTGTCAGGTGAGTACTAGAATTATCAGGGAGATCACCTTGTAAATTATGTAAGTGTCTAACCACTATGTTGTACACCTGAAAGTAATATAAAATAATATTGTATGTCAACTATAACTGAAAAAAGAATAGATCATAGCAAAAATGGTGGAATATCACTCCTGTGATAAGGTATAAGACTGGGACTTTCATCTTGCTAGCTGACTGTCTTCCTGCTGGCTTTGAGGAAGCAAGATGCTGTGTTGGAGAGGCCCAACTGGCAAGGAATTGAGGTAGCAACCAGCCAATTACTATTGCTGGACGTTGAGCTGACATCCTGTGAGGACCTGAATCCTGCCAACAACCACATTAATGAACTTAGAAGGGGATACTCCCTCCTCTGAGCCTTGAGATGATACCCCAGCCCTGATTAACACCTTAATTATATAGCCTGTGAGAGCCCCTAAAGCAGAGAGCCCAGTGTCCCTATGCCCAGATTCTTAACCCACAAAAACTTTGAGATAATGTGTTGTTGTGAGCTGCTAAATTTGGGAGTGATTTTTAATGCTTTAGATAACCAATATGCCTGGAATTTACACTCTAGTATATTTTTTTTCCTTCAACACAGTGCATGTTTTATTGAAATGTTTCAAAAACGTTAGGAACTATTATTATTGTAAGAAGATAAAAATCTTACAAAAATTAGAATATAGCTCAGGCAGCTACTTAAAGAGAATAATAATGAGAGAAAAAACATTTTTCCTTGAAAAAATATTTGTCAGTAGATTCTGAGACAATTCAACTCACTTAAATAAATAAGTTGTTAATACAACATGCCTACAAATTCTTTCCAATGTTTACATTTATGGGTTAAAAACATCACTTTGCCTCTTTCAAATTGATAAATTCAGAGTGTATAATTATTTGCCTGGAGACTGTCCTAAATTTCTATAAATATTTCTTACTTTGTCAGTGAGATTCAATGGAGAGAAAGCACAAAATGCTAGCATCTTGCCATAACACGCCTTTCCATTTTCCCCTTCATAGCGAATACATTTTAAAAAATTATTTTATTGTAGTTCAAGTACAGTTGCCTGCATTTACCCCCTCCACTCCCCCACCACCCCAACCATCCCCACCTCCCTCCCCTGCTGCCCCCTACCTTGGTTTTGTCCATGTGTCCTTTATAGTTGTTTCTGAACCCCTCCCACCATTATCCCTACCCACCTCCCCTCTGGTTACTGTCAGATTGTTCTTAATTTCAATGTCTCTGGTTCTATTTTGCTTGCTTGTTTGTTTTGTTGATTAGGTTCCACTTATAGGTGAGATCATATGGTATTTGTCTTTCACCACCTGGCTTATTTCACTTAGCATAATGCTCTCCAGTTCCATCCATGCTGTGTCCAAGGGTAGGAGTTCCTTCTTTCTTTCTGCTGTGTAGCATTCCATCATGTAAATATACCACAGTTTTTTGATACACTGGTGGGCACTTAGATTGCTTCTAGCACTTGGATATTGTAAATTGTGCTGCTATGAACATTGCGGTGCATAGGTTCTTTTGGATTGGTGTTTCAGGGTTCATAGGATACAATGCCAGCAGTGAATTGCTGGGTCAAAAGGCAGTTCCATTTTTAGTTTTCTTAGGAAATTCCATACTGTTTTCCACAGTGGCTGCACCAGTCTGCATTCCCACCAACAGTGCACTAGGGTTCCCTTTTCTCTACAGCATCTCCAGCACTTATTGTTGGTTGATTTGTTTATGATGGCTATTCTCACTGGTGTGAAGTGGTATCTCATTGTGGTTTTAATTTTAATCTCTGATGGCTAGTGATGCTGAGCATCTTTTCATACGTCTCTGGGCCCTCAGTATGTCCTCCTTGGAGAAGTGTCTGTTCAAGACTTTTGCCCATTTTTAAATTTTTTTTGTCTTCCTGGAGTGGAGTTGTGTGAGTTCTTTATATATTTTGGAGATCAAACCCTTGTCCAAAGGTATCATTAGCAAATATGTTTTCCCAAATAGTTGGTTCTCTTTTCATTTTATTGTTTACTTTAGCCATGCAGAAGCTTTTAATTAATTTTTTCATTTAATCTTTTTAAAAAATATATTTTATTGATCATGCTATTACCATTGTCCCATTTCCCCCCTTCACTCTCCTCCACACTGCACATACCCTCCCACCCACATTCCCCTCACTTTAGTTCATGCCCATGAATCATACATATAAGTTCTTTAGCTTCTACTTTTCCCATACTATTCTTACTCTCTCCCTGTCTATTTTCTACCTACCATCTATGCTACTTATTCTCTGTACCTTTTCCCCCTCTCTCCTCCCACTTCCCTGTTGATAACCCTCCATGTGTTCTCCATTTCTGTGGTTCTGTTCCTGTTCTAGTTGTTTGCTTAGTTTGCTTTCGTTTTTGTTTTAGGTGTGGTTGTTAATAATTGTGAATTTGCTGTCATTTTACTGTTCATAGTTTTGATCTTCTTTTTCTTAGATAAATCCCTTTAACATTTCATATAATAAAGGCTTGGTGATGATGAACTCCTTTAATTTGACCTTATCTGAGAAGCACTTTATCTGTCCTTCCATTCTAAATGAAAGCTTTGCTAGATAGAGCAATATGGGATATAGGTCCTTGCCTTTCATGACTTGGAATATTTCTTTCTAGCCTCTTCTTGCCTGCAAGGTCTCTTTTGAGAAATCAGCTGATAGTCTGATGGGATCTCCTTTGTAGGTAACTGTTTCCTTATCTCTTGCTGCTTCTAGGATTCTCTCTTCAATTTTAATCTTTGGCAATGTAATTATGATGTGCCTTGGTGTGTTTCTTCTTGGGTCCAACTTCTTTGGGACTCTCTGAGCTTCCTGGACTTCCTGGAAGTCTCTTTCCTTTGCCAGATTGGGGAAGTTCTCTTTCATTATTTGTTCAAATAACTTTTCTACTTGTTGCTCTCCCTCTTCTCCTTCTGGTACCCCAATAATTCAGATGTTGGAATGTTTAAAGATGTTTTGGAGGTTCCTAAGCTACTCCTCATTTTTTTTCTTTTTGAATTCTTATTTCTTCATTCTTTTCTGATTGGATATTTTTTTCTTCTTTCTAGTCCACTCCATTGATTTGAGTCCCAGTTTCCTTCCCATCACTATTGGTTGCCTGTACATTTTCCTTTATTTCACTTAATGTAGGCTTCATTTGTTCATCTAATTTGTGTCCAAATTCAATCAGTTCTTTGAGCATACTGATTACCAGTGTTTTGAACTGTGCATCTGATAGGTTGCCTATCTCTTCATTGTTTAGTTGTATTTTTTCTGGAGCTTTGATCTGCTCTTTCATTTCAGCCATTTTTTTTTTTTGTTTTGGCGCTCCTGTTACATAGTGAGGGACAGAGCCTTAGGTGTTTACCAGGGCAGAGTAACCCACGTCTCTGGGTTGTGATGCTGTATGTGGGGCAGGTGTCTGAGAGGGAACAATTGTGCTTGTTCTACTCCCTGCCAGATTTCAGTCACCGCCTCTGCTTTCCACAAGCACATTGGGCCCTTCTGGTGTTAATTCCCATGTGGGTGGATTTGTGTACATCCTAGGACACTGTCGGTCTCTCCAATGACCTTTCCCGTGAGTCTGGGAGTTTTCCCCACTGCTGCCTCAATCCCCACAAGTGTTTTCAATCAGTGGTTTGAGGATTTATTTCCCCACACTGTAACCCTGGGTTGTGGGTCTGTCTCACTCCCCATTTGTTTCGCCTGGTTTATCTGCATGTGGGACTGCCTGGTTGGCCAGCTGCTGCCTTGCTGTCCAGCTGCAGCCTTGTGCACCCTGTTCCACAATCCACCACCTCCCCTTGTCTGCCAGCCACCCCCTTGTGCACCCCAGTCCACCAACCACCACCTTGCCTTGAGTCCTCTCTGCCCCAGTTGCCCAAATCCACCCCTCCTACAGGTCTGGATGAATATATCTTCTTTAACCCCTTGGTTGTTAGACTTCCATACAGTACAATTTTCTGTCAGTTCTAGTTGTTTTTTGTTTTTAAATTGTTGTTGTCCTTATTTTGGTTGTGTGAGGAGGCACAGTGTGTCTACCTATGCCTCCATCTTGGCTTGAAGTCCCATGCAGAAGCGTTTTAATTTGATGAGGTCCTATTTGTTTATTCTTTCCTTTATGTCCCTTGCTCTAGGGGACATGTTGGTGAAAATACCACTGTGTGGAATGTCTGAGATTTTTCTGCCTATGTTTTCCTCTAGGACTTTTGTGGTGTCACAACTTATATTTAAGTCTTTTATCCACTTTGGATTTATTTTTGTGTATGATGTAAGTTGGCGATCGAGTTTCATTTTTGTGGCTGTAGCTATCCAGGTCTCTCAACACCATTTGATGAAGAGGCTATTTTTACTCCATTTTATGCTTTTTCCCCCTTTGTCAAATATTAATTGACCATAGAGACTTGGGCTTATTTCTGGCATTTCTATTCTGTCCCATTGGTCTATGTGTCTGTTCCTGTGCCAGTACTAGACTGTTTTGATTACAGTGGCCTTGTAATACAGTTTGATATCAGGTATTGTGATCCCTCGTACTTTGTTCTTCTTTCTCAAAATTGCTCCAGTTATTCAGGGTCATATCTGATTCCATATAAATTTTAGAAATGTTTGTTCTGTATCTGTGAAATATGTCATTGGTACTTTAATAGGGATTGTGTTGAATTTATAAACTGCTTTGGGTAGTATGGCCATTTTGATGATGTTAATTCTTCTAGTCCATGAGCATGATACATGTTTCCACTTGTTTGTGTCTTCCTTGATTTCTTTCTTCAGTGTTGTGTAGTTTTCTGAGTACAGGTCTTTTACCTCCTTGGTTAGGTTTATTCCTAGGCACTTTATTTTTCTTATTGCTATATCAAATGGCATACACCCCCCCCATTTCTGTTTTTGATATTTCTTGTTTGGTGTACAAAAATGCCTTTGATTTCTGAATATTGACTCCGTATCCTGCTGTTTTGCCAAATTCACTTACTAGGTCGAATTGTTTTTTGGTGGGGTGTATGGGATTTTCTATGTACACTATCATGTCATCTGCAAACAATGACAGTTTTGCTTTGTCCTTTCCAATTTAGATACCTTTTATTTCTTTTTCTTGTCTGATTTCTGTGGATAGGACTTCCAATACTATGTTGAGTAGGAGTGGTGAAAGTGGGTATCTTTGCTTTGTTCCTGATCTTAGCGGGAAAGCTTTTAGTTTTTGCCCATTGAGTATGATGTTGGCTGTAGGTCTCTCATATATGGCCTTTGTTATGTTGAGGAATGCTCCCTCTATTCCCATTTTGCTGTACACTCTAGTATTATTTGTTTCTTAGAATTCAAAAGACTGATCCCTGCTGGACTTTCAACATGAACATCTATATGAACATGAACTATCTATATGAACATCCATATGAACAAAATCTAACATGAACAACAATAATGTTGTCATTTAATGAACATTTTATTTGTGCTAAGTATTGTATTAATTGTTTTACTGTATTAAATTCATTAGCTTATTTAATCTTCATGACAACTCTGAGGTAGGCATTGTGATCTTTGTTTTACAGATTAGGAAACTGAATCTCAGAGAAATTAACTTGTCCAAGGTAAAACAAATAGTGGCTTGGATTACTTCAAAACTTACATTTTTAATCAAATACAATTGGCTTCATTGCAATATGATTAATTAGGACAGGGGTGTCACTCATTTTCACCAGGGACATATCAGCCTCACAGTTGCCTTCAAAGGACAGAATATAACTTCAACTCCTTAACAGTTAAGAAGTAGTTACATTTATACAGCTAATATTATTTCAGCCCTTTGAAAGCAACCACAAGGCTGATGTGGACCCTGGTGAAAATGAGTTTGATATTCTTAACTTAAGATGTACTCTAATGTAGAGGTCTCCAACCTCCCTCCTTCCCATCCTGGACTGCGTTGCGTTACTGCATGAGCTCCCCCCAATGTGTCCCAACCCCCTTCCTGGCCTGAGCTGCACTTACTGTCTTCTCACTCTCACTCTGGTCAGTGGAAAAATTGTCCTCCACGAAGTGGTCTCTGGTGCCAGAAAGGTTGGGGACCACTGCACTCATACATAATAGGTGCTCAGTATATGTAAACTATGTTTATTAGACCTTGTACTGAAGCAAAAGCTTCTCTGTCAGTTCAAATTGAAAAACCAATTCTTCACACCCTGTGGGGGTAAACAGTCTTGCTCATAGTAGTCACATTGGTGCACATATCCTTAACAAGGTCCTGCTTCACCAAGTGATCTTAATAACCAGTCCAATTATGTTCTCTCGGGAGGGCCATCCAGCATGTTGTGATATTCTGAGATCATTTTCATTCTGCTTGGTTACTATTATTGAGCTCTGGGGGCTCTTGATCTGTTCACATAGGTTACCCACACCTATATACAGATGCTGGACTATTTAGAATAGTGATTAAATTTGAGGCACCAGTTGCTTTCCAATGATATGTTGCAGCTGAAATTAAATACACCTTTCTTTTATACCTCTACAAGGCTTGGTTAACTTCTATTTACAGATGGAATTTTGCAGCTAGCATATTTTATAGAGCATTTACCCTAATGACAATAACAGAAACACCCAGCAATTGTGTCAGCTTGACTTTTTATAAAATACTTTCATAGGCATCTCATTTGAATCCATGGCACTTCATCTATGCCTCATGAGATGAATTACTTCCTATCTTGTATTATGGCTATTTATATACATGAGGCAGTATGGTCTTGTGGGGGAAAAATCACATTCTGGCATCAGATAGACCTTAATTTGAATTCCAGATCCACCAGTTACTAGATGTGTGATTTGAATAAAGCTATGATCCTTACCTAATTTTTCCTTATTTGTAAAATGGGTTTAATTATGCTCATCTTATAGGGTTTTTGTGAGGAATAAGGCAACATGTAAAGTGCAGGATAATTAATAAGAACTCAACTAATACTTTCTAAAAATATTGTTAGTTTGTATACTGTTAGCTAGCAAAATCTGTGACTTTTCTTAGTATCACCAACAGGCCTGGCATTGTGTTTTCTATGTTTTAGGAAGAAGTTCAATACATACTTCTTATGTGGACAAGTCTGGAGGCAGTCAGGGAAGTTATTATCCCAGTAGATGGAGGCTAAATAGCCTGCCTAGGGCTCACACAGTTGATAAATGATAGAACTAGAATTTGAATTCTGGTCATTTTCTGCCTAGTCCAATGCATCTTCCTACAGTCTTTTGGATTCATTTACAAGATTGATGTGCTGTGAATAAAATCTATTGTGGAAGAGAGTCTAGTGAAAGCCTAGGACAGGTTCTCCACTAGGACTCAGATATTTTTGGGCATGCTTTAAAGGGGATCCCCATCCACTGTCCCATGGACTACCAAGGAGACTCATGAGAAAGAATGCCATGTATAATACACATGCTGGTTCAATAACAGAGCCTAAGTTGTTAGAGGGTTGGGGCAAGTATGATTACAGTCTATTGCCTGCCATCCAGCTTTAGGATAGCTCCCCAGAGATTTGTGTCTAAATAGACACAAAGGTTCAGAGACGCTAAAATTCAAAACAAAATACATGCAGGGAAAACAGTAGTTTCTCTAAAGATCTCTGTGAGGCATTGGAAGGAAGACAAGGCAGGGTGATTTTTATGTCTACCCAATTGAGAGTTAGCTGAGAACGCAGACAAAGGTAATGGCTATAGCTGAGAACATAGACAAAGGTAATGAGAACATGGGGTTATCAGGGAACAGAAATCAGTTTTGGCTCTTGGCTCAGTGACACAAGGGGCAGCACATAGCTATAGATGCTCCCCAGCCTCCAGTAACTGGCACAGCAGGGCACCTGATGCCATTTTGTTTCAAGAGCAGCACAAGGCAGTGTCAGTAGCTTAATGTGGCTCTGGAGGTTTTGGGAACAGAAGGCAGCAATATCCTTGGTTATAAATGTCAATGCCCTCAGAAGGTGAGCACTGGCAGCACTGATGAGGTGCCTGTGGTATCACTTCTACAGGTAGTGTAGGCCTAGGAAGTCCATAAGGCTGAGAAATAGACTTGACACAACCACTAGGGAGTGTGAGAAATAAATGGAGGACTTATGTTTGGGTGAAAACCAGAGAAAGGCTGTTTATGACCATTAATTAATAATCTTGTTTTTTCTTTTACCTATAACTTGGTATAGTTTGGGTAATTACAGATTAGTAACATGATACTAAAACTCAGACAACAATTTACCCTGTAGCCTGGAGCCCTTCCTGCTTCCATTTCTTGATATGAGAAGTACTAATTGTCAGAGGTAGACTCCTACCTACTTCCCCCAACACCCCACAAGTTCAATCTTCTGTGCTATTGAGCAGAATTCCTGAAAGAACAGAGATTAGAAAGAGGTTTCAACTGTGACTCCAAATCTTCATCTGACCATTTGGGGGTAACTCCAGGCAAAAGGCTAAAACTTTCAGGATGATTTGAGTGAGGTTTGTAAGCATTTGGAGCTTCTCAGGTATAGGGGTAGGGTAGATGGGGCCAGCATAGAGGAAACTGCCAACATTAACTATATACACAGAGACTGCTAGTCATTTGTCTTGCAATGGGTGGCATGACTGTGCTTCCCTCTTACAAAGTGTTGCCCATGCTAGGGCTAAGAGGGTGGCATGATGCCTTTGTTGTTAGTGATACTAATTAATATGCCTACTCTGAGAGAAATAAAATAAGCTTCTTTCCTTCACAATGATCTAATCATCTTTCTTGTCATTCAAGGTTAGTCAAAGATGTGGTAAAGGCATTAAGTACATGTCAAGAATGACACCACCACCAGCAGCAACAAGAATAAATACTTATAGAGTGCTTATTCTGTTCCAGGCACTGTTCTAACATACATAAACACACATACGTACACTTTTTGTTCTGGAGAAGTTTGTTTCTTTATGTAATTAATGAGAGGAAGTAAGCCATTGTTTCTTTAAAAAGCACAGTAATTTCAATAATGAGAGAGTATGAAACAGTTGTTTAAAAAATATAACAATAACTTGTTTAATCTCACATTAATTAGTCGCTAAAAACACTATTTTTTTATTTCCCTTCATTTTTTTCACCCTTTCCTCTGGCAATCCTCAGTTTTTTCTGTTTCTATGAGTCTCTTTTTACTTAGTTTGGTTTGTTTGTTTTGCTTTTTTAGATTCCACATGTAAGTGAGATCACTTGGTATTTGTCTTTCTCTGTCTGATGTTTTTCACTTAACACAATACTCCATAGTTCCATTCATGTTGTAGCAAGTGGCAAGATTTAATTATTTTTATTGCTGAGTAATATTCCATTTTGTATGTATATATCACATCTTCTTTATGTATTCATTTATCAGTGGACACCTAGGTTGCTTCCATATGTTGGGTATTGTAAATAATGCAGTGAACATAGAGGTGCATATATCTTTGCAAATTAGTGTTTTCAATTTCTTTGGATAAGTACTCAGAAGTGAAATTTCTTGGTTGTAGATCTATTTTTAATGTTTTGAGGAATGTCTATACTGTTTTCATTAGTGATGGCACCAGTTTACAATGCCACCAACAGTCCATGAGCATTCCCTTTTCCCTTGGGGACGTTTAGTAGGTGATATACAAGAAAGACCTCCTTGATCAAGTAAGTTTAGGAGATATTGGGTGATACAGTGTAAGTATATTTCCTTACTGAAGGTCTTCCCAGTGGGCTCACATGCATGGAGACTTTGAGAGGGGAAAAATAATAGGTGAAATATGAAGAATTCCTCAAAGAAAGGCAGTAAACCAAGGTGTTGAGTGGGGGCCACTGGCAGCAGACTTTCTGGGTTGAGAATGCAGCTGGGATCTGTACCTTGCTAGTTATAGGAACTTGGAAAAGTTTATTTCATCTTTTTGTGCCCCATTTGTCTTTATCCATGAAATGGGGAATGATAATGGTAATACCTCCTATCTCATAGAGCGGTTGATATATATATATATATTCACTCTTGGTTGTTAGGAAATTCTCAATAAATACAAGCTAATATGATTAGACTCTCTAACCATTTTCCTGAAAAGTACCTCACAGCATTAGGGTCTTAAGGCACACATACAGTTTGGAAAATGCTGAACCTAAACTGGGTCCTTTTGGTAGAAAGATTATAGGGGGATAGCATAGGGGAAGAAAGCAAGTGAAGGAGGTCAAATCAAGCCTGGGCTGAAGGACTACAACTTTGTAGTCCAAATCTCAATTTATGTTTTCTTTCTCAATCTCCAGATATATTTTTTTTTATTTCTAAGGAGATGATCATTTGCCAGCCTCAAATTGATTATGCATACCTTTTTGGAAAAAGGAGAATGGATTAAAAGACTGAGGTGTTTTGTCAGTTATCCAATGGCTTAAATGTGTTTGATTTCTGCATCTGAAAAGCGGATTTACTTTTATTGAATTGCACCTTGGAGTTTTGCTTGGACAAAGGAATGATACCAAAACATTTAAAATTAATCCAAGCCCATGATCAAATTGAATTACCTTCTTGTACTCCATCAGAAAATGGCAAATGACAAGAAATCAAGTGGTATCCTGATTGGGTAGTGGTTGTGTGTGTGTGTGTGTGTGTGTGTGTGCGAATGTTCTATACTTCCAACTACATTTTAGAGACAGGCAGTATCATTTTGAATGGTTCTCAAATTGTCACATGTATCAGAATCATCTGTGTGGCTTGTTAAAGTACAGAGGTCTGGGTCTCAACTAGAGTTTTGTTTTAGTGGGTCTATTGGTGGTGGGTTTGGGGAGAGGGCTGAGAACTTTGTTCCAACAGCTACTGCTGTTGGTCCAAGTACTACATTTGAGAACTGCTGATAAAGAGGTTAAGGGAATAGGCCCTGAAATTGGACAAACCTGGGTTTAAATTTTAGTCCCACCACTTAAATGGTGTGGAATCTAGCCCTGGCTGGTGTGATTCAGTGGATTGAGTGTTGGCCTGTGAACCAAAGGGTCACTGGTTCAATTCCCAGTCAGGGCATATGCCTAGGCTGCAGGCCAGGTCCCCAGTAGGGGGCACACGAAAGGCAACCACACATTGATGTTTCTCTTTCTCCCTCTATTCCTCTCTTTCTAAACATAAATAAATAAAATATTAAAAAAGAAGGAATCCTGAATTACCAAATCAAAAGGACCTGTGCACCCCTGTGTTCATAGCCACATTATTTACAATAGCCAAGTGCTGGAAACAGCCTAAGTGTCCATCAGTAAATGAATGGGTGAAAAAACTGATACATTTACATAATGGAATAATATGCAGCAGAAAGAAGGAAGGAGTTCCTACCCTTTGCGACAGCCCTTCACAACAACAGCGTGGATAGAACTGGAGAGTATTATGCTAAGTGAAATAAGTCAGGCCGTGAAAGAAAAATACCATATGATCTCACCTGTGAGTGGAACCTAATCAACAAAACAAACAAGCAAGCAAAACAGAACCAGAGACATGGAAATAAAGAACAAACTGACAGTGACCAGAGGGGAGTGGAGAGGTGGATAGTGGGGGAAAGAATGGGAAGGATTGTCAAGGAACATGCATAAAGGACCCATGGACATAGCCCATGGGGGAGGTAGGATTGAGTGTGGGAGGAGGAGGTGGGGGAGAGAGGTGGCAGGAAAATGGGGACAAGTGTAGTTGAACAGCAATAAAAGAAGTAATATTCAATAGATGAATTTTTAATATCATCAAGCTAAGAAAGTCACAGTAAAATTGATCTTACCAATGGAAAAAAATAACATTGATATGCCATATCATTCCCTTTTAATTTGCCATTGCAAAGGGACATTAACGGCCTTTGCTGGTGTGGTTCAGTGGATTGAGTGCCTGCCTGCGAACCAGAGAGTTCCTGGTTTGATTCCCAGTTAGGGCACATGACTGGGTTGTGGGCCAGGTCCCCAGTAGAGGGCGATTGAGAGGCAACCACACATTGATGTTTCTCTCCTTTTCTTTCTCTGTCCTTTCTCCTCTCTCTAAAAATAAATAAAATATAGAAAAGGTACATTAATGGTAGAAGTCAACGTCTTGGTTTACTAGAGATGGAGATGCTTTGGGACAGAGCTATCTAAACTCTGAGGGTTGATTTGCACTCCTCTGTCTTCTGGTTGACTGGTCTGTCTTACTCCCCACCATCTCCATCACACAACATGCTTGTGATCCTCTTTTAGCAAAGCAATAATGGTATGGTACATGTTTGGCCACAGGCCTCTTTAAGAATCTCATGGTAATATTTTCATTGCAGGGGAAATTTATGAAGTGCTCACTTATGGTTCAGCCTCCACCGTTTGATGTCTCTAGTAGAGTCTCAGCTAATTATCCTGTAAGAAAAGTCCCAGTTTAAAGTTCTGATACCTTTGGTAAGTTGCCCACAGAAGAGAGATATTTATTAGTTTATAATCCATTCACCCTGCCCTTAGGTGTGCCTCCCTTGTCCTAAGGTTTCCTGTGTACCTCTAGTCCTGATGATAATTAGAAAGCTTGTTAGCATTATCAGGATACAGCTTTGTGCCCTGGTTGGGGGAAGGTGGATACATCTGAGCATAAGGTAACCCACTTTTACTCTTTTTGGATGACAGTCCAGTGTGATTTTAAAGATCAACTCCTGCCCTTCGTTGTGGCGCTGATTGTGGTATGCTGAAGGGGAAGGTTAATAACGCCCAGTGGGTCCATTAGCTTTAGCCAAGTCTTTATTGATTTACTAAAATGGAGTGCAGTTATCATCCACGGTGGCTTTCTCCCTCTGCTCATTAGTTAATGTCAGCACTTTAATAGTATAGAGCAAAAGCAAGGGGGATATTTGTGTGTCCCCATTTGCCTTTTCCCTTAACACTCATCAGCTGAGAGTAATTTGTTTCTTTCTACTAAGTGCAATATGCTATAAATGGGAAAAACATTTTTTCTGGAACCAGCATCCCCTCTGACTTGTTCTATGACCTTGGATATATTAACTAGATTTTTCTGGGCCTTTGTGTCCTTTCCTGTAAAATAGGATGATCCTGATCTTCCCATCTCACAGAGTTGTTGAATGTCTAATGAGATAATATAAATGGCAATGCTTTCAAAACCTATTAGTGTTGTATGGATATGAGAGATAATTATTATACACAACAAATTTGGATTAGAGATTGGCTTTTTATGTCACACCCGCCCAGCCCTATTTAATGAGATTAATAACATTTCTTGTAACTTTTAAAATAAGAATATGAATTAAATAACTGTATATTTTACAAAAATAAAAATTAAATTACAGTTAATTATTTTTCAAAGGGCAAAAAAGCACAGGGGAATTTATCTATTTGGTGCTGTAATGGATTACATTCAGAAATAAAGTAACATTTTAGAACTGACCAGTAGATGTCAGTGTTTGACAAGCACAGGGTTATTTGCGGAGGCAACCGCAGTAGCGTTTGGCTTCATTTCAGCTCTTAAGTTTCTCTGCAAAGGAGAGGGAGTTTGTGTAACTGAAGCAAAGATTTTGCTTTCTCACTTCTCGCCCCATCTTGTGGAAAACAGCCTGATGCTCTGGGTAAGTCACCGTTATCTTCACTTTCAGTGATTCCCTTTATAGATCTGCAGCCTGCTGAGAAGTTTAAAACACAAAGTAAAACATGTGCTTAGCTCCCTGAAGGCCATACTTGTTTTTCTTCACAAAGGTGCTTTTGTTTTTTCTACACCAGCCTTCCTGTCCTCTCCTTTGTGTAATATTAATCAAATATAGCAAGGAAATACTGCCCTTTGGGGCCCATGTTCCCAAGCTTTCAAAACAAGGTCTCTAGTTTTTTGCTACAAAGTGACACTTGCTCTGATTTCAGATCATTTTCTAAAAACGGCAGCTACTTGGTATGTCATTTTTAAAAAGAAAATGTGGTCACATTGTAGCTGTGCTAAACAGCCTCTTACAGTTCTCTTTCATTTTACACTTATACCGGAAGGCTTGAAAAGAGGTGATGTAATTAGGTTCCAGTTCCTTCTGTTGAACTCAGAGATGCTCACCTGCTATGAATCCAGAGATGAATTTCTGTTATGTTGGTTTCTTATCACATCCTGTATTAAGGAGGAAATGTGCAGTGAATTCAGACTGAAGCTAGTGATAAAATCCACTTAGCTATATGAAAAGGCCATCTGCTTTGGGGTTTTGGAATTCTGATTTGCAGGGCTACTACTCTTGTACAATTTTCTAATGACTGGGTAGTCAGTTTTTTGTGTCTCTTTTGCCCTTCATAGGCAGCCAGCTCAGATGCATCTAGAAAGCATTCTGCAGAATGATTTGGAATTGCAATATCCACTCCTTGGTTTGCTCTGATACTTTTTGCCCTGCAGTTGGCCAAAAGGAATAAAATGGTTTAGTGACAAAAAATCAGAGGTGGCTTTTGACTTTGGCCACTCCTCCTGGAGGCCAGTGGAGGGGGTTCAGATGTGACAACACCTACCAGTGCAGAGCAGTGCCCTGCTGCAATCTCCTTAGTGGCTGGTGGCCAAGAGCTGGTCTTGTCCTGGGGAATGAGTCATCAGATATAAGCAGCTTGCTGTTGGAGCATGCTTACCACTGGTTTCAAAGTCCTGTTGATGCATGTCTGCTCCCATTTCACTGTGGCTCAGCCTCCCTGGGTCTCCTTAGTATTTGTAGTCTTAGAGGAAGAAAGGCCCTGCACCCTTTTGCAGGCTCATTTTCCATTATCTTGCCACTTCCCAACTTGTTCCTGAGACCTTATCTCTTCCCAACTCCTGAAGGACCTTTGTCTCATATATATATCAGGTTCCAGTCTGGTATCTTCAACTTCTTCCTCTCCTCACTGCCTTCCTACAAAGGAGAGAGTTAAGGACAACTGTTTTAGGTTCAGAACTCAGCCACTTGCTACCTGTTTGACATAAGGAAATCTTTTATTTCTGAGTCTCAGTTTCTTAATAACAGTACTTACCTTGTCATGCTTTGTAAGGATTAAATGAGGTAATGTATGTAAAGCAACTCACACTTTGTAGGACTTAGGTAACCATAGCTGCTGCTGTTAATTTTATTGTTATGATTATTCAAATTGTCTGCCTGTTCTTTTTTCTCTATTCTCTGTTCAACTGTTGCATATTTCTAGTGACTGGGTTGTTCTTACATTTACTCACTATCTATTTCCTCTTGTTTTGGCAATTATATATATTTTTTGAATTATAGAATGCCTTTTATTTCCACTTACTATTCACAATCATATTTTAAATTCTAGAGCTTTATCTTGTTTTCTCCTTGCTTATAGTATCCTGTCCATATTTAATAGGTGCAAAGTTTATCTCAAATCACTCTGAAAAAAATAATTAGAATAAAAAAATTCTCTTTAGTTCCCGGAATTATCTATATTACAGGGTCTTTTTGTTTTTCCTCTTTGCTCAATCATCCTCCCTTCTCTAATTATTGAAATTTTATCTTTTTTTTTCTAGGCCCAACTGAAATGCCACATCCTCCATAATGTCATCCTTAAGCCCCCAAATTAGAAGAAAATATTTCTTCTCTCTTTCACTTCTGTAACTAAGTGATGGTTTTTGTGGCTTAATATGACTTTCCTGTTGGAATGTAAATTCATGGGGTCAAGAACTGTGCTATGAATGCTAACCTCCCTATGGACTTGCTGCCTTTATGGGGACAAGGAGGGACTTTGATGGTTACCACAGTAGTGTGAGAAGTATATATGAGGTCTGTCCAGAAGGTATCCAGCCATGTATTATGAAAAATAGAGACATTTATTTAAGAAGATACAAGATACAAGAAACACCGTACACAGGGCAATGATGCCTCGTTCCCCTTCAAAGCAGACACCTTGGGACCTCACACAGTTCTCCCAATTGCCATCAGCTGCCCTGTTGTATTTTCCTGAATCTCATCCAGGGTCTGAAATCTCTTCCCTTTCAAAGGTGATTTTGGTTTTGGGATAAAGCCAGAAGTCACAGGGTGCCAGGTCTGGGCTGAGTCACCTGGGTGATTTTATGTTTCGTGAAAAACCTCTACACGAGATGTGACGCATGAGCAGGTGCATTGTTGTGATGAAGCTGCTAATCACTAGTTGTCCAGAGCTGTGGCCTTCTGAATCATCCAAATAGTTTTCATGGAGGAATGCTTAAGCTTAACACAGAATTTGATGCAGATTCATTGCTCTATTCACTCAGTCATTTTGAATGTGACATCCACACAGTACACATGCTCACTCAATGGTGTCTACCACCCCCACTGACTAGTACAGTGAAGTCGTTAATGTTCATTTGTGCACATTCCAGTCTACTCTCCTTGGCTGCCAGGTTGCACTGATGTTGCGGAAACTGTTCTTATTATATTAACAACAGCTGGACCTTTTCTGGACATGGCTCATAAGACTTAAGTATGTACTGGTAGATCAAAGATTGCAGTATTTGATAGAGCAGGTGGTAGTTCTTTTTCTAGAACTCTTTGCAAATGGCTGTGTCCTCATTGGACTGAGGTGAGTGAACTGGAGACTTGCCCAAAATTAGAGCATGGACAAAATGAACTGTTGTGATTCTGTAAAGACAATGGTTGTGGCCTTGTGGGACTGCATTGCTGGGAGGCCCTGTTTCCCTGTAGCAAATGACCAATAGCTTTAAAGTACGTGTGTGTCAGCAGGGACCTGGTTCAGTAAGTTCTCAGCAGTGGGTTTGGACTGTGTTAGGTTTTCTTTAGACGGGATTAACACATATCTGAATGTTTTAACCCAAAGTACCCAGCAGGGAAGTCCTTCTCAATAAACATTGTAGTACAGATGAGAAGATTGCCTTTCATTCTGCTTGAGGCCTGTCAATCTCATATATATAACACAAGGCAAGGCCAAAGCCAAGGCCAAGGCCTGACTGATTCAATTGGTATACTGAGTCACTTTTAGATTTAGGATACAGTGAGTCACTTTTAGATTTAGACAGTTTAATACTTACATAGACAGGGAAAAGAAGAATAAGCTGAAAGTATCAACTCTCCATGGTCCTTGTCTCACACACTAGATGCTGTGGAAACAAAAGGGGCTCTATGGATGCCCTGTGAGTTTTGGGACACCCTGTTGCTGAGAAGTCCAATCTAGGATGCCACTAAATAGTTTTATATTCTGCAGAATATATTTTATATTAATTTATATTTATAATTTATATTTATATCAAGTTTGCATTTTATAAATTTATATTTACATATTTTATACTACAGCAGTTTTATAGTCTGAGAGGGCAGGGCGGAAAATTCTATACCTCATTAAAACCCAGGAAGTGATAAGAAACTACCTAATGAGAGCCTCCCATGGGAGGTAGGAGGGGTGAGTAGGAGAAGGCCCTATAGCAGGTCCTTACAGGCTTCCTATCCTCTCATGTTCCAGGAGGATCATAAAGCACTCCAAAAGACTCAAGCTGCAGTTTGAGCCTTTGTCTGCGTGACCTATGTGGATGTGTACAAGGTCACCAGGGGGCCATGGCAGAGCCATTCCCTTACAGGGCTCCTGCTTTGGAGCCCAGTCAAATGTTAACCTGTAGTAGCTTTTGTTTCTGTGACAAAAAATTTTTGCTGGGTTCCCCTCCCCCACCTGCTTCTCTGGATTCAGAGTTTAGATGGTTTCCAACAGAACTATTTACACAATTTTCCTTTATTCACATTTTTCACCATGACCGTTATGCTCCTTACTCAAGTTAAGCTGATTCACTTCCTTGAGTCCTCATTCAGGATTCTTTCATCATAAGAAACATCTAAGAAACTTGCTAATGAGGACAGGGATTGACCTCTGCATCTGGGTCTCCTTGAGCCTGACGCCTCCAGTGTTCTCTCATGTTCACTTTATCCTGACCATTTGGTTTCTCCAGGTCTTCAGGATTCTGAACACATATATGTCCTTTTCCTAGAGGCTTTTCCCTCTTTTTGTCACACATGTCCGTTTGATTCCTGACTGCTTTGTTCAGCCTTAGAGCACCAGTTTGATTGATCTGTCAAATCCAAGAGCCTGCAGCTTTGCACTCTCCTGTCTAGTTTCTGTTCCATTGTTCTCCTCAACCTTGGGTTCACATGTGCTACTTGACCCCTGACAACCTCTCTGCTTAGGTACTAATGCATTGCTTAGTCTAGAGCCCTCACTTTGACATATTGCTGGCTCTCTGGATCCTGGCTCTCTGCCCTGGGTCTTCCTGCCTATGTTCTTAGCATCACAAGATTTCATAAAACTACATATTGAAAGTAGCACAGTGAGGCTATGAACCAGATGTGAGTCCTGGCCAAAACCAGTGCTGTGATAGGACACCACTATATTTATATTTTTGACTCAATGTCAGTACTATGATATAGTGCTTACTCTTTCTGTTAGATACAATAGTTAGGGCTTTTTAAAGTAAGTAGAATATACTCTAGCTCTGTTCCCTTGGAGGTCATAGCTAGATGTACAGCACTTAGTTATGACAGGAGAGTTGGGTGTGAAGAGTCACCAGTGTGCTTGTTCCCTCTACTACTAGTGAATGGGGTAGTGGTGGGTCTCTTTGGGAATGGCCATCTTGAATAATACACTGTTAAAATATTTTATTTTTTAGAGCAGTTTTAGGTTCACAGCAAAATTGGGAGGAATGTACAGAGACATCCCAAATACCTCCTGTTTCCACTCATGCACAGCCTCCCCCACCAGAGTGGTACAGCTGTTATAATTGATGTATCTACATTGACACGTTATAATCACTCAAAGTCAGTTTCTATTAGGGTTCACTCTTGGTTGTGTAAATTCTATGCATTTGGAAAAATGTATAATGACATGTATCCACCATAGTATCATACAGTATATTTTTATTGTCCCAAAAATCTTCTTGTGATTCACCTGTTCATCCTTCTCTGCCCACTTGGCAACCACTGATCTTTTTACTGTCTCCATAGTTTTCCATAATGTCATGTAGTTGGAATCATACAATATGTAGCTTATCATATTGGCTTCTTTCACTTAGTAATATGCATTTAACATTCCTCCATGTTTTCTCATGGCTTCATAGTTCATTTATTTTTAGTGCTGAATGATATTCTGTTTTCTGGATGTACCATAGTTTATCTATCCACTCACTACTGAAGGACATATTGGTTGCTTCCAAGTTTTGGCAATTATGGATAAATATCCTATAAACATCCATGTGCACCTTTGGGCAAATACCAAGGAGCACAATTGCTGGATCATATGGTCAGAATATGTTTTGTTTTGTAAGAAGCTGCCAAACTACCTTCTAAAAGGGCTGTACTATTTAGCATTCCCACTAGCAGTGAATGAGAGTTTCTGCTGCTCTACAATCTCACCAGCATTTGGTGATGTCAATGTTGCAGATTTTAGCAATTTTTATAGATATGTAGTGTTATCTCATAATTGTTTTAATTTGTATTTCCCTGATGATATATGATATGGAGCATGTTTTCATATGCTCAGCATTTATGGAGTTATCCAATTATGGTTGCAGGTTCAGAGTAGGGACTCATTCATTCATCTATCTATCTATCCATCCATTCATCTATTCAGCAAATATTTACCGAGTGTTTTTATGGACCAGGCACTGTCTTAGGCCCATATGTGAACAAGACAGATACTACTCTTTAAATTATCATGCAATTCTAATTGGTGATATAGAGGGGAGAAAACATTAACTAAGTAAACAAAAACAATCAGAAGAAACCAGGTACTTATCAGTGTTATAAAGAAAATAAATTGGCAATATGCTAGTGTAGACATGTGCTAGATCAGAGAAGCTCATCTGAGAAGAGAGCATGTGATTTATGTAAATTTCAGAAGGAATAGCATCCTAGGCAGAAGGAAGCTAGTACAGAGACAATGAGCTGGTATTCAGCAGTCTAGGCTGAGGGAATATAAATAAAGTCATGGTGG
Source organism: Phyllostomus hastatus (assembly GCF_019186645.2). Classification (NCBI taxonomy): domain Eukaryota; kingdom Metazoa; phylum Chordata; class Mammalia; order Chiroptera; family Phyllostomidae; genus Phyllostomus; species Phyllostomus hastatus. The sequence goes on along the minus strand of NW_025333984.1, from coordinate 12,873,710 downwards.
CTCAGATCATCTTCATGAAAGGCCATGATGATGGGTTTTGGAGGGGAAAGAGGTGGTACTGTGAAGATGTCTTAACTGGACTTCCTTCCATCAATATCCCTCCAAACATAAGAACTGAGGTAACTGGAAAGCCCCTTGACCAGACACAGAGAAAACTAAAAGTGAGGTTTTCTGTCTCTGACACCTATTCTGATGTTGGCAGAGATGGTGGTGAATACATTTGTAGGAGGCAGGAAAATAGGACTTTGTTTCCCTCTCTACTTATCTCATCTCTCTATATATACCTAGTGAAAGAATTTGACAGATTAATTTATACTAAACTGTTAGTGATTGCATTTAACCCCTCCTATGGGAATTTGCCTTTGTAAATAAGACTTTAGGGAAAAGGCAACAAATATAGGATTGAATGAATGAATTGACTAAACTTCTAATGTTGGAATTTTAAACCCTGGGCTAGCTAAGTAAAGGAGAAATCCCCATTAAGTCTACTAACATGTCTCATCCACACTTTCCAGTTCATGATGTCGTGTCTGCACCTCTATCTAGACTCCTTACTAACATTACTTCCCTATCCCAGATCTGGAGGCAGTTCTAGATGTATGCATAGCAGCCTTTGGGGACCATCTGCATTGTCTATCTGCTGCTGGAGCCCATTCTCCTGAACCTTGGTTTTCTGCCTGAAGACAAGAACAGTGTCTACTCCCCCATACACACTTAAGTTTGGAAGGCTGACAGATGATTAAGATCATTACCATCAAGTTTTTATCTGCTATAAGCAAAAACAATAAATCAAGAAATAAAGGCACAGCTCAGCAATAGCTTCTGAGTGGGTAACATGGGAGAAGCTTTCTTTAAATTTCCTTTACCATGTACCTTCCCAATCCACATGTTCTTAGTCAGATTTTTTTGCATATGAGTTTCTAAGGATGACAAAAAACTTGCCCTTTTCTTTACTATGGTTCTCAGAACCAGATTATCCTATACTTAGTTGAGACCTCTTACCGAACCCTTTGGAGAAATAATACCCTGGGCTCAGGGAGTGGGTGTTGAATAGAGATTTTATGACTCATAATGGAGTGTCAAAATAGTCAGTGGTGATGTAGGGGTCCTTTATCAATTTTGGAAATGACACGGGATAGACGGATACTCTCCTCTTGTAATGAAATGTTATAATTGAGGCAAAGTTCCCATAAGAGTGTTCAATATCTCTTGACATTTAAAAGTTCCACAGTGGGCCCTGGCCGAGTAGCTTAGCTGGTTAGAGCATCATCCTGATATGCCAAGGTTGTGGGTTTGATCTCTGGCCAGGGCACATACAAGAATCAACCAATGAATGTGTAAATAAGTAGAACAACAACTAACTATCTCTCTGTCTCTCTGTCTCGCTCCCTCTCTCTCCCTCTTCCTGTCTGTCTCCCTCTTTCCCCTCCCTTCCTCCCTGTCTCTAAAATCAATAAAAAAATTAAAGTCCCACATTGAATGGTGGTATTTTCCAAAGGTGACATAAGTTTAGCTTGAAAAGGCAGCTGTCAACAGAGGAAGGGACCAGAGTATTTATTCCAGGGTAGGGCAGAACAGGACCTAAGCTGCCAGGATGAAAGGAGAAAAATACTGGCATTTCCCTGGCCTATGTCTAGAGGTGTTTGTTACCCAAGGGAGCAAAGGGTCAGGGTTATATGCTTTTCCTAGAGTAGACTGAGACAAATCTCATGCTATCAGGCAATTAAGCTATATTTCCAGGGCTCAGGCCTTCACTATTTTGTCTGTTCTCTAGAGGAAATGAAAAGTGTAGTTCTCTCACTAGGCTCATGGGTCTGAGGGCAGTCTTACCTTGAACAGAGCCCTTCTCTTGGGATATTGTCTCAACTACCACGCTCTCAGCATAGGCCCCATTAGTAAATCCTTCTCATTAGTGATTGTTCTGTAGTAATCAGGTTCCATGATATACCTCTTGGATTGTTAGTGGTCCTTGTACATACCATTCATACAACAAATACTTATATCTACTATGTTCATGATACAGTGGGCTACTTTAAAACAATATGAAATATATTCCTGCAGCTCACGAGTTTAAGAGCTAGTTGAGAAGATAAAAAACCTGGAATAAGTAGAGAAAAAATATAGGTCAGCATAAAATGTGGTGCTAAATTGTGTGATTCAGACTATAGGGCTTAGTGGGGAAGAGGAGGAAGAAGTAATGTGAACTAGCAAAGCTAGGAAAGTCTCCTTGGAGGGTGCAGGGCTTAAAGGATGAATAGAATGTGGTTAGGTAAAGAGAAGAGAGTGCATTTGAGGCAGAAGGACCAGAAAAGGTATGGAGACAGGATTGACTGCAGTGTATATATGCATGGGGTCAGGAAGTGATGATCTAGTAAGAAGATTGATATATCTGAAGTGGAGTGTTCTTGTTTCAGGAGTTATGGGACTGGCAAGCTGGACAGGCATTTGGGGCCAGATAATGAGAATCTCAGAAGCCAGACAGCTTCTGATTTGAACTGTTTTCATTACTGTTTGCAAGGGATACAGAATCTTTCAGATTATCCTAAGGAAAGGGGTGGGGGATAGTGTAAAAGAGCTATAAGGGAGAAAGATATTTTAGACCACAAAAACATCATGAACCAGGGTACAGTGGGACTTCATGTGAACTGTACTTAATGCATGGCAGCTTCAGGGACCCCAGCAGTAGGATTCTGAAACTTTTTCACTGTAGTGTTCTACCATGAACATGACTCATTCAGCTCTATCCATCCTTACTACTGCCTGCTTTAACTTTCCCTGTAGGTCAGGTTATCTTCTCTATAGTTCCCAGCTTTTATTTTACTCATTGTTTTTGCTTTATTTTAATTTTGGTTTGGAAGACCCACCAAGGCACCAGCTTTCTATTTTTTCCCTCTTCCTCATGGCTTCTCTTTAGGAATCTTTCAGCTTCATCTCTCTTCCCTCCCCTTCTGGTTCTCCTCCCTTCCCCCCAGTGTCCCCCTCCCCCTCTAATATTTTAAGGTCAAATTCCCGAGAGAGTATGGGATTATCCTAGTTTATACTTTTGTACCAGACACTGACTTAGGCCACTGGCCAGAGTTTAGATTGGCAGCCCTTGGACCAGGTGTTTATCCTTGGTTCTTTCAGCTGGGTCTGGGGGGAGAGTATGTGATATCAGAGAAACTATATAAGAGATTGGTCTTGGAGGAAGTGATGGATCCTGGATTTAGGTTCTGGCATTGAGAATGGAGAGGAGCCCTGGCTGGTATGGCTCAGTGGATTGAGCACCAGCCTGTGAATCAAAGGGTTGCAGGTTAGATTTCTAGTCAGGGCACATGCGTGGGTTGTGGGCCAGGTTCTGAATAGGGGGTGCTCGAGAGGCAACCATACATTGATGTTTCTCTCCCTCTCTTTCTCCTTCCCTTTCCCTCTCTAAAAACATAAATAAAGTCTTTTTAAAAAGACAGTGGAGAAGAAAGGATTCTATAAAAGATATTTCAAACAATTTCTAGCCCTGGCTAGTGTGGCTTAGTTGGTTGGAGCATTGTTATGTAACCAAAGGGTTGCGGGTTCAATTCCTGCATACCTACATACCTACATTGTAGTTTGATCCCCAGTGTGGGTGCATATGATCCCTGGTCTGGGTGTGTGGGGAAGGTAACCAATTGATGTTTCTCCCTCACATTCATGTTTCTCTCTCATATTCATGTTTCTCCCCCTTCCTCTCTCCTTTCCTCTCTCTCTAAAAGCAATGAAAAAAAATATCCTCGGGTAAGGATAAAAAAATAAAGAATATTCTAATATTCTATTATTTGGATAGAATGGATACTGGTAGGAGTCAGTATCCATTGGCTATAGGGTCTGGTAGAGAGGGGGAAATTAATGATAAATTCTATAATCTCAGGTCTGGGTGAGTAGAATGATAAGGTAATGGATAAGGGAGCTGGGATAGGGAGTTAGTTTAGAAGAGACAATGAGTTCTGTGTTTGTCATGTTGAACATGAATCAACAGTGGGCTTTATTGGACACCTTTGTTGTATCCTTTGTTCAGTGACATCTTCCTTCCATAACTGGGACACCCAGTTAAAAAAGAGTACTAAGTGGTTCAGGTGATATAAGCCAGGGACTAGAATATATGTGGAAAGCCTCTCTGAAAAGGTTTATTTTACTCATTTTCTTCGGAAGGGTAGTAAAGAAGGCAGATTTGAGGAGGCCCTTTTCAGTCCTTTATGAAACCTGATTTTTTGTTGTTGTTGTTGCTGGTTTCTAAATATTCAGAACTGAGAAAATGGGTAAAATTGTAAAGAAATGAATTGAAGAAAGGGGCAAATAGGCTTGAGCAAGTTAGAAATAAGTTATTGATACATATTCATGACTATTCCATAACCACTTTGATAAAAGCATTTGAGAAGAACATGCCAAGTAGAGGCCACACAAGCAATTAGAGACCCAAGTGAAACTAGCTAAAAGGGATTTCCAGGAAGTGTACCTTATAACTCACAGGTTTGGACAATATTCTGAACAAACAGAACTTGAGAAGGGTGGGAACTAGTGCAGCTTCATTGGATTTAGGGAGTGAAAACTAGAGACCCAGATTCTGTTAGAACTCTGATTCTCGTCTCTGTTTCTCTCTGCTGACTTCGTCCTATTATACTGAAGATAGGGATCTCTATATGATAGTAGATTTTGCTGCTTTAGCTCTGAGCTCTCATAAAGCTCTTTGACCAGAGAGGAAAGGGTCTATTCTTGCCAGTTCCAGTCCAAGAAAGCTCAAGGAAAAGCTCCCATTGATTTGTCTTCCATTGTGTGTCTAGCACCAGACTAATTCCTGTGGACAGGAGTGTAAGACTTTGTCCATTCTAAGTTTTGGAGCAAACATTCATTTTTCAGCCATTAGTATGGTCAGGGATATTGAATCATGTAAAAATAATAGCAGCTACAGTTTGGGCCACACGCCTAGAGGTGGAGGGGAAGAGGAGTGGTTCAGTAAAGGAAGGAGGGGAGAGGCAACACAGACAGGGCCACTGGGATATCTATGTGAACCAGGTAGTCATCCCAATTTGTATTTTTCCATTGCAGTTTAGTAACTTGATGATGATGGAACAAAACTATAAGGTAAGAAGTCCCACATAGAAACAGAAGGTATAAGGATGCAATGTATATCTTTTTAGTATTGCCACTTGCCTTCCTTTCTCCATCATCTGCCCTACTCCCCCCCACCCCATACTATGCTAAAGTCAGACAGATTTTTTTCAATTCCTTAAAAGCACTGTGTCCTTTCTGTTGTTCTTTCAGCTTTACTTTATCCTTCAGGGTTAATTTTGGGTGATACTTTCTTTGGGGAAATAAGTGCTCCAATTATCTGTCCCTACCTTGGTCAGGTATTCATTTTATTTTTTTATTTTTATTTTTTGTCTTAATCTTTAATATATTCTTTCCATTACCATTTAGTCCCCTCACACCCCCTTACCCCCAGCAATCACCGCACCATTTTCCATGTCCACGAGTCCTTTTTCCTTTTTGTTCAACCCCTCCACCCCCAACCCCCCCGTCACTAGCTGTCATCTTCTCTCCATCTATGTGCTTTTATGTGATCTTATTGTACCCTGTACTTCTTCCTAGATTTTATATGTTTTTTGTTACTTATATGTCTCTCCACTACAATGTAAGCTCCATGCAGGTGGGGATTTGTTTTTCTCAGTCACTAATCTCTCTAAAATGCCTGGCTGTGTGTTAGATGTGTTGCTGATCTCAACAAATATTTGCTGAATGAATGAATGACAGTTCCCAGGCTCAGGTGACAGGGCCAAATACCCTGAAAAGACCCAAGAACAGCCCAGAAACAAATAAGAAACAGAATGGGATTCCTTCAGATAGGTAGTAAATAATACCTAACTTTTGTAGAACTTAAAAAAATAATTTTTTACATTGTATGCTTTTATCAACATTTGAGGAAGGTATCATAGTTCTCTCTTGTCTATAGTTTCTCTTTCTGTGGTTTCAGTTACCTGTGGTCAACCGTGGTGTGAAAATATTAAATGAAAAATTCCAGAAATAAATAGTAAGTTTTAAATTGTGTGCTGTTCTGAGTACTGTGATGAAATCTTGCACCAACCCACCCAGGATATGAATCATCCCTTTGTTCAGTATATCCACGCTGTATATGTGCTACCCATCCATTAGTCACTTAGTAGCTGTCTCAGTTATAAGATTGGTTAGAGAGAGACAGATCACATTCACATAATTTTTATTACAGTATATTGTTATAATTGTCCTATTTTATTATTAGCCATTGTCGGTAATCTCATACTATACCTAATTTATAAATTAAACTATATAGGTATGTATGTATGGGGGAAAAACATAGTGAATATAGGGTTTGGCACTATTTGTGGTTTTAGGAATCCACTGGAGTGTGGAACCTATGCCCCATGGATAAGGGGGTACTACTGTACTATTATTCCATTTTTATATTTTTATTAATATATATATAATTGATTATGATATTACAGTTTTCTTATTTCCCTTCTCTTTATTCCCCTCCACCCTGCACAGCCCCTCCCACCCACATTCCCCACCTTTAGTTCATGTCCATGTGTCATAATTATAAGTTCTTGGCTTCTACATTTCCCATACTATTCTTACCCTCCCCCTGTCTATTTTCTACCTACCATCTATGCTACTTATTGTAGCATAGTATGTAGCATAGTATGGGTTTTCAATCAGTGTTTTGAGGCTTTATTTTCCTGTGCTGGGACCCTGGGCTGCACGGTCTGTCTGGCTCCCTAGTTTTGCCTGGTTTATCTGCATGTGAATTTGGAACTGGACACACCACACCTTTTCCCCTTCTCCTCCTCCCACGTCCCTGTTGATAACCCTCCATGTGATCTCCATTTCTGTGGTTCTGTTCCTGCTCTAGTTGTTTGCTTAGTTTGTTTTTGTTTTTATTTTAGGTCTGGTTGTTAATCATTGTGAGTTTGTTGTCATTTTACTGTTCATAGCTTTTTTATCTTCTTTTTCTTAGATAAGTCCCTTTAACATTTCATATAATAAGGGCTTGGTGATGATGAACTCCTTTAACTTGACCTTATCTGAGAAGCCCTTTTCTCCCCTTCCATTTTAAATGAAAGCTTTGCTGGACAGAGCAATCTGGGATGTAGGTCCTTGCCTTTCATGACTTGGAGTACTTTTTTCCAGCCCCTTCTTGCCTGCAAGGTCTCTTTTGAGAAATCAGCTGACAGTCTGGTGGGAACTCCTTTGTAGGTAACTCTCTCCTTTTGTCTTGCTGCTTTTAAGATTCTCTCCTTATCTTTAATCTTGGGCAATGTAATTATGATGTGCTTTGGTGTGTTCTTCCTTGGGTCCAACTTCTTTGGGACTCTTTGAGCTTCCTGGACTTCCTGGAAGTCTCTTTCCTTAGCCAGAATTGGGAAGTTCTCCTTTATTATTTGTTCAAATAGCTTTTCCACTTGTTGCTCTTCCTCTTCTCCTTCTGGTACCCCTATAATTCGGATGTTGGAACATTTAAAGATGTCCTGGAGGCTCCTAAGCTTCTCCTCATTTTTTGAATTCTTATTTCTTCATTCTTTTCTAATTGGATGTTTCTTTCTTCCTTCTGGTCCACTTCATTAATTTGAGTCCTAGTTTCCTTCCCATCACTATTAGTTTCCTGTACATTTTCCTTTATTTCACTTAGTGTAGCCTTCATTTTTTAATCTAATTTGTGACCAAATTCAACCAATTCTGTGAACATCCTGATTGGTAGTGTTTTGAACTGTGATCTGATAGGTGGCTATCTCTTCGTTGCTTAGTTGTATTTGCTGTGGGGCTTTGATCTGTTCTTCCATTTGGGCCATTTTTTTTTTGTCTTGCACACCTGTTACATAGAGGGGAGGAGCCTTAGGTGTTCACCCAGGCTGGTCAACCCACATCAGTTGTGATGCTGTATGTGGAGCAGGGGTCTGAGAGGAAACAATGGCGCTTGCTCCACACTCTGTGGGATTTCAATCACTTCCCCTGCTTCCTGCAAGCAAATTGGGCCCTTCTGGTGCTGATTGTCATGTGGGTGGGTTTGTGTGCATCCTGGGACCCTGTGGGTCTCTCCAAGGAACTCTCCTGTGAGGCTGGGAGTTTCTCTTGGCACCTCAACCCCCACAGGTGTTTTCAATCAGTGTTTTGAGGCTTTATTTTCCTGTGCTGGGACCCTGGGTTGCGCGGTCTGTCTGGCTCCCTAGTTTTGCCTGGTTTATCTGCATGTGAATTTGGAACTGGACACACCACACCCCTCTACAATCCGCTGCCTCACTGGGTCCACCAACTGCCGCTTTGCTTGCCTGGTCCACCAGCCTCCCTGCCACAAGCCCTCTCTGTCCCTGCTCCCTAACTCCTCCCCTCTTACCCGTCTGGATGAATGTGTCTACTTTAACTCCTTGGTTGTCAGACTTCCATACAATTCAGTTTTCTGTCAGTACTGTTTTTTTATTTGTTGTTTTGTTTTTAAATTGTTGTTGTCCTTATTTTGGTTGTGCGAGGAGGCTCAGTGTGTCTACCTATGCCTCCATCTTCCCATTTTTATTTTTTATTTTTAAGTATATTTTATTGATTATGCTATTACAGTTGTCACATTTTTTCTCCCCTTTGTCCCTTCCACCCTGAACTCTCCCTTCCACCTACATTGCCCGTCCCCCCTTAGTTCATGTCCATGGGTTGTACATATAAGTTCTTTGGCTTCTACATTTCTTACACTATTCTTAACCTGACCCTGTCTATTTTGCACCTACCATTTATGCTACTAATTTCCTGTACCTTTTTTCCCTTTCTGCCCCCTCCCACTTCCTGCTGACAACCTTCCATGTAATCTTCATTTCTGTGATTCTGTTCCTGTTCTGGTTGTTTGCTTCATTTGTTGTTGTTTTTGTTTTTCAGGTTTGGTTGTTGATAATTGTGAATTTGTTGTCATTTTACTGTTCATGATTTTGATCTTCTTTTCCTTAGGTAAGTCCCTTTAACATTTCTTATAATAAGGACTTGGTGATAATGAACTCCTTTAACTTGACTTTATCTGGGAAGCACTTTATCTTCCCTTCCATTCTAAATGATAACTTTGCTGGATAGAGCAATTTAGATTTTAGGTCCTTGCTTTTCATGACTTTGAATACTTCTTTCCAGCTCCTTCTTGCCTGTAAGGTTTCTTTTGAGAAATCACCTCATAGTCTTATGAGAACTCCTTTGTAGCTAACTGTCTCCTTTCCTCTTGCTGCTTTTAAGATTCTCTCATCTTTAATCTTGGGTAATGTAATTATGATGTGCCTTGGTGTGTGCTTCTTTGCGACTTTCTGAGCTTCCTGGACTTCCTGGAAGTCTATTTCCTTTGCCAGATTAGGGAAGTTCTGCTTCATTATTTTTTCAAATAAGTTTTCAATTCCTTGTTCTTTCAATTCTCCTTTCTCACAACCCTACCTTTCAGATGTTGGGGCATTTAAAGTTGTCCCAGAAGTTCCTAATCCTTTCCTCATGTTTCTGAGTTCTTGTTTCTTCATTCTGTTCTGGTTGAATGTTTATTTCTTCCTTCTCCTCCAAATTGTTGATTTGAGTCCCAGTTGTCTTCCCTTTACTGTTGGTTCCCTGTACATTTTCCTTTATTTCACTTTGCATAGCCTTCACTTCTTCCTCTATTTTGCATCTGTGGTGAATCATTTCTGTGAGCATCCTGATTACCAGTATCTTGAACTCTGCATCTGATAGGTTGGCTATCTTCTTGTTGCTTAGTTCTTTTTCTGAAGCTTTGATCTCTTCTTTCATTTGGGCCAAATTTCTTTGTCTCAGTGCACCTGTTACCTTGTAAGGGGTGGAGCCTTAGGTACTCACCAGAGCAGGGCAACCCAGTTCACTACATTGTGGTGCTGTATATAAGGGAGGGGTAAGAGAGGGAACAGTTCCACTTGCTTGGCTCTTGCCCTGTTTTCAGTCATTTCTCTCACTTCCCATAAGTGAATTGTGCCCTTTCGGGTCTGATTCCTGGGTAAGTGGACTTGTGTATGTTCTAGGATCCTGTGAGCCTCTCCAATGGACTCTCCTGTGAGACTGGGAGTTTCTGTTGTTGCCACAACTCCCACAGGCTTTTATAGCCAGAGGCTTTGAGGCTTTATTTCTCTATGCTGGAACCTTGGGTTGTGCGATTTGTCTCACACCCCAGTTGTTTCCCCCGGCTTATCCACACTCGAATGTTGAACTGCCCATCCTGCCAGTTGTCAACTCGCCTGCCTCAGTCTGCCAGCTATCTCCTTCTTCTGCATCCCCTCTGCCATGGCTGCCTGTCTCTACCCCTCCTGCCTGTCTGGATGAATGTTGGACTTCCATATAGTTCGATTTTCTGGTTGTTTTTAAATCAGTTGTTATTCTTCTTTTGGTTGTGTGAGGATGTGAAGTGTATCTACATATACCTCCATCTTGGCAGAAAGCCCCTATCATTCTATTTTTAGATGCTTAAAGGGGTGAAGTAAGGGCTGGGAATTAAAATTCTAAAGTTATGCTTTTACCTCATGCAAGACTGCTTCCCTGACATGTATCTATGTTTGTCTTGTTTCATTCCATTATACTCTTTAACCTGTACTCTGGCAGAGCCCTAGTGATTCTGAGGCACTCCCTTAGGGTCTACTAAGGGGTCAGAATGAATGGGGTGCCATGAGAGGTTGGGGGAGGATGCTGTATTTTAAATTACAGGTGCTTTGCCTTTTTCTATTTAAGATAGTAGATTTGGTGGTAAGATTTATTTAGAGGAAAGTGTCCCAAGAAAATTTGCAAATCAGTTGAAAGATCAGTTTTCTAGTTTGTGGAGAGAGGACAGCAGGTACTTTCTTGGATAAATAGACTTTTACATAGGCACAGCCTCACAGAGTATGGATATAAATCTAAGCAAACATTAAAGCCATGTTTGGACCTAGTGGAGAAGAAAAGTAGGCTTCTTAGGCAAAGAGGGATGTTAGCATTCTGGCAGAGTTTAGGGCAGTCTGATAGAAGAGGAATTGGGTCCTTCTCTTCCCTTAAGGTAGACAGCACTTCTAGTCCATAGGTGCTAGCAAGTACGTCAGTGACAGTTCCGGTTGAGTTTGGGGTTTGTTGCCTTAGGTGATCCTAGAGGAATTTCAGCTCCTGCCAAATATTCCCAAGTACCAGTGTGGAGCCAGATAGTTATGGTGTTAGTGTAGCCTAATGGCAGTAGCCTGGAGGCATGACCTTATGGAGGCATAACCAGGTGTTGTAGGGGCTGGGCACCCCATGCAAAATTAATTCCCTTTTTCTTTTAAAAAGACAGATAGCTAAAAGCTGAGTAGATACCTCCATTTGAACACACATGGCAGTGGTATCTCTGAGAGTCAGTTTTATGGGTCAATTTGCCTAGGCTATGATGTCCAGCTTTTTGGCCCTATACTAGTCTACATATTGCTTCAGTGGTATTTTGTAGATGTCATTAACAGCTATAAGCAGTTGACAATAAGTAAAGCAAATCACTTTACATCATGTGGGCGGGCCTCATTCAATCAGTTGAAAGCCTTAAGAGAAAAACAGGTTTCTGGCAGAGGAAGGAGTTCTGCCTAAAGACTTTAATATAGAAAGTTTGCCTGAGTTTTCAGCCTGCTGGCCTGCCTTATAGGTTTTAGACTTGCCAGCCTCCACAGTCACGTGAGCCAATTTTTAAAAATAAATGTGTGTGTGTGTGTGTGTACACACACATACTGTGGTAGTTCTGTTTCTTTGGTTAACCCTTAGTGATACAGTATCTAAATTCAAGCTGCTGTCATGCATTCAGTTTGTGTCTGCCAGCTTTCTCTCTGAGGCCTATAGGCTTTAACTATTCTAGAGAACACTATAGTTATGAAAGAAAGTTTTGTTTGGAAAGGCCTACATTCCCCTTAAAGGGATCCCTACCAAACACCACTTCACTTTCACATTCTTATGTTGAGGAGGCAAAACAATGATGTGTGATGGATTTTCTTAGTCCAATTCAGGAGAAAATGCCCCTGAATTTCCAGAGGGCCATCTAATAGTTCTCTGGGGGCTAACAGAGCAACTTTCTCTACCTGAATTATACATGTAGTGTTTTTTACTGTATTTGAAAGTGCTTTCACACACATTATCTTGAACCTTTGATGTAGTTGTGACAGAGGCTGCTATTTGCTTTTTAATACAGGTTTCTCTTCCTTCCCTAGTAAAAATTCTTAATATTTTGCCAAGTTAATTGCTTCCCAACTATGGTAGTCCTCCTTGGAGCTAGGTGAGGCCTAGCTTGTTTTGGAAGGGTAGCACTGTGCTTAGGCACCCTGATTCTGGAGCCAGGCTATATAAGGTTCAAATCTTTGCTTCGTCTAGTTCTAGCTATTAGTTTATGTCTTTGTGCCTCAGTTTCTGAATCTGTAAAATAGTATAATAGTACCTGCTTATTCCGTTTCTATGATGAATTAATGAGTTTATATTTGTCAAGCCTTTAGAATAATACTTAGCACATAGTACTTAGCACTAAGTAAAACAGTACTTAGCACATAGTAAATCTAGAAATACTAGCTGTTATTTTTAAATTTTTGTCCAACAAGATGTAAGTGGTGCATGAGATACTTAGGGAGTGTCATTAAAGGGACAAGCAAGCCCTTCTGTTCCTTCTTATGTCCTCATAGCTAAAATGTGGATGGAGCTTGAACAGCCATCTTGGAACATGAGGCAACAAGCTCAGGGTGGTGTAATATCAAGATAGAGCCTGGGCCCCAGATAGCTGTGCAGGTGTCAGAGCAGTGCTGGACTGCTTATCTCCAGATTTCTCTCTGTGAGAGAGAAATGAGCTTCTATCTAATTTAAGACACTGTTGTTAGTTTTATCTTTATGTGTAGCCAAACTTAGTACTAAGAAGTATGACAAGACATTATTACCCTCTTTTTACAGCTGAGACATTATCTCCCAGTAAGATTACCTTGTAAGAGTCAGAATGTTGGATTGGGGGAAAAGCAGTTCTTAAATAACCTTATGCAGTCCAGATTGTGACCTAGTGTGAGGGAAATTTGCCAGTCCAACATTTGGAGAGATGTACCTTTTTAACTCAGTTCTGTCCTCACCTGTTTTCCCCAAGCCAGGCAGAACTACTTGGTCATTAGCTGACTTTTTCCTCTGTGTGGAAGTCATGAGAAGACTGGAACCACAGTGATAACAGTATTTAAGAAGCAGGTAGGAAGCATAGTCATTTTCAATTCTATAGTTCATTTTCCATGAAAGTACTATTTCCTTTCAAGGAAATACAGAGGACTTTCTTAATTAGTGATGTTTGGGATAATGTTGATGGATAATAGTAATTATTTGGAGGTACCAAGAATATGCATTGATGTTCTGGGTAATGGAGTTTTCAATTTCATTGAGAATCTAAAGTTTCTATTTTGTACGCAGATTGCCAATGATCAACTTACTGGTTTTCACTTCCAGTTTTACCCTTCAGTGACTCCTTTATGATAGTGAACTGGACTCTTTTAGCATTTCTTCTTCTTTAAAAAAAAAAAAAGATTTTATTAGCCCTGGCTGGCATAGCTCAGTGGATTGAGCGCGGGCTGCGAACCAAAGTGTTGCAGGTTTGATTCCCAGCCAGGGTACATGCCTGGGTTGCAGGTCACAGCCCCCAGCAACCACACATTGAGGTTTCTCTCTCTCTCTCTCTCTCTTTCTCCCTCCCTTCTCTCTCTAAAAATAAATAAATAAAATCTTTAAAAAAGATTTTATTTATTTATTTGAGACAAAGGGGGAGGGAGGGAGAAAGAGAGGGAGAGAAACCTCAATGTGTGGTTGCCTCTTACATACCACAAGGGACCTGGCCTGCAACCCAGGCATGTACCCTGAGTGGGAATCGAACCAGCGACCCTTTGGTTTGCTGGCCGATGCTCAATCCACTGAGCTGCACCATCTAGGGCACATTTCTTCTTTATAGGGAACTCAATATTTGTCAGCTATCAGTTGAGGGAACTGAAGTAAGGGGCTTCTTGTCCTGGTCCCAGGTGCTACATTTTGCTTTTTGTTTTGCTCTAGCTGCATGGCCCTTCTGTGGTACATGGGTGTGAGGACATCTGGTGGGCCTCTATCCCAGCTGTGCATCCAAAGTACACAGTCCTTCTGTGATCCTGGCCTGGCTAAGGTGACTACCTCACTGTAGCCTTCTCAATGTTGATGTTGTGTATTCCAAACATTGTATCACAGCAGCACCCCAACTCTCATTGGATACCCAGTTACCAACCTTGGCTTACCTGCATTCTAGAGAGTTGTTTTCTTGTTCCTGGTAACTGAAGACTAGCTATGGCCTCAGCCACCAGAGAACTTCCCTGTCATTTAGTGGTCTGCAATCAAACTTTCTCCAACAAGGTCTGACCTCTAGCCATAAGTACTCCTTCTAACATTGTTCTTTCTTCTATCCTGTCATCCCCAGGTTTCCCCTTTGAGTTGTCTTTATATTTTGATAGTTGTTCTACTATAGTAACTTAAAAATTCTTAACTTTAAACTTCTGTTAAGTTACTGTGTGATTTCTATTTCCTGATTGGGCCCAGTCTGATCCACCAGGAGTAATGGAACACATCCGCCCCTGCCCCAAGGTTCTAATTTATGCTTTCAACATGTGTACTGTGTTGAAATAAAAGAGGGAGTTACAGCCTTTTATTTTCCATGGTGGAGTCCTTCTCCAGATTCATTGAAGTATTATTTCTATTTCCATCTTCCTGAAATCTTTATTTTCCATTTTGCACTGTATTTGAAACCAGTTGATTCGTTCAGGTCCAACTCAAAACCCTTTCCTTCAGACAACCTTCTCTGATGATTCTAGCTCCTTCTTAATAGCTTTTTCTATGGTTCTAGCAGGGAGATCCAACTTCTTGTTGCTCCATGATAGAAGGAAACAGGAGCCTTCATTACCTGGGAAGGTTTAAAAACAATGCCCATAGCCCTGGCTAGTGTGGTTCAGTGGATTGAGTACTGGCCTGTGAACCAAGGGTCGCTGGTTTGAATCCCAGTCAGGGCACATGCCTGGGTTGTGGCCCAGGTCCCTAGTTGCGGGTACGTGAGAGGCAACCACACATTGAGGTTTCTCTCTCTCCCTCCCTTTTCCTCTCTCAAAAAATAAATAAATAAAATATTTTAAAAAACCCCATGTGCATGAAGCAATGAAGAAAGAAGGAAGTCAGTTTTTTCTATGCAGCCAAATTAGCTGAATGTAATCAGTGGGGTGACATGTCACAGGTGACCTCTCATCTTCTCTGCCCCTCTTTGAACTTACACAATTCTTTTTTAAAAATATATTTTATTGATTATGCTATTACAGTTGTCCCATTACCCCCCTTCATTCCCCTCCACACTGTATACCCTTTCCCATCCACATTCCTCACCTTTAGTTCATGTCCATGTGTCATAAGTTCTTTAGCTTCTACATTTCCCACACTATTCTTGCCCTCCCCCTGTCTATTTTCTATCTACCATCTATGCTACTTATTCCCTGTACCTTTTCCCCCTCTCTCCTCCTCCCACTTCCCTGTTGATAACCCTCCATGTGTTCTCCATTTCTGTGGTTCTGTTTCTGTTCTAGTTGTTTGCTTAGTTTGTTTTTGTTTTTGTTTTAGGTGTGGTTGTTAATCATATGAGTTTGCTGTCATTTTACTATGCATGTTTTTTATATTGTTTTTCTTAGACAAGTCCCTTTAACATTTCATATAATAAGGGCTTGGTGATGATGAACTCTTTTAACTTGACCTTATCTGAGAAGCACTTTCTCTGCCCTTCCATTCTAAATGAAAGCTTTGCTGGACAGAGCAATCTGGGATATAGGTCCTTGTCTTTCATGACTTGGAGTACTTTTTTCCAGCCCCTTCTTGCCTGTAAGGCCTCTTTTGAGAAATCAGCTGACAATCTGGTGGGAACTCCTTTGTAGGTTAATGTCTCCTTACCTCTTGCTGCTTCTAGGATTCTCTCCTTCATTTTTACCTTGGCTAATGTAATTATGATGTGCCTTGGTGTGTTCCTCCTTGGGTCCAACTTCTTTGGGACTCTCTGAGCTTCCTGGACTTCCTGAAAGTCTATTTCCTTAGCCAGAATTGGGAAGTTCTCCTTTATTATTTGTTCAAATAGCTTTTCCACTTGTCACTCTTTCTCTTCTCCTTCTGGTACCCCTATTATTCGGATGTTGGAACATTTAAAGATGTCCTGGAGGTTCCTAATTCTTTCCATATTTTTTTCAATTCTTATTTCTTCATTCTTTTCTGATTGGATGTTTCTTTCTTCTTTCTGGTCCACTCTATTGTTTTGAGTCCCAGTTTCCTTCCCATCACTGTTGGTTCCCTGTGCATTTTCCTTCATTTCTCTTATCATAGCCTTCATTTGTTCATCTAATTTACGACCAAAATCAACCAATTCTGTGAGCATCCTGATCACCAGTGCTTTGAACTATGCATCTGATAGGTTGGCTATCTCTTAGTCACTTAAAAGTACTGCTTCTGAGGCTTTCAATTCTGTTTGAGCCATCTTTTTTTTCCTTTGGTCTGGTCACACCTGTTATGTATGAGGGGCGGAGCCTTAGGTGTTTACCATCTTGGCACACCCCAGTTGCTGGGTTGTGACATTGTATGTGGGGGCGGGGTCCAAGAGGGAACAATGGTGCTTGCTCTGCTCTCTGTTGGACCTCAGTCCCTTCTGCCACTTTCCCGGAGCAAACTGGGCCCCTCTGGTGCCAGTTCCCATGTGTGTGGGCTTGTGCACCCCATGGGACTTTCCAAAGACATCTCCTATGAGGCTGGGAGTCTCTCTCTGTGTCTCAACCCCCACAGGTGTCCTCAATCAGTGTCCCGAGGCTCTATTTCCCAGTGCTGTGATCCTGGGTTGCGCACAGTACCTTGCTTCACGATCCCTGCCTCACTGGGCCTGCTGGTTGCCACCCCTCAGCCGGGGTCTGCCAGCTGCCGCTTGCATGCTCAGGGTCCACCTGCTGCAGTCTTGCGCATCCTGGATGCCTTACACACCTGGACCCAAGGCTCTCTGCTCTCTGCACCGTGACCCACGCTTGGCTGCCCGACTGTGCCCCTCCTACTGGTCTGGATGAACGGGTCTGTTTTAACTTCTTGGTTGTCCGACTTCCATATAGTTCAATTTTCTGTCAGTTCTGGTTGTTATTCCGTTTGTAAATTGTTGTCCCTATCTTGGCTGTGCGAGGAGGCACAGTCTATCTACCTATGCCTCCATCTTGGCTGGAAGTCTTAAATTTACACAATTCTTATTTATGTCATCCAGATGTCAACTCAAGGTTTGGGTTGATGGAGAAGTTTTGTATTGCCATAATAACAAAGAATGATTTGGCTTTCTCTCCCTTATTGCCTAGGGCCTCCCTTTTCGTACCCCAAACATATTTTATGTAGAATAGTCCATAGTTTGCAAAGTGCATTACTTCAGTAGCTCAAAGAACAAGCAGAGGCTATGAAATGTATATCTTTCTTCTTCTTTCCCACTAGTGCCTGTGAGGGTAAGGGAACATATCCCCAGTAGTGTGAAATATGCTTCCTCCTTTAGAATTCAGAAACAGAAAAATTAGTTTGTGGTTTAAAAAAGAGTTTTTAGCCCTGGCTGGTATAGCTCAGTGGATTGAGCATGGGTATGCGAAGCAAAGGGTCGCAAGTTTGATTCCCAGTCAGGGAACATGCCTGGGTTGCAGGCCAGGTCCCCATTGGGAGACATGTGAGAGGCAACCACAGATTGATGTTTCTTTTCCTCTCTTTCCCCCTCCCTTCCCTTCTTTCTAAAGATAAATAAATAAAATCTTTAAAAAAAGTTTAAAAAAATCATTGTCACACTGATAATACTTGCTATGTATTGTTTACTATGGAAAACACTATGTGAAATATTTTATGTACATTATTTCATTTCATCCTCACAACACTATGTGTAGGTATTATTACAGTACCTATTTCACAGGTAAGGAAAGAGACTCAGGAAGGTTAAGTAACTTGTCCAAAGTCACACAGCTGGTATTTGAACACAGGTCAGTCTGACTTCAAATTCCATGAATTCAACCATACACTTTACTGTTTTTCTTGTCAGTGTTCCTTACTTAATCTGTATGATTTAATTAATTATTTTGCAGTGTGATATAGTTAAAATAATGGCTCTGGCATCAGATCTGAGTTTGAATCTGAACTTGTTCTCTTGCTAGTAGTTTGATCTTGGGCATACCTATATCATTTAAATGAATGAATGAATGAATGAATGAGTGAATAAACAATGCATTTTACAGGAATGTGGTAAGGATTAGATGTGAACATGCCCAGCACATATCAGATACTGGATGAAATTTTTCTCCAACTGTTCTTCCCTTGCTTATGTTGTTCACTTGCATTTGTCCAGTGAGATTTCAAATACATTAAGGACAGAGACCATGTCTTTGATTTCTTGTATAGCTTTAGAATCATACATAGTACTGGGCATATTATAGGAAAGCAATTAATGCTTTTTGTATTGATGTTTTTGTGTTTATGTAATCCTTTTATATTTTTATTTTTAACACTAAAAGGAAGGTTTTTTATTATATTACTAAATGTTTGAACTTGTAAAAGTGATCAAGTGCATTAATAACGCAGATTATTCTTTAAAGTATATGATATATACCTATTACATTGTGTATAGCCAAAAAATCTTAATAATTAGGAAATATTTTTCCACTATTAAAAACAATTATTCCATAAAGCAAAAAATCATTTGTTATTCAAGGAGTGAAAATGGGTGGCATTTCAACATGTATCTTTGTTGCTTCATTGTCCTATTTGTTAAAGGAGAGTAGCTCTAATTCCTAAAAGAATTGGTAAATGATGTAAGCACATATTTTACTAAAAACATATCAATACTAAATACACACCTGAAAAAATACTTTTCATGAATACTTAGGGAAATGTAACTAAAACAGAGAGCATGACAAACTTAGAGCTAATATTAATAAAAATTTAATGAATCAAGATTTCACTAGTGTGGGGAAATGTAACCTTCATATACTATGGGTAAGAATGCATAAAGGTATAATTAGTTTAGATCATACTTTGTGAGATTCTTCAAAAGTTAAACATTAAACTTATGAGACATGTTTGCACAGTGAACATTTATATAAAATTCAAATCAGTTAGATGGCTCCTCAGAAATATTTCTTCAGTGTCATTACACTGAATAAAACCATAATACATTCCCTAATCTCTGAACTTTTATACAGTATGAACTCTCTGGTTTCAAAAGTATATAGATTTATGGCTAAAGATTTCCCACATTCACTTCACTCTTGAAACCTTTAAGCAGTGTTAACTGTGGTTAAGGAATCCATGGCTACAAGGTAAAAGATTTCCCACATTTGATGTCCACATAAGGCCTATTTCCAGTGAACTCTCTCAAGAGAAGAAAAGAGAGATCAATAGAAAAAAAAATCCCACATTCACTGTGAGTACACTGTAAGGCCTTTATACAGAGTGAAAATTTTTATCATAATGGAGGTATTAGTGCTACAAGTAACAGATTTCTTACATTGTCTGCATACATAAAACCTTTCTCCTGTGTGAGCTCTCTGATTATAACAGAGGCCATGGGTAAAAGGTAAAAGATTTCCCAAATTTTTTGAACTTATGAAGACTTAGTGTGAATTCTCTGATATCAACGAAGGCCATGGCTAGTGGTAAAAGATTTCCCACATTCATGGCATTCAGAAGGCCTTTCTGCAGTGTGAACTCTCTCCTGATAATGGAGGTTATAGGTATGAGAAAAAAAGATTTCCCATATTCACTGCAGGCATAAAGTTTGTCTAGTGTGAATTCTGATGATAACAGAAGGCAGTGCTTCTGGTAAAGGATTTCCCTCATTCATTGCAATCATAAGGCCTCCCTTCAGTGTAAAGTCTCTTATGATTATGGAGTTTACTGCCACTGGTAAAAGATTTCCCACATTCACAACACATAAAATACTGTCTTCCAGTAAGGCAACCCTGGTCCCGAGCAAGTGTGTGGTCACAGCCAATGATTTTCTTGCATTGTCCCAAGGTATAATGATATTTTATCCTTTGAAAGGGTATTCCAGACTTAGAGATTTCATTTTCACTGCCCATGATGTGAATGGCCAGTTGCTAGAGATGTCCTGAGCTGACCAGGAAATGTTTTGCAACCTGACTTGAGGTACAAGGCTTCTAATATGATAGATGTAAATTCCAGCTCTTCCACATTGCTTATGAAACAATTATCTCTTGTGTGCTGTTCCTGGTGCTGGTGAAAATTCAGTCTGAAATGCAATCATTTTGCACATGCTCTGCATCTCAACAGTTTCTGGCTAAGTTATGTCCCCTGCTGTTCAACCAAGTGAAAGATGTCTCTCAAGGCTGGCCCACAACTATCACAGGAGTAGTGTTACAGAAACAAACCCCACACCTGGGGTCTTTCTGTACTATGGTTCTTCTTTGCCCACCACTGTGTTAGGAACTGTGGCTCTCAGTGTCAGAATTTGGTAAAAAGGAAAGAAACTATTTAATTAAAAGTTATACAGGTTTAGAATAATGATGGAATTCTACTGTTAAATCTCACTCCCTTTAGAAACAAAGATATGCCCATAAACACACAGGCCTGCTCTCCCTACTTTGCCCATTCAGTCCAGTCTCAGAGCATGCCAGTTAGAAGTACCACCTCCCCCCGCCAAAAAAAAACCAAAACAAAACCAAAAAAACAGAAGTCTGAAGCTCACTTCTCCCAGTTCTTCCCAGTAATCCATGCTTGGCTGGACAGGTTTTCCAAGGTTCCCAGCACCATCAGCTGTGTTGCTGTGATCTGCAGTTCTTAGTCCAAAATAATGTAGCACCTCCTCATGGCCCACCAGCTAGAGTCCTTTCATGCCTTTCCTTCCCACATGGACTCGCATTATTCCCCATTGTCTCACATTGTCCCTGTCTTACATGGTGGCCCACCTTTTTGTTTAAATCCCAGACTGGAACCTCCTCTATAAGTCCATTTCGGACTCCTCCCACAATCGGCTACACCTACCAGCACTCCCATGTTCTGTGCCTTTCTTGGCTGCCATAGTTAGTCTGGGCAGGGGTGGCCCTGTGGCATGGAGCGAACCATCTCCAAGCTCTCATGCAGGCACTGTAATGGGGGGTGGGGGAGCTGCCTTCCAGATGCATCATGGGTCAAAGTCATGCCTATCTCCCTGGCTCTGTGTAGGCTATGAAGCTAGTCTGTTGTTATTGATATACAAAATAACTCTTAATCCCTGTGCTCTTGTTTTTACCAGCCCCCAAGCTAGGCTTGTAGAGGGCCTTTGGGCCTCTCACCCTGTACCCCATGACAGTAGCTCTTCTGGGAAGAGAAAGCTGCTTTGGCATCCATTGCTTGTGCCACTTGTACAGAAACACTGTATTCAATGAGTGATTCTATATTCTCTGCTCCACACCAACAACCTTCACCAACTGCCATTCATCAATGTCAAACACCTGAGCCCACCCTGCCATGGTGGAGTCATGCTCCTCTTGTGATGTACAAAGGACTTCCAGTTGAGCCATTACATGGAATAAAGATGATACATGTCCTCAGCAGGCACCTCAGGGTGTCCTCTGCCATTGGACTCTGTGAGCTGAGCAGGGCAGGAGCAGCAGGAGAAGAGTGGACCCTGTCACAACCCCTGTGTGGGGTGCCTATGCAGCCTTGCTGAGCCTCACACATGTTGCAGTGACCACTACTCTCATGACTTCTTGACCTGACCCTATGTAATATTTTTAACTTTAATTTTTTATTGTTGACACTATTACAGATGTCCCCATTTCCTGCCCCCCTTTGCCCACCAGCTCCTACCCGCCTTCCCTCAGGTCATCACCACACTGTGCCTGTGTCTATGGTTTATGCATATGTGTTCTTTGGCTAATCTCCACCTTCTTTTATAGACTGACAGATCTCAGAGGGGATTGGGGTAGGAGGTTGAACTTTTAAAAAAATTGAACAAATAACTTTTGTTTCTTTCTTTTTAAAAAATATTTTATTATTTATTTTTACAGAGAGGGAAATGGAGAGAGAAAGAGAGGGAGACAAATGTTGAGTGGTTGCCTATCATATATGCACCTCCTCAGGAGACTGAACCCGCAACTCAGGCATATGCCCTGACTGGGAATCAAACAGGCAATCTTTTACTTTGCAGCATGGCACCCAACTAACTAAGCCACACTGATCAGGGCTTTCTTTCTTTTTTTTTTAAAGGAAATCTTTTGTATTAAAATTTGATACCCATAAAATATTTTAAGATATTTTTCTTCATCTTAGAAACATGTAATTAACTGGAGAAGTACTGTATATTGCTATGTATAATGTGCACCCATGTTTTTGGCCCAAACTTTCAATAAAAAATCTTTTGTTTTAATTTTTAAATTTATTTATATTTTGATACTTGTTTTTTGTCTTATAAAGGATTTTTAGCATTTATTTTTGAACATATTATGGTACACAAATTTACATAAAAATAATTACAAAATACAAGAACAGATACATTGTATTTCAGGTACTACCCATGTATCATGTGCATTCTTATTTTTCCCTCAAAAATTTGGGCAGAAAAATGTGCATTATACACAGCAAAGTACTGTACTATCTTGGTCCTTTGCCTTTCTAGTATGTGACAATAGTATAAGCTTGTTTCTAAATGCTTTAGCAATTCTTTTCTAATTTATAACAGGGAGGATGAGTAATAATTTTCAAGTCCTTTTTCAAAATAAGAATTAGTTTGTGGTTTGAGAATAACTTCAGAAATCCTTGGCTGGTCCATTTATTTTATGGCCATCTTTAGGGCATTAATAACAGTTGGTGTACTCAGAAGACTACTCAAGTTAAAAAAAACTAGTCAAGCTATTTGTTTGACTGAATTGTCTCTTTTACTAGGTAAATTGACAGGGTTTTAAAATCAAAGTTAGTAAGGGCATACATCTTGATATTTTAGCATCTTATGTTTAAACTACTATTCAAGACCTTTAAAGTGAGGCTAAGAAGCATGGAGGAGAGATTTAAAAAGCCCAACATATGTCTAAAACAAGCTCCAAGAGGAAGAACTAGAGAGAATGAGGGGGGAGGCCATTTTTAAAGAGATGATGATTGAGAATTTTCCAGAATTGATGAATGACATGAGTCATCAGATGCTGATGACATGAATCCTAAGAAGAATGAATAAAAATAAATCAGATTTCTAGACACACCATGGTAAATAAAAAAACTGCAGAACACCAAAGACAAAGAAAGCCCTTAAGATTAACTTGCTAAAGATCATGGAGCTAGTAAATGGTGAAACCAGTATTCAAACACATTTTTAATTATGAGTACCAGATCTTCTAATTATAGGCTCTCATTTACTGGTGAGGTAATTGAGGTGAAGAGATGGCAGAGATTTGTTTTGGGATCTTAATGGTAGTAGGTCTTGAAGTTACACTGGCCCCTTTACCTCAGAAGTAAGAGAATGCTCATTGTGAGTGGTAAGAGGAATCATGCTATACCTTGAAAACAATAAATCATGGATTTTAGACTGTTGTTTCCAGGGTGATCAGCAGACAGTACATAACACACTTAACAGGAACATCCAACACTTATGTAGTACTTACCACATGACAGACATTGTTATCAGTTTTTAACATAACAACCCATTTAATTCTTATACCAACACAGTGAGTTAGGAACTAGTTTTATCATGGTTTTCAGATGAGGAAATTAAGGTGCACAGTGATTTGCCAAGGTCACAAAACTAGTAAGTGCAAGAGCTGGATTCATACCCTAGGTCATCTGATTGCAGAGTCCTTAACCTTTACGCTATACTGCCTCTAGCTTAAACAAGATAAATCCTGTAAAGTCAGGAACTGTGTCTGTCTTGTTCACTGCTGTATTCCTAGAATCCAGTGCAATGCCTGGCACATAATATATACTCAATAAACATTCATTACATTAATGAAGTCATAAATAAATGAATAAACTTGGTTTGTAATGCATACCCAGTGTGGCTGTATGGACTGAACTGTTTCACAACCAGCTAGCTACTTAGTAATAGTGAAATTTCTTGCAAATAGGACCAGTTTGTTTCTTGTGATGGAAAGCACCTTGGCAGTTAGAGTTGTGCCTTAATGCCCTTTGCTCACATCAGCTTTGACTTGCAGGTGTGGTGATTTGCTTAAGAGGATCCCCTGGTTCTGAGTCCCACCTCTAAACTGTAGCAGAAACCTATGTGTCACTTGCTGATTTGTGACTGTTTGGGCTCAGAGGCCATAGGACCCTGGGTGGAGAAAGTCACAACTAGGATTTAAAATGTGGGTCTGTAATGCAAAGACAACAAGAAGCAGCTGGAAATTCTCCATATCCTGGGTATTCTCTGGGGGACTACTCAATCATGTGATCACAGAGCATGCAGATTCTTAGCATAATGAAATAATCAACATGCTTGTAACATAAAAGCATCTGAGAGGCAATGGGAAGCCATCTGTCTCTTAGCTCTGAGACAAAACTTGCGGTTAGTATTATATCTCTTGTGTTACAGATCCGTTTTGCTCTTAATTCAAACCAGAATTTTATTAAAACAGACTCCTAAAAAACTCTAACAGCCTAAATGGGTAATCACTCCCTTAAAAGTACCATCTTTGCTTTCTCCCTAGTACCCTTATGTGGCATTACACAGTTTTTAAAGTTTTAACAGAATGTATTTTCACTTACAAGATGGCAGAGACTTCCTTGTCTGCCTTATGCCTCAGAATACATCATACATTCACAATTTAGTCATTGGAATTTTCAGGTTGATAGTACAACTGGATATAAATAATATATCAATAACTGTTTAATATGATCATGCCTACTCAGGACTCCTGGTCTGAGCACTTAGCTTGAAGTGATGGGTCTCTACAGTAATTGGAAAAAGACTACTGTAATAATGCAACTGGCTGTGTTAATCTTCTACACTGAACAAACCAGTTTTCTTTTTTCAAATTTTTACCCCAACTAGTTGTTTTGGCATTCTGTGTTGGGTTGCCTTCAATAAAACCTGTCTACAAGTTGGTCAAACCAGTACAAACAGTGAATTATTACAAGCCATGACCCTGTTGCAGGTATTGGCACTGTTGTCCTCTCTTTATCAGAAATAGAAGGATTTGACCATTCAATCATGATAAAAAATGTAATAAAGTATGTAATAAAAATGTAATAAATAAAACAGAAATGTGGTCAACACAAATGATTTTCCTCACTAAAATGTGACTATTTGTCAAGGGTGTAGTTATCTAAGAAATCAATTATGTGGGAGGCTAATTGGTAATAATATACTCATCTTTTTCTAAACTAGATGATTTCAACTAGGTTTGGGAATGATTAGGAAAATTCTCCTTCTGCTCTGAATAAACTCTCTAATTTGTGTCTATCACCACATAATACCAAAGCAAGAGCTGGTGATCTTTTGGTGTTATGAAATATTCTTACTCATAATTATTATTAACTGAAGAGAGCTGGATCTACTTTCTTTTTTCTGGATTTTTCTTACCAGAACATGATTATTCTGCTTTATTGTGTATATAACTAAATAATGGATAAATCAAAGATATGGAAGAATTATCTTTGATTGAAGGTTGTAAAAGTGCTATAAATACATGTGTAGACACCCCCCTTTTTAACTTCCATCTCTGTATCATTAATATATTTATTAATGAGGGCTCTGTTCACATATCTATTATCAACACTCATCATTTTTGTGTTTGAATCAAGGTCTCCTGCCTTCATTAGTGTCATTAATGCCTGTCAGCAAATGATAATGTAGGAGACTCTCACAAATTTATATGCATTCCCAGAGTGGAGACCTAAACTCAGTCAGTATCCTTGCATGACAGCAGCTGTAACAAATGGCCATCCTTCCCAGGAGAAATGTAAACAGGTTTCTAATTAATGCATTTACCATTAACCTTTGTTTAGTCTTTAGTCATAGCATATTCATTATATTTGGACACCAAATATGATGTTGCTATGGAAATGAGGTATTTGTTCAGTGTCCTTAGATCTGCATGACTGATTGAGTTATCTACCTATTTCTCTCAGTACTTTACTGGATATCAGAGGGTATTTGGATAACCTTGGATAAGTTCCTACTTTATTACCCACCCTCGAGTGTAAATTGCATAATAGTTAGCAGTTTACTTAAATGCAATGAAAATCAGCCCTTGGTGTGCATGTGAGAGGGTAAGGGGAATAAAGTTCGAAGTTATTAAGGAGGAAAGGGGAAAATTCTTTTATGAATTACAGTGGCAGGGCATTTAAATCAAAACTAGAAGTTCATTGCTGCTGAAAGTGTGCGATAAAGACTTTGATGGTCAATTTCCTTCCCTCATATCCATAAAGTGATCAACAGTTCTCAAAGAAAGATATAGTAGGACAACCTTTTCTTCTTTTAGCTGGCAGTTCTAAATTTCCTAAATCCTTAAATAAAAGCTTCAAATAAAGAATGGGGACATCAAAAAAGCCTAATTATGACTTCTTTGTTGACCATGTTATATGTTGACCATAAATAGCATTTCTTACCATAGCTCATCCATTCATTTACTTAAGAACATTTATTAAGCAACATTTGGGGCCAGGCACAGTGCCCATTTGGGATACAGAGATTGAAAAACATAGAGCCCTCTCTTGAAGAAACTCAGGAGACAAACTAACAATAAAGTATGGTTATCATTAGGAACATAAGTGCTATGATAATTTTATGTCCAGGATGGTATGTTAGCATAAAGGGATTCTTATGGAAAGCCTAGGGAAGGTTGCTCAGAGAAGATACCATTTGAGCTGAATCTTAAAGAATAAGCAGGATTTTTAAAAAGAGAAAAGGAGGAGACATATGCCAGGTAGAGGGACTAGGATGTGCAAGGGTAAAAACACATTAAACAATGTGCTGTGTTTATAGAATGGTAAAAAATTCAAGGTGACTAGAGCAATGTCTGTGTAGGGAATAGGCTATCAGGAGGAGTGATGGGAGATGTTAGATTGTATAAGAAGTAGATGGGAGCTAAAACAGGGAAAGAAGGGCTTAAATTTAAGAGATATTTCAGAAATGTAATTAACAGGACTAATGACTAAGAAAATGTAAGGAAAGTGATAATTAAGAGTCAAGATTTCTTATGGTTACCTTAATTTTAGAGATACTTGAAAGCTATGTTACTATGGTAGTTATCAGTGTGCTAATGGAGAAACTGAGGCATGGGAATTATATAATTTGTATAATTAAATTGTGATAGTTAAATTGCTATTGTGTAAAGGGGAGCTTCTAAACTAAAATATTTATAGTTTTTAAAGATTATTTGACTGTGTCTTCCTGTGGTAAATTGGAATGACTCTAAACAGTGCTGTTAGGTTGGTGATCAATTTTGTTATGACAATGAGAAAATGTCAGTTAAAATGGGCTGGAGGATTGGGGCTGGGAGTGTGGGTTTGGACATGATCTTGTCTACAGGGAACCATTGGAGCACCTTTGGCTGAGAGTAAGACAGGTGAGTAAAGGCTTTAATGATTTGCTGACCTACAGTGTCCTCATGAGATGGAAACAAAATTAAGACAGTAGCCAATGATTCAGGAAGGAGAACTCCAAAAGAATTTGCAGGTGAATAAGCATACCTCTTTGACCCCAGGGCATAAAGGTTGAATGCATGGTACTGACAAGGCCTGAGGATCAGTCTATACAGTAAAACACACTTTTAGGACAGTGAGAAGAGAAGATTTTTAAAAAGAACTTTTACTGAGGTATATATGCAGAAGAGTACACATATCATAAGAATACAGCTTGATAAAATTTCAAAAACTTAAATCTAGCCATAACCACTTTTTTAAACATTATTGTTTTGGATTCATAGAGTACTAACTCTTTGGGGGCCATGCTGAGTCACATGACTTAATTCATCCTAGTATATCCCTCATTTTGGAGGACTATGGCTGGACTTTGAGTGCTGGGGTGTTGTATAGTAGGAACTAAAATGGGATTTGGTGTCAGGAGACCTGGGTTCCTGGATCCAATAAAATGTTGCTATGTGACCTTGGGCAAATCCTTTCACATATCAGTCTTCATATCCTTATCTGTAAAATGTAGTTGATGACATCTCCTGTGTTATCTAGAGGGTCCAATATAGTTACAGTTGTGAAAGCATCTTTGAAAAATTTAGAGTGTCATTTTCCCAGTGCCTAGCAGAGTACCTGCAACACAATGTTCTTGAATGTGTAGAAGAATATCATAAATTTCAAAACTGTTTGCTTAATGGTATTGTAGGGAAACTCACTTTAGATGCAATATGGCTCCAGCAGCAAAGGCATCTGGGAAATGTACTCTTAGCTGTCCATAGCCTCAGGCTTGGCTGACTACCCAGGAAATGAATGGTGCTGAAAGATAAACCTCAGATCCCCAGGAAGGAGGTTAAATATTGTAGAGTGTGACAATTGCCCAATGTTATTTGTTAATTTAGGAATACATTGTTTTTTTCTGGTGGTCTAAGAGACTACCCACCATGTGGTTTTACTATTAGCCCCCAATAAAAAAGGATCCTGTCCTGGGGTGGGGGATGCATGTGGTTTCTTCCCAGTGGACACCATTGGGAGCAGCTGCTTTGCCTGTGTATGTAAGTTTCTTCTATTAAAACTGTTATGAATTTAAATAAGGCTACGTGTCAGTTCTTTGGAGTTGAACCTGAATATAGACTTTTTGGGCTTTTCCCCAAGAGTATGAAAGGTAATTTGACCTAATGCTCCCCTAAGGCCACCTTTAAGAGAGACTACCTCATGAACATTAAAGTCAATTCAGTCACCCTGAATCTTTCAGCTTTAGAGTTCTCTTTGCTTAAAGGGAATATGAATAAAAATACAACAGATTCCCATTGTAGGGAATCAGGCTATAGTCATGATAGGACTATAGCCTGGGATGCCTGGGCATGTTTTTCTGTTCACCTACAGCATTCCCCTGTGACCACTGAAATTTATCTGTAATACTCTGTAATATAATGTTTAGATAGTTGCTAGGCCCAGTTGTCTCCATGGAGACAAGGGTAGATTTGTGAGTGGGCTAGTTATTCCAAGTGACTAACTACAGCAGTTTATCCAACTTTCTCTCTCTCTCTTTAAAATTTATTTATTTATTTATTTATTGCAGTTCAGAAGTCTTGAAAAAGCCTACTGTACTACATGATTTGTGTGGAATTCACTTTCTAAAATAACCTTCCTTCCTGAATTTAGTTTACTTTGCCTTGGGGAGAGTGCAATTTGTTTATAGGAATTATTGCTTCTTGGCTGCAAATACTTTATTGGTAAAATGAAACATTCACATATAGGAGGCTTTCCAAGCTCCATTGCCCAGCCCCTCCTAACTTTAACATGTTCAGTGAACAAAGGCAAATGAGAAATGTGCTTGATTAAGAATTACCCCAGTATGCAAGGCATTCTAGAGCCTGAAAGTCTTTCCCTCATTAGAGTAAAGCAATGGACTGAAGCCATAGTCCCCCATGGGTTCTCCATCTAGCTGAGCTCGTTCTGGTTGGGAGAATGTGGCTTATTTATGGTGGTGCTTGACATAACTGAAGCAAGAGAATATAGGGCAACTTCTCTCCATAACAAATCTGTCTGCAAAAGTGGGAAGCTGACACCAGGTGATGCCATCAAAACAGGCTTTGGCTTTCAAAGTTAGCCCTTCACTCCTGGCCCACTATCTTCTCTTTTCCTTCTCTCAGACTTACTTTGATATTTTCACTAGAGGTAGAACAAGTTATGACACTCTTGGATCCCAATTACCCTTTGCCTTCAGTTTGAATATGGGCAGGCTGAGTTTGGGAGAGTGAAGTTCAAGGGTCTGAGAGTTTTGATAATGTTTTATAATGGAATCAAAGTTCTATTAATCCCAGTAATTTCAAATTTGCAATAACTCAGATGAGTGACCCAAAAGTTACGTTTGTTCTGCAGTGTATTAAGAAAGAGCTTTATTGTAGAAACTGTTAAATATGTGTGAAAAATATTGAGAACAGTATAATGAACCTCCATATAATCATCATTCAACTTCAATATGTATTACCATTTTACCGATATTAACAAAACTTTTCTTCATGGAAAATTTCACCTTGGTTTTATGTTGGACTGTTTACTGCTCTTAAGACTTTAGACTATTTTAAAAATGTAAATATTTTAGTTTAGATGCTCTTCTTTACATAGCAGTAATTGATGTATCAATTACAAATAATTCCTAATTGTTAATTAAATAAGTCTCTCCAAGCTATTCTGGGACAACATTTTCTTAAAGCATTTTGAGACCAGCTTGAGTTGTTTTTCTTTGAGGGTAATAAAACTGTTTCTTTTAAATTATCCTATGGTTTGGATTTTTCCCTGGTTCACACTGACCTTATCCTTACCATCTTTCCTAGGTAATATTAACTACCAAAGGAGGCTGATAAATCTAAGACATAAGGAGTTTGCAGCCCTGGGTTTTGTGTAGCAGCTGAGCTCTTCCTGTGGAGGCACAATCACTTAAAGGCTAATATTTCTGGCTGGATCACAAGAAGCCATTGGCTCATTTGTCCATGCAGAAACAAAGATGAGTGTGAATGAGGCCTAAACGAGATAGTGATTGTCCATTAGCCCTCTAAGAAAGGACTGAGTCATACTGTTCAAAGAGCAGTAAATCATTCTGGATTGTTGGAGTGTGTGATTCACTTCCAAGTGGCTTGGATTATCAGCATTATTATTTCTCTGCTATTGACCAGGCTTATTATACTTTTTGTGAAGCAAGACAAATATGCTTGAAAGCACTTGAAAGTGCTTGAAACTTTCCAAGCTCCTAAAAATTTATACACAACCTTGTATAAGTGCTTGGTCTATCTGAGGCCCATCTCTGGGTGCTTCAGAGCTATTAACTTCTTTTTAAAAACATTTTATTTCTTTTTAGAGAGAGGGGAAGGGAAGGAGAAAGGAGAGAAGCATCTACCTGTTGCCTCTTGCATGTCCCTAGTGGGGGCCTAGCCTGCAACCCAGGCATGTGCCTCTACTGGGTATTGAACTAACAATCTTTTCATTTGCAGGATGACAGCCAACCCACTGAGCCACACCAATCAAGGCAGAGGTGTTAACTTCTTGCTTATAGAAGAGAAAATGTGACTTCCCTTCTTCTGCTTTCTTAGTTTAGTGGCATAAATAAACTAGGGGGGGGGATATTTTGTCAGCTCATTTGACTTTTCCAGAATTCCACTTACTCTGGCTATCACAGGCTGCTGTATCACTGTCATGAGTATCTGTTCATGATATAGTCTTTCCTGTAACTCAGCTGGGCAACTGCTCGGCTAGCTGCCTGCTGAGCAGCCCAGCAGCAAGGGATAGACAAGAGTCACACACAGTAACTATGTTGTTCACTCAGCTTTTATTGAATGCAGTTTCACTCAAAGTAGAACATCAACATACATCAATATCCTAACTACACTCTAACAGTCTAAGGGGAATGTAACATACACACACAGCAATCAATGGGGGATAATGAACCCTAGTCCCAGAGACTCAGTCTGCAGGTCCGAGAGACAGCATGGTGGGCAAGGGAGTTGTCAGTGTCTTGCAAGGAAGGATCTCTGGAGCCAGGTGGGCAGCAGGGCAGATGAAGGCCTCAGTCCAGCAGGGAAGAGCCTCCAGATCATCATGGCATGGAGCAGCACTCTTGTGTGTGGAGCTCAGCTTTCTCAGCAGTGGCTTGGAGCCTGCCTCAGTTATACTTTGAAAGTGGTATACTCCACCCTTCTGGGTCTTTTTGATAAATGTCTTGGCACCCCTGATGCCAAGTGTGGAATTTGCCCAGAAGCCTATCTATGATGTCTTTCAGCCTGTCAATGCCAGGCAGGTTCACTCTAGATTTGGGCAGATGGAAGAAAATCCACAGAGTCATGGGAATGCTGGACATGCTTTTATGCAAGGGTGGGGTGATCCACACATGCTGTGTGTCACACAGCAGGAAGCCTCAACTCCCTTATATACTACATGTACACAAAGCTGGCAGAGTGCCAAAATATTGTATAACACAGTGTGATTCTACACATGTGGGCCCACACAATATTATGGGAATACAATTTATCAGACTCAATCTCAAGGCTATAAGAACACTGCTTATCTTAGTTGCCCAGACACCTAGGTGAAGGAGCCTGACTGACTCCATTTACCCTACATATGGGTGGTCCTGCTCTATAAACATGGCTACTCTGACCATATGTGCAGATATCTTAGGGGTGTGTCCTTGCCAGATATGTCTGCTCTGACCACGTGGGCAGATAGGTCTCCTTGTCAGATGTGTTTACTCTGACTTAGGTAATTTTCTCTTGAACCAAAGTGTCACAGCTGATGGACAGCCATTTTAGTTAGCATAAGTGACTCCACTTTGTTTTATATACTTCATGCTATCTTAATTGGACCAATGCCATTTTATTGGTCCTGCTCTCCACAGTCACATTTCTAATAGTGTCAGCTTTCTTCCCCCAGCATAAGGGATGAAAGAACTGTGGTCTTCCTCCACCCTTCTGGAAGGAAGAACTTTGAGTTAATTATAATACTTGACTGTAAAACCCATTCACAAATCTCAAGGTGAAAATCTGCTTCCTGCAGGCCCTGGGTATAATGGGATATATAATTGGAATCTCTTGGGTTTGAGTTAGTGTGGCTGCAAATCAATTAAGCTCAGCACTTTGAATACCATTTTCCCTCATCCAGGTGAAAAAGAATCCCAAGTGCAATGTGAGTTTGAAGGAAAAAAGCATCTGTGTAAACTGGGTCTTGAAGGGTCCTCTAGGTAAGCCCTATATTTTCTAAGACCTTTATTTTGTAGAGATAAATTATTCTCATTGCTCCCTACCCTCTCATCTTTTCTCATATTTGATATTGGCTGAATTTGGAAGACAAGGATATCAATAAGAAACATGTAATTCCTTTCTCTTTGTATGGGCAAGTCTTGAGGTAAGAGCACTGCTCAACTGAATGCTTGCTAGTCTTTTTTTTTTTTAAGACTTTGACTAAAATGACTGTTGGTTTCAAAGCTTTCTTTTACAGCATCTATCTGTTTAGATCTCTTGAAGGGCTCTATTGTTTCAATGTGGCAATTGTTCTCTGTCTTTGAAAGATATTTTTAGGTCCTCAGGCCCAGAAACTTATTTCAGGAACTAGAAAGGGAGAGGGAAGAAATATCGAGAATGAGATAGATAGTCCTTTGCTTTTATTTTTAAGGGCTGAGATTCTCTTCTGTTTATTTTTCTCTCCATTTTCTGGAAATCTCCAAAGGGTGGCTGGGGACCTCCTGAGGAGGATCAGGCCGTGCCTCATCCATGTACTTCTTATTTGCCCACATCAAGTGCTGTCTGTTGCTCACAGTGTGCCTTCTACTTCTTCCCTCCCTCCCACTATCTAGGATGAATCAACATGTCCCCATCTGTCCCATTGTGTATCACAGTCCCTCTGAAATGAAAGAGACATTTGGAAGTTGTATTTGTTATTTGTTTTCTGGAAGGAACTTAGTGCATCAGTGTACATTGGCTGGTGTATGATTTATTGGTGGTGGTGGAGGAATATCCCTAAAGGAAGGATGCTTCTATTAACTTCAGGGCCTCTTTCATTTATTATATGCCATGCTTTAGTGTTAATAAGTAAGTTTGCTCTCTTTGAGAGCAATACAACACTGTTTTCTTATTTTTCCTCCAAACTGTAAGAGTTGATAGTTGTTTATATAGGGGGTTGGGGGATGAGAGAGGAAAGTAAAGAAATCCTGAAGTTCTTTTAATGAAATCAAACCCATTGATTTTCCATGGTTAGTATTAGATGGAGGATTTCCATGTTGGGTGTGCCAGCTGGATCTTAGAACCCTCAATTTCCTTTCTCTTAGGAGATCTCTTATTTTCTTTGGATCTCTCTTACCCTTACATTGGCCTGAATCTTATGTTCTCAAAAGTGGTTGGAAAAAAAAAGTGGTTGAGAAGTCTTGATTGTGGTTCCAATCCTCTCACTAACTAATTATTTGGATGTTTCCTCTGTATGCTCATCTGTAAAATTCATGCGGTGACATAAATTACAGATCTCTTAAGATCTGAAATCAGGTTTCCTGGCTTTCTGGTTCCAAACTCATGAGCCATCTGATTATGTCTGGTGGAAGGCATCACTGAGACCCTAGAGACTAGTCCAATAGGTATTCTGTGTCATTCATGCAAGCAGTGAGGACTTTTGAGCTTGCTTTCTCTGTTTCTGGGCTGTAATATATAAAAAGCAGAACAAATTCTTTCAGGCCCCTAACTATAAACTTAGTTTTCTGAATGAAGAACAAATAACCTAGTTTCAAAGTATGTATGTATGTATGTATTCTAGAGAGGGGGGAAGAGAAGGAAAAAGAGAGGGAAAGAAACTTCAATGTGCAAGAGAAACATTGATCCTTTGCCTCTTACACGCCTCCAACCAGGGACCTGTCCAACAACCCAGGCATGTGCCCTGACTGGAAATGAACTGAACCAGTGACTTTTCAATTAGCAGGATGATGCCCAACCCACTGAGCCATACCAGTAAGGTATGGCTTAACCTAGTTTGGGAGGAAAAGGAAAAGTATATGTGGTCTAAGAGTGTGAATCAGATTCTTTGGGGAATGTTATTCCAAGGTGAATGTCTAAGCTCAGCACCGCTAAGATGAATAGGAACTCAGAAATCACTGTGCTTTCCTTCTGAGATTGGGTAGCTTCACATCTGGGAAGTCCTGGGAAGAGGGAGTCCTCATTCTAGGCACATTGGGCCCTTTCCATGTGATACCACTTGCTCTATCAGAGTTGTGGAATAAGTAGAATTGAATTAGGAAAGGCAGGCTTAGAAACATTGATTTAGTGGCACCTGCCTTTTGTTTCCACAACACATTATGTTCAGCACTTTCCCACTGCCTTGGGGTTATTGGATGACTATATCTCCCTTGTGTTGCCCATGAGCTCCTAGAGTTCCTAGAACAGGAGCAAGTGTCTTAGGCACCTCTGCAACACCAGCCTCTAGCTCAGGACCTGGCACACAGTGGATGTTAGATGAATATCTTCTGAAAAAGCTATGATTATCCAAGCTGGAATCACACAGCTCCCATAGCATCCTGCACTTCCTTTCATCTGTCAGAGTACTGATTACACTATATTCTAGGTGCAAACTGACTTATATCTCTGCTCCAGTACCTTGAGGCTAGAATTGTGTATTTCTTTTCTACCACGGTGACTGGTACAGAGGAGGCACTAAATAAATATTTGATGGATATATAGATGACTTTATTTTTGAAAAAAATCCAAATGTTATGTGGTAATCCTTCCCTCCTATCTTGTGTGACTCCTAGAAAATCACCTTTAACAGTATTTTGCTAAATATTTTGTTCTTGTCATTTGTTTAATCCCTATTATTTAAGAACCTATTACATGCCTACATTGTACTAGGAGCAGTCCCTATACAGAGATGAGTCAGACAAATCCTGCCTTGTCAAGAAAGTTTTTATAGGTAAGGAACCCCCAGAATTAAAACAATGTCACTGTAAACTAAAAGCAAAATCTTAATGCAAATATGGGGATTTTAATCCTAAATCAATTTAGAACTACACGTGAGATTTCCCTCTTTTCCATTCTTTCCTCCCTGTATCCTATTGCTGGTTGTTTTTATACATCTCCCTATCTCTTGTGTGTTTGCAGCCTTCATACTGGAAGTGGCAGTGTTGCAGCCTCTAGCTGCATTAGCAGCCTGGAGTCTTTCTGCTGAGAACTGCAGTGTCAGCTCTCATTGAGGACTGTTCATTTATGACACTATCAAGCTAAATTCATGCCTAACACTTTTAATGGAGACTTGCTAGTAATGCCACCCTCTTTCATCTTATAACTTGATTAGGCAACAGAGCTGATTAGGTAAGTTTTTTCTTCTTATAAGGATGTTGTTTATTTCAGCCATGCAATCTGGGAAAATTTTTCAGTGGTTGTTGCATAGCATTTGCATTGGTAGATACTTCAATTATGTTTTGTGTTGTTTTATGTCTTATAAGACTAACTAACAATTATCCTAACAGATAACATTGTCATTTCTATGTCCTGTCCCTAGAGAATATGAACTCTCCTCAATTAGAGATGGTAAATTCTGGATTACTTGTGTTTCTGAAAAGGTTTCCCAGATATTCTGGGCGTAGTCTCGTATTGATTGGAGTAAATGCTAGCTGCTATAATAGATAAACTCTGAACTCTCAGTGGTTTAAACCAATAAAGTTTCTTCCTTATTTATGTCACTTCTTCAAGTGGTAATCCAGGGACCTAGACTCCTTTCATCTTATGACTCTGATATCTTTAACATGGCATTTCTAAGGTTGCTCTAGGGTTTACCTTTAGTCTAGCCAGCTGTAAGTAGAAAAGAACATGGAAGATGTTATATAGGAGGTTTTTTTTTAATGGGCCAAGATTAGAGATATTTTATATCACTTTGGTCCATATTGTACTGGGAAAAAATCAATCACATTGATAGAACTAACTATAAAGGAAATGGTAAATATGGCCTAGATATATGCCCAGGAGGAAAGGGAGACCTGTTTTCATGAACACATAATGTCTGTATTAAGTATCCCCATGGAGACCACTAGAAAACTAAACCGTTTCTGCCACTGAAGCAACAGAGCCACTGGGCAACAGATATATTATTTCCCACTCCTGTTGCCTTTTGAGATGTGCTCTTAGCTATTATTATATGGGAAGAGTTAAACCCTAACCTAATTGGTTCTAAAAGATTATGGAGGTAAAAAATAATTCACTGAGTACCATTGTGGGGAATGGAATGCTAAATCTTTAAAGAAATTTACATCCCTGCAGTTTTTCTTTAACTTTTCCTCACAGGTTTGCCTAGACATGAATATAAGGGCATCTCCCTCTGGTTCTTGCTGAAAGGAGACACCTAGTTCTGTTCTAAAGCATCAGAAGTCCATGATAAAAACCTATATGTGACATCAGAATTATAGCTGAGAAGATATTAACCAAGCAATCAACATGTGCCAAGTACTTGCTGGGAGCTGGGGATATAAAGATGAATAAGACAGCCAAAAACAGGAATGAGATATCTTTTTTTTCTCTGATAATATTGCCAACATTTTAAAGGCTGACAACAGCAAGTGTTGGTAAGGATGTAGGGAAATGACAACTCTTGAGCACTGGTGATGGGCCTAAAAGTTGGTACAGCTACATTGGAAAGCAATTTTTGAGTATCCTTTATTTTTTAAAAGATTTTATATATTTATTGTTAGAGAGAGGGGAAGGGAGTGAAAAAGGGAAAAAACATTGATGTGTGAGAGAAACAATGATCAGTTACCTCTTACACATACCCAACCAGGGACCTAGCTCACAACCAAGGCATGTGCCCTGACTGAGAGTTGAACTGGTGACCTCTTGGCCCATGGGATGATGCCTAACCTCCTAAGCCACACCAGTCAGGGCTGTCTGTGTTTGTTAAACTAAAAATTCATATGACTTACAATCTAGTAGTTCTATTTCTAGATCTCTTTATTGAAGTAACACTTATACACTAAGATATGTAGTAAAGCATGATTGTTGTAACTTTTTGGTAATAGCAAAATCCTGGAAACAGCCTGATTGCCTATAAATAGGGGAAAGGTTAAATAAAATTAGGTGTATCTATATAATGGTTTATTAGACTGAAGTTAAAGGGAATTAACCAGATATATATATCAACATGGATATATTTCAAAAATATTTTTGAATGAAAGAAATGGCAAAAAGATGTACACAGCCCCATAACATTTGCAAAATGAGGTATAAAGTAATATATATTTTATATTAATATATCTGTAAATGTATAAAAACAATTGGACATATATATATATCAAACTCATCTTAGTGTTTGGTTATCTTTGGAAAGACAAGGAGGTAGTAGAGCATGGAGTGGAGGTCAAGGGGCTTTTGGCTTAACCTATAATATTCTATTCTGAGACAATGAGCAGTATTTTCATAAAGTATTATTATTTTTAAAAATGTATTTTATTGATTATGTTATTACAGTTGTCCCATTACCCCCCCTTTATTCCCCTCCTCCCTGTGCGCCCCCTCCCACCCACATCCCCCCTTTAGTTTATGTCCGTGTCTCATAATTTTAAGTTCTTGGCTTCTACATTTCCCATACTATTCTTGCCCTCCCCCTGTCTATTTTCTACCTACTATCTATGCTACTTATTGTACCTTTTCCCCCTCTCTCCACCTCTCACTCCTCTGTTGATAACCCTCCATGTGTTCTCCATTTATGTGGTTCTGTTCCTGTTCTAGTTGTTTGCTTAGTTTGCTTTTGTTTTTGTTTTAGGTGTGGTTGTTAATCATTGTGAGTTTGTTGTCATTTTACTGTTCATAGTTTTTTCTCTTCTTTTTCTTAGATAAGTTTCTTTAACATTTCATATAATAAGGGCTTGGTGATGATGAACTCCTTTAACTTGACCTTATCTGAGAAGCACTTTATCTGCCCTTCCATTCTAAATGAAAGCTTTGCTGGATAGAGCAATCTGGGATGTAGGTTCTTGCCTTTCATGACTTGGAATACTTCTTTCCAGCCCCTTCTTGCCTGCAAGGTCTCTTTTGAGAAATCAGTTGATAGTCTGATGGGAACTCCTCTGTAGGTAACTGTCTCCTTATCTCTTGCTGCTTCTAGGATTCTCTCCTTCATTTTAATCTTGGGTGATGTAATTATGATGTGCCTTGGTGTGTTCCTCCTTGGGTCCAATTTCTTTGAGACTTTCTGAGCTTCCTGGACTTCCTGGAAGTCTACTTCCTTTGCCAGATTGGGAAAGTTCTCCTTCATTATTTGTTCAAGTAAGTTGTCAATTTCTTGCTTTTCCTATTCTCCTTCTGGCACTCCTATGATTCGGATGTTGGAATGTTTAAAGATATCCTGGAGGTTCCTAAGCCTCTCCTCATTTTTTTGAATTCTTATTTCTTCATTCTTTTCTGATTGGATGTTTCTTTCTTCTTTCTGGTCCACTCCATTGATTTGAGTCCCAGTTTCCTTCCTATCGCTATTAGTTTCCTGTAAATTTTCCTTTATTTCACTTAATGTAGGCTTCATTTTTTCATCTAATTTGTGACCAAATTCAACCAATTCTGTGAACATCCTGATTGCTAGTGGTTTGAACTATGCACCTGATAGGTTGGCTATCTCTTTGTTGCTTAATTGTATTTTTTGTGGAGCTTCGATCTGTTCTTTTGTTTGGGCCATTTTTTTTTTGTCTTGTCATGCCTATTATGTAGTGAGGGGTGGAGCCTTAACTATTTACCAGGGCAGGGTAACCCATGTTGCTGGGTTGTGATGCTGTATGTGGGGCAGGGGTCTGAGAGGGAACAATGGTGCTTGTTCCACACTCTGACAGATTTCAATCACTTCCCCTGCTTCCTGCAAGCAAATTGGGTCCTTCTGGTGCTGATTGCCATGTGGGTGGTTTTGTGTACATCCTGGGACCCTGTGGGTCTCTCCAAGGAACTCTCCTGTGAGGCTGGGAGTTTCTCCTAGCACCTCAACCCCCACAGGTGTTTTTAATCAGTGTTTTGAGACTTTATTTCCCTGTACTGGGACCCTGGGTTGCGCGGTCTGTCTCGCTCCCCAGTTTCGGCTGGTTTATCAGTGTGGGAACATGGGGCCCAATGTGCCGTGCCCCTCTACAATCTGCCTCCCTACTGGGTCCGCCAGCTGCCACTTTGCATGTCCAGGGTCTGCCCACTGCCGCCTTGGGCACCTGGGGTCTGCCAGCCACCGTACCTCGAGTCCTTTCTGTCTTGGCTCCCCAACTCCGCCCCTCTTTCCAGTCTGGATGAATGTGTGTACTTTAACTCCTTGGTTGTTG
Source organism: Phyllostomus hastatus (assembly GCF_019186645.2). Classification (NCBI taxonomy): domain Eukaryota; kingdom Metazoa; phylum Chordata; class Mammalia; order Chiroptera; family Phyllostomidae; genus Phyllostomus; species Phyllostomus hastatus. Next base: position 12,833,818 of record NW_025333984.1, on the reverse strand, counting down.
GACTTCCATACACTTTAATTTTCTGTCAGTACTGGTTGTTTTTTGTTTTTAAATTGTTGTTGTCCTTATTTTGGTTGTGCAAGGAAGCAGTTTGTCTACCTATGCCTCCATCTTGGCTGGAAGTCCCCCATAAATTATTTTTAAGGGAAATAACTAGAAAAAGACTGAAAACAAATAGAAAAAGACTGGAAGCAAAAGTGCCAAAATGTCAGTAATGGTTACTTGTGGATGTTAGAAACATGGGTGAACATTGTATTATTCTTTGTGTGTTTCTATATATTTTTAAATTACCAACAGAAACAACCACAATATCCCATTGTTTATGACTTCAAGGAGCTTGCTGTCAAATGGGGGAAGACAGGCAGGCAAACAAAGATGTAAACAGGTAAAAAGTTTAGGGTGCAGAGGGAACACAGAGGAGAGGCTTCTAACCTAGAATTAGGGGTTCAATAAAAACTTCTCAGAGAATATGCTAATGATTTAGGCCCTGAAGATCAAGTAGTATGAGCTTTCTAGGTCAAGGAGATGTAATCTGTGGATCAAAGCCAAGAACATAAGCAATGAAGAAAAGATAAAGAGCAGCATGGGGGATCCAAGATGGTTGCAGAGTAGGTAGAAGCTCTATCCACTTGCTACCAGACCCAGACTGGTCTTGCAGCTAAACCATGGAACAGTGAAATTGAAAATCCAATGGAGAGTGAGTGAGAGCATGTGAGAGTGTGTGTGAGTGCATATGTGGATGAGAGTGCAGGGAGTGTGCATGAGTGAGAGATTGCCTGCCTGCCTACTGGGCACTCAAGATCAGGTGACCTGGGGTCTCCTAGCAGAGTAACTGCCACCAATGTTGCCCAAACTGGCACTTCTGGCTGTGTAGATTTGGGGTGGCTGTGGATTGGCTCAGGAGCCATGAACTCTGGGGGAAGAGAGAGATGGCTGGGGAGGTGCTGGCTACAGAAACAGCATCATGGCCACAGACCCATCTGAGGCTGAGAATCTCTCAAGGGAGTGGGGACAGCAACCGTCATCACCTCGTGTTATAGTATCACTGCAGGATTGTTTCCAATGCCATCTGGGAGAGATCCAGAGAGAAACTATATCTAAAACTGTCAGAGGCTCTGGAAGGCAGTGGCCAGCCCTGACTGAGAGACTTTGTGATTTTGGGGCAGGGGGAGTGTATGGAGAATAGGCCCCCCAGGGCTCAGGGCTACAGCATGAGGGCCACACCAAAACTCTTTTAAAAGAGGGGCTGAGAAAAGACGCAAGACTTGGTAGGGACCTAGTGCTTGTGTGAATGTGCAAGTGTGTATAGTGGCTATGCTAACAAAGAACTCAGAAGGATAGAATTATGCTGAAGGGACTGTGGGACCCAACATAGCACTGCTGGTGAGCAGGGGACTGGACAGAATGGAGAGTTCAGGCTCGAGCCTCCAGTGAGAGAGCAGCAGGCTAGGAACTGGATGGCCAGGAGATGAACACCTGAGATTCACTGCAGCCAGGCAAGCCCAACCCCCACCTAGGATATTACAGGTTCTACAGGTCATTGAGGCCAGGCTCAGGAGCCCGCTGCTGGGTACATTTCTGCAAGGGAAGAAGAAAAAGCTCTGAAAGGAACCTTTACCAGACACTATAAGCTACCCTGTTCCTTTGGCCCTGATCCACTAAAACCAGCAGAACAGAGAGACTAGAGACATGTGCAACAAGGGGTATTCAGGGCCCTGCCCAGCCTTGACACCTAGACAGCTGCTATCTGTGCCAAGCAGGAAAGAGCTGCTCCTTTTAGACAGATTGGCCTCTCACAGGAAAAAGACAGCTAATACATCAGAAAATGCATTATTTGAAAGAATCTGGGACAGACTGAGATGTGTGGCAAGGGGTTAGGAAAGCACTCCTATCCCCTTGCCACACATCACTCTTTGGTGGGGGGTGGTCATCTTCCCTAAGACTGAATAGTGCCCCCTGGGGGTGACCCAGGGTTCCTACCCTCCTGGTCGCACCAGAGACCCCCTCTGGAGGCATGTGGCAAAGATGCTAGCAGTCCTCTTGAGTCATTATATGAACCACCTCTGGTCTCTGGGGTGATGGAAGGCTGGCAGGTCAGAACAGTGGAGACCAGCCAAATCTGAAGGAGACAGCCACAGACTGTGGATCACTTGTAGACTCAAACAGGTTATCTAGGACCAGGCTAGGACACCATCTGACATCACCAGAGGTGGATCTTGAAAGAGAAGACAGTGGTAAACACTGGATTCTACTAAGACAAATTCCACTGTTGTCTTCTTCATAATTTTGAATTATTTTCTCTCCTGCATAGCTTTTTAACATTAATTTATTTTCCTTCAGCTTGTGCCTATTATTTCACTAATTTTATATGGTAGTTTGTTTCAAATTTCATATTGTGCTCCTCCCTTGTCTTACTCTGTTGTATGTTCTTCCTTCCTCTTATTTTTGTTTCAAATTTTATTTTTTCTCTTGTTATGACTTTTTTCTATTCTGTACTCTTACTATTTCTTCCCTCTCCAACCTCTCAAAATATTTTTTTCTTGTCATTAGTCAACCCACATTCTTTTTCCCATTCTTAAAATATCCTTATTCTCTCTCCACCTTTAATAGCCTTTGGTCATTGGTTGGTGATATGGTGGTTATTGTTTAATTTCTTCAATTTTACTTCTAGACCATTATTTTTGTATTTCAAATCTCAAATTTTACCATTTCCCCCTCTCATTCCATTTTGCCTTCCTCTTGCCATTTCCTTTTTACATTTTAAACTTTATTTTATTTGTTGCATTTTAAATTTTAATTATTCCCTGTCTTAAACTGGTTTTCATTCCTAACTCTTAGTATTCCTTCTCTCTCCATCCCCTCAAAATCACTTTTTTCCCCTCTAGACAGACATCTCATAAGCTTTGTGCTTTCTTTTTCCCTTTTTATTCCCATTGCACCTATATTAATCTTGGCTCATTTGTTGTTGATATTGCTGTAGTGGATCTTTTTCTCCAATTTCGTTCCTATTTTTTCCAGTATATATTTAAAAAAAATTTTTTTAAACCTAATACTGCATGCTTCCCTACTCTTACCGCATTCTGTCTTCTTCCCCCCCTTTTTAAATTTACAATTTAAATTTTCTTTTTTTTCCTTCTTTGCCTGGTTTCTATCCTCTACTCTTATTATTTCTACTCCATCTACCTCTTAAAATCATTTTTCCTTCAGTTAGTCATCTCATATTCATTTTTCCTTTCGTACACTAGTCTTAATCTCTTTACAACTTTATTAATATTTGCTCATTTGCGGATGATAGTGTGGTTGTGGGGTGTTATTTTTGTGGGTGTGTGTTTGATTTCTGAGTTGCTTGGTTTTGTTTTTGGCACTTGTACAATAGCATACAAGACATGGTGGGCAGTGTGACTCTCAGTCAGCCAGCTGGAGGGAAAGACCCACCAAAGAGTGACCCGAAAACAACCAAAACCCAATTACAACTAGAGAGCCCACAAAAATGGCATAAAGGGCATCCCAATAGCATCCAGCTCAGAATATCAAGGAGACTGCACTACTGAGTCCCATAGGTCTCCTACCAGAGAAGGTCACACCACAAAGACAGGGAGTCAAAGTGGATCAATCTAATACACAGAAACAAACAAGAGAGTTGCCTAAAATGGGAGGAAAACAACAACAACAGTCAATTGAAAAGAAAGGAGGAATCCCCAGAAATAGTGGTAAATGTAATTGAGGCAAGCAAACCATCAGATATTGAGTTAAAAATAATGCTTAAGGAGCTCACTGAGAACTACAAAGAACTCTGTGGAAGCTACAAGGAACTTACTGCAAACTGCACCAGCATGATAAAGGACATAGAAGCTATCAACAAGAACCAAGAGGAAATGAGGAATGCAGTATCTGAAAGAAACAATACATTAAAAGGAATTAAAATCATGCTAGATGATACAGAGAATCAAATCAGCAAGCTGGAAGATAAGGTAGAAAAAAACTGTCAGAGTACCAAAATGAACAAAGACTCAAAAAGAATGAAGAGGGTATAAGGGAGCTGTAGGACAACATGGAATGTAATAATATTCCTATCATAGGGATACGAGAAGGTGAAGAAGAGTAAGGGATAGAAAACCTGTTTGAAAAGGTAATGACAGAAAACTTCCCTAACTTGATGAGGGAAAAGGTCATGCAAGTCTAGGAAGCACAGAGAGTCCCAATCAAGATGAACCCAAAGAGGCCTACTCCAAGACACATTATAAATAAACTGGCAAAATTTAGAAACAAAGAGAGAATCTTAAAGGCAGCAAGGGAGAAACAGCTAGTAACATACAAGGGAGGTCTAATAAGGATATAAGCTGATTTCTCAACAGAAACACTACAAGTCAGAAGGGAATGGCAAGAAGTATTCCAAATAATGAGAATAAAAACCCTACATCCAAGACTACTATACCCATCAAGGCTCTCATTTAAAGTGAAAGGCTAAATAAGGAGTTTCCACACACACACAAAAAGGCTAAAAGAATACATCTCTATCAAAGTAGCAATGCAAGAGATACTAAAGGGACTGTTTTAAAAAGATGATGGGTGGGGGGAGGACACAGGTTTAAAGGGAAAAATGTCAATGAATAAGTACCTATCCGTAGTAACATTAAATGCAAATGGATTAAATGCTCCAATCAGAAGACACAGGGTAGTTGAATGGATAAGAAAACATGACCCACACATATGCTGTCTACAAGAGACCCACCTTGAAACGAATGATCTACACTGACTGAAAGTGAAGGAGTGGAAAAATATTCCAAGTAAATGGACATGAAAAAGAAAACAAAACACTGGGGTAGCAATACTTATATCAGACAAGATAGGTTTCAAAATAAAGGCCATGACAAGAGAGAAAGAAGACACTACATAATACTTAAGGCAATAATCCATCAAGAAGAGATAACCCTTGTAAACATATATGCACTCAACATAGGAGAACCTAAATATATAAGGGAAATCTTCAAGGACTTCAAGAAAGATATGAACAGCAACACACTCATTGTAGGGAATTTAAACACCCTGTTATCAACAACAGAGATATCTTCCAAGCAAAGAATCAACAAGGATATTGTGGCATTGAATAACACCCTAGATCAAATAGACTTAATTGATATAACAAAACCTTTCACTCCAAAGAAACAAAATATACATTCTTTTCAAATGAATATGGAACAATTTTAAAGATAGACTACATGGTAGGACACAAAACAGGCCTCAACAAATTCAAGAAAATTAATATCATATCAAGCATTGGCTTGGATCACAATGGCCTGAAAAAACAAACCAGCCTCAAGGAAAAAAATTCAGAAACATTAAAAAACATGGACAAAACAATATGCTCTTAAATAATGAATGGGTTAAAAATGAGATCAAGGAAGAGATAAACAAGCAAATGGAAACCAAGGAAAATGAGCACACAACAACTCAAAACCTATGAGACTAGAGAAGGCAATCCTGAGAGGGAAGTTCATAGCAATAGAGCCCTACTAAAGAAGATAGAAAAATCTCAAATAAACAACCTAACACTACATCTACAAGAAGTAGAGGAACAACAACAAAGAAAGCCCAGAGCAAGTAGAAGGAAGGAAATTATCAAAACCAGAGAAAAATTTAATGATATAGAGACTAAAAAACTATTAAAATAATCAGCAAATCCAGGATCTGGTTCTTTGAACAGATGACAAATCTGACAAGGCTTTAACTTGACATTCATCAGAGAAAAAGAGTGAGGACCCAATAAATAAAATCACAAGTGAAAAAGGAGGAGTTACACTCAATACCACAGAAATACGAAAGATTGTAAGAAATTACTATGAACAACTATATGCCAAGAAATTGGAAAACCTGTGCAAAATGGACAAATTTCTAAAAACATACAGTCTTCCAAAACTGAATCAAGATGAAGCAGAAAGCTGGATAGACCAATAACACCTAGTGAAATTGAAGCAGTAATAAAAAAAACTCCTGGTACACAAAAAGCCCTGGACCAGATGGCTTCACAGGTAAATTTTGCCAAGCATTTAAAGAACTAACTGCTATCCTTGTCAAACTTTTCCAAAAAATTCAAGAAGAGGGAAGACTCTCAAACTCTTCTTAGGAGAGGCCAGTACCATCCTAATTCCAAAATCAGGTAAATACCAAAACACACAAGCAAGAAAACTACAGGCCAAGATCTTTGATGAAAATAGATGCTAAAATCCTCAACAAAATGCTGGCATATGGATTGAGAAATACATTAAAAAGATCAAACACCAGGTCAAGTGGGATTCATCCCAGCAATACAAGGATGGTATGGTGTTCACAAATCAATAAACATAAAACACCACATAAAAAAAATGAAGGACAAAATTCACATGATCATATCAATAGATGCTAAAAAATTTGATAAAATCCAGCACCCATTTATGATAAAAACACTCAGCAAAGTGGGAATGCAGGGAGCATACCTCAACATAATAAAAACTATATATGAGAAACCAATAACCAACATTTTACATACAGGCAAAAGTTAAAAGCTTTCCCTTAAGATGAGGCACAAGACAAGGGTGTCTGCTTTCACCACTCTTATTCAACATAGTACTGGAAGTTCTAGCCAGAGCTATCAGACAACACAAAGAAATAAAAGGCATCCAAATGGGAAAGGAGGGTGTAAAACTGTCGTCATTAGCAGGTGAAATGATAGTGTACATAGAAAACCCCATAGTCTCCACCAAAACTACTTGACCTAAAAAGTGAATTTGGCAGAATAGCAGGATACAAAGTCAACATTCAGAAATTGATGGCATTTTTATACACCAACAATGAAATATCAGAAACAGAAAATAGGAAAAAAATCCCAATTACTATAGCAATAAGAAAATTTAAGTACCTAAGAATAAATTTAAACAAGGAGGTAAATGACCTGAACTCAGAAAACTACAGAAGACTGAAGAAAGAAATTAAGGAAGATACAAATAAAAGGAAGCATATACCGTGTTCATGGATTGGAAGGATTAACATCAACAAAATGCCCTTACTATCCACAGTAATTTATAGATTCAACACAATCCTTATTAAAATACCAATAGCATATTTTACAGATCTAGAACAAACATTTCAAAAATTTACATGGAACTGTAGAAGACCCTGAATAGCCTCAGCAATCTTGAGAAAGAAGAACAATGTAGGAGGGATCATAATGCCTGACATCAAACTATATTACAAGGCCACTGTAATGAAAACAGTCTAGTACTGGCATAAGAACAGATACATAGAGAGCCAAGCAATAAACCCAAGTCTCAATGATCAATTAATATTTGACAAAGGATGTGTGAGCATAGAATGGGGTAAAGATAGCCTCTTCAATAAATAGTATTGGGAGAACTGGACTGGTACAGGCAAACAAATGAAACTAGACCACCAACTTACACCATACACTAGAATAAACTCAAAATGGATAAAAGACTTAAATATAAGTTGTGACACCATGGAAGTCCTAGAGAAAAACATAGGAGGTAAAGTGTCAGATTACCCATGTAGCAATATCTTCACTGATGTATCTCCTAGGGCAAGGGAAATAAAGGGAAAAATAAACAAATGGGACTACATGAAAATAAAAATCTTCTGAATGGCTAAAGAAATCAAACCATCACAATTAAAAAGGGAACTGACTGTATTGTTGAAAATATTTGCTAATGATACATTAGACAAGGGTTTGGTTTCCAAAATATATAAAGAACTCATATGACTCCACACCAGAGAGACAAACAATCCAATTAAAAATTGGGCAAAGGATCTGAATTGATACTTCTCCAAGAAAGTCATATAGATGGCAGGCATATGAAAATATGCTCAACATCACTAGCCATTGGAGAGATGTAAATTAAAACCACAGTGAGATATCACCTCACACCTGTCAGAATGGCCATAATTAATAAATCAACAAACAAATGCTGGCAAGGATGTGGAGAAAAGGAAACCCTAGTGCACTGTTGGTGGGAATGCAAACTGGTGCAGCTACTGTGGAAAACAGTATGGAGGTTCCTCAAAAACTAAAAATGGAATTGCCTATTGACCCAGCAATGGAACATACCCTAAGAATCCTGAAACACTATTTCAAAAGAACCTATGCACCCCAATGTTTATAGCAGTGTTATTTACAAATGCCAAATGCTGGGAACAGCCTAAGTGCCCATCAATAAATGAGTGAATTAAAAAACTGTGGTACATTTATCCAGTGGAATACTACCCAGTAGAAAGAAGGAACTCCTACCCTTCATGACAGCATGGATGAACTAGAGACTATTATGTTAAGTGAAGTAAGATGGTCAGTGAAAGACAAATACCATATGATCTCACCTGTAAGAAGAATCTAATGAACAAAATAAACTAACAAACAAAATAGTACCACAGACATGGAGACATAGAACAGACTGAACTTGACCAGAAATGCAGGGGGAGAGAGATAATGGTGGAAAGAAAGGGAAGGAACTAGACAAAGAACATGTATGAATGACACAAGGACATAGACAACAGTAGGAATTGACTGTGGGGGTAGGGAAGACATGGGTGGAGGAGGGCAAAGGGGGAAAAATTGGGATAATGTAATTATAACAATAAAAATCAGTTAAAATTATAATTTGCTGAGTTTTCTGAATCTGTAGGTGTATATATTTTGCTAAATTTTGGAAGTTTTAAGCCATTATTTCTTTACATATTTGTTTGTCATCATACTGTACTATTGAGTCCTTCTACTGAGTTAAAAATTTTTTTAAACTTGTGTATGTATTTCTCATATCTAAAATTTTTATTTTGTTTTTCTTTATTTTTTGAGGTGCTCAATAGTCCATCCATTCAAGAATTTTTTTATGGTTGTTCACTTACAGTTGTCCACTTTTTTCCCCAATTGCTCTCCCCTGCCCCATCCCCCCCACTCCCGCAGTCAATCCCTCCCATTGTCTGTGCCCATGAGCCCTCTATTTATGTCCCCTGACTTGCCCCTTCCCCTTCTTTCCCCTGTTATCTCCTCCCCCCTTCTTGTTTGGTCACTGTCAGTTTGTTCTTTATTTCCAAGTCTGTGGTTCTATTTTGTTTATTTGTTTGTTTTGTTGATTAGGTTCCACTTATAGGTGAGATCACAAGTTGAGATTTTCATAGTTCTTCATAGGCTGAGTAATTTTTGAATTCTGTCTTGTATATTTTGAATAGTATGTCTCTGGATCTTTTTTAAATCCATGGAGAATGTTGATGTTTTGTTTTAGCAGGCAATCTACCAGTTGGGTTTGGGCTGCTAGTTCTGACCAGATTTCTGTGAATTTTACTTTCAGTATTAGTTCCATTTTCAAAGATTTTACAATGCTATTTGTATCTATCCTGCACAGTGGCCATTATGGGACTTGGGCAGTGGTCTATCCTGGAGTTCAGTTATCAAAATGTTGGCCTTATGACCCAGTAATTCCATTTCTGGGAATATATATGAAGAAACCTGAAACACAAATTCAACAGAACATAAGCACCCCTGTGTTCACTGCACTGTTATTCACAACAGCCAAGATTTGGAAGCAGCCCAAGTGCCCGTCAGTAGATGAGTGGATAAAAAAAGCTGTGGTACATTTACACAGTGGAATACTACTCAGCTTTAAAAAAGGAAAGTAATCTCACCCTTTATAACAGAATGGATAGACCTGGAGAGTATTATGCTAAATGAAATAAGCAATAAGAGAAATGTAAGTACCCTAGGATTTCATTCATATGTGGAATCTAATGAACAAAATAAACTAGCAATAAAATAGAAACAGAATCATAGAGAACAGACTGACAGCTGTCAGAGGGGAGAAAATTTGGGGGCTGGGTGAAAAAGGTGAAGGGATTAAGCAAAAAATAAAAACCCTCATAGACACAGCAAATTTTTGTTATGCACTTTTGCATCAGATCCTCATATACACAGCTTGGTATTGAGCCCAGGAGTTTATAAACAACAGATTTCAGGGTCAGGCCACTTTGCTGAGTTTCTCTTTCTCTGTTATATTCCCTGTATTTTCTTGTTTTTGAGGCTTTCCTTTTGGTCCTCTGGCCAGAAAATTGGCTTTTGTTATTCCGTTTATTGTGCACTACCTACAACTGTGCTCACATCTGGGCCGAGTGATGATAGAAAAACACAGAGAATAAACAGTGGGGTTTTCTCCATTCTCTTGGGACTGCTGCTTCTCTGACCTGCCCTAGTGTTTACCTGCTCTTGAGCCCCCACTGTTTCTTCTACTGCTGCCTTCTATTTGTAAATGCCTGGGGGTTTGGGTATGACAGAACAAAGAAAAGAAAAGGGAGAAACAAGAAAATAATAGAAAAGGGGGACTTCTTTCACTCTGTCTGGGTATCAGGAGACTCCTCATACCTTGGATCCAACCTAGAGGGCTTTCTAATAGAGTTTTCTCTATCTTGACCTGGTGTCCAATTCTGTGTTTCAGGCTGTCTTGGGTTTAGTACCAGAGGATACTGGAAGAAAAATGGGCAACCCAGCACTAGGTCAGTGGTACTTTTAATTTTGGTCTTCTTCCCAAGCCTGTCTATTACTTTTTACTTTTTCCTCAAAGAGACATTCCATGCCTTCTGTCCAGGTTTTATAGTTGTTTTTAAGGGTAAAACATGTTGGACTGTGCTTACTCCATCTTACTCAGACCAAGAACCTGTTCCCTGACCATTTTTGTTAGGGATGTGAGCTGAGAGACTCTAGCTGAGATCTTTGTTGAAAATAGCTTTCTACATCCATGTTCAGATTAGAATTAGAGGGGTACCATATTCTCCACAGAGTGTGTATTGAGTAGGGCTAGTATCTGAGATAAGAGAAATGGGCACATACTAGAGTACAGCAGGTGTGTCTCCAGCACTCCCCCCAATCTAACTCTGCATACATACTGAGAAGTAATAGCTCCAGCTGCATTCCTGCTGGAGGAGTCAAGGGTTATAGGCTAATGGATGTTAGCATGTGTTTAGTTAAAGAGATGGCTAGTATATGTCAGAGTTTATGGTAAATGAATGCTTGTTTTTATTTTCTTCCTTGCTTGTGAAATATCAGACATAATTAGATTCAGAAATACCAGGCTTATAAATATGAATGGGGTCAGTGTCTCTTCTCTCCTAAGAGATTCCATTTTGTAACTATCAACTTTCATTGCAGAAATAGTGTCATTATTGGTTTTCCTACCCTTCCATTCAGGGGAGTATGGTCTATGAGTTAGATATAACTTAATCATTTCAACATTAATTACCTCTGGGCTTGGATATTTTCTACCTCCCTACCTTGAGTCATCTCAGTAATCCCCTATGTGAATAATGGAGGGCCAAAAGCACCAGAAGCCCCCATGCTGAGATGGACCTTGTAGCTGATTTTGAAAGGTTGCCATGGATATAAAAGGCCCATGGCATCTATACTTTCATCCTGCCTGGCGTTGCCTGAATATAGAATTCTAGAGTCAATTGTCTAAGCTGAAAGGGCCTATAGGGATTCTCAGATCTGTAGACAACCTGAGATTGTGGTCCAATAACTTTATTATACAAATGGGGAAAGTGACCCATTGAAAGTTATATGAAAGGCAGTGGCAGCTCTAAGCATAGGACACTTTCTCCTTGACTTCCTGTATATCCTTTTCTCTTTCTACTATACTTTCTGAAGACCTTAAGGAGAAACCAAGTGCTATAAGAGTGTGTGCCCCCGTCTGTAGATCAGTCAGTAACAAGAGCAGGTAGTGGTCTAGGCTGCTCAGAGTAGCACATTTAGGACTTCATAACACTAAGAGTTGCATCACTCTTCATATGGGAAAGATGAGAGAGAATATCAAGCTATACTAATTCTCATGACCTCTGTGTAAGGTAGAAAATGGTTGTTCCTATTTAACTAAGGAGAAAACTGAATCCTAACTATATTAAAGTTCAAGTTATAGAATAAAATTCAAAGTCTGAATTAGGAGGTAGGTTTCTTTACTTTTCTTATGTTTTATCATGGATCCATTTCTGATTCCTATGGTGAGGTCAGGTTTATTAAAAGAACCAGATACCACAGCTGGTCATAAACAGAGTATAAAAATAATTTTATGGAACCTTCTATTATACATGATATTATTCCTAATTGTTTAATAGACACAAGTCTAATTACCTCTATGAGTTTTTTATTGACCTTGTTTTATACAAATAAAATATTTTATTAGATGTGTGTGTAGGCAAAACCAAAGAGTATGAATGGAGTGAGCCTGCCTAGGGTTGCAAGAATATTTAAGATTTGTGATTCTAGGTGAATCAGTTAATCACTCTGTGTCTTAGGCTCTCCTCTCCACCATGATGATTTTGGCTCTTTAGGATTTAGTCTGGATCTGAAATTTTGTGCTTCTGTGATTTGTGTTTCCTTTGGAGTTTTCTCTAACCTTTTACTTCTTCTCTTTTGCTTCATCATCCTCCCCTTTTGTTAAAGGTTGTGAAGTTGTGGGGTATGTAGGGAATGAGGGAATAATTTAATGAAATTACTGTTCTGAGTTGCTTAACTATATATGTCAGAATTTAACAGAAGAGCCTCTAAAAATCTGAGTGACTCTTTTATTGAGAAGACTATTTCCTGGAGGACAGATGTGATGATAGTGAAGAAATATTAGACATGCAGTAATTTACAAACCATCTCCCCCAAATAAAAACCAGATATAACTTTAATTTTGCTCAGTATTCTAGTAATTCTGGATGGATAAGCAGGAATTGTTTTGTATTCATATTTTTCTTTTTTTTTAAGATTTTATTTATTTATTTTTTTAGAGAGGGAAGGGAGGGAGAAAGAGAGAGAGAGAGAGAGAAACATCAATGTGCGGTTGCTGGGGGTTATGGCCTGCAACCCATGCATGCACCCTGGCTGGGAATCGAACCTGGGACACTTTAGTTCCCAGCCCGCGCTCAATCCACTGAGCTACACCAGCCAGGGCCTTCATATTTTTCTTATCCTACCAATGGAGAGAGTTCTCAGAGCTTTTCCCTTGACCTTCTCAGGATTTGAAAGTACCGTGTCTGAAAAGATCAAGTGTTTATAAAAACCAGCACCTGTAAGAAATCACTTGGAAGAAAGAATTCTGGCCTATTTATACATGAGTAAGGTAATGGATTGAGACCATGCATTGTAAGTGTGTGTGTTTGTGCAGTTAAAACATGTTTTTACCTTAGAAAAGCTTTAGATTTACAGAAAAATTGCAAAGATAGTACAAAGAGTTCCTGTGTACCCCACACCTAGTTTCCCCTATTTTTAACATCTACCATTAGTATTGTTACAGTAGGTAGCTAACTATTAAGGGAAAAAAGCTAACTATAGTAAGGAAAAAAGGAGGGCATGAACCAATTGGAAGCAAATATCTGATTAAGCCTAATAAAGCTTTACAATCACCTTGAGGATTCCATCCCACTAATAGGGTGGGAGGAACAGAAGATGACTCAAGGGGAAGTACTTTTTAAAAAATTACTTTATTGTTGTTCAATTTTAGTTATCTGCATTTTCCCCATCACAACTCCTCCCCACCCCCTCCAAACCTACCTCCCTCCCTTGCTTCCACCCTCCCCCTTGTTTTTGTCCATGTGTCCTTTATAGTAGTTTCTGAAAACCTCAAGGGGAAGTACTTTTATTGGGTGCACGCTGCACAGTAGAAGCCAAGATCGCACAATAAGCACATGCATGGTAGGAACCAAAATGGTGACCATAAATGTGACTACCTTGGGAAAATCTGGAAAAAAGATTGGATAGGATAAGGATGCAAGTCCAAGAAAGGACAGGAAAGAGACTGGATAATTTGAAAGAAAGCCTACTCTCTCCGAAGCCCAAGGAAGTATAGGGAAGCTTAACAAAGAGCCCATTCTCTCTTTGGCTGCCGTGTGGGCTAGAGTGCAGCCAGGAGCAGAGACTGAGCTGGACTACTGGAGCCTCAGGTGCCAGGGGTAATGGCACCACAGCTCTGGGCCCTGACCATTCTGGGCCTAGTGGGTGCAAGTGTGGGCCTGTGGCCCTGGAAGTTAGACTTTTGCAGCAAGATAGAGCTGAATCACCTGGTTGTGGATGAGACATCAGGCTTGGTGTATCTGGGGGCAGATTGACAGTGTCAACCAGCCTTTTCTGGCCCACCAGGGAACTGCCTCATAGAACACAGCAGCATTTTCAAGGGGACTCTAATAAATCTTGTCACTATTGCTAAAAATTCTCTTATGTACTTGTCCCTGAAATTCATTTCCTGTGACAACATAGAAGAACCCATTTCCTCCAGTAACTGTATGGCACATTGGTCACAATTTATTAACCAATACTGATACAGCATCATCACCTAAAGTCCATATTTTATTTTCGTGTTCTCATTTTTTACCTAATATCCTTTCCCTGTTCCAGGATTCCATTCAGGATACCACCTTACACCTAGTCATGTCTCCTTAGGCTCCTTATGATTTGAGAGTTTCTCAGACTTTCATTGTTTGTGCTGACTTTGTAGGGGAGGGAAAAATTATTTTTTCCTCTAACCTTCCAGGTTCTTGGCTGAGACTCTTCCTGTAAAAAATACGGATTAATAGGAGGAAAGAAAACAGAAGTTAAATAATATATACATCTCCTGTATACATGGGAGAGACCCAGGAAAACTGAGTAACTCCCTGAAATGGCCCAAACCACTACCTTAAATACCATCACCAGCTAAAGACAAAAGATATTGGGGAAGGAGGAAGGCCAGTTATGGGAGGTTATCAAGCAAAGTGCAGTGAAAAAGGGTATGGTTGCTATGCATATTTAAGTGATTTCCTTCTCCATTAATAAGAGTTTCTAAAAATTTGTCATCCTCTTCTATCTGGTAGAAGAGGGAGGCACCCTTACAAATGGGGATTTCCCTTATACATGTAAATGCCTTTTACAAAAGGGTAACTTTACTCAGTGTTCAGAGTTTCTCTTGTGCCTGCCCCTTCTTAAAAATGACCAGCTCAAGATAATCCTTATGCCAAAGAGGCATATTTTAGGGTGGCAGATTCTGCTCCCTTTTAACTTGACACTTTTAAGAAATAAAGTACAGTGTTTTGTAATATCTTCCCCAATTTGTAGTTGTTCTTTTTGATTGATAATATAGTTTTGGGAGATAATTTTGTGCTGGCTGATTGTGGAATAAAGGTATCATCCTCATGTGGCTTAGTCGATCTGCTTTTATTTCAGGGACAAGCTACACTTTATAGCAAATGTGTATGGTTAGCGTTGGTGGGTGGTGCCAGAAAGAGGAGGGGAATGTTGGCCCCCCTTCTGGATAACTTATTTTAGAGCAGTTTTCCCTATTAGAACAAGGCCAAGTCTACTCTTTCTGGAGTAACCTCTGTATGTATAATTTCATTCCATGTCTGGAATGGAATTGTATGTCTGCTTCAGACATACAATACTTTCTTGTGATGTTGGGGAGCAGCATCCAACTGTGGCTCTCAGTCAGGAATGTGATCATGAGTGTAAACAACAGATAGTCTACTGTGTATTCATTGTGTTATATGATTTTCCCAACTGTAAGTTAATATAAGTGTTCTGAACATGTTTAAGGTAGACCAGGCTATGGTATGATGTTTGGTAAGGTAGCTATATTAAATGCGTTTCAAGTTAGAATATTTTCAACTTAAATGGGTTTACCTGGATGTAACCCCATTGCAAGTCTGGGTGCATTTGTATATTCTTCACATTGAAGTCATTAATTTATCCATTTATTCAATGAAAATGTATTTATCAATTGGAATAAATCCTATTGGAAGAAATGGGCAATAAACAAATATTTAATAAAACATTAGGTATTGATAATGATATGAAGAAATATTGTACAGGCAAGGGAATAGTGTGAGAGAGTGTTATTTATTTATTGTATTTGTATTTATTTATTTGTGTTTTCTCCATTACGATTTAGTTCCATTTTACTGCCCTCCCCTCAGTAATCTCCACACTGTTGTCCATGTCCAAGAGTCCTTTTTCCATTTTGCTCAATCTCTCCACTCCCTAAATTCCCTTACCCCTTAGCTGTCATCCTGCTCTCCTCTATGAGTCTGTCCCCATTTTCCTTGTTTAGTTCAGTTTTTTTCGTTAGATTCCATATATGAGTAAAATCATATGGTATTTATCTTTCTCTGACTGGCTTATTTCACTTAGCATAATGTTCTCCAGATCTATCCATACTGTCGCAAAGGGTAAAATTTTCTTCTTTTTTATGGCTGCGTAGTATTCCATTGTGTTAATGTCCCATAGTTGTTTTATCCACTCATTTACTGATGGGCACTTGATCTGCTTCCAAATCTTGGCTATCATAAATAATGCTGCAATGAACATAGGGGTGCTTATGTTCTTTCAAACTAGTGTTTTGCATTCCTTCAGACATATTCCAGAAGTGAGATCATAGGGTCAAAAGGCAGATCTATTTTTCACTTTATGAGTTATCTGCATACTGCTTTCCACAGTGGCTGCACCAATCTGCATTACCTCCAATAGTGCAACAGGGTTCCCCTTTCTCCACATCCTTGTCAGCACTTGTTGTTTGTTGATGTATTGATGATAGCCATTGTGGCAGATGTGAGGTGATATCTCATTGTGATTTTAATTTGTATCTCTCTGATGATTAGTGACATTGAGCATTTTTTCATATGTCTATTGGCCATCTGCATGTCCTCTTTGGAGAAGTGTCTATTTAGGTCCTTTGCCCATTTTTTAATTGGTTTGTTTGTTTTTTGGGTGCTGAGATTTGTAAGTTCTTTATAAATTTTGAACATCAACCCCTTATCAGATATATCGGTAAATATGATTTCCCATTCTGTGGGTAGTCTTTTTACTTTGTTGCTGATTTACTTTGCTGTGCAAAAACTTTTTAGTTTGATGTAGTCCCATTTATTTATTCTTTTGTTTCCCTTGCCTGGGAAGATATATCTGATAAAACATCACTGTGAGCAATGTCTGAGATTTTACTACCTATGTTTTCTTCTAGGATTTTTATGGTTTTGGGTCTAACATTTAAGTCTGTGATTCATTTTAAATTTAGTCTTGTATGTAGTGTAAGAAGGTGGTGTAGTTTCATTTTTCTGCATGCATCTGTCCAGTTTTCCCAACACCCTTTATTGAATAAACGATCTTTAGTCCATTGTATGCACTTGCTTCCTCTGTTGAATATTAATTGAGTATAAAGATGTGGGTTTATTTATGGGCTTTCTATTCTGTTCCAATGATCTGTGTGTCTGTTTTTATGCTAGTACCAGGCTGTTTTGATTACTATGACCTTATAGTATAGTTTGATATTAGGTAGTGTAATTCTACCAACTTTGTTCTTCCTCAGGATCACTGTTGCTATGCAGAGCCTTTTGTGGTTCTGTATACATTTTTGAAATATTTGTTCTAGTTCTGTGAAATATGTCATTGGAATCTTGATAGGAATTGCATTGAATTTATAGCTAGCTTGGGTATTATGGACATTTTAATGATGTTACTTTTTCCTATCCATGAACATGATATGTGCTTGCACTTATTTGTATCTTCTTCAATTTCTTTCTTCAGTGTCTTATAATTTTCCAAGTACAGGTCTTTTATATCATTGGTTAAGTTTATTCCTAGGTATTTTGTTCCTTTTTTTTAAGCAGTTGTGAATGGGATTGTTTTCTTAATTTCCCATTCTGTTAGTTCATTATTGGCATATAAAAATGCAAATGATTTCTGGATATTAATTCTGTATCCTGCTACTTTGCTGAATTTATCAGTTTTAGTAGTTTCTTGGTGGAATCTTTGTGGTTCTCTATGTATAGTGTCATGTCATCTACATATAGTGATAGTTTTACTTCTTTTTAAAAAATATTTTATTTATTTTTAGAGAGGGAAGGGAGGAAGATAGAGAGAGAGAGAGAGAAACATCAATGTGTGGTTGCTGGGGGTTATGGCCTGCAACCCAGGCATGTACCCTGGCTGGGAATCGAACCTGGGGCACTTTGGTTCCCAGTCCATGCTCAATCCACTGAGCTACGCCAGCCAGGGCAGTTTTACTTCTTTGTTTCCCATTTGGATGTCTTGTATTTCTCCCTGTGAGGGTGCTATTTTAGATAGACTCAGCAGAGAAGTCTTTTCTGAGCACATAATATTTACATAGAAGTCTTAACAAAAAAGCAAGTCATTCATGAAAGTGTCTGAGAAAGGAACATTCCCAGGTAGAATGAATAATAAGTCCAAGGGCTGTTGGGTAGGAACAAGATTGGAATTGGTTGGGTCAAAAAGTTTGGTTTTTCCACATAAGATGGTTCTAGAAGTGCTTAGTTGTGCTTAACTTCATTCAAAACAATTTTGTTAGATTGTGTTGTGACAGTTGTCATATCAGTGTAAATTTTTAAAAAATGTGTCAAAATTGGTGAATTTTTGTGTAGCCATTTTAATATTGAAGATGGAAGAAAATACAACATTTTCAGCATATTATACTTCATTATTTCAAGAAAAGTAAAAACACAACTGAAACACAGAAAAAAGATTTGTGCAGTGTATATAGAAGGTGCTGTGACTGATCCAATGTGTTGAAAGTGGTTTGCAAAGTTTTGTGCTGGAGATTTCTCACTGGGTGATGCCCCCAACCTCCAGGCTGAGAACCAGTACAAGTCCAGGTCTATTAGGAACTGGCCACACAGCAGGAGGTGAGCTTGAATGTAATACACTTGAATCATCCCAAGGTCATGTCCCCCCCACCTCCAGTCTAAGGAAAAATTGTCTTCCATGAAACCAGTGTCTGGTGCCAATAAGGTTTGGGACTGCTGAGATAGCTGACATACTCAAAATAACCAAATGAGTAAGTTAGTGGTGAAAATAATAAATGTGTCTTATTTTATGGAAAAAATGAAATAGAACCTTTGGCCAATCCAGTTTTCCCTAGGATTTAGCAAGGAAGCCAGTATGGTTAGAGCATAGGTAACAAGGGGAGAATAGGAAAAATAGGTAGAAGTCAGAGCTTTACAGATCATGGTGGAAGAACTTCAGTTTCTTTGGAAAATTCTATGCAGAGGAGTGGTATGACTGAGTGATTTTTCATAATAATTTTATAACAACTTGTTTCCTGCTTAAAAGTTTTTAAAAGCTTCCCATCAATTTGGTGATTAAGACCAAATTAGTTACCATGATCTACAAAAGGCCCTGTATGGTCTTGCTCCACCTGAATCTTCAGCCTCATATTATGTCTTCAGATCTCTGCACTTATCAATCTTTATCTTGCCATAGGCCTTTGAACATGCTGTCTTCCCTGCCTGAAATGTTCTTCTCTTCCCTTTTTGTCTCATTAATGACTATTCATCCCTCAGATCTCATTTTCTTGTTTGTTTTCATTGACTAGGTAAAAATCCTCCTATTATAGATATTGATATCATTATATCAATCTCTATCATAGCATTTGTCATAAGTGCAATTTTGTATTTGTATAATTATTTCAATTATGTAATTTTGTCACACAAAATTAGAAACTTCATCACCATTATATCCATAACATTGTCAGGGAGGGAAATTTCACCTACCCCTCTTAGTTGTTCTGGGCTGGTCTAATAATTAAATTAACACAAGACAGATTGACAAGAGAAAAAAATAATTTCATACATAAGGAGGTCTTATATATATAGGGCATACAGAAATGACCAAAGCAGGCAGCTTTTATACTTTTTAGACAAAGAAACAATACATTTGTGAGGAATTGAAAGGACAAAGAAACTTAGTCCTGGGAGTTTAATTAGTGAGGAAGCTAAGCAGAGTTTGGGCTTGGGGTAGTAAATTAGTGAAAAAGTAAAAAAGATAGTTTACATCAGCTTTTTTTGACTCTGAATTTCCTCTTTCTGCTAAGAAGGATGTCTGTCTACCTCCTGGTGCAAAGAGATTGCCTTTCACAGGGGAGATATGTGTATTTTCTGCTTTCGGGGGGGACAAAAGAGGGTCAGAGTGCCCTTCTTAAAATCAAAATAATCAATATGCCAAAGAGCATATTTTGGGGTGCCAAATTTTGCTCTCCTACAGCATCCAGAACACTTGGTAGCTTCACAGAAGATACAAAATCCATATTTGTTGAATGAATGAATAATAAGTAAATGTGTTTCCCTGAGGCCTAACTTGTGTATTTTATATGGCAGTAGGGGGTATGGGGCTTAAAATTATCTGCTATGTGTTTGAGACACCCAAGAAGTGTGTCATATATATTTGGTTGTGTACCTGATGGCACTCTACTGATTCACTAGAAAGACGGGTTCTCAGTGGGCGTTGTAGTTTTCACAGATCTACTGCCCCACTGGGTACTGTTATTACTCTACTGATATGGTGGTGTCAACTTGTACTATAGTCCTGTTACATCAGGCACCATAGCCTTTTTAACTCTGATGGTCATAGTGGATCTCACTGCTACTTTACTGAATAGAGAATTACCCTGTTGATAAGGTATCATTGCTGGTACAGGTACTCTTATGTTACCAGAGTGGCCTATGACAAAATTTAGAATGCATATATGTGAGGTGGATTTTTCTGTATCATGTTATCCTTGGTCAGAGGAACCCCAAATAGTGTTGCTGTTATGTTTGAGTTTAGTTAAAATGCTCTTTTCTTTTTACTAGGATAAATACATGTACACAAAAGACTATGTTGCTCTCAAACTTTATGCTCTGATGACTTAAGGTATGCTTACTTATTCAAGCTCTTCATTCCTGGATTCCACTTCCCTTAGGATGAATTCCTTCCCAGAATTCGTTAAAAATGGGTTTATGCCCTGGTTGGGGAGGCTCAGTGGATTGAGTGCCAGCCTGCAAACTGAAAGGTCACAGGTTTGGTTCCCAGTCAGGGCACATGCCTGGGTTGCAGACCAGGTCCCCAGTAGTGGGTATGCGAGAGGCAACCACACATTGATGTTTCTCTCCCTCTCTTTATCCCCCCCTTCCCCTCTCTAGAAGTAAATAAATAAAATTTTTTAAAAAATGAGTTTCTGTAGGGATATCCTATCCAACACTGCAGTGGATACAACTAGACTTCTCACACAGGGGTTCCCCAGGCACTATACAGACAAACTTACTTCAGACCAGCTATAGGAGTTTGCAAAACTTGCCCTCATATGTCTGAGCCTCAGATATAGAGACCATGATACAAGCTGAACTTCTTCCACATACAATTGCCAACAGCAGGGTGGAATAGAAGGAGCATGTGTGGGCTGTGGAACCAAACAGACAGACCTGGGCTCATCTCAAAGCTCCACATATTACTGGCTGGGTGACCTTGTATGTTTTAACTTCTCTGGGCTTCAGTTGTTTCCTCATTCATGAAGGGGTATGATAACAACTTCCTTGCAGGGTCCTTATAATAAATAAACCAGATAAATGCAAATAATGTTTTCCCATAGAAACTGACAGAGTAACCAAACAATTTCTGAGTTTGGAACTCTTCTAAGTATATACAAGTATTAACTCATTTAAATATCTTCACAGCCATCCTGTGAAGTGGATACTATTATCTTTATTTTATAAATGTAGAAAATAAGGCACAGAGAGGTTAGGTAATTTGTCCAAGTTCATACAAATGGAAGTGGCAGAGCTGGGGAAGAGAGGCTGGTCTAAATGAGCTCAAAAATCCCTCCCCCAAATTCCAGGATTCTATATATTGAATTAGTACAAGGTCATTGTATTACATAAATAGATATGTTCATTCACTGTCATGCTCCCAGCAGCAATCCTTCTATAAACCAGTATTAGGGCTAACACTAATGAGGAGATAAAAGCATAAGTAGCTGTCTGACTTACTTTCATCTGAGAATAATTAAATATAACTGGCAGCCAAGGGCTCTGAGCAGAGTGACTCCTTAGGATTACTGATTTAAAAGAGGGCTTTATTGTAGCCCATCCTATCCCAGAGATTTTCCCTAATGCTTATACCTTCAGGGAGGAGCAGGGCACTGAAAAGAAAATTCAAATTGGTCTTCCCACATTATGTGAGCTATTGTGGCTTGCAAATGTCTGTTTTTGGACAGATAATTTGCTCACAAGTGTAACTAGGGTTTTTTTGGGGGAGATAATTATTGATATTGATAATAAAAATAAAGACTAAGGAGTAGAATATTAATATAAAGCTAATTATATTACAAATAATGAAAAACTGTACTATCATGTAACAGGCTGAGAGAGGGGATGGGGTAGGGGAGAACTAGAGGAGATTAGCCAAAAAACCTATATGCATATATGTGTAGCCCATGGACACAGACAACAATTTGGTAGGGAGTGGGGGAAATGGGTGACATCTGTAATAGTGTCAACATTTTTTTAAAAAGGTGAAACCACATACTGACACACACATCCCAATTGTAGATGACCCAAAACAAAGCAGGGAAATTTCAGAAAATACATAGGAAAAAGCCTAATAACTTTGAGGATTTACCTCATAGTTCCCAAACTTTGCTGCATACTAAAATTGTCTGGGGAGATTTTAAAACTCCTGATACTCACGCTGCACTTCATACCAATTAAATCAGAATATCTGAGGGTGGGAGCAAGGCTTTTTTTTAAAGATCCTGAGGAACGTGCAATGTGCAACAAAGTTTTGGAACCACTGGTTTAGCCTATCTATACAGAAGTCATCATTTTCCCCTGAAGGCTCTACTGAAAAGTTAATGTCAATAAAGCCTTTGAGGTCCTGATGTTATTCAGTAAATTAATCTCCAAGGTAGGATTGCTGAGTACAGTAAGTCTTCACTTAATGTTGTTGATAGATTCTATAACTTTAAGTGAAACAATAGGTAATGAAACCAGTTTCATTATAGACTAATTGATATAAACAAGAATTGAGTTCCTTTGCATGCCATTAATGTTACAATGAAAGGACCTTAAACAAAATGGTGAGTCTTTCTCGAGATCATGGGCTTTGTTCTTGGAAGGCATCTCTGCATTACGTTTAGCCTCAAATAAGAAGAGATGAAAGTTGCTAAGGAGAAGGAAAAGCAATGGCTCCAGAATTTCTCTTTCTAGTAGTAGCTTACAGAAGGTGATTTGAGTATAACTTGTTGAGACCATGTTTGCAAGGAACACACAATATCTAGATTGTATGTTTGGAATAGCTGATGAAGGTTGTGAGGGAACATATGGCCTTCAATTGTTACCACCATGAAGAAAAAAATTAACACTTTTCTTTTCAAAAGTGATTTTTGGCAAAATAATGAGGAAGGTGAAATTCTCAGCAAAATCTGCAACTGCTTAACACCACCTTCCTTTGCTGTCTCCATTCAGTAGTGTCTCTGACCCCAGTGAATTGATAAACAATAATCACTAATATTTACATAGTTTTTCAGATGATGTGAATCACTTGTTACATAAACACACAATGTCTTAACCCCAAAGAAATACATGAGTGAGTGAAATGTCAGGATCCAGTGACTACCTGGTAGCTGAAAATAATTAGAATTAGTGCTTGGGGGGGCCCTTAAATGAAACTATGTAGGGAATTCTCTACTTCGTCTGCTCTTCTTGTTAAAGTCAGTGGTTCTCAAACTTGTACACACATCAGAATCACCAGGAATACTTCTGATACATTTCTGGGCCCCACCTTGGAGTTTGAATAAGTAGAATCCAGGTAGGGCCTGATAATTTGCATTTCTTACTATTTCCCATGGGATGCCTGTGGTACTGAACAAGGGAAAACACTGCATTACAATAATGTTTTTCTTGATACTTTAGGCTAAAATAAAAAACCTTGAGCTTGAAAAAGTCTTACCAAATGTTGAAAACGTAACATTCTTAGCAAGGAGAGAGGTACAAAAACTGCCTTGTTAACAGTTTAAATGTACTTCATGACTAAATATAAAATGAAGACAAGACTTTATTAATACCCTAAAGGTTAATCACATGACTATGACTAAGTTTCTTTTAACTTAATGGTCAATGCAAAAATTCTTAAACAAGCTAATAGTTGTGGAATACTGTCTTACTAGAACACCTAACCATGCACATGGTCAGGTTAAAAGTGCATCATTTACTAGTTAGTACAGGAGAGCATTTCTATTGTACTACACAGTGATGAAGGCACAAGTCAGGCAAGCTGGCTTGAAAACTACTAAAGCTGGTTTCTTGGGAAGGTTTTCTAAGGCACTCTAGCCTTCATTAAGTATTCTGATACTTTACAACTGTAGTCTTATAGCTATGACAAAAATACTTCACCAGAAGCAAACTATGGAAGTTCAAGGATGCAGTAAATTTTATACCTGGCAGAAAAGTGAGGGCCATTGAAATTTTAAGGAGAAAGCACTGATTTCCTTTATAAAGATTCTTATTTAGCTACCTAGAAATAAAAAAAAAGAATCTGTAAGCAACTCAGAGTATGTTTAGTCTATTCTTTAATGGTATATAGCACACAGAACTCACTACATCTTGGGCTCTGCAAAGAAGTGTTTGCTTTAAGATTCCCTTTTCTATTCTGTGTCATCATTGTTATCATTGTAGTTTTCTTCCACAACCACTTCTTATATAGTGTTTGGAAACTTTGAGTCATTGTGAGTCAGCAGATACTTCTCCACTGAAGTATAATACCAATTTTAGGATTATATGATTGTGAAAAAAGTACCCTAATTGAAAATGTTCATCAATTTTAGCTATAGCATTCCAAAACTCAGGCATTTTAGGAAACAAAAATAATTGAAAAAGAGTAATTGGAAGTTGTTCTGTATACTTTTGCAACTACTACTTCTCTTGCTTAATGGCTTGCTGGGTAGCATTTTCTCCCTTCTTCCAGTGTAGTCAGCATCCTATGAGACCTGTAATCTCAAGTCCCCAAGAGAGATAGGAACCAGAATCATCTGGGCCTAACCTAAACATACCTGTGCTAGTCAAAACCTCATTGGAGAAATTTCCATTGGGTTCAAAGAGAAATGCTGCTGTGAAACTCAGTCTCACCAGTCTCTGAAAACTTGAGTCTGATGTTTTTTAGTTGGTCTAACATGGCTCATTGTGTTTCTGAGCATTTGTGTATTCCTCAACTTTAAAACAAAAATGAGAAATTAATTTATGGTAGCTTCTACTTCAGACTTTGCCCCCTCAAGTTGCTTTTTAAAATTTCTTCACCAAGTGCTTCTCACACCTGTATCCATTTGGTTATTTTCTATAAGCTCATGAATTGCATTGAAGATTTTATTTTGCTTATCAAATAGAGGTTGATAGAGACAAGGGTATTTTTAAATTGTTTTTCAAGTACAGTTTTCTGCCTTTTCCCCCCACCCCTCCCCACCACCCCAGCCCTCCCTGCCTCCCTCTCCCATTTCCAACTCCTCTCCCCATCCTTGTCCATATGTTCTTTATAATTGTTCCTGTAAACCCTTCACCCTTTTCCTTTTTTATCCTCTCCCTTCTCCCTTCTGATCACTGTCAGCCTGTTCTCAATTTCAATGTCTTTGGCTACACTTTGCTTGCTTGTTTGTTTTGTTAATTAGATTCCTGTTAATGGTGAGATCATATGGTATTTGTCTTTCATCTCCTGGCTTATTTCACTTAGCATAATGCTCTCCAGTTCCATCCATGCTGTTGCAAAGGGTAGGAGCTCCTTCTTGCTTTCTTCTGCATAGTATTCTATCATGTACATGTTCCACAGTTTTTTGATCCACTCATTTACTGATGGGCACTTAGGTTGCTTCCAGGACTTGGCTATTGTAAATTGTGCTGCTATGAACATTGGGGTGCATAAGCTCTTTTGGATTGGTGTTTCAGGGTTCTTAGGATATAATCCTAGCAGTGGAATTGCTGGGTCAAAAGGCATTTCCATTTTCAGTTTTCTGAGGAAATTCCATACTGTTTTCCATAGTGGATGCACAGGTTTGCAATCCTACCAACAGTGCACTAGGGTTCCCTTTTCTCCACACTGTCTCCAACATTTGTTGTTTGTTGCTTTGTTTATGATGGCCATTCTGACCAGTGTGAAGTGGTATCTCATTGTGGTTTTAATTTGCATCTCTCTGATAGCTAGTGATAGTGAGCATTCTTTCATATGTCTCTGGACCCTCTGTATGTCCTCCTTGGGGAAGTGCCTGTTCAAGTCCTTTGCCCATTTTTTAACTGGGTTGCTGAGAGACAAGGGTATCTTTTAATATCATGAACTTCTCTATGAAATTTGGCTTTCATTTGAGAAGTTTCAAACTGAACATTTTTGAGGGCCTTAAATAACTGCTAGTAGTAGTGACTATATTCTGGGTGGGTTGTATGTGTTCTTTCAGCATAGAATTTTTGGGAAGCATCATCAGCCTGAGGAAATTTGCCTGTCCTCAACAGTTTTTCCTTCCTTCCTGTCCTCAGCAACATGGTGGGCCTGTTCTTTTGTCACACCTTCTGATGCCAGAGCCACAGTCTCCATAGCAGAAAAGAGAGCCCCCCAGGAACAGCTTAAGGTTCTTTTGCTCATCCAACTCAGTGCCTTTATTTTCCCCATCATTATGTGTGAGGTCAAGTTGCTCAAGTGTCCTCCATCTCTAATTAAGTAAGGGAGCCTAGGATAGTGTGGATTATGAAAGATGATGAGTAGTCTCTCAGCACCATATTCTTTTTTAAAAATTTTTTAATTTAAATTATTTTATTGTTGTTCAATTACACTTGTCCATATATTCTCCCCCCTCCCCCAAACCCTCCAAACCCACCTCCCTCCTTTGATTCCACCCTCCCTTTTGTTTTTGTCCATGTGTCCTTTATAGTAGTTCCTGAAAACCCTTCTTCCCACTGTCCCCTCCTCCCTCCCCTCTGGCTATTGTTAGATTGTTCTTAATTTCAATGACTCCCTCAGTCCATGTTCTATCTTTATGGTACCATATTGCCAGATCCCTCCTATTAGCCTCCAAGAGATGCCTCCTCAGCATCAAGGTTAACATCTTTAACACTCCTCTGGACATGCCAGTATCCTCCCTGCCCCTCCATCCTTCAGAGAACATGGTTCATGGTGGCAAATGGGAGCCAGTTTTATGTTGCTTTCATCACACATGTTAGGAAAACCCACATACCTCCTCAATAGCTGTAATGAGAAGCAGAGGCACAGGTGATGGCAAACAAAGATGGAGGCAGCAGTGGTGCTGCTGGGGTGAGGGAGGTGTTCTGTGGCTGAGGTGACAGCCTCTACTGCTGGGTGACCTGTATTAGGCGATGATGACTAAGGAGCAGAGGTTTTGCCTGTGACTAAAAGTCCAGCCTCCTCAATGTAGGGCAGGACCAGAAGTCCAGGCTAATGGATTTCCTGTCAACCTTGGGCTGGCACTTAAATCTGGCCAAGGTCAGGGCAAGTGGAGAAGGAGCAGCAGGGCTCAGGAAAGGTTCACAGTTACTGACCCCCCTTGAGATGGACAAGGTCTATGTTCATTTGCTGGAAGAGGTGATTGACAGGCGCTCTCTTTGTTACCCCACGCACTCACCCACCCAACTGCCTCTAGTTTGCTTTTGAGCAGGGACTCACTGTTCCCCTCTCCATGTAGGCCACAGGAAAAAACCCAAGTTCATGATCATCATGTGCCATATGCAAATGTTTAAGATAGGTAGCTTTTAACAAACAATACTGTAGGTGTAAATACCATCAAGGGGAGAGAGTGTCTCTTTTCACTAACACAAACTCCAATCAAACTTTTTTAACCTTTTGGTCCCAGGTCAAGGAGATAGCATGGTTTTGAGGAAAATGTTCTGGAGATTAATGGTCAGATATGAATAAAAATGTGTCAGGTCTGGAAGGGACCTTAGAAAGCATGGACTCAGTGGTTCTCCAAACATGGGTATTGTAGGAATCACCTGGAAGGCTGATTGGACCACAGATTGCTGGGTCCCACCCCAGAAGTCAGGGTTCCATGGATTTGTTGTGACCTTAGGATTCACACTTTCAACAAGTTTTCAAGGGAGGCTTTTGCTGCTGGTCTGGGCACTGTCCTTTGAGAACCACAGGTCTAATCCAACTTCCTCATTTCACAGGTGGCTCAGTTGAGGCTGAAGTGTAGCTTGATTCTAGAGTTGGTTTTAACACTAATTTACCACTTTTATGGTGTCACAACTGATATTTAAGTCTTTTATCGACCTTGAATTTATTTTTCAATATGGTGTAAGTTGGTGACTGATGTTCATTTTTTTTGCATGTAATTGTCCAGGTCTCCCAACACCATTTGTTGAAGAGGCTATTTTTACTCCATTTTATGCTTCTGCACCCTTAGTCAAATATTAATTCACCATAGAGACTTGGGTTTATTTCTGGCCTCTTTATTCTATTCCATTGGTCTATGTGTGTTTTTATGCCAGTACCAGGATGTTTTGATTGCAGTAGCCTTGTAATACAGTTTGATATCAGGTATTGTGTTCCCTCCTAATTTGCTCTTCTTTCTTACCTCCAGAATATGTAAAGAACTCACATGACTCCACTCCAGGAGGATAAACAACCCAATTAGAAAACAGGCAAAAGACCTGAACAGACATTTCTCCAAGGAGGACATGCTAAGGCACAGAGACATATGAAAGGATGCTCAGCATCACTAGCCTTCAGAGAGATGCAAATTAAAACCACAATGAGATACCACTTCACACTGGTTAAAATGGCCATCATAAACAAATCAACAGACAACAAATGTTGGAGAGGATGTGGAGAGTAGGGAGCCCTAGTGCATTGTTAGTGGGAATGCAGACTGGTGCAGCCACTGTGGAAAACAGTATGGAATTTCCTCAGAAAACTAAAAATGGAACTGCCTTTTGACTCAGCATTCCCACTGCTGGGATTATAGTCTAAGAACCCTGAAACACCAATCCATGAGAACCTATTTACTCCAATGTCATAGCAGCACAATTTATAAAAGCCAAGTGCTGGAAGCAACCTAAGTGCCCATCAGTAAATGAGTCAATCAAAAACAGCGGTACACTTACACAATTGAATACTACACATCAGAAAGAAAGAAGGAGCTCCTGCCCTTTGCAAAAGATGGGTGGAACTGGAGAGCATTGTGCTAAGTGAAATAAGCAAGGCAATGAAAGACAAATACCATATGATCTCACCTTTAAGTGGAACCTAATCAACCAATCAAACAAGCAAGCAAAATATAATGAGAGACATTGAAATTAAGAACAATCTGACAGTAACCAGAGAGTAGGTGGGAGGGAATAATGGAGGGAGAGGGGGGAGTGGTTTTCAGGAACAACTATAAAGCACACATGGACAAAACCAAGGCAAGGTGGAATTAGGGGAGGGAGGTGGGATGACTATGGTGGGGGGTAGATGCAGACAACTGTACTTGAACTATAATAAAATAATTTTAAAAACCCCCACTAATTTTCCAGTTGTCATGACTTTGTAGTCTCGTTTAGATTTTCTGTGCCTCAGTTTTCTCATCTACCAAATTAGGGTAATAACCTATGTCTTGCCTACCCCATGGAATTGTTTAATATACAGAGTGGCAGTTGGGCTGTTACTCCGGCCTTAAACAATAACCCTCTAGCTTGGATGTGGAGCAGTCATATGGTAATCGGGTCCATGAACTTAAACCCTCTCCAGCTGGCTACTGGGTCAGAGTTTATACCCTGCTTTTCCTTTTGTCAAGGACAAAAAGGGGAAATGCTCTCAAATTGGGGGTAGGACATAAACCATTTATTCTTTTTGTTATCTTTTTCTCAATTTATGTTTGCCTCTCAGATTAGGTAATATTTCTATGTGTATTGCTTTTGCTTTTTTGTGTAGAAACTTTCCCAATATTTTCCTTTTCTATGTCTTCTATACTCTTTAAATTTACCAGTTTGTTAATCATCTGATTGTAGGACCCTTCATGCATATGTTTTTGTCATTTTCAATGTGAAGTTTTACCATATATACCTTTATCTATCTGGAGTTATACTGGCCCATTCATGTAAAAGTCCAGTTGGCTTTTTTTTTCTTAAACAGATAACCTCTTGACATTATTTGTTGTGTCATTCCTTTCTTCTTTCTTGATATGGGGTTAGTCTAGCTAAAGATTTTCAACTCTGTTTAGCTTTTAAAAAAACAACTTTTAGTGTCATTGATCTTTTATATTGTTTTCATATTCTCTGTTTCATTTCTTTTTGCTTAAATCTTTATTATTTCTTTCCACCTGTTACTTTCAGCTCAGTTTGTTCTCCTTCTTCTAGTTCCTTGAGGTATAATGCAAGATTATTTGATCTCTTTCTATTTTATTAATGCAGGCATATATTGTTATAAGCTTTCCTCCTAAAAATGCTTCTGTGGCATATTATACATTATGTTATATTATGTTTTCATTTTTATTTTTCTCAGTTTATTATTTCACTGTCCTTTGATTTCTTCTTTAACCCATTAGGTGTTCAGCAATGCATTGTTTAATTTCCATGTATTTGTGAATTTTCCAATTTTCTTCCTGTTATTGATATCAAGGTTTATATTATTGTGGTCATAAAAGATATTTGATATAACTTAATATTCTTGAATTGCTTAAACTTGTTTTGTCTTTTTGGAATAACTATCACTATTAATAGTTTTTCTTTAAAAAAAGTGTCTAAGTCTTGACTGTTTACAAATAGCCTTCACATCCTCTTTTTATTTGAATCCTCATTAAGGCCTGTGAGGTTTCTGCCCTCAGGGAAGTGCCATAATGTTGGATGTAGTGTTGTAGACAGACTTACAAAATCTTTATCTTTGAATAATGAGCTCTAGAGTGGAGGAAGCAAAAATGTTTTCTTGGAGTTACTAACAGGTTATTTTTCTTCACCAAATACAGTATTTCTAATGGAAAAGTCAAAATGACTTGGTCCAATGATTGTCTTTTAGTCCTTATGAGTTTAGTTAAATGTTTTCACTTTTTGGTTTCTACTCCCAACTTTACAAAGACTTGTTCCCCCATTTACTCCATCACTCCTTGAAATACCTTCTCCATATCCCTGAAGGCCATCAATGCCTATAACTTGGATGATAGTAACACACTGCATATCTTTGCACATGCCCCATATCAATCTATTGTAGGTCTGGCAGCAGTGAGCACCATTCTATGAAGCAGAGCATTTCTTGGGTATTATAATACTCTTCTGGATGGTTTGTTAGTGTTTGGACTCTTGCTCCAATGCCACTGTGACCCATTCCAATTGTCCAGAAATTTACTGCGTGTTATACATATTCTATTGTTGAAACACTAAAGCTGTTCTTTTGGTCAGGCAGATAGCAAGCTCACCACCACAAAGGAAGTCTGGGGCCACTGAAGATCTGTCCTACTCCCTTGCTCCATCCAGCCTTATGTTGGAGAACTCCTTGTAGCCAAGCTTCTAGTCCCTTCCTCTCAGTAGCCTCTGCTTCACAAGATTTTAGCTTGAAGCAAGACTACAATCCCAAAGCCATAGAACAGTTCATTTTCTGCTAACTGGAAGCCTTAAGTGATTAAATCAGCCTTTACTGCCCTCTTTCCTAGAGGAACACACCTCAGAAGTTACTAGGCTGAACAGCCCCTACCTCCCCAGTGAACCACTCACCATGGGGAAGTGAACCCCAGTGAACCACTCCCACAGGCCATGGGGAAGAGGGAAGGCCAAAATGGGGAAGTATCAAGAAAGGAAGTCAGTATTGGAGGGATGGTCAGCTGGGAGGGGGAAGGGGAAAGTAGCCCAGCAATTTTTGACTCCTCCCTTCTTATCCTGCCACACAGTCGTTTTCTTTTGTAGCAATGCCTCGATTAAGAACTTCCAGGCATAGGAGTAAAGATGTAGGCACTTTTACCATAAGAATCAGTTGGTTAATAGGCTGGTTCTCCAAGGCACAAACCACCCTAGATTTTCATCTAAGTTCACTGGAAGTTAAAATTTTCTCCCTAATTCCTTCCTCTTTATTCCATCCACCAAATACCCCAAACATTGAGAGCTCCTTTTAGATGCCTGGACAGCACCTAGCTCATTTTCTTAGGAAATTCAGAAGTGTCTTCTCAGTATACCTTTCATTGTGTCTATCTCTGTCACCTTGGGGCAACTTTGCTTAAACAGAAATATAGGCCTAGTCATAACTGTACCTTTAAGTTCTGAGTGGAATAGCCAAGAAAAACCAGTGGTTGCCTGGTTTTGCTGATGCTGGTAAAATGTAATACTATACAATCACATATTGGATTTTGTATTTCTCTATAAAACAGCTATTGTTCTTGATACTGTATCTTTACTTTTAAAATAATGCTGGCTTTTGATTGACCTGATTTTATTTCCTTTTTATTTCCATAGTGCACAGTTCATTTACGTTAGATGTGTTTTACCCAGTAGTTCTGGTAGGATAGTATTATACCTCTCTTCTGTTTTATTAGTGTGGACCTCTATTAGGTTTTTTTGTTGTTGACACTATTATAGATATTCCCCATTTCCCCCCACTTTGCCCCCCTCCACCCAACCCCCATCCCTACCTACGTTCGCCACATTGTTGTCTGTGTCCATGGGCTATGCATATATGCATATATGTTCTTTGGCTAATCTCTTCCAATTCTTCTCACCATACTCCCCTCTGAGATCTGTCAGTCTGTTCCATGTATTTATGCCTCTGGCTTTATTTTGTTTGTCAATTTATTTTCTTTATTAGATTTCACATATGTGTGAGATCATATGGTATTTATCTTTCCCTGACTGGCTTATTGGGCTTAGCATAATATTGTCTAGGTCCATCCTTGCTGTTGCGAAGGGTAAGAGTTTCTTCTTTTTGATAACTGTGTAGTATTCCATTGTGTAAATGTACCACAGCTTTTTTATCCACTAATTTACTGATGGGCCCTTGGGTTGTTTACAGATCTTGGTTATTGTAAATAATACTGCTATGAACATAGGAGTACATATATTCTTTCTGATTGGTGTTTCAGGATTCCTAGGATATATTCCCAGAAGTGCAATTATTGGGTTACACAGCAGTTCTATCTTCAGTTTTTTGAGGAAACTCCATACTCTTTTTGACAGTGGCTGTACCAATCTGCCTTACCACCAACAGTGCACTAGGGTTCCCTTTTCTCCACACTCTCACCATTACTTGTTGTTTGTTGATTTATTGATGATAGCCATTCTGACAGGAGTGAGGTGATATCTCATTGTGGTTTTTATTTGCATCTCTCTGATGATTAATGAGGTTGAGCACTTTTTCATATGTCTATTGGCCATCTGTATGTCTTCTTTGAAGAAATATCTATTCAGGTCCTTTGTTCATTTTTTAAATTGGGCTGTTTATCTTCCTGATGTTGAGTTGTATAAGGTTTTTTTCTTTTAAACATAGGGTCTGACACAAATAATGCCCCTTTTATTACAAAATATTTTATTACAAAACCATAAGCATGTAATTGTGTAATATAACAATATAACACTCAAGCACACCATATGACATTTTAGGTGAAACATTCAAATTGCTGTCCATGTCATGTGAGACATTTGTGTACCCTGACAACCACACTCAAGCAGGCATACCTTGTGCCAGACTCTGTATATTTGGGTGCTCCTATGTTGAGTTCATATATGTTTACCAGGATTATATCCTCTGGTTGGATCAATTCCTTTGGTGTTATGTAGTGACCTTTTTTGTCTCTTGTTATGACCTTTGTTTTGAAGTTTATTTTGTCAGATGTCAGTTGCTACCCCAGCTTTTTATTTTTCATTTCCATTTTCATGAGATATATTTTTTCCATTCCTTCCCTTTCGGCCTATGTGAGTCTTTTGTTCTTATGTGGGTCTCTTGTAGACAGCATAAATATAGCTCATGTTTTCTTATCCATTCAGCTACCCTATATCTTTTGACTGGAGCATTTAATCCATTTAAATTTAAGGTAATTATGTATAGATACTTATTTATTGTCATTTCATTGTTTTATATCTATGTTCCTCTCTCTATTTCTTTTTCTTCTTAAAGCAGTCTCTTTAACATTTCTTGCAATGCTAGTTTGATGGTAATGAACTTCTTTAGCCTTCTTTTGTCTGAGAAGCTCTTTATTTCACCTTAAATTTTAAATGATAGCCTTGGTTGAGTAACCTTGGTTTCAGATTCCTGCTTTTCATTACTTTGAATACTTCATGCCATTCTCTTCTGTCCTGTAGTGTTTCTGTTGAGAAATCAGCTGACAGCCTTATGAGAACTCCCCTGTAGATAAATAACTGCCTTTCCCTTGCTGCCTTTAAGATTCCTCTTTATGTTTAAACTTTTCCATTTTTATTTTGATGTGTCTTAATGTGTATCTCTTTGGGTTCATCTTTCTTTAAGATTTTATTTATTTATCTTTAGAGAGGGAAGGGAAGGAGAAAGAGAGAGAGAGAGAGAGAGAGAGAGAGAGAGAGAGAGACATCAATGTGTGGTTGTTGGGGGTCATGGCCTGCAAGCCAGGCATGTACCCTGACTGGGAATCGAACCTGCAACACTTTGGTTCCCAGACCACGCTCAATCCACTGAGCTACGCCATCTTTGGGTTCATCTTGATTGGGATTCTCTGTGCTTCCTAGGCTTGTGTGGCTTTTTATTTCACCAGATTAGGGAAGTTTGCTGTCATTATTTCTTCAAATAGGTTCTCTGTCCCTTGCTTTCTTTCTTCTAGTATCCCTATCATGTGGATGTTGTTATGTTTCACATTGTCCCAAATATCCCTTAAAGTACCCTCTGCTTGTTAATTATTTTTTCTTTTTGCTTCTCTGATTGATATTTCTCCCTTGTCTTCTAATTTGCTAATTCTATCCTCTGCTTCATCCAACCTACTGATTATTTCTTCCAGTGTATTCTTTATTTCAGATATGTTACTTTTCACTTCTGACTGGTTATTTTTCATGGTATCTATGTCCTTTTTTAATGCTATTGAGTATCCTTGTAACCATTACTTTGAATTCTGGTTCTGATAAGTTGTTTACCTCCATTTCATTTAGCTCCTTTTCCTGGAGATTCCTCATGTTCTTTCATTTGAGGCCTGTGTATTTATTTCCCCATACTGGCTGTATCTTTTGTGTTTGTTTCTATGTTTTAACTAGAACTGTTATGACTCCCAGACTTAGTGAGGTGGTCTTTTGTAGTAGGTGTCCTGTAGGTCCCAGTGGTGTAGTATCCTTGATCACCTGAGCTTAGTGCTCTAGAAATGACCTCTGTGTGGGTTTTGTGGGCCCTTCTATTATAATTGGTTCTTGATTACTGTTGTCCCATTTATGGGTGGGCTCAACCCTCAGGATGGTTGACTGTGAGGCCCAATACTAACCACATTGTGCAATTTTTTGTGTGTGTGCTGACCAAGCAGAACAATAGAAAGCAAAATGAAACTGAAAACAACTCAACAAAAAAACCAACTAACACTAACTACAAAAACAACAAGAACAGCAACAAAACAACTAATCAGAAAAGAAAAAGGAGACAAAAAACAAAAATTAAAATTAATAAATAGCCCTGGCTGGTGTAGCTCAGTGGATTGAGCACAGGCTGCGAACCAGACATCGCGGGTTTGATTCCCAGTCAGGGCACATGCCTGGGTTGCGGGCTATGACCCCCAGCAACCGCACATTGATGTTTCTCTTTCTCTCTTTCTCCCTCCTTTCCCTGTCTAAAAATAAATAAATAAAAAATATTTAAAAAAATTAATAAATAAAAGAGCAAAAGCAACAACAAAAGACAAGAAACAAAAAGAATTAGAGAAGGAAAAAAGAAACAGAAGAGAATGTGAAAGGAAAGAAGGAAAAGAAAGAAAAAAAATAAATAATAAAAATATAGAGAGAAAAAGTGAAAATAAATTGGTAAAGAAAAACAGGAAAAATAAGAAGAGAAAAGAGAATAAGAGATATGAAAGAAAAAAGAAATGGTGAAGAAAAAAAAAGATTAAAAAAGAAAAAGTGTGGTTTGCCTCAGCAGATTGTTGTGCCTGCTGTGATCAGTATCTGGATACACTGAATGTGAAGTTCCTTGAATCCTGCTCCAGTGTTGTTTGAAGCTGGCCACTTGTGCCAGTCTCAGGCCTCCAGAGAGGTTCTCTGTTGCAAGCCCATGTCAGACGCTTTCCTCACCTGGCTCTTAGCAGTTTTGTCAAGTTGGAAGTTTTAGTGGACATGCTGGCGGGGCCTCCAGAGCCCAGTGGTTGAGTCTGCCTTGGGTCTTTGAATGTCTCCACTGTGAGCTTCTGTCCCCCCACCCCATGGAACTGTGCTCAGCTAGGGTATTCAGGACATGGCAGGGATGATTAAAAGTCTTGGGGGTGGTGCTTGAACTCTGTAGGAGGAAAGGTGGACACTTCCTCTCCTTCCCATGGCTGCAGGGGCTAAACTCTCTGGGGAACTCAGTTTGATTCCCCATAATGCAGCAGCAGAGCCCAGGACCTGCCTGTCTGACTCCTGGACAAAAGTCTGCTTGGGAGACACAGTTGCAAAAACCCATGTCTGTATGGTTTGCTGACACCTCCGTACCACCTAACCAAGCCAGAGGGGATGAAAAAAAAATCAGTCTTGCTTGGTATTCCAGTCTTTCTGTGTGTGGCTGGTGACAGCAGGGCACAGCAAAACTTTTAGCTCCAACTGAGCTCCCAATGGGCCAAATATCTCACTGCCCCCATCCCCATCTAACTGAACAGGACAGGGCCAAATTTCCAGCCCAGAGCCATACCCCTTTGCCTTGGGGCAAACCAAGTGATTCAGCATGTGGGGGTAGGGGCACCACACAGGCATTCAATGTGAATGAGAGTGGTCATTTTCCTCAAGCCTCACCACCCTGACTCTGACTGGCTCTCTGCCCAAAGTCCTTCCAGAGAACAGAGGGTGCTTCAAAGCCACAGTTGGGTATACCGAGCAGACCCCTCCTCCACATAGGAACAGCTGCATTGTCCCTCTAAGCAGTCATAAATCAGGACAGACTTCCCAAGCCAGCATTGTAACAATGGGCTTGCTCCTTCGAGTCTCCCAAGTGGGTCAAATTCCCATTGCTTCCCACTGCCCAATGCTATACTGGCTCCCCTTCCAGTCTCTTATTACTCTGGATTGGAGTTCCCTGCACGGGGCTGAGACCTCATGCTCCCAAGGGGAGGGAGCTCCACTGCCCCAGTGTGTCCCACCTGTACAAGAGGGCTCACCTCTGTTGCTGTGTGTTCCCATCTTCCTCCATGCTCCTGCTTACAAATTTTCACATCAGCTACACTTCAACTGGTTTTTCAAGATGAATACTCTGCAGTTTAACTGCAAGTCCTGTCAGGGTCTGGGAGCAAGGGGATGGAACTTCCAGTTACTCTGCAGCCATCTTGGGATCCCCCTGTTAGGTTATTCCCATTCTGAGAACACTGCATTAATTTTTTCCTGCAGGTAACAACTCTGTTTTTAAATGAAGTTTGTTTTAAAATGAACAGGTTATTTGTTTTTTAATGCCCAGAGGCAGTCTTGTAAGTATTCAGCTTCTTTGTAGTATCTTTGATATTTGCTATATGAAAACCAAATACAACAGAATGTGTTCTTTAGTCTGTTTCAGTCTGTGTGTCACATGGGGAGGGAAGTCAAATAGGATATTGACAACTCAAACCTGCAGGTGGTCAGAAAAGCAAAATGATCTTCACAGGTGGTGTGAGGCATAAAAGGCCTCTACACAGGTATGTCTAGCCAAGCTGATGGCCTCTGGGTGAGTATATGTATGGAGGGAGAGTGGTATTGAAGAGAAGTTTTGTATCTAAATACCTAGAGAGCAGGTAGAGACCAATGGGAGGGGAGTGCAGTTAGGGTTGAGTAGAGGGGGCTAGATTATTGGTGGTTGTATTCCAGCCTAGACCAGGGATACAAGTCTTATAGCAAGATGGGCTATTAGAACAAACCATTTTCAGAAGCAGGAGACCCCACTATGTTAAGGTAACAAAGTGTAACTGGAAGTTAAGGGAAAGGGGTAATAGACCTGATATTTAATCAGGTATACCTGTAACATTTGTAACATTTGTAGGGTTCAGAAAAAGTTCAGTTTGGGATCTACATACCATGCGTATAAATATTTGAAATGTTTAAATCGCTGAATACAGCATATTTTATTTAAAGGTTTATCTCCTTCCATGAGAGATGTGCCTTCATAACTACCTGAAAGTCCAGGTTGGGATTTAGAATTCTCAGGCTCCTCTAAGTCCTGCTCCAACAGTGAGGGAAGAGCTGCTCCCCTCTCTCCTCCCCTTGCCCTAGCTCCTCCTAGACCAGGCACTGTCCTGTCCCACTCCTCAAGCCTGGGAGTACAGACTCCAGCCTGTGTACTCAGCCCTCCCAAGGACAACCCCAACAGGAGCACATGGACCCTGGCAGCAGGTGTGGGGACTGTTCAGGGGTGCCAGGGAGTATGGGTTAGTAGGGGCCCACCCTGTATTCTGTGGGCCAGGCTCCTCCTGGCCCTGTAGGGATGGGCATGGTTGGAAGAGAACAAAGTGGGGCCTGTAAAGCATGGAGCTCAGAACACAGGTCCCTTTTGCTTGGGTCTAAAAGCAAAACTGTAATATCAACTTATACAATGTAAATACTGACAAATGAGAATAAGTTTGAAGGTGCTCAAATCATACAACTTGGCCAGCTCTTTCAGTTCAAATAATGGCAAAAAGAAGCCCTTTGCCTTCTGTCTCACCACCTGATTCCAGTCATAAGTAATACTATGTGAAGTACATTTTAAAATGTCAACATTGGTGACCAAAAAGGAATGTGGGAGTGTTGAGTTTAGTTCACTTTAACAAACATTAAGTACCTACTAAGAAAAACTCATTGCCTAGGGATGTGGGAAGGAAAGATAAATAAAACCCTTTAAATTCCCAACCGTTCAGACATTCATTCCAGGGGTTGGTGTTATGGGATAAATAAATAAATAAATAAATATTATATATAAATTAGATTATTATATATAATATATATAAGGATATGAGATGTGCTACCACAGAATACTGTATGCGAGAAGGCATCAGTGCTATGAAGGAGGTATCTAGGAAGCCGTAACTAAATGCGGAATGGAGGTTGTCTAGTCTGAAACCCCTTTCCTCTTCTGTGATCCTTCTATCAGGTCACCTTTGACTTTATCTTATTTTTCCTTGCGCAGATTTCAGAGATTAAGTTCATTCTCTCCCTTTCCTCTTTTTTTTCCTAATTACTTATGGCATATTTCAGATCTACACAAAATTATAAAGAATACTACTATAAACATTAATTTACCCACCACCCAGCATAAGAAATGGAACATTACAAATATAGTTGAAGCCTGCAGTGGATCCTTCCCCAATAAAGTCCCCCTCCCTTTCTTTTCCCAAAAGGTAACCACCATCCTAAATGTGTTCATCTATCCAAGCATGTGTTTCTGTATGGCACCTTTGTATACACTTTTTGCACACCTGACGTATTCTATTTGTATCCACAATCAATATATATGGTGGCCATTTTGCATGTTCTTTTAGACTTCATATACATTGTACTATGTTTGCACCCTTCTGGAACCAGCATTTTCTCCTTACACATTTTTTTTGCTTCCATTACCCATTCTTAGCCCCTGTGCCTGTCAGCCCCTGTGGGTTCTAGTCTCCTCCCCAATCCAGCCCTTGCCATCCTGTTTCATTTTCCTGCAACAATCCCAAGCCAGTGAGTTAAGGCTGGTCCTACAGGTGAATCTGAGCTTCTTCCTCTGTGGCTTTAAACTAGTGCTTCTCAAACCTGAGCTGCATCAGAAGCCCCTGGAAGGTTTGTTAAAACATGCCTTGCCAGGCCTACCCTCAGAGTTTCTGATTGAGGAGGTCTTGGGTGGAGCTTAAGCGATCCTGAGTGGTGATGCTGATGATGCTGTTTTGAGGAACAAACTCTGAGAACCACTGCTCCAAATCAATGTCTGGGCCCAGGATCAGCAGTACCATCTGGCATCCAGACAAGCTGGACAATCTAAGAGGTTTCCTTCAAAACTGTGCTCTAGAGACTCTGTCTAGCAGACATATAATGCAAGTCACATGAGTAAATCTAAGTTTTCTAGTACCTACATCAAAAAAGAAACAGGCAAAATTAATTTTAATAGTATATTTTAACTCAACATATTATCATCTAAACAGGTAATTGATATACAATTTATTAGTGAGACAGGTAACATTTTTTATAGTTACAGCACATCTCAAATCACACTGTATTTCAGCTTGCCAGTGACTAACAGTAGACAGAACAGCTCTAAAGACTTGACATCCATTTCTCACTTTACAAATATTGTGTTAAAATTGACATTTTAATTTATTTTGGGCTGCCACAAACTAATTTAAAGCAAGCTTACAAAATGGTGGAAAGTGATTCCTTTCAAAACAAGAGGTAAGAGAGATTTGAGTCGGGATTATTTATCTAAATAAAATCTGCCTGCATTTCATTTTATTAATGAAAACAAACTTAGTCAAATACATCTACTGTCAATACATATACTGTCAAATACATCTATAAAATAAGTTAGATATCATTGGATAGCACATTTTGGGTAATAAACTTTGCAATGTTATCAGTGCTTAATAAAATGCCCATGAACTTAAAATGAAAAACCTAAAAAGAATGCACAATGAGGTCTTCCTTCTTTCTCGATCTTCTTTCCATTCTTCCAAACTGCAGGATGAAATGAGAGAAAATGAACAATTACACAGCACTAACCAACTCCAATGACTATAAATCTAAGAAAATAGCCTTATGTGTATCTGCTGCATTTGTGTGTTTATCTCAACAAGCAGAGAAGAACAAAACATTTCCCTCTTGTAGCTTTCCATGGAGGACATAGGTCTTGTCCAAAAGGTCCATTGAGACATTTGTTCCACACTGAAAGGTCCTTGATATTGGGTCCTATCCAAAATGTCCAGGCTTAGAAAACATGCTGGGTTTCTAAAACACCCCATAATGTTTATTTACACTTCTGGTTTACAGAATAAATACATGGAGAAATGCCATCGTGTTTTATTGGTCCAATAATTATATTGTGGCTGTATTGCCTATAATAACCCTTCTTGCCTCAGTAGCCTAGCTGGTAATGGCTCGTGAGGTTAGGAAGGTGAGTTAGGGTTTGAATCTTACAGAAGAATGGAATTTAAATATCAAGGGCTTTTTTGGTGTGGACCAAATGTCTCCATGGATGTTTTGAACAGGACCAAATGTCCACCTACCGTAACCTGCACCCTTGGATATAGGGTGCTCCTGTAACCCATGGCTCCAGTTGTGTGATCATACCAACCTTGTCTCCCTCTTGCCTAACACCATAAATGCTTCTCCTTCTCCTTGGAGGCCATTCTTGGATTTAAGTTAGTTTCTCCACATTAAAACCCTGTGCTTATTCCACAAAAGATGCTCCCTTAGCCCTGAGTTTCCATATCTCCCATATGAGAGGTGGTTATTATAAAATATGCAATTGTGAAAGTGCAAAAATAGGGAGAAAATGTTGATCATTTAAATGTACTCAAAGGTAAGATAAACCTTGAGACTTAATTACCAATTCAGTGATAAACAATAATCATACTCTGAATTTCTTTTCTGTGGACTATCACATAAAATACAAAAATCTACAACCAAACCAATGTTTAAGTATTAATCATTAAATGTGGTCCTGCATGAAATTCTTAACCTTTTGCTATTTTAAGTAGCTTTTGTCTCCTAGTTGGTACAGGAGACTGCATTTCTGTGGCCAAATAATGAAGCTCCAGCTAGTGCACAGCCCAGCTACTTCAGCTGCTGCATCTAGTAACTTTTGTAAGTGAAATAACTAGTTTTAGATACTGATGCATTTGCCATTTGTCAGTGATCTTTACAGGGAAAGGACAGAAGATCTTGTAAGACTGATGAGAAGCCATGAAGAGTGTTTCAGTACATAATGTGTTTTATGTTGCTAGGTATATGAGTATTCTATTAACATTCTAAGTACATAAAATTGAATTTTTAAAACTAATTTTAAACAATTTTTTCTTAATTTAATGGGAGCATTAACAAAAATAAAGCTGTTGCCCTGGCTGGTGTGGCTCAGTGGATTGAGTGCCCGCCTGCCAACTAAAGGGTCCCCAGTTTGATTCCTAGTCAAGGAACATCCCTGGGTTGCAGGCCAGGTCCCCAGTAGGGGGTGGGCAAGAGGTAACCACACATTGATGTTTCTCTCCCCTGTCTTTTTCCCTCATTTTCCCTCTCTAAAAATAAATAAATAAAATCTTTAAAATAAATAAATCAATAAAATAAAGCAGTCAGTAACAGGTAAATGACAGGAATGGTTGGGTGATATTTAAAGTTACACACAGATACGTGGATTTTCCGGGCCTGCTCTCTGTTGGATTCACATCCTTTTCGGGTCTTTCTTGTTCTCCTTAAACTCTTCTTTTTCTTTCTTAGTTTCAGCATCTTGGGCCTCTTCCTCAGTGTTTTCATACTGATATTTAGTTGTTTCTTTAGTAAAGAATAAGACAGACTTTAGGAGCAGACATTCACAGAAAAAAAAAAAATCCAGTTCATAATGAATGGGGACATCCAGTGCTCCAGCCTCCAGAGAAACAGAAGGATCCAAATAATTAAGAAAAGAGCAGCTAGGCACCTTCCTACTGGTTGATATAATGCTCCCTGGCCCTCACATTTCTGCTACTTGATCATTTTTACAGTGATAGTATTTTTCCAGGAAAGCTGTACTGCTGATGACTTCTGGCACTCCAGAGAAGAAGGGATCAAGAATCATCAGGGTCCAGGGCATCCTGTACATTTTTGTCAAAACTTTCCTGTGAAGTTATTTTTTGCTTCAGCAACAAATTGTATGGTGAAGCTCATCAGTTCCTCAACCCCCTGAATGTTTAATTTTTACAAAGTCCTCCCCTATCAGTTCTAATGTTTGGGGATCAACTTTCTAAGAGTCTTGACACTTTTAGAAGCCATGAACCAACATGAAGTATGGTTCAAACATTTGCTTGTTCTTTTCCTTCAGGTTCCCTTTCCATATCTTCCCTCCCCCCACCCTTCCCTCCTGAACACATGCCCCCTGGAACATTTAGACTTTCTTCTGTGGGCCATGAACTGCACTGATGAGCTTAGATCTCTTAGCAGAGGGGAGGAGAGGGCAAAGTATTTTTTCTCTAGACAGGGAAGGTCATTATGGACTTGGGCTTCTCCTGGGGCCCACTCGGCCTGCAGTGTGTTGAGGGCCCCTGCCCACCCGAGTGAGTGTGACTGGCCACAGACCAGCTGTGCCCACCCGACTTGGGGCCTCCCCAGCCCTGGGGCCTCGCCACCCCCCATCCTCACCCTCTGGGCCTTCAGCCTTCTGCGCGGGCTCCTGGACGTCGGCCTCGGGCTGATCCTCAGGCACCATGGCTGCAGCCCCCTCTCCAGAGACCCGGGGCACGATGGCTGAGGCCCCCTCTCCGTAGCTTTCGAACACCATGGCTGCAGCTCCCTCTCCGGAGCCCTCAGGCACTATGGCTGCGGCCCCCTCTCCGGAGCCAGCCCCTTCTCCGGAGCTGTTGAGCACCATGGCTGCGGCCCCCTCTCCGGAGCCGTCAGGCACCATGGCTGCGGCCCCCTCTCCTGAGTTCTGAGGCACCATGACTGGGGCCTCCTGTCTCAAGCGCGGGGGCACCATGACTGGGGCCCTTTGTCTCAAGCGCGGGGGCACCATGACTGGGGCCCTCTGTCTCAAGCGTGGGGGCACCATGACTGGGGGCTGCATTCTGGAGCCCCAGGGGATAAAGGCAGCGGCTCCCTCCCTGGAGCCCCGGGGCACAGAGAGCATGCGGACGCGGCCCACACGGATGGGCATCTGAGACCTGGACTGAATTATTCTTAAGCGGCGGCTCGGAGGCACAACAATATGGTTGTTGTAATACAGATGGTGCAGCATTGTGCGCACCAGGTCCAGGAATACGAAGCGGAAGTCAGCCATTGGGAGCTGAATGGCGCCCGCCGCCATATCTGGGCGCTGGGGCCCCTCGTCTGCCGGTCCCATGTTGGAATCCTCCCTGCTGATACCTCCCTCCGGGACTCCCACTTCCATGGCCTCCTCACTCAAACCGCCTGCGGCCCCTGCGACTCCCACCACCCCGGCTTCACCCTCAGTCTGGCCATCGCCCTCGGCCTCACTCTCAGCCTCGCCCTC
Organism: Phyllostomus hastatus; assembly: GCF_019186645.2. NCBI lineage: Eukaryota > Metazoa > Chordata > Mammalia > Chiroptera > Phyllostomidae > Phyllostomus > Phyllostomus hastatus. The sequence goes on along the minus strand of NW_025333984.1, from coordinate 12,789,795 downwards.
GCTCTCACCCTCAGTCTCCATCTCACCCTCCTCGTTCCCGTAGGGCCCAGAGTCATGAATCACCACGTCCTCAGCTCCTGCCTCCCAGACCCCGGCTCCTGCGTCGTCCATGGGGTTCTCCTGCCCCCCCAGGGTAGAGTTTCCCTCACCAGTGTCAGACATGGCACCAGGCAGTAGTACCTCAGCTGGGCTGCGATCAGGTTGTGCGTCAACAGCCAAGATGGTGGCCACTGAGAGGAGGCCTTGGGCAGTGGGGCCTGACGTGTGGTGGACCAGCGGCGGAAGAGCGGCTGTTGAAGGGAGAACAATTTCTCTTGGTGCCTGAAGAGGACTCACAACCGGAAAGGCAGGGGGCAGATGTCAGGAACCACCCACCAAGGCTTCACCATATGATGGTGGAGGGTGGCAGTGGGCGGGTGGAGGGGAGGTGGTTCCAGAAAAGCCAACAAAGGACCATGCCCGCCCATCATAAACGTCAAGCTCATTGGCTAAGAAGCAAAGATTGACATGCTGTGTGTCCAATGAGTGGCCAAGGCCCTTAGATTCTAGGGAGGCTCACAAGGGCCTCTGTTTTCTTTGAGGCCGTAAGGTCCTGAGCTACTTTTAGGTCCACGCAAGTCCTGCCCTTTTAATTTTGTGATTGTCTGAAAAACTATAGTAGGCTGACATGGGGGCACCCTCGACCATGTGAACTGAGAGGAATACTCCAATTTCCACTGTTATTATGGCTCATACAAGTAGAGTCAGGGTCATAAAAATGTTTTGTAGCTCATACTTCAGTAGCAGTAAAAACCTCCCAAGACTGGAGAACAAGGACTTTGGACCAGTTAATGTGGTTAAAGCTACTTGGAAAACAATGGACAGAAATGAAGTGGATCCACTTGGAACTGAATGTTGAAGTGGTAACTGACAGAAATTGGAAGGTATGTAATAAACCTGATATTCAATTTAAGCCTCTAAAGAATGAATAAAAAAAGACATATGTCCTGCAACAGACCAGATCATCTCCTAAGAGCTAAGCATGACAGACATTAAAAGACGAGGCTTCCTCGGATGTTTCTGAGGCAACAGTCCAAGACCATTGATTTTAAGATCCATTTAATCAAGACCTCAAGTGTGAGTAATTCTGAAAATTATAGAGAAATTAAATCTATTTTATATTTATTCTGTGGGAAGTTTCATAACACTAAGAATGTTTTTTGAAAAACATATATATATACATAATTAAGTAAAATATTTAGATAAATATAATATTGGATACTACATTATAATACCAATAATCCCTATCAAGGTGAGGAGGATTTTTTTCATTTCATAAACCCAACCAAATTTCAATGTTTTTATTTTTCTTCTGGTTCCATCTCAAGAATGGAGCATGGTATTTTCATAAATTATTGGTTTAAATATGGAAGGCAATGTAGAAAATCTGTACTCAAAATCCTCACTATAAAGATACCAAAACTGAGGCAGAATCCCAGTCTGAGGTCTATAGTTGGTTTTAACATTTGTTCCCTGATGTGATGTTGGGAATGTTACTTATCATTTCTAGGCCTCAGTTTTATCATCTTTAAGGATAATGATTACCTAGCTCTGAGAATCAAATAAGATAAAAGGGTGAATGCCCTATTCATACTGTGAAATTCTATATACATATTAGACATTATTATATCAATAATAATTTTTTCTGTTCTTGAACTATTAGAGAAAAGTTATAGTGGAGTCTGTCAGGTGTTCAGAGAGAATCATCTAATTTGGTTTTGGAGGAATCAGTTCTTCCAAGCTATATGGAGGTACATACTTACTCCCAGAGATAGATAGATGGAATGAGATGGTGCTATATTTAGCATATTAACCATTTGTTGAAAATATATCCCTATTTGATTTTTGTCTTCTAAGTTGGTTAATATTTCCAAGTACATAGTTTTTTATTTTTATGTTGCAAAATCTAATGATATTTTTCATGGTTTTAACATCATTTTAGGTTTGCAAATCTTTTTTATCCAGAGAAAAATATTTTATTATTTTTTTGAGATCTTCTGAATGCTTACATTTAACTCCTTAAGCCATTTGGAATTAATACCAACACATATGTAAGATTTTCATTTTAAAAAGCTCACCTATAAGCACCATTTTTTGGAGTAATTATTCCTCACTGTAATGATGTGTGGTCATGTACCATTTAGTACTTTTTTTAAAGGCAGAAGAGGTGCAAGAGAAAACATATTCTCCCAAAAATTTCAGAGCTGGAAAGGCCTTTAGGTAGTAAATCTAAGCCCATTCTTTTTAAAGTTCAGAAATAAAGGCCCAGGGAAGCTAATTGGTCTCTCCAAGGTCATGCCACTTAATGGAGCAGCCAGGACTAGTACCAGTCTTCTGACCTTTAATCTGAAGTTGAAACAGATTCAACTTCTTGTGCATGCAGCCTCAGAAGAAACTTGGGAGAAGGTTAATTAACCAGACACAAAGTAAAGGACCATGATTTGGGGGTCTCTGAAAGTCCCAGACTAACCCTCTTGATCCCCAATCAGGAAGTATTTACTAAATACCTACATACAATGCCTCATGCAAGACATTGCCACGGATTAAAAGCAAATGTCATCATCTCTGGCAACAAGCATCTCACAATCTACTTGGGAGAAAGGACTGCATGTTCAGGATAAAGTAAAGAAAAAGCATCCCCTGACACTCAGAGCTGGACTGGCACTCACAGCTAAGCCATCTTATTCTACTATTGTACCTAAACAAGTCCATAGAATACCAACATGAGACAGGGTCACTCTGAGACCATGATAAAAGGAAACAAAACAAGGTCACTTTGTAATTTTGTTTAAGCAGAGACAAAAAACAAGGTAAAAAAATATTAAACACCTCCCTCTCTTGGCTAAAATGAGTGCCTACCACTTTTTTACCAATTACAGCTTTATGATGATTCTAGTTTTCCCTCCCTGTAGATAAGATTTATTGAAATACCCATTATAGAATTCCCCTGCTTTCTAAGTATCTGATCTAGAGAAAACTTCCATTTTTTAAAAAACTTCTCCAAATAACCCAACCAAAACCCAAATCCTATAATAGGCTTTTTTCTGACACATCTTCCTGAGACACCACGTGGTTTCCCATGGTGTATGTTCCCCATATCGCAATACGTAATAAACCCAACAAGTGTGTTCCTATGGTCTTTGACTGGAGGATAATGACAATATAATACATTTCGTCTTTACACTCTCATATATTGACTCATTCAGTTCTGCAGCAGAGTCAAGAGGCATCACAACTGATGGGCTTTTTTCAGGAAGGCTTCCCAATAGGGGGAGGACTTAGATTCAGAAGATGGGCAATGTGGCCTACCTGAGAAGGCCTGCAAAGGCAGAACTTTGTCTCTACATGACCCTTGTTATGATGTGCTCATAACCTTAGAGAATCTTTGGCTATAAGAAAAGCCTGAGTTTTGGCATAGGGAATGGAAGCAGATGTTGTTCCTGGCCAGAGGGCAGACCTAGGGGATTTGATGGAAGTCCTGTGGTGAGGAAGGTACCTAATGGGACACTCCTGTTTCCTACTGCATGCTGTGAGCTATGACCAGTACTGCATCCATTCTTTCTTAGCAAAAACAAATACTCCCAGGGAGATGTTATTTTTTTTAATATTAAAAGAGAGTATTCCGCCCCAGCTGGTGTAGCTCAGTGGATTGAGCGCGGGCTGCGAACCAAAGTGTCGCAGGTTCGATTCCCAGTCAGGGCACATGCCTGGGTTGCAGGCCATTACCCCCAGCAACCGCACATTGATGTTTCTCTTTCTCTCTCTCTCTCTCTCTCTCTCTCTCTCTCTCTCTCTCTCTCTCTCTCTCTCTCTCTCTTCCTCCCTTCCCTCTCTAAAAATAAATAAAAAAAATAAAAAAAGAGAGTATTCCTGCTTTCTTTATCTCCTTCCTGTCTCTGCTCATCCCTTCATTTTCCCCCAGACCTTTCAAGAAGACCCTCACTATTCACTTGAAGAAATAGCATGTTAGCAAAACAAAACAAAAATTAAACAAAAACAGAAAACAAAATATCCATATAAATGTCGTCTAAGGTCATGAAAAGTTGGGCTGTCCACTTGAAGTTACAGGGCAAATATTTTAGACCCTAGTCATTCAATCACTCACTGAGTATGTATTAAGCACCTACTATGTGCCTGGAACTATGCTAAATGTTGGGGAATCACTGGTATGTAACAACCATGGCTTGACCTAGTTCATGGTTTAGAAGGTTATACAGACACTTTAATAATGACGATACAAGGTGTCATGGTCTAAAATAAGGATGAACACAATATTATGGGAGCATGTAGAGAAAATGATTGGTGAGAGAGAGGTGAAGGAGGTAGACTGATATCTGGACAAGTGCTCAAGAGGAGGCATTTTAAGTGGGTCCTGAAAACTAGGAGTTCAACTGTCAGTAAAGGATGGTAGAAGGGAGGTTACTGCAGTAAAGGAAGTAGCATGAGATGGCTGTGTACCTATGCAAGGAATGAAATGGCTGGATCATCAGGCAGAGTGCAGAGAGGCTTTAAAAGCATATTGGAGCCATGAATGCTTCAGTAAAGAGTTTGCCAGTTGTTCTGAAAAGTCAGTTTTCTGTCTCCCCCCAAAATAACCAATGAGATGGTGGCAGAGTTAGTGGAATAGTTTGTGGTGCATTTAGGAATGAGTAGTCAAGAAAAAGTCTGCTAAGGCCCTCAAAGGTTGTTCTAGCAAATTTTAGTATTCATATTTTTATAAAAATAATACATATTTGTTGTAGAACAGATTAACAAAGCAGATAAGCCAAAACACGGAAGCAAAAGTCACACTATCTTTTTCATAAACATTAATGACAATAAGCGATAGAAAAATGAACAAAGCACATGTATATATAAATCATATATAAATACAAATGGTTTTTTAAACATGTGGACAACTGATTTTGGACTACATATACAATATGGACATATACTCAAACCCAATGGAAATTAAAATTATATTAAGATAATGATAATCATTAGCATTTATTAAGTGCTCATTATAGGTTGGGCACTATTTTAAGCACTTACATAGATTATTTTATTTCCTTCTTGCAACATCCCTATGATGTGAATACTGTTATCTGTCTTTTGCAAATGAGAAAACCAAAACAGAGAGAAGTTTGGCAATTTTCCCAAGGGTATACAACTAGTAAGGAACAGAGCTTGAATTAAGAAAAAAGTTACCTTTTCCATTTATGCATTTATTGATGATAGCTATTCTGACAGGTATGAGGTGATATCTCATTGTGGTTTTAATTGGCATTTCTCTGATAATTAGTGATATTGAGCATATTTTCACATGTCTATTGGCCATTTGTATGTCCTCTTTGGAGTAGTGTCTATTCAGGTCCTTTGCTAATTTTTAATGGATTGTTGGTTTTTTTGTTTTTGTTTTTTTTTTTTTTTGGTGTTGAGTAGTATGAGTTCTTTATAAATTTTGGCTATTAACTCCTATCAGATGTATTATTGGTAAATGTTTTCTCCCATTAGTAAGCTGTCTGAGAGGGCTTTTTTATGGTTTCCTTTGTTGTGCAAAACCTTTTTAGTTTGAAACAAGCAAAATATAACCAAAGACACTGAAATAGAGAATGAACTGACAATGACCAGAGGGGAGAGGGGAGGGAATTTCAGGGGAAAATGGACAAGTATAAAGGACACGTGGACAAAAACTAGGGGGGGTAGAAATGGGAGGGAGGCAGGGAGCACTGGGTGGGGTGGGCTGGGATGGGAGTAAAAGACAAAACTGCTTGAACAACAATTAAAAAAAACTTTTTAGTTTGATGTAATTCCATTTGTTTATTTTTCTTTTGTTTCCCTTGCCTGAAAGAAAAAAAATACTGCTGCAAGAAATGTCAGAGATTTTACTGCTTATGTTTTCTTCTAGGATTTTTACAGTTTTGAGTCTTACATTTAAGCCTTTAATTCATTTTAAACTTATTCTTGTATATGGTATACCAAAGTAGTTGCATGTTTTTGCATGTGTCTGTCTAATTTTCCCAGCATCATTTATTGAATCGATTTCTTTGGCATTTGTCAAATATAAAGTAACCATATAGATGTGGGTTTATTTATAGGATCCCTATTCTGTTCCATTGATCTGTATGTCTGTTTTTATTCCAGGACCATGCTGTTTTTATTACTATGGCCTTGTAGTTTAGTTTGATATCAAGTAGCATGATACCCCCAACTTTGTTCTTCTTTCTCAATATTGCTGAGGCTAGTCAAGGTTTTTTGTGGTTCCATATAGATTTTTGGATTGTTTGTTCTAGTTCTATGAAATACACTATTGGTGTTTTGATAGGGATTGTGTTGAATCTATAGATTGATTTGGGTAGTGTGGGCATTTTAATTATATTGATTCTTCCTATCCATGAACATGGTATATGCTTCCATTATTTGTATCTTCGATTTCTTTCTTAAGTGCCTTATAGTTTTCCAAATACAGGGCTTTTTCCTCCTTGGTTAAATTTATCCCTAGGTGTTTAATTTCATTTTATTTTCACTGTACTTGTAAATAGGATTGTTTTCTTAGTTTCCCTGATTAGTGTTGGTGAGGATATGGAGAAAAGGGAATCCCTCATGCACTGTTGGTGGGAGTGCAGTTTGGTGGTACAGCCACAATGGAAAATAGTATGGAGTTTCCTCAAAAAATAAAAAAATGGATCTGTCTTATGACCCAGTGATTCCACTTTTGTGTATTTATCCAAAGAAAACCAAAGAAAATTAACTAGAAAGAATATCTACACTCCTATATTCTTTGCAGCATTACTTACAATAGCCAAGCTATGGAAGCAACCCAAGTGACCATTAGTAGGCAAGTGGACAAAAAAAGCTGTGGTACATATCCAGAACAGAATATTACTCAGCCATGATAAAGAATGAAATTTTACCATTTGTGACAGCATAGTGGGGCCTGCAGAGTATTATGCTGAGTGAAATAAGCCAATCAGAGAAAGACAAATGCCATATGATTTCACTTAAATGTGGAATCTAATGAACAAAGTAAACTAACAAACAAAATAGAAACAGACTCATAGATACAGAGAAAGAACTGGTTTTGCCCGATGGGAGGGAAGGTTGGGGCACTGGGTGAGAGAGGTGAAGGGAATAAGGAGCACAAACTTGTAGTTATAAAAATCTTTACAGGGAAGTAAATAGAGCATAGGAAATAGAGTCAATAATATTGCAATAACTATATATGGTGCCAGTTGGGGTAGTATAAATGTAAAGGGAACACTATGTAAAGTATATGATTGTCTAACCACTAAGCTGTACACCTTAAACCAATACAAAATAATTTTTTTAAATCACCCTTAATCTCACTACCTAGATATAATAATTCTGCTATTTGGTATATAGTTCTGTTTCATCTTTCCAGGTTGGTAAGAAACTGTAATTCTTTTCTTTAAAGTATAATCTGAAAGTTTATTCTTAGAAAACTCCACTTTGGAGGAGGTCAGATTTTTTTCATGGAGTTTTTGAAGATGAAACATTTGCAAAAGTGTCAGAGTAATATAATATTTTAAGATAACAGCTGGAATTACAAATGAAATTATATTGGAACTTTGTAGACTCTTGGAGATTTTTATAAAATAGAAACTATAATTCTTTTTTAAAAATATATTTCATTGATTATGCTATTACAGTTGTCCCATTTCCCCCCTTCATTCCCCTCCATCCTGCACACCTTTTCCCACCCACATTCCCTCCCTTTAGTTCATGTCCATGTGTCATAAGTTCTTTAGCTTCTACATTTCCCATACTATTCTTGCCCTCCCCTGTCTATTTTCTACATACCATCTATGCTACTTATTCTGTGTACCTTTTACCCCTCCCACTCCCTGTTGCTAACCCTCCATGTGATCTCCATTTCTGTGGTTCTGTTCCTGTTCTAGTTGTTTGCTTAGTTTGTTTTTGGTTTTGTTTTAGGTGTGGTTGTCAATCATTGTGAGTTTCCTGTCATTTTACTATTCATGTTTTTTATCTTCTTTTTCTTAGATAAGTCCCTTTAACATTTCATAAAATAAGGGCTTGGTGATGATGAAGTAACTCCTTTAACTTGACCTTATCTGAGAAGCACTTTCTTTCCCCTTCCATTTTAAATGAAAGCTTTGCTGGATAGAGCAATCTTGGATGTAGATCCTTGCCTTTCATGACTTGGAATACTTCTTTCCAGCCCCTTCTTGTTTGCAAGGTCTCTTTTCAGGAATCAGCTGACAGTCTGATGGGAACTCCTTTGTAGGTAACTGTCTCTTTATCTCTTGCTGCTTCTAGGATTCTCTCCTTCATTTTAATCTTGGGTAATGTGATTATGATGTACCTTGGTGTGTTCCCCCTTGGGTCCAACTTTTTTGGGACTCTCTGAGCTTCCTGGACTTCCTGGAAGTCTATGGGGAAATTCTCCTTTATTATTTGTTCAAATAACTTTTCTACTTGTTGCTTTTCCTCTTCTCCTTCTGGTATCCCTATAATTTGGATGTTGGAACATTTAAAGATGTCCTGGAGGTTCCTAAGCCTCTCCTCATTTTTTTGAATTCTTATTTCTTCATTCTTTTCTGATTGGTTGTTTCTTTCTTCCTTCTGGTCCTCTCCATTGATTTGACTCCCAGTTTCCTTCCCATTACTATGGGTTCCCTGTGCATTTTCCTCCATTACACTTAGCATAGCATTCATTTTTTTCATCTAATGTGCAATCAAATTCAACCAATTCTGTGAGCATACTGATTAGCAGTGTTTTGTACTGTGATCTGATAGGTTGGCTATCTCTTTGTCGCTTAGCTGTATTTGCTGTGGGGCTTTGATCTGTTCTTCCGTTTGGGCCATTTTTTTTTTGTCTTGTGCACCTGTTACATAGAGGGGAGGAGCCTTAGGTGTTCGCCAGGGCGGGGCAACCCATGTTGTTGGGTTGTCATGCTGTATGTGGGGGTGGGGTCCAAGAGGGAACAGTGGCACTTGCTGCACTCTCTGCCTGTTTTCAGTCACTTCCCCCGCTACCCACAATCAAATCGGGCCCTTCTGGTGCTGATTCCAATGTGGGTGGGCTTGTGTACATTCTAGGGCCCTATGGGTTTCTCCAAGGAACTCTGCTGTGAGGCTGGGAGTCTCCCTCTGCGCCTCAACCCCCACAGGTATTTTCAATCTGTGCCTTGAGGCTTTATTTCCTGGTGCTGGGGCCCTGAGTTGTGAGGTCCGTCTCGCTCCCCAGTTTTGCCTGGTTTATCTGCATGAATGTGGGACCGCCCAGACAGCCAGCCACCTTGCGCACAGTGCCTCACTTCACAGTCGCTGCCTCCCTGGGTCTGCCTGTTGCCACCCTGCACCCGGGGTCTGCCAGCTGCAGTCTTGCGCACCCAGGCTGCTTTGCATGCCTGGTGCCACCGCTTTTTGTGCTGCTACCCCTCTCCACACAGCCTTCCAACTCTGACCCGCCTACTGATCTGGATGAATGTGTCTTGGTTGTCAGACTTCCATACAGTTCAATTTTCTGTCAGTTCTGGTTGTTATTTTGTTTTTAAATTGTTCTTGTCCTTATTTTGGTTGTGCAAGGAGGCACAGTGTGTCTACCTATGCCTCCATCTTGGCCAGAAGAGAAACTATAATTCTTAACTCTTCTCTATTACTAGAGATTCCCACTCTCCCATTTTTAAATAGGAAGTTAATTAAAAATACTTGATATTCTTTATAATGTTAAGAAAATTTACTGTTCCTCTGTTATTAATAGCTTTGTGCTTTAGGGTAAGCTGTCTCTCTGATCCTCAGTTTTGCCCCTGAAAATAGTTACTACCCCAAAGGATTTTGTGAATATTAAACATGGTAATATATATAATAAGCATCATCAGAATTAAGGGTTATTAAGTTTATCAGGGTCTCCCCACTTCCTAAGCATACAGTTCTTTCAGAGGAAGGAAAATTCTAATTTGGTCCTCTTGTCCACCTTTTACCAGTAAATCCTTGCTTTCTGCATAGAAGAATTTACTAGAAATACATTCTTGCATACCCCCTCACTAATTTCTAGGTTGTTAGTCATTTTCATGGGAATCTTCCTCTCAGATTGTCCCATGGCTGCTGCTATCTTGAAATGTAGGTTTTAGTCAAAGAGAAGGGATCACCCCTGACAACCCCAACTAAAGCTGTTACCCACCATCTCCTGGTCATTCTCATATCATCACCTTGTCCTATTTCCTTCATAGCTTGAAACTTTTCCCATTTAATTAATTTATCTTTGTTTTTATTATCCCTATCCCCACTCTCCCCCACCACCAAGAGGTAAATGTCACAAAGCCAGGGATTATTGTCTGTTTTCTTTACCGATATGTCCCCCAAACACATAGAACAGTGCCTGGAACAGTAAATACTGAAACATTTTAAATGGCTATAATCAACTCCTTTTCTTTATATTAGTTAATTGTGTAAGGTGTATACAATCAAATATTAGGTTGTAGAATCACATTTATAAATAGGGTGATTCCCCCAAGGGGTTAGTGAAATTAAAGCTGAGCCTTGAATTTTCATAAAGCATTCCTAATTTCCCTTGATACCAATATATCTGATATTGGCAGAGGGTATAAACATCTTTGTATTGAGGGGACAACTTTATAGGAAAGTGCCTTAATTTGATCATTTAAAATGTATAAAAGATTTCAGGGGATTATTCCAGTGTTGAACTTTGTTTGCTTTGTGGTTAAATCATAGTAAATTGCAACTTATGGAGGTCAGAGTGGTCACATGTAAGCCAACTTGCTGCCTCTTTACACAGTGTGAGTTAAAATCTTCCAACATTTTCTTCTTCCTTGACACAGAGTCTGAAATTCCCCACTTTAACATCATTTCACAGGCCTTTTCAGATACAAGGACATTGTAAGTTAACATGGTATCATAACCTACCTGGAAGTATCATTAACCAGGCCATGGTCTTGAAGTGGAGGAGAAATTTTGAGAGGAGGCAAGGAGTAGAATAATGAAGAAAAGATCTATGCATGGAAGGGAGGTAGCAAGGAAGGGAGGTCTGTAAGGGGAGTGACAGTGGGTAGCTCTGATTATTAAGCCTGGAGATAATGGTGGGGTTGAGGAAGGGGACAGAGGTCACTGCCTGAGGATGAAGAGGAGAGTATTAGAAAAAGAGGCAAAGGAGTTAGGGATTCAAGCGTTGACCTGTTTTTCATAGCTTTGCCTCAGGGCAATTGTCTCTGAAGGTAGTTAAGACAGAAAGATGATTAACCCTCTTGAGATTCCAACCAGTGAGGAAGGAGCTCACAGTGTAGAGGCTAATGTAAGACAGATTACAAAATATGCTACTATAACATATGGAAGAGGAACTTATTAATGTCAACCAGATTGTGTCTTTGTAACCTTAAATACATGTAGAAACAAAGCCTTTTCCCCAAAGTTGTGGGCCACCTTCCCTTTCTCTAATCAACCACCCTTTCACCCACTTTCTCTTCTAGACTGTAGATTTTAGTCACATTTACTACTTAAAGTCACACATATAACCACAGCAATAGTAATATGAACCTCCTCAGGGCCCATGTATCAACTGCAGCTTAAGAAATAAAACAGAAGAAATGGAGTTGAGCCTCATACATTCTTTCCTTAGTAGTAACAAGTATCATGAAATTGGTGTTTCATTCCTCTGCACATCTTTCCTTTGCCTACATTTATTGGAATGAAACATGTGGTGCCATTAAATAAATACTTAAACTAAAAAATATATAGTATTTTTGCATATTTTAAAACTGTATATAGAACAAAGAGTTCTGGCCAAGATGGAGGCATAGGTAGAAACCTTTTGCTTCCTTGCACAACCAAAAGGAGGATAATGACCAATCTAAAATCAATAAGACACCAGAAGCTCCAGAAAATCAAACTGCATGGAACTACAATAACCAATGAGTTAAAGAAAAAATCAACCAGAACAACCAGACTGGTGCACCAAGACAAAGAAATGTGGCCCAAATGAAAGAACAGAAAAAAAAACTCAGAAAGAGAGCTAAGTGATGAGGACATAGCCAACCTATCTGAGGGAGAATGTAAAGCCCTTGTAATCAAAATGCTCACAGAACTGACTGAGCTTGTTTGAAAAACAAAACAAAACAAAACAAAACAAAAAGATACCCCAAATGAAATAAAGCAAAATATGTAGGAAATCAACACTGACAGGAAGGAAACCAGGACTCAAAGCAATGATTTGGAACAAAAGGGAAAAATAAAGATCCAGCTGGAAAAGAATGAAGAAACAAGAATTCAAAAAAGTGAAGAGAGACTTACAAACCTCTGAGACAACCTGAAGTATTCCAATATCTGAATTATAGGGGTTCCAGAAGAAGAACAATAGCAAGAAATTGAAAACTTATTTGAACAAATAATGAAGGAAAACTTCCCCAATCTGGCAAAGGAAATAGACTTCCAGGAAGTCCAGGAAGCCCAGAGTCCCAAAGAAGTTGGACACAAGGAAGAACACACCAAGGTACATCATCATGAAGTTACTCAAGATTAAAGATAAAATCCTAAAAGCAGCAAGAGAAAGGGAGAGAGTTACCTACAAAAGAATGCCCATAAGGCTGATTTCTCAAAAGAAACCTTGCAGGCAAGAAGGGGCTGGAAAGAAGTATTTGAAGTCATGAAAGGCAAGGACCTACATCCAAGATTACTCTATCCAGCAAAGCTACCATTTAGAATGGAAGGGCAGATAGAGTGCTTCCCAGAGGAGGTCAAGTTAAAGGAGTTCATCATCACCAAGCCATTATTATATGAAATGTTAAAGGGACTTATCTAAGAAATTGAAGAAGATCAAAAAATATGAACAGTAAAATGACAACAAACAACTATCAGCAAATGAACCTAAAAGAAAAGAAAAAACAATGAAAACAAAAACTAAGCAAACAACCAGAACAGGAACAGAATCAGAGAAATGGACATCACATGGAGGGATTTCAGTGGGGAGGAGGAAGGGAGGAATAGTGGGGGAAAGGTACAGGGAAGAAGAAGCATGGTTAGTAGTAGGCTTAAGGTAGACGGGGAGAGACAAAAAATGGTATGGGAAACAATATTAGGTTTCCAGTTTTGGCTGTTATGATTAAAACTCTCACAAATATTCTTGGATGATTCTTTTTTTAGACCTACATTTTATCTTGAGCAAAAATTTAGGATTGGAATCGTTGCATTGTAAAGTAAATATATTTAACTTTGTAAGGAATTGTTAAACATAAATAGTATATTCCCACATTTGAGAATTTTTAAAAATTTCAGAGATTATAAAATGAAATATAAAATAAGCCAGGTGGTGAAAGAGAAATACCATATGATCTCACCTATAAGTGGAACCTAGTCAACAAAACAAACAAGCAAGCAAAATATACCCAGAGACATTGAAATAAAGAACAAACTGACAGTTACCAGAGAGGAGGGAGCAGAAGGGTAATAAGGGATAACAGGGGAAGGGCTATCAAGGAACATGTATGAAGGACACATGGACAAAGCCAAATGGGGTAGGTTCAAGGGTGGGAGGCAGGGATGGGTGGGGCAGGGGGGAATGGTGGGGTGAAAATGGAAACAACTATACTTGAACAACAATAAAAAATGTAGAAAATAAATAAATAAAAATAAAATCTTAAAAAATAGAGTCTGCTGTAATAATACTAATGTGAATACAAATACTAATAATAGCAGCTTAGTACTCATTGAGTGCTTACTGTGTGCCAGGCACTATGTTAAGAATGTACATGGATTTTATTATAAAATCATCCCAATAATCCTATGAAAGAGATACTGTTATTGTGTACATTCTACAAATTAACCATTTCAGAGAGATTTAAGTATGGCTTGCTCAAGAATACACAGTGTAAAGCCAATATTCCAACAAAGGTTTCTATCTCTAAAGCCCATTGTATTAACCACTAGGACACATGATTTCCCCTAAATTGGGGCCTGTGTCAGAAACTAATTGTCCCCTAAGATTTTTCTTTCTCTACTTTTAACAACAGGACCACCAAGTTTTATCTGAGTCCCTGAATGCCCTGATAAGAGATTATATTCCTCAGTTTTCCTGTCAGTTAGCTGTGGCTATGTGACTTAGCTGAGCCAATAAGAGGATAGTGGAAGTGAAGGGTGCAACTTCCATATAATCTCTTTGCTCTGTACTCTTTCTTTCCCTTTCCTGAAAGCAGGAACATGAACTTGGAGGCAAACCATTTTCAACCATGTAGACAAATGACTATACCCTACAATATGATGGGGCAAAAAGATGGAAAAATCTAATTCTGTGGGTGACTGTGTGAAAGAAAGTGACCCTGCCAGACCTGATCAATTCATCTGTGGACTATCCCATTAATTAAAAATAAACTTCTACCTTATTTAAGCTGATGAGTTTGATTTTTTTCCCTACTCTAGAAAGAAGAAACTAGACAACTACTTAATTGAGCATATGCAGTCAAAAGATGATTATCAGACAGGATTGTATGGGAGTGGAAGGGTATGATAACATAAGGAAAATTGGGTTGTAAGTACAGTTAGTATGTGTCAAAGCTGGAATGTGAATTGAGGTTCACCTGACTATAAAAACCATGACCTTAAATTCTAACTAATAGTTCTCAAACTCTTTATGCATCAAAATGACCTGCATCACTTGTTAAAGTACAGATTCTTACAACTTATCTTCACTAATTATGACTAGAAATCAGTATTTTTAAAATGTACCTCCAGGACTTCTGGCAAGATGGAGGCATAGGTGGATGCACCGTACCTCCACGCACAACCAAGATTAGAACAACAACAATTTAGAGGCAGAATAACACCCAGAACTGATAGAGAATTTGTCTGAGTGGAAGTCGGACAGCCAAGAAGTTGAAGTAGACCCATTCATCCAAACCAGTAGGAGGGGCAGAGAGGAGGAGCAGGCGTGGGTCTCGGAGCGTGGAGATGGGGAGAACTGGGCACGTGGGGCTGCCGAGTGCGTAAGCCTTCCGGGAGCACAAGATTGCAGTGTAGCGGTGGACCCTGAGTGCGCGGGCAGCAGCTGGCAGACCCAGTGAGGTGGCATTGTGGACCAAGGCAGAGCGCGCAACCCAGGATCCCAGGGGGGTTACTGGGGCCCCAGGAGAGCGGAGCTACCACCATTGTTCCCTCCCGCCCCAGCCCCCACATACAACGTCACAATCTAGCGACTGGGGTGCCCAGCCCCGGTGAACACCTAAGGCTCCACCCCTCACCGTAACAAGAGCAACCAGGCCAGAAAAAAAAAAAAGGAGAGAGAGAGAGACATGTCTCCAACAGAAGAACAGCTCAATCCCCCAGAACTCATCCTTTTGAGCGACCAAGAGATAGCCAATCTATCAGATGCACAGTTCAAAACACTAGTGATCAGGAAGCTCACGGAGTTGGTTGATTTTGGGCGCAAATTACATGAAAAAATGCAGGTTACCATAAAAGAGATGAAGGAAGATGCACAGAGAACCAATAGTGAAGGGAAGGAAATTGGGACTCAAAACAATAGAGTGGACCAGAAGGAAGACAAAAACAACCAAGCAGGAAAGAATGAAGAAATAAGAATTCAAAAAACCGAGGAGAAGCTTAGGAACCTCCAAAACATCTTTAAACATTCCAACATCTGAATTATAGGGGTACCAGAAGGAGAAGAGGAAAAGCAACAGATTGAGCACGTATTTGAACAAATAATAAAGGAGAACTTCTCCATTCTGGCAAAGGAAATAGACTTCCAGGAAATCCAGGAAGCTCAGAGAGCCCCAAAGAAGTTGGACCCAAAAAGAAACACACCAAGGCACATCATAATTACATTAGCCAAGGTAAAAATGAAGGAGAGAATCCTAGAAGCAGCAAGAGATAAGGGGACAGTAACCTACAAAGGAGTTCCCATCAGACTGTCAGCTGATTTCTCAAAAGAGACCTTACAGGCAAGAAGGGGCTGGAAAGAAGTATTCCAAGTCTGAAAGGCAAGGACCTACATCCCAGATTGCTCTATCCAGCAAAGCTCTCATTTAGAATGGAAGGGCAGATAAAGTGCTTCTCAGATAAGGTCAAGTTAAAGGAGTTCATCATCACCAAGCCCTTATTTTATGAAATGTTAAAGGGACTTATCTAAGAAAAGAAGATAAAGAAAAAACATGTATAGTAAAAGGACAGGAAACTCACAATGATTAACAACCAGACCTAAAGCAAAACCAAAAGAAACTAAGCAAACAACTAGAACAGGAACAGAACCACAGAAGTGGAGATCACATGGAGGGTTAGCAACAGGGGAGTGGGAGGAGGAGAGAGGAGGAAAAGGTACAGAGAATAAGTAGCATAGAATGTAAGTTGAAAATAGATAGGGAGAGAGTAAGAATAGTATGGGAAATGTAGAAGCTAAAGAACTTATAAGTATGACACATGGACATGACTAAAGGGGGGATATGGGTGGGAGAGGGTGTACAGGGTAGAGGGGAGTGAAGGGGAGAAATGGGACAACTGTAATAGCATAGTCAATAAAATATATTTTAAAAAGTAAAAAAATTAAAAAATAAAATAAAATGTACCTCCAGTTGATTCTTATCCACAGCCAAGTTAAAAACAAAAACAAAAACAAAAACAAAAACAAAACAAAACACTAGCTTGTAGCAATATTTCTCCTGTATTAGCCAAGCTCTCAGGAAGCTGGAAGTGTTGGATGACTACTGGTCATCCCAGGAAGAAGGAAGGACAAAGTAGCAACAGCCTCAGAGATCCTGCTGGCAACATTTGTTTTGCCTTTTTCTCACAGGAGTGAAATTTGCCTAAGAGTATGGGGTGCGAGTGGGCAAAAAGAATACCTTTCAGTACACAACAGCAGGAGACTCATCTACATTCAAACTGTGGAGACCAAAACCCTTAGTTTTGTATGTTAGCTTCTGCTTAGCCATTTCCATTATCTTCCCTAAAGACCACACTGTCTTTTGAGGTGAATAGGTAAAGACATCTGATAAAAAAAAAAAATGAAGGGTAATATTACTCCATTATTTTGCAAAAGCTCATAAAGGCCAGGAACCCCAAATTCCAAATACTGCTTTCTCTATATGATTTACTCTTACAAATTATGTGGGGTTCATAGTTGCAGAAAAATAAGACATGTCAGCCATTAATTTGATCTTTGGAAGGAGTCTTTAGGGTTATTATGTTTGCAATAAACCATATTTCTTCCTATTCTATCTGGATTACTGTTAGTGATTTCATTAATGTCCTTTCAGGATTAAGAAGGTGGACTTATGTGCTTGTATGTATTACTTACATTTGTTTACTAGATAATTTGACCTAAATAACCTCTACATTAACTTCAAACACTCTAGAATTCTGGACTCTAGTATAATGCAAAGTTTGATCCAACTTAGGCAAAATTAGGTCTTACAGAGAAGCTCAATGCAAAACAATCTTTATTACAGGGTACTGTCTCCCAATATCAACCTTTAAAATGACTTTGTGAAACTATAATGTAAACTTGTGAGCACTATACAAAAAGGATGGCTTGCGATGACTGCTGATTAATAAAAGTAATCTACCATAAGGATAAGGCATTTAGGGAATTTTTCATACTATTTCACACTGTCCCTTTTTGAGTTGTGGGATCTGTTTCTGATCTACAGTAAGCCAAAGTCTCTCTGGACCTCAAATTTTAAAGTTCTAGCAAGCAATTAAATATAGTGAAAAGCACTCTCAAAAAGGGTTAAGTGTTCCAAGACCAAGTCCCAAGCTCTGCTACAAACTTCTGCCCTTTCTGACCTTAGGCAAGACATTTAGTTATCAGGACCTCTGAGTTCTCACATAGTAAACGTAGATATTAACACTTTTTTAAAGAATCCATGGTAATCTAAATAAATGAGATGACTTCTTGTTCTTTTAGTCCTGAGTGTGTAATAAATAGAACATAGTAGGTCCTCAATGCACACATTTTCTGAAGTGAATAAGTAAGCAAGTGAATACAATAAGAAATGACAAAGGTAAAAGATAATGGTACAAGTTCGAAGAAAAGCAAAAATGCATCATAAAAATATATGAGTTCCACATTAAATAGGAACTAGGTAATTTGCATTAACCTGTCCATTCAGAACAATTAGAAAGCTATGTAGAAGATTTTAAATTCTGTTTTTAAGGCACTGGAGACCTTCCCAAGACAACAAAGAATTAGAGGGCCAAGATCTGAGAGAAAGAAACCCAAAAAGAAGAAACCAGATTTAAGAACCACATTTCCCCTAGAAATATCTTATAATTTGGGAAGAAGCATCTTAGATGGTGAGAAGGTGAGCAGGTTTTTTATAGACTCCCAAGGCTGGGGGACTAAAATCTGGAGTTCAGGTACCATAAAGAAGAGAGACTTTAGTAAACCTCCCAGAAAAAGTGGTATTTTCTAGGAGTAAGGGTGAACTGGAGATGGACCAGAGATTGTTAGTGCTGGCTACATAATTTTCCAAGTCCAGGGAAAAATGAAAGTGTATGGCCCTTTGTTCAAAAAGCAGGGGGTGGGGGTGGAGTCTAAGTTAACACTGCCAACACCTTGATCTTGGAAATAAATTTCTTCTGTTTAAGCAAAAGAGAGAGAGAGAGAGAGAGAGAGAGAGAGAGAGAGAGAGAGAGAGAGAGAGAGAGAGAGAAAGAGAAAATATATAAAGCTTTCTCCTTTCTGCCAAAGTCTCTCTCTCTTCTTGCCATGGTGCTTCTTATTTGCTATTTAATGTAATTCTAAGGAAATAAAATTTTTAATTTTAGCCTGATTTTTTACTGTCCATCTTTAAATTATGCAATGCCAGAATCCTATGTGTACAGAGCATCACAAAACTATATGCAAAAAGGGAAGCAAGGAACTACAGACACACATATTGTACATATTTGCTCTGCTCATATGCATGTTCTGTTGTCCCATAAGAATTCACTTTAAAAACACAATTTTAAGGGACTCTCTTCCATGGGGCTGCAGGGGGTTTCTTTACTCCTCAACCAGGACTGGAGGCCAAAATCATCCCTTAAGGATTATTGTTGGGGCCACCACAAGCTGGACAGCCTTGTTTTCCTACCTCAGACATTTACTTGTTGCTGGGAGCCCCTACTTGATGGGGTATGCTGACCTCACAACCAGACTAGGGCCTTAAGTGGCAGCAGTAAGCATTGGGCCTCTGGCTTTCTCTGGATACTGCTAGGCTCTTACGAGCCAATCCTGGCCTAGGTTACCCCAAAAGCAGGCTTACCCTCTGCCTGCCCACTCCATAGGCATGGTGTGTGTAGGCCCAATAAGCAGTCACCTGCCACAAAGATGACTACAAGTGAGTGGGGCCTTTCACCCCCTGGCCCTCCTATTAAATAAATGCCTTTGACCCCAGGATGGGGAGGGGTGTCCACAAGTGGGACTTTATTGTAGAAGGGGCATCTGAGGTTACCTCTAACTCAATGGAAGCTCGCCATTTAGCCCTGGCTGGGTAGCTCAGTTGGTTAGAGCATTGTCCCAATACATCAAGGTTGTGGGTTCCATCCCCAGTCAGGGCACATATAGAACCACAAAGAATACACAAATAAGTGGAACAAATAGATTTTTCTCTTTTCCCCTCTTCCTTCCTCTTTCTAAAATAAATCAATCAATAAAAAGTAAGCTCACAAAAAAACATACAAATTTTATCTTTGTACTAATAATT
The DNA here is from genome assembly GCF_019186645.2 of Phyllostomus hastatus. Taxonomy (NCBI): domain Eukaryota; kingdom Metazoa; phylum Chordata; class Mammalia; order Chiroptera; family Phyllostomidae; genus Phyllostomus; species Phyllostomus hastatus. The sequence goes on along the minus strand of NW_025333984.1, from coordinate 12,770,110 downwards.
GCAAGATGGTAACAGCATTAAATAAAGTAGGGGTCCTTCTGAGTATGGGGCCCTGTGTGACTTCATAGGTGGCATACCGTGAAGGTTATCTTAACCTCACATACATATCTTAGAAAAGATGAAAAGCTGAAAAGTCAATACAAATCTAAGTAGCTACCTCAACTATCAGAAAAAGTGAACAAGATTAAATTCAAAGAATGTAAAAGAAAGTAAATAATAAAGACCAGAATGAATGAAATAAAAATTAAACATAAAATAGAGAAGATCAACAAAGCCAGAAACTGGTTCATTAAAAGAAGAAATTCAAAACCACATAGAATGTAATTCACACATTAAAAGTAAAGAAAAATCTAATTATTATCTCAACACATGTAGAAAAAGCACTTAAGAAACCTCAAGAAAATGTTCCTTAATCTCATGAAGAAGATCTCACCTTGTGGGCCCAAGATTCTCCTGTCCTGCCCAGAGATATCTTTCTAAACTGTAAACAAATAAATATAGAATAGATTAGAAAGTGATATAATCTGATAAGAAAATAAAGCAGGGAAATGGAACTACAAGTGCTCATGGAAGACTTCAACTTAGTGTAATCAGGGAAGGCCTCAGTTAGAAGATGACCTTTGATTAAATAAGAGAAGAAGGTGAGGGAACTAGGCATACATATATTCAGAGGAAGATTCCAGGCAGAGAGAAAACCAATGCAAAGGTCCCATGGAAGAAAACGCCTGGTTTGTGTCAAAAAGGCACAGCCAATAGGACTGGGACAGAGTAATGAGGAAAGAAGGAGGATATGAGGTCAGAGAAGGCTTGACAGTCCCGATCATGGAGAACTGTACAAGGATATTGGAATTACTTTGGTCTTAGTTAACATGATATGAGAGGCCCTGGAAGGATGATTTTGGACAGAATCTAGTTTATGAATCAATCAAATCACTCTGACTGTTGTATTGCGAATAGACTGAAAGATGGGAATTGTGGAAGCAGGGAGACCAGTTCTTATGATATTGCTACCATCAAGATGAGAGATTCTTTTTTAAAAATATTTTATTTATTTATTTTTAGAGAGGGGAAGGGAGGGAGAAAAAGAGGGAGAGAAACATCAATGTGTGGTTGCCTCTCGAATGTCACCCCCCCTCACTGGGGACCCAAGCTGGAACCCAGATATGTGCCCTGACTGGGAATCAAACCTGCGACCCTTTGGTTCACAGGCCAGCACTCAATCCACTGAGCCACACCAGCCAGGGCTCAAGGTGAGAGTTTATTAAAGCTTGAACTAGGGAGGAAGCAATAGAGTTGAAGAGAAGTAGATTAGGTGTTCTTCTCCATCTTACCATCAAATTCTATACCATTCCTGAAAGATCCTGTGACATAACCAAGAGAAACACTTTTTTTTTCTTATGTTTATTTTTTATTTTTTTTTATTTATTTTTAGGGAGGGAAGGGAGAGAGAGAGAGAGAGAGAGACATCAAAGGGAAAGAGAGAGAGAGAGAGAGAGAGAGAAACATCAATGTGCGGTTGCTGGGAGTTATGGCCTGCAACCCAGGAATGTACCCTGGCTGGGATTCGAACCTGGGACACTTTGGTTCCCAGCCCGCGCTCAATCCACTAGCTACGCCAGCCAGGGCCGAGAAACACTTTTATAAGAACCTTTATATTCCAATACAAAAAGACATACCATCCCTTAAATGCTTGGTCTTTTTACTCTCCCTATTATAAAATCTCTTAGTCCAACCTCAATTATCACTTTCTTAATTAAATAGTGTATAAATAGCCCACTATCTGAATATTAACAGTATATTTGTTAATGAACTGTAATTCAGACAGTAAGTCAGAAGTTTCAAAATATTTCTATAAAGCTGCTATAGATAAAGGATAGGTATTGAAATCTGTGCCAGGGCTGTGTCCAAGTTAAAGCAAGGCTAAATGAAACGAAGTGTCACTAGTATGCAATTACTATGCTGGTTTCCCTTAAAATCTAGCACACTTGGATCTCTGTTATCTCAATCAATTAGGGACCTTGCATTTTCATCACTCCAAGAACCATAATGATGGGTAACCTGCCATGTACTAGTCAAACCCTATATTATAATTCAAGTCTAATAAAATCAGGGAACTATCAGAAATAGCATTAATCCCATAAACTAACTTAGTCTAATTCAGTTAGTCTCTTACAAGAACACAAATACAAGTTGTTCTGCTAGGTTATTGGGAGCAGAAGAAAGAGAAATAAAAGGAGTAAGGAAATGCTTCCCTTCTGATAATAGCTGAAGGATCCATGTTTGAGAAAGGCAGAACAGAGGGCAGGCTAAAAATTCCATGCCACTGCTAAAATTACTTTTAAAATACCAAAAAAGGATCAAAAATTAGCAATCCATGGTCACATGTGAGCAGAAAACATATTGTGTTTGGCCCAAATAGTAATCTAAAATGTAAGGGATTCACATTAAAAATATGGTGGTTAGTAGCTCTTAAAATATTAGATTAAATAACATAGGTTATATTCCCACATGACGAAAGTAAAGAGACATTAGCCAATTTCCACAACTAAAGTTGGATAGACAAGAAGCAGACCTACCTCAAGTTCAGATTAAAAGTCAGATCTTGGTTTTATTCATGGCATCTCCATTAACTAACATAATCTTACAAAAACCATTTTTCTTCTCTGGACTTCGGGTACCCCATCTGAAAAAACAATGGGCTTGGACACAACTTTCAATTGAACCCATTCAACATTCCAAGAAAGTGATAGAGTTCACAGACACATCAATGGAGAAGGAAGGGATTAACTGAACAAATGATGTCAGAAGTTAGCTGTTTAAAAAAAAATCTGAACTTCACATCATATGTCAATAAAACTTCAGATAGATAAAGGACCACATGGTAAAAATTCAAACCAAAAATGAGAAAAATCTTATCACCAAATGCAAAGAATTTTACAAAACTAAAGAGTATGGAAGACAGAAAAGGAAAATATTGGGAAAGTTGACACAAAAAAGCAAAACCAATATACTTAGAAATATTACCTAATCTAAGAGGCAAACATAAATTGAGAAAAATACAACAAAAGGAATAAATAGTTTGTGTCCTACCCCCAATTTGAGAGCTCTCCCTCCTTCTGTCCTTAACAAAAGTGAAAGCAGGCTATAAACTATGACCCAGTAGCCAGCAGGAGAATGTTTAAGTTCATGGACCCTATTACCATGTGACCACTCCACACCCTAGTCAGAGGGTTGTTACTGAAGGCTGGAGTAATTGCCCAACTGCGGCCACCCTGTAAATTAACTCCATGGGATAGGCAAGACAGAGGTCATTATCCTAATTTGGTAGATGAGAAAACTGAGGCACTGAAAATCTAAATGAGATTGCAAAGTCATGACAACTGATAAATTAGTGTTAAAACCAACTCTAGAATCAAGCTACAGTTCAGCCTCAACTGAGCCACCTGTGAAATGAGGAAGTTGGATTAGACCTGTGGTTCTCAAAGGACAGTGCCCAGACCAGCAGCAAAAGCCTCCCTTGAAAACTTGTTGAAAGTGTGAATCCTAAGGTCACAACAAATCCATGGAACCCTGACTTCTGGGGTGGGACCCAGCAATCTGTGGTCCAATCAGCCTTCCAGGTGATTCCTACAATACCCATGTTTGGAGAACCACTGAGTCCATGCTTTCTAAGGTCCCTTCCAGACCTGACACATTTTTATTCATATCTGACCATTAATCTCCAGAACATTTTCCTCAAAACCATGCTATCTCCTTGACCTGGGACCAAAAGGTTAAAAAGTTTGATTGGAGTTTGTGTTAGTGAAAAGAGACACTCTCTCCCCTTGATGGTATTTACACCTACAGTATTGTTTGTTAAAAGCTACCTATCTTAAACATTTGCATATGGCACATGATGATCATGAACTTGGGTTTTTTTCCCTGTGGCCTACATGGAGAGGGGAACAGTGAGTCCCTGCTCAAAAGCAAACTAGAGGCAGTTGGGTGGGTGAGTGCGTGGGGGTAACAAAGAGAGCGCCTGTCAATCACCTCTTCCAGCAAATGAACATAGACCTTGTCCATCTCAAGGGGGGGTCAGTAACTGTGAACCTTTCCTGAGCCCTGCTGCTCCTTCTCCACTTGCCCTGACCTTGGCCAGATTTAAGTGCCAGCCCAAGGTTGACAGGAAATCCATTAGCCTGGACTTCTGGTCCTGCCCTACATTGAGGAGGCTGGACTTTTAGTCACAGGCAAAACCTCTGCTCCTTAGTCATCATCGCCTAATACAGGTCACCCAGCAGTAGAGGCTGTCACCTCAGCCACAGAACACCTCCCTCACCCCAGCAGCACCACTGCTGCCACCATCTCCCTGAAGGGCAGGGAGGATATTGGCATGTCCAGAGGAGTGTTAAAGATGTTAACCTTGATGCTGAGGAGGCATCTCTTGAAGGCTAATAGGAGGGATCTGGCAAAGTGGTACCATAAAGATAGAACATAGCCCTGGCTGGCGTAGCTCAGTGGATTGAGCGTGGGCTGTGAACCAAAGCATTGCAGGTTTGATTCCTAGTTAGGGCACATGCCAGGGTTGCAGGCCACAGCCCCCAGCAACCACACATTGATGTTTATCTCTCTCTCTCTTTCTCCCTCCCTTCCCTCTCTAAAAATAAATAAATAAAATCTTTAAAAAAAAAGATAGAACATGGACTGAGGGAGTCATTGAAATTAAGAACAATCTAACAATAGCCAGAGGGGAGGGAGGAGGGGACAGTGGGAAGAAGGGTTTTCAGGAACTACTATAAAGGACACGTGGACAAAAACAAGGGGGAGGGTGGAATCAAGGGAGGGAGGTGGGTTTGGAGGGGGTCGGGGGAGGGGTGGGGAGAATATATGGACAACTGTAATTGAACAACAATACAATAATTTAAATTAAAAAATTTTTAAAAAGAATATGGTGCTGAGAGACTACTCGTCATCTTTCATGATCCACACTATCCTAGGCTCCCTTACTTAATTAGAGATGGAGGACACTTGAGCAACTTGGCCTCACACATAATGATGGGGAAAATAAAGGCACTGAGTTGGATGAACAAAAAAGCCTTCAGCTGTGCCCAGGAGGCTCTCTTTTCTGCTATGGAGATTGTGGCTCTGGCATCAGAAGGTGTAACAAAAGAGGAGGCCCACCATGTTGCTGAGGACAGGAAGAAAGAAAAAGCTGTTGTGGGGAAGCAAATTCCTCAGGCTGATGAAGCTTCTCAAAAAAAGATGTGGTGATTCAGTTGAGGCAGGTGCAAACATCTTTCAGGACTTGCCTAATATTGTTAAGCAGTGACTTAATGCCCTCAGATAGAACAGGCAGAAATAAAATCCAATTTCTTAAATCATTTCCTGATACTGAGAGAAAATATATGTCTGTCCCCATTAACCTGTTTGATAAAAGGTACAAAATCATCTTAGCCTACAGAAGATGAAAATAAATGGAAACCAGGTGTTGAGGGGACAGTTGTTGAGGAAATGAGAAGACAAAACTTGAGGAAAAGTCTAACAATAAAGGCTTCCCTAAAAGAATTCTTTATTTTTACATGAGAGTTTGAAGATTGCAGAGTCGCTGAGTAATGTGGTTCAGAAACCTGTGACCTGGCAAGGTGACTCAGTTGGTTACAGCATTGTCCTGACACACCAAGGTTGTGGGTTCAAACCCAGGTAAGGGCTCACAGAAGGAGCAGCCAATGAATGCATAAGTAAGTGGAGCAACAAATTGATGTTTCTCTCTCTCTCTCTCCCTCCCCCTTCCTCTATCTCTCTCTAAAATCACTTACAGAATTTTTTAAACTAAAAAAATAAATAGAAACCCAATGAACATATTTTAGAGCACCTCAAAGATACCCAGCATAAATACTCAAATGCTGGTGAGCCTATCAGTTTCACAGTACAATTTCTCTTTGAATCCAATGAATATTTCTCAAATAGTGTTGACTAAAACATACAGAATGAGCTTATACCCAAATGATTCTGATCCCTTCTTTTCTCATGGGCTACAGGTTATGGGCCATACTGGGTGCCAAATAGATTGGAAGAAGAGGAGGAATATCACTCAGAATGCATTAAGCAACAAGATAGCAAAGGAAATGGAAAATAACTTCCAAAGATTCATTCTTCAATCACTTTTGTACTGAAATTCTTACATTTGGAATGTTAATTGAGGGTATTATGGCTAAAATTCTTAAAGAGCAGCTTTAACTGTTTTTTCCCCCATGAACATCCAGTGCCAGGATTAGTATTATACTTGTTTCACAAGGCATAGAAAATGATGATGACTATGACATGGAAAAAAACAAGTGAGAAGAAGAAAAGAAAGATAAAGAAACCACTAGTAGAAGAAGAACCCTAAAACCAAAACTTCTTTGAAGAGCACAAGCTGTAGTCAGTTCGGTGTGCTATACACCATTAGAGAATAGACTAAACATACTCTGAGTTGCTTACAGATTCTTTTTTTTTTATTTCTAGGTAGCTAAATAAGAAGCTTTATAAAGGTTTTAAAATCAGTGTTTTCTTCTTAAAATTTCAATGGCCCTCACTTTTCTGCCAGGTATAAAATTTACTGCATCCTTGAACTTCCAGTTTGCTTCTGGTGAAGTACTTTTGTCATAGCTATAAGACTACAGTTGTAAAGTATCAGAATATTTAATGAAGGCTAGAGTGCCTTAGAAAACCTTCCCAAGAAACCAGCTTTAGTAGTTTTCAAGCCAGCTTGCCTGACTTGTGCCTTCATCACTGTGTAGTACAATAGAAATGCTCTCCTGTACTAACTAGTAAATGATGCACTTTTAACCTGACCATGTGCATGGTTAGGTGTTCTAGTAAGACAGTATTCCACAACTATTAGCTTGTTTAAGAATTTTTGCATTGACCATTAAGTTAAAAGAAACTTAGTCATAGTCATGTGATTAACCTTTAGGGTGTTAATAAAGTCTTGTCCTCATTTTATATTTAGTCATGAATTACATTTTACCTGTTAACAAGGTGGTTTTTATACTACTCAACCTTCTAGGAATGCTATCTTTTCACTTTTTGGTCAGCTTCTACACAACTATTAGGTTGAAGAAAGTGTACAATATCAAGGGTAAAAAAAAAAAAGATGCTCTAGAACAGTGGTTTGCAAAGTGTGGCTCCCAGTATGAACTAGGAGGCCACACCATATGGATGAGACCAGCTCTGTATTTCAGCTTAAGACAATAGTGGAATAAGCTGATATTCACCTAAGACCAGCTTTAATCACTGGCTTTAAGATATTACTGGTAAACTGACCAGGACAGCAAGGACTCAGCTGGAAAGATTAGAACTCACTGGGGCTTATGTCACATACCTCTCTGAGGGTAATGATTGGGTGATGGTAGTAAAGAAAAGTGTAAGGCACAAAGCTGGTTGCAGAAGAATACACATAGTGAAATAATGCCATTTATATACAGTTGTTTTTTAAGTATTTTTATTGATTATGCCATTACGGTTTTCCCAATTTTCCCCCTTTGTCCCTCCTCTGCCCTGCCCCCAAACCCTCCAGCAAATCCCCCCACTTAGTTCACGTCCATGGGTTGTACATATAAGTTCTTTGAGTCCTCTGTTTCCTATACCATTTTTAATCTCTCCCCATCTATTTTATGCCTACTAATTATGCTTCTTCTTCCCTATACTTTTTCCCCCCCTATTCCTCCCTTCCTCCTCCCCACTGAAATCCCTCCATGTGATGTCCATTTCTCTGATTCTGTTCCTGTTCTGGTTGTTTGCTTAGTTTTTGTTTTCATTGTTTTTTCTTTTCTTTTAGGTTCATTTGCTGATAGTTGTTTGTTGTCATTTTACTGTTCATATTTTTGATCTTCTTCAATTTCTTAGATAAGTCCCTTTAACATTTCATATAATAATGGCTTGGTGATGATGAACTCCTTTAACTTGACCTCCTCTGGGAAGCACTCTATCTGCCCTTCCATTCTAAATGGTAGCTTTGCTGGATAGAGTAATCTTGGATGTAGGTCCTTGCCTTTCATGACTTCAAATACTTCTTTCCAGCCCCTTCTTGCCTGCAAGGTTTCTTTTGAGAAATCAGCCTTATGGGCATTCCTTTGTAGGTAACTCTCTCCCTTTCTCTTGCTGCTTTTAGGATTTTATCTTTAATCTTGAGTAACTTCATGATGATGTACCTTGGTGTGTTCTTCCTTGTGTCCAACTTCTTTGGGACTCTGGGCTTCCTGGACTTCCTGGAAGTCTATTTCCTTTGCCAGATTGGGGAAGTTTTCCTTCATTATTTGTTCAAATAAGTTTTCAATTTCTTGCTATTGTTCTTCTTCTGGAACCCCTATAATTCAGATATTGGAATACTTCAGGTTGTCTCAGAGGTTTGTAAGTCTCTCTTCACTTTTTTGAATTCTTGTTTCTTCATTCTTTTCCAGCTGGATCTTTATTTTTCCCTTTTGTTCCAAATCATTGCTTTGAGTCCTGGTTTCCTTCCTGTCAGTGTTGATTTCCTACATATTTTGCTTTATTTCATTTGGGGTATCTTTTTGTTTTGTTTTGTTTTGTTTTGTTTTTCAAACAAGCTCAGTCAGTTCTGTGAGCATTTTGATTACAAGGGCTTTACATTCTCCCTCAGATAGGTTGGCTATGTCCTCATCACTTAGCTCTCTTTCTGAGTTTTTTTTCTGTTCTTTCATTTGGGCCACATTTCTTTGTCTTGGCACACCTGATAAATTGTAAAGGGCGGGGCCTTAAGTATTCACCTGGGCAGCGCAACACTCTTTGTTGTACTACAGCACTGCCTGTGGGGAAGGGGCCAGAGAGGGAACAATGCAGCTCACCTGCTGGTCTCTAGTGTACTTTCCAATGGATTCTCATGTGAAACTGGGAGTTTCTCCCACCATGGCAACCGTGGTAGTCTGCTGTCAACTGAGTCTCAGTTTCCCCATAGTCCTGCCCACACAGCCCGCTGTCTTGCCACACCAGCCCTGCCCACCAGATCTGTTGCCTCACTGCAGGTAGCCTTGCCCACCCAGTCTTTCACTTCATGGTGGTTTTTCTCAGCTGGCCAGCCTGCGCAGTCTGCCACCTTACATGTCTGGTAGTTCTGACTGATTTTTTCTTTAATTCTTTGGTTGTCAGAGTTCCATGCAGTTTGATTTCCTGGGGCTTCTGACTGTGTATTGATTTTAGATTGGTTGTTATCCTCGTTTTGGTTGTGAGAGGAAGTGAAGGGTTTCTACCTATGCCTCCATCTTGGCTGGAATTTAGATACTTTATTTTTCTTGTTGCTATAGTAAATGGGACTTTTTTCTTGGTTTCTGATTCTGATCTTTCATTTTTGGTATAAAAAATGCCTTTGGTTTCTGAGTATTGGCTTTGAACCCTGCTGTTGGACCAAATTCACTTATTAGGTCGAATAGTTTTTTTGGTGGAGTCTATAGGGTTTTCTATGTACACTATCATGTCATCTGTAAACAGTGCCAGTTTTACTTCCTCCTTTCCAATTTGGATGCCTTTTATTTCTTTCTTGTCTGACTGCTATGGCTAGGACTTACAGTACTATATTGAATAGAAGTGGTGAAAGCGGATATCCCTCTCTTGTTCCTGATCTTAGTGTGAAAGCTTTTAGTTTTTGCCCATTGAACATGATGGTGGCTGTAGCTTTCTAGTATATGGCTTTTATCATGTTGAGGAATACTCCCTCAACTCCTACTTTTCAGAATGTTTTTATCATAAATGGGTACTGTACCTTATCAAATACTTTTTCAGCATCTATTGACATGGTCATGTAATTTTTGTCTTTCCTTTTGTTTATGTGATGTATTATGTTTATTGATTTGCAAATGTTGTACCATCCTTGTATGAATCCCACTTGGTCATGGTGTATGATGTTTTTTAATGTATTGCTGGATGCAGTTTGCCAATATTTTGTTGAGGATTTAATGTCTATGTTCATCAGAGCGATATTGGCCTATAGTTTTCTTTCTTTGTTGTATCTGTGTCTGGTTTTGGAATTAGGATGTTGCTGACTTTGTAAAAAGAGCTTAGGAGTCTTCCCTCTTCTTGAATTTTTTTGTAATAGTCTGAGAAGTATAGGGGTTAGCTCTTCCTTAAACGTTTTGTAAAATTGTATGTGAAACCATCCAGTCCAGGGCTTTTGTGTGCCAGGAGCTTTTTGATTACTACTTTGATTTCATCAGCTGTTATTGGTCTGTTCAGGCTGCTTCTTCTTCACTCAGTTTTGGAAGATTATATTTTTCTAGAAATTTGTTCATTTCACCCAGGTTTTCAAGTTTCTTGGAATATAGTTGTTCATAGTAATTTCTTACAATCCTTTGTATCTCTTTGGTATCAGTTGTAATCTCTCCTCTTTCATTTCTGACTTTGTTTAGGTTCTCTCTCTTTTTATCTTGATGAGCCTGCTTAAAGGCTTGTCAATTTTGTTTATCTTTTCAGAGAACCAGCTCCTGGATTTATTGATCCTTTGGGTTGTTGTTTTAGTCTCTATGTCATTTAATTCTGCTTGATTCTGGTTATTTCTTTCCTTCTACTCTCTCTGAGCGTGGTTGTTCCTCCAGTTCTTGTAGATGTAGCATTTAGGTTATTTGTTTGAAATGTTTCTATCTTTTTTAGGTAGAGCTATATTGCTATGAACTTCCCTGGCAGGACTGCCTTTGCTGTATTAAAACAGACTCTTGGAGAATGGGGAAGAGTAGATCAGGGATGGTATCATGGAGGTGGCTGTATTTGAGTGGTTCTTTAAAAATAGACAATGAGCCCTGGCTGTTGTGGCTCAGTGGATTGAGCACTGATCTATGAACCAAAGGGTTGCTGGTTCAATTCCCAGTCAGGACACATGCCTGGGTTGCAGGGCAGGTCCCCAGTTGTGGGTGCACAAGAGGCAATCACACATTGTTGTTTCTCTCCCTCTCTTTCTCCCCCACATTCTCTAAAAATAAATATATAAAGTATTTTTAAAAATAGACTATGTTTTCACAGATGCCGAAGGAAAGGAATGAACATCCTAGAAAGTGGCAAGAGTAGTTTAATAGTTTATTAAATAGTTACTGAGCATTTACATATGACAGGTATTAATAGTTTAGTGTTTAAGGGCATAGTAGGTCATACAGCAAAGGACCCAAATATCAGGTATGCCATTTATTCCCTATCTTCATGGTTCCAATTCATACCATGCCATAATTCCCACTCTGCTCTCACCCAGTTATTCTCTATAATTCTCTCTTAATTGGTACAGTTTGATAATGACTTATCTCAGAGAATGGAAATAATTCAGTCCCTATGTTTCCTGGAGTTATGTTGTTCATCCAAAGCAATTTATCTAGGTAAACCTGTCTTCTATTTCTATAGTACTTTATAATACCATCAAATAAATTTCTAAGTTTTAAGTAAATACTTGTTTTAAAAGTTCTAAAAAGTAGACTTAATAAAAAATTATGATATAATTATTTTTTAATTTTAACCCAAACCAAACTATGTCTTTATCACCTAGTATTATCAGGGTTTTTTTATGCTTTAAAATTAGTTAGTAGGTGAAGAGAGGAATGGGTCCTCACACCTTTGGTGTAGTGATGTTGCTAGGAATGTGTCAGCTTGAGGAACAAGAAAGCCTCCTCACTAATGCTGAAATGGAATTGTGGTATGAGGTTAGGGAAATTCCTGCAGCTTTTATATAGTGAAGCATATTATATATTTATGTCCAGCTTTAGCTTTGTTTTAAATCTCTTTTGCTGCTCTTACTTTGGCTCTGCTGACTGAATGGGTGAGGGATTCAGTCTCCTGTGGTAGGGCTTCTCCTAAGGGAAAGAGATGGCACACTTCCATTTTTATATACATAGGCTGATTTTCTGTTTCTCTAAGGCTCCATTTTGTGTACTGAAAGAAAAACAAGAGCAAGATACAGCTGATTAAGTCCATCCCTCCAGGGTATGGTACTGGGCCAAAGATATACTGTGTGTGATTATTTTGTTGATATTTGGTATGCTTATAAAAAATAACAGTAGCGAACATTTATTAGGTTTTAATTTTGCAACAGTGATTAACACCTTACATTTCATTTTATCTTCCCAATAGCCTTATGAATTAGGTGTTATTATTTCCATTTTATAAAGATGAGGAAGCTGGGCCTCAGAGAGTTGAAGTGATTTGCCTAAGGCACATATTTAGTCAGTTTTGGAGCTAGAATTTTAGGACAGGCAGTCTAACTATAGATTCCATGCTCCTAACCAGGGATTGGCAAACATTTTTCTGTAAAGGGACAGATAGTACATGTTGTAGACTTTGGGCTATATGGTCTATGATGCAACTACTCAACACTGTTGTAGCATAAGAGCAGCCGTAAACAATACATAGACTAACGAGTATGGTTGTATTCCAATAACATTTAATTTACAAAACAGGTGGAGGGCCTCTGGATGTTTGTTGAACTCTGCTCTTAACCACTATAAAATACTGTTACATTGTTAAGGATTAATGATTAATGACAAAACAAAGCATTTGTTTCCCTTGTTCTTCTGTGGAAGATACACAATGCTTTCAATGGGGAACTCAAGAGTTGAAAAGTTTTCCTTTTAGGTAATAGTTAATAAGCTTAGTAATGCATGTAAAAAGCTATTGTTTCAGGAACTGAAGGTATGACCCACCCTGACTCCAGGAGACCACAAGCAATTAGACCTTTGTTCCTCAGGGGACTGTGAGTAATAAAGATGGCATCTGAGCCATTGTGTTTTAGGGAGAGACACCTGTTTGCCCAGGACACTGGTCAACAGATGAAAGGGTGCTGGGGAAATTGCCTCAGTGCAGCTTTTATCAGATTAACCTTTTCCCAAACCCCTTACCTACACTTTTTCCTCTTTATAAAAAAAAGCTGGCTTAAAATGAAATGTAAGCTGTTCTTACATTTTAGGGTACATAAAATGTAAGGGTACATACATTTGTATGTATAGGGTACATAAGCCACAGTCTTCTCAGATTGTCAGCTATTTGAATAAAGTGCCCAGTAAGATTCAATCCCTGTCTCTGCTTATTGGTTCTGGTGGTGACAGGCAGAACAAATGCCAAAATTTTTTGTTTCACTTTTAGTCTTACAGGATAAAGTCAAAAGGATACTTAGACAGTGTTTGTGTCCTTTTGCTTTTAAAAATATTTCTACATTTATATCTACATATACATCTATTTAAATATATCTATATAGGGTACACACAAGGGTAAGTATACATATGTTTGTGATATATATGTATATATTTTTCTCTGTATGTAGAAGGACATATATTAAAATTTTAATTGTTACCTCTTGGGTTGAGTTAGAGGTGTTTTGAATTTACTCCTCCAAAAGTAGTGAGTTTTTCAATTTTCCTATAATGTGTATTTATTATTAACTGGAATCAGAACAAATTAAAATTATAAAAGTACATTTACTAGTTTTTTTTTTCCTGGGCAGGAGGCAGAGGAGAAGAGGAGAGAAGGCATAGCATTAGGTAAAAACTAGAGCCAAGAGAAAGAGGCAGCTCAAGAACCGACTAAGGTTTAACAGATCTGACAGTATCAGTTTTTGATTTTATCTGTGAGAGTAAATCTAGGCCTTTAAAATGATTTTCCTTTTCTAGATATCATGATACTAAGTTTTGTTACCTGGTACTAGTGAGACAATAGAAGGAGAAAACAATTTTTGCCTTCTGGTTCCAATGTGCTCACACAATAGGCTTTTGCAGGGCTAGTGGCTTTCCTAGTGTCCAGGTCCTGGAATGTGAGTGACTTCTCCAGTGCCTGGCTTCTGTAGTGCATGGGATCTAGCAGCTCCTAGCTGCCAAAAGCTACCCCTGGTAACACCTTAGTTTTCGTAGTGGAGTGCTTCTGATGAGATACTTCCCATGAACCTTCATGAGACTGAGTTTCTGACAAGTTCCGAAGAGCAGAGTTCTAGCAACTTTTACTGGTGTGGCACCACAGCAACTTCTCTGCCATCCAGTTAGCCATGGCTATGCACTCTCCATTTATGTCTGGATCTCAGCCCTGGTGGGGGGAGGTTGTGGGGGTAAGGAGGAGTTCTCCTTGGACATTCTATCTCCACCTTAGGGATAGTGATTGCTCCTTTATATGCTACTTCTGTATTGATTTCTCTTTGATTCTTTCTAGTCAGTCCTTTGCTACTCCAATGTCCTGTTGTAATTAATAACTTTATATTAAACTCTCCCTGTTAAAATTATTATGCCATTTATTACTCATGATTGGAACCAGACTGACATGCCAATGTACTTAACCTAAATCTAGGGACCAGTAGACAGACTCTTCTTAGGTGACTAAGAGGGAGCCGAGTAAAATGGGAAAGTGAATGTTGACTTTTCTGACAGACATGGAAAGATTGAATCAGGAGCAGATGTATTGGGTTGGCAAAAAAAGTCTGTATTTTTTTTCCATAAAATAAAGGACACATTTGCCATTTTCACCAATAACTTTATTGATTTGTATATTTTGAGTATGTTGGCTATCTCCTGCTATTGGTTTCTAGTGGGTAGAGGCCAGGGGTGCTGCTAAACATCTTCCAATGCATAAGACAACCCCACAGCAAAAAAGTATTTGGCCAAAATGTCAATAGTACCAAGAAACTTCGCAAACCACTTCTGACAACATTTGATCAGCCACAACAACTTCTCCATACACTGCTCAAATATTTTTTACCTTTTAGTTGCATTTTTACCTTTCTTGACATAACAAAGCATAATATGCTGAAAATGTGTATTTTCTTCCATCTTCAATATTAAAATGGCTACAGAAAAATTCATCAATTTTGATAAATTTTTAATGCATGTTGATGTAACAGCTGTCACAATACAATCTAACAAAATTGTTTCTAATGAAGTTAAAGACAATTAAGCACTACTAGAGCCATTGTGTGGAAAAAAAACTAAAAGAACTTTTTGGCCAACCCAATATAATCTGAGAACCAAATGTTGTAGCTCTTATTTCTGAATTGGATGAAGCCGCTGTCAGTCTCTCATTACTACATTTCACATTGCCTAATTTATGTGGACTTTATACCTTTAAGTTAGTTTCATGCATATGAAACTTTTTTCTAGGTGGCAGTATTATATAGTACCAAGTATAGGTTTTGAGCTGGCCAGGCAGATCTATTTGAATCATGGCTTTACCACTGACTAGCTATATGACCTCAAACAGATAAATTAGTCTTTTTGAATAGGTTCAGTTTTCCCCTTTGTAAAGTGGGGACAATAGTGAGTACATGTAACATTACTGAAGGATTAAGAACAATGAGCATAAAGGCCATGGTATGGTGCTTCATACATAATAAGTGCTAAATAAATGGTAAGTAGTAATTGTTGTTGTAAAAATTATTCAGTGTGTACAGAAAGTTACCCTCCAAGCAGATGTAGAGGAAACAAAGAGGAAACAAGAGTTATGACCTCAAAACTGGACCCATACATTTGTCAAGAGCAGATTGTAACATAAGCTATGAAAGACTACTTCTTTCCTTAGTCACCTTTCCTTTCAGGGAGACCCACATCTATAGCCTATAATTGGACAATGAAGAGTTAGGATGGAGTCCAGGAGCAGATGTTAAAAGCAGCACTGGTTCTGTTAGGTCTTGACTGAGTTCAGCATGTTTATGTGTGAGTGAGAGGGGTTGGTTCTCACTTAATGGGTGATAGTAACTCAAAACTTGGTAACTATTATATGATGCCAATAGTTATGACTCCTGCTGCTCTCTATGTGAGTAGGTTTTCTCCTGATTCAGATTCCCAAGATGCCTCAGGAATAAAGTGAGGGCTTATTTGATCTGCACTCTAGGATTTGAGTATATATTGGGGTGGTGGTGAGTTTTTTCCTTGGGCTTATGCTGTGATTGACTCCTCACAAATAAAGCAAAATGTGCATACTGCTTGGCTCCCTTTTTATGCCTCTGTAAAACAGGACAGATTCAATTGTTTTTTGCTGGGACCACATCCTAGATGAACTTATGGTATGTCATATCCACCTCTCTTTGTGTGTCTGATTGCCTTTGTACTTACCATCAACATTCATTTGTAGAAGGAAGAGCTGAAATAAAAGTAGCTTCTGCAGTTTCAGCTCTGATGGTGACTTTGGCCAGGCATGACTAAGTAGGTTATGCTGGATTGGGCTGGTCTTCCATGGAAGTAGAGTAGGTGCTGTTCTTTGAATTAAGTTTTATTAAGTACTCCTGTTAACATTTATTGACTACTTTGTGCAACATTCTCTATGAAATGTAAACAAATGGTCTCATATTAAACCTCAGAAGATTACTACAAAGTAGGTACTATATTATCCAGTTTTACAGATAAGGAAACTAATGCCATATTAAGCAATTTATCAAAGGTCATAAAGCTAAAAAGTGGCATGTATTCATTCAATGAGAATTTTTGAGCATCTTATGCAGCCAGTAGTGTTCCAACTTTTAGGGATAGAACAGGAAAAAAAAAGAGACAAATATCCTTACCCTCATGGAGCTTACATTTTTAATGGTAAAAGACAAGTAATTGGAATATTTGTTATATAGTGGTAAGTGCTAAGGAGAAATGTAAAGCAGAGAAGGGGTACAAGGAGTGTGTTGTCAGGACTGCAATTTAGAGAGGGTGGTCAGAAAAGGCATCACTGGTAAGGTGACATTTGAGTAAAGCTCTGAAGGAGGTCAGAGAGTGAGCCATAAAAATATCTGTAGGAAAGAACATTCTATGCAAAGGAAATAGAAATTTCAAAGACCTTGATGCAGGAATATTCCTGAGATTAATGTAACTGGAGGAGAGTAAGCATAACTGGTAGAGTAGGAGGTAAGATCAGAAGGGTAAAAGGGGTCAAGATTGTTTGTAAGGATTTGGCTTTCACTTTGAGACTGGAGAGTTTGGGCAGAGGAATGATATGATATGATTTTTGTTTTAACATGATCTACCTTTCTGTTATATTGAGAATGAACTTGGTTAAGGTGTTCTAACAAGGAGGAATAATTTACTAAGTGATTTGTCCAATGAGTAAATCTTTGAGTTCAATAATCATTGAATGCAGGACTAGACCCAGTGTTTGTGGGGTGTGAGGCTTTATACAACTTTGGGAGACATTTTAAGTGAAAGATTTAACAAATTGGTATGAAAGTGAGGTTTTTTAAATAAAGAAAAGAAAGGACTAGGAATAAGGTCTGTTCAAGTAAGTGACTCAGAAGCATAAGCTTCATTACCTTCACAGGTAACTATGCCTCTGAGTGAATTACAATATATCAGACTATTGTACGACCTGGGAAAAGAATGGATAAATCACAGTGATTAGATTTAATGCCTGGACTATTGTAAAGCCTCCTATTTGGCTTTCCTTATCTCCTTCTCCTTCATTCTGTCCAGCATACAAATAAACTTATTTCCCTGGAATCACTGCTTTATCACTATAGTACTCCCCTTTTAAAAGCCTCTAAATGGCTTTCCACTGTGGCTTCCAGTTTCCTGAAGGTGTTCTTATATTCTATCAGGTATCAAAATCAGCTTGGAAAGGGGGTGCTTGTTCAGGTTTCCTTGCTCTAGCCCTAAACCTACTGAATCAGAGACACTAGAATTTTGTCCTGCAATTCATTTTAAATAGTTTTCTCCAGGTGATGCTAATGCAGATGCCTACACTCTAGTAGTAGCTAATGGACTAAGGCCAAAGCTCCTTAATATGGAATATCATCCATGATTTTGACCCAGCTGCATCTCTCCAATTCTTCATCATGGACTCTCCATTCTAGCCCTTGTCCCCCAAATATGCTTTATAAATATTTGATTCTATAGAACCTTTGATCACTTTTGTTTCATCAGTCTGAAATGCCCATTCTTTTCTCACTGCCTCTCCAAGTCTTAGCTATTCGTTAAGTACTAGATTAAGTCTAATTTCTTTCCTGGTGCCTTCCCTGACCCAAGAGCCCACAGTCTTCAATCTCTGAGAGTAATCCTCAGCAACCTTGTAATATTTATTGCATTGTTTTACTTCTCAGACATGTCTACGTCAACCAGACCATGAACTCCCTCGGGGTATGGTCCATTCCTTTACGTTTTTGTATCTCACAAAGGCCTTACCCATTACTGAGCAGGCAGAAAAACAAAAAGAGGAGGCTGGAGAGACTATTTATGCTCAAAATGGACCATATTTCTTGTGCTTTATACTCTCATTTAGTAGAGCATAACAAGTTCCTGAACAACTAGTTCTCAATGAACAACACAGATTTGGCTCATAAATACAGGTTTCAAAATATATTGGAGATAAAAAACTCTTTAGTTCAGAGTCTCTTATAGGAAGGAATTCAGTGATTTATTACTGGATACTGGCTGCTGTTTTGGTAAATATTTTGGGAATCAATTTATTCAGTGCTATGATTTTTATATATGTATCCAAGGTTGCATTTCATATTTTATTGCTTTTAAAGGAGTCTACCTGAATGCTGAAATAGTCCACTCTTAGGCTATTTGGAAAATAAACACTATCATCAAAGTATTCCTAGAGATTTCATTGGCGTCTGCTAATGATTATAACTTCATAGTTAGGGTTAAGATGATGGTTCCAGAGTCATTCTCTCTCATTAGAATGTTCAGGCATGAATGAGTATTATGTCTACATTTTTAAAAGGAGGGCACACCTCAGGCACAGGTTAATAAGCCATGATCAGGCAATTACATTGTACTCTTGCTGGAAGTGGGATTTATTGAGCTGTGGTTTTTCTATTTTCATAGAGAGGCAGCATAAATTTAGTGCATTGATTATATGTTTTCCAGTCTTAGGGTTCTACAGAGTTGCTCTGAGGGCCAAAGGGCAATGATCTGGTGGTTAGGGCTGATTGTTATAAGAGAGGGAAAAGTATTATTCAAATTTCATTTTCCTTCTGTCTCCATCACAAAATTTAAAAGTAACCATGGTAATAGTGGTTAGGTAGGTAGCTAGGAGTTAACAAAAGAGAAGGGAGCAAAACTGGCTAAGCTTAATTAGGTTGGAAGCTATAGCTTTACACACTTAAGGGAATAGCCACATTGCCCTGTCAAGGAAATTAACACCCCTCTGTCCCTCCACGTAGGGAGGAAGGACCGGCTTTCCAATCTCCCTGGGGTACAACTGGTCTATTCTCCTGGATGATGAAGGGGAGGAATGAACAATAAAGGGGAAATTTCTGTGCTGGGTGCATGCACAATAGAAGCCAAGAAGGTGCAGGGGAAGGTCCTTTTACTTTGAGGCATGTGCAGTTTTAGTCAACATGGTGACTATAAGGGGGAGGTATCTAATCTTGGAAAAAGATAGGATTGGTTAGGGGGAGGGTCCAGCCAAAGCCCAGGAAGGATGGGAAAGAGATTGGTTAGTTTGAAAGAGCACCTGGTTTTTCACAAGCACAGGGTAATATCATCAAAGCCTAACATAGGTCCTTTCTAGGTAGCATGCTTCACTCATTTGTGCATTCTTTCTCTGTCACAGCCATGTGGGGCTAGGATATGTGTAGGTCCAACTGCAACTTCTAGTGCTGGCCAAAAGCTGCCCCAGCCTAAGCATGGGCTCTAAGTGTGGGCTCTAAGCCCTGGCTCCAAGTGCAGGACCAAGAATGGGTCTAGATACAGCTACACAGCACCAGCCACAGCACAGCCAGAACACAGGCTAAGCTAGCTGGATGGGGACAGAGACTGAACTGGCCTAAGCTTTAGTATGATCTGAACTGATGGCACAGAATTTCTGGGCCCTGGCCCTTCTGGGTTTGATGGAGACAAAGCTGGACTTTTTTCCACAGCCAAACTACCTGGCCATGAATGAAACACAGACTGGGCACCTAAGGTCAATCCTTTGTGTTTGCTTTAGCTTCAATAAGTTGTACCACTATACCTCATCCTCTCATACATGGTCCCTGAAATACTTTTCTTGTGACATTGCAAAAACCCCATTTCCACTGGCAATAGTAAGAAGGAATCCAGTGTAAAGAAACTTGTGACATCAAGACTCATAGTCAGATTTTTGATCCATTTTGATTGAATTTTTGTGTATTGTAGGATATAGTGATCCAACTTTATTCTTTTTAAATTGTTTTTTAATGTTGTTCAATTACAGTTTTCTCAATTTTACCCCCATTACTCTCCACTGACCTGCCCACCCCCACCTCCCACATTCAATCCTTCCACACATTGTCTTTGTCCGTTGGGTCCTTCATACATGTTCCTTCACTTGACGCTTCTCCCTCTTTCCCCCATTGTCCCCTCCCCCATCCCTTCTGGTCACTATCAGTTTGCTCTTTATTTCCATGTCTCTCTGGTTCTGTTATGCTTGCTTATTTATTTTGTTGATTAGCTTCCACATATAGGTGAGATCACATGGTATTTGTCTTTCACTGCTTGGCTTATTTCACTTAGTATAATGCTCCCCAGTTCTATCTATTCTGTCATGAAGAGTGGGATTCTTTCTTTCTGCTGTATAATATTCCATTGTGAAAATGTACCATAGTTTTTTTGATCTGCTCATTTACTGATGGGTGCTTAGGCTGTTTCCAGCTCTTGGCTATTGTAAATAACACTGCTATGAACATTGGGGTGCATAGGTTCTTTTGAATTGGAGTTTCAGGTTCTTAGGGTATAATCCCAGCAGTGGAATTGCTGGGTCGAAAGGCAGTTCCATTTTTAGTTTTTTGAGGAAATTCCATACTGTTTTCCATAGTGGCTGCACCAGTCTGCATTCCCACCAAACAGTGTACTAGGGTTCCCTTTTTCCCACAACCTCTCCAGCACTTGTTGTTTGTTGATTTATTCATTCTTACCGGTGTGAGGTGATATCTCAATGTGGTTTTAATTTACATCTCTGATGGCTAGTGATGCTGAGCATCCTTTTATAGGTCTCTGGGCCCTCTGAATGTCCTCTTTGGAGAAGTGTCTGTTCAGGTCTTTTGCTCATTTTTTAAATCTCCATCTGTATCTCTAAAAACACTTTTTTTTGGATTTAACATCTATTTTGACTAATATTAACATAGTCACTCAGGTATTTTACTGTTGTTATTTGCATGATATGTATATTTCTATCCTTTTACTTTCAGTCTATTTATATGTTTGAATCTTAAGTGTCCTGTAGAGAGCATATAATAACAATTATTTTACCCTTTTAATTTTTAATATTTAAAAATAAATGTATTGGTGCATTCCTATGTTCATAGCAGTTCTATTTACAATAGCCAATATCTAGAGACAGCCTAAGTGCCCATTAGTAGATGAGAGGATTAAAACAGTTGTGGTACATTAACACAATGGAATACTACACAGTGATAAAAAAGGAGAAACTCTTAACTTTTATGACAGCATGGATGGACCTGGAGAATACTATGCTAAGTGAAATAAGCCCATCAGTGAAGACAAACACCACATGATCTCACTTACATGTGGAATCTAATGAACACAATAAACTATGAACAAAATGGAAGCAGAAGCATAGATACATGGAACAGACGAACAGCTATCACAGAAGTGAGTGAGGGGAGACTGAGTGAAAAATGGTGAAGGGATTAACCAAAGAACATTTATTCATGACCCTCTGACATGGACAATGATATGGGGATTTATGGAGGGAGGGTACAGGGTGGGGCTAGGTAAAGGTGAGAAAAGGGAACAGAGTGGGGATAACTGTAATAGCACTACCAAATTTTTTTTTCATTTTTTATTTTAATCATTGTTCAAGTACAGTTTTCTGCCTTTTACTCCCATTCCAGTCCACCCACCCATCCCTCCCAACCTCCCTCCCATTACCACCCCCATTTAGTTTTTGTCCATGTGTCCTTCATGTTTGTTCCTGTAAACCCTTCCCATTCTCCCCTGAAATTCCCTCTTCTCTCCCCTCTGAACACTGTCAGCCTGTTCTCTTTTTCAGTGTCTTTGACTGTAGTTTGCTTGTTTCTTTGTTTTGTTGTTTAGGCTCCTGTTAAAGGTGAGATCATATGGTATTTGTCTTTCACCGCCTGGCTTATTTCACTTAGCATAATGCTTTCCAGTTCCATCCATGCTGTTGCAAAGGGCAGGAGCTCCTTCTTTCTTTCTGCTGCATAGAATTCCATTGTGTAAATGTACCATAGTTTTTTGATCCATTCATTTACTGATGGGCACCTAGGTTGCTTCCAGCACTTGGCTATTGTAAATTGTGCTGCTATGAACATTGGGGTGCAAAGGTTGTTTGGATTGGTGTTTCAGGGTTCTTAGGATATAGCCCCAGCAGTGGAATTGCTGGGTCAAAAGGCAGATCCATTTTTAGTTTTCTGAGGAAGTTCCATACTGTTTTCCATAGTGGTACCAGTCTGCAGTCCCACCAACAATGTACCACAGTCCCCTTTTCTCCACAACCTTTCCAACACTTGTTGCTTTCTTTATGATGGCCTTTCTGACTGGTGTGAAGTGGGATCTCATTGTGGTTTTAATTTGCATCTTTCTGATAGCTAGCGATATTGAACATCTCTTCATGTGTCTCTGGATACTCTGTATGTCCTCCTTGGAGAAGTGTCTGTTCAAGTCCTTTGTCCATTTCTTAACTGGGTTGCTTGTCTTCTTAGACTGGGGTTGTGTAAGTTCTTTATATATTTTGGAGATTAAAACCTCGTCTGAGGTATCATTGGCAAGTATGTTTTCCCATACAGTTGGTTCTCTTTTTATTTTAATACTATTTTCTTAAGCCATACAGAAACTTTTTATTTTGATGAGGTCACATTTGTTTATTCTTTCCTTTATGTCCCTTGCTCTAGGGGACATGTCAGCAAAAATGTTTTTGCATGAAATATCTGAGATTTTCCTACCTACATTCTCCTCTAGGACTTTAATGGTGTCACAGTTTATATTTAGGTCTTTTATCCATCTTGAGTTTATTTTTGTATAAGGTGTAAGTTGGTGCTCGAGTTTCATTTTTTTTCACATAGCTGTCGAGTTCTCCCAACACCATTTGTTGAAGAGGCTATTTTTACTCTATTTTATGTTGCCGCCCCCTTTGTCAAATATTAATTGACCATAGAGGCTTGAGTTTATTTCTGGGCTCTCTGTTCTGTTCCATTGGTCCATGTGGTGGTTTTTATGCCAGTACCAGGCTGTTTTTATTACAGTGGTCTTCTAATATAGTTTAGTATCAGGTATTGTGATCCCTCCTACGTTATTCTTCTTTCTCAATAGCTGCTTTCTCAAGCAGCTATTCAGGATCATTTATGGTTCCATATAAATTTTTGAAATGTTTGTGCTATGTCTGTGGACTATGCCATTGGTACTTTAATAGGTATTGTATTGAATGTGTAAATTGCTTTGGGTAGTGTGGACATTTTGATGATGTTAATTCTTCCAATCCATGAACACAGTCTACGTTCCATTTGTTTGTGTCTTCCTTGATTTCTTTCCTCAGTATTATGTAGTTTTCTGAATACAGGTCTTTTACCTCTTTGGTTAGGTTTACTCCTAGGTATTTTATTTTTGTTTTTGCTATTTCAAATGGGAGTTTTTCTTGAATTCTGCTTCTGCTGTTTCATTGATGGTGTACAGAAATGCCTTTGATTTCTGGATATTGACTTTGTATCTTGCTGTTTTGCAAAATTCACTTATTATGTCAAGCAGTTTTTTTGCTGAGACTATCGAATTTTCTATGTATACTATCATGTTATCTGCAGACAGTGACGGTTTTGTTTCCTCCTTTCTGATTTGGATGCCTTTTATTTCTTTTTCCTGTCTGATCGCTGTGGCTAAAACTTCCAGTACTATATTGAATTGAAGTGGTGAAAATGGACAGCCTTGTCTTGTTCCTGATCTTAGTGGGAAAGCTTTTAGTTTTTGCCCTTGAGTATGATGTTGGCTGTAGGTCTCTCATATATGGCCTTTATTATGTTGAGGAATGCTCCCTGTATTCCCACTTTGCTGAGTGTTTTTATCATAAATGGGTGCTGTACCTTATCAAATGCTTTTTCTGCATCTATTGATATGATCATGTGGTTTTTGTGTTTGCTTTTGTTTATGTGATGTATTACATTTATTGATTTACGAATATTGTACCATCCTTGCATCCCTAGAATGAGTCCCACTTGGACATGGTGTATGATCTTTTTAATGTATTATTGGATGCGGTTTGCCAGTATTTTGTTGAGGATTTCAGTGTCTATGTTCATCAGTGATATTGGCCTGAAGTTTTCTTTGTTGTGTCTTTATCTGGCTCTGGGGTCTGGATGATAATTAGCCTCATAAAAAGAGTTTGGGAGTTTTACATCTTTTGGGATTTTTTGGAATAGTCTGAAGGATAGGGGTTAGCTCTTCCTTAAATGCTTTGTAGAAGTCTCCTGTGAAACCATCTGGTCCAGGGCTTTTGTGTGTTGGGAGGTTTTTGATTACTGCTTCAATTTCTTTTGCTGTTATTGGTCTGTTCAGGCTTTCTGCTTCTTTTTCATTGAGTTTTGGAAGATTATATTTTTTAGAAATTTGTCCATTTCACCTAGGTTTTCAAATTTCTTGGCGTACAGTTCTTCATAGTAATTTCTTACAATGCTTTGTATTTCTGTGGTATCAGTTGTAATCTCTCCTC
The DNA here is from genome assembly GCF_019186645.2 of Phyllostomus hastatus. Taxonomy (NCBI): domain Eukaryota; kingdom Metazoa; phylum Chordata; class Mammalia; order Chiroptera; family Phyllostomidae; genus Phyllostomus; species Phyllostomus hastatus. The sequence continues at coordinate 12,745,567 of NW_025333984.1, read as the reverse complement.
TTTCATTTCTGATTGTGTTTATTTGGGTCCTCTCTCTTTTTTTCTTGATGAGTGTGCTTAAAGGCTTGCCTATTTTGTTTATTTTTCAAAGAACCATCTCCTGGATTCATTGATCCTTAGAATTGTGCTTTTAGTCTCTATGTCATTTAATTCTGCTCTGATCTTGGTTATTTCCTTCCTTCTACTTGCTCTGGGCTGTCTTTGTTGTTGTTCCTCGAGTTCTTGTAAACGTAGGGTTAGGTTGTTTGGTTGAAATGTTTCTATCTTTTTTAGGCATGCCTGTATCACTATGAACTTCGCTCTCAGGACTGCCTTGCCTGTGTCCCATAAGTTTTGGGTTGTTGTGAGTTCATTGTCATTTGTTTCCAGAAACCTTTTTATTTGTTCCCTAATTTCATTCTTGACCCATTCATTGTTTAATAGCATGCTATTCAATCTCCATGATTTTGAGTGTTTTGGGCTTTTCCCCTTGGGGTTGGTTTCTAGTTTCAGTCCCTTGTAATCCAAGAAAATGCTTGGTATGATTTCAATTTTCTTGAAATTGTTGAGACTTGTTTTGTGTCCTATCATGTGGTCTAGCTTTGAAAATGTTCCATGTACATTTGAGAAGAATGTGTATTTTAGCTTCTTTGGGATTGAGGGCTCTGTATATATTCGTTAAGTCCATTTCATCTGGGACTTTGTTCAGTGCCTCAATATCTTGGTTGATATTTTGTTTGGAAGATCTGTCCATTTTTGACAGTGGGGTGTTAAAATCCCCCACTATAATTGATTTGCTGTCAATATCTTTCTTGAAGTCCTCTAAGATTTTCTTTATGTATTTGGGTGCTGCTATGTTGGGTGCATATATATTTACAATATTTATGTGTTTTTGGTGAATTCTTTCCTTGAATATTGTGAAGTGACCTTCTGGGTCTCTCTTTATGGCCATGTTTTGAAAGTCTGTTTTGTCTGATATGAGTATTGCTACCCTGGCTTTTTCCTGTCCATTTGCTTGGAAGATTTGTTTCCAGCCCTTCACTTTCAGCCTGTGCAGGTATTTTATCCTGAGGTGGGTCTCTTGAAGCAGCATATGTATGGATCATATTTCCTTATCCATTCAGCTATTCTATGTCTTTTGATTGGAGCATTTAATCCATTTATGTTTAAGGTTATTATTGATAGGTACTTATTCATTGTCTTTTATGTACGTGTGTTCCCCTCTTTCTCTCTCTCTCTTTTCCCTCCTTTCCTTAAAGTAGTCCCTTTAACATCTCTTACAGAGCTGGTTTGGTGGAAGTGTATTCTTTTAGACTTCTTTTGTCTGAGAAGCTTCTTATTTGGCCTTCTATCTTGATTGAGAGCCTTGCTGGGTAAAGTAACCTTGGTTGCAGATCTCTGGTTCTCATTACTTGGAATATTTCTTGCCATTCTCTTCTGGCTTGGAGCATTTCATTGAGAAGTCAGCTGCTAACCTTATTGGGGCTCCCTTGTATGTTGCTTTCTGTTTCTCCCTTGCTGCTTTTAAGATTCTCTCTTTGTCTTGAAATTTTGCCATTTTAATGATGATGTGTCTTGAGGTGGGCCTCTTTGGGTTCCTTTTGATTGGCACTCTCTGTGGTTCCTGGATTTGTGTGACTTTTTCATCAAATTAAGAAAGTTTTCCACCATTACTTTTTCAAATAGGTTTTCTATCCCTTGCTCTTCTTCTTTTCCTTCTGGTATCCCTATTATATGGATATTATTATGTTTCATATTGTCTTGCATTTCTCTTAATCCCTCTTCATTCTTTCTGAGCCTCTTTTCCTTTTTTTGCTCTTTCTGGGTGTTCTTTTCTACTTTGTCCTCCAACTTGCTGATCCGATCTTCTGCTTCATCCATCCTGCTTTTCATTCCTTCTACTGTGCTCTTCAGTTCAGAAATTGTATTCTTCATTTCCTCTTGGCCCTTGTTGATACTTTCTATTTCCTTTTTCATGCTCATATAGTTTGCAGTGAGTTCGTTGTAGCTTCCCTGTAGTTTCTGGTAGCTCATTGTGAGCTCGTTGAGCTTCCTGATAATCATTTCTTTGAATTCAATATCTGATAGTTGAGTTGCCTCTATGTTATTTAGCATTCTTTCTGTGGCTTCTTCCTTTCCCTTCATTTGCAGATTGTTTCTTTGTCTTCTCATTGTTCATGAGACTGGTTTTGTTAGCCTCTGTTTCTTAAATTGATCTGTTCTGGTTTCCTGAGTTTATGGTTTGAATTTCTGTTGTGGAATACCTGTGAGATTCAGTGGTGCAGTCTCCTTTAGGTATCCTGGTGTTCACAGCTTCCCCCTACTCTTTTTGTGAACAGTTGGAGGAGTAAGGCAAAATGTTTTAAGACAGCAAGAGAGTATTCTGTATTTATAGTAGCAGACAGTAGAGAAGAGATGGGAGATCCTTTGGCTAAGTATAGTGTTAACCATGATCTTCCACCCCACTAGCCACGTTTTAGAAAGGATGGAAAGAAGATAAGACTCTTATTTGCGACGAAAAGATTGGTAGTTGGATCTAGAAAGCAGTCAGGCTGTGTGAGGTTAGATTCTGAGGTATGGTGGGAGTAAAGAATAGTAAATAGGAGTAATGTGTAAGAGAATAGAGTTAACCACTACAATAATAGAGTTCAGGAAATCACGAAGTGGACTGAGATCTGGGAGGGGTTTTTTGTAGTATTTACAATTGTATGAAATAGGTCTTATTTAAAGTAATATTAGAGCAACAATCATATGGCAGAATCTATGAGATCTAGATAACAAGAATAGCGAGTATAGAACCTTGAGTAGTATACTAATGGAACACAGATGAAGGACAGTAAATTAGGAATACACTATGGATGAACTAACAGGGGAAACCTATCAAATGCAAGAAAAGAAGACTATACAGAAAAACAAGTAATACCAAAATACTATTAAAATAAAAAATATAAGAATAATGAGAAAAAGATAATACAAATTTGCAGTAACTCATAGGTTCAAAAAATGAAAAAAAAACCAGAAGATGGAATGTAGGAGAGATAAATTTGGAAAGGAAGGACTAACACTAGGATGAAAGGAAGAGGAACATAAGGGATTGAGAGATATAAAAATAATATGAATTAAGAAATAAAACGTTACTTTAAAAAGATAAAATCAAACAAACAACAACAGCAACAACAACAAAAAAACAAAAAAAACAAAAACAAAAAAAACCCCTCTTGTTGGTTTCTAACTGGTCATACCAGTTTTTCTGGTCTTGCTCATTTCAGCAGGCTGAGGGGTGATTGGAATGCTTTTCACTCTTCCCAGTCAGAACTCAAGTCAGTCTCTCGAGTCCTGTCCCCAGGGCTAGCCGTGCTCTCCCCAGAGCTGGTCTGGTATACCTCAGCAGGGCCCTGGGTGTGGGTCTGGGTGCTCCCAAGCATGCTCTGCGGAGCTCACCACCTCAAGCTCCCAGGCTTCAGGGTCCTGCAGCGTGCCCACGTTTTTTTCCGGGTTCACCGAGATCAAGAAGGGGCGCGTACTTCCCTCCATTTTACCACTGTGGGCTCTAGGTTCCCACGAAGCATACGTATGTTTTCTGGGTTCATGGTGTAAGCTCTGGGGATCACGAAGGGGTGCACACTTCCACCAATTTCCCTGCCCCGGGCTCCAGGAACCCGCGAAGTGCCTGCATCTTTTCCGGGTTCACCGTGTGAGATCCGGGAATCCTGAGAGGGTACGCGCTTCCCCAAGTTCACCACCACGGGCTCCAGAGTCCTGCGAATGCCCATGCTCTTTCCTTGTTCAGGGCTGTGGGGTCTGGGTCTTCCACAAAACCACACTCCCACTAGGTTGGGGGCCCGGGCACACAGCGAGGCTGCCCTGGGTCATGCAGGCTGGGGCACTCACTCTTCCCAGGGCTATGCGTGGGTGCTCCCAGCCCCTGTGTGATTGTCTCTTAGTCCCCGCTCCTCTCTCTGTGCCTTCACGCAACAAGGCCTCCCCTGTGCTACTCAATTCTTGTTTGGCCAGGGAGGGAGCCGAGTCCCACCCGGGTGCCCTGAGGCAGACCCAGGGGCACCGGGCTTGGGGGCTGCAACCTCCCTGGTCCTCATGCTGATCCCTGAGCCCTTATTATCCTGAAGCAGTCTCTTTACCGTCTGGTTTTTCAATGTCCGCTATAATTTTTGATGTCCTGTTTTCATAAATGTTGTGATATTGTTGGCCTCTTGCTCTGTTCCTCCACAGATCAGCCAGTTTCTCTCCTGTGCATAGGGGGAAGGGAAATCTGCTCCCTCCTACCACTCTGCCATCTTCCTTCACAAACAATAATTTTTAAAAAATGAATTTATCAGTGACATTGGTTAACTAGTTTATATAGGTTTCAACTATATAATTCTATGATACGTTTGTATATTGCATTGGGCGCCCACCACCCAAGTCATATTTTATTCCATCACCACATATTTGACTCCTTTACCCCCAACCCCTTCCCTTTGGTAATTACCATACTCTTGTCTATGTCTATGAGCTTTTTGTTTTTCTTGTTTGTTCACTTGTATCTTTCAGTTTTATATCCTGAATGTGAGTGAAATATGGTTCTTAACCTTTTCTGTCTGACTTATTTTGCTTAGCATGATATTCTCAAGGTCTGTCCATGTCACGAATGACAGTATTTCATCTTTCTTATGGCTGAGTAGTTTTGCATTGTATATATGTACCACATCTTCTTTATCAAATCATCTAGAGAAGGACAGTTCAGTTGTTTCCATGTCTTGACCACTGTGAATAATGCTGCAATGACCATAGGGATGCATACATCTTTGAAAATAAATGTTTTCACATTATTTGGGTAGAAGATGGGTGCTAGGTCATATGGTAACTCTATTCTTAAATTTTTGAGAAGCTTTCATACTGTTTTCCATAACAGCTATACCAGTTTACATTCTTTCCAGCAGTCAATGAGTGTTTCTTTTCCTGTTACTTCTTATTACTTTTCTTCTTGATAGTAGCTATTCTAAAAGGTATCAGGTGGTAGCTCATTGTAGTTTTGATTTAGATTTAGTTAGATCTTGTTGTTTTAGCCATTGTGACAAACTTTGCCTGCTATGTTGTTATTAGTATAATTTGGTTTATATATATACTATTTTTACATGCCCATTTTTGTTATTTTAATCCTCATTTACTGCTTTCTTTTGCATAAGTGAATATTTTCTAATGTAAAATTTAATATATTTTTCATTATGGTTTTGGGTTCTTGCCTTCATGGTTGCTTAGTGGCTCCTAAGGCTTACCATATGGATTTTAACTTATGAGGATCTGCTTCAGATTTATACTAATTTGATTCCAGTGAGATATAGAAGTGTTACTCCTGGGTAGCTCTATTCCTCTTTTCCTTTTTATGATATTATTGTTATATGTATTATATATGTTAAAACACAGCAACACAATGCTATATATTACTTTCTAAAATTTTAAAGAAACAGCAGCAAAGACTGCATGTATATAATTATAGCTTTTGTTATATTAACCCTCTTATTTCCCATTTCTGGTTCTTTATTTATTCCTGTTGATCCATGTTACCATCTAGTCATTTTTAATCCAATACAGCTTTGAAACCCACCATATTATTTGTTTTGTTATTGGCAAATATATTATATTTCTATATGTTATAGATCCAAGGGTATATAATTATATATATTTTTAAAACTGCTTTTTTAAATTGGTTAAGAGTAGAAGGGAAAGAAATAAGCATTTATACCACTTTTTATTTTTTTTAAATTATTTATTTATTTTTAGAGAGAGGGGCAGGGAGAAAGAGAGGGAGAGAAGCATGAATGTGTGGTTGCCTCTCGCACTCCCCCTACTGGGTACCTGGTTTGCAACCCAGGCTTGTGCCCTGACTGGGAATTGAACCTGCGACCCTTTAGTTCACAGGCCAGCACTCAATCTACTGAGCCACACCAGCCAGGGTTATACCATCTTTTCTAATAACATAATAACCTTTATAAGCCCTGTTTCCTTTTTGTATGGATTGGAAATATGGTTTGGGGTCAGTTGCTTTCAGCCTAGTATTTCTTGTAAGGTGGGACTGCTAGCCACAAATTCAGATTTTATTCATGAGGGAACATATTTTACATTCACTATTCAGAGATAGATTTGAGGGATATAGGATTCTTGATTTACAGTTATTTTGTTATTTTGAGTACTTTATGCTTCCCCCCTGCCTTCTGGTGTCCATTGATTCTGATGATAAATCCACTATTAATCTTTCTGGGGTTTCCTTATAAGTGACACTTTGTTTTTCTTTTGCTGCTTTTATGATTTTCTCCATGTCTTTTGTCTTTTAGTAGTTTTATTCTCATGGGTCTTTTGTGGACCTGGTTGCTTTTATCATACTTGAAATTTGTTGAACTTCTTAGATGTGTAGATTGAAGTGTTTTCATCACATTTGAAAACAACCATTACTTATTTGAATGTATTTTTTTTTCTGCTTTTTTCTTTCTCCTGTCTTCTGGCACTTGTGCTACATGCATGTTTAGATACTTTATGAGACCCCGTATTTCTCTGATGCTCTTTTTATTTTCTTCCTTTTCCCCTGTTATTTGAATTGTATAATATCTATTGGTCCATATTCAAACTTGCCAATTCTTTCTTCTGCTGCTTCAAATCAATTTGAGCCACTCTAGTGATTTCTTGTTTGAATTATTATATGTTCAGCTCCAGAATTTCCATTTGGGTCTTTTTTTTTTTTATAAAGGCATACCTTGGAGACATTGTGGATTCAGCTCCAGACCACTACAAAAAAGTGAATATTGCAATAAAGCAAGTTATATGAATTTTTTGGTTTCCTAGTATATATAAAAGATATGTTTAACACTTAACTGTAGTCTATTAAGTTTGAAATACCATTATATATAAACAACAATATATATATATCTTAATTGGTGCTTCTAAAGTAATACTTAAGGATACAGTCTACATACATTTTAATTAAAAATTGTCTTTAAATCTCATCTTTATTATTTTACAGGTGTCATAGATGATAAGATTTTCAATGATGTTAGTGTTCAGCAAAGTATTTTAGTATACTTTGGGTCAGAGCAACTAATAAAGCAAGGATTATTTAAAAAGTGACCTTTTGGTATTACAACTTCAATTACTGTACTTGATGTTTGAGTATGCTTGTAATGGAGCCATAACTTTTTAAGAATTGTACTTAGTACCTATAAGTTCTTAAAAATTTAGTAATAAAATGGTACATTTTAATTTGAAAAAAAAACACTTTATTGCTAAAAAATAATAACCATCAGCTGAGCCTTTACCAAGTCATAATCTTTTTGCTGGTGGAGGAGTCTTGCCTTGATGTTGATGAAAACACATTATTTTTGAAGAGAAATAGAGAAAATTGCAATAAACAAGGTATGCCTTATTATGGGCCAGACTACACTGTCTATTTGCATGTATTGTAATTTTTTTGTTGGAAATTGGATATTTTACATAATACATTGAAGCAACTCTGGTTACTGGTCTATAGTCCCCTCTACCTTTTGGAGGAGGGACTTGTTATACTTGTTTATTGGTTTATGGCTAACTGGAACATTTTTTTAAATCTTCACCTGAGGACACTTTTTTCATTGCTTTTTAGAGAGAGAGAAAGGAAGAGAGAGAAACATTGATGTGAAAGAAACATTGATTGGTTGCCTACTGCAGGTGCCTGGACCTGGGATCATATGTGCCCAGACTTGGGATTGGACCCACAACCTAGGTGCATTCCCTGACTGGGAATGGAACCCACAGCCCTTTGGTTATGAGATGACTCTCCAGCCAATTGAGCCACACCAGCCAGGGTTAACTGGATCATTATAATGAAGTGTATTTCCTTTCCATAATTTAAACCTGTGATACTCCTTGGAGGACACAGCTTTGGGCATGGGCATAGTCTCTGTGGAATGATAGTTGTTTTGTCAGGTCTCTCTTTGTCTTGGCCCCTGAGTGCACCCAGCTATTAAGCTCCACTAATTGCTGGCTTATTGTTCTATTGTTTTTAACAATATTTTGGAGAATAAATTGATCTACAGACTGATCCAATTAAAATCAGATCCTTTGTAAGGACAGTTTTTAAAAATTGTTTCCTACATATTCATCTGTTCAAACTTTTTCTCCTTCCATTCTCCCTTCCACCCTCTCTGCCTTCCTCCTTATACTCACCCCCAGCTTTATTCAGATATAATTGATATACTACATTGTGTAAGTTTAATGTATACAGTGTGATAATTTGGTATGTATATATTGTGAAACAGTTGCCACAGTAGGGTTAGTTAACACTTCCATCATGTTACATAATTACCATTTCTTTTTTTGTGTGGTGAAAATGTTTAAGATTTACTCTCTTAGCGACTCTCAAGTATATAATTCAGTCATATTAACTATAGTCACCATGTTGTACATTAGATGCCCAGAACTTACTCATCTTATAACTGGAAGTTTGTACCCTTTGACCAACACATCTACATTTTCATTACTCCTCAAACCCTGGCAAGAATCATTCTACTCTCTTTTTGAGTTTGGTCTTTTTTAGATTTCATGTATAAGTGATAGTACAGTATTTGTCTTTGTCTGACTTCTTCAATTAGCATAATGTTCTCAAGGCTTATCCACATTGTTGCAAATGCCAGGATTTCCTTCTTTCTCATGGCTGAATAATATTCCATTCTGTGTGTATAAAATAGCACATTTTATTTCATTTATACATAGACAGATACTAAAGTTGTACCCATATCCTGGTATTGTGAATAATGCTGCAATGAACATGGGAATTCAATATCTTCTTCAGATGCTGATTTCATTTCATTTAGATATATACCCAGAAGTGAGATTAATGGACCATATGGTAGTTCTATTTTTGTTGATCAACCTCCATACTGTTTTCCATAGTGTCTGAACCAATCTACATTCCTACCAACAGTGTACAAAGGTTCCTCACCAATGCTTGTCATCTCTCGATTTTTTAATAACAGTCATTCTAACAGGTATTAGATGATATCTCATTGTGGTTTTCATTTGAATTTCCCTGATTATTAGTGGTGTTTAGCATCTTTTATGTTGGTCATTTGTATGTCTTCTTTGGAAGAATATCTTATTAGTTCTGCCCATTTTTAAATTGGATTATTTGTATTTTTTTCAATTGAGTTTTATAAACTTTTTGTATGTTTTGGATATTAATCCTTTATCAGATAAATGATTTGAAAAAAACTTTCTCTTATTTTGTAGGTTGCCCTTTCATTTTCTTGATTGATTCTTAAGCTTTTTAGTTTGATGAAATCCCATTTGATATTTTTTTCTTTTGTTACCTGTGTTTTTGGTATCATATCTATAAAAATCATTGCCAAGACTCATGTCAAGGAGCCTTTTTCCTATGATTTTCTCTAGGAGTTTTATGGTTTCAGGTCTTATGTTTAAGTTCTATTTCAAGTAAATTTCTGTGAGTGGTGTAAAATAGGGTTCCAGTTGCATTCTTTTGCCTGTGATTATCCAGTTTTCCAAACACCATTTATTTAAGAAACTGTCCTCTCCCCATTGTCTATTCTTGGATCTCTTATCACATATCATTTGACCATCTGTGTGTGGGTTTATTTCTGGGTTCTCAAATATGTTCCAGTAGTTTATGTGTCTGTTTTTATGCCATTGCCATACTGTTTTGATTACAACAGCTTGTAATATGGTTTGAACTCAAGAAGTGTGATGCCTCCAACTTTGATGTTCTTAATATTTCTTTGGCTATTCAGGGTCTTTTACAGTTCCATACAAATTTTATATTTAAAAAAAAATTCTGTGAAAAAATGGTATTGGAATTTTGATAGAGATTGAATTGAACCTACAGATGGCTTTAGATAGTATAACAAATTAATTCTATTGATCCATGAACATGGGCTCTCTTTCCTATTTGTCTGCCTTTTCTTCAATTTCTTAGAACAGTGTTCTCTAGTTTAGAGTGTATAGATCTTTCACTCCCTTGGTTAAACTTATCCCTAAGTATTTTAACTGTTTTAATATTGCATATGGGATTGTTTTCTTTTTCAGACAGTTCATTGTTGGTGTATAGAGAATAAAGAGCAAAAGGAAGGTCTGTTGTATTTACCAAACTTTTTGCATTGTACTTTCTTCTTTCTTGATATTTCAAGATTTCTTCTTTTATCATTTTCTTTTTGTTTCAAGAATCTCCTCTAGCTGTTCTTTTAGGGTAGATTTGCTGGTGACATATTTCCTGATTTTTCCTTCATCTTAGATAGTTTTGATTTATTCTTTTTCCATGAAGGATAGTGTCATTGGATATAAAATTTTGGATTGATAGTTTTGTTTTTGTTTTTGTTTTTGCTTACACCTTTCAAAAAAAAATGCCACTTCCTCTGGCCTTAAGGTAAAGCCTTTGTCACATGAGTGGTGTTATGCAGAGTAGAGCTCATACCTCTTGAGTGTACTCACTTGAATTTGCATGAGAAATCTGCTATCATTTGAGTAGTTTTTTTTTTTTTCTCCAGAAAGTAAGGTGTCATTTCTCTCTTGATGTTCCCTAGAATTTTCATTGTCTTTAATTTTCAGGTCTTTAATAATGTATTTTGGCATAAACTTGTTTGGGTCTATTCTGTTTGAATTTTTCTGAGTTTATTGAATGTTTAGGTTCAATAAACTCAGTATTTTGCCAAAATATGTATTTTGCCAAATTTGGTGAATTTTGAGTCATTATTTCTTTTAGTGCTACCTTAGCACCATGTTTTTTCTTTTTACTTTATGAGACTCTGATGACTTGACTGTTAGATTTTTTTTGTTATAGTAGCAGAGGTCCATCTGTGTGCTTTTCATCTGTTTTTTTTCCCCATCTCATGCTCAGAATGGGTGATTTCTATTGTCCTGCCTTGAACTGCCTTATTTCTACTGTCCTAAGTTCACTGAAAGCCTGTCAATAGTAGAAAGTCCATTCTACTATTGGTCCTCAGTAGTGAGTGTTTCTCTTTAATGTTTTTCAATTCAAAAGTTTTTTTTTCTTTATATCTTCTGTCTCTTTGCTAGGACTTTCTACCTTTTGATTTTCTTCAAGCTCTTTCATAATTGTTCATTGAAGCATTATGATGATTACTTTGAAATCCTTGTCAGATAATTCTATTATTTGTATAATTGTCCTCATCTGTTGATTTTCTTTGCTTATTCATGTTGTGATTTTCCTGATTATTAATATGATAAATGATTATTTCTATTATGTCCTGACAGCTTTGGGTATTATGTTACAAGGCTCTGGATTTTATTATATCTTCTGCTTTAAAGAACTCCTCTGTCACCACACAAGAGTGGGAAAAGATACACTACCTCATCATGTCAGTTAGGGGTAGAAATCCCTGTTTTACACTAGGCCGCCTTTGACATCCCAGGAGGAGCACCTTGTTAATTTTGAGCAAGGATAGAATTTCAGGTCCTCGCAGGGTTTTGCTGATACCACCCTAGCTGGGGTCAGGGGGTACAAAGGGGTATCTCATTACTACTTCTGATTTATCCTCAGTGGTTCTCATGGAAGGGGGACCTCCTTACCACTGGGCCAGAGTGAAAGTTCTGGCTATCTCCCTAGCGTTGTCTGTCACTACCCTGGTAGATGGGAAGAGGTACCTAGTTACAGCTTTGCAGAAGTAGAAATCTGTTTCCTCCTTGGCCTATGCTCTCATGGGTTGTGGTAAGGCCACTCTTTTTCCCATGGTGTTAGCCTAGAGTAGGGTTATTATTGTCTAAAAGTTTTCTGTTTTACTAGACTGCTTTTATCATGGCCCTTTAGCTACAGAGAGCAGGCTTTTCTTGGAGCAGTTATTGGTGTGTACTGGTTGCAGGATTTTATTGCACCCAATCCAGGATATATTAAGCAAAAATAAAACCCAGAGAATCTAATACCATGCCATTCCTTGGGTCTCAAAGTCCCTACTTGGTCTTTTTTCTCTCTACCTTCCAGAATCATCTTATGTTTTTATATATCACATTCAGGATTGTTAATTGAACTTAGTGGGAGAAATATGGGCAACTGCACCTGCTCCTCCATCTTATCACAGAACCAGAAGTCTAGGGCACAATTAAGATATGGACATTTTAGATACTGGAGACATTTTGATGTAGCTATTTTGATATAGTGCCAGAACAATTATGTTAACACACTAGAATATTTTTTTACTAGATAACAAATACTCTTGTTACTAGATTAGAGTCATTCCTGCCTCTACCGTTTTATTCCTGACCTCTTTGGAAGTGGAAATTCTCCTTTATCTCTCTGAAGGAAAGTAGAACTGCCTAAGATTATTGGGTTCTTTAATGCTGGTGGGAGATTGCAGAAGAGGCCCTACATTGAATTTCTTCCAATGGCTCCTCCTGAAGTAGTTCCAATTAATGGTTTATATGATTATCTCGGGAGAAAAGATACAACACTTATACCAAGGTGGTAAGAGAAATAGAAATTGGAAGCCTATAGCATCTGAGTTATCCCTATAGCAAGTGAAGTCCTAGCTTTTGTACTTACCCAGAAGTAGTTTTTATTAGAGTGGAGATAGATATAGTGATTAGCTTCAAGGTCAATAATAGTAAACTGTAATCCAAGGCTACTAAAGTTACTGAAATAGTGTCTTAACTGGCAGAATTTATGTCCACCACAAAGAAACCTAAGGGTAAATAGTTTTCTACTTCCTGGAAATGCAATCACTGTTTTATTGTTCATAGAGTTTTCTCCCCTTCTCTTTTGACATGAAATGGTGGCTTTTGCCATCGGCATCTTAATCCCTTTTGTTCAGGACTCTCAGTTGGAAAAGGGACAGAAAAGTATGGGTGGAACTACATAGAGTTGTGCATATTAAGTGAGCCTGTTGAACAAATGTTGACATATATAGATATTAAGATATATAATCCATATCCCTTTTAGATAATACTATTAAAGGCCATGAAGGGAACTTTCAGACTTAAATGACATTGAATAAGGAGAGTCAAGGATGTTGGCTCAATAAACTTACTTGCAAAGTATGTGATTTTAATGAGATAAATTGTTTTTGATATTAAACCCTCAATAGAATTTCTTTTTTCCTAGTTATTTTTTTCCTTGAGCATTATGGAATAACTATTACTAGCTCTAATGTTGGAGTCTGACTACATGGCTTCAGCTTCTAGATTTTTCATGTGGTAAGTTATTTAACATTCCAGAGTCTTGTTTTCTTCAGCAGTAGAGTTGATTACCTACTGCTTAGAATTATTGTGAGATTTAGATGCAATAAACTTACATATTTCTAGAAAAACCTGGTTCATTGTAAGGATTCAATACACATTATCTGAAATGACAAACATTTTTAAAATAATATTTTTAGGTATGTGAATAAGTTCTAACAGCTGATAATATTTATGGCTCTTGTTTTCTCTTCAGACTGCTAAATAAAGTATAGAGTTGGATTGTGCTTTTATCTCCTAGTAGTACAAATGCTGCAATTAAATTTTGGGGTTATTTTTATTATGAGAGCTTGTGGAATTACAAAGTATTTGTGCATAAAAATCTGGCCTTTAGACAGTTGTGGGTAAGAATTTTAGAAATTTAAATCAGCATTTTAACAAAAATCTGCCCTGGCTGGTGTGGCTCAGTGGATTGAGTGCGAGCCTGCAACCTGAAAGGTCGCTGGTTTGATTCCCAATCAGGGCACATGCCTGGGTTGTGGGCCAGGTCCCCAGTTGGGGGCGCATGAGAGGCCATTGATCCATGTATCCCTTGCACATCAATGTTTCTCTCTCTCTTTCTCCTTCTCCAAAAATAAATAAATAAAATCTTTTTAAAAATAAAAAATAAAAAATAAATTCAGATAAAACAACTTGAAAATGTGACTTTGATTTTGTCACCTTTCCCTCTCATTTCAGTGTGGTTTGGGTCTCTGGTGAGAATGTAGACTGATGATATACTCTGTATTTTAGAGTTATATGCCTATACATTACACTCAGACAGTGTGTTAACTATTCATAATCTCCCTTTAGGGAATACTAATACATATTTTCTGCTACTTATTAATATTATCTAGAATGACTTTTGTTTATCACCATAAGTTTATGTACAAATAAAGCAGTAATAGTTTGGGCTTTTTTAGGTTCTTTAAAGGAAATATGATATTTGGTTAGCTGAAGAATAGTGCCAAAAGATGGTATCTAGCTATAGTTAGAAAAAAAATTCTTAATATTATATTTCTAGGAAAATATTTAATGATTTATGTTTTTAAAAGGGAGTAGAAAGAGAAGGATATAACAAGTCAGAAATAAATATATTTTGCTGGAATATTACCTTGAAACCTAGTTATTTCTTGTTCCAAAATTTTTGTCACTGATTAATATCTAAGCTTTGTATAAAGTGTTATCTTTTTATTTATTTACCAAAATTTGCTGAGTTCCTACTGCATGTTGGATACTTTGTTAGGCTCTGGCTATACAACTGAAAATAAGATGAATAGGGCTTCTGCCCTCATGGCACTTTAATTTAGTGGGATGGGAGATAGGTGATCAAACAGTAAACAGATGAGGAAGGTTAATTTCAGGATAAAGGTTCTTAAATAAACTGCATGCTATGATAAATAATAAATAGAGGGGAATTATTACCATGATTCATGAAGGCCTCTATGAAAAGAGAAACAATTAAACTGAGACTTGAAGATAAGAATAAGCCAGTTATCCATTCTGGTGTGTATGAGGTGATATCTCACTGTGGTCTTAATTTGCATCTCTCTGATGATTACTGATGTTGAACATCTTTTCATATGTCTATGAGACATCTATATGGCCTCATAAGAGAAGTGTCTATTCAGGTCCTTTGCCCATTTTTTAATTGGATTGTTTGTCTTCTTGGTGTTGAATTGTCTGAGTTCTTTATATATTTTGGAAATTTACTCCTTATCAGGTGTACCATTGGCAAATATGTTCTCCTATACAGTGGATTTCCTTTTCATTTTGTTGATGGTTTCTTTTGCTGTGCAGAAGCTTTTTAGTTTGATTTAGTGTCATTTGTTTATTTTTTACATTATTTCCTTTGTCTTAGGAGACATATCTGCAAAAACATTGCTCTGAAAGATGTCTTAGATTTTACTGCCTAGGATTTTTATTGTTTTGTGACTTACGTTTAAGTCTTTTACCTGTTTGGAGTTTATTCTTGTGTATGGTGTAAGTTGGTGGTCTAGTTTTACTTTTTGCATATATCTGTCCAATTTTCCCAACACCATTTATTGAAGAGACTCTCTTTACCCCATTGTATACTCTTGCTTCCTTTGTCAAATATTAATTGGCCATATAGGCATAGATTAATTTCTGTGCCCTTACTTCTGTTTCAGTTATCCATATGCATGTTGTTATGCCAGTATCAGGCTGTTTTGATTACAATCATCTTGTAGTATAGTTTGATGGCCACCATCAATAAATCAACAAACAACAAGTATTGGTGTGCATGTGGAGAAAACGTAACCTTACTGCACTGTTTGTGGGAATGCAGACTGGTGCAGCCACTGTGGAAAACAATATGGAATTTCCTCAAGAAATTAAAAATGGAACTGCCTTTTGACCCACTGATCCCACTTCTGGAATATATCTTGAGAATCCTGAAACACCAATTTGAAAGAATATATGCATTTTTATGTTCATATTAGCATTATTTACAATAGCGAAGGCCTGGAAACAGCCCATGTGCCCATCAATAGATGAGTGGATAAAAAAGCTGTGATAGTCCTGGCTGGTGTGTTTCAGTGGATTGAGTGTCGGCCTGTGAACCAAAGGGCTGCTGATTTGATTCCCAGTCAGGGCCCATGCCTGGGTTGCAGACTAGGTCCCCAGTAGGGGGCATGTGAGAGGAAACCACACATTGCTGTTTCTCTCCCTTTCTCCTTCCCTTCCCCTCTCTAAAAATAAGTCTTAAAAAAAGCTGTGATAGATTGGCACAATGGAATACTATGTGGCCATAAAAGAGAGGGAACTATTAGTACCCTTTGTGACAGCATGATGGACCTAGAGGTTATGCTAAGTGAAATAAGCCAGTCAGAGAAAGACAAATACCACATGATCTCACTTATATGTGGAATCTAATGAACAAAATAAACTGATGAACAAATAGAAGCACGAATACAGCTGTCAGAGAGGAGGGTGGGAGGACTAGATGAAAGAAGGTAAAGGAATTGGTAAAAGAATGTATATGCATAACCCATGGACACAGACATCAGTATGGTGATGGCCAGAGGGAAAGGGTTAGAGGGCTGGGAGAAGGGGGCCACAAAGGCGGGGAAGATGGGGTTATCTGTAATAGTGTCAACAATAAAAATAAAGAAAAAATAAATTTATTACAAAAAATAATAAGCCAGTTATTTAAAGGTATGAGAGAATAGGATTCTAGGAATTGGAATGCATGACAGGAAGAAACTTTGTATATTCTTGGAACTGAGAGGTCAATAACACTTGAGTAAAGATGAGACCAATACTGTTAATTCTGTAAATGTAGAAGTCCATCTGGCTCTGGAATTTTCTTTGTTGACAAGTTTTTGATTATTGGTTCAGTGTCTTTATTTGTTATAGCTCTCTTCAGATTTTCTATTTCATATTAAGGCATTTAGTAGTTTGGTGATTTGTTGTCATAAAATTGTTAATAGTATTTATAATTCTTTTTATTTCTGTAAGACTTGGAATAATAGTACTTCTGAATTTATGTTTTTCATTATTTGGATTTTTTCACTTTTTTGCTTAGTATAAGTAAAGGTTTGTCAATTTTGTTGATCTTTCAACAAGCTCATATTGTGGTTTTATTGATCTTTTGTATTTTCTATTTTGTGTTTCATTGATCTTTGCTCTAACCTTGATTATTTATTGTTTCTGTTAGCTTTGGGTTTACTTTACTTTTCTTTTCTAATTCCTTAAGGTATAAATTTAGGTTATTGGTTTGAGATGTATGTCCTGTTTTAATGTGTGCATTTGGAGCTGTGCAGTTTCCTCTGAGCAGTGCTTTCACTGCCTCCTATTAGTTTTCGTATGCTATGTTTTATTTTCATTTGTATGAAAGTATCTTCTGATTTACCTTGTGTTTTTTTCTTTGACACATTGGTTAAGAGTGTGTTGTTTAATTTTCATGTATTTGTGAATTTTCCAGTTTCTTCCTATTATTGATTTTTTAGAATCATTACATTGTGGTCAGAGAAGACACTTTGTGTGATTTGTATCTTTTAAAATTTATTAAGACTTCTTTTGTAGCTTAACAAATGGTTTATTCTAATTGCACTTGAAAAGGATGTCTATTCTGCCCTTGTTGGGTGGAGTATTCAGTATGTCTGTTAGGTGTATTTGGTTTATACAGTTGCTTAAGTCCTCTATTACCTTATTGATCTTCTGTCTAGATGTTGCATCCATTATTGAAAGTAGAATATTGATGTCTCCAACTGTTACTGTAGAACTACTTATTCAGTTCTGTCAATGATTGTTTCATATATTTTGAGGTTTTTTTGTTTGTGCATGTATGTCTATTAAATTGTTATGTTTTCTTGATTAATTGACACTTTTATCAATATATAATGTTGTTTTTTGGCCTTGTAATTATTTTTGACTTAAAGTTTGCTTTGTTTGCTATTAGTATAGCCAGTCAAAGCTCTTTTTTTTTTTACTATTTACATGGAATTTATTTCTCCATCCTTTTCCTTGCACATATATGTGTCTTTAGACAGCACATAGATGTATCATTTTAAAAATCCATACTGCCAATTTATCTTTTAATAGGTAAGTTTAACTTATTTATATTTAAACTGATTATTGATAAGGAAAGACTTCTGCCATTTTAATGTTTTTTATATTGCTTATATCATTTTTGTCCCTCAATTTCTCTTAATGCTTTGTTCTTTTGTGTTTTTTTCTATTATATTATGCTGATTCCCTCCTCAATTCCCTTTCTTAATTCATGGTAGTTATTTTCTTATTGGTTACCTTGGGAATTGCAATTAAGTAGGCAGTTGAGCATACAGATCTGGGGTAAGTCATGGCTGGAAAAATAAACTCGAGAATAATTGGTATATGGGTGATATTTAAAGCTGTGGGACTAGATGAGGTCTAAGTCTTATGAATAGCTGACATAGCTGTCATTTGGATGTCTTCATTGGGTCTCATTACTGAAAGACACTAAAGCGAGAGCTGCTCTCCTGTTAGCTGAGTATTAGCACAAGATGGATCCTGTTTCTTCAGTTCTAAGGTTCTCTTCCAATTTCTCCTTTTTCTTGAATATTTCAATTATTTACCAATTAATTTAAAAAATCACACATTTGCTTTTCAGAGCTACCACTGACCTGCTTAATTTTCTCCCTTGATATCATTCCTGTCTAGAGGAAGTAACAAATTTTATGTTTTCATTTGATGATTCCTCAGATAGAGCTGATATCAGAGGACAAAGACTTGTGCTCATGTATTCAAGGGATACATATAAATCACACATATGACATATGTGAGTTACATATGTCTTACTCTTTGGTCACAGCTTGCACTTTTGACCTGCCCAGGATCCTCTCAAAAGCATATCTTTAATCACAAGATTTGAAGAAGTGGAGAGGATTCTTATGGAGGAGCAACTCTGCATTCACATCTTGTTGCAGGAAGGCTGGGATTTTTATCTTTATATCTGAATGATAGTGCATTCCAACCCTTAAAACATAGCTTTCTGTAGGAGGCAGATGGGTTATGAATAACTATACTATGCCTACGCTGCAGGTTTAAAAATATGTAATAATAGAACTTAATTGAAAATAGTTTTTCCCACTTGCATTTTGCCTGATGCCTAATTCCTGTTATTTACTGTATGCTCTCTGTTTCATCCTTGCCTCCCTCAGTGGCTTGTCACCTGAAAAGTAGATCTCTCACTGTTTGATTCCTGACATCTGAAAATCAGAGCTTTAGGAAGTTGATATTTTGAAATCTCCATTAGCAAAGAAGAGTCTGGAGGGTGGGGGGGCCAGACCATGGAGCAGGTATTTTCCAGCATAGTTGCAATATAGATAACATGACCTTAAAATTTGAATTAGTCCCTTAAAGAAAACAGTTTTCTTTTTTTGAATTTTTTATTGGAGATAGAGAGAGAAAGGAAATGAGAGAAATAGAGAGAGAAATATTGATTTATCAATCCACTTATTGATGCATTCATTGGTTGATTCTTGTATGGGCCTGGGCTGGCGATAGAACCTGCAAATTTGGCATACTGGGACAATGCTCTAACCAACTGAGTTACCCAGCCAGGGCCAGGACCAGGGTCAGGGCCAGGGCCAGGCTTAGTTTTCCTTGGACTGTTCTCCCCACCCTGTCTTCCATCTTTGTCTAATTGATAGAAGCTGAAATACATAATTTGCTAAACTAAAACATTGAGCTCCTAATCACCTCACCATGGCAACCCCATCATTGCCTAGACATATGCTGTATGTAGTCCTTTTGAGAACCCAAGTGTCTCCTAAGAGAGCCCACACAAGCCTTCTGTGGGGTTTCACCAGACTTCATATAGAAATTCCCATGTTCTCAGGGTCAGGATGGGCTTAGGGTCCTATTTTATTAGAGGAAGAGTGGAAATAACTGATACTCACATCAGGGCCTGTTAGCCTGAGTTTCACTGATGGTCTGTGGGGAGTCTGTGGATCTCCATATATTGAATGAAAAATTTGGTGTGTATGTATGTATATTTTTTTACAAAGGAAAGAGACAGGATTCATAGCATTTATCAAGTTTTGAAAGAATTTCATAGCCTCCTTTGCACCATTGGGAGCCTTCCCCTTAATTGATCTGTTAGGTAAATCCAGATTTGCTGTATCTAATTTTAAAATTTTATTAAAGTATTATGAAAATAAATGGGTTAAAAGAGGATTTTTAAGGAAAGAGAAGTATCCTCAATTACCATTAAACCCATAACATGCTTGCTACTCTATCACACTGGTAATTGGTGACCACACTCCAGCTGTTCTGAATTGATAGCTGATAAAATCAACTACATTAAATGTCATACATTGCAAAGGGTGTGCCCTGGGCTGAATGGTGGCTGGAGAGACTCACTGCCACTGAGGGGTCAGTGTGGAAATGACCACAGGCCAAATTACAATGTAAGAATGAAAAAAATTATGAATGTTGCTGTGGTTTACTGCCAGGTACTATACCACATATTTTCATAAACTAAACTTAATTTTCACAACCATCTTGTGAGGTAAATATTGCCATTCTGATTCTTTAAGCTCAGAACAGTGAAATGACTTGGTCAAGGTCTTATAGTCAGTAAAGTGTCAGATCTGCTACTGAATTCTTCTGTTTCTGTCATTGCCTGGTGTGTTATGAGAGCCTGGAACTAGGAAGAATATCTACAGGGAGTCAACCTTTGAGTGAGGATCTGGTCTTTTAGCCTGAGAAGTAATTCACTTGTCACACCTTTGAGAGAAGTGGGCAGTCTGCTCCAGGATGACTCAGGGGCTCTAATCAGTACAAGTTCTTTTGCTGGGGAGGCCACTGTTCTGTCCCCTTGAGCAGCTCTAAGTCTAGATTGTGTTTGCATGTTCTCTAAATAACACTGGCATTAGCCCACACTAAAACCACCTCCTCATGATTTTGAAGTGCTGCACAAATACTTAAGAGAGAGCATTGTCTAAAGTGATATAAAAGGACTTGAATTTGTCTGGTGAACAAAAATTTTGCAATCATAACACCCTTTACTCCCACGGCAAGCAGAACTTTTTCTTTGAGGAGCCAGGAAGCAAACATTTTATTTTCAGAATAATGATGCTCTTTAAAGGGACGGTGCCATCAGCTTAGCTTTTGAGTTACTTCTCTGTGCCATCAGAGGAGAAAAGCAGAATTCCAAATGCATATTCTTCAAAGCACTAAAAGGAGAATTTATGTTCCTTTTACTTGAATGGATCTATGTGGGCTTTATTGACAAGTTAATAAGTATGGTATTTCAAAGGCTGTTTCTCAGCATCCCTGACATCAGAATTACCTGAGTGCTTATATAAACTGAAGAATCTTGGACTCCACCCTAGACCTACTGACTCATAATTTTTTGTGGAAGGTGTGTGATGGGGCCTAGGAATATGCATTTTAACTGCTCCTCTGGAGATTCTTATGCACATTAAAGTCTGAAAACTACTGTAATGGAAATATAAAACTCATAATAATCCTAGTTAGAGTATTCTTGCTGTAATAGCATTTGACTTAAATGAATCTAGTGACTACATTCCTTGAAAGAAAACCAAATTAAATGCAATTTTTCTGTAGTAAATTCCCACATGAAACAGAGTTGAAACAATATCTGGATAAGAGCTTTAATGTCTTTAGTATCTGGAAGGGCTGGAAGACATAGTCTGAGATGCCTCAGAGGTCAGAACTAGTGTCATATTTTAAAACAAGAAGGGGCAGACATGGAAAAACTGACATCCACAACTAGACTGAGATAAATGGGTTGAAGCAGGTAAACACCCAGCTGCAGAGTCTTGGAAGAAGTTCATAGTTTAGTAGGCTAAACAGGTTAGCCTCAAATATGGAAACGGACAGCATGTGAGAATCTAGGCCTGGGGCATGGAGGACCTTTTTGGTCCTGAAAGCTGCATTAAAAATGGTGGTGCCAGCCCCAAATGTAGACTCCAGGAAGGAGCATAAAGCCAGACAGCAACTGGAAACAAGCTAAGCCACCTGGATAATTGTACTGCAACTGCCTGCAGTTCCCCATGGATGGTATTTTAAGTGGGGGAAGGAACTCTGGGAACAGTCTTGGACTGGTCCAGCATAGGGTGACTGGAGGTTTTTTTTTTTTTTAACTCACATTTACTGTGAGTGAGTGTGTGTGTCTCTGTGTCTGTCTATGAGAAGGGGTGAGGCATTGTGATGGGAAATTGAGGAGTAAACAATAAAACAAAGGCCCTATTACCTGATATGATCAGGTAGGTTAGGCTAATCAAAAATTTAGTTACATCAGGGAATGTTAAAGAAGATATGTATCTAAATATTTCATTTTAACTTCAAACATTCACTTAATAGCTTTACTATTATTTATTCTCTATCAAATGAAATACCCCTAGATATCCTGATATTAGCCATGCTTCCTCTAGTCTTCTGTCTGAAAGTGTGAATCTTCAAATTGCCCTGATGGTGTTACCAAACAGAAGTGGGGTTTAGCTGCCCCTGCAATTTACCCATAGGCAAATTTCAGAGGCAGAGGTTTGGGTAGAAAAGGAAATAGGTTGTTTATTAAAAAGTTGCACCATCTGGGAGGATGGCAGGCTCCTACCTCAAAGCCCATCCCTTCCAGAACACCCAGAAGAGAACCCAGCCACCCTGTGCTGGACCACTCCAAGGTTGTGCCTAGAGTTTCTTCTCCCACTTAGAATACCGTCTGTTGGGAACTGCAGGTAGTTGCATCACAATCATCCAGCTGGCTTAGCTTATTCCCAGTTGCTGTCTGGCTGTGTGCTCCTTCCTGGAGTCTGCATTTGGAGCTGGCACCACCATTCTCGATGCAGCTTTCAGGACCAAAAAGGTCCTTCATCCCCCAACCCGCATGTCTGTGCCATGGGTCCAAGAGAAAGTGAGTATGTTTCCCCCTTCTCTTGGTTTAAATCTCCTGGCCCACACTTCCCTGTGCTCCAAGAGGGTCTGCCCCCGCTCCCGACCTCCACCCCAGCCAATCCCATCCTTTTCCCAGGCTAGACTGACAGGTTTTCCCAGTATAGCACCTCCCTCTTCCACCATGTTATGGAATGGAGTAGAAGGTCCTTTCCCTTAGCCAAATATTTCACTAGCCTTGCGCACACTCAATGCAATACTTCCTCCTGCCTCTTCTGCTCCAGGGTGGGGAAATCTGTTGTGTGCCATGCTAGCCTGTTTACCCATTCCATGCGACCTTACCCGCACTGTTTCTGTTGTTTCCTGTGGCCCCTCCCTCACTCAGTATGCTGGTATCAATGGTACTGCACTCCACCACTGGAATTATTAGTTTGATGATTGAATCCAGGATGAAAGAGCCGCCTTTTTCAGTCCAAAGCCAAACTTTTGCAGGGAGTTTTAGATGAACAATTCTAATTAGGGAAACTGTTCTACCCACTTTACTCTAGGGAGGAAACAATGTATCTGTGGAGAAATCAAATTTACAACTTCCTTTACCATTTTGGAATACAAAGGGACAGATTTCTCCTTAATTTATCTATGAAGACACACATATATAAAAGAATAAGCAAAGAGGTAAGCAAGCAAGCAAGCAAGCAAGCAAGCAGTGTTCCCGACTAAGGGGATTTAATCAGGAAACCACAAGATAATTTCTTTTCCCTTATGGAGATATGTAACTTTATGAACAGAGTTCCGTGACCTTGGCATACTTTCTTAAAAACAATACTCATTAATATCCTCTGTTCTTGGGAAAAGAACACTTCAATATATCTCATAATATGGAGTTTGAACTCTTATCTGTCTAAATGTAGAACCTGGTAAGTCATTGGAAGGAACTAAATAAAGATAAATATTGAAGGTAGCTCACTGGGTAATGTTTCAACCTAGGTATATGAAATTTCATATCTTTCTTCTAATCATGCCTCAACCTTTCGACCTTTGAGTTATTGCATCCAAGGCAAAATTAGAAATAATGCCCAGGAAGATATTATTTTTTAATTTAAAATTTTTATCAAAGCAATATGTACTCAGTTAAAAAGATAATTAGTATTATAAGGCACATATATAAAAGCAGTAGTCCTCCTACCTTCCCTCATCATTTCTAATTACTGTTCCCCAGAGTTATTTCTTCTGTTATTATCTTATATCTTTATATTTAAAAATAGTATTTTATTATATTTTTTATTTTTAACTTTAACATTATCTATTGATTTCATACTGTTTAATATGAAGATTTAGTTTTCAAACTCTCCCTACACACACACACACACACACACACACACACACCCCTTTTTCTTCCATCTCCCTAATACAGGGGTGGGCAAAAGTAGGTTTACAGTTGTGACGACATTAAACAGTTTATTCTTGTATTATTTATTTATTAATTATTGTATTATTATTATTATTATTAACTTTTGCCCACCTCATATATGGATAAATCAATATTTAGTATTTACATTGTAGGTATATAAATATTGTACACAGCCAGCTGGACTATGTAGTATATCATGATTTTCTTTCTGGTGTGGTCTGAATGTTAGTCCCCCAAAATTCATATGTTGAAATCCTAACCACCAAGGTGATTGTGTTAATAGGTGGGGTCTTTGGGAGATGATATAAAATCAAGAAGATGGAGACCTCATGAATAGGATTAGTGTTCTTATAAAAGAGATTCATTCCTCTTGTAATTGAGTCTTGGTTGCTATTGGCTCATTCATGCAAAGGATTCACCGTCAGGCTGGCTGATTATGAGGCTCAACCTTGACCATGGTATAGGAACTGCTGTGCAGGTGCTGACCACAGGAAACAGAGTTCATCTCAGTTGGGTCTGGTGCCTGTGGAGAGCTCCCTTTAGATATGTTGCTTTTGAAGTTTATTGGATCCCGCTCTGAACCTTGCCACTCAGTGTGTTGGTTCTGGGCCTCTTTGGTTCCACCTCTCACTCTGGTGCAGCCAATGTGAGGTGGTGTATGTGACTGACCCTGGGAAACCTATTTGGAGTTACAGGTGATCCACAGTTTGTGGCTGCCTCTGCTGGACTTGACTGCATGTGGGAAGGGCCAAGCTGTGCACTAAGGCTGGATTTTACCAGGCCCAGGTCCATGGGCAGGTCAGCAAAAGTCCCAAGGCACCCTGAGACCTGTCTTCACCTGCCTCTGCCTGCTGGCTGCCTATTAAGCTCAGTCACTGAAGGAGCCTCTGGAGGTACTCCAGTTGCATGAGATAGGTTCTCAGTGAGTCATCGGGTAGGAGTGAGTAGTATTTTCACCAGATTGATACAGGTTCAAACTTAGTGCCAGTACTAGGTCTGAGGCCAGTCAGCAGAAGTCCCAGGGTACACTAAGTCTAGCTGCTGTCTGCTGTGACCTCCCACACCTTTGTTTGGGGGGATGGTCTCAGGGAGTTATCAGGGTGAGGCCTGAAGAGTTGAGGTCCAAATAGACCAAGATTTGGCTGTGTGAAGGGAGGGCTCTGCACCTGTGGGGTGTTTGAGGGAAAAATGGCCCCCATGGGACTGAATGAAAAAGGTGAAGGGATTAAGCAAAAAACAAACAAACAAACAAACAAACAAACAAACAAACAAACCCATAAATAAACCATAACCAAAAAACATCTCATAGACACTGATGACAGTAAAATGATTAACAAGAGTGAATTGGGGTGGGGGAGGTAGAAGTACATAAAGGTGGGATAAATGGTGTTGGAAGAAAACTAGACTTTGGGTGGTGAACACACAATACAGCATACAGATGATATATTATAGAATTGTACACCTGAAACCTATAAAATGTTATTAACCAATGCCACCCCAATAACTCAATACAAAAGTTAAAAATAGTGATTATGAGAGAGAGAGAGAGAGAGAGAGAGAGAGAGAGAGAGAGAGAGAGAGAGAGAGAGGGAGAGAGAGGGAGAGAGAGGGAGAGAGGGAGAGAGGGAGATCTTACAGAGCTCCTTAGCCCCTTCTGTCATGTAAGGATACAACAAGAAGTCTGGAACTCAGAAGAGGACTCTCCCTGATGGTTGACACTGATACCTAGATCTTGAACTTCTAGCCTCTAAAACTGTGTGAAATATCTATGGTTTACAAGCTACCCAGCCTGTGGTATTTTGTTATAGCAGCCTGAATGGACTAAGACCCTTTCTTACAAATTGTTTTTCTTTGGAGTTAAAAATGAGTAATGACTTTTACCAAACCAAGGTTATTTTCTAAAATTCTTCCATTGCTTCCTCTAGTGCTTTTATGATTCCATTTATAAGTATTTAAATCTTTTTTCTCACTTTTTTGTTGTTTTTCAAGTACAGTTGTTTCTATTTTCTCCCTACCACTCCCCCCACCCCGACCATCCCCACCTCCCACCCTCAACTCTACCCCCATTTGGTTTTGTCCATGTGTCCTTTATACATGTTCCTGACAACCCTTCCCCCTTTTCCCCATTATCCCTTACCACCTTCTCTCTGGTCACTGTCAGTTTGTTCTTAATTTCAATGATCATTTTAAGGCATAGGAAAATGAACCTTTTGGTAAATATCCACATAAATATATTTTAAAAAGCATATTATATGACTCTAAAAGTGTTAGAAAAAAATTAATTATAAAGAGAGTGAATATGCTGTGGAAATTCCTATTATATTAAATTTAGATTAAAAATGGGTAATGGGGGAAAATGGGGACAGCTGTAATTGAACAAAATAAAAAAATTAAAAACTGGGCTCAAATTTGGTTTAGTTGTCTATGTAACTATCACAATCCTACTAGAGTTATAAGCTTTTCTTAATACAGGAAGGCACAGGAGCTAATTTGTCAGATTAATTTTATTCTTGGAGACATTCCTCCTATAGTTCCCCATCATACCATTTCAGTCTGAGCTGGTTGTTCTTTAGTTCTGCTGTACAGCTGTCATCCTGGAACTTCCTTTCACCATCATTAAAACATGTGATTTCACTTGTATACTGGTTATCTATTTCCTGGATCCCATGGTGCTATCTTCTTTGGCTTGCTCCCTTCTTTCTGGTAGAACTCATCTTTTATTTTTTTTGATGTTATATGTCTCAAATGTCTTAAATCTATTTTATTTTATTTTTTCTCCTGTTGGGGATTTTGTGTAGTATTTTT
This sequence comes from Phyllostomus hastatus, assembly GCF_019186645.2. Classification (NCBI taxonomy): domain Eukaryota; kingdom Metazoa; phylum Chordata; class Mammalia; order Chiroptera; family Phyllostomidae; genus Phyllostomus; species Phyllostomus hastatus. Next base: position 12,718,809 of record NW_025333984.1, on the reverse strand, counting down.
TCATTCTTTCCTATCATTTATCAACATTTTTTAACTTTAATTGTTGTTCAAGTACAGTTTTCTGCCCTTTACCCTCCTCCCAGCCCACCCCCAGCTCTCCCCACCTCCCACCAATTTCCACCCGCCTTGTTATTGTCCATGTGTCCTTTATACTAGTTCATTTAAATCCTTCCCCACTTCCCCTGAAATTCCCTCCCCTCTCCCCTCTGGTCACTGTCAGCCTGTCCTCAATTTCACTGTCTTTAACTATATTTTGCTTGCTTCTTTGTTTTGTTGTTTAGGTTCCTGTTAAAGGTGAGATCATATGGTATTTGTCTTTCACTGCCTGGCTTGTTTCACTTAGCATAATGCTTTCCAGTTCCATCCATGCTGTTGCAAAGGGTAGGAGCTCCTTCTTTCTTTCTGCTGCATAGAATTCCATTGTGTAAATGTACCATAGTTTTTTGATCCATTCATTTACTGATGGGCACCTAGGCTGCTTCTAGCACTTGGGTATTGTAAATTGTGCTGCTGTGAACATTGGGGTGCATAGGTTCTTTTGGATTGGTGTTTCAGGATTCTTAGGATATAATCCTAGCAGTGGAATTGCTGGGTCAAAAGGCAGATCTATTTTTAGTTTCTGAGAAAATTCCATATTGTTTTCCATAGAGGTTGTACCAGTCTGCAATCCCACCAACATTGCACTAGGGATTCCCTTTCTCTACAACCTCTCCAACAGTTGTTGTTTGTTGTTTTGTTTATGATGGGCATTTTAACCAGTGTGAAGTGGTATTTCATTGTGATTTTAATTTGCATCTCTCTGATAGTTAGCGATACTGAACATCTTTTCCATTTATCAGCATTTTTATTGGTGAATATAGTTACCTTGCTTTTTTATTGTTGTTTAAGTAGTTTTTTCCATTTTCCTCCCACTCCCACCCCACCCATCCCCGCCTCCCAAATCCATTTTAATATTTGATTGATATGAAGTATATAGCATTTGAGGTCAAAATCATTTTCCCTCAGAATTTTGAAGGCATTCTACTTCTTTTACCTTCTAGTATCACTGTGAAGAAGCACAATGTTATTCTTTTGCATAATCCATTGCATGTTTTATGTTCTTTATCCCTGAAAGCTTTTAAACATCTCTCTAGTCTGGGTTTCCAAAGTCCCATGATGCTGTACCTTGTTGTATGTTGTAATAATCATTGTGCTGAGCCTTTTAAATCTTTGAAGACATGATGCTTAAATGTAGAAATTTTCTGGTATTATTTATTTAATTTCCTTCTATTTATTTCTACTCTTCCCTGAAAGCACTATTAGTTGAATGTCCTGAACTGATTTTATATTTTATTATTTTCTCCTACTCTCTATCTTTTTGTGTTTTGGTCCTAATTCTTAGGAAAAAATACTTAACTTTCTTCCATCTACATTTATTTTTAAAAATATTTCATTTATTTATTTTTAGAGAGAGGGGAAAGGAGGGTAAAAGAAAGGGAGAGAAACATCAATATGTGGTTGCCTCACGTGCAACTCGTACTGGGGACCAGGCCTGCAACCCAGGCATGTGCTCTGACTGGTAATTGAACTGGCAACCCTTTGGTATGCAGGCTGGCACTCAATCCACTGAGCTTCTCCAGACAGGGATACAATTTATTTTAAAATTTTATTTCCTTTATACATAATAGTTGTGTATATACATATATACACACATATACATGCATACACATTAACATATGAGCTCTGTCTGGAAAAAGTCCAGGTTAATATACAATAATGGTTTGTGCAACATTGATATAACCTGGCAGCCAGGGAGAGTGGACTGGAATGCTCATGTGTGAACAATGACAACTTCACTGTACTAGTCAGTGGGGGCAGTAGATGCCATTGAGTGAGCATGCATGTGTATTGTGTGGCTGTCACATGCAAAACAACTGAACAAGTACAGCAAGAAATCTGCATCAAATTTTGTGTTAGGCTTGAACATTCCTCCACAGAAACTATTTGGATGATTCAGAAGGCTACAGCTATGGGCAACTGGTGATTGGCAGCTCCACAACAACGTGCCCACCCATGCATCACGTGTCATGCAGAATTTTTTGGTGAAACATCAAATCACCCAGGTGATTCAGCCCCCCTATAGTCCAGAGCTGGCACCCTGTGACTTCTGGCTTTTCCCAAAACTAAAATCACCTTTGAAAGGGAAGGGATTTCAGACTGTTGATGAGATTCAGGAAAATATGATGGGACAACTGATGGTGATTGAGAGAACTGTGTGAGGTCCCAAGGTGCCTACTTTGAAGGACATTAATACATAACTGTCTTATGTACAATGTTTCTTATATCTTCTATCTTCTTCAATAAATGTCTCTTTTTCATAGTGCATGGCTGGATACTTTTTAGACAGACCTCATACACATGTACACGTATATTTATATATAATATATTTAATTTATAATACCTGTTATTTTCTGGATTTTTCCTTTTTTATAGCATCCTTTTCTTCTTTTATGGATGGACTATCTTATTTCTTTAAGATATTCATTATAGTTCTGAAACTGTTTCCTTCTTTCTGTATTATCTGTTTCCTACAATGTTCTGTTTGCTTTGATATCTTTGTTTCATGTTAGAGACTGTCCTCAAATATATGGTGGCCTGTGGCTGCATATTCATATTTAAGAATGAAGTATTTAGAGTTCATTGGGAAGCACTTCCCACCATGATAATAGACTGGCCTTCCTGCCATAAACATTGAGAAAATTAGACAAAGTAAGTTAAACAACTTTTTCAGACTTTAGATTAGCAGTAGTACATGACTATAATCTCTGAGAAAAGAGAAAGGGAAGAAGGTGATTTCTATGATCATCTCAGCTTTCTACCTAGAGGCACATTTCAGACCACAGCACAGGGAGAGGGTACCCAAGCAAAGCATGGTAGTGTCACTGAGTTGAGAAGATTGTAGTTTGGGGACTCTGAGGCATCTGGAATTGATAATGCAAGGTACATTGAAATTGACCATGGTTGGAGAATTTATACCTAGGCACTCAGTGAACATGATAAATTAGGGTTTTTTGTTTGTTTTTTTGTTTGTATTCATGTCCTCAAAGCACCTGTTGGTAAACATCTACCAGCCTGCCACTGATAATATCCCTTGCCCTTAATTATACTTTAAGAGAAATGAGACAGAACATAGAGTCCAGATATAGACCCACACATATATGTTCAATTTTTGACAAGTGTGAATGTACTTGACTGGAGAAAGGATAGCCATTGTAACAAATGGTATGAGAACAACTGGATTAACTGTATGGAAAAAAATGGATGTTGGCCATTAACTCATATGATACACAAAACATACTTTAAACTGATCATAGAACTATATATAAACAACTAAAATTATAACATTTCTGAAAGAATCTATGGGAGGAAATCTTTGCAGCCCCACATCAAACAGAAAAGGAAAACAAAATGAAACAAAACAAAATAAAACATGTTCTTCAAGAAGAAAATTGGAAGGCGATTCCCAGGCAGGGAGAAAGTATTTGCAATATATCTGATAAAGGACTTTTTCCCACAATATATGAAGGACTCTTATATCACAATAATACAACTAACACAATATAAATGGGGAAAAGATTTAAACATATTTCATAAAAGAATATATGAATAGCCAAAAAGTATGTTAAAAGCTGTTTATTTAACATCATAAGTCAACAGAAAAATACAAATCAAAAACACAATGAGATACCACCCTATACCCACTAGCATGGCTAAAATTAAAATGACTGATGATGTAACTGAGCAGTTTGTCTACATAGCACTGCAGATAGCCAATTACGCTGATACCAGGGTTCAGTGAAAGAATGAAATGTTTACTGTACCTTGCCATGTAATAGAAAAACAGGCAGCTTGTGCTGGAAAAACCCAAACTTGCATTCTGCTTATTGGCAGTTGGTTTGAAAGGGTGAAATTGGGGGTAGGGGCCTTCAATATGTGATAAGCTCAGAGGTATCTTCTAATCGGTTGGAGCTGGAGTTACAAAGAAAGTTAAAAAGCCTCAAGACAAAGGACCTAGAGCTAGAGCACACCCACTCCCTGTAGCTCAACTCTCTTTCTTCTAAACTCTAGGGGATACCATAATACTTGCAACAAGGGGAGGCAGCAAGTAGTGGCAGTTTGTCCCAGGCTTACCTCATGAATCTGTCTCCGAGGCTGCCTTTTTCTCTGACTTCCCAGCAAACTCACCTCTGTTATTGTGACATTTCTCAGAGAGACAAAGCAGCCCTGCCTCTGCTTTCTTCTGTTGCTTCTTCTGCCTTAAGCCCTTCCTTTATTTCACTGTCCCCAGCTTTAATAAACATACTCTAAAAATTAAAAAAAAAGATTTTTGGCTATCAATCCTCTAGTACCAGCTATTCTGGGGTTTACTTGAGGTGGTCAGGAAGAGTCTGTAGTTTTCTATCTATTTGAGGGTTTTATTTCCTGTGAAAATAACTGAAGGCATGCATCAATATTTCATCTGTGATTTCAGAGGGGAAACAAGTGCCCATGACCCTGATTTATGTCTGAGAAAGCTGACTTAGGTGAAGGTAAGAAAAAGGGGCTCAAGTCTTATTTCTTGAAAGCAAGAAATTGGGGGGAGGGTGAAGGTGGGGAGCTTTGCCAAGAAAGGATTCTGGCTCAGCTTCAACAATCAAGTTTTGGGAAGGATATGGAACAACTGGGACTCTTATACATTTCTGCTGGTTGTGCAAAATAGTACAACTACTTTCAGAACTAGTTGGGTAGTTTTTTAAAATGAAGATCAACGTATTTTTACTATACTGGCCAGCATTTGTTCCCAAACTAAAGGGGCCCATTTGCCTGCATGCATCAATGCTCAATAAGACACAAACAGGAGTTTGTAGCAAAAGAGGTAAGGGTTTATTTTTAGGAAGTGGCTCACACCTGGTGACAGGTGAGCTAGTGGTAAAAGTTCTGGCTCACCGATGGCTTCTAGGGGGTGGGTTATATAGGGGAAAATCATTAATCATGGTGACTAATGGAGTTGGGTCATGGTCCCTACTGATGGGTCAGTGCTAGGGTAGGGGGTAATTGATCAGTGCACCTGGTTTTGATGTCAGCTATGGCATTGCTTTCTCTGGTTTCACTGCTTTTCTGGACCTGCAGCTGAAATACAACTGAGGCCTCTGGTTTGACTAACACTGTGTGTCTGTGGTTGACAAACCTGAGGCTTTGTTTCTAAAATTATTTGATGCTGATCAGAACTTCATTTTCCTGAGAGCTTAGTGACTAAGAGAGTGGACATGCAAGGGAGATGAGTCAGGGTGCTGAATGAGGCCAGTTTGCATTAAAAAAGGAGAAAAGGTCATATTAAAGAAATAAAGTTTCTATGCAGTTACACATTTTGGACTTCCGTCTACTTGTACATTTCAAATGAAATGAAACATATGTCCACAAAGTAACTTACATGTAAATGTTCATAGTAGCTTTATTTATTATAATCCCAAACTGGAAGTCAACCAAATGTCTATCAACATTTAAATAAAAATAAAAAGTGGTACATTAATATAGTGGAATATTATATAATAAAAGTAACATACTGGTACATGGAACAACATGAGTTAACTTCAAAACATTACACTGAGCAAAAGAAACCAGAAACCAAAGAATACATATTGTTTGATTCCATTTAAAGGAAATAATACAATAAGTAAAATTTATCTTTATTAATAGCAAGTAGGTCAGTGGTTGTCTGATGCCAGCGATAGGGTAGGAGTTGATTGCAAAGAGGCTGTAGAGAACTTTTAGTTGTATGGAAATGTTCTATATCTTGATTGTGGTATATACCAGTGTATACATTTGTCAAAATTCATTTAACTATACACTTAAGTGGGTACATTTTACTCAGTTATAGTCAAATAAAGTTGAGTTTAAAAGAAAACAATGCTGATTGGAAGTTATTTATGGATGAGTGAGGTTTATATTTCTGTGGGCCTCACTGTTAGGTGACAAGATACTTTTTTAAAAATAAGGGGACCACTAAATGTCATCTTTCCAAAACAATATAACTTTTTATGGAAACAATTCCTTTTTGTGTGTGTGTAGTTGTGTCATTGTTTTATGTAAATTCTAATTATATTTTATAATTACTATTATACATGTACGTGGTATACAACTGAGTTGGGAACTAAAATAGTTGAATCTTAAGCATACAATTCAACTGTTAGAAACTCAAGTGTGAATGAATCCTACAGCATAGCGTATGTGCTATAAGCATTTATCATTCTCAGGGTATCAGTATGTTTTCCAGAGAAGACTGAAAGATTCACTTAACCTCATTAGTCAACTAAGTAGAGCTGGTTACCAGAGCTGTGAAATCTAGGTAGTCATGGAGCAGTCTGTAACAGGCAAATCCTGGCTTTAGCCACTAGGATGGAGATCCAGGGAAAGACTGTTGTCCTGAGATAGGTAACTGGTATTGGAGAGAAACAAACATAAAATCTCCTGCCAATCCAGTAATACCTCTCCACAAAATGTAGAAAATAATGAAATGGTATTATTATTGAATGTGTTAAACCAGACTGTGATGCATCATCAAAGGCAATCCCTAAAGAAACTGTAAAGACAAAAAGAAATCTCACCCTTTTTATATAGCCAGGTACATATAACCCATTATATACATGTTAATTATCTTTATCCAAAGGAAAATAAATAATATTTATTATATCTTTTTCACAAGCAGAAAGTTACTCTTAGAGAGGGAAATATGGCATTACCTCTCTTGATGTTCATTTTTCAAAGAGGTGACTCCTTGGCCCCCCAAAAATGACAGTCTTTGGATGCAAAACTGGTGAGAAGCTTACTTATTTAAAAATATTTATGTACATCTCAAAGAGGAAGAGATAGCATTTATAATCTCAAATTTTCTGACAAAAATGCTAAAAGAGAAGGGAGGGGGAGAAAAGTTCTTGTTCATACTAGAGAAAATTTTAAATTACATTTCAGATTTGTAGTTACCTTTACAATTTTCCATTTCTGTTACTATTTTCTAATAAAACTACAGTTTTCTAATTATCTACACATTGCCATTTCTGTTTTCTCCAGCAGCAATCTGGATAACCATCAAATCAATAGTAAGATAAAAAACAAACAAGTTATCAGAATTACAATATAATAAATTAAAAATGATAATAAATGATAATACTTGTCTTGGGGACAATTTTGAAGTATAACGTACCAATGGTGACTGGTTAAAGCAGGTTCTTGTTTAACAATGCACAAAAATTATCCTTTGTCATACTTTAATTTTACAAACTATTGTGATATCTTTGTGCTTTCAAAGAATTCACTACTTGAGTATTATTTTGTAATTTTTAAATTATATCCCATCCTTGCCTAATGAGTTATTTAATGTAGAGCCTGATAATCTAAATTTTTAAGTGAGGTTTTCTTAAGGCCCAATAAATTTCCCCTCATTTCTTATCTGTCACAGAAATAACATTGCAATTATAGGATAAACTAGGTCCTTCTGTAATTCTTCCATCTTCCCAAATAATTTCTCCCAGATACAAAACACAAGGACACCCCTTGTCATTACCTGATATCAAAGTCCTACTTATGAGGCATCCATTGAAGGGTACGAATTAAACTCTAAAAACTATTATTGGGAGTACAGAAAGAAAGAGCAGTATAATAAATAGCATGTTTGGTTTTTAGTAAAATCTGAATCTTATTGTAACTGAAATAACTACTATGATGAATAAGATAACAAGACAGTCTGAGAATAGTAATAAGTTTTTAAGAATACCTCCTTTCAGCCAAGTTCAGTACCAATAGGTTTACAGTTGTGAGTATGTGAAACACAGAATTAATAAAGCTACTGTAATAATCATAACCTGAATGAGCTTTTTCATATGAAAAACTGTAAACTTGCTTTTGCCCATCCCTGTATATCAGTTATTCTAGAAAATTTAAGTTTCAAATCCTTTGGGGACTGCAGTCCAGTGCTCCTGAACATGAGTCCATCTGTCTGGGTATTCTTTCACTTTCATGTGATCAGCAGCACTTGAAGTGGTCTCTCCACATGGTGACAGCTTGTTTTTCCTCTAAAGCGGTTTTATGTAAAGTGAATGGTCTGGTTTGATAGGTGTGGCTGACTTATTCCTGTAGGTCCCTCCAGGCAATTGACTTTATGTCTCAGGGTTTCTAAGGAAGAGATAAGCCAATTTAAGTACTGAACATGATGATGAGAAGATTCAGTTAAGTCAGGCAGGGGAAGTGATTTCAGACTCAAATGCACAGCCCTGCCAAACAGAAGTTCAGAGAGAGAGAAAGAGATAACATTATTGCTTGCAAGAGTAACTCTTAACTTTTAGGAAAGCTAGTAGTAAATTTCTTGGCTAATTTAACCCAGTAGATTGCTGAATTTTAGCCAATGAGTTTGTTAGGTTTGAGACATCCATTTTGCTTTTAGAAGTCTGCAAACAGTTGTATCATTCTTGGACAACAGTGGACATAAAATGATTTTCTCTGATTCAGTAAGTCCTGGGGTTCCATAAGTGGGGATTATTCTCAATTATTATTAAGAGGACCTGAGAATCTCCTTTTGAAGAGGGAAAGACTTTATGCTGTTCAGACATTATATATACTACAACTACACAACATCCCATCTCTTTTCATAAGCATTATGAAATATAGTTTCCATAAGGTTCCTGGTAAAACTGTCCAGGGAAAACTTTCTGCACCTACCTTGGGAGTGGTCTATAAAGAACTCTTCTGACAATAACAAATATTTTTAATATGTTTTGAATAATTTCATCTTTTTGATAGGCATATAAAATCTAGGGCCTTTATTTTTTTAATTTTTAATGTTTAATCCTCAACTGAGGATATGTTTATTGATATATTTGAGAGAGAGAGAGATAGACAGACATTGATGAGAGAAACATTGATCAATTGCCTCCTGTACAGCCCTGACCAGAGATTGAACCAGCAACTTTTGGGTGCACAGGGTGATGCTCCAACCAACCAAACCACCTGGCCAGGGCAAGAGTCTCAGGCCTTTAAAAATTCCTAATTTACTGAGATAATTTCATTGAGAATATAACAATAAATTTGTCAAGCAATTAAGACTGGTTTAGGAATTTTTCTGTTAGGTAATTCCTATAGTCCAGTCAAATTTCTTTTAGCTCCCTTCTCAAACCATTTGTTCATTTCCCTGCATGAAACTTATTTTTGAAAATGGACAAAGGTTTTTTTTTGTATTAAAAGTGGGGCTTCTGCCATAGCCGAGTAGCTCAGTTGGTTAGAGCATCATCCCAATACACCAAGCTGGTGGGTTCAATTCCCTGTCAGGGCACACATAAGAATCAACCAATGAATGTATCAATAAATTAAACAAGTCAGTCTCTCTCTCTATCTCTCTCAAAAATAATTAAAAAAGTGGGGCTTCTAAGTTTGGTGTATGTCATGTTCTAACTGTGGCTTTTGCATCTCTTTCAGCAAAATCATTGCCTTTAGAAATTTTGTCATTTCCTGTGTGAGCTCTACAATGAATCACTGATAATCTGAGTCAGCCATTGTAAAGCCTTTAACAAATCAGCTTTCAACTCTCCATGGGAAGTTTTAATGGTCACAGAAGTCAAAAATCCCGTTTCTCTAATTTCCCTTGCTGCATAACACACATCAAACCATATTTACCATTGTTATATATATTTGCTTTTAAGTTCAGAACCAAAAGTTTTAGCTCTATTAACTGCTATTAACTTATTTGCTTGTGCTAACTTAATTCCAGACAAACATAAGCTTCTGAGATTTCATAAGTCACAACAGCATAGAAAGCCCCAAGTTGGCCACTTTTGTACTGAGTATATGAACCATCAGTAAACATTATGAAATCTGCATTTTCAAAAGTATTATCAAATAAATCAGACTGGGGCCTAGTATTTTCTCCTATTACTGTTAGACAATTATGATAATCTATTTATTTAAAATCTGGTAAAACAGTAGCAGGTTTAGGAAACTGCATCTTCCAAGCACACTATTAGGATTGGATAGTAACACTTGTTCATAGCCAGTTTGACGTTGCCTCAAACAAATGCTAACTCAGTCTTATGCACTTGTAAAATAACTACCACCACACATGGAATACTCAAATAAATCAAATGAACCAATATAAGGGCTTTGAGCCTTTCCAGTAAGGGTGGTGGCTACCACCACAGTTAACAGACATTCAGGAATTCCCAGTGTCATGGCATCCAGATTGGTCTATAGTATAATACCAACTTTAGAGTTAAAATTTTACTAGCAGCATCTTTATTTCCAGGACAAAACAAATGGACAAGTTTTGCAAAGTTGTAATTTCCAAAGCTGGGGGAGAGACTATGGTCAATTTAAATAGTTCAAATGTCGCTTGAGATTCTAGGGAGCAAACCAGAAGATCCAGAGATTTAACATGCAATTGCATTGTCAGAGGTTTTGCCTGCTCTGTAAAAGCAGTCCTAAAAATTGTCTAAGTTTTTTAAAAAAGATTTTATTTATTTATTTTTAGGGAGGGAAGGGAGGGAGAAAGAGAGAGAGAGAGAAACATCAATGTGCAGTTGCTGGGGGCCGTGGCCTGCAACCCAGGCATGTACCCTGACTGGGAATTGAACCTGTGAGACTTTGGTTCGCAGCCCGCGCTCAATCCACTGAGCTACGCCAGCCAGGGCATAAGTTTTTTTTTTTTTTTTATAGTAGGTAGTTTCATCTGCATAATTGGTTCTTATATTGTTGAGGGAAAAGTAACTCACACATGGAGAGATGGCGAAAACACGACCCTTTATTATGTGCACGGGCTCAGAGGAGAGGGGCTCCAAATTCTGAGCCCCGAGCTTTAATTGTCCGGGGTTTAAATAGCCCCCGGACTTCCTACCTATGTGGCTAAGCATGTTACAGAAGCTGAATAATGCGGAAGTTAATTCTAACTACCTTATATGGGAGACAAAGGGCAAGGCGAGGAGGTAGAGGGGGGGAGCAAAGGGGCAAAGGTTGCAGGCCTAACTGTGGAAGTCGAGGCCATCCCTCTTATCCTCCTTATTTGGGGAACAAAGGCACCAACCGCAAGGGAAAGAATTTGCTGAAGCTGCAAAGCACAGAAACTTAACAGGACTTTCCTGCCACATTCCCCTTTTGATGCTAAACAGCACTAGTGTCTGTTTTAGCATCAGTATTATAATCTGCATATTCATCCTCCGTTAGAGTTGGCTGCAGTCTCTGGTAGTGGTGTCTCTGGAGAGAAAGGATCCTGGCAGCAGACTGTCGTCGGATCACTATGGCTTCTATTCGTCGCACCACCGTGCGTAGCAAACAAGGTCCTATGGTTAATGCAAGGAGAAAGATAACAAGGGGGTCCAAGATGGAGGCTAAAACAGGGAAAAGGATAGACTGCCACCAGGAGTGGTCCTCAGCGGGGAAGCCGGTGCCTCCCATTCTCTGGCGAATGTCCTTCAGTCTACCGATGTTTTCTTCTACTATTCCACTTTCATTGACATAGTAACAGCATTTTTTCTGGAGGAAAAGACAAGTTCCCCCCTTTTCCTCGGTGAGTAGGTCCAACGCCCACTGGTTTTGCTGGGCTACCCGGGCTAGTAAAGTTATTTGTCTCTGCAGTGAGGCCATGGACAGTGCAGAGGCGTCCATGGCCTGGTCTAACTTATCCCGGAGTTCTTTGGTGGATTGAAGGCTGACTGCTAATTCTGCACCTCCCAGCCCTGTTCTGATGACTGAAGTGGCATAGCTTAACCCAACTATCTGGGGAAGGAAAACTGCTTGTATAACCAGAAAAGACACTGGCGTTCGGGCTGCCTGTCACTACCAAATCCAATAAGCAATGACAGTGATTGAATCTTTTATAGGCACTTTATTCAGATGGCCGGCGATCCGAGAAGATGGCGGGTTCATATCCTAACAAACCATCTTTCTCTTTCTTTCCCAGCCAGATCTTTTATAAGGGGGTTGGGAGAGGGCAAACAAGGTGTCAGCGAAAGCCTTTGAAATTCAACAGTTACCTCCAAGGAGGAAGGGTAGTCGCTTGCTTCTTCTTGGTACAGATGTCTCCAAGAGGTCATCTGTTTATTCTTAGGCACCAAGATAGGCCTTATCTGTAGTTACCGAAACAAAAACTTAACATACACATTACTTGCTAGATTTATGACTATTTACCTTAAGCTAAATTTTCCAAGTTTTGAGTCCCCTATCACTTGCTTCTGAGTTCTTGGGCAAGCAGGGTGCCTAGCTCACCTGGCCGATATAAGACGAGCTGTGGGGCTAGGGCACTGCAGTTTACCAACCGGTAGAGTCCCATTATACCAAAAGAAAGTTCTGGGGGGCTGGTGACGTGTTCGGTGGATGGCAGCATCTGATTGCAGGAGCCAGGTGGTCCGTAGCATTCCAGTGGTCTGTAGCATTCTGGCGCTCCGGTGGATGGGTCCTGGAACAAAGGAACACCTGAGAGAGAAAAGAGTACTGGGGTCTGGGTGTTGGAAATCTCAGGAGGCTGTTGAAGCAGAACCGTAGTTAGTGGTGGCCTGTTAAGATATGCACATAAGAAATAGTTAGTATAATTGCCTGGACTGGTCAGATTGAGTAGCTGTGCCCCTTGCTGTATTAGTTTTATCCAGAAAAAGGGCCCTGCTGGCTCTTGATCATCCACTTTTTGTAATAGAGCCTCCCAGACCTTGTATATGAATATGTTTCTGACTGGCCATGCGTTAACATAGATTTTTCCTGGGGTCCCGGTTTCCCAGTCTTCGCTCTCAGTGTCTAATATGGGAAGCTCCAGTTCTTCCCCCATTCTGGCAGAGTGAGCATGGTCGTGGCAGATCCAGTCGGGGCATCTACGATCCTCCTCAGGGTTCCGGTCACATCCGTATTGCTTGTAGAGAGGAAAAAGATTTTTATCCCTGACCAAACACACTTCAGGCCTCGCTGTCTGCTCCCACCCTTTGAGACCTTTGAGACGGGAAGTGGGAATAATGAGGGTTATTTGACCCCTATATTCGGGTTCAGGACAAGTCATGATGCCCACAGTGTGTGTTGCTCCATTATTGTCTTTGGTATAAGTCTCCTTGACATAAAACCTCCATACATAGGATTGCTCCAAGGCGGCTCCTATGCTGATTAAGCAAAACATGTGATATACATAAACATACGAAGTAAACAAAGATACACGACCCCCAGGGTGGCTTGCTCCCCCAAGCTCCATTCTGCTGGTGTCACAGTCACTAAACCTATCCCAAGTACTCCGGCAAGTATGCTGGTGATAGCTAGGAATTCTGCTGGGCAATGTTCCATGGACCAGTTGATGTCTTCCGGAGCTTCAGCGGGGGAACTCCGGGTGCACCCTTGGTCTTCGGTTCCTCAGGGGTCACTTCTGCTTTCATCTGGCTGTGGTGGATCCACGGTGCAATACCTGCAACTTTCAAGGCGGTGGGAGTGGTTAAGAGTACTAAGTGAGGGCCTGTCCACACAGGCTGGAGGGTTTTTTTTTTCCAGTCTTGCACCCATACATACTGCCCTGGATGGTGTGGGTGTGCTGCCCCCCCTCGGGGTTTAGGTTCAAACCCTAATTGGGCTTCTCCTATTTGATCTAAGGCCTTCCCTAGCTGTTCTAAGTACTTCCTCTGTCTTATTTCCCCTTGTACTGGTAAATTGCTAGGTCCTGTTATTCTCACTATGGGAGTGGGCCTTCCATATACTAACTCATATGGGGTATACCCTGCCTGATTTGGGGTGTTTCTTATCTGGAGCAGGGCTGTCAGCAACAAGTCTGTCCAAGGCAATCCGGTTTCTTGGCAGAACTTTGCCAGGGTCTCTTTCAGTGTTCTATTCATCCTTTCTACCTTCCCTGAGCTTTGGGGCCAGTAGGCAGTATGTAGCTTCCATTTAATGTTCAGTAGTCTTGCTAAGTCCTGCACCACCTGGGAAATGAAAGCTGGCCCGTTGTCGCTTCCTAGGCTTAGGGGTAGCCCGTGCCGGGGGATTATCTCCCTTAGTAGAACTTTTGCTACCTCTCTGGCTTTTTCAGTCCTAGTGGGGAAGGCTTCGACCCACCTGGAAAAGGTGCATATGAGGACAAGCGGGTACTTATATCCCCAGCTTGGTTTTGCCTCAGTGAAATCCACTTGTAAGTCCTCCAGGGGTTGGGTTCCCTGGTGCTGTATTCCTGGCGGGACCCAATTGTTTCCCACTGCGTTGTTCTCGGCACAAGTTACACACCTGGCTGCAATGTTGGCACATAGTGCGGCGAGGTTAGGCATGTAGAGGTACCTCCGGAGCAGGTTTTCTAGGGTCGTTTTCCCTAGATGAGTCAGGGTGTGGCAATTCTGGACCACCTGCGCTGCATGACTCTGGGGCACATATATTCATCCGTCTGGGAGCCTCCACAGGCCCTCTGATGTTTTGGATGCTTGAGCCTGCCCGGCCCATTTTTCCTCGGCTGGCTGATAGTCTTGGGTATTCAAAGGGGAGCTGATCAATGGGCTCACTATTGCCTCTAGAGGGCCCCATCTCTTTGCGGCAGCTTTTGCAGCTTGATCCACAAGCCGGTTTCCTATGGCCTCTTCTGCGTTGCCTTTAGTGTGTCCCCTGCAGTGCATTACTGCCACCTGAGCTGGACTCCATACGGTTTCCAGGAGCTGGAAGATCTCAGTTTTGTTCTTTATTTCCTTCCTTTCAGCAGTCAGCAGTCCTCGATCTATATATATGGTCCCATGTATGTGGAGGGTGGCAAAGGCATACTTGGAGTCCGTGTATATGTTGACCCTTTTACCCTCGCTTAGTTCCAGGGCTCTGATGAGGGAATAAAGTTCTGTCCTTTGTGCCAACCACCCGGAGGGCAGAGGCTCCACCTCAAGGATCTGGTCTTTTGTAGTTACCATATACCCAGCAATCTGCTCCCCCTTCTCAGTTATAGCACTGCTCCCGTCTGTGTACAGGTTGAGGTCCCCCCGAGCCAACGGCTGGTCCTTTAAATCTGGCTGGCTGGCATTGGTCTGTGATCTCCTCACAGTTATGGTCGGGTTCCCCAGTTTCTGCAGGTAAGAAAGTGGCTGGATTGATTTTGCGCATCACCTTCAGATGCACTTGGGGGTTTTCCTGCAGCAGCCCCTGGTACTGGGTCAGCCAGGGGTTGGATAGCCATTGATGCCCCTGTCCTTCAAGGAGGCTGTGTACAGCATGCGGCACATACAAACTAATTTTCTGCCCCAAGCTGAACTTGTCAGCTTCACGGAGGAGAGGAACAGCGGCTGCTATGGCCCGCAGGCAGGGAGGCCATCTGGCTGCCACATTGTCTAGTTGTTTGGAGAGGTAGGCTACTGGGCATTGCCACGGTCCGACTTCCTGAGCCAGGATTCCTAAGGCTACTTTCTCCTTTTCATGGACATAGAGGGAGAAAGGCTTATCAGGGTCGGGTAAGCCGAGGGCCAGGGCGCTGACCAGGAGTTCCTTTATCTTCTCAAATGTGCCCTGCTGCTCTGTTCCCCAGTTAAATGGAGCACTCTCTGCCCCTTTTAGGGCTTGATATAGTGGCTTTGCTATTTCTGCATATCCTGGGATCCATATCCGACAAAACCCAGCTGCCCCTAAGAATTCCCGGAGCTGTCTTCTGGTTGTGGGGCTGGGTTGTTGATTAATCACAGCCCTCCTCTCAGTTCCCAAAGTCCTCTGCCCCTGGCTTATTTGGAAACCCAGATATTGAACTTCCTTCTGACAAATCTGGGCCTTTCTCTTAGATACTCAATAACCTTTGGATGCCAGGAGCCGGAGCAGGGCTCGTGTCCCCTCCTGGCACTCATAACTCCCCGGCCCTGCCAACAGAAAATCATCCACATACTGGAATAAAACAAGACTGGGATGTTGCTCCAAGAATGGTTTCAGGTCCCGGGCCAACGCTTCACTGAATATTGTGGGTGAGTTCTTGAACCCCTGAGGCAGCCAGGTCCAGGTTAATTGGGTCTTGGTGCCAGTGTGAGGGTCTTCCCATTCAAATGCAAATATTGGCTGACTCTCAGGGTCCAGAGGTATGCAAAAGAAAGCATCCTTTAAATCTAGGCAGGTAAAATGCGACACAGTCGGGGGAAGGTGGCTTAGTAACGGGTAGGGGTTAGGCACTGTTGGATGCAGAGTCAGGTGACCTCATTGATGGCCCTGAGGTCTTGTACGGGGTAATACCCAGACCCATCTGGCTTTTTCACAGGAAGGAGCGGCGTGTTCCATTGTGACTGACAGGGAACCAATATTCCTTCAGACAGGTACTTATTGATTACCCCTAAGATGCTTAGTCGGGCTTCTTTGGATATATGATATTGCTTGAGGCAGCGGGGCTGTGCTCCTGGTTTCAAGTCTATAATCACCGGGGTTCGATCAGTGGCAAGCCCTGGCGGGTTTCCCTCTGCCCAAACATCGGGAAATTCCTCTATAAGGGAATCTTGGGTGCCTAGGTCTCTACTTTCCTCATGGAGTCAGTATTCCTCTTCCCGGGGCATGACAAGGGCCACTAAACTCGGGCCGCCTAATTCAAGTATGGCTTGTCTGGAGGGGTGAAAGGCCACTCTGGCATAAAGTTTACTTAACAAGTCTCTGCCAAGGAGGGGCACAGGGCATTCGCATAGGTAGAGGAATTCATGGTGGACTCGGTGTCCTCCTAGCTCGACTGTCCGAGCCTGGCAGAATTTCTTTGGCTCACTGAGCTGTCCTGTGGCTCCTATGATGAAAACTTCTTGGCCTGAAGGTAGAGCCATGGGGGCAGTAACTACCAAATGCTCAGCTCTGGTATCTATCATGAAAGTCAGTGGTTGGCCACCCACTTTGGCTCGGACCATGGGCTCATGGGGGCTGAGTTTCATCGAGCCCGGTCCGGCTCATTCAGTATCCAAGCCCGCCAGACTGAGGATCCCGGGGGCTGGGGGGAACTGCAAGTCTTCCTTTCTCTTTCGGTTTGGGCAGTTCCGTTTCCAGTGACCTCTTTTTTTACAGCAGGTGCACTGATCTTTTTCTAGTTTGAAATGGCCTTTCTGCCCCTTTCCCTGCAGGCCCTTTGCTGGGGCCGCCAGGGCGGCTGCCAGTAGTGCTGCTTTCCTTTTCTATATCTCTAAGGCTGCGGTCGCAGCTGCCTCATCTCTATTGTTGTAGACTTTATTTGCCACTTCTATCAATTGACTGATGTTCATGCTGGGAAAACCCTCTAATTTCTGGAGCTTTTTACGGATGTCAGGCACCAACTGAGTCTCGAATGCCATATTGACCATCCACTGATTGTCCGGACTCTCAGGGTCAATGGGGATATATACCCTATATGCCTCAGTTAGCCGCTCTAGAAAATCTCCTGGGCTTTCGTCTGCCCTTTGCATTATACTGGAGACTTTTGTCATGTTGGTAGGCTTTCTAGCTCCAGCCCTGACCCCTTGTAGGATGGCCTCCCAGTACCAGTCAAGAGCTATTCTTCCCTGTTCTGTATTGTGGTCCCGGTCTGGCTGAGCTTCTGGGGCTGCCACTTGGGCTTACTGTTGGGGATCGACAGTGCCTGCTGGAGCATGGGTTTCAAGATATTGATGGGCCTCCTGAAAGATCTTGCGCCTCTCCTTTGTGTTAAATAGCGTTAACAGGAGTTGGTGACAATCAAACCAAGTGGGCCGGTGGGTCTGCATTATGGACTCCATTAGATCAATCAGAGCCTGTGGCTTTTCCGAATATGAAGGCATATGGCACTTCCAATTAAGGAGATTTGTGGTTGTAGATGGCTGGTAATAGAAAACCACAGGTCCTGGCCTGAGGGTCCCATCTTCCCCCAACCGTGCGGGCCCTTGAGCCTCCCTCAGCGGCATCTGAAGGGCCTGGTGGTGTCTTAGCCGGGTCGTGATTGGCGAGGGGGCAGTCTCCAGAAGCCTCCACAGGGCTTCCTCCCTTCGTGGGGGCAGGGTCTCCTCTGGTGGAGGCGAAACTGACGGGGGGAGGAGTGTCTGGCCCCGGTGGTATGGTGGGGAGTCCCCCATACGGTGGTGGGGAAATGGGTTGGTCCTCCTCCTCGGGGTGCCCCTGGTGGATTGGATGCTTTGGGCCTCTAGCCACCAGGATCTGGGCTTGGGGTTTATTTGGTCGACTGCCACATAATCCGGACTCCTTCTTCTTCTGCCCTGTGGTGCCTAATCACTTCGGGGCTGCCTATCATATGCCAGAGCCACCTTGGCATATCCTGTGCTAACTCCTGCTACCTATCTATATAAACATACTGATCCGGGTGTCCTGGCTTCCCGGTGACTATCAGGTGAACTGCTCTAATTATGCTCAAATTCAAAGTACCCTCAGGGGGCCAGCCTACCCCAAAGGTGGGCCATTGTGAGGTACGGAAAATCTCCAGCTGTCGCGGACTCATCGAGGGGTCTTGTCCTCAGAACCGGTCAAAATTCTGGAGCATACAGTCTAGGACAGTGGACGGTCTGCCTCCTATGGCTCCCTCCCATGTCTCCCTCCTTTGCGACGCAGACAAAGGAAAGGGGATGTTTCGCTCACCCACCTGGCCTGCTCCCTCACAGGGTTTTAAGCCAATCTTAGCTAAAGGCTGCCCGAGTAGTTGTCCGGGTTAGACCCCAGCCGTTATGCCATATGATCTGGCACAGGAACAGCAGGTTGGGGCTCAAACAGACTCCATAGGCATGGGGACCTGTGGAGCTACAAAAACATTCACACTCACAGTCACACAGAGGTTATTACATTTCCTCCCCTGAGTAGGAGTCCAATGGTCTGAGCCTCTCACCCAGACTCCTGAATTTTCCGGATGAGAGGTGATCAGCCTCTCTCTGGTTTGGGGTCTGGTTGCCAGGGCACTTACCAATTCTGATTGGCATCTCTGGTTCGTGGTTTGTCTCCTTCCTTCTGCCGGGGTCTTAGAGCGGTCGGGGTGGGGACCGGGAGTCTCCGCCCCCCGAGAAGCCCGAAACAAAAGGGGCACGTGCTCCTTCTCCTGCAGCAGGGCTCCCTCGCGGAGCCCCGGGTCGTCTTCACCGGAGGCAAAATGCCTGTTCGTGTGAGTTGTTTCCAGTCAGGGAACCAAAATGTTGCAGGAAAAGTAACTCACACACGGAGAGATGGTGAAAACATGACTCTTTATTATGCGCACAGGCTCAGAGGAGAGGGGCTCCAAATTCTGAGCCCCGAGCTCTAATTGTCCGGGGTTTAAATAGTCCCCAGACTTCCTACCTATGTGGCTAAGCATGTTACATAAGCTGAATAATGTGGAAGTTAATTCTAACTACCTTATATGGGAGACAGAGCAAGGCGAGGAGGTAGAGGGGGGGAGCAAAGGGGCAAAGGTTGCAGGCCTAACTGTGGAAGTCGAGGCTATCCCTCTTATCTCCCTTATTTGGGAAACAAAGGCACAAACCACGAGGGAGAGAATTTGCTGAAGCTGCAAAGCACAGAAACTTAACAGGATTTCCCTGCCACAATATTATAAAACTTTTTGGCCTTTACCTAACAAC
Organism: Phyllostomus hastatus; assembly: GCF_019186645.2. Classification (NCBI taxonomy): domain Eukaryota; kingdom Metazoa; phylum Chordata; class Mammalia; order Chiroptera; family Phyllostomidae; genus Phyllostomus; species Phyllostomus hastatus. The sequence continues at coordinate 12,699,310 of NW_025333984.1, read as the reverse complement.
ACATGCCTCAAAATTTTTTTTTTCAGTTCGGCGATATTGCAATTTTTCTGGTGAAGTGTTAAACCACTGTGAATTGAAAGTATCATTTTTGTATTACTCTTTAGTTTCTGAAACAACCAGAAAATCATCTTTACATTGAATAATTATAGATCCTCCTGATGGGAGAAATTTCTGTTTTCCTGTGACTAAAGAAAATAGTAGGAGACTCCCAAAACCCTTTTGGAATCCCCTAACTTTATAGGACCTAGTTATGACTCCTTTCATAAGTAAAAGCAAACCAAAGTGTATACTCATCTATTAGAGGAAAAGCAAAAAGCAGATTATAGATCAACCACAGTGAAAAATGTGTAGACAGTGGTACTGAAATCAGAATAGTTGCAGAGTTAGGAAAAGGAGATTTATTTACTTTATGATGTTGTACAAATTTATATAGTAGTCAACCACCTGTATCAAATTTATCTTCTTTACTAAAAGTATAGGCATTATTACAGGATGAGTACACTTTTAAACATTTACCCTCCTTTTTTACCTCTAATTTTTTATGACTAGTTTTATTCCTTCAAATTGACCTCTTAACAAGGGATATTGTTTTACACATTGCCATGGCTTATTTTTTTTGTAAACTATTTTTACTGGTTCTCTATCTCAAATCAAATCAGTGTCATTATTCTCAAATAATAGCCCAAAGCAATGTATCAATTTGTTTCAGCCCTGGCTTATAGTAACCAAATAATATCACTTTTTCTAAAGGAGATCTGCAAACACTCCATTTAAAATATAGAATATGGCAGGAACAAGTATAGAGGGCCCAAGGACAATAACAAGGGGTGAGTGGAAATAGGAGGGAGGTGGGGAGGGTTGGGGGGTGGACTGGGATGGGGGTAAAAGGCAGAAAACTGTACTTGAACAACAATTAAAATTAAAAAAATAAATAAATAAAAATAAAGTATAGAATATGGTAACCTTTAATTTTGACAGCAGGTCTCTCCCCAGTAGGTTTACAGGAGAATTGGGAGAAAGCAAGAAAGCATGTTCCTCAGAGGAATAATCTGTATGGGAACAACTGAAGAAAAGGACCAAAATTGTTGGGAAGAAAACATTTCTTCCCCTATTTTTCTAGGTTCTTCTGGTTGATCTAGCAATTAAATTGACATGAGACAAATTAACTGGAGAAAAACTAATTACATGTGTATGGGAGTGCCACAGGAATATCAGACCCACAGGTAGGCAATTTAGGCTTATATACTAGTATTAGCTAAGGAGAAGGGGGTTAAGGGTCTGGACCTCAAGCACGGGGAAGACAATTTATAGGAATTTAGGAAAAGCAAATGTTTGTCTTGCCATGCAGAGACAATGGAATGCAGAAAGGACTTTGAACAAACAGGCCCAGCCAAGTTTCCCCTACCCACCCCCAGCAGACCACACCTAGCCAATAGTCTCTGTAGTTATCTCTCATGATGGTTATCTACATGAGGGTTTGGTCCAGGAAAAGAACCATCTAAATTATTTTCGGCAGTTAAGGGAGAGGAAGAAAGCTCTGCCTGAGTCTTTTGGGCCACAATTGTCTTCAGCTCAAAATGATCGCATAAAGTGGCACATTCTGGGGAGACTTGTTCTGAACTCCTTCAGAAGGCTGACACAAAATATCAACAACCTGTAATGATGCAAAATGAGAAATTTTCCTGTTTGTTTCAGAATAAGTGGCACCAGTATGTACCAGAAAAGGTAAGAATAGATTAGCTTGAGGGAAAATTATTGAAGCATATGATTCCTCAGTTCCTACCTCTGAAGTTTCCCTAATATGTCAAATTTGAGCCATTTGCCAATTATTTCCTAGATGAGGGTTTTGTCCTCCCTGGTTTTCTTGATTCCCTTGTTGCAATATTTACATCCTCCAGAATCTCTTTCTATAATCTCTCTTCTGATGTCTTGGCTTTTTGCAAGAATAATATAAATTTTTTCCTTCTTTTTTTTGCTCCCTTCATAAGTTGACCAGAGTAGAGTTATTCCCTTTAGTAAGTGATATAACTGAGTAGCTAACACTAACATTTTATTTTTTTCTCTTTCTTTAGATTGCCACAAAACTGAGAAGCTGCTGCTAAGATTTGAGTAACAGTCTGTTCTTTGGCAAGAACAGGCCTATTATCTTTGTTTCCCTAACTTGAATTTGGGTAGTTGGCAAGAGAGCCAAGACAAAGGTGAATTGGACTAAAGGATGACTTTGATCTGCTCCTGTATCCACGACAGTGAATTTTTAAAAAGCAACAAATTGCTAATGAGTATCAATTAAGGATTCACCAGTTTCTGTATACCTCGTGGCAGTGTTCCCCACATCACTATGAGCAGAAAGCTTAAACTATGACCACTGGCAACCCTTCTTGATAGGTTTCTAAAGCCCTTAGTTCTTCCATAGTTGTAGTGAGTGACTAATAGTCAGCTCCCCTTTGTTATGATACTCATTGTGGTGAGTTACCTTCTAGTTCCCAACACGTTTGCTCTGTAGCCTGAGGGAAGTCTGCTGGTAGCAGAATTCCCAGTGGCAGCCAGTGAACATCTCCATATGTGGGGCTATAAACTGAAAACATGCTGTGGAGTACTTGGGTGAGTCTTTATGGACACAGGAAAAGAAGTCTTTAAATGATTAGTATCAGCTGGTAGGAAAGGCTAATGATTACTGGGAGACCTGGGTTATCAGTTTCATAGCTTCACAGGTGATCTGAATAGGAGGGGCTGGTTTGCCTTACATTGAGACAAGAAAAATGTAGGATTATCTATCTGGCACTTTGTTTTCTTTTCCGATGTTGATATTAACCAGGCCTAATACCTTTTTTGGTTTGTCTTCTTCCATGTGGCCAGCACTGCTACTCTGTCTTGCTGCCTTCATATACTGTGTTTGATACAAATTCTCAGTTATTCCCTGATCACAACCTCTTTATCGTGTCTGCTTTCCTAGCTATGTGGTATGTGTTTCATAAGGGACTCTTAGAGGTGGATTCCAGACCTGAGACATGAAGCAGATTTAGGCTAAGACATGAGGCATACAAACATGTGCCCTCAAACAGTGCAGATAATTCATTAGTAGCTGTAGAAGTTGTATGCTTGACCTTTTTTTTTTTCAGGGAAACCTACTAATAGAGGGAACCACCCATCTAACTGGTCATTGCCTCCTTTTCTCCGGGAATGTAAATTTAATGCAGGGTAAGATAAAGAGACCAGAAAGAACTGGGACAACAGTGAAAAGAGGGTGGTTCTGTGAAAGAGGAAGTAGTTTTAATCCTTGCATTCACTTTTTCATTTTTCTCAATCTTTTCTTATGGTTATCAAATCATTTTTTGTTTACTTTCTCCTTAGAATGATAGTCATACCATAATGCCAGTAATTCATATTCTTAGAAGGAGGCAGTTCTAAAAACATCCATAAATATGTTAATTTCTCCAAATCAAAGAAACAATCCTCAGACTACTGTAAGATAGAATTCTCATATGTACACCTATTCCAAATGTGACAGAGAGATATTAGCAACTTAAAGAGAGAGTTGCAGGCAATATTTCTGGGTTCCCATATTTTTCTATTGTTAAAGCAAATGGTAATCTGACAGGATTTTAGAACTGGTATCACCTATGCTTACTCAATAATAAAATCTTGAATTTGGAAGGGGTAGTTCATCTGGCTATGGCTAGTATTCCAAAAGAGTAGAGAGCTAGAAAGAAGAATTTTTATAATTTATTGCCTGACTGTTATGTGGCCACAGACCTTAAGCTGATCCACTCATTTTAGCAATAGCCAGATGGATCTTATCCTTATTGCCACATTGTTGGGGAAATATAATTAAACAAAAATCTCCTGCCAACCCAATAAAACCTCTCCATAAAATGTAGAAAAGAATAAAATAGTTTAATTATTGAATAAGCATTAAACCAGACTGATGTGTGCATTATAGGTCATCCAACAAATAGACTACAGGCACAAAAATAATTCATACTCTTTTATATACATGTTAACCTATTAATGTGTATATATTTTATAGATATGTTAATATACTATGTATACATTAATTGCATCTATCTGGAGGAAAAATAAAATTTCTCATCTTTTTTACATGTCAGAAGTTACATCTTGGATCTAAATTCCCTCAGACAGGGAGACAGGGCTCCACCCTTCTTGGTGTTCACTTTTTAAGGAGATGGCTCCTTGGTCTCCACGAACAACAAACATTCCCAGGAGGCAAAACTGCAAGAGGTGTATTTAGTTCTCAAGGAGGATCCAAGATGGAGGCATAGGTGGTTGCACTGTACCTCCTCACACAATCAAAACTAAGGACAACAAGAATTTACAAACAAGCCAGGCAGTGAAAGACAAATACCATATGATCTCACCTTTAACAGGAACCTAAACAACAAAACAAAGAAGCAAGCAAAATATAACCAAAGACACTGAAATAGAGGACAGGCTGACAGTGACCACAGGGGAGAGAAGAGGGAATTTCAGGGGACATTGGGAAGGGTTCACGGGGACAAACTTAAAGGACACATGGACAAAAACTAGGGGGAGGGTGGTAATGGGAGGGAAGTGGGGAGGGTTGGGAGGGGGGGCTGGATTGGGAGTAAAAGGGAGAAAACTGTACTTGAACAATGATTAAAATAAAATTAAAAAAAGAAAAAAAAGAAAATAATGCAATTTTTTAAACAAAACAAAACAAACAAACAAAAAAAGAATTTACAAACAAAAACCAACCAGAACAGAGAGAAATGAACTGAACAGAAGTCTGAATACCATACATCCAGTCTGGTAGGGAGGGGCGGAATCGGAGGCCTATGGAGAGGGGTCAAGGGGTACCGGCAGGAAAAATCAGTGGCTGGCAGATGCACGCGCACATAGACTGCAGACCACAGACCGCAGATTGCAGCTGACAGACCAGTGGCAAACCCTGGGTGCAGGAGGCAACCAGCAGACCCAGTGAGGTGCGCAAGGCAGCTGGCTGTCTGCAGCCGCACTTATGAGCGCAGAACTTAGTGAAAACAAGCATCGTGACAGAGACCGCGCATCCCAGAGACCCAGTGCTGGGAAACAAAGCCTGAAGGCACCTATTGAAAACACCTGTGGAAGCTGAGGCTGGGCGATTCTCTCAGCTTCACAGGAGGCTCCTTGGAGAAACCCACAGAGTCTGAGAGAGTGCACAAGCCCACCCACCCAGGAGCCAGCACCAGAGGGGACCAATTTGCTTGTGGGAAGTGGCAAGGGGGACTGGAGTCCTGGTGAGAGCAGAGCGGGTGCCATTGTTCCCTCTCGGACCCTGCCCCCACATACAACGTCACAACCCAGTGACTGAGGTGTCCCGCCCTGGTGAACACCTAAGGCTCCACCCCTTATATGTAACAGGTGTGACCAGACCAAAGGAAAAAAATAAAATAAAATAAAAAAGATGGCTCAACAGAGTTAAAAGCTCCAGAGCCAATTTTTTTAAGCAACTGAGAAATAGCCAACCTATCAGATGCATAGTTCAAAGCACTGGTGATCAGGATGCTCACAAAATTGGTGGACTTTGGTCATAAATTAGATGAACAAATGCAGATTACAATAAGTGAAATGAAGAAAAATGCACATGGAACCAATAGTGATGGAAAGAAAACTGGGTTTCAAATCAATGGAAGGGACCAGAAGGAAGAAAGGAACAACCAAATAGAAAAGAATGAAGAAACAAGAATTCAAAAAAATGAGGAGAGGCTTAGGGACCTCCAGGACACCTTTAAATGTTCCAATATCTGAATTATAGGGGTACCAGAAGGGGAAGAGGAAACACAACAAGTGGAAAAGTTATTTGAACAAATAATAAAGGAGAACTTCCCCAATCTGGCAAGGGAAATAGACTTCCAGGCAGTCCAGGAAGCTCAGAGAGTCCCAAAAAAGTTGGACCCAAGGAGGAACATACCAAGGCACATCATAATTACATTACCCAAGATAAAAATGAAGGAGAGAATTCTAGAAGCAGCAAGAGATAAGGAGACAGTTACTTACAAAGGAGTTCCCATCAGACTGTCAGCTGATTTCTCAAAAGAGACCTTGTAGGCAAGAAAGGGCTGGAAAGAAGTATTCCAAGTCATGAAAGGCAAGGACCTACATCCAGGAATACTCTATCCAACAAAGCTTTCATTTAGAGTGGAAGGGGAAATAAAGTGCTTCTTAGATAAGGCCAAGTTAAAGGAGTTCACCATCACCAAGCCCTTATTATATGAAATATTAAAGGGACTTACCTAAGAAAAAGAAGATAAAAAATATGAACAATAAAAAAGACATCAAACTCACAGTTAGTAACAAGCACACCTAAAACAAAAGCAAACTAAGCAAACAAAGAGAAAAGGAGCGGAACCACAGAAATGGAGATCATATGGAGGGTTAGCAACAGGGAAGTGGGAGGAGGAGAGAGGGGAAAAAGGTATAGAGAATAAGTAGCATAGACAATAGGTAGAAAATAGGGGGAGGGCAGGAATGGTGTGGGAAATGTAGAAGCGAAAGAACTCATGACACATGGACATGAACTAAAGGGGGTCATGTGGGTGGGAGGGGGTGGGCAGGGGGGAGGGGAGTGAAGGGGAGAATGGGACAACTGTAATAGCATAATCAATAAAATATATTTAAAAAAGAAGAGATGTATTTAGTTCTTAAAAAGATTTGCATACCTTTCAAAGAGGTAGAACTAACATTTACAATCTGAGGTTTTCTGAAGGAAATGCTAAAATAAAAGTGGGAGGAGGAAAGTACATTCTTGCATTAGAGAAAATTTTAAATTGATTTCTTCAGATTCTTATTTACTCTTACACTGGCAAAGAAAAATCCAGGTTACAGTCCTGGAAGGCCTATAACACATAATAAATTACCTAGACAGGGAATAAGAAAAGGCCTTAGTAACTGGATCTCTAGAATATGAGGTGAGCACTGGTTCTCAGGTGTTAAAAACAAGACAACAAAATGGAGTTACTTGTGCTAAGCCTTGCATCACCAAACCAAGACTTAATTACAGTTTTGGCTTTCCCAGAATGGAATTTTAAACCTGCCAATCAGGAATAGCCTGATCAGTACTAGTCAGATAATCTTCCTGATAGGCCCGTACTATCTCCTAAAGGAAAGTAGCCTTACCATAACCAGTCTGCTTTTGTGCCTGGTATAACTTTCTTGTTCATCCTCCCTTCTGCCTTTAGAAGTCTTCCTTTTTTTGTACACTTCTTGGAGCTCCTTTCTATCTGCTAAATTGAATGCTGCCCTATTCAAATTGATTTTTACTAATATAAACACAATTTTTAACATGCCTCACTTTATTTTTAACACAGCAAAGGGGCAATGCCCCATTATAACTGAGGCATAAGGTCAGGGTTGGAGTAGCAAGAGGGATTTGATGCTGGGTTTGACATACTTAGATTAGAGCTGTTAAATACTTCTGGTTTGTGTGGCTTCTGGAATACAGGTCAGGGATCAGCCTGCAGCTAATCAAAAAGCAATTTGAGCTTAGATACAAGAACATTAAAAGTAACATAGATTTATGTACAAAGGCCTTTTTTGTTTTTTACAACCATATTAAAACTTACTCCTTTTACCCAGGTTAACAAAATATATCACAAGGAAAACTAAGCATTGGGTTTAATAAAAATAATACTTTTGAAAGTAGAATACATTTTTTTTTAGGAAATAATATTGCTAATGGTCACATCTGGATCAATTTACTACACTAGACCAACAAAATCTTAGAGGATAGCTATGCTCAACTGAGTCACTTATTTGCACCATGGTAAAGCTGCTTGAACTCATCCCTAAGATCAACATTTAAAATCATTTTAAGAGATAAGACTTTGTGTTTTATAGCCACTTCTGTAAGAGGTGCTTTTCCTTCACCCAAAAGTCAAAGCTTATAAGAAGTTTGACAATATTTACTTTTTTTCTCATTATGCCTTCTATTCAAAATAATATTATCATTAGTAATACAGTTTATATCTTGTCTGACCTGGATGATGCAGTCCAAGAAGTGGAGTTTGAGAAGGCAAACCCTACATTCATTGAGAAAGGGATGGTCTTCTTGGTGCAAGCTACATACCATGACTCACTTCCCCTAGTTACATAAATAGAAGGCTCAGAGTTCTTTGATCTTCAGTGAACTGGGGTAAAGAGTGAAAGGGATGGTGAGAAGGATGTGTATTTACAAATGAACTACCCTGTTGAGGTGGAGCAGATACTGGAGGAAGATATTTCATATAAGGTACCATCAGAGCAATACGCCTATGGAGAGGTTGTGGAATAGAAAGCATTGGTGGACCTGAAGCCTGTCTATGAATCAAGTGAGAATTGTCTGCAGCCTAGGAAGGATGTGGGATTTGATGGCTTATTGTAAATGGATAAGATAGTATGGTACAGAATGCTGTTCTGGAGACATAATATGATGAGAATTCAATATTGCTGGTTGACTCTGATATTCAAAATGATGGTGAACAGGTGTAGAGGCAGGCGGTGGTAGTGATTGCCTGAATTTGAGTCATTCTGAATAGGGAGTTATTCAATTGCTGTTTTCTTGTTGAAACAGTTTTCCTGACTCACAAAAGGAGGTAGAGGTGGGGCCAAGGACAATTAATTCTGGCAGATGAGCACTCATGTCTTCTTATGGCTGATTGTATGACTCTGGCACATGTTGCAAAGGAGGTGGTAGTATAACATACTATTTTGGTGGAATACAGTTATATTGATGCTTGTCTGTTGGCATTATAAAATGATCAGAGATTTCCTTTGGTGGTGGGGAAATGTGCAGAACAAACATTTTTTCTTTCTGTTTTTAACAAGTGTTTTTTTAAAAAAAATAGGCAAAGTCATCTTTCTTTTCAGAATCAAAATGCAGATCAAATGCAAACATTGTGGTATTTAACCTTCACAAGTTTGAGCCTCCACAAACAATGCAATCAAGTTTTATAGTTTCAAGAGCCCTTCTACATATGCTCCATTTTCTCTACCTTAGTTCCAAGTTTTATCTTCCAGAATGAACATTTTCAACTTCAGTATAGACAACAAGGTTTTAAGCTCTCACATGGCATAAATTGATGTGCGTGTCCAAGTCTCTTTGAGATAAATAGGTTCTCTTACATTTTTTAAAACTTTTTTAAAGATTTTATTTATTAATTTTTAGAGAGGGAAGGGAGGGAGAAGGAGAGAGAGAGAGAAACATCAATGTGCGGCTGCTGGGGGTCGTGGCCTGCAACCCAGGCTTGTGCCCTGACTGGGAATCGAACCTGTGACACTTTGGTTCTCAGCCCACGCTCAATCCACTGAGCTACGCCAGCCAGGGCCCGGTTCTCTTACATTTTTGAACACTGCAACACATGAAGAGAGAACCTTGTGCATGTACCTCAATTTGCTCCACAGGATTATCACAGTGTGGGCACACCCTATCACCTTCTTTTCTATAGAAAACAGCACACCTACAGCAAAAAGCGTGCTTACATGGAATCATCCGCCCATAGATTTTAATGGGTGAGTTGCATTCGTCACAGAAATGAATAGAGGTATCATCCTTTTTACCTAGGATGTTGGTCTTAAAGTCCCAAAAAAGATTTTGAGGAGATATTTGATCATATCTGAACAATTTTACCCTAGCGGAGTTGTAATATTCTTTCTTGCCAGAATGAAGTCCTTCATTGGCTCGCTCCAAGATTTGACTCACAGGGTATACTGGGGGCAGAAGTGAACCACACTGACTCAGGGAGTGAGTGCATTCACCCTACCTGCTCTATGGGCTCTAGGAGGCGGAAGTGGGTTTGTGTTGCCCCAGCTTTGATGTCTTCTTATCTAGCTCCATTACAGTGAGTGCATCAGACGGAAGGAGAAAGAACAAGCAAATGAAGAGTTTCAGTGTTGAGATGGCTTAGGCTGCTTTTCTTACGCTGCAAAGAAAAGTAGCCTTTAGCTGGAAAGAGACTAATCCAGAATGGGCTGCGGGGAAAGAATATGCAGAAGCACTAGTACCTAAACGCATAAGCTCTAGTCAGGTAAGGTAGCCAGCCCACTCTTGAAGGATTTTTTTTTAGACATGATATTTTATTTTTTATTATTAGGTTTTGGAAAATATGATTTCACAAAACACATGAAGATAGAAATACAGTATCTTTACTCAGAGATTGCAATGCTAATATTTTATATAGCTTGCTATATAAAGATATCATATATACCACATAAATTATACCTATAAATGGATATATTTATACATTTGAACAGTGTAGTTATTTGCTTTTTTGAGGTGAAAGCCCACCCACTATATGAAATGTTCAAATAGAGACTGGATAGCTTCTTGCCAGAGATACAGTAGATCCAAATTCTCAAACTTTTCTGCCAAAGTACCCCAGTTGTAGAGAAGGGTAAACTTTACCATAAGTGAGAGGGTCAGGGGGAAATCTTCCAAGCACCTCTGAAAGCAAGATATTTATTTGAATAATTGGACTTTACCTTAAAATTATATGAATATATCTTCTTGCTTCAAAATGTTCATTTTAATAACAAATATTGTTTTTAATTAGTTAAATTACTTGAATCTCTCCTTGCCTTTAAAGTCTTAAGTAACAGTGAAATCCTGGTAAGCTGCACCAGAATATGTGCCAAGCCCTATAGCACACTGCTGTTATCTCCCCTCAGTGCTGGTACACTAGTCTGTGACGTACTGCATAGAGTAGCTCCTTTACTGAGTACAAGGTAATCCATTAGAACTTGGAAATATTTTTTATGTAGACTCCTTTATAATAGTATTTGCTACAAGGGTATTTATCTGTGAATAAAATTTCAAAGTTAAAAGTCCCAACAAATTAGGGAAGTGATTAGTCATATTATAAAATATTTTTCCATATCCCCAAATTTCCAATTTTTGTTCTTTATTATATTCTCTTGGTATATTTGATGTATATTATAGAGCATTAGCAACTTAAAGGTAAGAAAAATAAAATAAAAATAAAGGGTAAATAATGTGATGATCACTCAAAGAGAAATATGAAGCATATTAAAAATGAGCACATTCATTTGTGGAAAGATAAGGCTTGGATTTACAGAGATGCTATTTGTACCCACCTTTTGGTAACCTATATCTACTGTAAAGTGAGGTTCCCCCTTTCTGTGATAGCTTCATTCCATCCTGTCCAGAATAAGTGTTCTTATTCTCATTCACAAAGCAACTTGCAAAGAAACTGATGAATTACCATGACCAAATTGTGCCAAATATATGATAAACATAATTAAAAGATAGATCAGAGCAGGAAGTTGTCCTCATTAGGCAGATTATCCATCTCTGCTGAAATGCCAAGACATAAAGCTGACCTTTGCCAAACAAAAAGACAAAGTCAGCAGGGATGTTGTCCCAGTAGAAAATGCTGCAGAGAAAAGAAAAAGAAATGAAAGCCATAAAAATATTTGTTTGATGATCTCTATTTAGATACTGGAATTGCAAAAGCATACAGCTGGATCAGAATGTCTTTGCAATAAGACTCCATGATTGATGCTGGGGATTTGGAGAGACTCTGAAATAGTGGAGAGTTGATAAGTTCACATTTACTGTCATGCTTTATAAAAGAAAGAATATATAGCCACATAGGACATTTTATCAGAGACAGAAAGTGGGCAGCAGAGGTAGGGTTAAAAAGAATATGATGTTGGAAATGATTATTAATCTTACAGGTGGTTGAAAGAAGGAATGAAGGGCAGAGGGTTAGGAAAAATTGCTTCTCTTTATCCATTTTATGATTGATGAATTCCTGCAAAGTTGCATGTAAGTAGATACCAGTTTTCTCATCCTGACCTATAATACAATTTCATGACTTTTTTTTCTTTATTTTGAATTTGTTATTTGTGGGCAATAGCTACTGATACTTATGCTTTTGTTTTCTACATAAGTGTACAAGGGGTCCTTGTGACTCAGTGTTCACCCTTCTTTCTGCAAAATAATCCTATTAAAAAAAGAAGCGTTTTTTTTTCAAATCTTTATATTCAGAAGGGTGCAGCTCTTCTGAGGGAAGTTGGAGGGGGTGCCCAGAGTCGTACCTCTTCAACATTTACACAAGTCTGGCACACCTTTTACCCCCTCTTACAGTGGTCTTTTAGGCAGCTCAGGGAAGCACAATTTGACTCCTCCTCAAATATATATGTTCTGAACTGATGTATAAAATATTTATAATGAACTATATTATATATCCAAAATAATAATAGATGAGCACCAATATATCTACCACCTATGTATTTACCACCCATATATCTATCAGTGAATTTGAAAACACTGCTTGTACCCCTCACTCATCACCACCTTTATGAGAGGAAAACATTATACTGAGTTGTGTGTTCATCATCCTCCAGCTATTTTCAGTTTAAAAAATTACATATGTATATGTCTTTATATAAAATATTATTTAAGAGATTGAGCAAAAAAGAAAAAGGGCTCATTGACATGGACAACACTGTGGTGATTTCTGAGAAGAGGAAATTGTAAAGGGACTAAATGGTAATGGAAAAATACAATAAAGATTAATTAAAATATTGTTTATTTTTACATATTTTCACTTTATATAGATGAATAATACTGTGATTTTCCTTATTCCCTTAGTATTATATTTCTGACATGCTTTCATATTAACACATGTATTTTATTCCTTTTCAGTACTGTATTCCACTGTGTGACTATATTTTAATTTAAATATTATCCTATTGATAGATATTTGGTTTGTTCTCAGGTTTTGCAATTACAAGTGCTGCTATGAAACATTCTTGTATATGTCTCTTGTACATGTTCAAGGATTTCTATAGGGTATGTGTAAAAGTGTAACAGTACTAGATCAGGGAGAATGAACATATTCAACATTTCCAAAATATTCATACAAATTTAACAGAAGAGTATAAGACTTTTCATTGCTCCTCATCTTTACCAACACTTAACAGACTCTTAATTTATTTGGTGGTTGTAAAACTCATATTATTATGTTTTTTAAAAGATTTTATTTATTTATTTCTAGAGAGGGAAGGGAGGGAGACAGAGAGAGAGAGACATCAATGTGTGGTTGCTGGGGGCCGTGGCCTGCAACCCAGGCATGTACCCTGACTGGGAATCAAACCTGTGACACTTTGGTTCGCAGCCCGCTCTCAATCAACTGAGCTATGCCAGCCAGGACGTATATTATTATGTTTTTATTTTGTGGTTCTCAGATTACAAGTGATGTTGATCAGCTTTTCAAATTTTATAGGCTGTTCATAGTTTCTCTTTTGTCAAATACCTGTTCATATTATCGGGCCATTTTTTGTTAAACAATTTGTATTTTCCCTTATCGATCTGTAGGAGTTCTTTATATATCCCAGATACTATTTTTTTGCCATATATATATATATATATATATATATATATATATATATATATGGCAAAAAAAGTCATATATACATGACTTGTAGTTCTCTAAGTTTGTAAGTTTATTTTTTTAAAAATATTTTATTTATTTATTTTTTAGAGAAGGGAAGGAAGGGAAAAAGAGAGTGAGAGAAACATCAATGTATGATTGCCTCTTGCACGCCCTCTATTGGGGACCTGGCCGACAACCCAGGCATGTGCCCTAGAATGGTAATTGAACCAGCGACTCTTTGATCCACAGGCCAGTGCTCAGTCCACTGAGCCATACCAGTCAGGGCTGTAAGTTTCTTTATGATGTCTTGTGATAAACAGAAGTTCTCAAGTTTTATGTATCAAACTTATCAATTATTTTCTTTGTCACTGTTGCTTTTCTGATATGGTAAAAATGTTTTCCCTAACCTGAGATCATAAAGAATATTATCCCTTACAATTTTTTAAGTTTGGTCTTTCAAATGGAGTCTTCATTAATTGATCTGTGACTGATTTTATATGGTGTAATATAGGGATACCTCTTTTCCCCTCCATAAAAATAGTCAGTTATTCCAGAATGATTTATTAAATAGTCTATTATTTCCCTTCTGATCTTCAATGGCTAATTCTGTAATATATCAGGTTTTCATATATGCACAAGTTTGTTTCGGAACTATGTATTCCATTCCATTGGTCTATTTTCCTATCTCATCTTAATTACTGTGGCTTTATAAAGTTTTAAGATTTTGGAATAGGGAGCAACTCTCCCCAATATTCTTTGGGATCATCTTGGTTATTCTTAACCATTTTCTTTGTCAAAATACTTTAGGTTGGTGGGATGTTGAAGATAGGGATGGAGTCATGAGTGAAAAGAAAGGGAGAGAAGAACATTTACAAATATATGTTTACTCATGTTACAGTTATTCTAAAAATCAGCAGTGCCTTTGAAGTCAGGTATTTTCAAAGACCAGAAGAACTGCCTGCCTAAATTTACTGGCATCATTGTCTTTACTCTGTGAGATTAGCAACAGGGTTAACATAATTTTTCTTTTTTACTTTAAAAGCTAACTTCTTTGGGATCTTATTATTTCTTGGGATAGTCAGCATAACATTGTGATACATAGTGTGGGGGAGGGGAAAATTCATCTTTTTCCTCTTAGTTTTTCTGGCTGGTTTAAAAAATCAAATTCACATGAAACATTAACAGGAGATAATAACCAAATTTATTATGTATGTACATATGAGGTTCCACAAGAATGTGGAGCCTGAGGACAAATTGGGCAATTGAGCTAAGGAGAAAGGGGATTAGTGGTTTGGACTTCAAAGAGAAGGTAGGCAATTTATGGGTACATAAAAAAGAGCAAATGTGGTAAGCCAATTCTTGCCACTCTAACCAGACACAGAGGGGAGTCTATGAAACAGACTTCACTAGGTTCCTCTCTGTCTGCCACACTTCATCATATTTATGATACTAGCTAAGGTGATCTCTCTTCCTGGAGTAGGTTTTTCTATCTGAATTCTTTTAGGCAGGTAAAGGAGGAGGTAAAAGGCTTTTCTTGAATCCTTTTTTTTTAATTCAAAATAACCGACTTACATGTAGGGTTATCAGCAGGAAAGGGTATAGAGGAGAATGGGGGGAAATGTACAGAGAATAAGAAGCATAAATGGTAGGTACAAAATAGACAGGGGGATGTTAAAAACAATACAGGAAATGGAGAAGCCAAAGAACTTATATGTACGATCCATGGACATGAACTAAGGTGGGGGATGCAGGTGGGAGGGGGGTGCAGGGCAGAGGGGAATAAAGGGGGGGGATAGGACAACTGTAATAGCATAATCAATAAAATATATTCATAAAAAATGACCAACTTAAAAAATCAATATCCCAAAAAGGCTTATTTTGGAGTGGCAAATTCTGCTTCTCATGAAAGCATGGCCTCTGCTGTCATACATACTGCTGTCTAAATTCCTGTTTTGCTATTTATTACCTGCATGATTTTACGTATATTATTTGTTATTTTCTGGGACTTATTATTTTCTTTTCTGGTAGGTACATGGTGGTAATAATAATAATAAATAAAAACTATTATTATTTACCTACTGTGTTAGTTTTCTATTGCTACCATAACAAATTACCACAAACTCAGTGCCTTGAAACAACACCAATTTATCATCTTACACTTCTGTTGGTCAGAAGTCTGACAAGGCTTTCCACTGGACTAAAATCTAGTTTTCAGGAAAGCCATGTTCCTTTCTGGAGACTGTAGGGGTGATTCCACTGTCTTGCTTATTTAGAGTCTTGACAGAATTTAGTTCCTTGCAGTGGTAAATGTAAAATTGCCTTTTTCTTGTTGGCTCTCTTCTGAGGGCCAATCCCAGTTTGTAGAGGTCACCTGTATTTGTTGGCTCATGGCCTCTTTCCTCCACTTCAAAACCAGCAGTGGTGGGTTGAGTCCCTCTCATCCTTTAAGTCTTTCTTGCCTCTTTATCATATCACTCTTTTTTTATCCTCACCCAAGGACACTTTTTCATTGCTTTTAGAGAGAAATGAAGGAAGAAAGTGAGAGAGAGAGAAACAGTAATTATAGAGAGACACATTGATTGGTTGCCTTCTCATATATTCCCTGACCAGGAACCAAACCTGCAACCTTTCAGTCTATGGAGTGGCACTCCAACCACTTAACCCCACTGGCCAGGGCGTCATCAGTCTTTATCTGCCTCACTGTTTCTCTCCTTTCTCACTTCAGCTTGGAAAAGTACGCCACATTTAAGGGCTCATGTGATCAGACTGGGCCCATTTATATAATCCAGAATAATCTCCCCATTTGGAGGCCCTTAACTTTAACCACTTGTGCCCATGACCCTTTTGCTATGCAAAGTAACATATTCACAGGTTCTGGGGATTCAGATGTGGCCATCTTGGGTGGAAAGGAAGATTGCATTATTATTCTGTTCTTTCTGCCACACCTGCTTTGTATGATTGTTGTGAGGAATGCATGAGCTAATGTATGTAAAGCGTTCAATATAGAGCAGGAAACATCCCACAAGTCTCCATTAATATTTGTACTATTTATCACTGGCAAAAAGTGCATGTTCCCCTTTGTTTTTTGGGGGTATATTTATGCGACCTAATTTTACCTTCTACTCACATAATTTCTTTAAAAAATTCAAGCTATGTAATATTTCAAGCAAACATATATTTTTTTGAGAAAACTGGTGTCCTACATAGCTGTAGTGGGTTGAATTGTGTTACCATGAAAAAAAGACCAAATTCTAGTCACTGGTACCAGTGAGTATGACCTTATTTGGAATGGGGTTTTAGCAGATATAATAGAGTTAAGATGAGGTCCTACTGGATTAGGGTGGGCCCTAAATGCAGTAGGTGTTATCTTTATAAGAGAAGGAGGAGGGGGGTTTAACACAGAGACACAGAAGAGAAACACAGGAAAAAAAATAAAAAGGCCATGTGATGCCAGAGGCCAAGAGTAGAGTGATGAAACCAAGGAGTGCAAAGGGTTGCTGGCAACCATGACAAGCTAGGAAGAAGCAAGGGAAGATTCTCCCCTAGAGCATTCACAAGGAGCATTGCCCTGCTGACACCTTGATTTGGGACATCTCAACCCCAGAACTATGAGAGAATAAATTTCTGTTGTCTTAAACCACCTAGTTTGTGGTGTTTTGTTATGGCAGCTCAGGAAATGAATATAACAGCTTACAATGTTTTTCCAAATTGTTTTTTCTTTGAAATAGCATATTCAAAATGGTCTTGTTAATTTCCAGCATTTAAGACACCTACATTCAACTATATAAAGTACATGGCAGTAAGAGCTTTTCTAATAGTCAGACCCTAGATCTTTGGTTGAGGCAGTGGAATTATTTTTTATGAATATTTTGGATAAAAATTAATTTTAAAGAGAATCAGATAGCCTCATGGTAAATCAGGAAGAAGAGGGGTTTTTTTTACATTGTAACATAAAAGACAAATCTGAACTATTGCTTGCTTACTTAGATGTATATAATACAGAAAGCTCTATCCAACATTTTCTGCATGACATTCAAACAATTGGTTGATCAGGAATAAAATTTGGTTAAATGATTATCTAGTCTACATTATAAGGCTACATCTAAATCAATTGGTAGAATTATTTTTAAAATCAGTGAATCATCCAGTGTTTATTGACTGTTCCCTATATGATATAAGAGATGTAGATGATGCCATCACTGCCCAAGTTGATTTTACTATACTCTCACTAGGTTGTATAGTAGATATTTGCTGGGTTTCTTTCCAGGATCCATTCTCTTCCTAAAAATATTCATATTTTCCTTCTGGTATCCATTCCTTTCTTTCACTGGCCACTTGCTTCAGGCTACCTAATCAGGGGTAAATTTTAGCGCTCCTGTTTGGATGCTGGTAAGAATCTGTGTTCCTCTTGATAGTAATAAGAAAATATGCAGCCTTGATTGTAGCTGGCAGCTATATTTTTGCTAGGATGGCAGAGCAGAAAGATGTAAACAAATTGACTCCTTGAAGATATTGAATTCCTTGGTCAGCCAATATCTAGATGATCCAGATGACTGAGAAAATATATCCTCTTTTTGTTTAAGCCAGTTCGCCTTGTATTTTGTGTTCTTTCCAGCATAAAGTATTTTATGATATGTTCACAAATCAATTGAAAAACAATAAATGACAATATGTAATCAAGTGCTAGGTATGCTGAAGATAGAACCCTAGCAGCATTAGTATTATGGGGAACTTGATAGAAATGCAAATTTTCAGGCCTTATCCCAGACTGTGACTTAGAAACTCTGTTGATGGGGACCAGTAGTCTTTGTTTTAACAAGCCCTCCAGGGGATTCTGATGCATGCTGAAGTTTCAAAACTGCTACCCCATATAAGTGAGATTATATGGAATTTGTATTTTTCTATCTAACTTATTTCACTTAATGTAATACCCTCTAGGTTCATCTATGTTGTCACAAATGGATTTCATCCTTTTTATGGGTGAGTAATATTACATTGTATATATGTACCATCTCTTTTTTATCCAGTTGTTTACTGATGGGCACTTGGGCTGCTTCCATATCTTGGCTGTTATAAATAATGCTGCAATGAACATTGGGATGTGTATATCTTTTTGAATTAGTGGGTTGGATTTCTTCAGATAAATACCCAGAAGTGGAATTGCTGTGCCATAATGTAGTTCTATTTTTATTTTTTTGAGGATACTCCATATTATTTCCTGTAGTGGTGGCTCCAATCAGCATTCCGACTAACAGTGCACTTAGGTTCCCTTTTTCCACACCTTTGTCGATACTTGTTTTTTATTTATTTATTGATGATATCCATTCTGATAGATGTGATATAATTTCATTTATATGTAGAATCTAAAAAACAAAACAAAAATTCATAGAAACAGAGAACAAACTTATGGTTTCCAGATGCAAGGGTGGCTGGGGGGCTATGTGAAAAATTAGAAAGTATCAGGAAGTGCAAATTGTATATTATGAAACAGTCACAAGTATGTAAAGTGCAGCATAGGGAATATAATCAATAATATTGTAATAACTATATATGGTACCTGGGGGGTACTAGACTTACAAGGAGGATAACTTCATAAGTTATATAATGTCTAACCACTATGCTGTATAATGTCAACTGTAACTGAAAAATTAAAAACACCCTGAAAACCTATGATCCCAGAAGTTCAGGAAAGGAGGACTTCATAGAGAAGGTGAGATGAAGTAAATATAGGAACAGGTTGAACTTTTGAAAAGAAGAGTAAGGTAGTAGTAGGAATAAAGGCACAGAAGTAGGAATGAATGTTCTTTATTGGGCATTACCTGGCTAATTGTGACTTTAATAAAATATGTTGAGATCAACCTGTTTGGACTATAACAATAGAATATTAAGAGCATCCAATAATAGAAAGAGAATGGTCTAGTCCTACTTCTAGTGGTATTAGGTAGATAGAGAAGCCTCCTTCCTGGATCTCAAACACTTGTTTGAAGAGAGTTACTTTTATATTGTCAAAATTTGACACCAGCAGGGTGACCAGCAACCTTGATAATTTAACGTGTCTTGGCTTTCTGCAATTTTGGGTGTAATTCCTGTCTTTTTCCTCCTCCTTTTCCATATTTAGTGGAAGAATTTTCACTTTAAATACTGATTTTATGTTCAAGGTTGTATATTACCTGCCCACACTGTCCACTCTGTTTAATAATGTGTCCTTGGATGGAGCTGCTTACATTCCACCTTTTTCCCTAAAGTGTTATAAGCCATGCATAATGACACAGCCTGTAGAATTATGGAATGGGAACTGACTTTGGTTCAGAAAGAACACTGAAAAATGAGAGACAAGCATTTTAAAGCTAAAATACTAATAGATACATAACAAACAAACAAAAAACAAGCAAATACTAGACCTTGAAGTCTTTGTCATTTCCATATTTGTCTAGACCTAAGTTTTTGCTGGTAGTGGGTGGGTGTGTAAGTGACAGTGGGGTTGAGGGAGGATGGGAAGGGTTTTAACCTAATGATGCAAATAATTTTTCCTTATGGAGAACCA
The DNA here is from genome assembly GCF_019186645.2 of Phyllostomus hastatus. Taxonomy (NCBI): domain Eukaryota; kingdom Metazoa; phylum Chordata; class Mammalia; order Chiroptera; family Phyllostomidae; genus Phyllostomus; species Phyllostomus hastatus. The sequence continues at coordinate 12,679,375 of NW_025333984.1, read as the reverse complement.
GCTTTTTGCTAAGAAGTGCCATAACAGTGAATAAGCATTTCAAAAGCAGAAGCACTACTCAGTGTATTTAGTCATTAGTCATTATTTAATTGGTCTTGATAATGGGGCTTCATTTTAGAGAGACTTTAATGGTCCTGATATTGAATGACCTTGGAATGGCAAAGTTGCTTGTTTTTGTGTGTATATTTGTGTGTGTAAAATGTAAATGATGTGAGTGGCTTTGGAGTAGGGCCAAAAAATCCTCAGCACCAAGCTAAGGTTACTTGAAATCTGCTTGCTTTGCTGGTCAGATTGAAGGATACCTGAGACAATCAATAATTTTTTCCTCTCTGCCACTTTGGGAGGGCAAAGCAGCCAATGAATCACCTCTTGTTTGTTCAGATAGACTGACCCATCATTTGATTTGCTTTGAGATTCTAAAGTTTAATTTTGACAAGGGAGAGATTGTAGGAAGAAAATGTTCAAATCATGGGACACTAGTGAATTGTAGGGCTAGAGGAGCGATTTTCACCTCACACTTTACTTAGAGGAGCAACTTGGGGCTCTGTTAGCCTGTTTCCTGGTAGTACAGTTTCTGCAGGCAGAATGTTTTCCATAGGCACAGACTGGTGGAATCTTGGATTTCTAATCCTTTCTTGGACAAGGTGTTGCTTTGATAGCCTTAATATAGGACTGATAATTTATCCATGTTATCCTAGAGTCTCTAACCAGTGTTTGCTAGCTCTGAGTTATAAGGTTTTGGCTATTTGGGAGATGAACATGTGTATTGCTTCCCTTCTTTACTCTGAGGATTTTGAGCTCTGGTATGATTTCAGAGACCCTTTTAGATGTTACACTTCTAGGTTCATTTTCAATCATGAAATGCATCTCTGGCCTTCGGTGTGACTTGAACTTAAAGAAAGATATATAGTTTGTTTTAGGTGTGTTTGTTAATAATTGTGAGTTTGCTATCACTTTACTATACATGTTTTTTATCTTCTTGTTCTTAGATAAGTCCCTTTAACATTTCATAAAATAAGAGCTTGGTCATGATGAACTCCTTTAACTTGACCTTATCTGATAAGCACTTTATTTGCCCTTCCATTCTAAATGCAAACTAAGCAAACAACTAGAATAGGAACAGAACCCCAGAAATGGAGATCACATGGAGGGTTAGCAACAGGGGAGTGGAAGGAGGAGGGGGGGGAAAGGTACAGAAAATAAGTAGCATAGATGGTAGGTAGAAAATAGACAGGGAGGGAAAGAATGGTATGGGAAATGTAGAAGCTAAAGCACTTATGAAACATAGACATGAACTAAAGGGGGGAAATGTGGGTTGGAGAGGGTGTGCAGGGTGGAGGGGAATGAAGGGGGAAATGGGACAACTGTAATAACATAATTAATAAAATATATTAAAAATTTTAAATACAAAGTAATAAGTGGTATTGAGGCAAAAAAAAGAGAAAAAGATATATAGTCTGTCAAACCCTGCAGTGTCTTTTGTGAAGTATTTAAGTTCCTGTTGCAGCCAACATATCCATGAGACAGCTGACAGTTATTGCATAACTATGAAGTATTAGACATTTTAAGATAAAAGTGAAGATGTAAAAATGTTAAACATATAGATTATATCTGCATACAACTGGTTTACAGACTTTGTTATCATGTTTCTTTTACAAAATTTACTGGTTTTTTGGTTGGTTTCTCTATTGGTGAGTACAAAGTACTTTTAGATTGCAGTTCTGCCTCTATTCTTTCTGAACAGTGTACTTTTGGGTAAGTCTTACTCTCTCAGTCACAGTTGACTCAACTGTGAAAAGAGATAACACTTTATCTTGATCTTCCTCGCTCATGGGGTTGTTGTAAGTGTAGCTAATGGTCCCGGTTTGATTCTAAGCTGGTGTTACACTACCAATTGGACATGCATGGGCACAAGTGGAAGGACCATGAGGCAGATTTGCCAGGAGTCTGTTATAAAGGACTGTAGATTCTCTTGGAAAAGAACTAAACAAAAATTGATTTAGGCACATGGACTTGCTATAGGAGCGGTACCAGGAAGCCATATAAAAGAAATAGCTAAGTCTTGTCAAAATAGAGCCAAAACCAAAAAGATAATTGGAACATTTTAGTCTAAGCAACATACCAGAATAGCCTATATTGGTGTTTTAGGGAAATATAGGAGATGAAATTCACCTTTGGGAAGGATAAGCAAAGAGCTATGTAAGAGAGGAAATGACAGGCACTGGTAGACTGAGTTCCCAGGTCCTTCTGACCATCAGGAGAGAGTCCATTACCTATTCCTGGACTCTGACGTTTACCCACTGCATGGTACACTAGTTTTCTATTTACTCTTCAAGGTGTAGATGGTAATTCAGATACCTTGGTATAAATAAGATTTGGCCAAAAGAAACGGATAGATATGTACAAGTCCCTAAATTAAATGGGCCTCCTTTAATCCATTCCTTTCCTAGATGTTATGTTCAGGGTATAGGGACAGAATGGTGACTGGCCAATCAGGGATTAGCTAAATTCTGTAGTTATGGAGCAGAGGGAAGTGGAGGCAATAGAGGGTCCACCTATATTTAGCTATTCTCTCTACTATGCCCTTTCTAGAAGCACGCACATAACCAAGCAGCTCACTGGCTTAATCCACAGGTTACGATCTCAGGGTCCTGAATGAGATGGACTCATCTTTGACCCTTGAACCAGAATGACCTATGAGAAGGTAGTGGTGTTATTTGGTGGTTTTACTTTGGCATTCTTAGTGTGGTGGGCCTGGGATCTTGAGCTAATTAGGTTGGAGTCCTGAGTGTCGCATACGCAACATGGGAAGGACATTCTCTGTGGGAAAGAAGTTGTTTTTTGCTCTTAGTGTAGTTGAGGTACCTGAGAATAGGCTTCTGCTTCAAAGAGTAGGATGAATGTGAAGGAGCAAATTGGAGCCTAATCAGAGAGGACCTTACAGGAGGGTTGACCATAGGTCCTGGAGATAAGCCCAATATGCACCTGTAGTTCTGACATAATTACTTAGAGCACCTCTTTTCATTCCTTAAATTCTTATGGTTTGGATGGTAAATTATATGGCAAGGAACTTGGGTGAGGTTGTTTTGTCTCTTTGAATTTTCATTCTGCTCCACTGACTAGCTCTTCAATTGGTAATTACTTCACTTTGTTTGAGGTACCCAGAGACCTCCTGTATACCCTTTCTGTTAGGTCCATCTTATGTCTGCTCTCTCATCCTGCTTCCTTTTTCTGTCCCAGGCTTTTACAAATTCTTTATATTTGTGGCTCTTTTTTGACCATGGGGATTGTGTAACCTGAGTCTGGCTTTGTACCAAGCTGCAATGTCCCTATAGCTTCATTCATTTTTATCTTTTTGCTATTTTAGAATGTGATGCCCAAATGCACAAACAAAAGGAATCACCTCTTTATTCTATTGGGGAGTCAGACTTGTACATCATTACTAATGTCTCTAGAGCCAAGGATTTGTGAAATTTAGTACTCCCCACTTGCTATGATGGTCCTGGTCTCAGTGATGGTTAACCTTCACTGCAGCAAATACTTACAGCACTTTTCTCCAAAACAATGTGTACCACTGTCCCTGAAGGAAATATAAGAAAAAAAAAGAAAATAAATTTTTTTTGGAGATCACCAGGAAAGCCTAATCATCTGACCCTAACTTCTGAAAGAGTCCAGTTAGCTAATGTCAGGATTTGCCCCACCCACACTCTTCCAGCATAGGACATTGAAACCAATAGTCTGATGAAATCTATAGATTTCCTATTCATCTTTATATCATTCAGTTTTTATATCTCTGTGGTATGAAGACTGTTAAACAGAAGAGCAATTTTATAGGTTTATCAGGGCACTGATGTTATTTGGGGATAGAGTACTTCACTTACACATCATGTGTGAAAAACAGAATCAGATACAAATCACAGGGAAATGTAGTTAATGTTTTATGAGTTCATAAATTTGTAGCTGTGACTAACACTGAGACCTTCAATGGCAACTTCTAGCCTTATAATTCAGCAGCTCCAAGGATTAATTTTATCATACACAGTTTGGGCCTAATATGTATTCACATACAAATCCACACTGTGAATAATACCTGTACACATTCCTATATGGAGATTTGTGAATGTGCACTGGTTAAATAATCTCATAAGAGGCCTTTGAGTTGTCACTTGCTAGTTGTGCAAACAATGTGCAGCATCTAGAAGCATAAACCTTCTGTTCAAATAAATCCTCAAGGTTTAATTGTAAGAGAATTAGTCCTATAAAATTTAATTGTGATTGACAGCCATTATCTCATATGACTGTAAATTTGTGTTCCTATTTTCTAGATGAGAAAATTGAGGTTAAGCCATGTTAAATAAATTGCTCAAGGTCATGATTCCATGAAGTTGTAGAATTGGGTTTTCTGACTCTGTGACCAATTCTCTTCCTATAACATCACACTGTCTATGGCAAGAATACAGTAAAAGTCATCCATCTCTTTTTGTTCCCACAAACATGGGCTTCATGGATGGTGAAATTCACACCAAGTAAGATACAAGGATGAGGATGGTTGTGGGAGGAGGTCTCCATATAATACATATCATATAGGATAGGTCAGAGTTGGAGCTCCATAGCTTCATCTTTCATAGGAAAGGATTTCATTGGAGTTAGAGCTTCCTGTCAATTACACATCAATCCTAGAGGAAAAAGTTAGGCCCCTGCTTTCCACCTAATGGTTTATTTTGTACAAGCACAGTAGATTTTTGTCGGCCATGGCTGACCTTACATGAAAGCAATGTTTATGACAATCCCTGTGGTGTGATTTAAAGGGACTGAGGAAAGCTGACTGGTGTAGCTCAGTGGGTTGGGTGTCATCCTGTAAACCAAAAGGTTGGCAGTTCAGGACACATGCCTGGGTTGCAGTCTAGGTCCCTGACCAGGGACGTGTGAGAGGCAACCAATCTATGTTTCTCTTACACATTGATATTTCTTGTTTTAGTGTTAAACACTATATTGACTCCTTAGCTATGATATATGTCTACTGCTCTTAACTCCATTTCTGAAATTTAATTCCATTATTATTGTACATTATTCAGAATTTTTAAACTTTATAATCTGTTATGTATCTATAAATAATTTTCTGTGCTTTATCTATATATCAATCCTAAAACAATGTTGAATATCACAAGATCACATTTATAATTATAGAATTATGGAAATATCAATCACGGTAAAATCATATGCAGGGATTTTATCTAAGGAAAAGAAAATATGTTATTAACCCTTGCCTCTGACAGGAAAATCAGAAATATCAGGGTGTATTGTATACACTTTATTTTGTTTCAGGTTTCTTTACTGCCTCAGTATTATACTTATCTGCCACTGTTGCTTTTATCCCATGCTTTTCTCATTCTTGCATTAAACTTTTATTCCATTGATGAAGAGTCTCAATAAAATATTTTAATACATTATGAGTGGATATTAAACTTCAAATTCTTGCATGTTCAAAAATTTTTGTTTTGTCTTATCCTTGGTCAATACTTATATTTCAATACTGGGTACAGAACCATTTTCCCTTAAAACTTTGCAAATTTACTTCTAATGTCTTTTAGCATTATGTAATGCTAATAAAACATGTTATGGTAGTCTATTTTTGAGGGGAGGGTATTTTTCAGTTTTTTATTATATGATATTTGATGTATTCTGAGAATAAATGTAACACATCTAAGTGTGAATTTTGATAAAATAAACATCTTTTTTTTCTTTCAGGAGCTTTATTTTTTTATTGTTGTTCAAGTATAGTTGTCTCACCTATATGTGGAACCTAATCAACAAAACAAACAAGGAAGCAAAATGAATATCTTTAAAGCCACAAGCTAACTAGAACACTACCATACCTCTGCATTTACCTATGTATTTTTTCTATTTTCCTCCCTCCTTACTTCACTCCACTCCAGGTATGACTATTTCAAATTTTGTGTTTACTGTTGTCGTTCTGTTATAGCTATTGAATATGTATGAACCCATCCCTATATAATATATCACAGATGCTCCTCAACTATGATGGGGTTATGTCCTAATAAACCCATTGTAAGTTGAAAATATAAGTCCAAATGGATTTAATACACCTAACCTATCAAACATCGTAGCTTAGCCTTGGCTACCTTAAATGTGCTCAGAACACTTACATCAGCCTACAGTTGGCCAAATCATCTCACTGCTGCTGCCCAGCATTATGATAGAGCATTCTACTGCATATCACTAGCATGGGAAAAATATCAAAATTCAAGATTCTAAGTACAGTTTCCACTGAATGTGTGTTGCTTTCACACTATTGTAAGGTTAAAAAATCAAAAGTTGAGCTATTATAAGTCAGGAACCATGTGTATTTAGTTTTTCCTGTCTGTTGTTTTTTTCTTAGTTTTAAAAATGTGGTAAAATGTACATAAAATAAAAGTTTAACACTTTTCAAGAGTACAATTCAGTATACAATTAAGTACATTCACGTTGTTGTACAACTGTCATCACTATTCACTTCCAGAGCTTTTTCCCTCATTCCAAAACAGAAATCTCCATTTGCCTCACTACCCTGTCCCTGGTAACTTTTTTACTTTATATCTCTATGAATTTGCCTATTTTAGGTATCTAATGTAAATGGAATCATTCAATATTAGTTTGTGTCTGGATTTTATTTAACTTAATGTAATGTTTTCAAGGTTTATCCATGTTGTAACATGTATCAGAATTTCATTCCTTGTTTATGTCTCAATAATATTTCATTGTATGTATATAGCACATTTCATTTATTCATCTGTTGATGGGCACTTGGGTTGTGTTCAGTTTTTGGATGTTGTGAATACTGTTGCTATGAACACTGGTGTACAAGGATTGTCTGAGTTCTTGTTCTAAATTCTTTTGGGTATACACCTAAGAGCGGAATTGCTGGTTCATATGGTAATTCTCTGATGATTTGAGGAACTACCAAACTGTTTTCCACAGCAGCTACACCATTTTACATTCTACATTCCCACTAGCAATGTGCAAGTATTCAGTTTCCCCACATCCTTGGCAACACTTGATGGTTTCCTTTTTTTTTTTTTTTTTTTTTGATTAGTGCTGTCCTAATTAGATATGAAGTAGTATCTCATTGTGGTTTTGATTTACTTTTCTCTAGTTATTAGTGAGTATGAATAGCTTTTCATGTGCTTATTATTGACCACTTGTATATCTTATTTGAATAATGTCTATTACAGTCCTTTGTTCATTTTTGTTTTTTTTTCCTTTGTTCATTTTTTGATAGGGCTGTTTATTTTGTTGTTGTTTATGTTGAATTATAGGAGTTCTTTCTGTATTCTGGATATTAATCTCTGCTCAGATATAAGATATGCAAATGTTTTCTCCTGTTCTTTCATTCTCTTTATAGTTTTTTGATGCACAAGATTTTAATTCTGATGATATCTAATTTATCTATTTTTTCTTTTGTTGCTTTTCATGTCCTAGAAATGGATGCTAAATCCAAAGCTGTGAAGATTTTCTTCACTATTTTAGCTTATAAGATCTTTGATCCATTTTGAATTAATTTTCATATATGATGTAAGGTAAGGGCCCAATTTCTTTTGCATGTGGATACCTGTTTTTCCCAGTTGTACTTGTTGACTCTCCTTCACTGAACAAATGGTCTTGGGACCTTTGTAAAAAATCATTTGGTCAGATACATGAGCATTTTTTTCTAGACTCTCTATTCTAGTCCATTTATCTATATGTCTTCTCTTATGCCAGTACCACACTGTTTTGATTACTGTATCTATGTGTAGTAAGTTTTGAAATCAGGAAGTATAAATTCTTCAATATTGTTATTTTTCAAGGTTGTTTTGGCTATTCCAGCTCTCTTGAAATTCATATGAGTTTTAGGATAGCATAATTTGCTTCTACCCAAAGCATCAGTTAAGGTATTAATAGAGGTTGCATTGAATCTGTAGATCACTTTTGAGTAGAATTATCATTTTGACAATTCAAGTGTTTGTTGTTGTTGTTTTTTAAAAAGATTTTATTGATTTATTTTTAGGGAGAGAGGGATGGGGGGGAAACAAGGGAGAGAAACATCCATCTGTGTTTGCCTGTCACACGCCCCTTAGTGAGGACCTGGCCTGCAACCCAGGGATGTGCCCTGACTGGGAATTGAACTGGCAACCTGTTGGTTCACAGGCCAGAACTCAATCCACTGAGCCACACCAGCCAGGGCTACGTAATTCTTAAAAATTAGAATTATGGAATAAACAATGACAGCATCAGGTTGAACTTTAGAAACCATCTAGTCCTATTATAGCCATTTTCATAAGAAAGGTTCAAGAGTTTGAAATGGGGAGTAGCCCTAGTTCAGATAGCAAGTTAATTCAGAGCTGAGACTACAACCTAGAATGGACAGGTGATTCTCTGTTTCTGGAGGGAATGCAGAAGAAACAGAAACAGAACAATTTTTTGGCCTGGACAGATTTAACCCAAGGATAACTCCATTTTTTAACTTTGTTTCTTGAAATAGAGTATCTTCTACATTTACACTGACCCAAATTTCAGAAAATTGGGCTGTTAAAAGTCACAGAGGGAATTAGCAGCTGGTATAATAAAACCAAAAGGATTGTTGCCAGACTCCATAAATTTGGCATATTTGAGAAAATATCCCAATATATTACATATGCTATTCATGTGTATAAACTTTTGGGTATAGTGCTTTAGCAATATAAATATGTTTTGCATTGTAAGTTGGTCTGAGTGCCGAATTGCATGTCTATTAGTTCCTGAGAACTCCAGTAGCTTTTCTTTTTTTCTGCTAGTTCTCCTTACTTCATTTCTCTTACTCTTTTGCTGTACTTATTTCCTCTGTGCACAAAACAGCAGAGTGGGTGGGGAATATGGTCAGAGATGTCAAGAAGTTCATTCTGCATCTTCCAAATCCTGCTGTCCCATCTAGCCTTAGTGACAACTACCTTTTGATCTCACATTGTCCAGAGTTTTAAGATCAAATCATACCAGTCATGCTTCAGCAGAGTGGAAGAATAAGTACTATTTCAAGAACTGGGTAACTAGCAAAAAGTGGGTAGAGGACCAAAATGAGGGAATAATATAGTCATTCTTAAAGTGGGATAGGCCCAGACTATTGTCCTATAAAAACAATCAGTAAACTAAAATCCATGCCCTGAAATAGCTATGAACAAGCACAAAGATATCATCAGTCAGATCGTTTTTTTTCACTCAGGTTTTAGCATAACCAACTTCTCAGAAAAATTGTCAGAGGAAAATAACAAAAGCCATGTTTTTTTTTTTTTTTCTGTAAATGGACTCACTCTAAAGTGTTTTGTTTGGGGTCGTATTTATACCCCAAGTAGGGTGAGTCATGAGACATGTTGGGGAAGGAAAATTTTCCTTCTACTCTTTAGTTCATTTGGCTGGAATAAAATTAGCATAAAACAGATTAACAGGAAAAAAACAAACAACTTTAATTATACAGGTATGGGTGACCCATAAGAATATGAGACCCACAGGCAGGCAGGCTTATATGTTCTCCTGAGATAAGGAGAAAGGGCTAGAGAATCTCAAACTTCAAAGTGGAGGAAGACAATACAGGAAGAGGGGGAAGAGCAAATGTTTGGTAAACAAATGTTTGCCATGCCATGTAGAGACAACGAGACACAGGAATTTGATCTCCAGGCCCTGCCATGCTCCTCTCCAGATTACCACATAACCCATATTCTTCGAAGTTATTTCTGATGATACTTCTCTTTGTGGACCAAGACTTATATATAAATTTGTTTAGGAAGTTAAGGGAGAGGTAAAAGTTTTTTCTTGAATCTGCTGGCTCTTGATTGCCTTCAACTCAAAATAGTCTACATGACAAAGTGGCACATTTTGGGAAAGCTTTTTATGAACCCCTTCATATGCTGAAGCAGCAAAAACAAACCAATGAGGAAAGGGAAGAAAACTAGGATTTTTCTTCAAACATGCCATACAAAGATTCTGACATGAATGCTCTATTGGCCTATGAGCAATAAATAAATAGGTATATGAATACCAATTGTCAATCATTCCTTTGGTATAGGAAATGATTTTAAAGTTATTTTTAAGAAGATGACCTGTTTGATTTGTCAAATGCAATCTTATATGGAATCCCAATATAAAATAAAGAAAAATAGCCCTGGCTGGTGTGGCTCAGTGGATTAAGTGCCAGCCTGTGAAACAAAGGGTCACTGATTTGATTCCCAGGCAGGGCACATGCCTGGGTTGTGGACCAGGTCTCCAGTTGGGGGAGTATGAGACGCAACCACACATTGATGTTTCTCTCCCTCTCTCCCTCCTTTCCCCTCTCTCTAAAAGTAAATAAATAAAACATTTTTTTTTAAATAAAGAAAAATAGAAATGAAAACAGAGCTGCTCTTGTTGAAGCATCTCCACAAAGCACATTTTGGGAAACTCTGGATTAAGGTATTCAAGACTTTTTGAAATGCAGTAGTATTGCCTGGCATGTAGAAGATACTAAACTATTTTTCAATAATACTTTTAGAAAAATTAAACCACATCTGGAATACTGTGTTGACTTCTGGGAGCTATACTTTAAGAGGAGAATAGAAAATCAGAGTTTCTTCTAGAATAGGGTTTCCAGACTTTAGTGTTTTTTGTGGAACTGAGATTTAGAATGAAAAGTCTTTAATTCAAGTTTTACCTGTACCATTTAGTAGCTTAGTGACCTTGGGCAGTTCATCTCTCTGAGGTATAATTTCCTTATTTGTGAAGGAGGGCTATGTCTCGCCACAATGTACCTCGTTGGCATGAGGATTACCTTGAGCTGATTATTTTAGGAAGTATCAGAGATAGGTGAATCTCTTAAAAATGAGTAGAAATTACCGTTTTGAAAGAAACATTTACATTTATAAGGGATGTCTCCATTTATTAAGAGTGTCTCTCTCTGTACTAGGAAGATCTAGGAACTAAAATCTCTAGAAACTTATCAGTGGAGAAGATAATGACCTGTGTCTGCATGACAACCACATCCTTGTTTACTGTGCTTTGCCTGATAACCTGCCATAACTGGCTCCCCTTACCCCCTCCAACATCATCTTTTGTGTTTAGCTGGAAATGGCATGTAAGCTGGTGGCTTAAGCCATTTGGGGGGAGATACTCAGTTTTCCTGGTATCTCCCATGTATATAGGAGATATATATGTTATCAACCCCCCCATTAATCTGTCTTTTATTGGGGTGTGTCTCAACCAAGAGCCTATGAGGGTAAAGGGCAATTTATTTTTTTCTCTTACACCTGCTTTGTTCCTTTGGAGGCTGGCCTTTATTGACTGCATTAATGAGCTCCCCTTCCCTCTGGCTTTTGATTAAGTTTAATCAATGGGAGGTACCAAGAGGAAGTTGGAGAGTGGGAAAAAGGAGAGATTGGGACATGTATTCCAGACTTCCTTAAGGGTGTGGTTTGGAATTCAATTTGTATCTCTACTAAATACCTCAGCTCACATCTGGTAGCTCTTTCCTGAAGTTCTTTATAGGTTCTGACTATGTCTTTCTCCCATGTTTCTTTAGGTAATGGTCATTGCAAAGTCTCCTGGTCTCTGTTGCTAGCCCTTGGAATGCTTCCCTTTTCCGTATTGATTTCCCTTAATCTTTCCCTACAGCAGTATAAATATTTCTTTTATTAAGTTATTTTGAATGTGTTATCTTTTTGTTGGGTGGGGGGACTCTGAGTAATTCAGTATGAAAAAAATCACCCCATTTTTGGAATGTGTTTGTGTATTTGGAGAATATTTCCTAGAAGTATGGATATAATACAGTATTTCCTCAGGTACATTTGCTATGTAAATAAGGCTGTGGAATTAGTATTTATCCTGTGACTCTTAGATTTAACTCTGGGCTTTTCTCACCTTTCATTGTCTGTGGGCTCCCAAGAATTGTAGACTCTGCTTGGGTGCTCTATTTACATAAAATTCACTGCTATGAGTTGTATGTAAGTTAGTGGCCAGTGAAGTCAGTGGTTTTCTCAGCCTGGGGCAGAGGAAGACATCGCCAAAGTTTTATCCTTGTGGAGGACATTTAGGTAACTTGTCTTCAGAATTTTCAGGTGGTACTTGCAATATTGGTCAAAAATGATTATTTTTGAGGGTAGGTCAGGGCAAAATGGCTGGTTCAGATCAAGCAGCAAAATACTTCAGTCCACTGATCTTGGGTCAGTTGTGTTTCTGTATTGTCTACAAAGGGAACAAAGAAACAACTAAAATAATATACTGGACTGACTCTACATGAAGTCTTCCCAAAGAATAGCTATATCCTTTTTGGGGAGGTGTGACTTATTGTTACCTTTCTTTATGGCTTGTCTATCAGGATATGAGTTGCTGTGTTTAAAACTCAGTCACAGTAATGATCACATTGTTAGTTTCTTGGTACAACTATAACTCCATTTCTCACTAACGATATCTACTTTCTGTTTGGTATTTATTTGACTATTTTGTGGATATTTATATTTTACTGGTGGTACTTTGAATTAATTAGTACATAGGAATTGTATGTACTTAGGGGAAGCTTTAGTGAGGTGCCCCAAGAACATGGAAAAATAAGGAGACACATTGCCCTCTGAAATTGTAACAGGGTACAGAGCAGGGGTCCCCTGATAATAGCTGTGTATCCTCCATAACCCTTGATTGGGAGTAAGGGGAAGTGGATGACATGGCATTTAAGATACTTTACATAACAATGGGAAGTTAATGGCTGTGCCTTTTCTGAAGGGAAGAGGACTGCCACCCAGAGTGAAAGGTGTAGTGACTTTTAGAGTGTATAGTGACTCGTGACATAGCCAGGAGAGGTGGATGCCCACCCTGGATGCCCCTGTGTCTCTGGGAACTCTTGCCCTGACAAGATGGCAACCAAAAGAAGGTAAAAGATATGGGGGAATTAGCAAAAATGGTGGATACTAATACACCATAGGAGGGGCCAGAATGAGTGCACATATGAAGTTCTTGACTGAGCATTTAAATGAGGGCAGGCTGAAAAGGGTCTAGGAGAAAGTCCACCACAAGGAGAAGAGGTCTGGAGTACGTGAGGGAGACATAGGAGTGCACCACAAGGTCTAGAGGGGGAGAAGGTCAGACTAGAGAAGACCATGGCAAAGCTGATGGAGCTGAGGGTACCTGCCTAACCAAGCATGGATTTGTGGGAGGTGCTTGGAGTTGAATTGTGACTGAGAATGCTGAGTTTCAGACTTCTGCTCCTCTGAAGGACGTATGGAGAAGTCACTCTTTTGGGACTGTGCCTGCCTGGTCTTCACCATGACCCAGTATAATATGGAACATATTTTCCTGAACCACTGCATGGTGGCTGAGAACAATGTACCCTAGATTCTGAAGGAGAGAGCTGCTGTGAGAGGATGGTGATTCTAAAACTTGCAAGAGCGCCTTCCAGAGTGGATGGAGATCTGTTTGCATGGCTGGCTGATGGACAGATAAGGATATGGGGGACTTCTGGGTATGGTTTTGGCTTGTAGCCTTTTGGGAAGCAAGGGAAGTGATGGTTCTCACGGGAGAGGAGGGCTCTGATCAGGAGTCCTCTCAGCCCCCTCCTCTGAGGTTGGAACCCTCTTAATAAAAACCAGTTTCCTTCAACACTAATTGTTGGGTCATATGTCAAGGTGCCACATGGCCAAGCCCAAGTTTGCTCAGTTACAAAATCAACATGTGCGTCCAGGTAGACCAATACAATCATCTGAAAGAAGATGGATCCAAGACCAGAATTACTGTTATATTGTATTAATATATCTAAATAAAAGACCATATCAATAAGAAGAAGGTGTGTTCACTTTAAAAACATAGAAAAAGGAGACTCAGGAAGGCATGTGTTAGCTGTGTCCACCCAAGTTTGCTCAAGGCAAGAGAGAGCCTGAGCCAACTTCTGGTACTTTGAGCTATTGTTGAGACCATCACAGTCAGATGGGTATGCTGGGGAAGAAAATTTTTCCTCTGTACTTTAAGGCTCTTTGGCTGATTTACTAATTCAACTGGTATAAGAGAGATTAACAAAAGGAAAACATTTTAAATTTTATATGTATGGAAACCCCATAAAAATATGAGACCCAAGGATGAGTTGGCCAGTTGAGGTTTGTATACTATCCTGAGCTAAGGAATGGTTAGGGGCTTGGGCCTTTGAAGAGGAGGAGTGTAATTCACAGGAGAATAAGAGGAGCAAATGTTTGGTAATTGGATGTTTTTCCCAGCTGAAAAGAACAAATAGGCAATTGAGATAAAAAGTTATCTTTGGTAATAGCTCTCTCTCTCTCTCTCTGAGCCAGGTCCCAGATCTAAATTCTTTTATTGTTTGTGTCCTTACAGTTGTCCCAGCTTTTTCTCCCTTTGTCCACCTCCACCCAGCCCCACTCCCCTCCTTCAGGCAATCCCCACATCATCGTCTGTGTCCATGGGTCATGCATATATATTCTTTGGCTAATCTCTTCACCTTCTTTCATACAGTCCTCCTCCTCCCCTATAACAACTGTCAGTCTGTTCCATGTATCAGTGCTTCTGTTTTTATTTTGTTCATTATTTTGTGCATTAGATTCCACATATAAGTGAGATCATATGGCATTTGTTTTTACTGACTGCTTATTTCACCTAGTATAATATTCTCCAGGAGCCATTCATGCTGTTGCAAAGGGGAACAACAACAAAAAAAGGCAACATTTTTAGGGCTGCATAGTATTCTATTATGTAAAGGTAGGTACCACAACTGTTTTTATCTACTCATCCCCTGATGGGCACTTAGGCTGCTTCCACTCTTGCCTATTGTAAATAATGCTGCTATGAACATATGGGTATATATATATTTTTTGTGGTTTTTTTGGGGGGATTCTTAGGATATATTCCCAGAAGTGGGATTGCTGGATCAAAAGGCAGTTCCATTTTTAGTTTGAGGAAATTCCATACTGTTTTTCACAGTGGCTGCACCAGTCTGCACTCTTACCAACAGTGTACTACAGCTCACTTTTTTCCACATCCTCACCATACTTGCTGTTTGTCGACTCATTAATGGTAGCCAATCTGACAAGTATGAGGTGATATCTCATTGTGTTTTAATTTGCATCTCTCTGATGATTAGTGATGTTGAACATTTTTTTTTCATATGTCTTTGGGCCTTCTGTATGTCCTCTTTGGAGAAGTGTCTATTTATGTCCTTTGCCCATTTTTAAGCATATTTTATTGATTATGCTATTACAGTTTTTCCAATTTTCCCCCTTTGTCCCCCCTCCACCCTGCATCACCCAACCCTTCAGCATTCCCCACTTTATTCATACCCATGAGTCATACATATAAGTTCTTTGACTTTCTGTTTTTTATACCATTCTTAACCTCTCCCCAACTATTTTGTGCCCACCAATTATGCTTCTCATTCCCTGTACCTTTCTTCCCATTCTTCTCCTGCCTCTCCCCACTGAAGACCTTCCATGTGATATCCATTTCTCTGATTCTGTTCCTATTCTACTTGTTTGCTTAGTTTTTGTTTTAATTTTTTTAGGTTCAATTGTTGATAGTTATGAGTTTGTTGTCATTTTACTATTCATAGTTTTTGATCTTCTATTCCTTAGGTAAGTCCAAAAATTGGGTTGTTTGTCTTCCTGGTGTTGAGTTGTATTTGTTCTTTATATATTTTGGAGAGTAAACCCTTATCAGAAATGTCATTGGAAAATATGTTCTCCCATACAGTCAGTTCCCTTTCCATTTTGATGATGGTTTCTTTAGCTGTGCAGAAGATTTTTAATTTTATGTAGTTCCATTTGTTTATTCTTTCCTGTATGTCCCTTGCCCTAGGAGATATATCAGCAAAAATATTGCCACATGAAATATCTGAAATTTTACTGCCCACATTTTCCACTAGGATTTTTATGGTATCCCAACTTATATTTGAGTTTATTCTTATGTATGGTATAAATATTTTTAGGTAGTTAAGGTAGAGGTAAAACTTTTTCTTGAGTCTGCTGGGTCTTGATTTCTTTCCACTCAAATTTTGGGGTGGTATATTGTGCTCATTTTCAGATACAGAAAGCTACCCTGATAATTTTAAGCATTTGATGAACTTGATTCTCCTTGTGATAATTTCATCAGATAACATTCTGAGTGTGATGTGATTTTCCATGTAACATAACTACAAGGAGAAAAATACTCTATTCATGTAAACTGTGAATAATATGGTGCTTGTGACAATAATTTTCAGTTTAAATTTAAAAAAATCTTATTATGATTTGGTGTTCTTTGTGGTGGGGCTACTGGTAGAGAATTCCCTCATCATGCTGACTTGATTATTCTATTCCAGCTGAGGATTCTGTTTTTGCTTTGTCATTCAATGAATTGGCATTTTGGATCTGTCTTAGTCTGGGAAGCTTAGTTATGTGTACATGCATTGCTAAGAGATGGATTTGCTCTCAGCGAGCTGACAATGTCTGACTTCAGAGGTTGCAAAGCAGAAGATCAAATTCAGGACCATGGTTAATTCACCAAAGTAATGAGCACTTTTGTATAAGGCCTTTCAGGAGTCAGCCTATAGGCTTTTTTTCATAATGGCATGCTATGTAGTTGTAAATGAACAGGCTTTGATTTTGTAAATTGATAGGGCTTCTAACCATCTCTTAGCTAAGCTTTGTCTACCTAGGATATATTTAGGCTTCATCATAAGCCTATGATAAAATGTGATCACATTAACTTTTTCCATTTTTAATGAAATATTTGATCCATGCAAAATAATGAATGTAACACATGTAAAAGTTAATAATCATCATAATAAAACAAACAACTCTAAATCACCACCAAAGAACTAACAAATTATAAATACTGTTGAAATTCTTGTGTGTTATACCTTAATACCATGTCACTGCTGTGTCTCAGAGGTAACTGTTGTCCTGAATTCTACATTTATTATTCCATTCATTTTCTTTAGGAGCTTTACTATATGTGTAGATAGTCTTAAGCAATTTATTGCTTTTTTGGTGAATTTTGAGCTTCATAAAAATTGTGTCGTGCTTTATGTATTTTGGGGGGACACACACCTTTTTTACATTAAATTATATTCTAAGGTCATACATTGTTTTGCATATACCTATAGTTGATTTATTTTCACTGCTGTATAATATTCCGCAATATGACTGTATTACAATTTGCTCATTCTTCTGCCAGTGAAAATTTAGAATGTTGCTATGAATAGTGTTAGAATTGTGAGATGTTCTCTAAGGCAAATACCTAGGGATAGTATTGCTATATAGTATGGTATGCATGTCTTACACTTTTCCAGATACTGAAAAAACTCTCTTTTTCATTCCAAGTGATTAAACATATTTATATTTCCAGCAATGTATGAGAATTTTGGTTGTACCACATTTTTGCTAAAACTTGATGTTATAAAATTCATTTTTTCTTTAATTTGGTGAGTATATCATATTAACTCATTTTTGTTTTACTTTACATTCCTTTGGTTACTACTGAGTCCAAGCACTTTCCCATATGTTTATTGGCCATTCCAGTTTCATCTTCTTTGAAATGCTCATTTGTGTTTTTTGTCCATCTTTATATCAGATATTGCTTTCAATTTTATTTTTAGGAGTTATTAACATGATCTTTGTACCAATACTTTGTTGGCTATATATTTTACTGATATCTTCACTGGTTTGTGGCTTCTTATTTTACTTTCTTTATAGTGACTATGATTATCAGAATTTATTAATTTACTGTGCTCATATTTATCAATATTCCTTTATGATTTAAGCATTTTATGGTTTCTTTAAGAAATATTTTCCTGATACATTAACACTTAATGTTCAAATTAGCATTGCATGAACTCTCTGGTATCTTCACCTTAGCAACCAGTGCCTTCTACCTATGTGCAAGTTCCAGAAAGTATGCAATGAATGAATGTATTCACAAACCTATCTGCCCTCTACAGTTACTACATTGCAACTGCTATGATATTGCTCTACTGTTTCACCCTCCCCTCAAACCAATAGCCATTGCCCTTTGAGCAGTTCAGTAGCACTAAAGTATAGCTTGTATTGGGGTTAAGGTAAAAGTCACAGTGACAGAAATGAGTTAAGGCTCACTTGTAATAGATTGGGCTTATCTACTTCACAGAAAATTGTCAGCATCTTTGCCTAGGGCACTACCTTCCAAAGGTACCTCTTCATCAAGTGTCAGAAGGATGCTGGGATCTTTGTGGAAGTAGGGATAGTGTCTGTCTTCCTAGGTATATATCACATCTTGTCCCCTAGGCATCAAAGCTACATTGCTGTATGCATGCAAAGTCTCATAATGTCTCAAAAAAAAAACTAAACTAAATAAAGCCCATGCTCATTTCTATAGTCACAATGAACTATTCAGGTATGAAACTATTTCAGCTCATCCAAAATCCAGCAACATTTTTATACTCACTCTTAGGTTGCATAAAGCTTCAGAAATAGAGTCCTTGCTCAACAATGAACAACAATTTATACTTCAAAACCAGAATACTTAACATGTACATTCAGTTCATTTGCTTTTCCCACACCCTTTTATTTCACTATGGGTGAAGAAAGGATCTGATCTACATACTCTTCTTGACATGGTTTTATTCTCTCAATTTCCTGGAATTTCAAATATTTGGACAAAAAGCCCTACTTAGAATATAAGATTTTTTTGTTGATTAAGTTCCACTTATAGGTGAGATCATATTGTATTTGTCTTTCACTGCCTGGCTTATTTCACTTAGCATAATGCTCCCCAGTTCTGTGCATGCTGGCACAAAGGGTAGGAGCTGTTTCTTTCTTTCTGCTGCATAGAATTACATTGTGTAAATATACCATAGTTTTTTGATCCATTCATTTACTGATGGGCACCTAAGTTGCTTCCAGCACTTGGCTATTGTAAATTGTGCTGCTATGAACATTGGGGTGTATAGGATCTTTTGAGACAACTACTTGAACAAAAATTTTATATATATATATAATGTATATAATATATATTATATATAATGTGCATAATATATAATATAATATATATAATATATATCATATATCAAGTATATGATATACATATGAAGAAAGGGTAATTTTCAGAGACAATCCAATATAAATTCATAATAAAAATATTTTAAATTTTTATCGACCAGCTAAAGATATACCCAATTTATTAAGCTGCACAGTTGAAATTTCAATCTATAGTCTCTGCATATAACTTAATAATAAGCACACAATTTTCCTCAAGAAAAAAATGAAGTGATAGTTTGCCTGGAAGCTGAACTGAAATCTTCATCCCTGGAGAGAGAACTGCTTGTGATCCTTGAAATGACTAAAACTTCTATCCATCCCTTTTATTCATCAAAGATTTCAAAAAAGGATCTCAAGGCCTGAGTTTCAGGACATACACCTCATTTCTATTAGTAATAAGGGTACTAATATAAAATAACTACCCAAGTGAGGCAGAATAGTAAGAAGGTAGGAAAATTCCTGGGCAGGTGGAATAGGGAAACTGAGACACCATAATTAAATGAGGCCAAACAATTTGACCAATTTATAGCTAGCTAGTGAACCACAAGACATTATCTTCCCTAACAAAGGACACTTAAGAACAAATGGTTTATACCTCTCCTACCTAGCCAGAGAACATAGCTTAAATCACCCTGTTTGGGGAAATGGAGAACAGAGGCCCAATTAATGCCGTTTGTGCCCGCCAAACCTAAGGACAGATGAAATCAGAAGAACAAATAACAAAAACCTGATTAGAGCCAGACAGACCCAAGGTAAAAGTTACATAGTAAAGCTGATCAAAGAATAATCCCAAACTCTTCTATACACTCATTTTGATGCATCTGCATACTAAAAACACACCTGGAAAGCTGATGAATACTCTACTAAAACCCTCTCCTAAGATTCTCATTCACAGAAGAAAGATAAAATCCCTCAAGACAAAGCCCAGCACGTGCTCTCTCTAGAGAACACCAAAGCCTGTTTTGGGGCATGAACTTTTGCTCCTAAATCTAAGGGTTCCCACAAGACTTGCAACCAGGGGAGCAGTGGGCAGTAGCAGCTCATCCTCGGCATACTCCTCTAATCCTGTCTTCAAGGCCCCCTTTTTCTCTGACTTTCCAGTGAGCTAAAACAGCCCCGCCTTAGCTCACTTCTGTCACTGTGACTTTTACTTCTCTGTGAGCTAGCAGCAACCCTACCTTGGCTAACTTTTTAAAAAAGATTTTATTTATTTATTTTTAGAGAGGGAAGGGAGGGAGATAGAGAGAGAGAAACATTAATGTGCAGTTGCTGGGGGTCATGGCCTGCAACCCAGGCATGTATCCTGACTAGGTCACTTTTTCTTATAACAATTCTAGGGAGCCAAAGCAGAGCACCATCTAGGCTCTCTCCTGTTGCATCTTCTACTCTAAGTCCTTCCTTTGTTTCACTGTTCCAGCTTTAATAAATGTACCCTCAAAACCACCTGGACTTGTAAAATCTTTCATGTACGAAGTCAAGAACCTACACACTACCGGTCAGCCTGAGGCAAACTTGTTCCAGGCCCTGTTTCCAGTTAGTGACATGGAACACAATTGATCATGTAGAATAAGCAGTGTGGGACAGGAGATTATCTGAATTAGAATAGATCGTCCCTTAGCCATTTTCATTAAGTGTTTGTGGAAGATTAAAGATGACTTCAAATTCCTTGACATTTCTCCCATAACATGTAGTGTCTATTTCCATTTAACTTGAAGCTCAGTTGGCTAGTCCCTGTTCTGGCTAATGGCGTATGGTAGAAGTGATGATATGCCAGTTCTAGGTCTAGCTGGTAAGAGAGCTGTCAGCTTCTACCTTGTTTCCATGAAACACTGACACACCATATAAGAGGTCTTAATACCTTTCTGAGAGACAATGTGGAGAAGATTTGAGACTCCATAGAGTGAAAGGTGTCCCATTGAGATATCTTCGAACCATCCTTGACAAGGCACAAGTAATGTGAATGAAGCCACCAGCTGAATACCACTAAGTGGTCCCAGTTGTTATGTGGAACAGAACCACAACCTAGTCAAGATCTGCTGGAATTCCTAACTCATAAAATTATGAGGTATAATGAAATGGTTGTTTTAGCCACTAAGTTTCGAAGTTGTTTATTATGAAGCAAATTGAAAACTGGAACATGGTTGTTACTGACTGAAACAGAGCTAGCAACTGAAATCACAATAATTTGTATTATTGGTAGTTCAGTATATCTAGGCATGAGAATTAAATGTATAGTCTCATTATAGATATATGGTACAATTATTCTTAACACATTCTTTTGTTCATTTCATGAATTTCAGAATTAAACAATACCTTTAGATTTTGTTTAATATAATATGAATAAAGCTGGCTAGTCTTTTTTTTTTTTGGCCAGTCTTAATAAAGTGTTACATACAAAAGAAAACATAAACTGTGCAAGTGTTCTTTTAATAGTGTTTTTTAAGTGTTACCAAAAGGGATGAAAATCATAACCAACTGAAACCTTTTAAAAATCCTTATTTTCTATCTCTCTTCTAATATTTTATACCATATGGTTGCCTTTCATCTCTTGTCTACTCTCTCTGCAAATCCCCAAGATCTGGTTGTCTGTGTTGGCTCTTTTATACCTTGTTCACTATTTTTCTATGCCTTTTCAGATCTAGTTTTATATCTTATGAATGACTCTTTACCCTTCCCCAAATCAATAAATCCATCCTTTCACTGCTCCAGTTTAATGTCTTTACCTATTGTCCTATTCTGCAAATCAAAAGTTCAAAAAGCAAGTTGTTGAACATAGCTGCTTCCTTTGAGGTAGGGATGAGGTAAGGTATGACTGTGAATACTCAATTATTTGTATTTTTTTGTCCTGTAACATGAAAACAAAGTTTCATTTGGGTGAATATCATGTGTATTTAAAAATATTTATTGTGATAAAATATATAAACTTAAAATTTACCATTTTAAGTGCATAATTTTATGGACTTAATTACATTGACGAAGATGTGCAACTATTACCACTATCTTATTTCCAAAAAAATTTAGCAATCCAAATAGAAAACCTACACCCATTAATCAATAGCTTGCCATACTACCCCTTGACCCAAACCCTGGTAACCTGTAATCCTCTTTCTGTCTGTACAAATTTACCTATTTTAGATATTTAATATAAGTGGAACCATACAATATTTATCATTTTGTTTCTGGCTTATTTCACTTAACATTTTCAAGTTTCATCCACATTGTAGCATGTATCAGAAATTCATTTCTTTTTATGTTTGAATAATATTCCATTGTATCTATATACAGTTGATCATAACTATTTATGGATTCTGTATTTGAGATTTTGTCTACTCACCAAGATTTATTTGTATTTCCTAAATCAATACTCACAGCAATTTTGTAGTCATTTGCAGAGCAAATTTTTCTCAGAGTGGCAAAAGTTTGAATCTCCTAGTGTATTTGTCCCAACCTAATGTTGAACCAGATGATATTCTCCATTCTTGTTTTAGCTTTCATTCTTTGAATCAGTCTCTTCTCTGCAGTCTATTTAGTGTGATTGTTTTTAGCGTTTTTAAATGATTGTTCTGTTTAAAGTTCCCCCAAACAGTACTGAAGTGCTGTGTAGTGTTTCTAAGCAAAACCAGGCTATGGAAAAATATATGTATTAGATTAGCTTTGTTCATTTATGAGTTATAGTGCTGTTGGCTGTGAGTTCAGTGTTAATCAATCAACAATATATATCAAATAAAAAACACACATAAATGAAGTTACGTATTGGTCAAATACTGAAAATATTGTGACCAGAAGCTCAAAGGAACATAACACCGAATTTCCTCTACAAATAATGGTTCAGTATTTGTTACTTCAGTGTTCACATAAACCATAGCTATGAATAAACAGAATAAATTATATCACATTTAATTTACCCATTCATCTTTTGATGGACATATGGATTGTTTCCACCTTTTGACTACTGTGAATAATGCTGCTAGGAACATTGGTGTCCAAGTATCTGAGTCTATCTATTTTTTTGTTGTTGTTGTCCATGCTTTTGGTATCATATATAAGATATCATTATCAAGTCCAAAGTTGTACAGACTTGCTAGTATGTTTTCTTCTAAGACCTTTATGACTTTAGCTCTTGAATTTAGATCTTTGATTCATTTTCATTAATTTTGTATATAGTGTAAGGTAAAGGTCCTACTTCATTCTTTGCACACAGATGTTTTCTTTTTCCAGCAGTATTTGTTGAAGAGACTATTGTTTTCCATTGAATAGCCCTAGCCTTCTTATTGAAAATCAGTTGACCTTAAATGTAAGGGTTTACTTCTAGGCTCTTGGTTTAATTCCATCTGTACATATGCTTATCCTTATGTCAGTACCACACTGTTTTGATTACTACAGATCTGTAGAAAGTTTTGAAATCAGAAAGTGTGAATCCTCTATGTTTTTATTTTAAATTGTTTTGGATATCCTGGGTCCTATCGAATTCCATATGAATTTTAAGATGGGTTTTTCCATTTCTGCAAAAAAGTCATTAAGATGCTCATAGAGATTACATTGAATATGTAGATCATTTTGGGAAGAATTATCATTTTTTACTTATTGATTTGAGAGAGAGAGAGAGAGAGACAGAGAGAGAGAGAGAGAGAGAGGTGGATGGATTTGTTGTTGCACTTATTTATGTCTTCATTTGTTGATTCTTGTATGTGCCCTGACCAGGGATCAAATCCACAACCTTGGCATATATGGACAACACTAACCAACTGAGCTACCCACCCAAGGCTTAGAATTGTCATCTTAACAATTTTAAATCTTCCAATCCATGAACACAGGATGACTTTCCACTTATTTATGCCTCCATAATTTCTTCAACAGTATTTTGTAGTTTCCAGTGTATGAAGTCTTTTGCTTACTTTGTTACATTTATTCCCGAGTATTGCATTCTTTTTTATCCTATTGTGAATTGAATTGTTTTCTTAATTTTCTTTTCAAATATTTCATTGGTAGTGTATAGAAATATAACTGATTTTTGCATGTTGATTTCGTATTCAACAAATTCATTAAATTTGTTAGGTTTTACAGTGTTTTTGTGAAATATTTAGGGTTTTCTACACATAAGATCATGCCATCTGTTAACAAGAATAATTTTACTTTCCCCCTACAATTTGGATGCCTTTTATATCTCTTTCTTTTCTAATGATCTGGTTAGAACCTCTAATACTACAATATACTGAGTAGAATTCTCAAAAAATTGGCATCATTGTATTGTTTGTGATCTTAGTGGGAAACCTTTTAGTCTTTCACCACTGAGTATGATGTAAACTGTGGGCTTTTCATTTATGGCTTTTTATCATGTTAAGGAAGTTCCCTTGTATTCTTAGTTTGCTGAATGTTTATATTGTGAAATGGGCTGTATTTCATCAAATTCTTCTGCATCAATCGAAGTGATAATGTGTGTTTTTCCTCTTAATTCTATTAATATGATGTATTATATGATTACTTTTTGTATGTTGAACAATCCTTGCATTCCTGGGATAATTCCACTTGGCCATGGTGTATAATACTTTTAACATGGTGCTTCATTCAGTTTACTAGTATTTTATTGAGGATTTTATTTCTATATTTATAAAAATATATTATTTAGTAGTTTTTACTAGTGTCTTTATCTGGCTTCAATGTTAATAAAAATGCTGGCTGGCTTCATAAAATGAGTTAAGAAGTGTTCCTGCCTATTCAAAGATTTGGAAGAGTTTGAGAAGGATTGGTGTAATTTTTCTTTAATTGTTTGGTAGAATTTACCAGTAAATTCAGATTGTTCTGGGCTTTTCTTTTGGGGGAAGATTTTTATTAATGATTTAATCTCCTCGGTCTATTCAGATTTTTTATTTATTCTTGAGTCAGTTTTGGTAGTTTGTGTGTCTAGAAATTTGTCTATCTGGGTTATTGCGTTAATTGACATACAATTGCTGATAGTATTGTGTTTTTTTTCTGAACAGAAAAAAACTATTTTATTACACAGAGGGGATGGGGCTCAGTCCTTCTTGCCTGCTGCCTTCCTCATGGCTGCAAGGACATTGCTCAGCTCCTCTCTCTTTCTCTTGGCACGGATGTGTCCCCCCACCCTTTTCTTGATAAATCTCAGGGTCCTCTTGTCCATAGAGTCCTTGAGCAGCTCCATGGTGCACCACTCATAGGGGACAAAGCCACACACCTCTTGGATCATGTCCT
This sequence comes from Phyllostomus hastatus, assembly GCF_019186645.2. Lineage (NCBI taxonomy): Eukaryota > Metazoa > Chordata > Mammalia > Chiroptera > Phyllostomidae > Phyllostomus > Phyllostomus hastatus. Next base: position 12,654,146 of record NW_025333984.1, on the reverse strand, counting down.
GCATGAACTTGGTGTGCTTGATGAGGTGCGGTGTGTGCTTGATGGTGGCAGCTGTGCCTCAGCTTGCTCGCGTTCTTTGTCACTTTGTGGCCTTTGTTGAGGTCACAGCCATGGAGTAGCAGAAAGCTATGGCTGCTGTTCCTCAATGGCTCCTGTGTTGGAAGCTATTTTATAATATTTTAATTTTTATAATGGTGGAAATCCCTCCTTGCGTTTCTGATCTTAGTTGTTCACATTCTGCCTTTTTAAAAATTAAATGTGTTGGGGTGACATTGGTTAATAAAATTACATAGCTTTTAAGTGCACAATTCTATTATACATCATCTCTATATTGCATTGTGTGCCCACCACCCAAAGTCAAATCTTCTGTCACCATATATTTCAATCCCTTTATCCTTTATTCTATGTCAGCCTTTCTAAAGCTTTGTCAATTGCTGACTTTTTCTAAGAATCAGCTTTTGGTTTTATTGATACTATTGTTTTTCTGTTTTCTATATCTTTTCCCTCTGCTCTAAACTTTATTATTTCCTTTCCACTCCTACTCTTAGAGAGAGTTAGTTTGCTATTTTTAATGTTCCTTAAGACATAAAATTAGATTATTGACTTGCGCTCTTTTCTCTTTTTTAATATAGGCATTTAGCACTATAAATTTCCCTGAGTATTATTTTTAGTACATCTTATAATTTTGGTATGGTGTACTTTTTTTCATTCATTTAAATTTTTTTTTGTAAATTTCATTTGTGAATTCTTATTTAACCCATTGGTTAAGAGTTTTATTAATTTTTTGAATTTTTAAGTTTTTCTTTTGTTATTGCTTTCTAGCTTCATTTTATTGTGGTCAGAGAAGTTACTTTGTACAATTTAAATATTTTAAAATTTATTGAGAATTGTTTTATGGCCTAACATGTTGTCTGTACTGGAAAATATTCCATGTACACTTGTAAAGACTGTGCATTCTGCTCTTGCTGATGAAGTATTTTTATATGACTATTATCTCTTGTTGTTCAAACCCCCTATGTCAGGGGTGTCAAACCCATTTTCACTGGGGGCCACATAAGCCTCGCAGTTGCCTTCAAAGGGCTGAATGTAATTTTAGGACTGTGTAAATGTAACTATTCCTTAACAGTTAAGTGAGAGCTTGGCGCTGCCACTGGGCAGAAACAAGGTGCCAGGCTAGATAAAACAGGGTGGAGGGCCAGATTCAGCCCTTGGGCCTTGTGTTTGCCACCTGTGCCCTATGCTTTTACTAATCTTCTAATTGTTCCATCCATAATTCAAAGTAGGACATTGAGTTGCCATTTATCATTTTAGAACTGCCTATTTTTCCCTTTGTGTGTTTGCTTTGTATTTTTAGGGCTCTATTTTTATGTACATCTATGTTTATAATTACTATATCTTCTGGATAGAGTGATTCTTTTATTGTTATGTTATATTCTTTGTCTTTTAACAATTTTTACTTAAAAGTCCATTTTCTCTGATCTTAGTAGAGACACCCCTATTCTCTTTAGTGAGTATTTGCTCTATTATTCCATCCTTTCCCTTTCAACTTATTTGTTTCTTTGGATTTAAAGTGAGTCTCATATAGACAGAACATAATTAGATAATATTTTGATATCAATTATGCTACTCTGTTTTTTAAAGGGAGAGTTTAATCTACTTACTTTTAAAGTATTACTGATATGCAAGGACTCCTTTTATTTTGCTATTTATTTTCTATAATATCTTATGCAGCTATTTTATTCCTTTATTATTCAATTACTGGCATCTTTTGTGTGTAATTGACACCCCAAGCTTGGAGGGTATTGGTGGAACAGGAGAAAGTTAAAATGCCACAGAGCTCTCTTACTGGGTTTTAGTCACCTTCTTGTTGAAGTGTTTGCTTGGTTCCTATAAACTTTGACTGTTTTCTGAAGTTGGTAGTTTTGTAGGAGTTTCTTGGTGATTTTGCAAAGATATGGGCCATTAGGAATCCCCTACTCCACCATTTTTACTGATGTTACCCCCACTATATGTTATTATAATCAATATCTTATTCATTAGAATGAGCAAAACAGATCATAAGCAATCTCAGAGTGACTGACTTCTATCTGGGTGTGTACCATATTACACATTGTCACAGAGTGGTAGTCAAGATAGAGGAAACATCAAAAATCAAGTAACCTAACTGCTAGTGAAAGACTTTTTCCATTGTACTAAATTATCTTCATGGCCAGCAGAAAAAATTCTGAGTACAGGTCAATGTTGGAGAAATCATTCGTATTTTAATTTCAGCTTATTAGTAAATACATTTATTTCACAATGCCTTGATTTCTGGAGAGCTATCCCTGAGTAGCTAAAAGATATCTGACCACTTATCCTCATTCTAACAACAGATGTTACCATGCTGTAAGGCCACCTTCCATACTTGTTATGAAGTTGGTCTATTTGGTTTTATCTGTAGCAATATTCTCTTTGGCTCCTACTTTTTGCTCTGGATTATTGCTTTAATAAGGTATAGTATCCTTTTTTGCAGTGATACTAATAAGAATGCCTAGACATTTGTTTTGGGTTTGGACATTGTTTCCTGTTTTTTCCTCATGCATTATTCCAACTAGAGTTCTCCCTTCCAGAATCACTATTGCCTTATTATTTTTATGTTGGTGGAAATTCCATTTTGTTTACTTCCCCTTAGCCCAAGTAATTAAATAGTGTGCAAAATCAGTACCCAGAGATGATCAATGAAAATGTTTTATGTTGGTGTAAGGCTGTTGATTTGTCCAAGGTCTAGTTAGAAAAGTTGAATGGATAGCAGCAACTTTAGACATTCTGCCATTTTCCCCTATAAGTATGCTTGTACTTCCTAGACCAGGGTGTCAAACTCATTTTCACCGGGGGCCACATCAGCCTTGCGGTTGTCTTCAAAGGGCTGAGTGTAATTTTAGGAATGTATAAATGTAACTACTCCTTAAGTAGGGGGCAAGGAGCTCGGTGCTGCCACTGGGTACAAACAAGGTGCCGGGCTGGATAAAACAAGGCGGAGGGCCACATTTGACTTGTGGGCCTTGTGTTTGCCAACTGTGATACAGAAAAAAATTGGTTCTTTTTAATATGGTGGGAATTTGGACAAGGTGACCTTAAAAATGTGTTCTAACTTAAATAAATATTTTTTGTATTGAATAGTAGTGAAAGTTAGTTTTTGTTTGTTTGTTTGTTTGTTTGTTTTGTTTGTTTTTACGAAAAACTCCCATGGGCCTTGTGTTTGCTACCTGTGTGACCTAGACCACATGTCCTGACATTTAGTTTAAAAAATTTTGGTACCTATGGATTACTTTGGTGAATGAATCAGATGGGACTTTCAGTGTCAGTTTATTTCTCTCATTGGGCTTTGATGAGAGCTAATGTTTATTGTGCTCTTCCTTGTTACTGATTTTTTGATTTATTGTGAAATTTGGTTAAGAGCATTTGAATTAGCCTTAATGGAAGAAGATAAATTGGATATAGCCTCTGATGGGTGTGTGCATGAAAGAGAGGGAAGGAGGGAGGGAGAGAGAGAGAGATTGAGAAATTTCATTTTCTTGGTGTCATTAATGAGGAACTGGTTTGATTTTTTTAATGAAAAAGTAATAGCAAAAAAATAAAAGAGAAATGAAGTCTCAGGTAGTCATTAATAGGAACTTAGAGTTTAAGTATAGAAATTATGCAAATATTTGCTGTGAAGGTTGATGAAAAAACTCACAGAATGTTCCATTTTGTTATTAATGTGGCTGGTGACATTCCTTTCTTGTAATTCATTTGAATTCCTTGTAACTCTGGATGTAGCTTCCTGGCCTCTTGTTACTCCTGCTATCCATGGAAGAAGACAAATGGGTATCAGCAATAGCACTGTTTTCTGTGCTTTCAGCCAAAGGGCTGAAGAGTTGATAGAGTGATCTTCTACACTGTGGCACTTTGCCTGAGGCTAGTTAAAGGCAAATTTAATAGTTATATTAACAATAAAAATAATAACTGTTAGTTATAAGACATACCAGGTGACAGTTACATTTTATACATTATTTCTAAATCTTGCAATATTGAATGTTTATTTTCTATTTATAAATGAGGAAACTAAGGAACAGAGAGGGCAGATAACTTTCCACAGCTTACACAGTAAACTGTTCAAGCCCAGGTCTCCCTGAATGCAAAGCACTCTCTCTTTCTACTATACTTCAGTGTTTTTGTAAGGATTCTAGTTTGTTATTGGTACCATATTTGCTTCCTTTTCTCTTCCTTGTCTTCATATAGATATCATTTGATTATCTGCTGTGTCAGGCACTGTGCTTGCTACATAGTATCATTAATGTTCGCAGTAACCTTGTAAGGCAAATACTAGTATTCTTATTTTATAGATGAGATGATTTTCCATTATTCTCTACCACCTCTCCTTGCTCTATTTGAGAGTTGCTTCTTGTCTTTGGGCTAGGTACTTTCAAGGTATGCTTTGGCTCTTCCTTCCCCATCATCATAACTTCTGAGACCCAGGTTTCAGGTGGCTGAATCATCTTGTTTCTACATGCTTCATGGGTGCTTGTGATTTCCTGTGCTACCTTTCTGACTTGTTAGCACTCCCTTAAGAACCCATGGGCTTACTTCTCACTATAAAAATGACTTCCCCAAGGCTTGATATTCCTCAGCTGTGACAGAAATTCACTGCATGTGTAACGTTTACCTAGGCTCAGATCAAATCACCTCCATGGGACTTGTGGATGGAGGAAAGGGTCTTAATCCGCTCAGGCTGCTATAACAAATTGTCATAGACTGGGTGGCTTAAACAACAAATATTTATTTCTCATAATTCTGAAGGCTCAGAAGTCCAATCAAGGTGCTGACATGGTCAGATTCTGGTGAGATCTCTTTTTCTAGCTTGTAGATGGCTGTCTTCTTACTATATCTTTGAATGGAAGAAGGAAGAAGACTAAGCAAGGTCTCCGGTGTGTCCTCTTAGAAGGGCACCACTAATCTCATCATGGGGCCTACCCTCGTTGAGTCACCTACTAATACCATCACATTGGGGGTTAGGGCTTCAACATGTGAATTCTGGGAAGACATAAACATTAGTTCATAACACAGAGGTAGTACAATTAAATATTGCAGATGTATATGCTGCTGGCTGTGCTGTGAGCAATAAAGCCCCCGGCTTCTGTCACAGGGGTCATCATCTGTCAATATTCATGATGCAGTATGTCTTATCTTTTTAAGTTCCAAGTAGGGTAAAATACCAGATCCTTTACAGTTATTGACAACCACTCCACCTAAGGTTTTACAGTCTAGTTTATGGCAACAGGATTTATTCCTAGCCCTGTGAGAGTGTAGGCGGCTGTTCCATCTAATCCCATCCTGTGGTTCTTTCCCTACTCTTGGCTGATTTCCTCACATGCATGTTCTGATCAGTACTCTGTTGAATACTCTAGGGGGAAAGTCTGTCAAGCTCCAGGGTTGGCTGTGCTGGTATTTCCTCTCTGACCATCTGTCCTGAAAACTCTAGCCCATAGGTGAGTGCCGTACTACTCCTTAACTAGGGGCAAGGAGCTCAGCATTGTCCTAGTTCCTTGATCTGTGAAATATGCCATTGGTATTTGAATAAGGATTGCTTTGAATCTATAGATTGCTTTGGGTAGTATGGACATTTTAATTATGTTGATTCTTCCAATCCATGAACAGGGTATATGCTTCCATTTGTTTGTTTGTTCCTCAATTTCTTTTGTCAGTATTCTACAGTTTTCCCAGGACAGGTCTTTTATATCCTTGGTTAAATTTATTCTGGGTACTTTTGTTGGTTGTTGCTAGAGCAAATGGGGTTATTTGCTTAGTTTCTCTTTCTGATAGTTCATTGTTGGTGTACAAAAATGTCATCAATTTCTGAATATTGATTTTGTATCCTACTATTTTGCCAAATTCACTTATTAGTTAGAGTATTTTTGTTGTTGTTGTTGGAGCCTATTGGGTTTTCTATGTACACTATCATGTAGTCTGCAAATAATGACAGTTTTGCTTTCCCCTTTCCATTTGGATGCCTTTAATTTCTTTTTCCAGTCAAATCACTGTGGCAAAGACCTCCAGTGCTATGTTGAATAAAAGTGGTGAAAGCAGACAGACGTGTCTTGTTCCCAATCTTAAGGGAAGTGCTTTAGTTTTTGCCCATTAAGTATGACATTGGCAGTAGGTTTTGCATATATGGTCTTTATTATGTTGAGGTATACTCTATTCCCACTTTGCTGAGTGTTTTTATCATAAATTGGTGCTGGATTTTATCAAATGCTCTTTCTACAACTATTTATATGATCATGTGATTTTTGTCTTTCATTTTGTTTATGTGATGTATCACATTTAATGATTTGCAAATGTAACATCCCTACATTCCTAGAATAAATCCCACTTAATCATGGTGTATGAACTTTTTAATGTATTGTTATATCCTATTTAGTATTTACTTGAGAATTGTAGCATCTATGTGCATCAGATATATTGGCCTGAAATTTTCTTTCTTTGTTGTGTCTTTCCCTGGTTTGTGATTTAGGATATTTCTGGCCTCATAAAAAGTTTGGGAGTCTTCCCTCTTCTTGAATTTTTTGGGATAGTTTGAGACGGATAGGTGTTAGTTCTTTGGATATTTGGTAAAATTCAGCTGTGAAGCCATCTGGTCCAGGGCTTTTGTGTGTCAATATTTTTTTTGATTACTGCTTCAATTTTGCTGTTGTTATTGGTCTATTCAGGTTTTCAGGTTCTTCCTGATTCAGTTTTGGAAGATTGTGTTTCTAGAAATTTGTCCATTTCACCCAGGTTGTCCAATTTCTTGGCATATAATCGTAGTAATTTGTTACAATCCTTTGTATTTCTGTGGTATCAGTTGTAACTGCTCCTCTTTCATTTCTGATATCATTTATTTGGATCCTCTCTCTATTTTTATTGATGAGTCTGGTTAACAGTTTGTCAATTTTGTTATATTTCCCAAGAACCAGCTGTTGGATGCATTGATTCTTTGAATTGTTTTTTTGTTTGTTTGTTTGTTTGTTTTTTAGTTTCTGTGTGATTAATTCGCTCTGATCTTGATTATTTCCTTCTGCTTGTTCTGGGCTTTTTTTGTTGTTCCTCTAGTTCTTTTAGCTATAGAATTAGGTTGTTTATGTGAGTTTTTTTCTATCTTCTTTAGGTAGGCCTGTATTGCTATGAGCCTCCCTCTCAGGACTGCCTTCGCTGTGTCCCATAGGTTTTAGGTTGTTGTGTATGCATTTTCATTTGTTTTCAGGTGGTTTTTATTTTCTCCTTGATTTCATTGTTAACCCATTCATTATTTAATAACATGATATTCAACCTCCATGTATTTGAATGTTTTTAAGTTTTTTTCTTGAGTTTGGTTTCTAGTTTTAAGCTATTGTGACCCAAGAAGATCCTTGATATGATTTCAATTTTCTTGAATTTGTCAAGGCTTGTTTTGTGTCTTACTGTGTGGTTTATCATTGAGAATGAGACATATGCATTTGAGAAGAATGTGTATTTTGAATTTTTTGTGGTGAAATATTTTATAAATATCAATTAAGTCCATTTAATCTAAATGTCATTTAATTCTGTAATGTTCTTGTTCATTTTTTGTTTGGAAAATGTATCCATTGTTAACAGTGGGGTGTTAAAATCCTCTACAATGACCGTATTGCTGTTTGTCTGTTTCTTAAAGTCTTCCAACACTTCATACACACACACACACACACACACACACACACACACACACACACTCTCTTATGTTGGGTGCATATATGTTTGCAAGGGTTATATCCTGCTGTTGGACTGTTCCTTTAAGTATTATGTAGTGACCTTCTTTGCCTCTTGTTATGGCCTTTGCTTTGAAGTTTATTCTTTTTGGTATAAATATTGCTACCCCAGCTTGTTTTTATGTCCATTTGCATAGAATATTTTTCCCATCCCTTCACTTTCAGCCTGTGTATATCTTTTATTCTGAGGTGGGTCTCTTATAGACAGTGTATATATGGGTCATATTTTCTTATCCATTCAGCGGACTTGTGTCTTTTGATTGGAGCCTTTAATGGATTTGCATTTAAGGTTATTATTGATAGGTACTTATTCATTGCCACTTTTCCCTTTGTACCTGTGTCCCCACCCCCCTCTTTCTCACTCTCTTCTTTTTCTTAAAGCAGTACCTTCAGCATTCTTGCAATGCTGGTTTGGTGAAGATGTATTCTTGTAGTCTTCTTTTGTCTGGGAAGCACTTATTTCACCTTCCATTTTAAATGAGAGCCTTGATGTATGGAGTAGTCTTGGTTGCAGGTCCTTGCTTTTCATAACTTGGAATATTTCATGCCAATCCCTCTGGCTTTTAGCATTTCTGTTGAGAAATCAGCTGATATCCTTTTTGCAGCTCCCTTGTATGTTACTAGCTGTTTCTCCCTTGCTGCCTTTAAGATTCTCTCTTTGTCTTTAAATTTTGCCATTTTCATTGTAATGTGTCTTGGTGTGGGCCTCTTTTGGGTTCCCCTTGATTGAGACCCTCTGTGCTTCTTGGACTTGCATGACTTTTCCCCTCACCTGGTTCAGGAAGTTTTCTGTCATTATTTTTTTCAAACAGGTTTTCTATCCCTTACTCCTTTCCTTCTCCTGGTATCCCTGTCATGCAACTATTATTACATTTAATGTTTTCCCAAAGCTACCTTAAACTATCCTCTTTATTTTTAAATATTTTTTCATATTTTTTTGCTCTGACTGGGTGTTCTTGTCTACTTTGTCTTCCAACTCACTGTTTCAATCCTCTGATTTTTCTAGCCTGCTTTTAATTCCTTCTAGTGAGTTCTTCATTTCAGATATTATATTCTTCATTTCCAACTGGTTCTTATTCAAGGTTTCTGTCTCTTTCATGCTGATGTAGGTCCCACAGAGTTCTCTGTAGTTCTCACTGAGGCCCTTGAGCTCCTCATAACCATTACTTTGAGTTCTATGTATGATCAATTGTTTTCCTCTATTTCACTTAGCCATTTTTCTGAAGATTTCTTATTTTCTTTAATAGTGGCATAATTTGTTTGTCTCCCCATTTTATTTGTCTTTGTGTTTGTTTCTATGTATTTTCTTTGCTTTGACTTTTGAGTCAAAAGTGACTTTTGAGATTGATTTGCTTTGACTTTCTCTCTTGTGGAGTAGGCTTGTGTGTTAGGAGTCCTGTGGGACCCAGTGGTACAGACTCCTTAATCTCCTGATCTGGATGTTCTAGGGATGACCTCTTTGTGGGTTATGTGGACTCTCCTGTTGTATTTAGGTCCTGATTGTTATTGGCCCATTTGTTAGTGGGAACTCTCCTCCATCTGGCTAAGAGTCTCAACCCCAACCACATGTTGTAAGCTCTTGTATAGGTGGTGGAAAAAACAAAGGAAAAAGTGCACAAAAGCAACACCAAAATAAGCAACTCTCCCTGATCACCTCAACTATATCAACAACAAGAAAAAAAAGAATAATAAAAACAGAAAGAGAAATGGAATAGTAGAGAAAGGGGAAAGGAAAAAGAATATGAGAAGACCAAAGGAAAGAAATATGATTAAGAGAGGAGGAAGGGGAGGAGAACTTCTACTCATAATGAATTGAAAGGAGAAAATGAGGAAAAGGAACCCAGAAAAGGCAACATAGGATAAAAGTAGAGAAGAAGGGAACAGTGGAGTAATCAAAGATAGGAGTAGAATAGGATATATGGAAGAAAAATTAGAGCACTGAAAATAAAAGAAATTAAAAAAATAGATAAAGAAAAAGGCTATGTAAAAGAAAAAACATAGATAAGATAATGAAAAAAAAAGAAGCAAGTGGATTTGTCTCAGAACAGCTTACCTGTTGCCTTCTGAGTTCTCCCTTTGGATACCATTCTGATGTCTGAGTCTGGTGTAAGCCAATGTCAGACACTGTCCAAGTCTGGTTTTTGGCCACCTTTTCAAAGCTACAGGTAATCCACAATTTGTGGCTGGTTTCTCTGGGCTTGGCTGTTCCAAGGTTGAGCCAAGATGCTCTGTAATGCTGGGTTTTATCAACACACATTCCAGGGATGTGTCAGCAAATGTCCCAAATCACCACAGAATCTATCTGTGTCTGTCTCTGCCTGCTGGCCTGCTGTCAATCTTAGACTAGTCATAGATCTATTTCTGAGAGGGCTTCTGGTGGAAACAGGGGGCTGTGATTCATGGATCTCTCATGGCAGATGTCTTTCAGAATTCAAGGAAGGTGGTGGGTGTGTTTCTATCTCTCCAGAGCCACTAGTCTTAGTCCATCTGGGATTATTTCTGTTTTTGGCAGGGTGGTGCCTGTACTAGGATTCTAGAGCCCAGATTTTTGTCTGCTGGATGCTGGGAGGGTGTTTCTGTGGCTGTCCCAGAACGGGGGAGTACTGATCTGTTTCCCATGATAGTGTGTGGATTGGCTGTACCCTATAGCCAATCTCTGAAGACCCCTGCATCTATTTATGTTGTTGTCTCCTCAGGAAGTGTTAAGATGCAGGATAGGAGAAAAGAAAGAAAAAAACAAACAGAACACCAAGACAGAGTAAAACTGAAAAAAAGAACAAAAAGAGTTGCTGAATGGAGAAAACAGGATTTCAGAGGCTGTGGCAAGGGGAATTCCAGGTGGGGGTAGTGGTATCCCACTGGGTGGGATAATTGATTTTCCTCTGGGAGGGGTTTGGTCTTTTTAAGAGGGATGGCTTCTGTGAAGCCCAGGTATATCCAGGCCCCTGAAATACCATATCTGATCTCCCAAGACTCTCTTAGTGCCTCCTACTTGAGACTCTCCTCGTGTGACTCCAGAGACAACCAGCCACCCTCCCTTCGCTGGGTAGCTGCAAGGTGAGTAGCCACAAACACAAAACCTGTGCTTTGTCCCTTTAAGGGAAAAAAAGTGGTGAGTTCATCTCCAGTGGTTCTCATCTTTCCACAGAGCAGAGAGCCTCCATGGTATAGACTCCTTATCTGCTGATCTGGATGCTCTAGGATGTCCTCTTTGTGGCTTATGTGGACTCTCCTGTTGTATTTGGGTACTGATTGTTATTGGCCCATTCATTGGTGGGAACTTCCCCCATCTGGCTAAAGGGCTCAACCCTTTATCCACCTGCCGTATCCACCTCTGCCTTGAGAGGGCTTCTAGTGTAGGTTGGATCCTCAGTCAAGGAATGTACAGGAGGCCACCTATGGATGCTTCTCTCTCACACACATGCCTCTCTCCTTTTCTCCCAAATCAGTTGATTATATTCTGTGTACATCCTTTTCTTTCAAATCTCATATCATCCTGATAGGGTAGAGGAAGGAAGGGAAGAGTCCAGCAGCAATACTAGCACACGGCATATCCAGTGGCGGGACACTCTTGACCTCCCTCCAGTGAGTCTCAGCCTCAGACCCCCACCACTGTGCTCCCACTTTGGCCTCGGCAGCCAGTATAGCCCTGGTCTCCTCTTTCTGACCCCAGTGCTGATGATCTGTAGCCTCCTCAGTCAGACTCTGCCCCATTTGAAGTTCCAGTAGTGCCCAGGGCTGAGGAGGTGACAGCCCACTTCCCAGCAAGTATCACAGTCCCTGGACCCTGGCTCCTGGTAGCAGCAGAGTAGACAGCTTTGCTTGGAATGGAGGTCACAGAGACAGAGCTGGCCACTGAGTTGCGGCCATTCCAGCAGCTTCTTCCTGAGGAGGAAATTGTACATTCCACAAAATGGCTCCTGCTTCAAATCTGTGCAGTCAGACATGCTGGGCTGGGCTGTGGTGGTGGCAACAGCTCTTCCAGGAGAGCCCCAGCTGCCCACACCCAAGTTCCCTGCAGGCAGATAGGCATTCAAACACTCACACACATACCTGCATACTCATCTGTGGCACATTCACAGTCAGCTGGATTTTCAAGTTGATTGCTCTGTGGTTTAGCTGCAAAATTAGTCTGGAACTGGAAGCAAGTGGACGGAGCTCCCAACTACTCTGCAGCCATCTTGGAACCCTCTAGGAAAAAATTTTATGAAATTTTCTAATAGGGAGAGAAGACAATTAGAAGTTTCTCAAGAGGATACAAAGGAAACCCATAGAGAAGCAGTTTATTTCCAGTTAAAAATCAAAGGGTACTGCATGGTGCCACAAAATTAATATTTCTTTTAAACCTTAATCTATTATTATATTTTTGGCTTCTTTTTAAAAGAACATGTAATTTAATAGATATCACTATATTTATATGAAGTTGTGTTTTGTAGGAAAAAGCATGTTCATATCTGGACATAGGTACTAGATGCTTGAAGTCTCAGGTAACCATATTTAAGACCAGAATATAATTATGAGATTTATAGGACTCAATTGGAGTTCTCTCTAAATATAGTTGATTACAAACCCCTGTCAAAAAATGTATGCATCCCAATATATATGTCTTTACAAAATATCACATAGAAAACTGATTTATTGTGAGTATGTATTGTGTATTGTGAGTATTGTGAATATTATAAAACATATAGAAATGGAAATGAGAATAGGTTATATATGTAAACATTTTAATATTCTCTTCCCAAACCACAATGGATTCATTGTTATTGGTATTCATGGGGTACCTGCAAACTACTATTGATACCACTGCTCTTTACTGTTTATTCTCAAACTTGGGTTGACCATTAGAATGACCTTGGAATATTCAAAAGGCAGTTGGTTTCTTGTGCCCTAACCCAGGTCTATTGAATTAGAATCTCCATGGTTGGAATTTGTGAAACTATACCTTGAAAAAGTCACTTCAGGGAATTGTGATATGCAGTCAAGCTGGGGAAATGTTGATTCAACAGTAGAGGTCACCTAGTGGATTCTCTAGGACCATGATTCTCAACCTTGGCTGTACAATGGAACTACCTTGGAAACTTTAAAAATATGGATGTTTGGGCCCAATCCCTGGAGATTTAAATTTTGTCTGGGGTATGGCATGAGTATTGGGATTAAAGCTCCCCAGGTGAATCTAATGTTCAGCCAAGGCTGGAACCATTACTGAGGTGGAGAGAATAAAACACGTCCTGAGAAGCTGTATTAGGATTAGTTTAGTTACTAGTTGCATGAACCTAAGCTAGTTTAAGCAAAAAGAAATTTATTGGTTTACCTAAAATGTAATGGGATTGTCTTATTTCAGACATACGTGGATTTAGGGGCTTAAACAATGGGATCAAGGATATTGCTCTTTTTATGTCTCTTGACTTTCCTTTCTTCTATATGGTTACATTCTTGGGTAAACTTTCTCCATATGGCTGGAAACATTGTCACAACAACTCTAGGTTTATATGATCCTTACAGCTTGCAGTCCTTGAAAAAGAAAAAAATGTTTACATTTGTAGTTTATATATTACCCTTAGGGGAGACTATGATTGTTCTAGTTTGCTTCAGGCATCTATCTGAACTAATCACAGTTGCCAGATAGATAGTCTGGAGGGTGGGAATTATGATTGTCTCATTTAAAGCTCATGGAATGAGTTTCTCATAGGAAGAGAGGTTTGGTTATAAGAAGGAAGGGAAAGTGTGTAGGAGACCATTCTGTGTGGTGTGGGCCCAGCTCCCACTTGGAGGTGCACAGGACCCACGCCTATGGATAGGTTCTCCCATGGGGAATCAGGCCTGTAATGTGCCTAGGCTGCTTTGAGTCTTGCTTTTTGCTAAAAACTCCCTCACCCTGATTTGTAGCAGACATTTACTGCAAAGTAACTTCCTAAAATCCATGCTAAACTTTTCAAGGATGAGTGTAACCAGTTCAACCACTTTTGCCTTTTCATTTGCAAATATCCCTCTTCTGTGATGTGATTAGCAGCATTGGCTCCTTTGTTTTCTGTAAAAGGTAACCACCTACAGCGAACCTGTGCATAGTAAATGAGGATCATCATGTAATGGGCAGAGAAAACCAATAAAGGCCTGTTATGGCAGAGGTTGCAGCTTTTGCTCCCCTTGAGAGAAAAGCCATGCTGTCCCTTTTCCTCCACCAGACTTGGTAGTCCATGTGAATGTCTCATTTCATCCATAATGACGCAGACACTGCAGGCCGGTGTCTGCATCAAAAGGAATATTATGCTCGGCAGATGATATCACAGTCCACTACTGAAGTGTCTATGTGTTGTGACCATTCAAGACCTGACAGGTTCACAGTATTTGGGCAGATGGAAGAATATTCATGGAGCTGTTGGGATGTCTGACATGCTTTTATTGCGTAATCCACGCATGCTGGAAGCTGTGTGTCCCCCTGCATGTCTCTGTGTGACACACTGCATGTCACCTGTCTCCTTGCACCTGTCGTGGCACCCAGCAGGGAGCTCCTACCCCCTTAAATACTAAAAAGAAACAAAGCTGGCAGGGTGCCAACAGATCTTATGCAACAGAGCTTCATACTATGCATTCAAGCCCACTCAATCCTCTGGGAACAGCTTATCGGACCTAGTCTCAAGCTATGAGAACACTTCTTATCAGGCCAATTCTCAAGGTTGTGGAAAACTGCTTCCCTTAGTTGCCCAGACACCTGGGTGATGAAGCCAGAATGCCTCCCTTTACCCTACGGTCTCTCTAAGGATGAACACTGAATAAGGCTAGTCTTGCTTGAAATCAAGCTATAGATTCCTACATAAGTTAAAAAGTTTTTCTTTCCAATGGAAGTGTCAACTGAACCCTACTTCATGAATTGGCTAATTGTTTTTCCCTACTATGGACAATAACTGCTGAGATCTTGGGATTAACTGAATTCTTTTTGGCGAGAGAATGTGTTGTATGAAAATCTTTAAGATTTTCATCATGTGTCAGTCATTCAATTGTTTAACATTCAGTTGAAAAGAAATCCCTTTTTAGACTGTTGGTTTACAGACTGATAAGACATTGCTCTTGTTGTAATGAGCAAGATAGTGAACATTGTGGAGCTATTAAAATTCTGATATTGTCAGAGTTCTATGTGTGAGTCCAGCTCAGGGTTCTTCTCTGAGATACTGCAATACATTTACAGTTGAAGGCCTAGCCCTGAAAATCTGATTGTCACTTGAGAAAATCACTTTTAGAGTCAGCTTCTTCTGTAATTGGTTAACACTCTTCTTTCTCCATGGAATCAAGTAATAGAAAAATAAATGCAGAGTAAATAGAATTTCATGCTTGTGCATGTCACTGGCAAAATTATCTTTTGGTCATGGGGAACAGATGTTTTGTTTAGAGGAAAATTGTCTGGAAGGGAAACATTTTATTTTAATCTCCCTTCTCTTATTTATCCTATTTGAAATTCTGGTTTTAAAATGCTGATTCTTTGCAGAAAGATGTACTGGGAAGTAGGGGATTTGCACCTGTCCTAAGGATCAGATGAGCTATTTCAGAATTAACAAATGACTGATTTACTCCTCCTAGGTTATTTATATAAAATGAGAAGAGTGTATTAAAACCCAACTATTATCTGAAGCAGGAGTGTCAAACTCATTTTCACCGGGGACCACATCAGCCTCGAAGTTGCCTTCAAAGGGCCAAATGTAGAGCCCCTTGCCCCTAGTTAAGGAGTATTTACATTTATACAGTCCTAAAATTACATTCAGCCCTTTGAAGGCAACCATGAGGCTGATGTGGCCCCTGGTGAAATGAGTTCAACACCCCTGATCTAAAGTGTCTACTGATTTTATCTGTTGAGCAGAATAGCAAAGTAGGCAAAGATTGCCTAACAAATAAATCATCTCAATTCTGCTGTGTGTGTGTGTTTACCCCCACACATGTGTCCTCCTCAGCCTTTACTGTCTCACCCTATCACTCTTCCCACTATGTTGTATTAGTTTTCTATTGCTGCTATAACAAATTACCATAATACAAATTTATTATCTTACAATTATGGAGGTCAGAAGTCCACAAATCTAAAATGTGTTTCAGTGAGCTAAAAGTCAAGGGGTTAGCAGGGCTGAATTCTTTCCTGGATGATCTAGGGGAGAATCTGTTTCATTTCCTTTTCCAGCTTCTAGAGGCTATATTCCTTGGCTGTGGCTCCGTCTTCCAGCTTCAAAGCCAATCAAATCTTTCTCATGTGGCAACTCCCTGACATACTCTACTGCCTCAGTCTTCCCTTTTGACTATATTGGACCCATCCAGCTGATCCAAGATAATCTGTCTATTTTAAAGTAACTGGATTAGCGACATTAATTCCATCTGTAGCTTTAGTTCCCTTTGGCCATATAGCCTAATATGTTCTCAGATTCTGGAGTTTAGGATGTAGATATCTTTGCTGGGGGTGAGGCATATGATTCTGCTACCATACATGTTAAGTGCTCTAGGCTTTTATTATATTCATTGGCTGACCACAGTTCAACACTCATGTACCACTGTTATTTCCTAAATACCTTGGAGTGTAATGGACAGATAGTGTTACAGAGCTCCACCAGTGCTGTTCTGGAACAACTGTGGAGTTCAGTTGCCTGCCACCAAGAAGTATGACTCCCAGTGCAAGAGCTTGGTGAAAAAGGAAAGGGGTTATTTATTTAAAGGTTATACAGATTTAGAATAATAAATATAGATTTAGAAATTTAGAACAGATTTCTGCTGTTAAGTCCTACTTGCTTTAAAACACCCCAAAACACGTGGTTCTGCCTTCCTTTGCCAAACCAGGCCAATTTCAGAATACACCAGACTTACCATCTTTCAGAAAAGCAGAAGTCTGTGGCTCTGCATTCCCGGTCACAGTTCAGTTCAGCTCCATGCATCTCCCACTAATCTGTGGTTGGTTAGGCAGGTTCCCGTACAGCTCCATCAGCTCTGCCACCATCTTCTCCAGGCAGATTTCCCAGAGGGTCTCCTCTTTCTTATTCTAGCTCCTACTCCAATCCACATGACATCTCCTTATACACCAGACCTCATGACAGTCTGGGGCCCCTTCTCTACACCTCTTCAATTTGCATGACTGCTTCCTCCTTCTCTTTCAGCCTTCCCTTATTTTAAATGCTCAGCCCAGAACTTCCTGTGACTTCATATCCAGTCCCTCCTATGATGTGCTACTTTTGGTAGTTTCCCCACATCTTTTACATTCTTTTGGCTGCTATCTTTATCCAGTGCAAGAATGCTCAGTGATGTAGGGGCATGTGGCTCGAACCTCTCATGCAAGTGCTTTATAAGCTCCCCAGGCTGTCACAAGTCCTCAAATGCTCTCAAAGTCACATATTCCTTTTGCCCCCCCAGGTGGGAGCACAGTTTTTAATTTGCCATTGTCATGCAAAAGCCATATCATCCACTCTCCCTTTCCCCCAATTAAGGTTTGTGGGAAATATGCTCTGCTATTTTTGGAGACCCCAACTCTGTGCAATAGGAGACAGAAGGCCTGCCTTGGAGAATAGCCTCTGCACTTACGTGTGAGCTGTGTAACCTTGGACAAATCCTTTCATCTCTAGGAGCCTCAGCCTCCTCATCCATGCTCTTTTCCTCCTTCCTCTGTCAAAGCATACCTATTCTATAACCTTTCTAGCAGGCCTTAACTAGGAACTCAAGTTAATCTGGAGAACTAATTCAAGCTAAGGCATTAATAAGTGATAATGGTTTTATACATTACTACTCCCTTTCCTCCAACCCCCATACATATATACTCTCTCTAGTAGCACTTGTATTTTGTAAGGTGTACTTACCTGGGCAGAAATAATTTTATTAGGTGTTCAGTATAAGTAAATGGATTAGGCTACTGTCTACATTTTAAAGCTGGCTTTGTCCCTGAACATATAACAAGAATGTATCTATAGGATAACCAGAGGGTCTGATTTACTCAGGATATTTCCATTTTATGGCTATTGCCTTATTTTATAATCAAGTATTCTGATTTGGATGATAAATTATATATGGTAATTATATTTATTTGGCCCTTGTCAATGTCTTGAATGTATTGATAAAATTTCCCTCCTACCTTGGACTTTCAAAACCAAGGGGCATTTAAAAAATTACACTTTCTCCAGTAGGTAGCCTAGAATCTGCATACCATGGCTTCTGGGCAGCTATTTCTGATAGATTATATTCCATATTTCACATCTCAGCCATCACTATTTCTCTAAGTAATCCTTATAGACTTGTGTGATGAAATGAATTGTGTATAATTCCCCCTCTCCCCAATTCATATGTTGAAAACTTAATCCTCAACTTTATTGTATTTGGAGATAGGGCCTTTAAAGAGGTAATTAACATTAAATGAAGTCATGAGGATTGGGCCCTAATCCAATAGGATTAGTGTCATTATATGAAGAGGAAGAGGCATGAGGGATGTATTTGCACAGAAAAAAGATGTTGTGAGGACACAAATAAGACATCCATCTGCTAGCCAAGGTGAGAGACCCCAGGAGAAACCAAATCTGCCAGAACCTTGATGTTGGACTTGTAGTATCTGAAACTGTGAGAAATAAATTTATGTTGTTTAAGCCACCCAGTCTATGGAAATTTGTTATGGCAGCACTAGCAGACTAATATACCAATCCGTAAAAATCAATCAAGCAATCAATCTAGATCTGCTCCATAAAAAAGCAGTTAGAAATATTGTTAAAAAAGCAGTTTCTTGGGTGCTCTCCTAGACTTAATCAGAAACTCTCTGGTAGGGTTCAAGGAAGCTCTATGTTTTCCTCAGGTAATTCTTATACACGCTAAAGTTGAGAGCCACTGAAACAGAGACCTCAGGGTACTAAAAGGGGGCTTTTTCACATGTCTATATCACATCAAGTCTTTATTCTCTCTTCTAAGATTTTCCACCTGAGTGTTAGTAGAAGACAGGTATTGAATATCATAGTTATCTTTGGGATACATTAAGTTGACAATGAAAATTCTGGAAAGCCATGAGGCTATGGGGACTATATGTGTAAGATGAATGAAGGAAAAGAGGGGTATAATATTTTAGGGTGAAGTTAGTATCAAAACTAACCTAGAATTGGTCCTTTAAAATTGCCATTAGGAAAGCCATTAAAGCCAAATTCGACCATTGCCTACCTCTCCCTTTTTTCCTCCTCTGCAGCCAGTAAACAATACTTAATAATAATGTTTTTCCCCTTTCCTTGAGATTACTTAAGAAGCTTTAAGCCCTGGCTGGTGTGACTTAGTGGATTGAGTGCTGGCCTGTGAACCAAAGGGTCGCTGGTTTGATTCCTAGTTAGGGTACATACCTGGGTTGTGGGCCAGGTCCCTGGTGGGGGGCACGTGAGAGGCAACTGCACATTGATGTTTCTTTCCCTCTCTTTCTCCCTCCCTTCCCTTCTCTCAAAATAAATAAATAACATCTTTAAAAAAAACAAAAGAAAAATTATTAAAAAAACCCAGAAGCTTTGATTTTGAAGTCTTTGTCTCTTGACCATTTACTTCTGGTACAGATGCACTTAGTCCCTGGAGATTGAATCCCATCTCAATAGAGGCTCAATTGGGACAACTAAGAGACATGGATTCAATTGATAAATATCCCATTCTGGAAGGCTTGAGATGTTTATACCTCAGAAGTTAGCTGCAACCTTGATGTCAGATCTAGTGGAAATTAATATGAACTCCTGCCAATTCCATGGTCGCTGGAAGTCCAAAGCCTTCCCCTAGATCCATAAAAACAATCCACCCAACCAAGGTACTTCTAAGCAGTGTAGATTTTACTGAAATTTTATGAAGGTGTGGAGAATAACTTAAATTGCTGTAATGCAAATGACTTTAACATCTACAATAGGCATTATAGGTGGTTCTTAACTATCCATTAACTACCACTGCCCTGTGGAGTTTCACTAGCCTGTCAGGTGAACCCAGTTCTGGGTTAAGTGACTTTGCTTAGTAAAAAGAAAATCCAGTACTTAAATTTAGGTCTGAGTCTTTATATAATTTTCACTATACCACCTACCACATGCTTCTGAATCTGGAGTCTTGGAGCCAAAGTTCTACTAATAGTTTGTGTGCCCTTGGAAAAATCATGTTTACTCTCTGAGGTTCAGTTCCTCATCTATAAAACAGGAAGGCTGAATTAAATAGTTTGTAAAGGCCTTTTGACCTCAGATAATATGACATTCTGTGACCTCTCTGCTTGGCAAGTAAAATTGGAAGTTGTAGTATGCCTTGCTTAATTAAGGCAGGACCTCATTAAGATCTGGATTCTGGGTTTTTATTGTCCTGCTCCTGAAGTTGATGGTTTATGTGTTTGATTGATTGGTTGATTGATTGATTGATTTCTATAGTGGAGATTGACTAGGTTTTAGATAACTTCTGCTCTCAATAAATCCAACCTTGGCTAAGTAAGAGAGAACAGAGTAGAGGATACAGAGCGGTATCATATTTGTG
The DNA here is from genome assembly GCF_019186645.2 of Phyllostomus hastatus. Lineage (NCBI taxonomy): Eukaryota > Metazoa > Chordata > Mammalia > Chiroptera > Phyllostomidae > Phyllostomus > Phyllostomus hastatus. The sequence goes on along the minus strand of NW_025333984.1, from coordinate 12,633,894 downwards.
TCTGTTCAAGTCAGGTCAGTAAAACCTGGTGCCATAAATTATTGCAATTGAGGACCTGCATTCATTTTTCATGTTTGATAAAGCAGTTGTATATCTTTCTTTGAAACATTTTGGGGAAATCCAAGCCTAGGCATCAATATTAATTTTGATAGAACAATGATAGGATTCAGGGCATCCTGAGCAAAGACAGAGAAAAACAGGATGAACAAGGGAGAATTTATTTGTGCTTGGGTGGGAGCTCCACGTTGTATGAGCCTCTTTAGCATATCTATACTTGAAAGGTGAAGGTTATCTAGATATCTATGCATCTATAGGCAAGAAATTTAGTTCAAGTTCACAAGCTACAAAGATGCAACCTGTGTGGCAATTTGCTTTATCTTCAAATTAATAATAATGAATTTTGATAACTCTTTCCCTCCCTCCCTACCTCCTGAAATGCCTCCCTCCTGCAACCCCTCCCTCCTGCCACCCCTCCCTCTTTCTGTTTCCCTCTCTCTCCCTCCCTCTCCTTCTCTCCCTTTTTTCCTCTGTCATCATCTATCTCTATCTCATCATTTATGTCATCTATCTCTATAACCTATCATTGTCATCTAACATCTAGCTGTATCCTCCAGAAGTCTAAGGCAGTATCTCCAATGCTATATATACCCAAAATCCCTCTTTCTGTGTGTTCCTCTCAGGGCCAGTTCTTTCTCTGACTAGGGCACCATGGAGCAAGATGTGGGAAGGTCAGCTTGTGACATCTCCAGTGTCAACATCATGAGCTATGACTATTTTATATTTACTTTGCAAAAAGAGAAAAAGTCTCTAAAAGATGAATTTGACTTGACTGATAGGTTACATAGTATCACTACAGCTGGCCATGTCAGTAAAAACCACCAATGAACATTACCTATTGGTATCATAGCAATAGGCAAAAAGATCAGGTTAATTGCATGGACTTCTCATCACTTAGCCAGCTATATTAGTATCATGTGGATGTCGCAATATTGGGAATTGGAAGGACTCAGTTCTTCAAATGCTTCCCAGTTTTTAAAGCCTAGAAACAACTATGTATGTCTATGTCAGTCTCTGCACATCTGCCTGCTGTTTGTGTCACTTGCATATTCAAATGTTTTTGTTTTTACTGAATCCCAATGCCACTGTTTTTTTTGGGGGGGGGTTGTTTCTGGAGGTGACAGTCTCTTTAAAAAGTATTGCTTCTTCCTCTTTGATTCAGCATCCTGCTTGCAGCTGCCCTTCAGAGACCTTGACTCACTGGTTATGGCTGGAATCCACGTCCTGTCTCTCTCAGTTTTTGGTGCATGTTCTGAGCTTTGTTAGAGCCATTCTGCATTTGATTTATCTTCTGCTGGGATGGTGGCTCCATATTCAATCTGTGTGCCAAGTGATTCTGAGGCAGCTTTTCCAAACCAGATAATTTAATTTCTCCATTTTCTGAAAACAAAGAGCAAGCCACTTTATTAATTGGAAATGTGCTTATTTAGTGCTGTGTGGGAGCTGACATTATCTCTCTGAATGTTTAGGAAGCTCATCTCGTTCCTGAGATTTAATTCTCCTTAAAATCTCTCTGCAGCTCTTCTAGCCCCACCCCACACACATCCTAAGACATGGACACACATATGTACTTCCAACTTTTTAAGTTCTATCAGTTCTTTGAGGCTCAATTTAAGTCTCACCCTCTCCAGGGACTATTCCTCAGTTAGGGAACCTGCATCATGTTCTCCTATAGCACCTATTGTCTGCAACACACAATTTAACATTTGCTTAGTATACTTTCTGAGGGCTTATTCCATGTCTTATAATTATTCTCTTTGTGATTACTTTATTTATTCATGTATTCAACAAGCACTTATTGAGTACTTTCTATATTAGGACCTGTGCTAGGCACTGCAATTTCAATGATAATGGTTAAGACATGTTCCTTGCCTTCAAGAAGTACCCAGTCTAGTAGGGGAGATAAATAAACAAATTTAAAAATACAATAATGTATTTAGGTGCTATGATAAAGGTCAAAATACAGTACAGGAAAAAGCACAAAAGAAAGAGTAGGGGCCAGTTCTACTTGCAGGAAGCAGGAAAGCATAAAAGAGGTGATGATTTATTGAGTTTAATTTTAAAAGCTTAGTTTATATTGGCAGAAAAGAAGTATATTCCAAACAGCAAAAACATCACAGAAAAGTCATAGAGGCTTGAAAAAGTATGAAACATTAGACAAAATAAAAATGGTTTGGCATGATTAAAAGGCAGTTAGTTGGAGGTGGGTAGAGTATCTAGTAAGGGCTAGAACTGGAGATGTATTAGGGACCAGATTGTGGAAGGCCTTGTCAAGTTAAGGCCATTTAACTTTAGGCTGCAGTTAGTGGTGAGCCATTGTAGAAATTTGTTCACTGGAGTTACATAATCTGATTAGTGATGAAAAAAGATTACTTTGGTAGATGGCTTGGAGGCTGATTATGGTGTTGAGATAAGGAGGGACTGATGGAGCCAGTACCTGGGCAATAGGAATTGAGAGAAAGTACTGATTTTAGTTGCGTTAGGGAGTAAAAGTGATAGGACTTAGTGATCGATTGCATAAGAAAGGTCAGAGACAGGGAGAAGTCTAGAATGATTCTCAGGTTTCTGGTTTGGACCACTGGGTGAGAGTGGTAGTGCCACTCACAAAGACAGAAAAGACAGAGCAAGAAGAAAGCTCACTCCCTCATAGCTCTCCCCACCTCTTCACTGCAATCTCATGTGGGTCCACAGTCAGTGCTCAAAATTGGATGATATTTATTTAACTTTACTCTGTTAAGAGAGAGGAGAGGGTATTGTGTGTCTTTGTGATTTGTCTTAGCTTATTAAGATACTTCCTGTACTGGAAGGTATCTTAGCTTCATGGCCTCTATCACTGATACTTTATGGCCCTTCCTTCTATTGCTAGGATTTATTTGTGTATTTCTGTGGCTCTGGTGCAGGTTTTGGACTCACAACGTAGTTAGCTTTTCTAGTTAGTGCTACATCCTTCTGTCCCTGGTTCATACATATGATTTAATAATAGTAATCTCTCACATTTGAATTGTGAGTTGGAGTTCAGAAGGCATGTTCATATATATTTTATCTCTTCTGATCCTTGTTACTATAGTGTGAAGTAGGTAGTAAGGTAGCTTTAATTGTCCCTGCTTCATAGATAAAGTAATATGGGCTGTGGTGATGTGACCTGTCAAAGATCACAGATGTAGTAAGTGGCATAATTGCCTCCCCATCCACTGCTCTTTAATTGTGCAATCCTGATCCTTGCCTTGCTGTCTGATACCCATATGCTTCTAGACTCCTCATGTCTTGTCTGATTTCTCCCCTCTTCCATCTTCTGACCTCCAGTGCTGTGCCCCACACCCATTGTGACCTTCTGGTTTCAGTTACCTCCCTTACCTATACCTTACCCTGTATATCCACCCCTAGTTTGGGTTTCTTAGTCTGGGCATTTTACCTTGTCTGTGTAATCCTTGTACCCACAGTACTGGCAGGACTTGCAGATGATTTGTGCCACTAGAACTTTTCTTCTGAAGAACATAGAGGAACACCCACTTTCGGTCTGTTAGGAGACCACCTGACCTGAGGAAATGCTGGCCTTTGGACTATATTACTTGCAAAATACTTAATTTGTGAATAGAAACAGCGACAGAAGACATAATGAGCAAGGCAAATTTTATAACCTACAGCCTGGCTCCTCTCCATCACAGGTCTCATTTAAGGTTCTCAATGGGCTATGTTGCCTGAGTCTCACTCTCCCTGTAAGCTCATGAATCTCCTAACTCAAAAGTTTGGGCTGAGCATTTTGAACCAGTTTTTCATTTATGTGGTAGTAACAAACAGCTTTAAGGATCATATAAATTGTTGGTATCTTCTTCTCAACACTGAAATGGTTTAATGGGTGGCCCTGTGTGTATAAGTCTCTGTGGATCCATTGGGATCCAGGATTGCTTTAATGTCCTTAGCACTTCAGCGTTTTATAGTTAAGTGGCGAGTACTTATGAAACCCCAATTGCAGAACAGGGATATAAGCAGACTCCTTGCTCTTGAGCCTGCCATCTACTTGGAAAGAGAAGCCTTATGTTTTGTTCACCACAATGGAGCAGCACACAAAACAATTATAAATCCATGCTAGGAATGTTGCTACTTACAGAAGCTTCCTAAAAGAAGACATTTGAACTGGGTCTTAGAGAATGGGTAAGATTTGGATTGCAGAATGTTTGAGAGGCAATGTTAGTGCTGATATTCAGGGAGGGCAGAATGACATGATAGAAACCCCATATTTAATTCCTTTTTAAAGAATATTTCTCAGGTGACAAGTTTGGGCGGGGACCTGTTAAAGCAGGCTTTTTAAACAGTGCAAAATCCTGCACTCTAAGTTCCTCAAATGTAGAGTTTGGTTATTTTGGAACATGATTTTAGGGTCTAGTGTGGACTTAGTGCAGGAGATTCCTTTTTCAAGTCAAGTTTCTACTCCGGTAAAAACTGGGTTTGTGTTTTTGAGATAATTGTCATAAGAAGGCGGTGCTGCTAAAATACAGGCTAGAATAGGAAAGCTAAATTTGCACAGTTGTGAGATGCAATTTCTCTGTTCTTCTTTGGCAAAGCTGATGCCATGGCTTGGGAATCTTCTCAGAGTGACAGATCTGTGTGGGCTGAAGCCCCAGTTTGATCCTGAGGGGGCAGGAGATGGAATTTTTTTCTCTTCTCTGTTGCAGGCAACTGTATACTCTGGGAGCTATTGTTGGGAGTATGATGTATACCTTATTTCTCAGTTGAACATTATGGAGCAAATGACATCTGAAATATGTTTTTGCAAGTGGGGCACAGGGCAGGGTATGATGAACAGGTTAAATAATAATTTGTTGGATAGAACAGGTTTGTTGGAACTGTGGCCTGAAGAAATATTACATCCAATATCAAACCCAATTGCCTTACCTAGTGTTCCACTTTTTAAAAGATTTTTCTACATGTTAGGGTGGATTGAGGTAAGACATTCTATCTTTAAATTTGGAGGAGAGGATTATTAAGCAAAAGTGGGCTGATATAGTCGGCTCTTGGCCAGTTGTGAACTTAGCAAAATATGTCTAATTTTCCACTTTCCTATTGGTTTTCTCTCTTGCCTCTTGGCACTCTCCCCTGCAGAATGTAGAATTCTTCTCTGTTAAATCAATACTGAGACCTCAGCAGTAACTTTCAGAGAGAGGGGAGTATGCCTGGAATGCAGGGGTGGTGTCAGGACTGCCTCATCTAAAGGGCTCTGTCTCAAAAAGAGTAGGCAGCAGTCCAGGCATGATGTGCTAAGGATGTAGCAGATTCTTGTTCATGTTGGACCATTATCTATGCCCAAGGATAGGAAATGACTGAGAGACTCATTAGCAGGTACTTAGGCTCCTCCTGGCAACCCACCTGTTCTACTGAGTAGAAAGGATACAAATACATTAAGAAGGGATAGGAAAATAATATAACTTGAGATTAAGAAAAATATTCTCAAGGACTTGTTTAAGATGGATTCAATAAGGTAGAAATTAGTATCTACATGGTAAAAAATACTAATAGCTAACATTAATTGAGCCCTTATGATATGCCAAGCATTTTATATAAAGTTCTTATCTAATTCTCATGATAAGCCTATGAGTTTTACAATTCACATTTTACATACAGGTAAAATGAGGTAAAGTTACCCAAGATCATAGAGCTAGGAAGTGATTAAAGTAGGATTGATTCAGTGATATTTTAAAAAAATATTTTATTTATTTGTTTTGAGAGATGGGAAGGGAGGGAGAAAGAGAAGGAGAGAAATATCAATGTGTGCTTGCCTCTCACACACCCTCTACTGGGGACCTGGCCTGCAACCCAGGCATGTGCCCTGGCTGGGAATGGACCAGTGACCCTTTGGTTTGCAGGTGATCACTCAATCCACTGAGTCACACCAGCCAGGGAAAATTATATTTTTATTGTGGTAAAATGTGTAACATAAAATTTACCATCTTAACAAATTTGAAAAAGGATTTATTTTTCATGTAACTTTAAAAATTATCATTCACTGAAGCTGTCTTTTATGGTATATAACTTTGAGTTTTAGCACATATATAGATTCATGAAGCTACCACCACAGTGAGGATACAGAACAGTTCCACCTCCCCTGAAAACTCGCTTGTGTTCTTTCTTTGTAATATACTCTTTGCACACATCTAACCCTTGGAAAAAGCTGATAAATTTTCTATAACTATAGGTTTCTCTTTTCCAGGATTCATATACATGGAATCATATTCTATGTAACCTTTTGAGACTAGCTTCTTTTACTTAGCAAAGTTCTCTGGAGATTCATCCAAGTTGTTGCATGTTTATATATTTTTATTGTCAAGTAGTATTCTATTGTATGGTTGTACTAAAGTTTGGTTATCCATTCATCTGTTAATAAACATTTGGGCTGCTTCCAAGTTTTGGCAGTTATGAACAGAACCTTTATAAATATTCATATATAGGTTTTGGTGCTGGGTCATATGGTTAAGCATATGTTTAAGCTGTATGATTTTGCATTTCTGTAAAGTGGTAGATATATGAGAGTTGTAGTTTTACATTCTCACAAACTCTTGGTATTGTCAGTATCTTTTTTTTACTTTAGCTATGCTGTTAGGTATGTAGTGGTATCTCATTATGGTTTCAATTTGTATTTTCCTAATGACTAATGAAGTTGTATATCTTTCTTGTGTGTTTCTTTTTTTTCCCATTTTCATATTCTCTTTGGTGAAGTGCCTGGTCATCAAGTCTTTTGCACATTTTAAAATCTGATAATTTGTGTCTTTACTGTTGAACTTGAAAGTTCTTTATACCTTCTGAACATGTCTTTTGTGTAATATGTGATTTTACATATTTTCTTCTTGTTTGAAACTTGTCTTCTTTATTCTCTTTTTTAAAAGATTTCATTTATTTGTTTTTAGAGAGAGGGGCATGGGAGAGAGAAAGAAGGAGAGAAACATCAGTGTGTGGTTGTCTCTCAAGTGGCCCCCACTGGGGACCTGGCCTGCAACCTTGGCATGTGCCCTGATTAGGAATCGAACCAGCAACCCTTTGGTTCACAGCCCATACTCAATCCACTGAGCTACACCAGCCATGGCTTTATTCTCTTAATAGTGTCTTTTATAAATTTTTCTTTTACTTTAAATTTTATAAAGTGCACCTTTTCAATTTTTGTTTTACGGATCATGCTTTTGGTATCACATCTAAGAATATTTTATAATAATAGAAACCAGATAAGAGATTGCTTAGGGATAATGTACCTACATAATTCTAAAAAAAAAATAATTTAATGAAGCATATTTTTATATCATATAATTCATTCTCTTTTTAAAATATTTTATTCATTTCTTTAGACACAGGAGAAAGAGAAAGAAAGGGAGAGAAACATCAATGTGTGGTTGCTGCTCATGTGCCCCCAACTAGGGGCCTGGACTGCAACCCAGGCATGTGTCTCAATGGGAAATCAAACTGGCAACCCTTTGGTTTACAGGCCGGCATTCAATGCACTGAGCCACACCAGCCAGGGATAATTCATTCTTTTTTTTTAAAAGATTTTATTTATTTATTTTTAGAGAGGGAAGGGAGGGAGAAAGAGAGAGAGAGAGAAACATCGATGTGCAGTTGCTGGGGGTCATAGCCTGCAACCCAGGCATGTACCTTGACTGGGAATCAAACTTGTGACACTTTGGTTCGCAGCCCATGCTCAGTCCACTGAGCTACGCCAGCCAGAGCTTTAATTCATTCTTTTGAAGTGTACAATTCCATTATCAAAAAAGTAAATTTACCAAGTTCTCCAACCATCATTATGCTTTTGTTTTAGGATATGTTCATCACTCCATAAACATTTACTGTTAATCTCCATTGATTTCTAATTTTGCTCCAGAAAACATCTAGTCTATTTTCTATATAGTTTCTCCAGTACCATTTTTATCTAAGTTGTGGTGAAAAACACAACATAAAGCTTACCATCTTACCATTTTTTAAGTTTACAATTTAGTAGTATTAAATGTATTCACAGTGTTGTATGACCAATCTCCAGAACTTTTTCACCCTGCAAATCTGAAAGTCTATATCCATTAAACAACTCTTCATTTCCCCTCCCTCATCCCCTGCCAACCACTATTCTATTTTCTGTTTCTATGAATTTGAGTACTGTAGATATCTCATATAAGTGGAATAATACAGTATGTGGCTTTTTGTGACTGATTTACTTCACTTAGCATAATGTCCTCAAGGTTCAGTGTCCTGTGTTGTAGCATGTGTCAGAATTTCCTTCCTTTTTAAGGCTGAATAATACTCTATGTAGATACTGCATTTTGTTTTATCTATTTATCTGTTGATGGGTACTTTGATTGCATCTACCTGTTGACAACTGTGAATAATGCTGGTCTAAACATGAATGTACAAACATCTCTTTAAAACCTGCAGCACTACTTTTTGGGAAAAAAAACTATATTTTCCATTAAATATCATTGTTTGTCTTTATTAAAAATCAATTTACCATATGCATATGGATCTGATTGTAGACTATTTCCTTCCATTTATCTATATGTTTATTCTTTTGTCAATAACAGGCAATCATTTTTTTTAATTTTCTTTCTTTCTTTTTTATATATTTTTTTAAATTTTATTTTAATCATTGTTCAACTACAGTTTTCTCCCTTTTACTCCCAATCCAGCTCAGCCTCCCAACCTTCCCCACTTCCCTCCCATTACCACCGTCCCCCTAGTTTTTGTCCATGTGTCCTTTAAATTTGTTCCCGTGAACCCTTCCCATTGTCCCCTGAAATTCCCTCTTCTCTCCCCTGTGGTCAGCCTGTCCTCTATTTCAGTGTCTTTGGTTATATTTTGCTTGTTTCTTTGTTTTGTTGTTTAGGTTCCTGTTAAAGGTGAGATCTTATGGTATTTGTCTTTTACTGCCTGGCTTGTTTCGCTTAGCATAATGTTTTCCAGCTCCATCCAAGCTGTTGCAAAGGGTAGGAGCTCCTTCTTTCTTTCTGCTGCATAGAATTCCATTGTGTGAATGTACCATAGTTTTTTGATCCATTCATTTATTCATGGGCATCTTGGTTGCTTCTAGCTTCTAGCTATTGTAAATTGTGCTGCTATGAATATTGGGATGCATAGGTTCTTTTGGATTGGTGTTTTAGTATTCTTAGGATAGAGTCTCAGCAGTAGAATTGCTGGGTCAGAAGGCAGATCCATTTTTAGTTTTCTGAGGAAGTTTCATACTGCTTTCCATAGTGGTTGTACCAGTCTGCAGTCCCACCAACAGTGCACTAGGGTCCCCTTTTCTCCACAACCTCTCCAACACTCGTTGTTTGTTGCTTTGTTTATGATGGCCATTCTGACTGGTGTGAAGTGGTATCTCATTGTGGTTTTCATTTGCAACTCTCTGATAGCTAGCGATATTTAACATCGTTTCATGTGTCTTTGGATTTTCTGTATGTCCTCCTTGGAGAAGTGTCTGTTCAAGTCCTTTGCCCATTTTTTAATTGGATTCCTTGTCTTCTTAGAGTGCAGTTGTGTAAGTTCTTTATATATTTTGGAGCTTAAACCCTTGTCTGAGGTATCATTGGCAAATATGTTTTCCCATACATTTGGTTTTTTAATTATGATACTGTTTTCTTTAGCTGTGCAGAAGCTTTTAATTTTGATGAGATCCCATTTGTTTATTCTTTCCTTTATGTCCTTTGCTCTAGGGGACACGTCAGTAAAAAAGTTTCTGCGTGAAATATCTGAGATTTTCCTACCTACATTCTCCTCTAGGACTTTAATGGTGTCACGTTTTATATTCAAGTCTTTTATCCACCTTGAATTTATTTTTGCTTATAGTGTAAGTTGGTGCTCGAGTTTCATTTTTTTTGCATGTGACTGTCCAGTTCTCCCAACACCATTTTTTGAAGAAGCTATTTTTACTCCATTTTATGTTGCTGCCTCCTTTGTCAAATATTAATTGACCATAGAGACTTGGGTTTATTTCTGGGCTCTCTGTTCTGTTCCATTGGTCTATGTGCCTGTTTTTATGCTAGTACCAGGCTGCTTTGATTACAGTGGCCTTGTAGTATAGTTTAGTGTCAGGTATTGTGATCCCTCCTACTTTATTCTTCTTTCTCAAAATTACAGCAGCTATTCAGGGTCATTTATGGTTCCATATAAATTTTTGAAGTGTTTATTCTATGTCTGTGAAATATGCCATTGGTACTTTAATAGGAATTGCATTGAATGTGTAAATTGCTTTGAGTAGTACGGACATTTTGATGATATTAATTCTTCCAATCCATGAACATGGTATATGTTTCCATTTGTTTGTGTCTTCCTTGATTTCTTTCCTGAGTATTATGTAGTTTTCTAAATACAGATCATTTACCTCTTTGGTTAGGTTTATTCCTAGATATTCTATTTTTCTTTTTGCTATTTCAAATGGGATTTTTTCCTTGATCTCTCCTTCTGCTCTTTCATTGTTGGTATACAAAAATGCCTTTGATTTCTGGATATGGACTTTGTATCCCACTGTTTTGCCAAATTCACTTATTAGGTCAAGCAGTTTTTTTGTGAAGTCTATAGGATTTTCTATGTACACTATCATGTCATCTGCTAACAGTGACAGTTTTGTTTCCTCCTTTCCGATTTGGATGCCTTTTATTTCTTTTTTCTGTCTGATCACTGTGGCTAAAGCTTCCAGTACTATATTGAATACAAGTGGTGAAAGTGGACAGCCTTGTCTTGTTCCTGATCTTAGTGGAAAAGATTTTAATTTTTGCCCATTGAGAATGATGTTGGCTGTAGGTCTCTCATATATGGCCTTTAAAATGTTGAGGTATGGTACCTTTATTCCCACTTTGCCAAGTGTTTCCATCATAAATGGGTGCTGTACCTTATCAAATGCTTTTTCTGCATCTATTGATATGATCATGTGGTTTTTGTCTTTGCTTTTGTTTATGTGATGTATTGCATTTACTGATTTGCAAATATTGTACCATCCTTGCATCCCTGGAATGAATCCCACTTGGTCATGGTGTATGATCTTTTTAATGTATTGTTGGATGCAGTTTGCCAGTATTGTGTTGAGGATTTTAGCGTCAATGTTCATCAGTGATATTGGCCTGAAGTTTTCTTTCTTTGTTGTGTCTTTTTCTGGTTTTGGAATTAGGATGATGTTGGCCTCATAAAAAGAGTTTGGGCATCTCCCATCATTTTGGATTTTTTGGAATAGTCTGTGAAGGATAGGGGTTAGCTCTTCCTTAAATGTTTTGTAGAGTTCTCCTATGAAACCATCTGGCCCAGGGCTTTTGTTTTTGGGAGTTTTTTGACTACTGCTTCAATTTCTTTTGCTGTTATTGGTTTGTTCAGGCTTTCTGCTTCTTTTTCATTGAGTTTTGGAAGATTATATTTTTCTAGAAATTTGTCCATTTCACCTAGGTTTTCAAATTTCTTGGCATACAGTTCTTTGTAGTAATTTCTTACAATCCTTTCTGTTCCTGTGGTATCTGTTGTAATCTCTCCTCTTTCATTTCTGATTGTGTTTATTTGGGTCTTCTCTCTTTTTTTCTTGATGAGTCTGATTAAAGGCTTGTCAATTTTGTTTATCTTTTCAAAGAACCATCTCTTGGATTCATTGATCCTTAGACTTGTGCTTTTAGTCTCTATGTCATTTAATTCTGCTCCGATCTCGGTTATTTACTTCCTTCTGCTTGCTCTGGGCTGTCTTTGTTGTTGTTCCTCGAGTTCTTGTAGAGATAGGGTTAGGTTGTTTGTTTGGAACATTTCTAACTTTTTTAGGTGGGCCTGTATCGCTATGAACTTCGCTCTCAGGACTGCCTTGCCTGTGTCCCATAAGTTTTGGGTTGTTGTGAGTTCGTTTTCATTTGTTTCCAGAAACCTTTTGATTTCTTCCCTAATATTCTTGACCATTCATTGTTTAATAGCATGCTATTTAATCTCCATGATTTTGAGTGTTTTGGGATTTTTTCCTTCGGGTTTGTTTCTAGCTTCAGTCCCTTGTGGTTCAAGAAAATGCTTGGTATGATTTCAATTTTCTTGAAATTCTTGAGGCTTGTTTTGTGTCCTATCATGTGGTCAATCTTTGAAAATGTTCCGTGTACATTTGAAAAGAATGTGTGTTTAGCTTCTTTTGGATGGAAGGTTCTGTATATATCAGTAAAGTTCATTTCATCAAGGGTATTGTTCAATGCCACAATATATTTGTTGATATTTTGTTTGGAAGATCTGTCCATTTTTGATAGTGGGGTGTTAAAATCTCCCACTATAATTGTGTTGCTGTCCATATCTTTCTTGAAGTCCTCTAAGATTTTCTTTATGTATTTGGGTGCTCCTATGTTGGGTGCATATATATTTACAATATTTATGTCTTCTTGGTGGATTCTTCCCTTGAGTATTATGAAGTGACCTTCTGGGTCTCTCTTTATGCACCTTTTTTGGAAGTCTATTTTGTCTGATATGAGTATTGCTACCCCAGCTTTTTTTTTCCTGTCCATTTGCTTGGAAGATTTGTTTCCAGCCCTTCATTTTCAGCCTGTGCAGGTTTTTTATCCTGAGGTGGGTCTCTTGTAGGCAGCATATATGTGGGTCATTTTTTCTTATCCGTTCAGCTATGTCTTTTGATTGGAACATTTAATCCATTTATGTTTAAGGTTATTATTGATAGGTATGTATTCATTGTCTTTTATGTACGAGTGTTCCTCTCTCTCTCTCTCTCTTTTCCTTCCCTTCCTTAAATCAGTCCCTTTAGAATCTCTTGCAGAGCTGGTTTGGTGGAGGTGTATTCTTTTACACTTCTTTTGTCTGGGAAGCTTCTTATTTGGCTTTCTATCTTGATTGAGAGCCTTGCTGGATAAAGTAGCCTTGGTTGCAGACCTCTGGTTCACATTATTTGGAGTATTTCTTGCCATTCTCTTCTGGCTTGAAGTGTGTCCATTGAGAAGTCAGCTGTTAGCCTTATTGGGGCTCCCTTGTATGTTACTTCCTGTTTCTCCCTTGCTGCCTTTAGGATTTTCTCTTTGTCTTGAAATTTTGCCATTTTAATTATCATGTGTCTTGAGGTGGGCCTCTTTGGGTTCCTCTTGATTGGGAGTCTCTGTGTTTCTTGGATTTGTGTGACTTTTTCTCTCATCAAATTAGGGAAGTTTTCCTTCATTACTTTTTCAACTAGGTTTTTGATCTCTTGCTCTTCTTCTTCTCCTTCTGGTATCCCTATTATACACATATTATTACGTTTCATATTGTCTTGCATTTCTCTTAATCCCTCTTCATTCTTTCTGAGCCTCTTTTCCTTTTCTTGCCCTTTCTGGGTGTTGTTTTCTACTTTGTCCTCTGGCCTGCTAATCCAATCTTCTGCTTCATCAATCCTGCTTTTCATTCCTTCTACTGTGTTCCTCAATTCAGAAATGGCATTCTTCATTTCCTCTTGGCCCTTGTTGAGAGTTTCTATTTCCTTTTTCATGTTCATATAGTTTGCAGTGCGATTGTTGTAGCTTCCGTCTAGTTTCTGATAGCTCATTGTGAGTTCACTGAACTTCCTGATAATCATTGTTTTGAACTCACTATCTGATAGTTGAGTTGCCTGTATTTCATTTAGCATTTTTCCTGAGGCTTCCTTGTTTCCCTTCAATTGGGGATTGTTTCTTTGTTTTCTCATTGTTCATGGGTTTCTTCTTGTTAGCCTCTGTTTCTTAAATTGATCTGTTCTGGTTCCCTGTAATTATGGTGTGAACTTCTGTGGTAGAATTCTTGTGAGATTCAGTGGTGCTGTCTCCTTCATGTATCCTGGTGTTCACAACTTCCCCCTACTCTTTTTTTGTGATCAGTTGGAGGAGTAAGGCAAAATGGTTTAAGACAGCAAGACAGTATACTATGATATTTACATTAGCATCCAGTAGAGAAGAGATGGGTTATACTTTGGCTCCTGATAGTGTTAACTGTGATCCTCCACCCCACTATCCACGTTTTAAAAAGGATGGAAAGAAGGTAAGACTCTTATTGGGGATGAAAGGATTTTTAGTTGGATCTAGCAAGCTGTGAGGCTGTGGGAGGTCAGAATCTAAGGTAGGGTTGGAATAAAGTTTAGTAAATAGGAGTAGTGTGTAAAAGAATAAAGACAACCCCCACAATAGTATATTTCAGGAAATTGCAAAGTGGGATGAGATCAGGTAGGGGTGTTGAGTAGTATTTACAATTGTATGAACTAGGTTTTATTTACAGTAATAGTAGAGCAACAGTCTTCTGGCAGAATCGATGAGATCTAGATAACAAGAATAAGGAGTGTAGAACCTTGAGAGGTGTATTAATGGAACACAGATGAAGGATAGTAAATTATGAACACACTGTGACTGAGATACCAGGGGGAACCTATCAAATGACAGTATAACCAGCCAATCAAAGAAGATTATACAGAAAGAAAAAGAATACCATTTACAGTAACTTGCAAGATCAAAAAAAAAAAAGGAAAAAAAAAGCAGAAGATGGAGTGCAGGAGAGATAAATTTGGAGTGGAAGGAATAATACTAGGATGAATGGAAGTGAGACATAAGGGATTGAAAGATATAAAAATAATAAGAATTGGAAAATAAAATGTCACTTAAAACATAAGATAAAATCAATCAACCAACAACAGCCACCAAAACAAAACAAAACAAAACAAAACAACCTCTTGTTGGTTTCTAACTGGCCAGACCAGTTTTTCTGATCTTGCTGGCTTCTGCTGGCGGAGGGACATTTGAAATGCTTATCACTCTTTCCAGCCAAATCTCAGTAAGTCTCTCAGGTACTATCCCCGGGGCCAATCTGTCTTTCCCCTACAGGACCCACGGCGCTCCGAACATGGTCGCTCTCCGGAGATCACTGCTGCGTTCTCCCGGGCTCCGGGGTCCCCACAGGGTTCCAGCGCTATGATCTCAAGAAGTACCTGCAATGTTTTGGGATTCACTGTGCCATCTCTGAGGATCATGAAAGAGCGCGCCCATCCACCAAATTTTTGAGTTTCTAGCTCTAGGAATGCACTAAGTGCCCATGTCCCTTCTGGGTTCACAGCGCGAGAGTCAGGATTCCTGATGGGGCACACGCTTCCACAGTTTAGCACCGCAGGCTCTAAAAACCTGAGAACGCCTGTGCCCTTTCCTGGATCAGGGTTGCGATGTCTGGGTTTTCCACTGATCCACACTCCCACTGGGCTAGGGGTGTGGGCGCTCTTCCAGGCCGCCCCTAGTCATGCTGGCTGGAGGCACTCACTTCTCCCAGGGCTCTGGGTGGGTGTTCACCATCCCTGGGTCATTTTTTCCCCAGTCCAACTCTCCTCTCTGTGCCTTCAAGCAACAAAGTCTCCCCTGGTGTTGCCCAGGGCTCTGGGTGGGTGTTCACCATCCCTGGGTGATTTTTTCCCCAGTCCAACTGGCCTCCTTGTGCCTTCAAGCAACAAGGTCTCCCCTGGTGTTGCTCAACCCCCGTATTCTGGGGAGGGAGCAGCGACTCCCCTCTCCCGGGAGCCCTGAGGCAGATCCGGGAGCATCGGGCCTGGGGACTGCAACTCCCTTGGTCCCTGCGCTGATCCCTGGGTCCCTTTTGTCCTGAAGCAGTCTCCTTACCATCTGGTTTTTCAATGATCGCAATAATTTTTGATGTCCTGTTTTCAAAAATGTTTCGGTAACCTAGGCCACTTGCTCTGTTCCTCCACCAATCCGAGAGTTTCCCTCCTCTTCACAGAAGCCGAGAATCACGCTGCCTAAAGTCGCCATCTTTAATAACAGGCAATATTGATTACTGTAATTTCATAGTAAATTTTAAAATTAGGTGTGCGAGTCTTTCAAATTTTTTATTTTTTTCAAAATATTTTCAGCTACTCTATTGTTTTTTTGGTTTGTTAGTTTACCTTTCCACATAAGTTTTAGAATCAGCTTGTCTATATCTATCTACAAAAGTCCTGATGGGATTGAATTACAGTGATCACTTAGAGTAAAATTAACATCTAAACAGTATTGAGTCTTTGAAAATGTTGTTCCTCTATTTATTTAGATTCTTTGTTGATTTCTTTCATCAAAATTTTGTACTTTTCAGCATAGATATCCTATACATTTTTGTGGGATTTATACTTAAGGGTCTCATGTTTTGGAGCTGTTTTAAATGGTATCTTTTTTTTTTTTCAAATTTCAGTTTCCTAATGTAGTTGGTACATTGCAAGCACTCAATAAATATTTTTTATAGTGAGGAATGATGAGCTATATTAGAAGTTATATACTCATTTGGCTGGTGGAAGGATAAATAATCACTATCTGGAGGGAAGCTTGGGAATATGAATGAACAACATAAAAATACAAGAATTTTTTCTAGTGATGTAATTAAAGGTACAGAATTACATGAGTTTTTAAAAATAAAGGTGTCTTTTATTTAAAGGTTTTATTTATTTATTTATTTATTTTTAGAGAGAGGGGAAGGAAAGGAGAAAGAGTGGGAGAGAAACATCAGTGTGTAGTTACCTCTGGTGTGCCCCCAACTGGGGACCTGGCCCACAACCCAGGCATGTGCCCTGTCTGGGAATTGAACTGGCAATTCTTTGGTTCACAGTCTCATGCTCAATCCACTGAACTACACCAGCCAGGGTTACATCAGTAATTTTTATGTGCAGCAATAAATTGCATTGCATCCAATATTGTGGAATATTGTACAGTCATTAAAATACCTGTTTTGATGAATAATATTTAATGGATAAACAAGACATAAGCACACCCCTATGTTCATTGCAGTGTCATTTATAATAGCCAAGATTTGGAAGACACCCAAGTGTCCATCAGTGCATGAGTGGGCAAAACAGCTATGGAACATTTGCACATTGGAATATTACTCAGCTGTAAAAAGGAAGGAAATTTTACCCTTTGCAACCTCATGAATGGATCTGCAGAATGTTATGCTAAGTGAAATAAACCAGTCAGAAAAAAAAATACTGTATGATTTCAGTAATATCTGTAATCTAATGAACCAACTGAACTAACAAGGAAAATGGGGACAGACTCGTAGATGGAGAGCAGGCTGACAGCTTGGGTGAGGGGGGTGTGCGTTGGAGGGGTGGGGGAATCAAGCAAAAAAGAAAAACAGAGAAAGAACTCAAGGACAAGAGAACAGTGTGTTGATTGTGGGACGTGGGATGGGGGTGGGTAGAGTTGGAAGAAAGTATGGGGGGATAAATGGTAATGTAAAAAATATAATACAAAATAAAATAAAAGAAAATGCAGTCTCTATTTAAGTGTTTATTGATTTCTTCCATTGAACTTTTGTAGCTTTCAGCATACATATCCTACACATTTTTGTGGGGTTTATATTTAAATGTCCTATATTTTAGAGCTCTTTTAAATGGTACATATTTTTAAAATTTCAATTTCCAGTTGTACATTGCTAATATATAGAAATGTGATTGATTTTTGTGTTGATCTATTTTGCAATCCCATTAAACTTATTAATACTAGGATGGTTTTTGGTGTTATTTGTTTGCTTAAATATAGAATTTGATACTTAAATAAGCATATGGAAAGCAAGTAAGGATTATTTAATTTCTTCCTTTTCAGTTGGTATACATATTATTTATTTTCCTTCCCTTATTGCACTGGCTAGGTATAGTGAGCAAGAACATACTTGTCTTGTTCCTGATCTTAGAGGGAAAGCATTTAATCTCTCTCCATTAGGTACAATGTTAGCTGTAGTTTTTGTAGATTCCCTTTATTAGGTTGAATAAATTTCCTTCTATTCCTAGTTGAAGGTTTTTTGAATCATTAATCATTAATATTGGATTTTGTCAAAAGCTTTTTCTGTATCTGTTGATATGATGTGATTTTTTTACTTTAAGTTTTTTAATGTTGGATTTCATTGATTAATTTTAGAATATTGAGCTAACATTATATTCATAATATAAACTTTATTTGGTTATCTGGTATTATTATTTTTATATATTGCTTGATTTAATTTGCTAATATTTTGTGGAGAATTTTTACATTTACATTCATGAGAGATATTGGTCTGTAGTTTTCTTTTTTTGTACTGTTGTCTAGTTTTGATATCACTGTAATGCTAGCCTCATAAAATGAGTTGGGGAGTGTTCCTTCTGTTTCTCCAGAGAAGCTTATGTAGAGTAATATTTCTTCTTTAAATGTTTCATAGAATTTTCCAGTGAAACATTCTGAGTCTGGATATACCATTTTTTAGACAAGCTCTAAAACTAAATATTTAATACCTTTAATAATTATAAGACTGTTGAGGTTATTTCTTCATCTTGCATTTTGATAGTTTGAGATTTTGGGGGAATTGGTTCATTTTATATAATATACCAAATTTAGGTACAAAGAGTTATTTATAGTATAGTTGGTTATAACCCAGTAAGATATGATCCAGTCATCTAAATAGAAACTACAAATTTTGGAGACAAAATAAATAAATGGAGGCATGATATATTCATGGTTTAGAACTCTTAATGTTTTAAAGATATCAGTTTTCCAAAAATTGAACTATATAGATTGCATGAAAATCTAATCACTACCTAAGCTGTTTCTAAAATTTATGTGGAAACAGAAGTACCCTAAAAGTAGTTTAAAATTCTTAAAGAACAGAGAATTTATACTACCAAATATCAGAGTATATTAATTCTTATGGGATCCAGTAAAACATGATGTGATATTGGACAAGAATGGAGAAATAGACCTATAGAACAGAAAACAAAATCTAGAACAAAGACACATATATAGAATTTTGATATATGACAAAGTTGGAATGGAGACCATTCAGTAGATGATAAACCATTAAATAAATGAAGCAGGGAACATTGGTTATTCAAGGTGGAAACAACATGGACTTCTATCTCCCATGATTATATATGAATGCTATCTTTATGAGAATTAATAAATGTCAAAATAAAACTAATAATTTTAGTAAAAACTTTGGTGAACATCTTTTTGATTTTGGGGTAGCAAACTATTTCTTAAACAAGACACATAATGCAAAATCAGAAAAAAAACTAATAAGTCTGATAAAATAAGTCACATTCAATTACAAATTTTTGTTAATGAAAGGATAAATCTTTTCATTTTACCAAAAATGAAAAGACAAGATACAGGTTTAGAAGTTATTTGCAGCACATGAAATCAACACAGTATTGGTATCAAGAATATGTAAAAAACTAAAAAATCAATTAAAAAAGATGACCTCATAGAAAAATATACAAAATACATGAATTTTATAGATGAAGAAATAAATAAGGATACTAAACCTCAGTGTTGACTAGGAAATTTTATTTTGAGAAATGAGATATTTTTGCCACTCATTTGAAAATTATTAAGAAGGTTGACAATGCCAAATTTTGACAAAGAGGTGGATAAATAATATCTGTGTGTTGCTGCTAGAATTATAAATTGGTTCAAATACTAAACAACTTGGCATTATCTTGTAAAGTTGAATATTCACATGACCTAGTGATTCCACTCCTAGGTGTATTCCAAAGGGAAACCTTAGCAACTATAAACCAGGAGTCATGTCCACAAATGTTCATAATAGTATTTATTATAATATTTAGAAAATGGGAGTAACTCACATCCTCATTAATGGGAAATGGGTAAATAAATTGTGATATATTGACATAATGGAATATTAAGAAGTGTTGAAAATGAATGAACTACAACATGCAGTTGCCTGGCTAAATTTTAATAACATAAAGTGGAGTGAGTCCCAAAAGATCATACCCTTTAATTAAAGTGCAAATCTAAGCAAAATCAAATATATTGCTTATGTATATGTACAGACATAAACCCATGAGATAAAATAAAAAACAAGAAAATGGTAAACATAATCATAAAATTCAGGATGCTGGTTATGTCTGAGGGTGAGACAGGTGAATAAGATGGAGAGAAGCAGATAAATTATTGGTAATGTTCCAGTTCTTAGATTGGGTTAGTGGAATCATGGGTTTATAATATTGTTAAAACAATGAACTCATAAATAAATAAGAAAATAAAATAAAAGAGTACCATGCATAGACCAATCAGGATAGTATGTTTCAGTCAAAATTGAGGACCGTTTTTGTGCATCTAATGTACCCCAAACCAATGAACCTTAGTCTAGTGGGATTAAACAATACATATGTTTTTGTAGAAGATTTCCACTAGATTGTTTGCTGGTAAAAAATGTGGAATTAATTATTCTTTATATGTTTTACTTCAACTTTGAAAAATCCATTGATTACTGAAAAATAGTAATAACTAAAAAACCTGTAACTACAGTAAAATGAAATTCAAGTGTGCAATGCTGTCTGATTGGAAGTGGCTAAAATAGGATAATAATGTAAGTGCTCTGAGAACCACTTGTAAGCCTCTCTTTGTAATAGAATGGCTGGCTGTGTAACTGCAATGGTTGTATTAAGTACTTAAGTGTCCCATACTGCTGTGGCTCAGGGAGGGAGAAACCGGGAATTCCAGCATTGAGAGAGAGAGGGAGGGGGAAGGGGAGAGAGAGGAGATGGGGGAGAGACAGTGTGTGTTATTTGTGTGTGGTATGTATGTATATATATCTATAAAAATATTGTAGTGAAAACTCTTTTTATACCCTGTAGATAGGCACCAAAAATTAACCCAAACATTTGATTTGGCATGGAAACATAGTACAGCTACTATGGTTTTTGCCTGAGAATCTAACTTTAACCTTTTCATGAAATTTTAACAGTAGGGCTATATGTGTATATTCATGGAGGATTTCCTCAGGATCAGTGCTTCTAAAAAATTTTGGAGGTACAGCAGCATCAGCATCAATTTGAGGGCTTGGAAGAAATATAGTCTCTCAGGATCTATTCCAGAACTACTGTATCAGAATCTGAATTTTAACAGGATTCTCTAGCACCTTTATGTTGAGAAGCAGTGG
Organism: Phyllostomus hastatus; assembly: GCF_019186645.2. Classification (NCBI taxonomy): domain Eukaryota; kingdom Metazoa; phylum Chordata; class Mammalia; order Chiroptera; family Phyllostomidae; genus Phyllostomus; species Phyllostomus hastatus. Next base: position 12,612,957 of record NW_025333984.1, on the reverse strand, counting down.
TTGAGAACAGAGGTCTTTACCTGAAGCTCAACAGGGGCTGGACTTTAGGAAGTGAGAGCACTCACTAAAACTTTATGCAAAATTTGTGTGAATGAATTTTTTTCTGGGTCATGCTATGTGTTTTACTCTGGGATCAGATCAGACCTTTGGAAAGCTGTGTACTGAATCCCCAAGCCTTGGCTAACCATTTCATTGAACATGCTTTCGTTTTGTGTCTCCTTTACTTGCATTGAAGAGCACTATGAAAAACAGTTGTTGAAATTCATTGTATTTGTTGCTAGATACTATTGAGAATTTTAAAGCACCACTCAGGTCATTCCAATTTCCGACTGCACACACACAAAAATCATCTGAGGTGTTCGTGAACTACTGCTCTGAGGTACTGCCTGGGAACATGTATTGTTAATAAATATTGAGGATGATTTTGATGAACTAGGTTCACAGAAAGTAGTTTGCAAAGTTTTTACTACACTGGCTAGTGTCTCTTCATTAAAATAAGCAGGGGTTATTTTTCTTCTAGCTTTAGTACCAGGGAAAGCTTTATTTCTTCTGGGTAATTGATATGCAGTTATCATATGGATAGTATAAGTATAGAGCTTAACATGTGTCCTTTATTACCTTACAGAAACCACATTTGTGACCTACTTTTGAAAATTGCCTAGAACTTTCTTTTTTACACTTTTACATTTGTAAAAGTTTTGTTGCCTCTGCCTTCATTGTACTTTGGATTCTTTTCTTTCACTTTAATCTTTTCACTTTTTACCCCAATTATCTATTTTTTAGTGGCTTCAACTTCTTTTGGAATTTAAACATTCAACTTATAATAGGCTATAAATAGAATATAAACAAGCAAGTAAACATTTAAATAATATTTAACTGGACTATGTAAGCCTACTCAACTGTTAATTTTTTTTCCCTTGGAAGAAGGGTAGTGGACTTTGTGTAAAGTAACAATTTTTTTCTTATACTGTGTTTAGTTCTGAAAGCTTATTTTATGTTCTGTCATTCAGTTTATACTAAAACAGATTCTTTTTGAAATAGTGTCCCATACATGCAAATCATGGAGACTTGACTTGTGGTGTTGAGCACACAATACAGTGTACAGATGATGTGTTATGGAACTGTGCACCTGAAACCTGTATAATTTGGTAAACCACTTTCACCCCAATAAACTCAATAAAAAGGAAAAAATTAATGAAATATGACTGCATACCTACTAGGTTGGCTATAATAAAAAAGACAGATAATGACAAGTGTTGGTGAGGATGTGAAGAAATTAGAAACCTCATACATTGTTCTTGTAAATGTGAAATGGTACAGCTTCTTTGAAAAACAGTCTGACATTCCTCTAAAAGTTAAACATAGAGTTACCATATGACCAAGCACTTCTACTACTAGACACATACTCAAGAAATGAAAACATTTGGCCACATGAAAGAATTGTACATGCATATTCATAACAGCACTCTTCATAATAGTCAGTAAATGGGAATGACCAAAATGTTCATTAAATGGTGAATGGATAAACAAAATGCATATTCATATACCAGAACACTATTCAGCAATAAAAAGGAATAAAATACAGACATATCTCAAATATTACAGGTTCAATTCGAGACCAGACGAATGCAATAAAACAGGCATTGCAATAAAGTGAGTCATAATTTTTTGGTTTCCCAGGGTATATAAAAGTTATGTTTACACTATACCATAGTGTATTAAATATGCAATAGCATTATATCTAAAAATAATATATATTAATTAAAATAATTTATTGTTAAAAAATGCAGTCATCCAATCTTTCAGCATGTTGTAATAATTTTGCTGGTGGAGAGTCTTGCCTCCATGTTGATGGCTGCTGACTGATCAGGGTGGTGATTGCTGAAGTTGAGGTGACTGTGGCAATTTTAAAAGGTAAGTCAATATTGATTAACTCTTCCTTTCATGAATGATTTCTCTGTAGCATGTGATACTATTTGATAGTATTTTATCCATAGTAGAAATTCTATTAAAATTGGAGTCAATCTTTTTAAATCATGCCACTGCTTTATCAAATTTATGTAATATTCTAAATTATTTGTTGTCATTTCAACAGACTTCACAGTATCTTCACCATGAATACATTCTATCTCAAAAAACCACTTGCTCTGCTCATCCATAGAAGCAATTCCTTATTTATTAAAGTTTTATCAGGAGATTGCAGCAATTCACTTCCTTCTTTAGGTTCTACTTTTAATTCTAGTTCTCTTGCTATTTCCACCACATCTGCAGTTATTTTCTCCAATGGAGTCTTAAAGCTCTCAAAATCATCCATGAGGGTTGAAATCAGCTTATTTCAAACTCCTGTTAGTGATATTTTTACCTCTTCCCATGAATCATAAGATGGTGAATTGTTTTTAGAAGGTTTTCAAGCATGCCTTTTATTGTTACCCATTGTTACTCACATCCCTTTTCCTGCCATGCTTACCATGGTTTCAACCTTTTTTCTTGTCAAAAATGGTTTTTATTAACTCATTAGTGTTCCCATGTTTCTCAAAGGTACATTTTAATCAATAACTATTTGTTTACAATTAGATAAGCAGTGTTTCCAAAATGAGCTAATATGATTGCTTTAAAGACAAGAAACTGGATGTTTTTATAAGTTTTTTAGTTTTTCTTGTTTTGTGGGGGAATTATATGATATGTATTAGAGTGTTAGATGTAGTAAAGGAAATCATAGGCTTTTATGATCACTGTTATGGACCCCTGAGTGTTAGGAGCCTTTAGGCTATGAATACTGCCTTAAAACAATTATTCTAAATTCAGGGATAATTTACATTTTAAAATCCAACAGTGGGTCAGGTATTAGGATATTTCCATTATAGATATAGATGTGCTAGTAAAGAACTCTATGACCTTGTTCAAAACAAATGCATTTTTTGTAAGCCTATATTTTCTCATCTTCAATATTGGAATAGTAAATCCTTTTCACCTTGTAAGATTATTATGATAATCTCATGATAAACATTTAGTGAGCACCTACTATGTGCTAGACACTTTTCATAGACATGTACAGGGTATGGCAAAAGTAAATTTACTGTTACGAATACACAAAACTTGGTTTATTCTGGTACAATTATGTATTCATTATTGTGTTATTTTCCATATGAACAATTGTAAACCTACTTTTGCCCCATCTTGTATTATTCATTTATCTCAAAATAACCCTGTGAGGTAGGTATTGTTTTTGCTTACTTTACAAATAAGGACATTCAGCTCAGTGAGTTTCCATAAGTTATTTAAGACCATACATCTAAAATAAAACTTAAACTTGATTTCTTTGACTTCAGAGTATAAATTTGTAACCATTATGTCTACAGTATATTATTTAGTATGGGCTATTGTGTTGCAGGAACAAATGACCCTGAATCTTATTGCTTAAAATAACAAAAGTTTGTTTCTTGTTCTTGCTCTGTATTTTTTATTGCTTGAGGATCTGATACATATCATTATCATTCCAGAACCCAGATTGACATAGTAAGTGTCATTTCTAGCATTGCTGGTTGCTTTGACAGAGAGAAAGCGTATGTGGTGCATTATACACTGGCTCTTAAAACTTCCTCCCGGAAGTGATATATGTCACTTCCACTCATGCATCATTGACCAAAACTAGTCACATGGCCATAACTAATGTTTGTGTGTGTATAATGGAATAGTGGAATCCATTTAAGGGAACACGATTCCACTATGTGCTTGCTGGGAGGGAGGAGAAATGTAAATATTTGGTAAACAGCAGTAATACCTATCATACTTTTCAAATGTCTTTATTAATGTAAAACTATTATTATGACTGTAAATATTGTTCTGACTTAAGAAGCAATGAGGTGGGTTTACATTTACATTTTTGGAACAATCTCTTGTAATTCATACCACAAGGTTTGCTTATATGCTATAATTAAAAAATTAAACAGTAAGTAAGCAATATAGTAAATAATTAAATGACTAAGTTAGAATTTGAACTGTTTATATTGATATATTTTAATGTAGCTTTCTTCTCATATGAGGATGTGTTCTTTACCTTTCTGAAATATATTAGAAGAAAAAATGGAGTTATATATAAATTGGAATGAATGCTGTAAACATTTAAAATGGTTTGCTATGCCTTTTTGAGCCTGGCTGATTTGAGAGCAATTTCATGCATGTGATTGTCACAATGCCTAACATAGCCATTTATAATTTTCAAAGTGAACTATAGCATATGACAGAGCTTTCTATAAACTATAAATATTTTGTGAATGTAGCTATTATTATTGTTGTCATTTCATGATGTCACTTGATCCTAATAATTACCCTGTGAGGTACACCCAATATTGTGATTGTTATTTTCAATGTCTTTATTTACAGTGGGGGAAACTTAAGAGTATTAAACTACTCTTCATGGCTATGTTGTTAGTAAACAGAGGACTTAAGAACTCTAGTCTGTAATGCCTTGGTCAGCCCTATTCCCATTCCACATTGCTGCCTCTCCAGTCAAATTCTTGGGTGTAAGTTAAATGCAGCCTAGAGAAATTAAAAATGACAAACTTGAAAGAGGAAAACATAAATCTCAATTTCCCAAGATAGCTGGCATCATGCGTGCAAACACACTGAGGGAACAGAATCTACTTCTGATAAGGAACTCCTGAAAGGATGGAATTATTCTGGGGTTTAACATTAGTGGTGAGAAAGTGGTCTTTCCAAGGGACCAATTAGAGGCTTGGTAGCCTAAAGTATTTTACAGAATGCCATAGCTCAAGGAAGCCGAGGAAAGGTAGTTATGCTTGCCTTGAAAAATTGTGCAAAGTAGGTTAGCAGAGTTGCTTCCATTTTTTTGTGAAAGAGAGTGCCTTTCTAATTTTAGAGTTTTTCAAGAGGTGGGTAGGCTTTTGTGTGAAGGGAAGCTTTTCTCAGTGCTCACTTCACTGTGAAATCATTTTATATCCTGTTTGGAAAAGGAAGACAATGTGGTAGAAATGAAAAATGAGTTTGTGTAAAAAGTTATCTTTCCCAGAAGAGACGGTGGAAATAAGGCTCCACAACCATACTTATTACTTTTTTCCCTCAGTTATAGAGATGTGTGTTATCAGTTCAATGCAGGTATTGGACTCCTTTAACTATAATGTGTCTCCTGATGTTACACAGTAGGAATGTTTATTTAGCAGATTGTTTGAGAAAGGACAAGTACTTTTTTTAGAGTGTTGGGTTTTTCCCAGTTTCTCAGTATCTCCACTGCAATTTATTTTGTAAATTCAAATTTTCAGATCACTAAAATATAGTTTATAAACACACCTTTTATTTTTAACTAATTTTTACCTCTGGTTAAACAGCAAATATTCCAAATGCAAACACTCCCAGAAAGAAAAGAAGGGTTCCCACCGAAGGCCTGAGGTTTCTTTACAGATTAGCAATTGTATACATACCTTTGTTTAAGTAACTGAGGTTGGATTATGTCCTGAGAAGCCATTTTTCAGATTTTGTTTTACCTGAAGAAACTATATGTATTTTAAAATTAGGAATTCTGACTTCTGGTCAAGATGGAGACATAGATACATACACTTTGCCTCCTTGCACAACCAAAAGAAGGACAACAAATTTAAAAACAAAAAGAACAACAGAAACTGCCAAAAATAGAACTGTGTGGAAGTCTGACAACCAAGGAGTTAAAGAAGAAACGCTGATTAGGCCTGGTAGGAGGGGAGGAGATGGGCAGCTGGGGAGGAGAGGATGCATGGTGAGGCAACGACTGGCCGACTGGGAGGTCTCACATTCCTGTGCAGATAAACCAGTAGGAACAATTAGAGAGCAAGACAGACCATGAAAACCAGAGTTTCAGTGTGGGGAAATAAAGCCTCTGGATGTAAAAACCTGTGGGAATTGCAATGTTGGGAGAAACATCCAGCCTCATAGGAGAGTTCACTGGAGAGACCCACAAGGTCCTAGAATGCACACAAGCCCACACACCCAGGAATCAGCACCAGGAAGGCCCTATTTGATTGTGGGAAGTGACTGAAAGACAGCCAAGAGTGGAGCAAGCGGCATTCTTCCCTCTTGGACCCCTCCCCCACTTACAGAGCCATAATGCAGTGACCTGGGTTGCCTTGCATTGGAAAATACCTAAGGCTCCACCCTTTACTACATAACAGGTGTGCTGAGACCAAAAAAAAATATGGCCCAAATGAAAGAACAGATCAAAACTCCAGAAAAAAATACAACTAAATAATGAAGAGATAGCCAACCTATCACATCTAGAGTTTAAAACATTGGTGATCAGGATGCTCACAGAAATGGTTGAGTATGGTTGCAAAATAGAAGAAAAAGTGAAGGCTATCTAAAGTGAAATAAAAGAAAATGCATAGGGAACCAACAGTGAAGGGAAGGAAACTGGGACTCAAACCAATAATTTGGAGCAGAAGGAAAAGTAAACATTGAACCAGAACAGAATGAAGAAACAAGAATTAAAAAAAATCAGAAGAGGCTTAGGAAGCTCTGGAAGAGCTTTAAATGTTCTAACATCTGAATCCTAGGGGTGCCAGAAGGACAAGAGGAGGACCAAGAAATTGAAAACTTATTTCAAAACATAATGAAGGAGAACTTCCCCAATCTGACAAAGGACATAGACTTTCAGGAAGTCCAGGAAGCTCAGGGAGTCCCAAAGAAGTTGGACCCAAGGAAGCACACACCAAGGCACATCATAATTACATTACCCAAAATGAAAGATAAGGAGAGAATCTTAAAAGCAGCAAGAGAAAAGCAGACAGTTGCCTTCAAAGGAGTGCCCATAAGACCATCAGCTGATTTCTCAAAAGAGACCTTGTGGGCAAGAAGGGGCTGGAAAGACATAGAAAGACAATTCCAAGTCATGAAAGGCAAGGACCTACATCCAAGTTTGCTCTATCCAGCAAAGCTATCATTTAGAATGGAAGGGCAGATAAAGTGCTTCCCAGATAACGTCAAGTTAAAGGAGTTCATCACCAACAAGCCATTATTACATGAAATGCTAAAGGGACTTATCTAAGAATAACAAGGTAAAAATATGAACAATAAAATGACAACAAACTCAAAATTATCAACAACTGAACCTAAAAAAACAAAAACAAAAATAAACTAAGCAAAAAACTTGAACTAGAACAGGAACAGAATCACAGAAATGGAGATCACATGGAGGGTTATCAGCAGGGAGGGGGAGGGAGGAGAATGGAGGGAAAGGTACAGGGAATAAGAAGCATAAATGGTAGGTACAAAATAGACAGAGGGAGGTTAAGAATAGTATGGGAAATGTAGAAGCCAAAGAACTCATATGTATGACCCATGGACATGAACCAATGGAGGGGAGGTAATGCTGGTGAGAGGAGGGGTGCAGGACAGAGGGGGATAAGGGGAGAAAAAATGGGACAACTGTAATAGCATAATCAATAAAATATATTAAAAATAAAATTAGGAATTATATCCACAAAGATGAAGACTTTAAAAAAACCTGGGACTTAAGATTATAAAATTATGAAGTATTCTGTTCTCCAAGTCCTTGAAGACTAGGGTTAGATTAGATGAGCACTGTAGGTGGTATTTTCAGGACCAATCAAAAGGCAGTGAGATTCCCTTGAATAAGAAGTATACTGAAGACTTCCATTACCTTCAGAGACATGACAATACAAGGAGAGGAAGGATGGATCCTAGTGATTTTTTAATATATATGGTCCCAAACTAATATGGTGAATCCACATATTATAGAGGATATAATAAGGCTCAGATAGAAGTTTATTAATGGGCCTAAGGCCACATGGCTAATAAATAGCAATACTAGAATTTATTTATTTTTTGGCTTTTGGCTTTCTATTTTTTTTTCAATTACAGTTTTCATTAAATATTATTTTATATAAGTTTCAGGTGTACAGCATAATGGTTAGACAATCATACTTAAATAATTTAAAGATTTTAAAGATTTTATTTATTTTTAGAGGGAGGAGATGGGAGGAAGAAAGAGGAGATAAACATCAATGTGCAAGATAAACATCAATTGGTTGCCTCTTGTATGCCCTCAGTCTGGGATGTGGCTTTCAGTCCAGGCATATGCCCTGACTAGAATTGCACCAGTGACCTTTTGGTTTTCAGGACAACACCCAACCAATAGAGCTATACCAGTCAGGGAAGTTATTACAATTTTATTGACTATATTCTCTATGCTGTACTTTACATACCCATAACTGTTTTGTAACTACCAATCTGTACTTTTTAATCTCTTTATCTTTTTCACCCAGTCCCCAGATCCCTCTCTTCTGGCAACCCTCAGTCTGTTCTCTGTATTTATAAGTGTGTTTCTGTGCAAAACTAGAATTTAAATGCAAATCTGTGATACTCTCAATCCTGTGCTCATCTCTGTAGATGTAGTAGGTTCAGGATGACCTGTCAAGTCTTGGTAGATAAAGTAATACAAAGTTATTAAGAGAAAGCAAGGATATTAAAAGTTTCTTTAATATTTGAGACTGATAACTGTAGCATCCAGCAAACTCGAGAACGAATATCGGAGACTTTCAGGGTATCAAAGATGTTACTTTATTGGCCAAGTTTAACCTGCGCAGGGGCGAACTCTCAAAGTGTCCAGCGACACAGTGCCCGCAAGGAGCTGCAAACGAGAGACGCGCCGAACGCTTACAACTACGTTCTTATATATGGGCAGGCAAGCAAGCGTTATACAGAAGCAGACGTGGCAGTTAGTAATTCGCTTACAAAGACCACACGCGGGAATTTCAAACCAAGCATTCTTTCATAAGGCAGGAAGGCAGGCTGTTTGTTCATTAACCTAGTAATCTCCTGGCCCTAGCTAGCTAGTTTTCTATTTTCTCATTAAAAACTACAAAGCACTGCTTATCTAGCCTACCCAGGGGAGAGCGTCTGCTAGACACAGGATGTTTGCTTTGGCTGTACTTTGTCTCTTTTATCATTTCTTTTTAGCTACAATGTGGTTCTTGTCTATTAAGGTTAAACTTAGTTCTTAATTTCCTTGTTCCCAACAATAACCAAGGATAACTAGAGCACCCTAGCTTAGGGCTCAGGCAGAGAACTTGAAACTAGGTAGATGGTAAAGCTGAGGTTGCAGTCATCCCAAGCTTCTTCATAGGCCAGTTAGCAATAGCTACTTTTAAGTTAGATGCACATTCATCCCCCAGTCAGTTAGTGCCAGAGTAACATGGTGCAAATCACTGTGATCTTTGGGACACATGTGACCTATAAGAACACTGGTTAATTTGTTCATCTGGGATTTGTGATAGACATGTAAGATTCATGGCCTGTACAGGTGACTGTATAGAAGAGACCTATCTAGAACAGATTTTTCATTTACTAGCATTGGCCAGGCTGCTTCTAGATTCAAGTAAGATACATGTCCATTAATATTTGGCTTAAATGGAATTCCCTCATTCAATAAATAACTTCATTGTATATTTTCCTTTTTGTTTTTCTCTTGCTTGTCCCCATGAAAATGCAAGCTTCGGAAGAGCAGGGATCTTGTTTTTCTTGTTTCCTGTGGTAATGCTAGCTTCTAGAACAGGTGCTTTACATAGAGGAGGTCAGTAAATATTGATTCAGTGAACATAAAGACTATTTGCCTTCAATGATTCTTGCCAGTCTGTTTCCCTGGTCAGTTCTTCTCCTATTCACCACACAAGTTATTTGTTCTTCTCTACTCCTTCACTCTTTTTGAACCTCCAATCTTTTCATATTTAGTGTTCTCAGTAAAGCATGCCAACTCCTACATTTCAGGAAAAAAAATAGAAGGCGTCAGATGGGAATTTCCTCATCCTCTCTCACTATGTCCACAAACTTGCATTTGGGGCATCACTCTGTTCTCTCCCTCTCTTTTCTCATGACATTCTCCCTGTATCTATCTGCCTGTTTTCACATGATATTTTCTTTTTATGAGGATACCTATCATGTTGGATTAAGGGCTAATCCTTTCAGTATGACCTTATCCTAACTAATTATATCTGCAATGACAATGATAATTTCCAAATAAGGTCACATTCTGAAGTACTGAGAATTAGGACTACAAATATAGTATCATTTTAGGGGACACAAGTCAACCCATGTACCCATATTGCCTTCTAACAATTGCCCTGTATCATTCTCCTTATCCCAATTGTATTTATTTATTTATGTATTTATTTTTTATTTATTTGTTGTTCAGTTACAGTTGTCCTCATTCCCCCTCATTATTCTCCTCCTGCCTACCCACTCCACCTCCCACATTCAACCTCCCACCCCGCCCCCGTTGGCCTTGTCCATGCGTCCTTTATATATGTTCCTTGATGACCTTGCCCATCTTTCCCCTATTATCCCCCTCCCCCTCCCCTCTGGTTATTGTCAGTTTGTTCTTTATTTCCATATCTCTGATTATATTTTGCTTGCTTGTTTGTTTTGTTGATTAGGTTCCACTTATAGGTGAGATTATATGGTATTTGTCTTTTACTGCCTGGCTTATTTCACTTAGCATAAAGCTCTCCACTTCCATCCATGCTATCACAAAGGGTAGGATTTCCTTCTTTCTGCTGTGTGGTATTCCATTGGGTAAGTGTACCACAATTTTTTGATCCACTCATTTACTGATGGGCACTTAGGCTGTTTCTAGCACTTGGCTATTGTAAATTGTGCTGCTGTGAACATTGGGGTGCATAGGTTCTTTTGAATTGTTGTTTCAGGCTTCTTAGTGTATAAGGCCAGCAGTGGAATTGGCAGGTCAAAAGGCAGTTCCCTTTTTAGTTTTTTGAGGAAATTCCACACTGTTTTCCACAGTGGCTGCACCATCTGCATTCCTACCAACAGTGTACTAGGGTTCCCTTTTCTCCACATCCTCCCCAATGCTTGTTGTTTGTCGATTTGTTTATGATGGCCATTCTCACTGGTGTGAAGTGGTATCTCATTGTGGTTTTAATTTGCATCTCTCTGATGACTAGTGATGCTCAGCATCCTTTCATATGTCTCTGGGCCCTCCGTATGTCTTCCTTGGAGAAGTGTCTGTTCAGGTCCTTTGCCCAATTTTTAATTGGATTGTTTGTTTTCCTGGAGTGGAGTAATGTGAGTTCTTTACATATTTTGGAGATCAAATCCTTGTCTGCGGTATCATTGGGAAATATATTTTCCTATACGGTTGGTTCTCTTTTTATTTTGATGTTTTCTTTAGCCGAAATGGAACTTCATCAAGTTAAAAAGCTTCTACATGGCTAAAAAAATCATTCTCCTCCTCTTAATCCACCCTTGCTGAATGAGGTATCTGTACTCATTGTCTATTTTTACACTCCTCAATATACTTAAATAAGCTCCTATTATCATCACTCCTCTAAATCTACTTTTACTAACCTCCTTGTCTAGTGGACATGTTTCTGTTTTTAATCTCACTTTCCCTTATAGAAACATTTGACATTGCTAGCTACTCCCTTCTTGAACCTTTTTTCCTGTGACTTTGGTAAAACCTCTCCTTGTTTATTTTCTAATTCTAGGAACTCTTTCTCCTTGTTTATGCCTCTTCTGTTCATTTATTAAATGCAGGTATTTTTTGGTGTCAATTTGTTCTTTATTTCCATATCTCTGATTATATTTTACTTGCTTGTTTGTTTTGTTGATTAGGTTCTAGGCCCCTTTCTTACTCCACATAATTTCTCAGACTCACCCATTTTGATGGCTTAAATTAGTAAAATGACTTTGAAATCTCTATCTTCAGTTCTTATGTCTTTCCTGAGTGCCACACCCACCTTAAATTCCTCCCCAGCAGGTACCTCAAGGTGAAATTCTTTCCACAATGTCTGATCTTCCTTATTTTTGGTGATTTAAATATTTCAACCTACTTGATTTTATTTTGATTTAAGGAATGGAGTAGGGATGTGTCTTTTCTTATATTTCAAATGATTAACCAGTTGACACAAACTCCTTTATTGAGTAATCCCTCTTTTCTTCACCCACTTGAAATGCCACTTTTATCTCAAACTCTTTCTATATTTGGTTAGGGCTATTTTTAGTCTGTCTATTCTCTTTCAGTGGCCTCTACACTTATTTCTTTTCTTATGAAATAGTTTTAATTATTGAAGCTACATAATATGTTTTAATAGACAATGATTGCATTCTTGAACATTTCACATATTTCTCCTGTATTCATTCAGTTCCTCATTGTCAGTAGAAACCTCTCATCCTATATGATTTCCATGAGTGCCACAGAAAGCCACATTTTCCCCCTGCTTATTGTGATTATAGTACTTGGATGGACACTGGGTATCAATTCTAATGGAATCTTGGGGGAAGGATAGAAGAATGGTTTCTGCCAAAGCCTCAGTTCTTTCAGCCTAATCAATTAGAAATGCTCTGTTGCTGCTACTCTGGAAGGGATAGAAATTGGTAATTATCACTTTCCTAGCTCTGCAATACAGCATGCTGCATCTCTGTCTCTCACCTTCAGGAGTTTCTAACAGCATCAGCAACTCAATTTTATCATTTGTTCCTAATGAGGAGAGTACAAAGACTACTGTAATTTGACCCTGGAGCCTTAGGGAATGGTTTTGTGTATAAAGGGCCACTTTGGTACCTGTATTCCTTTTAAAATCTCCTGTGTTGTTTATTTTCATGGCTGATCATTTGTTGCACTTTCTTATATATTTCTTATCTTTTTAAGGGAAATGAATGAAATTAAAAACTCAATATATTTTTATGTATATCTAGAGTGTAATACTTTTATCTTTCTACTAAAAAAGCAAACAGATCTCTTTTGCTTTAGCCTTTGCATCCTCAAAGTCACCTTCTTTACTGCAGCCAGTGTGATTTGACTCCCTTGTTTTTATCTCCAGCTTAGGCTTTTGGGCTGAGCTGCTGACTCATATATACAGCTACCTATGTGACATCTTCTTTAGGATATCTCAAATACAAAACCTAAATGAAACTTATAATCCTCCCTCTGAAACTACTCTTTTTTTCAGAGTTTCTTCTCTTGGTAAATAAACACCTGCCTCCAGAAATGCATTAATGAGTCTCAGTCATTTCCTTGGCTATTGTTACAGCTTTCTAACTGACCTTCTTTCATTTCTGTATCTCTCCAAACTATTTTAACCCAGCAGTCAAAAAAACCTTTGTAAAACACCAATCTTATCACATCAAATTCCTGCTTAAATCTCTTTAATGATCTTCCATTGCTATTAGAATAAATATAAATCCTCTCAACATGTCTCACAAACCCTGAATAACCTGCTTACCTTTACATGTCCTTCCCATTTTCTTCTTTCCCTTTGTCCTGTCCACTGACAGGGATATTTTGTCCCCTAGATATATTCTGAACATATCTGTTCAGTGCCAACACCCCATTTCAACCCACCATTTTTTCTTTATCTTTTGTTCTTTTTTGGGGGACTGACTGATTCTCCTAAATTACCCTTGTCTCCCTTCAATTCACCTCCACACCATTGTCAGAATAATCTGTTAAACATGGATATGCTCATGGAATTACTCTGCTTTCAACTCCTCTTTCACATACAACACAATATGCCATCCATTTAGTATAGCACATGAGGCCCTCCGTGATCTAGCTTTATGCCTATAATTTTCATCAACACCTCAATATTCATTTGCCTTGTATTACAGTTTTAACAGTAATTATAACAATCCCAAATATTACTAGCAGTTAACAGTTATTAACCATTTTCAAGGCACCAACTCTATGAATAGCTCTAATTCTAAAAGCAAGCTTTTTATTTAAGTATTATAGAACCACTGCTCTAAGTTTGCTATTAATTGGGATGCTGGATATTGGTTTGAAATAAAAAAATACTCTTTATCATATGAAGTAATTATTATTCTATTTCAAGTTTACTAAGAGATTTATGAGGAATACAACATGGAATTCAATAAATATGTTTTGATAGCCATTAAGATGGTCATATAGATATTTTTTCATTGCTCTATTGATGTGGGATGTATTATCATTGTAGATTGTTAATATTAAAGGAATTTGAGGAATTAATCCTACATGGTGTCATGGTATTTTAATATTTTAATATACTGCTATACTAGATTGATTAGTATTTTATTTAACATTTTTAGTTCTGTATTTATAACTGAGATAGGTTAGTACCTTTGGTATATGTGTGTGCTTGCATGTGTATATTTATGTGCTGTCATTTTCTGAGTTGTGATGCTATCATAAAAATGTTGGTAAAGTTAATCAATATTTTTATAATTGCTTGTTGTATATATGTCTCTCCCAGTAGATTATAAGCTTCACAAGAGTAGGAACCATGTCTGTGGATAATCCTAGCACAATATATGGCACATTATAATCAATATATAAATATTTGATGAATGTTTGAATGCATCCTCATGTTATAGTTGGGAAGCTGAGGCTCAGAGTGTTTAAACAACTTGGCCTGGTTTATACAGTTAGCAAATAGTAGTGTTGGTCCTATGAATGCATAAGTAAAATCTAATGGCTCAGACTTGGGTAGAAAGGTATTGGGCATGAATTGGAAAGTTGACAGTTTGTGGTGAGAATTTAAAAAATGGACACTATCTTCCCATGTCTTGGCTCAGACTTATGGGCTCCATTCAGATTACAGAGTGTGTGCAACTTCTGCTTTATCATGCCACCTCTCAAACTACTTGCAGTTCCTCATATATGCAGCATGATTGCATAATATATTGTCCAAACTGGAACAACTTTGAGAATGAAAGGGGCTGCTATTACTAATTATGCCTCGATAACAGAAGTACATTGAGACTATCTTGGGTACCAGGATGTATTTTTCCTTTTTTGTCTAGCTCACTCTTATGAATATTTCAAATGCTTCCTAGCTCTGGGAAGCCTTGTTAGGCTCTTCCTCACTCCCCTCCACCACTAACTCAAATTGAGTATTTTACCTTTGTGTGTTCTCAGCACTTTGTGATTATTCCATTCAAGGATTTATCATACTCTCCTGTAAGTATGTATGAAGGAGGACCCCCAAAAACCTGGAATTGTCTTCTGGAGGGTGAGTCCCTTGTAGTACAGGCTTCCCCTGCTAGTATTCCAGGAATCTGTCTGTATCAATGTACCAGCTGGTGTTGTTGTGAGAGGCTATGCTTGGCTTCAGTGAATTTATTTTGAAGACTCAATGTGTTTGCCCATTTCATGGTGGGTGATTTATGAGCTCACCTGCCCACACCACTCTGAGTGTTCAGCAATTTTTGACAAAAAATGGCATGGCCCCTGTGCTCCACCCTATTCACCCGATCTCACCCTGAGTGACTTTCTTTTTTTTTTTTTCCTGGTCGAAAAAAGTCATCAAAGGGAAATGTTTTGTCGATGTGGAAGAGGTGAAACAAAAAACAGCAGAAGCACTAAAAGGCATCAAAATAAATAAATTAAAAAACTGTTTTGAGCAGTGGAAAAAATGTCTCGATAGGTGTATTGCATAAAATGGAGAGTACTTTGAAGGTGATGAAAGTTCAAACATGTAAGAATAAATACACAATTTTTTAAATAAATAAATGGTGGGTCTTTTGGGTCCCCCCTTATATATTTAGTGGCCTGTCTTCCTGATAGACTATGAGCTGCCTGAGGACAGAGACCATGTCTTTATTTTTCCCTGATGCTTGGCAGTGCTTGACACATTGTGAGCACTCATTATTTGTAGAATATGTGAATGTACAAATAAATGAGTAAACAGCAAAATAAGGTTGTTCTCCATATACCATAGAACTGCTATCTTTTGTGAAGGGAATAGGGCATGAAAATATTTTCTAGCTTTCCACTTGACATGCATGACTGAGATCTCTCCACTGTCAACACTTTAGGAAACATTAGGGCAGGAACAGATGGTCTCACTGTGCTATGAGGTATACTAAAGGAGGGGTAAATGATACAACTTCCCCTGGTATACCACACTGCCTGGAATGCTGCCATCATGCCATCACAGCCATCCCTTCAGAGTAAATACTGTCTCCAGATGGACATTCCTAAAATGTATATATATTATCTAATAGGAGAAGCCCTCTAAATGATTAGATTTTTCTAGAACTAGGATATAATATGTGAAATGGAGAGTTTGGATGGCAGTGAGGGAGACCTGGTAGATGGAATTTTCCTTGTCTGTAATTATTTATCCATGTGATTAATGTTTATCTCCCTTACCATACTGTGTGCTTCATGAACACCAAGATACATCTCCTTTGGGTTACTGAACACCGAGCATAGTGCCTGACTTATAATAGTGTTCAATGATATTTGTTGACTACCTTATTCTGTGCTTATATACCACTTTGTATATATGAATAAGCCTTTTATCATTGAACCTCATTTGTTTATTTGCATGTTGTCAGACCCTGCTTTTATGCACCAGAACTGAGGTTTATTAAACCTGTGGGTTCACCCTACCCAGCCCAGACTCAAAACTGACTACTGAAGGATGTGTATTAACAAATGGAACCCTAAACTATTTTGCTTTCACAAGCCTGGTTTTGTGTGTGTGTGTGTGTGTGTGTGTGTGTGTGTGTGTGTGTAGGCTATGCCTCAGGTCCCCTGGGTACTTAAGGAGCCATAGTCTTCCTGCCAACCTTTTCTGTTCTGAACTTTAGATGACCCTGATTGGTTCTTGCCAATTCCCCTCCTCCAACTTCATGGGCTTGGATTATGCTTCTTGCATGCTTAGATTCTGGCCGTGGCTCTCTATCACGAGATTGTATTATAATTCTCAGTTTACAGAGTGGACTTCTCACTTTCAGATACCTTTTTTTGTTCATTGCTCTACTTCTGATGTCCAGGATTTGACTTGGCACAGAGTATGTGTTCAATACATTCCACTGAATGAATGAGTGATAGAGCCCTTTCCAGGGAAGTGCTCTTTGCTATTAGGAGGGAAGCAATCTTGGACAGTAATAGCTACCATTTAGTGTTTGAACAATCTGTACTAAACCTTGTGCTAAGCATTTAAAGAACTTTTTTCTAAGTGGTGTAATGATGTTGTAAAGCAGGTGGTAGTATCTTCATTTTACACATTACACTGAGGCTCAAAGAGGTAAGCAACATGACTAAGGTGGAACAAACCCATATTGTTGATTCCAGAGCCTCCATACTTTCCATGTTATCATATGAAACTGTACTTGCACAGATGGAAATGGGGTAGCAATTTGGGGGTACAGGTGGGTTAAAGAGGTGGTGTGTCTACTAAAGATGGACTCCATTGTCTGACATATTTGCCAAGTGTCAGCTCTGTTGCCCTTTAAATCTGAAGTTGTGCTATAACCAGAAGAATCAGGCTGTTCATCTCTGAGAATTCTGTGTCTCAATAAGCACTGACAGCAGAGAAGACACTAAGGTGGGCAGGCATCAATTGTCTGTTCTGGGAAGTGGCTCTGTGTTGTTCAGTACTGCTCTCTGCAGGTTGGTGAAGGTCCTGGGAATTAGTGCTTACATAGGATTTTAAGCTGAGGGAAATAGTGTAATTAATTTTGTATTATCTGTTTGGTTTCCCAAGAGAATGCCTCAGAAGAATTCATATATAAATTTTGTTTTTTCTTTTTTTCTCTCTCTTCTCTTCCCTCTTCTGCTTCCCCCCCTCAGCAATAAATATGCTGACAACCTTTTGGGGTAATTTATTCTATTTGGTGGAATGGAAAGTGGGCCAAAATGTAAAGGTAGTTGTGCTAGGATTCTTAAAAAAAATCATGAAACTCAAAGGAAATGCTGAATTATGGGGAGATTAACTCACATACCTGGCTTGTGCCAGCTTTGGCTAATTTGATGTGGTGAACATTACAGGTTAGCTTGAATTTTTACATTTAGACTTAAGTTTTCTTTTATATATAGTGCTGAGCCTATAGTACACAGGTGGCAAACACAAGGCCTGCAGGCTGAATCCAGCCCTCCACCTCGTTTTATCCAGCCTGGCACCTTGTTTCTTCCTGGTGGCAGCACCAAGCTCTCACTTAACTGTTAAGGAGTAGTTACATTTATACAATCCTAAAATTACATTTGGCCTTTTGAAGGCAACTGCAAGGCTGATGTGGCCCTTGTTGAAAATGAATCTGACACCCCTGAATTAGTAGGTAGTTAGGATGTAAAGTTCATCTTGAAGAAGAAGGAAGCCAAGCTGCGGTTCTGAAAGTATAAATTCCAAGAATAAAGGGTCTTTGTTTATGTAAAGCCAAAACAACTGGATAAAACCTAAAAGCAACCTAAATAACTGTTGTGTATGGGTTTGTTTGGGAATAGTTTAGGTGAGGTGAAGGAATTAGACAGTGTAAAGAGGATAATTTGGTTGATTTTTTTCTTCATTGATTGATTATCCAGTTGATGTAGTGACAGGTCTTCTACACACAAGTGCATTGACTATTTTGGTTGAATCATGCAGTTAATAAGCAATCATAGGGTAGATAAAACAACATCTAGATAAATAAAGTTAGATTTATAGATGGGCCACATTCTATAAATTGATCAATTCCTGAGAAGTAAATGTTGATGTAAACTTCCTCTTTCTTCTTTAACTTGGGTTGTCATTTTAGATATGCTTTACCTTCAGCTGACAGTGACATATAAGATCTTAGCTTTAAGCTCTTATCTTGCCCACTTCCCTGTCAATTACAGTAACTTCTTTAAGGAGAACTTAAATCCACAAAATATTGTCAGGAGAGGGTAACTATTTGCATTCTAAAATTGACATGATTTCTACCCACAGTTTGCCTGAAGTATATGAACTGGGATTGGACTTAAAAAATTTCCACTGATATATGTATACAATATGTAAAACATATTTATAAACAAATCTATTAAGTGAAGGAAGCTATGAGTAATATATGTCATCCATAAACGTATTGAGTTCTGGTATTGAAAGAACCCTTTGGTGAAAGCTTTTTGAAATGGAATTATTACCTATTATTTATTGGCATTGGTCCCTTGGAGTTTTGTTCCATTGAGTTTTCATAAAGTGATGATTGCCTGTGTACCAGGTTCTCTCAGACTTGGCACTTTAATATTCTGAGCTAGATATTTCTTTGTCGTAGAGGTCTATTTTGTTTGTTGTAGGATATTCAGCATTTTCTGTGGACTCTATCCCCTGAAGGCTAGTAGCATCTCCTGCTTGTTTTGGTGACAACCAAAATGTTCCCAGATATTGTTAATGTCCCCAGAGAGGCAAAATTGCCCCTGGTTGAAAACTACTGCACTATACAGATTGTGAGTATTAAATATGTGCACATACATACACACACATATAATAATAATAATACCAATACTAACATATAATATTTATTTGTATACAGAAATAAGAATTTTGCTCATATAACTTGTTTATTCCTTACAATTCTGTAAAATAGGTTCATTATCCCAATTTAGTGATAGGGAAATGGAGGCCCTGAGTAGTTAAGTAATTTGTTCAGTGTAGATGTAATGCCAGGGTTTGAATTAAGGCTGGCTGACATTAGAATTTATCCTGTGAAACACTGCTATATTATCTGTAAATGGAATGGCCAGAAAGCAGATTTTTTTAGGAGAAACAATATTTGTATTTTTTCTTAGTTATCCGCATTGACCATCCAAAGGGATGTCGTGCATAGCCACTATGGGCATACCACAGTGGAGGATTTCTGATAAAGGCTAAAGAATTACAGTTAAATTTTTAATCAACTTTTTCATACCAAACATTTATAGGCCTACATTTATAGGTAAGTTTTGATTGAGTCAATGAAAATGCTGCTATTTGACAGATTGAATGTGGCATATGTGCAGGCAGGGTCCACATATCCTGACTTTGGAGTTAAACACTGATGGTGTATACTATTTCAGTAGTTTCATGAAAAATAATGCAATTTTAGCTGAGCTTGGTAGACTCACACTGCCCAGAACTTGATCATCAGCCTGAAGTGTGTGGATAGCTCCAAAATTCCAGTGTATTCTTAGTAGTTAGTTATGTAAAATTGTCATATATGAACTTTGGGTAGTTTGAAGATCAAGGAGACACTAAAAACATAAATCAGGACTCTTCTTAGATGAATAAGAGTTGACATTGAACGTCTATAATTTGGTTTCTTGGTTTTGACATTGAGTCTTACTATTCTTTTAGAAATAGGCAGTAACAGACCCTTGATTCATAGGCTAGAGGAGTACATATGACTGGAAAGCTTGTATTGGTAGTGACAGTTCTATATTTTAATTCATTACATTCCTTCTTTCATTTATCATCTATTAAGAATCATTCTAGCATAGTAATGAAAACTACTGACTCTCAAATCAAATTCTGTCTGTGATACTTATTGCCTATATGATCCTGGGTAAATTACTTAATTTCAAAGCCTCAGTTTCCCATTTGTAAAATTGATATGTAAATACTGTTCATGAGAACATAATTGCTTTGAGGATTAAATCAAATAATGTGCATAAAGTTTTTAGTACATACTCAATGGGTATTAGCTATTACTAATATTGTGTACTTATTATATCACTGTGTGTGTCTACTAGGGGAGAGAAAATAATGACATAACTATAATACAAGGCAGAAGGTACTACAGCATGTCCTTGAATAATGTTATTTTGTTCCATGTTGTTTCATTATAATGTTGATGAGATGCCATAGGAACTTCACTCATTTATGTAGTCTATGGTAAAATTGGTTTGTTATACATCATTTAGCTTTAAGTTATAGAAGTTATCAACAATGTTAAGTGAGGGCTTATTGTATAATGTCATGAAAGGAGGAAAGACAAAATCCTCCTTCATTTCAGAATAGTATGGGAGTCATTCTGGATGAAGAAGCACAAGGAAGGAATCATGGAGTAAGTAGCAACTAAACTGAGTCTTGAAAGCAGGATAGAATGAAAGTGACTCACCCTGTTCTTCATCATTCTAGCAATAAGCTAAGAGGAAATCCACAATGGTAGCAAATTCCTGCCCACTGGAGGGCCACTCCCCATTCATTTTCCAAGGAGAACATAGAATGGAAATCTTATTTTGCCTTAATACTAGAGGCACTAAGTTCAAGGTCATGTAGTCAGCCTTAAATTAGACACAGGTCCCTGAACCCTCCAAGTAATAAAACATGTACATTTTTTATTAGGTATCTGCTCTAATCTATATCATGTGATACTTTAATGGTACAGAAGTATGTCCTTGATAAAATTATGATCACATTGGGATATAATGACATAAATACACTAAATAGTATTATAAAATTATGTAGAATCCAATACTCAGCTATGTGATGTGGACTCTTTATCTAATAGTATTTCTGAAAAAAAAAAGATTGATCTGTGGAACCTGGGATGATTTGGGAAAGAATAGTTCATAGAAGGTTAGGAACTCGAGTTGAATTTAGGATTGATGTAGGGGAGGTGAGGGAAGAGGAGAACATTAGAGATAGGGGAATTTATTTAGTCATACTGATAACTCATGAATGAATAAAGATAATGTATTTTAATTAATGGATTAAAATTTCAGTGATGTCTGTATCTCCTTAACTGAGTGATACTTGCAGAGATGTGTTTGGGTCTGTCCTGTCCTAATGTCCTGCTGCCCAGCTTCAGGTGATTTATAAACAATGCATACAATTGGGGTACTTTCTCAAACTTTTGCTCTTGCTGATGCTTTCCATTACCCAGAAACTATGCACATGTGAGCTAAATGAATGTCATGTCATTGACAGGGATAATACTCTACCTCTAGAAATTTTGAGGGAATTGGTAATAGTGGTTCATTTCAAAAAGGGGTGTTTCAAAGTCAGCAGATTCTCTGACATTTTTTCCCTTCTCCCCCTTCAATGTATGAGCCCCCACTGAAATATTAGAAAGATGCACTGGTTGTCATGGTAAAAACTATGCTAATTGGCTTCCTCTAGTTGATGTTCTGTCAAGCTCACTGCCCCATTCCTCAGTGGATTTGGAATAGAGTGCTTAACTTTTTATTTCTCAGAGAACTTGTTCCCAGCAAGTCAGCTGCCTCAGCAGAAAATGGAAGGTATTTGAAATGTCCAATATGTTATCCAAATATTTCTCCCTTCATGGGGCCATGTATACACAGTTTTACTTTCCACAGAGAGTACTGATGGAAACTTAGTTGTAAATTTTTAACTGCATTAAGTGAATTTGGGGAAGTTGTAAAGAATGAAGGCATGTGAGCAGACTCTTAATTTGAGAAAGCAGACCTGAGTCTAGGGCAAGGCTGGTCTGAAAACAGCTGTGAGGTAGTCCTGTCTTTGGTTGTCACCTTGCCCTGTTTTTCCTGCTGCTAGTAGGAATGAATGAAGAAAAGAAAAAGGAAAGCAGGCAAGCCTAGTACTTACCTCACAAGGTGTGGTCTTATCTTCAGATTCTTCCAGAGTTCCCTTCTCTTCCAGCCTTTGAAATCAAAATGTAGCTACCTGGTGCATCATATTACCAGGTCATTTTTCTTTGCTGAGTAGCTTATAGGAAAATCAGAACTATGGTTTGCATGGTTCTGAATGATTTTACATATCACTTATATAACTTATTTATAATTGCCCTTGATGACCATTGGGATATATATTTTTGTTTTCTTTACATGACATCAGATAAGCAGATGCCATCATCTACATAATGGTTTAGTTTTGCTACCAGAACTTCTCAGTAGCAGTGACTCCTTGAGAAATTGAGTATCCTGTGTAGTTTTATGCTTTAGTTTTACCCCTGTATGAATGGGGTTGTAAGGCTGTTTCCTCTTATTTTGGAGGAAGACATGCCTAGGGGGTATGATATCAGGTGTTCCCAGGGGTCTCTTTCCATCTCTTGGAATACTTTTAGTGATGTTGCAAACTCACCTGAAGACCCTCCACCCCACCTATCTCTTTAAATCCACTTTTAACTGCCAATGATGCTCTATTCCTCAGTGTGAATGGGTGTGAGAGATTTTGGGCACTGGCCACCTGAGGGAACAGTGTGGGAAAACACTGGGAAAGAAGAGTGTCCAATGGGTGTTTGAGACTGGAAAACAACTTGCTTTTTGAATAATTTTGCCTCAGGCTTGTAGTAAGGATAATAATGATAATTATCATAATCAGGAAATGGTGTCAAATTAAGTGCCTAATTGAGCATGATGCTGTACTTAGAGAACATCATAGACCTATCTGTTTCTGCACTTAGCCTAAGACAAACACACTGTTGTAGAGACTGGGTTGTTTGATGGAAGTATTAAGTCATATCAGTTCATTTGGGTAATAAGAGCCAGTGAGATAAAAAATATGAAGGGAAATGGCACCTGAATATTGTTTTGGTTCTATTCCTTTCCACATATTTAGAAACATTTGGGCTCTCATTAATGCTTCAGAAAGTAATGTCAGATTTTTTTGGTGATAAAGTCCTTACTAAGCACCAGGAACATTGTTTAGGCTAACAGAGATTACTGTATACTCTTGGAAATGAGGACAGAAAAGGAGAGGGGTGGGTGGGGACACATACTAAGACACCTCCTGGAAGATGGTTTGAGGTGACTGTATGGACTAAAAGAGTATAAATACACACTAAGATTTATTGAGGTCTTACTAAGTTTCAGGTGCCGTGTGAAGCACCCAACATCAGTTATCTCATTTAATCCTGCTAACAATGACCACATAAATGAAGAAATGAAGGTACAGACTATAAAGAAGTTGTCCAAAGTCACAGAGCTATACAGATTCCCCACACCCTTTACTCACATGATACTAAATTTCTGTGATTTTTTTTTTTTTTTGCTATTATTGGGCACTCTCTCTGCAAAAGTGTGTACAGTTAGTTCAGGACTCCATTTAATTGGATTCTGGTTAATTGAGGGTTGGCTTTTTCATAGGGAGGTTGCAAATGATTCAGCTCAGGCATAATCAGCCCCTTACTGTCTACTAAATAATCATATCTCATGGTACTTTATTGGTGGAGACTGAGAAAGCTATATTTATACACCGAAGAAACTTGATATATCAAAGGAGAGGACTGAGTTAACTGAAATAATTCAAAGGGCCTGGAACTCTGTTAAATTTAAGCTGTTCTTATAATTCCATTATTGTTAAATTCTTTCCTTTCCAACAACCCACCAGCCATCCAGCTATAATGACTTGTATATGTAGGGTTTCTTTATTTTAAAGGGAAGAATAGCTTTGAGCTCATAGGGTGGAGGTAAAGCCTGTCTATGCTGTAGTTCCTACAGTTTGCCTTTATGTGTTTCCATAGAAACAGAATTGTTGTTTGAACTAAAAATTCTTAGATTTATTTTCCTTTTTACATTGTTTAAAACTTGTGCTAACTTTATCAAAATCGAAGGGCAGATTTGTGGCTTGCTTTCCATTTTATTGGCAATTAGTGGAGTCTGTATCCTCAGAGGAGAAAGAGGCCACTCAGGGCAGATTTTTATTAACCCTTGATACCAGTGAAGAGAGATATACAGGGTCCAGTAGAAGTAAGGCCTGCTTGAGTGTGGTTAGTAGGGTAATAATATGGGTATAATGATTTAAACATTTCACCTAAAATGTCATATGGTGTGCTTGAGTGTGATATTATGTTATAGAATTACATGCTTAGATTTTATAATAAAAGATTTTGTAATGAAAAGGGACATTATTTGTGCTGGACCCTGTGTATACATGGATGTGTGAATCCCCTTCCTATAATAGTCTTTTCTTACTCAATCTTTCCATTCAATTCAGCCATCTTGCCTCAGGGCATCGGATCATTTTGGAGCAACAGTATATTTAAGAGCATAGGCACTACAGTCAGGTTGATGTGGATTTAACTTCTGGCCCTGCTAAATGTTGCCTTATGTGAGTTTGGGAAAGTAATATAAGCACTCTGATTTTCAGATCCTCACCTGTTAAATGGGGGATAATACTGATACTGGTTTAATAGGAATAACATGAAGGCATAGTTCTTGAAACATACTAAACATTCAGTTAATGGTAGGTTTTTTAGTTACTTGTCCTCCTCCTGAAACTTTACCAGTCTCTCCTTCGAAGGCTTCTTCTTGATCCCCACCTCATGTTGCTTGCTTTGATGTCATATTGCTGGGCACTTTTGAGTTGGTTGTTGATCGAGTTCTAGTTCTTTTTTTACATATGGGTGTTGTCTCTCAGAACACCTAGAATATAATCACCTGAGTGCACTAGTGGGATTTTGCCTGAGCTTGCAGGAAATGATAATTAAATACTCATGGAAGATAAGACACAATCTTATCCAGAGACTGTTTGGAGTTGGCTTTTTGTTTCCACAGGAATTCAGGTAACCACTGTCTCTCCTAGCTTTTGCTGCCTCACTAACTCAATCTGCTAAGACATGTCCAAGATACCCAATATAACAGATGCCATTTGTAAGGACCTATGAAGAGAAAAGAATGTATCATGCAATCTTCTCTGCATCAAATGCCATTGTGCCTGTGGTTCATTCTACTTGGGGAAAACACTATGTTAAGTTTGGTCTATCTCAAGGACAGCTACTGGAGCCTCTTATTGGGTGTCAATTGGCAATGCCTCCATCTAAGCTGAGCTGAGATGGGAGCAAGGTCAACTTCACTAAAGATTCTCCTATGTATCACCATTGGGTGGCAGTATTACTCAGACTGAAGGTATTAACCTTCAGCCTGGGCTATTTTTCTCAGATATTTTGCAGTTAAATATGATATCTAAGGTGAAAAATCGATTATGAGAAAGTGCCCAAGTTAAATGGTGAGCTGCTTGCAGGCAGCTTGCTGGAGCAAAAAGGGAGATAAGTAAGGAATTATTAAGAAAAAATCAAATGTTTACCAGAGCTTTGTAAAATACAGGGGGAAATGAAAACAGGGCTTCTGTGATAAATGAGCAAAGAACATGGATTTACTTCCATTCTAAACTCCTCTACTGCTCTAGTCAAATAGAAGAGGTTATTTGAACTCAAACTATTTTTTGTCACACTGAATAGAGGAGGCCTCTAAGGAAAGTCTGTGAGATTTTTTAGGTAATATAGCCTCATCCTAGTGAGGGGATAAGCTTTGCTGTTCTCTCTGTAACCCTCTCTATGGCCATCAGTGTGGATGGCAACTATGTGCCAAGTTGTTTAAATATTTTCCATGAAGAGAAAAACCCAGTGTTGGAAACTAATCCCTCCATCCTAGAGAGCCACCTGCAATTCATCAGGGACCAAGGGCAGGCCTGAGTCACTGACTGGTTTGAAGGCAGCAGAGGAAAAAGGGAAGTGTGCAGGAGGGAGGGGAAGAAGGGAAAGGCAAAAGGGGTAGTATCTGGGCTTATTGAACCAGCCTGTTAATTGTGCTCCAATGATTTTCCTAAACATAAATCTGATTGTCTCATTCCCCTGCCTAAAACCCCCCAATCTTTCCTATTAAGTCAAACATTAATTTCAACCTCCTTGACATGACGTACAAAGCCTTTCATGATCTGTCTCTTGCCATGATCCATCTCAACTCTTCCTACTTTATGCCTTACACTTGATGCTGCAGTAATATTGAATGGCTTACAGATCATTCTGTTTCTGTTCCCCTAGTGCCCACTTATGCATACAAAAGGCTGCCCCATGTACTTGTTCATGTAAATCATTCTGCCTGGGGCATTGTTTCCACCATTCCTGTTCATATAATATTTCAAGACACACCTCAGATATCACCTCCACTAAGAAGCATTTTCCAACCACTTCAGAGGGGGCTGTGTTTCTTATCTGGGTTCCATGACACCTGTGTATACTTCTGTCCTGTCACTTACCCCACTATATTAAAATTAGTTATTTACATATCTGTCTTCCCCACTAGACTGAGACATCCTTGAAGATGGGGCTAAAGGCATTCAAAATATTTCATATGGTGGTGAGTGGCAAAGAGAGGACCAAGGCAGTGGTCTTAAATGCCCGTCAGAGGTAGCCATGGTTTGCACTTCCTTTCTGTTCAGCAGATGTCTGCTTTCTCACTGGCTTACATATTTGTGAAAAGTTGTCCATACAATTATTCATCAAACTTCTGGCTCTAGAAATGTTTGCATTTTAAATGGGTGTTCTTAGTGCTTTACCTTTAGGAAATAATGGAGTTCCAGGTACTAAGGCAAGCTGATGTAGAGACATTTTCCTTAGCTTTTACACCACATGGTATAGGCAACTGTCCATTAAGCCTGTGTTGAAGGTCTACCCTGAACCCAGTGCCCACTTACCATCATAGCGATCTGTTAACTGTTGATCTTTTCCTTAAAAAAAATATGAGCATGTTGATTGTGGGACCCTAGCTAGAGTGTGAGCTCCTTGAGGAGGGTAAGCGTCTCCAACTTGTCTAGGGTTTTCCAGAGGGCTCTGTAACATGGTTAAGGCTCTGAGAGTATTCTTGATAATCCTGCCTATTTATGGGGGATTTCTCTTTTTACATTATGCCTAAACCAGAGTGGAGGGCAACACTAATACAGTTCAACCAAGATTGCTTGTCCTGTGCCTCAAATACTAGATTGCTATCTTACCTAAATCAAAGGCTTAAATAAAAATTAGTGCACATGAAGTGAAGAATGGATTGAAAACAGCTTGGACCATCAAACTTGGCTGCTATCATCATGCTACCATTTCTCAGAAATTTCAAATGATTTTTATCATCAAAAAATGAAAAAGTAACAATATCCATAGGAAAATGTGCTTTATTAGCAAGATTCAGTCTGTACTTATTGGAGAATTGCCAATTCTACTGATGAAAAACTTTTCTCAGACCATCTGTCAGTTATTATGGCAGTCTGTGTTTAACTCGTTCTATACCAGCACAAAATAATTCACTAATCTAGTGAGTTGCAGCATTGGGTGCTGTGAGGGATAAGACATGCTGTCTATTTTCATGGGGCTTAAAATTTAATAGGAGAGACAAGAGGCATACATAATCATATATTAAGCAGGGCAAATGTACTGAGTGCCATGAGAGAGATACCAAATATGGTAAAAGCACCAATGAGAGGGAAATTACTTTTGAGTAGTGGCTGAGGAAGTCTCCACAGAGGCATCTGGAGGCAGGGAGAAAGAGTAGGAATTGTGGGCATTCTGGGTGGAGGAACTAGCATGTTCTATGCCAACAGAGGTGCAAAAGTCCATCATAGGTCTGTACAATGAGAATATTCTGGTGTTATAGGTATAAGGGATATGGAAATAACAGTAGAAAGTGTTGTATAGGTTGTTTGGGGGTCAGCTGAAGGAGGAATTTGACTGTCAGATTAAGAGGTTGACATTCTATTCTATAGAGTAGACAGTGGGTCACCAGTAGCATGGTTTGGAATGGTCAGCAACTTGCTCAGAGCTGTGCTTTAGAAGGATTATTTGGTTAGCCTAGGAAGTATAGGTTAAATACTGAGCTGTTTTCTCTAACCTCAGGGGAGGTAGAAATGGGTTTGTGGCTCCTGCTATTCTAGATATGATGCACTAGGTTTTGGAGACTTAAAAGTATACTTTTCTTTTATTAGTTGCTACTAGATTGATAGCCCTGAGGTCACTGCTCAGGCCAAAACAGCTAGCCCAGATGCCATGGGAGGCTATATTTTTCTGTTGGGCTTTGAACCTATGTGAACTTTGTGGGTTTTCAAGTAAACCTTGGCCAATTTTTCAATAAAAGTTTGACGTTCTTCTTTATCTTGTGAGGATGTATGTATGTCTGTGTGTTCTTTTTGATCTTTTAAAAAGTCTTTGTAACTATTTTGTGCTGGAGGTTGAGGGTAATGGTAAGGATGTGGTATCACATCTGAAATGCCTGTATTTTTATTCTCTACATTCATTCTGGCTTAGTGTTATCAAGGGTCTTCTGTTATGGGGTACATTTTTGGTTGGGGTAGCACTAGCATTTCTCAAAGCATGACTGTTTTTGACTACTTGGGGAATTCACCTGAGGAGAAATCTGGCTTAAGGCTCTGACCTAGGTGGGATGAATCAGACACAGGTACCTGCTTGTTTAATAAGGCCCCCATGTTATACAGATGCATGCTCAGGTTTGAAGACCACTCTAGTAGGAAAATATTAAAAACTAAGAAATGGATATTTGAATTTAAAAGGCAAAAAGGTAGATCATAAGACTATTTAAAGGAGTTTTGAAAGGTGTAGAAAACTTGGCCTTTTGGATTTTTTCTTTTAGTTCATCAATCTAGGAATAAAGGGGTCAAAGAAGAGAAATTCATAATACAATAGAAAGATCTTCCCATTTGGGAAGGGCTTTTCTCCTTTACCTCTCCCTGTACAAATCTTACCCGTGATGTAAGGCTCATGCCTTCTCATATGTGTCCTAGGACCACTTTAGCCTATGAGCTTTTCTTGTTTTTTTTTTTTTCAGTGTTGCCTTCACTTTCTGATTGTCCCTTTCATTTGCCATCTAGCTTTGGGGTCTCTTGTGTACTATCAACTTACTCTAGGATTGTTGGTGAGTTCATCTTGATTTTGGATTTATCTGCTTAATGCCTGTTGATGTTGCCTCCCTAAATAGTCTCTAAAATTCCTTGAGGGCAAGGAATCTCTTTTATTCTTGCTTCCAGACTCTCCAATCCTATAGTATCTGACATAATTCTTGTCACTCAGTAAGAGTGTGATAAATTCTTGCAGAGCAAATGAAAGGATTTCAAGGGACATGATATAGCTTTGCTTGAGGAACATAAATACCAAACCTAAGTTTAGGGATGAAGGGGAAAGTGAACCTAAAATGCTAGCTCATATTCACTGAAATAGTCAAATACTTAAAAATGAGGTGTGCAGAGTTCTTTGTCTTCCCCAGTAGCTTTTAGAGAATTATAGAGAGCCAGGATTCTTTAGTTTCATTTATGAGAAACAAACCCATTTGCATAACTCACCTTCCACTTTCAACACTTTTTTTTTTTCAATTCTAACTATGACTCAGGATTGCTTTATTTCTGGCAGTACTTAGTCTTTTAACTAGGAAGTGAAAAGAACATGGAACAGGTCTTTCAAATTTCTCCAGTCTTTCAGTAATAGACTCTCTTAAGTGCTGAGAGATAGCAGGTTGTGTACTCACTGATTACATCATCTATTATACTGACCCTGCTTAATTTCATTTGTCAAAATGCATCTTACCCATTCCCCTCATTCTTCCTTTGAAACCACAGCTTCCCTGATTTTACAATGTGGGGGACTAGGTTTGGGTGGCAATTGATGTCTGCCTGGGCTTTTTAAGTACCAGCAGCAGCATTATTTCTATATTTTTTTGTTCCACCACTGAAAATGCCTTAGCCCACACATAACTAGTTCTCGTTTTCTTCCTGTTCCCCCACCCACAGCAACCTCCTGCTCCCTCAAATGCCTTATCCCTTCTCAGCGGCCACTTTCCTTCACAGTTCCAGAATGGTTTCATTCATCACTGTCATAGTCCCTGTGGATAGTAAACTCTCATCTTATCTGCAGCCATCAGTAAATGAGTTTGCATTTAATATTTTAAAGAGTTGTCTTTGTTTCTGGCACTTCTCCACCCACTGATACTTGCACTTATGTGGCTTGCTGTCGCCTTTTTCTCTGCCTGTTGGTTGGCAAGAACTAATCTCCCCCAGAAAATTAAAGAGGATTATATTGTCACTCAGAAAATCTGTCTAGTTTTCATATGACATTGGTCACAAATGCTCACTTTTTTCTTTGGGTAAGAAAGGCAGACTTAAGAAGAAGAGTAACAATTTAAGAATTTGAAAGAGGAGGCTGAAAGTTACAAATGATTGGGCTGGACACTGGGAAATTTTGGATTTTAGTTCATGCCCTGGGTTAACCTGATGTCAGTTCTGTGTAAATTACTTTCTCTATATGTATCCCCTTCTGTGCTATAGGTATGATGTTAACTTCTAAATTGAGATCAGGGGTGGGAGTAGTAGATACCATATTTTGAAAATATAGAGGGCATAGATGATAATGATATTTGCTATCATCTTGGTATGTACAAGGGTGGTAGGTGATTTGTACACATGATTTCTACCCCTTAAAACAACATTGAATAATTTGAGGCTTAGAGATATTCAATGCCTTGCTCAAGAACACACAGCTTGTAAGGGATGAAATAAAGATTTGAACATAGATCTGTCTGGTTCCAGAGTTCACACTGTTATGATTATTTTGTTGTATAAGATCAGGTGGTACTACTGGCCACAGTTAGGTGTTCTCGATGATTTGTATATCCTCTTACCTTGCTTTCCTTTAGGACATCCACTGATACTGAGCTGATGGATGCATGACTGTGGGTGTCTGGGTTTGAATTTCAGCTCAGCCATTTACTAATATAATTTTGTAACTCTGAGCCAGTTATTTTATCTCATTGTCCCTGTTATCTTCATCTGTAAAATAGGGGTGTTGACAGCCTCTATCCTATAAACTGAAATATCTAAGAGTCACTAATATCAGGTAGCACCAAAATGGAGTCAGGAGGTCGTTAGGAGAGTCGGACATACCCACATCTGCACTCAGATGAAGTTTGGACTTTGGAACTTTTATGCTTACTGTAGCACTTTTCTGCCCAAAGTTTTGAGGGAAAAATAAGGATGTACATTGTACATGGGTAGTACTAATTCTGTATCTATACAAATGTTTTTAATTCATTTATTTATGCTTATGTATTAAAAGTGTAACTCTAGAAAGCAATAATGATATCTATGTAAAATAATACCCTGGACTATGATCATTGGTTTTGTATATAAATAAAAATTTAATTAAAAAATAAAACAAAAGGTTTTTTTTTCAATGCTATTTAAAAAATATTTTATTTATTTATTTTTTAGGGAGGGAAGGGGGGAGATAGAGAGAGAGAGAGAAACGTCAGTGTGTGGTTGCTGGGGGTCATGGCCTGCAACCCATGCATGTACCCTGACTGGGAATCGAACCTGCAACACTTTGGTTCTCAGCCCGCGCTCAATCCACTGAGCTACGCCAGCCAGGGCTAAAACAAAAGGTTTTTTTCCCCTGAAAGTTTGGTCCAAAAACGTGGGTGCACATTATACATGGCAAAATATGGGTACATCCTGGAACTTGCTCACTCTCCAAACCTCTCCCCCACCTTGTTTTCATGTAGATGCTTACCTCAGAATTACATTACCCAGCCTTGGACAATCCTTTTTGAATCAGCCATCACTTCATGCCAATAGGAAAAGTTTTATGTGTTTCACCTTGTGGTGTTTGCCTTTATAAGCTTCAGCTTTCTTTGCTCTCTTGAAGCACAGTTTGGGTTGCTACCTGAATCTCTGTCTTCTGGGTCACAATACCTTTTGCTCAAATAAATGCTTTTAAAAAATCAGAGTTATGGTTTATTCATCAAATTCATCACACAGATTAAAATCATCCAAGAGAGCAAGTGTGTGGGCAATATCCAGAAAAAAAAAACCAGGGGCAAGCTTCCAGTTGTCCTGTCCCAGTAGTATAGCATGGGCATGTTTAATTCTCTCAGCAATGATGTTTGGCAATACATGCAAAGTGTTGCCAACCAGGAAAGCTCAACCATGCCTTGGTGTCTAAGATTTTTATTGGAGGGGTCACTCACAAAGGCATGTAGTATCCAAATGACTGACTATAGCTACTCAGGTTCTAGCCCCTCAGAGAAGAATATACATTTATCACAAATAACACTTAGTAGCATAAATTATCTCATCAAACTTGTACCACATGGCCCAAGGCCTCAGGCATACAAAAGCAAGTGCTCACTATAAATCACATTTGTTAGCCAGTCCTGAAGACACACCTTTTTGTGGGATATACAAGGTTGGAGCAATCCATGCCAGTTAAGTTAACCTGTTCCTATACAGTAGTCCACCCCCTTGTCTTTTGGCATAGATCTCTTAAAGCAAAATGATTGTATTATTCTAGGAATAAGAATTTAACATACCATTTATATATTTAATATAGCAATAGTATCTGCATAACTATGCCTAATATTTAGAAGAGTAAATGTAGAGATAGACTTAAGGAAACAATCCATCTCCTAAAGAAATTACATGTTTTCATGTTTTTGTAGTAATTTGATACTTATCTCTCCCTTGATGTACTATTGTTTGTACCCTGTGATAAATTTATGTGGAGCTATTTAAAATTGAAACTAGTTGGTAGTCAGCTAAATAACATTCTTTAAGCAATTTATTTTCCATTGGCATTACCTCTGAGGAGGCTTTATCTAAATCTTTCAATAAATTGGATCATCAGTATTATTATATGACTTACGTACACAAGTTGAATCTTACCAAAATTACTGTTATACCATATAACAATATGGTGGTGGTACCATTCAGTTTTTAAATACACATTGGAGTAACATTGGTTAACAAAATTATGTTTCATGTGTATACTTCTATAATACATCATTTGTATATTGTATTGTGTGTTCACACAAAGTCAAGCCTCCTTCTATCACCATTTATTCCCCCTTTATTTTCTTCTATCTGTCCCCACCCCAGTTTCCCTCTGGTAATCACCATACTATTGTCTCTGTCTATGAGGGTTTTTTTTTCTTAGTCCCTTCACTTTTTCTCCCAGACCCCAAATCCCCTCCACTCTGACAGCTGTCAGTCTGTTCTCTGTATCTATGAATCTGTTTATATTTTGTTTGTTAGCTTGTTTCATTCATTAGATCCCACATATAAAAGAAATCACATGGTATTTGTCTTTCTCTGACTTGCTTATTTCATTTAGCATAATACTTTCCAGGTCTATCCACTGCTGTTGCAAAGGGTAAGATTTCTTTCCTTTTTTATGACTGAAAAGTACTCCATTGTGTAAATGTACGATTGCTTTTTTATCCACTCATCTACTGATAGATGCTTGGGCTGCTTCCAAATGTCGGTTATTGTAAATAACACTGCTATGAACACAGGGTGCATATATTCTTTCAAATTAATGTTTTGTGGGTTTTTTTTTTTCAGATTCCCAGAGGTGGAATTGCTGGGTCATAAGGCAGTTCCATTTTTCATTTTTTCAGGAAACTCCATACTGTTTTCCACAGTAGTTGCACCAATCTGCATTCCCAATAGTGCATGAGGGTTCCCTTTTCTCCACATCCTCCCCAACATTTGATTTATTGGTGATAGTCATTCTAACAGGTGTGAGATTTTAATTTGCACTTCTCTGATGATTAGTGATGTTGAGTATCTTTTCATGTCTATTGGCCATCTGTATGTCCTCTTTGGAGAAGTGTCTATTCAGGACTTTTACCCATTTTTAATGGGTTGTTTGTTTTTTCAGTGTTGAGGTGGATATTAACCTGTTATCATATGTATCATTGGTAGATATATTCTCCCATTCAGTGGGTTGTCTTTTCATTTTGTTGATATTTTCCTTTGCTGTGTACAAACTTTTTAGTTTGATGTAGTCCCATTTGTTTATTTTTTCTTTTATTTCCCTCGACCAAGGAGATCTATCAGAAAAAAATATTGTTATGAGAAATTTCAGAGATTTAATGGCCCATGTTGTCTTCTAGGATTTTTATGCTTTTGAGTCTAAAATTTAAGTCTTTAATCCATTTCAAGTTTATTCTTGTTTATGGTGTAGGAAGGTGGTCTAGCTTCATTTTTTTTTGCATGTGTCTGTCATATTTTCCTGATACCATTTATTGAATTGGCTAGCTTTACCCCATTGTATGTTCTTGTCTCCTTTGTCAATATTAATTGACCATATAAGTGTGGGTTTATTTTTGGGTTTTCTGTTCTATTGATTTATATGACTGTTTTTATTGCAGTAACATGCTGTTTTGATTACCAAGGTCTTGTAGTATAGTTTGATATCAGGTAGCATGACTCCTCCAACATTGTTCTTCTTTCTAAAGATTGCTGTGGCTATTCAGGGTCTTTTGTGGTTCCATATAAATTTTTGGACTATTTCTTCTAGACAAGAATTGTATCTTGATAGGTATCTTGATAGGAATTGCATTGAATTTATAGATTGCTTTGGGTAGTATGGACATTTTACTGATGTTAATTCTTCTTATCCATGAACATGATATATGCTTCTGGTTAATTATATTCTCTTCCATTTCTTTCTTCAGTGTCCTATAGTTTTCTGAGTATAGTTCTTTTACTTCCTTGTTTAAATTTATTCCTAGATATTTTATTCTTTTGGAAACAATTGTGAATGGGATTGTTTTCTTAGTTTCTCTTTTTGATAGTTCAATTTTGCTGTATAAAAATGCAACTGATTTCTGGAGTTTATTTGTATCCTGCTACATTACTGAATTGATCAATTTTAGTACTTTTTGGTGGAATCATTAGGGTTCTTTATATTATGTCATTATGTATTACATATTATGTCATCTTCAAATAATGACAGTTTTACTTGTTCCTTTCTAAATTGGATGCCTTTTATTTCTCCTTGTCTGATTGCTGTGGCTAGGACTTCCAGTACTATGTTGAATAAGAGTGGTGAAAGTAGACATTCCTGGCTTATTCGTGGTCTTAAGGGGAACACTTCTGCAATGAACATTGGGGTACATACCTCTTTTTTAGTACAGTTTAATGATTATGCTATTACAGTTATCCCATTTTCCTCCTATATCACCCTCCACTCTACATCCCCCTCCCTTCAGCATTCCCCCCCCCCTCCTTAGTTCATGTCCATGGCACCTACATATAAGTTATTTGGCTTCTCCATTTTCTATACTATTCTTAACCTCCCCAGTCTGTTTTGTACTTACCAATTATGCTTCTTACTCCCTTTAACTTTTTCAACAATTCTCCCCCTCCCCGCTCCTGCTGATAACCTTCCATGTGATCTCCATTTCTGTGATTCTGTTCCTGTTTTAGTTGTTTGCTTAGGGTTTTTTTTATGTTCAGTGTTGATAGATGTGAGTTTGTTGTCATTTTACTGTTCATAGTTTTGATCTTCTTTTTCTTTTTAAAAAAGATTTTATTTATTTTTCTTTTAGAGAGAGGGGAAGGGAGGGAGAGAGGGAGATAAACATCAATGTGTGGTTGCCTCTTGCACACCCTGTACTGGGAACCTGGCCCATAACTCAGGCATGTGCCCTGACTGGGAATCGAACTAGCATGCTTTGGCTTGCAGGTTGGCACTCAATCCCTTCAGGCACCCCAGCCAGTGTAATCTTCTTTTTCTTAGATAAGTCCCTTTAACATTTTATATAATAAGGGCTTGGCAATGATGAACTCTTTTAACTTGACCTTATCTGGGAAGCACTTTATCTGCCCTTCCATTCTAAATGGTAGCTTTGCTGGATAGAGTAATCTTGGATGTAGGTCCTTGCCTTTCATGACTTGGAATACTTCCTTCCAGCCCCTTCTTGCCTGTAAGGTTTATTTTGAGAAATCATCTGATAGTCTATGGGAATTCCTTTGTAGGTAACACTGTCCTTTTTTGTTGCTGCTTTTAAGATTTTCTCCTTATCTTTAATCTTTTGGTAATTTAATTATGATGTATCTTGGTGTGTTTCTCCTTGGGTCCAACTTCTTTGGGACTCTCTGAGCTTCTTGTACTTGCACGTCTAGTTCCTTCACCAGATTGGGGAAGTTCTCCTTCATTATTTTTTCAAATAAGTTTTCAATTTCCTGCTTTTCCTCCTCCTCTTCTTCTTCCTCTTCTTCTTTTTCCTCCATCCTCCTCCTCTTCTTTCTTCTTTCCTTCTTGTCCACTATGATTTGGATGTTGGGACATGTAAAGTTGTCCTAAGAGTTTCTAAGCCTCTCCTCATTTATTTGAATTTTTGTTTGTTCCTTCTGTTCTGGTTGAATGTTTATATCTTCCTTCCATTCCAAATATTTGATTTGAGTCCCAGTTTCCTTCCCTTCACTGTTGGTTCCCTATATATTTTGCTTTATTTCACTTTGCATAGCCTTCACTTCTTCCTGCATTTTTTTTCAACTGAATGCAATCATTTCTCTGAGCATACTGATTACCAGTGTTTTGAACTCTGCATCTGATAGGTTGGCTCTCTCCTCATCACCTAGTTCTTTTTCTGGAGCTTTGATCTGTTCTTTTATTTGGGCCATATTTCTTTGTCTTGGCACACCTGTTATGTAGTAAGGGGTGGAGCTTTAGGTATTTGCCTGGGCTGGGCAACCAACTTTCCTGTGTTGTGGCACTGTATGTGGGAAGGGGTCAGAGAGGGAATGATGCTACTTTATTGGCTCTTGCCCTGCTCTCAGTCACTTCTGTTGCTTCTCACAAATGGACTGTGCCCTTTCAGGTGTTGATTCCCATGTGGGTGGGCTTGTGTATGTTCCAGGATCCTCCAATAGACTCTCCTGTGAGACTGGGAGTTTCTCCCACCACTGCAAGCCCCACAGGTTTTTACAGCCAGTAGTTTTGAGGCTTTAGTTTCTTGTGCCAGAACCCTGGGTTTCATAGACTACTCACTCCCATGTTGTTCCTCCCAGATTATCCACACATGAATGTGCCACTGTCCAGTCTGCCAGCTGCCACCTCACCTGCCCTTCTGCCACTGCTGCTTTGCCATGCATCCCCACTGTCCTGGCTTCCTTCCCTCCCTTGTATAAGTATAGATGAATTTTTTTTTAACTCCTTGGTTGCTGGACTTCCATACAGTTCAATTTTCTGGCAGTTCTGGGTGTTTTTTTTTTAAATTGGTTGTTATCATTCTTTTGGTTGTGCAAGGAAGGAAAACATATCTACCTATGCCTCCATCTTGGCTGGAAGCACTACTGTTTATTTTTTGCAGTGTATTCTTTTTAAAAAATATATTTTATTTATTTTTAGAGAGAGGAAGGAGGGAGAAAGGGAGGTAGAGAAACATTGATTTCTGGTTGTCTATCACATGCCCCCCAAGGACCTGGTCTACAACCCAGGCATGTGTCTTGACTGGGAATTGAACTGATGACCCTTTGGTTTGCAGGCTGGCATTCAATCTTCTGAGTCACCATCCAGGGTTCTTACAGTGTATTCTTCATTTCTGATTAGTTCTTAATTATTGTTTCTATATTCCTTTTCACAGTTTTGTGGTTCTCACTAAGTTTCTTGAGCTGCTTTATAACCATTTTTTTGGATTCTGTATCTGATAAATTGTTTGTCTCCCTTTCATTTACCTTTTTTTCTAGATATTTCTCTTCTTTCATTTGGGAAATGATTCTTTATCTCCCCATTTGGCTGCTTCTTTTTGTCTATTTCTATTATTAAATAGAAATGCTATGACTCCCAGTCTTGGTAGGGTGGTCTTATATCATATGTATCCTGTGGGATCCAGTGGTGTAGTCTCTTTGATTGTTAGAGCTGGGTGCTTTAGGAATGTCCCTTGC
Organism: Phyllostomus hastatus; assembly: GCF_019186645.2. Taxonomy (NCBI): domain Eukaryota; kingdom Metazoa; phylum Chordata; class Mammalia; order Chiroptera; family Phyllostomidae; genus Phyllostomus; species Phyllostomus hastatus. The sequence continues at coordinate 12,574,816 of NW_025333984.1, read as the reverse complement.
ATGTGTTATGTGGCATCTCCTGTTGTTACTGAGCCTTGATTGCTTTTCACCTGTTTGTGTGTGGGGTCAACCATCAGGCTGACTGACTGTGATAATCAACCCCAGCTACAGTGTACAAGCTGCTGTGCAGGTGCTGGCCATATGGAAAGGAATTGGCCACAACAGTATCTGGTGACTGCCAAGATCATCCTTTGGATATAACACTTGTAAAGCTAATTGAGTCTTGTTCTGATGTTGTCTGAAGCTTGTCACTGGGTGTGTTGGTTTGGGACCTCTTTGGAGGGACTCTGTTGCAGGCCAATGTCAGACACTGCCTGTGAATGGCCCAAGGCAACCTGTTTGGAGCTAGAGAGCAATTCACAGTTTATGGCTGCCTCTTTTGGGCCTGACTGAGTGAGGAAGGACCAAGCTGTGCACCAAGGCTGGTTTTTAACAGCACCAGTCTCAGGGGCAAGTCAGCAAAAGTCCTAGGGTACCTCAAGATTCACCTCTGCCTGCTTCTACCTGCCAGCTGCCTGTTCAGCTCAGTCCCTGAATTAGCATCTGGCAGTACTCAAGTTGCATGAGGTAGATTCTCAGTGAGTCACAAGGTTGGGGACAGTGGTGTCCACTAGATAGGTACAAGTTCAAACTTGGTGCCTGTTCTGAGTCTGAGGTCCTTCAGCAAATGTCCCAGGGTGTACCAAGTCTAGCTGCCACTTGCTGGGTGCTCCCACACCTTTGTGTATGTGGGGAAGTCTAAGGGAATTTTCAGGGTGAGGCCAGCAGTTTATCAGGTCCAAATAGAGTAAGGTTTGATGGTGTGAATGGAGGGCTCTGCACTGCTTGGGTGTGTGAGGGTAAAACATCACTTGCTCTAGAGCTATTCAACTCAGTCTGTCCCAGATTCTGCCCAGAGACTGACTTCAGCAGGGCAGGGCAGGGCTTCTGGTAGTTGGGAGGGTGGGGTTAATAGATCTCCTGTGAGGGGGAGGTGCCAGTCAGGCTTGGGAGAAGGTTGGTGGAGTAGTCCCTGCCTCAGAGCCACACAGCTATGTCTGTCCCTGATTCTGTCCAGACCTTGGCAGGGTGGAGCCATCAGGTGTCAGGAATGTGTGGCTGCTGAGAGCCCACAGAGTGGTAGTAATGGATTTCCTGTGAGCGTGAGACAACTGTCAAGTTCTCAAGAATGTGGAGGGGAATGCTATCTTCCCCAAAGCCACAAAACTCAGTCACTGACACTCCTTGAGTCTGCCCAGATTTCTACACTCTGGCCCAGGCAGCTGATTCCTCAGCAGGGTGCAAGCTCTGCAGGGCTGGACTATTGCATTCCTCCAGGCTGATGCCACATGATAGGGGGGAGTACTCCACACTAGAATGATGGTATCTGTGATGTGGGAGAGCGACTCAACACAAGGATTCTGATAGCTGTCTCTTCAGCTCTCTCTCTAGAGCCACATACCCATTCTGTCCTTTTGGAACTCTAATCTGCTCTGCCCCTCCTCTACTGGAGCACAGGATGAGTGGCTGCTGACAAGATCTTGTGTGTTGGTCCTCTAAGAGGGCACTTTTGTCTCTAGTGGACCATGTCTCTCCCTGGTAGACAGAATCCCTGTTGATTTTCACATCCAGTTGTAGTGTGAGCATCTCTTCCAGGCTCTGATGCTCTGGGTTGGGGAGCCTGGCTTGGGGTTGAGACCCCACACTTCTCAGGGGAAATCTTTGCAGCTGAGATATCCCTCCAGAATCTCAGCAGCTGTCTATGGGAGCAGGGCCAATCCTTTTTCTATCTCCTCCCTTATATGTGGCTTCTTTTGTAAATCCTTGGTTATCAGACTTCTGTTTAGCTAGTCTTCAGTTGGTTATTCAGGGTGATTTTTCTATATTTTAGTTGTAATTCTTGTTTGGTTCTGGGAAAGGGAGAGTATAATACTCACCTACTCCACTGCCATTTTTGATATCCTTGCTTTTTATTTTCTATTACAGTGTAAACATTTTTTTGATGTTGGCAACCTTGTAAGTTTGTTGTGAGGATTGAAAAGTTAATATATATAAAGTACTTTTGCTTAACACATTGTAAACCCTCAATGGCCATTAATTATTTTCTTTTTTATTGTTATTCTATTAACAGCTGTCCCAATTTTCCTCCCTTTGCCCTCCTCTTCCCAACCCATCCCCTGCTCCCACAATCAATTCTCACACCATTGTCCCTGTCAGTGGGTCATTCATACCTGTTCTTTGACTAGTCCCTTCCCCTTCTTTCCACCATTATCCCCCTCCCCTCTCCCCTCTGATCACTGTCAGTATGTTCCATGTGTCCATGCCTCTGGTTCTATTTTTCTCCTTTGTTTGTTTTGTTGATTAACTTCCCCTTACAGGTGAGATATATGGTATTTGTCTTTGACCAACTGGCTTATTTCACTTAGCATAATATTACAATTAGTTATCATCATTGTGCACTGCAGTATTATTTACCCACAGTGCTTCTTTCCAGACATGTTCTGTCTGGCTGGTTGGCATGCTCTGTGTATTCTTTCTCCTTTATTTAAAACAAACAAACACAAAAAGAAACAAATAAACAATCAAACTCCTTGTTCTGTGTCTTCTTAGAGAAGGCCCTGCTCTGTAACTTCCAAGGTGACTGATCCTTCCAAGATTAACTAACTCATGCTGGGATATTAGTGGTAGATAATTTCCATTTCACTTGTAGTTTCTTTTTTCAAAGATTTTATTTATTTATTTTTAGACAGAAAGGAAGGGAGTGAGAAAGAGAGGGAAAGGTACATCAATGTGTAGTTACCTCTCATGCGGCCCCCACTGGGGATCCAGCCTGCAACTCAGGCATGTGCCCCAACTGGGAATCCAACTGGTGATCCTTTGGTTTGCAGGCTGGCACTCAATGAACTGAGCCATACCAGCCAGGGCTCACTTGGAGTTTCTGAGGACGCTGTTTGTTAAGGTGAGATCATAAATGTGGATTTCAAGTTGTACTGCTCTGACCCTGAATGGAATAAAGCATGGGGTGGGTTGAAGTATAGTTAAAACAATAGCGTATTTTATTTAAATAGAGCAAGGCCAATTTTATATCTTTTATTCCTACATTTAGCTTTTTGGTAAAATTGTGTTGGGATTATGGTAATAGCAAACACATAGTAATTACTTTGTAACATTTATTATTGTCAGCACTGAATATTATTTCATTTAATCTTCAAAACAACCTGTGAAATAGATATTATCCCCTTATCCAAGAAGTAAAGCACAGACAAGTTAAGTAACCTACTCAAGCCTAAAAAAAAAGTATGTGGTAGAACTGGAATTTGAGCTCAGGCTGTATTCTTGACAACTGCACTATATTGGTTCTTTTTGATGAAAAGGTTGTCTTGGCTTTTTTTAATAGTTCCTTTTTTCACCATTACCATTTTGAAGTTTCAAAACCAACTGATCTTTAATAATGGAAATTTAGAGCACTGACTTATGAGAGAAGGTTAGGTGATGTTAGAAAGCTATCACCCTAAGATTGAAGTTTTTGTTTCAACATTTCAGTAGTTTTTATTGTTTCAATATTTTACTTACTATTTAATAACCAGCCCTGTAATTTTCAAACAGTAATCTGCCACTAGGTAGTAGAAGAGAGTTACAAGTAATAGGATTAATAAGGCTTGGAGCAGAAATCAAAATGTCTTAGTGTTCTTTTTTAAATTTAAATACTCTTTTTTAAAATATATTTTATTGATTATGCTATTACAGTTGCCCAATTTTTTTCTCTACTTTATTCCTCTCTTCCCTATACCACCACAACCATCATTCCCTCCCTTAGTTCATGTCCATGAGTCATACATATAAATTCTTTGGCTTCTCCATTTCCCATACTATTCTTAACCTCTCTCTGCCTATTTTATACCTACCATTTATGCTTCTTATTCCCTTTACCTTTCCTCCATTCTTCTCTCTCCCCCTCCCTAGTGATAACCCTCCATGTGATCTCATTCTGTGAAATCTGTTCATGTTCTAGTTGTTTGCTTAGTTCATTTTTGTTTTCGTTTTTTTTTTCGTTGTTTTAGGTTTGGGTGTTGATAGTTTTGAGTTTGTTGTCATTTTACTGTTCATAGTTTTGATCTTCTTTTTCTTAGATAAGTCCCTTTAACATTTTATATAATAAGGGCTTGGCAGTGGACACATGGAAAATAGCCCTTATATAATAAGGGCTTTCCATGGACACATGGAAAGGAGTTAAATGATGAACTCCTTTAACTTGACCTTATCTGGGAAGCACTTTATCTGCCCTTCCATTCTAATAATAGCTTTGCTGGATAGAGTAATCTTGGAATGTAGGTCCTTGCCTTTCATGACTTGGAATACTTCTTACCAGCCCCTTCTTGCCTGCAAGGTCTCTTTTGAGAAATCAGCTGACAGTCTTATGGGAACTCCTTTGTAGGTAACTGTCTGCTTTTCTCTTGCTGCTTTTAAGATTCCCTCCTTATCTTTCATCTTGGGTCATGTAATTATGATGTGCCTTGGTGTGTTCCTCCTTGGGTCCAACTTCTTTGGGACTCTCTGAGCTTCCTGGACTTCCTGTAAGTCTATTTCCTTTGTCAGATTGGGGAAGTTCTCCTTTATCATTTGTTCAAATAACTTTTCCACTTGTTGCTCTTCCTCTTCCCCTTCTGGCACCCCTATGATTTGGATGTTGGAACATTTAAAGATGTCCTGGAGGTTCCTAAGCTTCTCATTTTTTTGAATTCTTGTTTCTTCATTCTGTTCTGGTTGAGTATTTCTTCCTTCTGCTCCAAACCATTAATTTGAATCCCAGTTTCCTTCCTGTCATTGTTGATTCCCTGCACATTTTCCTTTATTTCAATTTTCATAGCTTTCACTTTTTCCTCTAATTTGCAACCATACTCAATCATGTCTTTCAGCTTCCCAATTCTCATTGTTTTGAACTGTGCATCTGATAGGTTGGCTATCTCTTCGTCACTTAGTTGTATTTTGTCTGGAAGTTTGATCTCTTCTTTCACTTGGGCCATATTTTTTTTTGTCTTGGCATGCTTGTTATGTGTAGTAAGGGGCAGAGCCTTAGGTATTCACCAGGGTGGGGCAACTCACTTTGCTGCCTCCTGGCGCTCTATGTGGAGGAGGAGTCTGAGAGGGAACAATGCTGCTTGCTCAGCTCTTTGCAGGCTTCCAGTCACTTCTTCTACTACCTACAAGTAAATTGGGTTCTTCTGTTGCTCATTCCCAAGTGGGTGGTTTTATGTACATTCTAGGACCCTGTGAGTCCCTACAACAAACTCTCCTGTGAGGCTGGGAGTTTCTCCCGATGCCTCCACGCCCATGGGTTTTTTTCAGTCAGATGTTTTGAGGCTTTATTTTTGGTGATGGAACCCTGGGTTGCATGGTCTGTCTCGCTCCCCAGTTGTTCCTCTGGTTTATTTGCATGCAAATGTGGGACTGCCCAGTCCTCCAGCCACCACCTCACCCAGTCTTCCAGCTGCCATCTTGCTGTGAGTCCTCTCCACCCTGGCTGCCCTTCTTTGTCCTTCCTACCAGTCTGGATGAATGTTTCTTCTTTAACTCCTTGGTTGTCGGACTTCCATACAGTTCGACTTTCTGACAGTTCTGGTTGTGTTTGTTTCTAAATTTGTTGTTGTCCCTCCTTTGGCTGCAGAAGGCAAAGCATATCTGCGTATGCCTCCATCTTGGTCAGAAGTCCTGAAATTTAAATATTCTTTGTTAACATAAGAATCTCTGAAATAATATGAACTTTAATTTTTAAGAAAAATCCTTATGGGGCAAAATCAAAATGATATATGGTCTCTGCAAACCATGTCATGCACAAAATGGTTGTAAGCATTAAGGTTATTTCACCTTCAGAGCATGAAGACTTATGGAGATAAGTGTCTTTTCTGTTTGAACATTAAATGATTGTCATGAGGAAGCAGGACTAGACTTGCTCTTTTTTTTTTTTTTGGACTGAAGGGCTGAGGTAGAACTGCTATATAAAAGTTATAGGGAAAGTAGATTTTGGCTCATTGTAAGGAACAGTTTTAATAAGTTGCTCTTATTTAATCAAGGAAACTTCTTTAGGAGTGGTTTATTATGACTAAAATGTGCTTGGGAAAATAAGACTTTCTGAGAGATATTTATCAGTGAAACCTTGATAGATATCATTTCTCAGCTATTATTAACTGTACTCCTTCAATTCTGAACTTTGGTTTTAGAAGAAAGTGCTCCCTTTTACACATGAATACACCATTTATTGAGTTCTTATTACTAAGTCTCAGATGTTTTTTATTTGGATCCCTACTCAGAAAAAACTCTTGTCTGTGGCTGAAGGCTAATGCTCTTCTTTCAGGTGGCCTTCCCTGTGTATTCTTCCCTTTGCCTTCTGACTAGAGAGCACTAAAATCTCATGTCTTCCCCTGAAGGAGAAGAGAGAGCACCTATCTTACTCTCTTGGTTGGTTTACCAAGCTTCCTGGTATCTCAGCATTTTCTCTGAGCACTTACTCAGAGGGAGATAGGATTATAATGTGACATAATCTTGTAAAACAGAAGATGGATCAGATATTGAACTTTTTAAGATCACAGGGTAGACCTTGGTGTGTCCCATAATCACTTCTAAGTATTATTCTTTTTTACCCTTTCAGATTCAGGCAAAAGGTTTTATCAGTCTTGGAAAGCATAGTTCTGTTAAATAAAGAACTCTTGTTTCTATGAGGAGATCAAACTTCAGTAAGAGCTCTCTTGAAATATATTCTTCAAGATAATACTGAGACAGAGTTGAGTTTTGAGGTGCTATTTACCTGCTATCTCTCCTGGCAGTATCAAATATTCCCTCAATTTATTATTTGCCAAATTTCAGTATCCTGTGACAGATAGAAGAATAGTTTGATGAAATACTTAGGAAGAGATGGTACCTTTGTGTCAGACTGGAAGCTAGTGAGATTTTAAGCAATTTAATCACTTTTAGAAGTATACAATAGTTTCTTGGTTGAAAAACCTTTAATAATTCTATTTTATTAGGAGTCAAACCAGCTCCTCCCCCACTCATCCTCAGTTTTCTGTTATATATTTTCTTCTTATGTCATATGCATGGCTTAATATTATGTACTTCCAGACTCACATTAGAAAGGAGGAGGAGATATGTCATCATTTTTTTACTAACCGCACTAATGAGCCCTGGATAATAAGGAGAAATTAATCCCTCAAAACAGATTCCATTTTATTGAGGGTTGACTGTAACTATAAACCTTTACTTAGAACTTTAAACAACAGTCCATGGTTTCCTATTTGGAGTTTACACCTTTTGTTTCCCTGTCTAGAAGCTAAGTGAACCAAGAGCAGATCAGGGAAGTCTGGAGCCCAATTAATGTATGACTGGCTCAGCCTCCCCTGAATAAAAGAGAAATAACTGAAGAATCCACAGATAGATGAGTAAATTTTATCACTGGTTGCAAATTGAGGTTTGGAAAATAGGAGAGGTGGAGTTAGAATAGCTTCTGGAGGTGGTATTCCATTTTTCACATGAGTCAGCTGATAGAAGCCAGCTGTTTCTAAGCTACTTTCACTCTTTCCTATGCCTGTGACAAGGAAATCTCTATTAACCTGAATACTGGGATATGGGTAGAAGGAAAGCATGGAAAAATTTGATTAGTGGGCTTTTTCAGGATTACTTGCAAGTTCTATTTTCTTTCTCTCTTTTGATTGAAATTATTTCCAAAATACTTGACTATAAATAACTACTATTTATTGGGGCCCAGATGGATCAGTGCTTCCCTTTATAAATGCCATGAGAGGTAGATGGTATATATTATTCTGATTATACAGATGAGGAATCTGGAATTCAGAGAGCTTAAGTACATTTTCCAAGGTCACACACAAGAAAATATAACTACAATAGTCGGAAACCAAAAGCTTTTGCTATTGTTCAGTCCTCTTTACCACACAAGGATCATGTTAAACCTTAGGGCTCTATTTTAGGATCAAGAACTACCTAAGTGCTGGGGTCGCTGTTCCCCATTTGACTGAGTATCCTTCACAATCAAGTACTTACAGTCTGTTCATAGAGAGTGGTTATTGCCTAAAAGATACAGGAGCTAAGATTGTCATTTATGGGGACATTATAGTCTAATAGGAGAAACAGGATACACATTTACAGTAATATTTAAAAAAATCATTGACTGTGTTGTCAATAAAGAAGAGTAAATCCTCACATAGGAATAATAGTATTTCTCTGTAGACTTGTAAGTTCTACTTTTCAAACATTCCATGACCACTTAAAGCTAAACACCATTTCAGGAATGCTTTAACTAAAAATTAAAAGGATTTTACCGAGATGTAAAGGCCTGCTACAGGAAATACCATGAGAATACCCAGCAGTCTTCTCAGTCCCAGCCAATCTACTACTCTGGTACAATATATGACATATCTCAATTACAGGTATATTTTTATAATATTTTTATTTAAATTATTTTATTGTTCAATTATAGTTGTCTGTATTTTCTTCCCACCCCTCCCCCACCCCCTCCAAACCCACCTCCCTCCCTAGCTTCCACCCTCCCCCTTGGTTTTGTCCATGTATCCTTTATAGTAGTTCCTGAAAACCCTTCTCTCCACTGTCCTCTCCCCCATCCCCTCTGGCTGTTGTTAGATTGTTCTTAATTTCAATGACTCTGGTTATATTTTGTTTGCTTTTTTCTTTTGTTGGTTATGTTCCAGTTAAAGATAAGATCACATTTTCATTGAAAAATAGAACTGTCCCTGGAGAGTTAACCAGTGAATACCAATTTTTGTCAGTTGAATTATGAACTTATATTTGTGAAGCTGTTATTAAAATCTTGTGATTAATACTTTTAAAAATAAAGCAAGTGACCCCCCCCAACTGAGTTGTTTCCATAAGTTTGAATTGTTGCCTACTGAACAGCTTAAAGTGTTAAAGTGGAGCAGACCAACACACACACACACAAACTCTGGACAGTCCTCAATTTATTATAATGGGATTTGAACTTTATTTCAAACTATAGTCACAAATACTAAGGGTATGTGGAGGAAAGAAGAGCTAGGTTCTTAGAGAGACTATCTTTCCTTAGCAATGTGAACAGTACAGCTTGTCTGTTTTTTTCTTAGTGAGAAATGGCAGATAAAATAACTTTTTGTGTGCTGGATTTCTGAGAAATACCATAGAATTCTGATTGTAATTCAATTAGGTAGGCCTACAAAGCATTTCATGTTTAAAAGTATAGTGTAGAGTGTCTGTATAGAATAGTGATAAAGCAGAGTGTTTAAGACCTGGTTTAGAGGGAGAATCCCTGTGGGAATCCTTTAGTAAAACTGTAGACAGTTACCCACTTTATTTACAGGAGCCATACATATTGGTGTCTAGTCAAAGTTAACCATTTGTTTCAAGGGAAGTAGAGATTCAGTAGTCTTCAAAGTGATCCATTCACAAGAAAATGAAAGTATGTCTGAATTTACCTAAATTTGTGAGTAGTTTATGAAAGCCAATGTGTCTAGCACCAAATCAGCAAACTACAGTTTGTGAGCCAAATCTGGCCACTGTTTGTTTTTGTGAATAGTTTTATTGGAACAGTCATGCTAATTTGTTTATGTATTTTCTATGGCTAATTTCATGCTATAACAGCAGGGTCAAGTAGTTAAAACAGAGACTGTGTGGCCTGTAAAACTTAAAATATATAGTTCCTATCTGGCTCTTCATAGAAAAACTTTACTGACCCTTGCTATATAGCATTTCATAGCAGGGTCCATGCTAAGACAGTATTCATTTTCTGACACTTGTAATTATAAATCCATTATTTCTTAGAGTAAGAAATTACATTTCTTTACAATGATACCTAACTTTTATTGAAGACTTGCTCCATTCTCTATGTTCTGCGAAGTTCTTTACCAGCCCATTTAAACCTCATAATTATGCACTGAGGAATGGTACTGGGTACTGTCAATATATCCACTTTATAGATGAATAAATTGATGTTTAGAGAACTTAACTACCTTAATATTTTATAAGACATGCTAAAAATTAAAGCATCTGTTAAAATTCATTCAGTTTGTGGTAGATCGAGAATTCAAACCTAGGCTTCATTTTTTTTTATTGTGGTTAAAATATTTTATATGTATTTTATTGCTAAAATACATATAACAATATTTATCATTTCACTGCTCATAAGTGTACAACTCAGTGACATTAAATGTATTCACAATGTTGTATAATCATTACTACTATTATACCCAGAACTTTTTATAGTCCACAACAAAAACTCTCTGTCCATTAAACAATAACTTCCCTTTCTTTTCTCCCCCTAGTTCCTGGTAACCTCTATTTTATTTCCTGTCCCTATGAAGTTGCCTATTCTAGATACTTTATATAAGCACAATCACACAAGAATGTCCTTTTGTGTTTTATTTCACTAAGCATAATATTTTCAAGATTCATATATAATGTAGCCTATATTAAAATCTCATTAATTTTTATTCAACATTGTACTGGAGCTTCTAGCCAGAGTTGTTATATAAGAAAAAATATTAAAGGCATCCAAATTAAAAAGAACAGGTAGAACTATCTCTATTTGCAGATGACATTATTTTACATATAGAAAATCCCAAACAATCTACAAGAAAGCTATGAGATCCCTGGCTGGTGTGGTTCAGTGGATTGAGTGCAAGCCTTTGAACCAAAGGGTTGCTGGTTTGATTCCCAGTCAGGCACATGCCTGGGTTGTGGACCAGGTCCCCAGTTGGGGGTGTGCAAGAAGCAACCACACATTGATGTTTCTCTCCCTTTCTTTCTCCCTCCCTTCTCCTCTCTCTAAAAATAAATAAATAAAATCTTTTTTTAAAAGAATGCTATTAGAGCTAATAAACTGATTGTAGGGCACTGTATCAACACACAAAAATCAGTTTATTTTTACTTGTGATGTTTTAATCTTTGTAATGTTGGCCTCATAGAATATGTTACATAGAATAAATGCTTACTCTGTAGTTATTTTTTTCAAAGAATTTGAGAAAACTAGTGTTAATTCTTCTTTAAATGTTTGGTAGGATTTACCTACGAATCCATCTGGTTCAGGACTTTTCTTTGGGAGATTTTTGATTACTGGTTCTTTCTCTTATTATAGGTCTGTTGAGATTTTGCATTTCCTTTTTAGTTAGTGTAGGTAATTTGTGTGTTTGAAGAAATTTGTCTATTTTTTCTAGGTTGTATAACTTGCTGATGTTCATTTGTTCATAGTATTGTCTGTAATAACAGGAGTAATGTCTGTACTTTCATTTCTGGTCTTTTTAGTTATTTGTGCCTCCTCTTTGTTTTTGTCTATAAGTCTAGCTAAAAGTTTGTTAATTTTTTCCAAGAATCAACTTTTTATTCCATATTTTTTATTGTTTTTCTTTGTTTTGTTTATCTTTTCTCAAATCTTTGTTTTTTCTTTTAGCTTTGGGTTTAGTGTGTTTTTATTTTTCTAGCTTCTTAAAGTGTGAAATTATGTTATTGATTTGGTATTTTCTTCTAATGTGATGTAGGCATTTACAAGCTATACATTTTCCTCTGGCCAATGTTTTCTCTGCATTCCATAAGTTTTGGTATGTTTGCTTCTTGAGCTGCCTACCTCTCTGCAGGTATCACACAGCCATTACCCACCTGACTGAAGAATTTTCGATAAGTTGTCAGGTGAATAAATTGCAACATATATTGCTCCACCACCTGATCCAATTAAGTCTGGGCTCATTTGCAAAGATAATCTTGGAGGCATTTTTGAGGCTTGTTTGGATCCCATTAGGACTCTGCTTAGCTCTTTCTTTCTCTGGTTCACTCTGTTTAATTTCTATCTAATCTATGGTTTACCTTGTTGCTCTTGTGAAACTACCAGCCTTCTCTTAACTGCTTATGGCAAAATATCCCTTGTTTTTGACAGCACACTTAGGCTTGAATTTTTCCATGCTCTATTCCAAATAGAGCTCTCCCCTTTGGCAGAGCCATGTAGGCCTCTCTTAAGACCTCCCTTTCCCCCAGTCAAAAGTCCTGTGCCAATGTTCTAGAACTGAGAGTTATGACAGTAGCCCACTTGGCGTGAGACTCCTGCTTTGTGAATGAAGCACTGGATGAGAGTGGTAGCCTTTGCTTGCCTCTATGAACAAGCTTGGGTGAGGGTAATTGCGACCCAGTATTCTCTGCCTCCCAAGCCTGTGATAGAGCCTCCATCCTATGAGTGTGAGACGATTGGAGGAAGTATATCTCAGACCTCTCAGTTGTACTTTCCTAGAATAGTGCTGCTGCAACATGGAGCTAGAGATGGGGGATGTGTGGAAAATGCTGAAATAGTGCAACTTCTGTGGAGAAACTGTAGTCTTAAACTGGAAACAAGGTAGGGGTGAGGGAAGCAGCTCTGTGTTCTTTGTCGCACTCACCAGGAATAGAGCTTCCATTGTGATGAGTATGGGGAAGGGAGTGGATAGTGGGTCATGACTCAAGTGCCAGAGTGTTGCTGTTCTTAGTGAGTTTTAGCAGATTTTTTTGAATAAATGTTTCTCCTTTTACTGAATGACCTTAGAACACTTTCTAAAGACATTAAATTGTTGTCCTTTTATAATTGTTACCAGTTATGATTGTTTCTCTGAGGAGAAATTTCATATAGCTCCTCATGGTCCCATTCCTGCCACTTGTTCTCTTAACTCTACACTATGCTACCTTCTAAGGGAGACAGTAGGAAATTTTGGTATGTTCAGAATTTCTTAGCAAAACCATGAGAGTTTTGATTGTAACAGAAATGTTAAAAGGACTATCCCATTTCAAAAATACTTTTACTTATAGGCATTTATCTATTCTTACTCCTAAACTATAAAATTGTAACACACAAGCCATTTAATTTGTTTTAACTGAAGTAGTGTTGCATTCACTGTGTTGGGATTGAGATTTTCTGCAAGACACAGAAAGCCCCAAATAATAGAGGCTTGAACATGACAAAATTTTTATTTCTTTCTTGTATACATTAAATGAGATGATAAATATTCTATTGCTTTATGATCATCCAGGAAATAGCCTCCGTCTGTGTTGTGCCTCTGACATAATCAACACTTGACTTCTTACCTCTTTGTCTAAAAGGTTTGTTTCAGCTACAGATATCATAGATACTTTGTAGTAAGCTGGAAAGAGGAAGTGGTAAGAGGACATTTTTATTCTCATCCTGTTGGACAGAACTTAGCCATGAGACTACATCTAACTATAAGTGTGTCTAGAAAATATAGTCTGTCTTCAATATGGTCATGTCTCCAGCTAAAAACTAGAGCTTATATTTCTAGGAAGGAAGTAGAGAAAGGATATTGGGGAAGAATTGGTCTCTGACATGGTCAGTAATAAACTGAGGCCTTTTCTGAATAGACTCTCATCAGTCAATTAAGACAAAACAGTCCATTTCCTCCACTTTTAGACAGAATACAAACTTGGCACTGAGATTCTAAAACCATTTCTTGGCAAATATAAAAAATTATCCCAATTCTTTAAAGAATGGGCATTCATAAATATCCAGAGAGAATTGCTGGATTACCCAGCAGCTAACATGTATTTCCTTAGCATCAAGTAATTGCCTGCCTCTATAGCAAGTGCACATATGTGTTAGAAGAACATGATTAATATGAAACAAGGAGAAAATAATAAAAAATACATTTCTTTAGCATTTACCATTCCACATTTAACTTTATAGTTATATATCTATGTGTTCTATATCTTGTCTCTGAACTCTTCGAATGTTGGGCTGCATATGATTCATCAGTCTGATCTCTTCAGCAATCAGCATAGTGTTTGATACATAGAATGTGCTCTATATGTATTTGAGTGAAAAAAACAACAACTAATGAACTGTAATTCAGTGCCTTAAGTCAAAACTCACAAATACTGTCTAAGACCTCCCTTACCCCTTATATCCTGTTCATCAGCAAGCCTGGTTGCTGGAGTCCTAAATATATCCAGAATTTATATACTTCACCTCTATTCTTGTCACCCAACCCAAACCACCATTATCCCTGGCCCTGTATTTCTACAGTAGGTTTCCAGAAAATGATTTTCCTATTTTCATTCTTCCTTATAATCTTTTTTATTTATAGTAGCTAGAGTTATCTTTAAATGCATGAATCAGATAATGCCACTGCCTTGCCTGAGATACTCTAATAACTTCTCATATACATAGAATAAAACCCAAATATCTTATCCCTGACCACCTATCTTCATCTCTTAATACTTTCCCTTCTCTTCCAGTCATATTGAACTTCTTTCATTTTCAAGAACATGCCTATTTTATTTGTATGTGGAGAACTTTGCACTTATAGTTTCCTCTGCCTGGAATGCTCTTAGTTTATATGTTTGTATGGCAGGCTGGCTCAAATGTCTCTTCCTCATTCAGGCCATTTGTGGCCATACAATGTAAATCACTCATACCTCCAATTCAGTTTATATCATGTCACTTTATCTTATCTTCTCATAATATTTATTGCTATTTTAAATCCTATTGTTTATTTATTTATTTGTCCATTTCCTGTGTTCCTTCACTAAAATGCTGGAACTTTATCTGTCTTGTTCAGTAATGCATTCCCAATACCTAGAAAAAGTGCTTAGACTACAGTAGGTCTTCAGGGATTGTTAGTTGAATGAATGTTTAATAAGCTAGAATGCATTGGACATTTCTTATATCATTGCCTGTGTTGTCACAGATTGGGTTCCTTAGGAAGTAGATTTTATGATAGTATTTAGACTATAGGATGTTTATTTAGGAGTACCATTGGGATCAATACCCTTGGAAGGGTAAGGAAAGAAGCAGGAGTGGAGAGATGGAGAATTTGAGTTGTGGTCATAAACAATAACCTTAGTTTACCCCACAGGGAAATCTGGAGCTAAAAAAGGACCATCATAGTTTTTCTGAGTTGGGCCAAAATATCCAGGCCTTTATATCCCCTCACCAATCATTCATTGGACGTTGGCTGCCCCCAACAAGCATCATGGCTTTGAGCAAGGTGCTCTTTGCAAGTGAGATAATCTTTGAAGGGGCTGATAGATGAAAAATGTCTGCCAAAGTTGCTTTAGCAACTGTAACAGTAGATACTTTATTAGAGGGCAATCTCAGCAGTGTGTTTCAGTGTTTTTATCATAATATACCTCTTGTATCACTTAGATCCAATTTTTCAAATATGTTTTGGTTGCAGATTCTCCAGGGTTCTGTAGACCTCTCTTCTTTTCCTTAGAAAGGAAAGTTAGTGGGAAGAATTACAGCCCCTACAACTGCAGATGATCTCAGAGCTGCTACTTATACTCATCATCTCCTTCCTTGACTGGATTTTCCTCAGGCTCAGCTAATACCTGTAACTGGTCTTGGTTGCTTACTTGGTGGCTTGACCCTCTTCCCTTAGGAAGGAATCTTAGTGGTATCTCAATGTGTTCACCACTGTGTATTCTGTCTAAAGATTACTCCTTTTAAAATTGCAAGTATTTCATTTGTTAGCTCAAATCACGCTTGCCCTTTAGCAGGTAGAAAAAAAATCACTTCAAAGTGTTTTCTTCACAGAATGGTAGCAGGTAAAGCCTTGAGATTGAAAAGCTAAATATGGCATTGACACAAATTAAGAGTTGATTATTTTTTTTATAGAAATGTTTTCAGATGCTGAAAGAAAACTACCCATGGTCCCTTTCCCAGCATAATAATGCAGGAAGAAAATATCCCAATTCTCAACTAGCACTGTTAAAATTTACAAAGCTTAATCTAAGGCTTTATTTCAATTCTGACCTGAAGGAAGGCAGAATACCTTAAAAAACTCATTCATATGCTTATAAATTCTTAAAATGTTCCTACTCTTACCCTCTAATAAATTTTTACTGTTTGAAAATTATTCCTGTTTTTCTTATAGAAATTTATCCCATTTCTATTCAGAAATTAGCATGTGGCAATTCTTTGGTGATTTATAGAGAGCTAGAGCAAGCCCTTTCCTTGGTTTCTGGGTATCAGCATCATCAGGAATCATAGCTTGGCTAAGGGAACAGCCAGGGTACTTAATTAGCAACTTTATGCTGCTGGAACCCAAAAGGGAAAGTAGGCCCAAAGACAGACTCATGACCATGTTAAGGTAGATTGTATTATATCATATACTTTCTTTGTGCAAGACTCACACATTTCTTAAAAGTCTCCAATGACACTTGATTTCACTGTGCCCCCCCCATTCCATCTCACCTCCAGTCATTAGACACCAGGAGCCTTATATCCGTTTCATATCCTTGTAATGAGTAATAGTATAAGAATAGCTGCAACTATTGAGTGCTTATTGTGTGCTATTGTCTCAAAGTTTTACTAATGGTAGATATTTCAGGCACAATTAATTAAAAGGCAGAATGAGTGTGTTCCCAGGATTTCAAAAAATATACAACGTACCCTCTGGAAAACAATGTGAAAATGTTTAGAAATTTGAAATTTGAGTGTGGTTTTAAAACATAATTTATCCAAATATTCCTGTCTCAACCTTGGCTTTTTAAGATTGTTCCCTTATCTCTCTCTGTGTGTATGTGTGAATGAGAGACAGTGAGAGAGAGAGAGAGAGAGAGAGAGAGAGAGAGAGAGAGAGAGAGAGAGAGAGAGAATGGCTTAGTTGTTTGTGCTTAGGCAAGGAAAATACATAATCTTGGAATCTTGTTGGGGACAGTTGAATGTTGCCTATAGGTCACACTATCTGTTATGCTGACTGCTTTCTATGTAGTTTGATTATGTATGAGGTCTATCCAGAAGATATCCAGCCCTGTGATATGAAAAATAGAGACATTTATTTAAGAATATACAAAATACAAGAAATATTATACACAGGATAATGATGCTTCAGTCCCCTTCCAAGTAGACACCTTGGTATGTCACATAGTTCTCCCAATTGTCATCAGCTGCCCTCTCATACTTTTCTGAATCTCATGGATGGTCTGGAACCTCATCCCTTTCAAAAATGATTTTAGTTTTGGGAAAAGTCAGAAGTCACATGACACCAAATCTGGGCTGTTGGGGGACTGAGTCACCTGGGTGATTTGATGTTTCACCAAAAAACTCTGCATGAGACTTGATGCATGAATGGGCGTGTTGTTGTGATGAAACTGCCAATCACCAGTTGCCTATAACTGTGGCCTTCTGAATCATGCAAATAGTTTCCATGGGGAATGTTCAAGCTTAATGCAAAATTTGATGCAGATTCATTACTCTATTCTCAGTCATTTTGAATGTAATGGCTACACAGTACACATGTTCACTCAATGGCATCTAGTGTCCCCACTGACTAGTACAGTGAAGTAATCATTGTTCACTCTCTAGTGAACAATGGAAAAGCACAATTCAGTCCACTCTCCTTGGCTGCCAGTTTACATCAATGTTGCACAAACTGTTCTCATTATATTAGCAATGACTGGAGTTTTTCTGGACATACTATATATATATTTAGCTATTATAAATAGCTCTAGGCTAAGAGCCCAAACTTTTTCTTCTTCATGTAGTAAGTGATCAGTAAACAACTCTTTGCCAGCCATAGGACAACTCACCCTTGAGCAGAGATTGTACTCCCCCTAAATACATTTGAGATGTACATTCTTTCATGGTAATAGACTTTTCCATGATGTAATACTCATAGTTTGTTTTTCAATAATAGCAATTTTTTGATGTGTATATAATTAGAGAACAAACAGAGGTAGCATTTATATTTCAAAATTACATAACTGAGCTAGATAATGTTTTACTTCATGTATTTTAATCTTTTGGATAGTTAGAAAATTGTGTGTTTCTCTAGGTTGTTAGAATGTTTCACTGCAATGTTCTGGTGTTGTGTAGGGGTGGAGAATATGTGCTTCTGAACCTCTTGATTCTTTGGTATGGTCTCTGAAAAAAATCCCAAAAAGATGTTTTTAATGTACCCAAATGTTAGAGCCAGTCCTTGATTCCCAATTTATGTCAATGCAGGATAGTTATTCAGATACATGTGCTGCTGCAGGTAATAGAATGTCAATCTCAGCAGATGCCAATTACAAATTCCTGGGCCAATAGGCACCTAAGGCATCAAATCTTGCATAACATAAAATTCTAATCAGCTGGATGGATTGACTGAGTTCAAGAGCTATAAATCTACTTAAAAATACTTTCTCAGTACCAGAAGGCCACTTTAGGGAAGGTAATAAAGAAACCGTTTCTGAGAAGACCACAGAGAAGTTCACAGTACTTCTGAAGATGTTGGATATGTGACCCATAATAATAATAATGACAAAAATATTGCTGTCTTTAAACTAGCTCTCTTTAAAATTATTGCTAATCAGGACTGGCTTTATGCATAACAGGAGTTAAGAGAAACCAAGAAAGATAACTTCCTGCTCCATAAACATCTCCTTTATGGTTCATTTTTGATTCCTGCATTTCTTTCTGTCATTTTAGATTCATGACTTGAGTGGTCCTTTGCTTTTGAGAATTGAGTTGAATTTGTAAATAGTCCCGGGAAAGGCAACACTTTGCAATGTTATCATTTATTGCCTCTTTTACATGGAGGTTTTTGTTGTTTTTGTTGTTGTTTTTAATTAGAGATATATTTTGATAAATAGGTACAGAGCATCTGGGGAAATGTGACACTGAATAGGAACTTGTTCTGAAACAAGCAGAATGCATCTTGGTGTTTATGTTCCTTGGTACTGGTAGTACTGGCAACACTTGCATAGAGTAGTAAAAATAGCACTGAACTGTGAGTTGGAAACCTAGGTTCGAGTCCCATCTCTGCCAGTAATTAGCATTATTCTTCTAAGCAAATCCTTTTTTTCTCTAGGCCTTGACTTGTTTATTGAAAAATGAGGGAATTTAGGAGTTCTCAAACTTTAAGGTGCATAAGAACTATTCAAAGGAGTGTGTTAAAAATTCAGACTTTTGGTCATTTCTCCATTTCTTTATCTTTTAATTCAATAAGTAAAATGAAGCCCAGGAATCTTCATACTAAGAAGCACCACAAAGGGTCATATGGTTTAAGGATCACTCTTTGAGAAACTGGATTAGGTGGTTTCCAAGGTCTTTTCCAGCTCTAAAAAGTCTTTCTTTCTGGTGGTATTACTTTTGTTTTGGAATGAGAACAAACCATTTTTGTACCTTCATTTTCATTCCCCCTTCTGTTTTCTTTATTCATATACTTTCCTTCTCTTCCTTCCTTCTTCCCTTGCCCCACTGCCTCAAGTATAGGGTAACTGTTGGGCCCAGTGAAGATAGGAGTGATTCAGTGAACACTGACACTAAAAGTACTTAGTACATGGGATCCCTGTTGGCAAAGGACAAGAGACAAAGGGATAGCTAAGCCATATTCCCTGATCTTGGGTGGAGAAATACTGTACTCAGCTCCTAGTGATGGGATGCATATTCTGATAGAGTTATAAATTGCAGGAATGAGGTCATAATGGCACAGAAGAGAGAGTTTAAGGGACTTATGATGAGTAAATATGAAATTCCCCCTGTTTTTCTGTCTTCTCACTGTGACTTCTTGGGTATTACTAGATTTTGGAAGAGCTAAAAGAACACAAGTAATGAGAAATGCTGTTCAAAAAATTGTAGAGACAGTTCTCAGCCTGGCTGCACATTGCAATCCCTTGCACAGCCTGAAAGAATAACAATGCCTTGATCATTTCATAGAGTAATTAAATCTAAATCTCTAAGTGTGGGCACTGACATATTTTAAAACATACTAGATGATTATAATACGTAGCCAAGGCTGAAAACTACTACCATAGGAGATCACATGTAGAAGTGAGAGAAATGAGACAAATGACTTGTCTTCTAGCAAGTTGCTAAGTTGCTGGCTAGTACTGTTCCAGTGGGGTAGGCTTGAAAGTTTGTTTTTTATGTTCCCTTTCTCTAGTTGGCATTTAACCTGTGGGTTACAACTTCTCTTACAAAGCATGCACCTATGACACTAACCCCCATCTGCACATCTAGACTCTTGTCTGTGTCTCCAATTCCTTTTACCCATGCTCAGTCCTCTCCTTCCAGAAGTGGTAGGGGATGTTCAGTTTGAGTGTTTGCATCACATGGATTTGCCTTAAAGACATCAAGAGTGCTTTGACCTTTATTGTACTTGGAGGTTTTGAGGCCATTCACTGATAGTATCTCAACTTTAGTTTTTGTATGTCCTACCAATTACAGCAATAAAAACCAAATATGTGAAATGAGAGGAAGTAGAAGATGATGGCCAAGTAGGTGAAAGCTGAGTCATTTAGCTCTTGCCCCCAACTCAGATACTTGGTTGATATTCTGAAAAATAAATTGAACATTCAACAGAGTCTTACCTAATATGAAGTTTGGAAGCCAAGGAGTACAGAAAACACTTCACAATGGGTGTTAAGAAACTTTTATTGGTTGAAGTAGAAATATTTCATGCATGGCACCTGCCACCATGGAGAGCCTAGTCAGAAACCACAGTTTTGTGGCCCCCTGCCCTCTCAGGTCAGAGAACCCCCAGACCCAGGCCAGGAGTGACTTGGATACAAAAAGTCAGGGATATCCAGACTACACACACACAGTAAGCAGCACACCCATGGCAGTAGCAGCAAATGCCAACAAGGAGAGTGCCAGAGAGAGAGGGGTATTCTATTTACACCTGAGTTGAGTGGGAGAGAGCCATGACTGTGAGAAACTTTTGGCTTTTTGGAGAAGTGGTGTGTATGGAGAGCCAGACACTGACTCAGTGCTGCCCTGGGTGTGCCCAGAGAGACTTTTTAAAAGGGGAGTTGAGGCATGCTGCACAGGGACCCCATGAGCAGCTGCCCTGAAAGCAAGGGGAAAGGATTGTGGGCACAGTCTGCTCCCACTGAGTGTAGCAGGGCAGAGAGATCAGAAAGGTGAACAGTGAGGAGATTTCTTGGCCTCAGCCCAGAGCAGCTGGCAGGCCAGAGGCTGTGCAGAGTGGAGAGTTTGGACTCTGTCTTCTGTGAGGTCAGTGGGCTGGGAACTGGGCAGGTGGGAGTTTAGTACCAGAAAGTGTTTACAGCAAGACAGAGACCCATTCCTGGGCAGTGATCAAACCTCCAGGAAAGGAAGGGAATCCTGCAGCCCCCACCTCCTGCAGGATTGCAAGGACCACCAAGAACTGCAAACACAGGCTGGACAGGTTCAAGAACTCCTTGCAGGATGTAGATCCATAAGAGAAATACAGAAAGAGAAATGCCTAAAGGGCCCCTTTTGAACTTCTCTCAAGGAGACAAAATACACTGGTTCCTAGGGCCCTATTCCACTAAGGCCAGCAAAGCAGGCAGATCAGAAATCATTGCAGCAAGGGGGAAATTGGGGTTTTGCCCAACCTTGATTCACACACAGAGCTGCCATTAGCACCAAGCAGGAAAGAGCTGGCCCTCTTACACAGATTGGCCACTCCCTTGAAACAGAAGGCTAATTCAGCAGAAACTATGCATTATTGGAAATAAGATGGGACAGACCAAGATAGGTGGTGCAGGGGCAGGGGATAACATACCTACAATTTTCCTAGAAGACTGAACAGTGCCTCCCTGGGGAGACCCAGGGGTTCCACTATCCTAATAGTGACAGAACTCCCCTCTAGAGGAAGGTGAAAGTGATACACGTTGTGCTGCCAGAAGTTGGAATACCCACCCCAGGATCTTGAGCTGATAAAAAGCCAGAGGTGGGACAAGAAAGAGAAGACAAAAGGTAAACACCAAACTCTGCTGAGACAAATTCCATCTCATTCTTTAGAATTCACATTATTTTTTATTTCTTTCCCATAGCCTTCTAATATTTCTTCTTTTGCTTCAATTGTATTCCAACTAATTCACTATTCTTTGTCTTATTTTATTCTTTTTATTTAGATTTTATATTATTATTTTATTTTTATTTTTATTTCAAATCTCACATTGTATTCTTCCCAAGTCTCGCTCCATTTTGGTTTCTTCCTGTCCTTTCTTATTTTCATTGTGAATTTTATTTTTCCACATTCCACACCTTGTTTCTATTCCTTACTCTTACTAATTTTCCTCCCTCTGTCCTCTCAAAATTATTCTTCCTTCCTTTAGTCAGCTTACATTATTTTCCCCTTCTTACAGTATTCTTATTTTCTTTCCCCCTTTATAAACTGTGGCTTGTTTGGTGTGTATATTATGGTTATTGCTGTTCTTCTTTAACTGTATTCCTATTTGTTCACTATTTTTTTTATTTCAAATCTCATAGATTACTCTCCCCCTGTCTTACTTCATTTTATCTTCCTCCTACCCTTGCTTATTTAACTTGGGAAGTTTTATTTGTTTCCCTTTCTTAGCTTGGATTCTATTCCTTACTCATTATTTCTTCTCCCTCTATCCTCTCAAAAATCATCTTTATTTACTGTAGATATCTCATATATTCTTTTCTCTTTTATATAATATTCTTATTCTCTTTCCACCTTTATTAATCTTTGCTCAGCTGTCATTGTTACCACCTTTTGTGGTTTTTCTTTTCTTTTTTTACTTTTGTTCTTTTTTAGGTGTTATTTACTTATTTATATTTTTTCAAGATTTTATTTATTTATTTTTTATAGAGGGAGAGAAACATCAATGTGTGGTTGCCTCTCACATGCTCCCCAATGGGGACCTGGCCTGCAACCCAGGCATGTGCCCTAGGCTGGGAATCAAACCTGCTACCCTTTGATTCACAGGCCAGTATTCAACTACTGAGCCACACCAGCCATGGTTATTTATTTATTTTTAGGGATAGGGGAAGGATGAGAGAAAGAAAGGGAGAGAAACATCAATGTGTGAGAGATACATTGACTGGTTGCCTCTCACTCACCCCCAACTGGGGACCTGGCCCACAACTTAGGCATATGCACTGACTGAGAATAGAACTGGCAGCCTTTAGGTTCACAGGCTGGCACTCAACCACTGAGCCACACTAGCCATGGTCCTTTTGTAGTTTTTCTGCAATTTTGTTCCCTTTGGTTCACTACTTTTTTTTCTTGTTAAACTTTTTTTTTTTGCTTTTTTCAATTGTTGTTCAAGTGCAGTTATCTCCATTTACTTTTTAAATTTTATTTCAAACCTTATGTTATACTATTCTTTTTCCTTATTCTATTTGCCATTGCCCTTCTCCATATTATTTACATTTTAAATTTCATTGTCTCCCATTCTTTGCTTTGTTTCTATTCCCTACTTTTAATATTTCTATTCCCTCTTCCCACTCAAAATAACGTTCTTCTCCTTTAGTCATTGCATATTCCCATTTTCCTATCTTACACTATTCTTAATCTCTCTCCAGCTTTATTAATGTTTGCTCAATTACTGTTGATATTGCTGATATGGTAGGGGGTATTTTTGTGGCATGGATTTTGTCCCTGGGTAGTATTGCTTTGGTAACCATCACATGTATAAAGGTATACAAGATGTGGTGGGGTTTGTGACTCCCAGTAAGCCAGCTGGAGGGAGAACCCACCAATGAATGAGCCTTCAATAATCAAAGCCCAAGTGCAGAGAGAGTGCCCCTCATTCCAATAAATGCCCAAAGTGCCCATTATTCCAATAAATGGAATAAGGGGCAGCCCTAGATCATCCAGATCAGTGGATCAAAGAGACTCTACCATTGAGTCCCATAGAAGTCCAACCCACAAAGACAAGGCAGGCCAAGCAGAGCAACCTGAGACACAGAAACAAACAAAAAGTGTCACTTAAAATGGTGAGACAAAGAAATAACCCCTAATAGAAAGGAAAGAAGGAATTCCCAGAAAAAAAGCTAAGTGAAATTGAAGCAAGCAATCTATCAGACACAGAATTCAAAATAATGGTTATAAGGATGGTCAAGGAACTTCATGGGACTAAAGCAGCATGAAAAAAACCCTCATAAAAACTATGAATAAGAATGAGGAAGAAATAGAGAATACAATACTAGAAATGAGAAGTACACTAGAAGAAATTAAGAGCAAGCTAGATGAAGCAGAGGACTGAATCAGCAAGCTTGAGGACAAGGTAGAAAGAAATACCCAGTCAGAACAACAAAATGAAAAAAAAAAAGACTAAAAAAGAATGGGGATAGTTTAAGGGAGCTGCAGGAAAATATAAAATAATAACATTTGTATCATAAGAATATCAGAAGGAGAAGAAAAGGATCCAGGAATAGAAAACCTGCTTGAAAAAATAATGACAGAAAACTTCCCTAATTTGATGAGACAAAAAGTTATGAAAGTCCAGGAAGCACAGAAGGTCCCAATCAAGATGAACCCAGAAAGGCCTACTCCAAGACACATCATAATTAAAATGGCAAATTATAAAGACAATAAGAGAATGTTAAAGGCAGTGAGGGAGAAACAGCTAGAAACATACAAGGGAGCTCTGATAAGGCTATCAGATGCACTACAAGCCAGAAGTGGTGGCATCAAATATTCCAGGTAATGAAAAGCAAGAACCTAAAACCAAGACTACGCTACCAAGCAAGGCTCTCATGTAAAATGGAATGTGAAATAAAGAGCTTCCCAGACAAAAGAAGGCTAAAAGAATGTATCTCCACCAAGCCAGCACTGCAAGAGATGCTAAAGGGACTACTATAAAAAGGAGGATGGAGAGAGAGCGAGAGAGAGAGAGAGAAAGAGAGAGAGAGAGAAATGTCAGTGAATAAGTACTTATCAATAATAACCTTAAATGTACATGGATTAAGTGTTCCAATCCAAAGACACAGAGTAGCTGAATGGGTAAGAGAGTAGAGCATGCATATATGCTGTTTACAAGAGACCCACTTCAGAACAAAAGATCTACACAAGCTGAAAGTAAAGGGATGGAAAACAATATTCCATGCAAATGGATGTGAAAAAAAAAGCTGAGGTAGCAATATAGATATAAAAAAAATAACCTTCAAAGCAAAAGCAATAACAAGAGATAAAGAAGGTCACTACATAATACTTGAGGGAGTAGTCCAACAAGGGAATATAACTCTTGTAAACATATATGCATCCAACATAGGAGCACCTAAATATATAAAGAAAATCTTGGAGGACTTCAAGAAAGACACTGACAACAACACAGTCATCATAGTGGATTTTAACACCCCACTGTCAATAAAGGATAGATTTTCCAAACAAAGAATCAACAAGGATATTGTGGCATTGAACAACACTCTGGGTTGACTGGACTTAATTGATACATACACAACCTTTCGCCCCATATAAATAAAATATACATTCTTTTCATATGCACATGGAACATTTTCAAAGATAGACCACATGTTAGGGCACAAATAAGCCTCAACAAAATGGCATCTTCTTGAATCACAATGGATTGAAACTAGAAACCAACCCTCAGGAAAAAGCTCAAAAATATTCAAATGCATGGAGACTGAATAACATGTTATTAAAATGAATGGGTCAACAATGAGATCAAGGAAGAAATGGAGAAGTATCTGGAAACAAATGAAAATGTACACACAAGAAATGAAAACCTATGGAACACAGTGAAGGAAGCCCTGAGAGGGAAGAACATAGCAATATCATCTCCTGTAGCCTACCTAGAGGAGAT
The DNA here is from genome assembly GCF_019186645.2 of Phyllostomus hastatus. Lineage (NCBI taxonomy): Eukaryota > Metazoa > Chordata > Mammalia > Chiroptera > Phyllostomidae > Phyllostomus > Phyllostomus hastatus. The sequence goes on along the minus strand of NW_025333984.1, from coordinate 12,549,322 downwards.
AGAAAAATCTCAAATAAACAACCTAACCCCACATCTATAAGAACTAGAGGAACAAAAGCAAACAAAGCCCAGAGTGAGTAGAAGGAAGGAAATAATCAAATCAGAGCAGAATTAAATGACATAGAAACTAAAAAAAACAATTCAAAGGATCAATAAATCCAGAAGCTGGTTCTTTGAAAAGATAAACAAAATTGACAAACATTTAATCAGACTCATAAGAAAAAAAGAGCACCCAAATAAGTAAAATCAGAAATCAAACAGGAGAAGTTGAAACTGATACTACTGAAATACAACAGATTGTAAGAAATTACTATGAACAACTATATGTCAAGAAATTGGACAACCTTGGCAAAATGGACAAATTTCTAGAAACATACAATCTCCCAAAACTGAATCAAGAAACAGCAGAAGGCCTGAGTAGACCAATAACAACTAGCGAAATTGAAATAGTAATCAAAGAACTTGTAGCATACAAAAGCCCTGGACCAGGTGGCTCTACAGGTGAGTTTTACCAAACATATAAGGGAGAACTAACTCCTGTCCTTCTTAAACTATTCCAAAAAATTTAAGAAGAAAGAACACTCCCAAACTCTTTTTACAAGGCCAGTATCATCCCAATTCCAAAACCAGGTAATGACACACAAAGAAAGAAAACTACAGGCCAACATGTATGATGAATATAGATGCTAAAATCCTCAACAAAATATTGGCAATCCAGATTCAGAAATACATTAAATATATTATACATGATCAAATGGGATTCATCCCAGAGAAGCAAGGATAGTACAATATTCTCAAATCAATAAATGTAATACACCACTTAAATGAAATGAAAGACAAAAATCACATGATCATATAAATAGATTCTGTAAAAGCATTTGATAAAATCCAGCACCCATTTATGATAAAAACATTCACCAAAGTGGGAATAGAGGGAGCATACTTCAATATAATAAAAGCCATATATGAGAAGCCTACAGCCAACATTACACTCAATGGGCAAAAACCAAAATGTTTTCCCCTTAAGATCAGGAACAAGATAAGTGTGTTCGCTTTCACCACTCCTATTCAACATAGTATTGGAAGTTCTAGCCACAGTGATCGGACAAGGAAAAGAAATAAAAGGCACCCAAATTGGAAAGGAGAAAGTAAAACTGTCATTATTTACAGATGGCATCATAGTGTACATAGAAAACCCTATAGTCTCTAGCAAAAATCTACTTGACCTAATAAGTGAATTTGGCCAAACAGCAGGATACAAAGTCAATATTCAGAAATTGATGGCATTTTCATACAATAAAAAAAAGAAACTAGGAAAAAATTCCATTTACTATAGCAACAAGAAAAATAAAGTACCTTGGAATAAATTTAACCCAGGAGATAAAAGACCTGTACTTGGAGAACTATAGAGCACTGAAGAAAGAAATTAAGGAATATACAAATAAATGGGAGCATATACCATGTTCATGAATTGGAAGAATTAACATCATTAAAATGCCTGTAATACCCAAAGCAATCTATAGATTCAATGCAATTCCTATTAATACCAATGGCATATTTCACAGATATAGAACAAATATTTCAAAAATTTATGTGTAACCATAAATGACCCCAAATAGCCACAGCAATTTTGAGAAAGAAGAACAAAGTAGGAGGGATCACAATACCCAATATCAAACTGTATTACACAGTTACTTTTATCACAACAGACTGGTACTGGCATAAGAAGAGACACATAGATCGATGGAACAGAATAGAGGGCAGAGAAATAAACCCATTTCTCTATGGTCAATTAATACTTGACAAAGGTAGCACAAGCATACACTGTAGTAGAGACAGCTTCTTCAATAAATGGTATTGGGAGAACTGGACTAGTACATGTAAAAAAAATGAAACTAGACCACCAACTTAAACCATATACCAGAATAAACTCAAAATGGATATAAGACTTAAACATAAGTCACAAGACTAGAAATGTCCTAGCAGAAAACAGAAGCAGGAAAATTACAGATATCCCACGTAGCAATATTTTTGCTGGTTTATATTCTAGAGCAAGGGAAATAAAGGAAAAAATAAACAAATGGGACTCCATCAAACTAAAAAGTGCCTGCACATCTAAAGAAACTGTAATTATAATGAAATGGGAACTGACTGTATGGGAGAAGATATTTGCCAATGATACATCACAAAAGTGTTTGATCTCCAAAATATATAAAGAACTTATATAACTCAATACCAGAAAGACAAACAATCCAATTAAAAATGGACAAATGACCCAAATAGACACTTCTCTAATGAGTACATACTGAGGGCCCATACACATATGAAAAGATGCTGAACATCACTAGCCATCAGAAAGATGCAAATTAAAACCACAATGAGATATCAGTTTACACCTGTCAGAATGGCCTTCATCAATAATCAACAAACAAGTGTTAGTGAGGATGTGGATAAAAGGGAACCTCAGTGCACTGTTGGTGGGAATGCAGAATGGTACAGCCACTATAGAAAACAGTATGGAATTTCCTAAAAAAATAAAACTAAAAATGGAACTGCCTTTTTACCCAGCAATTCTACTGCTGGGAATATACCCTAAGAGTCCCGAATCATCAATTCAAAAGAACATATGCACCCCTCTGTTCATTGCATCGCTGTTTACAATAGCCAAGTGTTGGAAACAGCCTAAGTGCCCATCAGTAAGTAAGTGGATAAAAAAACTGGTACATTTACATAATGGAATACTATACAGCATGAATAAATAAGGAGCTCCTGTCTTTTGTGACAGTATGGATGAACTGGAGACTATTATGCTAAATGAAATAAGTCAGTTGGGGAAAGACAAATCTCACCTATAAGAGGAATCTAATGAATTAAATCTAACTAATGAATAAAATAGAACCAGAGACATGGAAACATTCAACAGACTAAAAGTGACAAGTGTAGAGGTGGGAATGGGATAATGGTGGAATGAAGGGGAAGGGACTAGACAAAGACCATGTATGAATGACCCACAGACATGGACAACAGTGTGGTAATTTACTGGGGGAGCTAGGGATGGTATGAGCAGAGGAGGGCAAAGGGGGAAAAACTGGGACAACTCTAATAGAATAACAATAAAAACATGATTTAAAAACCCAAATATATGAAATGATAATTTTCTCTGATTTTGCTTGAGTCTCAATTAGTTTTTGTCTAACTCTCAATTCTAGTTACCCACTAAGAAGAACATTTTGGTTTGTATTGATTGGTCTTTTATTTGCTGTTATTGAACAGGCCCCTTTATACCTTGTCTTTGGAAACAACACATTCTCTAGCATGCTCAGTATCTTTGCTTGCTCAAAGCAGTGAAATGCTTAGGAGATTTTCCTTCTTTGGTGAGATTATGTAAACAATTTGCATTATATAGTGAGCTTTCCAATTCATTATTTCGTTTGATCCTTATAGCAAGTTCAGCAAATTTGTGCAATAGGCTTGGCATGAGCTATTAGCCTTTTTTTAAAGATGAGGATATTGAAGCTCAAAGAAGAGAAGCCACTGTCTCCAGATTTTTCCAATCAGGACTCAAAAACCTGTTTTCTGCATAGCACATATGATTGCTAAATATCTTTCATATTGTTTACTTATTTCTTTGATTGTTATCTGTCTTCTCTGCTAATAGAATGCAAGTGCAATATGAACAGGGTATTTAGCTGTCACATTCACCTCTGTATTCCCAGAAACTAGATTAGTGCATGGCATAGAGTGAATGCTTTATAAAAAAATTTTATTTATTTAATTTTAGACATAGAGGAAGGGTGGGAGAAAGAAAGGGAGAGAAACATCAATGTGTGGTTGTCTCTCACACACCCCCTACTGGGAACCTGGCCTGCAATCCAGGCCTGTGCTCTGACTGAGAATCAAACTGGTGACCCTTTGATTCACAGGATAGCACTCAGTCCACTGAGCCACACTAGCTAGGATGTGCTTTTGTTGAATCTTGAAAGAAACCCAGTTGTCTTGTCCTAAGTCCTTTGATCTTTTTAGTGCCCTGTGGCTACTGTTTTTTTTTTTTTTTGCTAGTTTTCAAAGAGATAGATGGAAAAATGCACAAATGGTCATGCAGCTAGTAATTAGTAGAGCCAGCACCAGAACCCAAGTTGTTTAATTCTTAGGTTTGTGTTATTTTAATTTTGGACACTGGCAGACCCAACACTATGCTGTATTTTTAGAAAGATCCTTTAATGTTGATACGCATACTCTAAGGCCACTGACCAAGCCAACCTTGTGCAAAGTTGTGGAGTAGGAAAAATTAGTCTTCCTTGTCTACATGTTCACCTCTCCCTCAACCTGAGCTGAAGCTCTGGTGTTCAGTGTTCTCAAGTTGCTTAGTGTCCCCACCAGGAGGCCCCACACCAGTTTGTCCCCCCATGTTCAGGATCTTTTCAGATCCCTTCTCTCCTATCAAAATTTCTCTCTCATTTGACTCACTTTTAGTGCAGATGTCAGTTGCTACATGGATGGAGTCACTTTATCTTTTTAAGCCTCAATAACATGGACTGTAATATGTCCTTCTTGCTTATGTCATTTGTGTGGTATGAACATATAAAGTAGCGATGTGTAGGTTATAATGCATTTTATAAATGAGTTGGTATTAACAGGTTTTTTCTCAGAAATCTTCCCAGTGTAGCAAACAAATTCCCTTAGGACTGTAAGGCTTTTTGTAATGGTTTGAGTTAGCTTTCTGGGTTGCCCAGGTAAATTTTAACAAAGATTCAATGTCTTTAACCTAAAAGAGTAATTCCTATAGTGGGAATTTTAAGAATCTTGGCATGTCTGTGAGGGACATATTTTCATCTGGTGGTGGGAAAAGGAGAGGTTTTTTAGGACTTTGCTCTTCACTTTCTTTCATTGTAACATGGCTCACCTTTAACTCTTTGTTTATCCTATGTAGTTGCTACCTGTACTGAGTCATGAATTGGTCAAGATAGCTGATACCTTGTGATGTCCACTTTGGCTTGAAATGATTCGAACTATCCCAGCTAGAGTTTATTTGGTTGACTTCCAGAAAGTTTCTCATTATAGCTCTCCCATGCAATAGGCAATAAATCTCTACTGCTGCACAGATGCAGTTGAATTTGGACCAAGTGTTTTTTTTTTCTTTTGCTTGCTGATATTATGTGATTGGGGGACTAATGCCAATGAGGTGAAAGGTGAGGGTTAGATAGTTCACAAAAGCTCTCACTTGAAAAAGCTGTAGCAAAACAGGAAGGTATGTAATTTATATGGAAATTTGCCCCAACGTCTACTCAAAGGGACTCTTTTGTCAAAATATGTCAACTAGCACCTTTTACAGAGTTGTGAGACCAAGAGGTTGGTGTCTTTCCAGGCATTTTCTTGTCAGAGCCATCATTCCAGAAAATAATAGAGTGTGGAATGAAGCTAAGATTATAGGTTTAAACAGCTTTTGCCTCTCTCCAACTGGGGACAGCCTCAGCAATGCCCACCCAGAAGCTAAATTTGGCCTCAGTCATTATGAAAATTGAAATCAATGCTTTACAATTAAGAGTTCTGTTTTCAAACTCTTTAATTTAAATTCCATAAAACATTGATGGGGTGAAAGGGTGTGATGCTGAGGGCTCAGGGGGCCTGTATTAAAGATGAGTTGAGGTTTTTAAAGTGTTGTTAGTGGTTTAAATGTGGTTCAAAGGCCATGGCAATCTCAAGGCATTGTGATTGGTTAGTTATCTTAGATCCTGTGAAATGGAGTATTCACACATTTTTGTAGCAAGAATCATCAGAATTACTGCTTAAAAGGCAAAATGGAGGCTAGGATTATAGATAGGTAAAGTTAATTTTAAATAATTGGAGCTTAAAAATTAAAAAAAGTAAAAGAGACTGAGTTTAAGAAATAGGGATATTCTAGTAGGACTAGGTAGAATTTAAAATAAATATGTAAAACCCATCTGAGCCTGAAATGTAAAAAGGAAGGAATAGTTAACATAGAATGCAGATGGGACCAATTTGAAAAAGAAAACCCCACACAAAAAAGAACAAAACAAAACATTGGAAGATGTCTTGTAACACCTCAGAGAAAGAATCCCAGCCTCAAGAAATAGAAGAAATCCCAGACCTCACAGTCTCTCCCTAACTTGGAAGAGACAGAACTAAAAGGGCAGTTAGAAGAACTCTATGATGCAGAAACTATCATATTAAGAAGGGAGCTGGTCTGAGTCTGGCCTTGAATGGAGAAGTTCCACAGAGGATACGGAGACAAAGCTCTTTTCCTGGCATTACTTATGGCTCTTTCTCTTCATTACCTTTAGTTGTCTTAGGTTGCTGAAACAAACTAGCTTAAGTTGTGTGTTCAGAGGTATGAGTGTGATATTTTTGTTTTTTTAATGGTGTGTAGTTTTGGGATGGTAAAAGAAGGAAGGAAGTTAGAAGCAACTAAAATCCTGCCACCCTGAGAAAAACACTGAGATGGCCCTCCTTTCATGTGGCTCATTATGTGTATACACATATACATATGTTAACTTTCATAAATGGCATCGTAGTCTACCACTTTCTTTACTGTAAAGGCCACCTTTCTTTTGAGGGATTTCCCCTCTCCTCCTCTTCTCTTCTTTCTCATTATACTTCCCTAAGATAACCAAAGTTAATAGGCTGGTGTATGTCTTTCTTTACAAGTCTATAGTTTCACTCCACCTGACTGAAACAAACACATATGTATACATGTTTTGTTTGGTCATTATTTATAGAATTGGTTATCATGTTATACATTTTTCTTTATCTTTTATTTATGAATCAGAACCTAATAGATTTGGTGAAATTTCAACAATTACTTTAGTGTCAGCATAGTAACTTAAGGTATGAATGTACCACAGCTTATTCATTCATTCCCATATTGGTGGGCATTCATTGTATTTCTATTTTGTTGCCCTTACCATTTGTGCTACAGTAACTGTTGTTGTATTAGTTTAAACAATATGAAATTGCTATTTTTATATATCAAAAATAGTTAACTATCAAAACATTTTGATACATGTGAAAAATAAATCCACAGCATTTTTCAGGTTTGAGAATGTGCAACATAAAGTCAGCACTTTTTGGTTCAATCTTAAGCTCTCCTAGAATGCAGAGAAAAAGAAGAAAAAGAAAAAAAATGAGAAAATCAATAATAAATATAATGGACCAGTGAATGGAGAACATGTGGCTAATCTATGTATCTATAGAGACAAGAGCCAATGCAATAGAAGCAATAATAGAAAAAAAATCACTGAAATAAATAGCTGAATGTTCAGATAAAAAATGATAACCATGTGTCAAACTAATAAATGTGGCCAACATCTAAATAATCCTGGTAAATGTTCTGAATTTCAAGGATAAAGAAGAAAATTCTACAAGTACCAAGTTAAAGAAGATGCAATAATAAAAAATAGAAAGGTAACCTGTAAATAACAAAAATACCCTAGATATTGACATAATATTAAACATCATAAGACAATGGAGCACCATTTACACTTTTTTAAATTTTATTTTAATTGTTGTTCAAGCACAATCTTCTATCTTTTACTCCCATCCCAGCCCACCCACTCAGCCCTCCCCACCTCCCTCCCACTTCCACTCACCCCTAGTTTTTGTCCATGTGTCCTTTATACTTGTTCCTGTAAACCCTTCCCCTTTTCCCCTGAAATTCCCCTGAAATTCCCTCCCTTCTCTCCTCTGGACACTGTCAGCCTGTTCTCTATTTCAGTGTCTTTGGTTATATTTTGCTTGTTTCTTTGTTTTGTTGTTTAGGTTCCTGTTAAAAGTGAGAGCAGCACAATTTACAGTAGCCAAGTGTTGGAAGTAACCTAGGTGCCCATCAGTAAATGAATGGATCAAAAAACTACAGTACATTTACACAATGGAATTCTATGCAGCAGAAAGAAAGAAGGAGCTTTTACCCTTTGTGACAGTATGGATGGAACTGGAAAGCATTATGCTAAGTGAAATAAGCCAGGCAGTGAAAGACCATTTACACTTTTGATAGAAAATCATTTTGACCAAGAAGTTCTCTGCCTTGACAGTGTAACATGAAGATATCTTCAGAAATTCAGGAGCTTAGAAAAGATATCCTCTGTAAAATCATTGGAAAATGAAGAGGGGCAACACAGAATATATACTCAAAGCTACAGGAAAACAATTAAAAAATAAAGACCTTAAGAATGTGCACTATGATATGAAAATATTATATACACTGAATCTATTTAAACAGAATAATTCTAAAAATGTTATAGATAAATGTTATACATCATATATGTTTTACGTATAAAACAGAATATATATATATATAATTAATAATCCTTGAAAGAGTAGATAATATCATTTTAAACATTAAAATAAAAAACTAAGTCTAAAATTTCATAGTTTGTCACTGTTACCTGGGAGATATGAGGATCAGGTAGGGAAAGTGCAGGAGGAATTAATAGATACTATTTCAAGAAGAACTATAGTTAGATTCAATTATTTTAAATTTAAGGTTAACTTCATGCAGAATTAAAAGAAAAAAGTATACTTTACAAATTACTAAAGCAGAATAAAACTAAGTCCATTAAAAAGGAAATAGGAAGAAAGCATAATTCAAATGCAACAGACATAAGACCAAACAATGCCAGCTAGTTAAATGTGTGAGTTAAACATTCTTATTATAGGAAGAAGATTCTTTTTTATTTAATCTTTATTATATTTTTCCATTACCACACAGTAATGGAAATGTGTGAGTTAAACATTCTTATTATAGAAAGAAGATTCTTTTTATTTAATCTTTATTATATTTTTCCATTACCACACAGTCCCCTTTTACTCCCTTCCCCAAGGAATCCCCACACAGTTGTCCTGTGTTCATGAGTCCTTTTACCTTTTAATTCAATCCCTCCACTCCCCTACTCCCAGCTGTCATCCTGCTCTCCATCTATGAGTCTGTTAGTTCAGTTTGTTCATTAGATTCCACATATGAGTAAAATCATATGGTATTTGTATTTCTCTGACTGGCTTATTTTACTCAGCATAATGTTCCCCAGTCCCATTCATAGTAGGAGGAAGATTCTCAGATTGAATTAGGCAACAAGATTCAACTGTCATTTCTGTGGTTAACAAAAGTCATCTAAAAGTGACTTTTAAAAGTGAAAGGTAGATGGATAAAATCTGCAAATACAAACGGAAGGAAAGTATTATATATATTAGACAAAGTAGAATCTAAAGCAACCATACTCATAACACGAAAGTGTTAATTTATTATTAATTTGGCATTGTTCTTTCTAACAGGGTCACTAGATACATGTGGCTATTTGAATTTAAATTTTAATCTCATTAGAATAAAATTAAATTTAAAAGTTCTGTTCCTCAGTAATACTAGCCACATTTCAAATGCTCAGAAGCCTGCACATTGTACAGCACCAATATAAAACATTTTCCATCATTTTAGTTAAGTTTGACAGTACTAGTAAACAATATAATGTATGGTAAAAGTGTAACATTAATGAACACTTATGTACAGAATAAAATCCAGTCAAATATAATAATTGAATGCTACCTAATAATTGAATGCTACCAAACACAAGGAGAAACCGATAGAATGCCAGTGGTAAAGGGGGACTTTCACATGTCTTTTTTTCGAAGATATAAAACAATATAGAGGATCTGAATATTTTAATTAGTGAGATTGAAGTAACCAATTAATATAAAATTATTTATCTTAAATATGTTTTCTTTTTGTAGTACTAATAGATTATTACATATGATGTAAACCCAATTATGAAAAGCAGACATATCATTCAGTAATATTTTCATTTAATAATAGGTGTACAAATGGACACCTTCTACATACTTAGAAGATACAAAGCATTCTTCTAAAATAATTCTTGGATGAGGAGGAAAACAAAAGCCATAATTCCAGAATAGTTAGAGAAATAATAATGATAATATGCTATATGTACAAATCTAAGAGGTATTACTGAGCTTTAATCAGAGGAAAATTCATAGCTTTATAAAGTTTCTTTTATACACATTCAACTTCCCAAGTTAGAACAACATAAATATGAAGAAAACATGAGGGAGAAATAGGACTAGAAGCAGAAATTAATGAACTAAAAAGAAAGAAACCCAGTGTAATCAACTATGAAAATCTAAATACTTTTTCTTAAAAAGGGGAATAAATTCCTAGCCTAATAAAAATGAGAGGGAATATCCATAAAATTAAAAATAAGAAAGGGAATATAATTCAAATGTTGAGAATATTTTCAGAATTACAAAGAAGTCATGTACAACTCCATACTTTTAACTTGATCTCAATGAATAGATAATTTTCTCAAAACATAATTTGTTAAAATTGTTCAAGAAGTAGAAAGCCTTCCAGATGAGATAAGGAAGAGGTAGCACCTTTCCATAAATATAACTTTCCAGATAAGTGTCCTAATTCATTTTTTAATTTTATTTTAAACATTTATTCTTTTTTTGATGGATCTGTAGATTATTACACAAAGTGAAATAACCAGTCAGAAGACAAATACCATATGATCTCATTCATATATGGAATCTAGTAAATACTAATTCTTAAACACTAATTTTATTTATTTTATTTTTATTTTTTTATTGTTGTAAAAATACAGTTGTCTCCATTTTCACCCCACCATGGTCCCCCACCCCATCCATCCCCACCTTCCATCCTCAAACCTGCCCCCCTTTGGTTTTGTCCATGTGTCCTTTATATGTGTTCCTAACAACCCTTCCCCTATTTTCCCTCATTACCTCCTCCTACCTCCCCTCTGGTTACTGTCAGTTCTTTTTTTTTTAAGATTTTATTTTATTTTATTTTTTAGAGAGGGAAGGGAGGGAGAAAGAGAGAGAAATATCAATGTGGGGTTGCTGGGGGTCATGGCCTGCAACTCAGGCATGTACCTTGGGGGAATCGAACCTGCAACACTTTGGTTTGCAGCCCATGCTCAATCCACTGAGCTACGCCAGCCAGGGCTGGTTACTGTCAGTTCTTTATTTCCATGTTTCTGGTTGTATTTTGCTTGTTTGTTTCTTTTGTTGATTAGGTTTCACTTCTAGGTGAGATCATTTGTATTTTTATTATGAAAATACCCCTACAAAATTTATAAGCCTAACCATTTCTAAGTGTACAGTGCAGCACTGTTTTTATTTTAAACATCAATTTTTAAACATTAATTTTATTTATCATGCTAAAAAAACACAACATAAAATTTACCATCATACCCATTTCTAAGTGTGTAGTTCAGTACTGTTAACATTGTTCTGCAATCAGTCTCCAGAATTTTTTCACCTTGCAAAACTGAAACTTTATATCCATTAAACAAACTTCTCCTATCCCCCTCTCCCAAGCCCATTCTACTTTCTGTTTCTACAAATTATACTACTTCAGGTAACTCATATAAGTGGAATCATATTGCATTTATGTTTTTGTGATTGGCTTATTTCACTTAGCATAATATTTCAAGGTTCATCTATGTGGTAGCATGTGACAGGATTTCACTCCTATTTAAGACCGAATAATATTCTATTATATGTATGTACTATGTTTTGTTTGTCAGTTCATCCATTGATGGACATTTGGGATGCTTCTGAAATTTTTTTTACAAAAATATTTTATTTACAAAAATAGTTTTTGATGATTTTATTTATTTTAATTTTAGAGAGAGAGGAAGGGAGGAAGAAAGAGAGGGAGAGAAACATCAGTGTGTGGTTGCCCCTTGAGCATCCTCCTCTAGGGACCTGGTCTGCAACCCAGGCATGTGCCCCGACTGGGAATTGAACTGGTGACCCTTTGGTTCCCAGGCCGGCACTCAATCCACTGAACTACACCAGCCAGAGCTACAATAATAATATTTTATAATGTACATTTTCTCCATTTTGCTTGTTGATATAAAATACATAAGAAAATAACTTTCTTTGTCATAACTCTTTAAATGTTAACAATTAAAGACATGCAGGTTGTATGTATCACATGTGTCAATTTCGGCACTTGAAAACAGTAGAAATCAAGGGCATATTTCAGCCAAGCAGATAAGGATTAGGATTCAGTATTCTTTTTTTTTTTTTAATATTTTATTTATTTATTTTTTTTAGAGAGGGAAGGGAGGGAGATAGAGAGAGAGAGAGAAACATCAATGTGCGGTTGCTGGGGGTTATAGCCTGCAACCCAGACATGTACCCTGGCTGGGAATTGAACCTGGGACACTTTGGTTCCCAGCCTGCGCTCTATCCACTGAGGTACGCCAGCCAGGGCTAGGATTCAGTATTCTTAATAAGAATTAGCTCAGATTGTTATGAGAGTGGAGTTTACATAAGTAATAATTAGAATTATGATGGAAACTAGATTCTTTTCACCCATTGCTTAATAAATAAATAAAGGCATACTTCATTAAGAAGCATTGTGAAGTGGAAAGAGCAGTAAACAGAAATCAAACCACATCTCAGCCACTTGCTTTACATGTACCCTGGAAAAATACTTATTCCCCAAGGTTTAATATTATCATATTGAAAAAATGGAGCAAAACCTACCCAATTATTTTTCAGCTATTTGGGGAAGACTCTGTATGAAAATTAATTAAAAATATATTTGATAATCAGTAAATATCTCTTACAATGTAGATTATCCACTAGATTTTCTTTTCCCAAAGAGATTTTTTGTGCCTTTCCTTAAACAACAAAAAATGTTGAACTATAATTTACATATACTGAGCTGCACAAATTTAAAGTGTACAGTATGATGACTTTTGACATAATTATGTACTGCAAAATCAGGATACTGAATGTTTGTATAAGCCCAAAGTGTTTCCTCGTGTCTCTTTGTAATTCATCCTTTCTCTACCCCTCCCTCCAGGTAACCATTGATCTTCTTTTTATCACTATAAGTTAGTTTACTTATTGGAGTTTTAAACAAATCTAATCTTATGGTATAGTCTCATTTAGTCTCTATAGGCTTCTTTTACTCAACATATGAGGGGGACCCCCAAAAATGGAATTTATTTATAAAAAGTGTGTAGTTATTTCTTACATCTTTAAGCTTCAGTCACTTTCAAAGTACTCTCCATTTGATGCATTACACTTATCAAGACATATTTTTTCACTGCTTAAAACAGTTTTTGAGCTCAGATTTGGATGCCTTTTAGTGCTTCTGCCATTTTTTGTTTCATCTCTTCCCCACCAGCAAGATGTTTTCCTTGGAGGACGTTTTTCATATGGGGAAAGAACAAAAAAGTCACTTGAGGCAAGGTCAGGTGAAGAGGGAGGGTGGTGCATGGGGGTCATGACATTTTTCCTCAAACCTGCTGTACACTCAACGCAGTATGGCCAAGTGTGCTCGTAAATGTCCCATCATGAAATGGGCGAATGCCATTTGAAAGAGTCTTTAAAAAAAATGGATACAGAGTGCTAGAGTTTGAGTCCTAGCTCTGCTACTTACTAGCTTTCTCATTTTGGACAAGTCACTTAACCTTTGTGAGTCTTGGTTCATCATTTTATAATGGGGATAATTATACTTAGTGCAGACAGTCTTTGTGAGGATTAAATGATATAATGCTTACAGAGTACCAGATATAGTAGATGCCTCCTAAATGGAAATTATCTTATTATACATTTCAGTATCTATAGTGTGTACACCTAGATTAGGCACCCATTACATGCTTGCTAAATGTTCTGAAAGTGACATATTCTGCCTTTTCATGCATCTTGTTTTTTGTGTTATTTAGAAACAGCAAGCACAAGCCTGGCCAGTGTGACTCAGTTGGTTGGAACATTGTCCTGTAGACCAAATGTCATGCGATCAATTCCTGGTCAGGGTACATAACCAAGTTGTGGATTTGACCCCTGGTTGGCACATATAAGAAGGCAACCAATCAATGTTTATCTCTCTCTCTTTCCCCCCTCCCTTCTTCTCTCTCTAAAAGCATTGAAAGGGTTCCCTTGGGTGAGGATTAAAATAAAAAAAAAGAAAAAAAAAAGAAACAGCAAGCATACAGATAGCCCTGTCTTAGAGCTCTTAAAGTTAAAAACAGGCTCAATATCTTTCCTACCCATCAACCTGTCCATTTTTCTTGTGTTAAGCCTAGTCATCATGGTGATGATGATGACAAATAATAAGAGCAGCTAACATTTGTTAATTTCTTACTATGTGCAGTGTATGTCCTAAATGCTTTACATAAATTATCCTTAGTCTCATTTCCTCTCATGTTATATTCTCTCCCTAAGTAATCTCATCCATTATCTTGGCTGCAAATAGCATCTATGTGCTAATGATTCCAAAATTCTTATATTTACTACAGACCTCTTCTGAGCTCTAGACATGTATATCTAACCGAAAGCTTGACATTGGAATCTAGATATTCCAGAGTCAACTGAAACCAAAAGTTTTCAAAGGTAGGCTCCGTCACCTAAAGCTTCCCCTACCTCAGTCCTATTCTGCTTTTCCTTCTGTGCATCATGTCACTCTGCATGACACAGGTGATTATCATTTGCACCCCACATTCAGAACCTCAAAAAATTCTAATAGTTTTTCTCCCAAAATATATATTAAATCTATATATTTTCTTCTTCAAAAAACAACACCATATTGGAAGCTACCATCACTTTCTCTGTGGATCATAATAACTTATTAACTGATCTCACCTCTTACGTACTTGTGCTCTTTCAGTCTGTGTTTATACCTTGGCCAGATTTTTTTCTTTTTACCTTTTTAATTGAGATATGATATACAAAGTACAATACTCTCAAGTGTTTAGCTTTGTTAATTTTTCTGTGTATATATACTCATGTAACTATTCCACAGATCAGGATATAGTATATTTACAGCACTCCAGGAAGCTTCTAGGAGCCCACTCTCGGAGGTAACTGCTATTTTGCAATCAGATTTTAAAAAGTGATCATTTGGAGGAAAGAAAAAATAGTATAAACAAACATCAAACTCCAGTTGATGATGTGCATGGTGAAGTATTTAGGACAAATTGTATTTATAACTGCAATTTTGAAATGCATGTGAAAATAAGATAGACTGGCTGCATAGAAGGGTGACTAGATGGATAAATATGTGACAGAGCAAGTCTACTACATATAAGTTATAAATTCTTAGTGGTGGGTAGTGGGGTATTCACTGGAAAACTCACCTTTAACAGGAACCTAAACAACAAAACAAAGAAACAAGCAAAATATAACCAAAGACACAGAAATAGAGGACAGGCTGACAGTGACCAGAGCAGGGAGGGGAGGGAATTTCAGGGGAAAAGGGGAAGGGTTTACAGGAACAAGTATAAAAGACACATGGACACAAACTAAGGGGGAGTGGAAATGGGAGGGAGGTGGATAGGGCTGGGGGGTGGGCTGGGATGGGAATAAAGGACAGAAAACTGTACTTGAACAACAATTAAAATAAAATTTTAAAAAGAAAATTCTTTCAAATTTTCTGTAAGTTTGAAAGATTTCATTATAAAATTTGGTGAAAAAGGGATCTTTTGAAAGTACAGTATGATCTTTTTGTGTTACTCAAAACTCGCAAGGCTTCCAAGTATACTTGATATAAAATACATAATTAATATGTCCTTAAAGGCCCAACATTGCTCCTACCTTTTTTTCCCACTTTTTATCTCCATCTGCTCTCTATCTCCATCACTATGTTTAAGTCCCACTTGACTTTTTCCATTTCCATCAATATATAATGGTGAATAAGTGAATAAAAAGAACAAGGATGTTCTAGTAGTTGGGTGGCACACAACAGTGAGGCAAGCTGTGGAGAGAGCACTTTTTCAGAATACATGGTAGGGAAAAACTAGGTTTACAGTTGTTCATATGCAAACAATACAACAAGAGATAATAATACATGAATAAACTCTGTTTCACATATTCACAACTGTAAATCTACTTTTATCCCACCCTGTATAGTCTCAGGCAGATAGTATTATTTGGGTTAAAGGTGAGTAGGAGGCCCAGTTTCTAGTTGCTAAAAAACATCCAACCACCAACTGCTACTGCCCTGCTGTAAGCAGAAAGTCAATTTATAGCATAGAGGGGACACAGTTATCTCCCCCTTGTGACTGTAATTACCATAAGAACAGAGACCATGCCTGTCTTTCTCTTTGATTTGTATGTAGCACCTAGCACAGTCTCAGCCAGCCATAAAATAGATGTTGTACAAACATTTGTTGAATGAAATAATGATCTCATTAAATATCCCCCTCTTTATTCCCCAGTTCCCTGCATACCCCCTCCCACCCTCATTCCCCCACTTTAGTTCATGTCCATGGGTCATACATATAAGTTCTTTGGCTTCTACATTTCCTATACTATTCTTAACCTCCCCCGGTCTATTTTGTACCTACCATTTATGCTACTTATTCTCCATACCTTTTCCCCCTCTCTCCCCCTCCCACTCCCCTGATGATAACCCTCCATGTGATCTCTATTTCTGCAATTCTGTTCCTGTTCTAGTTGTTTGCTTAGTTCATTTTTGTTTTTGTTTTTGTTATTTTTAGGTTTGGTTGTTAATAGCTGTGAGTTTATTGTCATTTTACTGATCATATTTTTTCACCCCATGCCGCCCCTACTGTTCATATTTTTGATATTCTTTTTCTTAGAT
The DNA here is from genome assembly GCF_019186645.2 of Phyllostomus hastatus. Taxonomy (NCBI): domain Eukaryota; kingdom Metazoa; phylum Chordata; class Mammalia; order Chiroptera; family Phyllostomidae; genus Phyllostomus; species Phyllostomus hastatus. The sequence goes on along the minus strand of NW_025333984.1, from coordinate 12,532,713 downwards.
GAGTCCCTTTAACATTTCATATAATAATAGCTTGGTGATGATGAATTCCTTTAACTTTACGTTATCTGGGAAGCACTTTATCTGTCCTTCCATTCTAAATGATAGCTTTGCTGGACAGAGCAATCTGGGGTGTAGGTCCTTGCCTTTCATGACTTGGAATACTTCATTCCAGCCCCTTCTTGCCTGCAAGGTTTCTTTGGAGAAATCAGCAGATAGTTTTATGGGAACTCCTTTATAGGTAACTGTCTGCTTTTCTCTTGCTACTTTTAAATTCTCTCCTTATCTTTAATTTTGAGTAATTTACTTATGATGTGTGTTGGTGTGTTCCTTTTTGGGTCCAACCTCTTTGGGATTCTCTGAGCTTCTGGACTTGCGTATCTGTTTCCCCCCCGCCCCCCCCCCCCCAGACTGGGGAAGTTCTCCTTCATTATGTTTCAAATAAGTTTTCAATTTCTTGCTCTTCCTCTTGTCCTTCTGGTGCCCCTATGATTCAGATGTTGGAACATTTATAGTTGTCCTGGAGGTTTCTAAGCCTCTTCTCATTTGTTTGAATTCTTGTTTCTTCATTCTGTTCTGGTTGAGTGTTTATTTCTTCCTTCTGCTCCAAACCATTGATTTGCACCCCAGTTTCCTTCCTTTCACTGTTGGTTCCCTGTACATTTTTCTTTATTTCACTTTTTGTGGCCTTCATTTTTTCCTCTAATTTGCAACTGTACTCAACCAATTCTGTGAGCATCCTGATTACCAGTGTTTTCAACTGTGCATCTGATAGGTTGGCTATCTCTTTATCTCTTAGTTGTATTTTTTTCTGGATTTTTGATCTGTTCTTTCATTTGGACCATTTTTTTCTCATTAAATCTTTAAAACAGTCCTGTGAGATAGTTACCAATTTGATCTCATTTTCAGATGAGGAAACTGAAGCTCATTCAGGTTAAACAACTTGCTCAAGCCATCCAGTTAGTAGTAGAAAGTTCATACCCAGGTCTGTCTGACTCCAAACCCAGGCTCTTATGTGCTTTCCTACCTTCCCTAATGTAAATATTATACTCTTTGTGGATATCATCCTGAGAGTGAAAAGGGTAGGGACTAAGAGGGCATAGGAGAGGAAAGGGGGCTATGTAGGCATAACAGAAGTGCTGGATATTTGTCTACAAGGGTGATTTCCCCTCCTCCATCAACTCCTTTTTAATGGTGCTGGAGGCTGCAGTTTGGAGCCCACACCTAGAAGTGAGTGGTGCCCCTGTTTAGTCAGCACTCTTCCCTAAACTGGCGATTCATTTTACCAAATAACCTTAGTTATACTCATTATTTTCATTTTCATTAAAGACAAATGTAGTAACTACCTTTTTTAGTTAGGTATGGGGTTAGGATTGAATAAAGTACTCCAATGGAAAAATTGATAGCATAAATGTAAAAAAATTTTCCCCTAACCAAACCAGCTTTGGACACTTCTATAAAGTGAGGAGATCCATAGGTAGTGTCTGTGGCCTGACTTTCCATTGGCCTTTGATTCAGAGCACTCTTTGGTCCATACCCAGGTTGAGTAAGTGACTGTCTACATGCTGTGAAGTAAGGGGGTTGGTGTTAAAGTACTTGATTACCATCAAATCTCCCCTCTTATATATGCCAAATTACAGTATTTGAAACCTGCATTGAAATCATTGCTTCAAGTTAAGAGACCTAAGATGCCTGTTAAGGTTTAAATGTATGTGACTATAGGGGTTACCCCAAGTCACTGCCAGACACTACCATTGAGATATATTAGCTCTTTTTTTGTTTCCTTTGTTGTCCCTTTCCTCAGTTCTTCTCAGCTGAGCCCGCAGACATTTAAAACTATAGATTTAGTCGTGCTTCCTGAGCCAGATCTGAAAGAGAAAATAATAATCACAATTGTGAACATTTAGTGAGTACTTACTGTGTTAAGTACTGTGTTAAACACCTAACATATATTGTATATATCATCTTAGTGTATTCATTGATGGATTCTTGTATGCCTTGACCAGGAATTGAACCTGCAACCTTGGCATGTCAGGATGATGCTCTAACTAACTGAGCTATCTGGCCAGGACTTCAATTTAATTCATATTTTTATAATGTCTATTTTGTAGAGGGTCAAATAGAGACAGAGAGAAGTTAAACAGCTTGCTGAAGGTTATACAGTATGGAAAAATGGGGATTTTAATGCAGATGGTTCCATCTCAGAGCCCCTAGTCTTAACCACTGTGCAGTACTGCATTTCTCCATCTCAGTCTGACCATTTGAAGTTGTCATAGTCTTATATCCAGACCTGATATACTTGTGTACTTTAGACTCCTACATAGTCTTTAAGTCATAGCAAAAAAAAAGAATAAGGAATGAGGAAAACAAATGGGCTTCAGAATTGGCCTAGGAGATAAGGGTAACCAAGCAGTTGCATTACAGATTTCTCGGTAATTATTATAGTAATAACTAATACTTATTGAGGGTTTATTCTGTGCCAAGCACCATACTGTCCATTATTTGTATTAACTTGTCTGGAGACAGTTACTTCAAAGGTCCAGCCTAGATTCCCATCTTATCATCATCTTTACCTGGGACCATCTAGGATAGGATCCTCCCAGGAACATTTATGCAGCTAACTAGGGCTCTAATACCCTAAAACTTCTTGCCTGTACCTTCTTAGGGGGTTAGATATGGTTCCTTTTTGGTTAGCTGCTGGTTTGGGGGCCTGATATGTATGGGAGAATGAATTGGAACCTAACTACTGGTCATCTGTCTTTTAAGGGTTTGATTACTTTGAAGATTTCTTACTGACTTTGTCACTGACCTTACTGGATAGGAGATCAATACTGAATGTTTTAGAACAGAAACCAACATACTCTTTGGGAGAGTGAGACACCCTCTCCCAAGCTAGCTTTTGGAACCAATTTCCCAGTCTCTTTCCAGAATAATCTAATCATCTTTCTAATTCACAAAGTGATCTTCTTGCAAAGTTCCAGCATGTCTTGGGCCTAAGCCTGCTTTAGTTTTATGACAGTGGCCACTCAGGCATAAGACAGCTACTTAGACTTATTTCTTAATGGGATTTTAAATTCTCATATGCTCTTTAGTGAAAATCAGAGAAAGATCCAGGAGCCCAATGAATCATGTTAAAATTATATTTCTTTTCATTTTTTATTTCTTTTATTTTTTATATTTCTTTTTAGATAGTAATACCACCAAAATTATTACATTTTGCTTTTATTGATATATGACTGATAAATATAGTTATATATCCAACTATTGCATTTTTTAAAACTACATGATTATTTTAATCAGTATAAAAAGGCATTCGACAAAGTTCAAATGCCTAATATTTTAATGGTAAACTGGAAATAGAAGGAAACTTTTTTAACCTGGTAAAGCTTGTTTTCATCAACATTGTACTTAAAAAAAAACTTTTTCATTAAAATGTTTCCTTTAAGTGAAAAAAAAAGTGACTTTGGTTGAGTATTTTCCTCCATTTTACATCCATCTACAAATTATGACTAACCATATTTTTTATTTCCCCTTAGCTTGACTCTCAGAAACATGCTTTACCTCCTGGCTTATTTCACTTAGCATAATGCTCTCCAGTTCCATCCATACTGTCGTAAAGGATAGAAGTTTCTTCTTTCTTTCTGCTGCATAGTATTCCATTGTGTAAATATACCATAGTTTTTTGATCCATTCATTTACTGATGGGCACTTAGGTTACGAAAGACAAATACCATATGATCTCATCTTTAAGTGGAACCTAATCAACAAAACAAAGAAGCAAGTAAAATATAATCAGAGACATTGAAATTAAGAACAAACTGACAGTAACCAGAGGGGAGGTGAGAGGGGATAATCGGGGGAAAGGAGAAAAGAGTTTTTAAGAACAACTGTAAAGGACACATGGACAAGGGCAGGTGGAATCAGGGAAGGGAGGTGGGGATGGCTGGGATGCAGGGGCATAGTGGGGGGTAAATGCAGACAACTGTACTTGAACAACAATAAAATCATTAAAAGACAAAAAGAAAGATGCTTTTTTATACTTATCTAAAGGTACAAATGGTGGCACATGAAACCATTATATTTGAATTACCTAAGGTATTAGATATGGTTTTACAATATTAAAAAATGGTAGTTCTTTTAACCCATTCTTATTAAAACATGTGATCTACATCTTTACATTATTTATACGTAGTTGGGATATCTTGTGCAGAGCTAGGCACACTCTTATGCCCAGACCAGTTAGTTATATTTGTTCATTGGTAGATGAGCTGGGGATGGATAGAGTTTGTTAAGTGGTGGAGGATAGCTCTGTAGTTCATAAATGGATTAAATTCATAACCGTGGCCTCATAAGTTTTGTGTCTTAACATAATGAGTTAACCATCAGGTTGATACACTAGTCCACATGTGCAAATACATTCCTTTCACCCCACTCCTCCATCTCCAATTTGTAAGTACATTTTGCTTTATGTGCAAAAACTACCTTTATGTTGGTGCCAAAGCACCATGAAGTGCCTTCTTAAAAAGTGAGGTGTTAGAACATCTTGATATAAGGGTGTTTAAGTATACAAAAATGTATCTTCTTTCTTGAGATTTTCAGGACAATAAAACAATGCACATTATATACTTAAATATTTTGGCTTTTATGGAGTTAGAAAGACAGATAGTGGAAAGAACTAACTTCTTTTTAGGTGAGATTTGTTTAGCATGCCATTACCCAGCAACACCAAGAGATCAAGATTATATTTCAGTGTATAAAAGGGAGAATTTCTTCAGATGAGCCCCAAATATCACCCTAGATCCTCAATAGGATTTTCCTATACACTTTAGCAGATGAACAAATTTTATTAATGCACTAAGTCTGTTTTTAGATCAGTGCTTTAGATCAAGTGTGACCTGTAAACTATCACTATCAGAACTGCATGGGACATTTGTTGAACATGCAGATTTGGGGGCTTTACCCCAGACTTACTGAGTCAGACTTTCTGGAGGGCGTTCCATAAATTTCCATGTTCAATCCATGCTCCTATTCTGATAACCACTGCTGAACACATTATATAGTTTTGCCTCATTTTGGAATGCTTTCCCCCTTACCCTTGTCTGTGAAACTCATGCCCTTCTCTCAAGGCCCTGTTCAAAGGATATCTCATCAATGAGGCCACCTTGATATACTTCCCTTATTCCCAACAGATAAGTTGGCTATGGAATGGAGAACATGGGGGCATAAAAGTTAGGGTTCAGGGAAGAGTTTGGAGAACTGAGATGGTATAGTTTGGACAGAGTTGGAAGGATAACTTGTTTTGCAGGGAGATTTTGCCCCAGGTTGTGCACATGAGTGTACTTCAAAGGAGAGAAGCTTGATAAACTAACAACAAAGTAACAGTTGGTGTGATTGGTCAGAGAATTGAATTCCAGTCTCATAGCAACCATCTTTGAGGAGGAGGCTTGGTGGCCATATCAGGACTAGGAAGTAGGAGGAAAAAGGAGACAAAATGCCCACTTGACAAATCTCAGAGTGTGAAGGCATAACAGTATTTTAAGAACTTCACAAAATACTTATACTGATTAAATTCATTACTGGCACATGTATGTAGCATTTTTCAAATGTATATATCCTTGAATTCAGTTACTGTTTGCTACCATGTTTCTCAACTGTCAGTAGTGGACAATAGCTACTGTCATGTGGAGGTCTAAAAAAATGTTTGATGGTATTTCCTGAAAATATTTAGAAACTATTAACCTAGTGTCTGAGTAAGTTCGGGCTGCTATTACAGAAAACCACAGATGCTTAGCTTATAAGAACAGAAGTTTATTTCTCACAGTTCTGGAGGCTGGAAGTCAAGATCAGAATACCAGCATGGTCTCATCCTTGGGGAGAGCCTGCTCCCTGGCTTCTACACAATCATCTTGCTGCGTCTTTATATAGTGAAAGGAATAAAGAGCTCTGTGGGACCTTTTATAAGGGCAGTAATTCCACTCATGAGAGTTGTGCCCTCATGAACTAATCACCTAAAAATCTACCTCCTAATATCATTTGCTTGGGAGGCGAGTAGAATTTCAATGCATGAATTTTTTTGGAGGGGCACAAACTTTAGTGCATAATACTTAGTTATGAGATACTACAGTATAAAAACAGTTTGAGAAAGTCTGCCAAAAAGGAAGGTTGAAGCCAATCATTGCTGGCTTTTTAGCTGTTGATATCTAAAGCCCAGCAGGATCGGGATCAGCCATGGTGAGAGTAGAAGCAATTTGTTTTGCCCTCTAAGATCACCACTCTGGAACTCTTTGTCTTTTGTTTTTGCTTGTCCTCCTAAGCAGTGCCTGCACAGGTGGAGGACTGTATTCTCTCTTGTTGCCACGGGTACTTGACTCCACCAGAGAAACTTTGGTTTACACATGAGGTATTTTAGCGTGAACTTTTTCTCCTTTCCTATCAATTTTCTGTCATGCTATGTGAGGTACCTGGCATCCACAAACATTAGACCCATCTTGCAGCAGTTATAAGAAGAAAGAAACAAAATGACAAAAGGTCACATATTGGTAAAAATAATGTTGGGTGTCACAGTGCTCATTGCTTTGAGACCAGAGCCTTTACATTTTTCAAGAGCCAGTTTAATAATCTGCCTCATTTTAGGAAGCAAAGCATCTCATTAAAAGGACTTCACAAAGATAAACTGCTACGTGACATGGAATGATTTGGTTGCCTTGAATGCTCATTAATTCTATGTTAGTCAAACTCACTGTGTATAGACACAAAAAGTAGTTTTAGTTTTTGGGAAGTACAGCAGCTGCATAAACCTCTGAAACTCTTAGCCATTACTAGAGTTTTCATGCAACCTTAGAATGGCAGAGCTCATTATTTTCTAAAGCCCTCTTTTCATATTTGGGGTAACTGAGGCCTAGAGAGGCCTTGAATCTAGGAACTAGCTCAAGATCACCCAGTTGGCAGACTAGGCAGGATCACATTCCCAAAGGAATGTATCATAATGGCTACTTTTAAAGTATGGCACTAAGTACAGTCCAAGAACTGTTTATAAGCTCTTTACAATTATTAAATTATTTCACCTTCACAACACACATACAAGGCAGGTAATATAATTTTCATCTCCATTTACAAATAAGAATCTGAGTCACAGAGAAAAAGTAATTTTCCCATCATCACTCAGTTATTAAATGTTTTTTTAAAGTAAAATCTCAGTGTTTTAAGATAAATAGATTAACAAAAGTTATGAGCTTCTCAGCCCAGGCTTCAGTTGAGTGTAAGTACTCATGATTATGGTTATTTTTACTACATGTTGTAGTAGAAAAAAACAGATTCTGAAATTAGGCTTACTTGGGTTCTAGTTCAGGCTCTGCCACTAGTTGGTGAGTGATCTCTTAGAGCCTTACTTTTCTAATATGTGAAATAAGTATAATAATATTTCCCAGGGCTGATGTGGAGATGAAATGAGATGATGTATGTTAAGTATCTAATGTAATTTCCGGTATACAGTCAATGCTGTATTAATGTCCTATTACTGTTGTAACAAATTACCTATAAAGTTAGTGACTTAACCAGCAGAAAATTATTATCTTACAGTTATAGAAGTTAGAAGTCTGGAATGAGACTTATGGTGCTAAAATCAAAGTGTCAGCATGGCTGATTCCTTATGGAAGCTCTAGGGAAAAATTCATTCCTTGCCTAGTCCAGCTTCTAGTCACTGTCAACATTCCTTTGCTTGTAGCCACGTAACTATAATATCTGCTTCAGTAATCACATTGCCTTCTCCTCTCCTCTGTGGTACTAACTCCCTCTGCATCTTTCTAAGGATATTTGTGTTTATGTATATAAATACCAAGGATATGGTATTTAGGGACCACTTGGATAATTCAGGGTAATTTCCTCATCTCAAGATCCTTAACTTAGTCACATCTGTAGAGTCTCTTTTGTCACATAAGGTAACATTCACAGGTTCCATGGATTAGAACCTAGATATCTTTGTAAGGCCATTATTCAGTCTATCAGATGCTTAGAGACTCTATTATTAGAACCCAGTTCTTCTCAATATAGAGATATTTCCTTTATATTTTACTTTTTCATGTCATTTACATTTTACTTCATGTTCACACTCACTCATACGTATGCTCACACTCACTTCTTCATGTCAACTTTGCATGGGCATTATCTGTAGAGAATTGAGAAACAATAATGAAATTAAAAGTTGATTAGCATTTTATCATCATATACTAAAAATTCTAAACAACATCAGTGATAATACATTCCTCTCAACTGGGCAGACTTTTCTCATTGCATCACCACTTTTGGTATATCACTGCTCAGGAATGACTGTGAAGTCCTGAGATCTAGGTACAAGGAGTGATTTGGGCATAGTACTACCTGTTCTAGTTAACCCACCATCATTTATTCTTTTTTCTTTTTAAATTAAATTTATTGGGGTGACTTTGGTTAATAAGATCATATAGCTTTCAAAGTGTGCATTTCTATGATGCATGATCTGTATATTGCATGGTGTGGCCACCACACAAAGTCAAGTCATCTTTCATCACCATATATTTGGTCCCCTTTTACCCCCTCAACCTGCTTCTCTCTGGTAACAACCATACTGCTGTCTGTATCTATGAATTTCAGTTTTTTATCCTACATATCTATTCCCTTCTATAACTTAATATGGTTTCATCTTACTCCTTATCCAAACATCTTGGAGCTGTTGTGAGGATAACCAGCATGTATTTTGGTTGATGTCCTTCACTCCATTAGACAGCAATTCCTCATTCTCCCTAGAAAGAGCCTCACAAGTGAGAGGCTTGGGGGATAGGTTCAAAGTTTTCCATAGCCCTTAATTTAGAATAAAAGAAATTATTTTTTATTGCCAGGAAATGAGGCAGAGATTGCCTGGTGGGAATGTATGTAAATTACTGTTATGATAAATGGAAAAGAAAGATTATAATTAGAAGATGAAGAAAAGATACAAGGAAAAGAAGATTTACGCAGTCGCTCTGTGGTCTTTGTACTTACAGCTGAAATGCAAGTTATAAAAGCAAGTTATAGAGCCAGAGACTGTGAGAGCTACAAGAGACCTCACAGACTATTCAGATGGAAGCTGTCATTTGACATTTGGGGTAGTTGAATCTCAGAAAGGGAAAAGACCTAAGTTCTACAACAGGCCAGGGGCAAAAATGTCTTTTCTCATGTTTTCAGAGACAGATCATTATTTGTGCAAGATCAATCACTCTATCTATCATCTATCTCTATCCCTTCCCTACTTCCTCCCATCAACCCTTCCTCTCTATCTCTGTCTCTCTCATACATACACTCACACTCACTCTTACAATTACACTCATACACACTTGTTTCCTTCCCCTTTGTCCTTTGATTGACTTAAAAAACTCATTCTCCAAGGATGTGAAAACCATTTTTATTGCTTTTGTGGTTGTTCTTTGGCAATCTCTTCACTGTGGTTCAGGTTGCCAAACATAAGGAGACACAGTCCTAGTCACAATGTAATCTGTGGCTACTTATCTCACTTGATTGGAAAAAATCTTCCTTGACTGTATACAAAAGGCCTATGGGGGCCATAATTGCAGCTCAGTTCTCATTGGGCACTAGGCAATTTGAGTCTGTTCCAGGGTCTCAGACCATATTCTTATCTTGAACATCCTTTTGAGGAAAAGTATTTGTTGGACTCCATTAGACAGAGTGAATGTATGTAAATCCATTCTTGCACCTGGAAGGACAACTAAGCACTCACATCAGCTTACTGATAGCCCCTTAATATCAGTTTTGGAGATGAAGGAAAGCAGATTGTCAGTCTCCTCAGGCCATGTTAATTTAAGCATCTAGCATACTGCCGGGTATTTTCACCACATAGCCACCTAATCCTTGTTGGTAATCCACATGTCTGAGTATGTCACTATACTTGTAGTAAAATAGTTACCATTGTGTTTAACAAGGTTGGCCTGAGTATGTGATCTGGAAAGTAGCAGTATAGGAAGGCAGCTGGCAGCTCTAGATTCACAGTCTGGCTCTGGATCTATACCCCCTTCCTTGTTGTTAATTCTGCATTCCTCTTACCAGAATCTATCCATGTCTATATCTTAACCCCAATTGGTCTAAGTTTTTGCTGATTCCTTGGCCCTTTACTGTCTTCCATTTAGGCTCTTTTCTTGGTGGCTGAGGCCTAACCTCACAAGCTTTCAAGCTTGTGGGTTTTCTGCTTCCACACTTGCTTCAAAGAGAGCCACTTCACTTATATTTCACAGACTGAACTGCTGTGTAATTTTTTTTAGGTTGGTTGAGGGGAAAGTGTATATTTTGTATGAATGTTACTGGTCTAGAGAGTGTATAAAGGAACTTATCTGATTCTGTTTGAGATGTGTTTTAGAGCCTCAGATGTTCTCAGCATATTTTACATTTTTGAATGGCCTTTGTAGTCAAAGCACTTAGATGTAGGGGGAAAATTTCTGGGAGTGTTTGGGAATAATAAACGTCTGGTTACTTGAAGGCCCATAGAGAAACATTTGAAGTATTTTCAGATTATTTTTTTCCAAGGCTTTTACAAGTACCCTGAGCTAAGATGGGATAGAAGAGTTAGGAAAGGCAAAAACCAGTAGTAAGAGAAGGTGCATTTGTGGAATACATACCATTCAATTTGCTGGCTTTTTACTTCTGCTTTTGCTATTGTACTTACAAGTCATAAAATGGCATTAATACAGAGAAAGTTGATAATAGTGGTATCAGAAATGATCAAAGAACACAATAAACAAGTAACAATAAGAATATTAAAGTTTACGAGCTGGTAGAGATTGAACACATGCTTTCAACATTGAAACCTCTCTCTGTGGAAGAGGTGATTAGGTATAACTGTTTTCTTCTTTTGAAATGATATACTTTAAACAAGATTCTCAACCTGTTTGTTTGGATAAAGTACTTGAAAATGAACACTAATTTTCAGAAATGCTTGAAGTAGTTGGTAGGTGGTATAGGAGGGAAGATGGCGGAGAAGGGAAGAAGATATTGTTTAAGGCTTTATGTACAATCAGTCTTATAAGAAATTTTCATTGCATAAAACATCTTCCCCAATACATGGCATGCTATGGTATATTTACTCTGTAGGTTAAGTGTGTATTATTTTGGTCAATGAGCTAGTTGGAATAGCTGAAAACAGAGAAATCAAACCAAAGGAATTAAATTCTTTCTTTGTGCCTAATTTATATTGTAATTCTGAAAGTGATTCAACCCATATAGCTTTGTAGAAGACAGAAAGTTTCTCTGCTAATCTGTATTGATGTTTTGCAAAGTGGCAAAACTTCGTTTTGACGAGGTAAAGATAATAAATGGCACTGATTAGGACACCTTGACAACTATTGCATTAGTTTAAAAATATGAATAATAGAGCATTTAAAAAAACTGATATTCTATCACTTTCAAGTATACTTAATGATATTATTCTTTCTTTCATATATTTAGCAACTATTTATTCAACATCTACATGCCTGGTACTGTTCTAAGTGCTGGGAATATTCCAATGAACAAAACAGACCAAATTTTACCATCATCAAGCTTGATTTCTTGTGGAGGAAAAAAAGACTAAAACAATTAAAATATAGTGAGACTTAGAAATATTAAACACTATAGTTTAATAGGGTTCCTCAGAGGAGCTGTGCTAGTGAGTAGATAATGATTCTATAATTCTCATATCTGTTATTAGCAAACAATGGACTGCTTCTAAAATTCTTGAAATTGTTGGTTAAAAGTATAAATATGTTCTGTGAAATTTTGTCAGCATTATTATTTTGCATACCAAACTATTTTGTCAAATGACTGCAAGTTTCATATTATTGTGGTCTAAATTAATAAGATTCTCTTACCAAACTATATTTATATTTGTCTTTTATCTTATGGTATCCTAAGGAGAAATGTTAACTGTTGACCTGGACAATAGATGAAACTTTAAATTGTGTAAGGTGGTTTCTTCACTTTGTTAAGGAAATAAAAAATAAAAGCAAATGTGGTTTGGAATGTGAGATGCATATCGTGGCTGTGATCATGTCACCGAGCAAGGGCCTACTGCCCAATGTACATAGAAGCCAACACTATGGCACCAGATTTTGAGAAAAGAATACTTTTTATTACAAGTTGACTGAATAAGGAGACAGGAAACAAAGCTCAAATCTGTCTCTGTCACTGAGGGTTTTTGGGTTACATTTAAAGGAACAAGCAGGGGGAAGTTGTTTATATTCTATAAAATTACATTATTTCAGCACAATGAGAGCTTAGCACAAAGGTGCTAGAGGATCACAGCTTTTCATGCCTTGTGTGTTTGAATTTAGGGGGGGTTTACTATATAGTTAGTCCCTGGTGGATTTTAACCTGGTGATGTTGAAAGGTTATTTTAGGGTGAATTCTTTCTATAGTGCACATATCCCACCATGTGATGACATGATCTGTGACCTGGCGCTGTTATCTCTAAGAAACAACTTACTATCTTATTAGGAATAAGACAAGGCTAGATAGAATAGGCTGGTTCTGTGCTTACAATCAAAAGAGACATATTGATTGCTTGTGTTGCTTTTTAACCATAGGCCAGAATAGAATGCCTTCATTCATGTGCAAATAAAAATTTAAAATCTGTCCTTGAAAACCTATTAACTTATTACATGGCCATTGACTGAGCATGCACTATTTTCAAAGCGCTGTGCAGGAGGACTGTGTGTGTGTAAGATGGTAAGGGAAGAGAAGGAAAGAGAGAGGAAAGAAAAAATTATGTGAGTTGGGTCAGTTTCCAGTATGGGAAAAAGACATATGCATAGGTAAACTGGATACAACTCTGAAAATGATAAGCTCCCTGTAAAAAATCCTTAAAAGATTATTCTTTGTGAATTTAAGGTAGGGAGTTGTCATTTCTACCTGATGAAAACTGAAAAAAGTTTGTGCAGGAAGATGTCTGTATTTTTTTTTTTTGATGTTTTATAAAGTTGAGACCAGGAACTTGATTTTATAAGTTTTGGGGCACCAAAATGTCCACCTGCACAAAAATGTATCCCTCCCTCGCCTTGCTAAAAGACCCTAAATTCCCATTGGTATGTGATTCTTTGGAAGTATTTATTATAGCACAATGTGGTTAGGTGGGTGGAAGAACATCCAAAACAATTTGGCTTCCATTAATGCCTTAGATGGGATTTTGTTCTGAAATAAACCATTAAAATTCCTGAGGAAATAGGACACAGAATTGGGAGGTTCTACTTGCCAGGATGGTGAGAAGTAAAAAAGTGTCAGGAGCTCTGGCTGGTGTCACTCAGTGGATTGAGCACTGGACTGTGAAGCAAAGGGTCACCAGTTTGATTCCCTGTCAGGGCACATGCCTGGGCTGCAGGTCAGGTCCCCAGTAGGGGACACCTGAGAGGCAACCACACATCGATGTATCTTCCCCTCTCTTCCCACCTTTCCCTCTCTCTAAAACAAACAAACAAACAAACAAACAAACAAACAAACAAACAAATAAAATCTTTATTAAAAAGTTTCAGGAATGGTCTAGAATGGTAGCCTAGAGAAGACTCTTGACTTTCGGTTAGCAGATGACTGTATGAATTTTCTGGGTACTTGGTGCTGAGGAATGATGAAAGACAAAAGGCAAACTTTAATATTTGCCTGAACACTCAGTGGTTTTCTAATGTTACCTATTTCAGTGTATGACAACTTTATATATCCATTTGTAACCAATGGAAACGTGGTGGTAGCCATTAAACTGGAACCTGACATATCCATCTCTTTCTGTTGCTCTCCTCTGTTTGCCATAAAGCAGAGGAAATACAGATTGGAAGTTTAGGGCATTGGTGAAAACAGATGCAGTCCCTCTTTTAAGATATTGTAATGAGAAGCTAAAAGTTAACCTTGCAGGTAAGAAAATTCTAGAGTGAAGAAGGTTGCTTATGAGTCTTGTCCTATAGCTCCACATTACTGCAGTAAACATGATAAATACTCCTGAGCTCCGGAAAGCTTTTGATTCTAAGAAAGAAATTCAGGGTGTCCTGAGAATCATTTTTCACTTCTTTCTCATAGGAAGTCAGAAATGATAATTAGCAATCAAGAGTTCATGAACCAAAAGTTTTTATTTCTTTGTCTTGTCCTAAGATTTAATCTTCCCTGGCTGGTGTAGCTCAGTGGATTGAGTGCCACCCTGTGAACCAAAGGGTCACCAGTTCGATTCCCAGTCAAGGCACATGCCTGGGTTGTGGGCCAGGTCTCCAGTAAGGTGTGCACAAGAGGCAACCACACATTGATGTTTCTTTCTCTTTCTTTCTCCCTTCCTTCCCCTCTCTCTATAAATAAATAAAATCTTTGAAAAAAAGATTTAATCTTATTTTTGCATATATATGTCTTTTTACGTTAGTGAAGTCATACTTTTGAAAAAAAAGGATGACAGAAAATACATATACTGAATGACCTTTGAATCAGTTTTCCATGCTTAGGGTGAGATTACTTTGTCAACTCAACATAAATCAGGCACCAATGTGTACCTGATGGCAGTTACCCAAATTGTAAGCATAGTTCTAAAGAATAGATGAATAACTGGTGAAGAGCTAACTTTGCAGCCCATACACATTGAGTATTAGAGAAAATCATACCTGTAGTGACATTTATTTGATTATAAGGGACAATAGTTCTAACATGCAAGTGAATGAACCACTAATGGAATTTTAAAAAATGTAATCAACATGCCCTGACTGGTGTGGTTCAGTGGGTTGGGTGTTGTCCCACAAACTGAAAGGTTGCTGGTTCAATTCTCAGTCAGCCAGGTCCCCAGTTGGCGGTGTGCAAGAAGCAGCCAATCAATGTTTCTCTTGAATGTCGATATTTCTCTCCCTCTCTTTCTCCCTCTTTTCCTCTCTCTCTAAAAATAAATAAATAAAATCTTTAAAAAATCAACCTGTTCTATTTATATTTACATAGACATAGTTTTCTCTGGGATTAATAAAGATGAATTGGAGTTGCTGATTATACTTAAGCCTCTAGATACTTAGATATCTATATTAGGTAGAAACTAAGAACAAATAGTGGATATCTTAAAAGTAAAGTGCAACTCTTGATTAAAATATGTATTTTTTTTTCTAAAGTCAGTAGAAAGACTGCCATTTTTTTTGTGTGTGGATTTTTAAAAAAGATTTTATTTATTTATTTTTTAGGGAGGGAAGGGAGGGAGAAAGAGAGAGAGAGAAACATCAATGTGCGGTTGCTGGGGGTCATGGCCTGCAACCCAGGCATGTACTCTGACTGGGAATCGAACCTGCGACACTTTGGTTCACAGCCTGCACTCAATCCACTGAGCTACACCAGCCAGGGCCTAAAATATGTATTTTTATGTGTATTTTAAAATATATGTAATATATAGATATAGATAACGAATATACTGCAGCATGATTTTATAGCAACAGTAACAACATCGATACCAAAGATTTGCACAGAACTTTTTATGTGCTAGATACATTTTAAATGCTTTATGTATATTAACCCATTTAACTCTTAGAACAATTCTTTGATGTATGATTAGTTCTGTTTTACATGTGAGAAAACTGAGGAACATTAACAGAGCTAAGTCAAATTTCACTGACTCTTGCCTGTACTTGTTTATACAAGACCTGTACCATCTTGCAATGCCCATCTCTCCATTTTGTGCTTTCTTACCCCTGCCTGTTATTCCTCAGAGTGTCCAGATACAACTTGTGAACCTACATAGCTCAGGTTGTGTTCTTCTCAGCACTCCTCCTCCTAGTACTTTTACCTGGTACTAATTTCCCATGGGGTACCTCTGTCACTCTTTCAGGCATTGTAGTGTATTGTGTATGTGTGGTGGGGTGGTACTTAGTAATTGTACTCTATTGAGTCTTAGCAGACAGCATCATTATTCCATTACCCTTCAAAGGAAATAGCAGTCTCCTGTCAGGTGCCACTGCTCTTTCCTTGGATGCTATTGCTGCTCGTCTGGGAACACACATTCTGATAATTCAAAGCACTGGTGGTGGCACAGGTGAGCAATGCCATGTGTCACAGACCCTTCCTTCATTTTATGCTGTATGGTTAGAGGCGTTCTAGAACAATCTGCTCATCTTTCAAAGTGTTAGGGATTTTTGTGGAAACAACTTTTGCAACGTTTACACATACACAACTTTCTCTTCTCAGAACTCAGATTTGTCTCCATGGGGCTGGGCCAAAGACAGATTTTAGTGGTAGTCATATGCTAAATGTGGAATCACTACTCCCTTGAGATCACCAAGATTTTGTTGCAGGGTCAAATTTTTTTGTCTTTTTCCCATCCATATCTCTCTTCTTATAGGATGAGTTTCCTCCCAGGAACCTCTCTATCACCTAAGCCCATCCTACCAGATTTATTCAATGGTTTCTTAACCACAGCAATGGCAATAGTCTAAGCTCAAGATTGACTTACCTTCATGGAGAAGAGGTCATTTGCTTTTGCAGTACTCAACATTCCCTCTTCAAGGTGTCAGTCATTAACAAAGATAGAATTCTGACTAAAGTCTGATTTTCCCTTAAAAAGCGTGTTTTAAGCTGTTGAATTAGCCAATAGGAGCTATCAAAATGTGTTTTAAAAATATATTTTTACAGTTCAAACTTAAAAAAAGATTGTTTAATAAAATGAATGCTTTTCAGTAACCAAAGCCCCAACCACTACCCCGGTCCCTTTTTGGATTTATGCTACACAGTATTATTATTACTTTCATGAATTCTGTCAGCATATTAGTTAGAAAATGTGGCCAAAAGAAATAGCATTATAGCTTCATATAAAATTAAGCAGCCTTGCTAGCTAGCTTTCATCTGAATATATTTTCAAAATGCATGGCTGCAAAGAAAACTCACCCTGTTGCTGAGATCAAAATATTTTATTCTCTAGTGACTGAGTGTTGATGGTAATGCTTGAATTTAAAGAAGAGCAGGCATTAGAGAATTTCTATTGGTTTTACAGAGATTATTTCAGTAATATTTTAAGCCTTAATGTTTTTATGGGAAAGTTTGAGAGTTTAGGGTCAGATTTGAATGATTTGGACTAATGTTCATGGATTGAGCCTCCAACAATATTACTAAACCAAAATTAATGTAATCAAATAGGGGATTCTTCCCTTACAGTCCAACCCAGTTTCCAAAATTGACAAATGATAAATTTGGAAGAAGAGCAATATCCAAAATACCAGTCCATTTCAAAGCATACTAATAAAAAGTATAGTCAGTTAAGCCATGAAAACCAAATGCAGCTGAAATGCTAATCATTTCTTGTGTAGAAAGGAAGACACGTTTCTGATTCTATGAATATTTATTATATAGTTTCTGTGTGTTAGGTACTGTGTTTATAATACTTCAATAAAATATTATTTTAAAATGTGTATGTTCCTGAAAGCTACTTCCTTAAATACTACTCAGTATTCATATACTTTAATTGTTTTTATTGAAAGTACCTTAATAGTTATAAAATATGTTTATTATAGAAAATTAGAAAATATAGTCAACAAAATGTTTTTAAAATTGCTCATAATTTTATCACCAGAATTGATCATTGTATCATCCAGGTAAATATCTTTCCAGGCCTGTTTTTATGTATATACTTCATTTTATAAGGATATATTTCTTTTTTAAAAGATTTATTTACGTATTTATTTTTAGAGAGAGGGAAGGAAAGGAGAAAGAGAGGTAGAGAAACATCATTGTGTGGTTGCCTCTCATGCACCCGCTACTGGGGACCAGGCCTGCAACCCAGGCATGTGCCCTGACTGGGAATCAAACCAGCAACACTTTGGTTTGCAGGCCCGTGCTCAATCCACTGAGCTATACTAGTCAAGGCTATAAAGATATATTTCTAAAACAACTTATTTCTTCCCAGTTTTCCTTCTTCTTAATTATAGTATGCTGATTATTATTTAACTCATCATAATTGCTCAAAACAAGACTATAAATATTAGTTATTGTTCTGTTCCTTTAACCTAAGATTGCTAGATGAAGTCTTCATCTGGAGGCCTATGAGAGGCATCTGAGAGGCTACTTTTAATTTAAAGAGAGCTCTAGAACTCAATGAAATTAATACCACAATAGAACAAGGGTATGCATGTTCAGAAATTGTTCTGAGTCATCTATGGTCTTTATACATCAGGCTTGGTAGGGTGCTTTCAAAGAATGCTTCGGTCTCAAGGGTGAGTATGATCATAGTTTTTTGAAGAGGTGATTTGAAACAAAATTGTGACCATAGGTTTAGCTTTGTTTTACTAGCATGCAGACTGGTTGACAACTTCTAGATTATTATTTGAAAGATATTAGAAAATATATCAAAGATATCTCTTTAGAGATAATCCTCACTATCTACTTCTATGATATATAAATCCACCATTAGAATTACTTCCTGGGTGTAAGGTATTAAAAGTCACTATGAAAATGCAAATGTGTTGTTATCTAGGAGGGGAAGCAACATAAACTATCATCATCCAAAAACATGTGAGTTTGAGTGAGAAATGTAATTCAGCAAATTGCACAGTACCTGGCGTATGATAGTTGTATGACAACTAATTTACTTGAATGTTGAATGAAAGGGCAGAGAGGTTTTAATATAAGCTTGATCAGAAATTGCCCAGAAAGTAGCACAGAAGAACATCAAAAAGAAATAATGGCTCCTCCATTGTTCTTGGTTTATGGAGTGTTCAGTGTTCACAGCTTGTGGAATTGTGACTATCTCAAATAGAATAAATTCAGAAAAACGTGTTGTACCTTTTGTTATTTTGCAAAAGACACTTGGACGGAATATCAAATTTTGTAATCCAGTTTGAGATGTATATGATCCCTAGAATGACAAAACAACAAGTAGGTAGTGTCTTTAAGAGGAAGCAAAGATACACAATTATTTGGTTTGGACTGAAGTTAAGGCCAGGTTTCAACAAGGTATTTCTCACATGAGGGTGTGAGAAAGTTATTTGAGTAGGAAAACAATCCTCTTTTATAGTGATTTTATCTAGATTTGGAGCTTCAGATCAAGAGTTCTCTCATCTCTTTCCAGTGTACTCTACTTACAGAAAAATTACTCTAGAGTAAATAGAGTGTAATGCTGAACTGAATGGTAAAGTTAGACTGCCTGGCTTGGGAGCCAGGATCTAGCTACCCTATCTGATGAGTCTGTTACCACCCAGAGACACATGGCAGAGTGTAGGATTATGAAAAGACAAGAAGTAAGTTGAGCGATGTTTGATAAAGAGGAAAGAAATTAGGTGCCTGCAGTGCCATCTTGGCCAGAAGTTAGGAAAATATCCTGAATATGGCTCTGTCCAGAAAGAAGTTAAGGAAGCTTGAGTGGGAGGAGGTAGAAAGGCACCAAAGGATAAGATTGCTTCTGTGTCACTTTACCATGGCTGCCAGAACATTCTTAGGTCCATAATGTATAGGAGAGGTAGGAATTTCACAGTATTACATTGGCTTTGCTCTCTTTCTTCTTACTCCTGGGGTTTTATATTAGCTTTTCTGTGGGTCCCTTTGTATAGGACAGAACATTTTGTAATAGCTTTGGATGATGAAAATGGGCTGAAAGTGTTAAAATTTCCAGGAAGTCAAAACTTGGTTCAAAATTGAACTTTATGACTTCAAGTTTTCTTTTTTCTGAGTGGATATTTTAGTTATGAAAATTCAGTTACACTATAGGTATCAGGGAAACCCAATAAATGCAAACTAATGCACTTTAATATATGTTTAAAATTAATGCATGCATTTTTATTCTAGAAACATACTTAAAAATATGTGGCTCTTGTTTTTGGTGCAAGAGAAGTGGGGGGAAAATCTATGCATTCCAGGAAGCAGCCCAATTTTAATTAAAAATGCCAGGCTAATTTTTTCCCCTCCTAGAACCACTGATATATTTGCCTTTGGGCTGTTGTATAGACTTCTCTGCCATTTGTCTGAACATAAATAACTCATTTTCACACTTGTCTTTTCGTACAATTTGTCAAAATGGTTGCTTATAGTGGTAAATTAATTTCATATCTAGTGAGCACATACAGAGAGGGGGGAGAAATAGATGGGGGAGTGGGAGCACACATAAATTAACAAAAGACTTTTTATCTGTTGTGTGGAAATAAGAAAACATGATTGTGTGTATGTGGAGGGGGGAAATTCCCAAGACTGCTCTCAGGTTGAATGATTTGCTAGAAGGACTCATAAAACTTAGAAAAGCTGTACTCATCATTGTGCTTCATTACAGTGAAAAGTTACTGGTTAAAATTAGCAAAGGAAAAATGTACCTAGGGCAGTGTCTAGGAGACACTGAGCCACAGGCACCTGATTATCTTCTCTCAGTGGGGTCACACAGACAGTATTTGATTCTCCCAGCAGCAATGTGTGACAACACATGAAAAGTGTTACCAAACAGGAAAGCTCATAGGATCCTTGCTACCCAGGGTTTTATTAGGCAGGGGTTAGTCACATAAACATAGACCTTTTGTGGCTGACCTCAGATACTCATTTTCCCCGCAATCAATCCCTCTGCCCCTCCACCTACCCCATTTAGATCAAACTGGTATAGTGTGTCTTAGGGCCCCAGGTAACAAAAAGCAGTGTTTAAGATAAATCTCATTGTTTGTGTATTCTATCTGGTGTGGCCCAAGGCTGCAGGTATACAATGACACTCTTATCAGGCAGGGGGACCACAGATTCAAAGACCTGAAATATGCTCCAGGGAAGACAAAGAAAGCCTGAACTTAATAAAGGTTAAAAACCACAAGTTGTAACAAAGGAAACATTTCCTATTGGCTGCCTAACTTGGCATGATGACTAGTTTAAAAGGATTGGTCAGGTTCTGGTGGGGAGACTCTGAGGTAGATGTTGGCATGGAAACAAGTTACAGGATGTGCTTCTATGGCAAGCACAAAAGTCCAAAATTTCCAGCCTCACCTGAGTGTATGTGTATAAATCTGATTCCATGATGGCCTTCTGACTCCATTTTAGATTTTGCTGTTCACATAGGTAATCTCCCAGAAGTCTATCTAGGGTCAGTAAGTCCTGAAGATCTTTGGAATGTGAAAGATTTGAATTACCAAGGCCTTGTGGCTTAATACTTTACCACGTGGAGGTGGTGCCAAACATAGTACACAGGCTTTTCTCATGATTCTGAATGCTGAATTACTTCTTTGGGAAAAGTGTGAAAGCAACATGATTCCTTTCCTCTCAAAATGTTGAAGGGAAGTGGACACCATTGCCTTACTTTGAAAGGGCCTCTTCTGTGGTATACATATACCACTAGTCTTATGTGTGATACAGTTGTCTGTAGAATCTCCTTGTAAAAATGTTAAAATATTTCCTGGAAGGGCAAACACCTTCTAGTTAACTATTCTTGCATCTGCACAAATTTATTCATCCTGTAATGCAGCATGAAATATAGCACAGAAGATATCATAAGGGAATGATGGATGAAAACTTTTACTTGAAAAAGTAAGAGCAAAGATCTAAGTCATGGAGTGCTAAAAATGGTAACTTGTGAGCATCCATAGGGATTCTTGAGAATCAAGGAAACATTCTGAAGAAAGAGTACATGGGGAATTTTCAATATGATTTCAATGTGAAGATAAATTTCTATAACTTCCCTTGTTTTTGGAAGCCAAATCCCTTGGGGTATGATATGTTTTAGGCTTTGTGTTTGCCTGTCAGTCTCACTCAGTTTCAAACATTTACAAGAATGTAATAGATATATAGAGTATATGGTTGTCTATTGCTTATATCTAAGATCTCTTATCCATGGTAAAAAGATTAATTCCAGACCCTTGCTATGGGTAACAGGTATGAATACAGTGGTTGGAATTTAAAGGAAAACCATGGCAGTTTGATTGCTGAAAGGAATATTGGAGTGAATTGATCTCATTCCACATAGATAAGGTTTATAAAAAGACTAGTATATTTTTATTTTATGAATGTATCACTTTATATCTAGACAACCTTAACTACCTAGAAAATTCAAAATTGTTACTCAAGTGGTATTTTAGAATCAAACTGAGCTCTCTGTGGCTTGGGTTCTAAATGTAAAATAGGGCACATTTTAAGGAGCATTTGGGAAACACAGATCTCAGTAAACTTAGGCCTTGAGCATTAGTAATGATGCCTGAACAATATTTTTAAAAGATATTTTAAAAATGTTTCAATTACAGTTAGCATACCATATTATATTAGTTTCAGGTGTACAACACAATGATTAGATATTTCTATAACTTACGGAGTGATCACCCTGAGAAGCCTAGTACCCATCTGACACCACAAATACTTATTAATATTATTGACTATATTTTCTGTGCTGTACTCTACATCTTTATGAATGTTTTTATAACTGGCAATTTGTACATCTTAATCCTTTCCCTCTTTTCATCTATCTCCCTAAGCCTCCTCTCCTCTGGCAACCATCTAATGTTTTCTGTACCTATGACTTTGTTTCTGTTTTGTTTATTTATTTTTCTTCTTAGATTTTCACATGTAAATAAAATCATATGATATTAGTCTTTTTCTGCCTCACTTCTTTCACTTAGCATAATAGTCTCTAGGTCTATCTATGCTGTTGTAAATGGTAAGATTTCATTCGTTTTAATGGTTGAGTCATAATCCATTGTATATATGTACCACCTCTTTTTTTTATCCATTTATCTATCAATGGACACTTAGGTTGCTTCCATATCTTGCCTATTGTAAATTATGCTGAAATGAACATAGGGATGAATATCTCTTCAAATTAATATTTTGGGTTTCTTTTGATAAATATCCAGAAGTGGAATTGCTGGGTCTTTCTTTATCTCTTGTTATAGCCTTTGTTTTAAAGTCTATATTGTCTGGTGTAAGTAGTGCTACCCAGCTTTTTTGTTTGTGTATTTCTATTGGCACAAAATGTCTTTTTCTATCCCTTTACTTTCAGTCTGTCTTTCAATCAATCTGAAGTTGTCTTTTAGGCAGCATATGTATGAGCTTTGTTTTCTTATCTATTCAGCTATCTTATGTCTTTTGATAGGAGGATTTAATCCATTTGCATTTAAAGTTATTATTAATATGTATGTAGTTATTGCCATTTATTACTCATTGTTTTATCTTTTATTTCCCTTCTTAAAGAAGTCCCTTTAACATTTTTTTGTAATGCCATCTTGGTGGTGATGATCTCTTTTAGCTTTTTCTTGTCTGAGAAACTTTCCTTTTTTCTATCTGTGCATCTAAATGATAGCTTTGCTGGGTAGAGCAATCTTGGCTGTAGTTCTTGCTTTTCACCAATTTGAATATTTTGTGCAAATCCCGTCTAGCCTGCAGAGTTTCTGTTGAGAAATCAGCTGACAGTCTTATGGTAGCTCCCTTGTAGGAGACTAACTGCTTTTCTCTTGCTGCTTTTAAGATTCTCTCTGTGTTTAACCTTTGTCACTTCAAATATGATGTGTCTTGGTGTGGCCTTCTTTGGGTTCATCCTCTTTCTCACTCTTTCTGCTTCCTGGACTTGTAGTATGTCTATATTCTTCACCAGGTTAGAGAAGTTTTCAGTTATTATTTTTTCTCCTAGATTTACAATTCCTTACTCTCTCTTTACTGCTTCTGGTACCCATATGATGAGAATGTTGGTTACATTTGATCT
Source organism: Phyllostomus hastatus (assembly GCF_019186645.2). NCBI lineage: Eukaryota > Metazoa > Chordata > Mammalia > Chiroptera > Phyllostomidae > Phyllostomus > Phyllostomus hastatus. The sequence continues at coordinate 12,509,090 of NW_025333984.1, read as the reverse complement.
TGTAGCAGAGACCCCTTAAACTATCCTCACTTTTTAAAAATATTTTATTATTTATTTTTAGAGAGAGGGGAAGGGAATGGAAGAGAGGGAGAGAAACATCAATGTGTGATTGCCTCTCATACACTCCCTACTGGGGACCTGGCCCACAATCCAGGCATGTGCCCTGGCTGGGAATCTAACCAGTGACCCTTTGGTTCACAGGCCTGCACTCAATACACTGAGCTACACCAGCTAGGGCTATCCTCACTTTTTTTATTCTTTTGTTGTTGTTGTTGTTGTTCTGATCTGGTGTTTTCTGCTACCTTGTCTTCCAAATTGCTTATTCAATTCTTGGCTTCATCTAATCTATTATTAATTCCCTCTAAGTATTTTTCAATTCAGTAATTGTATTCATTTGTGACTGGTTATTTTTTATGCTGTCGATTTCCATTTTTATTTTCCCTATCTCTTTGTTGAAGTTCTCACTGAGGTAATTTATTCTTCCCTTAAGTTCATTGAACATCCTTATAACCAGTGTTTTGAACTTTGCATCTAGTAGATTTCTTGCCTCCATTTTGTTTAGATACTTTCTGGAGTTCTGTTCTGTTCTTTCATTTGGGACATATTTCTTTGTCTCCTCATTTTGGCCACCTCAAAGTGTTTGTTTATTTGTATTAATTAGAGTTTCTAGGTTCCCCAGTCATGGCAGAGTGGCCTTATGTAGTAGGTGTCCTGTAGGGCCCTATGGTGCAGCCTTGCTGGTCACCTGAGCTGGGTATTCCAGATGTGTCCCTTGTATGGGTTTTGTGTACCCTCCTATTGTAGTTGAGCCTTGATTGCTGTTGACATATGAGTGAGAGGAATTGACCCTCAGGCTGATTGGTTTTGAAGACTGGCTGTGTCTATAGGGGAGGAGCTGTTGTGCAGAAGATGACCCTACAGCGCAGGTTTCACTTTAGTGAGGCTCTGGTGCCTGCCACATCTTCCCTTTGGTGTGCCTTTTGTGGAGATGGTTGGGTGGTGCTCTGATGTGGATGAGCTACAAAGTGATCTGCAGATGGTTGCTGCTTGTACCGGGTTTGAAGTGCTGGAGAGAGGCTAAGCTGCTAACTGCTGCTGACTGCCAGTAGTGCTGGGCTTGGGGCTGCTTAGCAAGAGGTATGAGGAATGCCAAGGCCAGATGCTGCTTGTTTGGAGTTTTTGATCCTTTGAGAGATTTTAGGAAATTCCAAAGCATAAGCCAAGACAAGCCATTTGTATGGAAAAGCTACTGGAAATGATTTGGGTTGGCTTGTAACTTGGCACAGGGCAGGGTTTCAGAGAATCACCAGGGCTGGGCAAAGTATTATCCAGCTTGATTGAGCTTCAGTCATGGCACCCACTGCCTGTCTAAGGTGGATGGGTGGAGGGCTCAACAAAGGAACAACAGTTCTGCCAGCCTTTCTCTCTGGGTAAAAGCCGTCTTCCACTCCAGCTCTTCACCTGAATCTAGATAATTCAGTTCCTTCCCATATGTCCCTGAAACTCTTTAAGCTGCTTTCCCAGCAATAGAGCTCAAAGTGAGTACATCCATTAGTAAGTTCATCTGCAGATCCTTTAAGAGGACTGCCTGGGAATCCAAAAGCCCTCTGTCTCAGTTTCCTCAGCCATTATCACAGCTGGTTTTCTCAGCCAGATGTTATAAGGACTCCTCTTTCTGGCACTGGGGAGCTGCTAGTGAGGTTGGGACCCCTTTCTCCTCAAGAGGGAACCTCCTCAGCTGAGATATCCCTACCAATTTTTAACCATCACACATGGGTGTAGGACCAGCCAGTTCTGTATCTTCACCCCTCCTAGAAATCTTGACATGGCTTCTTCTATGTATCCTTACTCATAGGACTTACATTCAGCTAGATTTCAGGCAATTATCAATGATGGTTATTCTATAGTTTAGTTGTAACTTCTGTGTGGTCCTGGAAGGATGCAAGCACAACATTTACCTACTTAGCCATGTTGACTAGAAGTCCTGAACAACATTTTTGTTGTTGTTGTTGACACAATTACAAATGTTGCTCATTTTCCCCCACATTGCCTCCTCTACTCAGTGCCCCCAATTTTCACCACGTTGTTGTCTATGATCATTTTTAATACATAGAAAACTTCATAAAATAATAATGTATCAAGACAGTAATATGTACAATTTTTTGGATGGTGCCTGAACTGGTAATTCATCTTTATGTTGTCCTTTGTGTCTTATGGAATATAGAATTTCAGCATTTCAGATTCTACCAAATTGGTTGTGTAAAGTAACCTCCTGCATGTTTTTAGTAATTAATATTTGAAATTGGAAAAATAAAATACCTAAGAATAAACCTAACCAAAGAGGTAAAAGACCTGTATTCAGAAAACTACACAACACTGAAGAAAGAAATCAAGGAAGACACAAACAAATGGAAACATATACCGTGTTCATGGATCAGAAGAATTAACATCATCACAATGTCCATACTACCCAAAGCAATTTACACATTCAATGCAATACCTATTAAAGTACCAATGGCATATTTCACAGACATACAACAAACACTTCAAAAATTTATATGGAACCATACATTACCCCGAATAGCTGCTGCAATTTTGAGAAAGAAGAGTAAAGTAGGAGGGATCACAATACCCGATACTAAACTATATTACAAGGCCACTGTAATCAAAGCAGCCTGGTACTGGCATAAAAACAAGCACATGGATCAATGGAACAGAACAGAGAGCCCAGAAATAAACCCAAGTCTCTTGGGTCTCTATGGTCAATTAATATTTGACAAAGGGGGCAGCAACATAAAATGGAGTAAAAACAGCCTCTTCAACAAATGGTGTTGGGAGAACTGGACAGCTATGTGAAAAAAAAATGAAACTCGAGCACCAACTTACACCTTATACAAAAATAAAATCAAGATGGATAAAAGACCTAAATATAAACTGTGACACCATTAAAGTCCTAGAGGAGAATGTAGGTAGGAAAATCTCATATATTTCGTGCAAAAACATTTTTGCTGACATGTCCCCTAGATCAAGGGACATAAAGGAAAGAATAAACAAATGGGACCTCATCAAAATTAAAAGCTTCTGCACAGCTAAAGAAAACAGTATTAAAATAAAAAGAGAACCAATTGTATGGGAAAACATATTTGCCAATGATACCTCAGACAAGGGTTTAATCTCCAAAATATATAAAGAACTTACACTACTCCACTCTGAGAAGACAAGCAACCCAATTAAAAAATGGGCAAGAGACATGAACAGACACTCCTCCAAAGAGGACACACAGAGGATCCAAAGACACATGAAAAGATGTTCAATATGGCTACATATCAGAGAGATGCAAGTTACAACCAGAATGACATACCACTTCACACTATTCAGAATGGCCATAATAAACAAAGCAACAAACAAGTGTTGGAGAGGTTGTGGAGAAAAGGGGACCCTAGTGCACTGTTGGTGGGACTGCAGACTGGTCCAACCACTATGGAAAACAGTATGGAACTTCCTCAGAAAACTAAAAATGGATCTGCATTTTGACCTAGCAATTCCACTTCTGGGACTATATCCTAAGAACTCTGAAACACCAATCCAAAAGAACCTATGCACCCCAGTGTTCATAGCAGCACAATTTACAATAGCTAAGTGCTGGAAGCAACCTAGATGCCCATCAGTAAATGAATGGATCAAAAAACTATGGTACATTTACACAATGGAATTCTAAGCAGCAGAAAGAAAGAAGGAGCTCCTACCCTTTGCAACAGCATGGATGGAGCTGGAAAGCATTATGCTAAGCGAAATAAGCCAGGCAGTGAAAGACAAATGCCATATGATCTCATCTTTAACAGGAACCTAAACAACAAAACAAAGAAGCAAGCAAAATATAGTTAAAGACACTGAAATAGAGGACAGGCTGACAGTGACCAGAGGGGGGAGGGGAGGGAATTTCAGGGGAAAAGGGGAAGGGTTTACAGGAACAAATATGAAGGACACATGGAAAAAAATTAGGGGGGGTGGAAATGGGAGGGAGGTGGGCAGGGATGGGTGGGTGGGCTGGAATGGGAGTAAAGGACAGAAAAATGTACTTGAACAATGATTAAAATAAAATTTAATAAAATTAAAATTAAAAAATACTTGAAATTTTTTCAGATTCTGTTAAACAGGGATTGCTTTGATGTTTATTCTATTTCCAAGTGTGTTTTACTTTTAAACTGTACAATTTAAAGGTTGTATGATTTTTGCTTAAGTAAGGAGCTACCTGATACTGATTTTTATTTCTTTAATTTTCCCCTTCTCTCTTTCCTGTTGCTTTCTTTTTTGCTCTTCTACTGTCTCCTTTGCCACCTGTTGTCATGCTATTAATAGGTCCATCCATTGAATATTTACTACCCTCCTAATTGAAAGTACATTACTAATTACTAGGGACAAAGAGATGAATAAAACTTATGTCTTTTCCTTAAGATTCACCACAGCCTCACCTATATTTAGTATTGTTAGTCTTATTAGTTTTAACTATTGTGGCTGTGATGTATCATCTTATTTGGTTTTAATTTGTATTTCTTTGGTGGTCAATGATGTTGAGTACATTTTTATCTAGTCATCATCAATTCATATACATTAATTTTTTATTTGTCTGTCTCTTTTTCTAAATTTTATTGGATTATTTGTCTTTTTCTCAATATTAGAATTTTATTTATTTTGGGCCCTTGGAGGCGATAATCCTTTTATAACACTTGCTCATGTTCTAGATGAGTTATTAGGATTGTTTGACTGTTTACTATCATATTGTAGGAATTGTAAGTTCTGATACAAGTCCTTTTTCAGATATCTGCATTGAAAATATTTTCCCATTCTGTGGCTGTCCTTTCTACTCTTTTAATGATATATTTTGATAAAGAGAAGTTAATTTAAGTGAATCCATTGATATTTTTATTTTTAGTATTTGTGTGTTTCATGTATGAAAAATCTGTGCCCAAGTTATAAAGACATTCACCATGTTCCCTTACAGAAGCTTTAGAATTTTAGCTTACATATTTAGATTTATTATTCATGAACAATAAAATTTTGTATATGATGTGATAAAGAGGTCATTATAAATCATTTTCTTTCAATTTCAATAAACTTTATTTTTAGAGTATCTTTAGATTCATAGCAAAATTAGCACAAAATAGTTTGTGCCAACCCCATCCACCTCCCCCACTACCACAGACTCCAAATTTTTTGTGTAATGTGATGTACATACAGGTTAAAGTTCATTCCCCTTGTTTTAATAGTTTTTGTAGAGCAGTTTAACATTCATAGTAAAATTAAGCAGAATGTACCTTCATCCCCACACACTTACTACCTCCCTCACTATCATCATCTTATATCACAGAGGTACATGTGTTACAATCGAAGAACTTACATTGATACATCATAATCATTTAAAGTTCATAGTTTACTTTAGAATTCATTCTCAGTATTATACATTCTGTGGGTTGTGACAAATTTATCATAACATATAAGGTCTGTCTGGAAAAAGCCCAGATATTGTTAATATAACAAGAATGGTTTGTGCAACATCTATATAACCTGGTAGCCAAGGAGAGTGGACTGGAATGTGCATGTGTAAACAATGATGACTTCACTGTACTAGTCAGTGGGGGCAGTAGACGCCATTGAGTGAGCATTTGTGCTGTTTGGGCTTCACATTCAAAATGACTGAGCAAGTAGAGCAACAAATGTGCATCAAGTTTTGCATTAAGCTTGAACATTCCTTCAGAGAAACTATTTGGATGATTCAGAAGACCACAGCTATGGGCAACTGTAGATCAGCAGCCTCATCATAACAACACACCTGCTCATGCATCACATCTCGTGCAGAGATTTTTGGTGAAACATCAAATCACTCAGGTGACTCAGCCCCTCTACACCCCAGATTTGGTGCCCTGCAACTTCTGGCTTTTCCCAAAACTGAAATCCCCTTTGGAAAAGGGAAGAGATTCCAGACTGTCAATGAGATTTAGGAAAATATGACGGGGCAGCTGATGGTGGTTGGGAGAACTGTGTGAGGTCTCAAGGTGCCTACTTTGAAAGGGACTGAGGCATCACTCTTGTGTACAATGTTTCTTGTATCTTGTATCTTCTTCAATAAATGTCTTTATTTTTCATATTACATGGCTGGATACTTTATGGACAGTCCTCATATATCTGCTATTATAATATCATGCAGAGTAGTTATGCTTTACTAAAGATCTCTTTCTCCTCCCTAACCCTGACAATTTTTGACCTTTTTTAATATTTCCATAGTTTTACCATTTCCTGAGTGTCATATAGTTCGAACCATAGTGTATGTAGCCTTTTCATATTAGCTTCTTTCACTAGTCTGTAGCTTATGTTCTCATACTCTTCAAATCATCTTTTGCAGAGCATAAGATTTAATTTTAATGAAGTCAAGCTTACTGATCACTTTTTTCATGGATTATGACTTTGGTATTGTATCTATATAGGCATGGCCATACTCAAGGCTATCTAAATTTTCTCCTATGTCATCTTCTATGAGTTTAGTATTGATAATTTTGCATATAGGTCTATGATCCATTTTGAATTAATTTTTGTGAAAGGTTTTAAAGTTTGTGTCTAGATTCATGCTTTTCAGCTATAGATGTTCAGTCGTTCCAGGACCATTTGTTAAGGGTTTATTTAAAAAAAATGTAATTGTCTACCACCATACCACCCTGGATGTGCCTGATCTCATCTAAAAATGTAATTGTCTTGTAATTCCTATAACACATGTTGAAAAGCCTTTTTTTTCTATAATTAAATTGTTTGGTGGTTTTTGAAAATTATTGACCATATATGTGTGAGTCTATTTCTGGAATTTTTACTCTATCTGTTGATCTATTTGTCCAGTGTACCAGTCACTACATCTCAATAATTGTATCTTTAAGTACAGTGTGTTTTTAAATTTTGTAAGGTAAGTCCTTTGACTTTGGTTCTGTGGCTTAGGTGAAAATTGGTAACTTAAGGTCTCCCAATCCATCAGCATAGTAGATCTCTTAGTTTCCTTTTATGTTCTTATTTTTCTCCTCAATATTTTATACTTTTTTGTATAGAGACTTTATACATCTTTTATTAAAGTTATTCTTAAACACTGTTTTCATGTTATTATAAATAACTTGAGATATCTAATTTTATTTTTCCATGATAAAATACAGATTTTGATTTCTTGAACTTTTAAATTCATTAATATTTTAATTAATAATATTTCAAGGGATTTTTTGGTTTCTTAGAATTTTTTATGTTATACAATTATGTCCTCTATGGAAAAATAAGGTTTATTTCTCTTCTTTTCTAATCTTTACACATTTATGTCTTCTTACTGCTACACTGCACTCAATAGGACCTCAAGGGCCATGTTGAATAGAAGTGATGAGAGTGCAATCTTTATCTGATTTTAAATTTAGGGGCTAAGTGGCCATATCTCACCATTACATATGTTGACCTTAACTGCTGTTTATTTTGTATGTCATTTATCAAATTAAGAAATTTTACTTCTGCTGCTAATTTACTGAGTTTTTGAAAAATTGATTGTTGGATATTATAAAATGCTTTCTCTGCATGTATTAAAATGGTTGTTTGAATTTTGACTTTTATTTTGTTAATGTTGAAATAAAACTGTAAAATCAATGATTACAAAAAAACCCCCTTCTATTCTTGGAATAAATATACCATGGTCCTTTTATAATATGGGGTTTAGTTTGTAATATTTGGTTTAGCTTTTTGCATCTATGTTATTTAGTGATGTTGGCATGTAATTATACTTTCTCATAATGCTTTTTGTCAGTTTTTGGTGTCAAAATTATGCTGACTTTATTAATAATTATGGAAGTGTTCCCTCATTTTTAACTTAAACTCTGTGAGAGTTTGAGGTTGGTGATATGTTATGTTCACAAATCTTTAAATGTTTGGTGAAATTCATCTGGAAAGGCATGTGTGCCTGGAGTTTTCTTTGCAGGAAGAAATAAATAGCAAATTTAATCATTGTAAAATTATTTAGATGTCCTATTTCTTATATCAGTTTTGACAAATTGTACTTTTCTGTGAATTTGTCTATTTCAATTAAATTTTCTATTTTTTTAGTTTAATTTGTTTTATTTTTTTCCTGTTTTTGCTAACTTTTTAAGAGGAATGCCTAGACCAGACATTAGTAAATTTTTGTAAGCTCCAAATAGTAGATATTTTAGGTTTGAGAATGATAATAGTCTGTACCGCTATTACTCATCTTTACACTTGTAGCAAAACAGCAGCCATAGGAAATACTTAAAACAAATGGGTGTGGCTGTATTTTCATAAGACTATGTATAAAACCAGGTGACTGGCCTGTGGGCCATAGTTTGCAAACTCTTTTACCTATATCATTGATTTTTAAGCCTGCCTTGATTTCTAAGTTACACATTTAAGATTATAAAATTCACCTCTAAGCCCCATTTTGATATATCATATTTTCATGATTATTTATTTAAAAGTATTTTTAAAACTTCATGTGGTTTCTTTCTTTTGACTCATGGTTAGTTTGAACTGTATTGCTTATTCTCAAAAAATGTAAGGATTTTTAAAGTTATATTTTGGTATTTTGTAGATTAATTCTACTGTGGCAGAGAACATGCTCTATATAGTTTAAAGCTTTATGGTCAATTCTAGTATAATTTTTTGTACATCTACAAAGGATTGTCTCTTCAGTTTGGTACACTGGTGTCTATATGTCAAGTAGTTCTAATTTGTTAATTATTTTATTCATAACATCTATATTTTTACCTATTTCTTTCCTTATTCTATCAGTGATATAATTGTGTTTAATTCTCCCACTGTGGTTGTGGATTCCTTTGTTTCTATTGCGTGTGTGTGTGGTTTGAGTTTTTCCCAGTTTTATTGAGATATAATTGACATGTAGCACTGTGTGAGTTTAAAGTGTATAGCATAATAATTTGTCTTACATGTGTTGTGAAATGATTACTATAATAAGGTTAGTTAACATCCATCATCTACTGTAGATAAAAAAAAGAAAAAATGATAGCTATGAGAGCTCTTAGGATTTACTCTCTTAAAAACTTTCAAATATACTATACAGCAGTGTTAATATAGACATTATGTTGTACATTAGATCACTAGTACAAATTTTTATAAGATTTATTTATCTTATAAACTGTGAGTTTATACATTTTGACCACTTTATTTTCATGTTTTAATTCTATACACTTTTTCTTACATATTTTAAAGCTATGTTTCTATGGTCAATTAATATTTGACAAAGGGGGTATGAGCATACAAAGGAGTAAAAATACCCTCTTAAACAAATGGTATTGGGAGATCTGGACAGGCACATGCAAAAAAAATGAAACTAGACCACCAACTTACACTAGAATAAACTCAAAATGGATAAAGGACTTCAATATAAGTCGTTATACCATAACAGTCCTAGTAGAAAGCATAGACAGAAAATTTTCAGACATCACACATAGCAATATTTTTGCTGATATATCTCCTAGGGCAAGGGAAATAAAGGGAAAAAAGCAAATGGGACTATATAAAATTTAAAAGCTTCTGTATGGCTAAAGAAACCATCATCAAAATGAAAAGGGAACTGACTGTATGGGAGAACATATTTGCCCATGATACATGGACAAGGGTTTGATCTCCAAAATATATAAAGTATTCATAGGACTCAACACCAGGAACAAAAACAACCCAATTACAAAATGGGCAAAAGACCTGAATAGACACTTCTCCAAGGAGTACATACAGAGGGCCCATAGACATATGAAAAAATGTTCAACATCACTAGCCATCACAGAGATACAAACTAAAACCACAAGTAGATATCACTACACACCTGTCAGAATGGCCATCATTAATAAATCAACAAACAAGTGCTGGTGAGGACATGGAGAAAAGGGAACCCTAGTGCACTGTTGGTAGGAATGCAGACTGGTGCAGCCACTGTGGAAAACAGTATGGAATTCCCTCAAAAAATTAGAAATGGAACTGCCTTATGACCCAGTGATTCCACTACTGGGAATATACCATAAAAATCCTGAAACACCAATTCAAAACAACTTATGCACCCCTATGTTCATAGCAGCACTATATGCAATAGCTAAGTGTTGGAAACAGCACAAATACTATCAGTAAATGAGTGGATCAAAAAACTGGTATGTTTATGCTATGGAATACCATGCAGCATAAAGAAAGAAGGAAGTCCTAACTTTTGCAGTGGCTTGGATAGAATTGAAGACTATTATTATACATGAAATAAGTCAGTTGGCAAAAGACAAATACCATATGACATCACTTATAACTGTTATCTAATGAACAAAGTTAACTAACAAAGAAAATAGAGCCAGAGACATGGAAACATGGAACAGACTGATAGCTGTAGGAGGGGGTGGTAATGGTGGAAGGAAGGAGAAGGGATTAGTCAAATAAACATGTGGGAATGACTCATGGACAAGGACAATGGAGAGGGGATTGACTAAGGGAGAGAGGGGTGGGTTGGGTAGAGAGAGACAAAAGGGAAAAAAAGAAATCGGGACAACTGTAATAGAATAAACAATAAAAAAACTATGTTATTTGGTTCATGAAAATTTTGAGTTATCTTCTTAATAGCTTCACCTCTTTATCATGTGAAGCATTCCTTTCTGTTTAGCAATGCTTCTTACCTTAAAGTTTACTTTGTCTAAAACTAGTCTAGCTATATGAACTTTCTTTTGTTTAGGGTGTTCATGACATATCTTTCCCACTTTTATACTTTCATTTTTTCTTTTCCTTATATATAATATGTGTCTTCTGTATGAAGCTTATATATTTGTATTTAATTTCACAGTTGTTTGAATATTTTGTTGATTTACCTGTGCTATAATTAATACCTATATTTACATTTATATTTACTATATTGCTAAATGCTTCATATATCTTCTTTCCATTCTAAGGCTTTTTGTCCTCTTTCTTATCTTGCCTTCTTTTGGATTAAGTACATTGTAGTTATTTTTTCACCTGTATTAGTACATGGTAACTGTATACTTTTTAATTATTATTTTAGTGGTTACCCTAGATACTAGAGCACACATGCTTGGCTTCTTCCAAATGTCAAGCTTCATAACTTCATTTTAACCCCTTTCCAAATTATATGCTGTTCTAATTGTGTATTTTAAATCTATATTTATTTTAAATGCCACAAGACATTATCATTGTTGTTTAGAGTCAATATTCATTTTTTGGACTGACCTGTACATTTAGGCTTCCCATTCTTTCTTTTTTCCTGCATTTCTGTGTTTTATCTGTGATTGTTCCCCTTCTTCCTGATGAATACCCTTTTTACAAATTCTCTCAATGTGAGTCTGGGTGGTGAAAAATTATTTTGGTTTTGTTTAACATTTTTTTTAGCACTTTGAAGTTATCATTCATTTTTTTTCTGGATTTCATTGTCTCTGTTGAAGTAAGCAGCAAGTCTAATTATTAATATACTGAACATAATCTATCTTTATTTTTTGGTTAATTTTTATTTATTTTTACTTTTTCTTCAGATAAAATTCACAAGTTTAACTACCTTAAAGTATATAATTCAGTGGTTTTTAGTATTCTGCTTCTTTTTAAGACTTTTTTAAATTTTCATCACTTCTACTATGATGTACCTATATGTGATTTTAATTACATTTCCTGTTGTGGATTCATAGGGTTTCTTGAATCTTTCCTTTGCAATCTTTCTCCCATGTTAGAACATTCTCAGTTATATTATATCAGATATTATTATCTTATTAAATATTGCTTTTCTTCCACTCTTTTTCACTCTTCCCCTTTTGAAATTTGTTTTTCCCACACTTTTTTTTGCTTTGCTTCTCTCTGCCTATTTTTTCTGACCTATTTTCTAGTTTACTAAATTTCTCTTCATATGTATTTAATTTATTGTTAAATTTAACAGTTGAATTACTAATTGTGTATGTTGTAATTTTATTTTATTTTTAGTGTATTTTATTGATTATGCTATTACAGTTGTCCCATTTCCCCCGTCACTCCCCTTGACCCTGCACACCCTCTCCCACCCACATTCCCCCCCTTTAGTTCATGTCCACGTGTCATACTTATAAGTTCTTTAGCTTCTACATTTCTCATACTATTCTTGCCCTCCCCCTGTCTATTTTCTACCTACCATCTATGCTACTTATTCTCCATACCTTTTTCCCCTCTCTCCTCTTCCCAATCCCCTGTTGCTAACCCTCCATGTGATCTCCATTTCTGTGGTTCTGTTCCTGTTCTAGTTGTTGGCTTAGTTTCTTTTGGTTTTGTTTTAGGTGTGGTTGTTAATAATTGTGAGTTTGCTGTCATTTTACTATACATGTTTTTTTATCTTCTTTTTCTAAGTCCCTTTAACATTTCATAAAATAAGGGCTTGGTGATGATGAACTCCTTTAACTTGACCTTATCTGAGAAATGCTTTATCTGCCCTTCCATTCTAAATGAAAGCTTTGCTGGATAGAGCAATCTGGGATATAGGTCCTTGCCTTTCATGACTTGGAATACTTCTTTCCAGGCCCTTCTTGCCTGCAAGGTCTCTTTTGAAAAATCAGCTGATAGTCTGATGGGTACTCCTTTGTAGGTGACTATCCCCTTATTTCTTGCTGATTCTAGGATTCTCTCCTTCATTTTTACCTTGGATAATGTAATTATGAGGTGCCTTGGTGTGTTCCTCCTTGGGTCCAACTTCTTTGGGACTCTCTGAGCTTCCTGGACTTCCTGGAAGTCCATTTCCTTTGCCAGAATGGGGACGTTCTCCTTCAATATTTGTCCAAATAACTTTTCCACTTGTTGCTCTTCCTCTTCTCCTTTGGTATCCCTATAATTTGGATGTTGGAATGTTTAAAGATATCCCGGAGGTTCCTAAGCCTCTCATTTTTTTGACTTCTTGTTTCTTCATTCTTTTCTGTATGGTTGTTTCTTTCTTCCTTCTGGTCCACTCCATTGATGTGAGACCCAGCTTTCTTTCCATCAGTATTGGTTCCCTGTGTATTTTTCTTCATTTCATTTATTGTAGCCTTCATTTTTTCATCTAATTTGCCACCAAAATCAACCAATTCTGTGAACTTCCTGATCACCAGTGTTTTGAACTCTGCATCTGATAGGTTGGCTATCTCTTGATCACTTAAAAGGATAGGTTCTGGGGCTTTCATTTGGTCTTCTGTTTGAGCCATCTCTCTCTGTCTCTCTCTCTCTCTCTCTCTTTTTTTTTTTGGTCTGGTTGAGCCTGTTATGGTGAGGGGCAGAGCCTTAGGTGTTCACCAGGGCTGGGCACCCCAGTCGCTGGGATGTGACGTTGTGTGTGGGGGTGGGGTCCGAGAGGGAACAATGGTGCTTGCTCTGCTCTCTGTGGGACCTCAGTCCCTTCTGCTGCTTCCCCAGAGCAAACTGGGCCCCTCTGGTGCCTGTTCCCATGTGGGTGGGCTTGTGCATGCCATGGGACCCTCCAAGGACCTCTACTGTGAGGCTGGGTGTCTCTCCGTGCACCTCAGCTCCCACAGGTGTCCTCAATCAGTGTCCCGAGGCTCTATTTCCCAGCGCTGGGATCCTGGGTTGTGCACAATGCCTTGCTTCACAATCGTCGCCTCACTGGGTCTACTGGTTGCCACCCCTCCCCCAGAGTCTGCCAGCTGCTGCTTGCTCACTCAGGGTCCACCTGCTGCGGTCTTGCACGCCCGGGATGCCTTACTCGCCCGGACCCAATGCTCTCTGCTCTCTGAGTACCTTGACCCGTGCCCAGGTGCCCGACTCCACCCCTCCTACCGGTCTGGATGAACAAGTCTATTTCAACTTCTTGGTTGTTCGACTTCCATTCAGATCAGTTTTCTATCAGTTCTGGTTGTTATTCTGTTTCTAAATTATTGTTGTCCCTATCTTGGTTGTGCGAGGAAGTGCAGTGCGTCCACCTATGCCTCCATTTTGGCTGGAAGTCCTGTATGTTGTAATTTTGTTTCTAGAATTTTAATTTCTTTGTACTAGTTTTCTAGTTTTGTCCAAATCTCATATTCTTAATTTTTTTATTCCATTGAATATATTTACCTTAGTTATTTTAAAAGTCTATGTCTGATATTGTCATTATCTTTATCTTTTATGTTCCTTTTGTTTTTTATCATTATTGTCTTATCTCTTTGTCTGTGTGTACTCATTTTTTTATTCAGTGCTGGAATATTGTACATAAAAATTACAGAATGAATTGAATCCCTAATATGACAGTATCTTCCTAAAGAAAGGTTTTCCCCTTTTCACATTATGTCTGACAAACAGATGGCTATGGGAATTTACAGTCCCAGATCATCTTAATCTAATTTGAGTGACTATAAAACATAGTCTCTGAGCAAGCTGTTCTATTTCCAGTTCATCCTTATTCCTAGGACATAAACCCCCGTGGCTTCAACCTACAGCATTTACCAGTGTGCACCTATTCCTCCCCAGGACTCTGGACTTCAATGTTTCTACCCTAACCTGATCAGATTTTCAAATTCATTGTTTAGTTTTTCAGCCTCTCAGCTACCTATTCCAGAGTGAAAGGTCTTGCTCACCCTTCTTTTTTTTTCTCCTTTTGTGCCTTTGCTCTATAAGTTTTGGCCACCTTATTAGTTCCCCAGTGCCTTCATGGAGATTGTAAAAATATTTTTGCAAGGTTTTCTAGATGTTCCATGGGGAAAGTTACTCAGTTCACCTTTACATAAAGTAGAAATCTGCTATTGTTTTTAAAATGGCTCTATTTGGCCAAATAAAAAATTTGCAACCTCTTATCAGATCCCCAGGGCCTTTCTGTGGAGATTTTACTTATGCATAATTTTCATAAGTTTAGAAGCCATTCATATAGGGGATACAAAATAAGTAAAAACTTTCATTCTTGTGGTCAAAGAGCTTTGTATATAATTAATAAATCATATGTATCATACATGAAGTAATTAGTGATTTATAGAATACTGTATTTGTGCAAGGCTTTCACTGAGTGGCATGACCTCCAAATAGCAGTTTGGAATTCACATTGAAGATAGGGCTGGACCTAAGGTTTGAAAGATGGAGATCACCGGGGGAGGGGGGCAGAAAGGCATAAAATAACATAAGCTAAGGCTCAGTAGCATTGAACTGATTTAGTTTATACTATGATGGCTGAATAATTTCTCCCTTAATCCTTTTTTCCCCTAGGTTTGTTGTTAATACTAATCAGGCTGTTCTGAAAGCTTGGGAATTCATTGGTGTACACTGTGATATGTTTGTTAATTTGATTACCTGTGATTTCTGTAGCTGACCCAGGAGTGCAGCAAACACACGGGTGATTGTATAAAGTCTGCATAGTTCCCAAGCTGGGTGTTTTACAAGTAGCTCCACCTCAGGAGTATATCAACTAACCTAGCTATTTTCCTCTAATGCTTATTTGGGGGAATCCCCTGCACTTACTCCCTTTAGTGAGACATTTGTTACTATGAGCCCAAAGCATAAAAGTAAAGATTAAGAAGCACCCACATTTCATCAGCCTATTCAGGATGCTGATTTCAACCAGCTGAAGTGACTCCCTTTTTGGAGCTCAGTAGTTTTTCTTATGAATCTCCTAAAGATGCATGGATCATCTTAGGCAACTTCTGAGGACCCTCTATCTTTTAGATACTCAGTTGGTCTGAATCTCCAGCAGGGGTGGAGGAAGTAGACAATGTAGTATAGTGAGCACAACTTTAACTTCATAGGTATACAAGAATTATTTTGTATGTTTTTTCTAAATTAAATTAAATTTATTCTGAGCCCCTAATTTATCAAGCTGGTTGGAGGTTTAGTCTTGGTTACTATTGGACTTTTCTCCTATCCTTCTGCCTCATACATTGGGCAATGGTCCTGGGGGTTCTATCTAGCACAAAAAACAGGGCTTGCAGTAAGGCCTCTTTTCTGGTTACTACTGGTCACTACTGGTCACTACTGCCATATTCTTCATCCAAGCCTGCACAACCCCTTGAAGGTAAGTTCCATCATGGCTTCCATGGATTTTTGCTATTTTAGAGTCCCAGTGCCCAGGATGTAGCCTCTTTGTATACTATTATGTATCCATTTTCCTCTGAGGTCCTGCCACTATCACAGGGTACTGTGAGAAAGAGAACATCCAAACATGCTTTCCTCCAGAGTCTTTTAGCTCTGAAGTTAGCTTGAAATTATGCTGGTAGTGGGCGTTCATTTTTTTCCACTGGATGGAAGGGGTTTCTGGGAGCCTGACAATTATGAGAAACAAGGGGAGAAAAGTTGGATTTTACAATTATCAGTTGCTTTACTGATTACCTATTTGGTGTCAGGTTCTATGCAATGAATAGGGTCTGGTCTGTGTCCTCAGGGAGATTCTGTTCTAGTGGAGGATGAACAATATAGGAGGGAAAGGGACCCCTATTGTTACTGATCTCAACTTCTGAGGGGAACATCTTAACTGATTGGTCTCAAATTACCTTTTTCAGTTTCACTGGTGATAATGAGTTAGTCATTCATTATGGATGTTTGGCTTGTAACTATGGGAATGGGTGAGTGTGTATTTTTGTTCAAGGTGCTCTTGGGCTGTAGCTGCAAAGAATGGAACTGTGTGGCTCAGGCACTTTTCTGAAATCTATGGCTTTACAAGACTTCCTGCTGCAGATAAGGACACTGACTTCTCCTATCTACTTGTTCCTAGGCGCCTCTCTCTGGTGAAATACTGATTTTACCTGCAGAGCTGGATTGTTTTTATCCTTGAACTATACATTGTAAACACTTGAGAATAGTGCCAGGAGAAGAAAAAGAGTAATTCTTGCTGGGGAAAAGAATTGTGTAGGTGGTAGTTGTTTTAAAAACTAGGGGCTGGAGTGGTGTTTAGTCAAACATGGCTACCACGCAGCAATGAAAGAGCCTTTTGGCATCTTTTTTCAAAGAGCTCTACACTGATATGCTTTGTACTCTGACAGATATTCTAGGGAAAAATGTTTAAAATGTCTCAGCCTTTTAAAAGAAATCCCTCACCTGTTTTAGTTGTGTATCACGTTTTCCTTGAGGCTTCTGGAGTACTAATATATCAGGTTTTTATTAATTCAGTGATGCTGCATTGTAAATCATATGGTTTTACACTCTTGGCCCATACCATTTTACCTTTCCAACCATCTGAGCAAATTGCAACTATTACTTGATAAGTATCTGAATACTCTTCTGTCAAGTATATATTTATCCTAAAAAACTTGGTGCTGGAGAGAGCTTTTTATGTGCAATTTTGACATTACATTTTGTAAACCTGTATTGATTTTTTTCTTCTCCACTTAAGCTGGATTTCTTTTCAGAGTTTTATACCCTTTAAAAAATGTAAGTAAATGTAAATGGAACTTCTAGAGAGAGCCCTTAAAATTGTTCTAATGACTTAGGTGTATCAAGGTTTTAGGCATACTTTTATATTTAGGCAGAAGGGAATTAATTGTGAGGAAAAAGTATGTTACACTACATTCTCCCTGCAGGATAAGTTAGTTTCTTAAATATCTGTCTTCCTATCACTTGGGCTCTATGTGAGAAGAAGGGTAGCATAACTGAGGAGTAGATACAGTACCTCACCTAATTTCTATGATGTTCCCCAGAGATTGGTCCCTCTCCTTAGCTTATTTGGAGAGCTCATATACTTTAAAAAATTTAAGTATATTTTATTGATTATGCCATTGCAGTTTTCCCAATTTTTCTCTCCACTTTACCCCCTGCCCTGCACCCCCCAACCCTCCAGTATTCCCCCCCAACTTAGTTCATATCCATGGCTTGTACATATAAGTTCTTTGACTTCTCTGTTTCCTTTACTATTCTTAACCTCCCCCTGTCTATTTTATGCCTACCAATTATGCTTCATATTCCCTGTACCTTTTCTTATTATATGAAATGTTAAAGGGATTTAGCCAAGAGATAGAAGATCAAAAACTATGAACAGTAAAATGATAACAAGCTCATAAGTATCAACCACTGAACCTAAAAAAAAAACAAAAAACCAAAAACCTAAGCAAACAACCAGTACAGGAACAGAACCAGAGAAATGGATATCACATGGAGGGTTTTCAGTATTGAAGGGGAGGGGAAACCTCATATGCTTTTTATACCCTGACAAAACTTGGTCTTATGAAGGAATTGGAAACATACCCATAGTAAAGTCTAAATAACTTAATGGCTTAACATGTCACTATCCTAATGCATTTGCATTTTAATAAGCTGACAAAGCCCCAAAGAAAGCCTTTCTTAGAAGATTATCAGGCTTCAGTCCTTCAGTGGAAAGGGCATATTGGCTGGTCATATCTCTCTGAATTTCCTTTCCCCACCAACTCCCAAAATAGTCATTTGAGGTTTCCCTAGTCTCTTTCTGTTAACTTATGCTACCTAGTATCCATGCTGAGTGGTAGTTGAGCTGTAGCTGACCAAGTCTCTGACATGATCTCTGACACTGTGTGGGATGGAGGAGAATAGAGACATAAAGAAGAAGAGTATAATAAGAGAGGAAACAAGTCAGCATCACATGTACATCCACTGTGGGCTGAATGGGGCTATATATGGTATGAGTAGATAGAAAAGCAATCATGATTCCTGGTTCTTATAATAAGAAACTTATGACTCAGATGATTAAGAAAGATATAGGTGTTATAATTTTGTAAAACCACATTTGGAGTCAGGCCTGTCTGGGCTTGCATATCATCCTAACTTCTTTTTAACTATATATTCTTGGATGAATCCTTTACTCTCTCTAGACTTTAATTCCTCAAATGTAAAATGAGGCTTATGCCTACTTACTGTTCAAGGATGCCACAGAGAACAAATAAGATAATAGATATAAAAGCACTTTGCAAACCCCAAAGCTATTAAAGGGCTGTATAGAGAGCTATGTTTGTAACTCAGGAGAATAGCTTAATAATATTCAGATGGTGTTTTTAAGCTCCATTCCCCCTCACCCCTACTTTCTCCTGAAATTGCATTGCCTTTCACTTCCTTGACTGAGAAAGGCCCCACCAGTATAAAACTGGGGGCACAGAACACTTAGGAGTAATTTAGGGCTTCTGGACAGTCACACAGTGCTCTGTGCTCAGAAGAGCCCTGCACTGGCTTAATGCTCTGCTTTCATTATCTTGAAATTCTTAATTTTTGAATAGGGAGTCCTACAGTTTATATTGTATTTATTCTCCCAAATTATGTAGCTGGCCTGCTCCTGGGCTGCTTTCTCTCTGTTCCTTTGTGGAGCTGGAACCAGAAGTTTCTTTATGACCCCACTGGGAAGAATATGAAAGTTAGTTGACAGTCTGCCTAGGGAGTTTGCCAGAAGGAGTTCAGTGGCTAGAGTTAAGTAGCTTTCTAGATGGGTATTGTGAGGTGGTTAGCCTGGGCTGAGGACCAAATGTTAAATCAGAGCCAAACATCTGGGTGTCCATTGTGCTAACAAGTGTGATGGTAGAACCTAATCAGCAGCAAGGACCATTAGGCCCTGACCATGCTAAAAGAAAACAACTTAAAGTTCACTGATCTCTGTCTTCAGCAGTGAATGCCAACAGAATGAGCAATTACCAGGAAGATGAGGCACATTGCACGGAGACCCAAGGAATCGAAGAGATAGAGGGCAGTTACAGGAATCTGTACACAGTTGTGAACTTACCTAACATTTCCTTCTGCTGCAAGGTTATGTAATGTTTACACTGAAAAACTGGAACTCCATAAAGTAAATTCATAAAGCAATTATATTCTTCCTATTTCCCTCACTTCCTGCTCAAACTTGTGTAGTTGTTTGGTATTTTCCTTGCTACTGGATGAAATCTTAGCAGGTCCTAAAACTTTGGGATAATTAAAGGTCCCCTGGTCACATTTGCCACAAGAATTGTCTCTTTTCAGTAATTATAATGTCAAGTCCTGTGTAATAGTCAATATTCTGAACTTTATTTAAAGTTTCGCATCTTCCTGAGAATGGTCTGTTTCAGACTTAACTATAGTGGAAAAGGGGGCATAGTTTTGCCTTTTTTTCTCATCTTTATTGTGCTTCACATTTCCCTCTTCATCTCAATTTGTTAGCCGCTCTTTGTGAATTCTTTGCATCATAGTGGGCAGAAGGATAAGAACTAAGGAATAAGAGAAATCTTTCTTAAAAGGTCTTATTGTGGTTTGACTTTGATGTACCTGTTTGGCAGTTATTTAATCCTTACTCTTGAGTTGGTTCTTTAGGTATTTGGTGATCTCTTAACTTTACATTCTTTAACAAACTCAGAGTCTCTTCTAGATGGCTATTAAGGTACTCTCTCCTACTCATAATTCTGATGATATATCTCTAGTTTCTTTCTGCTGACATCCCATTGCTTTAGGCTTAAAGCCCTCTTAGAATGGAGGATTTAAGAAAGCCTACTTCTGGTCTACAGTAGGCTTAATAATAGTCTCCCAAAGATGTCAATGTCTGCATTTCTGGAACCTGTGAATTTGTTAGTTTACATGATAAAAGGGACTTTGATGATGTGATTAAGGATTGTAGTGCAGGAGCTCCAAACTGGGGAGCTGCTTAAGTGTTCATGATATTCCTAAAAAGCCATTCAGAGGACTAGTAGATGTAGGCATGCTGTTTACTACTCATATTACAAGAGAGTGCACCAACAGCAGCAGGTCAGTGTGAGAGAGACGGCACCTCTTCCAATCAGAGGCTTATTATAAGGAGTCCCTGACAAAGGTGGCAGGGGTCCAGGTTGCACAAACCTACATGTGGCTCAGACCTATATTACATCAGTGTGCACATGCAGAAGAAAAAGTCAAGAAGCAGTCACAGGACAATAAACTGTTCCCAAAAGTAGATAAGGAGGGAGTTACAATCCATTCCCAAAACAATACACATTCTTTCTGGCCATCGGCAGCCTGGCCAGCTCTCATCACAGGTGCTGGGAAAGCCATCTATTGAGGTGAGGAGATTATCCTAGATTATCTGGGAGAGTCTATATAATCACAGTTGTCTTTCTAAAAGGGAAACTAGAGACAAGAGGAAGAGAAGACACTGTAACAATAAAAATAGAGATTAGAGTGATGTGGCCATAAGCCAAGGGATGCCAGCAGTCCGTAGAAGCAGGAAGGTATAAGAAAGGGATCCTTTTAAGCATCCCTCAGAAGGATCTAGTCCTGTCAATACCTTGTTTAGCCCTGTAAGACTCATGTTGGACTTTTGACCCCCAAAACTGTAAGATAATAAACTTGTGTTGTTTTGAGGCACTAAATTTGTGGTGATTTGTTACAGTAGCAATAGGAAAGAAATACAAGGTGCAAAAGGGATACTATCAAATCATTTATGTGGACAGATTATGAGACTGTAGGGGACTGTCAGTGTACTATCCTCTCTTCACTCTACTCTCAGAGCAGCTATCTAGCCAGTTACAACCTCTTGTTCTTTAGATTTCCCAGTATACACTAGGATCCTGTGACCCCTAAATGGCAGAGGACAAAAAGTAAGTTCTCTGAACATTCTTCTTGAGATCCCTCTCACTTGACTTGGGGTAAAAGAAAAACACCAATCTCTTCTTCTATGGGGAGAAGGAAGAGTAATATTACAAATCAACAACTGTTTCTGAAAGTTATTGCTTCTGTCCATTTTTCAATCTCTCTTCAACCTTAACTCACTTATACCAGAGGTAGATATTACACTAAGTGTTGCAAAACAGGGTTTGGACACATCCTTCAACATTCTTGCATTAGTGGTTTAAGAGCTTCCATTTGAAATGTAAGCATACTTGTGAACAATGATTTTTTATTCTTAACCTTTTGATATGTCAGGTTAAACAGATTCAGAGGGACCCATTTTAATATCTTCTTACATTTATAAAAGCCCTCCCATAGAGCTCAGGTGACATCTTGGGGATGAGGAGGAGGATGGAGAGCACATTATAAAGACAGAATTTGTGTAAAGAGACATGTAATTTAAAGAGTTTAAGTTATTAGATTGAGCTAAAATGAACAAATTGAGCTAGATAAATTTTTTCTCTTCTATCAAATGGGTGAGGGTTTATGGGAAATATCAGATTGGTTATAGAATAAATGTATAAGCTATACTTTCCTCATGCATCTGAGAGTGCTGTGTGAGTGGTTTTTTGGTTTTCTACATGTCTGATTTATGAGTACCTAATCATTGGCAAAGTCAGCAATGTTTCCTCCATGTCAGGACCATTTAAAAAAGTATACCACAGTGATAGCTATAGAGACTGGTCGCATAAACTTAATTAAAGACTATACTGAGTCCTATAAGTAGAGAATTCTTAAGGTAGTACCTAATCCCAGGTGGAGAAAGAAAGAAGACCTATCTATATCTGGTCTGTTCAGAAGAAGTCCAGCCATTGTTAATATAATGAGAACAGTTTGTGCAACATTGATGTAACTTGCCAACCAAGGACAGTGGACTGGAATGTGCATTCGGGAACAGAGACAACTTCACTGTACTGGTCAGTGGAGGCAGTAGACACCACTGAGCAGGCATGTGTATTGTGTGGGCATCACATTAAAAATGACTGAGCAAGTGTAGCAATGAATTTGCAACATATTTTTTGTTAAGCATCAACATTCCTCCACAGAAACTATTTGGATGACTCAGAAGGCTGCAGCTATGGGCAACTGGTGATTGGCAGCTTCATTACCACAACACGCCCATTCATGCATCACAACTAATGCAGAGTTTTTTGGTGAAATATCAAATCATGCAGATGACTTAGTCCCCCTACAGCTCAGATTTGGCATCCTGCAACTTCTGCCTTTCCCAAAACTAAAACCACCCTTTTTAAAGTAGATTTAAAGAATTCCTGAACCATCAGTGAGATTCAGGAAAATATTATGGGGCAGCTGATGGCAATTGGGAAAACTGCATGAGGTTTCAAAGTGCCTACTTTGAAGGGGACTGAGGCATCATTGTCCTATGTACAATGTTTCTTGTATCTTGTATCTTCTTCAATAAATGTCTCTATTTTTCATATTACATGGCTGTATACTTTCTGGACAGACCTCATATATTTTCAATATTCTTAGGATATAGGCAGCGATTTTGGTGTAAGGCAACTCCAAAGAATGGAAGAATATATTAAGAATATATCTTGGGGAGAATCACATGGCTTTGGCACAGTGGAGACTCCCGCGGCCCTGTGAGGGAGAACCATGTAGCTTTAGCAGAGAACCGCCACTCAGCTTTGGCACAGTGGCAACCCCCACTCCTTGCAGCCATTGAGGGGAGAACTATGCGGCTTTGCCAGAGTGGGGATTCCCGTGGCTTTAGAAGGGGAAACCACCACCCGGCTTTAGCAGAAATCCTGGCGACACAGCTGATGGTACCGGGAACCGAGGGAGGCCTACCAGCTGAGACTGATTACTGGGAAGAACCAGGGGCTGTTTGAGCTACGGACTTCTATTTCTTTTCCTGAGATACGGTGGATTGATTAATGACCTAAACATTGAAAATAGTGAGGAAAATGTGGACAAGAGTTTCACAACTTTTGAGAAAGGGGAGAGAAACTTCTGAGCAAGCCATTAAAATTTAAAGCCATTGAGAGAGTGGAACAGAGAAAGGAAGGGAGAGAGAGAAATATCGATGTGAGACAGAAACATCAGTCGGTTGCTTCCCATATGCACCTAGACCAGGAATCAACCTGCAACCTAGGTATGTGCCCTGATCAAGAATCAAACCTACAACTCTGAGACTTCCAGCCAAGATGGAGACACAGGTAGACACACTGTGCCTCCTCACACAACCAAAATAAGGACAACAATTTCAAAATTTAAAAAAACCAATACCAACAGAAAATTGAACTGTATGGAAGTCCAATAACCAAGGAGTTGAAGTGGACACATTCATCCAGACTGGTGGGAGAAGTGGAGTCAGGGAGCTGGGACAGATAGGGCTTGTAGCAGGTCAGTTGGGGGACCCTGGGCACGCAACATGGCAGCGGGCAGAAACAGCAAGGCAGTGGATTGGGAAGGGGTGCAGTGCACAAGGTGTCTGCCAGGCTGGGTGGTCCCGCATTCATGCACAGATAAACCAAGTGGAACTGCGGAACGAGACAGACCACACAACCCAGGGTTCCAGTTTGGGGAAATAAAGCCTCAAACACTGATTGAAAACACCTGTGGGGGTTGAAATGCTGGGAGAAACTCCCAGCCTCACAGGAGAGTTTGTTGGAGAGAGACCCACAGGGTCCCAGAATGTACAGAAACCCACCCACCTGGGAATCAGCACCAGAAGGGCCCAATTTGCTTGCTTGCTTGCAAGTAGGGGAAGTGACTGAAATCCAGCAGAGAGCAAAACAAGTGTCTTTGTTCTCTCTTGGACCCCTGCCCCACATACAGCCTCACAACCCAGCAACATGGGTTGCCCCACCCAGGTGAACACCTAAGACTGAACCCCTCACTACATAACAAATGTATGAAGACAAAAAAAATGGCCCAAATGAAAGAACAGTTCAAAGCTCCAGACAAAATACAACTAAGCGATGAAGAGATAGCCAACCTATCAGATGCACAGTTCAAAACACTGGTAATCAGGATGCTCACAGAATTGGTTGAATTTGGTCACAAATTAGATGAAAAAATGAAGGCTATGGTAAGTGAAATAAAGGAAAATGTAGAGGGAACCAATAGTGATCAGAAGGAAACTGGGACTCAAATTCATGGAGTGAACCAGAAGGAAGAAGGAAACATCTAATCAGAAAAGAATGAAGAAACAAGAATTCAAAAAAATGAGGAGAGGCTTAGGAACCTCCAGGACATCTTTAAATGTTCCAACATCCAAATCATAGGGATACCAGAAGGGGAAGAGGAAGAGCAACAAGTGGAAAAGTTATTTGGACAAATAATGAAGGAGAATGCCCCCATTCTGGCAAAGGAAATGGACTTCCAGGAAGTCCAGGAAGCTCAGAGAGTCCCAAAGAATTTGGACCCAAGGAAGAACACACCAAGGTACATCATAATTACATTACCCAAGATTAAAATGAAGGAGAGAATCCTAGAAGCAGCAAGAGAAAAGGAGACAGTTATCTACAAAGGGTTACCCATCAGACTGTCAGCTGATTTCTCAAAAGAGACTTTACAGGCAAGAAGGGCCTGGAAAGAAGTATTCCAACTCATGAAAGGCAAGGACCTACATCCCAGATTGCTCTATCCAGCAAAGCTTTCATTTAGAATGGAAGGGCAGATAAAGTGCTTCTCAGATGAGGTCAAGTTGAAGAAGTTCATCATCACCAAGCCATTATTATATGAAATGTTAAAGGGACTTATCTAAGAAAAAGAAGATAAAAAACATGTATGGTAAAATGACAGCAAGCTGACAATGATTAACAACCACACCTAAAACAAAAATAAAAACAAACTAAGCAAACAACTAGAGCAGGAACAGAATCACAGAAATGGAGATCACATGGAGGATTAGCAACAGGGGAATGGGAGAAGAGTGAGGGGAAAGGTACAGAGAATAAGTAGCATAGAAGGTAGGTAGAAAATAGACAGGGAGAGGGTAAGAATAGTATGGGAAATGTAGAAGCCAAGAACTTACAAGTATGACACATGGACATGAAGTAAAGCAGGGGAATGTGGGTGGGAGGGGGTGTGCAGGGTATAGGGGAGTGAAGAGGGAAAATGGGAAAACTGCAATAGTGTAATCAATAAAACACATTAAAAACATTAAAAAAGCATAAATAATAGGTACAAAATAGAGGGAGGGCATAAAAAACCCCCCTGCAACCATTTGGTTAAAGGGCAACACTCCCACCAACTGAGTTACACCAACTAGGGCTAACTGAAAAATTTGCTGAGAGTAGATCCTAAGAATTCTCATGAATTCAAAACTGGTTACTGTGTAAGATGATGATTATGATAATTATCTTGATTACGGGAATCTTTTCACAATGTATATATTGAGTGATCACATTGTAGACTTTAAATATGTTATAATTATATTTTTCAATTATGTATTATTTCAGTAAGCCTGGATAAAGAAAGAAAAATATGTTATATATGTACAATGGAAGATTATTCAGTTTTACAAAGGGAAATCAATTCTGCCACTTACAACACATGGATGGAGCTGGAGGACATTATGCTAAATTAAATAAGCCAGACACAGAAGGGCAAATACTTCCTGATACCACTTTTATGTTGAATCTGTAATAGTCAAATGAATAAAATCAAAGAGTAGATAGTTGTTTCTGGAACTGGGTAGAGGAGGAAATGTGGAGGTAATAGTTAAAGGGTTCAAAGTTTCAGTTAGGCAAGATAGGTAAGTTCTGAAGGTCTGTTGTGCAACATAAGGCCTATAGGTATCAATATCCTATCTTACAGTTAAAAATTTTCTTAGAAGGTAAATCTTACGTTAAGTGCTCTTATCATAAATACATAGAAAGAAAAAAAATAAAGGGCAGGAGGAAACTTCCAAAGATGATGGATAAGTTTACAGCCTTGATGGTTTCACAGGTGTAAACCATGCCTATTCCAAGTTCATCAAGTTGTATATTAAATATGTACAGCTTTTTGTATATTAATCAAAAGCTAATAAAACAGTTTAAACACACACACACACAGAAAGAATATATCTTAAGAATATAAGAATATATTAAGTATAAAGGAATATTAAGAATTATATGTATCAACTTTAGAGAGCCCCAGCTTGGAAGATTATAGGTTCTAGTCTTCATGTCCTGCTATGAGAGACTTGTCTGTCAGTATATGTAGTTCCTATTTACTCCATGTAATTCTCAAGTGAGAAAAAAATTATAAAAATTAACAACCAGAAACATCTTTATGGTTTGAAAAATCACAGTGCTAATTTACATCCAGAACCATCATCAGCTGAGAAATGAATTAATGGGATGGCATGTTTAATGCATAGCATACAGCATGTTAGTTGTAAGTGCTCAGATGGTAATTAAGCATACAGACCTTACTCTTAGATCATGAGTGATTCCAGGAAGCTAACAGTATCATTTCAGTTCTGGAAGAATGGTTTCTATGAAGTAAGTGACTCACTTGTTTTATAGAAATGCATGTAATATCCAAAAAGGATGGACAAAAAAGGGATTAAAAGACAGGTTCTAATCTCAGCTTTTTCATGGGTTAGCTACTTAATTTTAGGCAATTTACAACTTACCTGGGCCTATTATTTTTATCAATTAAATTTAGATAAAATTCTCTTCCCTGTCTGTCTCATAGGATAGTTGTGAGGCCAAATGAGGAAATACATAGGAAAGAGGTTCATGTAATTTAACGTGCTATACAGATGAGGATTATTGTCTTTAGCTTAACGACATGTACATGTCGTTATTGAATTCTCTTTCCCTCTCATTTTTTCTTTAAGGAATTCCCATCACTGTCTCAAGGATAGTCTATTTTTAGCAAGCCATCTTAGTGTGGCCTGCTATTTTAGTTTCTGAAGACATTTCCCTTTGCATTTAATGGATTTTCACTACAGGAAAAGGTGGCGGGAGTTTGTTCCTGCTACCTGAAATTGTTTCAAAATTTATCTCTTTACTTTTTATGTTGGAATTACTGTATTTGCTGGCATATATCCCCCCTTTGTTCTTTTTTCTGTATGCCTTATTTCAATGATTGAATGCAATATTGCTTTTCTCTATATTATTTCATCCTTGGATGGTTAATTGCTAGCAACATCAATTAGATTCTGATCTTTGAAGAATGGGTCAGAACAATTTAACAGATGTAAACTACATTGATTATAGTGAACCAATTGTATTCGTCAGGACAGGCTAGATTATGCTGAAGGAACAAAAAACCCTGAAATCTTAGTGGCTTCAAACATAAAAGTTCTATTTATTGTCTGTTCAAGCTCACATTCATCATAGGACCTTGGGGGCTTTGCTCTGTATTGCCATCACCCTCTAACTCAGGCTGATGGAGAAGCTACTGTAGGGAAAATAGCCAGTGATTTTTTAAATTTAAAATTCATTTTTCAATTACAGCTTACATTCAATCTTATTTTATATTAGTTTCAAATGTATAGCATAGGGCTTAGACAATCGCATCCTTTACAAAATGATCCCCTGATATTTCCAGTACCCACCTGGTACTACACATAGTTATTACAATATTAGTGACTATATTCCCTATGTCATACTTTACCTCCCCACGGCTGTTCTGTAACTACCAATTTGTACTTCTCAAACCCTTCACCTTTTCAGCCAGTGCCCCAACCCCTCCTCTCTGGCAACCATCAGTCTCTTCTCTGTACCAATGGGTCTTTTTTGTTCATTTATTTTGTTCCTTAGATTCCACATTTAAGTGAGATCATATGGTATTTGTCTTTCTCTGACTTATTTCACTGAGCATAATAGCTTCTAGGTTCATTTATGCTGTCACAAATGATGAAGTTCTATTCTTCTTAATAGCTGAGTAGTACCCTAGTGTTTATATGTACCATATCTTTATCCATTTGTCTATTGATGGGTACTTGGGTTGGTTCCATATCTCGGCTACTGTAAATAATGCTGCAATGAACATAGGGGTGTATATATTCTTTTTATATTAAGTATATTTTGATTTTGCCATCATAGTTATCCCATTTTTCTCCTTTGCCCTCCTCTGGCTGCTACCCCCCTTCCCTCTAGCAATATCCCCCTTAGTTCATGTCCATGGGTAGTACATATGAGTCATTTGACTTCTCCATTTCCTATACTATTTTTACCATCCCACTGTGTTTTTTGTACCTACCAGTTATGCTTCTTATTCCCTGTATCTTTCCCTCAATTCAATACTTTTCCCCTTAATTCTCCACTTTTCCCCTCCCTGCTGACAACCCTCCATGTGATCTCCATGTCTATGATTCTGTTCCTATTCTAGCTGTTTGCTGAGTTTGTTTTTTTTTTCAATCCCATTGTTGATAGTTGTGTGTTTATTGTCATTTTACTGTTTGTAGTCTTGATCTCCTTATTCTTAGATAAGTTCCTTTAACATTTTATGTAATAAGGGCTTGGTGATGTTCAATGCCTTTATTTTCACCTTGTCTTGGAAACACTTTATCTGCCCTTCCATTCTAAATGACAGCTTTGCTGGATAGAGTAATTTGGATGTAGGTCCTGGCTTTTCATCTCTTTGAATACTTCTTGTCAGTCCCTTCTTTCCTGCAAAGTTTCTTTTGGGAAATCAGCTGACATTCTTATGGGAACTCCTTTGTAGGTAACGCTCTTCTCTTGCTGCTCTTAAGATTCTCTGTTAATCTTTAACCTTTGTCATTTTAATTATGATATGTCCTTGGTGTGGCCCTCTTAGGGTCCAACTTGTCTGAAACTCTGTGTGCTTCCTGGACTTGTATGTCTATTTCCTTGGACAAATTGGGGAAGTTTTTTTTTTTCATTACATTTTCAAATAAGTTTTCAATTTTTTGCTTTTCCTCTTCTCCTGGCACCCCTATGATTCAGATGTTGGAACATTTTAAGTTGTTCCAGAAGTTCCTAAGCCTCTCATTTTCTTGAATTCTTGTTTTTTCTTTCTGTTCCAAGTGAATGTTTATTCCTTCTTTTTGTTTCAAATCTTTGATTTGGATCCTTGTTTCCTTCCCTTCACTGTTGATTCCCTGTATATTTTTCTTTCTTAAAAAATATATTTTATTGATTATGTGATTACAGTTGTCCCATTTTCACTGCCCTCTGCCCTGCACACACCCTCTCACCCACATTCCCCCTTTTAGTTCATGTCCATGTGTCATACATATAAGTTCTTTGGTTTCTACATTTCCTATACTATTCTTAACATGCCCCTGTCTATTTTGTACCTACCATTTATGTTACTTATTCTCTGTACCTTTTCCCCCTCTCTCCTCCTCCCACTCCCCTGTTGATAAGCCTCCATGTGATCTTCATTTCTGTGGTTCTATTGCTGTTTTAGTTGTTTGCTTAGTTTGCTTTTGTTTTTGTTTTAGGTTCAGTTTTTAATAACTGTGAATTTGCTGTCATTTTACTGTTCATATTTTTATCTTATTTTTCTTAGATAAATCCTTTTAACATTTCATAAAATAAGGGCTTGGTGATGATGAACTCCTTTAACTTGACTTATCTGAGAAGCACTTTATCTGCCCTTCCATTCTAAATGAAAGCTTTGCTGGATAGAGCAATCTTGGATGTAGGTCCTTGCCTTTCATGAATTGGAATACTTCTTTCCAGCCCCTTCTTGCCTGCAAGGTCTTTTTTGAGAAATCAGCTGACAGTCCTATGGGCACTCCTTTGTGGGTAACTGTCTCTTTTTCTCTTGCTGCTTTTAAGATTCTCTCTTTATCTTTAATCTTGGGTAATGTAATTATGATGTACCTTGGTGTGTTCCTCCTTGGGTCCAACTTCTTTGGGACTCTCTGAGCTTCCTGGACTTCCTGGAAGTCTGTTTCCTTTGCCAGAATGGGGGCATTCTCCTTTATTATTTGTCCAAATAACTTTTCCCCTTGTTGCTCTTCCTCTTCCCCTTCTGGCACCCCTATGATTTGGATGTTGGAACATTTAAAGATGTCCTGAAGGTTCCTAAGCCTCTCTTCACTTTTTTGAATTCATGTTTCTTCATTCTGTTCTGGTTGAATGTTTATTTCTTCCTTCTGCTCCAAACCGTTGATTTGAGTTCCAGTTTCCTTCCCTTCAGTGTTGGTTCTCTGTTCATTTTCTTTTATTTCACTTAGCATAGCCTTCATTTCTTCATCTAATTTGTGACAAAGTTCAACCAATTCTGTGAGCATCTTGATTACCAGTGTTTTGTACTGTGCATCTGATAGGTTGGCTATCTCTTCATTGCTTAGTTGTATTTTGTCTGGAGCTTTGAACTGTTCTTTCATTTGGGCCATTTTTTTTCCTTGATGCACCCATTATGTAGTAAGGGTCAGAGCCTTAGGTATTCACAGGGGTGGGGCAACCCACTTTGTTGGGTTGTGATGCTGTATGTGGGGAAGGGGTCTGAGAGGGGTCAGCAGTGCTTGCTCTGCTCTCTGCCGGATTTCAGTCACTTTTCCCACTACCCACAAGCAAATTGGGCCCATCTGGTGCTGATTCCCATGTGAGTGGGTTTGTGTACATTGTAGAACCCTGTGGGTCTCTCCTACAAACTCTCCTGTGAGGCTGAGAGTTTCTCCCAGCACGTCAACTCCCACAGGTGTTTTCATGCAGGGTTTTGAGGCTTTATTTCCCCATGCTGGGGACCTGGGTTATGCAGTCTGTTTCCCCAATTATTTCTCCTGGTGGATCTGCACAGGAATGTGAGACTTCCAGCTCCACCAGCCACCACCTCACCAGGTCTGCTAGCTGCTGCCTTGCTGGCCAGCTGCAACCTTTTCCACCCCACTCCACAATCCACTGCTTTGCTGGATCCACCAGCTGCCATTTTGCCTAGAGTCTTCTGCACCTGGCTGCTCGTCTCCACCCCTCCTACTTGTCTGGATGGATGTTTCTTTAACTTCTTGGTTGTCGGACTTCCATACAGTTTGGTTTTCTGTCAGTTCTGGTTGTTTTTTATTTTAATTGTCGTTGTCCTTCTTTTGATTGTGCAAAGAGGCACAGTGTGTCTACTTATGCCTCTATCTTATATATTTTCTTATTTCACTTTGTATAGCCTTTACTTTTTCCTTTGTTTTGTGGCCATACTCAATCATTTCTGTAAGCATCCTAATCACCAGTGTTTTGAACTCTGCATCTTATAAGTTAGCTATCTGGGTGTCACTTAGTTTTTTTTCTGGAGTTTTGGTCTCTTCTTTCATTTGGGCCATATTTCTTTGTCTCCTCAATTTGTCAGCTCCCTGCATTTCTGTGTATTAGGTAGAGCTGCTTGGACTCCCCATGATCGTGTACCTGTTATGGTATAAGGGGCAGAGCCTTAGGTATTTGCCGGGGCAGTGCAAACCTCTTTACTGCTTTGTGGTGCTGTATATGGGGGTGGGGTCAGAGAGGGAATGATGCCACTTGCTCAGCTCATCCCCATTTTCAGTCACTTCCCCCATTCCCCATAGCATCTGGCACCCTTCTAGCTGCTGCACTGGTGCTGTTTTCCAGAGTTGGTGGGTTTGCATATATTCTAGGACTCTGTGGGCCCATTAGATGGACTCTCCTGAGAGACCGACAGTTTCTCCTACTGTCCCAATACCCATTGGTTTTTATAGCCATTGGTTATGAGGCTTTATTTGACAGGTGCTAGAACCCTGGGCTGTGTGGTCTGGCCTAGGGCTGGGACCACTTGCTCCCCAGTTTTCCCTCCCAGTTTTTATCTACCTCAAGTGAATGTGGGACTGCCTATTCCTTTGACTGCCTCCCACTGTCTTGTTGCTGCCACTGCTGCTGCTGCCTTGCTGCACCACACCATTTCCTTTCCAGCACTCCTAACTATCTGGATAAATGTTTGTTCTTTAAATATTTGGTTGTAGGACTTCCATACAGTTCAATTTTCCAGCAATTATGATTGTTTTTTGTTTTTAGATTGGTTGATATCCTTCTTTTAGTTGTGTGAGGAGGGGAAGCGAGTCTACCTATGCCTCCATTTGGGGCAGAAGTAGCATATATTCTTTTTAATTAGTGTTTTGGGTCTCTTTGGATATGCGAGGTCTGTTCAGAAAGTAACAAGCCATGTAATATGAAAAATAGAGACATTTATTGAAGAAAATACAAGATACAAGAATCATTGTACATAGGACAGTGATGCCTTAGTCCCCTTCAAAGTAGGCAGCTTGGGACCTCACACAGTTCTCCCAATCACCATCACATGCCTTGTCATATTTTCCTGAATCTCTTTGATGGACTGAAATCTCTCCCCTTTCAAAGGTGATTTTCATTTTAGAAAAAGCCAGAGGTCACATGGCACCAAATCTAGGATGTAGGGGGGCTCAGTCACCTGGGTTCTTTGATGTTTCACCAAGAAAAAAAAAACTCTGCATGAGTCATGGTGCATGAGCAGGAACATTGTTGTGATGAAACTGCTAATCACCAGTTGCCCATAGTTGTGGCCTTCTGAATCATCCAAATAGTTTCCATGGAGGAATATTTAAGCTTAATACAAAATTTGATGAAGATCAGTTGCTGTACTTGCTCAGTCATTTTGAATGCAATGACCACATAGTACACATGTTCACTCAATGGCATCTAGTTTCCCCACTGACTAGTACAGTGAAGTTGTCATTGTTCATGGAAGCCCATTCCAGTCCACTCTCCTTGACTTCCAGATTATCTCGATGTTGCACAAACCATTCTCATTATATTAACAATGGCTGGGCTTTTCCTGGACAGACCTTGTATGCCTGGAAGAGGAATTGCTAGGTTATAAGGTAGTTCCATTTTTCCTTTTTTTTACACATTTTATTTTATTTTATTATTTTATTTTATTTCATTCATTTTATTTTAGTATTTTAAGTATATCTTATTGATTATGATATTACAGTTTTCTTAATATTTCCCCCTTTATCCCCCCTCCTCCCTACACCCCCCAACCTTCCAGCATTCCCCCTCTTAGTTCATGTCTATGGGTTGTACATATAAGTTCCTTGAATTCTCTGTTTCTTATACCAATTTTTACCTCTCCCAATCTACTTTATGCCTACTAATTATACTTCTTCCTAGTAATTTTTCCCCACTATCCCTCCCCTCCCCCTCTCCACTGAAAACCCTCCATGTGATGTCCATTTCTCTGATTCTGTTGCTGTTCTAGTTGTTTGCTTAGTTTTAGTTTTTGTTGTTTTTCTTTTTTTTAGGTTCATTTGTTATTAGTTGTAAGTTTGTTGTCCTTTTACTGTTCATAGTTTTTTTATCTTCTTCAACTTCTTAGATAAGTCCCTTTAACATTTCATATAATAAGAGCTTGATAATGATGAACTCCTTTAACTTGACCTTATCTGGGAAGCACTTTATCTGTTCTTCCATTCTAAATGATAGCTTTGCTGGATAGAGTAATCTTGGATGCAGGTCCTTGCCTTTCATGACTTGGGATACTTCTTTCCAGCCCCTTCCTGCTTGTAAAGTTTCTTTTGAGAAATCAGCTGATAGTCTTATGAGTACTCCTTTGTAGGTAACTCTCTCCTTTCTTCTTTTTGCTTTTAAGATTCTCTCTTTATCTTTAATCTTGGGTAACAATGATGTTGTGCCTTGGTGTGTTCCTCTTTGGGTCCAGCTTGTTTGGGACCAACTTCTTTGGGACTCTCTGGGCTTCCTGGACTTCCTGGAATTCTATTTACTTCGCCAGATTGGGGAAGTTTTCCTTCATTATTTGTTCAAATAACTTTTCAATTTCTTGCTGTTGTTCTTCTGGCAGCCCTATAATTTGGATACTGGAACATTTCAAGTTGTCCCAGAGGTTCCTAAGCTTCTTTTCATTTTTTTGAATTCTCGTTTCTTCATTCTGTTCCAGCTAGATGTTTGTTTCTTCCTTTTGTTCCAAATCATTGATTTGAGTCCTGGTTTCCTTCTTGTCACTGTTGGTTCCCTAAATATTTTGCTTTATTTCATTTTGGGTATCTTTCATTTGTTCTTTCATTTTTCAACCAAACTCAATCAGTTCTGTGAGCATTTTGATTACAAGAGCTTTACATTCTCCATCTGACAGGTTGGCTATCTCCTCATTGCTTAGCTCTCTTTCTGCAGTTTTGCTGTGTTCTTTCTTTTGGACCCTATTTCTTTGTCTTGGTGCACCTGTTATGTTGTAAGGGGGTGGAGCCTTAGGTAGTCATTGGGGCAGGGCAATCCTCCTTGCTGCGCTGCAGTGCTGTCTTTGGGGGAGGTGCCAGAGAGAGAACAATGCAGCTCGCCTGCTCAGCTAGCTCTAGCCCCACTTTCCAATGAACTCTTGTGTGAGACTGGGAGTTTCTGCCACCTTGGCAACCACCACCATAGTCCACAGTCAGCTCTGAGTCTCAGTTTCCTGTTCAGTCAGCTCCACCCACAAAGTCCTCCGCTTTGCTGGGGGTTCTCTCATCCAGCCCTGCCTGCACTGTCAAACATCTTGCCATGGGTTCTCTCTGTCCACCCATCTTACTGGTCTGGTTGGTCTGGTTGACTGTTTCTTTAATTCCTTGGTTGTCAGAGTTCCATGCAGTTTGATTTTCTGGTGCTTCTGGTTGTTTACTGATATTAGATTGGTTGTTATCCTCCTGTTGGTTGTGCAAGGAAGTGAAGAGTTTCTCCCTATGCCTCCATCTTGGCTGGAACTCTCCCATTTTTACTTTTTTGAAGTAACTCCATACTGTTTTCCATAGTGACTGCACTGGTCTTCAGTCCTTTCAACAGTGCCCTAGGGTTCCCTTCTCTCCACACCTTCTCCAACACTTGTTGATTTATTGATGAAAGCCATTTTGATAGGTGTGAGGTAGTAATATGACCAGTCTTTGTGGCGCAGGAAAAAGAGGCTTCTGAAGTTTCTTACAATGACAATTCTCTATTTCATAATCAGCATATATCACTTTCAATAACATCTTATTGACCAGATCTGTTTACCTAGAACCACCAATAACCATAAGGAGGCCAAGAAAAGCAATCCTACTTGTATGCCTAGTGAGGAGAAAAGCAAACATTTTGACAAGTTTAGCTAAATTACTCATACTTTTTTGAGGCCTCTG
This sequence comes from Phyllostomus hastatus, assembly GCF_019186645.2. Classification (NCBI taxonomy): domain Eukaryota; kingdom Metazoa; phylum Chordata; class Mammalia; order Chiroptera; family Phyllostomidae; genus Phyllostomus; species Phyllostomus hastatus. The sequence continues at coordinate 12,473,521 of NW_025333984.1, read as the reverse complement.
ATATACTTTTATCAATTTTGCTTTGGACTGTCTTTTTGGTGTCTGGGCCATTGTAAATTTGCTTCTGAGACTTTGTTTATAGAGTTAAATTCCTTGATAAAGTCAATATAAGTGTTCTTTGTGAAGTCTTCTGGTTTCAGTGATGCCAATTGTTATTTGATTGTAGGATGTGGTAATCTCCAACAGTCTACATTTCCTTTTCTAAATCTTATTAGTGAAAAATGGCATGTCTTAGCAGTAGTAAGAAAACAGAAGGATTATAGTTTGACTGCTTTTGTTGATACTTTGTTTCCTATCACTCATTTATTCATATCCATGCATCCATCCATCCATCCATCCATCCAAAATACTTTTATTGAACATCTCCCGTGTTCCAGTTTCTTGGTAAGTGCCAGAGATGGGAAGTTGAATTTTTCCAAAGAAGTCCAACTAATTCTTATTTTATAGTCCATGCTCTTTTTGATTAACATGAAAATGTCATGCCTTATTGTATTTTTAATTTCAAAAAAGTTAGTGTGACAAAATACACATCAAGGAAATTATTATTTTAGGATTTCTTTTTAAAAACTATCTACCTATCTTTCCCCCCAGAAGATTTTATGCACCCTGGGAAGTTTTCTTTTTTTTTTTTTTCTGTTTAGCACTCTTTCACCATCCCTGGTTGAGAATCACTGTTCTAATTATATCATATACACTTATATCAATTATTAGAATTGGGGATTGGGTAGCTTTTGAGAATGTGTGTATAAGTCTATGATGTCCTTGAAGGATGAAAGGCTTTTTGTGGTCAAATTTATAAGGGAAGCGATTTTTAATAATTATAACATATTACATTATCATTCTTATTCCCATTCTATTCCTATTCTTAGTTTCCTTTATATTTCTTCACAGTACTATGAACATTGTAGATGTTTCATCTATACTTGCTTGTTCTGTGGATACTGAGTTTACCTGCCCTAAACTTCTTGTTTGGCAACCCAGATATTGACAGGCAGGTACCTTTAAAATTAATTAACTATAGCAGAAGCAAATTCTCAAATATTAAAGCCTTTTCTAACCTTTAATTAGGTATATTCTAAAAGACTATAATAGTCTGGATATGGAAAGAGGCTTTGGGGAAAAGAATCTCAAATTCATTAATAGGCTGATTTAGAGACAGAGATATATAGTCTGGGACTGCAGAATCTCCCACTGCTCCCCAGAAACAACCAGTTCCTTGGCTATAGTATGAGAACCTTATATTATGTTAATTTACTCTTAGTGCTTTAGGCCCTTATTACCTGGTTTGAAATCCCCACCAGTGATGTAAGTTTGCAAATAAAGATCAGAACATTGTCTCTGCAAGTGTATGTTCTTTTTAATTTGCCAGATTTTTTAAGGTGCCATCTCAGGCATCACAAAGTTTATGTCCCAGAAACATTAAAGGGAAGTAAGAAGGGGCAAAGGAATGGTGACTTCATGAGAATAACTAGGAAACTCCACCTATCACATTAATTCTGCTGATACCCCTCACCAGTTTGGACTTGTCTCCATTTCCCTTTATTCTCTTTGCTATGACCTTGTCTTTCCCGCAGTCTACTTGACTTTGATGTTATCTTGGCTTCCTCCCAAACCCTGTAGCCCTGCTGGGTGGTCTAAGGAATGGCCTTCCTCACCTACTTTACAGTTTCTCTTTGATTGTTACCAAAAGATAGCCTATCACCAGCCATTCTTGTCTTCACCTATAGATTTCACTTTGGGTAATTGTCCAAGTGAATTCTGGGAGGGTAATTGGTATGGAATATTGGTGGTTTTTTTGTTTGTTTATGGCAAAGAATGCTTTTGTAGATCTAATAATTGCTTCAAATGATCTTTTTTGTAAAGAAAAAAATATCAGGTTTCTTTAAAGCTAGATCTTCCAGTCAGCACAGACTTTCCTATTGTTCCTTTCTTTGCAAAACAATTCTTATGCTATTGCTATGGGACATTTCAGTGGGTTGTCTTTGGAAAATGAAAAAGGAGAACAACCTAATATCCTCAAAGCATAATGCCTTCTCTGGGACATGGCCACTTTCCTTTTGTAGTTCAGACACAGTCAGCAGCTCTGTGCTCTATAGAATAAGATATGTATAATCTGAAAATCATTTGCTGCCTCTTAACATCAGATTTTACCAGGAAAACAAAGTCCTATTTTTCTACTTTCTCCATTCTTTTGCTTCTCAAAGACAATATTCTTTTAGGTTAAATTAACCCAGACTTTTAATTTTTGCCCCCTTTCTCACCTCTCTCAGTTCTCCTGGGGGATCAGGATTAAGTGGATTATGTTACTGTTTAATTTTCTGCATTGTGTATTTCCATCCCCTGAATGAAAGGCTTCTCAGCCTGATCAGGTCATTACCTGATGATTCATTTCCCTGATCAGTCTTTGGCATTTAATAATTTCTAGTTTTGCCTTATGTATAAAAAAACTATGAAACTCAGAAAAATGTGGATTAAAGTCAGGCCCACATTCTATTTATGAAGTTTTCCTTCCTAGTGTGTTTTCTAGGTATTAGGAAGGTACCTTAATAAAACATTGTAAGATTGTAATTTGAGTTACTAAACTGCCCAGGAAGAGCCCTGTAGGGTGGAGTTGAGAAGGGAAGGCAAGTTTTATACTGACCATACTGAGAAAGTTCTAGAAATATTAGCTTGGAGAGGATTTTCATTCTGTAACTATATGGTAATCAATAGCCAGGCCAAACTTCTTTAGATAAATTTTCTGGTAAGTATTAGTAGTTTAGATTATCACAATTTTGTTCTAATTGCTTTGTTACTAACCTATGGCTAAAAATCCCAATTAAGGTTCATATCCTCGGGGAAGTATTCCTTGAGCACGCTAGACCAAATAAATTGTTCTCTTTGCTGAACTATTAAGCAGTTATCTGATACTTATTACTTACCTATATACTCACCTTAATACTTACCTATTACTCTGTGACAACTATTGTCTAAAGTTGCTAATTTACTCTGGTGTTATGATGTAAATGTTTGTAAATACATGTATTAATATATCCCTTATTCCTTCCTTGAGGAATGTCCTGTACACTTTATGGTATCTCCTAAAACAGTGTCATCCTTTGTAGACCCGAGGTAGATGCTTTTGAATAAATGAATGTCCTGAGGGATAATTCCATTGTAAATTACCAGTGAACCATAAATTATTCCAGGTAGATAACATATCCTTTTTAAAACCAGTCTAACCTTAGCTTGGGCTTCTCTGTTATGATTAATTTAAATTTATTTCATTGCACTCTAGTGTAATTATCTTTACAGAGAGGTATTGCTTATTCTCTCCCCCTATTTCTTAAGCTTTTTCTATATTTCTACTTAATTCCATAATTATGGTTGTTCCTCCAGGTTCTGTTATTCACCTTCTGTTCTCTTTCTGATATATTTATCCTCTTGGCAAGTTTATCTACTGTCTGGCTTCAATTATGATTTCCTTGTAGTTACTTCCCAAATCTACCTTTCTAGTCCTGTCCTGTGGACCTTAGTACAATGTTGTCAAAGTGGGTGGAATATTATCACTTGGGTATATTTCAATTACCTCAAAATAAATATTTTACAAAAGAAATTCATTATCATTTTATCATCCAAACAACTTCCTCTTTCTAGTTTCCTTCTCCATTCTTGCTGTTTGTGTATACTTGGATCTTCCAAGTGTCCTAGGTTTTAGAATCTTCTTTCTCACTCCTTTCTTCTTTACTGTTCATGTGCAGTCTATTCCCAAATCCTCCTTGGAATGTCTTTGGGAGACAATTTCTCCTCTTTATGATCTCAGGAAATAACCTAGTTTGGGGCTTTATCTAGGCCTAAATACTAGATTACTTTCAGATTACTGCCACAGCCTTCTAATTACTTTCCCTGGTATTGTTGTTGTTGCTGGTAATGATGATAATAACAACAAATATTAGCACTAATAGCTCCTATTTATTATCTAGTGTACGCTAGGCATTATACTAATGTACTTTATGAAGATTAACTTAATTGATTCTCATAACAACCAGATGAAGTATATATTTCTACCCACATTTTAGAGATTTAAAAACCTGTGGCTCAAAGAGGTTATATAACTTGCCTATGGCCTCATAGGTAATAAGTTGATTAAAGCTTGGGTTTTGCCCTGGCTGGTGTAGCTCAGTGGATTGAGCACAGGCTGCGAACCAAAGGGTCACCAGTTCCATTCCCAGTCAGGGCACATGCCTGGGTTGTGTGGTGGGTCCCTAATGGACCTGTGAGAGGCAACCACACATTGATGTTTCTCTCCCTCTCTTTGTACCCCACTTCCCCTCTCTCTAAAAACTAAATAAATAAAATCTTAAAAAAAAAGCTTGGGTTTTAACTTTGAAGGCCATGCATTAATAACAGTCTGTTTATTTCATTTTTCATTATGCCACCACCTGTATAGGTAAATGTGGAAATTCCCAGTACCTACAAAAAGAGTGGACTCTTTTATCTAGTTTCAAGGCCTCCTATGATCTTGTACTACCATATATCTCCAATCTCGTTTCTCATAGCTGTAAATACTTACCAACAGACTTAATCATTGTTTTCTATTCTCTCCACAATGTTCACTTCTGCTTAATGATTTTTTATAGACCTGGGATACCCTTCCCCCACGTCTTTAAATCCTGCCTACACTTTCAGGTCCAGTTCATACTTTACTTCTCTATGAAGTATTCTCAAAATAGTCAAAATAGAGAAATCTTGTTTCCCTTCTTGACTTCTCTGCCAGTTGGTTTATGTATCCTAACACTTGGCACTCCATGATGTACTCATGCAGTTTTAGTAAAATTTGCCTTTGATACCCTTTCTTTTCCCCTTACCTCCTCATCTATTCTCCTGTATCCATCGTCTTCATGATGTTATGAATTTCCAAGCTTCTATCCAACTGCTAGGATACCATGCCTAAACTCCTTTTAGTTCTCCTCAACTAGAAATAAACTGTCATTCATCCAGCTTTCATAATACCTTTTCTCCAAACTCAGCTAGGTAGGTATAAAGAACCTATGTAAAGTTACATGTGATTGTCCACCTTGATGAGTGGGTTGCATTTGTGCTGTGACTGCTTGTGAAACTGTGTCTGCTCTGGGTTTTGGAATTACAGAAAGTTGAAAGTACGGAGTATGGCAAAGGGATGTAAAATATCTCAAGGAGTGGGGAAGGGAATATACTGGGGCAGGTAGATATTCCTGGAACCCACTAAAACATGTTATGTAGGTCACCTCCAATTCTGTCAGAGCATAAAGTTGGATTTGGCTGCAGTGTCTTGAGGTTTTCCTCTACAGCAGTAGTTCCCTGCTTGTGGCCTGCAGCAACAAGGTATTGCATATGCACTTATGAAGAACTTTCTGGAGATTAAATAAATGCTTTCTCAAACATGACTATGTACCATTTCTTTTTCAGATTCATGTGCAGGCATTATTTAAATACAAATGTATTTAAGAGTGTGACTGAATTTTTTGCAGCTTTTGGTCATTACCAATTTTCGTGATCACTGAACACTAAAAGTGTAATTACTATCATGGGCAGATCCACAAAATATTGTGATGTTTTACAAGGATCCTTTTAAAAGGATCTACAACTAGAGCTCTACCAGAAACTCTTGGAAGGCAAATAGTGTGTCTTCCAATTTGTTTACCCATGTTTTTTGGAATATAAGATGCACTCCCCCCACCCAAATTTGGGAGGAAAAGGGGGGTTCATCTTAGAGTCTGAATGTAGCCTACTTGGCTCATTGTGGTAGTGGGGGGGGGTGGCAGTGGAGCAGGGTCACAGGTTATTAAATATTTTACCACATTTTTTGCTTCAAAATATTTTTTTCCTATTTTCCTTCTATAAAACCTAGGTGCATTTTATGGTTCAGTGTGTCCTATAGTCCTAAAAGTACAGTACATTTCCAGAACATACTATAACACTAGTACAATAGGGCTTTGAAACTCTTGAATACATGATAGAAGGGAAAAGTTCGATGAGGAATATTTTTTTTCTGTTCCAGTCCCTTCATTTGTCAAATAATGGTATTAGACTGGGTGACGTCTGAGTTCCTTCCTAGCTGTAGCATCCTAGGTTGGTGTGTACTTGAATATAATCAAAACGCTTAACTGGTTCCTTGGTACTAGGGCACTAGGGAAAGTTTGAGAGAAGCCAGCTCTTCCTAATATGATTCTTGATATCCACTTGAACTTGGATTATCCATTTCCCAAAATATAATGAATCATGAAAAATTCATGAAAGTTTTTAATAAGTTTTCTTAGTTTTACCACACAGCGCTAGTGTTTGGATGACAAGTTAAAGGTATAGCACAGATTCATTTGGATTATCCATTTATGTGGCATAAAACCTCAACCCCACTCCTGAAGCACAGATTCTCCAGAGTTGAAAGTATTATAATATTTCTGATAATGGAAAGTATTCATTTGGAGGAGTAGAAGAAAATGGCTCCTCACAGGTATGGTTTTGTCTTGCCTAGACACATCAATACCGCTTACACATCCAGCAAAATTGATTCTATTTTAATTGGCCAACCTGTCTGCCTAATTTTGGTATGGAAAATAGCTTCTTGTTCTTGTAATAATAGGAAGCCATGTCAACCAAGTTATTTCTTTCCTTTTTTCCCTTACTTTCTAATAGTTACAATGTACATTCTGTATCTCATTATCTATATGATCTTGGGCAAGTACTTTTAGTGTCTTGAATCTGTTTCCTCTTCTGTAAAACTAGTCATAGAGGATTAGAAATAGTGACATGTTAAAATGCCTAGAGAGTTATCAAGCACATAATATACATTCATTATGAGGTGTTGTCACTGTTACTCCCTCCTTTTTTCCTCCTTTCCTTTTATTCCTCCCCTTGTCTCTTGTCTCTGTCTTGAGAAGAGAAATTATCTTTTCTGACTAGAAAATACTTACCTAGAAAGTGAAAATATCAACCCTATAGCCTGGTTATCCAGCTTTCCCCTGAACTCTTTCTGCCTATAATTTTGGATGTCAGGCTTGAAACTGGGGCACTAACTGTGGGTGCTTGATGGCAAGTAACAGTTTGGGAAGCAGTTAATCCAAGGCCCACTGCTGCTTTTCAGTGGCCTCCATCCAGGGAATCTGGGCTAGGAATTGGATCTCATGTGGGTTGTTGCTGCAAAGTTATTTCTGAATCTTTTAGATTTACAAATCATTTGGTACCCAGCTGTCATGCTGTGTGATTCACGGTTAAAGGTGCCTTGCTTCAAATGCTTGTCAGCAGTTTCTTCCCTGTAGTTGCCTGGTGATTCAGTTGTTTTTGGTGTGACATGCATCTCCTCATATTCATTTGGATTCTGCCTCCCCCAACTTCTGTCATGGAACAGATGAGTCAGTGTCTACTGGTGCCAGTTTGTGATCCAATTTCTTCAAGTTTCCTCTGGTAAGTGGGCACCAAAGAAGATGGTGCTCTTGGCTGACAGAGGGGGCTGTCTGTCCTATTGTCAAACTGCCCTGAGAATATGGAAAATTATGGCCACATTTCCCAGAATGAATATTTAGGGAGCATTCAGGATAGACAAGGCCAAGAAAAAGGGTGTTCTTGTTCAGTAGGTGGCAGTGTGGTCTGACTTGAAGAAGCACTGGAAATTCATGCAAGAATTTACAATGCTTTATTCTGATGCCTTTGACAGCTTTGACTTGAGATTTTATTATGAGTATTTTAGTGCCTTTTGTCAAGTGATTTTTTTTAAAAAAATTAAAAATTAAAAACCCACTTCATTTATTTAGAAACTCCTCTTGGTAATGGGTGGCATATGTTTGTGGCAAGTACTGTGATCTGAAGCTTTCAGGAACTCAGTGGCTAATTGCTTTTAGTTGGATATTATGCCAGGTAGGGTGGACTTCTGTTTCCCAGATATGGGCTGTGTGGGAGGTTCTTTCCTAATGGATGTGGTGGTTGTTTCACTGACTTTATCAGTGGGGAGCACTTCTGCGGCCCCTAAATTTGACTAGTTTCTCTGTTGGAGAGGAAGCCTCCCAAGTTCCACTGTGTCACCTCTATCAGGACCCATTCAGTCTTCAGGGAATAGCATACTTTGTCTGACCAAGTTGGGACTGTAATAGCATAATATCCTCTGTTAAGCTGAATAGAGGAACAAACCCTACACTCTGTCTCCATATCTTGCCTCTCACAACAAAGCCCTTTACCATAATGGCTTATTTCTCAATACAAGTAGAAATCTTTGAAAACCATTACTTTTTACTAAGAAGCCTACTTTCCAGCATGAGGCCTGGGCAGGAAGAAGAAAGTATGCCTACCTAGGCCACAGGCATTGTCATCCTTGAGAAGATTGGTGACTGTTTGGCTGCAATTAATAAGCTTGAGCAAGGGATTGGATTTGCTGGTCTCCTTATTTCAGAAGCTTTTCAAAATTATAGACACTACATCTTGAGACTGAGTTCGAGACTTTGGAGTCTCTGTTTATATGGCTTCATTTCTTGTCATCTATGTTGTTGTCCAGATCCTTGTAGAAGGATCTGGAATATGTAGAAGTGTGAATATGAGCTCCAGGAAGCCAGGGTGAGATGGTAGGTATTAGCAAAAATCCCTTTCACCTCAGGCAAAAATAGGAGATTATTCAAGTATACATAGTTGATTCTTGTTATTCATGGTAGTTGTGTTCTATAAAGATGCCACAAACACTGAATTAGGTTTGATTAGGTTCCTGTGAGCCTATTTGTCAATTGATCAGTACATAACCTTGTTTTATATGCATTTATGTTTAATGACACCTTATGTAATGTACATTGTTGATTCATTAACATTGAACTCACAGCCAATGGCCCTATGTAAATAACTCATGCCTGAATGAAGCTTATCTAACATGTATTTTCTCCATAAGGCACATTGCAGTTTCTTGCTCTTCACACTACCCAACACTTCAGCACTATTTTTGGGGGGTCAATTTAAATAGGAAAATCACCAAGAAAAAAAGCAAAAATGTGGCACCAAATAGACTGTGGAAAGGACATTTGTTTATGGTATTTGAACTGAAACAAGAAGGCAGAGGATTTCCTTGTTCCATTTTAACTAAAAATATACGCATTGGGGAGACTCAGATTTTTCTCCACTCTGTACATGTGCATGCCTATGAATTACCATAAAACACAGGAGTATTGATCTAGGGGTTACAAATAAATTTCAGGAAGTAGGTAATTTTGAAAATATGGAATATATGTGTGTTGAGGATCAACTGTATCTGCCTGATGATGGGTCTATAACATTATTTTTTAGCTATTAGAATTCTTAGTCTTATCTGCATTCCTTAATTATGGTAAACCACAGGCTGATATGAATTGGAAAGTGATCAGTTAATCAGATCATAAGGGTTGGGTTCCACAGAACTGACTAGGGTAAGCAGACTTCCTCAAATAGCATTGCATTGATCTGTTGGTTTTTCATATGTATTAGTTAGCAATTTATTGATCAGCAATTTTATGGACTAGTTATGTAGGCTTAAAGATAGAGTTGGAGTAGAAAAATACAAATCACATTCAGAAACTCAAAGAAACTACCACTTTGCATACATACATGTGAGTTTCAGTATTTAAGTTCAAGGTTGTAGTTTCAATTCAAGATGTAAGGCAGTTATGTCACAGGAATGGTGCCATGAAAGGTCCACTTGGTGTTTCCCCTGGAAGATTCAACAATTTGAACAACTATAACTCACTTTCAGGTGTGCACAAACATACTTGAAATATCTGTGCATTGAAACATCTAAAGGTTCACAAGTGGGGTCAAACTGGGGAAGTGAGAAAGGAGAAAAGCTGAGACAAGCCATGGGTACAGCCCTGCAACCTGGAGCTCATGGAAGGGCTCAACATTGAGAGGGGAGGAATCAGACTGTGGCTTGTATTCCCTGTAGCTGAGAGGAGCAGAGATTCAGTGGGCATTGTTGCAGGAGTGAGTAGTGCAAGCTGCAGCTAAGCCCAGTGACCTGGGTAGGGACACAGAACAGAGTTGTGGCCATGGATGTCAGGTGGTCAGCATTTGAGACAGGAAACAAACTCACAAAGCCTGGCTGCCCTGTAATCTCCCAGAGCTTGCCTCCCTTTGCTCTTGGTGTCTGGTTGCAGGCTACATTATCTGCAAACCTGAGAACTGGTATCAGATTTTTTCCCCCTGAGCAAAGGGTGCACTCTGTGACTGGTTCTAAGGTCAGGGTGCAGGGAGGACCCTGTGGTGGCCCAAGGTCATAATTACCAGGAGGGCAAAACAACTCAGAAGCCTGCAGGTTCCCCAAACCTAACCCACCCCCATGAATTGTGGCTACACTGACAGCAGCATCTGGCTGCAGAGGACAGCACTGAGACTTCACAGACATAAAGCACCATTGCCCACCTCATTCCCCTGAGGGATTGGTCCTCTGGTACAGAGCTGACCAGACTATAGCGGAGGCACACACCTACCAGGGAAACTTGCAATTTAGTGCCACCTACTGGAAATAATAGGAAGACCTCTTCATATCAATCTTCTGGAGAAGTACTACCCATACATTGATGCCTAGACAGAGAAGGGATCCAAAAAATACCATAAATAACCAAGGTAGCACAACTCAGAAATAAAATAAAAAATCTTCGTAAAACAAATTTAAACACATAGAAATATGTGATATAAGTGACAGACAATTCAACATTGCAGTTGTGAAAAAACGAGATGCAAGAACATACAGACAGGCAGTTTAATGAGCTAAGAAAACAAATCAATGAACAGAATGAGTACTTTACCAGAGAGACTGAAACTAAAAAGGAACCAAACAGAAATTCTTGAGATGAAAGACTCAATAAAAGAGATTATCCAAGGACTTCTGGCCAAGATGGAGGCATAGGTAGGCACACTGTGCCTCCTCATACAACCAAAATGAGAACAACAATATTTTAGAAACAAAAAACAACCAGTACCAACAGAAAATTGAACTATATGGAAGTCCAACAACAAAGGAGATAAAGTAGACATATTCATTGAGACCAGTAGGAGTGGCAGAGTCAGGCCACCAGGCAGAGGGGTCGAAGCAAAGCAGTGGCTGGCAGACCCTGGGCAAGCAAGGCAGCAGCTAGTGGACCCAGTGAGGCAGCAGATTGTGGAAGGGTGTGGCACACAAGGTGGCTGGAAGACTGGGAGGTCCCACAGTCATGCACAGATAAGCCAGGCAAAAATGGGGAGCAAGACAGACCACACAATCCAGGGTCTCAGCGTGGGGAAATAAATCCTCAAAACCCTGATTGAAAACACCTGTGGGGGTTGAGGTGCTGGGAGAAACTCTCAGACTCACAGGAGAGTACGTTAGAGAGATCCACAGGGTCCTAGAATGTACACAAACCCACCCATGCAGGAATCAGCACCAGAAGGGCCCAATTTGCTTGTGGGAAGTGGAGGAAGTGATTGAAATCCGGCAGAGAGCAGAGCAAACACCACTGTTCCCTCTCAGACCCCTTCCCCACATAGAGTATCACAACCCAGCAACATGGGTTCCTCACCCTAGAGAACACCGAAGGCTCTGCCCCTCACTATGTAACAGGTGCATCAAGACAAAAAAAAATGACCCAAATGAAAGAACAGATCAAGCTTCCAGGAAAAATACAACTAAGTGATGAAGAGATAGCCAGCCTATCAGGCACACAATTCAAAACACTGGTGATCAGGATGCTCATAGAATTGGTTGAATTTGGTCACAAATTAGATGAAAAAATGAAGGCTATGCTAAGCAAAATAAAAGAAAATGTACAGGGAACCAATAGTGATGGGAAGGAAACGGGGATTCAAATCAACGGTGTGGACCAGAAGGAAGAAAGAAACATCCAACCAGAAAAGAATGAAGAAATAAGAATTCAAAAAAACGAGGAGAGGCGTAGGAACCTCCAGGACATCTTTAAATGTTCCAACATCCAAATCATAGGGATACCAGAAAGGGAAGAGGAAGAGCAACAAGTGGAAAAGTTATTTGGACAAATAATGAAGGAGAACTTCCCCATTTTGACAAAGGAAATAGACTTCCAGGAAGTCCAGGAAGCTCAGAGAGTCCCAAAGAAGTTGGACCCAAGGAGGAACATACAAAGGCACATCATAATTATATTACCCAAGATTAAAATGAAGGAGAGAATTCTAGAATCAGCAAGAGATAAGGGGATAGTCACCTACAAAGGAGTTCCCATCAGATTGTCAACTGATTTCTCAAAAGAAACCTTACAGGAAAGAAGGGCCTGGAAAGGAGTATTCCACCTCATGAAAGGCAAGGGCCTACATCCCAGATTGCTCTATCCAGCAAAGCTTTCATTTAGAATGGAAGGGCAGATAAAGCACTTCTCAGATAAGGTCAAGTTAAAGGAGTTCATCATCACCAAGCTGTTATTATATGAAATGTTAAAGGAACTTATCTAAGAAAAGAAGATAAAACATATGAACAGTAAAAAGACAGCGAACTCACAATTATTGACAACCACATCTAAAGCAAAAACAAACTAAGCAAACAAATAGAATAGGAACAGAATCACAGAAATGGGGATCACATGGAGGGATAGCAACAGGGGAGTGGGAGGAGGAGAGAGGGGGAAAAGGTACAGAGAATGGGTAGCATAGACAGTAGGGAGAAAATAGGGGGAGGGCAAGAATAGTATGAGAAATGTAGAAGCTAAAGAACTTATGACACATGGACATGAACTAAAAGGGTGGAATGTGGGTGGGAGGGGGTGCAGGGTGGAGAGGAATGAAGGGGGGACATGCGACAACTGTAATTAGCATAATCAATAAAATATATTTTAAAAAAGAACTAGTGATATTGAAGAGAGAAATCTAGAAATAATGCAGAGGGAAGAAGAGAGAGACTTGAGGTTTTAAAAATGAAAGAACTCTGTGAGAACTATCTCAAAGAACTATCTAACTCCATCTATGATAGGCATACTAGAAGAGAGGAAGAAGGGAACAGAGAGCCCATTCAAACAAACAGTGGATGAGAACTTTCAAACAATGGAAAGAGCTAGATCCTTGAATCTCAGAAGCAAACACACCTAATTAACTCAATACATAAAGGCTTTTCAAAGGCACATTTATTAAAACTGTCAAAAATTAATGACAAAGAATTCTCAAGGCAGCCAGGGAAAAGAAGAAACATATACTGGAAAGCCCATTAGATTATCATTGAACTTCTCAGGGGAAACTCTACAAGCTAGAAGAGTGGAATCAAAGATTCAAAGTACTGAAAAAGAGAAATTATCAGCCAAGGATAGTATATCTAGCAAAGGTATATTTTAGATATGAAGGAAAAATAAAAACTTTTTCAGATATAAGAAAGTGAGCAAATTTATCATCGGAGGACCTCCAATGCAGGAAATATGTAATGGGATTATTCTACCTGAAACAAAGAAGAAAAGGTCACAACACTATGAAAGATCACCAACAAACTTACAGCATAAACAGGAATAATTTGTGACAACATAAACCTTAAAGTGGTGGGGGCAAAGTGCTGAATTTGCAAAGGAGGATGGAAATCAGATGCATTCAAAAGAAAAAGGACTACTGTATATATGAAATTTTCTTTTTTATAAACCCAAAGGTAATCGCACACAAGAAAACTGAAACTGAGACACATAACTTAAAAAAGAGGAAACAGAGGAAAGAAGTATAGACTACCACCAAACAAAAAGAACAGACAGAAACACAAAGGAAAAAAAATATTGGAGGTACAGAGCAACCAGAAAACAAAAGACAAAATGACTAGCAAATAGTTATCCTAAATGTGAATGGACTGAATTCACCAATAAAGAGGCACAGAGTAGCAGGTTAGATAAAAAAACAAAACCCAACCATATGCTGCCTTCAGGAAACACATCTAAGCTGCAAAGACAAAGTTAGAGTCAAATTAAAAGGGTAGAAAATGATTCTCCAAGCAAAGAGCACCCATAGAATAGCAGGTATACCCTTACTTATATCTGACTAAATAAATTTCAAGATCACAAAGGTAACAAGAGACAAAAGTGGACATTTTATCATGATAAAGGGTATGCTACATCAAGAAGACATAACACTTCTTAAAATATATGTACCCAATCAGGGAGCACTGAAATATATAAAGAAACTACTAACAGAACTAAAGGGAGTATTAGACAAAAACACAATTATAGTTGGGGACCTTAATACTCCATTGGCAGCTCTGGACAGATGACTCAAACAGAAAATCAATAAGGAAATATTGGCCTTTTGTGACACAGTAGACAAAATGGACATAACTGACATTTATAGACTCTTTCATTCCAGAACATCAGATTATATATACTTTTCCTGTGAACATAAAATATTCTCAAGGATCAACCATTTGTTAGGTCACAAAACTAGCCTCAACAAAATCAAGACTATTGTAATCATACCAAGCATATTCTCTGACCAGAATGCTAAGATTAGAAATTAGAAATCAACTGAAAAAAGGAAGTAAAGAAACCCCAAAATATGTGGAATGAAACAACATACTACTAAAAAATGACTGTCAAAGAAGAAATAAAAGGTGAGATCAAAAGATATATAGAGACAAATGAGAATGACGATATGACATATCAAAACTTCTGGGATGAAGCAAAATCAGTAATAAGAGAGAAGTTTATATCATCATAGGCCTATCTCAGGAAACAAGAAATTTCAAGTAAACAGGCTAACATTTCATCTTAAACAACTAGGAAAAGAAGAACAAAAGCAACCCAAAGTAAGCAGAAAAAAATAAAATAAAAATTACAGCACAACTGAATGAAATAAAGAACAAAATGACTATACAATAATTAATACAACAAAGAGTTGGTTCTTTGAAAAGACTAATAAAGTCAATGAACCCCTGACTAGACTCACTAAAGAAAAAAGAGAAAAGACTCATACAAACAAAATCAGAAATGAAAGAGAAGTTGCCACAGATATTACAGATATATGAAGGAATATACTATAGTACTATGAAAGACTATATGCCACCAAATTCAGTAATCTGGAAGAAATGGGTAAGTTCCTAGAAATATATAACCTTCCTAGACTAAATCATAAAGAATTGGGAAATCTAAATAGACTGAAAAACTGTGAGGAAATTGAAACACTACTAAAAATTCCGGGACTGGATGGCTTCACTAGTGAATTCTCCCAAAACCTCTAAGATTTGATAGCTATCCTTCTCTAACTTTTCCAAAAAAATTGAAGAAGAGGCTATGCTTCTTGACACATTTTAACACATAACCCTGATACCAAAACTTGATGAGGATAACACACACACAAAAAGAAAACTACAGGCCAATATCTCTGATAAATACATATGCAAAGACCCTAAACAAAATGCTAGCAAATCAAATACAACAGTACATTTAAAAAATCGTACATCACGATCAATTGGGGTTCACTGCAGGGGCACAAGGATGGGTCAACATACACAAATTAATTAATATACTATACAACATTAACAAAAGAAAGGATAGAAATAGTATGATCTTATCAATAGATGCAGAAAAAGCATTTGATAAGATACCACATGCATTTATGATTAAAACACTAAATAAAATGGGTATAGAAGGAATATACCTTAACATAATAAAGGCCATATAGGACAAACCCTCAGCCAATATCATACTTAATGGTGAAAAGCCATTTAGAGAAAAGCTTTTCCTGTAAAATCAGGAATAAGACAAGAGTGCACATTCTCATCACTCTTATTCAACATACTTCTAGAAGTCCTAGCAGGAGCAATCAGGCAAGAGAAAGAAATAAAAGGCATCTAAATTGGGAAGGAAGAAGTAAAAGTGTTACTTTTTGCAGATGACATGATTCCATATTTGGAAAACCCTAAAGACTCCACCAAAATACTATTAGAAACAATAAACAAAGTTTCAGGATACAAAATTAATGTAAAAAAATCCACTGTTTTCCTGTATGCTAACAGTGAAACTTCAGAAAAAGAAATGAAAAAAAATTCATTTTACAATTGCAACCAAAAGAATAAAATACCTAAGAAAAAACTTAACAAAGAATGTGAAGGGCCTATATACTGAAAATTACAAAGCATTATTAAAAGAGATTAAAAAGACAAAATGAAATGGAAAGATAATCTGTGTTCATGGATTAGATGAATCAACAGAGTTAAAATGGCCACATTACTCAAAGCAATATACAGATTTAATGCAATCCCCATCAAAATCTCAATGTCATCTTTAAATAAATAGAACAAAAATTTCCAGGGGTTAATAACCAAAATATATAAAGAACTCATACAAGTTCACAACAAACAAACAAACAAACAAACAAAAAATCTAGTTAAAAATAGACACAGGACCTGAACAGATGCCTCTCCATACAGAAGACATACAAATGGCCAACAGATACATGAAAATATGTTAAACTTCACTAGCTTTAGAAAAATGCAAATTAAAATTACTATGAGATACTGCCTCCCACCTGTTATAATGGCTCAACAAGACAAGTAATAACAAGTGTTGGAGAGATTGTAGAGCAGGGGTGTCAAACTCATTTTCACTGGGGGCCACATCAGCCTCACAGTTGCCTTCAAAGGGACAAGTGTAATTTTAGACCTGTATAAATGTAACTACTCCTTAACAGTTAAGTGAGAGCTCGGTGATGCCGCTGAGTAGAAACAAGGTGTTGGACTGGATAAAAAAAGGTGGAGGGCTGGATTCCCTCCATGGGCACTGTTTGCCACCTGTGTTGTAGAGAAAAGGAACCTTTATTCACTGCTGGAGGGAATGTAAACTGGTACAGTCACTATGAAAAACAGTATGGCAGTTGCTCAAAAAATTAAGAATAAAGACACTTCTGGCCAAGATGGAGATTAGGTAGATACACTGTGCCTCCTCACACAATAAAAAGGAGAACAACAACAAATTTAAAAACAAAAACAAACAAAAAAACAACCAAAACTGCCAGAAAATCGAACTCTATGGAAGTCCAACAACCAAGGAGTTAAAGAAGAAACATTCATGCAGACCCATAGGAGGGATGAAGACAGGTAGCTGGGGTGGAAAAGACTTGTGGCAAGACAGCAGCTGGAGGGGACCGGGGTGAGCAAGGCAGCAGCTGGTGGAACAGGTGGTCCAAAATTGGCATATGAATAAATGAGGAGGAACAACTGGGGAGTCAGATAGACCACTCAACCCATGGTTCCAGTGCCAGAAATAAAGCCTCAAAACTTCTGACTGAAAAAAACCTGTGGGGGTTGAGGCAGTGGGAGAAACTCCCAGCCTCATAGGAGAGTTCATTGTGGAGACCCACAGGGTCCTAGAATGTACACAAACCCACCCATGCAGGAATCAATATCAGAAGGGCCCAATTTGCTTGTGGGTAGCAGAGGAAGTAACTGAAAATTGGCAGAGAGCTGATCAAGTGTCATTGTTCCCTCTCAGACCCCTCTCCCACATACAGCACCACACTGCAGCAAAGTAGGTTGCTCCACCCTGGGGAGTACCTAAGACTCTGCCCCTTACTATGTAACAGGTGCATCAGGACAAAAAAATATGGCCCAAATGAAAGAACAGTTCAAAACTCCAGGAAAAAAAATACAACTAAGTGATGAAGAGATAGCCAACCTATCAGATGTAGACTTCAACACACTGGTAATCAGGATACTCACAAAATTGGTTGAGCATGGTCAAAAAATAGAGGAAAAAGTGAAGGCTATGAAAAGTGAAATAAAGAAAAATATACAGGGAACCAACAGTGAAAGGATGGAAAGTGGGACTCAGATCAATGGTTTGGAGCAGAAGGAAAAAAATGAACACTCAAACAGAACAGAATGAAGAAATAAGAATTCAAACAAATTGAGGAGAGGCTTAGGAACCTCCAGGACAACTTAAATGTTCCAACATCTGAATCCTAGGGGGTGCCAGAAGGATAAAAAGAAGAGCAAGGAATTGAAAACTTACTTGAAAACATAATGGAGAACTCCCCCAATATGGCAAAGGAAATAGACTTCCAGGAAGTCCAGGAAGCCCAGAGAGTCCCAAAGAAGTTGGACCCAATGAGGAACACACCAAGGCACATCATAATTACATTACCCAAGATGAAAGATAAAGACAGAATCTTAAAAACAGCAAGAGAAAAGGAAACAGTTACCTACAAAGGAGTGCCCATAAGACTATCAACTGATTTCTGAAAAGAAACTTTTCAGGCAAGAAGGTGCTGGAAATAAGTATTCCAAGTCATGAAAGTCAAGGACCTACATCCAGCATTATTCTATCTAGCAAAGCTATCATTTAGAATGGAAGGGCAGATAAAGTGCTTTCCAGATAAGGTCAAGTTAGAGGAGTTCATCATCACCAAGCTCTTCTTATATGAAATGTTAAAGGGACTTATATAAAAAATGAAAATAAAAAATACAAACAGGAAAAGGACAACAAAATCACAACTATCAACAACCAAACCTCAAAAAACAAAACCAAAAACAAACTAAGTAAACCATTAGGATAGGAACAGATTCACAGAAATAGAGATCACATGGAGGGTTATCAGTGGGGAGGGCAAGGGGGGAGAATGGGGGAAAAGGTATAGGGAATAAGAAGCATAAATGGCAGGTACAAAATAGACAGGGGGTGGTTAAGAATAGTATAGGAAATGGAGAAGCCAAAGAACTCATATGTATGAGTCATGGACATGAGCTAAGGTGGGGGAATGATGGTGGGAGGTGGAGTACAGGGTGGAGGGGAATAAAGGGGAGAAAAAATGGGACAACTGTAATAGCATAATCAATAAAATATATTTAAAAAAGTAAGAATAGAGTTACAATATGACCCAGCAATTCCTTCTCTGGGTATCTATGTGAAAAACTCAAAAACATGTATTCACAAAGATGTATACACCCCTATGTTCATTGCAGCATTATTCACAGTGGCTAATACATGCAGACATCCAAAGTATCCTTCAACAGAGTATTGGATAGAGAAGATGTGGGACATATACATAATGAAATACTACTTAGCCATAAGTAAAGATGAAATACTGCCTTTTGCAACAACATTGGTGGACCTTTAGAATATTATGCTAAGCATAATAAGTCAGTCAGAAAAAGCTAAGAGCCATATGATTTCACTCCTATATAGGATATAAACTGAAACTCATAGACACAGACTATGGTCATAGTATGGTGGTTATCAGAGGGAAGGGAGTGGGAGTAATAAAGGGTAAGAGGGGCCAAATATATGGTGACACAAGATAATTTGCCTTTGGGTGGTGGGCACACAATGCAGTATACAGATCATGTATTATAGAAATGTACATGTGAAACCTATATGATCTTATTAACCAATGTCACACCAATAAATTCAATAATAACAGAAGGTAAGAATGATGGCCTGAACCTAAATGGTTAACCTGATGTCTTTTAGTAAGTCAGCAAGCCTTTCTGGTTTTTTTTTTTTTCGTCCTTTGTCTGTACAAGGAAAACAATAATACAATACTGTTTTATCTGTTGATTTTCAATAAAAGAAAATGTTTCATCTTGCAAGAGTTCAAAATATCTCCAGTATCCTGCTGGACTACCTTTTAATTTCTGCCCCTAGTACCAAATAGAGTATTAGAATAATATCTCATCTATGTGATTACCCTTTATATATATTAAAGTCATTCATTCATCTTTTCATCCATTAATTCATTCATCCATTTATTCAACAGATATTTATTGAGAAGCTACTATATTGCTAGGCATTGTGGTAGAAATTTGGGATATATTAGTGATTGAAAGACACATAATCCTTGACTTTATAGATCTCGTGTCTACCTGAGTCTTTCTTTTTCTTTTTTTTAATCCTTACCTGAGGACATTTTTTTTTCATTGCTTCTGTAGAGAGACTGGGGGAGAGAGGAAGAAAGAAAATGAGAGAAACATCAATGTATGAAAGAAGCATTGATTGGCTGCCTCCTGTAGGCACCTAGAGTGGGGATTGGACCTGTAACCTAGGTATGTTCCCTGACCAGGAATTGAAATTGCCATTCTTCAGTTATGGGATGATGCTCCTACCAAGTGACCCACATGAACCAGGATCTGAGTCTTTTTTTCTTCATGCTGAATATATTTAGTTCTTCACACTTTTCCACAGATGGCATGGTTTGTAGTCCCCTCACAACCTTGGTCATTTTCTTCTGGACATGTCATCAGTTTCCCTCTAAGGAGTGTGGGTCTCAAATCAGAAGTGATCTGACAAGTGGTTGACATAACTGGGTTCAAATAATAGCTTTGTGTCTTACTAATTGTGTTACATTGAGCAAGGTATTTAATCTCTGGGACTCAAATTCCTCTTCTGTAAAGTGGGAAGAATAATAGATTTGCTGGTCTGTTGTGAGGGTTAAAAAAGATAATATACATAAAAACAAGAGGGGATCCCTGGCTGGTGTGGCTCAGTTGGTTGGAGCCTCATCCTGTAAACCACCGTGGATTCAATTCTTGGGCAGGGCACAAGCCTGGGTTGCAGGTTCAGTCCCCTGTTAGGGTGCGTATGAGAGGCAACTGATTAATGTTTCTCTCTTGCATTGATGTTTTTCTCCCTCTCTGTCTCCCTCCCTTCTCTGTCTAAAATCAACGATCATGTCCTTAGGTGAGGATAAAAATAAAAAAGAAGGATATTTGAGTTCCGACTTATATATATTAAACAAATCAATATGAAAATATTGTATTAAATATTTAAAAAAGATAATATGAATAAAAAGCACTTAGCACAGTACCTGACATGTAAGTACCTAATAAAGGATAAAACATTATTTTCTTCATATTTGTTAAACAGCCTAACATGATACTATCATTTTTGGCAGATACATTCTTCTATTATTGTCTCCTGAGTTTTCAATTATTCTAAACCCCCAAGTCATTTTCTGTCTTCCTGGGAAATTACTTTTCTCTTCCAGAGCTGCAATCAGATGTCAAGCCTCTATCAACCTCTTTGAGACACATTTTGACCAACTCCATCTATTTCACTGGCTTCTATGTCAACTTCCTGAGAGATGGATGTAATTTCAGCGCCAGGATCGATGTCCTTGACTTGACTTTTCTTTATCTCTGGGTTTGCTATGAATATGGAAATGTGGCTTGTGGCCTTCCTCAGGTTTAGATTTTTTCTATAGGTGAGTACAGCATATATTACATTTCAAGCAATTGGGGGGAAATGTTGCCCATTCTATTTGTGCCTTGCTTCATTACATTTAGTCTTTGATAAATATGCCTTTACAAGATGATTGTTGAACCAAATTAATTCCATTGCTTAATGTGATACATTTAATGACAGCTTGGCTGTCTTTGCCTACTCCATCATTTTGTTTTAGGACTTTGCCTGGATTGTAATTTCTGGTTTTATTTTTTAGATGCACACACAAGTACACATATAATTTTTGGCTTCTACTTACTGCTGTCCAGAAATTTTTGGCAACAATTCAGAGGGCGATGAATCATGAGTGGGAATGGGGGTAGAGAAGAAGAGGGGAGATTTGAGCTCTGATTTATATACATTACACAAATAAATATAATCTTATGGACAAGGCTTTTGTCAGTGTTTCTGGGCCAAACTTAAATCAGGAGAATAGGAGCTAGGGAACTGGAAAGTTAGAAGCTGTTTGAAGGCCCTGGTGAGAGAAAGCAATACAGAAGAAGGGAAAAGTGGAGACTAGAAAGGAGACCCAAAATCAAAACTCATTTAATCACTTAGGGAGTGTCTAATTTTAGAATTGAACAAAGGATGCATCTGCCCTGGGCTCCATGCTCTAAAAGTGCCCTACTTTGGCTACTTCTCTCCACAGAGAGAAGACTTAGTGCTGCCAGTGTGTGCACTCTTAGGCCTGGGTGAAATTCTGTATGGAATAGAGTACAGTCTAGGGTTGCTCCAGATATAATGTATGATACTCTGTATTTTTATGTACTGAATCTGGCAAAGCATGTGTGCTAAGCCCTTCACTCTGTAGGATAGAGCCTAGAGTTGGAAGGGAAGAGGGCACACTAGGGACATAGGGTTGCCTGTCTCTATACTGACATATTCTGGGGCAGAACTCTGAGGAATCTAAGGATGCAAAACTGAACCTGGCCTTCAAAATTGTTATAAAGTTTGTTTTTCAAGGAAGGAAAAGCAAATATTTTATTTAACTATTTTAAAATTTTGTTTTTTAAATATATTTTATTGATTATGCTATTGCAGTTGTCACATTTCCCTCATTTATTCCCCTCCTCCCTGCACACTTCCCCCCCCACCCCGCACGCCACCCTTTAGTTCATGTCCATGGGTCATATATATGTTCTTTGGATTCTACATTTCCTATATTATTATTAACCTCCCCCTGTCTATCTTTACCTACTATTTATGCCACTTATTTTCTGTACCTTTTTTCTCTCTCTCCCTACCCACTCCACTGCTGATAACCCTCCATGTGATCTCCATTTCTGTGATTCTGTTCCTGTTCTAGTTGTTTGCTTTATTTGTTTTTGTTTTTGTTTTAGGTTTGGTTGTTAATAACTGTGAGTTTGTTGTCATTTTACTGTTGATATTTTTTATTTTCTTTTCCTTAGATAACTCCCTTTAACATCTCATATAAGAAGGGCTTGGTGATGATGAACTCCTTTAACTTGACCTTATCTGAGAAGCACTTTATCTGCCCTTCCATTCTAAATGATAGATTTGCTGGATAGAGTAATCTTGGGTGTAGGTCCTTGCCTTTCATGACTTGGAATACTTCTTTCCAGCCCCTTCTTGCCTGCAAGATCTCTTTTGAGAAATCAGCTGATAGTCTTATGGGAACTCCTTTGTAGGTAATTCTGCCCTTTTCTCTTGCTGCTTTTAAGATTATCTCCTTATCTTTAATCTTGGGTAATATAATCATGATGTGCCTTGGTGTGTGCTTCCTTGGGTCTAAATTCTTTGGGACTCTCTGAGCTTCCTGAAAATTTTGTAAACATCTGGTGTATGCATCTTCATTTGTGCTCTCCTCCCAGGCTCCACAAATACTAATGGAGAGACTTTAATAATGGCAAAAGGTTACCAACTGTGGTTCTGTTCCATGTGCTTTAGATCCAAAATTTTATTTAATGCTCATGACAACTGTCTATAAGTGCCCCCATTTAACAGATAAGGAAACTGATGTTCAACAAATTGAGATAACTTACCCAAGGTCAAAGAAAGAGTTAGTGGCAGAAATGAGATTGAAATTCAAAACTTAGTCAATTTGAGTGTATGTGATAGGCTTTGGGTTCACACTACTTGAGTCAGAATCCTGCCTCTGCTTCTTGCAGGCTCTTTGATTTGTATAAGTTATTAACCTCTCAGTTTTAGTGCCTGAGTTTCTTAAACTGAAATATGTAGGACTGTATGTGATAATAACAATACCTACCTCATATGATTTCTGGAAGGGTTCATAAAGGTCTTATGTGTAAATTGCTTAGCAAAGTGTCTGGAAAATTCAAGGACTACCAAATGTTATCAATTATTAATAGTAGAACTAGTAATAGTGGTAGCAACAGTAGCATTAAATTGAGATATAGGTATGGTATGGGTATAATATTATATTAATTATCTATTGTTGCATAACAAATCATCTCTAAACTTAGTGGCTTAAAGCAATACACATTAATATTCTCACTTTTACTATGGATAGAGAATCTGGGCATAGTTTAACTGGATCTTGCAGCCCAGAGTCTCTAACAGGCTGTAGTCAGGCTCTACTGGGGGCAAAGATCTGCTTCCAAGATCACTCAAGTGGCTGTTAACAGGTCTGAGCTCCTTGCTGACTATTGGCTGGAGGTGTCTGTCCATTCCCTGACTTATGGGCCTCACCACAGGACAATCACAACATGGCTAGCAAAGTTACAATTCTCAGTCTTCTGTAGCCTAATTATGGAAGTGACATCCCTTCACTTTTGCTACATTCTGTTCATCAGAAGATAGGTTTTTAGGGGAGGAGATAATAAAAGGGTAGAAATACTGGGAAGCAGGGATTATGGGGGCATCTTTGAAAGTTGCCTGCCATAAGTAGGTGGCATTGTGTTGAGATGTATGAAAAGGTTCCATGGGATAAACATCATACATCTTGAAGAGGCAATTTCACTATACACCAAATGTAATCTCAAGTCAAAATGGAGCCATATAACAATAGAAGGCAAAATTAACACAGATTGGAAAAAATAAAAGCATGAAATTCTAAAGATGTCTTATGTTTGTGGCTGCTTCTTTGAGTGTACTGCCTCTCAAAATTCTGTTGACTTTACTGCAAATCAAAGTGATTTGCAAATCAAAGACAGAAAGATTCATTTTGAAAAGACTTGTTAAGGTGTATGCATTTTCTCTGTGTTCCCCAGCATTCTGCTCCTTCTGGAATAAGCCAAACTGGTCATCTCTCTTGTCTTACCTCTCTATATCTTCATTCAAGTTATTGATTACTGTGTTGCACAGGATTAGGCAAAGGGCAAGAGTCCTGGGTATTACTGTAGACCTTCTACCACTGACATTAAGCCATTAGTCAACATCAATCAGTTAAGATTGTACCTCACTGTATTGTTATTTAGACATTCTATATTTCTTCATGTTTCCCAAAAGGATATCATGAAATTCTTTTCTCAAAATGCCTTGGTATTGACCTATATGTCTCTTGTTAATACAGTACCACATTGTTTTAATTACTGTAACTTTTGTAATAAGTTTTGAAATTAAAAAGTCTAAGTCACTTTTAATTGGGTTCTCATTTTATTACTGAGTTGTAATAACTCTTTATATCTTGGATATAATTTCCTTCTAATATATATAATACTTTCAAAAATAAAGTAAAATGCTTTGATACAATCAGGAATCACTCTGGCAACAGATTTTCTCTGATCTACTACTTCAAAATACTTTGCATATAACTATCAATTATAAGGATTGTTATTTTATAGACTAGTTCTATTTGTGGGTAGAAATTATATGGAAATAAGAATTTTAATAATTGGCTTAGGGTTTAGCAATTTTATTGCTTCCAACTTTCATGAGTAATATCAAGATGAACCTTACATGCCATGTCTGTACTAGAAATCAGTCATAGTATTGGATGGTGTCATTGACTTCAAGTCACCTGAGAGAGATTGTAATCTGCCTTACCCCACACACATTGATCACTAAATCCAGAAATCCCTTCAATAGAGATGACAAAGCCTGTCATTCTACAAGGAGAGCTAGGCCTTGAAATTCCCCTACCACCGGGAAAATACCCTAATGGAGGTATTAATGACATTGCAGATTCTTTTATAAAAGCAGGTTTTGATAAAAGGAAGTGAGAGAGAATAAAGACATTGGTTCCCTCTTCAGAGACAAAATTGATTTTAGAGGGTAGGTAAGTAGGAAGAACAAAAGTACAGAAAATGGACACCAAGACCATAGAACATTTCTCTATTTGTCAGTCAGGCTTTGGATCAACTCTGTCCTCTATGAATGTGTACAGAGCCTGAAATTTCTACTTATTAGATCTACTTTTTGAAGGTGATTTTAAAATAAGTGAATTTTCAGTGGTTAGGGATGTCTGTTTATCTGATTCTGACGTACAATCACCTAGCAGCAAGTAGGTGTTGAAGCTAGAGGGCTCCTTGGGAAGTCAGGACATGGACAGCAGAAGGACAGTATACTTGGGGAGTGTCTGTTGCTGGGTGGGAGCCTAAAGGGGCTACAGGGATCCACAAAAAGGAGAAACTGGGTTGCTGAAGGCCTGCATTATCTAATTAGCAATTTCAGGCTTTTGTCCAGAGCACGACTGTCTGTATGGCTAGAACCTATACCCCCTTTGCCCATTTTGACATAGGTTTTGTTCTGGAAGTATCCCCACACTCCCGTACCCAGGGGTGGCTCTGCTTCTCCAGTTTTTCTCTAGTTTGCATTTCTGCTTTTACAGGCTTCTGTACAATGCTTTATTGGCAATGTGAGTTTTTTTCATACTTCTCTCTAAAGGCTGGATGTTGAGAAATTTGGCTGCACTTCTTGTGGTACATGTAGCATTAAATAATCTGCCTGTGTGTCTACATGTTTTCTTTTCCATTTGAAGTTTGAAATTGAAGTTGGTCAGTTGGCAGTATGGCAGAGAGTTCTGTTCATGAACAACACTTGAAGGAATATGATATGACCCCCATCACTTTAGCCTTCCTCTTCCTTGCTTTTGTATTTGGCTTTCTCCACTTCCCTGCCTGTTGGGACTGAGTCATGGATTCTAGCTAAAGGTGCTACAAATGAGTCTGAGAGAGGTGAAATGAAATTAGTGCTGAACCTGGTTTGGAGCCCAGGTTTCTTGACCCCAGTTTATGGCTCTTTCTGTGGCACCATTCTGCTGGCAACATTCATTGAAATTTTCTGATGGTGCTATTGTTGTCTTGTGTATCTTTTGGCTATTGGTGCTTCCAACCCCAGCACTTAGCAGGAAATCAAGAGAAATGGCAGCAGAGATGAAGGCAGGAATGATTTATTGACTGGATAGCCATAATCCCTTGACACCTTTTTCTATTGTGGGGTATGCTTGATGCAAAGGAAGTTAAGCTCAATTTCAGTTCTCTATCATTTTCTCCCATTTCATTTGACTTCACCATAACTGCCTTCATTTTATGCTATATGTAATTACCTCAGGCTCTCCCTGGGCTGACCAAGGTCCCCCAATTGTTATTCTCCTACCCCAGAAGAACTCCAAGTTCCAGTCTCTGTCCTCCCTCCATTATAAGTAGAATGGTTCATGAGAGTCAACTTATCTAGTAAGTCCACCTTTGTTAAAAAGCTAGTAGGAGCTCATGGGTAAATATGAGGTGGGGAAGCCAACAAACCTGGAATTTGTTTATAAAGATTTGTGTATTTATTCTTTCATGTTTAAACCTCAGTCATCCTCCAAGTACTCTCCATTTGATGCGATATACCTATCAAGATGTTTTTCCCATTGCTCAAAAGTTTTTGACATTGTTGATTTTGATGCCTTTTGGTGCTTCTGCTGTGTTTGTTTGTTTGTTTGTTTGTTTGTTTCACTTCTACTATGTCAGCAAAACAGTTCTCTTTGAGGATTTTTTTTCATCCAGGGAAACAAACAAACAAACAAAAAATATTCCTGAGGGGTGAGATTGGGTGAATATAGAGGGTGGGGCATGAGGGTGATGCCATTTTTGGTAAAAAAAAAAATGCTGAACACTCAGCACAGTTTGGGCAGGTGTGCTTGTGAATCACCCATCATGAAATGGGCTAAAATATTGAAAGAGTGTTCCAAAAAAATTCACTGAAGCTGGATGCAACCTCTCACAACACCACCAGCTGGTACACTGATACAGATAGGTTCCTAGAACACTCACCTAGCAGGGGAAGCCTGTACTATAAGGGGCCTGCCCTCCAGAAGATAATTCTGGGTTGTTGTTTTTTTGGATCCTCCCTCATATATTCATAGGATGTGATTCTAACAATGGTCAATAGTGAAAGCATCCACACTATTCAGAGTGCTTGATAAAAATATGTGCATTACTAGGACCTACCACAGATTTTCTAAATTAGAAACTCAAGAAGTTTGGACCCTAGAATCTGCATTTTAATGAAATTCTTAGGTGATTCCAAAATATGCTAACAGTCAAGAATTACTACCTTATGTTGTGTTTAGAGTTAAATCATTTGCTGCAGATGTGGAAACATGTTAGTTAGTGATGATCATTATTGGATGGGTGATGATATTTTGCCTTTTAAAATCACATTTAATGTGTCATTGTTACCTACTTCTCACCCCATCCATATCCCAAATACATATAGTGAACTGTTTGAGTCTGGATTTGTCTTCCCAAGAATCTTGGACTTCTTCTCTTATATGCTGAAGGTATATGCATAACCTTTGACCTCTCTATTGCCTTTTTCTGCAAAAACATTCTAATTTTCATGTCTAGCTACACTTGATACCATACACTATGTTTGATAACTATCTATTGAACATGCAAATGTGTTTTCCATTTGGCAAAAGGCACTCTCTTTCACCATAACAAGTGAACCCAACTTATCTTTTATGACTTGAAAGCAGCTACAACATGGAAGAGGAAAGTTGGTAGGTAAATAGGGAAGTCTTCAAAACATGACTGTATTTTATTTCCCATCTTTCAGTCTTGTTCTCCTCTCTGGGGAGATTCATGCTTTATGGGTGCCCTGGAAAGTGAGATAAGAAAAAGAAGAAAATAAGAATAGATTATAAAGCTAGTTCTCCCTTGGGCTTCAGTGTAATCTTTTCACATGGGCAGATGTTTTAAAACTGAGGTATCTGGATTCACTGAAGAGATACATAATAAATAAAAATATGATTCAAATGCCACCTTGATGCCAGGGGGCTATTTCCTGCCTGTTCTTAGAGTTGGTGCCAAAGCTTACCTATTGACTTTCATGTTCATGCAGTGGATGGATAGACTGTCTGATTGCGGAGAAACCAGGCTCACATAAGTGAGGAATCTGTACTCTGAATATAAACTGTAGAGCTGCTCTGCAGCCATGTTGTTGCTTGTGCAAGGGTCCGTTCCATGTCATTTATAGGACATGTTTTTCACCCTTCTAGTCATTATATTTCAAATAAGATAATTGATTTTGAATTTGTGAGAAATATTTCTCTAAACCCCTTGTTCCAAAAAAATCTGTGCTTGAAAGATTTACTGGGATCCTAGATTTGCTCACACCATATTGCTGATTTTAAACAAGGGAATAAAACTGGTGATTGTTCTGGCTGATGTAGAAAAGGAGGTGGTAATATGTGCTTATCAGACCTCAGCTGGAGAGATGGACACATTTTTTGATAAGGGGCCTGAAACCATCTTTTATTGTGAATTTTAACCAGCAAGAGACCAGGGAGTGGTGTGGTGGGCAACCCCCTAGGCATAGTACTGCAAGTTGACTTTCTTTTTGGCTTGCACCTCCAGGATGCTGTTCATTTAGTCTTTGTGGGTCAGTTCCATGGCATCATTGTATAGTGTGATCATGCCCATCTCCACACACGTGGCCTTGCACTGGGCCCTGTTGAAAGTCATCTATATAGTGGGCCAACTCCTGAGTTCACATCAGGGCTACTATTCATCATTTGGGACTGCATCAGCCTGATTTTGGCCCAGGCCTCCTTGTTGGGCATTGGAAACTCATTTTTTTTCTGTCCAGCCAGCCTGAACACAGCAGGGCAGGGTCCAGGATGTCCAGTCTGTTGCTGGCTGTGATTAACTTTACTTAGGTGTTGGGCAAGAACTCATCCAACTTATTCAGAACCTTCATCATCGTCCTCTGCACCTCTTGGTGCCCAGCCTTCTCACTGTCAAAGCACTTGGTGCTGATGGCATCCAGCTCATTAATGAAGATGATGGATGGAGCTTTCTCCTTGACTAGGTCAAAGGCATTGCAGACCAGTTTGGAATCATCCCTGATGAAGATCTGCACCAGTTTGGGACCAGCCAGTTTCAGGAAAGTTGCTTTGGTCTGTGCAGCACATGCCTGGGCCAGCAGGGTCTACACTGTACCCAGGGGCCTAAACATCAGCACCCCCTTTGGAAGTTGGATCCCCAAGTTCTCAGACTTCTCCTTGTGGTTCATTGGCAGAATAATGGCCTGCACCAGCTCCTGAATCTGTTTGTCCAAGCCCCCAATGTCACTGTATTGTTCTGTGAAGCTCTCGTCCACCTCAACTCAACTCACCACTACAACTCACAGGTGTAGTCCATGGATAGAGTCTCCAGCATTAGCTAAGAGTCTTTGTTCACACCCACCAACTCTCTGGGCTTCAGTTTTTCAGCATCCACTAACCCAATCACAGGCACAAAATATGTCTGTCATGTAGAGGTTTTGATCACTGCATGCTTTCTCTAGGAGTCCAGGTCAATATCATCACCACCCTCCTCTTGGTCATTGGGATCAACATCCAAAAGCTCAAAGACATTGGAGACAAGATATAGCATGGTCTTGTTCACTTTGATTTTCTCATTGTTCTCTTTGATCTTGTCCTTCATGGTTTGGAGCTTGTGGGTAACTCAACAATTCACTCTTCATAATGTTTATTTCACTGTCCAGCAGTCATATGCACTGGATAATCTCTTCTGTGGACATCTTGAGCACCTCCTCCCTGATTCCATGTTGCTTAGCCTCATCCCACAAGGTCACCATCTTCTTTTGCTGAGTGCAACACTGACCCATTTTCAAACAGATCAGTCCTTTAGCAAATTTAGTAACCTACTTATACATAAAACATCTTCATTTAAGGCTTAAAAATGTCACCAATCACCTACTTATACATAGAAAATCTTCATTTAAGGCTTAAAAATGTCACATTAAAAATCAAGTTAAAATATTTTATTCACTTAACTCATTGATTTAAAAAAATGTAAATTCTCAATTATTTTTCAAACATCTGAAAGCATCATCTTTCATAACTTTATCAGTTTTTTAGTGGCCAGTGGTGACAGGTAAGGTAAATGGATCATAGAGGATTAAAAAAATTCTGAATCATGCAACCCAGAGAAATATAAAGATATTAATAATCAAATTTTTCCCTGTAGCACTAGTTATAGATAAGGAACGATGCCTGTCCTCTCCTTGTAATGCAGAGGCTTCTCTCTGCTTGTTACAAGTAGATATCCTCATCTGAGCTTTTGGGAAGAGTAATATTCTGTTTTTAATGAGACTCTAATGAGGTGGTAGGTTATTTATGTAATTTTATGCTCATCCCACTTCTGTACTAAGGTGCCAACCATTTTCTTCATAATCACAATCACCATCTGAGTGAATCTGATTTGTTCACATCTGTGAAGGAGCATCCTTCCCTGCTTTCATGAGGTCCTGCCCTCTGCGTTATGGCTGATGATATTTGGATGAACATCAGATTTTTAAGGAACTATGGAGTTGGGATTACAAGGTTTGAGTCAGTTAGACTGTTGAGTTATGAACATGCAGAAATTGGTAAACAGGAAAATAATAAGACAAATATAGAGAGCAATGGAGATGAGACCACATATCTGAGAGACAGAGAAAGAGAAAGAGAGGGAGAAGCTGCCTTTTGACTTTCTAGTACCTATGAGTTCCAATACTTCTTACAATGGGATTTTATAAGAATGTCCTGTATTTATAACATCTGTAAAATAAATTTTCTTTTCTTTCTTTCTAAAATAAATCTGCTTTCAGCCAGTTTCTGATCCTTACAACTTACAATCTATGAGTAGGAAGAATTTGAATTTACTATGTGTAGCATGTTTATAGTGGATTTTCAAAGGGCTTTCATAGCTATTATGTACTTTGTTCCCTATAACAATCTCATGTCAGAAATAAGGGTGGGTGGTGGTGATAATTACTTTGAAAGCTAAAGAAACCAAGCTCTCACTTGGAAAAGGGGCTTGTCTTAAGCTGCACAGCTAGGTAGAGGTAGAGTCGCCTAAAATGCAGGTCTTCCAGCTCCTATGCTAGTATTTGGCTTTTACTAGGCACCCAACAACTATTTGTAGGTTGATAGGTCTATCCAAAGGGGATTGGGTAATTCCAGTCAGAAACAATGAAAAAGGAGCTGATCTGAGACATGAACACTCTGAGGGAACCCAACAAAAGAAAGCCCTAGCAAGGGTGTCCAACCTGTGGTCTGTGGGCTGTATGCAGCTCAGGATGGCTATGAATGTGGCCCAATATGACATTGTAAATTTACTTAAAACATTATGAGATTATTTGTGATTAGGTGTTATGGTGTATTTAATGTGTGGCCCAAGAT
The DNA here is from genome assembly GCF_019186645.2 of Phyllostomus hastatus. Classification (NCBI taxonomy): domain Eukaryota; kingdom Metazoa; phylum Chordata; class Mammalia; order Chiroptera; family Phyllostomidae; genus Phyllostomus; species Phyllostomus hastatus. Next base: position 12,441,805 of record NW_025333984.1, on the reverse strand, counting down.
AACTGTTCTTCCAGTGTGGTGCAGAGATGCCAAAAGGTTGGACACCCCTGCCTAGAGTCTGCAGCAAATCTCATTTGAACCTCTTCACTTAAGGAATGGCAGTGTATTGTTCCCTTTATTGTCCCCTTGTTCCTCTACAATAGAGTGCAAATCAGATTTTGTGTTTGAGAATGCTTACCCTATCTCACCTCTCTGCAGCTACTGCCAGTGGACGTGTCAATTATGTGGCTCAGTTTGCTGATTTCTACCTCAACTTTTAAAAAATAAAATCACCTCTGGGATAAAACCTTGAATGACAACTCATCTGGAAACAAAATTCCCAGGCAAATTAGAAGGCTCTGAAGATCATCTTTAAGAACCTGTCAGGATTTAGTTTCTAATGGAATATTTAGAGCTGCAAACTGGTGATTTTTGACTTATAACTGTTAAGCAGTTGCTATCTCTTCAAGCAATCTCTGATAGGACCTGGTGTTAAAGTCTTACATATGTTTCAGTGCCATTGTCCTATTTTATTTTCTAAGTAATGACTGATTTAATTTGTCTTTTGAAAACAAATAATGACATGTGCATGTGGGAGAGTTGTGGAGGATGGTTTTCAGTGCTATTTTATGATACATTAAATAGGTGTTAAACAGACCAGAAAATACATCCTGTTTTAAGAGCACACTGTTTCATGCAGTATTTCACGTGGTCTCTGAAAGTTTATGTTGCCCAATTAAATAAAAGAAAGCCAATCAGAGCATGGAACATAAGGTTGTTATTCTGTATCTTTTATTTATAAACAAAGTGCAACTGAAAAGTGATGCTAAGGAAAGAACCATTTTAGAAACATGGTCCAGTGAAAAAAAATCTGGATTATAAAGCAGTGGTTGACAAATAGAGTTATTAAAAGATTCTGAGGAACCCTGAAGTAAAAAAGCCTGTTTTAACTTTTTTTCAATCAGTGTTTCTAAACTTGTTTCACCATGGGTCCGCTTTCTTCTTATAACACCTATGAATACACCATTTCCATTTGGGGAGTACTGTGTTAGGCTATGGCTTGCATGAGGAGGTAGGGTGGACAGATTAGAGTAGGAATAAAGATTGAGAACATATTATGGGCAGTCTTGAATAGTATGCTCAGAAGATTCCACTTCATTATATAAGCAATTGAGTAATTATTCAGTTTTTTTCTTTAATAGCTTCCTTACCTGTCTCTATGCTTCCATTCATACTCCTTTTCAGCCCATCCTGAATAGCACTGCTAGACTAATTTTCATAAAACTGTTTCCATAATTTTTCTACTGACTTAAGGACTCACATGTTGCTTTTTAGAAACCTATATCCTGGTATCTTTTTATCTTCAAACAGATGTTTCTATTAACTGTCTTGCATTACTCTTCACTCTTACTCATGTATGTGCTGTTCCATCAAATAGGTTTTATTCATTTCTTGAAAAAGTCTCTTATAAAGTGTTTTTCAATCTTGGATGTACATTAGACTGACCTAAGGAGCTTCTAATATCCCTGTGCATAGGCCATACCATGACTAATTACATCAGAATCTCTAGGGGTAGGGCTCAGGCATCACGCATGTTTAAAACTTCCTAGGTGATTCCAATGTGCAGCCATATTTTGAGAACCAGTGCCCTGAAATCTGGCCTGATGTGAGTTCATAGCATACTACAGATTTCCTGCAGTCACACTGATACCATATTGATCAATTTCTATGGAGATGATACTTACTTATCAAGAGGAGTCTCTAACTTGCCTGTGAAAAATCAAAGTTGTCAGTTTTGTTTGCAAAGAGGAAATGACTTTATAATGGATATTCTCATTTTTAAATCAAATCAGAAGTACAAAAGGAACTCCCAAGACCAAAGGACTATTGAAGTTTTTCCCTGATAAACTGATTGCAAATATCTTTTTCAGTCAATTTGATTGATTACAGCATACACACATTGAAGTACACCTCAAGCAGCCAGTTTGTCTGAAGCCTTGCTGTTAAATCTCTTGTGAAATAATTTAAGATTTAACCCTCAGAGAATTCTGAACTTCTCTTTTAAAGCAGCAAGATCTAGTAAATATGCCATCATCACATACTATTGGAGAAATCAGATAAGCATTCACTTATGGCATTTAACAATAATAACAGCGGTAATATGTTTACAAAGCTTGCCCTTTCCCATTCTCTAAGCTTGCTTTTTATTTGGAAAATAGGATGCCAGTAGGACTGCACAACACAGGCTATTTGGGTATATGGTACTGACAACTTATGGGGAGGAAGGGTTAAGTCCCAGTGTATTTGCACAAGTACATAAAGAGGGTTTAATCTAAGCTTTCTTTGAACAGGATTTTTATTATTGTACCCTGGCAAGGTACGCTATTTGACTGCTCCCTTATCCATCTTTGTCCATGTGCAGAACAGGAATAGTACCCTTTTACCTTATAAGCATGGGAAGAGACTTTAGGTAAATTGGTTCTAGATTAATTCTACTTTTCTTCCCAAGAGTGTCTTAATTCTGATCTTTCATGGGACCCATCTTACCTTGTTTCTTACCCTGAATAATAATTCCTCCATCTGACAGATGATCATACTAAAAGCTGTAAAACCTGGGCATCATTTTGACTACCTATAACTCACTTCCTAACCCCACCAATAAACCCACAATTCCTACATTTCCTATATGTCAATGTTCTGAAACTTTAGAAAGCACCAGAATCACCTGCAGGTTTAATTAAAACACAAAATGCTGGTACCTAGTTCCAGATTTTCTAATTCAGTAGGTCTGGAGCTGGGCCTAAGAATTTGAATTTTTGACAAGCTCTCAGGTGATGCTGATAATCTGGGGACCACACGTTGATTTTAACCAGAATCTTCGGTCTAGTGCAGTGGCTGTTCTCAGTCTTAGCTGTACATTGGAATCATCTGAAAAGGTTTCAGTCTTATTACCTAAATGTTCTGATTTATTTGACATGGGGTAGGACCCAGGTATGGTTGTAATTAAAAAAAAAATCTAGTGTGTAGTCAGGATTGTAAGTCATTGTTATTAATTTTGTCTCCCAAATACTTTTTGATTCATTTTTCCTCTTTTATGCCCATCATCTTTAAAAATTTTTACTTGCCTACAGAATATAGGCCATACTCCTTAGCATGGCTTATGAGGTCCTTTACAATCTTGTTATATTCATTCATTCTTTCCAAAAAAGTTGTTGGTGATGATGTTTGTACAACAATGTGAATGTACATAACACTATTGAAGTGTCCAGTTGAACATGATTTAAATGATAAATGCAATGTTTTTCATATTTACCACAATAAAAAAATTATTGAGCACTTTTTAAGTGTTAGACATCCTCCCAAATAATGAAACTTCTTGCTTTTTTTTCTGTGCACACCAGGGAAATTCATATTCAGCCCCAATGGTTTGGAATGTCCTTCTCTTCCCTGACTGGCAAAATCCCTTTTGGCATTGAAGATCCAATAAGTGTCTTTTCCTACATAAGGCTTCTGAAATTGCCAGCTACAATGGAACTTATTACATTAAGATAATAATTAAGCACATTCTAAGCTTCTGGATAAAACAGAGGAATAGGTAGACACAGTTCACTTCCTTGCACAACCAAAAGAAGAATAATAACCAATTTAAAAACACAAACAACCAGAACTACCAGAAAATTGAACTGTATGGAAGTCTGACAACCAAGGAGTTAAAGAAGAAACATGCATCCAGACTTGTAGGAGGAGCATAGATGGGAAGTGAGGGTGGCAAGAAGGTGGCTGGCAGAACAGATGGTCTCACATTCACATACAGATAAACTGGGAGGAATGGATGAGGAGCAAGACAGACTGCACAACCCAAGGTTCCAGTGCCAGAAATAAAGCCTTAAAAAACTCTGGCTATAAAAACCTGTGGGGATTGTGGTGATGGGAGAAACTACCAGTCTCAAAGGACAGTACATTGGAGGAGCCCACAGGATCCTAGAATGTACACAAGCTGACCCACCCAAGAATCAGGACCAGAGCAACATCTCAAAGGGCACAATGGGTAGTGTGGGAAGTGGCTGAGAGTGGGACAAGGGTTGAGCAAGTGGTATTGTTCCCTGTTTGACCTCTCCCCCACATAGAGTGAAGTGGATTGCTCTGCCCTGGAGAATACATAAAGCTCTGCCCCTTACAATGTAATAAGTGTGCCAAGACAAAGAAATATGGCCTAAATGAAAGAACAGTTCAAAGCTCCATAAAAAGTACATTTAAACAATGAAGAGATAGCCAACCTATCAGATGCAGAGTTCAAACACTGGTAATCAGGATACTCACAGAAATGACTGAGTAATGACTCAAAATAGAGGAAGAAGTGAAATCTGTACAAAGTGAAATAAAAGTATACAGGGAACCAACAGTGAAGGGAAGGAAGCCAGGATTCAAATCAAAATTTGGAGCAGAAGGAAGAAATAAACATTTAACCAGAACAAAATGAAGAAACAAGAATTCAAACAAATGAGAAGAGGCTTAGAAACCTCCAGGACAACTATAAATGTTCCAACATCTGAATCATAGGGGTGCCAGAAGGACAAGAGGAAGAGCAAGAAATTGAAAACTTATTTGAAAACATAATGAAGGAGAATTTCTCCAGTCTGGGGGGGGGGGCGGGGGGGAAATAGATATGCAAGTCCAAAAGATCAGAGAATCCCAAAGAGGTTGGACCCAAAAAGGAACACACCAACACACATCATAAGTAAATTACTCAAAATTAAAGATAAGGAGAGAATCTTAAAAGTAGCAAGAGAAAAGCAGACAGTTACCTATAAAGGAGTTCCCATAAAACTATCAGCTGATTTCTCCAAAGAAACCTTACAGGCCAGAAGGGGCTGGACAGAAGTAGTTCAGTCATGAAAGGCAAGGACCTACATCCAAGATTACTCTATCCAGCTAAGCTATCACTTAGAATGGAAGGGCAGATAAAGTGCTTCCCAGATAAGGTGAAGTTAAAGGAGTTCATCATCACCAAGCCCTTATTATATGAAATGTTAAAGGGATTTATCTAATAAAAATAAGATAAAATATATGAACAATAAAAGGACAACAAACTTACAACTATCAACAAGTAAACCTAAAACAAAACCAAACTAAACAAACAACTAGAACAGGAACAGAATCACAGAAATAGAGATCACATGGAGGGTTATCCATGGGAAAGGGGAGTGGGGAGAATGGGGGAAAAGGTACAAGGAATAAGAAGCATAAATGGTAGGTACAAAATTGACGGGGAGAGGTTAAGAATAGTATAGGAAATGGAGAAGCCAAACAACTTATATGTATGACCATGGACATGAACTAAGCAGGGGGCAATGCTGGAGGCAATGTGGGGGGTTCAGGATGGAAGGAAATAAAGGGAAGAAGAATGGGACAAATGTAATAGCATAACCAATAAAATATACTTAAAATAACTTATATTGCATGTAATAAAAAGATTATAATTAAGAGTATATCTATTCCCCTCCTCTCAACCTATTTTCCTCAGAAAGTAATCTTTTTCTTCTCTCTATTAGCTTTTTGTTTCTGTCTTGTTCCCACATTGAGGTGGGTGAGGTAGGCAGACTTCATCTAGTGCTGTGTGTGGAGTGTGAATTCTAAGGGGCTAGTGTTGGGGCAGGCACCAGGAAATAATTAGGTATGAGAGGAATAGGTCAAACTAAAGTCTGTAGGAGAAAACTAGGGCCAAGTTACAAGGGGTAGAGAGTTCAGAGTTGGGTACAGATATGATCCAAAATCTTTCTCCCACTGACCTGCTCAAGCAGCTAAAATCCTATTATTAGAGGTCATTAGTTCTCAAGGTACAGTGCCTACTGGAAATAAACTCTTGTGAAAAATATCAGTAACCATAGGATATGTATCACAGTGACTCTCCTTTGACACCTCAGCACAAATGAGTTATTTCGGTTTTCAGTTATCAGTTTGGAAAGAACCTGAACATTTCAGTAAGGAAAGTGAAGATTTTTTCATATTTTAGTAGCATTAGTAGCAGGTCTAGGTGGCTGGGGCAGCAGGAAAGCAGTGGGATCCTAGAATGGTTGTTGACAGAATAGAGATACACTTTATGTTTGTCTAGGTGCTGTTCAGAACTGAGTCTGTATTCAAAGGAAGTGTGGACTAGTCTCTGGTCACTGGGAATTTGATAGCTATGTACATGAAATGTGGATATTTTAAAGGAAGTGAGAACCATAGAAAAGTTTGAATCTGAATGTTTTCTCACAGCAGCAAAAACTGGAAGAAGAGAAGGATGACTGGGATGGATTTAGTGTTTTGCATTAAGTAGTTGGTGAAGTGAGGAGAGAAGCTGCATACTTTTCTCCCGAGCTGATATCTTCTCTTGAGTGTCCTGAGAACCTAATTTTTCAGTTGCTTGTGTGCTTGTATATAGTAGGTTCATTGTATTTATCTTCCCAACTTTCAATTGATTGTTGGTATTAATTTTAGTAATTGCAGGTGTCTGTGGGAGGAGATGCTTCTGTGGCTTGCTGCAATTTTAGATGCCCCCTTGTTTCCTGTTATATGGACATTCTTAAATTAGCTTGTTTAGACTCATTTTCAGTGAGGATACTATCAACAAAGATGATCTAAGATGTATGAGTTGAAATCAAATATATGGTTGCAATATACTAAGTTGCTATAGTTTGTGTGTGTGTGCATGTGCATGTTGGGGTAGGGGGAATGGCTTATGCAAATGTCTCTCTGTACATTTAAATAAACTAATAACCAAATCTGTAAATCCTGCTTTCAATGCTTGGTAGCAAATGTATATGCATGTCAAAGTTTTGTGAAAACTCTGGCTGGCATAGCTCAGTGGATTGAGCTCGGGCTGGGAACCAAAGTGTTGCAGGTTCGATTCCCAGTCAGGCCACATACCTGGTTTGCAGGCCATGGCCCCCAGCAACCGCACATTGATGTTTCTCTCTCTCTCTCTTTCTCCCTCCCTTCCCTCTATAAAAATAAATAAATAAAATCTTTAAAAAAAGTTTTGTGAAAACTGTAAACAACTTTATAAATTGAAAGCATGCCAACAAATACCTAAACACATTGGGTAACCTCTGAAAATTCCTTGGGGCCTGGTGCAGAGATAAGAGTAAATTTCTTATTATCTTTACCCACTGGAGGAAAACATTGACACAGTTAATTCAAGAACATCAAATAATCTAGACATCCTTGATACTTATAGAGGGGTATCATATTACAGATTTACTGTTGTGTTTTATTGAAACAATATAAATACCAGTTGTCTATGAGCACAAGTACATAGGATAGGGAGAATTGATAGTTTAGGAATTAAACATCGCCCTAACTCACAGAGTGGTTATTTCTCATCAAATAACCAATTTTGAGACTTGAAATAATTCCACAAGATACCTGAGTCTATATCACCTTATAATGTTCTCCATTTATTTTCAGTTCATTTAGTTTATTGCTCTAACTAGACTATATGACTTAAAAACAAATCTTTTTTATGAAATGAAACTGTCATTTATTCAGAAGAAGTTTGTGATGATTATTTTGCTGGGTTCTTTCACATACATTACCTCATTGGCTTATCAGAACATTCATGTGAAATGGAATTTTTATCTCTTTTTATAGATGAAATGCTGGGAGCTTAAGTAAACCTGTGCAAGGTCAATGATGAGCTCAATGATGAGCTCAATGATGAGCTGGGATTCAAAGCCAGGTACTTCCATACCACATTTCTGTTTTTTCATTTTTGGTGCCCCTTAGTCTATTTTATCTACCCCTATGATTTCTCAAAATATTTGGTAAAATATGTCCATTCCCTGTATCTCAGTTGACAGAGAAGTGACCCAGAATATGTTAGTTTGCACTGTTAGAGGGAATCACAATTCTTTAATGGAAACAAGAAGAGCCTAAAACACATTTGACAAATGTAGAAACATGGACATTCTGATGGTGCTTTCATTGTTCTGTGGTATAAACTTGAGAAAGTTTTGGGAGGCATACAATGAGTCTCTTACCTCATCTGTGAATTTCAAAATGTGTGTGGAAAGTGGTATGAATGTCCAGGAAACAAGAGGTAGCTATTTTTCCATGGGCACTAAACCAACTTACCATTTTTCACCACTCATTTTCTAAAAACGAGTCTGCCATGTTAATACACACACAACATGGAATGGAAACTCATTTATGTTAACTTTTCAGCTATAAATTCCACTTTTAATTTTCACTGGAGTACTAGTATCTTGGCCAGGAGAAAAAAGATCTCATTAAAAACAAAAATGATAAATAGTGCCTATTAATCAATTGGATGAAATTACTTTATGTCCTGAATGCAAAATGTTGAAATGTATCTCTTAAAGATCAATATTGTTTCTAAGTAACTAAAGGTAAATCAATATCAGCTCCATACTTCACTTTGGTAACAGATCATTAGATTCTAGTGTTTCTGAATATTTAGCTACAAATACAGACTGCCCAGGAATAGTTTTCAGAGTAAATTTTTCTACATTTGTCTTTTTAGATGTTGATTTATTTGTGTTTTCTCTGTATAGTGAAACCCTTTTTATAATATTACTGTTGAGGTAAGACAAATTCTCTTACAGGAATTGTATTAGACTTTTATTGTATAAGATTTTTAAGTCTCAAAGAACTTAATTTGACCTATGTATGTCCTTATTTAATAATAGGGTTCAAATATATTATGTATTATTGGTTTCTGCTCACTTATTTCTGTTTCAGTACACACTGGACTTAGGGAATTAATGGATTATCTGTTAAATATTTAAAGACAAAATGGCAAGTTATAAACTATAGCATTATTGAATTTCAGGATTGAAAAAAAACCCTAAAGATATATGGTTCAACCTCTTATGTGAGACTTGGATCAGTCTCCCTGTACAGGATCCCAGGCAAGCTAATTCAAATTTAGTTTGGATTAAATCAAGCATACTATTTAGGAGGAAGGAGGTTGAATCATTCATATACCCTTTAGAAAACAGATGACATCTTTTGAAGACAAATTTAAGAAGAGTTTAATTAAGGGGTATTTATAGAGGTATGGGGAAGGATATAGATACCAAGAAGAGATGGTGAAGCCCTCAGAGGCTAGCAATAATATGATAATATGGAACTGTGGAAGAGGAAACACAATTTTTCCTCTACCCTTCTAGGTTCTTGGCTTCTGTAATTAAAAGACAGATTAAGAGGAGAAAAACAAACAGAAATTTAACAATATGTATACCTCTTCTATACATGTGTTGAACAAACTCAAAACAACTCTGGAGGCTTTGGCTAAAAATAAATGATAAAGATTGACTCAAGGGTCTTTAGGGTTTGTGCATGGAAACACAACTAACTGTGCAATACCCAGAGTGTTGCAAAAGAGAAAGAAAATGCATGAGTTCTCATAGTAAGTATGAATAAATTGTTGAGAAGAATCAGTCCTTCACTCTTAGCCTCCAGATTGATCCTAGATGGTAATCCTCTAGATGACCAGTGGTATAAATAATGGATGTCAGGTGGTCTCAATATGTGACCATTATTTCCTTAGTCAATTGGGGCAATTGGCTGGTTATCTGGAAGTTTAGTGTATATTCAGGCATTGACTCAAGACTGCAAAGTTCAAAAGTTTAAGTTCCCAGGCTAGTTAAAACAAGAATAGAATTGTTTTCTCATGCTCTACCCTACTCGATTTTAGTAATTTAGCAGCTTGACTGTAGTGACCTTGTTTTATTTCTTCACTTTATTTTTCACATGGAAGAGACCCAAGAAAACTAAATAACTCCCTTACATGGCTCAAGTTGCCACCTTACATACTATCTCCAGCTAAAGACAAAAACATATATGGGGTAGGGTGCAGTTAAGGGAGGTTACCTGGTAAAACACATTAAACAAGTATAAGGTTGTTATGCATATTTAAGTCCTTGCCATCTCCATTGATAAGAGTTTGTAGAGACTTAGACTCTTTCTCTTCCTGGAAGGAGGGAGGAAAAGAGGGAGGGATGGAGGGAAGGAGAGAGAAAGAGACAGAGAGAGACCACATAAAAATGAATATTTCCCTTATTAATATAAAGGTCTCTTACAAAAGGGTAACTTTTACTCAGTTTTTAGAGCTTTTTCTGTATCTACTGTTTCTTAAAAATAATCAGCCTAAAGTAATCCTTATCCTAAAAAGAATATTTTTGGGTGGTATACTATGTTCCCCTTTAGAACCATACTTTTCTTAGATATGAAGGAGGAAGGGAGAGAGGAGTGCTTGAAACTCCCAGAGGGTAGCTTAGAGAGAGGATCTACTGATAGGAACTGTGGCTTTGGGTACAGCAACTCAACTACAGCCAATCTGAGACCTAGCAGGGGTGAATACTAGGGAAGTAAAATAACCTCCTCCTCACCTCCATGTTCCCTCCATTCTCTCTCCAATGATTTCCATAGGCCCAAACCAGTTAGAAGCCATAGGGCAAAGAAGCTCAGTTAATGCATTATATAGAGGTCAGCTTTGTAGGCACAGAGCAGGGTAGAAGTGGATTGAGACAGGTAAACAGATGATATTCATTCAGCATGTAGACTCCTTTCTACCCATACTTCATCAGAGCATGTTTAGAGTGCAGTAATTATTTTTGAATAAAAGGGCTATAACCAAGGAAATGTGTTCAAAGGAAGAAAACCCACACAGTGAGAGAATTCAAAAGCATTCCATATAAAAACATTTAGAGGAAGTAGGACTGTTATTTCTAGAAAAGACAATAGAGATCGTTGATATAACATAGTTAAAAGCACAGACCCTGGATCCAGCTCTAAAATTATTGGCTGCGTGACATTGGGCAAGCCACTTATTTTTGCTTCAGTTCTCTCATTTGTAAAATTTGGCATAATAATACTTACCTCAGGGTTTTTACAAGAATTAAATGAGTTGATATTCAAAGCACTTAAAACAGTGCTTGACATATAGTAAATATATAAGTGGTATAATTGAGGAGAAGTATGGTAGAGAAATTTTAGTGTGTCCATGTGTTTTGAAAGCAGTTAAATCAAGTCTAGTGGGTGAAAACTCTAAGATGACAGATTTTCATTCAGTGTAAAGATAAATAGTCTCAGAGACATAATAAAAATGATCTTCTATGGTAGTGAATTCTCTATCCTCGAGGTGTTCAAATTTAGACTAAATGACACATTATATTGTAGGGATGGAAAAGTTTTCTGTCTTACCACTAGGTTTTTTTGGCTTGTTTAATAATTAAATTGACATAGGACAGATTAGCAAGAAAAAACACAAAAGTTTAATAACTTGTACACCTCCCAAACTCATGGGAGAGACTCAGGAAAACTGAGCAACTCTCTGGAGTGGTGGAGCCCATGATGTTAAATATCATCTTCAGCTAAAGACAAAAGAAGATGTTAAGGGTGAGGAGTCAGTTATAGGAGGTTACCTGGAAAAGCACAGTAAACAGGGTGGGGTTGTTATATAGATCTAAGTCCTTGCCTTCTCCATTGATAAGTTTCTAGAGATTTAGAGTCTACTCCCTCTTCCTGGTACAGCCAAGGAGACACTTACAAATACAGATTTCCCTTATAAATGTAAATGTCTCTTACAAGGGGTAACTTCTACTTGGTTTTCAGAATGTCTTCCATGTCTATTGTTTCATAAAAAAAATAACCAGGCTAATATAATCCTTATGCCAAAGAGACATATTTTGGGGTAGCAAATTCTGCTCCACTGCAATACTATACAGAGATTCAAGCATGGAAGGGGTTTAGAACAGGCCTCTGCAAGATATGCCACTTTGGCATGTCAATTACTTTGACCTGAAGGCAACCAAGACTCTGTGAGCTCACAAAAATGTTTAAATTTAAATTAGGGAGTGTGGGAGTTTAGAACAGGTCACCCCAAGATGTACCCCTGAAGTATACAGATTATTTTGAGCTAAAGGCAACTTAATCCACAGCTTCAGGAGAAATTTCTATCCCCTGCCTTAACTATCTACAATTTGAGTTAGGGGCCTTACCCATCATAAGTTATTATCAAAGATAACCTATTTTGACCTATCTATACGGCAGAACAAACTTCTATTTACTAAGCATCTACTCTTTTTATCATCCTGCAATGACCTTTTGAAGCCTCTAAGGTACCTTACCTCATCCCTAGCTCAGGGTGTCTTAATATCTCCTATGTTCCTTTTCTATCCCTGAACCTCTCCTGCATGTAGGATCTCTGACTGTCTTATGTGTGCAGAGTTCCCATACAAATGTATATATTAAATTTTGTCATTTTCTCTTCTCAATCTAATTTGTCTCATGTAGATTTATTAGACCTTCTGAAAGAACCTATGGGAGTAGAGGAAAGTTTTTTCCTCCCCCCATAGCATAAATTGGAAGGTTGGATTAGAAGACCTTCAGAAGTTGTTCCAGTCCTGCCATATCTCTGATTCTTCAGCAACATCATGTGCAAAGCCACTGGAAATATAACCTTGTTACCTAAACTTCTGCCAAAAAATCCAATGACTGTCTTGTAGGCTACAGATTGCCCAGATATCATTCTCGACCTTTAAGTAGTACATGAAAGCGCACATTCTGAAGCCTTTGTGATTATATTATGTTTCCCATCCTCCATCATGCTGCCACAGTTACTGAGCAAGGGCTCACTGCCAGAGGTGCATTGAAGCCAATGCTATTGCACTGGCTTTTGAGAAAAAAAAAAAAAACTTTATCGCAAGGTCGACTGGCAAGGAGATATGCAGAGCTCAAAGATCTCTCCCCAATCCTGGGTTTAGAATGAAATTTAAGGGATTGAGGGCAACAGGCTAGTACGTGGAAGTGGATGTGGGGACAGGTTTCAATGGAAAGGCTTGAAATTTAGTCATTTATGGTAAAACATGGTAAGGGGCTTCAATACCCAATCTTCTGGGCAACAGACCCTTTGTCTCTGAGAGAGTTCCAGCATTCAGGTTCAGGTCATGTCTGGATCCTTTGGTTCCATGGGCAGGGAGTAGCTTTGGTTCCAGGTGTTACTAGAGGTCAAAATTATCTTCTCTGTGCATGCTTCAGTTGCATGACTTTTGGTCCTAATTCTTTTGTCTCTGAAAAACAATTCAGTATGTTATTAGAAAAAGGATAATACCAGTTTGAGCTGGTTTTGTGGTTACACAGCTGTCTCTCCTTCCAATTTCATTTTCTTCATTGAAAATAAATGGAGTAATTGTCATAGTTTGGTGTTTAATATAGGCTCTACAGTTATATAATTTAGATTTAAGGTCAGCCTCCTACTAAATGTGTGATTTTGGAAAGATTACTTCTTGGAGCCTGGATTTTCTTCACTGTAAAATATGGATAATAACAGTACTCTCTTTACCTCATAGGCTCATTGAAAAGATTAAATGAGATATTGTTTGCAAAGTTCCTGACATATAGTAAACTTTGAATAAGTATTAGCACTTGTAATAAAATATTTTTATCATATATCTGTCAGCAGTGATGTTGGCTCTCAGTTCTTGACTTCATGCAGGGAAGATTTCACAACAGAAGTCCAGGTGATTTTGAGAGTACATTTATTAAAGCTGGTGACAGTGAAACAAAGGAAGGGCTTAAAATAGAAGAGGCAAGATCCTAGCAACAGGAGTGAGCCTAGGAGGAGCTGCCTTGGTCCTTTGAAAGGAAAGTCACAGCAGGTGGAAGAAGTGAACCAGCTGGGCTGCATGAACTCAGGAAACAAGTTACAGAGGCAAAACAAGGGCCTTTGGAGACAGGTTTAAGGGGTTATCCTGGGACTAACTGCTTCCCTGGTTGTAAGTCTCCTGATAATCTTTAGAGCTTAAGAGAAAGAAAAGCAAAGATATGCACCTGAGGAAAGAAGGGGAGGGTAATGATTGGGCATGCTCCAGAGAGAGGGAGAGAGGGAGGGAGAAAAAGAGAGAAAAAGAGATAGAAAGCGGGGCAGAGGGGGAGAAAATGAGACCACAGTGGGCCCTTTGCCTTAGGCTTTTTATCTGTTCTTTAAAAGAGTGAATTTCAGGGGAGGTCCCATAGGAGGATCTCAATAGAATATTCATCACCTTTCCAGGTGTGTTCTTTCAGGGTCATGGTTTCTAGGGGGTCTTTAGTCATTGCATCTGGTTCTGATGTCAGCCATGGCATCACGTTGTCTGGTTTTGCTGCTTTTCTGTGTCTGGAGCTGAAACACAGCTGAGGTCTAGATGTAGCCTGTAGTTTGACCAAAACTCAAATTCTGTTGTCAAAAGACCTGAAGCTTTGTTCCTAAAACTATTTGATGGTGATCATAACCTCATTGTCCTGAGGGCTTAATGCTTAAGAGAGTGGTTGTGCGAAGGAGAAGGAGGCAGGTGAGTCAGAGTGTTGGATGGGGCCAGTGTGAATCAGCCATCTGTCTCAGTGTCCTTATTCCACTTGCCAAGGAATTTTCCTAGATACCTACTATCCTGCCTCATATCAATGATATATTACATAATAAGTTGTTATTACTGTAAAACTCATTCCTGAGATGTCTGGTTACCTTGGGTGCAGCAGGTTTTTACAATTCCCTTGACTAGAGCTTACACTCTTCATTAGTTCTGGAGCACTTCTGCAGGGATTGTAAAGCTGCTGGGGAAAAGGAAGAGAGCTTACCTCTTTTTCAATGACAGACATCTTCCTCTGAGGCCATCCCCATTGAAAAGCAAGTCCTGAGAAACTATATACAGCAGAAAAGCAGTCCTAGGCAGTTCCTCCAGCTGTGTGGAGGAAACCTTGTCAAAAACAGGGATTCTCATCACTCAGTAGCCAAGCCTGAAACTTATGTATATTTGGATTTTCATATATTTGGATTTTCATATGAATAAAACTTCAGAAGATAAAATGGCCAGCTGCAAAAAGCATGGTTACTCTTTGATCTGTGGAACAAGAGCTCATAATAAAGAAAAATAAAAGAGAAATACCATCTTTCCAGGCTTTGTCTATATAATGAAAGGAGTTTTCAAACTTCCTTTAGTTGCAAATAATTTCAATTAGCATTTTCAAGGGAGCTGAATGTAAATATCAATTTTTCTATAGGCTGAAGTTAGTTGATTAAACATTGTGTGAAGTGCTAACTACTTCTATTTGCAGGAGGAGGAAAAACAGACACTCTTGTTTGGCCTTCTGGTCTAGTCCCCACCAGAAGCATTGAGTCTTATCTTCTCTCCTCTCTTATTCATCCTACCCACCTCCAAATGCAAATCGATTTTTTATGGGTGGCATTTCAATGTTAGGCTGACAAGAAAAAGAAACTTAAATGTAGGTTAACAAATTCATCCCAATCACAATTTGCCTATCACAATTTTAACACTGAAAGTCTTGGGCAACTCATCAGTCCTTCACAAACACAGATAGTCACTCTAAATGGTTCTATCAGGAAGCATTATTTAGGAAAGCATGGGTTAAGTTCCTTGTGAAAAACCTTGGCAGGCTGAAGGGCAGTGTCTAGATATGAAAATATCTCCTAGACCACAGTGAAACAAAATTCTTGAGACTCAGTGAATAAGCTGAAACACACCAATTGGAGGACAAATGATAGAACAAGAGGAGGAGGAGAAGGAATCACAGCTAGTATTGGTTAATGCTTTCTACATGCCAGTGCCCATGTTGTTGTTTTATAGATATCACCTAATTCAATCCACTATTATTATTGTTATTTTATGGATGACAAAACTGAGGTTTAGTGAGTTTCTGTGACTTGTGAGGTTAAGTGGAACCAGGATTCAAATCCATTTCTGCCTAACTCCAAATTGCACACTCTTAACCACCATATGATATTGCCTTGTTTATTGAGAACTTCCTATATCTTCCTATATTTCCACCACTGTGCAATACCTTTGGAATAGAGCAGTGAACAAAATACATATGATCACCACCCTCGTAAAGTTTCAATGCATGTTAGAAAATAATACAAAATTTGATTTTTTTTGTTTAAAAATCCTTATGATTGCATGAATGTCACTATATCATGTAAACCAGAATTCCACAGAAAAAGGGGTATACTATTTCTTGATGTTCATGCCTAAGCAATTATAAGAAGTGACTAAACCAGCTATTGACTAGTCCTAGGAAGATGAGGCCATTATTTTAGGAAGCTAAATTAATTGTCCCAAGATGAGCAGCTGCTAATGAAATAAGAAAGTGAAGGTGATTGTTCTCTGTGAGTTTCCTACTATATATAAAAAAGCTAATGATTGAAAAACATTTATTCATGGTATTTCTTTGGAATGAAAAATATCTATCAATATGGATCAACTCCAATTGCAAATCTATTTTTTTCCTGCTATCAGTAACTGTCAAACTTAAGATCTCATATTTATAGCTATTGTGGTAGGGGCTGTGTCTCCCTAAACCTGAGCCTTGAAGTATTATGAGACATAATGCATTACCTTTCTACAATCAATTTCTGATTCTACAGGACAAATAGCAAAGTCAAAATACCTATCATCAACACTTAGGGTCTGCATGGTTCATACCTAGGTTAGGAGTTGGCAACTATGGTCTAAAGGCCAAATCCAGTCTGCTACCTATTTTTGCATAGCCTTTGAGCTAAGAATAGTTTACTTTTTAAATTTTTTTTCTAATCAAAGAAGAAGAATATTTTTGTGACATGGGAGCATTATATAAAATTAAAATTTCAGTGTCCTTAAATAAAGTCTTATTGGAATTCAAACACATTCATTCCTCTGCATTTACTATTTGATTCTTTATGAGAGGAGTATCTGACCACTGGCCTAAAGGAAGGGACTAACCTTGTATATAGAACATGTACACGAGAAAGCTTAGAATTATAGGAAAAGTAAATCCTCAGTGCTATGTTTTGAAGAAAAAAATGACAGCAAACACAAGTTGATCTAGTGACTTCAAGTTACATGAAATCTATAAAAGTTAAGAAAAACCTTATATAATATCTCTAATCATAGTCTTCCTAGACATTTAAAAAAATTTCCCTTTAGAACTTCCAGTCAAGATGAAGGCATAGGTAGATATACTTTGCCTCCTTGCACAACCAAAAGAAGGACAATTTAAAAACAAAAAATTACCAGGACTGCCAGAAAGTCAAACTGTATGGAACTCCAACAACCAAGAAGTTAAACAAGAAACATTCATTCATACCAGTAGGAGGTGTAGAGACAGGCAGCTGGGGTGGAGAGGATGCATGGCAAGGTGGTGGCTGGAGGACCGGACAGGCAAGGCAGCCTCTGACAGACTAAGAAGTCCCACATTGAGTGGGGATAAGTTGGGAGGAACAACTAGGGAGTGAGACAGACTGCTCAACCCAGGGTTCCAGTGCCAGCAATAAAGCCTCAAAACCTCTGACTGAAAAAACCTGTGGAGGTTGAGGCAGCAGGAGAAACTCCAAGACTCTCAAGAGAGTTTGTTGGAGAGACCCATAGGGTCCTAGAATGTACACAAGCCCATCCATCACCTGGGAATCAACACCAGAAGGGCTGAGTTTGCTTCTGGGTAGCAGGGGAAGTGACTGAAAATTGGCAGAGAGCTGAGCAAGTGGCATTGTTCCCTCTCAGACCCCTCTCCCACATACAGCACCACAATGCAGCAAAGTGGGTTGCTCCACCCTGGGGAATATATAAGGCTCTGCCCCTTACATGTAACAGGTACACTGAGATACACACACACACACGTATTAACTTGTGTGTATATATGTATATATATACATATGTGTGTATATATGTATATATGTGTATATATGTGTGTATGTATATGTATATATGTATACACACATATGTATTAACTTGTGTGTGTGTGTGTGTGTGTATATATATATATCCCCCAAGTGAAAGAACAGATCAAAGCTCTAAAAATAGAACTAAACAATGAAGTGATAGCCAACCCATTAGAGGCAGAGTTCAAAACACTGGTAATCAGGAAGCTCACAGAAATGACTGAGTATGGTTGCAAAATAGTGGAAAAAGTGAAGGCTATGCAAAGTGAAATAAAGAAAAATATACAGGGAACCAACAGTGAAGGGAAGGAAACTGGGACTCAGATCAATGGTTTTGGAACATCAGGAAGAAATAAACATTCAACCAGAACAAAATAAGGAAACAAGAATGCAAAAATATAAGAATAGGCTTAGTAACCTTCAGAACAACTTTAAACATTGCAACATCTGAATCATAGAGGTGCCAGAAGGAGAAGAGGAAGAACAAAAAATTGTAAACTTATTTGAAAACACAATAAAGGAGAACTTCCTCAATCTGGCAAAGGAAATAGACTTCCAGGAAGTCCACTAAGCTCAGAGAGTCCCAAAGAAGTTGGACCCAAGGAGGAACACACCAAGGCACATCATAATTACATTACCCAAGATGAAAGATAAGGAGGGAATCTTAAAAGCAGTAAAAGAAAAGGAGACAGTTACCTACAAAGGAGTTCCCATAAGACTTTTAGCTGATTTCTCAAAAGAAACCTTACAGGCAAGAAGGGGCTGGAAAGAAATATTCAAAGTCATGAAAGGCAAGGACCTACATCCAAGATGACTCTATCCAGCAAAGCTTTCATTTAAAATGGAAGGGCAGATAAAGTGCTTCCCAGATAAGGTTAAGTTAAAGGAGTTTGTCATCACCAAGCCATTATTATATGAAATGTTAAAGGGTCTTATCTAAAAAAAATAAGATAACCAACAAATATGAACACTAAAATGACAACAAACACACAATCATCAACAACTAAACCAAAAAAAGAACAAAACCAAAACCAAAGTAAGCAAACAACTAGAACAGGAGCAGAATCATGGAAATAGAGATCACATGGAGGGTTATCAGCAGGGAAAGGGAAGGGAAAGAATGGGGGAAAGGCATAGAGAATAAGAAGCATAAATGATATAAGAAAGATAAAAAGCAAAACAGACAGGGGAAGTTAAGAATAGTACAGGAAATGAAGAAGCCAAAAAACTTGTATGTATGACCCAAAGATAAACTAAGGAGGGGGTAATGTTGGTGTGAGGGGGGATGCAGAACAGAGGATAGTAAGGGGGAAGGAAAAAATGGACAACTCTAATAGCATAATCAATAAAAGATATTTAAAAACAAAAAGTCCCTATCATGGCTATGGTTAATAGCCATTGATCACTAATAATTAGAAGATACAATTTATGTTGTTTTATATTTTAGCTGATAATGCTTACCTGTATTAGTATATATAATACATATATACAATGTATTTATTTTATGTGTATCTGTTCATTTGAGTTTGCATTCAGTCTATGTTATGACTGATGATTAAACTGGAGAAGCCACTGAGTGGTATGAATAAGATTTACTTTTTGCTCCTCATTTCTCAGAGTTTTGTAATACTTCTGACCTGAAGGTGTGGCTCTAATTTATTTCTCACAAGCAAGGAAAGAGAAGATTTTTCTCCCCTACTCTCTTCTGCCTGGATTTCCCCCAAGAAGTACCATCATCTGCTATGCAGAGATGATGAGCTCAAAAGTATTCAGTTAAGGTGCGCCTGCCAGTGTTGATTTAATAAATCAACACTGGAAATTAAACTATGAATTTTTCAAAACATTAAGCAGCAAAGGAACACCTGAAGAAATATGAGGGAAATAGGAAATAAGAACCTAAGAAATATTTACCTTTCATGGTAGCCCTTGTATCTATAGCGTTGCAGGTTGAGGTTTTATCATTTATTAAGGAATAATATAATAAAGGAAACAGGTTGCTATATGTTCTTCAGAGCTGGCCTGTCTGCTGGACAGGTGAGCAAGTGAGCAGAGATCTAGGGACTGAGTGGGCCAGGTCAAAGGCCATTTGTAATGAAGTATGGAACAGGCTGAAATGTTGTCATTATACTGAGGAAACATGGAGATTAAGAGCATAGACTCTAGTGTCAAATAGACTAGGGTTTGAATTCTGGCGCTGCCATTTACTGGCTGAGGGGGTCTAAATCAAGTTATTTAATCTTAATAAACTTTGGTTCCTTCATTTGTAAAATAGAGATAATAAAACTATTTCCTTTTAAGGGGTTATTTTGAGGATCAAATGAGATGTGTGTAAATGTGCTTACCACTGGGCTTGGCAATGAGATGTGTGTAAATGTGCTTACCACTGGGCTTGGCAAGAGTACTACATATGTATTCATTATTATTATTGCTAGTGTGAATGCTGAGTGAAATACTACAAGAAATCATTGCAAAAGGAGCCAGTACTTTGTTATATAACAAATTCCTTCTTACTAATATGAAGGAAGGCAGTGAAAAGTATAATGAGTAGAAGATAGGAGACGTGCTTTAGTCTGATTAATAATAATGATGACAACAGCAATAAAAAGTTAGTATTTATTAGGCCTGTACTAAGCATTTAATACTCACAATAGTCCTTTAAGTATATAATGCCATTATACCCATTTTGAATATGGGGGAACCCAGGTTTAAAAAGATTTGGCTGTTTGCATAAGGTAACACACAGCTAGCACATGGCAGAAGTAGAATTTGAACTCCAGAACCTCCATGGTAAACCATGAGACTATACTATCTTCCTGGTTCTGCAATTAGGTAGCCCAAGGGCAAAAATGTACCCATATGTTTGTGCAGTTTATACACTACACCACTCAATGATTGTTTTATTCTAAGGGCTATATGCAATGAATAACCTATACAGTCATGGGTGGTTGTAGGGAAGTTCTTCAACTTTTTCATGTTTTAGTTTCCTTGTCTGTGAAATGAAATGTTTGAACTAATTGGTTACCAGGCTCCTTTTAGCTGAGGGTCTAGTATGAGTATGTGGATAATTTCTAATTTCCTTTGGAGAATTAGACATATATTTGAATTTGTGATTATCTGATGAAATAAATTCCTACAATAAACCAAATACGGACATGACACTGGGAAGACCTGGAACTGGAGGATTAGGAGAGCTGCCTAGTTTTTTCCTCTGGTCCTCTGCTCAGGTTCTCCATGCCATGAAGAGACAGTTCATATCTGCTGCTGATGTATAGAACAACAGAAACAAAATGTCCCTCTCTCAAATATCCCCAGGGTTAGGGATATGGGTAAGTAAATGGATTTGAAAGGCTTTCTTTGCTATGATGTGAACTGAATGAAAATTAATTGTAAACACCACAGATTCAAAAGAAGATATTCAAGTAAATTTGATGTTGTCTACAAAAACCTATTTTAATGGAGCAATTCTTTAAACAATAATTGTGTGCATTACCCACTGATAAATTAAGGGCACAATTTGGTTGATGATATGTACATATAAATTAGATTTAGGTATTGAGATATTACTATCACTCTATTAGGACTCAAGACAATTTTCTTTTAGATACTTTGCTTACTTTCAGTTAAATTATACTTTATGTAGGTGTTCTTCAGTGAAAAATAGATTAGGACGTTCTCCTACTCAGTTGTATTCCACCCCTAAGTAGAATTCTTTATTAAATAGTTATAAATCATCATTAAAGATGTATAGTTAAGGTGAATTTAAAAAATAAGTGCAGCATTCTCACCCTTCCCATCCTTCTACCCTACCAGGCATCTTTCTAACTCTTCTTGGAGTTACAATTTCTCCCCATCCCCAAGATGTTTTCATTGTTCTGGCACCTCTGGAACCTTACCAACTGTCACAACTCCTGCAGTCTTTCCTTTGTCAACAGCCAATTTAGCTCCTCTGTGAGAAAGATAACTTCCTCCTTACAACTAAGCAAAGGTCAGGAATTCATTTGCCATTTCTAATGTTCCTGATGGTTTAAGATGACCTCCTATTCCCTGCTCCAGTCATGCTGGTTTACTCATCATTTCTTGACACCATTCTTTACCTTCCTGCCTCAAAGCTTTTGCTTAGGCTGATTTCCTTTGCCTGAAATTCCTCTCCCCTTCACTCATTTCTGCCTGTAACTCTCCCCATTCACAAACGAGTGCAAATTGCACTTCCTCTAATGTCTTCTTCAGAACTCATCTTTTCATCATCTATATCCTCATGGCATTTTGCTTATACTTTAGTTATAACTATAGCCACTGCATTTGCTGAACTCTAAAAATCAGAACACGTGCTTTGACAACTATAAGTGTACTTATAGGAACAATGTGATAGATTATTTGAAATCAAGATGTTATAGAAAATTCACAGTGCATGTTTGCCTTAATTGTAGCATTCATTACAGTCTGCCTTGTGTTGGTGTTAATTATGCATTTGTTTGGATACTTCCTGATGTTGTCAGCAAGAATTATATTATATGCATCCCTGTATTACCCCACACCTGTCAGATCTCTTTGTCTACAGTAGGTATTCATCTTTTTATGCAATCATTAACTCTTTATTAAGTCCATATGATGTAGCCACCACTGTACTAAGTGTGGAGAATGAGGTGGGGTATTTTCCACCATGAAATAAATTATTACAACACCATGAGATGAGTGCCATGTTAGGGTAGACCTGAAACACATAAAAGAGTCTCTTAACCTAGACTCAGAGAGTTAGGGAAAGCTTGAAGAAAGTGATTCCTAAGCAGATAACTGAAAGATAAAAAAAGATTGTGTCAGGGAATAATGCAGTTTAGAGACTCAGGGTAGAGAGAACAGAATTATGTGAAAAGGTCCAAAAGTGAGAGAAAGAGTTACCTGCTTCAGAAATTCAGATTTTTTTCACTCCAATTTACAGTGTAGAGTGTAAAGGGGGCACTGGGAAGAGAAGCTGAAAAGGGAAGCAGGTCACTGGGTCAGGTGCTAGGGAGGTGTGGGGTAATACAGGCATGAAAAAGACACAGCCCTAGTCTCTCAGAATTTACATTAAATAGGAAAAGATGGAGAAGTAATGGAGAAATTATGATACAGTGCGCTGACTAGAAAGGTTCTGTGTGCTATAAGAACACATATTAAGGCACCACACCTTTCTGAGGACATGGGAGGTTTACCATAAGATAGTGAGCTTTCCAATGAAATCTAGATCACTAAGTGCTGAAGAAATTAAATTGCTAGCATTTAGCTATTTTCCTTTTCCATTATTCTGAAACTCAGCATGAGACAGAAACTGTTAGGGAGTAGGAGGCATCTCTTCTCTGCTTCCTTGCAACTAGCTTTCCTCTCTACATCTATGCATAGTGGCTGAAATACAGATTGATTATATAAAACATATTCTTCTTTTATCCCTCCTATCAGAAAGCAGTTTCTCAGTCATTTTATTACTTGGTTTGAAGCCTCTTCCCTCTCTTCTGATTAATATTTTAACCAAGTCTTATGTAAAATGAAATTTTCATTCAGGTGTTTCCTTAGCAACCATCACATGGAATCAAATACATCTGCTTTCAGAATCAGTTTGTCTTTTGAAAAACCTTGTAGTTATCCAATATTCTTTCAGTAGAAAATGGCTTTTTAAATGGGCTAGCATTTATTTAAAACAAAGCATTTGAAGAATTATATTTAAATAGAATCTATGAAGTTTTAAAATGGAGATATAAAGTCATTTTACCAACATTTTTATTATTTATTCCATCAGTTACTCAATAAGCAGTTATTAGTACCTATAGATGCTATGTTAGGTGCTGTGAATTACAAAGATACGGTCCTTGCTCTCAGTAATCTTATGATGCAATAGAACAAACACATAAAGAAATAACTGTAATACATGGTTTAAAGATGATGAAGCACCCACATATGAGATCTGTCCAGAAAGTATCCATTCATGTAATATGAAAAATAGAGACATTTACTGAAGAAGATACAAGAAACATTGTACACAGGACAATGATGCCTCAGTCCCCTTCAAAGTAGGAACCTTGTGACCTCACACAGTTCTCTCAATCACCATCAGCTTCCCTGTCATATTTTCCTGAATCTCATCAATGGTCTGAAATCTCTTCCCTTTCAAAGGTGACTTTAGTTTTGTGGAAAGCCAGAAGTCACAGGGCACCAAATCTAGGTTATAAGGGGGTGGTAAGTCACCTGGGTGATTTGATGTTTCACCAAAAAACTCTGCCTGAGTCATGATACATAAGCCAGCACATTGTAATGATGAAGCTGCCAGTTGCCAGTTGTCTATAGCTGTGACCTACTGAATCATCTGAATAGGTTCTGTAGGAATGTTCAAGCTTAATGCAAAATTTGATGCAAATTCATTGCTTTACCCACTCAGTCATTTTGAATGCGACGGCCACACAGTACACATGCTCACTCAGTGGCATCTACCACCCCCACTGACTAGTACAGTGAAGTCATTAGTGTTCATGCATGTGCATTCCAGTCCACTCTCCTTGGCTGCCAGGATACATCAATGTCATGCAAACCATTCTTGTTACATTATAATGGTTGAACTCTTTCCAGTCAGACCTTGTGTAGGACTTTGTTTTAATAGGATTTGTTTAAGTGATCTTTAACCTCTGTTGGACTGAATATGAGAGATATCATCACTCAAGTCTTGAAGCTCTAACCCCAGAACTAAATTCTTAAGATCTAAAAATTTTTCCTTTGCATCTGGGAAATCTCACATTGTTATAGGAATCTGGAAAAAATCCAAATGAGCCATGAGAAAACTGTCAGAAACTGTGTGCTACATTACATTAATGTAAAATAATCAGGGGAATTTCTGGACTTTAATTTTGCAATAAATGCAATGTTCTTGCCAGGAAAGAACATGGAAGACTGAAAGGATGTTAAGTGCTTAAATATTACTGGGATTAAAATGACATTTAAAATACTATACTTTCTTAAAATAATGGGAGAATGGGGAGACTGTTGCCTAAGCCGACATTATGGAATGTTAAACTATTGTTAGAATCCATGTTCATGGGCTCTTTAGTCTTTTGTAATTTTGTCAAACTTCTGCTTTTTTGGACAGTCACAAGTCTAAATTGCTGGTGAGCCTAGCTCCAATTATCAGGGTACTGGTATTCCAACTTTGAGCACCTGTTTCCTCTGCTGGTATATGTAAAAATGTCTGCTTATTTTTCCTCAGCAGGTGCCGACTCTTAACATTGTATTTGTTACCATGATTTACAGAGCTCTGTGTGGTCTGGCACTGACTTGCCTTTCCAACCTCATTTTATGTAACTCCCTGTCTTGTATTTTAAGCTCCATCAAGATTAAACTACTTGTAGTTGCTCTAACACAGAATGTTGTTTCAGATTTCTCAGGTTTAACTTACACTGCTAATCATGCTACCATTGCTACCATTATTTTTCTACTGCAGCTTTGTCTGATTAATTCATTCATTTTACAAAATTATGTTCAATTATCAATTTTTCCATGCAGCCTTTCTTTACTCTTCATTACTACAAATTGGATTGCATAGTCTTTCTCTCTGTTCCAACAGTACCATGTAGCCAGCCACCTATGGCAACTGTCTCTAAGAAATTTAAAGTTGGCTCAAGTCCCCAGTTTTACAACTTGGGTCAGTTCAGTGCCTTCCAGTGATCTTTGCAAATTTCCAATGTTACTTGTTTTCTATTGTCTGTGTTTTTGGGTCCACGCAGATTTCTGGGATCTGCTTAGTGCTGATCAAGGAAAGCAAACTCTTCTCATTTGATGTATTCTACAAAAAGTCCAATCACCTTGATTATAATACTTTTAAAAATATATTTTATTGAGTATGCTATTACAGTTGTATCAATTTTTCCTTCTTTGTCCCCCCTCCACCCAGTATCCCCCTTCCCTCCAGCAATTGCCCCACTTAGTTCATATCCATGGGTCATTCATATAAGTTCTCTGGCTACTCCATTTCCTATACTGTTCTTAACATCACCCTGTCTATTTTGTACCTATTGATTATGCTTCTTAATCCCTGTATCTTTCCCCCTCTTATTCTCCTCCCCCCTTCCAGTTGATAGCCTTCCAAATTATCATCATATCTATGGTTCTGTTTCTCTTCTTTTTGTGTGCATAGTTTGTTTTTTAGATTCAATTGTTGATAGTTGTGAATTTATTGCCATTTTAATGTCCATAGTTTTGGTTTTCTCTTTCTTAAGTAAGTCCCTTAACATTTAATATAATAATGGCTTGGTGATGATGAACTCCTTTAGCTTTACATTGTCTGGGAAGCACTGTATATGTCCTTCCATTTAAAATGAAAGCTTTGCTGGATAGAGTCATCTTGGATGTAAGTCCTTGCCTTTCATGACTTGGAATACTTCTTTTCAGCTACTTCTTGCCTCTAATATTTCTTTTGAGAAATCAGCTGATAGTTTTATGGGAACTCCTTTATAGGTAATTCTCTGCTTTTCTCTTACTGCTTTTAAGATTCTCTATTTATCTTTAACCTTTGGCATTTTAAAAGAAGAAAGATTTATACGCTCTGAAGAGAAATTATGATGTGTCTTGGTGTAGTCCTCTTTGAACACATCTTGTTTGGGACTCTGTGTGCTTCCTGGACTTGTATGTCTATTTCCTTCCCCAAATTAGGAAATTTTTCTTTTATTATTTTTTCAAATAAGTTTTCAATTGCTTGCCCTTTCTGTTCTCCTTCCAGAACCTCTATGATTTGAATATTGGTATGTTTGTTATTGTCCCAGGGGCTTTTTAGCCTATTCTTATTTTTTTAGATTCTTTTTTCTTCTTCCTGTTCTGATTGAATGTTTTTTTTTTCTTCCTTACATTTCAAATCATTGATTTGATTCTTGGCTTCATCTCCTCCACTATTGGTTTCCTATAAAGTTTTCTTTATTTTGCTTAGTATAACCTTCATTTCTGCCTGGGTATTTTTTATGCTGTTGAAGTACCCAATGAGTTCCTTAAGCATCTTGATAACCAGTGTTTTGAACTCTGCAAAGAGTTTTCTGGAGATAGCTCTTGCTTATCTCTATTTCATTTATATTTTTTTCTGGAGTTTTGATCTGTCCTCTCATTTGGGCCATATTTCTTTGTCTCCTCAGTTTGGCAGCCTCCCTGTTTTTTTTTTTTTTTTATGTATTAGGTAGAGCTTCTTTTACTTCCTGTCTTTGTAGCATGGCTTATTATTGTAGAAAAGCTCACTGGTAAGTTAGATGGGGTGGAGTCTTTGGTAATTACCTGGCTGGGGCAACCCATATGAACCAGGTTGATGGCATCTCAGATATGCTCTGTGGCACTGTGTGGAGGAAGGCTCAGAAATGGCACAGTGCTGATGCCTGGCCTCTGGAGTTTTGTCTGGGAGGAAGCTGGCCCCCACACCCACCCTGATGCCACATATGTCAATTTCTCTCTGTATGTCCTTGGTGCCCTTTTAGCTGCTTCCCCTGTGCTGAAGCTCAGAGGTAGTGAGTCTACATAAGTCCTAACTCAGTTGTGGGCCCTTTATGAGGACACTCCTAAGAAGCCTGCAGTTTCTTTCACTGTCCCAACCCACACTGGTATTTACAGCCAGAAGTTACGGGGACTTATCTTCTTGGTACTGGAACATTGGGCTGGGTGGTCTGGTATGGGTCTGGTATCCCTTGCTCCCAAAGTATCCCTCCCAATTTTTATCCATCACCCATGGGTGTGGGACTGACCATTGCATGTCTCCACATCTCCATACCTCTCTGCAAGGCTCTGCATCTCTGCCCCTCCTACCAATCTGGATGAATGTGACTTCTTTAATTCTTTCGTTGTCGGACTTCCAGACAGCTTGATTTTCTGACAACTTTGGGTGTCAGTTGTTTTGTAGTTCAGCTGTAATTTTTGCTGTGGTTGTGCAAGGAGGCAAGCTGTATTCATCTATACCTCCACCTTGACCTGACAGAATATAATCCTACCTTGCAAGGGTAGATCCAAAGTATCTGCTTATTTGTTTCTTTCTTCCACTGTAACTGGGCAAGAGCCCATATTTGTTTTACTCATTACTGTCTGTAGAGTTGAACACAGTGCTTGTCACATAATAGATCCTCAATAAATGTGGCCTTTTGACTACATCTTGGAAAGTTTTGAATTAGTGCTCATACTAATGTGTTCAAGGTTTATAGGCTTTTTCCCTCTGGGTACACCATTTTCTTTTGTTCAGTTTCATAATAAAAGTATATACCACAATGTCATGTTAACTCCTACTTTGTAAGCAGATACTACATGCCATGCTCTTACTAAGAATAAGTTAAAAAAGAACTAATAGCTATCTAATGAAAACTAGCACTTTTCTAAGCACTTTATGCATATTAAGTTGTGTTTTACAGCAACCCATATAAAGTAGATGATTTTATCATTTCCATTTCCCAGACAAAGAAGTTAAGGCACAGTAAGGCTAAGTAACTTGTCCAAGGTTACACATCTAATAAGTAGAATAACTGGAGTTTTTGCCTAGGCAGTCTTTTCTAATAGCCTGTTCTCTGAGTTACTATATAATGTTACCTTGAGAGCAGATAAATTAGGCTGTTAGGTACAGATTGGAAAGGCTATTAGCATTACAGAAGATAATCTTCTATAGTGCTGGTATAATCAGGAAGTCTGTAGGAGATAGATGCACATTGTAACACAAACAGATATCTATTTTTTTATTCAACTCTGTTTGGCCAGACTTGTTTCCTGTTACAACCCAGTTGCTGTAAAGAGTATAATCTTTGCGTCAGTGGTCAGTAAAAGTTAAAGCTGTTGGCATTGAATGGGTTACATGACTTTTCTTCCACTGGGTGAATCTTTTCAAATGGCCATTATATTCTTGGAATTGGCTTACTGGTACTAGGGCACCAGTTTTGTTTGAGTGTCAGAAGAATGAGAAACCCCTTGGTGTTTACAACTGAAAAACAAAATTCGACTGGTCATCCGCTATCTGTTTTGTTGATATAATTATCTCAGTTTGTAGTTTAGTACTCAGAAGCTTTAAAATCATATGTCCTCAGAATTATTTGCAATTCCTATAAAAAAGTGCCCATACTAAAAAATTTCCTCTTCTAAATATTAAGCTAAATTAACTTAAATTATAATTATTATATAATTATCCCTTAAATATGCTATAATGAAATTCATAGATGACATAACCTTCCTTTTTTTGAAGGAATGTATATATTCCTAAATGTACTATAAGGGAAAAAGGACAGGAAATAACTTTTAATAAAATGTGTATTTGAATATATACATGTTCAGGTACTACTACACTAGAAGTTGTAATCAAGTAAACACTTTCCTCCTCATGTAGAACCACTGTGAATAATAAAACATCTACAAACACAAAATATGGAGTGATGTGTTGATAACTTAAGTACAATGAGCTTCATTGCCATTGGCAATGCAATTATCTTAAATGGTGAACAATTCTTGCTTATTTTGTGATCAAAACAAAGTACAATCATCTGTTTATGTAGTAACTGCTTTCCTAGAAAATTCAGTGTATATTAAAATCTTGTATAAGTATTTTTTATAAAGTGAAGTTCAGCTCCTGATTCAGATAAGTATAAAAAGGTCTTTCATCTGAATAAACATCTGGTGGTACATTCAAAGGTAGTAAGAAACATGGTCACATCGAGTCTTCTATGTATGATTTTCTTTAGGAAGTCTAGGAACCCTAGCCTTATTCTAGTAAGTATCTCCTCCCTCCCTGACGAAGGAGGCTTTAAGGCAAGAATAATTATTAGAGTGTAAATCAGATACACACACACACACGTACATATATATGTATGTATATATAATGTATATATCTCAACCACTCAGGAAGATATAACAATTATAATATGCACCTAGTAACATTCTCAAAATATATAAAACAAAAATTAACAGAAATACAAGGGAAATTTGACAAATATACAATCATAATAATATATTTTACATACTTCTCTTGGTAAATAATAGAATAAGAAGATAAACATCTTAGTATATTCAGGATGGTATAAAAAATAACATAAACTGGGTGACATAAAAAACCAAGATTTATTTCTCATAATTCTGGATATTGGGAAGTCAAAGATCAGGGCATTAGCAGTTTTGGTGTTTGGTGAGGGTCCACTTCCTTACAGATGGCCATCTTCTGGCTTCAATCTCAGATAGTAGAAGGAATCTTGGGAAATCTGTGAGATAACTTTCATAAAACCACTAATCAAATTACGAGGACTCTACCCTTATGACCTGGGCAACTCACAAAGCTTCTACCTTCTGTTACATTGGGCATTAAGTTTCTACATATGAAAGAATTTTTTCTACATATTAATTGGATGGAAGCAAAAATATTAATGCATAGCAATAAATAATCAGTAAGGATAAGCAATAAATAATCAGTAAGGATACGGAATATTGAACTACACAATAACCTGACCTAATAAGACACATATGTAGTGGTATACTGGCGCAAAATCATACTGACTTGTGAGTCGCAGGTGTGCATCTCTTTCCAACTCTGTATTCATTGATCTCATGTTGATAGGTTGCATTTGGCCATTGTGGGAACATTTACATCATGGAAATTGGCCAACAGTACACATCCAGGTATCTGTTTCAGATCAAGTTAAAAATTTACCAATATATACCATTGCATGAACAGAGCACCACATCTAAGACTTACAGACTACACATTCTTTTCAATTATATATGGAAATATTTCCCAAATGGACCATACAGTGGGCCATAAAGGCTTAATAAATGTCAATGGATTCAATTTATACAAAGTATGTTGTGTGACCATAATGGAATAAAGCTTGAAATCAATAGCAAAATGATAACCAATAAATCATGTTTTCTTTGCAAAATTAGCAGTATACTTCTATATAATTGATAAGTCAATGAAAAAATATGGGATTTAGAAAATATTTTAATTGAATGGCAATGAAAATATATAGATCTACACTTGTGGAATGTAGCTGTGGTTAAAGGGGTATTTATATCCATACATATGAGGCAGGACACATAAAGACCCAGAATTATCTTCTAGAGGGCAGGGCCTTGTAGTGCAGGCTTCCCCCATAGGTGAGTGTTCTAGAAACCCATCTGTGTCAGTGCACCAGCTGGCATTGTTGTGAGTGGCTGCATTCATCTTCAGTGATTTTTTTGAAGTCTCTTTCAATGTGTTTGCCCATTTCATGATGGGTGATTTACAAGTGTACCTGCCTACACCACACTGAGTGTTCAGCCGTTTTTAACCAAAAATGGCATGACTCCAATGCCCTACCTTCCCTATTTACTTGATCTCACCCAGAGAGACTTTTTGTTTGTTTGTTTACCTGGATGAATAACGTCCTCAAAGGGAAATGTTTTGCTGACATGGAAGAGGTGAAACAAAAATGGCAGAAGCACTAAAAGGCATGAAAACTGACAAGTTCAAAAACTATTCTGAGCAGTGGAAAAAATGTATGGATAGGTGTATTGCATCAAGTGAAGAGTGCTTTAAGGGTGACTGAAATTTAAACATGTAAGAATAAATACACAATTTTTCATAAATAAACTCTGGGTTTTTTTTCAGGGACTCCCCTCATAGATTAGAAAGAAAACAGACTGAAAAGCAATGATATAAGAATCCATTTCATGAGGATAAAAGCAGCAAATTAAACTCAACACATATAGAAGAAAGAAAATGATGATAAGAGCAGAAATGGAGTAGCAAAGAAAAATGCAATAGAAAATTTTAACAAAGCCAAAAGTTGGTTTTTTGAAAGGACTAATTAAATAAACTTCTACTTATATTGTCCAAGAAAAACCCAAAGAAGGCACAGATAACTAGTATCAGGGATGAAAAAGGAAACATCCCAACAGATTTTTAAATGTAAAGTATGAAGAACTTTTTTTTCCAGTAAATTTGAAAATTTAGATGTTATGGAAAAGTTCTGAGGAAAATACAGCTTTCCAAAGCTGACAGAAGAAATAGAAAATTATAAATTGCCTTACACTCATTAACATGGTTGTATTGTTTTGTATGTTCTGTTTTATGCTCTGATTTTTTCACATAACTTTTTTACATATGTAATTATATATAATAACAGATTTCTTACATTTGTCACTTTTAATGGCTTTAGAAAACCTCTTTGTTACCATATTAGTAATAAAGGGCATTTGAACTCTTTCCTATTTTTTTTATAGTTGAACAGATCACAGCTGTGAGAATCATAGTACAAACCACATTTTCCCTTTGGTTATTTCTTTGGAGTATATCCCCTACTAGTAGGGAATTACTAGGAGAAAAACTTACGAATGGTTTCTTTTTTCTTTTCACATATAGCCAAATAACCTTTCTGCAAAACTGAATCAATGTACAGAGATAATAGCCATTTCCCCAAATTCCCTCTACCAATTGACTTTATAAACTGTATATGTTTTGTCAGTTTAATAGATAAGTAAAGGCACTTTTGTTTTAATTTATATTAATTTGTTATTGAGGCTTTATCTTTTTTACACAATGATGTCCTATTTCAATTTATTTTTATGTAAACTGACTATTCATCTTCTTCATTAACTTATCAAGTATAACATAAATAATAGCCTGATATATGTGCATTCATGTTTTATTCAAATTGGATGGTGAGCCTTTATCATTTACATTTTTATCATGAAGTTTTCCTATTATATTTTTTTGATGTTCATTTTTATTACATTTTATAGTTTAAGAGTTTTTAAGGCATTTGTTTTTTTTAGTTTTTTTATTGTTGTTCAAGTACAGTTGTCTCCATTTTGCCTCTACCACTCCTTGCCACCCCAGCCATGCCCACTTCCCACCCTTGATCCTACCCCCCGTTGGTCTTGTCCATGTGTCCTTTATAGATGTTTCTGAAAACCTTTCCCACCTCCCCTCTGGTTACTGTCAGTTTGTTCTTAATTTCAATGTCTCTGGTTATATTTTGCTTGCTTGTTGTTGTTGTTGTTGTTGTTGATTAGGTTCCATTTACACACTTATCTTGTATGTAATGGTATACTCTACTTCAGGGGTGTCAAACTCATTTTTGCTAGTGGCCATATCAGCCTTCAAAGGGCTGCAATGATTTTAGGATTGTATAAATATAACTACTCCTTAACTGTTCAGGAGTTGAAATTACATTTGGCTCTTTGAAGACGACCACGAGGCTGATGTTGCCTCTGGTGAAAATGAGTTTGAAACCACTGCTCTATTTCTTTAAGTCAGAAATACATCTCCCTTCTACAGCTAGAATAAAATGCCATTTTATAGTGAGCTACCTAATTCACTATCCCCAAACTCTTTAAATTCTCACAGTTGGAACCACTTAACTTGTGCTTGTACATGAAACCTGAACTGAATCAATCCCTTTTCTACTAACTTGATTTCTGCCTCATTCTAATAATTGTGTTATAACTTGCACAGCAGTTTTATGACAGGGCTTCTGATTTGGTAATCTACCTAGTATTCTGATTCTTCGACAACTGAGTCTTTGCCTTTGCATTCCCTGTTCTTTCAGGAACTTGAATTCCGATTCTAAATCCCAGACTAGCAACTGGAAACTATAGAACCTGCTGTCACAACACCAGACATCAACTGCCTGTCCAAAGTATGGCTATCTGCATTGCCACTCACATTGCTGTTCTTTATCAGTCTACCAGATCACCAACACCTTACCCTTCTGGCCTTCCCTAATGCTGACTGCTTATCCAGACTGCCATCTCTTAGCCCCAGATTCTCCAGGCATTTGCTTGCTTGGCTGATTCCTTCCCCATTGCCTTTAGCTGAATCTGCCTTGGCCCAATCTGTGAATGTGTTTTATTCTCAGATACTACCTTTGTTTGTCTTACCTCTCCTGGCACTGAATTTCAATTTTTAAAGCATAATTTAACTTTGTAATTTCACAAAATACACCTTGTCATTTAAAGCTTTGACTACCATCTGGAATTTATTACAAATCTACAGTGTAAGGTACAGATCTAAGTTATTTATTTGTTTATTACCATGTATGTAACCAACTGGCAAAGCTTTTATTAATGATTCCATTCTCCATTGCAATATTATATTTTTTACAATAGTTTTAATCCTTGTAATAATAACTTGAGTCTATTACTAGAAGCTCCATTCTATAGATTTGTTTCCTTCATTTAGTTGAAATGTTACACAATTGTGACAACTGTTGTAGTACAGGGTGGGCCAAAAGTAGGTTTACAGTTGTGAGTATAGGAAACAGAATTTATCCTTATATTATTATTTAATAATTATTGTATTATTTTCCATACAAATTGCTATAAACCTACTTTTGCCTGATCCTGTATGTGTCAGTTTGAGTACTCTCATATTTATTTAATTTTTTTAATAATGAGAAAGGTATATTTTGCTAACAATGAGAAAAGTATATTAATAACTCATTTTTTACTCATTAGGATATCAATTTTCTTTGTTACTTATTTAATACACAGGCATTTAATGTTTCTAGTATCGATTGTGAATGGAATCTCATATCTTTTTGGAGTTATTGTATTTTCTGTATTATTAGAATATAATGATGCATTTAATTAATTTGTGGGCTTACTTCACTCCACAATACTGATGAACATATTTATTGCCTCTGGTAATTTTTTGGTTTACTTCTCTGGATTTTCTGAGTACATATTCATGTCATAAGCAAAAAAGATTTTTAATATCTTCCTTTCCTAAATGTATCTTCAATTGCTGTTTTCCTCTCTGATAACCATAGTCAATATTCCATTGAAAGAGAGTGGCAGATAGGAAAAGAAAAAGAACTAGCATTTTCTGTATGTTAAGTGCCTATTTAGGCACTAAGGATGAAACAATACAAAAAATGTATGTAAAGTCTCTGTCCTCATTTATGGGGTTTATAGTCTAGTAGATGAGACAGACCTAAAAGCAAATGATTAATGCTTATTGTAACTGCTATGAAGAAAATAAATGAAACTGAGGTAATAAAGAGTTCTTGGTCTTAGAGGTAGGGTAGTCTACTTAGAAGTAGAGAGGTTTATCAGGGAAGGCCTCTCTGAGGAGGTGTCATTTAAACTAAGCCATATAGAAGAAAAAAGAGGCAGCCAATATAAGGGCTGGAGAAGGAGCATTCTAAGCAGGGGGGGAAATAAAAGCAAAGATCCTGAGTTGGGAGAGAGAGCCTGGTGGACCTATGGTTTACATATTTTTCTCTTTTTGGTTAACTGGTATAATCTTTCATTTGTCAAATTGTAATATTTTTCTCTTATTCCCAATCATTGGCTTAATTTATTAAACATGCCATTTTTTTCTTCCTGTATTGTGCTTCTATCTCATCTTAGTTTTCTTGTTTTCCTTTTCTTACTTTTTTCTGGCTTGTAACACTTGAACCTCTTTCTATTCTGAGCAATTGGATTGCTTTTTTTTTTCTTTACTGAGCAACAACTGGACTCATGTAACTCATTGGATATTTCTATTTGTACCAATTGTTAGGAAAACTTGAACTAAATTTGTGACCATCTTTTAGTTAATGGAAAGACTTTATAGCAAGCATTATTATATTAACCTCATTGCTAATTTAATTGGAATTGTAATGCCGGTGTTTTTTCTTTGCAATGATTCTCTCACTTACTTTTTTGGGAGGGAAGAGTTTTGATAATCACAATTTATTATATTGTTATTTCAAATCATAACATTTATTTTTAAATGAATACAAATGTAATTTTTATCTTTTGCATTAGATGTATTTGTAGCTACCTATCCTCCTTTTTGAAGCAAGATAGGACACAAAAATGCAAATAGTTTATATGTTTTTTAAGTGAGGCTTTTATTTCATGCTACTTTTAAAAAATTAAGGTATAATTTTCATGCAGTAAAATTTGTCCTAGTTAACATACAGTTCTGAGGGTTTTGCACAACTAGTGCAAACCAATAAAATTAAGATATAAGACAATTCTGCTACCTCCATACCTCTTTGTAGTCAACTTTACTTCCTAGCCTTTGATTGATTTGTTTTCTGCCCCTACTGTTTTCCCTTTCCAGAATTATATAAATTGAATAATAAAACATGTAATGTTTTGTGTTGGCTTCTTTCACTTATCATAATGATTTGATATTCATCTGTGTTGTTACATATCTGTGGCTTATTCATTTTAATTGCTAAATAAACTCTGAGATTTCTTATGCCACATGTCACAATTTGTTTATCTATGCACTAGTTGATAGGACTGTTGAGGACCATTCTGTGTGCTTTCAGAGATTGCAGCCCTGTGAGAGCAAGCTCTGAAAGGGGCTAGTGAGTCTCCCTGGAAAACCAGGTAACGCAGGTGGCAGACATGACCCAATTCTAACACCAAGGGTTCCCGTGGCAATCTGGCTTGATAAATACATTGTATTTTTTTGAAGCTTGCTCTGCTTTGCTTTGTATGGCTCTGCTGATACAAACAGGATGTTTAAGTTCAAGGCATAAGGAGTAAACTCCTTATCTCATAAAACACGTCTTAAAGACCCTCTGGTGTCAGCATGACTAACAGACCCTGACCTATGACAGATCTCTGTGTTCTTCAGTTGTTATCTATAGATAATACCTGCTTTTGTATGACTATAGCCTTTTGACATTAATTGATGAGCTATGTGTGCATCCACCTACACATACCATTCCCAATAAAAGCCATTTGGGAGAAGGGCTCAGGGCATTCCCCACTAGAGGGAATCACCACCCCCTTTCCCACCAGAACAACAACATTGTGTCTGGAGGATTTATTTCTTATCCATGGCAGACCAGAGGATTCTGTGGGATGGAGTTCCTCCCACACAGGACAATGGCTTTTTCCCAGATTTTGATGATTAAGGATAAATATAGGTAAACATTCACATTTATGTATTTGTGCAAAGATAAGTTTCATTTCTTTTAGTTACATACCTAGGAGTGTTATCTCTTGGTCACAGGGTAAATGTATTTTTACTGTATTTTTCCCATTACCATTTATCTTCCTTATACCTCCCAATGAGAAACTGCCAAACTTTGTCAAAGTGGCTGAACCATTTTCCCTTCTCACCTAGTTAAGGTTTTATTGATTACATTTCCCTTTTTTAAGTGCCTGTCATATTTTTCTCCATAATTTTATTGCTGTAATTTTAAATGTATATTTATTTATTTATTTATTTATTTATTTATTTATTTAGCAAACATTTAAATAGTATCCAGTATGTAAAAATAACTGGACTATGTCATGAGCCATAGAAAAATGAATAACATAGAGTCCTTGCTACAAAGCAGACTCTGGTGGGATTACTCTCTCAATCTCTTTTCCAGACTCAGCTTTTCCATTTGATATATAAAAGGCTGTACTGTGTGTGCAATTGCTGCTATCTTTGAAATGCAACAAACCCAAATTCACACCCTAGTTCTGCTACTTACTAGATGTGTGACCTTGAGAGCATGTTACTTAAAGTCTCTAAGCATCCCTTTCTTCCTCTAAAAACAGGCTAATAATACTTTCTTTACAGTTCACTATGATGACAAAAATTTAAATGCAATAATGTAATATAAGGTGGTGATAGAGTAACTGACATAGTAAGTGGTCAAAACTGGTACCTTTAAAAAATTGTTCCTATTACATTTACGTCTTATAATCTAGTAGTGAAGATATATACATAAATATTCTACCACTGTAGCACTGTTGTAGTTTAGTTGCTTTGTATAACCATGAAATGTTTCCCTTGTTGCAAAACACAATCTTCATAAAAATGTTTGATTAAACAAGTTTTAGTAATTTTACCATCATTAGAGTATACTTATATTAGATGTAGCATGGGATATATACCAGTGTCAATTGAGAAAAACTCTAGAGACCATTTTTCTTTAAAAATGTAATGTTATATATAGTTGGGCTTTGGCAACCGAAAGGTAAATTTTAGCTATCTCACTGGAGGCAGAAGAGCTGGCAATTTGTAAGTGTGCAAAATTTAATGGGAAAATCCTATTGAAATATTTGAAGAAGGGCAAATGTGCAGAGTGTCACAGAGGATGATGAGCTCTCAAAATATGAATGTTTTGACCTTTTCTCTTTGTTACTTTTAGTTTTCAGCCCTGCAGCCTATTAGAAGATGGAGGACTTTGGTCAGTTTGGTAAGTTGGAATGAACTTTCATTTCAAATTGCTCTGATTCAAGACTAGTTTCCTCATTGGATATGGTGTTTTGCCTGTGAGCCCAAGGGAGAAGTCCCTGGCTTGGACTGATTTGTGTCTTGGTATTGAGGCAATGCAGAGCTGTGGAGCAATGTCCAAAATAGATGTGTAGGACCAAATAGTTGGTAGCTGTGGACAAAGGGAATTACTTCCTGCCAAGGAGAATTCTCAGCATTTTATGTCTTCTCATTTCAGGACTTTGGGGTTTCTATTCTTTCTAATTTTAATTAATGTTTTAATTACATTCTTATTCTTAAAAACTAAAACATATACGAAACCAAAGTCCCCTTTGATCAATAGTCCCAACTCCAATCCAGTCTTTCTTCTCAGAATTAACTACCACTTGAATTTGGTTTTATCCTTTCAAAAATTTGCTAAGCTTTTTCATGCTTATATATTTATATTGCTATTGATATGAATATGCGCGTGTGTCTATTTGTGGGTATCTGTTCATGGCTACATGTATGATTACAGAATTGGTATTGTTTTATAAAAACAACCTCACAACTTGTTTCTTTCTTCACCTAACGAAATATATTGGGAAAGTATTGATGTTGTTACAAGTGTATATAGCTTATTTCTTTTTTGGGGGGAGAGTTGTTTGTTTTCTTTCTTTCTTTTTCTTTTTTTTTTTTTTTGGTTGTACTGTTATTTTTAATTCATGACATCTGTTAAAGCTATTTATTTATTTATTCATTCATTTATTTATTTATTTATTTATTATTCTTATTCTATTACAGTTGTCCCGATTTTTCCCCCTTTGTTCTCCTTTGCCCAGCTGACTCCCGGCTCCCACAGTCAATCCCCACACCATTGCTACTTAATGTCTGTGGGTCATACATGTTCTTTGACTAGTTCCTTCTTCTTCTTTCCACCATTATCCCCCTCGCTCCTCTCCTCTGGCTGCTGTCAGTCAGTTCTGTGATTCCATGTCTCTGATTCTATTTTGCTTGTTAGTTTATTTTGTTCATTAGATTCCTTTTATAAGTGAGGTCATATGATATTTGAATTTCACTGACTGGCTTATTTCACTTAGCATAATGCTATCCAGTTCCATCCATGCTGTCACAAAGGGTAGGAGCTCCTTCTCTCTTTCTGCTGTGTAGTATTCCATTGTGTAAATGCACCACAGTTTTTTGATTCACTCACTTACTGATGGGCACTTAGGCTGTTTCCAGCACTTGGCTATTGTAAATAACACTTCTATGAACATAGAGGTGTGTAAGTTCTTTTGAATTGGTGTTTCAGGTTCTAGGGTATATGCCCAGCAGCGGAATTACTGGGTCAAAAGGCAGTTCCATTTTTAGTTTTTTGAGGTATCTCCATACTGCTTTCCACAGTGGCAGCACCAATCTGCATTCCCCCTAACTGTGCTCTAGGGATTCCTTTCTTCACATCTTTGCCAGCACTTTTTGTTTGTTGATTTATTGATGATAGCCATTCTGACAGGTGTGAGGTGGTATTGCATTGTGGTTTCAATTTGCATCTCTCTGATGGCTAGTGATGTTGAGCAAGTTTTCATATGTCTATTGGCCATCTGTATGTCCTCTTTGGAGAAATGTCTACTCAGGTCCTTTCCCCATTTTTTAATTGAGTTTTCTTCCTGGTATTGAGTTCATTTAAAAAAAAAACTATTACCTACTTTTTAAAAAGACTTTATTTATTTATTTTTAGAGAGGGAAGGGAGGGAGAAAGAGAGAGAGAGAGAGAAACATCAATGTGCAGTTGCTGGGGGCTGTGGCCTGCAACCCAGGCATGTGCCCTGGCTGGGAATCGAACCTGCGATGCTTTGGTTCGCAGCCCACGCTCAATCCACTGAGCTACACCAGCCCGGGGGGGTATTGAGTTCTTTATAACTTTTGGATATTAACCCCTTATCAAATGTATCATTGGTGAATATGTTCTCCCATTCAGTGGGGTGTCTGATAATTGTTTTAAAAGGATATCTTAAACATTTATCTCAAGCTCCTAAATTTTTTTCTTCTTAGTATTTTAATAAATTTTTATTTTATTGATTATGCTATTACAGTTGTCCCATTTTTCCCCCTTATTCCCCTCTGCCCTGCACCCCTCCTCCCACCAGCATTCACCCCTCCCATGATCATGTCCATGGGTCGTACATATACATTCTTTGTCTTCTCAATTTCCTATATTATTCTTAATCTCCCCTTGTCTATTTTGCACCTACCATTTATGTGCCTTATTCCCTGTACCTTTTTCCTCAGTCTTCCCCTCCACCTCCCCACTGGTAACCTTCCATGTGATCTCCATTTCTTTGATTCTGTTCCTGTTCTAGCTGTTTGCTTAGTTTCTTTTTGTTTTTTTTTTTTTTTTAGGTTCACTTGTTGATAGTTGTGTTTATTGTCATTTTACTGTTCATAGTTTTGATCTTCTTTTTCTTAAATAAGCCCCTTTAACATTTCCTATAATAAGGGCTTGGTGATAATGAACTCCTTTGACTTGACCGTATCTGGAAAGCACTTTATCTTTCCTTCCATTCTAAATGATAGTTTTGCTAGGTAGAATAATGTTGGATGTAGGTCCTTGACTTTCAGGACTTTGAATACTTCTTTCTAGCTCTTTCTTGCCTGCAAGGTTTCTTTTGAGAAATCAGCTGATAGTCTTATGGGAACTCCTTTGTAGGTAGCTGTCTCCTTTTCTCTTGCTGCTTTTGAGATTCCCTCATCTTTAATCTTAGATAATGTAATTATGATATGTCTTGTTGTGTGTTTCCTTGGGTCTAACTTCTTCGGGACTCACTGAAGTTCCTGGACCTCCTGGAAGTCTATTTCCTTTGCAAGATTGGGGAAGTTCTCCTTTATTATTTTTCTCAAATAAGTTTTCAATTTCTTGCTCTTCCTCTTATCCTTCTGGCACCCCTATGATTCAGATGTTGGAAAGTTCAAAGTTGTCCCAGAGGTTCCTAAGCCTCTCCTCAGTTTTTTTAATTCTTGTTTCTTCATTCTGTTCTGGTCAAATGTTTATTTCTTCCTTCTGCTCCAAACCATTGATTTGAGTCCCAGTTTCCTTCCCTTCACTGTTGGTTCCATGTATATTTTACTTTATTTCACTTAGCATACACTTCACTTTTTCCTCTATTTTATGACCATATTCAACCATTTCTGTGAGTATCCTGATTACCAGTGTTTTGAACTGTGCATCTGATAGGTTAGCTATCTCTTCATTGCTTAGTTGTTTTTCTGGAACTTTGATCTGTCCTTTCATTTGGGCCATATTTCTTTGTCTTTGCACACCTGTCATGTTGTAAGGGGTGGAGCCTTAGTTATTCACCAGGGCAGTGCAACCCACATTGCTGTGTTGTAGTGCATCTGGATGAATGTTTCTTCTTTAACTCCTTGTTTGTTGGACTTCCATACAGTTTGATTTTCTGGCAGTTCTAGTTGATTTTTATTTTTAAAATTTTTGTTGTCTTTCTTTTGGTTGTGCAAGGAGGCAAAGTGTATCTACCTACACTTCCATTCTTGCTGGAAGTTAAAAAAATTATTTATTTATTTTTAGAAAGGTTAATGGAGAGAGAAAGGGAAGGAGAGACTTATACCACACATCACTGTGTGGTTGTCTCTCACACACCCCCACTGGGGACCTGGCCTACAACCCAGGCATGTGCTCTAACTGAGAATTGAACTGTCAACCCTTTGGTTCACAGGGCCACACCAGCCAGGGCTATATTTTAATAAATTTTTATCATTGATTTGTTTTGTTTTTAACTACTAAGGGTTTAATATATTTGAAATATATATGTGTGTATATGCATGTACATGTGCCTATCTGAGGTAAATGAGGTTAATTTTTTCCTTACTTATGTTTTTTTTGTTAAGTTCCAGAATACTCATGATGTTCTTTTTTTTCCCTTTTCTTGTTCCCTAATATCCTCTTTTCTCTTTATATCTGGGTCCTCCATTCTTATACCTGTGTATGCCTTCTGCTTCATAAACCATATACAACATCAGTCACCATTTCCATTTGATAAGCTTTGAGAATTATTATTCTAGTTTGTTCCACAGATGTGGAATAAATAATTCTTGTTCTCAGTGACTTGG
Source organism: Phyllostomus hastatus (assembly GCF_019186645.2). Lineage (NCBI taxonomy): Eukaryota > Metazoa > Chordata > Mammalia > Chiroptera > Phyllostomidae > Phyllostomus > Phyllostomus hastatus. The sequence continues at coordinate 12,399,881 of NW_025333984.1, read as the reverse complement.
AAGGATTAGGAGACACAGCAAGCTAAAGGTCAAAGTTACAATCTCGTATCTATCTGGAAAGGAAGGGAAATAGCATTTATTAATGGTTAATTCACGCAAGACAGTGTGTAAAATGTTTTACCATTGCTTTGATAATCTCAAAATCTGTATGTGTTGTCTATTAGCTCCATTTTATTCATAAGGAAACTGAGGCTCGGAGTTGATAAATATTGTGCTTTAGGACACATAAATAGAGAATCAGTCAGAATTTTACAGAGAAATGAAACCAACAGGGGATAGAGATGGATATTTATTTACTTATTTGTGTCAGCCTGAAATGTGTACAGCAGGCTGGCAAGCTGGAAACTCAGGCAAGAAGTGATGCTCCATTCTTGAAGGAGAATTTTTTCTCTGGGAAGCTACAGTTTTTGCTCTTAAGGCCTTCTAACTGATTGGATGAAACCCACCTACATTATCAATGATAATGTTCTTTACTTAAAGGCAACTGATTATAGATGTTAACCATATCTACAAAATACCTTCAGGGCAACACCTCGATTAACAGACTAAGTGAGTAACAGCCTAAGCAGGTTGATAGAAAATTAACCATCACAAATTGTAAGTGGAAAAAATGGAATGTGAACCCTTTCTCCATTTGTAACCACTGAAATCCTGTCTTGTTTCTCTGTATCTAAGTTTTTTTTTGCTTTAATATAATAATTATATACATATTTAATTTTAATGGATGAATCAATAAAGTCAACCTCCTAAAAAACTGAAGTTTTTGTCTTCCTGAACCCTAGTCTTTCTGGGACTCAGTATATTTGCTTTAGGATCTCAGTTATTCCAACTGACTGCCTATTTGGCCTAATGTTTAATGGAATATCTGAATTTGGGGATTACTTTATTTCTCACTGTCATACCTATTCTTCCTCATAAAAATACCTGGTTTTGGATCTCCTCAGGCCTGTACTAAAACCTGATAGTGTTCCCTAGTTCAGATCCTTGGCTTCTCTTACCCCTAAACTCCAGGGTCTAGGCTTCCTTAGTCTCCTGTCCTCTTCTAATCTAAATCCCAGTTCAGAGTCTTAAGGGTATCATGGTGAAAATCAGTGATCTGTGGTGCAGGATTAGTATTAGCAAGGAGGAGATTGGGCTGAATCTGTACTGAGCTCAGGGATTTCGCAGGAATTTGTTCTGTTACTGCTACTGTTTGTAATAAACCTCTACTACAAGTTTATCTTGTGGTAATAATCTTTCTACTAAAATGTGAACACAGTGGAAAAACAGTTTAATTGAAAGAACTGTTACTTGGGTTCCAATTAATTAAGAGTTTATGGTATTTTTTATGATAGTGTAACAATCATCCTGACACAACCTTATTTAATATCTGCTAAAACATTGTTGAGAAAGTGAATTAAAATAAATGTCAAGGAAGCTCATTGCCAGTCATTAAGTCTTACGAATTAGTGAGAATGTAAGTGAGCATGGTGGTAAATCAAAGTTCCAACTTAACCAAATAGAGTGTAATTCATTTCAAGTAGTGTCATTTTCTCCACAGCATTTGGACGTCACAAAATATTCTGTGCTGAGTTCTAAGAAATCAGTGAGGAACTAAGCACCCTTAAGACTTGCTTTTAGCTCTCCAGGCTGATTGTTTCCTGTCAAGTGACGTGAGACCACTGAGTTTGTGGATACTCATATTTAACAATTGGTAAAGAAATTTATCCTTAAAAGGATAAAAATCAGTTTCTCCCAAAGGGCAAGTTTGGAGTACTTGCTTTTGAAAAGGGCTAGTTTCAGATAACACCTCATCTAAGTTGTATCTAACATTCTCATTATTGTTCTCAAGGGGGCATTTCGTAGAAGCATTCTGGAATAAGCCTGGGCCACAGAATCATTCCCTGATTCTGAGTAATTTCAGCATTTACATTGCATTGAAATATTTACTAGTTGTAGGAATTTGATTATAATTCAGTCATACAAAAAATATGCCCACTGTATGCCTGCATAGAGCCTACTATGTGCCACCCAGTTTTCTAGGCAATTGAGGATAAACCAATGAATGTAATCTTAGAGTCTATCACTTCTCCAGCTTCCCCCACACAGATTCAAGTTTATTTTGGTCTTCTTTTTTAATGTTACTTCAGCTTCAATCTACCTGACCTACTAAGTCTGGATTTCTTCCTACTTTGTTTTTTTCTAAGAACTACCTGATCCTAAGATGTAGTGGAGTAAAAAAGAGTGGACTCCAATCTTATTCTACTGGTTTCCCTAAAGAGTGTGTATTATTTCTTTTCAACCCCTCCATAGAGTTGATGCAGTGAGACCTTCATAAAATCCTGTATGTAAGATAGTGGAGGATGGTAAAATCCTGGATTCTGTAAGTATATAAATCTTGGCTGTGTCACCTTACTGGGTGTATGACCTTGGACAAGTTAGTCAATATTTCTGAATGTTAGTTTCCTCATCAGTAAAATGAGAAAAACATTAATCACATAAGAGTGAACTGTGCAAAATTTAATAATGTTATTTTTCAAGTAAGATGCCTACCATTTTATACCCCACAAATGGTATCTATTGTGTTATGTTAGTGCATATACCCCAGAAGAATATGATTTCAAGTCTTCACATATTCAAACAACACGAGGTACTAAACAAATTTATCAATACAGCCAAACTTTCCTCTGCTCCCTTTTCCTCTTTAGCTCCAATTTCTGAATTTTCTAGGTTTCTCATCTTTTTTGTTTTAGTGATGAGACACGTGTAGTTAGCTTTGGTTTCTTTTATTCTGCTGTGGGTATCTTGATGTAAAATTCTGCAGGTACTGAATTGGTCAAATAAGTTAAATACCATCCCAACAGAAGCTTAGTGGCTAGGAACTCTTTGGGGATGTGTGGCCCTTAGAACACAAGGGCTTTTTATTAGATGCAGGAGAGGGAAGTAGGGATGGGGTTGCTTGTGTAATTAAGATTTAATAGAGGCTTTTAGGTAGTTCCTGCTTAGGTAGAAAACTGAGTTTACTTGATTAGGAAAATTCTAGTTGATTCCACTCCCCCCCCGTCATGAGTTTTAAAGTCATGGGGTAGAGGGGAAAGACAATAATAAAATAATTAATGGAAGCAAATTCTCATTCTTTATTTGCCACTGAGTAGTTATATGACCTTAGGCTGCAATTGGGGAATAATTGGTGACATTTGGGTTGAAGAAGAGGAAGATTTAGTTACGGCATGATAACTACCTTTAAACACATAATTTTTCAAGGTTGACTAAAAATATAAGATATAGGACCAATGGATAGAAACTAGAGCAAGTATTGTCTTTGATTTAATATGAAAAAGCAGTATAAAAATAAATGTTTTCTTCAATGACTTTCCTATAATGAATTTTTCAAGCACCTGGAGGAATTGTTGTAGAGGGAATTCAAACATCTCATGGAGAGTCAGGCAACAAGACTTTTAAGGGTCTTTCCAGTCTTGAAATTTCGTTTTTAGTCACTTCACTTCTATAGACCTCAGTTATTCCCTCTGTAAAATGATAAGCTTGAATTATATGATTGTGTGGTTGCTTTCTACCTTTAACAGTCTGCAGTTTATCTAATGAGCAACATGTGAACACAGCTCAAAGTAGATTTCATTTTTATGGCTCTCTCTCTTCTGAGGCTTGCTTTTTTGGGGCATGAGACAAGTCATTAGACAAGCATGGTAGAAGAGGCCCAGTTGTCTTGACCTGGCAGCTTTCTGGGCCTGTCAACTCTTTAGCACAAGTATCTTTTAAAAATTCCTTTTAGTTTATTTATCTTTTTTACCCTGTGATAATTTATGAATTGTTCTAGTTATGGGGAAAAACTAAATGTTTTATTCTACTATGGTAATTTGTTTATATCAGCACCAGAGAGAAAGTCAAAGCAATGTATTCCTTTAGTTTCTTATATTTTCTCTCTAAAGGAATTGTTATTAGTCAAGTCTGTACATTATAGCAAAGTATTTAGTGGTTTTAGAATTTTGTCAAAGAAGAGAATAAGCTGTCACATTCACAATCTGTAAGATCCAGACATGGACAAGGGCTTCTTTGTAGTGATCCTGCAGGTAGAAGGAGGTGTTTTGGATAAAAAAAAGAAGGGAGGGAGTTTACTTATAACCAGCACAATTTCTATATTTAATCCTCAGGGACTGAATTACAGACGAATACAGACTGCTTAATTTGAGGGGTCCTGTACAAAATGGAATTGTGAGGCCTCTTGTTCAAAATGCAAGAGATAGTGCCATTAAAAAGTACTAAAATAGCCCTGGCTGGTGTAGCTTAGTGGGTTGAATGTGAGCCTATGAACCGAAGGGTCGCCAGTTCAATTCCCTGTCAGGGCACATGCCTGGGTAATGGGTCAGGTCCCCAGAAGGGGGTGCATGAGAGGCAACCACAGATAGATGTTTCTCTCCCTCTCTTTCTCTCTCTCTTCCTCACAGCATAAAAAGAAAATGAATAAAATCTTAAAAAAAACAATAAAGACATAAGGTAAAATTATAGGTGTCTGCCACCTTTAAATAGACCCAACATATGAGAAGCCACATTTATAAATCAGTAAGTACTTGCTTTGCAAAATATATTCTCACTTCATTAAATAATTTATAGTAGCATTAATAGATTTAAAGAGTCATAAGGGACCTTAAAACTTATCATATATCCACCCTGGCTGATGTGGCTCAGTGGATTGAGTGCTGGCCTGCAAACTGAAATGTCACCAGTTGGATTCCCAGTCATGGCACATGCCTGGGTTGTGGGCCAGGTCCCCAGCTTGGGGCATGCAAGAGGCAACCACACATTGATGTTTCTCTCCCTCTCTTTCTCCCTCCCTTCACCTCTCTCTAAAAATAAATAAATAAAATTTAAAACAATTTTTATAAAGCAAAAAAACAAAAAAGTTATCATGCACCCAATGACTGAATTGTCTTAATAAATTCCTGCTGTTAATCTGCCTATCCTTGGATGCCTCTAGTGACAGGGCACTCATTATCACTAGAGGAAATTCCCCCATGTGCTTTTTAGTATTATGCCATATTATTATTTTAAATGATCAGGTAGGTTATTTAATCTGCTCTTTCACAAATTTTACCTATTGCTTCCAATTTTGTTTTTGTGTTTGCTTGGTCTACATAATAAAATAAGATTAGTTGGCTGAAGAAGATATCTTTAAAAAAATTTTCAGGTAAGAAATTTGAAATACAGAGAAGATATGTGATATGCCTAAGATCTGGTAAGAAATTAATAAATGCCCGATCCCCAATTTTTTTCACTTTTCATGATTTGAGTAACAGAATTTCAATTATATTCAGCTGTTAGGAAAAGGTATCATGCTATGTGAAATACAATAGAGTATGAATAATACACACACACACACACACACACACACACACACACTAACTTTCTGTTTTCCAGTTAAAGGGAGAATAATAATAATGTGTGTGTGTGTGTGTATAATTGACATGATAAAGTTTCCTAATTGCCATATATACTGAATATACATATCACATTGAATATACATATTCAATACATATAATTGACATGATAAAGTTTCTTAATTGCCATAAACATGAAGGAAACCCATATCCCCAGCATTTCTGCCAGTTAGTTGCAAAGGTGCTAGACACAAAGTCTTGGCAGTTAAACTTGTTGGTCTGTGAAGCCAAATAAGTAAGCACAGACTGAATGAACACCCTCAAGGTCCTTAATTCAAAAAGAAGATGCTTTCTGTTCCAACCTAGGAAATCTAAGCAAATAAAACTTCTTCTAGAATACTAAGGTTCATGTTTACAGTATGACAAGCCTAAACAAAGTTTGGTTTGTTACATAGGATATAGTTTTGACTTTCTTCCTGTCTGAGGAAGCAGTTCTTAAAACATGCCTATGATATCAGCAGGGCTAGTGTCACTGAGAAGCCAATAAGACAGGCAAAGTGAAGATATCTTAAAAATCTAAGAGCCTCCCTCTTTGTGGACCAGTCATTCCACTGCAACATTTATTCCCCCACAATACACACAACCTTGCATAAACACACATGAAGAAAGCAAAAAGAAAACATTTTAAGTTATGAACTAAGGTCCAATCTGATCAGCCAAAAATTTCTAGTCATTTTATTGTATTTTCCTGTTTCTTCCCATTATGAGTATTATACTCTTAAAATCCATTCAAGAAGCATTTCAATTTTATTTAGATGGCAGTGGAGCTAAAAATTCAGTAAGGAAGAAAAATAGTTCTAACAGTTAAAACAAGCCTATGATTTCAACATTAGATTATTAAATCACTTGTTTCAGAAATGTAGCTACATGGAGTTCTTTTCATATGCAAATATAAATACACATACAAGCTAACCAAACAACTTATTTTAGCTGTTATGGATGTATAAAATCATTGGGTAGTGAAGGAGGTCTCAAGTATAATCAATTCTCTTACAGAATACAAAAAAATCATAGCAACTCTAAACTTGCATTTCTCCCAAAGGTAGCACCATTATTACTATTATAAACAACAAAAACAGATGTAGTAAGTGAGTGTGACTACTCCTTTAATAAGAAGACAGACTCAAATTCAAAGCTTATGTAATCATAGATGCAATCATTAAGCATCTGCCCAGTGCTCTTAGCTACAATTCTTTTTGCTTTCAACTCATTTTGGACATCTTTTCAAGATGAAAAGCCAGATGGAACACTCTCAACTATATGCCTAAAACTTAAAAATAAAAGAACAAAGTGCCTTACAGCTCTGGTCAGGGAGGTAAAGGAATAAGAGAATGATGCCCTTTTTATTGTCAAATAATAGACAATCATTATGTCCAATCAATAATAGCCAAAAAGCAGTCAGATAGTTGGTCATCTATATCTTCTTTTTGCCTTTTTATAGCAGGGTAACAATAATTGTGTACAAGGATAGAAAGAATTATACTGAAGCAACAATGCTTACAAATACACTTTGGAAACATATTGGAAAAGAAAGAAGATTCTGGAAGTCTTCTTTTCTTTCTTTTTCCGTTTTTGCACTCAGACCTCAGGTCCATGTTCTCTAGGTTACATTCCTATTAAGTTGTATTTCACATAGCATGATACCTTTCCCTAACAGCTGAATATAAATGGAATTTTGTTACTAAAATAATAAAAAGTGAAAACAGACCAAGGATCTGGAATTTATTAGTTTCTTACCAGATCTTAGGCAAATCACATATCTTCTTTGCATTTCAAATTTCTTGCCTGCAAAATTTTAAAAATGAGACCTTCTTCAGCCAACTAATCTTTTATTATGTAGGCAAAGCGAACACAATAAATAAAATTGGAATAGGAAGATTAACACTTGGGGGGAGAAGAGAGAAAAGCATCATAAAAATGTACACTTGTATTTGTGAGTTTTATGATTCTTAATATTCTTGTTGGAGAGTAAAATAGCTTCCCACAGCCTGCATCCTTTCAGTTCTTAGTCTTTTAGCAATAACTATACATAAATTATATTTCCATGTGACAAGCACTTCAGTTTTGCAACCGTCTGTTCCTTTTACTATTCCACATGTGATATTTTTCCAAGTCAAAGTCCACCATTTCCCATTAATTATTTATATTGGGGTAAATAAAGCTGCCTGCAGTAGGTCATACTGGAAGCTGCTCCTGTTTCCCAGTGACCTGGGTTTACTGAGACATGGATTAGCTAGTCATTGAGATCAACACCAGAGAGCCTGAAATTGATGCTGGTTATAAAAGCCTGCCATATGAGGAAGAGAATTAGCATGTACCAACCCTTATACACACCCTTCACCTACATATTCTCAATAAAAATCAACCCTTTGCCAACTCATTTCAGATTTTTAGATCTTGATGTGATTCATTTAAATAGGCAGATAACTTTACAAGCATATTCATCTGGTGGGGGAGGCTGACTCATGTCAGTTCAGGAATAAAAATAGGGAGTACTAATATTGACAGTTTTTATAGAACATGTTCCCATATTTGCCATTTTTTTCTTCTCCTTGTTCCTTTTAAATCAAGATATTTGCTCTCCCCTGGCCCTTCCCAGAAATTGTGCATTGAATAAGCAGATGGTGGGTTGAGCTTTGAGAGACTAAAAAGGGTACATTTGTGCCTCAGCATTTTTTGTCTAGGTTACTAGTAAAGATGCCTGTTTGTGAGTTAGCATCTTGTAAACCTTCACTTACTGTAGTCAGATCTTAATTTTGAGTGTAGTTCAATAATCTTTTATTTGAACTTTTCTTTTCTTGAGTTCTTGTAGTAGTTGGCTTTTCACCTGACCACAACTATTCACCTTCACCCCCTCTGCATATCCAGATCAGTATATAAAGGAGATAGGGGTAGCCATATTCTAAAATCAAATAAAGTACCTTATGAAGGGGAAAATGGCAGTGAGGTAGGTAGGAGCTGAACTCACTTGCTTGTGTACCCAACTGGGATACCTACCTGATCTTCTGAAGAACAGAGTGAACAGCCAATGGAATCTCGGCTTATATGAAGTTTGGAAGCCACAATTGTAGAGGATGTTGAAAAACAGATGAGGCTAGTTGAGTGAAATATCATGGTTATTGCTGTACTTCTTCAAAGGATCTCCTATCAGTTCTCTACCTGTTAGTACTTTAATTCTCATAGACTATTCCCTGCTGTCTTAATCCATTTTATCTTTACCCTTCCTCTGATCACATACAAGATAAAATGGGAGTTGTGAATGCCAATAAACCTGCTGGAGGAGAGAACACACCAACAAAGGAACCACCAACAAGTAAAACCCAAATACAACAAGAGAGCCCACACAAAAAGAAGAAAGGGCAACCCTAGAACATCCAGACAAGGAGATCAGAGAGACCAGACCCGTGAATTCTATAGAACTCCTACCATGAAAGTTCACCCTACAAAGACAGCTAGCAAAGTAGAGCATCAGGAAGCAAGAAACAAACACAAAAAGCCACCTAAAATGGGGAGACAAAGAAAGAACCTGCGATCAAAAGGAATGGAAGACTCCCCAGTAAAAGAGCTAAACAAAATGGAGGCAAGCAAACTATCAGATATAGAATTAAAAAGAATGGTGATAAGGATGCTCAAGGAACTCATGGACAACTACAGGGAACTGAGTGAGAATTACAACAGTATGAAAAAGGATATAGAAACTATAAACAAGAACCAGGAAGAAATAAAGAATACAATTTCTGAAATAAAAAAAAAACACACTAGAAGGATTACAAGTAGTCTGGATGAAAAAGAGGAACAAATTAGTGAGCTGAAAGACAAGGTAGAAAGAAACAAATAGGTAGAGCAGCTAAAACGAAACAGACTAAAAAATATGAAGATAGCTTAAGGGAGCTTCAAGATGGCATGAAATGCAACAAAATTCAAATCATAGGAATAGCAGAGGGAGAATAAAATAAACTAGGGATAGAAACACTGCTTGAAAAAATAATGACAGAAAAACTTTCTGAACCTGGAGAGGGGAAAAACCATACAAGTTCAAAAAGCACAGAGGGTCCCAATCAAGATGAACACAAAGAGGCCCACTTCAAGACACACCATAATTAAAATGCCAAGTTTTAAACACAAAGAGAGAATCTTAAAAGCAGCAATGGAGAAACCAGAAGTAACATACAAGGGAGCTCCAATAAGGCTAGCAGGTGATTTGTTGACAGACACACTACAGGCCAGAAAAGAATGGAACAATATTCTCAGTAATGAAGCAAAGGCCTGCAACCAAGATGACTCTAACCAGTGAGACTCTCAAATAAAATGAGAGGCAAAATAAGGAGTTTCCCAGACAAAAGAAAGCTGAAAGAATACACATCTACCAAACCTGCACTACAAGATATACTAAAGGGACTGCTCTAAGAAAAGGAAGAAAGAGTGAGAGAGAGAAGAACACAGGTACAAAAGAGGAAAAATGGCAATGAATAAGTACCTATCAAGAATAGCCTTAAATGTAAATGGATTAAATGTTCCAATCAAAAGACATAGGGTAGCTGAATGGATAAGAAAACATGACCTGCACATACGCTGTCTACAAGAGACTCATCTCAGAGCAAAAGGCCTATACAGGCTGAAACTGAAGGCTTGGATAAAAATATTCCAAGCAAATGGACAGCAAGAAAAGCTGGGGGAGCAATACTTATATCAGACAAAATAGATTTCAAAACAAAAGTCATAAAAAGAAACACCAAAGGACACTTCATAATAATAAAGGGAAGAATATATCAAAAAGACAAACATTATAAACATATATGCACCCAATATAAGAGCAACCAAATATATAAGGAAAATCTTGGAAGACTTCAAGAAAGGTATAGACAGCAACACTTACGGTAGGTGATATTAACACCCTATTGTCAAAAATGGATAGATCTTCCAAGCAAAACATCAATAAGGATATTGTGACATTGAACATTGCCCTAGATCAAATGGATTTAACTGATGTATATAGAACCTTTCATCCCAAAGAAGCAAAGTACACATTCTTTTCAAATGCATGTGCAACATTATCAAAGATAGGTCACATGATAGGACACAAAACCAACCTCAACAAATTTAAGAAAATTGAAATCATACCAAGCATTTTCTCAGAGCACAAGGGACTGAAACAAGAAACCAACCTCAAGGAAAAAACCTCAAAAACACTCAAATACATGGAGATTGAATAGCATACTATTAAACAATGAATGGGTTAAGAATGAGGTCAAGGTAGAAATAAAAATGTTTCTGGAAACAAATGAATATGAACACACAACAGTCCCAAACTGATGGGACACAGCAAAGGGAGTCCTGAGAGGGAAGTTCATAGTGATACAGTCCTACCTAAAAAAGATAGAAACACTTCAAATAAACATCCTAACCTTACATCTACAAGAACTGGAGGAGCAACAACAAACAAAACACAGAGCAAGTACGGGGAAGGAAACACCCAAGATCAGAGCAGAATTAAATGACATAGAGACTAAAAGAACAGTTCAAAGGATCAATAAATCCAGGAGCTGGTAGTTTGAAAAGATAAACAAAATCAACAAGCCTTTAAGCAGACTCATCAAGAAAAAAAGAGAGAGGACCCAAATAAACAAAATCAGAACTGGAAGAGGAGAGATTACAGCTGAAACCAGAGAGATAAAAAGGATCGTAAGAAATTACTATGAACAACTATATGCCAAGAAATTTGAAAACCAGGGGGGAAATGGACACATTTCTAGAAAAATATAATCTCCCAAATCTTAGTGAAATCTTCTCCCAAGAAGCAGAAAGCCTGAACAGACCAATAACAGCTGATGAAATTGAAGCAGTAATTCAAAGTCCCCTGGCACACAAAAGCCTTGGACCAGATACTTTCACAGGAGAATTTTACAAAACTTTTAAGGAAGAGCTAATCCTCCTTAATCCTTCTCAGACTATTCCAAAAAATCCAAGAAGAGGGAAGACTCTCAAACTCTTTTTAGGAAGCCAGTATCATTGAATTCCAAAACCACATAAAGACACAAAAAAGAAAGAAAACTACAAGCCAACATCATTGAAAAACATAGATGTTAAAATCCTGAACAAAATATTGGCAAATCGCATCCAGCAAAATATTAAAAAGGTCATACACCATGATCAAGTGGGATTCATCCCAAGGATGGAGGCTGGTACAATATTCACGAATCAATAAACATAATACATCACATAAAGAAAAGGAAAGACAAAACTTACATGATCATATCAATAAATGTGGAAAAAGCATTTGATAAGGTAGAGCACCCACTTATGATAAAAACACTCAGCAAAGTAGGAATAGAGGGGGCATTTCTCAACATAAAAATGACCATGTATGAGAACCTACACCCAACATCATACTCAGTGGGCCAAAACTAAAAGCTTTCCCACTAAGAACAAGACAAGGATGTCCACTTTTACCACTTCTATTTAACATAGTATTGGAAGTCCTAGCCACAACAATAAGACAAAAAAGAGAAGTAAAAAGTCATCCAATTTGGAAATGCAAAAGTAAAACTGTTACTGTTTGCACATGATATGATAGTATACATAGAAAACACTATAGACTCCACCAAAAAACTACTTGACCTAATAAGCAAAACTGGGAACACAGCAGGGTTCAAAGTCAATATTCTGAAATCAAAGGTATTTTTGTACACCAACAATGAATGATCAGAATCAGAAGTCAGGAAAAAAAATCTCATTTGCTATAACAACAAGAAAAATACAGTACCTAGGAATAAACCTAACCAAGGAGATGAAAGACCTGTACTCAGAAAAGTACACAATACTGAAGAAAGAAATTAAGGAAGACAAAAATAAATGGGAACATATACTGTGTTCATGGATTGGAAGAATCAACATGATCAAAATGTCCATATTACCGAAAGTAATGTATAGATTCAACATAACCCCTATTAAAATACCAATTACATATTTCACAGATATAGAACAAACACTTGAAAAATCTATATGGAACCTGAATACCACAAAAATTTTGAGAAAGAAGAACAAAGTAGGAGGGATCACAATACCAAATGTAAAACTCTATTCCAAGGCCACTGTAATCAAAACAGTATGGTACTGGCAAAGGAACAAACACATAGACCAATCGAACAGAATAGAGAGCCCAGAAATAAACCCAAGTCTCTATGGTCAATTAATATTTGACAAAGGGGGAAGGAGGATAAAATGGAGTAAAATAGCCTCTTCAACAACTGATGTTGGAAGAACTGGACAGCTACATGTAAAAAAAGGAAACTCGATCACCAACTTACACCATACACAAAAATAAATTGAAGGTGGATAAGAGACTTAAATATAAGTCATGATACCATAAAAGTCATAGAGGAGAACATAGGCAAGAAAACATCAGATATTCCATGCAGCAATATTTCCACCAATATGTCCCCTAGAGCAAGGGACACAGAATAAGGAATAATCAAATGGGATCTCATCAAAATAAAAAGCTCCTTCATGGCTAAGGAAAACAGTATTAAAATGAAAAGAGACCAACCGTATGGGAAAACATATTTGCCAATGATACCTCAGACAATGGTTTGATCTCCAAAATATATAGATAACTCACACAGCTCCACTCCAGGAAGACAAACAACCCAATTTAAAAATGGGCAAAAAACCTGAATAGACAGCTCTCCAAGGAGGACATACACAAGGCCCAGAGGCATGTGAAAAGATGCTCAGCATCACTAGCCATCAGAGAGATGCAAATTAAAACCAGAACGAGATACCACTTCACACCAGTGAGAATGGCCATCATAAGCAAATTAACAAACAATATGTGTTGGAGAGGATGTGGAGAAAAGGGGACCCTTGTACATTGTTGGTGGGAATGCAGACTGGTTCAGGCACTGTGGAAAACAGTATGGGATTTCCTCAGGAAACTAAAAATGATACTGCCTTTTGACCCAGCAATTCCACTGCTGGGATTTATATCCTAAGAAACCTGAAACACCAATCCAAAAGAACCTCTGTCCCCCAATGTTCATAGCAGCACAATTTACAATAGCCAAGTGCTGGAAGCAACCTAAGTACCCATCAGTAAATGAGTGGATCAAAAAACTGTGGTATATTTACACAGTGGAATACTATACAGCAGAAAGAAAGAAGGAGCTCCTACCCTTCATGAAAGCATGGATGGAACTAAAAATCATTATGATAAGTGAAATATGACAGGTGGTGAAAGACAAATACCATATAATCTCACCTGTAAGTGGAACCTAATCAACAAAACAAACAAGTAAGCAAAATGTAACCAGAGACAATGAAATAAAGAACAAACTGACAGTAACCACAGAGGAAAGGGGAGATAGATAATAGCTGATAACAGGGGAAGGGCCATCAAGAAACATGTATAAAAGACACATGGACAAAGCCAAAGAGGATAGGTGTGAGGGTGGGAGGTAGGGATGGGTGGGAGGTGGGAATGGGTGGGGTGGGGGCATGTGGTGGGGTAAAAATGGAGACAACTGTAGTTGAACAACAATAAAAATAATAATAAAATAACAATAAAAATGAAATATAGTAGCTGAATTGAGGTTTATAGTGTTGAGATTCATCTTGATAATATTAGTTATAATATTGGCTAGGAAATGGGAGATGGGAATTGAGATGGAGAAAGACAGTCCTTGATTAATCCCCATATTTGAGTACCTTATTTGAGGCTTTCCTGGAAAAAAATTATGAAGGAGAAGAAAGTTCTGTGCCCAATATTTTTCTTCCCTTTGTGGCACCTTATTGTAATTTAACTTTGATTCTTCTACTTGGGCATCACCTTCAGACCTGTTCTTATATGTATCTCTTCTTTCTTATATTTTTATATGTATTTCCTTTTTCCATATGGATTTTTTGAGAAGTAAAATACTTTAAATAAGACTGGAGGAAGATGGAGTCAGGGTAGGAGGGAGGAGATTCCACTTCCTTCTACACACAGGAGAAAATCCTAGCCGATCTATGGAGTAAAAGAGCAAACAACCCATAGTACCTCAACATATGAAAATAAGAGACCAAAAATTGTATTAGAACTGAAAAACCAGATGGTACAGAGAGTGCTTCAGGACAATAGGGTCCCAAGGACCAGCTCAGGGTCCAGGGGGGCTGAAGCCCCAGGCCTGGTGCCCATTGCCGGGTTTCCCACAGAGTCCTTGGGAGAGAGCTGGGGCAACTGCTCCCTCCCTAGCCAAACAAGGTCGGAGTGGCATGCGGAGAAACCTGGTTGCTAGCAAACACACAGGGGCTGTGAGCACCATTAGAGTCTGTGGACACAGGTAGAGTTGAGAGTTGCAAGATGGGCTCTGACCCCCATAGTCACCAGTCTGGTTAGAGAATTGGGCTGTGGGAGAAGCCAGTCCACTGTATGGATTGGCAAGCTTGAGTAGGAGGAATTTCTCAAAATGAAAAGGTGAAAAGATAAACACTGTTTGGGGAATTCTCCTATAGCAATTGCTCCAGCCTCCCTGACACACAGCCGGGCAGCGATCCGGAAGTTGCACGGAAGGTTGTGCTTGTGTGGAAGACCCTGTACACCCCCATAACACTGGGAAGGGTGAGGCAGCCTGGCTGATTGCGAGCTCTAGCACGAGCGCATCCCCACATCCCAACTCACAGCTGTAACCCTGGGGGAAGGCCTGGATCCCACACCCCAGGCTCAGGCAGAGGAGAGGTGCCAGGATAGCTCCTCAGACAGTGCACATGGCTGACTGAGTGCAGATCAGGAAGGAAGAAAAACCATATGAATCATCCTTCAGACTGCTGCAGCCAGCAAGACCAGAAAAACAAGTTTGGCCGCTTTGAAACCAGGAGGCTTTTTAATTTTATTCTGTTTTTATTTTTTAAATAATTTTTAATTTTTAATTTTTATTATTTTTCTCTTTCAATTCCTTTTTCCTCTCTTTCCTTTTTTCTTGTTTTAATACCTCTTCCTTTCTTCCCTCCAATTTTATCTCTTTTTCCTTCCTTCATCTGCCTTTTTTTTAATACCTACAAGTGAGACCAACACACACACACACACACACACACACACACACACACACACACATTAAAGACCAGAGCTGGACCCAAAGAAGGGGCATCACAACAGCTGCGACAGTGAGACAAATTTCACTCTGCTATTACAGAGAACCTGCAAGTAATTGCATATTTGTAGTATTATTGTTTTTCCATTATTTTTACATCTTTTATTTTAATAGTATTTTTATATTCCTCTTCTTTCTGTATAGTCTGCTTTGCTAGGCTGGTTATATTGTATCATTTGACAGGTTTCCCCTGATATCTCTTTCATAGTGTATTGCTAATGTACTGTCCTTCACCTCACCTGTGTCCCATTAGCACACTACTCAAGGCCCTATGCTCCCTATTCTTGTTATCTACACCACATAGATTCTGTCATATGATTGTTGCTCTAAAGTTATTGTAAATAATAGCTGTTCCACGCAATTGTAAATACTTCACAACACCCCTCCCAGATCTTAGCCCACTTCAGTTTCCTGAACTCTATTACTGTAGTGGTTAACTCTATTCTCTCACACACTACACCTATTTACTATCCTTTACTCTCACCTTACCTCAGAATCTGACCTCCCACAACCTCACTGCTTTCTAGATCCAACTCACAATTCTTCCCTTCCCAACATGAATCTTATCTTCTTTCCATCCTTTCTAAAAAGTGGCTAGTTGGGTGGAAGATCACGGTTAACACTATACATAGCCAAAGGATCTCCTATCTATTCTCTACGAGCTGCTACGGTAAATATCACAGAATACTCTGTTCCTGTCTTAAACCATTTTGCCTTCCCCCTCCAACTGATCACAAAAAAGAGTAGGTGGAAGTGGTGAACACCAGGATACCCACTGGAAGAGGAAACCCAACAACAAAGGAACCACTAACAGATAACAACAGAAGAAGGTGAAGGAGGGAGTGGAAACCACACAAACCCCATCCAGGACCTATCTGGAAATACAACTAAACAGTGGACACACTACCCAGTACAAACAACTGAACAAGAGCAAGAGAGAATACTCAAAACCTTATACACACAGAAGAACCAGCTTCAACACAACCTGCCCCCACCAGCACAACAAAATACAAGACATGGTGGGCAGAGTGACCCTCATTTAACCAGCTGGTGGGAAGGATCCACCAAAGAATTGGTCTGCCTTTTGACCCAGCAATTCCACTGCTAGGATTATATCCTAAGAACCCTGAAACACCAGTCCAAAAGAACCTATGCACCCCAATATTCATAGCAGCACAATTTACAATAGCCAAGTGCTGGAAGCAACCAAGGTGCCCATCAGTAAATCAATGGATCAGAAAAACTATGGTACATTTACACAATGGAATTCTATGCAGCAGAAAGAAAGAAGGAGCTCCTACCCTTTGCAATAGCATGGATGGAGCTGGAAAGCATTATGCTTAGCGAAATAAGCCAAGCAGTGAAAGACAAATGCCATATGATCTCACCTTTAACAGGAACCTAAATAACAAAACAAAGAAACAAGCAAAATATAACCAAAGACACTGAAATTGAGGACAGGCTGGCAGTGACCAGAGTGGAGAGGGGAGGGAATTTCAGGGGAAAAGGGGAAGGCTTTATGGGAACAAGTATAAAGGACACATGGACAAAAACTAGGGGTGGGTGGAAACAGGAGGGAGGTGGGGAGGGATGGGTGAGTGGGCTGGGATGGGAGTAAAACATAGAAAATTATACTTGAACAATAATGAAAATAAAACTTAAAAAAACCCTTTAAAAACAAGAATCTAAAGAAGTTGAGCAAATGGATACCCCAAAGTGCTGGAGTGAGCTTCTGTTTTAGTCCTCCCTACTGAAATATTAGAAATAGGTAATATATGTACAATAATTTTACACTTAGGAAGTATCCTAAACACCATCTTTTTTTCTAAGGCCTCTTACCTTCCTGAGATAGTTTTCTATAAATTATTCCCTCTATAAATGATTTAAGTCTTTATTACCTCCTATACCTTATCCTGCAAATACACTTAAATAGCTTTGGTTAAAAATAAAATCATTTTGTCCTGCATTTTGAGATAGACAATATTCTATCTCTTTTTTTCACTGTAGGTACAAGCTTAAACTTCAGAGTCAGTTTTCCTAGTTTGAATTTTAGCCATTCCAATTACAAACTGTGTGAACTTGGGCTTACCTAAAAACGTCTGTGCCTTAGTTTCTCAGTGGTAAAATGGGAACAATAATTGTACCTATCTCATAGTTTTGTAAGGTTTATACGAGTAAATATATACAAAGCACAAAGAAGTATGTGGTGCTCAGTAGCTTTATTTATTTGTTGTTATCATTCCCTTAGAGACAAGTTTTACTATTTCAATTCATTTGTGTGTATAGCACTTATTATTTTTCAATATATTATATGATTGATTGATTGATTTGACTTCTTTTTCACAGTATCTCTCTCTCCCTACCAAATGATAAGCTCTATGATGACAGGGATTTTTGCCTATCTTTTTCAATGCTGTATATCCTCTGTGCTTAGTATATAGTAGGTACCTCAAATATTTGCTGAATGAACACATTTTAATTGGATTTTTCTCCTACCAGTCTATTGAATTTGCTCTGGTGGAGTTCACTTGTAATTGCAAATCTGTGAACATATTTAACACCTCCCTCTATCTTATTCAGAATATCTAATCAATGATGACAGGTTAATTTTACTTCCATGTATCTTTCAAATACATCTGTGTTCTCCGAGATCCACTGCCACTAGTTTCTCTAGTCCTAGTCACCATCTGTTTCCTGAGTCTTGAAGTAGACCTCCAATTAATTTTTCTTTATCCATTTTGATGTCTTTGAATCCATTTTCCATATAGTATATAGTAGTCAAAGAAGGTTTTTAAAATGTAAGTTAAATAATGCTATGTCTTTTCTAAAAATCCTTTGCTAGCTTTCTATTGTCCTATAGAGTAAAGTGCAAAATCATTCTATGGTCTACATGAAACTGTAAAATATGACCCTTTACTTACTGAAAAACTTAAATAGTTACCATTTGGCCCAAAATTTCCATTCCTAGTTGTTTGTCCAAGATATTGAAAACATGTTCACAACTAAACTTGTACACAAGTGTTCTTAGATGCATTATTCATAATAGCCAAAAAGCAGAAACAGCCAAGTGTCCTTCATGTGATGAATAAATAAATGTGATATTTTTCATACAAAGGAATATTATTCAGCTATAAAAAGGAATGAATTAATGATATAAGCTGCAACATGTAAGAACCTTGAAAACATTGTGCTAAGTATGATTCCATTTATATGAACTGTCCAAATGTAGGCAAAACTATAGAAACAGAAAGTACTTTAGTGGTTGCCAGAAATTGGGAGGATGGAGAAATAATGCTAATGGGTATGGGACTTCTTTTTGGAGTGATGAAAATGTTCTGGGAATAAATAGTTGTTGAATGTTGTATAACTTTGTGAACATTTTAAAAAGCAATTAATTGTATACTTTAAAAACATAGGTTTTATAGTATTTTAATTGTATCTCAATTAAAAAAATTAGCCCTTGCCTGCCCTCTACTCTCATCTCTTGACACTTTCCCTCTTGCATGCTATACTCCAACTGCAATGGTCTTTTCTTAGTTTCTCAAACATACCATGTTCTCTATTATCTCAGGACTTTCACATATACTGTTGTGTGTTATAATGCTCATTTCCCATCTTCCTTATCTCACTCTTGTTCAGTATGCAGGATGGAGGTGAAACACTACTACTTCTTTCAGGAAGCCATTCTTAGTTCCCTTCAAATTATGCTGGTGCCCTTTTTTAAATAAATTCCCCACAACATCCTGCATTTATCCATTAAAAATACTTGATCACATCTGTCCTTCAGATTGGCTCAATAGAACATATACTCCATGACATCAGATACCATACCTATCTTTGCTTACTCTTCGCTCCCACCCTCCTCTCCACTCCCTTCTTGAAAGCCAACAAATATTTATTGAGCAGATACTATGTGCCAGTCCCTATGCTAGATGCTATGAATAAAAAAATAAGGAAAAGGAACGTCTATTTTTTAAAAATCTTTTAAAAAGATGTTTATTTATTTAAGGGAGAGGGGAAGGGAAAGAGAAAGACAGGGAGAGAAACATCAATGCATGGTTGCCTCTCATGTGCCCCCAAGTGGGGACCTGGCCCACAACCCAGGCATGTGCCCAAATTGGGAATTGAACTGGCAACCCTTTGGTTCGCAGGCTGATGCTCAATCTACTGAGCTATATCAACCAGGGCCACAATGTCTAGGTCTTAATGAAGTTTCTTTTTTTGTAAAACATAATAAACAAATACATAAACAAAATACTTCATTTAATTGATTCTGAGATCCCCATTTGTTTCACATTTTCATTAAGCTATGTAATTGGAATGTGTCTTAGAATCAATGTAACAAGGAACATTTTATTTCTTTTTATTAATACATAAATTATTTGTAAGCACTGCAATGAAAGAGTTGATAAAATAAGATAGTTATCAAATATGTTAAATGCTGGAAAGATGTGAAAGATGGTAAGTTTGGAGGATAGCTTGTACTAACAACATTGAGAATCATGGTTGGTAACTAATGTAAATATATCTTGAACTCCTTGTTACTGGACAAGGGGCCTGACCCTGAGTGGGTCTGCTTAGGTCCAGCTGTAGTGTATGGGTCTTGATTTTGTGTGTTGGGAAAGATTTCACAACATGAGTCCAGGTGAGTATGAGGATACATTTACAAAACCTGGGAACAGTGAAACAAAGAAGGGCTTAGCTTTGAAGAAGCAACAGAAGAGCCTACGCTTGGCTGCCTTAGCTCACTGGGAAGCCAGAGATAAGAGGTCCTGGGGGACAGGTTCAGGGGATTAGCCTGGGACAAGCTGCCAGTTGCCCTTTGCCTTAGAGTTTGGGAGACATGTGCCTGTGCAGAAAGAAGTGGGGGAAAAGAATAAGAGAAAGGGAATGGCCAGGGCTGTTCCTCAGGGGAGAAAATGCTTGCTGAGTCCTTTGTCTTGAGTTTTTCTCTCTCTCGTGCCAGTAGGAATGATAGGGGCACTCTCAGGGGAGGGTTCCAACAGAATATTCATCACATCTCTAGCTGTGGCATTTCAGACTCATGGTCTCTGTTGACTGGTCAGTGACAGGGCTGGGGTGCTTTAGTCATTGCAGTTGGTCCAGGCATCACTCACCTGGTTTTTGCTCCTTTTCTGGGTCTGGAGCTGAAACACAGCTGAGACCTAGGTGTTATCTCTAGGGAGGAAAGGCCAGGGGAGGAGAGGTTACCCTGTGGGTGAGATCTTGTTTTCCCAGTGTTGCCCCTTGGTAGGCACTTGGGGACTTCCACCCTGGTGACCATCTGTACCTGGCTGTAAATTGCTTGGCCAGTTTGTTCAGCTATCTGTCTCAGTTTTTCTATTCCACTTGCCAAAAAATTTTCCTAGATTCTTACTATCCTGTCTTATCATTATGTTTTCCCTCTTTCTGCATAAATTCTATCTCACCTTTTCCCAGTACTATCTTGTTTATTTAAGGACACTTAGATCCAAGTAGTTGCCAAATCCAGAAACCTGTGTTATGTACTTGATTTTTGCCTGTTCCAAATCTTGTAGTATACAACTGATCTTGAAGTTCTATTGAAACTGATATTGTATATATCTTCCATGTCTCATTTCCTGCATCCCCACTGCCATTGCCTTTTAATATCAGGCATTTGTTGTTCATTGACTTAACTATTGCAATAGCTTTCTAATTCAGTCTCTCCCATTTTATTCCTTCCATTCGGGAAGCTATTCTCTACAGTGCCAACAAAGTAATATTTACACATCACTAGTCTGCTCCGCATTCTTCATCCTCCATCACCAAAGACCCATAATACTTTGTGTATATTTTGGTTTGTAGCTATTATAACTTTGTATTTATACCCTGTAAGTACTAGAAGGATGGGGATCATGTCTGTTTTAGTTCACCATTGTATCATTGCATTCTAGGCACATAGTAGATACTCAGTAAATGCTTTTTGAATGACTGTTATGCCACCCCCTTTTTAACTTGGCTATTCCAGCATCACTGCAATGGTGTGTAGACCATGGGTCCCCTGAGGGTGGGAGAGCCCCACTGTCCCCCCAAATCCTGCAGGGGTGCAGGAGAGGAGTTGGGAGGAGTGTCACAGAGCAGAAAGTATAGCATTTGAGGCACATTGCATAACAAAGGCAGATTAACAACCCATGCTTTCCTGAAGGAAGAAGGCTGCAGCTGCCCAGGGTGAATTGTGTATGTGACTCTGAGAACATGTGTTGGCAGAGTGACTCAGTAGAGTGACTTGTGACATAGCTAGGGGAAGTTCATACAGCACCTGTGTCATCTGCAGGGGAGGATGCACATTCCACATACCCATGCATCACTGGGAACTTTTGCCCTGACTAAAGATGGCAGCCAGAAAGAGGGTCAAAGACACTGGGGAGCTGACAAATATGGTGGACACTGACACACCATAGGAAGGGCTGGATGTTAGGTCATGCAGGAAGTTATGAGCCAAGCATTTAAAATTAGGGTGGACTGAATAACACAAGGTCTAACATGAGGTCTGCCATGAGATCTGAAGGTCTGTCTGGATGTCTGCCTGGAGAAGATGGTGATAGAGCTAGTGGAGCTATGGGGGACCTGCCTGGCCAAGCACACAGAGATGTGGGAGATGCTTGGAGTTGAACTGTGACTGGAAATGCTGAGCTGCATACTTCTACTTTTCTGAAAGACAGAACCTCTGACTGGTATATTCTGAAACTAGCCTGACTTGTCAGAGGGAGACAGGACTATTTGTTTTTGGATGTTTTAAAGGGAGCAAGATTTAATGGCAGAAATCTTCCATTATTCTAAATCTGTATAACCTTTTAATAAACAGCCTTTTCCTTTTTCTCCAAGGTCTCAGCTTGGGAGTTGTGCTTCTTGGCAATGGGCAATCAAACCCCATGGCTGTTCTAAAACAGCATTGGCTGGTTCTGTAACAGCAACACAGATTTTTAGGTGTTAGAAGATTAGGTGATTTTTCTGCTTCAAATTGAATATTCTCAAGTCTGGTCCTTGTTGACTTTAGACATTCTCACTCTGTTAACTTCTTTAGAGTATATCAATTTCCTTGGCATTTCTGTTTTTTTTTTTTCAGGGGGGCACTGTTGGTGGTGGTAAATAAAATCATCAAATAAATTGCTCACAGGTATACATCAACTGCTACTATAATAATATGTCCTATATTTTGGCATGGCATATAATGCCTCCCCACCCCCACCCCTGCCACCATGGGAATTGGTAGTGAAGCATTGTGGCAATAATAGAAGGCATAAATTATCATCCTGATATGGGCATTCAATGGTATAATTCTCTTAAGTAGATGGAATTATTTATGCCTATTAAAAGGTACCTGTTTTATTAGAATCACCTTTCAAAACGGAGCTAGCACGTGAAACTTGAAATGGTGGAGCCAAAACAAAGTTGAAAAGGGAAGGTTGAGTGATTCCGAGAGTTGTATAACAATAGTCTTGGTTTTTCCCCAGAGCTCACCATCAATGATTAACAATCACCCCTCAGGATCTTGGCTTGAATCCCCTACTTGTAACAGGAGGTTTGTGAGTAAAAGAATAGCTGCCCATCTGCTAGGAAAATGAGAGGAAATAAATCAGACTTATACTTTTCATGATGAAGATCTATAATCTGGCGTGGCATTTAAAAAAAATTCTTTTTCACCTTTGCTTAAAATAGACAAAGATAGTTTATTTCCTAATTATAGAGGCAAAAAGGGGTTAGTTTCTTAAAATGAATCAACTTCAATGAGACCCTTGAATAACTGGTGACCTGGCTCTTTTTTTGGATTGGTTAATCTATTTATTTTTGACATAAAAAGTTGTGCATAATTCATATATACAAATTTATGAGTTTGGACCTAATTATACACCTATGAAACCATCACCACAATCTATGCCATAAACTATGCATCAACTCCAGAAGTGGCTTCTTGTTCTTTATTTATTATTCTGCTTTTCTTTTCTTTTTTCTTTCTTTAAGTTTTTAAATTTTTTTCACAATTTTTAAATTGTTGTTCAAGTACAGTTGTCTGCATTCCTCCCCCCACTCCCCCAGCCATCCCAACGTCCCCTCCTTGATCGTATTGTTGTTTAAGTACAGTTATCTCCATTTTCCCACCACCACTTTCCTCTGCGCCACCCACCGCAACCTCCCACCCTCAATCCTACCCCCATTTGGCTTTGTCCATATGTCCTTTATACATGTTGCTTGATAGCCCTTCCCCTTCTTTCCCCGTTATCCCCCTCCCCCCTCCCTTCTAGTTATTGTCAGACTGTTCTGTATTTCATTGTCTCTGGTTACATTTTGCTTGCTTGTTTATTTTGTTGACTAGGTTCCACTTATAGGTGAGATCATGTGGTATTTGTCTTTCGCCACCTGGCTTATTTCACTTATCATAATGCTTTCTAGTTCAATCCATGCTGTCATGAAGGGTAGGAGCTCCTTCTTTCTTTCTGCTGTATAGTATTCCATTGTGTAAATGTACCACAGTTTTTTGATAAAGTTTTTTTTTTAGGGCATAACCCCAACAGTGGAATTTCTGGATCAAAAGGCAGTTATGCTTTTTTTTTGTAATAAGAACACTTACCATAAGATTACCCTCTCAGCAAAATTTTAAGTATACAATGAAGTATTATTAACTATAGGCACTGTGTTATGCAGTAGGTCTTTAGTTTTTATCATCTTGTATAAATGAGTCTTATACCTTGGCTCATTTTAAAAATTAATATTTTATTTTGATTATACAAGTAATACGTGTTTATTTTGGACAATTAAAAAACCAGACAAGCAACCCTGGCTGGTGTGGCTCAGTTGACTGAGCACCAGACTGAGAAGCAAAGTGTTGTGGTTTGATTCCCAGTCAGGGCACATGCCTGGGTTGTAGGTCAGGTCCCCAGGAGGGGGTTCTCCAGAGGTAATCACACACTGATGTTTCTCTCCCTCTCTTTCTCCCTCCCTTCCCTCTCTCTAAAAATAAATAAATAAAATATTTTAAAAAATCATATAAGCAGAAAGATTAAAAAATCACCATAAGCTCATCAATAGTGCTAAGCAAATGTTAACGCTTTTGTTGTGTATATAGTGTCTATGTATATGTAGATGTATGGATATGTATATATGTATGTATATGTAACAAAAGTTGGGTCATACTGTATGTTTTTAATAACCTGATTCATTCACTGTTGTAGCATAAATATCTTTCCTTGTCAATAAATATATCTCTACAATATCACTTTTAATGGGTATATACCATTAAGCATACATAATTTTAAACTATATTGTGGAGCTTTTAGTTTGTTTCCAGTTTTCTAGCATTTTTAAAAACTGGATTTATGCAAATTTATACTTTTTTTTAGAATAAACTACTCTATCAGTCAGGGTAGGCTAGGTTATATTGTGATAACCAGCACCTGGAAACCTCTATGGCTTCACACAGCAGTTATTTATTTTTTGTTTTTACTATAACTATGTTATAGATTGACAAGATAGTTTCAATCATTGAGTAGAGGCCCAAACTTAGTGAGGCTTCGTCATTTTCTGATGCTGCCCTTTCAAAACGTGCTTTCACAAACACCTTGATAGAGAATGCAGGTATAGAAAATAGCTTATGGCTCTTAAATGCTTTTGGTTAAAAGTGAAACAAGATGCTCACATTTCACTGGCCAGTACTAGTTCTATGGCCACATTTAACATCAAAGAAGTAGAAAAAATCAGTGGTCCCATTTGCTCAAAAGTAGAGGAAAACCAGATATGTGTCCTACAATAGCTGAATGCTGAATTAAATGCTGAAATGGCTATTAGTGTATGCACATTTAGTAAATGTTTGTGTTCTCTATTTTAAAATTATTCTCCAGAAGGATTATAATATTTTATGTTCAAACTATTAGTGATTAAAGAAATTTTCCTATACTCTCCCTCTTCAATCCACTAATATAATTAAAATATTTTTGATAAATTTATGAGCAAAATGACATCTATATTTTTGTTTAACTGACATTTCTTTGATTTTTAAGAGGATGACTATTTTGATATACTTATATGGCCTGGTTCATTCTATAACTTTAAGGAAGACCATAAAAATATGACTTTGAGTATGATGCAGCAATATTATTATATCTGGGGTGATTGCAATAGTGGAAAGCATCTTAAAAGATATAAATTGCAGTGAGTATGGTGCTCTATTTGCAGCATTTCCTTGCTTGTTAAATTCAGGAAGCAATTGAGTTCATGAATACAGTTAAAAGATGAATAAATATAGCTTTCTCAAGGAAGGCATGGTAGATATTTTAAAAATTCAAATGAGTAAATTTGAAAATTTATTTGATTTTATTGAGTAATTCATGAATTGGACAACATCCTATCTACAAGCACCTGTTATTTCTTTTTTAGCAATTCCCCCCGTTACATCAAATTCAGCCTGAGAGATGTGGTCAAAACTTTAGGCATTAGCATCACTCTCAGCTACCACTCCATACTTCTCATAACTTTGTTGATCCTTGGTGTGGTGTCTATAGGTCATGATGTTTTGTTTAATCCTTGTGACCTTTACACGTCACATTGCCAGTTTCATAATCTTTAGGTCAATCATTCTCCTCATTTTTAAAAATGTTCTATTCTTAGGGAGAACATTTGCCTGGCAGTCAGCAGCTGAAAATATGCATTTAAAGTTTTTGAGAGGATATAATGTGCCATGCAGAATATCATAATTATAAGCAAGATATTTCCCAGTGTTTGGTGTGCACTTCAGAGCCATAGTCCCTAAGACTTAAACCAGTCAAAAATCAAACAAGTCAAAGCAAGACCCTGCTGAAAGAGTCACCTTTTGACTCTTGACAAGTGGCTTGCTCAGTGATGTTTTGTAACTGAGTTGCAACTTCCCCAGAAGTGTTAATCCAGGTGCATCAGGTGCTATTGGCCACAGGAATGTCTATTCATAATTCGAGTCATCTTAAATGTACTATGGTGGATAAAGGAATGCAAAAACTGAAAAATGGGGTTTGTCAGGGTGGTTGGAAAAACCAAGTAGCTGTCTTGAGTTTCCCAAAGCTTTGGCTTTTTGTTTAATTTACAGCCATAGTTTATCCATCTTCATTTCTCTGATTCAGGAGCAGACTCTTGCCATGTTACAAGGATTTCAGGGTGGCAAAAGGATGGTAATAAGGGGGTCAGTTTTTCAGAAGCAGAACCTGGACTTCATCCACATGTGCCACAATCTTTATAGATTTTTTTATGCTGCCTTTGCATGAAAGTCAGCTAGGGCTGTTCCCTGATACTCAGGTTCAGGCCTTTTAGTGTGAGCCTCAATTTTGATGACAGTAATCTTAGAAAGTAATGGAATCATAGCAAGAAGGTTTTTATTTGTTGTACATTGTTGTAGATCTTCAATGGAGAGGATAAGAAAATTTGGTATTTCTGTGGCACACAGCATTCGAAGGTAACAACTAGAATTATGTGATGACATTATTCCAAGATGTGTCAGACTTCTAAGAATGTTATAGATTCTCCGTCACTCTTAAAACATTTATCTATATAGATTCAATGTTTAAAAGGGCTTAGTATTACTTTTTATTTGACAATGCTTCTCATGAAATTTAACATGTCAAATAAGTATAATTAGTTTAAAATCTCCCTTTTTATAAGGATAAAGAACAGATTGCTTGACATGTTCCAGGCATCCTCTATAAAATTTCAGTTAGTTCAGGGTCAAAAAGATTTCATGTAGCCCTGGCTGGTGTGGCTCAGAGGATTGAGTGCCGGCTTGCAAACCAGAGGGTCACCAGTTCAATTCCTAGTATAGGGCACATACCTGGGTTGCAGGCCAGGTCTCCAGGAGGGGGCGCATGAGAGGCAACCACACATTGATGTTTCTCTCCCTGTCTTTCTTTTTCCTTCTCCTTCTCTAAAAATAAATAAATAAAATGATAAAAAAAGATTTCATTCAGAATTTGATTTTTTTAGAAGTTCATTAAAAAATATCAAAGAGGTCCCTAAAACACTTAGTCAAATATGATAGTACAAGGTGGGATGAAAGTAGGTTTACAGTTGTTTGTGTGGAAAGTAAAACAATAATTAATAAGTAATAATACAAGAATAAAGTCTGTGTTTCATGTATTCACAAATATAAACCTACTTTTGTCCCACCCTGATAGGTCACTGTGAAACAATGCTTAATTATCCATTTAACCAAAGTGACCATAGAAGATGTTAAGGGAAAATACAGAAGGTTATATAGTTGTCAGCAAACTTAACTCTTTTAATATTGAGAAGATTTTGTTTTTCAAAAGACTTGATAAAGAAAACACAGGAAATTATTTTGATTAAACACAGAATTTTTGTTTTCTAGAAAATTTATCCGAAAGTTAAAAAGACAAACCTTTCATAATGTTATCAAGAGCAGACTAATAGTCCAAGAAAACTTTGTCCTTTTAACAGAGAAAATAATTCTAATTTTACACTAGCTTACTTTTGATATTTTAACTCATTTACTTAATTAAATTTATTCCAATTATTAGCCAGGTCTGACCACACATAAAATTCTCTTCCAAAGATTTCTTTCTTTAAAAAAGATTTTATTTATTTTTAGAGAGAGGAAGAGAGAAAGGGAGAGAAACATCAATGTGTGGTTGCCTCTCACACACCCCCTACTGGGGACCCGGCCTGCAACCCAGGAATGTGCCCTGACTGGGAATTGAACCAGCAACCCTTTGGTTCACAGGCCTATGCTCAGTCCACTGAGCCACACCAGCCAGGGCCTAAAGATTTCCTTTCCAAAAACCTTTCATGACTTTCTTTTCCCTTAATGAAAATGCATTCCCATCCTTTAAACTTTGTTTTTCATATGCAGGTGTTTCCCTTATTATTGTCAGTAGTTTCAAAATGTATATTAGAATCCTTAATCCTTAAAAACTTTAATTTTATAGTACAAACTAAGTAGAAAGCAATTGTTTCACAAGCATTCTTTAGATTAGAAAATTTATGAATGTATTTAAAAAATTTCTAGAAAAATCTACCTTTTATTTATTTTTATTTTTATTTTTTTAGAGAGGGGAAGGGAGGAAGAAAGAGAGAAACATCAGTGTGTGGCTGCCTCTCATGCGCCTCCCTACTGGAGACCTGCCCTGCAACCCAGGCTTGTGCCCTAGACTGGGAATTGAAACAGTGACTCTTTGATTCACAGGCCAGGACTCAAACACTGAGACACACCAGCCAGGGCAAAATCTGCCTTTTTAAATGATACAGTCTTTCAATATGGAATGACATGTTTACTAATAGAACCAGTATCTTTAGGTCTCTGTAACAAGAAACCATTTATGTGGAAATAATCTAGATAGTGAATGAATTTCCTTTGTTTAACTTAGCAAAACTGTAAAGTTCCAAGTTACCAAAAAGATTTTTGGAAGCCATTTTAACCACACATACTATAAAATATAATTATTACTGAAAAGTTTATTTGTAAATATTAGGTAGCCGAGGTGGCTAAGAAAGGACCCGGAGCCAGAAAAGTCCAATTAAGGGTTTTTATTGGAGGTGGGATCAGGCGGGCTGGATCCGAATGGACAGCAGCTGCTAAGGAAAGGGTAGAAGGTCTTTTAAGGTAGGTAGCAGACCCCTGGGGGAGGGTGAGTCACCCTGCTGATCTGCTCCAGGTGTCCTGGGTATCTGATCAGGGAGGGCTGATTCTATAGAAAGTTTGAGGGAGAGAGGAGGGGGCAGTGAGGATTCAACCAGTTTGCAGCAGGATGCCAGTGGCTGTGCCTCAGTTGCTTCTGCTTTGGGGAATCTCGTGGTCAGGGATTTAGCCAGTGATTTATACTTTCTTTGTTCCAGCATAGGCAGTAGCTTAGGTCCATGTCCTAGTACATTTTAACAGTAAGCTCGTATTCCACTTACAGCTATTGAAATCATTTGCTCCCATCAATTGTTTCCATTATTGATGAAAACTTCATGAGACTATAGACAAAATCAGCCATATTCTAAGTTAATTTTACTGAAAATTTGGAACATAGATAACATAAATTTGACAAATAAACCCAGGTGGAAAAAAAGTTGTTTATCTGAATTGTATTCAATTCTTATAACTCTGAAGACATGCATATTTTAATTAAACCAACAAGCTTCAACTAGCTTTTATTTACCAAAGATTAATTCCTAGATCATGTGAATTTGAGAAACATTTGGGTTAGTTTTTATATTCCTGAGAGTTTTAGAATACTCAATTCTTAATCTATATAAGCACTTATTTCTTTTAAGCCAATTAAATAGCACTCTTTAAAATTAATTTTAGTAATACCATGGGAGGTAGAAAATACCACATATGTTCAGCACGTGCACACATGCGCACTCTCCAGCTATAAATTAGGTACAATACTACAAAACCACCAGTGACAAAAGAATAGCTGAATCTAATTTTGTATCAGCAATTTGGGAAAAGTTTATTCACAGATGACTAAATTCTCTTTTATTTAGCTAATGAGAAACATTTACCTTTTAAAGATGACTCTTAGGTCCTAGAGAAGATGAGAGCAGAAATCCTACATCACAAAGGCACATAATAAGTATCCAAGTTTTCTTTAAGATGGAGTTTTGGGGGCATATTTGCCTATTATCAGAGGTCTAGGGAAATTTAGTTTTCCTTCTTTTTCTTAAGTGCAGGACAATTCTGTTTCCAATGTCCCAATATCTACAAACATTTTGAAGTGAATAAGGGGGTGGCTTTGGGATTGGCAAAAAGTACAGTAAAATCTGAAGCACTTTCTAGAATCACACCTGTGGCCATGCAGAATTGCAAGACAAGACAGTTGTTTCTACTTCCCTAAAGAACTGGGTTACAACTTGAATGATAAAGAGCCTGATCTGCCTTTCCAATTGTATTGCATCCAAATTGCTTCTTTACTTCTTGGTACATAGTTTTATTTTAGCTGAGGTAAGAGTGCCTAAAAAAATTCCTATCAGGTTCTGTATAC
The DNA here is from genome assembly GCF_019186645.2 of Phyllostomus hastatus. Taxonomy (NCBI): domain Eukaryota; kingdom Metazoa; phylum Chordata; class Mammalia; order Chiroptera; family Phyllostomidae; genus Phyllostomus; species Phyllostomus hastatus. The sequence goes on along the minus strand of NW_025333984.1, from coordinate 12,369,359 downwards.
CAGCTTCTAATTTGGCCAAATTTCTGATCATGATGTTCAAGTTTCAGCTAGGACTGGCAATATTGAACAACCCAATGTGTTATAGGATGCAGCCAAGAGGAGGACCCCAAATAGGGATTTGAAATGGGGCCCAGAACTCAAGGTGTCCAGGAAATATTAGGATGTCCTCACCCCCACCCCAGGTGTGGGTTGGGGGAAGGGACAAATGGAGCAGGGCCATTGAGAGCTGTTTTGCATAGCAACAGCTTTGCAGCTAACCTCTGGTGTGGTCATTTTTAACTGGTTGCATAGATATGTTAAATAGCTGTGGCCATGCTCTGAGCCAGGGGAATGGAAGTAACTTCCCTACTAAGATGTAACTGGGAGGCAGGTACCCCGAGCTACAGCGCCTGCGTGGGAGTTTGGAGGAGATTGGCTCCATGACATGGGGCCATGCCTGCCCAGACTCACGATGGCAGCCCAGTAAAGCTGGAAGGATGTGAGTGCTCATAGGTGTAACTGATTGTAGGAAGAGTCAGAAATGGGGCTGCAGAGGAAGATTGGCACGGGGATTTAACCCAAGATGCGGCAGCCATTGGGGGGAGAACCACAAGTCTTTGCCAGAGTGGGGACTCCCTTGGCCCTTGTGCAGAGAGAACCACTCGGTCTTTAGCTGAGTGGAGACTCCCACAGCGATTGTGCAGGGAGAACCATACGGCTTGGCAGAGTTGAGACCCCTGCAACTTTAGAAGGGGGAACCACCACCTGGCTTTAGCAGATTCCGGTGACACAGCTGATGGTGCTGGGAACCGAGGGAGGCCTACCAGCTGAGACAGATTACTGAGAAGAACCGGGGGTTGCCTGAGCCATGGACTTCTATTTCTTTTCCTGAGATATGGTACCTCAGACTGGGCAAAGGGGGAAGGAAGTACTGTGTGTGTTCGTGGGTATTTTAAGGGACTTTGGGATTTTGATGAAGACATTAGGTCACTATTTTAAGTCTTTACAGCATTAAATAAATATTTCATTTCCTTTTCATGAATCTCAGGCATTGAGAGACGTCTTTCCTCTGGCGGCAGACATAACAAACCTGTGGGGTTCCTTTCGGGTAATAGTATATTGTCCTTAGCGCCCCCCCTCCCCCCGTTGTTCTGTAACAAATGGATCCAAGAAGTATTCTTTTTTTAAAGATTTTATTTATTTTTAGAGAGAGGGGAAGGGAAGGAGCAAGAGATGGAGAGAAATATCAATGTGTGGTTGCCTCTCACATGCCCCCTACTGGGGACCTGGCCTGAAACCCAAGCATGTGCCCTGATGGAGTCAAACCAGGACCTTTGGGTTCACAGCCCGTGCTCAATCCACTGAGCTACACCAGCCAGGACAAGAAGTATTCTTTTTTTATTGTATTTTTTTCTATTATAATTTAGTTCTTATATGCCCTCCTCCCATAATCAACACACTGTTGCCCATGTCCATGGATCCTTTTTCCTTTTTCCTCAGTCCCTCCACCCCTACCCTCCCCCACTACTGTTATCCTATTCTCTATCTATGAGTCTATATCTATTTTGCTTCTTACCTCATTTTGTTCATTAGATTCCACATGTAAGTGAGATTATATGGTATTTTTCTCTGACTGTCTTATTTCACTTAGAATAATGTACTGCAGGTCCATCCATACTGTCCCAAAGGGTAAATTTTTCTTCTTCTTTATAGTTGAGTAGAATTTCATTATGTAATTGTACCATAGTAGTATTATCCACTCATCTACTGATGGACACTTGGGCTGCTTCCATATCTTGGTGATTGTAAAAACACTGCAATGAACATAGGGGTGCTTATGTATTTTCAAATTAGTGTTTTGTGTTCCTTTGCATGCATTACCAAAAGTGGGATTGCTGGGTCAAAAGACAGATGCATTTTTAATTTTTGGAGGTATCGTCATACTGCTTTCCACAGTGGCTGTGCCAATGTGTATTTTTACCAACAGTGCAAAAGGTTTCCCTTCTCTCCACATCCTCACCAGCACTTGTTGTTTGTTGACTTATTGATGATAGCCATTCTAACAGGTGTGAAGTAATATCTCATTGTGGTTTTAATTTGCACTTCTCTGATGACTAGTGATGTTGAGCATCTTTTCATATGTCTATTGGCCATCTGTATGTTCTCTTTGGAGAAGTGTCTATTCAGGTCCTTTGCCAATTTTTTAATTGGATTTTTGTTTGTTTTTGGTGTTGAGTTTTGTAAGTTCTTTATACATTTTGGATATTAACCCCTTATCAGATATATTGGTGAATATGTTCTTCCATTCTGTGGGTTGTCTTTTTTTATTTTGCTGATTTATTTGCTATGCAAAAACTTTTTAGTTTGGTGTAGTCCCATTGGTTTATTTTTTTTTCTATCATTTCCCTTGCATGGGTAGATATATCTGATTAAATACTGCTATAAGCTGTGTCCAAGATTTTGCTGCTTATGTTTTCTATGATTTTTATGGTGTCAGGTCTAACATTTAAGTCTTTAATTCATTTTGAGTTTATTCTTGTGTGTGGTATAAGAAGGTGGTCTAGTTTCATTTTTCTGCATGTATCTGCCCAATATCCCAACACCATTTATTGAATAAACACCATAAATGTCAATATCTTCTTTTGCTTACCCATGTGTATACCTCAATTCTAGGTATATAAGTAGGAGCTTAGTAAACATGTATTCAATGAAACTAATTGAAATGGAAAGGGGACTTATTTTGTATGAGTATTCTTCATTCACCTTATGTCAGGCATTTGAATTGGAAAGTGCTTCTTTGCTAAGAGAATTTCTAAGTGATTTGTAATATTGTTAAAAACAAGACCAAACAAAGATAATGATATATCCTTTTTTGTGTCTGTAAGCAAAGGGTCCTGCTGAAAAGAATTCTTTAAAAATGGATAAATTATAGACATTTTTACTTCCCAGAATGCTTTTATAAAATAAATCTGGTTGGGGCCATGGCAAAGTCCTCTTATTTGTGATTTACCTTCTATTGAGATGTTATGCTAAGATGTTCCTAACCTTACAGCTTAGGAATTCATCCTGAAAAGCCAAGGTGGACTTTACCACTTTGTCCTTATTTTAGCAGAGCACAGATTTTATAGGGATTAAAAAGAATTTCTATGGTCTAAATTATAAAATATTGAAATTTCATATTTACACATTGTTGTACTTTATCATACAGGTCAATGTATACCCAGATGGAGAGGTTTTATTTTGAATTTGTTTTTTTTTGTGTGTGGATGTGTTCAGCACTTGACTGAAACTGGTAAGAATTGGAGGTTGGGCATAAAGAGAAGTAATTAGGAATCAAATGAAAAGGAAAAAAAGGACTCATGAACATGGATGATAGCATGGTGATTGCATGGGGAAGGGAGTAAGGGAGATAAATGATACTGGAAAAAGTACAATAAAAAGTTTTTTTTAAAAGATTATTGTCTTATGAATCACTGATTTAGTATAAACCATTTCTCATTAGTTTTGACAAAATTATACCAAAGTGAATCAGTTAATTTAAATTAAGAAGGTGTCAATCAAGTTGATAATCAAGGAATCACTGAGATAACATAAATTAATATATGAGATTTCATTTACAAAAGGTAAGACTTTTTAACTAATGGTGGGGCAATATTGGAATAGACATTTGAGGTGAGATTTGGATGTTTCTATCTCTGTATTCTTTAGTAAAACAAATTTTGTTACAGAATGGACCTATTTGGGAGAACAGATACTGTTACTGAAACAAGCACCCTCCCCTTGGGGTCTTTCTATACTATGGTTTGTCTTGCCCACTGCCAGGTGGTGGGAACTGTGGCCCTAAATTCCAGAGTTTGGTAAAAAGGAAAGGAACTATTTATTCAAAAGTTATACAGGTTTAGAATAATCAATAAAATATATTTTTTAAAAATATAAGAAATTGTTCTTGTCCTCAAGGACCATATAGTCTATTTTAATAGAGAGGCAAAAATCACAGTGAAAACAGAACAGCAAAGTATAATTTGGTATGTTATTTCTCTGTTTCAGTAGCAGTTTGAAGAATTTTTTAAAATATATTTTATTGAATATGCTATTACAGCTGTCACATTTTTTCTCCCCTTTATTCCCCTCCATGCTGTATACCCCCTCCCTCCATCATTCCCCCATCTTAGTTCATGTCCATGGGTCATACATATAAGTTCTTTGGCTTCTCCGTTTCCCATACTACTCTTAACCTCCCCCTGTGTATTTTGTACCTACGATTTATGCTTCTTATTCCCTGTACTTTTTCCCTCAATCTCTCCCCTCCCACTTCCCACTGATAACCAACCCTTCATGTGATCTCTATTTCTGTGAATCTGTTCCTGTTCTAGTTTGCTTAGTTCATTTTTGTATTTGTTTTTGTTTTTTAGGTTTGCTTTTGATAATTGTTTGTTGTTATTTTACTGTTCATATTTTTAATCTGTTTTTTCTTCTAAAAACTCCTGTAACATTTCATGTAATAAGGGTTTGATGATGAAGAACTCCTTTAACTTGACCTCATTTGGGAAGCAGTTTATCTGCCCTTCCATTCTAAATGAGCTTTGCTGGATAGACCAATCTTGGATGTAGGTCTTTGCTTTTCATGACTTAGATTACTTGTTTCCAGCCCCTTCTTGCCTACAGGGTTTCTTTTGAGAAATCAGCTTATAGTCTTATGGGAACTCCTTTGTAGGTAGCTGTCTCCTTTTCTCTTGCTGCTTTTAAGATTCCCTCATCTTTAATCTTGGATAATGTAATTATGGTGTGTCTTGTTGTATGTTTCCTTGGGTCCAACTTCTTCGGGACTCACTGAAGTTCCTGGACCTCCTGGAAGTCTATGCCCTTTGCCAGATTGGGGAAGTTCTCCTTCATTATGTTTTTAAATAAGTTTGCAATTTCTTGGCCTTCCTCTTCTATTGTCACTCCTATGATTCAGATGTTGGAAAATTTAAAGTTGTCCTAGAGTTTCCTAAGCCTCTCCTCAGTTTTTTTGAATTCTTGTTTCTTCATTCTGTTCTGGTTGAGTGTTTATTTCTTCCTTCTGGTCCAAGCCATTGATTTGAGTCCCAGTTTCCTTCCCTTCAGTGTTGGTTCCCTGTCCATTTTCCTTTATTTCATTTTTCATAGCCTTCAGTTTTCCCTCTATTTTGTGACCTTACTCAACCAATTCTGTGAGGATCCTGATTACCAATATTTTGAACTGTGCATCTGATAGGTTGGCTATCTTTTCATCACTTAGATATATATTTTTTTTGGAGCTTTGATCTGTTCTTTTATTTGGGCCATTTTTTTTTTGGTCTCAGTGTGCCTGTTATGTTGTAAGGGGTAGAACCTTAGGTATTTGCCACAGCAGGGCAACCCATGCCACTGTGTTGTGGCACCATATGTGGAGGAGGGGTCCAAGAGGGAACAATGCTACTTGCTCAGCTCTCAACTGGCTTTAAGTCGCTATCCCTGCTACCCACAAGCAAATTGGGACCTTCTGGTGTTGATTCCTGGGGTGGTGGGTTTGTGTACATTCTAGAACACTATGGGTCTTTCCAATGAACTCTCCTATGAGGTGAGGAGTTTCTTCCACTGCCACAACCCCCACAGATTTTTACAGTCAAAGGTTTTGAGGCTTTACTTCTCTGTATTGGAACCCTGGGTTGCATGGTCTGTCTTGCTTTCCATTTGTACCTCCTGGTTTATCTGCATGAAAATGTAGGAGTGCCCACTCTGCCAGCCCGCATCTCACCTGCACTGGTCCTCCAGCTGCTGCCTTGCTGCAAGTACTCTCTACCCCCCGCTGCCCATCTCTGCCCCTCCTACCAGTCTGGATGAATGTCTTTTCTTTAACTCCTTGGTTGTTAGGCTTTCATAAAGTTCTATTTTCTGGCAGTTCTGGTTATTTTTTGTTTTTAAATTTCTTGTTTTCCTTCTTTTGGTTGTACAAAGAGGGAAGGTGTGTCTACCTATGCCTTCATCTTGGCCAGAAGTTGTAGAAATTGTTTATTAATATGAATTTGAAGTGAGTAAATGGCAGAACTTAGAGGTAGACCTTGAGGAAATCCCTGTGAATAAGAAGGATTTACATAAGCTGAGGTCAGAGTCAGAGGGAAACTGGATATAGTCAGAAGTTTGAGGGGAGATCTACCTTTGAAAGTTTTTCTTGTTTTAAATTAACACTTGCAATTTGTTTGCTCAGTAGCAACTTTTTCCCCTTAGGTATCTTTGTTATCCTCTGTGGCTAGTTTCCCTAATTAGATAGTAAGCATCTGTCATATCCTTATAAAAATATATGGGTAATCCTTGCAAAATTATTAGCAGCTATACTCTTGAGGATTCGTTTGTGCTTATGTTGATCTCTTCTATATTGTTTGAGACATCTCAACTCACTTTTCTGTTTTTGGCCCTTTATGGTCATAAAATAAGCCAGGATGACTACTTGGTATCTAGTATTCTTTAAATGCCTAATTGTGTGTGTGTTTATATTTTAAGTTACTCAGATATGGGCAGAAACTCTATTGTTGTTCCTGGAAAATCATCTTTGCTTTGATAAATCTATCTAATTTCTAATGTGACATTTTTGATATTATTACACTTACTTAGAAATTTCTTATTTTAGAAAGATTTTCTTCTAAATAAATTCTGAATTATTCTTCTGAATAAATTCATTTGGTATGAAATTGAACACAAAAACAGAACTTCATTTTGAACACTTACTATTACTGAGATTTTTCTTTAATTAAATATTTCTGAAGAAAAGTTATTTTGGTAGAGTTCTCAGATGCAGCAAGAATACAAAACATATATCAATACTTCATTATTTCTAAGAAAGGACTTTATTTCAGAGATGGAATTAAATTTCAAAATTAATGGTATGCAAGGTACTAATGATATTCTTAAAAATAAAGCCATGCTTCTTTGGGCTGGGTATAAAAATATTTTCTAAGCATCCCTTGGGTTTTGTGCCTGCCCCTCTTTCAGAATCTGTTCTTGGTATCAGCATAGCAGTTATGTTGTCTTTGCTATATTGTGGTTTCTGTGAAAAGACAGTGTTTGTGGATATGATAGTTTGATCAATCAATTTCTTTATAAAGAAGACTTGTGTGGCAAGTTTTGAAAGAAACTATTCTAAGATAACCAATAACCTGGGACATTAGTATATCAAATAATATAGTAATGTAATGATTAGCTTCCAGAAGAATGGCACTAGTAGGGAAAATGTATACTTTGCATGTGTAAATGTATAAGAGGTTTAATGAGAAATGCTCAGGCATTAAACCTATCTCCACTAAATATTGTGGACTAGGAGGAAATGAAGATTCCAGTTGTAATTATCTCAGCCATGTAGGTATAGGTTAGTCCCACTCAAAATGAGGCTTCAAGATGAATTACTTTGATATTGAGGGTTCCCCTGAACCATCGTAATCCAACCCACTTAAGATTGTATGTACAGGATATGAGCATTATGCTTCACTTTAGCACAAGCCAGATTAAAAAGAAGCTAATATGTGTTTCAGAGGTATTATTTATAATATGATGTATTGTTTCAGATTCCTCACTTGACATTGTGTGCTTGATAGGAAAGTTTTGTGTGTTTTTCTATATTCTAGGCCCCTCTGCCTCCTCCTTAAATGGATTTTATAGCAAAAAATAAATATTTTCTGAAGGAAAATTAGATTTCTCAAATAATAACTGAGGGGGTAATGTAAACATATTGATTAAAGAGAAGAGAGAACTGTCTATGGATGATGTCATATGTGCCATATGTACAAGGGCTTTTAAAGATATACATGAACAATAAAATTGACAGACTCAAATGAGATATAACAATTTTTGCCAGAAGACGCAATCATTTTGGTTATTAAACAAAGTCCCCATATGCACAAGGAAAGCAGATCACCACCAATGTGTTTTGATTTGAGGGTCATTGAATGACCCACCTTTACAAAATTGTCTCCTCCATTGACTGAGAATAGTTCCAAGAATTCTTACAACAGCAACATTGTATTTAGTCTATAAACATTAGCTGAATGTAGTAAGGCATTCACTAATCAATAATGTCAGTTGTCATGTTAGCAGTCAATTGTTTATCAAGCAAAGTTAATTTTAGTCAGAAGGAGTAATTACCAGAGGAAATATTATATAGGACAAAGATATTCTGGGATGAAAGAGAATTACGGAGAATGGATTGTTTTCTAGGGTATTTGGGCTCAAGCTAGCCACCTCTGTTTGGATGAGATGAGGGATGATGAAGGAGGAATGTGCTCTGGAATGACGGGTTCAAAGATGCCAAAAGAAAAGGTAAGCCAAGTCAGAGACTGATTTTACCTCGTATACAGTCTTCACTTCATGAATTCCTAAGGAAGCATGACAAATCATGCATGTAATGGATTTTTCGAAACTCTTTATAGATTTCAGAACTAGCTTAGTCAAAAGATTATCAAAATGTACTCATATTGATATGCACTGACTGTATCTTTAGAAGGTATTTCCCTGAGACGGGAAACATTTAGAACTTCAAGGACCCTTAGGGAACATCCAGCACTCTGTGCTTTTCAAATTTTGTTCCCCAAAACTTTGTGATTCTGAAAAAAAAAATGTTTAGGGGCCACTATAGGGGCAAAGAAAAGAAATAAAAGAGATAGTTCTGGATTCCCTTCCCATGGTTTAGGTAGACCATATATAGTTCAATCTATTTTTATATTATATCTTTGAATAATAGATATTACACTAAAAGTTTTTATTTAAAAACTATTCCATAGATTTTAAAAAATGGATTAAAAACCACAAATCTATTCTAATTTATTTGTTTTACAAATGAAGAGTTTGAGGTAGAGATAAATATTCCTACTTCAGAATCTTGAGGAGAGGCCAGGCTGACTTAAATTGGAATTTTTAATGGTGATCAAAGGCCTTGTTCTATTTTATTATTTTTTAATTTTTATATTGTTCAGTTACAGTTGTCTCACTTTCTTCCCTGTTGCTCTCCACTGCCCCACCTACCCCCACTCCTACAGTCTATCCCCATTCCATTGTCCATGCCCATGGATTCTTTATACCTGTTTCTTGACTTGACCCTTCCTCATCTTTCCCCCATTATCTCCTTCCCCAGCCCTGTCTGGTCACTGTCAGTTTGTTCTTTATTTCCATGCCTCTGGTTCTACTTTACTTGGTTGTTTGTTTTGTTGATTAGTTTCTACTTATAGGTGAGATCATATGGTATTTGTCTTTCACTGCCTATGCTTATTTCACTTAGCATAATGTTCTCTAGTCCATCCATGCTGTTTTGAAGGGTAGGAGATATTTCTTTCTGCTGTATAGTATTTTAAAATACTGTTGAATGTTAAAATATATCACATGTTACACATTGATATAAATGAGTACTAATAAGCAGAAAGGTAATTTAATGCAAAAATTAAAATTCAGACTAGCTCTACATCAGATAATAAACTGCTATAAGCAAAAGATCCTATTGGTATGTAGTAATTCATTATAGGAGCTAGTTGAAAGCCTACTGAAGGAATTCTTAATTTATCAAGTTTTGCTTTATGAGAGCTACTGATTTTATACTTGAATCATTATTTTAGTGAGACCTTGAAAATTTACAAAAGAAAGCATTATTTGTAAACTTGTGCTTAGGATGCATTTAAATATTTTATTTGTTTATAGAAAGGGGAAGGGAAGGAGAGAGGGAGAGAAACATTAGTGTGTAGTTGCCTCTTGCACGCTCCCAGCTGGGGACCTGGCCTGCAACTCAAGCTTGTGCCCTGACAGGAATCAAATTGACAACCCTTTAGTTCTCAGGCTGATGCTCAATCCACACTAGCCAGGGCAGGATTTTTAATATGATGTGTGAATTATTAATTTTTTGAACAGTGGCCACAGTCATATTTTGACTCTGCCTCATGAATGCCAAATACGCTGATGCTCCTGAGACTTTTTTCTTTTGGCTTCTTTCCCTCTTACACTCCCATTACCCTCTCCTTTGCTTCTTTGAATCTTACTTATTCTTCAAGATTCCACTGGTTTTATTTTGTTTAGTATATCTTCTCTGACTATGCCAGCCTTGACTAATCTTGCCATCCCTTCAACAACTAAAGCATTTCTTGTCTGTGTCTCTGCTGGCTTGTCTTCTTATTCTTTGACTTGATATTTATTTGTTTGGATCACCTCTCAGTGACCCAATTACATGATGTACTTCTTGAAGTACAGGCCATCTTAAAGCTAATTTGACCCTCTCTACCTCAGAATATACCTTGTTTAGAGATAATGATTAGTAAATATTTGTTGATCGATTTTCATCATCAGTTACTTCAAAGAGTATCAGAGAACTCAGTTATATTTAAGTATATAGTCCTTGTAAAAATTGGCTAAGGAATTATATATTCTAAGTTATCAAATCCTGTTAAGCCATTGTGTTTTCTGGATGTTAAAATATATAATTTAGTAGACATTGAGATTAAAGCAGGAAATCATGCAAGAACACAGATTTTTCTAATTCTTAGATCTTGTCCAAAGTGCCCTCAACTTTGTGTGAATTTATTATGCTTCTGTGTTTTAAATAATAAAATGGGAAGTGTTATATTTAACTATAAGAAAATATTTATCATTCCATAACAAGCAAGTTCTAAAATATATATTTAACTCTGGAAATATTTTGAACTCACTTTGAACTGGAGATTATTGAAATAATTCAATAAAATTATTTTAGTAGGAATGTTTATTCTTACCAAATTCTTATGTTAATCCAATAGGAACTATTGTTTTTTGTCTATGGTCTTGACCTTGGAGTAAATATTTGAATTACTTCAGTCCTAGCAATGATCTGGATATTTATAGGATTTATAGTTGAGAATTGGAAATTCATCACAAGTATGTGGTATTTTTAAGTTGAATATAAGTACCATTACAATCTAATGTAAACCATAAACCACCATAAGTATTCAAAGAGGTAGCTCTGTGTTAACACATAGTATATTGGGTGGTGAAAAAGGAATATTTAAGGAATAACTAACACCTAACCTTCACAGACTGTTTCAAAAAAATCCAAGAAGATGGAAGATTCCCAAACTCTTTTTACAAAGCCAGCATTATCCAAATCCCAAAATCAGATGAAGACTCAACAAAGAAAACTACAGGCCAATATTGCTGGTGAACATAGATGCCAAAATCCTCAACAAAATATTGGCAAAACACATCCAGCAATACAGTAAAAAGATCATATACCATGGTCAAGTGGGATTCACCCCAGGGATGCAAGGATGGTACAGTATTCGCAAATCAATAAATGTAATACATCACATAAATAAAAGGAAAGATAAAAATCACATGATCATATCAATAGATACGGAAAAAGCATTTGATAAGGTACAGCACCCATTTATGATGAAAGCACTCAGCAAAGTGGGAATACAGGGAGTATTCCTCAACCTAGCAAAGGCCACATATGAGAGACCTACAGCCAACATCATATTCAATGGGCAAAAACTAAAAGCTTTCCCACTAAGATCAGGAACAAGACAAGGATGTCTGTTTTCACCACTTCTATTCAACATAGTATTGGAAGCCCTAGCCATAGCAATCAGACAAGATAAAGAAATAAAGGACCTCCAAATTGGGAAGGAGGAAGCAAAACTGTCATTGTTTGCTTATGACATGATAGTATACATAGAAAATCCCATAGATTCCACCAAAAAACTACTCGACCTAAGAAGTGAATTTGGCAAAACAGCAGGATACAAAGTCAATATTCAGAAATCAAAGACATTTTTGTATACCAACAATGAAATATCAGAAGCAAAAATCAGGGAAAAAATCCTATTTGATAACAGCAACAAGAAAAATAAAGTATGTAAGAATAAACCTACCAAGGAGGTAAAAGACCTGTACTTAGAAAACTACACAACACTGAAGAAAGAAATTAAGGAAGACACAAACAAATGGAAGTATGGACTATGTCCGTGGAATGGAAGAATTAACATCATCAAAGTGTCCATACTACCCAAAGCAATCTATAGATTCAACCGAATCTCTACTGTGATCAAAACAGCCTGGTACTGGCATAAGAACAGACACATAGAACAATGGAACAGAATAGAGAGCCCAGAAATGAACCCATTTAATATTTGGCAAAGGGGGAAAGAGCATAAAATGGAGTAAAATAGCCTCTTCAAGAAATGGTATTTGGTGATCTGGACAACTACATGTAAAAAACAAAAAGGAAACTCAACCAACAACTTATAATATACACAAAAATAAATTGAAAGTGGATAAAAGTCTTAAATATGTCATGATACCATAAAAGTCCTAGAGGACAACATAGGCAGGAAAATCTCAGACATTCCACACAGCAATATTTTCACCAATATATTCCCTAGAGCAAGGGACATAAAGGAAAGAATAAACAAATGGGACCTCATCAACATAGAAAGCTTCTTCATGGCTAAAGAAAACAGCATTAAAATGAAAAGAGAAACAAATGTATAGGAAAACATATTTGACAATGATACTTCAGACAAGGGTTTGATCTCCAAAATATCTAAAGAACTCACGTGAGTCTACTCCAGGAAGACAAACAACCCCATTAAAAATGGGCAAAAGACCTGAACAGACACTTCTCCAAGGAGGACATAGAGAGGGTCCAGAGGCATATGAAAGGATGCTCCAGAGAGATGCAAATTAAAACCACAATGAGATACCACTTCACACCAGTCAGAATGGCCATCATAAGCAAATCAACAAACAACAAGTGTTGGAGATGATGTGGAGAAAAGGGGACCCTTGTGCATTGCTGGTGGGAATGAACACTGGTTTAGGCACTGTGGAAAGCAGTATGGAATTTCCTCATAAAAATAGATCTGCCTTTTCACCCAGCAATTCCACTGCTGGGATTATACCCTAAGAACCCTGAAACACCAATCCAAGAGAACCTAGGCACCCCAATGTTCATAGCAGCACAATTTACAATAGCCAAGTGCTGGAAGCAACCTAAGTACCCATCAGTAAATGAATGAATCAAAAAACTATAGTACATATACACAATGGAATACTACACAGCAGAAAGAAAGAAGGAGCTCCTACCCTTTGCAATAGCATGGATAGAACTGGAGAGCATTATGCTAAATAAAATGAGCCAGGTGGTGAAAAAAATACAATATGATCTCACCTTTAAGTTGAACCTAAGCAACAAAATATAGAAGCAAGCAAAATATAACCAGAGACATTGTAATTAACTATCTGAGAATAACCAGAGGGGAGTTGGGAAGAGCTAATGTGGGGAAAAGGGGGACAGGTTTTCAGGAACAACTATAAAGGACACATGGACAAAACCAAGGCAGGTGGAAGCAGGGGAGGGAGGTGGGGATGGCTGGGGTGGGGTTATTGATGGGGGGGAAATGGAGACAACTTTACTTGAACAACAATAAAACATTTTTTTTTAAAACGATTATTCCTATGTACTTATATAGACAAGGTACTGGATTGTGGTTGGGTTGCTTACATTAGAAGTCACAGTAGGGAAGCAGTTTTCTATATTTTATTGACTTTAAAATTTCAGAAATGCATATGACTTGAAAGTATTATTAAATAATAGTTTGGACTTAAGAAGGCGTTTCCATGCTCAAGATAAATTGATTTCTCTTCTGACATCTTGCCAGAGGTCAAGACGAGCCCTGTGTTCTTGGAGTTAGAGAGTTCCTCCATTGATCTGCATTGGCTAAAATTTCAAAAGGAGCCCTTTATGCTTGAGGTAAGACCACTGCTTTCTTGGACTCTGTGTCTTGGTTGGAGTCAGTATGCATCGTAGATGCCTTCTGATTGCTCAGAGTAAGACCATTCATTCCTCTATGGAACTTGATACCTTCATGAGCAGGATTCAAATGCATACTTCTACAAATTTTATATTTCTGGTAAGAAGCCTATTTCTCCTTTCCATACACACATACACTCACAGCTTACCTCTCCCCCACCACCTCATCCCTTCAATATCCACTTTGAGCACACTGGGACTGACCTAAGTATTTTTTTTATCTCTTTTTTGTTTAATAATTCTTTTACTTTTAATATTTCTTTTAATACTTCAGCAAAGTTATTGTAATGTTCTTTTAATATTTCCGCTAAGTTACTGCAATGTGTTTAAAAGGCAAACAAAAACATTATTATACCCCATTAAGAACAAAGATGTTTTATACAATTAAAATATTACACAGACCTGTAGGATTTATTGAGTAACTGACAGACCCATTAAAGAAATTAAATCTGAAAGATCAAATCCAATATTAGTACCTACAATATCTCTGGAAGTAAAACCCATTACTGTTTCATCCTATTTTAGTATATTTACCTCTCTCCCAAATATGGTGCTTTCAAACCTCAAAGATGAATGAACGGCATTTGAAGCCCAATACTGTTTTAGTTATCAGGAGATGTCCAGGTGATCCCTTTGTCCCGTGAACTCTAATCTGCATATCCTTCCATATACCCCTTTTCAGATTCTATCTTTTATCTCCCAACTGCCTTTCACTGAGCCCTCTAGAATTCATGGATTGGCATCTGCAAAATCTCCTATATCTTCAACTGCTTCTCTGAAAGCTCTCTTTCCTTCTTGCTTTAATTGAAAGCTGGATCTGTCCTAAGGATACTGCCTCTCCTGCATCATATCCTGTGAATGGCCACTTCCTTTTGTATGTCCTTCATATAATAGGCCTGGAAGTAGAGTAGATACCCTTCTTTCTTCTCTTTGTTCCTTTCAGGCCCTTTGCCCCCCTCAAAACTGCCTAGCATGGAATCTTATGTCATTAGACTTTACCTCCTTGATACTTTTTATTAATTAACCTGGATATCACTTTTTCTTATTCCTTGAAGATTTTAGCTCCTGGCTCACTATCACCCCTTCCAATGCTACTCCTGTTATATTTTCTGATGATTCCATTATGAGTAAAGGTGATTCCTCCAATACCATTGACTTCCAAGTCCTTGATTTCCACTTACTCCTCTAAATAACTGTCTTCCACATTACCTCAGATATTCCCCTGGTCATACTCCAGACCTTTTCACTAATTACTATAATCTATCAGTAGTTTTATGCATCCCAATTTCTGAGTTGTAGCCCCTCTCTTTCTAGCTAGCTCACTTTCTCTACTACCCCAACTCCAACATTATTTTGACCCCACTAGGACCTAAATTATTTGATTTTACCACAATTTTAATTTCCTTCAAATCTTATCTTTACTTCTTATCCAGTTTAAATGTCATGGACAATCATAATTTCTTCCTGGCATATGCTCTTCATTTCCTTGCAACTGCCTCATTTTGTAGTACTTACTTGGTGAAAACACAGCCATAACTCTTGCACTATTCCATATCAACACCTGTGAAGCTGAACATGGCTAGAAGAAAATGCATAACCATATTGGCTGGTCTTGTTTTAAATTCATGATTATTAATATCAAGTTAGCCTAACAGACTTTTTCCCCTAATCTAACATTTAGCCAATGACCTAATTTTCTAAACTATAAATAACTATAAACCATTAAGAATGAATCTATGTGCATCTACTCTAACTTCTGTCCTGTTACTATGTATAAAATATTCTTGCTACTGTCACAGAACATCTTCTATGCTGTGTACTAAGTCCTAACTCTCCTACTCAAGGATATTGCTCCAAATATTCTTTCCTCTCCTTCCTGTATCATGTTTTCTACTTTATTGGCTGTTTCTTATCACAATAAATATACTGTATTTTCTAGCCTTAATAAATTATCAGAAAAAATAACAAAAGGGAAGGAAGAGTACTGGCTAATAAAGGTAAAAGGAATGATAAAATTTTGGAAAAAGAACTCTTTTGTAACCTCCAATGTAATAATTGAGACGATGGTCATCAATGACTACTACAAAAATAGGCAAAAGGCATTTTGGGAAAGTTTTATACTGTCAAAGTTTCACCACAAATATGATTTAAAATTTTATCCCACATATACAGAAAAAGCCACGTGGATACTGGTAGGAGGGACTCCCAGTTGAGGTGGTTAAAGATAAGGAGGAATATCTCAAATGCAGAGTTCTCCCCTGAGGAGCAAGGAGTTCCATCCCCACACTAGTTCTGCCACCCCCATGGTTCCAGTATACAGAAGAGAAGTTCCCATAACTTCTGGCTTTGAAAACCAGTGGGGATTGTAGCTGAGTGAGATGGAGGGTGGCTGGAGTCCTAGGTGTTTCTCTTAAAGGGCCCAAAC
The DNA here is from genome assembly GCF_019186645.2 of Phyllostomus hastatus. Lineage (NCBI taxonomy): Eukaryota > Metazoa > Chordata > Mammalia > Chiroptera > Phyllostomidae > Phyllostomus > Phyllostomus hastatus. The sequence continues at coordinate 12,353,139 of NW_025333984.1, read as the reverse complement.
ATGGACTTACTCAGACTCACTTCCTGAGCTCCAGACTGGGGCAGCAGCTTGAAAGGCACCAGGGACACATGAGGAGGAATGGAATAGTCTGGCTTTGAGGTGAGGACTGGAGGGGCAGCTTTGTCCCAGACAGACATATCGGCACAAGCCATTGTTCCTTTGCTAAGAGTTCACCTTGCAGGCCCAGTTAGACACCAAAGCTGAGTCTACATCAACTTGGCTAACACTGTTCACCCAGCTCTGGTTATTCACTGAGACCCAACCCCACCCATTTTTTTGGCCCACCTAAACCATTCTCAGTGACTTTTCTATACAAATGGCCTGTATCAGTTCATGCTGTGGACTTCCCTAATATCTCTTAAAGGTTCACAAACCCCAAACAAGCAGCATTTGGCCTTGGTGTGCCCATACCAATTGATAAGTGGCTCCAGGCCTGGTACTGGCAGTAGCTAGCCTCAATTCACAGCTTGAGCTCCCCCAGGCACCTCCATTCCTAATACAAGTAGCAGCTATCTGCAGATTGCTTTATAGCTCAGTCCAGGTGGTCCCAGGCAAGGCATAGGTAGTGGCTGACCTTGGCTTGCACACAGGAGGCCCTAGAGCCAGCACACCTGGTGGACTACTTCAGACCATGATAGAACACCAACCAACCATTTCAACAAGTGACACACTAAAGGAGGGAAACCACACAGAAGCTAGTCTTATTTCTGGGGGTTGGCCTCTGCACAGCAGCTCCTCTGTTGTTGTTGCAGCTGGTCCACATAGGCAGTCAGCTGAGGCAAGTTCCTACCATTGGCATGCCAATAGCAGTCAAAGCTCAACTACAGAAGTGGAGTACAACAAAGCCCACATGGTGGGTGGGGTGCACCTGGAGTGCCTAGCTTGGGTGACTAGGGAGGCTATGCCTCTGGATCCTACTCTACTAAGACCAATCTACCGAGACTGGGAGGTGTAGCAACCCTACCTGATATATAGAAACAAACACAGGGAGACATCCAAAATGAGGAGACAAAGAACCATGTCCCAAATGAAAGAATAGAATAAAACTCCAGAAAAAGAACTAAATAAAATGGAGATAAGCAATCTACCAGATGCAGAGTTTAAACCCCAGTAATCAGGATGCTTAATAAACTGAGGGAAGAGTAGATGAACTTAGTGAGAATTTTAACAGATAGGAAACATAAAATTGGGATAGAAAATGTAAAATACAACCTTTCATAAGTGAGGAATACAATAACTGAAATAAAGAATACATTAGAGGGAATCAATCAACAATAGAGTAGATGAAGCCAAGGATCAAGTCAGCGATTTGGCAAATAAGATGGCAGAAAACACCCAATCAGAACAACAACAAAAATGAATAAATAAAAAGTGAAGATAGTTTAATGAGCCTCTAGGATAACATCAAGTGTAACCAACATTCTCATCATATGGGTAACAGAAGGAGTAGAGAAAAAGCAAAGAATTGAAAATCTATGAGAAAAATAATGACCGAAAATTTCCCTAACCTGGTGAAGGAAATAGACATACAAGTCCAGGAAACACAGGGAGTCCCAAATAAGATGAACCCAAATAGGGACACATGAAGACACATCATAATTAAAATTAAAAAGGTTAGAGAAAAAGAGAATCTTAAAAGCTTCAAGAGAAAAGCTGTTAATTATCTTCAAGGCAGCTCCCATAGGACTATCAGCAGATTTGTCAACAGAAACTTCGCATGCAGGAAAGGATTGGCATGAAATATTCAAAGTCATGGAAAGCAAGGACCTACAACTAAGATTACTCTATCCAGCAAAGCTCTCATTTAGAATCAACGGACAGGTAGAGCTTCTCAGACAAGCAAAAGCTAAAAGAGTTCATCACAAACAAACCAGTATTACAAGGAATATTAAAGTGTCTTCTTTAAGAAAAAAATATGAATAAAATCACATCAACTTCATATATCAGTAATTACTTTAAGTGCAAATAAATTAAATGCTTCAATCAAAAGGCATATGGTGGCTGAATGGATAAGAAAGCAAGACCTTTACATATGCGGTATACAAGAGACTCACTTCAGATTGAAAGACACACACAAACTAAAAGTAGAGGGATGGAAAATATATTTCATGAAAATAAAAAGCAGAGGTGGCAATATTTATACTAGACAAAATATACTTTAAAACAAATGCTATACAAAGAAACAAAGAAGGGCCCAACAAATTTGGGTATTTATCCAAACAAACCCAATACACAAAATTGAAAAGTCATATGCATCCCTGTTCATTGTAGCATTATTTACAACAGCCAAGATATGGAAGCAACCTAAGGGTCCATCAATGGATAAATAGATAAAGAAGAAGTGGTGTATATATACCATGGAATATGACTAAGTCATAAAAAAGAATGCAGTCTTACTGTTTGCAACAACATGAATAGACCTAGAGGGTATTGTGCTGAGTAAAATAATCCAGAGAAAGACAAATGCCACATGATTTAACTTATATGTGAATTATAAAAAACAAAATAAATAAATAAGCAGAACAGAAGCTGACCCATATATACAGAGAACATTTTCGTGTTTACCAGATGAGAAGGGTGTTGGGGGAAGAATGAAAAAGGTGAAGGTATTGAGAAGTAGAAATTGGTAGTTACAGAATAGTCATGGAGATGTCAAGTACAGCATAAGGATATAGTCAATAATAATGTAATAGCTATACATGGTATCAGATAGGTTTTAGATTTATTGGGGTGATAACTTTGTAAGTTAGATAAATATCTATTCATTGGGTTGTATACCTGAAATTAATATAATATTGTATGTCAACTGTAATTGAAAAATTTAAAAAATTACCTCACAGATAATTTAAAAATTTCAAAGAGGAAAATGTATCTTTACAAAGGAGAAATCTGGTGATCAATATCTTAATCAAATGATCAAACTTCCTATCACTAATAATTAAATAAGCAGGAATTTTGTGCCTTGAATCTTCAATGTAGTCAAAATGAATTACACAAAATTACCTCTGCAATACTCTTAACCAAAAATGTTAAATCTAAATCTAATTAAGTTTCTAGATCTTAATGTTACAGGGAATAGAGGCACAAATTAAGTAATACCACAATTAAACAATCAGACAAATCCAGAATATGGGATATTCTATAGGACAGTTGGCCTAAACTCTTCAAAAAGTTAGTGTCATAAAAAATAGTGGAATCTCTGGCTGAGTTGGTTGGAGCATTGTTCTATGGACTGAAAGTCTGTGGGTTTGATTCCTGGTCAGGGTATTCTTTGGTCAGGGTGGGTAGGAGAAGGCAACCAATTGATGTTTCTCTTTTGAATTGATGATTCTTTGTCTCTCTGTCTCTGTCTCTTTGTCTCTCTCTCCCTCCCTCTCTCTCAAAAACTATCAAAAAATTTCCTCAGGTAAGGTTTTAAAAAAATTGTGAAAGAACTAGATTAAAACAGACAGGAAACATATAAATCATATGCTGTATTTGGATCTTTATTGGATCCAAGTTATTCACAATAACAGCTATAATATATACTTGGGGACAATTGGATAACTTAGGTGGTTCCACCATTTGTTAATGAACCCTAAGGGAATTTTCCAGTCTCAATTTTTATTGACCTTCTATGAAATGTGCAATGCATAGTATGTAGTTTTGATTCATAATTGCTAAAATCTATACAGTGAAAAAAAACCTATTCCATACTTTTTTCAACATATATTATCATTTTCTCAAAAGACACATTTCTGGTTTCCAGTACATCCAAAGATATTAAAAGAAGAGCAGCAAAACAGTTTTTTACACCCTGGCTGGTGTAGCTCAGGGAATTGAGCACTGGCCTGAAAAGCAAAGGGTCGCCAGTTCAATTCCCAGTCAGGGCACTTGCCTGCCTGGGTTGCAGGCCAGGTCCCCAGTATGGGGAATGTGAGAGGCAACCACACATTGATGTTTCTCTTCCCCTCTTTCTTCTTCCCTTCCCCTCTCTCTAAAAATAAATAAATAAAATCTTTAAAAAATAGAGTTTTAAAAATCTTACCTTAATTTTGCTCCTATTGGTATTGTGTGTCAAGTATGCTATTTATCACTATTAACAACAACAATTATTTATTGAATGTCTATGTGCCCAGCATTGTTTTCCTGCTGGGATAGAGCAGTGAACAAAACATACAAATTGCTTTCCCTTTAGAACTCAAATTTTAGGGGTAAAGTAAATATATAGATAATATTCTTGATGGTGAGAAATGGCATGTAGAAAAATAAAGCAGAGTAGTGGAGCAGGGTGCCTCAGAGGATGTATGGTTTGCATTTTAAGTGAAATGGATGAATGGGTCTTTGCCAACAAGGTGAATTTCAGCAAAGATCTGTAGTTATTTAGGAGAAGATTGTTCCTGGCAGCAGTAACATCATTCATCAAGGAGACAGTGTGACTGGAACAGAATGAGCAAGAGAAAAGCATAGTAGGTAATGAAGTCAGAGAAGTAATGGAAACTGAATATGTAGGGTTTTATAGGCCCTTTTACAGATTTAGATTCTTATTCCGAATGAGATGGTGAGTGCTGGAGACTATTGGACAAAGAAGTGGTATGATCTAATTTAAGTTTTTACATGATTATTCTAGCTGTTGTCATGAAAGTAGACTAATATTGGCAAGGTTGGAAGCAATGAGACCTGTTAGGAGGCTATTGTATTAATTTAAGTGAGAAATAATGGTTGCTTGTCTTCAATAAGGGGAGATTAGCATCTCAATTCCTGATAGGGCATACATTTTGTTAATATGAACATTGCTAAGCAGGGATAAAGTAGAGCAGAATAGAGTGAGAAGATGTGCTTTACTGAATCGGTTTACACTCTCATGGTTTGGTGTGGCAGTGATGCATGAATTTTCTATGGATGAATTATTCACTGCAAGAGGTAACTAGACATGATCTCTCTTGCTGATATACCATTCAAGAAGGCTACTCTGTAACAGGGATGTGGGATGCTCTATAATAGGGTGAGAGTGGTGGAAGATACTGAACAGGAGGCAGATGTCTCACATTAGGGAGCTATGCAGTACAGTGTCTTTTATATATCCCATTTGATGTGTCACATAGACTTCATGGTCAGTCAACATTACTCAGAAAAGTAGTAACAACTGGCAAAGGAGATTGCAACTATGGGCAGTTAAGAAAGAACATTTGTCCTTTTTTCATCATTTTCTTCCAGTACTCCAAAACCAGAGAAGTTAGTCATTGAATAGAGAGAGGGAGGAAAAATCCCAGAACTGGACTAGCAATTCCTCCACTCCATGGCACTGGGAAGGAAGGGGAATTGTAAGTGAAGCCCACTCCTTATTTTTAGTTCTTGCTGTAAGCCCTGGGAACAAAAGCCTGGCCAGCTTGCAGGGTGGAGGTGAGTGTCAGGGGCAGGAAAATGAATGCAATTAAATTGAATATGATGATTATGCTAAGTGAAATGAGTCAGGTGGTGAAAGACAAATATCATATGATCTCACCTATAAGTGGAATCTAATCAACAAAACAAACCAGCATGCAAAATGTAACCAGATATATTGAAATTAAGAACAAACTGACAGTGACCAGAGAGTAGATGGGAATGGATAATGGGGGCAAAGGGGGCAGGGTTTTCAGGAACATATATAAAGGACACATGGATAAAACCAAGGGGGGGTGGAATCAGGGGAGGGAGGTGGGGATGGCTGGAGTTGGGGGGAGTGGTGGTGGGAAAAGGCAGACAACTGTACTTGAACAACAATAAAATAAAAATAAGTAAATGAATAAACTGAATATGATATTATAATTTTAAACTGGAGTGACCAGTAATAGTTGAAAGTGATTGAATATTTTTGAAATATGCCCAGGAGTCAGAAAGGGACCAGTACAGGAACTTCTATAGGGTTAAGGAAAGCAGTGATCCGAGGAAAATAAAGTCACTTTGTTCAAAGTGTTTAGTAAATCAATTACACACAGAGGACTTTCTATGATCTTCACTTTGTATGTGTTATCACATTTAATCTTCATTGGCAAACTGGTTTCAGACATACACACACCCCTACAAAAAGAAACCAAAACATTCTCAGAGACTTAGAGAATTTAATAATGTTTTCCATTTCACATGAGTAACAAGTGGCAAAATAGGGATTCAAACCCAGGTGGGATGAACTTAGAGCCCAATCTCTTAGTAGTAATATTCAGTAGAGCAATGGAGTGGAAATTAAGGATTTCACTGCCAATTAGCCATGTAAGCCTAGTCTAGTCACTTATTTTGTTTCTTAGTTTCCCTATTTTAAGAATATAAAAAATAAAAGTTTCCCTACTCCATTGGATGCAATGTGGGACGTGGGGATAAAAAGAGATGATAAATGGAAGATAATTTTCAAAATTAAGAATCATTATATTATCATGTAAGTATTTGTAGTATCCTGCAATAAGACAATGCAGAACAGATGTTTCAGGAAATGGGAAGTTTTAATATCCCTATTCTCTTAACTTTTCTTCAAACCCTCAACTTTCTCCTGGAAAATTAAGAAGGAAGTCCTTCCCTTTTTTTGTGGCTTTAATTCAGCAAAATGAAGATATTAAATGACAGAATGAGAGTGCTGGAATGCTTCATGAACCTAATAACATTCATATTCCCTCTGAGATTTTCTTAAGAGAAGCTATCTCTGAGAAAAAAGATGGTGGTTTTACTCTAGGCAGCGTGTTTCTCAGTTTCTGTGAAGAGGAGGGAAACTCGCGGATCGGTGGAGAAACAGAGCAAGTGGCCTAGGTTACTGAATCATTTTTGAAAGCAAGACATCAACAATTATTGCGATCATTGAAAAACCAGATGGTAAGGAGATTGCTTCAGGACAAAAGGGACCCAGGGATCAGTGGGAGGACCCAGGGGACCGGGGGGTTGCAGTCCCCAGGCCCAGTGCTCCCGGGTCTGCCTCAGGGCTCCCAGGAGAGGGGAGTCGAGAGGGGAGTCGCTGCTCCCTCCCCCAAATACGGGGGTTGAGCAACACCAGGGGAGAACTTGTTGCTTGAAGGCACAGAGAGGCCAGTTGGACTGGGGAAAAATCACCCAGGGTCTGTGAACACCCACCCAGAGCTATGGGAAAAGTGAGTGCCTCCAGCTGGCATGACCAGGGGCAGCCTGGAAGAGCGCCCACACCCCTAGCCCGGTGGGAGTGTGGATCCGTGGAAAACCCAGACATCACAACCCCGATCCAGGAAAGGGTGTGGGCGTTTTCAGGTTTCTGGAACCTGCAGTGCTGAACTGTGGAAACGCGTGCCCCATCAGGAATCCTGACTCTCGCTCTGTGATCCTGGAAGGGACACGGCACTTAGTGCATTCCTAGAGCCCGAAACTCAAAAATTTCCAGCCAGCCCGATCAGGGGCGGCCTGGAAATGCGCCCGCACCCCTAGCCTGGTGGGAGTGTGGATCAGTTGAAAACCCAGACATCCCAGCCCAAATCCAGGGAAGGGCACAGGTGTTCTCAGGTTTCTGGAGCCCGCAGTGCTGAACTGTGGAAGCGCGCCCCATTGGGAATCCTGACTCTCGCGCTCTGAACCCGGAAGGCACTCGGTGCTTAGGGCATTCCTAGAGCCCGAAACTCAAAAATTTGGTGGATGGGCGTGCCCTTTTACGATTCCCAGAGAGGGCACAGTGAATCCCAAAACATCGCACCTCCTGAGATCATAGAGCTGGAACCCTGCAGGGACCCTGGAGTCCAGAAGAACACGGCAGTGAGCTCCAGAGAGCGAGTGTGTTCGGGAGCACCCAGGGTACCTGAGAGACTTGCTGAGATTTGGCTGGGAAGAGTGATAAGCATTTCAAAGGTCCCTCAGCCAGCTGAAGCCTGCAAAATCAGAAAAACTGGTCTGGCCACTTAGAAACCAACAAGAGGTCTTTTTGTTTGGTTTGGTTTTGTTATGTTTGGTTTGGTTTGGTTTTTGTGGCTGTTGTTGGTTGATTTTATCTTGTGTTTTAAGTGACATTTTTTCAATTCTTATTATTTTTATATCTCTCAATCCGTTATATTTCTATTCCACTCATCCTAGTATTATTCCTTCCACTCCAAATTTATCTCTCCTGCACTCCATCTTCTGCTTTTTTTTTATCTTGCAAGTTATTGTAAATTTGTATTAGCTTTTTCTCACTTTTGTGACATTTTTTATTTTAATAGTATTTTGGTATTCTTTTTCTTTCTGCATAATCATCTTTGCTTGGCTGGTTATACTGTCATTTGATAGGTTCCCCCTGGTATCTCAATCACAGTGTGTTGATAATTTACTATCTTTCATCTGTGTTCCATTAATACATCTCTCAAGGTTCTATACTCTTTATTCTTGTTATCTAGATCTCATCGATTCTGCCACAAACCTGTTGCTTTACTATTACTGTTAATAAGAACTAGTTCATACAATTGTAAATACTACTCAATACACCTACCTGATCTCAGCCCATTTTGCAATTTCCTGAGCTATACTATTGTGGGGGTTGTCTCTATTCTTTTACACACTACTTCTATTTACTAATCTTTATTCCAACCCTACATTAGAATCTGACCTCCCACAGCCTCACAGCTTTCTATATCCAATAAGCTTTCTCACAGCTTTCTCATCCCCAATAAGAGTCTTACCTTCTTTCCATCCTTTCTAAAACGTGGATAGTGGGGTGGAGGATCATGGTTAACACTATCAGGAGCCAAAGGATAACCCATCTGTTCTCTACTGGCTGCTAATGTAAATAAAATAATATACTGTCTTGCTGTCTTAAACCATTTTGCCTTACTCCTCCACCTGATCAAAAAAAAAAAAGAGTAGGGGGAAGTTGTGAACACCAGGATACACGAAGGAGACTGCACCACTGAATCTCACAAGTATTCTACCACAGAAGTTCACACCATAATTATAGGGAACCAGAACAGATCAATTTAAGAAACAGAGGCTAACAAGAAGACACCCACAAACAATGAGAAAACAAAGAAACAACCCCCAGTGGAAGGGAAAGGAGGAAGCTTCAGGAAAAATGCTAAATGAAATACGGGCGACTCAACTATCAGATAGTGAGTTCAAAAAAATGATTATCAGGGAGTTCAATGAACTCACAATGAGCTATCAGAAACTAGAGGGAAGCTACAACGATCTCACTGCAAACTATATAAACATGAAAAAGGAAACAGAAACTCTCAACAAGGGCCATGAGGAAATGAAGAATACAATTTCTGAACTGAAGAACACAGTAGAAGGAATGAAAAGCAGGACTGATGAAGCAGAAGATCGGATTAGTGAGCTAGAGGACAAAGTAGAAAAGAACACCCAGAAAGAACAAGAAAAGGAAAAGAGGCTCAGAAAGAATGAAGAAGGATTAAGAGAAATGCAAGACAATATGAAATGTAATTATATCTGTATAATAGGGATACCAGAAGGAGAAGAAGAAGAGCAAGGGATCAAAAACATATTTCAAAAAGTAATGAAGGAAAACTTCCCTAATTTGATGAGAGAAAAAGTCACACAAATCCAGGAAGCACAGAGAGTCCTAATCAAGAGGAACCCAAAGAGGCCCGCCTCAAGACACATCATAATTAAAGTGGCAAAATTTCAAGACAAAGAGAGAATCTTAAAGGCAGCAAGGGAGAAACAGGAAGTAACATACAAGGGAGCCCCAATAAGGCCAGCAGCAGACTTCTCAATGGAAACACTTCAAGCCAGAAGAGAATGGCAAGAAATATTCCAAGTAATGTGAACCAGAGGTCTGCAACCAAGGCTACTTTATCCAGCAAGGCTCTCAATCAAGATAGAAAGTCAAATAAGAAGGTTCCCAGACAAAAGAAGTCTAAAAGAATACACCTCCACCAAACCAGCTCTGCAAGACATGCTAAAGGGACTGCTTTAAGGAAGGGAAGGAAGAGAGAGGAAGAGAGGAACACATGTACATAAAAGACAATGAATAAGTACCTATCAATAATAACCTTAAACATAAATGGATTAAATGGTCCAATCAAAAGACATAGACTAGTTGAATGGATAAGAAAAAATGACCCACATATATGCTGCCTACAAGAGACCCACCTCAGGATAAAAGACCTGCACAGGCTGAAAGTTAATGGCTGGAAACAAATCTTCCAAGCAAATGCACAGGAAAAAAAAGCCGGGGTAGCAATACTCATATCAGACAAAATATACTTCCAAAAAAGTGCCATAAAGAGAGACCTAGAAGGTCACTTCATAATACTCAAGGGAAGAATCCATCAAGGAGACATAAACATTATAAATATATATGCACCCAACATAGGAGCACCCAAGTACATAAAGGAAATCTTGGAGGACTTCAAGAAAGATATGGACAGCAACACAATTATAGTGGGGGACTTTAACACCCCACTATCAAAAATGGGCAGATCTTCCAAACAAAATATCAACAAAGATATTGTGGCATTGAACAATACCCTTGATGAAATGGACTTTACTGATATATACCGAGCCCTCCATCCAAAAGAAGCTAAACACACATTCTTTTCAAATGTACATGGAACATTTTCAAAGACTGACCACATGATAGGACACAAAACAAGCCTCAAGAATTTCAAGAAAATTGAAATCATACCAAGCATTTTCTCAGACCACAAAGGACTGAAGCTAGAAACCAACCCCAAGGAAAAAAACCCAAAACACTCAAAATCATGGAGATTAAATAACATGCTATTAAACAATGAATGGGTCAAGAATGATATTAGGGAAGAAATGAAAAGGTTTCTGCAAACAAATGGAAATGAACTCAAACCACCCAAGACTTATGGGACACAGCCAAGGCAGTCCTGAGAAGGAAGTTCATAGCAATACAGGCCCACCTAAAAAAGTTAGAAACATTCCAAACAGACAACCTAACCCTACGTCTACAAGAACTCGAAGAACAACAACAAAGACAGCCCAGAGCAAGCAGAAGGAAGGAAATAACCAAGATCAGAGCAGAAGTAAATGACATAGAGATTAAAAGCACAATTCTAAGGATCAAAGAATCCCAGAGCTGGTTCTTTGAAAAGATAAACAAAATTGACAAGCCTTTAAGCAGACTCATCAAGAAAAAAAGAGAGAAGACCCAAATAAACACAATCAGAAATGAAAGAGGAGAGATTACAACACATACCACAGAAATACAAAGGTTTGTAAGAAATTACTACAAAGAACTGTATGCCAAGAAATTTGAAAATCTAGGTGAAATGGACAAATTTCTAAAAAATATAATCTTCCAAAACTCAATGAAAAAGAAGCAGAAAGCCTGAACAGACCAATAACAGCAGATGAAATTGAAGCAGTAATCAAAAATCTCCCAACACACAAAAGCCCTGAGCCAGATGGTTTCACAGGAGAATTCTACAAAGCATTTAAGGAAGAGATAACCCCTATCCTTCACAGACTATTCCAAAAAATCCCAAAAGATGTAAGACTCCCAAACTCTTTTTATGAGGCCAACATCATCCTAATTCCAAAAGCAGATAAAGACACAACAAAGAAAGAAAACTTCAGGCCACTATCACTGATGAACATTGATGCTAAAATCCTCAACAAAATACTGGCAAACCGCATCCAACAATACATTAAAAAGATCATACACCATGACCAAGTGGAATTCATTCCAGGGATGCAAGGATGGTACAATATTCACAAATCAGTAAATGTAATACATCACATAAACAAAAGCAAAGACAAAAACCACATGATCATATCAATAGATGCAGAAAAAGCATTTGGCAAGGTACAGCACTCATTTATGATAAAAGCACTCAGCAAAGTGGGAATAGAGGGAGCATTCCTCAACATAATAAAGGCCATATATGAGAGACCTACAGCCAACATCATTCTCAATTGGTAGAAATTAAAATCTTTTCCACTAAGATCAGGAACAAGACAAGGCTGTCCACTTTCACCACTTCTATTCAATATAGTACAGGAAGTTTTAGCCACAGTGATCAGACAGGAAAAAGAAATAAAAGGCATCCAAATTGGAAAGGAGGAAACAAAACTGTCACTGTTTGCACATGACATGATAGTGTACATAGAAAATCCTACAGACTCCACCAAAAAACTGCTTGACCTAATCAATGAATTTGGCAAAACAGCGGGATACAAAGTCCATTTCCAGAAATCAAAGGCATTTCTGTACACCAACAATGAAACAGCAGAAGGAGAAATCAAGAAAAAAATCCCATTTGAAATAGGAAAAAGTAAAATAGAATATTTAGGAATAATCCTAACCAAAGAGGTAAAAGACCTCTATTCAGAAAACTACATAACACTCAGGAAAGAAATCAAGGAAGACACAAACAAATGGAAACATATACCATGTTCATGGATTGGAAGAATTAATATCATCAAAATGTCCACACTACCCTAAGCAATTTACACATTCAGTGCAATTCCTATTAAAGTACCAATGGCATATTTCACAGACATAGAACAAACATGTCAAAAATTTATATGGAATCATAAACGACCCCGAATAGCTGCTGCAATTTTGAGAAAGAAGAGTAAAGTAGGAGGGATCACAATACCCAACACTAAACTATACTACAAGTTCACTATAATCAAAACAGCCTGGTACTGGCATAAAAACAGGCACATAGACCAATGGAACAGAACAGAGAGCCCAGAAATAAACCCAAGTCTCTACAGTCAATTAATATTTGACAAAGGAGGCAGCAACATAAAATGGAGTAAAAATAGCCTCTTCAACAAATGGTGTTGGGAGAACTGGACAGCCACGTGCAAAAATATGCAACTAGAGCACCAACTTACACCATATGCAAAAATAAATTCAAGGTGGATAAAAGACTTAAATATAAAACGTGACACCATTAAAGTCCTAGAGGAGAACGTAGGTAGGAAAATCTCAGATATTTCACGAAGAAACTTTTTTACTGACATGTCGCCTAGAGCAAGGGACATAAAGGAAAGAATAAACAAATGGGACCTCATCAAAATTAAAAGCTTCTGCACAGCTAAAGAAAACAGTATCAAAATTAAAAGAGAACCAACTGTATGGGAAAACATATTTGCCAATGATACCTCAGACAAGGGTTTAAGCTCCAAAATATATAAAGAACTTACACAACTCCACTCTAAGAAGACAAGCAACCCAATTAAAAAGTGGGCAAAGGACCTGAACAGACACATCTCCATGGAGGACATACAGAAAGTCCAAAGACACATGAAATGATGTTCAATATTGCTAGCTATCAGAGAGATGCAAATGAAAACTACAATGAGATACCACTTCACACCAGACAGAATGACCATCATAAACAAAAGATCAAACAACAAGTGTTGGACAGGTTATGGAGAAAAGGGCTCCCTAGTGTACTATTGGTGGGACTGCAGACTGGTACAATCACTATGGAAAACAGTATGGAACTTTCTCAGAAAACTAAAAATGGATCTGCCTTTTGACCCAGCAATTCCACTGCTGGGACTCTATCCTAAGAATACTAAAACACCAATCCAAAAGAACCTATGCATACCAATGTTCACAGCAGCACAATTTACAATAGCTAGATGCTGGAAGCAACCTAGATGCCCATCAGTAAATGAATGGATCAAAAAACTATGGTACATTTTACGCAGTGGAATTCTATACAGCAGAAAGAAGGAAGGAGCTCCTACCCTTTGCAACAGCTTGGATGGAGCTGGAAAACATTATGCTAAGCGAAACAAGCCAGGCAGTAAAAGACAAATACCATATGATCTCACCTTTAAGAGGAACCTAAACAACAAAAGAAAGAAACAAGCAAAATATAACCAAAGACCCTGAAATAGAGGACAGGCTGACAGTGACCACAGGGGAGAGAAGAGGAATTTTCAGGGGACATTGGGAAAGGGTCACAGGAACAAACTTAAAGGACACATGGACAAAAACTAGGGGTAGGGTTGTAATGGGAGGGAAATGGGGGGGATAGAGTGGGGGCTGGATCGGGAGTAAAAGGGAGAAAACTGTACTTGAACAATGATTAAAATAAAATTTAAAAAAAAAGTAGCTATCTCCAAGCTCTCAAGTTTCAATTGGCCCCAAGCTTCTCATTCTCCTTGGAGGCAGCTAATTGGGTCATAAACTGTTCACACTTATTGACAAATAGTAATCTGTTCTTTCCCATTACTGAACTGCTTGGCATTTGCAAGTGATTGCATTAATTGAGCCAACTCATTAGCTAAGGATAAGGAAAGATTCCCTGTATTGCTTGCTTTTTCCCCTTCATCTTTGATGTGTCCCAGGCCATCTCCATTAGCGCTCTGGCATAGAATACACTCTCTGTGATCAAAGTAATCTGAGACTATATTGGAGCTGGTGAAATTTTTTCTAATTGAACCAATTTTTCTCAGAGAATTCTCAGTTTTGATTTGTTGCTCAGATGGACAATGCAGCCTTCATCAGCACTACTCTTGATCCTTATATGAGTCACTTGTCACGAGAGGATAGAAAATAAAAGGGGATGGGAATCTCAGTGAAAACTCATCCTTCCATGTGAAATAACTCACAGAGGATGTTCTAGTATTGGTTGAGCAGGATGTCATTATTGTCTGTAAAAGGACTGGACATTATGACAAAATATTCAGTATGGAGGGAATAATTCTTAATAAGTTTAATGAATAAAGAGTTTATTTTATAATGTCATACCATAGTTTTTAGATTATTGTTTTCCTCCCTCTTTCATAATTAGTTCTATCCTTTAGTTTGATTTAATTAAGTTCTAGTTTTCTGTAACATTTACTTCGAACAAGTATTTATATTTGGTATAAATCCATGGTTGCCTGGTTCTGGAATTCATGTATGTAGTCTTAATAATCGCCATTATGTTTTGCCTCCATTCTAGATCCTTTACTTTTTTCCTAGACTATATTCTCTGAAATTTTCATTAGTGAATATATGTTGGTCATGAACCCCCTCATTTTGTCTGAAAATCTTTAACATGCCTGCAGAAGATCATTTTCTGGATATACAATGTTAGGCTAACAATGATTTTACCTCAGCAATTTTTTTTTAAGATTTTATTTATTTATTTATTTATTTATTTATTTATTTATTTATTTTAGAGAGGGAAGGGAGGGAGAAAGAGAGAGAGAGAGAAACATCAATGTGCGGTTGCTGGGGGCTGTGGCCTGCAACCCAGGCATGTGCCCTTGCTGGGAATCAAACCTGTGATGCTTTGGTTCACAGCCCATGCTCAATCCACTGAGCTATGCCAGCCAGGGCTTTTACCTCAGCACTTTTAAGACATTATTATACTAGTATAGTTTTTATTGTTGCTGTTGTAAAATTATCTGTCCATCTACATTTTAATTTTTTTAAAGATTTTACTTATTTATTTTTAAAGAGAGGAGGAGGGAGGGAGAAAGAGAGGGAGAGAAATATCAATATGTGGTTGCCTCTCACATGCCCCCTACTGGGCACCTGGCCCGCAGGTCAGGGCACATGTCTGGATTACATTTTAATTTTTTTTTTGCATGTATGTTCTGTCTTTTCTCTCTGGCAGGTTTAAGGTTTTTTTTTTTTCCATTTTTGTTGCTATCTGCAGATTAACTGTGATAAGTTGTTGTGTAGACTTCTTTTTCTTCATCTTGCTTGAAATTTATTGTGCTCCATGTGTCTGAGGATTTATTTATGTAACAGTTTCAGAATATCCAGTATTTTCTAGTTAACTTATTTTATTTTTAACTCTACCTGTTCTGTTTGTATACTGTTGATTGATTTATTTTTACAATTTTAATTATGTATTGTTATTTCTAGAAGTTCTGTTTGGTTCTTTCTGGTCATTTTAAATGTTGCTTTTTTTTGTTTGTTTTGAGTGAAAGCAGAGTTTGAACCCAGAAAAAGCATTTTGGGATGGTAATTATTATTATTTTTTAGAATGAAAAAGGTTTTATTTATTTTAGACATTTTAATCGCAGTTTACATCCAATATTATTTTATGTTATTTTCAGGTGTACAGCAGTGGCAAGCTATACACTTCAAAAAGTGCTCCCACCAACATTTCCAGTACCCACCTGGCATTATACATAGTTATTATGATATTATTGATTATATTCCTAATTCTGTATTTTATATTCCCATGACTATTTAGTAATTAATAATCTGCACTTAATCCCTTCACCACTTTCATTCAGTACCTCAACCACCCCATCAGTCTGTTCTATTTATGAGTGTGTTTCTATTTTCTTTGTTTATTTTGTTCTTTAGGTTCCACATATATGTGAAATCATATGGTCTTTGCATTTCTCATCCTGACTTATTTCACTGAGTATAATAACCTCTAGGTTTATCCATGCTGTCACAAATGGTAAGATTTATTTCTTTTTTATGACTCACTAATATTTCATTGCATGTATGTACCACTGCTTTTTTATCTGTTCATCAGTTGATGGGCACTCGGGTTGCTTCCATATCTTGGATATTGTAATAACATTGCAATGAACATAGGGGTGCATATATTCTTTCAAATTAGTGCTGTGGGTTCCTTCAGATATATGAGGTCTGTCCAGAAGAAATCTAGCCATGTAAGATGAAAAATAGAGACATTTATTGAAGAAGATAAAAGATACAAGATACTAGAAACATTGTACATAGGACAGTGATACCTCAGTCCCCTTCAAAGTTGGCACCCAGGGACATCATACCATTTTCCCAATCACCATCAGCAGCCCTGTCATATTTTCTTGAATCTCATCAACAGTCTGAAATCTCTGCCTTTTCAAGAGTGACTTTAGTTTGGGGAAAAGCCAAAAGTTGCAGGGTGCCAAATCTGGGCTATAGTGGGCTGAGTTACCTGGGTGATTTGATGTTTTGCCAAAAAACTGCTCAAGACGTGATGCCTGAGTGGGCATGTTGTCATGATGAAGCTACCAATCACCAATTGCCCATAGCTGTGGCCTTTTGAGTCATCTGAATAATGTCTGCAGAGGAATGTTCAAGCTTAACACAAAATTTGATGCAGATTCATTATTCTACTCACTCAGTCATTTCAAATGCAATGGCCACACAGTACACATGCTCACTCAATAATGTCTACCACCCCCACTGACTAGTACAGTGAAGTCATCATTGTTCATGCATGTGCATTCCAGTCCACTTTCCTTGGCTGCTGGGTTACGTCAATGTCACTCAAACCGTTCTCGTTATATTAACAATGGCAGAAATTTTTCCAGACAGACCTTGTTTACTCAGAACCAGAATCAGTGGGTCATAAGGCAGTTTCAGTTTTAGTATTTTGATGAACCTCCATACTGTTTTCCACAGTGGCTACACCAATCTGCAATTCATCAACAGTGCACAATTGTTCCCTCTTCTCCACATCTTTGCCAACACTTGTTAGTTGATTTTTTGATGACTGCCATTGTGACAGATGTGAGGTGATGTCTCATTGGGGTTTTAATTTGCATTTCTCTGATGTTTAGAGATGTTGAGCATCTTTTCATGTGTCTATTGGCCACTGTTATGTCCTTTCAGAAAAGTGTGTATTTTGGTTTTCTGCCCATTTTTTGATTGGATTATTTGTGTGTTGAATTGTATGAATTTTCATGAATATTTTGGATATTCTGTTATTGGATGTATCAGTGGTGAATATGTTTTCCTATTTGGTTGATTGTCTTTTCATTTTGTTGATGGCTTCCTTTGGTGCACAAAATGTTTTTAGTTTGTTGTAGCCCATTTATTAATTTTTTTTTCTTTTGTTTCCCCTATCCTAGGAGGTACATCAGAAAAAAAAATTGCTGAGAATAGTGTCAGATATTTTATTGCCTGTTTTTTTCTAGAAGTTTATGGTTTCAGGTTTACATTTAAGTCTTTAATTAATTAATTAATTTTAGAAAGAGAGAGGCAGGGAGAAAGAGAAAAAGACTGAAACATCCATTTGTTTTTTCACTGATGTATAAACTCATTGGTTGAATCCGTATGTGCCCTGATGGGGATTGAATGCACTATCTTGGCATATGGGTACAATGCTCTCACCAACTGAGCTACCCAACCAGGTCTTACATTTAAGTCTTTAATCCATTTTGAGTGTATTATATGTGGTGTAAGAAGGTGGTCTAGCTTTCAGTTTTGATATGTATCTCCAATTTTCTGAACACCATTTACTGGATAGACTGTCTTTACCTTATGATATGTTCTTGCCACCTTCATCAAATATTAATTGGTCATATAGGAGTGAGTTTATTTCTGGGCTCTCTGTTCTGTTCCATTGATCTATGTCTGTTTTTGTGCTAGTACAACCCAGATTTGATTACTATGGTCTTATATGGTTGTTTTGATATTGGATAGTGAGATAACTCTGACTTTGGTCTTATTTTAGGGTTGCTGAAGTTATTGAAGATCTTTTGTGGTTCCAGGTAAATTTTTGGATTTTTTTTTTGAGTTCTGTGAAATATGCTATCAGTATTTTATGAGAAAGTCTACAGATTGTTTTGGGTAATATGAACATTTTAATGATGTTAATTTGTATCCATGAACATGCTATATGCTTTCATTCAATTGTATCTTCTTCAATTTCTTTCTTTAGTATTTTATAATTTTCTGAGTTAAATCTAATTTTTTGGTTAAATTTATTGCTAGGTAATTTTGGATACAATTGTAAATGGTATTGTTTTCTTAGTTTCCCTTTCTGATAGTTCATTTTTAGTGTATAAAAATGCAACCAATTTCTGGGCATTTATTTTGTATCCTGCTACTTTACTGAATTAATTTCTCATTTCTAGTAGTTTTATTTTTTATTATTGAATCTTTGGGGTTCTTTTTATATACTATCATGTCATCTGCAAATAATGACAACTTTACTTCTTCTTTTCCAATTTGGATGCCTTTTATTTCTTCTTTTTGTCTGATAGCTTTGTCTAGGTCTTCAGTACTAAGTTGAATAAGAGTGGTAAAAGTGGACATCCCTGTCTTGTTCCTGATCTTAGGGGAAATGCTTTGAGTTTTTCCTCATAGAGTATGATATTGGCTTTGGGTTTGTCATATATCCATCTTAATATCTTGAAGTATGTTCCCTTTATTCCCACATTGCCAAGAGTTTTTATCATAAATGGTTGCTGGATTTTGTCAAATGCTTTTCTGCATCTATTGATATGATCATATAATTTTATCCTTTATTTTGTTATGTGGTGTGTCACATAAATCTATTTGGGGATATTGTACAAAACTTGTGTCCCAGGAATAAATCCCACTTACTCATGGTATGTTATCATTGTGGTATGTTGCTGAACTTTGTTTGCTAATATTTTGTTGAGGATTTTAGTCTCTATATTCATAAGGGATATTGGTTTATAATTTTTTCCTTGTACTATCTTTATCTGGATTTGGAATTAGAATAATGCTGGCTTCATAAAGTGAGTTGGGGGCTTTCCTTTCTCTTGAAAATTTTGGTATAGTTTCAGAAGGGTAGGTATTAGATCTTTGAGTATTTGGTAAAATTTACCTGTTAGCCATCCAATCCAGGATGTTTGTTTTTGGGTGTTTTTTATTTTTTTCTTGATTACTACTTTGATTTCATTAGTTGTAATCAGTCTACTTAGATTTTCTTCATCTTGAGTATCTTTTAGAAGATTATATGTTTCTAATTATCCACTTTCCCCAGATAGTTCAATTTCTTGGCTTATAGTATTTCATAATATTTTCTTATGATTTTGTGTATTTCTGTAGAGGCTGTTGTTACTACTCTTTCATTTGTATTTTATTTATTTGGGTTCACTCTCTTTTTTTGATAAGCTTGGTTAAAGGTTTATCAATTTTGTTCATGTTTTCAAATAACCAGATTTTGCTTTCACTGATCTTTTATGTTATTTTAGAGTCTATTTCATTTAGTTTCTCTCTGATCTTTATTATGTCCTTCCTTCTACACACTTGGGGCTTTGTTTGTTCTTTTTCTCATTCATTTGGGTATGAGTTTTGATTTCTTATTTGAGATTTTTCTTGTTTCTGAAGGTATCCCAGTGTTACTATGAATTTCCTTCTTAGGACTGTTTCACTGTGTGTTAAAGATTTGGGGTTCTTGTGCTTCATTTTCATTTGGCTGAAGGTATGTCTTAATTTATTCCTTGGTCTCTTTGCTAAAATATTTATTGTTAGTAGCATGTTATTAAGCCTCCATGTGATTTTGTGTTATTTAGTTTTTTTTCTTATAAGTGATTTCCAGTTTCTTACAATTGTGGTTGGAGAAGATACTTAATATAATATTAATCTTTTAAAATTTATTGAGAGTTTTTTTTCCCTAACATGTGGTCTATCTTAGAAAGTGTTCCATGTGAACTTGAGATGAATTAATATTCTGCTGATTTTGGATAAAATACTCTGAAAATATCAATTAAATAAATCTGGTCTAGTGTATCATATAAGGCAGCTGTTTCTTTATTGATTTTCTGTGTGAAAGTTCAATCCATTGATGTCAGTGGGTTATTAAAATCCCCTAATATGTCTGAATTACTGTCAGTCTCACTCCTTATGTCCATCAAGATTTGCTTTATATATTTAGGTGCTCCTATGTTGGGTGCATAAATGTTTACAATGGTTATAGCCTCTTGTTTGATTGTTTCTTTTATTATTATGTAATTTCCTTCTTTGTCTCTTATCATAGCATTTTAAATCTATTTTTCTAGTATAAGCATTGCTATTCCAGCTTTTAAAAATTTTTTATTTGAATGAAATACATTTTTTAACTTTTTACTTTTTAGTCAGTATGTGTCTCTCTTTCTGAGGAGGGTCCATTTTAGACAGCATATATATGGTTCTTGTTTTCTTATCCATTCAGCTATCCTATGTTTTTTCATTGTAGCATTTCATTCATTTACATTAAAAGTGATTATTGATATGTATGTATTTATTGGCATTTTATTCTTTATTCTTATGTTCCTCTTGTTTTATTTTCTTCTTCTTAAAGAATTTCCTTTAGACTTCTGGCCAACATGGAGGTGTAGGTAGATACACTTCACCTCCTCGCACAACCATAACAAGGATCACAACTAACCTCAAAACAAAAAACAACCAGAACTGCCAAAAAATTGAACTTAATCAAAGTCCGAAAACTAAGAATTAAAGAAGAAATATTCATCCAGATGGGTTGAGGGGCAGAGGCATGGAGCTGGAATGGAGTGGACATGGTGTAGCAGTGTGAGGCAGCAGTAGCAAGGCAGTGGCAGCAGTGGCCAGCAGAATGGGTGGTCCCACATTCACCTGTGGCAGATAAAAACTGGGAGGGATACCTGGAAAGCAAGTAATCCCAGCCCCAGGCCAGACTGCGAAGCCCAGGGTTTCAGTGCTGGGAATATAAAGCCTCATAACTTCTGGCTGTAAAAAGCAGGGAGGTTTAGGGCAGTAGAAGAAACTGCCTATCTCCCAGGAGAGTCCATTTAAAGGACCTTCACAGTCCTAAAATGCATGCAAACCCACCCACTTAGGGATTCAGCACCAGGGCAGCAGCTAGAAGGGGCCAGTAACATATGGGAAGGAGGGGAAGTAATGGGAAATGGAGTGAGAGATGAGCAAGTAGCATTGTTCCCTCTCCAACTCCTCACCCACATATGATACCACAAAGTGGTGAAGTAGGTTGTCCCATCCTGGTAAATACCTAAGGCTCCACCCCTTACAACATAACAGGCAGCCAAGACAGGGAGTCAAAGCAGCTCTACCTAATACACAAAAACAAATACAGGGAGGCTGCCTCCCAAATTGAGGAGAGAAAGAAATATTGCCTGAATAAAAGAACAAAACAAAAATCCCAGAACAGAACTAAATAAAAAGGAAATAGCAAACCTATCAGATGCAGAGTTAAAAACAGTGGTGATAAGCACGCTCAGAGAACTCACTGAGTACAGTAAACAATACAAGAAATGAAAGCTATATTAAGTGAAATAAAGAAAAATCCACAGGAAAGCAACAGTGAAGGGAAGGAAGCTTGGGTTCACACCAACGATTTGAAACATAAGGAAATAAACGGTCAACCTGTACAGAATGAGTAAACAAGAATTTTTAAAAAATGAGAAGAGAATAAGAAGATTCTGGGACATTTGCAAGCATGCCAACATTCAAATCATAGGGATGCCTGAAGGAGAAAAAGAAGAGAAAGAAATTAAAAACTTATTTGAAAAAATAATGAAAGAAAACTTCCCTAATTTCACAAAGGAAATATACATACAAGTCCAGGAAGCTCAGAGAATACCAAACAAGTTGGACCCAAAGAGAGCAACACCAAGATGCATCATAATTAAAATGCCAGAAGTTAAAGATGAGAATCCTAAAAGCAGTAAGAGAAAAGAAGAGAGCTATGTACAAAGGAGTTCCCATAAGACTACCAGCTGGTTTCTCAAAAGAAACTTTGCAGGCAAGAAGATACTGGCAAGAAGTATTCAAAGTGATGAAAAGCAAGAGCCTACAACTAAGATTACTCTATCCAGCAAAGCTATCATTTAGAATTGAAGGGCAGATAAAGTACTTTCCAGATTAGGTAAAGCTAAAGGAGTTCACCATCAATAAACCCTTATTACATGAAATGTTCAAGGGACTTAAGAAAAAGAAGAAGATTAAAACTGTGAACAGTAAAATGAACAAACACAACTCTCAACAGCTGGATCTAGAGAACAAGGGATATAAAGGAAAGAATAAACAAATGGAATGGCACCAAATTAAAAAGCTCCTTTATGGCTAAAGAAAACATCAGCAAAAGGAAAAGGGAACCAACCATATGGGGAAATATATTTGCCAATGATACCTTTAACAAGGGTTTGATCTCCAATATATGTAATGAACTCACATGACTCCACACCAGGAAGACAAACAATCAAGTGAAAAAAATGGGCAAAGGATCTGAACAGACACTTCTCCAAGGAGGACATACAGAGGGCCCAGAGTCATATGAAAGGATGTTTAGCATCACTAGCCATCAGAGAGATGCAAATTAAAACCACAGTGAGATACCACCTTATACTAGTCAGAATGGACATCATTAACAAATCAACAAAAAACAAGTGCTGGCAAGGTTGTGGAGAAAAGAGAACCCTAGTGCATTGTTGGTGGGAATGTAGATTGGTGTAGCCACTGTGGAAAACAGTATGGAATGTCCTCAAAAAACTAAAAATGGAACTTCCATTTGATCCAATGATTCCACTGCCTGGATTATACCCTAAGAATCCTGAAACACCAATTCAAAAGAACCTGTGCACCCCAATGTTCATTGCAGCACAATTTACAATACCCAAGTGCAGGAAGCAACCTAAGTGCCCATCAGTAAATCAAAAAACTATGGTACATTTACATGATGGAATAATACCCAGCAGAAAGAAAGAAGGAGCCCCTACCCTTTGCAACAGCATGGATGGAACTAGAGAGCATTATGCTAAGTGAAATAAGGCAGGTGGCAAAAGATAAATTCCATATGATCTCACCTGTAAGTGGAACCTAATCAACAAAACAAACAAGCAAGCAAAATACAACTATAGACATGGAAATGAAGAACAAACTGACAGTGACCAGAGGGAAGGTGGTGGGGGGAATAATGGAGGAAAGAAGTAGAAGGGTCAAATCAAGGAACATGTATGAAGGACACATGGACAAAGACAACAGTGGGGAGGATTGAAAGTGGAAGGGTGGGTAGGGCAAGGGAGAGTAATGGGGGAAATGGGGACAACTGTAATTGAGCAATAATGAAAAAATTAAAAAATAAAAGATACAAACAGAAATGAAAACAAACTAAGGAAACAACTAGAACAGGAGCAGAACCATAAAAATGGAGATCACATGAAGGGTTATGAGAGGGGAGGGGAGAATAGGGAGAAAGGTACAGGGCATAAGAAGCATAATTGTTAGGTACAAAATAGGGGATTTAAAGAATAGTATAGGAAATGGAAAAGCCAAAGAACTTATATACATCACCCACAGACATGAATTAAGGAGGGGATTGCTGAAGGGGAGCAGGGTACTGGGTGGAGGGGTGCAAAGGGGAAAAATGGGACAACTGTAATAGAATGATCAATAAAATATACTTAAAAAGAATTTCCTTTAATATTTTTTTAATACTGGTTTGGTGGTAATGAACTCCTTCTGCTTTTTCTTGTTTGGGAAGCTCTTTATTTCTTTTTCAATTATAATTAATATCCTTGTTGGGTAGAATTGTCTTGCTTGTAGGTCCTTGAAATCATTACTATAAATGTATCATGCCCTATGTTTTACTGCTGCATAGCATTCCATTCTGTAAATGTACCACAATGTTTTTATCCACTTATCTGCTATTGGGCACTTAGGCTATTTCCAAATCTTTGCTATTGTAATCAATGCTGCAGTGTACATATGGGTACATGTATTCTTTTGAATTGGTACTTTGGGAATCTTAAGATCTTTTCCCAACAGTGGAATCATGGGTCAATAGGCAGTTCCTTTGTCATTTTTTGAGGAAATTCTACACTATTTTCCTCAGTTTGTGGCAGCATGTATAGAACTGGAGACTATTATGCTCAGTGAAATAAGCCAGTTGGTGAAAGAAAGATACCATATAATCTCACCTACAAGTGGAATCTAGTGAACAAAATAAACTAATGAGCAAAATAGAACCAGAGGTGCAAAAACATGGAGCAAACTTAGAGCTATAAGAGGACAGTGGGGAGGTAAGGACTGGTTGAAAAAATGTGGAGGCATTAGTCAAAAACATGTATGAATGGCCCATGGACATGGGCAATGGTGTGGAGGTTGACTGTGGGAGTGGGAGGTTGCCTGTGTGGAGGGAGGCAAAGGGGTAAAATTGGGACAACTATAATAGCATAAACAATAATATGTTTAAATAAAAAATTAAAGTGGAAAGAAATCTCTGATTTGTAAAATTCACAAAATGAAAAAGACAGTATATTGTTTTCTTTGTGGAAGTAAGTTTGAGTTTTAAGATATCATTTGGGTGGAAAGTAGTATACCTTGTGAAATTCCTAGTTTATATATTAGGAGTACCTAATATATATATATGTATATCATACCAATCCATATGGCCTCAAATGTTATGTTGAGAAATAGCTGACAGTCTTATGGGAGCTCCCTTATAGGTAATTCTTTCTCTTGCTGCTGTTAAGGATCTCTGTTTGTCTTTAACCTTTGCCATTTTATTTATGATATGTCAGTGTGGACTTCTTTGAGTTGTTTTTGTTTGGGACTCTCTGTGCTTCCTGGACTGAGTGTCTTTTTCCTTTACCATGTTAAGGAAGTTTTCAGTCATTATTTATTTAAATAGATTATCAATCTCTTGCTAGCTTTTTATTCCTTCTGGTGCTGCTATGATGCAGATACTATTATACTTCATGTTGTCTCAGAGTTCCCTTGAACTATCCTCATTTTTTTGAATTTTTTTTCTTTTTGCTGCTGTAATTGGTTTTCCTTCTGATCACTGATTTGATCCTTTGTTTCATCTAACTTACTGTTAATTCCTTCTAGTGTATTCTTCATTTCAAATATTGTATTCTTCATTTCTAACTGGTTGCTTTTTATGGTTTCTATGTCTTTTTTAATGCTTCTATCTCATTTGTTCTGAGTTCAACCATTCTTCCCTTAAGTTACTTGTGCATCTTTATAACTATTGTTTTGAACTCTGTATTTGGTAGATTGCTTGTCTCTATTTTATTTCTGGAGATTTCTCCTGTTTTTTTTTTTAATTTTAATTATTTGAGACATGCTCCCTTGTCTCTCCACTTTGGCTGCCTCTTTATATTTGTTTTTGTGTATTATGTAAGTCTGCTATGTCTCCCATTCTTATTATATAGTAGGTACCTTGTGGGTCTCAGTGCTGCATCTCTTTGATTATCTGTACTAGGTACTCCAGGAATATCCTTTATGTGGATTATGTGAGCCCTTCTGTTGTAGTTGTGTTTTTATTGTTGTTGGCCCATTTGTGAATGGGGCTGGCCCTTAGGCTAGCCAACTATGAGGACTGATGCTAATCACAGTGTACAAATTGCTTTTTAGTGGTTGACTCCACAAATCAGAATTTACTCCAGTATGGTCTGGTGCCTGCAAAGATCTCCCTTATGAAGCTAATTCAGTCATGATCTGGTGTGGTCTGAAGCCCGCCACCAGATCTGTTCTTTTTGGAGCCTCTTAGGTGGGGTTATGGTACAGCTCAATGTTAGGCACTGCCTATGACTGGCTATGGCCTACCTGTTTGTACTTACAAAGTGATACAAAGTTTGTGGATGATTCTACTGGGGCTGCTTACAAATGGGAGGAGCCAATCTGTATACAAAGGTCAACTTCCATTAGTTTTAAGCCTAGGGGCAGGTCAGAAAAAGGCCCAAGCACCCTGAGATCCTCTTCTGCCTTTTGGCTGCTGCCTGTTACGCTCAGTCTCTGAAAGAGCCTCTGGTGGTACTTGAGTTGTATGAGGCAGGTTCTCAGTGAATCACCAGGTAACATCTGGCTGCAATATCAGCAGGGATTCCATCTATCAGAGAGAGACAGGAGTCTGCTAGAAATCCAGGCACCATGTTGAAGGGCCAATACAATCTTATTATCAGCCACTTACCTTGATGTCTAATGGCAAGAAGGCAGCTCAGAGTTAGGGGTTACCAGATAGGGGTGAGTGATGTTCACCAGGTTGATACAAATGCAAACTTGGCCCTCATGCTAGATCTTAGGCCATTTGTCAAAAGTCTCAGGGTACACCAAAGTCAGTAGCCACCCACCAGGAACCTGCAGACCTTTGTGGTGGGGTGGGGTCTCAGGGAGTCCTCAGAGTGAGTATAACAGAATTTCTCAGCTTAAAGTGGACCAAGATTTGGCTATGTGGAGGGAAAGCTCTGCACAGGAATGATGGTACTGGTGTATGAGGGAGAAATTGCCCTTTTCCTAGAGCTATACAGCTCAGACTCTGCTACCTTCTGCTTACTTTGAAAGCCTTCTCAGAATGTATGCCCTGATGGCCCAGCCTGGAGGCAGCCAGCAGACTCCTCCCTCATAAGCTTGGCAGGGTGGGGTCACAAAAGTCAGCAGGGTGGGTAAGTGCATTTCCTTAGACTGATGCCATATGGAGGAGTGTGCTTGACCCCAAAATGATGGCATCTGTGGGAGGCATGGATGAGGGAGTAAGCACAAGGACCTTGGTGGCTGTTTCTTTAGCTTTCTCCCAAAGGCACAGAGACCTATGAGCTACCTTCTTGCCATTGGACATCAAGGTAAGTGGCTGACAATGAGATTGTGTTGGTCCTTCAACATGGTGCCTGGGTTTCTAGCAGACTCCTGTCTCTCTCTGATAGATGGAATCCCTGCTGATTTTGCAGCCAGATGTTATGTGGGCTCTTCTTGCTGGCTCTGGTGCCTTGGACTGGTGAGCCTGGCATGAGGTTGAGATCCCTTGCTCCTCGGGAGACCTGTACAGCTGAGAAACCCATCTGGATTATTAGCTGCCCCACATAGGTGTGGGGCCAGGCTTTTTCACATCTCTGTCTTTTCTACCAGTCTCTATGTGGCATCTTCTGTAATCCTTGGTTATAATACTAGTCAGCTAGTCTTTAATTGGTTATTTAGGTTGTTTGTTCTATAATTTAGTTGTAAGTCCTGTTTGGTCCTGGGAGAAAATGAATGGAACTTGCGTCTTCTTGGATTTCTGCAAGTGATGTCCCATTCAGTGGTTTTTCTCATTCACAGAACCAAGACAGTGAGTGACATAGTCCAACCATGGAGTGCACCAGGGTGAAAGTCTGCCTGATTTGGGTCCTCAAACACAGTATGAGTTGGGATATTAATTATTTTGAGCTGATTATTTTTAAGAAATAAAAGGTTTAAAAATAAACTTTTGATCTTCCCTACCTGCCTAAAAGAATTTAAATAGAGAATCTTCTCCAGGAAGGGAGCTATTATCATAGACAACTATAGTTTAATATGAGCTAAGTATGATAGGGAAGAACTAGTAATGCCCCTTTCATCAAAGTGTCCCATTGTTACATATGGCCCAACAAACATTTATTTACTAAATGTTTATGTTTCCTTCCTTTTTTTTGAAGTCCCAAATTACAACCCCTCCCCTTCTCCTTAGCTTAAGATGCCATATAAACCTTAACTGCCCAATTTCCCTTAGGTCCCATATTATTATGGAGCCTCCTATATGTACGTATGTAATAAGTGTGGTTATTTTCTCCTGTTAATCTGTCTGATATTGATCTATTAGTTTAGCCAGAAGCACTTAGGTAGAGGAAAAATTCATGTTTCATGCCAACATTAACTTACTATTACTCTTGATACCCTCTTAAAATTAAGCATACTTATTTTGTATTATGTATCTGATAAGGTCATTTCTGAATTCTTTGTGAGTTTGCAATGCTTGTGTATGTGTGCCCTGGATTTTGATACTAGTGCCTTGCTTTCTTGTGTTTCTGTGATTTTTGGTTGTGAGTCCATGTTAAATGGAACTGTATTTGTGGAAATTTGCTGTCACTTATGTTCAAAGTCTTTTCTTCCAGCTTGGACTTTTATTTGCTTTTATCAAACACCTGGGACCAGTACAATTTAAAATACATTTTCAATTTGAGATTTTTTAGGAAAGTAATAGCAGAGATTCAACTGCATCTCCATGTGAGACCTCTGTTGTTGTTAGATTCTCAGGGAGATGTTTTTCTATCTCTTCCTTGTATCAAGATTAAGACCAGAAAGTATCCTTGATGTCTGCTTCTGTGGAACTTCACTTTTTTTTTCAGAGGATGTACAGGTATCTCCTACTGTTCAAGTCTGTGTCAAGCCACATGGTTAAAAAGGTTAAAAATGAAAAACAGTGTTTGTTTTGCAGTGAGCTGTTATAGAGGTATTATACACAGAGCAGTGAGAATAGTACCACAAAGCTCTTTCCCTGGGAACTACACTCAACATCTCAGCATTATGCCACAATTTTCAACTGTGTTTGTAAGAATCTGTAATCTGCCTCAATTTATTTTGTGCATCTGTTAGGAAGATATGTCCTAAGGTATCAGTAAAGCCTGAGAATGTGCATAAGGGTGTTATGCTTGGTATAAAACTGCATGTGAGCATTTCAATCATGGTGAATGAAATGAAGACATCATAAATGTGTTGAAATTACCTGCATCCACCATTTGTGGTATTTATATGGGGAGAGATTTTTTTTAAAACTACCATAGTTATTATTGATTCTGCTAGTTTCAAAGTGGTCTCTTTTACTTGGCATCCATTAATAGATAAAATGTAAAGTCTATTGTTTGAGTGGGCTGACAGGTGTACACAGTGTGGTGTTCCATTAAGCTATCTGGAAATCTTCAGAAATGTTTCCATATAAATTAATGGTAATTCCTTCTCTGCTTTATACCATTTCAGCTTATGAAGTTTTAATAGGAACACTCTACTTTTGGACAGCAAGGGAAACCTGTAATTCATTGTAGTCCTCACTTTGTCCAAGAGTCACTTATCAGACTTTGAGAACTCATTCTCTTCTATGCTTTTTGCTCTGCACTGCCATCAAAGCAGAGGTTCAAGATCAAAAGGAATCAGCATATGTTTTCACAGTAGCTGACTTCAGTATTCTCATATTTACTTCTTTAGTTAGTCCTGTTCAGATTCATTTACTTTTTTTTTACTTTATAGAAACATGTATTCTTAACCAACACTTTTCATTGTTTTGCAGCAAAGTTTTTTTTTAAGATATGGTATTAATTTTATAACAAACCAGTATTGTCAAATGTTCAAGTATTTATTCTGTGAGGAATATGAAATGAAACTAAATATTTTCTTTCCTCATGAAGTTTTCCAATTTAAGTGGGAATTGCAAATAGAGAATATTGTAAGAACACAATATAATACTGAATTTGGCTTTAAATGAAAATTTCATAATGTGTTTTAAAAAATCAAAAATAACTTCTAGGAAGAAGTAGTTTTTAAAGAATCCAGATAGGCATAATAGAAGGCACTTGTAGAAAATTTGATATCTTAAACATATTGAGTGACTATCTGGTTCTAATATCCTATATTACTATACAAATATAAACACAGATAAATGTTTCACATATGCCATATTTTTAATTTTTATTTTAATCATTATTCAAGTACACTTTTCTGCCTTTTACTCCCATTCCAGCCCACCCACCCATCCCTCCACACCTCTCTCCCATTTCCACCCACCCCTCCCCAGTTTTTGTCTATGTGTCCTTTATATTTGTTCCTGTAAACCCTTCCCATTCTCCCCTGAAATTCCCTCTTCTCTCCCCTCTGGTCACTGTCAGCCTGTCCTCTATTTCAGAGTCTTTGACTATATTTTTCTTGTTTCTTTGTTTTGTTGTTTAGGTTCCTGTTAAACGTGAGATCATATGGTATTTGTCATTCACTTCCTGGATTATTTCACTTAGCATAATGCTTTCCAGTTCCATTTATGCTGTTGCAAAGGGTAGGAGCTCCTTCTTTCTTTCTGCTGCATAGAATTCAATTGTGTAAATGTACCATAGTTTTTTGATCCATTTACTGATGGGCACCTAGGTTGCTTCCAGCACTTGGGTATTGTAAATTGTGCTGCTATGAACATTGGGGTGCATAAATTCTTTTGGATTGGTGTTTCAGGATTCTTAGGATAGAATCCCAGCAGTGGAATTGCTGGGTCAAAAGGCAGATCCATTTTTAGTTTTCTGAGGAAGTTCCATACTGTTTTCATAGTGGTTTGTTGAGGTCCACCCTGCCTGGTCTCAGGAAACTGTAAGCACCTGTGGCTAAGGCTGAGTAAGAGGCCTCTGAGCCAGGAGACATTAAGGAGACAAAACTTATTTCCCTGGCATGAATGCTGCCTGTTCTGTGCTGGTACCCAGTGCTTGCTCAGTAAGCCAATGACAGGTAAGATTTCCCACAGGGGGAATTACCTAAGACAGGCATGATCTTGTAGAGGCCTCAGGGAAGGACTTGGGGGGCTGTGGAAATGAAGAGGTGATCAACATTGACCCCTGCCCCCTCAGCTTTGTTAAAGCCTGAGTCCTTGTTCTTAGTTGTGAGAAATCCAAGTCTCCCAGCTGCCTTTGTCTCCTCTGCCCGACTCAGGCCTGCAGAAATAAGAGGGGTGGTGCAGTCCAGACCAGAGTTGGCAGACCCCCGGGGTAAACAGACCTGAGACATAGAATATGAAAGATCCTGTAAGATCTGCTTGCTGGAGGATGCTCTTTAATTAGAATATGAAGGCACAGGCAGGAAATGAAACTAGCCTTTTAGGTCCTCTGGTCTTTTTAAATGATAAATCCCCAAAATCTCAGAATCCCAGTAGGAGATCTGCCACTCCCTTTCAAAGTTAACTACTTGTTTTATCTTCCCTATCAGACGGTAGTTCACAAACTATATCTATATGTTTAATAAAAGCCTGCTTGGGCGGGAGAATGAGGCACTCTCCACTAGAGAGAATGGCCATTTCGTCCCTATTTCCCCACAGGACTCAGTTGTCCGTGTGTATGTTTTTCTCGTGTTTCGATGAGAATCTGCAGCAGGGATGGATACTGCTGGTCCGGTATCCATCCCAGCTGGCGCCCAGTGTGAGGCCCAAGGAATCAGGACCACTTCAACCCAGCATCTCCGAGCCATGGCTGCAGATGGCACACCAACTCAGGTAGTGGATTTCGCACGATTTTTGGGCTAGTAAGGCCCCATCAGCCCTGGTTGCTTTCCAGGTATGCTGTAGGGTTTGTCATATTTCAGGGAAATAGGTATTCTCTTCCTGGTTGCTTCTTCTTGCAACTGCCTTTGAAATTACAAGATTGAACCTTGCTCCCTCCCCCAAGCACGTGCTGAGCAGCCCAGGCTTGGGAGAAAGAGCAAAGACTTTCCCTTCAATTAGTCTTAAAAATGGCAACAAGATACAGGGCTATTTACAAGAATCGCTGTACTTGTGGCAGGAGGAATTTCAGAAAACGTGTTTTTACTTGTTAAGGAATTTCTTTTTTTTTTTAAAGATTTTATTTATTTTTAGAGAGGGAAAGGAGGGAGAGAGAGAGAGAGAGGGAGGGAGAGAAACATCAATGTGCGGTTGCTGGGGGTCATGGCCTGCAACCCAGGCATGTACCCTGACTGGGAATCGAACCTGCGACACTTTGGTTCGCAGCCCGCACTCAATCCACTGAGCTACACCAGCCAGGGCTAGGAATTTCTTTAAAGATTTCTAAGTATCCTCAACCATGGGGAAATTTTTTAATTTAGTTCAGCAGTTATAATACTGTTGAATGTTTATGGAAGTATGGAAGAGAAGGGGCCGATGCACACTAGCAATGCCCTTCTCTCATTTTGCACCAGCTTCCGAGTCTCACAGCCCACCTGGTGAGCTCCACCAAGGAGCCAGTGCCAGCTGATGGCACAGCTGTAGCCAACTGAGCATGCACTCTCACTACGAGTCAAGTGGGGGCTGGGTTCTCTGCCCTTAGCAGCAGCTTGCAGCTGCTCAGCAGGAGCCGCAGGAAATGCCATTCTGGGGCCCGGACTGGCTTTGTCACTGCTCACCCTTCTAGCCCTGGCGCCTGGCAGTGGTTTGTCCTTCGTGCTAGGTACACTGCTGCTGCGAACAGCGACGCAGATAGGAAATTGATTTTTCTCGCCTCCCTTTTGTCTGGGCTGGGCACATAGCAATGGGTGCACTCCAAGACACACTGCACACTGGGCGAATGGGCACACGCTTGTAGTCCCAGCTACTTGGGAGGCTGAGGCAGGAGGATCACTTGAGGCCAGGAGTTCTGGGCTGCAGTGCGCTCTGCTGATTGGGTGTCTGCACTAAGTTTGGCATCAATATGGTGACCTCCCAGGAGTGGAGGGCCACCAGGTTGCCTAAGGAGGGAGAACAACAGGGCTCTGGCAGTGCATGGGGATAGCCACGTAGCTTTGGCAGAGTGGAGATTCCTGCAGCCATTGTGCAGAGAGGACCATGCGGCTGGGGCAGTGGAGAGAGAACCACTCTGCTTTGGCAGAGGATGACGCCCCTCCCCGCAGCCCTGGTAGGGAGAACCATGTGATTTTGCCTGAGTGGGGACTCCTGTGGCCCTGGGAGAGAGAACCACATGGCTTTGCCAGAGTGGGGACTCCTGCAGCTTTAGAAGGGGGAACTATGACTCAGCTTTAGCAGAGATACCTGCGACACAGCAGATGGCGCTGGAAACCGAGGGAGGCCTACCAGCTGAGATGGATTACTGGAAAGAACCAGGGGCTGCCTGAGCCACGGACTTCTGTTTCTTTTACTGAGATATGGTGCCCCAGGCTCGGCAAAGGGGGGAAGGAACAACTGTGTGTGTTTGTTGGTGTTTTAAGGGATTTTGGGATTTTGATGAAGACATTAGGCCACTACTTTAAGTCTGTATAGTATTAAATAAATATTTCCTTTCCTTACCACGAGTCTCTGGCATTGAGAGACGTCTTTCCTCTGGCGGCAGACATAATGAGCCTGGGGGGTTCCTTTCGGGTAATACTATATTGCCCTTAGGCCCCTACATGTTGCTCTGTAACAGTGGTTGTACCAGGCTGCAATCCCACCAATAGTGCACTAGGGTACCCTTTTCTCCACAACTTCTCCAACACTTGTTGTTTGTTGCTTTGTTTATGATGGCCATTCTGACTGGTGTGAAGTGGTATCTCATTCTGGTTTTAATTTGCATCTCTCTGGTGGCTAGTGATATTGAACATCGTTTCATGTGTCTCTGGATCCTCTGTGTGTCCTCCTTGGAGAAGTGTCTGTTCAAGTCCTTTGCCCATTTTTTAATTGGGTTGCTTGTCTTCTTAGAGTGGAGTTGTGTAAGTTCTTTATATATTTTGCAGCTTAAACCTTTGTCTGAGGCATCATTGACAAATATGTTTCCCATACAGTTGATTCTCTTTTTATTTTAATACTGTTTTCTTTAGCCGTGCAGAAGCTTTTTATGTTGATGAGATCCCATTTGTTTATTCGTTCTTTTATGTCCCTTGCTCTAGGGGACATGTCCGTAAAAAAGTTTCTGAGTGAAATATCTGAGATTTTCCTGCCCTTGTTCTTCTCCAGGACTTTAATGGTGTCACGTTTCATATTCAAGTCTTTTATCCACCTTGAATTTATTTTTGTGTAAGGTGTATGTTGGTGCTTGAGTTTCATTTTTTTTTGGCAGGTAGCTGTCCAATTCTCCCAACACCATTTGTTGAAGAGGCCATCTTTACTCCATTTTATGTTGCTGTCCCCTTTGTCAAATATTAATTGATCATAGAGACTTGGGTTTATTTCTGGGCTCTGTGTTCTGTTCCATTGGTCCATGTGCCTGTTTTTATGCCAGTACCAGGCTGTTTTGATTACAGTGGCCTTGTAATATAGTTTAGTGTCAGGTATTGTGATCCCTCCTACTTTGCTTTTCTTTCTCAAAATTGCAGCAGCTATTCAGGGTTGTTTATGGTTTCATATAAATTTTTGAAGTGTTTTTTTATGTCTGTGAAATATGCCATTGGTACTTTAATGGGTATTGCATTGAATGTGTAAATTGCTTTGGGTAGTACGGACATTTTGATGATGTTAATTCTTCCGATCCGTGAACACGGTATATGTTTCCATTTGTTTGTGTCTTCCTTGATTTCTTTCCTGAGTGTTATGTAGTTTTCTGAATAGAGGTCTTTTACTTCTTTGGTTAGGTTTATTCCTAGGTATTTTATTTTTCTTTTTGCTATTTCAAATGGGATTTTATTCTTGATTTCTGCTTCTGCTGTTTCATTGGTGGTGTACAGAAATGCCTTTGATTTCTGGATGTTGACTTTGTATTCCACTCTCTTGACAAATTCATTTATTAGGTCAAGCAGTTTTTTGGCAGGGACTATAGGATTTTCTATGTACACTATCATGTCATCTGCAAACAATGACAGTTTTGTTTCCTCCTTTCCAATTTGGATGCCTTTTATTTCCTTTTCTTGCCTCATCACTGTGGCTAAAACTTCCAATACTACATTGAATAGAAGTGGTGAAAGTGGACAACTTTGTCTTGTTCCTGATCTTAGTGGAAAAGATTTCAGTTTTTGCCCATTGAGTATGATGTTGGCTATAGGTCTCTCATATATGGCCTTTATTATGTTGAGGAATGCTCCCTCTATTCCCACTTTGCTGAGTGTTTTTATCATAAATAGGTGCTGTACATTATCAAATGCTTTTTCCACATCTATTGATATGATCATGTGATTTTTGTCTTTGATTTTGTTTATATGATGTATAACATTTACTGATTTTTCAATATTGAACCATCCTTGCATCCCTGGGATGTATCCCACTTGGTCATGGTACATGATATTTTTAATGTATTGTTGGATGTGTTTTGCCAATATTTTGTTGAGGATTTTAGCGTCAATGTTCATTGGTGACATTGGCCTGAAGTTTTCTTTCTTTGTTGTCTTTATCTGGTTTTAGGATTGGGATGATACTGGCTTCACAAAAAGAGTTTGGGAGTCTTCCATCATTCTGGATTTTTTGGAATAGTCTGTGAAGGATAGGGGTTATCTCTTCCTTAAATGCTTTGTAGAATTCTCCTGTGAAACAATCTGGACCCGGACTTTTGTGTGTCAGGAGTTTTTTGATTACTGCTTCAATTTCATCTGCTGTTATTGGTCTATTCAGGCTTTCTGCTTCCTCTTTATTGACTTTTGGAAAATTATATTTTTCTAGAAAAGTTTTTTTAAGATTTTATTTATTTACTTTTAGAGAGGGAATGGAGGGAGATAGAGAGAGAAACATCAATGTGCGGTTGCTGGGTGTCATGGCCTGCAACCCAGGCATGTACCCTGACTGGGAATCGAACCTGTGACACTTTGGTTCACAGCCCGCGCTCAATCCACTGAGCTACACCAGCCAGGGCTATATTTTTCTAGAAATTTGTCCATTTCACCTAAGTTTCAAATTTCTTGGCATACAGTTCTTCATAGGAATTTCTTACAGTTCTTTGTATTTCTGTGGTGTCAGTTGTAATCTCTCCTGTTTCATTTCTGATTGTGTTTATTTGGGTCCTTTCTCCTTTTTTCTTGATGAATCTGCTTTAAAAGCTTGTCTATTTTGTTTATTTTTTTCAAGAACCATCTCCTGGATTCATTGATCCTTAGAATTGTGCTTTTAGTCTCTATGTCATTTAATTCTGCTCTGATCTTGGTTATTTCCTTCCTTCTACTTGCTCTGGGTTATCTTCATTGTTGTTCCTCATGTTCTTGATAGGCGTAGGGTTAGGTTGTTTGTTTGAAATGTTTCTATCTTTTTTAGGTAGGTCTGTGTTGCTATGACCTTCCCTCTCAGGACTGCCTTAGCTGTGTCCCATAAGTTTTGGGTTGTTGTGAGTTCATTTTTATTTGTTCCTAGAAACCTTTTGATTTCTTCCCTAATTTCATTCTTGACCTATTCATTGTTTAATAGCATGCTATTTAATCCCCATGATTTTGAGTGTTTTGGGTTTTTTTCCTTGAGGTTGGTTTCTAGCTTCAGTCCCTTGTGATCTGAGAAAATGCTTGGTATGATTTCAATTTTCTTGAATTTGTTGAGGCTTGCTTTGTGTCGTATCATGTGCTCTATCTGTGAAAATGTTCCATGTGTTTTTGAAAAGAATGTGTATTTAGCTTCTTTGGGATGGAGGGCTTTATATATATAAGTTAAGTCCATTTCATCTAGGGCATTGTTCAATGCCTCAATATCTTTGTTGATATTTTGTTTGGAAGATCTGCCCATTTCTGACTGTGGGGTGTTAAAATTCCCTACTATAATCGTGTTGCTGTCAATATTTTTCTTGAAGTCCTCCAAGATTTTCTTTATGTATTTGGGTGCTCCTATGTTGGGTGCATATATATTTACAATGTTTATGTCTCCTTGGTGGATTCCTCCCTTGAGTATAATGTAGTGATGGCACTTTTTTGGAAGTCTATTTTGTCTGATATGAGTATTGCTACCCCAGGGTTTTTTTTTTCCTATCCATTTTCTTGGAAAATTTCTTTCCAGCCCTTCACTTTTAGTCTGCGTAGATCTTTTGTCCTAAGGTGGGTCTCTTCTAAGCAGCATATGTGTGGGTCATGCTTTTTTATCCATTCAGCTATTCTATGTCTTTTGATTAGAGCATTTAACTCATTTACATTTAAGGTTATTATTGATAGGTACTTATTCATTGCCATCTACATATCTGTGTTTCTCTCTCTCTCTCTCTCTCTCTCTCTCTCTCTCTCTCTCTCCTTTCTTTCCTTCCTTTCCTTAAAGCAGTCCCTTTAGCATGTCTTGCAGAGCTGGTTTGGTGGAGGTGTATTCTTTTAGACTTCTTTTGTCTGGGAGGCTCCTTATTTGGCCTTCTATCTTGATTGAGAGCCATGCTGGGTAAAGTAGCCTTGGTTGGAGGCCTCTGGTTCTCATTACTTGGAATATTTCTTGCCATTCTCTTCTGGCTTGGAGTGTTTCCATTGAAAACTCAGCTGCTAACCTTATTGGGGCTGCCTTGTATGATACTTCCTGTATGTCCCTTTCTGCTCTTAAGATTCTCTCTTTGTCTTGAAATGTTGCCATTTTAATTATTATGTGTGTTGAGATGGGCTTTTTTGGGTTCCTCTTGATTGAGAATTTCTGTGTTTCCTGTATTTGTGTGACTTATTCTCTGATCAAATTAGGAAAGTTTTCCATCATTACTTTTTCAAATAGGTTTTCTATCCCTTGCTCTTCTCCTTCTCCTTCTGGTATCCCTATTATATGGATATTATTACATTTTATATTGTCTTGCATTTCTCTTAATCCCTCTTCATTCTTTCTGAGCCTCTTTTCCTTCTCTTGCTATTTCTGGGTGTTTTTTTCTACTTTTACTCCAATTCGCTGATCCAATCTTCTGCTTCATCGATCACATATGTCATATTAAGCACTGGGAAATAACTATTTCGTGTTTTACCTAGAAGCTAGAGAGAACATAGAGTTATATTTATTTTTCTTTACTTTGAGACAATATAGCTTAAAGACTTCTGTGTCATTATTATAGAAATAACCAAGCATCATCTATTTTTATATGTAAAATGTGAAAAGATTAGATTTTGTGTATGTGCAAGGAGGGACCCCTCAAAACTGGAATTTATAAAAAAAGTCTATTCATTCTTACATGTTTAAACTTCACTCACCTTCCAAGTGTACTCCATTTGATGTAATACACCTATGAGACATTTTTTACACTTCTCAAAACAGTTTTTGAACTCATTGATTTTGATACCTTTTAGTGGTTCTGCCATTTTTTATGTTTTAAATGTTCCTGGCAAATTGGCAAAACATTTCCCTTGGAGGAAATTTTTAATGTGTGGAAACAAAATGAAAGTTGTTCTGGTTGGGATTGGGTGAATATGGAGGGTAAGGCATGGGGATCATGCTGTTTTTGGTCAAAAATTGCTGAACACTCAGTGTACTTTGGAAATATATGCTTATAAATCTCTCATCATGAAATGAGCAGATATATAGGACCCAAGATGACTAAGTGGAAGCTACATTAACCTCCTCCCAGGACTAATCTGGAATTATAACTAAGTTGTAGAGAAGTCATCCTGAATAACCATGTGAACACCAGCTAGAGAGAAGCCTTATAACCAAAGACAGAAGAAACCACTTCACCTCAATGTGATTACAGAGATGTGATTAGGCTGGATGGGCTCCCATGGGTGACAGCTGAAGTTCTGGAGGGATATTTCAACATCCAGGGGTTTCCCTCTGAGAAGTGTGGAGTCTAAACCCCAAGCTGGGTTTCCCAAGCTGGGGTAAAAAACCCAGATAATATCCAGATGTGGGGTTTCTGTCCACCAAGGGAAATGGCTAGAGACACAGAGACCCTCTAAAAGGGCCAATTCACAAAATTGCTTTTGCAGCCACTTACCCTGGGCCCCAGCAGAGAGAGGACAAAGTGGACTACAGACACTTAAGGAGCATCTGGGCTTGGTGTCCATGAGCAGAGAACTGAAAGAACAGCAACCAGAATCCCTGTGCTGAGTCATTCCCTGTACTTCAGGAGCCAATTCTCTTAGGCAGAGCTCACAACTTCAAGTAGCATCAGCCTGAGGTGAAGCAATAGCTCTGCCTCCAGGAATTACTCCGCCCCACCCTGCGGAGCTTAACTTGGGCTGCTGAGCATAGCTGGAGGCTATATCATTGATAAGTTTAACAACTAAAGCAGATCTCTGGAAGCTCTGAGAATTTAGCTAACCACCCCTCTGGGCCTGGAGCTGGTAAAAGCCAGCCTTGGTGTGCAACCTGTTTTTTTCTGCACACAAACAAATCTAGTAGAGAGAGCCACAGACTATAGATCACTCATAGCTCTGAAAAGGTTGACCAGGACCAGTCACAAGCAGTGTCTGACAAAGACCTACACTGGAATCTTTTCAGGTTTACATAATACATAGAAACAAATACAAGAAGCAGCCAAAATGGGAAGACAAAGAAACAGACTCCAAATTAAAGAACAAGAGTATTCTCCAGGAGAAGAACTAGATGGAAAGGAGGCAAGCAATTTATCAGATATAGAGTTTAGAGTAATCATTATAAGGATACTCAACAGCATAAAAAACACAGAAACCATAAAAAGGACCAGTCAGAAATAAAGAATGCAATATCTGAAATAAATAATATACTGGAAGGAATAAACAGTAGGTTAGATGAAACAGAGGATCTAATCAGTGATTTAGAAGACAGTGTAGGGAAAAAAAACACAGGCAGAGCAACAAAAAGAAAAAAAATGAGGATAGTTTAACCATTTTGGACAACATGAAGCATAACAACATCCACATCATGGGAATACCAGAAGGAGAAGAGAGCGAGCAAGGGATTGAGAACCTATTTGAAGAAATAATGACCAAGAACTTCCCTAATCTGGTGAAGGAAAATGAAAGTCAAGTCCAAGGGACTCAGAGAGTCCCAAACAAGTTGGACCCAAAGAGGCCTCCACACAGACACATCATAACTAAAATGGCAAGGCTCACCTGGCTGGTATAACTCAGTGGATTGATCACAGGCTGTGAACCAAAGGATCGCTAGTTCAATTCCCAGTCAGGTCACATGCCTGGGTTGCAGGCTAGGTCACCAGTGGGGGACACATGAGAGGCAACCACACATTGATGTTTCTCTCCCTGTATTTCTCTTTCCCTTCTCCTTTCTCTAAAACAAACAAACAAACAAACAAACAAATAATTTTTTTTAAATGGCAAGGCTTGAAGACAAGAAGAGAATCTCAAAAACTGCAAGATAAAAGCAGGTAGTTACATACAAGGGATCACTAACTAAACTGTCACCTGATTTCACAACAGAAACATTTCAGGCCAGAAGGGAATGGTGTGAAATATTCAAGGTGAT
This sequence comes from Phyllostomus hastatus, assembly GCF_019186645.2. Classification (NCBI taxonomy): domain Eukaryota; kingdom Metazoa; phylum Chordata; class Mammalia; order Chiroptera; family Phyllostomidae; genus Phyllostomus; species Phyllostomus hastatus. The sequence continues at coordinate 12,312,874 of NW_025333984.1, read as the reverse complement.
GAAAAGCAAGTACCTATAACTAAGGCTACTTTACCAAGCAAGGGTATAATTTATGACTGAGGGAGTAATAAGGAGCTTCCCAAACAAGAAAACCTAAGGGAGATTGTTAACACCAAACCAATACTGCAACAAATGTTAAAGACCTTGCTTTTAGAAGAAAAAGGGGGGGAAACAGAGGAAAATAGTCTAACAGTGAAATGGCACTAAATACATATCTATCAATAATCACCTTGAATGTCAATGGCTTAAATGTTCTATCCAAAAGACACAAAGTAGCTGAATGAATAAGACAAGACCCATATATATGGTGCCTCCAGTGGATCCATATCAGATTGAAAGATATACACAAGCTAAAATTGAAGAGATGGGAAAAGATAATTCATACCAATTGAAAAGAAAAAAAAACTTGGGGTATCAGCACTTATGTTCAACAAAGTAGACTTTAAAACCAAGGATATAGTAAGAGACAAAGAAGGACACTACATAATGATAAACGGAGCAATCCAACAAGAAGATATAACACTAGTAAACATTTTTTCACCCAATATAGGAGCACCTAAATATGTGAAGCAAATCTTGATGGACATAAAGGGAGAGACTGACAGAAGTATAGTCATAGCTGGGGATTTTAACACCTTTTTGACTTTAATGGGTAGATCTACCAGATAGAAAATCAACAAGGAGACAACAGCCTAAAATGACACACTAGATCAAATGGATTTAATTTGTATCTTCAGAGCATTTTATCCTAAAGCAGCAAAATATACATATTTTTCAAGTGCACATGGAATATTTTTCTAAGATAGACCACATGTTAGGACACAAAACAAGTCTCAATAAATTTAAGAAGATTGAAATTATATCAAGCATCTTCCCTAACCACAATGCTGTGAAACTAGAAATCAATTACAAGAAGAACACTGAAAAACATGCAAAGACATGGAATCTAAGAACATATGATTAAACAATGAATGGGTCAAGAATGAGATCAAGAAAGAAATCAAAAATACCTTGAAACAAGTGAAAATGAGGACGCAACAATCCAAAATCTGTGGGACACTGGGAAAGCAGTCCTAAGAGAGAGACTCATAGAACTACAAGCCTATCTCAAAAAAAAAAGAAAAAAAGAAAAAAGCTCAAGTAAACAATCTAAATTTACACTTAAAGGTACTTGAAACATAACAACAAACAAGGCCCAAAGTGAGTAGAAGGAGGGAAATAATTAGGATCAGGTCAGAAATCAACAATATAGAGTTTAAACAAACAAAAAAAATCAGTGACTCCAAGAGGTGGTTCTTTGAAAAGATGAAAAGATTGACCAACCTTTAACCAGACTCATTGTGGAAAAAAAAAAGAGGGGACCTAAATAAATAAAATCAGAAATGAAAGAGGAGAAATAACAACCAACAGCAAAGAAATACAAAGGATTGTAAGAAAATATTATGAACAACTATATGCCAATAAGCTGGGCAACCTGGATGAAATGGGTAATTCCTAGAAACATAAAATGTGCAAACAAATTGAAAAGAATCTTCAAAACAATTCACTGAAGCCAAATGCAACCTCTCACAACAACACCAGCTGGCAAACTGATACAGATGGGTTCCTAGAACACTCACCTGATGGGGGAAGCCATACTTCAAGGGGCTCAGCTTCCAGAAGATAATTTCAGTTTTTCTTGGGGGAGGGGTCTCCCTTATATATTTTGCAGCTGATTAGATCTGCAGCCAAGTATAAAAACAATATAGAAAATCCATTTTTTTCCTATGGTTGCTTCTGTTAGTAGAGGGAACTGGATATATTATCAAAAAAGGCAATTTTTATTGTTAATAAAGAGAATGGGATCACCATAGGTATTTTAAAATCTTGCCAGTCTTGATTAACCAGATATTTTAATAAAACTTCTCAATATACTTTCACATGAATTTTCCACAGTGGCCAAGTTAATTGCTTTTAAGGAAATCCAGTTAACATTCATTTAAACATATCCTCTCAGAGATAGTGTTAATAGTTAATTGTACAAATTTTAGAAAACATAGACAAGTAAAAAGAAGAAAAATAAAATCACTTTATAATGTAATTACATTCATAGTACAATCAAGTTTAGCATTTTGGTTTATGTGATTTTAGTTTTTTAAAAAACTTATGTAACTACATATACTCATGCTACACATTTTGTTTTGTTGCCAATTATTTCTAGTATTGTACATGTATTTTAATTTTGTTTATTCTATTTTATTATTATCCTTACTACTTACTATTAAGAAGTTTTATAATCTTTATATAGTTAAATCTGTCAATCATTTCTATTATAGTTTGTGGCTTTTAAGTCATACTTAAAATTTTATTACATTTTATTAATATATATTATAGAACCATATATTTATTTAAAATAATATTTTGTAATGAAATCATACTATAGAAATTGTTTAATAAATTATTTTACACTTAATATATTGTGAACACCCTTCCATGTCATTTAATACTGTTCACCAATATTATTTTAATGCTTGTATAAAATGTTTTTGTAAGAATGCACCATAGATTTTTAACTAGTCCTAATTTCTGATATTTAGGTGTTCACTAATTTTTTAGCTATTATAAACAATATTGGAGGAAACCTCCATGTACCTTGATCTTTGAACATATGAACATTAATTGTCTTGGAAAACCTCTGTAAATTAGGGTTGATACATCAGGCAGTATGCACTTAATATTTTAATATCTATTGCCAAATTGTCCTGAAGACATATGCATTGTTTATAAAGTCCCCACCAGTGTCTAAGGTTTCCTATTTTCTCATATATTTAAGAACATTAAGGATTGTAATAATATAGAGAAAAGACCAAGTCATTGGCAAGTGAAATAGTGTAATTTATCTTAAAATTTGTCATTCATATGAGTTCTAATGACATGAGATATTTGAAAATCTTTATTGGCATTTTGTATTTGTGTTTTTTTTTTAAATCCCTGTTTCAGTTCTAGTGCAGAGCTTATTTTCTTTTCTTTTAGTTCCTTTACTGAATCTCAAATGTGGCTGCTAATAATCAGAGAAGAGACTAAAAGGTTGGAAGAAGCTATGGAGCTGAATAATCCATTAACTAGGTTCCTGAATTTATGTAATTATTCAAAACCAGGCCCTTTTATAGCAGTTGGGGAAGAATACAAAGGTCCCTGTTCCTCCCCATTCCACCCAAATAATTAAAGAAATAAGTAATACAAGATCTCTTAATGATAAGTGCTAAGTAGAAAAAATAAATGAAGTTAGAAGACAAAGAGTATATCTTAGCTATTTTAGTTTGGGAAGTCAAAGGTTCTTATGAGAAAGTGACATCTGAGCACAGACCTGAATGAATTTAGGAAACAAGGCATGTGACTTTATGGGGAAAAAATTCCAGGCAGAGAAAACAAATAAAAAGTTCTGCTGTGTTTTAAAGATTATTAAAATTAGTTTATTTCAGTTATTCACAAAGGTATAGTCCTTTTTCCTCCTGAGTCCACCTTTAGATTTTCTTTCCAGTCAGCCTAGTTTTGAGACTAATGTGCTAATAGATGGAGTGAAAATTAGCTAACTCTTCCTAATTAAACTTGCTTGATATTTCAAATTTTAAGAAAATACAGAAGGAAATGACTATTTTAAGTTAAATTTAGTATAATGGTGATAGTTTTACTTACTTAGCTTTGAGTACCATGTAATTACCAGGAAATGGTTTCTGTGAAAGTGCTGAGTAATCACAAGCAGTTTATTGCTTTATAAATTCACAAGTGATGGAAATTATTTCTTTTAACAAAAATAAGAAAAATGGTGGATGTATAATGGGCTATAAAAAGAGGCTAATAAGATCTAGGGCACAATTATAATTTATTCTTCAGAATTGATGGTAATAGTTTTATTTCTATAAAAATGGCTGAAAAGTGGGGCTTATGGCAGACCAATAACCTACACACATTGATTTCAATGAAGATTTTACAGAAAGTATCATAACTTGAATTTGTGACAGTGTATTATTGTGCTAATTTCATATTGAGTGTCAAATGGCAAGTGAGCTTCCATATGTAATGCAGTCTTCGGGTTTGAATTTCAGGGTGTTAACTGGCGGCCCTTTTTCTATCTGACTCTGTTTACAAGGAAGTCTCTGCTTAATATTTGTACCAAGCAATTATTCTATATCTTTTAATATTTGTGTTCTTAGCCTGATCCATATTTTACTATATTGTTTTTACAATGCATGTTTAACTTTCTGGACATTTTCTCTTCACTAAGTCTAGAAACTTCTTAATGGTCAGGAATACATATACTCAGTTTAACTACAGTACAGTTTTGGTATGCCTTCCAAAGTATCCAAAGCATATTTCTTCCAAAGTAATATGAGGAGGCTGTTTTCTTAACAGGTAATAGCACTCTTCAAATGAGTAGTAAGTGGTAAACTCAGATTTTCTTAGTGCCTCCAATAACTGCATAAATATAGATTATCTATCTATCTATCTATCTATCATCTATCAGTCATCATCATCTATGTAAATATATTGAAGAGTTGTTATTACAAATGGAAAAAGGCAAAGATTTTAAAGCCAGAGATTTTAGTTCAAATATAGTCACTATTATCTGATAGCTTCATACCTGAAACATGTATAATCAATTAGAATTTATTTAGCTTCAGTGAACAAAACAATTTCAAAAGTAGTTTAGGTAAAAAGGGGATTTATTGCTTTATTTATGTGAGAAATCTAAAGGTATAAACTACCCTTAGCATTGTCTAATCCAGAAGTTAAAATGAGGAAATCTAAGTTGCCTCTCTAGTCCTTCCTATACTTTCCAAGCCCTCACCCCTATCTAGTGACTGTGCTCCCTTTGGATGACTTCGTTATTCAGCTGATGTTCTCTATGTGGTTGCTTGTTCTAACTCTATAGGCTTATAACTCCAGAGTTACCAGTTCCAGTGGAGGAGAGTTCATTGCAAAATATTCCATAAAGTGTCCTGGAATTGAGTCTCATTGGGCCAAATGCCCAATTCTGAACCAATTTCCAAGACTAGAGGGATATGCCAATTAGTCAAGTTTGGGGCACATGCCCACGTCTAGAGCAAGGGTTGAGTGGTTTCTGTCTACCAGAAATGTATGGACAGAGACTGAGGAATAGTCGTCTTCCATAGAACAATACAAATGCTATTATCAAAACGTGGATGTGCATTGCACATGGAAAGATATGCTACCCATAAATGAAATCACTGAATCATATGGTAGTTTTAAAAATTTTTTCTTTGGTAACTCCATGTTGGTTTTCAGTGGTTTACCACTTTACATTCCCACCAACAGTGTGCAAGGGTTTCTTTTTCTCCACATCCTTGCTAGCATTAATTGTCTCTTGTCTCTTTGACAATAGATCTGTTAGGATTTGAGGTGTAAGGTGTGAGGTGATATCTCATTGTGGTTTTGATTGCATTTACTTGGTGATTAGTAATGTTGAGTATTTTTTTATGTACTTATTTCCCATTGGTGTATCTTTGAGAAAATGTCTATTCAGGTTTTTGGTCATTTTTTATTTGGGTTATTTGTTTTTGTTGTTGAGTTTTATGAGTTCCTTATGTTTTGAATATGAACTCCTTATCAGATATGTGGTTTGTAAATATTTTTTCACATTTTTTAGATTGCATTTTAATTTTATTGATGGTTGGTTTCCTTTGTTGTGCAGAAACTTCTAAGTTTGATGTAGTCCTACCTGTTAATTTTTGCTTTTGGTATCGAATTTAAAAAAGTCTTCGCCAAGACAGATGTCAAAGAACTTATCCCTTATGTTTTCTTCTAGGAGTTTTATTGTTTCAGGTCTTTTGTTCAAGTCTTTGATCTATTTGGATTTGATTTTTGTGTATATTGTATGATGGTGTTCAATTCATCCTTTGGCAAGTGTATATCCACTTTTCCCAGTAACATTTATTAAAGAGATTATTTTTCCCCATTGAGCATTTTTGGTACCTTTGTCAACAGTTAATTTACCATATATGTATGGATTTATTTCTGGGCTCTTGATTTTGTTGTATTGACTTATGTATCTGTTTCTATGCTACTACTATTTGTCATTCTAGTGGAGCATGCATATAAGGACTAAAGGAAAGAAAGAGTGGGTTATATTGACCCTTATCACCATATGTACAAACCTACCAGATCTGTAATCCTATTCTGTACCCTTCTGCAAGTTAGAATACATGAACTCTCAGTGCTATTAATAATGCCTTTTGTTCCAACTTCACAGTAGATCCTAAACCTTTTTATCTTGTCAAGAACAGTACTTCAGCAGCCCTCTCTTCTCTCTTCCACATTATCAATTTTTCTTTTTACTTGCTTATTCCTCTCAGCATGCAAATGTGCTTATTCTTCCACTTATTCTTCCATCTTAAAAGAAACCCATCTCTCAAGTGCATTCCCCTGCCTCAACCACCTTCCAGGCAATTTCACTGTTGTTCTTTGTTTTAAAAATACTTGAAGATATCTACACTTAGTCTCTAAATCCTCTTCTCCCATGTTCTGTTTTTCTTTGTTCTTCATGTACAGTTGTCTCCATTTCCCCACAATACTACCCCCACCCAAGACATCCCAGCCTCCCACCCTTGAACCTACCCTCTTTGTCTTTATACATATTACTCAATGGCCCTTCCCCTGTTTTCCCCATTGTCCCTGTCCCCACACCCTTCTGGTTATTGTCATTTTGTTCTTTCTGATTATATTTTGCTTGCTTTTTCGTTTTGTTGACTGGGTCTCACTTATAGGTGAAATCATATGGTATTTATTTCACTATCTGCCTTATTGCACTTAGCATAATGTTCTCCAGTGCCATCCATACAGTTGCGAAGGGAAGGAGCTCCTTCTTTCTTTCTGCTGTGTAGTATTCCATCATGTAAATGTACCATAGTTTTTTTATCCACTCATTTACTGGTGAGCACTTAGGTTGCTTCCAGCACTTGGCTTTTGTAAGCTGTGCTCGTGTGAACATTGGGGTGCATAGGTTCTTTTGAATTGGTGTTTCAAAGTTCTTAGGATATAATACTAGCAGTGGTATTTCTGGGTCAAAAGGCAGTGTCATTTTTAATTACTTGAGGAAATTCCATACTGTTTTCCACAGGCTACACTAGTCTGCATTCCCACCAATAGTACACTGGGATTCCTTTTCTCCACACCTTTGCCAGCACTTTGTTTGTTAATTTGTTTATGATGGCCATTCTGAACAGTGTGAAGTGATAGCTCATTGTTGTTTTGATTTGCATCTCTCTGATGACTAGTGATGCTCAGCATCCTTTCATATGTCTCTGGGCCCTCTATATGTCCTCCTTGGAGAAGTGTCTGTTCAGGTCCTTTGCCCATTTTTTAATTGAGTTGTCTTCCTGGAGTGGAGTTGCGTGAGTTCTTTATATATTTTGAAGATCAAACCCTTGTCTGAGGTATCATTTGCAAATATATTTTCCCATACAGTTGATTCTGTTTTCATTTTACTACTGTTTTATTTAGCCATGCAGAAGCTTTTTATTTTGATGTACTCTCATTTGTTTATTCTTTTCTTTATGTCCCTTGTACTAGGGGATATATTGGTGAAAATATTGCTGCATGGAATATCTGACATTTTCCTGCCTATGTTCTCCTCTAGGACTTTTATGGGGTTGTGACATATATTTAAGTCTTTTATCCTTCTTGAATTTATTTTTGTGTATGGTGTAAGTTGGTGATTGAGTTTCCTTTTTTTTTTTTTTTTTTTTTGCATGTAGCTGACCAGATCTCCCAACACCATTTGTTGAAGAAACTATTTTTACTCCATTTTATGCTCCTTCCTCCTTTGTCAAATATTAATTGACCATAGAGACTTGGGTTCACTTCTGGGCCCTATATTCTATTACATTGTTCTATGTGTCTGTTCTTATTCCAGTACCAGGCTACTTCGATTACTGTGGCTTTATAGTATAGTTTGATATCAGGTATTGTGATCCCTCCTTCTTTGTTCTTTCTCAAAATTTCGGTGGCTATTCAGGGGTCTTTATACTTCCATATAAATTTTTGAAATGGCCCTGGTTGGCATAGCTTAGTGGATAGAGTGTGGGCTGTGAATCAAAGGGTTGCCGGTTCAATTCCCATTCAGGGCACATGCCTGGGTTGCAGGCCAGATCCCTAGTGGGGACCACATGAGAGACAACCACACATTGATGTTTTTCTCTCCCTCTTTCTCCCTCCCTCCCCCTTTCTAAAATTAAATAAAAAACAGAGGGAAATATCTTTTCTTATTTTGAAATGTCTGTTTTATATTTGTGAAATATACCATTGGTATTTTAATAGGGATTGTGTCAAATCTGTAAATTGCTTTGGACAATATGGACATTTTGATGATGTTAATATGTTAATTCTTCCAAACCATGAACTTGGTATATGCTTCCATTTGTTTGTGTCTTCCTTAATTTCTTTCTGCAGTGTTGTGCTGTTTTCTGAGTATAGGTCTTTTACCTCCTTGGTAAGGTTTATTCCTAAGTACTTCATCTTTCTTGTTGCTATAGCAAATGGGACCTATTTCCTGATTTCCAATTCTGATATTTTATTGGTGTATAAAAATGCCCCTGATTTCTGAATAATGACTTTGAATCGTGCAGTTTTGCCAATTTCATTTATTAGTAGGTTATGGTGGAATCCAAATGGTTTTCTGTGTACGGTATCATATCATCTGCAAACAGTGGCAATTTTACTTCCTCTTTCCCCATTCGGATGCCTTTTATTTCTTGTCTGATTGCTGTGGCTAGGATTTCCTATATTATGTTAAAAAGAAGTGGTGTAAGTGGACATCCTTGCCTTGTTCCTGACCTTAGTGGAAAAGCTTTTAGTTTTACCCCTTGAGTATGATGTTGCCTGTAGGTGTCTTGTATATTGACTTTATTATGTTGAGGTATGTTCCCTCTACTTCCACTTTGCTGAGTGTTTTTATCATAAATGGGTGGTGTACCTTATCAAATGCTTTTTCATCTGTTGATATGTGATTTTTGTCTTTCCTTTTGTTTATGTGATGTGCTGTGTCTATTGATTTGTGAATATTATACCATCCTTGCATCCTTGAGATGAATTCTACTTGATCATGATGTATTATCTTTCTGATGTATTGCTGCATGTGGTTTGCCAATATTTTGTTGAGAATTTTAGCATCTATGTTTTTTAATGATGTTGGCCTATAGTTTTCTTTCTTTGTATTGTCTTTATATGTTTTTGGAAATAGGATGATGCTGGCTTTGTAAAAAGTTTTTGGGAGTTTTCTCTCTTCTTGGATTTTTTGGAATAGTCTAAGAAGGATATGGGTTAGTTCTTCCTTTAATGCTTTGTAAAATTCTCTGTAAAAGCATCTGTTCCAGGGTTTTTGTGTGCCAGGAGAGTTTTGATTACTGCTTTGATTTTATCAGCTATTATTAGTCTGTTCAGGTTTCTTCTCCTTTTTCTTTCAATTTTTGGAGATTATATTTTTCTAGAAATGTGTTCATTTCCCCCTGGCTTTCAAATTTCTTGGCATATAATTGTTCATAATAATTTCTTACAATTCCTTGTATATCTGTGGTTTCAGTTGTAATCTTTCTTCTTTCATTTATGATAGTATTTATTTGGGTCCTCTCTCTTTTTTTCTTGATGTGTCTGCATAAAAGCTTGTTGATTTTGTTTATCTATTGAAAGAACCAGCTCCTGGATATATTGATCCTTTGTATTGTTCTTTTAGTTGCTATGTCACTTAATTATTCTCTGATCTTGGTTATTTCCTTCCTTCTACTCACTTTGTGCTTTGTTTGTTGTTGTTCCTCCAGTTTTTGTAGACGAAGGGTTAGGTTGTTTATTTGAAATGTTTCTATCTTCTTTAGGCAGCTTGTATCACTATGAACTTCCATCTGAGGACTGCCTTCCTTGTTTCCCATAGGTTGTGGACTGTTGTGAGTTCATTTTCATTTGTTTCCAGAAACTATTTTATTTTTTCCTTGATCTTATTCTTCACTCATTCATTGTTTAATAGCATGCTATTCAATATCCATGAATTTGAGTGTTTTTGAGTCTTTTTCTTGAGGTTGGTTTCTAGTTCCAGGTCATTGTGGTCCAAGAAAATTTTGATATGTTTCCAGTTTTCTTGAATTTTTTTGAGACTTGTCTTGTGTCCTATTGTGCGGTCTCATTAATTCAATCCTCTGCTTCCTCCAGCTTGCTTGTAATTCCTTCTATTGTGTTTTTTATTTCACTAATTGTATTCTTCATTTCTTCCTGATTCTTGTTTGTAGTTTCTATTTCCTTTTCCATACTGTTGTAGTTCTCACTCAGTTCCTTGTAGTTAGTTGTCTGTGAGTTCCTTGAGCATCCTTATAAGCATTGTTTTGAATTTTATATCTGGTAGTTTGCTTGCCTCCATTTCATTTAGCTTTTTTCCTAGTCTTTCATTACTTTCTATTGTAGTTTCTTTCTTTGTCTCCCCATTTAGGTGACCCTTTTTGTTTGTTTCTGTACTTCCTGATGCTCTGCTTTGCTAGTTATCCTTGTAGGGTGAACTTCTATGGTAGGAATTCTGTGGGACTCAGTGGTGTGGTATCTTTGCTCTACTTGTCTGGATGCTTTAGGGTTGCTCTTTCTTCTTTTTGTGTGGGCTCTCTTGTTGCACTTGGATTTTACCTGTTAGTGGCTCCTTTGTTGTTGAGTTCTCTCCTTCAGCAGGTATAGTGGTATTCACAACTCCCACCTTATCTTGTATGTGCTCAAGGGCTGGATGCAGGTGAAATGGATTAAGACAGTGGGAGAATATTTTATGAGATTTGTAGTACCAACAAGTAAAAAACAGATAGGATATCCTTTGGAGAAGTACAGCAGTAACTGTCATAATTTGCCCAATGAACCATTTTTTATAAAAGGTTAAAAAAGGTAATACTCTTGTTAGGGGAGAAAAAGAATGTGAGCTGACTCCAGAAAGTAGAGTGCTTATGCAAGGTCAAGTGGTGAGATATAGTGAGAGTAAGGTATATAAATTTGGCATAGTGTACAAGAAAATAAAGAAATAAAGTAACCACAATGGTAATAAAGCTCAGGAAGATAGAGAAATGTACCAAGACCAGGGAGAGGTGCTATGTGGGGATTGGAACCACAATAATATGACAGGAAATATATTATCTGAATAAAAAGAATAAAAAGTAAAAGACTAAGAATATTGTGTTTTAGGAATACAAGTGAAGGAAGAGAAATTAAAATGCAATGTGAAAGGGAGAACAGAGAAAACCAGTCAAACAATGAAATCACACAAAGAAAACTAAACTGAAGGAAGAGAAATAAAAATAAAATAAAAATGATAAAATAATTATAAAAATAAAAAAGTAAAAGATAAAATGTAAGTTCTGTAGGATAGCAAAGTGAATTTTGTCTCAGTTGCTGGTGTTAGCCTTGTGATTTTTCTCTGGATCTGTGTTTGTTACTTTCACAGCTCCAGGTCTTATTGTCTTATACTTGGAAGGAAAAAAAAGCTTCCTTCTGCCTTTAAGGCCATCAAGCAGATTCTGCTGGTCTTCCTGGATGCTCCAGGTAGAGGGAGGCTGGGCTCCATTTCTTTTTCCTTTCCTGTGGTTCTGTGTTGGGGGCCCTGTCTGGGCTACAATATTCATAGGTGTCCAGCTTCTAGCCCAAGCCCTTACAGTGCTGTACAGTTCCCACTGTCCATATATGCCAGGCCGGCACCTTTAATCCACCTCATTGTGCCATCCTTTGATCAATCCATGAGGTGCACCTAGTGAGGGTAACTCGTACCCCTCATCCCTCTTTGCTGGACTGTGCATTGCACATGCAAAGTCCCTTCAGGGCTGTTTAGTTCCCCTGTTAAATTAAGTCTCTCTGGGGACTGCTGTACCTCTGAAGCCCTGCTGCCCACTTTGGTCAGTCTGTGTGACACCCTGATTTGGAAGAAATCGTGCCCCTCCTCCTCCTTTTTCTCTGGGCCAGCCACACGGGAGAGTTCCTTGCACAGCAGCTAAGAGCCTTTTTCTTTTTTTTTTTTTTAGCCAATTCCTGTTGGTTGCAACTGGCCATTTTTTAACAAGCATCTGGCTTTTCACACAGCCCAATTTTCTGTACAGTCCTGAGACTGTCTGGGTCAGGGTCAGTTGTGGCCCAACTCTTTTCCCATTTCCAGGTGTTATCCAGCACCCAAATTTCTCTGGTACTTTCCCAGCCAGCAACCACAGTCCCAGGTGGGGAACACTGTCTCTGTGTGTCTCCCACTGCATCTTTATCTCTCTAGTGACTTCAAGCATTCAGGTCCCTCTGTGTGGGACTGGCTTCCCTGCTCTGGGAGGGGAAGGAGCTGAGAAGTTACAGTCTCTGATCTGGCTCTCCTCCAAAGTTCCTATGGCAGTCACTGGTCCCTGGCACTGGGCCTAGGGACCACAGCAACTGTGGTCCTGATGCAGGTCCCAGGGACCTTCCTGTCGGCCTACAAAATCTCTTTACTATCTGTTCTTAAATGTCCTCTGCTATCTTTGGCTTTCAAACTTCATATAAGCTGGAATTCCGTTGGCTGTTCACTCTGTTCTTCAGAAGATTGGCTAGGTGTCCCAGTTGCATGCATGAGCAAGTAGGTTCAACTCCCTCCTACCTTGCTGCCATCTTCCTTGCATCTCTTCTCCTATGGTCTTTGAACCAATCCAGTCAGAATTTTCCCTCCATGACTCTACTGAAAATTTTTGTGAAGGTTATCATTGACCTTCATCTTCACAAATACACAAATGAATTCTCAAACCTCATGTTACTTGTTTCAGTAGGAGCAGTGTATCATTCCTGATATACTTTTGATCATTTGGCTTCCAGGAAATCACACTCTCTGTTTCCTTTCCCTTTTACCTCCTTGGTCATCCATCTGTCTCCTTTGCTTATCCATCATCTTCTTCATGACCTCTTCTTAATCTAGGAGTGCCCTGGAGCTTAGCCCTGTGTCCTCTTCCTTATTTATGCCAATTTCCTCTTGATCTCGTTTAGCCTTACAGCTTCAACTACCATTTATAGTCCAAGAACACCAACATTTCTTTATTCAGTACAGACCTCTGTCCCAAACTACAGACTTCTATATTGAACTGCTTACCACATGTTTCTACTTTGATATCTAATAAGCATCTCAAATTCAACATGTCCAAAGCTGAACTGATATTTCCAATGCCTTTGCCCTCTTAGTAAATGACAACTCCATCTATGCAATTATTTAGGTGAATAACTTACAGACTTTCCCAACTCTCTTCTTTCTTTAACAGACTACATTTAATCTTTCAGGAACCCTTTTTGCCTTGCCTTCAAAATAACTAGGATTCAACCACTTAGTGCCATCTCCACTGCTATCATTATTGACTGATCCACCATCATCTCTCACCTGGATTATTTCAATAGCCTTCTGTCTGGTTTATTTCCATTCTTGTTTCCCTACAATCTATTTTCAATAAAACTGCCTGAGTATACTATTAAAATGTAAGTCAGATGGTTTCACTCTTATGTTCAAAACCCTCTAGTACATTGCCTTCTCCCAGTGTAAAAACTAAGGTGTTTACAACGGACCTATGAGGCACCACTTGATATGCTCCCATCTGCCTTTCTGAATTCTTCTAACACTCTCCTCTCATTACTCATTCTTTTCCAGGCACACCAACTTCCCTGCTTTTCTTTGAGCACTCCGGGCATGCTAATCTTTATATTTGTTTGCTGTTCCACTTTCCTAGAATATTTTTTACTAAATATCTCACTGAGGCCTACCTACCATGTTCACCTTATTTTATGACTGTAACTCATCCTCTCCCCACTCTCTTAATTCCCTTTACCTGTGTTTTATTTTTATGTTACTTCTATCACCTTTTAACATACCATATAATTTATCTGTATTATGTTTTTTTTTTATTGCTTCTCTCTCTTAACCAGAATGCAAGTTCCTATTGGTAAGAAACTTTTTGTGTTATGGGTTTGTGTTATAGGTTTTGTGTTATGGGTTTGTTTTGTGTTATGCTATATCCCCAGCATGTAGAACAGTTCCTGAGACATAGTAGGCACTTAAATATTAGATGAATGAATGAGTATGCAAAGGTCAATCAAAATAAGCTAAAGTGCTTAACAAAGTCTTTCCTGTGGTAGGCACACAACAAATAGTAGTTTGCTTTCTTTTAAAGACATACTAGTCAGCATCTCTATAAATGTCAATCCATATTGTACCAGTTGGTAATAAAGTGTTGAGAATAAATAGCATTAACATAGGGTACTAGTAGTAAGGTGAGACTCCTTAGAGCAGGTTAAAAAAGCTCCGAGTTCTTACTCTGAATCTTTTATATCATGTTGACTGGTCTTGTTCTATGATATTTTCCTCCTGTTAATGCTTCAGTTTCCCTATACTTTGGCGGGGGGGGGGGGGCATGGTTAATACTGGAGGCAAGAGTCTTTGGAAATAGTCCTGTTTTGCGTCTCTTGCTGACAGCTATGAGCTCAAAATAGAACTGGAGAAGGTAAAAGTCTGCTTTTCATTCCCTCATTTTCATCTTAGTGGCTTCTTTATCCCTTTGTTAGTACTGAGGACAGGGAAGTGAACCCACAACTTCTAACATTCTCCCCTAATTACTCATTCTTTCCAGATACACCAACTGCCCTGCTTTTACATTTCTAATTTCTGTCCATGAATAATAGGGATATTAAAAGTTCTCTGATAAATAATATGGCATAAATTTGGCCCTAGGTTATTCTTGATTGAAGAACCTTTTATGCTAAAATGACTATTTTAAAGTAATATTCTTTTTCTTGAGATAATATAGGAGGATTTTTCTTAAGTTTCTGGAGGGTCTCTGTGGCTCTGAGCCAAATGAAATCCTCAAGGTTGTCAAAATGCCAAGATTGGCCCTAAAAATATCCTACTCTCATGAGAGTACTTAGTCTCTGAGCTAAAAGGGTTAGCAGGAACTATCAAGTTTACCTCACAAGGACGTTTTAAAACTAATCTCATGCTTTTTAATTTTTGCTTTAATTCCTTAAAGCATTATAAAAATGCAAATCAAGGTAAGCCCAAAGTTTTAGTAGTAATTTACTCATATGTTTCATGTATAAGGTAATGGAAGTATTAGAGAGAGTACACATCTCATCATATACTTTTCACTGTGTAGTGCCTAACCTGATGACCAACTGAGGCAGGAGTGGGAACTACCACTATGGAATAATATTTTACAATGCACTATGGTAAAATTTCCATTCTGTTATATTTATTTATTTAATCCTCATTCGAAGATGTGTTTTATGATTTTAGAGGGAGAGGGAGGAAGGTGGGGGGAGAGAGAGAGAGAGACAGATATCAAATTTCCATTCTGTTTTAAAGATACAAACACTGACAATCATACCAACTAGGATAGAAATCTAGAAGGCTTATGGATGGACATAGAGCCCACAATAGCTGCATCAGAAAATAATGACAAATAATATTAGCACTAGATCTGTTGACACTTGGATTTTTTGCTGTGTTCCTATTTGTTGAGATACATAAATTAAAGATGTACTCGCTTTGAAATCATAGCAAATTGCATTCCTTGGACTGATAATTAATCACCTCAGGAAATCCAGTCTTTTTACTTGAATCAAAATGTTCAGTCTCCCTGGAAGAACTTGGCAAAAAGCCTCTGTTATTTTCCTCATGAAGAATGTAATTTTCTGTTTATTTCTCAAACCTAAGAACTAGAGTCCATTTTTTTTTTCCATTTGACTTCATTTGAGGAACCCCTTATGTTTATTCTCTGGATGAACCATGGTTACTTTACAAACATAACTGTTATAATCCTGTTCAGGATTGTGAGGCAGGTAATTAGGACAAGTTTTCTATGTTGTGAGCAGTTAGAGAATTTGGGTGGAAAGGAAAAATATATTTTATATATACTATAGACAAAAATACATTCTATATATTCTATTATGCATATACAGTCTATTCTGTGGTGAATTGATATTTATTTTGTGATTGCCACTCATGGTGATAGATTTCTCTTAGTATGATGAGTATTTGCTAAGATCTCATGCTGCTTCACTTGGTACAAAGTGCCCTGGAGTAATGGAATCTATAAAATATCCACAGTTTCTTCCTCAAATATGTCATAAAATTATATCCAGTGACAGGCATGAGAAGAGTTACAGAAATAATATAACAGAAAAGAAGCAGTACTTAACACAGTAGTTGATACATAGGAAGCCTTAAATAAATGATTGTTTAATAAGTGAATGAAGTAATATCATTAAATCAAGCATTTACTGAGTTCCTAGTAGTGATTTTCACCATGTAGCTGGTTCTTCATGTTCCAGAAAGGAACCATATTGAGGCTTTTTTGCTTGGGTTGGGAAAACAAGCCCACAATAGGGCTTAACAAAAATTATAAAACAAATGAGTAGTAGTACAAATTAGACCATCTGGCTAATTCAAGGATCCAACAAGTCAAGCTGAATATTTGATATTATGCATAGCATACATTTGGATATCTGTAAGATTTGGGAGGTTAGTAGCTGAATGCTTTGGCTTCATATTTTTATAATACCATTTGCTGAATCTCTTCTTAGGTCTGGTATAGGAAATAGAAAAATGATATGGTAGTCTCCATTCCTGACAACATTACTCTATAATTGTTCTCCCAATTTCAACACATATATTTATTAGACATTGTGCCCTAGGGCAGACTTATGTAAACTTTCCTTCAACTGGCATTTTTCTGCTCTATTACCAGTACTATATTTGAATGCATTGTTATATTACTTTGTGCTGAAGTGATTGCAGAGAGTATCTGTATCCTGCCATGCTATATGTCCTCTTTACATCAAATGTTTTTAGCAAAATTTGGTGATAATCCCAGGGATTTGAAAATATTTCAATATATGTACATCCCTACTGGTAGACATTTTCTTTTTTTTAAATAAAAGCTACTTGTGTACATGTGAGCACTTGCATACATGTGCACAAATGGGAGAGTTTCCTTAGGGCAAATGCATAGAAATGCAATAGCTGGGCCATAGTGTATGTATATCTTAAATTTTATTACTATCTATATATAATTCTTTGTATATATGCACTATATATATATATGCTATATATGTTATATATATGCTGATATATATACATGCTGATATATATCAGTTTATTTCCACCTATATACATTTTCCACATCCTTACCAGTACCTGTATTATATTTCTGTGTTATTAAATATTATTTTTAAAATATATTTTATTGATTATGCTATTACAGTTGTCCCATTTCCCCCCTTCACTCCCCTCCACCCTGTACACCCTCTCCTACCCACTTCCCCCCCTTTAGTTCATGTCCATGTGCCATACTTATAAGTTCTTCAGCTTCTACATTTCTCATACTATTCTTACCCTCCCCCTGTCTATTTCCTACCTACAATCTATGCTACTTATTCTTTGCACCTTTTCCCCCTCTCTCCTCCTCCCACTCCCCTGTTGCTAACCCTCCATGTGATCTCCATTTCTGTGGCCCTGTTCCTTTTCTAGTTGTTTGCTTAGTTTCTTTTGGTTTTGTTTTAGGTGTGGTTGCTAATAATTGTGAGTTTTCTGTCCTTTTACTATACATGTTTTTTTTTAATCTTCTTTTCTTAGATAAGTCCCTTTAACATTTCATAAAATAAGGGCTTGGTGATGATGAACTCCTTTAACTTGACCTTATCTTGAGAAGCACTTTATCTGCCCTCCCATTCTAAATGAAAGCTTTGCTGGATAGAGTAGTCTGGGATATAGGTCCTTGTCTTTCATGACTTGGAATACTTCTTTCCAGCCCCTTCTTGCCTGTAAGGTCTCTTTTGAGAAATCAGCTGACAGTCTGATGGGAACTCCTTTGTTGGTTACTGTCCCCTTATCTCTTGCTGCTTCTAGGATTCTCTCCTTCATTTTTACCTTGGCTAATGTAATTATGATGTGCCTTGGTGTGTTTCTTCTTGGGTCCAACTTCTTTGGGACTCTCTGAGCTTCCTGGACTTCCTGGAAGTCTATTTCCTTTGCCAGAATGGGGAAGTTCTCCTTTATTATTTGTTCAAATATGTTTTCAATCTGTTGCTCTACCTCTTCCCCTTCTGGTACCCCTATAATTCGATGTTGGGACATTTAAAGATGTCCTGGAGGTTCCTAAGCTTCTCCTCATTTTTTTGAATTCTTATTTCTCCATTCTTTCCTGTTTGGTTGTTTCTTTCTTCCTTCTGGTCCACTCTACTGTTTTGAGTCTCAGTTTCCTTCCCATCACTATTGGTTCCCTGTGCATTTTCCTTCATTTCTTTTATGGTAACCTGAATTTGTTCATCTAATTTGTGACCAAAATCAACCAAATCTGTGAGTTTCCTGATCACCAGTGTTTTGAACTGTGCATCTGATAGGTTAGCTATCTCTTAGTCACTCAAAAGGATGAACTCTGGGGCACTGATTTGTTCTGTTTGAGCCATCTGTCTCTCTCTCCTTTTTTGGGGGGGGGGTCTGGTCACTCCTGTTACAGTGAGGGGTGGAGCCTTAGGTGTTCACCAGGGCTGGGCACCCCAGTTGCTAGATTGTGACATTGTATGTGAGGGTGGGGTCGAGAGGGAACAATGACAGTAGCTCCATTCTCTGTGGGACCTCAGTCCCTTCCCTGGGATCCTTGGTTGCGTGCTCTGCCCTGCTCCACAATCGCCACCTCACTGGATCTGCCAGCTGCTGCTGGCATACTCAGTGTCCACCCACTGAGATCTTGCGTGCCCCAAATGCCTTACGCACTCCTGGTTGCCTTATGCACCCAATTCTCCCTGTTCTCCGTGCCGCACCACGACCCGCACCTGGCTGTTTGTCTCCACCCCTCCTACCAGTCTGGATAAATGGATCTATTTCAACTTCTTGGCTGTCCAACTTCCATTCAGATACATTTTCTGTCAGTTCTTGGTGTTATTCTGCCTCTAAATTGTTATTGTTCCAATCTTGGTTGTGTGTGGAGGTACGGTGCGTCCACCTATGCCTCCATCTTGCTGGAAGTCCATATTATTTTTTTCTTACTCAAGAAATCCTTACCTGTCACTGTGATATAGTTATTATCTTATAATTATGTGTTCATGGTGTATGCTAGGGCTCAATTTTTTTATTTCTATATGTATAACCAGTAGTCCTACTTCAATTTAATATAGCTCATCTTCTCCCCACTGATTTGTGATGCCTACTCTACTATTAACCATATTTCCATATGTACTTGAATCTACTTCTGCTCTCTATTTTGTCCCATTAGTGTATTTGTCCATGTTAGGTCAACATCACATTGATTTATGAAGCATTATATAAATTAAGATATATCAGAGAGCTTTGTATTTACTCTCTGTAGTTCTTCAAAATTTCTTTGGTTGTTCCTCACAAATTTTAAAGTCAGCTTCTAAAATTCAAGGAGATATTCTGTTAAGGATTAAATGTGATAGGATTAATTTTACAGATTAATTTGGGAAGGAGATATAACTTTATGGTATTGAATATTTTTATCATGAATGTGGTACAACTTTTGCCTTGGCTGGTGTGGCTCAGTTGGAGCATTGTCCAGTAACTGAAAGGTTGAAGGTTTCATCCCCAGACAGGGCACATGCCTAGGTTGTGGGTTTGATTCCTAATCAGGGCCCTTACCTAGGTTGTGGGCTCAGTTCCTGATCCCAGCATGTATGGGAGGCAAACAATTGATGCTTTTATCTCGCATCAATGTATCTCTCTCTATTCCTCTCTCCCTTTCCCCCTCTCTAAAAGTAATGAAAAAAAAATGTCCTTGCGTGAGGATAAAAAATATATGGGATAATTTTTAATTTATTAAATATTAAAGCAACATACTCACCTCTCAATCAAATGACAGTTTAACTCTGATCAATTCCTCCTATTGCCTATGCAATAGTTTTTTACTGGTTTAGTTTCACTTTATTTTTAATTATAATTGGTTTTTACTGTGCTTATTGCCTGTTTGTGCCTAATTTTATTTAAAACTCTTTTTTTCACCACTTTCTTTGTTTATTAATGCCTTTTGTATTCTAATCCTTCTACTTAGGTAATATTTCCTTTCTTATTGAATTGAATTCATTAGTAATTTTTCCAGGGAAGGTCTGTGAGTAGCAAAATTGGGGTTTCTTTGTTTGTTAATATCTTTAATGTCTAAGTGTGGATTTATTTTTGTTTCTCATGGTCAGTAATCTTTGTAAACATCAAAAATGATTTTCTTCAATTTTGAAAAATTCACTAACATTATCTGTTAAATATTGCCTCTCATATTGTTTCTAATATTTCTTTATGTGACTCATATTAGACTCACATAAGCTCCATATTATGCCTTGTTTTGTCTTTCACATTTCTTAAATTCCCTATCAAATTCTCTGTCTTTTAATTTATATATGTTGTATTTTGGATAATTTTTTAAGGTCCGGATTTGGGGCTACAAATTCTTCACCTATGTCTGTGTCATTTGTAAATCAACCTGCTCATGTAGTTTTACTTGTAGAATTTTATTTGGTTATTTTTGAAACTGGACCAGTAGTTTTGCTAATGTCCTATTTATTTCTTGTGGATTCCATCCCTGTTTTATTTCTTAAGCCATTTTAAAAATACTTAATTTATGGTTTATTCGAATTTTTTTATTCTCAAACTCTTCTATGTACGTACCTTTCCGTGTGTTTTGACGGATGTCTCTCCTAATAGATATTTTTCTTCATGTGTTTTGTAATTGATTTATTAGGAGCTCATCTTTCATTTACTTAGAGAGGGTGGGAAGCATTGAGGTTTCATGCATCTCTGATTGTAAAAGAATTATGTCGTTAGTTTTACATTTGCTTCTGCCCAGTGTCCCAGGAGTTTCTTTATTTTAGAATGTTCATGTTAATGTCATACTTCAGGGTTATTTATACTATGTGTGTATTTTAAATTCAGATTTTCCACTTGTATGGCACATATGTGGAGACTTTCATTTCTTATGGGATAATTTTTCCCCACCCTTAACCCCAGTTTATTAAAATCTCAATGTTTCACATAACTGATGAGAGGAACTTTTCTATTGCACCTTTAACATGCTATCATCTTCATACCATCAGCCTAAGGTCATCTCTTGTCCCTCAGTAGGCATTACAACCCTAAACCTAAGACCTATAAACTATAGGAGATGGTTCTGTGTGGCATGGGCCCAGCTCCCACTTGGAGATGCACAGGACCCACGCCCACAGATAGGTTCTCCCATGGGGAATCAGGCCTGCAATATGCCTAGGCTGCTTTGAGTCTTGCTCCTGCTAAAAAAAAACTCCCTCACCTTGAGTAGAGGAGATTTACTGCAAAGAAACTTCCAAAAGTCCATGCTAAACCTTCCAAGGATGAGTATAACTAGTTCAACCACTTTGCCTTTTCATTTGCAAATATCCCTCTTCTGTGATATGATTAGCAGCATTGGCTCCTTTGTTTTCTGTAAAAGGTAACCACCTAAAGCGAACCTATGCATGGTAAATGAGGACCATCTTGTAATGTGCCGAGAAACCCAATAAAGGCCGGTCATGGCAAGGGCCGCATCTTTTGCTTCCCTTGAGAGAAAACCATGCTGTCCCTTTTCTTCCACTGGACTTCGTAGTCCATGTGAATGTCTCATTTCATCCATAATGATGCAGACACTGGCCCACAGTGTCGGTCTAAGCTTCTGCTCAAGTGTTAATTGCTCCTGTTATAAGTTCTGCCTATTTTTTTACAACTAAGAATTTTGCTTTCTTTTTTTATACTTAGGTATTTAATTGTTTTAATATATATTTTACCCAACAGTTCCCCGTGTATTTAGTGTGTAGGATTTCTGCATTAGCTTACATTTTCCATGTTGCTATAATGCTCTCTTTATACTTTTTTCTCTTGTTTTTTTTTTCAGTTCATTGAGGTGGCTCAAGAGCCACCTCAAACTTGTTGAATGCCCTTGTTGTTGTGCATACATGGGTGTGATCATGAGCATGGGATTTATGTATCTGTTTCTAGTTTGCTTTCTCTCTAAGTCCATATCTCATTATTTCTCTTTCCATTTCTGAGACAAGGTTGTATACTTTCCTAACTTTATCTTACACTAGTATTGTTAGTATCTATTTTTCTTTCTTTTTGTTCATATTTGTGAGGGTTAGATAGATGTTGTACATATATGTGCTTTTTGTGGTTTGTTTTGTTCTTAGTACTTTGATTTGTAAAAGTGGGGAGATGTCATATGTATGACTTCTAAAGTCCTTTAAATGTAAAAAATTTGGTAAACAATACGTGTGCAGTACTCTTCCCCTTTAAGAAAGAATTGGATTTTAATTTTTATAGGATTGAGGTTTATCTTGCTATTTACTGATTCTGATATGTCTTATTAGAGTTGATGGAGTTGAAAATCTAGCTTCCTCTGAGAAATAGAAATGACCTCATTTAATTTAGATAGTTTTTTTATGTTAATGTGCATTATTTATAAAGAATTCACTTTGAGGAATTCAATTTGCAGCATGAATAGTTCAATTTCCAGGTATGGTATGATTTGGGACACAGTTTAATTACAGTTAAGAAGTGTCATGAAACCAGTGAAATGTTTGGATAACAAAACCCATCAAATATTTTAAAAACACATAGAGTCTCCCTCTTTAAATGCATTAATTTTTTTTCTAATGAATATCAAGTGAAGGCAACATTTAAATACTTCAGAATTTAAAGTTGAAATGATGGGCAGTTTCATGTTTTTGTTTTTTTTTTTTATTGATTTTGGAGGTATCCACTTACCTTGGAAAAAAAAAAGCTATCCAAAAGTTAAATTTTCTGTAAAAGTACATTCAACTGTATCTTAATTTAATGGGTTTTAATATGGTGCTCACTTTTAAATCATACATCAAAGAGAATGCTATTAGCTGTGCAATCTATGCTTTGAATCATACAGTGTACTAGTCTTTTTTTAGGCTTATGAATGCAAATGCATGATGATGTGATTCCAGATAACACTTGTTATAAGATTCAATTTGCATCAGAGAGATGCAAATTAAAACCACAATGAGATACCACTTCACACCAGTCAGAATGGCCAACATAAACAAAGCAACAAACAACAAGTGTTGGAGAGGTTGTGGAGAAAGGGGAACCTTAGTGCACTGTTGGTGAGATTGCAGACTGGTACAACTACTATGGAAAACAGTATGAAATTTTCTCAGAAAACCAAAAATGGACCTGCCTTTTGACCCAGCAACTCCACTGCTAGGATTATATCCTAAGAACCCTGAAACACCAATCCAAAATAACCTATGCCCCCCAGTGTTCATAGCAGCACAATTTACAATAGCCAAATGCTGGAAGCAACCTAGATGCCCATCAGTAAATGAATGGATCAAAAAACTATGGTACATTTACACAATGGAATTCTATGCAGCAGAAAGAAAGAAGGAGCTCCTACTGTTTGGGACAGCATGGATGGAACTGGAAAGCATTATTCTAAGCAAAATAAGCTAGGCAGTGAAAGACAAATGCCATATGATCTCATCTTTATCAGGAACCTAATCAACAAAACAAACAAACAAACAAAGAAATAAGAAAAATATAACCAAAGACACTGAAATAGAGAACAGGCTGACAGTGACCAGAGGGGAGAGGGGAGGGAATTCCAGGGGAAAAGGGAAAGAAGGGTTTGCGGGAACAAGTATAAAGGACACATGGACAAAAACAAGGGGGAGGAAATGGGAGGGAGGTGGGAGGGCTGGGGTGTGGGCTGGAATGGGAGTAAAAAGCAAAAAAACTGTACTTGAACAATTAAAATTAAAAAAAAAGATTCAATTTGCCAAAAATATACCTAATATTCAGTTAATGTACACAAAACTCAAAGGATGTCATCTTATCATTTTACTCACTTTTTGTCATTTAAATTTTTATTGTATTTTATTGATTATGCTATTACAATTGTCCTGATTTTTCCCACTTTTCCCCCCCTCACCCAGCAACACCCACTCCCTCAGCAATCTTCCACCATTGTTCATGTCCATGGGTCATGCAAATAAGCTCTTTGGCTACTCTAGTCCCTATACTGTACTTTACTTCCCCATGGCTATTCTTTAACTACCTATTTGTACTTCTTAATTCCCTCACCTCTTTACTCATTCCCCCACATTCCCCTCCCACCTGGCAACCATCAAAATTCTCTTTTTATCCATGATTCTGTCTCTATTCTTCTTGTTTTCTTAGTTTAGTTTGTTCTTTAGACTCAATCAGTGAAAGATATGTATTTTCTGCCATTTTATTGTTCATAGTTTTGATTTTCTTCTTGTTATTAAATAACTCACTTTAAAATTTCATATAATAAGGGTTTGGTGATGATGAACTCCTTTAATCTTTTCTTTATCTACCCTTCTATTTTAAATGATAGCTTTGCTGGGTAGAGCAATATTGGCTGTAGGTCCCTGCTTTTCATGACTTTGAATATTTCTTGCTGATCCCTTCTAGCCTGCAAAATTTCTTTTGAGTAATCAGCTGACAGTCTTATGGGAACTCTCCTGTAGCTAACTAACTTCTTTTCTCTTGATGCTTTTAAGATTCTCTCTTTATTTCTAACCTTTGGCATTTTGATTATGATGTGTCTTGGAATGGGCCTCTTTGCATCCCTCTTGCCTGGGACTCTCTGTGCTTCCAAGACTTGAATGTCTATTTCCTTCACCAAATTAGGGAAGTTCTCCTTCGCTACTTTTTCAAATAAATTTCCAATTTCTTGCTCTTTCTCTTCTCCTTTTGGCACCCCTACGATGTGATTATTGGACCTCTTGAAGTTGTCTCAGACGTTGCTTATACTAATTTCATTTTTTTATTCCTTTCTTCCTTGTTGCTCTGATTGATTGTTTTTTGCTTCCTTATGTTACAAATAATTGATTTGATTCTTAGCTTCATCCACTCTACTGTTGTTTCCCTGTAAGTTGTTCTTTATTTTCACTAGTATATCCTTCATTTCTGACTGGATCTTTTTTATGCTGTTGAGGTCCTAAGTTTCTTTTTTTTTAATTTATTTTTAGAGAGGGAAGGGAGGGAGACACAGAGAGAGAGAGAAACATCAATGTGTGGTTGCTGGGGGTTATGGCCTGCAACCCAGGCATGTACCCTGGCTGGGAATCAAACATGCGGCACTTTGGTTCGCAGCCCGTGCTCAATCCACTGAGCAACACCAGCCAGGGCTGTTTCTTGAGCATCCTTATTAACAGTGTTTTGAACTCTGCATCTGATAGATTGTTTATATCCATTTTGTGTCGCTCTTTTTCTGGAGTTTTGATCTGTTCTTTTATTTGGGCCATGTTTCTTTGTCTCCTCATTGTGGCAGCCTCCCCATGTTTGTTTTCATGTATTAGGTAAAGTTGTTTTGACTCTGTCTCAGTAATGTGGCCTAATGTAGTAGGTGTCCTGTAGGGTCTACTGGCACAGCCTCTTCTGTCACCAAAGCTGGCTACTGGAGGTGTGTCATTTGAGTGAGCTTGTTACACCCTCCTCTTATAGGTGAGCCTTGCTTGCTGTTGGAAGATCAATGGGAGGGATTTATCCAGGCTAGTCAGCTGCAAGGATTGACCACCAACTTCTGACCTCTGTGGAGTATCAGCTGTGCAGAGGCAGGGTGGTGGTGCTCCAACATGATCTGTTGTTGCCCACTGCGAGCACTGGCTGTAGGGTTTTCTGAGTATTGCAGGTCAAGGTCAGCCCCCACCTGTGTTTTGCCTGGGGCCACCCTGCATGAGCTATAAAGCAATCTGAGATGGCTGCTACTTGTGCTGAGCTTGTAGACTCCCAGGCAAAGCCACGTTGTGAATCTAGGCTGGCTACTGCTAATGCTGGGTCTAAAGTTCACTGAGGCCAGCTGTTGCTTGTTTGAGAGGGCTTAGGAAATTGTGAAGCATCAGCCAAGAATAGCCATTCATATGGAAAAGCAGGTTGGGTGGGGCTGTAAAATGGGTGGAGTGGCTCCAGGCATCTCAGAAGTGGATCAAACAGTGTTAACCAGGTTGATGGAGTCTCAGATATGGCACTAGCTTACCAGCTCTGTGGAGGGAGGGTGGCTTTAGAAAATGGACAATGTCCTCTGCTCATGTTGATGCCAGACACTTCAGTTCCTCCCTTTATGCCACTGGTGCCTTTCAAGCTGCTACCCTGGTGCAGCTCAAAGGGAGTGAGTCTGAGTAGGTGAGTCCACATGTGGGTTCTTTAAGAGGAACTACTTGGTACTCTAGCAGTTTCTTCCACCAGCTCAATCCCATTGGTTTTTGCAGCCAGCAGTTGTGGGGACTTATCTTCCTGGCACTGGAACCCTGGGCTGGAGGCCCTGGTGTGGGGCTGGGCCTGCTAATTCCTGAGATATCCCTCCCAAAGTTTTATCCACCACACATGGGTGAGGGACCACCTTGTTCTGCATCTGCCCCCTTTCTACCAGTCTGGATGGCTGTGGTTTCTTTTAATTCAGAATTTTTTAATTCTGTAGTTGTCAGACTTCCATTCAACTCAGTATCTGACAGTTCTGAGTGATGGTTGTTCTATATTTTATTTGTAGTTTTGATGTGGTTGTTTGAAGAGGCGAGTCATCTTGACTGCCATCTTGACTAGAAGTCTCTACTCCCTTTCTTATTGTTAAGTGCAGTTGTCTCCATTTCCATCAACTACTCTCCCCTGCCCTACCCACCCGCACCCTCTACCCTCAATCCTAAACCCCCTTTGGCTTTGTCCATGGGTCTTTTATACATGCTCCTTGATGACCCTGCCCCTACTTTCCCCCATTATTTTCCTGCTCCCTTCTCTTTGGTTACTGTCAGTTTGTTCTTTATTTCCATGTCTCTAGTTATAGTTTGCTTGCTTGTTTGTTTTGTTAACATTGTCTTTTAGGTACTCCCATGCATAATTTGTGCTAATTCATTTTTTCTGGCATGTACTTTTCTTTCAGGTTTTCCTTATTCACACATCTACTTATAGAAGTTCCTGTCTTTTAGTAAAGGCCAGAAAGGGATCAATCAGAGAAAATCACCAAATTGTGCCCTATGAACAAAAGCCAATTGCTGATTGTAGTTAACTCAGTTAGGACACTTAGACGATTTGAGTCATTTAATGTAGTATGAAGTTTACTTGCCTGAACACAATGTTGAAATTATTAAATTCTAGCAATGTTATATTAAATAAGAGAAAAATGCATATATGTTTGAGGAGCTTATGTTGTACATCCACAAGTTTGCCAGTTGCAAGTACAATCTACACACACTATTTATATAAAGGAGATAATTTGACACATTGGCATTTACTAATTATTAATGCATTTAAAGGCATTGACTAACTCTGCAACACATACAAAACAGAACTGAAGGACTGTTTTCTCTGGGTACCACATCAAGGACAAGGATTGAGAGGTTTACTTTGAAAGTATCACTGAGCACATCTGAACTTTTGGGCCCCTTGTTATGGAAGCCGCTTTAACTCTACTGTAGAGTTACTTTAGCAAGGTTGAAAATAACAAAATAGTTCCCAGAAAATAAGAATAAAATTGCAGAAAACCAGGACATATGCAATTAAACTGCCCTACTCTTTAAAAAAATATTAACTAACTTAAAAATGTCTCTGTTTACTAATAAGGACAGGGTTCTCAGATGTTCCTGATGAGATGTGATCTTGGTATCAGCAGTGATCTTCCACATAGTGGGGATATTTCACTGTGGCAGCTCTTTTCCTCAAGATGTCCATGAAATCCTCCAGCCTATGGGATTACTGGCCAATACACTTCAGGTTATACCCACCTTCCATCACTTCTCCTTTTTAAACTGATTTTCTTTTGGGTGTATAATCCCATTGTGTTTGCTTTTTTCATAAAGCAAAAGTACTGGCAAAGTGATTTTAAAGCCCTCTTAAATGCCTAAATCTCATTAATACAAAATCTTCAAATTATTGAATAATAAAATTATTAGGGTTCATTACATGCTACAGCATATTCTCTGAGTCAGTCAGGACCCAACTGGAAACAAATGCAACATTCATAGTACAGTAATTGGAGGAGGGTTTATTTACAAAGGGGCTGTTCACAAAGGTATGGGTAGAGTATATGGGAACCACAAGAGAAACTGCAACACCTAAGGGAAGTTGGCATTGTTACTATCCCTAGCCCCAAAAGACAAAGGGAGAGGGAGTCATTACTAGAATCCCGATGAAGAGAGATTCACATAAAGCTTGCACTTTAAGAGCAGTGATTCCTCTTGAGAGTGACAGCCAGTCAGAGTAAAACCTTATAAGAAAGGAACCAGGGAAATAAATACCCTGACCTTATTCCTCTTTCTCCATTTCCTTCTGCTGGTGCTGTCCTTTGGATGAACCCAACTGAAAGCCAGAGGGTAGGTGATTTCAATAATGTAGCCCAATGATTTTAATGAGGCAGTCTAATACACACATCAGGCTCCTGAGGAGAAAGCCAGATAGAGAAGAGTAGACAGTAAAGGACAGTAAAGTTGGGTCTGCAATTATATTTATTTAACATATATAGTATGCCAGGATATATATATATATATATATATATATATATATATATATATATATATATATATATATATATATATATATATATAACAGTGTATATATATATATATATATAATTATATATATATACACAATTATATATATATAATTTTCTTTAATTCTTTTAATAATGCCATGAGGGGATTTTTATTAGACCCATTTTACTGCTTAGAAATTGAAGCATAATGAGTGTAATTCATTTGACCTGGATAATAAACTCAGATCCGGGCTCATATATATCATTCTATATGTTTTTCTGTACTAAACTAAATATTATCAGCAGACAGTTATAAAGATATTACTGAATCCAACCTTCCTGACTACACTAAGAGGTAGCTACTATTATTATCTCATTTCACAAACAGGAAAACTTAAGGAACAGTTTCTTTCTTTTTTTATTTTCTTTTTAATTTTATTTTAGTTGCTGTTGCAGTACAATTTTCTATCTTTTACTCCCATCCCAGCCCTCCCCTCCTCCCGTCCATTTCCACCCCCCTAGTTTTTTATCTATGTGTCCTTTATACATGTTCCTGTAAACCCTTCCCCTTTTCCCCTGAAATTCCCTCTCCTCTCCCCGCTGAAAACTGTCACCCTGTTCTCTATTTCAGTGTCTTTGGTTATATTTTTCTTGTTTCTTTGTTTTGTTGTTTAGGTTCCTCTTAAAGGTGAGATCATATGGTATTTGTCTTTCACTGCCTGGCTTATTTTGCTTAGCATAATGCTTTCCAGCTCCATCCATGCTGTCACAAAGGGTAGGAGCTCCTTTCTGCTGCAAAGAATTCCATTGTGTAAATGTACCACAGTTTTTTGATCCATTCATTTACTGATGGGCATCTAGGTTGCTTCCAGCACTTGGCTATTGTAAACTGTGCTGCTATGAACACTGGGGGGCATAGGTTATTTTAGATTGGTGTTTCAGGGTTCTTAGGATATAATCCTAGCAGTGGAGTTGCTAGGTCAAAAGGCAGGTCCATTTTTAGTTTTCTGAGAAAATTTCATACTGTTTTCCATAGTGGTTGTACCAGTCTGCAATCCCACCAACAGTGCACTAGGGTTCCCCTTTCTCCACACTTCTCCAACACTTGTTGTTTGTTGCTTTGTTTATGATGGCCATTCTGACTGGTGTGAAGTGGTATCTCATTGTGGTTTTAATTTGCATCTCTCTGATAGCTATCGATATTGAGCATCATTTCATGTGTCTCTGGATCCTCTGTATGTCCTCCTTGGAGAAGTGTCTGTTGAAGTGCTTTGCCTATTTTTTAATTGGGTTGCTTGTCTTCTTAGAGTGGAGTCATGTAAGCTCTTTATATATTTTGGAGATTAAACCCTTATCTGAGGTATCATTTGCAAATATGTTTTCCCACACAGCTGGTTCTCTTTTTATTTTAATACTCTTTTCTTTAATTTTTATGTTGATGAGGTCCCATTTGTTTATTCTTTCCTTTATGTCCCTTGCTCTAGGGAACATGTCAGTAAAAATGTTGCTGTGTGAAATATCTGACATTTTCTTGCCTATGTTCTCCTCTAGGACTTTAATAGTGTCATGGTTTATATTTAAATCTTTTATCCATCTTGAATTTATTTTTTGTGTAAGGTGTAAGTTGGTGCTCGAGTTTCATTTTTTTTTGCAGACAGCATTCCAATTCTCCCAACACCATTTGTTGAAGAGGCCATCTTTACTCCATTTTATGTTGCTGCCCACTTTGTCAAATATTAATTGACCGTAGAGACTTGGGTTTATTTCTGGGCTCTCTGTTCTGTTTCGTTGGTCCATGTGCCTGTATTTATGCCAGTACCAGGCTGTTTTGATTACAGTGGCCTTGTATTACAGTTTGGTATCAGGTATTGTGATCCTTCCTACTTTGCTTTTCTTTCTCAAAATTGCAGCAGCTATTCAGGGTCGTTTATAGTTCCCCGAATATAAATTTTTGAAGTGTTTTTTCTATGTCTGTTGTATATGTCATTGGTACTTTAATAGGTATTGCATTGAATGTGTAAATTTCTTTGGGTAGTATAGATATTTTGATGATGTTAATTCTTCCAATCCATGAATATGGTGTATGTTTCCATTTGATATGATCATGTGATTTTTGTCTTTTATTTTGTTTATATGATGTATTACATTTACTGATTTTTGAATATTGAACCGTCCTTGCATCCCTGGGATGAATCCCACTTGGTCATGGTACATGATATTTTTAATGTATTGTTGGATGTGGTTTGTCAGTATTTTGTTGAGGATTTTAGTGTCTATGTTCATCAGTGATATTGGCCTGGTTTTGTTTCTTTGTTGTGTCTTTATCTGGTTTTGGGAATAGGATGATGCTGGCTTCATAAAAAGAGTTTGGGAGTCTTCCATCATTCTGGATTTTTTGGAATAGTCTGTGAAGGATAGGGGTTAGCTCTTCCTTAAATGCTTTGTAGAATTCTCCTGTGAAACCATCTGGACCTGGACTTTTGTGTTACAGGAGATTTTTGATTACTGCTTCAATTTCATCTGCTGTTATTGGTCTGTTCAGGCTTTCTGCTTCTTCTTCATTGAGTTTTGGAAGGTTGTATTTCTTTCTAGAAATTTGTCCATTTCACCTAGGTTTTCACATTTCTTGGCATATAGTTTTTCATAATAATTTCTTAAAAACCTTTGTATTTCTGTGCTGTCAGTTGTAATCTCTCCTGTTTCATTTCTGATTGTGTTTATTTGGAACCTTTCTCTTTTTCTTGATGAGTCTGCTTAGAGGCTTGTCAATTTTGTTTATCTTTTCAAAGAACCAGCTCCTGGATTCATTGATTCTTAGAATTGTGCTTTTAGTCTCTATGTCATTTAATTCTGTTCTGATCTTGGTTATTTCTTCCTTCTTCTTGCTCTGGGCTGTCTTTGTTGTTGTTGTTCCTCATGTTCTAGTAGGCGTAGGGTTAGGTTGTTTGAAATGTTTCTATCTTTTTGAGGTAGGCCTGTATTGCTATGAACTTCCCTCTCAGGACTGCCTTGGCTGTGTCCCATAAGTTTTGGGTTGTTATGAGTTCATTTTCATTTGTTTCCAGAAACTTTTTGATTTCTTCCCTAATTTCATTCTTGACCCATTCATGGTTTAATAGCATGCTATTCAATCTCCATGATTTTGAGTGTTCCAGGTTTCTTCCCTTGGGGTTTGTTTCTAGTTTCAGTCCCTTTTTGTCTAAGAAAATGCTTGGTATGATTTCAATTTTCTTGAATTTGTTGAGGCTTGCTTTGTGTCCTATCATGTGCTCTATCTTTGGAAATTTTCCATGTGTTTTTGAAAAGAATGTGTATTTTGCTTCTTTGGGATGAAAGGCTCTCTATATATCAGTTAAGTCCATTTTATCTAGGGCATTGTTTAATACCACAGTATCTTTGTTGACATTTTGTTTGGAAGATATGTCCATTTTTGACAGTGGGGTGTTAAAATCCCCTACTATAATTGTGTTGGTGTCAATATCTTTCTTGAAGTCCTCTAAGATTTTCTTTATGTATTTGGGTGCTCCTATGTTGGGTGCATATACATTTGCAATGTTTATGTCTCCTTGGTGGTTTCTTCCCTTGAGTATTATGTAGTGACCTTATGGGTCTCTCTTTATGGCCCTTCTTTTGGAAGTCTATTTTGTCTGTTATGAGTATTGTTACCCCGGGGTTTTTTTTTTTTCCTATCCATTTGCTTGGAAAATTTCTTTCCAGCCCTTCACTTTTAGTCTGTGTAGATATTCTGTCCTAAGGTGGGTCTCTTCTAAGCAGCATATGTGTGGGTCATGCTTTCTTATCCATTCAGCTATTCTATGTCTTTTGATTAGGGCATTTAATCCATTTACGTTTAAGGTTATTACTGATAGATACTTATTCATTGCCATTTTCATACCTGTGTTCTTGTCTCTCTCTCTCTCCCTTCCTTCCTTTCCTTAAAGCAGGCCCTTGATCATCTCTTGCAGAGCTGGTTTGCTGGAGGTGTATTCTTTTAGAGTTCTTTTGTCTGGAAAGCTTCTTATTTGGCTTCTATCTTGATTGAGATCCTTGCTGGGTAAAGTAGCCTTGGTTGGAGACCTCTGGTTCTCATTACTTGGAATATTTCTTGCCATTCTCTTCTGGTTTGTAGCGTTTCCATTGAGAAGTCAGCTGTTAACCTTGTTGGGGCTCCCTTGTATGATACTTCCTGTTTCTCCCTTTCTGCTTTTAAGATTCTCTTTTTTCTTGGTATTTTTTCATTTTAATTATGATGTGTGTTGAGGTGGGCCTCTTTGGTTTCCTCTTGATTGGGACACTTTGTGTTTCCTGGATTTGTGTGACTTATTCTCTGATCAAATTAGGAAAGTTTTCCATCATTACTTTTTCAAATAGGTTTTCTATCCCTTGCTTTTCTCCTTCTCCTTGTGGTATTCCTATTATACAGATATTATTACATTTCATATTGTCTTGCATTTCTTTTAATCCCTCTTCATTCTTTCTGAACCTCTTTTCCTTTTCCTGCTCTTTCTGGATGTTTTTCTCTACTTTTTCCTCCAATTCGCTGATCCAATCTTCTGCTTCATCGATCCTGCTTTTCATTCCTTCTGCTGTGTTCTTCAGTTCAGAAATTGTATTCTTCATTTCCTTTTACCCCTTGTTTATAATGTCTATTTCCTTTTTCATGTTGATATAGTTTTCAGTGAGTTCATTGTAGCTTCCCTGTAGTTTCTGGTAGCTCATTGTGAGCTCATTGATCTTCTGATAATCATTTCTTTGAATCCTATATCTGATAGTTGAGTTGCCTCTATTTTGTTTCCCATTCTTTCTGAGGCTTCCTCCTTTACTTTCACTTGGGTATTGTTTCTTTGTCTTCCCATTGTTTGTGAATCTCTGGTTAGTCTCAGCTTCTTAAATTGGTTTGTTTTGGCTCCCTGGGTTTGTGGTGTGAACTTCTGTGGTAGAATACCAGTGGGTTTCAGTGGTGTAGTTTCCTTGATCTCTTGAGCTCACTGGTCTTGGGCTGTCATTTACGTTGGCTCTGTGTTTGTCTTTGGGTTTTGATGGTTGTTGGGTCTTTCTTTGGTGCTTTATTCCCACCAGCTGGTTAAAGGAGGGTCACTCTGTTCCCCACCTCTTGTATTTTGTTGTGCTGGTGAGGGCAGGTTGTGTTGAAGCTGGTTCTTCTGTGTGTATAAGGTTTTGAGGATTCTCTCTTGCTCTTGTTCAGTTGTTTATACTGGGTAGTGTCTCTACTGTTTAGTTGTATTTCCAGATAGATCCTGGATTGAGGTTTGTGTGGTTTCCACTCCCTCCTTCAGCTTCTTCTGTTGTTATCTGTTAGTGGTTCCTTTGTTGTTGGGTTTCCTCTTCCAGTGGGTATCCTGGTGTTCACCACTTCCACCTACTCTTTTTTGTGATCAGTTGAAGGGGGAAGGCCAAATGGTTTAAGACAGGAACAGAGTATTCTATGATATTTAAAGTAGCAGCCAGTAGAGAAGATATAGCAGATTCTTTGGCTATGTATTGTGTTAATCGTGATGTTCCACCCAGCTAGCTCATTTTTAGAAAGGATGGAAAGAAGATAAGACTCTTGTTGGGGAAGGAAGGATTGTGAGTTGGATCTAGAAAGCAGTGAGGTTGTGGGAGGTCAGATTCTGAGGTAAGGTGAGAGTAAAGGATAGTAAATAGGTGTAGTGTGTGAGAGAATAGAGTTAACCACTACAGTAATAGAGTTCAGGAAACTGAAGTGGGCTAAGATCTGGGAGGGGTGTTGTGAAGTATTTTCGATTGCGTGGAACAGCCATTATTTGCAATAATTTTAGAGCAACAATCATATGACAGAATCTATGTGGTCTAGGTAACAAGAATAGGGATTATAAAACCTTGAGTAGTGTGCTAATGGGACACAGGTGAGGTGAAAGACAGTAAATTAGGAATACACTATGAAAGAGATATCAGGGGAAACCTGTCAAATGATACAATATAACCAGCCTAGCAAAGCGGACTATATAGAAAGAAGAGAAATACAAAAATACTATTAAACAAAGATGTAAGAATAATGGAAAAAGTATAATAATACAAATATGCAATAACTTGCAGGTTCTCTGTAGTAGCAGAGTGAAATTTGTCTCACTGTCGCAGCTGTTGTGATGCCCCTTCTTTGGATTCAACTCTAGTCTTTGCACAGTTCCAAGTTTTTGTCTCACTTGTAGGTATTTAAAAAAAAGGCAGATGAAGGAAGGAAGAAGACATAAAATTGGAGGAAAGAACATAGGAAGGAATATAACAAGAAAGCAAGAAAGAGAGGAAAAGAAAATTGAAAGAGAATAAAAATAATAAATATTAAAAATTGACAATTGTTAAAACAATAGAATAAAATGAAAAAGACTCTTGGTTTCAGGGTGGCCAAACCGGTTTTTATGGTCTTGCTGGCTGCAGCAGGCTGGGGTGTGATTGGTATGACTTTTCTTCTCGATCTGCACCCAGCTGTGCTCACTGTCTGGGGAGCTATTGTGGCACCTCTCCCCTGTGCCCTGGGTGTGGGAATCAAGCCTTTCCCTGTAGGCTGGAGTGCAGGGATATGCTCCTGTGCACACCCTCATCCTTACTGCCTCACTTCCCAGTGCTATGGGGTTGGGCAGTGTCCTCTGCACAAGCACAACCTTCTGTGCAACCTCGGGATCACTGCCGAGCTGGGTGATCGGGAGGCTGGAGAGATTGCTGTAGGAGAACTCCCCAAACAGTGTCTGTCTTTTCACTCCTTCCCCTTGAGAAAGTCCTCCTATTCAATCCTGCTGCTCTATACAATGGCCTGGCTTCTCCAGCAGCCCAACTTTCCAGCTAGACCAATGACCATGGGGGTCAGGGCCCGTTGCATGACCCGACCCCGCTGGTGTCCACATACTCCAAGGGTGCTCACAGCCCTTGTGTGTTTGCTAGCAACTGGGTTCCTCCCGGTGCCACTCCGACCTTGTTTGGCTGGGGAGGGAGTAGTTGCCCCAGCTCTCTCCCAAGGACTGTGGGGTAAACCCAACAGTGGGCCCTGGGCCCTGGGCTGCAGCCCCCATCCGGACCCTGCGCTGGTCCCTGGGACCCTACTATCTTGCAGCACTCCTCTTACCACCTGTTTTTTTTGGTTCTGCCACAATTCTTGGTCCCTTATTTTCATATATGTTGAGGTATGTTGCTTGCTCTTTTACTCCGTAGATTGGCTGGGATTTTCTCCCGTGTGTAGGGGGAATGAAATCTGCTCCTTCCTACCCCAACTCCATCTTCCTTCTCCAGCACAGTTTCTTATAACAAGGTAAATGAGCTCTATAAACCTGGATATGTGAAACAACTTATCCAAGATTATAGATCTAATAAAAGACAATAGCAGTATTTAAATACAGAAAGTCTGGTTCTAGACCTTATATTATTATACTATTCCATACCATACGCCGACCTCTCATTTGTTTTCTAAACTATTTGATTATATATATTTTTATCTTTTCCTCTACATTACAAAACAGCAATTGCAGTAGCTTTATATTATCCTTTTTCTTATATTTCAACCCCTGTGCTGGTCTTTAAATGAAAAAAAAAACCTGTAAATATATTGCCCAAACTCTTCATTCCTTTCTCAAAGAAGGGAACAATTTTATCCTTCACCTTACTAATCATAGTCTTTTGTTCCTGTCTGGACCAGAGTTTCATCTCTAGGATTCTGGAATTGAGTTTGTGATCTGTACAATTAGAATGCCAAGATGGTCTTGTACCTGAGCTGGTTGTGAAAAATATCTCACCTAAACATTTTCAAATTCTGATGCAAATTAACTTTCTCTTTGTGTCTCTCTCCCTCTCTCTCACTCCCTCTACCACAAAATAAACCCTAAACCACCACCATCACCACCACAACAATGTATTGAAATAGGTGCTTCTAAATTTGTTTTAACGAAATTTAATGAATCCTCAATAGTATTAAATCATAGATCCCAGGATAAACAGCTTTATAATTTATAGTTTATATTATTATAAATACTTAAATAACATTAATTTTAGAAAACACAGATAAATGGCAATAAGAATATAAAAAACAATCCATAATCTTACCACCTAGAGATATACACTGTTTACATTTTTTTAATTCTCACCTGAGGACATGTTTTTTAAAAATTGATTTGAGAGAGGGAGAGAGAGATGTGAGAGAGAAATATTAATCCATTCCCTCCCATACTCACCCTGACAGGGTACTGAACCAGAAACCTTTTGGTGCACAATATGATTCTCCAAGCAATTTAGCCACCAAGTCAGGGGACAAAGTTTACATTTTGATGTAACTTTTCCTGGAATATTATCATTCATATTTATATATATGAATGAAATTATTTTGATGGAAGTTTAAAATATATACTTCTAAAATAATTTTTAAAAACATACAAATAATACATGCTCATTGGAGAAGAAAATTCAATAATGCAATTAAACAAAAGGAATCAAAATAAAAATGAACACATAGCTAGCCAGTGTTAATGTTTTGGTGATTGTTCTTCCAGGTTATTTTCTATGCCTGTGCATATATACACTGAACACATCTTATAAAACTGACAGCATACTGTGCATATTTGTTGCCTTTTTTATGACTACACATTATTCTACTATTTGGAGGTACTGCCTTCATTTCTTATTTTTGGTATTTAGATTGCTTTTATTTTTTATTTTTTATATAATTCTGATAAACATATTTATAGTTAGAAATTTGTGATAGTTGCCCTGGCTGCTGTGACTCAGTGGATTGATTGCTGGCCTGCAAACTAGAGGGTCGCTGGTTCGATTCCCAGTCAGGGTGCATACCTGGGTTGTGGGCCAGGTGCCCAGTGGGTGGTGTGCAAGAGGCAACCACATACTGATGTTTCTCTCCCTTAATTTCTCCTACCCTTCCCCTCTGTCTAAAAATAAATAATCTTTAAAAAATTGTGATTATCCATGGTGATTTTCTTAGGCTAAATCTTTGAAGAAAATTTTATGGGAAAACACTATGGATATTTCTAATCTTTTGATTCATTTTTTTCAAAGTATCTCTCAAGAAGAGTTATTAATTTATACTCTGAATGGTAGTTTATGAGATTACCCATTTTTCTCAGCACTTATCTACACTGAACATTGTTTTAAAAAATAGGGAAATTACTACTTTAAGATAATACAATAGTATTTTATTATTTTATTTAATATTTTTACTACCAATATGTTGGGGTTGTGGGTAAATTGCCTAAGTAAATGAGAAAGTGAGACTATTTAGTCAAAGAAACATTACTTCATGGAATAAATGTATGGACAGTGTCTGTTTTTAGAAGAGGATGGGAAAGAATAGTGAACTGATTTATGTGGGCAAAGGGAAGATACCTTGAATAATATTTGAAAAAGTATTCATCCCTGGCTGGTGTAGCTCAGTGGACTGAGCACAGACTGTGAACCAAGGGGTTGCTCTTTTGATTCCCGGTCAGGGCACATGCCTGGGTTGTGGGCCAGGTCCCCAGTGGAGGCCATGTGAGAGTCAACAGCACATTGACATTTCTCTTCCTCTCTTTCTCCCTCCCTTCCCCTCTCCCTAAAAATAAATAAATAAAATCTTTAAAAAATTAAACTATTTGGTTCTTTCCATCATCTATTTGAAACATACATGAACAAGTTCAAAATACATTAACACTTGGAAGAGTTTATATCATTCATTTTTCTTTTTTAACTCATTTCATTTTACACTTCCTATAAGTTTTTATCTTAATTTATATGATTTAGTGCTTAGAAACCATGTTGATCATCTATATTACTCTGGCAAAATATGTACATGAATTTAATTGTTTCTCTATGTCAATAAAGTTATGTGTCATTTTTTTCCTACTAGAAATGAGTTATTATTACAAACTTTTAGTATACAACTGATCAAAACAACTGAAGTTTGTCAACCTTATGACATATAATTAAAAGATAAAGTTGTGCCCTAACCAGTGTAGCTTGGTTGGAACATTGTCCCATACACCAAAAGGCCAGGGGTTTGATTTCTAGTTAGGGCACATACCTAGATTATGGGTTCAATCCCTGGCTGGGGCATGTATGGGAGGCAACCAGTCAATGTTTCTCTCTCACATCAATGTTTTCCTCTCTCTCCCTTCTTCTCTCTCTAAAATCAATAAAATCAAAGTTCAAAGAGCTTCTTTTAATCTTGATTGAAAAAAATTAAAATAAAATTCTGTTGGAAATGCATCTGTTAATGAAATGATGAGTTGTTTTTTCAATTAGTTTTTCAAATTTGTAGGTGAATTTTATTTTTTACATGCATGAGACAGGTTTTATCTTTTTTCTAATTTTTCATTCATTTTTAAAATATGTAAGCATAAAGAAACTTGCTCTCATAGACAATTAGATGTGAATTGAAAGAACTTTGTGATAGCCATATATCTTAATCCTCTGAATGGCAAAAATCACATACAGTCATGTGCTGTGTAACATTTGATCAGTGCTGGACCCCATATACTGCTGTGGTCCTAAAGATTATAATGGAGCTGAATTTCCTGTAAGAAGTGGATGGATATGTGGTTCAGGAGGATTTTTTTCCAATGGGCACAATATTTGTGGAACCTGACTGTGGATTCCCTCTCACTCAGAGCACCTCAGTTTTGAGTGTACAGATTTCATCACAATCACTCAGTCACTGACCTGTTTCAGTACGGTAGTACATGTACCCCCAGTACTACATATTCAGAGGATGCTGCAGCCGTCTGAGATCTGACTTGAGGGCCTTCAGTTTACATTGTTGAAAATTCTTTGTTGAGAACCTAAGATCCTGTATAAAGATCAGGTCCACAGAAATTACTTTAACAAGTATTAAGTGCCACTGCAACTTTAGTAAAAGCCATCTGGGGTAGTGTCGAGAAAGCCTGTCCCTGTACTTTGGAAATATTATCAGGTTGTAATGACGGAAAGCACAGATAAGTTGTATCTATTCCATTAATTCAATGCCAGAGAGAGCCCTTTGTTCCAGATAGGGTCAGTGAAACCAAAAACAAATTTCCAAGGTCAAAATATTGAGTCCTCAGTTCTATACCCTCTCTATGTTACATACCCAATTTATTTATTTTTATTTTTTAATTTTTTTCTTATTTTAAAGATTTTATTTATCCATTTTTTAGAGAGGGAAGGGAGGGTGATAGAGAGAGAGAGAGAGAGACATCACTGTGCGGTTGCTGGGGGTCATGTCCTGCAACCCAGGCATGTACCCTGGTTGGGAATTGAACCTGTGACACTTTGGTTTGCAGCCCGCACTCAATCCACTGAGCTATGCCAGCCAGGATTAAATTTTTAAAAAAAGATTATATTTATTTATTTTTAGAGAGACGGGAAAGAATGGAGAGAGGGAGAGAAACATCAATGTATGGTTGCCTCTGACATACTGGGGACCTGGTCTAAAATCCAGGCATGTACCCTAACTAGAAGTCAAATCAATGACTCTTTGGTTCACAGGCTGAAACTCAATCCACTGAGCCACACCAGCCAGTGCTACACACACTATCTAAAAATTAATAAAATTTATTGTGGTGATATTGGTTAATAAGATTATATAGATTAGAAAATTATCATTGTTCAAATACAGTTTTGTGCCTTTTCCCCCCACCCCTCTTCACCACCCCGGCCTTCCTACCTCCCTCCCCCATTTCCAAACCCCCCCTTGTTATTACCCATATGTCCTTTACCATTGTTCCTGTAAACCCTTCACACTTTTCCCCCATTATCCCCTCCCCTCTCCCTTCTCATCACTGTCAGCCTGTTTTCAATTTCAATGTCTTTGGCTATACTTTGTTTGCTTGTTTGTTTGGTTGATTAGATTCCTGTTAAAGGTGAGATCATATGGTATTTGTCTTTCATCGCCTAGCTTATTTCACTTAACATAATGCCCTCCAGTCCATCCATGCTGTTGCAAAGGGTAGGAGCTCCTTCTTTGTTTCTGCTATGTAGAATTCCATTGTGTAAATGTACCATTATTTTTTGATCCATTCATTTACTGATGGGCATCTAGGTTGTTTCCAGCACCTAGCTATTGTAAATTGTGCTGCTATGAACATTAGGGTGCATAGATTCTTTAGATTGTTGTTTCAGGGTTGGTAGGATGTAATGCTAGCAGTGGAATTGCTGGGTCAAAAGGCAGTTCCATCTTTAGTTTTCTGAGGAAATTTCACACTGTTTTTCATAGTGGTTGTGCCAGTCTGCAGTCCCACCAACAGTGCACTAGGGTTCCTTTTTCTCCACAACTGCACCAGCACTTGTTGTTTGTTGATTTAGTTATGATGGCCATTCTGAACAGTGTGAAGTGGTAACCTATAGTGGTTTTAATTTGCATCTCTCTGATGGGTAGCAATACTGAGCATCCTTTCATATGTCTCTGGACCCTCTGTATGTCTCTTTGGAGAAGTGTCTGTTCAAGTCCTTTGCCCATTTTTTTTTTAATTATGTTACTTGTCTTCCTGAAGTGGAGTTGGGTGTGTTCTTTATATATTTTGTAGATCAAACCCTTGTCTAAGGTATCATTGGCAAATGTGTTTTCCAATACAGTTGGTTCTCTTTTCATTTTAAGGGACTTTTCTTTAGCTGTGCAGAAGGTTTTTAATTTGATGAGATCCCCTTTATTTATTCTTTCCTTTATGTCCCTTGCTCTAGGGGACATATCAGTGAAAATATTGCTGCATGGAATATTTGAGATTTCTCTGCCTATGTTCTCCTCTAGGACTTTAATGGGGTCATGACTTATATTTAGGTATTTTATCCACCTTCAATTTATTTTTGTGTATGGTGTAAGTTGGTGATCGAGTCTCATTTTTTTGCAGGTAGCTGTCCAGCTCTCCCAACACCATTTGTTGAGAGGCTATCCTTGCTCCATTTTATACTGCTGACCCCTTTGTTGAATATTAATTGACTGCAGAGACTTGGGTTTATTTCTGGGCTCTCTCTTCTGTTTCATTGGTCTATGTATCTGTTCTTATGCCAGGACCAGGCTGTTTTGATTATAGTGTTCTTGTAATACAGTTTAATATTAGGTAATGTGACTCCTCCTACTTTGCTCTTCTTTCTCAAAATTCCTGCAGCTATTCAAGGTCATTTATGGTTCCATATAAATTTTTGAAGTGTTTGTTCTGTATCTGTGAAGTATGCCATTGGCGATTTAATAGGGATTGCATTGAATCTATAAATTGGTTTGGGTAGTATGGGCATTTTGATGATGTTAATTCTTCCAGTCCATGAACATGGTATATGTTTCCATTTGTTTGTGTCTTCCTTAATTTCTTTCTTCAGTGTTGTGTAGTGTTCTGAGTAAAGGTCTTTTACCTCCTTGGTTAGGCTTATTCCTAGCTATTTTATTTTTCTTGTTGCTATGTCAAATGGGATTTTTGCCCTGATTTCTGTTTCTGATATTTAATTGTTGGTATATAAAAATGGCTTTGATTTCTGGATATTGACTTTGTATTGCACTATTTTGCCAAATTCATT
Source organism: Phyllostomus hastatus (assembly GCF_019186645.2). Classification (NCBI taxonomy): domain Eukaryota; kingdom Metazoa; phylum Chordata; class Mammalia; order Chiroptera; family Phyllostomidae; genus Phyllostomus; species Phyllostomus hastatus. Next base: position 12,270,857 of record NW_025333984.1, on the reverse strand, counting down.
TTTTAGGTTGAGCAGTTTTTTAGTGGAGTCTATAGGATTTTCTACATATACTATCATGTCATCTGCAAACAATGACAGTGTTTTTTCCTGTTTTCCAATTTGGATGCCTTTTATTTCTTTTTCTTTCTGATTGCTGTAGCTAGGACTTCCAATTCTATGTCGAATTCAAGTAATGATAGTGAACATCCTTCTCTTGTTCCTGATCTTAGTGGGAAAGATTTTAGTTTTTGCCCATTGAGTATGATGTTGACTGTACATATCTCATATATGGACTTTATTATGTTGAGGAATGCTCACTCTATTCACACTTTACTGAGTGCTTTTATCATAAATGGGCGCTATACCTTATCAAATGCTTTTTCTGCATCTATTGATATGATCATGTGATTTTTATCTTTGCTTTTGTTTATGTGATAGATTACATTTATTGATTTGTGAATATTGTACCATCCTTACATCCCTGGGATGAATCCCATTTGGTCATGGTGTATGATCTTTTAAATGTATTGCTGGATGTGGTTTGCCAATATTTTGTTCAGGATTTTCATGTTTACGTCCATCAGCAATATTGTCCTGAAGTTTTCTTTCTTTGTTGTGCCTTTATCTGGTTTTGGGATTAGGATTACGCTGGCCTCTTCTTTAAATGATTTGTAGAAATCTCCTGTGAAATGATATGGTTCAGGCTTTGGTGTGTTGGGAGTTTTTTGATCACTGCTTCAATTTCATCTGCTCTTATTGGTCTGTTCATGCTTTCTGCTTCTTCATTGAGTTTTGGAAGATTATATTTTTCTAGGAATTTGTCCATGTCACTTAGGTTTTCAAATTTCTTGACATATATTTCTTCATAGTAATTTCTTATAATCCTTTGCATTTCTGTTGTTTCCATTGTAATCTCTCCTCTTTCATTTCTGATTTTGTTGATTTGGGTCCTTTCTCTTTTTTTCTTGATGAGTCTGCTTAAAGGCTTGTCGATTTTGTTTATCTTTTCAAAGAACCAGCTCCTGGATTCATTGATTCTTAGAATTTTTTAGTCTCTATGTTATTTAATTCTGCTCTGATCTTGGTTATTTCCTTCCTTCTACTTGCTCTGGGCTATCTTTGTTGTTGTTCTTCAAGGTCTTGTAGGTCTAGAGTTAGGTCATTTATTTGAAATTATTGTGGTTTTTTTTTGTTTGTTTGTTTGTGTGGTTTTTTTTTTTTGATAGGTCTGCATAACTATTAACTTCCCTCTGAAGATTTCTTTTGCTGTGTCCCATAAGTTTTGGGTTTTTGTGAGTTCATTTTCATTTGTTTCCAGGAACTTTTTGATTTCCTCCTTGACCTCCTTCTTGACCCATTCAGTGTTTAATAGCATGCTATTTAATGTCCATGAGTTTGAGCATTTTTGAGTTTTTTCTTTGAGGTTCGTTTCCAGTTTCAGTCCCTTATGGCCAGAGAAAGTGCTTGATATGATTTCAGTTTTTTTGAATTCGTTGAGGCTTCTTATGTGACCTATCCTGTGGTCTATTTTTGAATATGTTCCATGTTCATTTGAAAAGAATCTGTATTTTCCTTCTTTGGGATGAAAGGCTCTATATATATGAGTTAAGTTCATTTGACCAGTGTTACAGAGCAACAAGGGGGGTACTGAGATGATATACTATTACCGAAAGGAACCCCCCAGGTTCGTTATCCACCACCAGAGGAAAGACGTCTCTCAATGCCAGAGATTCATGAAAAGGAAAGGAAATGTTTATTTAATGCTATACAAACTTAAAGTAGTGATGTAATGTCTTCATGAAAATCCCAAAGTCCCTTATAACATCCACAAACACACACAGTCCTTTCTTCCCCCTTTGCCCAGTCTGGGGTACCATATCTCAGGAAAAGAAATAGAAGTCCATGGCTCACGCGGCCCCCGGTTCTTCCCAGTAATCCGTCTTGGCTGGTAGGCCTCCCTCGGTTCCCAGCACCACCAGCTGTGTTGCCAGGATCTCTGCTAAAGCTGGGTGGTGGCTCCCCCTTCTAAAGTTGCGGGGGTTCCCACTCCAGCAAAGCTGCATGGTTCTCTCTCCACTGTCCCAGCCATATGGTCCTCTTTGCACAATGGCTGCAGGAGTCTCCACTCTGCCAAAGCCACGTGGGTCTCCCTTTTATTGCCACAGCCACGTGGTTCTCCCTCCAGTGGCTGCAAGGAGGGGAGTTGCCACTCTGCCAAAGCTGAGTGGCAGTTCTCTCCTAAAGCCTTATGGTGATTCTCTCTGACAGGGCTGCGGGAGTCTTTACTCTGCTAAAGACCGAGTGATTCTCTCTCTGCTGGCTGCTGTGCCTGTGTTTAAATCCCCCGAGCCAATCTTCCTCTGCAGCCCCATTTCTGACTCTTCCTATAATCAGTTACACCTGTCAGCACTCATATCCTTCCAGCTTTACTGGGCTGCCATCGTGAGTCTGGGCAGGCGTGGCCCCATGTCATGGAACCAGTCTTCTCCAAGCTCCCATGCAGGCACTGTAACTCAGGGACGTGCCTCCCAGTTACATCTTGGTGGGGAAGTTACTTGCATTCCCCTGGCTCAGAGCAAGGCCACAGCTATTTAACATATCTATGCAACCAGTTAAAGGTTATAGATATGTTAAATGACCATGCCAGAGGTTAGCTGCAAAGCTGTTGCTATACAAAACAGCTCTCAATGGCCCTGCTCCATTTGTCCCTTCCCCCAACCCACACCTGTGGGAGCAGGGGTGAGGACATCCTAATATTTCCTGAACACCTTGAGTTCTGGACTCCATTTCAAATCCCTATTTGGGCTCCCCCTCTTGGCTTCACCATGTGACACCAGGACATTATTCAATGCCACATCATCTTTGTTGATATTTTGTTTGGAAGATCTGTCCATTTTTGACAGTGGGGTGTTGAACTACCTTACTATAATTGTGTTGCTGTCAATATCTTTCTTGAAGTCCTCCAAGATTTTCTTTATCTATTTGGGTGCTCCTATGTTGGATGCATATGTATTTACAATGTTTATGTCTTCTTGATGGATTCTCCCCGTGAATATTATGAAGTGACTTTCTGGGCCTCTTTTATGGCCCTTTTTTTGGAAGTCTATTTTGTCTGACATGAATATTGCTACCCCAGCTTTTTCCCCATTTGATAGGAATATTTGCTTCCAGCCCTTCACTTTCAGTCTGTGTAGGTCTTTTGTTCTGAGGTGGGTCTCCTGTAGGCAGTATATGTGTGGGTCATGCTTTCTTATCCATTCAGCTTTTCTATGTCTTTTGATTGGACCATTTAATCCATTAATGTTTAAGGTTATTATTGATAGGTTCTTATTCATTCCCATTTTTTCATACCTGTGTTTCTCTCTCTCTTACTCTTTTCCTTCCTTTTCTTAAAGCAGATCCTTGAGCATCTCTTGCAGAGCTGGTTTGGTGGAGATGCATTTTTTTAGACTTCTTTTGTCTGGGAAGCCCCTTATTTGGCCTTTGATTTTAATTTAGAGCCTTGCTGGATAGAGTAGTCTTCGTTGCAAGCCTCTGGCTTTCATTATTTGGAATATTTCTTGACATTCTCTTCTGGCCTGGAGCATTTCTAATGAGAAATCACCTGCTGGCCTTATTGGGGCTCCCTTGTATGTTACTTCCTTTTTATTTCTTGCTGCCTTTAGGATTCTCTCTTTGTCTTGAAATTTTACCATTTTAATTATGATGTATCTTGAAGCGGGCCTCTTTGGGTTGCTCTTGATTGGGACTCTTTGTGTTTCCTGGATTTGTGTGACTTTTTCTTTCATCAAATTAGGGAAGTTTTCCATTATTACTTTTTTCAAAAAGGTTTTCTATCTCTTGCTCCTCTTCTCCTTCTGGTACCCCTATTATATGGATATTGTTACATTTTATGTTGTCTTGCAGTTCCCTTACCACCTGTTCATTTTTTTCTGAGTCTTTTTTTCTTTTTCTTGCTCTGTCTAGGAGTTTTTTTCTACCTTATCCTCTAACTCACTGATTTTATCCTCTGTGTCATTCAGCTTCCTTGTAATTCCTTCTAATGTGTTTTTTATTTCTGACATTTTATTGTTCATTTCTTACTGGTTTTGTTTATAGTTTCTATTTCCTTTTTCATGCTGATGTGGTCTTCATTCAGTGTCTTGTGCTTGTCTCTGAGCTCCTGGAGCATCTTTATAACCATTAATTTTTCTTTTATAGCTAATAGTTTGATTACCTACATTTCGTTTAGCTCTTATAGTGGGAAGTCTTCCATTCCCTTTGATTGCATGTCATTTTTTTGTCTCCCCATATTTGTTGACTCTTTTGGTTTGTTTCTGTGCTTCCTGATGTTTTGCTTTGTTAGATGTCTTTGTAGGGTAAACTTCTATGGTACGAATTCCATGAGGTTCAGTGGTGTAGTCTCTGATCTCCTTCACTGGATGCTCTATGTTTGCCCTTTCTTCTGTTTGTGTGGGCTCTCTTGTTGTACTTGGGTTTGTACCTTTTTGTGGTTCCTTTATTGGTGGTTTTTCTCCTCCAGCAGGTATGCTGATGATCACGGCTCCCATCTATTTTTGTATGTGATCAGTGGCAGAGGGTAGGCAAAATGGATTGCCCAGCAGGAGAGTATTTTATGGGATTTAAAGTACCAGCGAATAGAGAAGAGACAGGAGATTCTTTGGACAAGTATAGTGTTAACTGTGATATTTCACCCAACTAGTCCTTTTTATAAAAGGTGAGAGATAAAAATCTTGTTAGAGGGGAGGATGATTGTGAGCTGAATCCAGAGAACAGAGCACTTGTGCAAGGTTAGATGATGACATATAGTGAGATTAAAGTATAGAAAGTAGATGTAGTGTGAGAGAGAATAGAGTTAACCACAACAATAATAATGCTCAGGATTAAAGTGAAGTGGACTAAGATCATGGAGGGTTGTGTAATATGTATAATTGTATGGAACAACAATTATTTAGAATAATACTGAAACAACAATAATATGATAAGAAATATATGATTTGGATAACTAGAATAGAAAGTACCTAATCAAGTATTGTGTGTTATTGGAACATGGGTGAAGTAAAAGTAGGAAAATTAAAATACAATACAGAGAAAATAAGGAAAACCAGTTAAATAGTGCAATTAAACAGGGAAATAAAATGAGAAAAACTAAACATAAGAAAGAGAAATAAAATACTAATAAAATTAAAGTGGTAAAAAATAATTGAATGATAATAATAATACACATACACAATAAAATGCCAACTCTGTGGAAAAGCAAAGTGACATTTGTCTCAGTTTCTCAGTTTTTGGGGTTAGCTTTGTGCTCCCCTTTTGATCTGTCTCTGGATCCTTTGTAACTCCTGATCTTATCGTCTCACTTGGAAGAAGAAAAAAAAAGAAAAAAAGGATAGGGTGGGAAGAGAGACCATCCAAATAGAAAAGGAAAAAAAAAGATAATAATAAACCTCCTGCTGACTCTCAACCTGTTCAGTGAGTTCTGCTGGTCTTCCTAGATGCACAGGAAGAGGGGGCTGGGCTTCACTTTTCTCTCTTCCTTTGGTTCTGAGAGGATGGGTGCCAGAGTCCAGCTCCAGCAGGCCCAGGGATTCCCAATAGAGGGACAGCATCGGTGGAGGAATGACACGAGAGGTGCAGTTTCAAGCTCAATAGCCAGGCATCTCTGCTGGGCTCTTGAGTTCTTTATTTTTATATGGTTGGGTGTGTACATTTGGCATATGTGGAAGCAATTTAAAAAATTAGGTTTTCAAGGCATATTTGCTTTGTCATTGTTCTGCAGAAAATATGACACAGACATAATAGGAAGTAGCTATTTATTACATATTATTGGCAAGGTTTTAGCTCCTAATCTTTGCAATTAATCAGTAACACATTTTACCACATTATATAACACCTTAATTTCTTAAAGCTTAACTTAATTTTAATCTATATATTCTAAAGTTGCAAGCTGGGCAAGTAGATGGGCACAGGACTGTTTTAGCTCACTGACAAAGGCCATGCAGAAGGCTTTTGTGGTCAATGTGGTTAGTATCTGTCTCTCACTTCTCACTTCAGTGCCAGAACCCTATCATCTTATGCAAGTAATAATCTTAGTTTTGCTCAGTCCATTCAGCTACCTGCCATCTACCTTGGTGTTGATACATTTTTATTATTTGTTTCCATCTTTGATGTCTGACTTTTTTAGGCAATAAACACCATTGGGGCCCTGATTGCTTAAGCATTTCATAGAAGGGGAGTGTATAATAATCTTTCCAATGCCCATTTATATTTACCCATCGTGTCCCTTTACAATAGATTCCGGTATAGGGTAAAGGGGGATCAGTGGGCCTAGTAGTTAGAGGGGGAACAGACCATGAATACTGGTACAATGCTGACCAAATGTGTTTTTTGGATCTATGTCTAGTTCCTGGATCCTTGGTTTTAAGGAATTGTGTAATAAGGGTGGGTGTAGGGGCTTTTGTAGGGAGTAATCCTAGGAGTCTTTTCCATTCCCATTCTTTGAACTCTTTAACCCACTTAGGAGGACACTCTGGTGGGGAGTCACTCTCCAATGAGCTGTTATTTTCTTGCTTTCTTCTGAAGAACTGTATTTCTTCTGTGGAATTACCATTTGTCCCGGTCTTATGGTAAATCACATAGACCCTAAGCACGGGTAGTAATACAGTGATTAAGCAGAGGAGTGCCAGGTACTTTCCCCTGCTGTGTCTGCTCTGCGGACATGCGGCTCCCTCTGTGACTGTCAGACAGCAGGGCTGGGCTGGCTCTCTGCAGATGGGGCCAGGTTTGGGTTGCACTATTCACAGTTTCCCAGCCTCTGGCCCAGGTCTTCTGTGAGCTGCCAGGCTCAAATCAGCCACTCATCTGCTTACAGTGTGAGTCAATCTCTGATGAGGAGCCCGAGAGAAGTCGGACACATGGTTCCCCTCTGCCACTGTCTCTGGACATGCAGTGCCGGACCAACAGGGTGCACAGTTCCCCTCTACTACTGTCTCTTGGTACTCAGTGCCAGACAGGCAGGGTGCATGGTTCCCCTCCACCACTCACTCTGGGTCTGCACAGCTGCAATCTCCCTCAGGGCATGCTGGCCAGCTGCTGCTGCAGAGTTCCTTAGAAAGCAGCTGCCCACCTTTCTTACCAAGCACACAGCTTTTCACACAGCCCCACTTTTCAACCAGTCTGAAGACTATCCAAGTCAGGGTCTGACAGGGCCCAACTCCTCCCTTCTTCAGGTGTCACCTGGCACCGCAGTTTCTCTGGTGCCAGTGTCCACAGTCCCAGCAGATGTGTACTGCCTCTGTGTGTCTCCCACTTCATTTCTACTTCCCCCAGTGACTTCAAGCACCCAGGCTCCTCCTGGTGCCAGGCTGCCCTCCATTGTCTGGTAGGGGAAGGAGCTAGTGCTCTAACTCTCCTCTCTGTATCCTGCAGCAGGCTCCAGGCAGGGGCCACAGCAGCCTTGGTCCCTGCACAGATCCCAGGGACCTTACTGTCTAAGCATACTCTCCTCACTGTCTGTTTTTCAATGTCCTCTGCCATTTTTTGCCTCTAAACTTCATATAAGCTGGGATTCCATTGGCTGTTCACTCTGTTCCTTGGAAGATCAGCTAGGTGTTCCAGCTGGACACAAGAACTGGGCTCCACTTCCACCTACCTCACCACCATTTTCCCATCTACATCACCAGATAATATAGATTTTTTTATTGTTGTTCAGTTATGGTTGTCCCAATTTTCCCACCATTGCTCTCTCTTGCCCTGCCCATCCCCCACTCCCTCAGTCAATCCCCACCCTGTTGTCTATTACCATGAGTCCTTTTTACATGTTCCTTTACCCTTCCCCTTCTTTCCCCCATTATCCCTCTCCTTGCTCCCCTCTGGTCACTGTCAGTTTGTTCCTTATTTCCATGTCTCTGGTTCTATTTTGCTTATTTGATTGTTTTGTTGAGGTTCCACTTACAGGTGAGATCATATGGTACTTGTCTCTCACCACCTGGATTATGTCACTTAGCATAATGCTCTCAAGTTCCATCCATGGTCTTATGAAGGGTAAGAGCTCCTTCTTTCTTTCTTTCTGCTGCATAGTATTTCATTCTGTAAATATACCACAGTGTTTTGATCCACTTATTTACTGATGGGCACTTAGGCTTGTTTCCAGCACTTATATAGATTTTAAGTGTACACTTCTGTGATTTATGATTTGTATACTGCATTGTGTGCCCATTGCACAAAGTCAAATCATCTTCTGTCACCACATATTTGACCCAGTTTACCTTTTATCAACCTCCCACTCTCCCTCTGGTAATCACCATACTATTGTCTGTGGCTATGAATTTCAGTTTCATATCCCCTGCATGAGTGAAATCATATGGTTCTTAGCTTTTTCTGACTTATTTTGCAAAGCATAATACTGTCAAGGTCCATCTGTGTTGTTGCCAATGGCAGTGTTTCATCTGTCTTATGGCTGAGTAGTACTCCATAGTATATATGTACCACATCTTCTTTAACTAATCCTCTATTAATAAACACTTTGGTTGTTTCCATGTCTTGGCTATTGTAAATAGTGGTGCATAATACTGTCAAGGTCCATCTGGGTTGTTGCCAATGGCAGTGTTTCATCTGTCTTATGGCTGAGTAGTACTCCATAGTATATATGTACCACATCTTCTTTAACTAATCCTCTATTAATGAACACTTTGGTTGTTTCCATGTCTTGGCTATTGTAAATAGTGGTGCAGTGAGCACAGGGTTGCATATGTTTTTGAATACAAGTTTTAAAAATTTTCAGGTACATACCCAGAAGAGGGGTTGCTGTGTCATATGATAATTCTATTCTTAATTTTTTTTAAAGGAGCTGCCTCCTTTTCCAAACTTTTTTATTTTTTAAGATTTTATTTATTTATTATTAGAGAGGGAAGGGAGGGAGGGAGAGAGCGAGAGAGCGAGAGAGCGAGAGAGCGAGAGAGAGAGAGAGAAACATCAATGTGTGGTTGCTGGGGGTTATGGCCTGCAACCCAGGAATGTACCCTGGCTGGGAATTGAACCTGGGACACTTTGGTTCCCAGTCCACGCTCAATCCACTGAGCTACACCAGCCAGGGCTTATTCTTAATTTTTTGAGGAACCTCTATACTCAACTGACTCTTTTATGAATACCACAAAGAATACCAACATATAATAGCCAAAATCACAATGCTATGACAATCCCCTATACTGTTTTATCTCTCCATCTTGATTTCTTCTTAAAAATGATTTTATTTATTTATTTTTAGATGGAGGGGAATGGAGGGAAAGAGGGAGAGAAACATCAATGCATGGTTGCCTCTCATGTGCCCCCTACTGGGGACCTGGCCCACAACCCAGGCATGTGCCCTGATTGGGAATTGAACCTATGACTTCTTGGTCTGCAAGCTGGCACTCAATCCACTGAACCATACCAGCCAGGGCAACACTGATGGTTGCCTGTCATACACCCCCTACAGGGGACCTAGCCTGGAACCTAAGCATGGGTCCTGACTTGGAATTGAACCTGTGACCTCTTGGTGTGCAAGCCAGAATTTAATCCACTGAGCCACACCAGCCAGGGTTTTGATTTCTTATTCCTACTTATCCTCAGGCCACCTTTCATTCCCTTCTGGTGATCTATGCCTTACCCATCTGGTTTCTTCTGAATATTTCCAATCGGTTCAGCCCTTATCCATATTCAAGAGCAGCACTGACAGATGTGATGTTCTGTTTCTGACCCCATCAGAAGGAAGCAGGGGGAAGGTTTGTGGATCAGTGTTTATAAAGTCTACAGTAGTGTACAGTCATGTCCTAGGCCTTCACATTCACGCACCACTCACTGACCTACCCAGAACAACTTCCAGTCCTTCAAGCTGCATTCATTTTAAGTGCCTTATACAGGTTTTCCATTTTTCATCTTTTATACTATATTTCTTTCTATGTCTAGATATGTTTAGATACACAAATGTTTACCCTTGTGTTGTAACTGCCTACAGTATTCAGTATGGTAACATGATTTATAAATTTGTAGCCTAGGAGAATAGGCTATACCGTATAGCCTAACTGTGTAGTGGGCTGTACCATCTAGGTTTGTGTAAGTGCACTGTCTGATGTTCACACAATGACAAAATTGCCTAATGACACATTTTTCAGAATGTGTTACCATTGTTAAGTGATGTATGACTGTACTAATTTTATCATCAAAATTGTTTTTAGTCTGTCAGTTGATAATTCAGTTGGGTTCTCCTTTAATTTTCTTAAAAATAAATAATTAGAAATTACTTAAGTTTGCATGAGAATATTACTCAGCCATTAGTCATTCATTTTATCAACTTCATTAACATAATTTCAAATTGTCTCTTTGGCATACCACAGGTTTTTCCTTCCTATGGCAATGCACTATAGTAAAATCATTGATTGCTGAGAGGTGCACTTTTCTTTGGTGAAGTGGGAGAAAGGGGTTGTGAATTGGGAGTTGGAGAAAGAGAATCTTCAGATTGCAGTGAATTGGGAGCTGGAGAAAGAGAATCTTCAGATTGCAGGTGTGGTCTCTAGCAGATAACTCGTAGGAAAGAACCCATGGAGTTGAAAATCTAAAATTAATTATCTAAGAAATCTCTATTTTTCTACAAATCTTTGGATAGGTTTTCATGTATCACCAGGGGTATACATGTCATGGTTTATGATCATTCTTTGTTACACAACATGGTATACTATTGCATTATCTCCATTAATTCTCTTTCTCTCAATAAAATGATAAAATCTTTGATAGTATGTATTCTGTGTTTATATCTTTTTTTCCATCTTGCCCAATTTAGGGCATACAATAGGAGCTCAACATTTATGGCATCAATCTAAATAGATTCTTGAAGCAATTCCTATAAAATGAGAATTGAGCTAAATGTAAGCATAATGGAGGAGAAAGTGAATTCAGTTCCTGGAGACAGCAGGTTTGCATCACAGGAGACTAACAAAAGGAGAAAATGAACAGTGGAGTGTAAGTAACTGAAGACATTTTCTAAATTGGAATGATGGTCAAATGAATGAATTGAGAATGAATGAGATGAATGATGGTCATCTACTTTCATAAGAACATCAATGCTAATTTTAGGTTCCTTATGTTTTTTTCCCCCCCTGACCTTGCTGGTTTTGAGCCAAATTTTTACTTATCTGATTACCGTTCGTATAAGAGCCAATGACCATGCTTCACTTTTTTATTAAATCTTTCCCGATTTCTTTGTTTTCTTTTATTTTTCTGAACAACTAGACTCTTATATATCATAAAATTTGCAAGTTATTTGTGTACTATACTGTATTGTTTGATGTTTCCCTAAGTTTTTTCTTGTTTCCCCAACTAGATTGAAGACAGAATTTAAGTTTTATTGCATATGCTTAGGAATGCTAGCCCTAAACTGTAAATAACTTGACTGAGGATGAGATAGATTATAACACTTCCCCATTTTTGTTTTGTATTGTCTTTTCTTTAAGATTTTATTTACTTATTTTTAGAAAGCGGGGAAAGGACAGAGAAAGAGAGGCAGAGAAACATCAATGTGTGGTTGCCTCTCACAGGGTCCCCACTGGGGAACTGGTCCACAACCCAGGCATGTGTCCTCACTGGGAATCGAACCAGTGACCCTTTGGTTCAAAGCCCATGCTCAATCCACTGAGCTATGTCAGCCAGGGCTGTTTTGTATTGTCTTTAAGGTACTCTAGGAATTGTTCATTTTATAACCAATTAAATGTAGACTATTTTATCATTTACAAATAAGAGGAGTTCACATGCCTTGGTTGGGATGGCTCAGTTGGTTGGAGTGTCATTTCATAAACTGAAAGTTCTTGATTTTGATTCCCAGTTGGGACACATGCCTAGGTTGTGGGTTCAGTCCCAGATGGGGGTATACACCAGAGGCAACTTATTGATGTTTCTTTCTCATATCAATGTTCTCTCCCTCTCTCTATCTCTTCATTCCTCTCTGTCTACAATCAATAACCATGTCCTTGGGTGGGGATTAAAAAAATAGGACTTCACAGTAACTTGATTAAATAGTCATTTAGCAACTGTATAATTACCAAACATAGACTTAAGTCCACTGGAGATTTGGTCATTGTAGCTAAAGATCTATTAAGTTGTTGGTACCATTAAATTCTCATTGTTATAAAGACTTTGAATATAGTAGCTAATAATCTTAGAACCTCTTCCATTGGTTTCCCTAAATATAGTAATTTATATTTATTAACAATGAAACATTTTCTCACATTGTATCTTCTTTCTTGTGACTGAGGCATGCCATGAAGCTACAGCAAGACAGAGAAATGATTGAATGCTGAAGTCTGTAAGAGTTTCTAGAGGTGTAAGCATAAGCATTTTCTCAGAAACATTGTTTCTCTTTAGATCAGTGTTTCTCAATATATTGGGCTTGAATTTTAAGAGTTTATTGATTTTATTTACCTTTGATTTTATGATAACCTTGTATTTACTTGAGGCTAATCAATGATAAAGCAAACATGAAATAAAAACAATGGCTCTAAAAGGAATGAGAGTGGGAATACTTACCTACTCTTGAAAACTATTGTTCTGGTTTATAAATTTCCTGGGGTAATCTGTTTTCCATAGGTCTAGAATCATGTGGCTCAAGGTAGGCATTGGACAACTGTTTTTAAATAATTAAATTTAAGCGCAATGACTATGTACTACTATAATCCATCATAGACTAGCTTACAAATTGATAACTTTAGAATTATTATTGATATAATAAAATGATCATGCTAATAAAACACTAGTGAACAAAGAAGATTAAAAACATATCATAATGTTAGTGAAATTCTGTATACATATATCTATATGTATGAATACATATATGTATCTGTGAGTTTTTGTGGTTCAAATTATCAGGCTACAGCTTTAGATGTGTTAAACTAGTTATATTCGCCTATGACTAAATACAGGTGAAATACCAAAACTGAATGTTGTTGTTCACTGGATCTCATTAGCTACCACTGTCTTATTATTATTTAACAAAGCTTCACTTTTTTTATTAGTGTTGTTCAAATACAGTTGTCTCCAATTTTACCCCACCATGGCACCCCACCCCAACCATCCCTGCCTCCCACCATTGAACCTACCCCTTTTGGCTTTGTCATGTGTTCTTTATACATGTTCATATTTTTTATTGTTGTTCCTTGATGGATCTTCCCCTATTTTCCTGCATTAACCCTCTCCCGCCTCCTCTCTGGTTACTGTCAGTTTGTTCTTTATTTCAATGTTTCTGGTTATATTTTGCTTACTTGTTTGTTTTGTTGATTAGGTTGCACTTATAGGTGAGATCATATGGTATTTGTCTTTCACTCCCTGGCTTATTTCACTTAGCATAATGCTCTCCAGTTCCATCCATGCTGTTGTGAAGGATTGGAACTTCTTTTTTCTTTCTGCCGTATAGCATTCCATTGTGTAAATGTACCATAGTTTTTTACCCACTCATTTACTGATGGGAATTTAGGTTGCTTCCAACACATGGCTATTGTAAATTGTGCTTTCATGAACATTGGGGGGCATAGGTTCTTTTGAATTGGTGAAGAAAGCCTCACTTTTAAATAGGCAAATACAATTTCATATTTTAGAAGAAATATATCCTTCACAAAATTCCTGAGAATTTCTCAGTCACATTTTCTCATGGTCACTCCTGCCCCTAAATTTCTGTTTTCACTATACTTTCAATCTTACTCAAATTGTACCTGCCATAGATGCCCTATATTCTCACTGCTGAGCTCACCTAAATGTTGAATTTAACTATTTTTATATGACTTTTCCAGGATGTGTATGTATGTGTGCACACACACACTCACACACACACTGAGTTATTTGTATAAGTTGCAGACTTTTAGAAAGGCTTCACTTAATGAGAAGAATGTTTTCTTTGTAGCTAATCATGTAGATTTGAACATTAGGCATCTTTCTTCCAAAAAGTTCATGCCATTCTACCAATGGTCATCTCATCTTGCATATTTCTCCTCAGGTACAATCCTCTGTCTTCTTGCCTGTTTCCTCACTCTCTTCACATCTCCATGATTATCTTTTATCAGGCTCCTTTAATTCATTATAGCACACCCTCTCCCCAAGAAAAACAAAAGTTACTCAATTCCCGTAATATGACTATGTAGAACAGTACACAGTTCTGTTCTCTAGTGGTTCATAGATAACATATCTTTTTATATTCAAAGGCTCATTAATATGCTCTGCTAAAAAAGGGCCATTTACTTGTGGTCTCATCTGCCTCAATACTAGCAGAGGCTTTGAAATTGTCTTCCTTTCCTCCTTTGCACTTCAATCTCCAGATGTGGGGGAGTGTCACACAGCATCAAAGATAGGAATTAGAAGGCAGAAATGGCTATATTAAGTTTCAGTGAAATAAGCTAGTCAGAGAAAGACAACTATATGATATCACTCATATGTGTAATCTAATGAACAAAATAAACTGATGAACAAAATAGGAACAGTGGAATGGACACATGGAACAAACTGACAGCTGTCATAGGGGAGGGGGGACTGGATAAAAGAAAGTGAAGGGATGAGTCAAAGAACATATATGCATAACTCACAGACAGAGACAACAGTGTGGTGATGGCCAGAGGGAAGGGGTGCTGGAGTTGGGTGGAGGTGGATAAGGAGTGGGTAATGGGGAGATATGTAATAATATCAACAATTAAAAAAAAACAAACTCAATATTTTAATATAATAAGTGCAGATCTGTAATTTTCTTTATTTCTTGTGAATGTTTCTGAATATCCTTCTCAGATACAGTTTTGTTTTCATGATACCTTGCTTTCACTCCCATGTTTCACTTACTATTGTTATTAAGACAAGGCAGCAAGTAAAAAGGGAGAAAGGGTGATAAAATGTACTTATCTATTTAACCTTTCCCTCAGAAACATATGGGTTGGGCTTACTTTATTTTATGAGTGAACCCTTTTTTTTTTTTGGTCATATGACAATATACTGAACTTGACATAATAAAAAGTTGTTCATAATGAATCACAAACCCTTCTCATGACCCCCCAAAATTACAAGCCCAGCCCAGGTCTAGGGGAAGTGTCTCTACCTGCAGATGAGAACTGTAAAGGCCAGCTGCACATCACATGGATACAGAGACAGACCTGAACAGTTAACGCCTTTACTGCATCTATTTACCATGTTATTCATTCACCAAACGTCTTTCCAAAGAGTTTGAACAGCTTCCTTTTCCTTTAACCAGGCATCAGAATTTACTTCACACACATGGTATTTTGTTTTCTTTCAGGTTTGTTGGTTGCTTTTTTGTAGGTGTGTTTTGTAATCTTTTTCTCACTTTTGTTTTGCACTTTACTGCACAGTAGATCTCTAAGAATTTTATCTTTCCCTTGATTTCTGAATATTAATTCGTGCCTATTTATACTCCTAAATCCTCTTACTTTTTTTCTCTAATTTTATCTTAATCATTGTTCAAGTACAGTTTTCTGTACTATACTCCCATCCCAGCCCACCCACCCCTCCCTCCCCACTTCCCTCCCATTTCCACCCACCCCCATAATGTTTGTCCATGTGTCCTTTATACTTGTTCCCGTAAACCCTTCCCATTCTCCCCTGAAATTTCCCTGAAATTCCCTCCCTTCTCCCCTCTGGTCACGGTCAGCCTGCCCTCTATTTCACTGTCTTTGGTTATATTTTTCTTGTTTCTTTATTTTGTTGTTTAGGTTCCTGTTAAAGATGAGATCATATGGTATTTGTCTTTCACTGCCTGGTTTATTTTTGCTTAGCATAATGCTTTCCAGCTCCATCCATGCTGTCACAAAGGGTAGGAGGTCCTTCTTTCTTTCTGCTGCATAGAATTCAATTGTGTAAATGTACCACAGTTTTTTGATCCATTCATTTACTGATGGACATCTAGGTTGCTTCCAGCACTTGGCTATTGTAAATTGTGCGGCTGTGAACATTGGGGTGCATAGGTTCTTTTGGATTGGTGTTTCAGAGTTCTTTAGATTTAATCCTAGCAGTGGAATTGCTGGGTCAAAAGTCAGATCCATTTTTAGTTTTCCGAGAAAAATTCCATACTGTTTTCCACAGTGGTTGTACCAGTATGCAATCCCACCAACAGTGCACTAGGGTTCCCTTTTCTCCAAAACCTCTCCAACACTTGTTGTTTGTTACTTTGTTTATGATGGCCATTCTGACTGGTGTGAAGTGGTATCTCATTGCGGTTTTAATTTGCATCTCTCTGATAGCTGTCGATATTGAGCATCTTTTCATGCATCTCTGGATCCTCTGTATGTCCTCCTTTGAGAAGTGTCTGTTCAAGTCCTTTGCCCATTTTTTAATTGGGTTTCTTATCTTAGAGTCATGTAAGTTATTTATATATTTTGGAGATTAAGCCCTTGTCTGAGGTATCATTGGCAAATATGTTTTTCCATACAGTTGGTTCTCCTTTCATTTTAATACTGTTTTCTTTAGCTGTGCAGAAGGTTTTTATGTTGATGAGGTCCCATTTGTTTATTCTTTCCTTTATGTCCCTTGCTCTAGGGAACATGTCAGTAAAAATGTTGCTGTGTGAAATATCTGAGATTTTCCTGCCTATGTTCTCCTCTAGGACTTTAGTGGTGTCATGGTTTATATTTAAATCTTTTATCCACCTTGAATTTATTTTTGTGTATGGTATAAATTGGTGCTGGAATTTCATTTTTTTTGCAGGTAGCTGTTCAGTTCTCCCAACACCATTTGTTGAAGAGGCTGTTTTTACTCCATTTTATGTTGCTGCCCACTTGGTCGAATATTAATTGACCATAGAGACTTGAGTTTATTTCTGGGCTCTCTGTTCTGTTCCATTAGTCCATGTGCCTGTTTTTATGCCAGTACAAGGCTGTTTTGATTACAGTGGCTTTGTAATACAGTTTAGTATCAGGTATTGTGATCCCTCCTACTTTGCTTTTCTTTCTCAAAATTGCAGCAGCTATTTGGGGTTATTTATGGTTCCATATAAATTTTTGAAGTGTTCTATGTCTGTGAAATAAGCCATTGGTACTTTTAATAGGCATTGCATTGAATGTGTAAATTGCTTTGGGTAGTATGGACATTTTGATGATGTTAATTCTTCTGATCCATGAACACATTATATGTTTCCATTTGTTTGTGTCTTCCTTGATTTCTTTCCTCAGTGTTATGTAGTTTTCTGAATAGAGGTCTTTTACCTATTTGGTTAGGTTTATTCCTGGGTACTTTATTTTTCTCTTTCCTATATTGAATGGGATTTTTTTCCTTGATTTCTGCTTCTGCTGTTTCATTGTTGGTGTACAGAAATGCCTTTGATTTATGGATATTGACTTTGTATCCCGCTGTTTTTCCAAATTCATTAGGTCAATAAGTCTTTTGGCCTAGCCCAGAGGATTTTCTATGTACACTATCATGTCATCTGCAAACAATGACAGTTTTGTTTCTCCCTTTCCTGTTTGGATGCCTTTTATTTCCTTTTCTTGTCTGATTGCTGTGGCTAAAACTTCCAATACTATATTGAATAGAAATGGTGAAAGTGGACAACCTTGTCTTCTTCCTGATCTTAGTGGAAAAGATTTCAGTTTTTGTCCATTGAGTATGGTGTTGGCTGTAGGTCTCTCACATATGGCCTTTATTATGTTGAGGAATGCTCCCTCTATTCTCACTTTGCTGAGTGTTTTTATCATAAATGGGTGGTATACATTATTAAATGCTTTTTCTGCATCTATTGATATGATCATGTGATTTTTGTCTTTGATTTTGTTTAGGTGATGTATTTTATTTACTGATTTGCAAATAGTGAACCATCCTTGAATCCCTGGGATGAATCCCATTTGGTCATGGTGTACGATGTTTTTAATGTATTTTTGGATGTGGTTTGCCAATATTTTGTTGAAAATTTTAGCATCTATGTTCATCAGCAATATTGGCATGAAGTTTTCTTTCTTTGTTGTGTCTTTGTCTGATTTTGGGATTAGGATGATGCTGGCCTCAGAGAAAGAGTTTGGGAGCCTTCCATCATTTTGGATTTTTTGGAATAGTCTGTGAAGGATAGGGGTTAGCTCTTCCTTAAATGCTTTGTAGAATTCTCCTTTGAAACCATCCAGTCCAGTACTTTTGTGTGTCGGGAATTTTTCAATTATGGCTTCAATTTCATCTGCTGTTATTGGTCTGTTCAGGCTTTCTGCTTCTTCTTCATTGAGTTTTGGAAGATTATATTTTTCTAGAAATTTGTCCCTTTTTGACAATGGGGTGTTAAAATCCCCTACCATAATTGTGTTGCTGTCAATATCTTTCTTGAAGTCCTCTAAGATTTTCTTTATGTATTTGGGTGCTCCTATGTTGGGTGCATATATATTTACAATATTTAAGTCTTTTTGGTGGATTCTTCCCTTGAGTATTATGTAGTGACCTTCTGAATCTCTCTTGATGGCCATTTTTTGGAAGTCTATTTTGTCTGATAATGAGTATTGCTACCCCGGCTTGTTTCCCCTGTCTGTGCTTGGAAAATTTGTTTCCAGCCCTTCACTTTTAGTCTCTGTAGGTCTTTTATCCTGAGGTGGGTCTCTTGTAGGTAGCATATATGTGGGTCATGTTTTCTTATCCATTCAGCTATTTTATGTCTTTTGATTGGAGCATTTAATCCACTTACGTTTAAGGTTATCATTGATGGGTACTTGTTCATTGCCATTTATGTGCGTGTGTTACTCTCTCTCTCTCTCTCTCTCTCTCTTTTCCTTCCTTTTCTTAAAGAAGTCCCTTGAGCATCTCTTGCAGAGTTGGTTTGGTGGAGGTGTATTCTTTTAGACTTCTTCTGTCTGGGAAGCTTCTTACTTGGCCTTCTATCTTGACTGAGAGCCTTGCTGGGTAAAGTAGCCTTGGTTGCAGACCTCTGGTTCTCATTACTTGGAATATTTCTTGCTGTTCTCTTCTGGCTTGGAATGTTTCCATTGAGAAGTCAGCTGCTGGCCTTATTGTGGCTCCCTTGTATGTTACTTCCTGTTTCTCCCTTGCTGCCTTTAAGATTCTCTCTTTGTCTTGAAATTTTGCTATTTTAATTATCATGTGTCTTGAAGTGGGCCTCTTTGGGTTCCTCTTGATTGGGACTCTCTGTGTTTCCAGGATTTGTGTGATTTTTTCTCTGATCAGATTAAGAAAGTTTTCCATCATTACTTTTTCAAATAGGTTTTTTATCCCTTGCTCTTCTTCTCCTTCTGGTATCTCTATTATATGGATATTATTACATTTCATATTGTCTTGCATTTCTCTTAATCCTTCTTCATTCTTTCTGAGCCTCTTTTCCTTTTCTTGTTCTTTCTGGGTGTTCTTTTCTACTTGGTCCTCTAGCTCACTAATCCGATCTTCTGCTTCATCAGTCCTGCTTTTCATTCCTTCTACTGTGTTCTTCAGTTCAGAAATTGTATTGTTCATCTCCTCTTACCCTTTTTGATAGTTTCCATTTCCTTTTTCATTTTGATATAGTTTCCAGTGAGTTCGTTGTAGTTTCCCTGTAGTTTCTGGTAGCTCATTTTGAGCTCGTTGAGCTTCCTAATAATCATTTATTTGAACTCAATATCTGATAGTTGAGTTGCCTCTATTTCATTTAGTATTCTTTCTGAGGCCTCCTCCTTTCCTTTCATTTGGTGATTGTTTCTTTGTCTTCTCATTGTTTGTGAGACTCTTCCCATTAGCCTCTGTTTCTTAAATTGATCTCTTCTGGTTCTCTGTGTTTATTGTGTGAACTTCTGTCATAGAATAACTGTGAGATTCAGTGGTGCAGTCTATTTCCAGTATCCTGTTGTTCACAGTTTCCCCATACTGTTTTTTTTTTTTGATCAGTTGGAGGGGTAAGGCAAAATGGTTTAAGATAGCAAGAGAGTATTCTATGATATTTACAGTGGCAGACAATAGAGAGGAGATAGGATATCCTCTGGCTACATATAGTGTTAACTGTGATCTTCAACCCCACTAGCCACGTTTTAGAAAGGATGGAAAGAAGATAATACTCTTATTGTGGAGGAAAGGATTGTGAATTGGATCTAGAAAGCAGTGAGATTGTGGGAGGTCAGATTCTGAGGTAGGGTGAGAGTAAAGAATAGTAAATAGGTGTAGTGTGTGAGAGAATAGAGTTAACCACTAGAGGAATAGAATTTGGGAAAATGTGAAGTGGTCTAAGATCTGGGAGGGGTGTTGTGTAGTATTTGCAATTGTATTGAATAGCTTTTATTTACAGTAGTATTAGAACAACAATCATATGAGAGGATCTATGAGATCTAGATAACAAGAATAGAAAGTATAGAACCTTGAGTAGTGTATAATGGAACACAAATGAAGGACAGTAAATTTGCAATACAGTATGAATGAGATAACAGGCAAACCTGTCAAATTATACAATATAGCCAGCTAAGCAAAGGAGACTATACAGAAAAAAGAGGAGTACCAAAATACTATTAAAATTAAAAATGTAAGAATAATGAAAAAATGATAATACATATATGCAATAACTTGCCAGTCCAAAAAAAAAAAAGGAAAAAAAAGAAGGAAAAAAGCAGAAGACACAAGGAAGAAGAGATGAATTTGGGAAGAAAGGAAGAAAGAATAACACTAGAAAGAAAGAGAAGCATAATGAATTGAGAGGTATAAAATAATAAGAATTAAAAAATAAAAAGTTAAAAAAAGACAAAATTAAAAAAATACCTCTTGTTGGTTTCCAACTGGCCAAACCATTTTTTCTGGTCTTGTTGGCTTCAGCAGGCTGAGGGGCAATTGGTATCTCTTTTCTCCCTTCCTATTCAGCACTCAGTCAGCCTCTGGTGTACTCTCCCCAGGGCTAGCCATACATTCTCCCCAGACCCAGTCTGGTGCCTCTCTGCAGGGCCCTGGGTGTGGGATCTGGGTCCTCATGAGCTCACTCTCCAGAGCTCCCATTGTGGGCTCCCTGGATCCTGCCAGTGCGGAGTGGGCTTGCCTCCCCCATATTCAGGGCTATGTGCTCTGGGGATCCTGCAGCGTGCTCGCACCTTTTCTGGGTTCACGTGTGTGGGCTCGGGGATCCTGAGGGGCGCACACTTCCCCCAAGTTCATGGCCGTGGGCACTGGGGATCCTGTGGAATCCGCACACCTTTTCCTGGTTCATGGCTGTGGGCTCTGGGTCTCCCACAAAACCACACTTTCTCAGGGTTAAGGGTGTGGTGGTGGCATGCAGCCAGGCTGCCTTTTGTTGCACAGGCTCCAATGCACACTGTTCCCAGGGCTATATGTGTGTGCTGACAGCCCCTGTGTGATTGCCACTTAGTCTTCACTCCCCTCTCTGTGCCTTCAAGCAACCAGGCCTCCCCCTGAGGCTCAATCCTTGTTTGGCCAGGTAGGGAGCGGTTGGCCCAGCGCCAGGAACGCTGGGCCTGGGGCTGCAACCTGGTCCCTGCACTGATCCCTGGGCCTTCATTATCCTGAAGCACTCTCTTTACTGTCTGGTTTTTCAATGTCTACTACAATTTTTGATCTCCAATTTTCATGTATGTTGTGATATTGTTGGCTGTTTGCTCTGTTTCTCTGCTGATCAGCTAGGTTTTTCTCCCGTGTGTAGGGGAAGTGGAATCTGCTCCCTCCTACCACGCCGCCATCTTCTCTCCCCTGAATGAACATTTTTAATAAACTTAAAGCAATATCATACAATGCAGTTTTCAAATCTGTTACCAGTTATCATTTATTAAAATCATTATATAGTGTAATAGCAGATCATTGTTGCTTGCATCTTTTCTTCTCTTCAATATTAAGAAATTAATCCAAGCTGCAGGTAATTCTCACAGGCAGACTTTCAGTTAGTTGTTAAGTAGTAGGAATCCTGTATACTTCCAGGCTTTCTTTTAGCAACTGAACTTGAGAAAGATGTTTAGTCTGTTTGCAACTCAACTTCCTCTTAACAAGCCTTAGAGTCCAGTCTGGACAGGACTAGTTTTGGTACTCTCTCATTATTAGAGCACTATCACTATATAATCTCCTATCCTCTATTTTATAGGTAAAAGTTATTAAAAAACAAGTAGAATAAAGTATTTGGATTCATGTGCTACCAGCTATCTTTTAAGATAATTAAGGAATCTTTCACTGTTTACTTTCCAATACTTCTACCTTTGTTTCCTTGAGACTTCACTTTTTGGATTCATCATCTTTTTCTCTAATTGGTCTTCTATAATCCTTACTAACACTTTTCTTTCCAGGTTCTTAAGGGTAACTGTATGTTTAATTCTGTATTTTGATTTCCTCAAAAAGCTCACCCACTATCATAATGTCAAATATTATGTGAATGGATTCCAAATTCATTATCTTGGCCCCTACCAATACATCTTCCTTTCTTATTTTTAAATTCTGTATTTCTATTTGTCATTCCTCCAGTCTTCAGGAAAGTACTGGAAATAACATAGATTGTTCTTCTTTGATATTTATTTAGTTCTTGACTAAGTTGTACCCACTCCTTATTATGTGTTCTACTGTTACCTTTCTAGTTGAGGACCTACCACCTATCTTTATTGTTATAAAACTCTTCTAACTAGTTTCTCAGATTGAGTCCCCCCACCAATCTAGAAAACCCCTAATTCTCATACCATTTTGCTTATAAATCTATGTTTTTTCCTCCTCAGGAATTATACATACAAAGTAGATAGGAGCCACAAGTTCAATTGGGATATTTGACTGTGGCTCTCTTTGGGCCAGGTGGGTAGGTCTTCTCTATACATACATAATTGAGGATAAATACTGGTGTATTTTTCTACTTAACCTTATTTTTTCATAAAATGGACTCAAGATATTAAGTATAAATACTAAAATTTTAAGGAAAGAAATTTTTAGATACAAATTATGTATCTTCCTCAATAAATTACACTCCCCCCACTTCTAATCATTTTAAATTCAATGTTGTCTTATTTCTCTAGTCCAAGTAGAAAAAAGACATTTGGTCATTTTAACAGGGTTAAAAATGTTTCACTGTTTCACAGTTATAAATGTGTATATATATACACTTGTATATCTTATTCTTGAATTTAAAAGCTTCATGCTGGTTGATGGGATGACTTTTGAAAATTCCCTAACTTCCTCTTGTAATTTTTTAGGAACAATGATGTACTTAATCAAGGTAATTTACATTAATGACTGTAATAACCAAACATCAGTGCTCTAACACACAAAAAGTTATTTCTCCGTCATTAAGAGTTCAGTGTGGAAATTCTAGTTTGGTTGGTTCTCATTGGTGACTTCCATCAGTGATGACTCAGTGTCTCAGTTTGGGATGCTGTAAGAGAATGCCATAGACATGATCCCTCATTTATAAACAAAAGAAATTTATTTCTCACTGTTCTGGAGGCTCGAAATCTGAGACCAGGATGCCAGCATGATCAGGTTATTGCTTAATTTCCCTGGCAATTAAGACCTCCGGCACAATGTTGAGTAGAAGTTCCAAGAGCAGACAGACATCCTTGTCTTGTTCCCGATACTAAGGGAAAAGTTTTCAGGCTTACAATGTTAAGGATGATAAGTGTTTGTTTGTTGGTTTTTCATAGATGCCCTTTATTGGCTGAGAAAATTTTTCTCTATACCTAGTTTTTTAATGCTTTTTAAAAAATCATTAAGTAGTATTGGATTTTTTCAGAGCTTTTTCTGCATCTTTTGAGATATCATGTGGATTTAGTCCTTTATTCTATTAACATGGTGTATTACACTGATTGATTTTACATGCTCATACAATCTTGTACTCCTGGGATAAATCCTACTTGATTGAGGACTATATTCCTTTCAGTGTACTGGTAGATTAGGTTTTCTAATATTTTATTGAGGACTTTTACATCTTTACTCATAATGACTATTGGCTAATTTTGTCTGGTATTGGTATTAGGGAAACAATGACCTCATAGGTTGAGTAGAGAAGTGTTTCCTCCTCTTTCATCTTTTGGAAGAGTTTTTGAAGAACTGATATGAATTATTCTTTAAACATTTCCTAGAATCCACCAGTGAAACCATCTGGTCTTTGGTTCTTCTTTGTGAGAAGACTTTTGGTTTACTAATCTTTTTACTTGTTATAGATCTATTTAGATTTTCTTTTTGAGTGATTCTTAGTCATTGGTGTCTTTTAGGGAATTTATCAATTTTTATCCAGGTTAGAGTTTTATTCTGGTTATGCATTTTACTTCTATAATTTCTCCTATTTCAATTCTGATTTTAGTAATTTCAGTATTCTTTTTTTTTAAGATTTTATTTATTTATTTTTAGAGAGGGAAGGGAGGGAGAAAGAGAGAGAGAGAGAAACATCAGTGTGCGGTTGCTGGGGGCTGTGGCCTACAATCCAGGTATGTGGCCTGACTGGGAATCGAACCTGCGACACTTTGGTTTGCAGCCCACGCTCAATCCACTGAGCTATGCCAGCCAGGGCTGTAATTTCAGTATTCTATCTTTTTTCTTGTTCTGTTAACCAAGGTTTTGTCAATGTTGTATTTTTCTAAAGAACCAACTTTCATATTCTTTATTTTATTTTTTTTCTCCTGCTAGTTTTGAATTTAGTATGCTCTTATTTTCTTATTTTTTTTAAGGCAGAAAGTTAGGTTATTGATTTGACATCTTTTTTTTTAAAGTATAGATGACTACATTGTTCTCGAGCATACATGGAACAATTCCAAGATAAACCTTTGCTAGATTATAAAACAGGGTATATATTTCTGTTGTGAGGTGGAGTGTTCTATAGATGCCTGTTAGGTCTGTTTGTTTTATAGTATTCAACTCTTGTATTTTCTTGTTGGTATCCTGCTTTTTTTTTCTGTTATTAAAGTGTGATAATGAAGTCTCCAACTGTTACTGTTACTTTTTGTATTCTCTCTTCAATTCTGTTTTTGCATCATGTATTTTGGAATTCTCTTGTTATATGAATATAGGCTTATAATTGCTATGCATTTTCTTTCTTCCTCCCTCCCTCCCTTCCTTATTGTAATTTCCATTACCATTTGTCCCCATTATAACCTCTTCCACTTCTACCCACCCTCTCCCCTCTGTAACCACCACATTGTTGTCCATGTCCATGAGACCTTTCTCTTTTTTGCAATCCCTTCATTGACCTAACCCTTACCAAATTTGTACTTCTTAATCCCATCACATTTTCTACCCAGCCTCTCAAGCCCCTCCCCTCTAGCAAACATCAGTCTTTTCTATGTATCTATGAGCCTGTATGTTCATTGTGCATTGTTTATAATAGCCAAGCTATGGAAACCACCCAAGTGCCCATAAATAGACAAGTAGATATAAAAATGATGACACATATATACAAGAGACATAAAAAGAATGAAATCTTACCATCTGTGGTAGCATGGGTGGACTTAAAGGATATTATGTGCTCTGGCTGGCGTAGCTCAGTGGATTGAGCACAGGCTGCGAACCAGAGTGTTGCAGGTTCGATTCCCAGTCAGGCCACATACCTGGGTTGCAGGCCACGGCCCCCAGCAACCGCACATTGATGTTTCTTTCTCTATCTCCCTCCCTTCCCTCTCTAAAAATAAATAAATAAAAATCTTTAAAAAAAAGGATATTGTGTTAAATGAAATAAGTAGTCGGAGAATGACAAATACCATATGATTTCACTTATATATGAAACCTAAAGAACAAGATAAACAAACAATATTGAAACAGATTCCTTTTAGTATTCTTTGTAGGTAAAGCCTGCCAGTGACAAATTCTTTTAGCTTTTACCTGGGAATATCTTATTTTTTTCTTCATTTTAGAAGGATATTTTTGCTGCATATAGAATTTTTGATTTATAGCCTTTTTCCTTAACACTTTGAAACTGTTGTACCTCTGTATTCTGGCTTGCATGGGTTCTGATGATGTATCAGCCATTAATCTTATTGTGACTCCCTTGTACATGATGAGTCACTCTTCTCTTTTGGCTTTTAAGATTTTCTATTCATCTTTCAACAGTCTGATTATAATGTGTCGTTGTAAGTATCTTGTTCAATTGTTCCTACTTGGAGTTCATGGGGCTTCTTAGAGAAGTAAATACATATATAATCAAATTCAGAAAGATTTTACCCATTGTTTCTTCAAATATACTTTTTGCCTCATTCTCTCTTTTCATTCTTGGGATTTCCATTGTGCCTATGTTGGTGTTATTGTTTGTGTCACATAGATCTCTTAGGCACTTTAATTTTCTTCATTTTTTTCTTTCTGGTCCTAAGATTTATCTCAATTGACATATCTTCAAATTCACTGATTCTTTCATTTGCCTGCCCAATTCTGATGTCAGACCCCTCTAGTGATTTTTCAGTTGTTATTGTTTTCAATTCCAGAACTTCTATTTTGTCTTCCTAAAAAATAATACCTATGTTTTGTTGATATTTTCACTTTGTTGGTACATTTTATACTTTACAATTCTTTAGACAGGGTTTTCAATACTTCTTTGAAAAAATTTAAATAGTTGATTTAAAGTCTTTGTCTTATCTTCCTCAGGGACAGTTTCTATTCATGTTTTTAAAATCTTGTTTATGAACTATGTTTTGTTGTACATTTGCATGCTTCTTTATATTTTTTTCTGTTGAAAAGTAGACTGTCTGTACAGTATATTCTAGCAACTCTGGAAGTCAAATTGTTTTCTCTTTCCGGGGTTTGTTCTTATTGTTGCTAGTTTACTGAGTTTTCTGAACTATTATATAATATGTGATTTCTTTGTTTTGTGTGACCACTGAAATTTCTATTCAGTTAACTTTGTTATCAACAAATGTTGAGTAAATATTTTCTTGGATTTATGTAACTGATAAATCACCTTTTTTTGAGAAACTCTGATGTCTTAGATTCTTAGTCAGGCAATTTACTTCACTGCCTTAGAGTCTTTATTCCTGTTTGTTCAGAGCCTCAAAGTTGGCCAGAGGTGAGAGCTTACAGATTTTTATGTCTTTATTGACATTAGCACAGTTTTACACAGGAACATGACCTTTTTGATTCCCAAGAATGAGTCCCCTATTGTCATCTCATTCTCCAGTGTGTCCTTTTAAGCTTTCTGGTTAACCCATATTTTATACCAGTTCTTATCCTCTGCCTCAGGCTGATTTGCTATGAAACCATCACTACTGATTATTTTTGACAAACGCTCCCAGGGAAAAATTGTTCACAGTGGGCAAACTTTGACTCAGGTTATAAAAAGAGAGGCATCCTGAATGAGGTCTTCTAGGAAACTACCAGACTAGTTAAATTATGATAGTTCTCTGGAAATGGAGCTTTGAAAGAACTCCAAACCTGTTCTCATTCCATTGGCTACTAATATTCTGGTTTTCACAGTGAATGCATATTTTTTTTCCCAATGGTTAACGCTCACTTGGGAAAAGGTGATAGGAATAAAACAAGTTAAAATGCCAAAAATCTTCCTGTTGTTACTTAGGTTCATTTTTCTTCTAAAATAAATCCTCCACAATTTCTGTAAGACTTTGCTTAATTTCCATAATTCTGAACAAGTTTATTCTGATCATTATTACACTGGTTATCTATTTTATTAAATTGAAGACTTTCTTAGGTATGTACTCTGCTATTTTCATTTATATATCTATATATATAAAATATATCACTGAGTGATACAGATATGTATATATACATATATATCACAAAGTGATATAACTATATATATAATGGTATACATATACATACATACACACACAAGAATGTTTTCTTACCTTATCCCATTTAATCATTTTATACATTCTCTGGAATGTGGTCACCTCACTTCGAGAATTATTGTTTCATATGAAATAAGTAAAATGTATAGATGAAATTTATAGGCAAGAACCTCTTGTCCTCCCAGAAAAAATAAATGTCAATCAATTAAAATTCCTTCAAAGGTAGAACAGGCTATTTTGCTAAATGAGAATCTTAATAGATCATCAGTAAGGGTACCACAGACAATATCTTTCATGGTTAGTGATAAAGTTGTAAACTAAATGAATTCCAACAGAAAGATATAACCCTAATAAACATGTATACACCCAACATAGAAGCACCTAAATATGTAAAGCAAACAGTGATGGAAATAAAAGGAGATATTGACATAAATACAGTTTTTGTAGGGGATTTTAATATCCCATTGACTTTAACATATAGATATTCTAGACAGAAAATCAACAAGAAAACAGTGGCCTTAAGCAACTCACTAGATCAAATGGATTTAATTGATACCTTCAGAGCATTTCACTCCAAAAGACCAGTATATACATACTTTTCAAGTGCACATGGAACATTTTCTAGGATAGACCACATGTCAGGATACAAAACCAATCTCAATAGATTTAAGAAGATTGAAATCATATCAAGCATCTTTTCTGACCACAATGCTATAGAACTAGAGATCAAGCACATGAAGAACACTAAAAAACACACAAAGACATGGAAGCTAAATAACATGTTATTAAACAACAAATGGGTCAACATCAAGATCAAGGGAGAAATCAAAAGATACCTTGAGGACATCAAGGAACATGTATGAAGGACACATGGTCAAAGCCAAAGGGGGGTAGGACTGAGGGTGGGAGGTGGGGTGGGGGAAGCAGGGGAGACTGGTGTTGGGGAAATGGAGACAACTGTATTTGAACAACAATAAAAATAAATAAATCAACAACAACAAAAATGATACCTTGAAACAAGTAAAAATGAGAACACAGTAATCCAAAATCTGTGGGACACAGGGGAAGCAATTCTAAGAGGGAAATTCATTAGCATTATAGGCCTATCTCTAAAACAAGAAAAAGCTCAAATAAATAATCTAGCTTCATACTTAATGCAACTTGAGAAACAACAGCAAATAAAGCCTAAAATGAGTAGAAGGAGGGAAATAATGAAGAGCAGGACAGAAATAGATGAAATAGAGTCTAAGAAAATGATACAAAAGATCAATGAATCCAAGAGCTGTTTCTTTGAAAAGATAAAAAAGATTGACAATCTGTTACCAGAATCATCAAGAAAAAAGAGAGAGGACCCAAGTAAAAAATCATAAATGAAAGAGGAGAAATAACAACTACACCAAAGAGATACAAAGGATTGTAATAAAATATTATGAACAACTATATGACACTGAATTTTATGACCTGGATGAAATGGATAAATTCCTCGAAACATACAATCTTCCAAAGCTAAATCAGGAAGAACCAGAGAATTTGAATGGACAGATTGCACCTGGTGAAATTGAAGCAGTAATAAAAAATCTCACAACAAACAAAAGCCCTGGACTGAATGTCTTCACAGGTGAATTTTACTAAACATTCTAGGAAGAATTTACACCTCTCTTTCTCAAAGTATTTTTAAAAATTGAAGAGGTGGAAAAGCTTCCAAGTCCATTTTATGAAGCTAGCATTTTCCTAATTCTAAAACCAGATAAAGCTAAATTTCAGGCCAATATCCCTGATGAAAATAGATGCTAAAATCCTCAAAAAATATTAGCAAACCAAATACAGCAATACATCAAGTAGATTATACATCATGATCAAGTGGAATTTATTTTGGGAATGCAAGGTTGGTACAACATTCACAAAATAATAATTGTGAGTCACCAAATAAACTAAATTAACTATAAAAACACATGATCCTATCAATAGATGCAGGAAAAGCATTTGATAAAATCCAACACCCATTGATAATAAAAACTTTTACTAAATTAAGAATAGAGGAACATACATAGACATAATAAAGGCCATATATGACAAAACCACTGCCAGCATCATACTCAATGGGCAAAAACTATAGGCATTCCCTTTAATATTGGGAACAAATAGGGATGTCTGCTTTCACATCTCTTATTCAACATAGTACCAGAAGTTCTAGCCACAGCAATCAGACAAGAAGAAGAAATAAAGACATAAAAATAGTAAAAGAAGAAGTAAAACTTTATCTGCAGATCACATGATACTGTACATAGATAACCACAATGATTTTACCAAGAAACTACTAGAACTAATCAATGAATTCAGCAAAGTAGTAGGATACAAAATTAATATCCAGAAATCAGTTGCATTTTTATATGCCCATAATGAACTAACAGAAAGGGAAATTAAGAAAACAACCATTCACAATTGCTTCAATAAGAATAAAATACCTCAGAATAAATCTAACCAAGGATGTAAAAGACTAGTACTTGGGAAATTATAAGACAGTGAAGAATGATATTGAAGAAGATACAAACAAGTGGAAACACATACCATGTTCATGGATGGGAAGAATTAACATCATTAAAATGTCCATGATATCCAAAGCAACCTACAGATTCAACACAATTCCTATCAAGATTACAATGTCATATTTTATAGAACTAGAACAAATGTTGCAAAAATTTATGTGGAAGCACAAAAGGCCCTGCATAGCAACAGCAATCCTGAGAAAGAAGAACAAAGTGGGAGGAATCACAGTACTTCATATCAAACTATGCTATAAGGCCGTAGTAATCAAATAATAATGGTACTGGCATAAAAAGAGACACATAGGTCAATGGAACAGAATAGGGAGCTCAGAAATAAACCCTCACAATTAAAGTCAATATTTGACAGAAAAAGGAAGCACACACAATGGGCTAAAGATAGCTTATTCAATAATTCATGTTAAAAATTGGACAGATACATGCCTAAAAATGAAACTAGACCACCTTCTTACTCCATGCACAATAATGAATTCAAATTGATTAAGGACTTAAACATTGGACCTGAAACCATAAAAACCCTATAAGAGAACATAGGCAGTAAAATATCGGACATTTCTTGTAGCAAAATTTTACATGATATATCTCCTCAGACAAGGGAAATGAAAGAAAAAATAGACAAATGTGACTATATCAAACTAAAAAGTTTGTGCACAGCAAAGGAGAACATCAACAAAATAAAAATATAACCCCCAGAATGGGTGAACATATTCACCAACACAGGTAATAAGGTATCAATATCCAAAATTATAAAGAATTTACACCTGAGGGGAGGTGGGAGGGGATAATGGGGGGGAAGGGGGAAGGGTTTTCAGGAACATGTATGAAGGTCACATGGACAAAACTAAAGGGGGGTAAGATGAAGGGGAGGAGTGGGGATGGCTGGGGTAGGGGGAATGGTGGGGGATAATGGAGACAAGTGTACTTGAGCAGAAATAAAAAATGTGAAAAAAAGAATTTACAAAACTCAACTCCAAAAATAGTAAGTAATCCAATTAAAAAATGGGTAAAGGGCCTGAATAGACACTTCTCCAAAGATGGCATACAGGTGACCAATAGATATATGAAAAGATGCCTTACATCACCAGCCATCAGAGAAATGCAAATTAAAACCATAATGAGGTATTGTCTCACACCTGTTAGAATGGCTACCATCAATAGATCAACAAACAAGTGCTGGTGAAGATGTAGAGAAAGGGGAACTCTCTTGCACTGTTGGTGGGAATACAGATTGGAGCAGCCACTGTGGAAAGCAGCATGGAAATACCTCAAAAAAATTAAAAATGCATCTGCATTTTGACCCTGCAATCCCACTTCTGGGAATATGTCCGAAGATACCCAAAACACAAATTTGAAATATTAAGCATACCTATGTTCATTGCAGCATTATTTACATTTGCCAAGGTACGGAAGCTGCCCAAGTGTCCATCAGTAAATGAGTGGATGAAACAACTATGGAATATTTACACAATATAATACTACTTGGCTGCAAAAAAGAAGAAAATTTTTCCTTTTGCAACAGTATAGATAGACCTGGAGAATGTTATGATAAACGATATAAGCCAGGTGGTGAAAGGAAAGTATCATATGATTTCACTCTTATGTGGAATTTAGTGAACTAACTGAAGTAACAAGCTTAATAGAGGCAGACTCATAGGTATAGGGCAGGATGACAGCTATTGGTGGGGGAGGTTATGGGGTGGAGGGATCGAGCCAAAAGGAAAAAGGACTCATGGACATGGACAACAGTGTGGTGATTGCATAGGGGCCAGGGGTATAATGAGGTTAAATGGTAATGGAAAAATATAATTAAAAAGAAAAATAAATAGCACAATGTACAAAAAATGAGACTAATATTAGATATGTTATCAATAAATATTCTTACAAAGATAAAAGAAGATGAACTCAATGTCATTTTTTTCTGCTTCTAACCTTTTTATTGAAAATGAGCTACTTTGTATTTTAATGATCAACCTTTTCTCAGGGTTGTATATTACCTTAATAATTATTGTAAAAGATAAAGAAATTGCTATAAAACATGTCCAATTTTGTGAATATTCAATCACATCAATAAAAATGGAAAACATGATAAAAGTAAATGTGGTGTTCTGACATTATTAATAATGAAAAAATGAAATGATATAACAATGTCATTTTCTTAAAATTTAACCTCTGAGTTTTGCTATGTTCTCTGGGTTTCTGCTATGTTCTTCATTACTGCTTTGGTATTTTTATGATAATACTGCAAATGTTCTTCTAAGACAGTTTCAGTTGTACTATTACTTGTGTATGATGGCTCTCAGAAGGATATTTCTGTATTATTCAGAGGATAGAAGTCAGTAACTCCATAATATTAAATTCAGCTTGTAAACAGAAGGCAGTTGGCATTTTATAATACAGACAAGAATATTTTCCTCTGCCTCTGTAAACTAATTATGCCCAATCTCAAGTTAGCCCTTTTATTTACATGAGTACTCTGTCTAGGCTAATATATTACTCAAAGTATTCCTTGCATTTTTAATGTGTACACCAAGCATATGTATGTAGAATGTCAATTTAAAATACAACTGGAGATTTGTGTTGATGTACCTCAGAGAAGACCAATTTCAAAATGGTTTGCTGGTAACACTTGAAAGTATTAAGTTTATGCAACGTAGTTTCAGGAAAACCAACATTTAATGAAAAGAATGAAAAATAGTGAGTATCACTCCTTTCTGAAAAGAAGTCAAGATATAGAACTATTGATATATTTTATATCTATTTACACTAGAAGCCATAGAAAACTGTTTGGCAAAAAGAAATAGTTTGAAAGTAGAATTAGTTTAATTACTAATATATTAATTTTACTTGTCATTTGGTTGAGTTCCTCTAGGCACTTCCCAGTACTTCACAATCCTCTTGGTAAAAGGAAGCTATTATATAAATAAAAAAAATCAAAATAGTCAATATGCAGAGGTACGAAAACAGACCTCCAAGGTGAGAAGAGAAAAAGAAAAAGATTTCTGTAAAAACTTGAAAGTGAGAGAATGTGATAGTGCTTTTGAAACTATTTTCCTTTTAAAATACTTGAAGATATTTTCTCATAAAAATTAAAATACATAAAAACAGAGTGAAATGCTGAAGTCCCATGATCCCAAGCCTCCTCAATTATTTTTTTTTTCTTCATAGTATCCCTGAATGGATGTTTATAGTCATTTTTATACACACACACTTCTGGTTATTATTCTATAGTTTCCTTTATTTACCTGATTATATTTCCATGTTCTCATAAGATCTGGTTCATTCATTATAGCTACTGCTGAGTATTCACACTTCTATTGAGGCACATCTAGATTTCAAAATTTGCTATTGTGAATATAACTATGTATTTGTCAGCTGGCTTTTTTCTTTGATTCTTTTATTCAAACTGATAATCTGTTATTTAACAGCCATCTTTAATCTATTATCTTTTGTTGTAATCTATATTTATACATATTTGTAACATTATATTTCATTTTTTCTTTTATAGTTGTATATATGTAGTTTATTCCATTTACCATGATGTGACGTGCACATTCTTTCACTGAAATAAGTGTCATGATTAGCATGCAGTTAACATTCTGAGAATTATCCCTTCACATAGTGTATTACATATACCACACTGTGATGAACACATTCATTCACTGAAATTACACCACCTTGATGCAACAGGTAATTAGCATTCTTAGAAAAATTCTTAGAAAAATTCTTAGAAAAATTCTTAGAAAAATTCTTAAAAAAATGCTTAGAAAGCATTCTTTTTTAAAATTATTTTATTGTTGTTCAATTACAGTTGTCTGCATTTTCCCCCCATCACTCCCCCAACCCCAGCCAAACCCACCTCACTCCCTTGCTTCTACCCTCTCCCCATTGGTTTTGTCCATGTGCCCTTTAGAGTAGTTCCTGAAAACTCTTTCCCCCAATGTCCCTTCTCCCTCCTCTCTGGTTATTGTTAGATTGTTCTTAATTTCAATGACTTAAATAAACATTGAAATGTCCATTTTAATGTTTTAAATGGACAATTATTCTTTTTATAAAGGTATTTAATTTTTTGGTAAAAGCAAACAAAATATAACCAGAGACATTGAAATTAAGAAAAATGTTTTATACTCATTTTTATATAGTATAATATATGTACTACAGGGCAGTAAAAAAATCATTCATTGAAATAACACTATCTGAACAGAATGGAAGTCTACCACCTTATTTTTTAGCTTTTGTTGAATTTATTGGAGATCACATTGATTTAAAAATTTATATAGGTTTCAAGTGCACAATTCTATAATACCTCATCTGTGTATTGTATTGTGTGTGCACCACCTCAAGTCAACGTTCCTTCCATCACCATTCAGTCCCTCTCTACCCTCTTCTATCTCCCCCTATCTCCCTTTCTGTCTGGTAATCACCATGCTGTTGTCTGTGTCTATGAGGTTTGTTGTTGTTTTTTTGTTTTTTTGTGGGTTTTTTTTTTGCTTAATCACTTTACCTTTTATACTCAGACCCTCATTTCTCACCCCTCTGACATCTGTCAGTCTATTCTATGTATCTGTGAGTCCTTTTCTATTTTATTTGTTAGCTCATTTTGTTCATTAGAGTCCATACATAAGTGAAATCATATGGTACTTGTCTTTCTCTGAATGTCTTATTTCACTTGGCATAATACTTTCCACATCCATCCATGCTGTCGCGAAAGGTAAGATTTCCTTCTTTATTATGGCTGAGTAATTTTCCATTGTATCCATGTGCCACAGCTGTTTTTTCAACTTACCTACTCATGTGCATATGGGCTGCTTCCAAATCTTGTCTATTGTAAATAATGCTGCAATGAACATAAGGGAGTATTTATTCTTTTGAGTTAGTGTTTTGGGTTCCATTGGCTATATTACCAGAAGTGGAATCACCGGGACATAAGGGAATTTTATTTTTAATTTTTTGAGGAAGCTCCACATGGTTTCCCATTGTGGCTGCACCAATCTGCACTCTCACCAGCAGTGTGTGAGAGTTCTATTTTCTCTACATTCTCACTAATATTAGTTGTTTGTTTATTTGTTTGTTTGTTCATTTATTTATTTTTAAATGGACAATTATTCTTTTTAAAGGTATTTAAATTTTTAAAAAGATTTTCTTATTTTTAGAGAGGGGAAGGGAGAGAGAAAGGGAGGGAGAGAAGCATCAATATGTGGTTGCCTCCTTTGCCCACCCACTGGGGACCTGGCCCACAATCCAGGCATGTGCCCTGAATGTGAATGAAATCATTGAACCTTTGGTTCACAGGGTGGTATTCAACTCACTGAACCACACAAGATAGGGCTGTTTCTTGATTTATTGATGATGGTCATTTTGAAGGTGTGAGGTGATATCTCATTGTGGTTTTATTTTGCATTTCTCTGATGATTAGTGACATTTGGTATCTTTTCATATGACCATTGGCCCTCTGTGTGTCCTTTTTGAAGTGTCTATTCTGGTCCTTTACCTATTTTTTAATTGAATTGTTTGATTTTTTGGTGTTGAGTTGTAGAAGTTCTTTATAAATTTTGGATATTAACCCTTTATCAGATGTATCATTGGCAACTATGTTCTCCCATTCAGTGTGTTCTTTTCATTTTGTTGGTTTTCTTTGCTGTGCAAAAATTTTTAGTTTGACATAGTCCATTTGTTCTATTTTTTCTTTTGTTTCCCTTGCTTGAGGAGATATATCAGAAAAATGTTGCTACAAGAAATGTCTGAAATTTTACTGCCTATGTTTTCTTCTAGGATTTTTAAGGTTTTGAATCTTATATTTAAATCTTTAATCCATTTTGAGTTTATTCTTGTATATGGTGCAAGAAGGTGGTTTAGTTTCCTTTTTCACACAAATCTGTCAATTTTCTCAGCATCGTTTATTGAATAGACTGTCTTTACCCACTTGTATGTCATTGCCTCCTTTGTCAAATATTAATTGACCATAAAAGAGTGGGTTTATTTTTGGACTCTCTATACTGTTCTATTTATCTATGTGTCTGCTTTATGCCAGCACCATGCTGTTTTTTATTACAATGGCCTTGTAATACAGTCTGATGCCAGGTAGCATGATTCCTCCTACTTTGTTCTTTCTCAAGATTGCTGAGACTATTCAGGATCTTTTGTGGTTCCCTATACATTTTTGGAATATTTGTTCTAGTTCTCTGAAATATGCTATTGGCATTTCAATAGGAAGTATGTAGATTATATTGATTACTTTGGGTAGTATGAACATTTTAATGATGTTAATTTTTCCTATTCATGAACACAGTACGTGCTTCTACTTATTTATATCTTCTTCAATTCTTTTTTCAGTGTTTTATAATTTTTCAAGTACAGGTATTTTACTTACTCAGTTAAATTTATTGCTAAGTATTTTATATTTTTTGATGCAATTGTAAATAGAATTGGTTTTTAATTTTATTTATCTGGTAGTTCATTATCAGTGTATAAAAATGCAGCAGATTCCTGGATATTTATTTTAAATCCTGCTACTTTACTGATTCATTTATTAGTTTTAGTAGATTTTTGGTGGAATCTTTAATTTTCTCTATATACAGGAACATGTTATCTGCAAATAATGACAGTTTGACTCCTTTTTTTAAAGGTACATGAATTTTAAAAACATTTTATTTATTTATTTTTAGAGAGGAGGGGAGAGAGAAAGAGGGGGAGAGAAACATTGATGTGAGAGAGAAGCATCGATTGGTTGCCTCTCCCATGGTGACTGGCCAGGGGATGGAACCCATAACCCAGGCATGTGCCCTGACTGGGAATCAAATTGTTGACCTTTTTCTTTGCAGGATGACACCTAGCCCACTGAGCCACACTGATCAAGACCACAGTTTCACTCCTTCTTTTCCAGTCCGGATGCCTTTTACTTCTTCTTATTGTCTGATTGCTCTGGGTAGGTCTTTCAGTGCTATTTTTTTTTGTATTTAAAAAATTTTATTGTTGTTCAAGTACAGTTGTCTGCATTTTCCCCACCCCAGCTATTTTGAATAAGAGTGGTGAAAGTGAAAATCCCTGTCTTGCTCCTGATCTTAAGGGAAACAATTTAATGTTTGCCCATTGAATATTATTTTGGCAGTTGATTTGTCATATATAAACACCACTTTTACTTGAAATTTTTATAAGGAATTGTTAAGTACATGGGTATTTGGCAGATTTTTTAAATAAATAAAGTGAACTTGTCACTTGAAGGAAAAAAAACAGTATTTGTTGCCAATGTTAAAATTATTCAGAGTGCAAGATAGAAAAGTGGATTTGATTGTAACTGAGTAAAAAGTTCATTGTTATGGTTTCACTTTTCATATCTCAATATACCCTGAAATAAAACTTATCAAATTTTAGTGTGGTATCAAATAAGAATATCTACAGATATCTGAAAATACTATTAAAATAATCCTCAGCATAATGTTCTGCAGGCCCATCCATAATGTTGAAAATGGTAAAATTTTCTTTTTTATGGACAAACAGTATTCCGTTGTGTAAATGGCCCATAGTTTTTTATCCATTCATCTATAGATGGACACTTAGGCAGCTTCCATATCTTGGCAACTGTAAATAATGCTGCAATGAACATAGGAGTGCTCATATTCTTCTAATTTAGCTGGGTTCCTTCAGATATATTACGCTAAGTGAAATAAACCAGTCAGAGAAAGACATATACCATATGATTTCACTCATATGTGGAATCTAATGAACAAACTGAACTAACAAGGAAAGTGGGGACAGACTCATTGATGGAGAGCAGGAAAACAGCTATTGGAGGGTGGAGGTTAGGGGATGGAGGGATGGAGCAAAAATGAAAAAGGATACATGGACGTGGACAACAGTGTGGTGATTGCTGGGGGGAGGGGTATATAAGAAGACTAAAAAGTAATGTAAAAAATACCATTAAGATTAAATAAAAAATAAAATATATGAGTTAAGTCCTAAAAATAAATAAATAAAAGAAAACATTTCTTAGTTTTCCAATTACACATCAATGTTAGGCCATATTTTCTTCATATACTTCAACCAAACAATATGTGGTAACAGATTGAATACATACAGATATGAAAATCTGTCTTTTATTAAGCCAGATATTAAAGAGATATGAAAAACTGTAAAGAAAGGTCAATCTCATAAATATTTTTTTTCAAAGTATAATTTATAAAAACAATTGTATACATTTACATGTCATCAGTTTTTTATTAAAATAATTATTTAAATTTTAAAATCAGTTTTAATATCTAACATGGCAAATATAAATAGATAAGCATAAAGTTTTCCTTAGCTTATATAAGCAAAAGCTTTTTAAGATCTCAGTAATTTTAAAGAATGTTAAAGCTTCCTAAAGACCAAAAAGTTTGCTAATCATTGCTCTAAAAGGAATGCTTCAGAAAGTGAAACACAAGGACTTCTCTTTTTTTTGAAGAGTAGTAGTATTTATAGAATGTCTGTTTTCTACACATTTTCTGGCATAAATTAATCTATTAATATATTTGAAATTAATAAATTATTCTCAAACTGCCACCAAACTGTTATTCTCAAATAGTGAAAATATTTTAATATATTTTGTATTTATAAGGATGTCTAACTTTGATCAAAACCACTGGTAAGGATCCCTATTTATCAAAGAATGCTGGAGTTGGAAGAGGCCTAGAAATCACCAAGTCTAGTGATTGTTAACCATTGTCTGTAGACCTGCATTCAAAGTACTTCAGGAACCTGGGTTTATGATCTTTAAGTCTTACTCCTGGGGATTTTGATTCAGTAGATAGTGGTGGGATAGGAGTAGGGGGCAGAAAGCTATATTTTACAAAAGCACCCCCAAAATTATCTGGATGCCTTGCCAGTGTTGTAATTAATAATCTTGTCTGACCCTGGTATTTCCTGTGTAATATTTGGAAAACTATGGCCACTAGGTCAAGTTCAGCCTAGAACCTGTTTTTGTAAATACAGTTGATATACAGTCATGCCTATCTGTTTATGCTTTTTCTATCAATGATTCTGCACCACAACAGGTGAGTTGAGTTATTACTACAGAGACTCTATGGACCACCAAACATAAAATATTGAGTATCTGGCCCTTTAAAGAAAAAAAAGTGCTGACCTCAGTGCTAGAAGAAAAAACAGTAAACTTAGAAGCTATAAATATTTTTTATTGGGGAGGTAGTAGCAGAATTCAGACTAGAAATCAGATCTTCTAATATTTGATCCTGTGAATTAACTATCTCATGTTTTCTTCAAAAGAAAAAAGCATGTTAAAGATAATTATTTGTGTTGATGCTAAATTTACAACACAATTTTAAAAAGTGCATTTATTTATTTATTTATTATATTTTTATTGAATTAATTGGGGTGATATTGGTTAATAAAATTATATAGGTTTCAGATGTACAGTTCTTATAATACATCATTTGTATATTGTAAATAAGCCAGTCAGAGAAAGACAAGTAGCACATGATTTAACCCATGTGGAATCTAATGAACAAAATAAACTAACAAAATAAAAACAGACTTATAGAGAACAAACAGACAGCTCTCAGAGGGAAGAGAGATTGCAGGGCTGAGTGAGAAAGGTGTGTGGGGCAGGGGAAGGTGGTGGTGGGAAAACGGAGACAACTGTGCTTGAACAACAATAAAATACAAAAAAAAAAGAGAGAAGATGGCAACGAGGTAGGTGGGAGTGGAGACCACTTTCCTCTGAGCACAGGTAGAACATCTCGCTGATCTTCTGAGGAACAGAGTGAACAGCCAATGATATCCCAGCATATATGAAGGTTGGAGGCCAAAATTGTAGAGCACATTGAAAAACAAACAGTAAAATTTAAAAAAAAATAAAAGAAAAAGAAAAACAAACAGTAAGGAAATTGTGTTGGGACAGTAAGGTCCCTAGAAATAGCACGAGGACCAGGACTGCTGTGGCCCCCAGCCCGGCACCTCACACAGGATACTCAGAGGAGAGCCAAATCAATAGCTCCCTCCCCTGCTAAACAGGGAGAACAGAGCAGCACCAGGATGGACCTCGATACTTGAAGTTGCTGGAGGGAATACAGATGAAGTGGGAGACACATGGTGGTGGTGTTCACCCACTGGGACTATGGACACCAAGTGGGTCATTACCAGAGAAACTGGGGAGCTGGATGATGCCTAGAGAAGGGAGAAGAGTGGAGCAATTATGGACCCTGACCTGAATAGTCTCTGGTCTGGTTAGAAAGTTGGGCTGTGTGAGAAGTCAGGCACTTGTTAAGAGCAGCAGGCTTAAACAGGAGGATTTTATTCAAAAAAAGGCTCTCAGTCACTGTTTAAGGAACTCAGATGCAGAGGCTGCCCCCCCCCACACTGCTGTCCTGGCCACATCCCTGCTGCTGCCCTCCCAGCCGCAGTGCTGCTGGCTCCATAAGAGGAAGGAGGAAGCACCCCGCAGAGGAGAGCAGCAGAGTTCAGGGAGCTAGCAGTACCCAGAAAGACTTAACTCAGTGGGGGAGCTGAACTACCCTGAAGAGACCTTGAGAGTGCCCAGCACCTAGGGCAGCAAAGAGGGAGAGGGTGGTGTGTGAATTGCCCCTAATTAGTGCACCTCAAAGATGACACAACTGGTGGAATAAAGGCACCAGTCTGACACAGATAGACAGTGGGGACATGTCAGCACACAGAAAACCTGGGCTGGAGGCTGGGCAACTATGAAGATTGTGGCCTAGACCTGGCCCCCATCCTTACAAAACCATAGGAAGATAGAAAAGTGAAGCCCAACCCCCTTCATCCTCTGGCATCCAGGAACACCAGCGGAACTCACCTGACCTGTTTTAAGTCAGCAGGAGGCTTTCCCCTGCCCCCAAGTGAGACAATAAGACCTGGAGCTGTAAAACGATCAGAATCAGACCCAAAGAGGGAACACAAGGCTAACCCAAACAACTGAGAAACAGACAAATTTCACTTTGCTATTCCAGAGAACTTGCATGTTATGGTTTATTTGTATTATTGTTATTTTTCATTATTTTTACTTCTTTTATTTTATTAGTGCTTTTTTGTTTATTTTTCTTTGTTATATTTGTTTATTTAATTGTATGGTTTGACTGGTTTTTCTTGTTTTCTCTTTCATAGAGTATTTTAATTTTCTTCTTTCACTTCACTTGTGTTCCAATAGCACACTACTCTATGTCATGTACTTCCTGTTCTTGTGATTGAGACCATATAAATCTTGTCATATTATTGTTGTTCCAGTATTATTATAAATAATTGTTTTTCCATATAATTGTAGATACTACACAGCACACCATCCAGATCTTAGCCCATTTCACTATATTCCAGAGCTTTATTACACTTGTGGTTAACTCTATTCTCTTGTACACTATGTATATTTTCTATCCTTTACTCTCACTATGTCTCATCATCTGACCTCCCACAAGTACTCTGTTTTCTGGACTCAGCTCATAATCCTTCCCTGCCCCAGCAAGAGTCTTATCCCTTTTTCACTTTTACAAAAAGTAGCTAGTTGGGTGAAATATTATTGTTAGTGCTATACTTATCCAAAGGATCTCCTATCTCTTCTTCACATATTGGTACTTTAAATCCCATAGAATACTCTTGGGCTGTCTTAATCCATTTTGCCTTACCCCTTCAACTGATCACATACAAGAGTAGGTGGGAGCTGTGAGCACCAATATACCTATTGGAAGAGAGAACCCACCAATGAAGGAACCGCCAACAGATAATAAAGGGAATTGGCAGAAGAGTGACTGGAAGCCACACTAACCTCCCCCCAGTACCCATCTGGAATTACAACTAAACTGTGGAGAAAATAATCAGAACAAACAACTGAACAATAGTAAGAGAGAAGCCTTATAACTTCAGACAGACAGAAGAACCAGCTTCAGCACAACCAATCTCCACCTGCACAACAGCATAGAAGATATGGTAGGTGGAATGAACTTCAGTCAACTAGCTGGAGGAAAGGACCCACCAAAGAAAGACCCCAAAACAATGAAAATTCAAATACATCCAGAGAGCCAATAAAATAACATCCCAAGAGCAAGATCAGGAGATCAAGGAGACCGTACTTCTGAATCTCACAGGTCTCCTGCTGTAGAAGTTCACACGAGAAACCCAGGGAGTCAGAACAGATCAATTCAAAAAGCAGAGGCTAACAAGAAGAGTCTCACAAACAATGGAAAGACAAAGAAACAAACCCCAAGTGAAAGGAAAGGAGGAAGCCTCAGAAAAAAAGGCTAAATGAAATAGAGGAATGTCAACTATCAGATATTGAGTTCAAAGCAGTGGTTATAAGGCAGCTCAATGAGCTCATTGAGAATTATCAAAAACTACAGGGAAATTATGATGAACTCACTGCAAACCATATCAACATGAAAAAGGAAATAGAAACCATCAACAAGAGCCAGGAGGAAATGAAGAATACAATTTCTGAATTGAAGAACACAGTAGAGGGAATCAAAAGAAGGTTGGATGAACCAGAGAATTGACTCACCGAGCTGTAGGATAAGGTAGAAAAAAAAACCACCTAGAAAGAGCAAGGAAAGGAAAAGAAGCTCAGAATGAACAAAGAGGTGTTAAGGGAACTGCAGAACAACATGAAATGTAATAATATCCATATGATAGGGGTACCAGAAGGAAAAGAAGAAGGGCAAGGGATAAAGAACCTGTTTGAAAAAGTCATGATGGAAAATGTCCCTAATTTTTTTTAAAGATTTTATTTATTTATTTTTAGAAAGAGAAGGGAGGGAGAGAGAGAGAGAGACAGAGAGAGACAGATATCAATGTGTGGTTGCTGGGGGTCATGGCCTGCAACCCAGGCATGTACCCTGGCTGGGAATCGAACCTGCAACACTGGTTCGCAGCCCACGCTCAATCCACTGAGCTACACCAGCCAGGGTGAAAACGTCCCTAATTTGATGAGAGAAAAAGTCACACAAATCCAGGAAACACAGAGGATCCAAATCAAGAGGAACCCAAAGAGGCCCACTTCAAGACACATGATAATTAAAATGAAAAAATACCAAGAAAAAAAGAGAATCTTAAAAGCAGAAAGGGAGAAAAAGGAAGCAACATGCAAGGGAACCTTGGTAGGCCAACAGCTGACTTCTCAATGTAAACTCTACAAGCCTGAAGGGATATGCAAGAAATATTCCAAGTAATAAAAAGCAAAGGCCTGGAACCAATACTACACTATCCAGAAAGGCTCTCAATTAAAATGGAAGGTGAAATAAAGAGTTTCCCAGACAAAAGAAGGCTGAAATAATACACCTCCACCAAAACAGTACTGCAAGATATGCTAAAGGGACTGTTTTAAGAGAGGGAAGAAAAACATTCTGAAGAGAGGAATGCAGATATGAAGGAGGTAAAATGGCAATGAATAAGTACCTATGAATAATGACCTTAAATATACATGGATTAAATGTTCCAATCAAAAGACATGGGATAGCTGAATGGATTAGAAATCATGACCCACACATATGCTGCTTAAAATAAATCCAAGTTAGAACAATATGCCTCATGGATGGAAAGTGAAGGGTTATAAAAAATATTCAAAGCAAATGGACAGGAAAAAAGTCAAGGGAGCAATACTCATATCAGACAACATGGAGTTCAAAACAAAGGCCACAAAAACAGACCCAGGAAGACACTACATAATACTCAAGGGAACAATCCATCAAGAAGACATAAACATTATAAATATATATGCACCCAATATAGGAGCACCCAAAAATATAACTAAAATCTTGGAGGATTTTAAGAAAGATATTGACAGCAACACAATTACAGTAGGGGATTTTAACACCCCACTGTCAAAAATGGATAGATGTTCCAAATAAATTATCAACAAACATATTGCAGCATTGAACAATGTCTCAGATCAAATGGACTTAATTGATATATATAGAACCTTTCATCCCAAAGAAGCAAAATATACATTCTTGTCAAATGCACATGGGACATTCTCAAAGATAAACCACATGACATGACACAAAACAAGCCTCAACAAATTTGAGAAAATTGAAATCATATGAAGCATGTTCTCTGGCCACAAAGGACTGAAACTAGAAACCAACCTCAAGGAAAAAACTCAAAACACTCAAACTCATGGAGATTGAATAGCATGCTATTAAACAATGGATGGGTTAAGAATGAGATCAAGGAAGAAATCAAATACTTTCTTGAAATAAATGAAAATGAACATACAACAATCTAAAACTTATGGGACACAGTGAAGGCAGTCTTGAGAGGGAAGTTCATAGAGATACAAGCTTATCAAAAAAGATAGAAACATTTCAAATAAAAAACCTAACCCTACACCTGCAAGAACTTGAGGAACAACAACAAAGACAGCCCAGAGCAAGTAGAAGGAAGGAAATAAACAAGATCAGAGCAGAATTAAATGACAGAGACTAAAAGCACAATTCTAAGGATCAATAAACCCAGGAGATGGTTCTTTGAAAAGATAAACAAAATTGGCAAGCCTTTAA
This sequence comes from Phyllostomus hastatus, assembly GCF_019186645.2. Classification (NCBI taxonomy): domain Eukaryota; kingdom Metazoa; phylum Chordata; class Mammalia; order Chiroptera; family Phyllostomidae; genus Phyllostomus; species Phyllostomus hastatus. Next base: position 12,226,175 of record NW_025333984.1, on the reverse strand, counting down.
GCAGAGTCATCAAGAAAAAAAGAGAAAGGACCCAAATAAACACAATCAGAAATGAAAGATGAGAGATCACAACTGACACCACAGAAATACAAAGAATTGTAAGAAATTACTATGAAGAACTGTATGCCAAGAAATTTGAAACCTAGGTGAAATGGACAAATTTCTAGAAAAATATGATCTTCCAAAACTGAATTATGAAGAAGCAGAAAGTCTGAACAGATCAATAACAACTGATAAAATTGAAGCAGTAATTAAAAAGCTTCTGACACACAAAAGCCCTGGACCAGATAGTTTCACAGTAGAATTTTAAAAAACTTTTAAGGAAGAGCTACCTCCTATCTTTCACAGACAATTCCAAAAAACCCAAGAAGACGGAAGACTCCCAAACTCTTTTTATGAAGCCAGCATCATCCTAATCCCAAAACCATATGAAGAAACAACAAAGGAAGAAAACTTCAGGCCAATATTGCTCATGAACATAGACACCGAAATCCTGAACAAATTATTGGCAAACCACATCTCGCAATACATTGAAAAGATAACACACCATGATCAAGTGGGATTCATCCCAGTGATGTAAGCATGGTACAATATACAGAAATCAATGAATGTTATACAACACATAAATAACATGAAAAACAAAACCCACATGATCATATAAATAAATGATAGGAAAGCATTTGACAAAGTACAGCACCCATTTATGATAAAACACTAAGCAAAGTGGGAATAGAAGGAGCATTCTTCAACCTAATAAAGGCCATATACAAGAGACCTACAGCCAATATCATACTCAATGGGAAAAATTAAAAGCTTCCCCACTAAGATCAGGAATAAGACAAGGATATCTGCTTTTACCACTTCTATTCAACATAGTATTGGAAGTCCTAGCTATAGTGATAAAACAAGGAAAAGAAATAATAGGCATCCAAATTGGAAAGGAGGAAACAAAATTGTCATTGTTTGCAGATGACATGATAGTGTACGTAGAAAAGCTGATAGATTCCACCAGAAAACTACATTACCTAATAAATGAATTTGGCAAAACAGAGGGCTACAAAGTCAATATTCAAAAATCAAGGGCATTTTTGTATACCAACAATGAAATATCAGAAAGACAAATCAGGAAAAAATCCCATTTGATATAGCAACAAGAAAAATAAGGTATCTAGGAATAAGCTTAACCAAGGAGGTAAAAATCCTTTACTCAGAACACTGTACAACACTGAAGAAAGAAATTAAGGAAGACACAAACAAATGGAAACATGTACCCTGTTCATGGACTGGAAGAATTAACATCTTCAAAATGTCCATACTACCCAAAGCAATTTATAGATTCAATGCAATCCCTATTAAAATAGCAATGGCATATTTCACAGATATAGAGCAAACATTTCAAAAAATTGTATGAAACCATAAATGACCCTGAATAGCTGCAGCAACTTTGGAAAAGAACAAAGTAGGAGGAATCACAGTACCAGATATCAAACTGTAGTACAAGGGCACTTTAATCAAAACAGCCTGGTACTGGCATAAGAACAGACACATAGACCAATGAAGCAGAGTAGAGAGCCCAGAAATAAACCCAAGTCTCTATGGTCAATTAATATTTGACAAAGGTGGTAGAAGCATAAAATGGAGTAAAAATAACCTCTTCAACAAATGGTGTTTTGAGATCTGGACAGCTATATGCAAAAAAAAAAAAAAAAAAAACTTGATCAGTAACTTGCACCATGCACAAAAATAAATTCAAGGTGGATAAAAGACTTAAATATAAGTCATGACATCATAAAAGTTCTAGGGGAAACATAGTCAGGAAAATCTCAGGTATTCCATGTAACAATATTTACACTCATATGTCCTCTAGAGCAAGGGACATAAAGGAAAGAATAAACAAAAGGGTTCTCATCAACATAAAAAGCTTCTGCATAGCTAAAGAAAACAGCATTAAAATGAAAAGATAAACAACTATATGGCAAAATGTACTTGCCAGTGATACCTTAGACAAGGGTATGATCTCCAAAATATATAAAGAACTCACACAACTCCACTCTAAGAAGACAAGCAACTCAATTAAAAAATGGGCAAAGGACTTGAACAGACACTTCTCCAAGGAGGACATACAGAGGATCCAGAGACACATGAAAAGATGTTCAATATCGATAGCTATCAGAGAGATGCAAATTAAAACCACAATGAGATACCACTTCACACCGGTCAGAATGGCCATCAGAAACAAATCAACAAACAAGTGCTGGAGGGGATGTGGAGAAAAGAGAACCCTGGTGCACTGTTGGTGGGAATTCAAACTGGGGTCCCCACTATGAAAACAGTATGGAACTTCCTTAGAAAACTGAAAATGGAACTGCCTTTTGACCGCCAATTCCACTGGTGGGAATATATCCTAAGAACCCTGAAACACCAATCCATGAGAATCTATGCTCCCCAATGTTCATAGCAGCACAATTTACGATAGGCATGTGTTGGAAGCAACCTAAATGCCTATCAGTAAATGAATGGATCAATAAACTATGGTACATTTACACAATGAAATACTTCACAGAAGAAAGAAAGAAGGAGCTCCTACCCTTTGCAATAGCATGGATGTAAATGGAGAGCATCATTGTAAGTGAAATAGGCCAGATGGTGAAAGTCAAATACCATGTGATCTCACCTATAAGTGCAACCTAATGAACAAAACAAACAAGCTAGCAAAATAATAATCAGAGACATTGAAATTGAGAACAAACTTACAGTTTCGAGAGGGGAGGTGAGAGGGGACAATAAGGGGATAAGAGGGAAGGGTTTTCAAGAATAGCTACAAACCAAAGGGGGTGGGATCAGGGAAGGGAGGTAGAGATGCTTTGGGTTGGGGGGAGTGGTAGGAGGAAAATGGAGACAACTGTACTTGAAAAATGGTAAAAAAAAAAAGAGAGAGAGAACTTAAAACAATAAAAAAATTACTAGTGAGATTGTGGGTTGGTATAGCCAATCTGGAAAGCAACTTACCAATGTTAAAAATATAATAATAAACAGCAAAACCTTCAGAATGTTCATATATAATACAAATTGCTCTTAAATCTATGAAAGGATCCTCAATCTAACATACAACAGAAATAAACAATTAAAAGTGTGGTGAGATACCATTCTCACCTATCATTTGACAAAAATCCCTACATTTGGGGAATAGGAAACAATGCTATCCCTATGGGGGGCAATTTAATATCTGTCAAAGTTCAAATACAATATACTCTTTGATCCAGAAATCCCAAATCTAAAAGTTTATCCTATACCTATACTTGTATCAATTTAAGTATATCAAGGTTCTTCACTTATTCACTATGACATTGTTTGTAATGATACAAAATTGGAAACAACCCAAATGTCCATGTATGCGTACATTATGTAGCTATAGGAATAAAAACAAAAAAAGAAGATGTATACATTGATGCGTGGGTCACCGGCCAGCAGTGATCACAGAACGCTGTGGATGGCTTGTTGAAACTTGAGAAAACACATGCACAGAGACAGACCAGTTTCTGTGGAGAAGTAGGGACGGAACGGCCACCCCCTCTAGTGGGGAGTGTGCCAATTTACCATCCAAACCGGCTTTTACTGGGTTTGTTTTGCATAAGAATCCAGGTAAAGCATATTACTCATTGCGAGGAAGAATCAAAGGATAGGTAACAAGGAACTCTGAGGATCTATTTTGAGTCAGGGTCAAAGAGCTGTAAGACTTTAAGGAACAAACTAACTTCCTCCTTGGATCCTTCTCATTCAACTGAGAGCATTCTAAACAAAGGTTTCACAGGAATTTACATGTTCTTTCTTAGGCCTGATCACCTGGGGAATCCGCCCTTTACAGCACAGGGCAGCACCACCTTGTTATTGTTTCAGGCTTAGGTGGAGCAAGGGAAGTAAGGCAGCCAAGAGATTAAGAGATTTTCTTGCAGAGCAGGAGGACTCGGGCTTTGTCAAAGCCAAAGGGCGAGAGTCCATCACCCGCTTTTGCCATAGCCCCCAAAGTCCTTCTTTTGGGGTCCTCCCATGTGATCGTGCCTGTCTTAGATCATTCCCCTCTTGGGGAATCTTACCCATCATTGGCTCACCGACCAAGCATTGGGGTCCAGGCAGGGTGAGGTATGAAGGGGCAGAAGCAGCGCTCCTGTCAGGGAGATAAGCTTGTCTCCTTGCTGGCTTTTGGTTCCAAGGGTGTTCCCTAAGCCTTAGCCTAGGCAGGGGTTACAGCTTCTGATACCAGGCATGGTGGTTCCCAACAATACAGAGCATTAATGTGGAAAGACATGCAGGAAATAACAAGAACAAAACAACCCAGGAAGACAGGTATGTTACAGAATGCTACCTTCTACAAGAAAGAGGAGAAAATAAAAATATATAATTGCTTTTGCTGACATTTGGATAAAAAAAACAACCTATAAGATATGAAGTGGAGGAACTGAGACAGAGTAAAACATCCCCATGTATGTATATGTACTTGTGTGTGGTTTTTATTTTTGAACCATATAAATGTATTAACTATTCAAATCATAGATTTTAAAGAATAATATTAAATACTTCAGAATAATTTTAAGGATTAAATGAGTTGATAAATGTACCTGATTTAAAATATGTAGCACAGTTCTTTACACACAATGGGACTGCTATATCTTGTTGCTGTTTTTTTTTAAATGTCATCCAAATGGTATGATAATATAACCAAATAAAATAATAAATAAGAAAAAAGAAAAGAGGAAATATAGAAAAAGGTGAAGTGATTAAGCAAAAAACAAAATGTAAAAAATAACAAATAAGCAAAAATACTCTGGTAGTGTATTCCAATTATAGTTTGATTTGGAAAAATTAGGTTTGAAGCCAACATTTCCCAGAACAAACTTGTTATAGTGAGGCAAATGGGACAAAAAAATCTCTGACTTCCAACTGTTATTCCTAGTGGTTCATGATGTAATTTTTCTTTTCAACTGACAATTTAAAGAATGGCCAAACAATAGTAATTGCTGCCTTTTTCCCCCTACTATTATATTGCGAGTACTAGGAACTTTGTATATATAAGAACAACAATTTTCTAATTTTCTCTTGAATTTCTTCTCTCCTCAAATGGCTTCAAGAACAGCTTTGCATTTTTATCTATTGTATATGATGGGCATCCCCTACAAGATTTAATTTGAAGAAAATTTCTAAGAGTAAAAAGAGACACTTGCAAATAACTGCATGATCTCACTTACTGCTTTTAACTTCCCCATGAAGTTAGTGTTATGTTCATTTTACAGATAAGGAAATTGTTAGCAGTGACCCTGAGTCTCAGACAAAAGACAGAATTTTACCTCAGTTTGGTAGACTCTAAAGGCCGTGTTTGTATTATCATATCGTTTTGCTAAACTGAGAAATGTACTTCAGTATCAATCTTGTAAGAGTTATCTAAGAGAAGATGATTAAAGGAAGATACTCATCTCAAGAATAAGATGTGAAAGGAAATGAAAAGCTTCACATTGATAGCTCATCAAATTTACAAGTCTTTTCATGGATGTATCTAACCAAGGTAATTTTAATTCTTTTCCTATTGGTTACTATGCATTTGTTTCTCTTAGTGAGACAAAGGAGATTAGGTCTCAGGCCCTACTCATCTGAGAAAAAAGCAATTGTGGTATGATTATTCAGAGTTTGGTAAATTACATTTAAAAAGGATAATTCAAACTTGTCTCAACATTTCTCAAAGCCAATATTCTATGTTTTGAGGTGTGGCCAGGTAACAATCAGTTGAACTTGTCTAGTGTGAGGAGTTTCTGCTTGTTGGAAGGCCCATTTCAATCCTTTTATTTCTTCTTCACCTTTTTTTAAAAAATACATTTTATTAATTATGCTATTACAGTTGTCCCATTTCCCTCCTTCACTTTCCTCTGCCCTGCACACCCCCTTCTACTCACACTCCTCCCCCACTTTCGTTCATTTCCATGGGTTATACATATAAGTTCTTTGGCTTCTGCATTTCCTATACTATTCTTACCCTCCCCCTTTCTATTTTCTACCTACCATCTATGCTACTTATTCTCTGTACCTTTTCCTCCTCTCTCCCTCTTCCACTCCACTGTTGATAATGCTCCATGTGATCTCCATTTCTGTGTTTCTGTTTCTGTTCTAGTTGTTTGCTTAGTTTGCTTTTGTTTTTGTTGTAGGTGTGGTTGTTAATAATTGGGAGTTTGCTGTCATTTTACTGTTAACTTTTTTATCTTCTTTTTCTTATAAATCCTTTTAACATTTCACATAATAAGGGCTTGGTGATGATGAACTCCTTTAGCTTTACCTTGTCTGAGAAGCACTTTATCTGCCCTTCCATTCTAAATAAAAGCTTTGCTGGATAGAGTAATCTTGGATGTAGGTCCTTGCCTTTCATGACTTGGAATACTTCTTTCCAGCCCCTTCTTGCCTGTAAGGTTTCCTTTGAGAAATCAGCTGACAGTCTTATGGGCACTCCTTTGTAGGTAACTGTCTCCTTTTCTCTTGCTGCTTTTAAGATTCTGTCTTTATCTTTAATCTTTGGTAATGTAATTATGATGTACCGTGGTGTGTTCCTCCTTGGGTTGAACTTCTTTGGGACTCTCTGAGCTTCCTGGACTTCCTGGAAGTCTGCTTTGCCTTTTAAAGAACTAGACCACACCTCTCATCTAGATCATCTCCTTAAATCAGTAATTTATTTTGAACCCATATTTATTTCTGTTCCATAAAGATTCTGGACTTTTGGTCACAAAGGGAAGAAAACAAAAACATGTATGACTCCCTGAAATTTCAGTCTCACTTCTTGGAAAACAGCACATTTATATTTAAGAAGGAGCCACTGATCACAGTGTAAATTTGTGTAGCACAATGGAATGAGGATGAACTTTGGAACTTGAGAAGCACAGATCAAAATATTATGTTTGCCACTTAATAGTGATGTGATCTTATATTTATTTTTGTACTCTGTCCCAATTTTCTTATGTGTAAAATGAGGATAATCACATTTACAGCTCTTTCATATATATGTGTGTGTATATATATGTACATATGTATTTATCCATACTATGAAGTAGATATGATTTTATATATCTTTATGTATATATATCATATATAGTGGAAAATGCCTATAATTTACTAAATCATGGTAACATTGATTGATTTATGTAAAAATTAAAAAAATAGAAGTGTATCTAGTAAGTGCTCAATAAATATTACTTTTCTTATTGTTAGAACATAGATGGTATTAAATAAACATCTGGGATTTAGAGAGGGCCTTTCTTACTATAACATTGACAAATAGGATACCCTTTAGTGAAATCAATAAGTTCTTATAGATTAAAACCAAAAATCTCTCGAGCAACAATTAAAATAAAAAGAAAAAAATAATTTACAGTAAAAAAAAATCACAATATTGTCATAAGGATGTTCCTTTATTCAAGTTCTAATACAATTGTGGTGACTAGTATTTTATTCAGTGATTTAGGGAAAGCTTCTTCATTTTTTGAAAGAATGGAGAAAATAAGAAGTTTATAAAAGATTTAAATATTTCCATTGTTTGAATTTTTTTCTCTATACATGAACATCTGTTTTCTCATCTCAAGCATTTTTATCCCCCTACTTCACCTTTCTTTTTTTTTTTTGTATAGCCACTGATAGTAATAAGAAAATGAGTCGAAGCATTTCACATTGAAAATAGTTCTTAACATCCTTGCTAGTGCTTGTTTGTTTATTTAATGATGGCAGCCTTTCTGACAGGTGTGAAAGGATATCTCATTGTGGTTTTAATTTACATTTCTTTAATGATTAATGACATTAAGCATCTTTTCATATGTCTATCAGCAATCTGTATGTCCTCTTTGGCGAAGTGTCTATTCAGATCTTTTGTCCATTTTTTGATTGGGTTTTAGTTTTTGGTGTTGAGTTTTATAAGTTCTTTATAAATTTTTGATATGAACCCCTTATCAGATGTCTCAGCAAATATGTTCTCCCATTCTGTGGGTAGTCTTTTTATTTTATTGATGTTTTCTGTTGCTGTGCAAAAGCTTTTTACTTTGATGAAGTCCCATTTGTTCATTTTTTTTCTTTTGTTTCCCTTGCCTGGAGATATATATCTGATAAAATATTGCTACAAACAATGTCTGAGATTTTTCTGCCTGTGTTTTCTTCTAGGATTTTATGGTTTTGGGTCTAATATTTAAGTCTTTAATCCATTTTGAATTTATTCTTGTGTGTGGTGTAAAATGGTGGTCTAGTTTAATTTTTCTGCAGGTATCTGTCTAATTTTCCCAATATCGTTTATTGAATAAACCATATTTAGCCCACTGTATGTGCTTGCTTCCTCTGTCAATATTAATTGACTATAAAGGTGTGGGTTTATTTCTGGGCTCTCTATTCTGTTCCATTGATCTACATGTCTGTTTTTTATGCCAGCACCATGCTGTTTTGAAAACAAGTGCTGGTGAGGATGTAGAGAAAGGGGAACCCTTTTGCATTGTTGGTGAGAATGTAGATTGGTGCAGTCACTGTGGAAAACAGTATGGAGATACCTCAAAAAATTAAAAATTGAATTGCCTTATGACCCAGCAATCTCGTTTCTGCAAATATAGCTGAAGAAACACCAAATACTAAATCAGAAAAACATAAGCACCCCTATGTTCATTGCAGCATTATTTCTCCATATCATTGTGAAGATAAGGAAGCTGCCAAAGTGTCCCCCTCTCCCTGCAATTGCCACACTGTTGTCCAAGTGCATGAATCATTTTTCCTTTTTGTTCAATCCCTCCATCCCCTAACTTCCCCCACCCCTGCTCCCTACCTATGCATATTTTTCTCTATTTCCTTGTTAGTTTAGTTTGTTTATTAGATTCCACATGTGAGTGAAATCATATGGTATTTGTCTTTGGCTGGCTTATTTCACTTAATATAATGTTCTCCAGGTCCATCCATACTGCCTCAAAGGGTAAAATTATCTTCTTCTTTTTTTAAACTGCTGAGTAGTGTTCCATTGTGTAAATGTCTCACAGTTGTTTTATCCCCTGATCTATTGGTGGACACTTTTCCATTTACACAATGGAACACTACTCAGCAGAAAAAAAAGAAAAAAAAAAGAAGGAGAAAATTTTACCCTTTGGGGTGGTATGGATGGACCCTGAGAACATTATACTAAGTGAAATAAGGCAGCCAAAGACAAATACCATATGATTTCACTTACATGTGGAATCTAATGAACAAAATGAACTAACAAGGAAAATAGAGAAATACGCATAGGTAGGGAGCAGGGGTGGGGGAAGTTAGGGGATGGAGGGATTGAACAAAAAGGAAAAATGACTCAAGCACTTGGACAACAGTGTAGCAATTGCAGGGAGAGGGGGCATGAGGGAACTAAATGGTAATGGAAAAATACAAGAAAAACTAAGAATGAAAAAAAGAAAATAGTTCTTAAGTAGAAATATTACTGGGTTTGATGGTACATGGAAGTATCTAAAATTTGGTTGCTGCAAACTTTCATTATTTACTTCCGTTTAAATATTTCTTTAGTTCGACATTTTTGGTTAAATTTCTTTTCCTGAAAGGTAGGAAAAAAACAATATGTAGAAATGGTTTACACAGTCATATTGCTTCTAACAAACATTTGGTTTTGTATAATTTAAGTTTGTTGTAGAAACACTTTATGTTTTTCTACAATCTTAAAGAAAATTTTGCTATTTTGAATATGATTTAGGAAGACATTATGCTGTAATCACAGTTACCAGTTTCCTCAAAAAATAGGAAAGAAAGAAAAAAAAACATGAATAGAAACAGCTGTCTTATTGTAGAAAAGGTGAAACAAAGTCTTTATAAAGAAATCACTTGGCATATTATACCTCTAGTATTAGGATACATAATGTTTGAATTTCCTTGTGCTTCTTTTGTGCACTTGAAGTAATACATTTGCATGTGAATGGAAGAAAGGAAAATTATATTCCAAGGCCCATGGAAAGAAATTATTGATTGGATGTTTAATTGGGCAAACACCATATGAACCACTTTCTCCATTTATTTTCAGCCTCAACATTAACTCAACATTTTACTTTTCTTCAGTGAAAATAGTGTTTGTTGTGTGGAGTTCTAAGTTAGTCTAAATATTATATCACAATCTATAAAAGAATACCCTAACACTTAGTCCTATGGTTATCTCTCTTTATAGTATTTACTCAAAAAAATTATGAAGTATGCAAGCCTTACTTTAACAGTGCTGCTCTATTCTGCAAGATTCCCAGTGCCCTCATGAAGTGGTAATAGTTCTCACTTTGTTTCCTAGTCACTCATGTCCTAAATCAGTGACGTATTCTCTTCTCTCACTCCTAACCTTCATAGATAACATACTTGCCATGTGTCCTCTTTAGGGCACAACCTCAAGTAAATATATTGGCTAAGCAGCTAATATAAAGAAATAAAATGAGTGTTGTAGGGATTATAAAGAAAAGGAAAGCCTATGCCCTATCTTAAGGGGACAACAGATAATTGCCACATGGGAATATTGACCCATATTGATTTATTGATTGATCACGCTTCTAAGTTCCTATGAAAAGCCAAACATACGGATCTTAAAAATATGAAATCTGTTTTTTTCAATTCTGGCAGCCAGTTTGTTTAAACATTGTTTTGGTTTACATAATATGAGGTGTAGATAGCTCATCCCTGTGCTACATGTAACTGGAAAATACACTGGTTTGCAACCTCTGTTTTAGGGCTTTGCTTTGTGTTCTGGATAATAATCTTTTTTAAAGTATATTTTATTGATTATGCTATTACAGTTTTCCCAATTTTCCCCCTTCATACCCACTCTGTCCTGTATCCCCCAACCCTCCAGCCTTCTCCCGCTTTAGTTCATGTCTGTGGGTTGTACATATAAGTACTCTGAGTCATCTGTTTCCTGTACCTTTTTGACCTCTCCCCATCTATTTTATGCCTACCAATTATGCTTCTTATTCCTTGTACCTTCCCCTCATTCTTCCCTTCCCCCTCTCCACTGAATACCCTCCATGTGATATCCATTTCTCTGATTCTGTTCCTGTTCTAGTTTGCTTAGTTTTTGTTTTCATTTTTTTAGATTTAGTTGTTGATAGTTGTGAGTTTGTTGTCATTTTAGTGTTCATAGTTTGACAGTAAAATGAACAGTAAACTGTAAACTATGAAAAAGTATCAATAATAATATCTTAATAATATAAATAAATTCCTATCATTGCAATTTGTAATTCATGTATTTATTATGTCTTCCTCTCTCCATTCAGTTATGCATTCATGAAATATTTACCATTCAAATATAACTTAGTAGACTTTGGTTAGTGTTCTAGGAAATGCAGTCTAATTGGTCCCTTTTCCCAAGGATCTAAGAGTTTATATGAGAGTTAAAATGTAAACAATCATGATACATGATACATGATCAATATCATGGGAGAGTATAATTGTAACATAAGAGAGATACCTGACTGTCTCAGTTAATACAGTGTCTTAAAAGAGTGAAATAATTATATCTCCTTCTAGAAGTTCTTGGAGAGATGGTAATTGCTGAATGTTCAGGAAACCTGATATGTGGTGGGAGAGAGATTTGTAGGAAGATGAGCTTTTCAGTTCCTCCTAAATACAGCATCTTTGTCATTTGAAAAACATGATGCTTTCATTTTACCCTGTGACATCTCTTGAGTGTTATTTCTAGTAAAATGCTCAGAAGAGTCAATAGATTGTTCCCTTTTTATATTGCATTGACTAGGTGTCAGCAATTCCAATTGCATCAGATCATTTATTACTCTAAGAAAATCCCATGAGAAAGTCAGAGGTTAATTTGTTGTTGGTGAGCTACTCAGGAGAGATTTCTATTTCTCGTAATAGATACTCATAGTTCAGGCCAGGTTTGGTATTACTACTTTTTTATGAAATATAAGCATCTAAAAGAAGGGAATCAAAGTGAAATCTTGACTTGGTTTCAAATCAAAACCAAATCTCCATGCACTGTCAAAATCCTGGGCTTTCTTTATTATAAGGGCAGTTCATGCAGGGAAAAGATAAGAGTGCCCAGTAAAAAAATATCTTTTGGATAGCAAATAAAACTGCAAAATGAAAGCACCTGACTAATGAATAGAAGTATTATTTATCTGCCTTGAGTTGATATTATATATTATAGAAAGTGAGGTAATACTGCAGATTTACTGAAGTGAGAACAGGTAACTTTCCTGAAATTGTCCATTTGGCAATGAGTTTATAGAGCTTTAAGGAAAAAATAGTGTTAAGTATTGAGCAATTTCCAAGGAAAACTCCAGAAGCCTCTAAAAGCAATATTAATTGGAAGTTTGAAATTGTATAACTATTTCCTTTACTAGCTGGCAGGAGTTATGAATGTGCAGAAGACAAAACTTTTTGTATTGTTATATGAACAAAAGCTCTTGCTGTTCACAAAGATCTCTGAAATCAGGTGACATTAAATTAATTTTTGAGGCTTTCAGCACCCCAGAGGGAAATTTTCTTTAAAAAAGTAAGTTAAAGGTATCTCATCTCCCCCCCTCACCTGCCAAATCAGCTAATTCACATTTATAGGAAAATTCACACTATCTCCTCTTGGGCTGATCCTCAGCAACAGTCAGAAGGTATTTGAGGACCTCCATGTTATGAGCATAGGATCTTGAACATGATATCCGGATCTGAATGTTGTCCTTGCCAGTTGTTAGTTGTGTGGCTTTGGACTAGTTGTTGAACTTCCTTGTACCTCAGTATGCTCATTTTACAAAATATAGACAATCATCCTTATCTCATTAGATAGTTGTGAGGACTGAGGTGCTGATGCCTTGTGGTGCGGACCCCAGCATGTGGGGTCCACGTCATTATGGATGAAAAGGAGACATTTACACCGATTCCTATTGGTGGAGGAAAGGGGACAGCATGGCTTTTCTCTCTAGGGGAGCAAAGCCTCCACCCTTGCTCCAATGAGCTTTTATTGTCTTACTGGACACATTACAAGAAGGTCCTCATTAACTATGCACAGGCTTGCTTTAGGTGGTTACCGAAGAAAGAAAACATTACAGAAAACAAAGGAACCAATGCTGCTAATCACATCACAGAAGAGGGATATTTGCAAATGAAAAGGCAAAAGTAGTTGGACCTGTTACACTCATCCTTGGAAGGTTTAGCATAGATTTTAGGAAGTTGCTTTGCAGTAAATGTCCTCAATTCAGGGTGAGGGAGTTTTAGCAAAAAGCAAGACTCAGAGCGGCCTAAGTACATTGCAGGCCTGATTTCCCACAAGAGAACCTATCTGTGGGCGTGGGTCCTGTGCATCTCTGAGTGAGACCTGGGCCCATGCCACACAAAACAGTCTACTACACCTTGAACATAGTAAATGTGAATTTAATATTGTGAATTTAATATTAATTACACTCCCTTCCTTCACAGATTCTCCTTCCTGGGGATTCAGTACCTCATGCATTTCAGGCCCAGAGAGGACAGGGAAGAAAATAGTTATGGGGGTAAGGACTCCAACTGACCATCCTTAAATTAGACAAAAATTGCCTTATCTGCCATTCCGACAGATAATCCCTGTTCCCTGACCTTTGGTATTTCCAGAAAGCTCTGAGTTAAGGAATTTTCTTTCTGTATAAGATTAAGGTCCTAATTTCTACTATAACTTTCAGCAGGTTCCAAGCCGGAGCAGGGGGATTTTTCACCACAAACTCTTTGTTTCTAATTTTCCTATATACTTCAGTCTGAGGATTTGCCTGCAGGGGTAAAGAATTTTTTTTTTCACTGAGAGTAATCTTTTATTTTTAAATTTTGTGTATTTATATTTTATGTCCCAATAGCTTCAAAGGTGTTTTTTTAAGTTCAGGGTCTACTGAGCTAGGAATCCTCATGCAAAGAAAGCTCCTACTGAGTACAAAAGAAACTTTGCCTGATACAGAACTGTAGGACTTGACCTACTGTGTAAGTATGTATGTACGCACACATAGACGCACACACACAGACACACACACACACACACACAAACATATAAGTTTATATATATATAAACTTAAAAAAATTGTTGTTCAAGTACAGTTGTCTCCATTTTCCCCCACCACTCCCCCCCACCCCAGTCATCCTCACTTCCCACCATTGATCCTACCCACCTTTGGTTTTGTCCATGTGTCCTTTATACATGTTCCTGAAAATGCTTTCCCCTTCCCCCACCCCCCATTATCCTCTCCCACCTCCCCTCTGGTTACTGTCAGTTTGTTCTTCATTTCAATGTCTCTGGTTATATTTTGTGGGCTTTTTTGTTTTGTTGATTAGGTTCTACTTATAGGTTTTTATTCAAGAGAGTTTTGAAGATACTGTGAGCATAGTTTTCCTCTCCACAATGACCTCAGTGGGTATCTTAAACAACATACCTGCTGAAATTGCGTTCTGTAAGGGACAAAATACTCATGTGGTCTAGTTCATCAGCTTAGACTTTCAAAAATATAGGAATCCCTTCTCTGAGGGAAGGAATGGTGTAGTGCACTTGAAAGTTCATTATTTTAACCTTTCCAGGGATAAAGTATTGATATGATGAAAAGGAAAGGACTACAGTTACCAAAATTGGAATTTAGAAATCATTACTGCTATGGGAAGGAAATTATCATAATTTTCTCTGGTTTTGGGTGAAGGACACAAATTATTTTTGACTTCCTAGGAAATATTATAAAATATAATTAGGTTAAAATGAACACAGTTATTTATCACTAAAACCCTGAGCATATATTTATCCCTGTATCAGCTCTCAGTGGTAGTATTATCTCTGGGATATACAGAAAATATGGCCCCTGCTCTCAAAGTATTTATAGAATATTTTGGAAAACATATGGAAGATTTTGGAAATGAGCTTCATAAATGAAACATACCACATAATGTATTATTCTGAGTACTTTACATTTCTGAAAATCTTCCTAAGACTGGTGATTTATGTCAGTTTGTTTACCAAAGTTTTATATGATTTGGGTTCATTCACACTGGGGTTTAAATGACTGATTGGTGGATTTTTTTTCAGACATCACGGGAAATAGGAGAAACAACTTGATAAACATCAGAAAGTAAAGGAGCTTGGGGAAATGTATGTTAGAAGAGAAAATAATACTAAAAGGGCTGGTAGTGGCATAATAAAGACACCTTTACCTCAGAATGTCTTTCCTGAAGTCCATGTGAATACATCCATGAATAAGCACCAAATAAAAATCTTGAAATCCTAAGTCATATCTTAATTTTGGCTATGCATTTTAAAATTACTATTTTATCTAATATTACTTTTTTGGGGCAAAAAGTGTTTCTTCACTGTTGTATTTCCTGTGCCTAGCACACTAACACATGCTAAGAGCCTGATATATATTTAATATCATTCCAAAAAGCTACTCATCTCTCACATTTTTATTAATCTTTTTCTTTCTCTTTGTGAGTTACTTTTATGTCTGGCCCTCAAATTATAGTGTCCAAAATTCCATCTACAGATACTTAATTTCTCCTTCTTCACATTCATTATGTTCATTTACTCTTTAGTGATCACCTTTTGCTTTCTAATGACCAGGAAGTATAAGCTAGTAACTTAAATTGCAGGTGTCACTCTTAGAATAATACAAACCTGGGCTCAAATTCATCTTTACCACTTACTAACTATGGGACCTATGGTCTAGTAATACTTAACTTTTTTGATCCTTAGCTTACCCCTCTGTTTAAAGGGTCAGTGATAATACCTACCTCTTAGTGTTATCATGAGAATTAGGTAAAATAATATGTGTGAAGTATATAGCACAGTGATATGAACTCAATAAGTATTTATTTTAAAAAATTATTATTATTGATTATGCTATCACAGTTTTCCCAATTTTTCCCCCTTTATCCTCCCTCCACCCTGCCTCTGCAACCCTCCAGCATCCCCCTCTCTTAGTTCATGTCCCTGGGTTGTACATATAAGTTCTTTGACTTCCCTGTTTCCTCTACCATTTTTGTCTTCCCCTGTCTATTTTATGCCTACTAATTATGCTTCTTCTTCCCTGTACCTTTCCCCCCCATTCCTCCCTGCCCCCTCCCCACTGCACTCCCTCTGTGTGATGCCCATTTCTCTGATTCTGTTCCTGTTCTGGTTGTTTGCTTAATTTTTGCTTTTGTTGTTTTTCTTTTCTTTTAGGTTCATTTGTTAATAGTTATGAGTTTGTTTTCATTTTATTGTTCATATTTTTATCTTCTTTTTCTTAGATAAGTCCCCTTAATGTCTCATATAATATGGGTTTGGTGATGATGAAATCCTTTAATTTGACCTTATCTGGGAAGCACTTTATCTGCCCTTCCATTCTCAATGATAGCTTTGCTGGATAGAGCAATCTTGGATGTAGGTCCTTACCTTTCATGACTTGGAATACTTCTTTCCAGCTCTTTCTTGCCTGTAAGATCTCTTTTGAGAAATCAGCTGACAGTCTTATGGGCACTCCTTTGTAGGTAACTGTCTCCTTTTCTCTTGCTGCTTTTAAGATTCTGTCTTTATCTTTAATCTTGGGTAACTTAATGATGATGTGCCTTGTTGTGTTCCTCTTTGGGTCCAACTTCTTTGGGACCCTCTGGGCTTCCAGGACTTCCATTTCCTTTGCCACATTGGGGAAGTTTTCCTTCATTATTTGTTCAAATAAGTTTTCAATTTCTTGCTGTTGTTCTTCTCCTTCTGGCATCCCTATAATTCAGATATTGGAACAATTCAGGCTGTCCCAGAGAGTCCTCAGCCTGTCTTCATTTTTTTTGGATTCTTGTTTTTTTGTTCTGATCCAGTTGGATGTTTATTTCTTCCCTTTGTTCCAAATCTTTGCTTTGAATCCTGGTTTCCTTCTTGTCACTTTTGGTTCCCTGAATATTTTGCTTTATTTCATTTTGGGTATCTTTCATTTTTTGACCAAACTCAATTAGTTCTGTGAGCATTTTGATTACCAAGGCTTTAAATTCTCCATCAGATAGGCTGGCTAAGTCCTCATTACTTAGTTCTGAGGGTTTGCTGTGTTCTTTCATTTGGGCCATATTTCTTTGTCTTGGCACACCTGATAAGTTGTAAGGGGTAGGGCTGTATGTAGTCACCCAGGCAGGGCAATCCTCTTTGCTGCACTGCCTGTGGGGGAGGGGCCAGAGAGGGAACAATACAGCTAGCCTGCTGGTCTCTAGCACACTTTCCAACAGACTCTCCTGTCAGACTGAAAGTATCTCCCATCGGGTCAACCCCAGTCTTAGCCCACAGTCAGCTCTGAGTATCAGTTTTCCCTTTAAGTCAGTCCCTCCTTCGAAGCTCTGCCGAGCTTGGCAGTGAGCCCCGCCCCTCAGCGACCTGGCAGTGGTTTTTACTAGTGGTTTTCCCAGTCTGCCTTACCAGCCTGGTTGTTCTGGTTTTTTCTTTAATTCCTTGGTTTTTGGAGTTCCATGCAGTTTGATTTTCTGGTGCTTCTGGTGGTTTATTGATTTTAGACTGGTTGTTATCCTCCTTTTGGTTGTGCAAGGAAGTGAAGGTTTTCTATGTATGCCTCCATCTTAGCCGGAACTGTTTAATAAACATTAACTGTTTTTACTTTTGTTTGTAAAGCTTTATTGAGTTATTATAATTCACATAATGTATATTTCACCCATATAAGTATACAGTTCAATGTTTCAATGTTTGGTTTTTTTTTTTGTAAATTAACATGGCTGGACAACCATCACCACAATCTAATTTTACTGCATTTTTATCCTCCCAGAAATAAACCAGTAGTCATTGGTAGTCTTAATATTTCCCCACCCTAGCCCTATAGATTTGATTATTTCGGACATTTGATATAAGTGGAATCTTAAAACATAGAATAATATTTTCAAAGTTCATACATGTTCTAGCATATACCAGCACTTCTTTTTATTGTTGAATAATATTCCATTGTATCAATATACCACATGTTGTTTATTCATTCATCAGTTGATGGACATCTGGTTGTTTCCACTTTGTAGCTAATATACATAATGATGCTATAAACATTTGTGAACAATTTTTTGTAATAATATATATTTTCATTTCTCTTGGGTGTATACCTAGGAATAGATACACAAGGCCTGTCCTGAAAAAGTGCAGCCACTGTTAGTAGAATGAGATGTTGCGGTTTACATGGTTTACATCGATGTAACCTGACAGCCCAGGAGAGTGTACTGTAATGCACATATGTGAACAATGACAACTTTACTGTACTAGTCAGTGGGGGTAGTAGATGCCATTGAGTGAGCATGTGTACTGTGTGGCCATTGTATTCAAAATGACTGAGCAAGTAATGCAACAAATCTGTATCAGATTTTGCATTAAACTTGAACATTGCTCTGTGGAAACTTTTGGGATGATTCAGAAGGCTGAAGTTACAGGCAACTGCTGATTGGCAGCTTCATCATGGCAATGTGCCCACTGATGCATCACGTCTTGTGCAGAGGTTTTTGGTGAAACATCAAATCACCCAGGTGACTCAGCCCCCTTAAAGCCCAGATTTGGCACACTGTAACTTCTGGCTTTTCACCAAACTAAAATCACTTTTGAAGGGGAAGATATTTCAGACCATTGATGAGATCCAGGAAAATATGATGAGGCAGCTGATGGTGATTGGGAGAACTGTGTGAGGTCCCAAGGTGCCTACTTTGAAGGGGACTAAGGTGTCATTATCCTGTGTACAATGTTTTTTATATTTTGTATTTTCTTCAATAAACATCTCTATTTTCATATTACATTGCTAGATATTTTCTGGACAGACCTTGCATACCTACTGAGTCTTATAGTAACTAAATGTTTAAGATTTTGAGGAAATGCCAAACTATTAAACCAGCTACAGTATTTGATATCCCCACTAGTAATTTATGAGGGTTCTAGTTGCCCCATATCATTGCCAACACTTGTCATTGTCTGTTTTTCTTTTAATTTTAGCCATCCTAGTGAATGTAAAATGCTGTCTCATTGTGATTTTGAGCATTTTTTTCATGTGCATAGTAGGCCATTATATATCTTCCATAGAGTAAAGTCAAATCAAGTCTTGTGATATAATAAGAAATATTTATTTTTCTCTGCCCCTGATTCCTGACACAGAACTCCCCAAACCTTTCTAATTTCCTGAGTGATAGGGTGGATTGAAGAATGTTACACAGACTTCCTAAGTCCTTTAGGATTTCCTGGAGGGTAAGAGCATCTTTTGTTCTAATCAGGCAACTCTTAGTTGGCTCCTAAATATCTTAAGGATGGAGGCTAGTCAGTAGAAATAACAAGCCATGATTAGAAGCTGAGAACTTTCAGTCTCATCCCCTTCTTGCAGGAAGGGGAGTGGAAAAGACAGGGGCTGTACATTGAGTTAGTAATTGATGATGCCTATATGATGAATCTTCCACAAAGATCCCTGAATTATGGGGTTCAGAACATTTTCAGGTGGGGGATACATGCACATGTCTGGAGAATGAGGCACCACAACTCCATGGTAACAGAAACTCCTGTACTCAGGACACTCCTTTACCTTGCCCTATGTGCTTCTACATCTGCAAGTTCATCTGTATCTTTTATAGTATCCTTTGTAATAAAGACATAAATGTAACTAAATATTTCCTTGAGTTTTGTGAGACATTCCAACAAATCATTGATCTCAAGGAGGAGGAGGTTGTAATAATCTCTGACTTTGTCACCAAGGTGGACAGAGTGTGTGTGTTTTAGGGACCCATTACTTGTGACTGGCATTTGAAGTGAGGGCAATCTTGTGAGACTGAGCCCTTACAACTGTGAAGTCTGACACTACCTATCCGGAGTAATGCTGAATTATGTTATAGGACACCCAGTTGGTATCTGGAGAGTTGGGAAGTCATTGGTCTGGGGGCAAACTCCTCCCCAACAGGAGTGTTGTGAGTAGAGAAAAAGTTTTCCTTCAAATCTATTGCTCATTATTTAAATTGGGTTGTCCTTTTATTTTTGAGTTATAAGTATTCATTATATGTTTTCAGTGCAATTCTCCTATCAGATATGATTTGCAAAATTTTTCTCCTGTTCTGTGCATTGTCTTTTTATTTTCCTGATAGTATTTATGAATCAGAAAGTTTTTAATTTTTATGTAGTCCAATTTATCTTTTTTTCCTTTTGTCATTTGTGCTTTTGATGCCATACCTAAGAAATCATTGTTCAACCCAATACCATGGGTATTTACTGCTTTATTTCCTCTTTAAATTTTATCATTTCAGTTCTTATATTTAGGTTTATGAGCTATTTTTAGTTACTTTATGGTGTGATGATGTAGGGGTCGAATTTCATGCTTCTGCAAGTGGATATCCATTTGTCTCTTTACCACTTATTGAAAATATTATTATTTCTTTTTTTTAAGATTTTATTTATTTTTTAGAGAGGGAACAGAGGGGGAAAGAGAGACAGAGGTTGCTGGGGGCTGTGGCCTGCAACCTAGGCATGTGCCCTGACTGGGAATTGAACCTGCGATGCTTTGGTCCGCAGCCCACGCTCAATTCACTGAGCTATGCCAGCCAGGGCTATTATTTCTTTTTTTTTTAAATTTTATTGTTGTTCAATTACTGTTGTCCCCATTTTCCCACATTATTCTCCCCTGCCCACCCCAAACCTCCCACATTCAATCTTCCCTCCCCTGTTGTCTTTGCCTATGGGTCCTTTATACATGTTCCTTGACTTGACCCTTCCACTTCTTTCCCCCATTATGTGCCCCCCCATCACTGTCAGTTTGTTCTTTATTTACATGTCTCTGGTTCTTTTTTGCTCATTTGTTTGTTTTGTTGATCAGGTTCTATTTATAGGTAAGATCATATGGTATTTCTCTTTTATTGTCTAGTGTATTTCACTTAGCATATTATTATTATTATTTCTAATTGAATTGTCTTAGCATTCTTGTCAAAAAGCAATATATCATAAATGCATTGGTTTATTTCTCTACTCTCATTTCCACATAATTGATCTGTATGTCTATGGTTAGGCCAGTACCACACTTCCTTAATTGCTGTAGCTTTGTAAGTTTTAGATTAGGAACATGAGTCTTCCAAGTTTGTTCTTTTTTAAAATAGTTTCAAATATCCTGGGTCTCTTTCATTTGCAAATGAAATTTTGAATAAGCTCATCAATTTCTCAAAAGAAGACTAGATGATATTTCAGTAGGGGTTTATGTTGAATCTGTAGATGAATTTGGGTAGTATTGCTGGGACAATATTAAGTCTTTTAATCCGTGATCATGAGTGCCTTCCCATTTGTTTAGGTCTTCCTTAATTTTTCTAAATGATGGTTTGAAGTTTTCAGTGCATAAATCTTGCATTTCACTTGGTAAAAGTATACCTAAATATTTTATTTTTTATTCTATTGTAGAAATAGGTAATTTTTGTGTATTGTTTTTGTATCAAGCCACATTACTGACTCATTTATTCTAATGTTTTTCAGTTTCCTTTGGATTGTCTATATACAAAATCATGTCATCTGCAAACAGGGAATTTTATTTCTTCCTTTCCAGTCTAGATGCCTTTATTCTTTTCTTTTTGCCTACTTGCCCTGTCTAGAATTTGAAGTATAATGTTCAATAGAATGGTTAGATCATATATCCTTGTCTTATTCTTGAACTTAAGTGAAAAATTTCAGTCTTATACCATTAATTACAATGTTAACTGTGTATTTTCATTGGAAATCCTTTATCAGGATGAGGAACATTCCTTCTATTTTTTAATTTTTTAGTGTTTTTATCATTTAAGGTTGCTGGATCTTGTCAAGTGCTTTTTATGCATCTGATGATGTAGGTTAGCCCTTCATTCTTGTAATATGATATATTACATTGACTTTTTAATATTGAACTAATCTTGCAGTCCTGGAATAAATCTCATTTATGATGATTCTTTTTTATGCTACTGGATTGGGTTTGCTGATATTTTATTGAGGATTTTTGTGTTAATATATATAACCCTAATATTCATAGGATTTTGTGTCAAATATTATAGATCTATGTTTTCTTTGTAATATCCTTTTCTGGCTTTGGTATGAGAGTAACACTGACATCATAGAATGAATTGGGAAGGTTCCCTTTTCTTTTTATTTTTGGAAGAGTTTCTTTTTTTATTTATTTTATTGATTATGCTATTACAGTTATCTCATTTCCCCCTGGTTATTCTCCTCTGCCCTGCACACCCCCTCCCACCTGCATTCCCTCCTTTAGTTCATGTCAATGGGTCGTACATATAAGTTCTTTGGCTTCCACATTTCCTATACTATTCTTAACTTCCCCCTTTCTATTTTCTACCTACCATTTATGCTGCTTATTCTCTGTACCTTTTCCCTCTCTCTCTTCCTCCCACTCCCCCGCTGATAACCCTCCATGTGATCTCCATTTCTGTGATTCCATTCCTGTTCTAGTTGTTTGCTTAGTTTGTTTATGTTTTTTTTTTTTAGGTTCAGTTGTTAATAGCTGTGAGTTTGTTGTCATTTTACTGTTCATATTTTTTATCTTCTTTTTCTTAGATAAGTCCCTTTAACATTTCATATAATAAGGGCTTGGTGATGATGAACTCCTTTAACTTGACCTTATCTGGAAAGCACTTTTATCTGCCCTTCCATTCTAAATGATAGCTCTGCTGGATAGAGTAATCTTGGATGTAGGTCTTTGCCTTTCATGACTTGGAATACTTCTTTCCAGCCCCTTCTTGCCTGCACAATTTCTTTGGAGAAATCAGCTGATAATCTTATGGGAACTTTGTAGGTAACTGTCTTCTTTTCTCTTGCTGCTTTTACAATTCCCTCCTTATCTTTAATCTTGGCTAATGTAATTATGATGTGCCTTGGTGTGTTCCTCCTTGGGCCCAACTTCTTTGGGACTCTCTGAGCTTTCTGGACTTCTTGAAACTGTATTTCCTTTGCCAGATTGGGGAAGTTATCCCTCATTATTTTTTTCAAATATTTTTTCAATTTCTTGCTCTTCCCTTTCTCCTTCTGACACCCCTATGATTCAGATATTGGAACATTTAAAGTTTTCCCAGAGGTTCCTAAGCCGTTCCTCACTTTTTGAAATTCTTCTTTCTTCATTCTGTTCTGGTTGAATGTTGATTTTTTCCTTCTGCTCCAAACCATTGATTTGAGTCCCGATTTCCTTCCCATCACTGTTGGTTCCCTGTACATTTTCCTTTATTTCACTTAGCATAGCCTTAATTTTTTCCTCTAATTTGCAACTATATTCAACCACCTTAGTGAGCATCCTGATTACTGGTGTTTTGAAATGTGCATCTGGTAGGTTGGCTGTCCTTTCATCGCTTAGTTATATTTTTTTCTGGAGTTTTGATCTGTTCTTTCAGTTAGGCCATATTTTTTTGTTTCAGTGTGCCTGTTATGTAGTAAGGGGTGGAGCCTTATGTGTTTACACAACAACCCATGTCACTGTGTTGTGACACTGTGTGTCTAGGAGGGGTCCAAGAGGGAACAGTGCTGCTTGCTCCACTGTCTGCCGGCTTTCAGTCACTTTGCCTGCTACCTGCAATCAAATTGGGCCCTTCTGGTGCTGATTCCCAGGTAGGTGGGTTTGTGTACATTCAATGACCCTGTGGGTCTCTCTAAGGAACTCTCTTGTGAGGCTTGGAGTTTCTCCTACTGCTGCCTTAACCCCCACAGGTGTTTTCAGTCAGAGGTTTTGAGTCTTTATTTCTCCCTACTGGAACCCTGTGTTGTGTGGTCTATCTTGCTCCCCAGTTGTTCCTTCCAGTTTATCTCCATGGGAATATGGGATCTCTCAGTTTGCAAGCCACTGCCTTGCCTGGTCCACCAGCCACCACCTTGCCGGTCCTAGTCCTCCAGCTGCTGTCTTGCCGGGAGTCCTCTCCACCTGTCTGCCCATCTCCGCCCCTCCTACAGATCTCGATAAATGTTTCTTCTTTATCTCCTTGGTTGTCAGACTTCCATAGAATTTGATTTTTTGTCTGTCCTGGTTGTTTTTTATTTTTAAATGTTGTTGTTGACTTCCTTTTGGTTGTGCGAGGAGGCACAGTGTGTCTACCTATACCTCCATCTTGGCTGGAAGTCCTGGAAGAGTTTCTGAAAGATTTGTATTAATTCTTTGTGACATGGTTGGTGGAACTCACCAGTGAAACCCTCTCATCCTGCATGTTTCTTTTTTTTTTTTAATTACTCTTTCAATCCCTTTATTATTATTTATTTTTGGTCTACTCAGATTTTCTTTTCTTTTTTGTGTGTCAGTTTCAGCAGTTGTGTCTTTTTAGGAATTTGCACATTTCCTGGCTTATTTAATTTTTTTCATAAATAGTTGCTCATAGTATTTTCTTAGTTGTTTTGAATTTTTGTAAGATAGTCTTCTTTTTCAGTTCAGCCAGAAGTTTACCAATTTTGTTGATTTTTTCAAGGAATTAAGCTTTGGTTTTCTTGATTTTTCTGTATTGTTTTTCTATCCTCTATTTTATTTTTTACCTGTCTACTCTTTATTGTTTCCTTTCTTCTCTTTGTTTTAAGTTTAATTTGCCCTTATTTTTCTAGTTTCCTATAGTGCAAGGTTAGGTTATTGACTTGAGCCATGTGTGCCATAGCTGGCTTAACAGAGACAATTGTATGCTCCTGTTCTGAACTTTACATTCAGTGGTATAACTTTCACAGCTTTAAATCAGTCTAGATTGGGACATTTATGCCACATAAATTAACAAATGATATGAAACTTTTTGGAGAGAGCTGTTTTACAAGAACACCACTGACTGTAGTGGACTTGCTCCAATCTACCTGGTTATACTACTGGCTTAATAAGACTGCATTAGAACTACCTTTATAGGTTCCATTGCAATCTTGGAATTTTTTGTCAAAGATACTCATACTTGCAGTTTGTATGGTCTTACACATTTCTCCAGTTATTAGCAAGTAGGTAACTTCAATTTCAATGTCAGAATATTTACTCCAATTATTTTGGACCTATGTTCTAATGTTCATTTTCTATCATTGGTATCTGCACTGTTCGTGGTGATAAAATTTTAGCATGATAAACCTTTTGAAAATGAAAGTGAATGTTTAGAGAATCTTTGAATGAGAGCATTGGCTGAGCTAGCTATAGCTGTAATTATTTTCCCTACAGTTTGTTTATTTGTTGCAGGTGCAAATACACAGCAGCCATCTTCTGGAAAGCATAAAGCAAATACTTAAGTCTGACATCTGGCTGTGAATTACAATCAGGTGCAAAATCTGCTTCTGTTCACATGCCTCACTCATACTGGCTTGCTAAAAGGAGTTTTTATTTTAAAGTTGCTTTTGAGGCATGACCTTTAATGACAAACCTCACACAACATAGATTGATTATGGCTGAGTTGCAAAGTGCCCCTACAACATTTAGAATGGAAATGCTGACCATGTGTGCCTTTATTAGAGCCAGGCTAGCAGGTGCAGCAGGATTGCAGTTCACAAAAAGGTTGGCAAAGTATTTGATGCTGAAGGAATTGAGAATCTGTTCATTATTTAGAGATTCATGCAGGAAGAATTCACTTTCTATTTGGAACTTCTGTCAGAAAACCAGTGAATTTTTCTATGGTGATAATGAAATAGAAATTTGCAACTCTATTCAAGTTCTGTTTTTTTTTTTTCATTTGCTAACTGTGTGCCTTTGGTCAAATTTAAGTTCTTTGAGCCTCAGTTTCCTTGACTGCATAATGGAAATAGCCTAATGCATAATCTACTGTATAATGGAAATCTGCCTTACCCATTTATTATAATATTTAAATTAAGGTTATATGTATGTATATTCATATGCATCTAGCATCATATGCATTCCTTTCTCTTTAAGTGCTGTCACTTATGCTTGTCATTTACCCAGGGCATTATTTTTTTTAATTTACATTTTTTCTTTCTATGGTTGAAATAATCATTTCTTTCAAGTGATCAGAATAATTTAACTGCTGGCAAAAGTATATCATAATTCATCATAATGATTTCTATAATTATCACTTTTATATAGAAGTCAAATTATCCATTAGAGAATTTATATCATTTATTGTACACATACTCCTCATTAGGTATGTTTTAAAATTATTTTACGTGTATTATCTCCTTCAGTATTTACCTTCCAAATGATAGGTGCTAATATTATTCCTATCTTAAAGATGAGGAAAATAAGTTAGTTGTCCACAAAGCTGTTAAAGAAACCAGATAAGTTGCTCACACTAAGCCTCACATCAGCAAACCAAAACTCAACTAAATTTTATTGCGTGGATCTCCTAGAAAAGGAAGGCTCAGTCAACCAGTCAGTGCTTATTTACCTGCTCAGCATGTTACTAACCTGCACCCAAGATTTCCCTTTGTTCCACATAAAGAAATTAATACTGGTTTTACCAGTCAGCAAATACCTAGTATAAGTTCTTTGTTCTTGGTCACTTTGGTCTATAAAAATCTCTCCTTGTACAGCTCTTCAGATATCCTTCTTATATGCTAGTTTGGATGCTGCCTGGTTCATGAATTGATGAATAAAAAGCCTACTAGATCAGTAAATTGTCTGTAGGAAATTTTCTTTTAACATAGCCAAATTCATGGAGGAGGTAGAATTTTAACCAAGTAGTTTGTCCCCAGAATTTGTACTTAAATATTTGCTATTCTGTTTGTGGCCTGTAGACAATCAGTATTGGCATCATTTGGAACTTGCTAAAAATGTGTCATCTCTGGCCCTACCATAGACCTGCTGACTCATAATATTCATTTTAACAACATACTCAGTTCTCATATGTGCATTAAATTTGAGAAGTACTTCTTTAAACCACTAATGATGGTAATATGAAACTAGTCCCTTGCCCTGGCTGGCATAGCTCAGTGGATTGAACGCGGGCTGCGAACCAAAGTGTCACAGGTTCAATTCCCAGCCAGGGTACATGCCTGGGTTGCAGGCCATAACCCCCAGCAACCGCACATTGATGTTTCTCTCTCTCTCTCTATCTCCCTCCCTTCCCTCTCTAAAAATAAATAAATAAAATCTTTAAAAAAAGAGTACATAAATTAATACATTTAAAAAAAAAAGAAACTAGTCCCTACCTAACACATCCATTTCTCATATAACCATTTAAATGAATAGTAGAATATAACACTGGAAATAACCCCATACCTAAAAAATGAAGAAACAAAACTTCTATATGATTAAAAACTAAAATAAATGTACTAAAAATACTTCAGAGGAGACTGAATTAAAAACAGCTGCTAAGGTCTGTCTGGGAGCTCTTTCTATTGAGATTGAAAATGATTTACTAGAGTAAACCATATGACAATTTATAGGCTATCTGTTGTGTTCTCAGTGAAATAAAAACAAAACAAAACACATGGATTCTCTCTTTTAAAAAGAGGGAAAAGGCATGATGAAATGAAATGAAAAGCCAAATTCTTGTCCTCATATCTCCATGCCTAAATCAGGAAGAAAAATTATTGGAAAATAATATAAATTGAGCTTGTTTTCAAGTCTCTTATATCTAAAGCTTAGTGTTGTGGCTCTTACAATGCAGGTATGGCTCAAGAAATCCTCAGCAAAATAATACCTAGTCTTGTTTTAGTTTTGTTTGTTGTTTGAAAGGGATACATGGTCATGCTCAGCTTAGCAGGAGAAATATTCTTTGTTCATTTGAGATTAGATTGTCATATTAATGCCAAGGAAAATATCTCAACTTGGTAAGGTTTATATGCCTGTTAAAAAAACTAGTGAAGAAGTCAGCTGTGGATGTCATTGGTGGAGAGGCAAAACTGAAATGACAACACCCACTTTCATTCTTGCAGAGACTTAGGGTCTGTATATGACTCCTCCAAAGGCAATAATGTCTATGCAGATAAGAGTATCTGTTAGCACTTAGCTGATGCCTGAGAAACTACAGTTTGCAGAAAAGCAGGAAGTGATTATAGGGAAGAGAACATTCTCTTCTTGTGAAGAAGGATGAAGTTTCCCAAGGGATGAAAAGCAAGGGGCTGTATTTGGAAACTTGAAAGAAGGGGCTGCATAGAAAGGAATGGTTATTGAAAAAATAAATAGCAAAGGGGAGTTGATGGAAATAGAATGTTCACATAGGACATTTTCCTAGTTCAAAAGGCCCTTCCATTGTGTGATATA
The DNA here is from genome assembly GCF_019186645.2 of Phyllostomus hastatus. Classification (NCBI taxonomy): domain Eukaryota; kingdom Metazoa; phylum Chordata; class Mammalia; order Chiroptera; family Phyllostomidae; genus Phyllostomus; species Phyllostomus hastatus. Next base: position 12,198,063 of record NW_025333984.1, on the reverse strand, counting down.
ATGGGATGATCAAGCCTAATAAATTTATAATTTCTGTTGTTCCCACACTGTGTTACTATTTTGAGGTACACATGACACCTAAGTATAGAACTTGATATAAAACCATTATAGTATTGTGTGAATTTGGTGTGGGGAAGGCTGGAGAAGGGGCACTAACTTCCCTCTAGGCATCTTGCATAGATTCCAGTAGAGACAGTGATTTAAAGGTATCAGACATCCCTGTGAATTACCAAGTGGACTCACTGTTTGTGGACAGTAGTGGTGATATACACTTACCAGAAAAGCCCCTGAGTAGCTATACAATTTAATTCATTCTGGAGTTTGATATACACAGGTTAACTAGAAATTAAAGATTTTTAAAAAAAGAAAAAGAAAAAGATTGGAATAGACACTTCAGCACATAAGATATATTAATGGCAAATAAGTATATGACATTCAAAACATGTTAATTAAAATTCAGTGAGGTACTAGTATATACCTATAAGTATAAAAATAATTTTCATAGCTAATATTTTTCACTTATTACTTAGACATTATTCTATATAGGTATACATAGAGCTTTCCACTTTCTTTTTCTTTTATTTTTTATGGTTGATACTATAACAGATGTCCTCCATTTTCCCCCTCTTTGCCCTCCCTCCTCCCAGCCCCCACCCCAACCCCTGATGACATTCACCACATTATTGCCTGTTATTTTAAAATTTGTTTATTCAAGTATAACATAAATACAGAAAAGTGCACAAGTCGCAAGTATACTACTTCATGGCTTTTTACTAAGTGAATATTTCCATGTAACCACCACCTAGGTCAAGATACAGAACATAACAAGCACTACAAAAGCTTCTTTATACAGCTCCCCCCACCCCATCATTATCCTTCCAAAACATAACCACTATTATGTAAGCCTATGTTAATTTTGCCAATTTTTGAAGTTTAATATGAACTGAATTATACAGCATGTACTATATTGTATCTATCTTCTTTTGCACAAAATTATAATTGTAAGTTAGTCTATGTTGTATATTGCTACTTTTTATCCCTTTTTGTTGCTGTGTTTATAGTATTTCAATTTATAGCTGTAACGCAATATGTCTATCCATTATACTATTTCCAGTTTTGGCAATCTGAATAGTATTGCTGTAATCCGTCTTGTCCACATCTTGAGAAGTGTGTGTGTGTGTGTGTGTGTGTGTGTGTATTTAGAGAGGTAAGGGAGGGAGAAAGAGAGGGAGAGAAACATCAATTAATGGTTGCCTCTCACACACCCCCTACTGGGGTCCTGGCCTACAACCCAGGCATGTGCCCTGACTGGGAATCGAACAGGCAACCCTTTGGTTCACAGGCCCATGCTCAATCCACTGAGCCACACCAGCCTGGGCCTCGAGAAGTATATATATTTTAAATTTAATCTTTATTGTATTTTTTCCATCACCATTTAATCCCTTTATACCCCCTCCCCCCAGCAGTCACCACACTGTTGTCCATGTACATTAGTCCCTTTTACTTTTTTCTCAATCCCTCCTCTCCCTAAATTCACCCCCCTCAACACCCTTAGCTGTCATCCTGCTCCCTGTCTATGAGTCTGTCCCTATTTTCTTTGTTAGTTCCGTTTGTTCACTAGATCCCACATATGAGTGAAATCATATGATATTTGTCTTTTTGTGACTGGTTTATTTCACTTAGCCTAATGTTCTCCAGGTCCACCCATATTGTTGCAAAGGGTAAAATTTTCTTCTTTTTTGCAGCTGAGTAATATTCCATTGGGTAAATATCTCATAATTGTTTTATCTACTCATTTATTGATGGACACTTGGGCTGCTGCCATATCTTGGTGATTATAAATAACACTGCAATATATGTCTTCATTTCTGGAGTGGAGTTGTTGCATTGAAGGGAAGATACTTGATGAGCATTCTTAGATACTGCCAGTTTGCTTAGAGTTGATGTACCAATTTTCACTTCCACCATCAGCGTATGAGAATTCTGGCTACTCTACCTTCTCATTAACACTTGTTATTAACAGCTACTGCTGTATGACAAACTACCACAAAACTCAGTGGCTTAAAACATTTATTATTGCTTATACATTTGCAGTTGAGTTAGCTGATATACATTAAGTGCTCGTGGGTGGCTCTCCCATAAACAATGGGTCTGATTGGTGTTGATCTTTAATGTGGTCTGTTCTATGCAAGTTCATTCAGGGACACAGACCAGAGGGTGAATGAGCAGCAGTTGCACAGGGGAATCTCTGCTCATGGAGATGTCAAAAACGCATGAGTGGTAACAGAAACACCCAAGGTCCTAAGGCTTAGTATTGAAAATGTCACATGTTTACTTTTGGTTTATTGTAGGGCCAAAGCAAGTCATAAGGTCAAATCCAAAGTCAAGGGATAGAGGTATGAATATACTTTCCATATTTTATGTGAGGAATTGCAAAGTCTATGGCAGACAGTGATTACAATGAAAGAATTGAAACCATTAATGTTGTCTATCATGCCAGTTTTTGTTTCTCTTTTCCTTTTTTGATTATAATGATATCATACCGTGTTTTTACTTTGTATTTCTCTGATGACAAATGAAGTTGAGAATTTTTTTCATGTTTTGTGTCCATTTGTATATCTTTTGTAGAGGTCTTTCCACAAGATTTGACCATTTAAGAAATTGAGTTGTCTGCTTGTTTAATAATAATATGTAGGATTTTAAAAAAGATTTTATTTATTAATTTTTAGAAAGTGAGGAAAAGAAGGAGAAAGAGGAGAGAGATTTCACTGTGCAAGAAAAACATCAATCAGTTGCCTCTTAAAGTCCCCCAACTGGGGACCTGATCTGCAATCCAGACATGTGCCTTGACCATGTAATTGAACCAGCAGCCTTTCAGTCCACGGAATGACACCCAATTCACTGAGACACACCAGTCAGGGCAATATGTAGGATTTTTAATACAACTATATTTTGGATCAGAATTCTTCATCAGATATATCTTTTGGCAATATCTCTCCCCATGCTGTAGCTTGCTTACTCCCTGCCTTAATGTCACCCTTGAATAAGCAAAAGTTCTTAAATTTTAATGAAGTTTTATCAACCTTTTGTTTCATGTATAGTAAGTACATTAATATCCTATTTAAGAAATCTTTTTTTAATCTAAATGAAATGATGGCAGTTTCCTGTTTTCTTCTGGATGCTTTATTATTTTAATTTCCATGTTTAGGTCTACGGTCCAATTGAAATTGTTTTCATATGTGTGAGTTTTATTTTTTCCATATAGATATCCAACTCATCTGGAATCATTTATTGGTAAGAGAATAATTTTTCTACTGCATTGCAGTGCCACATTTGTGGAAAATCATGAGACCATATGTGTGTGAATATGTGTGGCTGGCAGAATTTTAAAATGGCTCTCCAAGATGCCATATAATAATCATGAGAATTTGTGAATATGATGATATAGTACTCCAGTACTTATGCTGTATTATGTGGCACAGTGGACCATGTAGTGGACAGATAAGGAGATTATCTGGGTGGGTTTGATTTAATCAAATGAGCCCTTAAATGTACTTTCTCTGACTGGTGACAGAAGGGAAAGTCAGAGATAGATTTGAAATGTAAGAAGGACTTAACATACTGTTGCTGGTTTAATGATAAGAGGGACCCTGTAAGACAGAATGCAGACAGCCTTAAAATGAAGGTAACAGCTCTTAGCTGACAGACAGTAAGGAAATAAGGAATTCAGACCTAAATGTCAATGAAGTGAGGTTCTGCCTACAATCTGAATGAGCTTGAAAACAAATTATTTCCCCACGCCTTCAGATAGCACCCCAGCTCAGCTTAGATATTAATTTCAGCCTTGTGAGACCATGAGTAGGGAACCCCATTTAGTCTATCCGTGCTTCTAACCTACAGAGCCATGAGATACTAAATGGGTGTTGTTTTATGTTGTTAAGTTTGAGACAATGTGTTATACAACTTTAGAAAACTAGTATAGTCTGCTTCTTAATTTATATACCGTTCTATATTTTTTACCACAATAATAATAGTATGGTGCCTTAATTACTATAACTTTCTAGTAACTTTGATTTCTGATAATGTGTCATCCCTCCTTGAGATTATCTTGATTCTTCCTGACCTTGCATTTCCATTTAAACTTTAGTGTCACTTTAACAACCCTCTTCCCTGTCCTAAATACAATAAAGCCATGATTTTACAGAGGAAGTGGGGGTGGGAAAGTGGGGGTGAAAAAAAGAAAATTGTCTTTAAATTTTGAGTCTAAGAATGTGATATATATGCCCCCATTAAATGAGGTCTTTAAAAATATTTCTCAGTAATGATTTTTTTAAATGGAAAGATTTTAAAAAGTTTTCTTTTTTTTATTGTTGTTCAAATATGGTTGTCTCCATTTTCTATTACCTAATGATTTTTAATGATTTCATTGAAGAGTGATATACATACCATAAAATTTACACATTTTAACTTTACAATTTGATGTTTAATTTATACAAGTGTGCCATCATTATGACTCCAAGTATAGAACATAACCATCACTTCAAAAGTTCCCTCATGCTTTTTTGCAGCAATCCTTGCTCCTGACCCCAGACCCAGGCAATCCCTTTCATTGTTTCTCTATGTATAGTTTTGCCTTCTCTAGAGATTTAATATAATGCAATCATACAATATGTGGTCTTCTGACTTTGGCTTCTTTCACTTAGTATTATATCTTTGATATTAATCCATGTTGGTGCATGTAAAAATAGTTTGTTCCTTTTAATTTAATTGCTGAGTATTTGATTGAATGCCATTGTATATTTATTTATTCACCTGGTTATTGACACATAAGTTGTCTCCATTTTCAGCTATGATGAGATGCACAACTATAAATATTCACATGTAAGTGTTTCTTTTTTTGTGGACAGTTTTTCATTTCTCTAGGATAGATACCAAGGAGGAGAATTGCTGGGTTAGATAAGTTTATGTTTAACTTTTTAAGAAGCCACAAAATTGTCTCCCAAAGTGGCAGTATCATTTTACATTTCTACCAAAAGTGTATGAGGGTTTCAGTTTCTTCAATTTTTCTTTCCCCAAATGACTATATGATGGTGAGCAAATTTTGTGTGCATATTTGCCATGTTATTATCTTCTATGGTGAAGTGGCTATTTGATACTTTTGCTCATTTTGTATTGGTTTTACTTCTTAGTTATTTGGGAGAATTAAAAAAATCCGATTGGCTACAAGTTTTTTACTAGTTATATATTTTGCAAACCATATCTCTTACTCCATAACTTGTTTTTTTTTCATTTTATTACTGCTATCTTTGAAAGAAAAAAAGTTTTCATTTTGATGTCTAATTCATACTTTTTTTTAAGATTTTATTTGTTTATTTTTAGAGGGGAAGGGAGGGAGATAGACAGAGAGAGAGAGAAACATCAATGTGCGGTTGCTGGGGGTTATGGCCTGCAACCCAGGCATGTACCCTGGCTGGGAATCGAACCTGGGACACTCTGGTTCCCAGTCCGCACTCAATCCACTGAGCTATGCCAGCCAGGGGCTAATTCATACTTTTTAAAATTTAATTTTCATGCATTTTTGTGTCATATTTTGGAAATATTTACTTAGTGAAGGTCACAAAAATTTTCTTCTGTATTTATTTTTATAGAATTTGTTAGTTTTAAAGCTTACATTTATGTTTTTGGTACATTTTGAGTTGTTTTATATATAGTGTGGGGTAAGGTTTCAAGTTCTTTTTCTTCTTTTTCTTTCTTTTTTGTTTATATTGTTTTAAAAAGGGATATCCACTTGTTTTATCACTAACTGTTGAAAAGACTTCCCTTTTCTCATTGAATTACCATGGCATCTTGGTCTGAAATCATTTAACTACATACATAAAGGCATATTTCAGGACTATCTACTTTGTATCATTGATCTACATGTCTACCTTTATGCCAATACTATACTTTTGTAATGCAGTAGTTTTATATAAAGGCTTGTAATCAGGTGGTATAGCTTTCTAAACTCTGTTCTTTTCAAATTGTTTTGGTTATTCTAAATACTTATTTCACATAATTTTTACTATCAATTTATTAATATCTACAAACCTCTGAGGTTTTTATTGGAATTGTGTTGAATACAAGTACCCATTTAGGGAAAACTGCCCAATATTAAGTTTTCCAACTCATGAACTAGGAACATTTTTCTCCAATTTACTTTAAAAATATTTTTAGTTTACCTTTTACAGGTATTACATTTTTGTTAAATAGAATTTAAAATGTTATATTCTTTTGATGTAAATTATCAAGATTGGCTTCTGAATTTTGTCAAATGATTTCTTGGTATCTGCTGAGGTGGTCTTATGTTGTGTAATATTTCTGGATAAAGTTCTTTGCATATCTTTCCTTACTAGTATTTTGGATTTTTAAAAAGTCTTTTGAATTTAAGTATCTGTGATGTTGTTACATATGATATCATTTCTAAATTTTATATTCTAGTTTTTAGTTGTAGATGTGTGAAGTATATGTAACCTTTGTATGTTGACATTCCTTGGTTATTCTCATCAGAGCTTTATCAATATTACTAGTCTTTTTCATGGACAAATTTTGCATTTTTATTTTCTATAGATGCTTTTATTTTCTATTTTATCGATTTCTACTACACTTTTTATTATTTTCTTTCTTCTGTATTACTTAGGATTAACTTATTCTTATCAGATGTGAGTTTAAATAGTTGTTTTTCTGATTCACTTTTTTAATATGCATTTAAAGTTATATATTTCTCTGTGAGTATAACTATAGCTGTATCTCAAAATGTTTGATATATGGTATATTCATTATGATCTACCTTAAATTATTTAATTTTTTTCATTTCTCCTTGGACCACATGGCTTATTTAGTAGTGTGTTACTTAATTTGCAACTGCTGAGGGATTTTCTACTTAAGATATTGTAACTTATTTCATGATTAATTCCATTGGTATCAGAGGATATAGTCTTAATTACATCAATAAAATGGCCAATTTTTAATTTTTCCCATTTTCTCAGTGATTTGTACAAATATATAATTTATCTATATAATATATCATATATCATGTATATATACACACACTATATAGACACTAGCTAGAGTTGGAGACAAGATACCATATTTTTCAGACTATAAGATGCACTCCCACCCCAAATTTGGGAGGAATAATGGTTGTTTATGCTGCTGTTGAATTCTGTTTACATTTACATTGGTGAAATATTATGTTATTTATGTTATTAAATATTTTACCACATTTTTTGTTTCAAAGTTTTTTCCCTATTTTCCTCTTCTAAAACCTTGGTGGATCATATGGTCCAAAAAATATGGTAGATATAGCATGTTTAAATATATAGTGTGTTAGGTGCATATAAATATACAGATATTTTTATCTTACTAGTAAATTTAAATTTCTATAATTATGAAACTTTTATTATTTTTTTCTTTAAGATGGAGGGGATTTTATTTTATGGTTTGTTTCTTTATGTTTCTATTTGTTGTTATTCAATTACAATGGTTCCAATTATTCCCCCTCTGCCTTCCTCTGCTCAGCCCACACTCCACTCCCACAGTCAATCCCCACACTGTTGTCCATATCCATGGGTCATTCATACATGTGCTTTGACTAGTCCCTTCTCTTTCTTTCCATTGTTATCCCCTCTGCTATTCCCTCTAGCAGCTGTCAGTATGTTCCATGTTTCCAGGTGTTTTGTTCTATTTTGCTCATTATTTTGTTCATTAGATTTCTCTTACAAGTGAGAACACATGGTATTTGTCTTTCACTGAATGGCTTATTTCACTTACTGTAATATTCTCCAGTTCCATCCATGCTGTCACAAAAGGTAGGAATTCTTTCTTTTTTTCTGCTGCATACTATTCCATTGTGTAAATGAACCATAGTTTTTTGACCACCCATCTGGTGATGGGCACTTAGGCTGTTTCTAGCACTTGGCAATTGTAAATAGCACTTCTATGAAAATTGTGGTTGATAAATTCTTTTGAATTAGTGTTGCAGGATTCTTGTGGTATATTCTAAGCAGTAGAATTGTTGTGTCAAAGGGCAGTTCCATTTTTAGTTTTTTTAGAATTTTCCACACTGTTTTCCACAGTGGCTGCACCGGTCTGCATTCCTACAAACAGTGCACTAGGGTTCCCTTTTCTCCACATCCTCACCAGCATTTCTTGCTTGTTGATTTATTCATGATGGTCAATGTGACCATTGTGTGGTGATATCTCATTGTGGTTTCAATTTGCATCTATCTGATGGCTAGTGATGTTGAGCACCTTTGCATATGTCTATGGGCCCGCTGTATGTTCTCCTTGGAGAAGTATCTGTTCAGGTCCTTTGCCAATTTTTAATTGGATTGTTTTTCTTCCTGGTGTTAAGTCATATGAATTCTTTTTATATTTTAGAGATCAAATGTTTTTCTGATGTATCATTTGCAAATCTGTTCTTTCATACAGTCAGTTCCCTTTTCATTTTGATGGTTTCTTTAGCTATTTAGAAGCTTTCTATTTTGATGTAGTCCCATTTGTTTCTGTTTTCCTTTATTTCCCTTGCTCTAGGAGATATATTAGCAAAAATACCACTATGTGGGAGGGATATTTGAAATTTTACTGCCTATGTTTTCCTCTAGGACTTTTATGTTGTCACAACTTATATTTAAGTCTTTTGTCCACTTTGAGTTCATCCTGGTGTATGGTATAAGTTGGTGATCTAGTTTAACTTTTTTTACATGTATCTGTCCATTTTGCCCAACACCATTTGTTGAACAGACTATTTTTACTCCATTGTATGGTAATTCCTCCTTTGTCAAATATTAATTTATCATAGAGTCATAGGCTTATTTCTGGGCCCTCTATTCTGTTTCATTGATCTATATGTCCACAATACCAATACTGTTTTGAATACAGTGGCCTTGTATATAGTTTGATATAAGGTATTGTTATCCCTCCTACTTTGTTCTTTTTCTCAAGATTGCAGAGGCTACTGGGGGTCTTTTTTGTTTCCATATAAATTTTTGAAATATTTGTTCTAGATCTGTGAAATATGCCATTGGTATTTAAATAGGAATTACATTAAATCTATAGATTCCTTTGGGTAATAAGGGCATTTTAATGATGTTAATTCTTCCAGTCCACGAACACGGTGAATGATTCCATTTATTTATATCTTCCTCAATTTCTTCCTTCAGTGTTCTATAATTTTTCAAGTACAGAACTTTTATATCCTTGGTTAAATTTATTCCTAGGGCCCTGGCTGGTGTAGCGCAGTAGATTGAGTGCAGGCCTATGAACCAAAGGGTTGCTGGTTCGACCTCAGTCAGGGCACATGCCTGGGTTGTGGGCCAGGTCCCCAATTGGAGGCACATAAGAGGCAACCACACACTGATGTTTCTCTTCTTCTTTATCTCCCTCCATTCCCCACTGTCTAAAAATAAAAAAAAATAAATTTATTCCTAGGTACATTATTTTTCTTGTTGCTATAGTAAATGAGATTTTTTCTGAGTTTCTCTTTTTGATATTTCATTGCTGGTGAACAAAGATGACATCATTTTCTGAATATTTACTTTGTCTCCTGCTATTTTGCCAAATTTGCTTTTTAGATTTTGTGTGTTTTTTGTGGATACTATAGAGTTTTCAATGTATACTATTGTGTTATCTGCAAAAAATTACGTTTTTTACTTCCTCCTTTCCTATATGGATGCCTTTTATTTCCTTTACTCATCTGACCACCGTTGTTGGAATTTCCAATACTACATTGAATAAGAATGGTGAATGTGCATACCCTTATCTTGTTCTTCATCTTAATGGGGAAGCTATTAGTTTTTTCCTTTGAGTATGATGTTGACTGTAGGTTTCTCGTATATGGTGTTTATTATGTTGAGGAATGCTCCCTCTATTTGCACTTTGCTGAGTGTTTTTGTCATAAATTGGTGCTGGATCTTATCAAATGCTTTTCCTGCATCTATTCATATGACCTTATGATTTTTCATTTTTACATGGTGTATTACATTTGTTGATTTGTGAATATTGTACTATCCTTGCATCCCTAGGATGAATGTGAATTAACCATGATGTATGATTTTTTAAAATGTATTACTGGGTCCAGTTTGTCAATATTTTTTTGAGGATTTTCGAATCAAAGTTCATCAGAGATATTGGCCTGTAGTTTTATTCTTTGTTGTGTCTTTACCTGGTTTTGGAATTAGTCTAATACTGACCTTGTATAAAAAAAGTTTGGGAGTCTTCCCTCTCCTTGAAATTTTTATAATAGTTTGAGAATAGTAGTTAGTTTTTCTCTAAATGTTTGGTAAAATTTGCCTTTAAATCCACCCAGTCCAGGGATTTTGTGTTCCAGGAGTGTTTTGATTACTACTTCAATTTCACTAGCTGTTATCATTCTATTAAGACATTTTATTTCTTCTTGAATTCAGTTTTTGATTTTGTACATTTCTAAAAATGTGTACATTTAGCACAGGTTGTCCAATTTCTTGGCATATAATTGTTCATAGTAATTTCTTACCATTCTTTGTATTTCCCTGGTATCAGTTGTAACTTCTCTCTCATTTTTTATTTTATTTATTTGGTTGTCTCTCTCTTTTTTCTTGATGACACTGGCTGAACTTTGCTAATATCATTTATCTTTTCAAAGAACCAGCTCCTGGATTCATTGATCTTTTGAATTTATGTTAGTCTCTATGCCATTTAATTCTGCTCTGATCTTCATTATTTCCTTCCTTCTGTTCACTCTGGGCTTTCTTTGTTGCTGTTCCTCTAGCTCTTGTACATGTAAGGTTAGGTTGTTTATTTGATATTTTTCTATCTTCTTTACAGAGTCCTGGATTAAGTTTTCTCTCAGGACTGCTTTCACCATGCCCAATAGGTTTTGGGTTGTTTTGTGTTCATTTTTATAATTAATTAACTTTTAAAGTATATATTGATTATGCTATTACAGATGTCCCATTTTTCTCCCTTTTATTCCCCTCTGCCCTGTATTCCCTCTCTCTACCTCCCCCTCTTAGTTCATGTCCCTGGGTTGTGCATATAAGTTATTTGGCTTCCATTTTCTATACTATTCTTAACTGCCACCTGTCTATTTGGTACCTACAAATTATGCTTCTTATTCCTATTACCTTTTATCCCCATTACCCCCCCAACCTCCCCACTAATAACCCTCCCTGTGACCTCCATTACTATGATTCTGTTCCTGCTCTAGTTGTTTGCTTAGTTTGTTTTTGTTTATTCAGTTTCAATTATTGATAGTTATGAGTTTGTTGTCATTTTAGTGTTTGTATTTCTGCTCTTCTTTTTCTTAGATATGTCCCTTTAACGTTTCATGTAATAAGGGCTTGGTGATGATGAACTCCTTTAACTTGACCTTATCTGGGAAGCACCTTATCTGCCCTTCCATTATAAATGAAAGCTTTGCTAGATATAGGAATCTTGAATGTAGGCCCTTGCCTTTCATGACTTGGAATACTTCTTTCCAGCCCCTTCTTGCCTGCAAGGTTTCTTTGGAGAAATCAGCTGATAGTTTTATGGGAACCCCTTTTTAGGTAACTCTCTCCCTTTCTCTTGCTGCTTTTAAGATTCCCTCCTTATCTTTAATCTTGGCTAATGTAATTATGATGTACCTCAGTGTGTTCCTCCTTGGGCTCAACTTCTTTGGGAATCTCTGAGCTTCCTGGACTTCTTGGAAGTCTATGTCCTTTGCCAGTTTAAGGAAGTTCTTCTTCATTATGTTTTTAAATAAGTTTTCAATTTCTTGCTCTTCCTCTTGTTCTTCTGGCACCCCTATGATTTGGATGTTGGAATGTTTAAAGTTTTCCCAGAGGTTCTTAAGCCTCTCCTCATATTTTTGAATTCACATTTCTTCATTCTGTTCTGGCTGAATATTTGCTCCAAACTGTTGATCTGAGTCCCAGTTTCCTTCCCTTTACTGTTGGTCCCCTATATATTTTCCTTTAGTTCACTTTTCATAGCTTTCACTTTTTCCTCTATTTTGCAACCATATTCAACCATTTCTGTGAGCATCCTGATTACCAGTGTTTTGAACTCTGCATCTGATAGGATGGCTGTCTTTTCATCACTTAGTTTTAGTTTTTTTCTGGAGCTTTGATCTGTTCTTCATTTGTGCCATATTGTTTTCTCTCTGCATGCCAGTTACATAGGAAGGGGTGGAGCCTTAGGTATTCACCAGGGAGGGGCAACCCATGTCACTGCCATTGTGGTGCTATGTCTGGTGGAGGGGTCCAAGAGGGAACAATGGCATTTGCTCTGGTCTTGGATGGCTTTCAGTCGCTTCCTTCACTACCCACAAGCAAATTGGGCCCTTCTGGTGCTGATTCCCTGGTGGATGGTTTTATGTATGTTCTGGGACCTTGTGTGTCTCCCCAACTAACTCTCCTGTGAGGCTGTAAGTTTCTCCTGCTGCCTCAACCCCCACAGGTTTTTGCAGTGAGAGGTTTTGAAACTTTATTTCCCCAAGCTGGAACCCTGGGTTGTGTTACTTGTCTTGCTTCCCAGTTGTTCCTCCCAGTTTATCCTCATGCAAATATTGGACTGCCCTCTTTGTCAGCCACCACCTTCTTGGACTCTGTCCTCTACCCACTGCCTTGCTGGGTGTTCACTCATCCCTGGCTGCCTGTCTCTGTCCCCCCTAGTGGTCTGGATGAGTATTTCTTCTTTAACTCCTTGGTTGTCAGACTCCCATACAGTTTGATTTTCTGGCAGCTCTCCTTACTTTTTTCTTATTTTTTATGTTTTAACCTTTTTTTTTTGTTGTTCAAGTACAGTTGTTTCCATTTTCCCCACACAACTCCCCCACCCCAGCCATCTCCACTTCCCATCCCTGATCTTATTCCCTTTGGTTTCATCCATGTATCCTTTATAGATGTTCCTGAAAACCCTTCCACCTTCCTCCCCATTGTCCCCTCTCACCTCCACTCTGATTATTGTCAGTTTGTTCTTAATTTCAATGTCTCTGGTTCTGTTTTGCTTGCTTGTTTGTTTTGTTGATTAGGTTCCAATTATTGGTGAGATCATATGGTATTTGCCTTTCATTGCCTAGCTTATTTAACTTAGCATCATGCTCTCCAGTTCCGTCCAAATTTGTTGTTGTCCTTCTTTTGGTTGTGTGAGGAGGTGAAGTGTATCTGCCTATGCCTTTATGTTGGCCAGAAGTCATCTGTTACTTTTTATTCTTAATCTAAAATATAATTTGCTTAATGCAATGATATTGTGTGTTTTGGATCATTATAACATGAAAAAGTGAAATGAATGACAGCAATAGCATGGTAGATAGAATGGAAAATTGGGAATATTCTTTTATAAGATATCTGCACTACACATGAAGTGGAAGGGTATTATTTGAAAGTGGACTTAGATTAGATAATTGTATATATTATAAACTGTAGGGCAACCACTAATATATTTTTTGAGAAGGAAAAAGAAACAAAAATCCATTTAGTAGAAAATAATTACAGACATAGTAGATATTAATACAATTATAATCCATAATCACTTTAAATATGAATGGTTTAAATATGTCAATTGTAGATAGATTGTTAGGGTACAAAAATAAAACCCTCACAAATCTGATAGCGTAGTTCAAATGAATCAACTACCTGAAAGACAAACTACTAAAATTTACATAAGGAGAAATAATCTAAATAGTGTTACATATGTAAATGAAATTGAATCAATAATTAATAACCTAAAAAACCAGCAGGACAGATTGGATTCACTGGTGAATTCTATGAAATATTTAAGGAAGAAGTGATACAAAATTTTAACAATCTATTCTAGGAATAAGAATAGAATTCCACTAGAAAGAACACTTTCTAACATGATCTATGAAACAAAGATTATAAAATACCAAAACCAAGTATAGATACTACACAACAGGGAAACTGCAGAGCAAAATTTTACATGAACATAGATGCATACATTCTCAACAAAATGTTAGCAAATTGTCTCTAAAAATTTCTAAATATACAACTCCAGATATATTTCAGCCATAGAAGGCTAGTTCAACTTTCAAAAATCAATGAATGTAATTTACCATATTAACAGGCTAAGGAAAAAAGTCATGCCACTTGATATAAAAAATCATTTCACTCATTTGTGATAAAATTTTAAGCAAGCTAGGAATGTGAGAATATTTTCATCTTGATAAACAACATCTTAGAAACATACAGGTAATATTATACTCAAAGGTAAAATAATCATACTGGACACTTTCCTTTTAAGATTGGCAATTAAAATAAAGTTACTTTTTAAAAAGTTGTGCAGATTGAAAGGAAGAAATAAAACAACCTTTATTTTCATATGATACCATTGTTGAAGCAGAACACACCAAAACTACAAACAAAACAAAACAAAACAAACAAAAAAAAACAAAAACAAAGCCTAAACAAGCAAAAACCTCTTGAAACTAATAAGCAAGTATGACACATATTCAGGATACAGAATTAATATATATACCAGAAGTTAAGATTTAGAATTAGAATAAAAAATAACATTCACAATGGCACCAAAACTAAATACTTGGGTATAAATCTAGCAAAATGCACAGGATCTGCATTCAGTAAAGTATAAAACACAGATCAAAGTAATGGGAAGGTCAGAGGGAAACTAAGGGGGATAAATCAGGACAACTGTAATAGAATAACAGTAAATTTTTTTCAAAAAGATCTAAACAAATTAATGTTCGTAAGTTTGAAAATTCACTATTGTTATAATGTCAGTTCTTCCAAACTTTATACTTTTAATGTAATCCAAAGCAGAATCCATGTAAGCTATTTTTTAGGTATTGAAAACTGTACTTGAAGTTATATAGAAAAGAAGAACAGCCAGTACAATACTAAAGAAAAACAACATTGTAAGAATAACACAACACAACTCAAAGCCTTTGTCTTTTCTTTTAATGTGAAATGTCAGATCTTGTTTTGATTCCTTTTTGTTACTTATCTTTAAATAGATAATTTACTTTTTATAATGATTTCAAAGTAATTTGTATGGAGAATGGTCAAGGTTGGATTTCTGGGCAAGCAGAAGCTTGTGCTATTTCACAGTTAACTTCCATATTTTTAATTTGAGAGAGAATTTTTTAGCCTTTATCCTCCATAGGTATAAGAAGCTTCTGAGGCTGTTAATAATTCATTGTGATGAAAAAAATGTGTCCAGCCATGATTACTTGCTTGTGTGTTTCTTTGATTAACCCCACCTTTCTTATTATGTCTTAGAGTTTCATTGCCTCTCAGAGTCATGCTGTGTACTCAAATAAAGAGTTCTGACCTGTTCTCTTTCAAATTTATGTAATTGCTATAATTATCCATTTGGGAATTTGGGAAGCCTTAAAAGCATTTTAAAATTCATAAGAAAGAAAAAATGCAGGAATGACTAAGAAAATTTTGAAAAAAGCATAGTGAGGGGGTACTTAACATGTAAGATACTGAAATATGTAATAAAATCCATTAAACCAAGTGTTCTCATAGTGGCTTAGGAATGAACAGAGAGACTAGTGAAATAGTACACAAACTCCAGAAATGTCTTTTGTATGAATTTAATTTAGAGTGAAGGAGATATAAAATATGGATAGTTAATTTTATTCCCAAAGAGTCACCCCATGTCCACTTTTGTTCCCACTGCAATATTTTCTTCACACTACAATATTAGAGTGCTCTAAAAAATTCAAGTATGATCAAAATATTTTCTTGCTTAAAACTTAAGTCAAATGTTTAAAGTCCATATCTTGATTTCCAAATACTATCATTCAATACAAGAAACCAACTCTCCTTGAAGGGATGATGATTCTGGGGTGAGGAAGAGAGCATACATAATGAACATGGAGCTTCTTTCACCAGAGAGTAAGGAAATGCTCAAAATACAAAGTATGTGTATGTCAAAGGGGTATAGGAGCCAAAGTTAAAGAATTCTTGTGGTCAAAGCTGGAATGATTTGAGGAACAAGATAAATAGCATGGTATTGGATTATAGTTTAAAGTATAAAATAAATATGCACAAGCCTATACTGACATAAGTAAAACAGAATGAGCAGGAAATAAGAGAAAGACCTTCCTTATAGAAGAATTACAACTATTATATGTAGATATTCTCCACTCCAGGAAGTGGAGCTAAACTCTCCTTCGGTGTGAGCTGAATTAAGTGACTCTGTTTCAAAGAATAGAGTATGGAAAGAGAAAAATGGTAACTTTACAGTGGAGACACATGGCTAACATTACCTTAGTTAAGTGGTAAAGGTTAACTTCACCAGATAAGTGATATGGATAGTATGTATCTCTTGAGAGTAAGTGATATGATATAATGCTTATCATTGTAGTGTTATTTCAAAAAACTAAAAAAAAAACATCTAATCACAAGAGAAACATTTCCAAAACACATTTGGCCAGTATCCCTCAAAATTTTCAACTTTATGGAAAACAATGAAAGACAAACTATCAGAGGACACTAAGGAGGAGACATGGAAACTAAGTGCAGTGAAATGCTGAAACAGAAAAGAACAGTAATGGAAAAGCTCATGAAACCCAAATAAAGCCTGGAGTCTAATTAATAGCAATATAACAATGTTGGCTTCTTAGTTTTAAGAAATGTACCACAGAAATGTAAGATTATTATCTTATATACAGGATGAAATTTGTATGGGAAATCTTGTTTCTTTGTATAAATTTTCTTTTTTTTTTAAATGTACCCTCTTTTTTTAGATTTATTTATTATTTATTTATTTATTTTTAGAGAGGGAAGGGGGAGAGAGAGAGAGAGAGAGAGAGAGAGGGAGGGAGAGAGAGAAACGAGAGAGAGAAACATCAATGTGCGGTTGCTGGGGGTCATGGCCTGCAACCCAGGCATGTACCCTGACTGGGAATTGAACCTGCAACACTTTGGTTTGCAACCTGCACTCAATCCACTGAGCTACGCCAGCCAGGGCCAAATTTTCTACCAATGAATGTATAATAAGAAACTAGATGATTTCCCCCTAAGATCAGAAATAAGTCAAGGATGTCCTCTCTCACCAGTCCTATTCAACATCATACTGTTAGTCTTAGGTAATACAATAAGAAAGAAAAGAAAAGAATAGGTACACAAATTGGGAAGAATGAAAGAAAACTCTGTTAAAAGATAACATGATTGTCTATATAGGAAATTATGAAGAACCAAAAAGTGCCAAAAAAAAAAAATCCTGGAACCACTAATTAAGTATAAAATGTACTGCAGGATGTAAAGGTCAGTGTGCAAAATTGAATTGTTTTCCTGTATTCTAACAATGAACAACTGGAATTGGAAAGTATAAACACAATGCCATTTACATTAGCACAATAAAAAAGAAATGGGTATAATAGACTTCTGACCAAGATGGAGGCATAGGTAGCTATGCTTTGCTTTCTCACACAAGCGAAACAAGGACAATTATCAATTTAAAAACAAAAATAACCAGAACTGCCCAAAAATCAAACTGTATGGAATTCCAACAACCAAGGAGTTAAAGAAGAGAGATTCATCCAGACTGGTAGGAGGGACAGAGATGAGCAGCCAAGGCAGAGAGGATGTGCTGCAAGTCAACTGACCAGGTGGGTGAGGCAGTGGCTAGTGGACCAGGTGATCTCACATTCATGTGTGGATAAGCTGGGAGGAACAATTGGGTAGCAAGACAGATGGAGCAACCCAGGATTCCAGTATGAGAAACAAAAGCCTCAAAACCTCTGGCTGTAAAAACCTGTAGGTATTGTGGCAGTGTGAGAAACTCCCAGCTTCATAGGAGAATTTGTTGGTGAGACCCACGGGGTCTTAGAAAATCTACATGCCCCCCTCCCAGGAATAAACACCAGAAGGGCCCAATTTGCTTGTGGGTAGCTGGTGAAGTGACTGAAAGCTGGCTGAGAGCCAAGCAAGTGGCACTGTTGCCTTTCGGACCCCTTCCCCACATACAGCACTAAAACGCAGCAACCTAGGTTGCCCTGCCCTGGCGAATACATAAGGCTCTGTCCCTTACAACATAATAGGTGTGCCAAGAAAAAGAAATGTGGCCCAAATGAAAGACCAGATCAAAACTACAGAAAAAGAACTAAACAATTAGGAGATAGACAAACTATCAGATGCAGAGTTCAAAACACTGGTAATCAAGATGCTCACAGAATTGATTGAGTATGGATATAAAGTAGAGGAAGAAGAGAAGGCTATGTAAAGTGAAATAAAGAAAAACTATACAGGAATCCAAAAGTGAGGGAAAGGAAACCAGGACTCAAATAAATGATTTGGAACACAAGGCAAAAATAAACATTGAACTGGAGCAGAGTGAAGAAACAAGAATTCAAAAGTACAAGGAGAGGCTTAGGAATCTCTGGGAAAACTCTAATCATTCCAACATCTGAATCATGGCAGTGCCAGAAAGAGAAGAGAATGAACATGAAATTGGAAACTTATTTAAAAAAATAATGAAGGAAAACTTCCTCAGTCTGGTGAAGGAAATAGAGTTCCAGGAAATCCAGGAAGCTCAGAGTCCCAAAGTAGTTGGACCCAAGGAAACACCCACCAAGGTACATCATACTGAAATTTCCCAAGATTAAAGATAAGGAGAGAATCTTAAAAGCAGCAAGAGAAAAGGAGACAATTACCTACAAAGGAGTTCCCATAAGATTGTCAGCTGATTTCTCAAAGGAAACCTTACAGGCAAGAAGGGGTTGAAAAAAAAATATTCAGTTATGAGAGGCAAGGACCTACATCCAAGATTACTCTATCCACCAAAGCTATCATTTAGAATGGGAGGACAGATAAAGTGCTTCTCAGATAAGGTCAAGTTAAAGGAGTTCATCATCCTTTAACTTGAGGGTGTTAACTTGAGGATAACTAAAAGAGTTATTATATGAAATGTTAAAGAGAATTATCTAAGAAAAAGAAGGTGATCAAAAATATGAACAGTAAAATGATGACTAACTCACATGTATCAACAACTGAACTTAAAACAAAAGAAACAAAAACAAACTAACTAGAACAGGAATAGAACCACAGACATGGAGATCACATGGGGGATTATCAATGTACAGGGGTCAAGGGGAGAAGGCGGGGAAAGTACAGGGAATAAGAAGCATAAATGATCAGTACAAAATAGACAGGGGGAGGTTAAAAACAGTATAGGAAATGGATAAGCCAAAGAATTTATATGTACGACCCATGGACATGAGTTAGGGGGGAGGGGAATGCTGCTGCGATGAGGGGTGCAGGGCGGAGGGGAAAAAGAGAAAAGTGGAACAACTGTAATAGCATAATCAATAAAATATACTTAAAAATAAAAAAAGAAATTGGTATAAATCTAATATATATAAACTACATAAAGGAAGTTATAAACCTCTTTTGAATGAAATAAAACTAGATCTAAACAAATATAAAGAGATCCCATGTCCATAGATAGGGAGACTCAATATTGTTAAAATGTTAATTTTGACCCACTTGATCTATAGATTCAATACAAGTCCATTCTGAAATTCTCCAGGTTCTTTGGTGGATATCTACAAACCCATATTAACATTTATATGGAAAATAAAAGACCTAGAATAGACAACCCAATATTGAAGATAGACAAATATATCAATGAAACAGAATATATATCTCAAGAATATACCTGCATTAGCTCTGGTCAGGTTGCTCAGTTGGTTGTAGTGCCATCCTGTACAATACAGGGTCACAAGTTTGATTCTGGTCAGGGCATATATCTAGGTTGTCTGTTCCATCTCTGGTCAGGGTGTGTACAGGAGGTAATCGATCAATGTTTTTCTTTCTTTCTCTTTCTTTCTTTCTTTCTTTCTTTCTTTCTTTCTTTCTTTCTTTCTTTCTTTCTTTCTTTCTTTCTTCTCTCCTTCCTTCTTTCCTTCCTCCCTTCCTTCCATTTCCTTTTTCTCTCCCTCCCTCCCTTTCTTCCTCTCTCTGCCCCCACCTTCCTCTCCCTCTAAATTCAATAAACATAGCTTTGTGTGAGGATGTAAAAAAGGAATACACCCATATTAAATAAATATAGTCAACTGATCTTTGACAAAAGAGCAAAGGCAGTACAATGAGGAACAATTATACTTTAACAAATCAAGCTGGACATCCATATGAAAATGATACAGCCACTTAGGAAGATAGTTTGGTCATTTCTTACAAGTTTGAAAATAGCCTCAACATACATTTTGGCAATTGTACTCTTAGTTATTTACCCTATTGAGTTGAAGACTTATGTTTATATAAAAACCTATGGACAAATATTTGTAGCAGTTTCATTCTTAATTGCAAAAACCAGAGGCATCTAAGATTTCTTTCAATAGGTGAATGGATAAACAAGCAGTGCTATATCTGTACAATGAAATATTATTCAGTGATAAGAAAAATGGGATATTAAGCCATAATAAGACATAGATTTTAAATGTATATTGATAAATAAATGAATTAATTCTGAAAAGATGATATATTGTATGACTTCAACTATATGACATTCCAGAAAAGGCAGAACTGTAGAGACAATAAAATGGTCAGTGGTTGCTGGATATTCAAGGGGAGAGGAGAGGTTTGAATAGATGAAATACACAGAGGAATTTTCAGGGAGGTAAAACTATTCTGTATGATAAATGTAATGGTGGGTATTTCACATATGGTGGGTTTTGTGAAAACCCACAGAACTGTGTAACAAAGGAAATGAAATTTAAATAATCTATGTTCTTAGTTAATAATTAATAATTATTCCTTAATTATAACAAATGTACCACACTAATGCAAGACATTAATAATAGGGGAAATTGTGGAGGTTGGTGTATGGGAACTTGGTACTATTTGCTAATTTATATTGTAATAAATTTAAAACTCAACAGTTAATTAAAGGGAAAAAATCCACAGTATTACCAAGATTGTCTAACTTACAATTCTCTATGTGATAGAGAAAGAGGAACTTTCTTATGTGACCAGCACATCCGCAAAATCATGACTTAACTT
This sequence comes from Phyllostomus hastatus, assembly GCF_019186645.2. Classification (NCBI taxonomy): domain Eukaryota; kingdom Metazoa; phylum Chordata; class Mammalia; order Chiroptera; family Phyllostomidae; genus Phyllostomus; species Phyllostomus hastatus. The sequence goes on along the minus strand of NW_025333984.1, from coordinate 12,177,076 downwards.
CAAGTGTTAACATTTAAATGTGAGGGAGTTATTTGAGGGATTGAGTTAGAGGAAATGTTCGAGGTTTCATATATCTTGAAACCAGACTGTGTTTCCCTAAATGGAACTGAAACACTGAAGAAGTCTTGCCAAAGCAGAGGAGAACTGTCTAGTCTGAGAAGAGCCTCACCCCAAGGCCACCATATATCTTACTGTTCCATAGCCTTACTGTTTCAAAATTGAGCTGTAACCCTATTGAGCTGTCTCCCAGCTGTGCTGTAACATAATTGAACTGTTTGCACTGAATACATTTCCTTCACTGTACCCAAAATTGGGGATTACTATTGGTGTCAAATTGGTGCCAATGACTATGGTTAACAATATTCACTCCAAAATATCTTGTCTCCATTTCACCTATAATCCTGAGTAATGTGAAAAAAAATGGTTTGCAGGTGATCTGCAATTCAGAAAAAGATGTTGAACTTTAAAGAAAAATTTAATCATGTTCTCTTGACTCCACTTAATAAACTGAAAGGATATATTAAGCATATTTTTGGCATCTAAAGTTAAAGGAGTAGGTATTATGTTTAAAATGGTATTCCCTGCAACTACAAATTATTGGTATATTTCTTGTCATAAAATTTATCCCACCATTTGAATGTCTTTAGTGCCCTTGACAGAGATCTTCTTGATATGAATTTTGTTTGAGTCCTTTTATTTCAATTTGAAGTTAAAACACATTAGAAATTCTTAGGTACATAAATTATGGGTTATATGCCAGAACATGCATAAGTGCCAGAAGATATATATTTGGGCTTACTTATTGTAATGACATACAATTTGTATTTACTAGCACTATTTCTGTGAGTTAGCTATATACATTTCAAGGAGCCTTTTATTCCCAATGTTCAGCCTTTTAAAAATAAATTCATAGCCCTGGCTGGTGTAGCTCAGTGGATTGAGTGGGGGCTGTGAACCAAAGGGTTGCTGGTTCAATTCCCAGTCAGGGCACATGCCTGGGTTGTGGACCAGATCCCCAGTAGAGGGCATGTGAGAGGCAACCACATATTGATATTTCTCTTCCTCTCATAAAAAAAATAAGTTCATAAATGAGCATCTTAGAAATGCCGTGAATGCTATATAGTATAATCTAATTTCATGTCCTAAAATTCATTTCTGTATCATGAAAATAAAAAATGGAATTGGAAACTAGATTCACCATCTAATGAATTGTAGGCACTTTTTAAAAAAATATTTTATTTATTTATTTTTAGAGAGGGAGACAGAGAGAGAGAAACATCAATATGCAGTTGCTGGAGGTCATGGCCTGCAACCCAGGCACGTACCCTGATTGGGAATCGAACCTGCGACACTTTGGTTTGCAGCCCGCGCTCAATTCACTGAGCTATGCCAGCCAGGGCTTGAATTATAGGCACTTTTAACATACCACTCCTGACATTGACTATGATCATTTGGGGACCTTTCTGATAGAGTAAGAAACTCTGTAATTCAGTTACCTTGTGATTTAATTCCACTCTGGCAAGCAGAAATTTCTACAGTATCAAATGCTACCAATATTATTATGTTGGATACTGTTCGTCTCCTGTGACAGGCCTGAGACTATTTTGAGCTAGTTACTTACCTTAGTTGGTGGAAATATTGTATTAATTGTTTGTGAAGCCAATGCTGGGAATTTTCTTAAACACTTATTTGTTGTCATGTGAGGAAAAATATATTTCTGTTCCAGAGACTGCTTAATACTTACTGGAGTTCTGGAGTTCCTGGACCAGCCTTTTTATTTTAGATTGAAGACAGTGAACAGTATGTATCTCTAAAATTCCATCTTTGCTATTTTAGTATTGAAAGCACATTTTTACCTTTGGTGAGTTAGTGGAAATATCTACAGAAATTATGCTTGTTCAAGAATTGTAAAATACCTGGAATCATATCTCTTTTTTAGCCACCAAAAGTCAACAGGAACCCTAAACTATGATTAGTCAATTGTAAGACCAAGACTAGGGTTAAGTGAATGAGGTATATAGGACACAAACTTTAAGAGGGCACTCATTCTCAGGGCTTTGCCTCTTAAAATTTTGTGCCCTTGGCACCTCACTGATGTCACCTTAATCCTGACACTGCCCAGTAGCCACATATCTATAAAACACTAAAACTGATCATATGAATTTGGATTTAAAGCATAGTAAAATAAGAACCTGATTCATTTATGGACCACTAAACTGTTTTGACATACTATATTAATTTACCATTTTATAAAATTGTAAAGCATTTTAAAAAGAAAAACAAACCATAAATTAAAATACCTTGTTGTATCAGTTCTGAGAGTAGCCAGACATACATGTTTTGAAAAACTATTGGAACTGAGCCATGTTAAAGCATTAAAATATTTGAACCCAAAGGAAACTAAATTATGCTCATACTTTTTTTTGAGTCTGTAATTTCTTTTTTACTGTTTATCTGTTACATACATGGCAATAAACAAGCAGCTGTACATATGACTTTACCTAGAATCAGTAGATTTTCCTGCTATAAATTTTTATCCTTTTGTACCCCAGTATCCAGGTGGTGTGTGCTGGGGACTGCCCTTAGATTTGTAAACTTGAAAAACAAATAAAATAACACACACACACACACACACACACACACACACACACATTTGTGACTATGTGACTGTATAATCCTGGGGAATATTTTTAGTCTCTGTAATTTTTGGTTTGTCATTGGAAAAGTGACTAATGTCTGTACCTTAAGGGTATTAAGATAATTAATGAAATGAATATAAAGCAACTAGCATGGTGTCTTATTCAATACATGGTAATTTCTCAAAATGTTGTAACTGGTTACAAAATGTTGTAACCATAATAAATGGTTCTAATCATTTGTGAGGTGTGGTAATATGAGGTGTCTCATATTATCACTAAGAATAATCCTCTTGAAACCAGATTGTTTATTTTAAGAATGCACTGCAGGGAAAAATGGGACAGTGGAAAAGGGTCAATAATATTTTTCCACATGTATGCAAATTCATTTTTGCATCATTTTCAAAGGCCCCTCTGCAAATTGAATTACGTTTTTCCTTCAAGATAAGTTTCAGCACTTACTTTTCAGAAGGAGGAGAACCTCTGTAAAAGGGATTTTATTGCAAAAGCAGGTTCCAGGGAGAAATCTGTCTTTCATCTCTCAGGATGATGTATTGTAGAGAGACTTTTGTGGTAGAAAAGCACAAACATTTGTAATCATTTTATCTGAAATAAACATGGTTCATTAAGTTTGATTGGTATTAAGCATCAAATAGACTATATTTCACAACTTCTGCCCTGTCTGATATTGCTCAGTGGATTGAGCACTGGCCTGCGAACCAAGGGTTGTCAGTTCCATTCCTAGTCAGGGCACATGCCTGGCTTGCAAGCCAGGTCCCCAGTAGGGGGCACATAAGAAGAAACCACACATTGATGTTTCTCTCCTTTTCTTTCTCCCTCTCTCCCTCTCTCTCTAAAAATAAATAAAACCTTTAAAAAAGAGAAAGAGAAAATACATTTCACAACTTCTATTGTCAAGTTAAGAGTGGTCATTATTGATTGGTGTTACACATTCTCCTTGTATTCATATAGTTTTGCTATAAAGACATCAACATAGAATTTGGAGCTCAAAGATATATTGATTCCATTCAGTGACTAGTTTACTGCCCTAATTTTGGTTACCTCCATGACTTTGTAGAACTGACAACCTTTTATACCTTTTCTGATTGGAATGCAGTATGTTTTTGCAACCATGGAAAATTGCAGTGGTATGTGTTATTGATTTTACTTAATGAAAACCTTGTACTCTCTTTTCTTTTAATGGGCTGTTTGCCAGAATTTTATAACTGTAGGCCCAAGTTTCTTTATGAAGATTCTCCATACTTTGACAGGTTAGGACAGTGCTTAATGTTACAGTGAAAATAATTGAAGCAAATTTATCAACATTGTCCCAAGAACTATGCTTATAAACTAAACAAAGTTGTAGTAACATTGAATAAACAGACTCCATTTCATGAATAAGCAATTCTCTGACAAATAGTATTCTATTTTGTGTGTGCTTTTGCTGTTTCTAGTACGTGGTAAGCAATAAGTAGTATTTATTTAATTGCATCGCCATATCAGCCTTGCTTACTCTAATTAAGTGGAAATAGTGGAAAAAATTAGAATGTCACTTTCCTAAGATGAAACCTCAAGATCAGTGATAAATGTAGACTAAATTTATCAGTAGAGTGAAAGAAAATTTGTTTTCCTAACTGGTAGGACTGCCTAGTGCCAGCTGTAAAGACAATTGCCAAGTCATCAAAATGTTCCTTTGGTACTCTCTAACTGCTCCTTTACTTCTTTTCACTTTTTCATATGCCCCAGTGCCTATGACCTGCTTCTCAGTTGCCAAAAGTCTTCTTCTTTTTCATGGATTTCTCTTGGCTTTGGAAGCCATGGATGGCTTCTTCAATTCATCTCCCTCTACACTGCTCCTGACCCAAACTTTCATCACCAAAACCTTCTTCTCTGGTATTCTGTTGTCTCTAAGTAAACTAAGAGATTTGATTGTATACTTGTGAACTGACAAAACATGGGCCATGATCTGAGATGGGATAAAAGCATTTCTTACTTTTCCTCTAAGATATTACTCTAGATCAGCATGACTCACCCAGAAGTATGTGTTATACTAGGAGTTGTTTATGAAAGTATTAGAATATACATGTGTTATTTAATAATTATTCTTTCTCTGGAAGAATAATAAGAAGCCTATCATGCATACCTACAGCAGGCGACATTAGAGTACTAACGGTATAGAAAATACTTATATTTTTTAAGAGGGAGAAAGGGAGAGAGGGAGAGGGGAAGAGGGAGAGAGAGAGAGAGAGAGAGAGAGAGAGAGAGAGAGAGAGAGAGAGAGAGAGGGAGGGAGAGAGAGGGAGAGAGAGAGAGAGGGAGAGAGAGATGTGAGAAACATTGATCAGTTGTGTCCCATACACATCCCCCAACTGGGGATACTTAATTTAATATTATTGTTCTCAACCTCCACAATAAATATTACAAAATTTTTTTCAGAGTTAATTATGGCCCAGTGAGTTGCTACAGAGAAGGATTAAAAGAGCTTGGAGAATATTTAACTTGGTGTGGTGAATACACAATACAATATACAGAAAATGCATTATAGAATTGTAAACTGGAAACTGATATAAATTTATTAACCAATGTCACTTCAATAAATTCAAAAAATGGGAAAAATGCTTAGAATTACAAATGGATGTGGTGTTTCTATCTGGGGGTGGCAAAGTCATTCTAAAATTAGATTGTGATGATGGTTATATAACCATGTGGATATACTAAATACCATTGCATTGTATACTTTAAATGGGCATATTGTATGGTATGCAAATTGAATCTTGAAAACCTGTTTTTAAAAGATATACTGTGTTTGAATAGCAGGGATAGCAATGACAACTTTAAAAAGGCTGTAGATTATAGTTTAAATTTTTAAAAAATATATTTTATTGATTATGCTATTACAGTTGTCCCATTTCCCCCCTTCATGCCCCTATACCCTCTCCCACCCACATATTCCCCTTTAGTTCATGTCTATGTGTCATACTTATAAGTTCTTAAGCTTCTACATTTCCTATACTATTCTTATCCTCCCCCTGTCTATTTTCTACCTACCATCGATGCTACTTATTCTCTGTACCTTTTTCCCCTCTCCTCCTCTCACTTCCCTGTTGCTAACCCTCCATGTGATCTCCATTTCTGTGATTCTGTTCCTGTTCTAGTTGTTTGCTTAGTTTGTTTTTGTTTTCATTTTAGATGTGATTGTTAATAATTGTGAGTTTGCTGTCATTTTACTGTACATGTTTTTGATCTTCTTTTTCTTAGATAAGTTCCTTTAACATTTTATATAATAAGTGCTTGGTGATGATGAACTCCTTTAACTTGTCCTTATTTGAGAAGCACTTAATCTGCCCTTCCATTCTAAATGAAAGCTTTGCTGGATAGAGCAATCTTGGATGTAGGTCCTTGCCTTTCATGACTTGGAATACTTCTTTCCAGCTCCTTCTTGCCTGCAAAGTCTCTTCTGAGAAATCAGCTGACAGTGTGATGGGAACTCCTTTGTAGGCAACTTCCTCCTTATCTCTTGCTGCTTCTAGGATTCTCTCCTTCATTTTAATCTTTGCTAATGTAATTATTATGTGCCTTGGTGTATTCCTCTTTGGGTCCAAGTTCTTTGGAACTCTCTGAACTTCCTGGACTTCCTGGAAGTCTATTTCCTTTGCCAAAATGAGGAAGTTCTCCTTTATTATTTGTTCAGATAACTTTTCCACTTGTTGCTCTTCCTATTCTCCTTCTGGTATCCCTATTATTTGGATGTTGGAATGTTTAAAGTTATCCTGGAGGTTCCTAAGCCTCTCCTCATTTTTTTTATGAATTCTTGTTTCTTCCTTCTTTTCTGTTTGGTTGTTTCTTTCTTCCTTCTGATCCACTCCATTCATTTGAGTTCCAGTTTTCTTCCCATTACTATTGGTTCCCTGCACATTTTCCTTTATTTCACTTAGCATAGCCTTCATTTTTTGTCTAATTTGTGACCAAATTCAACCAATTCTGTGAGCATCTTGATCACCAGTGTTTTGAACTGTACATCTGATAGGTTGGCAATCTCTTTGTTGGTTAGTTGTATTTGTTTTGGAGCTTTGATCTGTTCTTTTCTTTGGGCCATTTTTTTTTTTTGTCTCAGCACACCTGTTTCATAGCAAGGGGTGGAACTTTAGGTGTTCACCTGAGTGGGACAACCAAGTAGCTGGGTTGTGATACTATATGTGGGGAAGGGGTCCGAGAGGGAACAATGGCACTTGCTCTGCTCTCTGCCAGATTTCAGTCACTTCCCCCACATCCCCCAAGCAAACTGGGCTCTAGTGGTGCTGATTCCCAGGTAGGTGGGTTTGTGTACATTCTAGGACCCAGTCAGTCTCTTCAGTGAACTCTCCTGTGAGTCTGGGAGTCTCTTCTGGAACCTCAACCCCACAGGTGTTTTCCATTGGTGTTTTGAGGCTTCATTTCTCTAGGCTGGGACCCTGGGTTGTGCAGTCTGTCTTGCTCCCCAGTTTCGCCTTGTTTATCTGAGTGTGAGTGTGGGACCACCCGGTCCACCAACCACCTTGTGCACTGTGCCCCTCCACAATCCACTGCCTCACTGGGTCCTCCAGCTGCTGCCTTGTGCTCCTGGGGTCCACCAGCCACTGCTTTGCTGCCACCCCTCTCCACCCAGCTGACCAACTCTGCCCCTCCTACTGGTCTGGATGAATGTGTCTCCTTTAATTCCTTGGTTGTTGGACTTCCATACAGTTCAATTTTATGTCAGTACTGGTTGTTTTTTGTTTCTAAGTTGTTGTTGTCCTTATTTTGGTTGTGCGAGGAGGCACAGTGTGTCTACCTATGCCTCCATCTTGGTCAGAAGTCATTATATAGTGTAAATTTTAATTCAGGCTTTGGAGTCAGACTGACCTGGGTTTGAATTTTTGATTCAGCACTCACTAGTTGCATGATTCTAGGAAGTCACTTAAATTCTCTGAGCCTTACTTATCACCCTGTGAAAAATGAAGCTATTTGCTCATGGCTATTTTGAAGACTGTGTAGAAGTTATGCATCTAAAGTCCTTAATAGGATATCTGGTATTGTTATTATTATATTGATATATTCTTTTCCAAATGTGCCTCTCATTGTTTTTTTTTAAATTTTTTTATTGTTATTCTATTATGGTTGCCCCATTTTTCCCCCTTTGCCCTCCTCTGCCCATCCCGTTTCCCACTCCCACAGTCAATCCCCACCCTGTTGTCTATATCCATGGATCATTCACACATGTCCTTTGACTACTCCCTTCCCCTTCTTTTCACCATTAGCCCCTCCCCCACCCCTCTAGTTGCTGTCAGTCTGTTCCATGTTTCAATGCCACTGGTTCTATTTTGCTCATTGGTTAATTTTATTAATTAGATTCCTCTTATAGGTGACATCATATGGTATTTGTCTTTCACCAACTGGCTTATTCCACTTAGCATAATATTCTCCAGTTCCATCCCTTTGGCTGTCACCAAAGGTAGGGTTTCCATCTTTCTTTCGGCTCTGTAGTGTTCCATTGTGTAAATGTACCACAGTTTTTTGATCCAAGAACAGACACATAGATCAATGGAACAGAGTAGAAAGTCCAGAAATAAACCCATGTCCATACAGTCAGTTAATATTTCACTAAGGGGGGAACAGCACACAATGGAGTAAAGGCAGTCTCTTCAATAAATAGTGTTGGGAGAACTGGACTGGCACATACAGAAAATGATACTAGACCACTAACTTACACCATACACCAGAATAAACTCAAAATAGATAAAAGACTTAAATATAAGTCACTATTTTTTGAAGATAACTGAACCAAATTATTTCTATTCTCATTGCACTGGTAGAAAAACAGCAAGTGAATTGCAGAAAGAGGCAAAATATACAAAACTGCTTGTATTTCTTGGTTTATTTTTCATATGTAAGATAATAATAGTAGCTACCCAGTGGAGGTCATGTAAGGATTATGATAAATTAAATTTCACTAGTAATGGGATTTACACAGTTTTTGGCACATAGGTGCTATTCATTAAATGTCAATTTCATTTTTAGTCATCCCTAAATAATACTTCATGTTTAACATATAATATTGGTATCATCCATGTCCCCAGATAGAAAACTAATGAAGCTACTTTATTAAAAGTATTTGACATCAGATACATTTGCTGTCATTTATTTGTTCATTCTGTTGGTAAGTGCAGATAACAGTGGTGAATAAGAAAGACATAGCCACCTTTATGCAGAACTTTTAATATCTTAAGAGCATTTTCTATGAATAATAGTAATTGCTACTATATAGAAAAACATAGGATGTTCTGAGAGGTCAGTGGAGAATACCTTAACCCAGAGAAAGAGATTAGAAGGTCTGGAAATGCTTCCCAGGGGGTAAATGAAACCTATATTCCAGAGAGAGGGGAAAGGATGTTGTGTTTTCCAATGCCATTGCTCAGTAAGGTGTCAGGGATTCTCAGCATTTGAGTGCAACCCTTATTTCTGACCATTGTATAGGAGTTTGAAGTCCAGCTGTGTTATAAGGATAAGTTGTAACTGATCAAATATTCCGTATGACTGCCTTGACAGAGCAACATAAATTGTTTGGAAAATAATAATGATAAAATTTTCTTTGGAGTTTGGGATGTTCAAACTAAATTCTATCATTTGTACACCTAGAGTGGGCTCAATTAGTATAATTCTCCAAAGAGCCTAATCAATATCTTCTCCTTGTGATTCATATTGAGCTTCACAGAAACAAATCTCAAAGGGGAAAAATATTTTAAAATTATTTTACCATCTCTGGTTATAACAGGTAGTCCAGGGGAATTCAGATATGTATATTTGTGGCATGACTCTGTCATGTCTATCTTGTGAGATGTATGGGCAAGCCAGAGAACCACACCTTCTATCAAGATAATTTATTTAAGAACAACCTATAGTTAAATCTATGTAAACAATGACAAAATGAATGTGACTGAAATGTAATTAGAACAATGGAATACAGCCTTGTGTATTCTTTCTGCTGTCTTCTAGTTATCACAAGATTTGTTTGAAGGGTCAATTACACAATGTAGATAAATGAACTTTGAAATTACCAACATACAAAGTGATATTTATTTGAGACTATGTCAGGATTATTAACAGGTATTTGGAAAAAAACAAATAGCATAAAATAGTTTTGCTATGGCCTATTTTTCAGAGTCCATACCTCTCCAGTATGGTTGACTACTTTTTTTTCATTATTATTTATTTAGGCAAGGGGATGTCATAAACAGAACCACACAACAACAAAAGCAAAAACCCAAGTGCTATGACCTTTACAGTGTAGTCACCATAGTACATTTGTTTTTCTATAACTCAAAATCATCAGATGCCACAGTGGTATTTGGCATGTGTGGCTTGAGGTGTAATACTTGATAATAAGTTCAATTTAAAATGGAGTTACATGTATGGACAATTATATCCTAGTAATAAAAGCAATATAATTTTAGAATCCAAATTATTTACATTACATTGACATAGAAATAATTTTTGGATATTTAGAAATAATTTTGGATATTAAAGAAAAATCTATTCCTTTCCTAACATCTAGGAATGTTAAATTTGAGAATAATTCTTGATCTTTCAAATAAGAATTTTGTTTTGGTATTGATCCAGGAAGGAAGGAGAACTATAGGTCATGTGTATGTTTGGGGGTTTGGATTTGAAATTATTTGTATCACTGTGATCATAATTGTATAACAGAAGTATAAAGTACTTATTTTTGAAAATGTTATCACTGGTGACAAAGTGTGAGCTCTAACAAGTTTAAAGTTATACAGACTAAAAAGCCTGCTTAATTGGACTTAACTTGAACTGAATTAGGCACTGAATAAGTAGTTCCAAAATGTGATGAAATAGTGAACATCAACCTGTGTGTAGAAGCACAGCCGTCTACATAACTGCCTCAAATTTCCAAGGATTAAGTCAGTCTCTTTTGAAGGAGAAACCTGCTTTTTGTGTAATAGTCTAATGATCTCATTTTTTTTTCTGTGTCTGGGTTTTTTTTTAACCTATCAGCTGTCCAAGACATGTGACCAATTTTATATTTCTTTTTTTAACCTCACCCAAGGATATTTTTTATTGATTTGTGAGAGAGAGCGAGAGCGAGAGCGAGAGAGAGAGAGAGAAACATACATGTGAGAAACATGTATCAGCTGCTTCTGACATACACCCTAACTGGGGATCAAACCCACAACCTAGGTATATTCCCTCACTGGGAATGAAACTGGTAGCTTTTTAGTATACTCAACGATGCCCCAACTAAATCAGCTACCTGATAAGGACCGATTTTATATTTCCTTATATGGTTTGCCCTTGATCCTATAACTTTGTTTTGCCACTTTTCTAAATAGTGCACTTTTGTTTGGATGGCCAAGCCATGAAGTTGTTGACTTTGCACTGGAATAAACATTCTGAATGTAAATTATATCACATAGACCAAGAAATAAATGAAAAAAAATTCTCTCTAATGGAAAAAAGTTATTGTCTGTTGCCAAAATGTAACTAATTTTGCATATTAGTTATGCAAAAAGCAATTATTGCTTTTTGTAATTCCAAATACCCTGTGCTTTTAAATTCGTGTATGTTAAAGTAAAGCTATGTTCCTGAGATGAGATGTTTCATATTAAATTGTATAAAAATTCCTCACCTATGAACCTTGATTCAGACTTTACCATTTGCACATCTATTGAAATTGAGACAATGTGCAACAGAAATGTATTTTTTAATTTTTTTTTGGTAATTGAGACAGAAAAGGGGAGCTGTAAGCAAACATAAAAAATTATAAATGTTTTAGGCTTTTCAGAAAATATTGGTGTTAGAACTGGGAGTTTAGTGTGATAAGTTGATTGGGTTTTTTATGTGTGTGATTTGTAAAATGTCACCAGATACTACCATCCTAAATGAGGTTAAATGTGGGACTATGCAGCAGAGAAATGAGCTGTGCTTAGAGTGTCCTGTTAGTGCCATTAATTTCAACAGGCTTGTTATCAGGTATTGTGATCCCTCCTACTTTGTTGTTTTTTCTCAAAATTGATGAGGCTATTTGGGGTCATTTATGGTTCCATATGAATTTTTGAAGTATTTATTCTATATCCATGAAGTATGCCATTGGTATTTTGATAGGGACTGCATTGAATTTATAGGTTGCTTTGGGTAGTGTGGACATTTTAATGATGTTAATTCTTCCAATCCATGAGCACAGTATATGCTTCCACTTATTTACGTCTTCCTTAATTTCTTTCTTGAGTGATGTGTAGTTTTCTGATTATAGGTCTTTTACCTTCTTGGTTAGGTTTATTCCTAGGTACTTTCTTTTTCTTGTTGCTATAGCAAATGGGATTTCTCCCCTGATTTTGTTTCTGATATTTCATTGTTGGTGTACAAAAATGCCTTCAATTTCTGAATGTTGACTTTGTATCCTGCTGTTTTTCCAAATTCATTTAGAAAATGAATTTGGAAAAACATTCATTAGGTTGAGTAGTTTTTAGTGGAGTTTATAGGGTTTTCTATGTTTACTAATGTCATATGCAAGCAGTGACAGCTTCCTTTCTAATTTGGATGCCTTTTATTTCTTTTATTTGTCTGATCTCTGTGTCTAGAACTTCTAATACTATGTTGAATAGAAGTAGTGAAAGTGGACACCCATGTCTTGTGCTTGATATCAAACTGTATTACAAGGCCACTGTAATCAAAACAGTCTGGTACTGGCATAAGAACAGACAAATAAATAAATGGAATAGAATAAAGAGCCCAGAAATAAACCCATGTCTGTATGGTCAGTTAATATTTGACCAAGGGGGCAGGAACATAAAATGGAGTAAAAATAGCCTCTTCACTACATGGTGTTGCGAGATCTGGACAAATACATTTATAAAAATGAAACTACACTACCAACTTACATCACACACCAAAATAAACTCAATATGGATAAAATGGAAGGTATTACACTCTTACATTACTTACATTACTTAAATGGAAAGTATTACACCATAAAAATCCTAGAGGAAAACACAAGAAGTAAAATTTCAGATATCCCACATAGCAATAGTTTCACTGATATGTCCCCTAGAGCAGGAGACATAAAGGAAAGAATAAACAAATGGGGCTACATCAAAATAAAAAGCTGCATGACTAAAGAAAACAGCAAAATAAAAAGTGAACCAACAATATGTGAAAATATATTCACTAATGATACCTCAGACAAGGGTTTGATTTCCAAAATATATAAGGAACTCAGATTACTCCACACCAGGAGGACAAACAATCCAATTAAAAAATGGGCAAAGGACCTGACCAGACAATTCTCCAAGGAGGACACACAGAGGGCCCAATGACATACAAAAGGATGCTCAGCATCACTAGCTATCAAAGAGATGAAAATTAAAACCACGATGAGAGACTTCACACCAGTCAAAATGGCTGTCATAAACAAATCAACAAACAAGTGCTGGCGAGGTTGTGGAGAAAAGGGAAACCTAGTACACTGTTGGTGGGAATGCATACTGATGCAGCCACTATGGAAAGCAGTATGGAATTTCCTCAGAAAACTAAAGATGCAACTGCTTTTCTACCCAGTGATCCCACTGCTTGGACTATACCCTAAGAATCCTGAAACACCAATTCAAAAGATCCTATGCACCCCAATGTTCATAGCAGCACAATTTATAATAGCCAAGTGCTCGAAGCAACCTAGTGCCCACGAGTAAATGAGTGGATCAAAAAACTGTGGTACACTTACATGATGGAATACTATGCAGCAGAAAGAAAAAAGGAACTCCTACCCTTCACAACAGCATGGATGTACCTGGAGAGCATTATGCTAAGTGAAATAAGCCAGGCAGTGAAAGACAAATACCATATGATCTCACCTATAAGTGGAACCTAATCAACAAAGCAAACAAGCAAGCAAAATGCAACCAGAGAGAGTGAAATTAAGAACAAACTGACAGTAACCAGAGGGGAGGTGGGAGGGGATGATGGGAGGAAAAATGGGGAAGGGTTTTTAGGAACATCTATAAAGGACACATGGACAAAACCAAAGGAGGGTAGGATCAAGGGTGGAAAATGGGGATGACCGAGTTAACGGGAGTGGTGGGGGGGAATGGAGACAACTGTACTTGAACAACAATGAAAAAGGTTAAAAATATTTTTTATAGATTACTTGCCTTTTGAGAAGTTGTGACAATAATGTTCTGTAATAGTACTATACCCTCTTCTTTGGAGATCACAATGACAGCTATCAGCAGAGAGGAGGTTGGAGGACTGGGTGGAGGCTGGTATTGAGCAGAAAGTAAAGAAAGAAAAACTCAGACATGGAAAACAGTGTGGTGATTGCCAAGGGGAGAGGGAAGGTAGAGGAGGGCATGGGGGGATAAATAGTGATGGATGGAGACTTGCGTAGTGAATATGCAATACAGTGAACAGATGATGAGTTTTGGAATCGTATACCTGAAACCTGTATAATTTTGTTAACCAGTGTCACCCTAATAAATTCAATAAAAAGGGAAAAAAGTAACTTCCTACCAAAAACCCAGTAACAGAATATTTCAGAGGTCCAACACTATTTAATTTTCCTATTCTGTTTTAATGTATTCAACTATGATAATATTTCTTGAAATACATGTTCGTATGTAGTCCTATCATACTTCTCAGAACATACTGAAAAATACTACTCTAGAAGTATTTCTATTGTCAGGACAGTGCAGAAAGTATATCATAAATGGTATTAGAAACAACTGGTTAGACATTTTGAGAGCAATGAAGTGTACCTTTACTTCGCTCTTTGCCACAAAATAAATCCTAGATAGATTAAATTTGAGCAAAACCAGAAATAACCTATATGGAAAATTAAGTTACTATTTTAACAATGTTATGGTGATGAGGAACCTCACAAATATTATTCCCAAACTGGAGACTATAAAGGAAAACATTGAAAGAAATATCCACATTCAAAAAGGGCACAAGAAGAAACAATAAGAACAAAAAGAAGTCAGTCTTATTTCTAAAGCTACCAAAACGAAGTTTTTTAAAAAGTTGGAGTATATTTGTTAAATATATGGCAGACAATGAAGTACTATTTTTAATATTAAAAAGTGCTATAAACTACTAAGAAAAAGTCAAACTTACCCCAGAAGAGTGAGTACACATAGTCATCTAACCAAAGAAGAAATTGAAAGGGTCAAGGAAAATGGAAAAAGGTGCTTCCTATTTCTTATATAAATTCAACTTAAAAGAATGAGATGTAATTTTTTTATCCATAGGTATGGCAATAAAATTATTTTGACACTAACAATGCTAATAAACTATGGAGAAAACAAAGATGATGGACTTTAACAACAGCACAGATTAAGAAATTCATTCTGGTGGCCAGTTAAGCATTTGATATGAAAATTAAAATATTGTTTATACTTGCCAGTTACTTCCCAGAAAGACCAATTCTTATATTTATTATGAAGCTTTTTTTGTCTAATTAATATATGGATTCTATTTAATTATTTCTTCTCTTCTGCTTTTCTTAGGTTTGTCTTGATTTTTTTTGTTTCTTAAATTTAATGCTTGCTTCTGTTATCTCCATCTTTCTTACATAATAATAAATTAAAGAATGTTAATAATTTGACTTTTTCTCTTAGTAGATCTGTTGGCACATACCAAAAGTTTGATAAATTCTGATATTTGTTTTTATTTTTGATATTTTATAACACAAGCCACCTTAATTATTTCTCTGAACATTACTATCTCAAACTATTCTGTGCCTGAAGCCTGAGTAATTTTTGAAAAAAAGTAGGCCCTCGAATGGTGTCCAGTTGCACCTAGGATAAAATCCAAACTGTTGCCCTGATTGGTGTGGCTCAGTGCCTTGAGCACCAGCCTGTGAACCAAAGGATTGCCTATTTGATTCCTAGTCAGGGTATATGCCTGGGTTGTGGGCCAGGTCCCTAGTAGGGGCATGTGAGATGCAAGCACATGTTGACTTTTCTTTCCCTCTCTTTCTCCCTCCCTTCCACTATGTCTGAAAACAAACAAACAAACAAACAAACAAATAAAAATAAATATTTAAAAAAATGCAAACTGTTTACCACAGTATCCATTGACCAGAATAATCTAGCTCCTGCCTAAAATTCCAACTACAACTTGGCCCACTCTCCTCTTTTCTTTCTACAATACAGCCAGATTGTCCTTCACACAGTGCCTTGAGCATACTAAGTACATTTTGCACATACCCTCATTTGTCTTACATGGTGGACTTCTAATCTTTCTTTAGGTTTCCCCTTAACTATGAAATCTTCAGACTTTTTATAACAACACTTTATTTAATTATCTTCCTATATTTTATTTATTCTCTTTATCTGTTTTATGTTTTGCCTGAGAAAATTGGAAGTGTTTATTTTTCCTATAACCTTTCAAAAACATACAGTATAAACACTGGAGGAAATAAATTATGGTGTAGAGATCACTGTGTTCTATTTCTTTTTTTATTTATTTTTAGAGAGGGAAGGGGAGAGAGAGAGAGAGAGAGAGAGAGAGGGAGAGGGAGAGGGAGAGGGAGAGGGAGAGGGAGAGGGAGAGAGAGAGGGAAACATCAATGTGCGGTTGCTGGGGGTCGTGGCCTGCAACCTAGGCATGTGCCCTGACTGGGAATCAAACCTGCGATGCCTGGTTCGCAGCCCACATTCAATCCACTGAGCTATGCCAGCCAGGGCTCTTTTTTTTTTCTTTATAACAACCATATATAAACCTCATAAAGACAAGGATTGTGTGTGTGTTTTTTTTTATTTCATTCTAAGCTAAAGAGATAGGAAAGAGAACATTTTTAGAGGCACATAGAAGTTTAGAAGCCCCAAAATTTATATAATAGTTTCAGGATGCAGGAAGAGTATATTAATAAATAATTTAATTAACAATAGAATAAAGTTTTGTTATTAAAAATGCAAATATTCATATTGAAGAGGTCAATTGCAAGGGAAAATTGTTTAAAATGTATGCTCACTTAAACATATATTGTTAAGTATTTGGAACTCCAAGGATGGAAAGAAAATCCTAAAGGCCTCCAAGAAAGAAAATTATAACTATCTATAAAAGAAAGAGAAACATACTCAACAGCACAAACATTCAAGGACATAAGGAAACAAACATGTTTGAAACATGTAAGGAATCAGGAAATTTTTATCCTACACAGTCCCTCTCAAAATGTTCCCAATAATAAATGACAGCAAAAAGAAAAATAAATTCATAAAAGGTGACATAGATTACATGAAGTAGAAATTATTAATGATACCGGTGAAAGAAGTCATATAATCTCAATATGGGTTAATTCATAACTTTTAGGGAGAGAGGACAGGAGAGAGAAAGAGAGAGAGAGACAGTGTGTGGTTGCCTCTCACATGCCTCTAACCAGGAACCTGGCCCGCAACCCAGGCATGTGCCCTGACTGGGAATCGAACCATAACCTTTCAGTTCACAGGCTGGTGATCAATATACTGAGCCACACCAGCCAGGGCTAATTTTAGAATATTTTACTGCCCAAAAGGAAACCTATAACATTTATAGTCACTTTCCATTCTCCTTTGACTCCCCAGCTCTAGAAAATTACTAATCTACTTTATATTTCTATGATTTGCCTATTCTGAAATTTTATATAAATGGAATCATAAATAGGCCACTACATCTGGCTTCTTTCACTTACCATAACTTATCTGTTATAACGTCTATCAGTATTTTATTATTTTTTTTATAGTTGAACGATATTTCATGATAAAGATATACCACATTTTGTTATGCATTCTTCAGTAGAGAGACATTTGGGTTGTTTCTACTTTTGCTGTTATAAATAATGCTGCTATTAATGTTCATGTTTGAATTATTGTATGTGCAAATATTTTTATTTCTCCTGAGTATCTGTAGGAATTAAATTGCTGGGTTTTATAATACTCTGTTTAATATTTTGAGGAACTGTATACAATTATTTTTCAATTTTACAGGCCCACCTTTTCCTTCCCACCAGCAAGTTATGAAAATTTCAGTTCCAAATCTTTGTCAACACATGTTATTGTCTGTCTTATTTATTCTAGTTATTTCAGTTAATGTAAAGTGTTACTGTATCTCATTGTGGTTTTTATTTAAATTTCCCTAACAGCTAATGATATTGAGGTTGGTTTCCTGCTTCATAGCCATTTGTATATATTAATTGTAGAGCTATTTATTTCAATCCTTTAACTTTAAAAGATTTGGTTATCTGCCTTTTTAAATAATTAAGTTGTAATATTTATATATTCTGTATACAAGTTTCTAGTCCTTATCACATATATATATACATATATATATATGTATTTACATGTTTTCTTCCATTATGTTGCTTGTCCTTTTACTTTCTTCATAATATGCTTTGATTCACAAAGCTTTTTAACTTTCATGAAATCCAGTTTACATATATTTTCTTTTCTTATGTCTAAAAAGATGCTGTCTACCTTAAGATCTTTCAGATTTTCATCTATTTTTTCTTCTAAGAGCTTTATAGTTTTGCTCTTACATGTAGATTTATGATACATGTTAAGTTTTACGTATGGTTGAGAAAGTAATCTAACTTTATTCTTTTGCACATGGATGTCCAGTTGTCTCCACACAATTTGTTAAAAAGATTATTATTCTTTCTTTATTGAATTGTCTTGAAAGTCTTGTCAAATGTCAATTGATCATCAATGCTATTTTTATGGGCTCTCAAATTCTATTCCATTGATATTTATATTTGTCCTTATGAGACAGTGCCATACTGTTTTGATTATTATAGTTATTCCTTCATTTTAAAGTCAAGATATATCAGACATCCAACTTTATTCTTCTTTTTCAAGGCTGTCTTCATTATTCTGAGTCCCTTGCAATTCCATATTATTTCAGAATAAGCTTATACATTTCTGCAAAAAAACCCCTAGGCTTTCAGTAATAATTTGGATGGCATCAAGTTGGAGTATATGAGGGGTGACCCCCCAAAACCCAGAATTTATTTATCAAAAAGTGTGTATTTATTCTTACATATTTAAACTTAAGTCACCTTCAAAGTACTCTCTATTTGATATAATACACCTATCAAGACATTCTTTCCACTGGTCAAAACAGTTTTTGAACTCATCAAATTTGATTCCTTTTAGTGCTTCTGCTGTTTTTTGTTTCATCTCTTCCATGTCAGCAAAATATTTCCCTTTAAGGAATTTTTTCATCCAGGAAAACAAACAAACAAGTCACTCAAGGTGAGATTGCTAGATCAGGTGAATAGGGTGGGGCACAGGACTCATGCCATTGTTGGTCAAAAATCGCTGAACAATCAGTGTGCTGTGGGCAGGTGGGCTCATAAGTCACCCTTCATGAAATGGGCAAACCTGTTGAAAGAGTTTTTTAAGAAATTCGCTAAAGCAGAACAAAGCCTCTCACAACAATGACAGCTGGTACACTGATACAGATGGGTTCCTAGAACACTCACCTGATGCAGACACAAGCCTGCAGTGTCTGCATCATTATGGATGAAATGAGACATTCACAGGGATGACTGAGTCCGGTGGAGGAAAAGGGGCAGCATGGCTTTTCTCTCAAGGGGAGCAAAATCCTTGGCCCTTGCTGTGACCAGCCTTTATTGGGTTTCTTGGCACATTACATGATGGTCCTCATTTACTATGCACAGGTTCGCTTTAGGTGGTTACCTTTTACAGAAAACAAAGGAGCCAATGCTGCTAATCACATCATAGAAGAGGGATATTTGCAAATGAAAAGGTAAAAGTGGTTGAACTGGTTACACTCATCCTTGGAAGGTTTAGCATGGATCTTAGGAAGTTACTTTGCAGTAAATGTCCTCAATTCAGGGTGAGGGAGTTTTTTAGCAAAAGCAAGATTCAAAGTGGCCTAGGCACAATGCAGGCCTGATTCCCCACGGGAGAACCTATCCATGGGTCTGCGTCCTGTGCATCTCTGAGTGGGAGCTGGGCCCACGCCATGCAGAACTGTCTCCTACACTCATCTATTTGGCGATGCCTGTACTACAAGGGGCTCACCCTCCATAAGATAATTCTGTTTTTTTGAGGGCCCCCCTCATATTGTCACCAATCTATGAGTATGAGAAGTGGTTTTTTTTTTATGTAGGTTGTCTTTAATTTCCTTCAAAATGTTATATAGTTTCTAGTACACAGGTCCTTTGGTTAAATTTATTCACAATCATTTTTATTGATGTCATTATAGATGATATTGTTTACTTATTTTATTTTATGACTATTCATTGCTAGTATATACAAATAAAATTGATTTTTGTATAAGGATTTTATATATGCCACTCTCTTGAATTCATTTATTTTTTAAAAATATTTCATTTATTTATTTTTAGAGAAAGAGGGAGTGAGAAAGAGAGGGAGAGAAACATCAACATGTGGTTGCCTTTTGTGTGCCCCCCAGTGGGGACCTGGCCCACAACCCCAGCATGTGCCCTGACTGGGAATCAAACAGGCAAGCCTTTGGTTCACAGTCCGTCACTCAATCCAGTGGGCCACACCTTCCAGGGCACATTTCTTAGCTCTAATAGGTTTTTAGTGGATTCCTTAGTGTTTTCTCTATATAAGATTGTCATTTGCAAATATTGTTTTGCTTCCTCCTCTGAAATCTGGATAATTTGCTTTCTGTTTCTTGCCTAATTTCCCTACTCAGAACTTCCAGTGAAAAGTAGAATAGAAGTAGTGAGGACAGACATCCTTGTCTTGTTTCTAATCTTAGAGGAAAACATCATTAAGTATGATGTTAACTGTGAATTTTTTATAGATGCCCTTTTTCAGCTTAAGAGCATTTTTATTACCAGTTGACTGTTTCTCTTAATTATGAATAGATGTTGGATTTTGTTAAACGCTCTTTCTTCATTTATTTACATGCTCATTTGGTTTTAGTCCTTTATTTATTAAGGTATATTATATAGATTAAGTTATAAATGTTCAACCTTGTATTTCTTGAATAAATCTCATTTAGTCATAGTATATATTCCTTTTTTATATATTACTGGATTCAACTTGATAATATATTGTCAAGTATATGTGCTGTTATCTTTACATTTCTTGGGGAAAGGACAGAGTTGTTGAATAACTAGAATTTTGGTTTAGGGTATATTAGTGACAACTTGAGGTAAGTTAATTGAGAAATGTCTGATAAGATGGCATTTATAAGTTTAATGCTAGCCTAGTATGCTTTTACCACCTAGGTGATTGATGTCCATGAGAGACAGATGGGACTGCTCTTGCCTAAGTCACTAAGTACTGTACATTCTTGTCAAAGCCAAGGCTGATTTTGGAATTCTTATGTTATATTCTCTCTAAAATAATTGACTATACAGCCTTTCTGGAAACATTGTATACCCATTACACCACACAATCCTGGATTTGCTCCTCTGCCACCTTTTCTTCCCCATTATTCTCCTTTGTGGACTATTCTTCCAGGCCATCCATTGAATTTTAATATTGTTTAAATGTTCACCCTTGTCTCTATTCTCAGATCGTAAACATTATTTTGGGAGCTGTTACCCATTTTTGTTGCTTAAATTATCAATATAATGTAGATTCCTAAATTTATATACAATTCCTTATCTCTCCCTTGAATATTTTTGGTGTGTGTGCATGTGTGTATAGGATATCACTCAGGCATCACATATTCAATATATTCTATACTGAATCTATTGTTTTATCTGAATGTCCAAACTCTTCCACCTCCTGTGTTTGCTAACACTACAGTAAATTGTTTCAACATTTACACAGTTGTTCAAGTAAGTTTTCTAATTACACTTCTTATTTACTCCCTTCATACGTAAGTATAACAGGCTACTTTCTAAATATTTCTTAAATGTATCAATTTCTCTTGTTCCTTACATTATTTTCTTTGAGGCCACTTCAAATATTATCACTGTCTTATCCTAGTATTATAAATGGCTTCCTAAACAATTCAATATCCACATATCACTCAGAAAATTCTTTCTTCATTATAAATCAGGTCATAGAATTCTCCTTTTTAAAATCATTCTTTGGCTTTCTACTGCTCTTAGGATAAAACATAAACTTCCTAATATGACATTTAGATCCCTGTATATCTTGCCTACCTTATCTTGCTATTTTCACTGTGATTGGTTCATTCTACACACTATATACTCCAGAAAATTTGTTGAATGAACTAATTACATTTTAGTTTTAATTTAAATAATCAATATCAAATAGGAAAATTATCAAACTGGATATTAAGGATCCTTGGATAAATCACTTATTCTTTTCACTATTAAAACAGTCACAAAACTACCTAAATCACTTATAGTTTTTATGTGAGACACATATAATAAAACATTTATAATTTGAAAAATATAAGATCTCCACAAATGTTAGGCATTTGGCTGTACTCGATAGTATTAATGTTGACTAATAATATAATAGTAATAGTGATAATATTAGCAAAAGTTTCCTGTACTGGAAGGTGATCTTGGCTTGACATTTATAATTTTAGGTTGAGTTATAGTTCTTCCAGTTGTAACTATGTGGTCTTGGGGAATGAACCTTCCTCCCTCCCTCCCTCCCTCCCTCCCTCCCTTCCTTCCTTCCTTCCTTCTTTCCTTCCTTCCTTCCTTCCTTCTTCATTCACAGATTCAGTGCAAGTTGAAACCTTCTGAACTTGTTTTTTTAGTCTGTAAAATGGAAATAACAAAAGTTTCCCTAAGTAATTTTAGCAACACTGTTGGGAAAACTAAAATGAAGTAGTCCATATTAAATTATTTTATAAACTATAAAATGTTGTTGACTTTTATTTTGATTTAGCTTAATTTAATTATGACAATAACAAAAAACAGTACAAATATGTGTTTCATTATCCAGTTTTGGAGATGATGTATGCCATCCCTCTTTTCTATTTTTCTAACCTTTTATTAGGCAATCTTTAAGCCAATATCATCATAATCACCATCATTAATTAATGAAATCTATTGAATACTTACTGTGTTGCAGACTTTGCACTATGCACTCACTGGGGATATCTACTGAATCCTTTCATAGTGTCCATAACAGTCAATTAATTTATAGATTTTTTTCAGACAAGATAGAATATTATTTTCATGAATATGAGAGCTTAATGAGGAAGACTCAGGACATAATTCAAATGAACATAGAATTATGATTTTATAAAAAGTATCCATTACAAAATTTTATTATTTTCACATAGGTACATTACTCTCTGCACAAATACATCATAATTACCATATACCAAACAGAATGGCTGGGTTTCTGATTTTAGTGAAATAGGAGTTTCAGCTTTTTCTGTTAACAGAATATTTCCAACAAATTTTATTCTTGAGACTCTTACTTCAAATACATGAATTTTGATTAGCTCTCTCTGTTTGCTTCATAACTTTTTGATCAACTGGTAACTATTGAGGATAATATATGCCAGTATTGGGAACTATTTGGCCTTGAGATAAGAATCTTTTAATCAATAAATATCCTTCAAGGCCACTTACACTTTTGCTGAGGTGAAAAAAATCCCTATTGTTATTGGTTTAGGAGAAATAAAGCCCCTTTTAGTTGATCGATTTGCTAGAAACCCAGGAATTGTGACAGTTTGATGAACCGCCCAAGCCCACATATTATGCTTAGTATCTTCTTGAAGTAGGACCATAGAAAAAATTTGTAGCTTATATAAATCAAATGTAAATTCCATCATTGGTCAGTGTAAATCTTTTTTTCCCCCCTGTGGCTGCTGTCTTAGGAAATTGATTGCTTTCTTTAAAAATATATTTTATTGATTATGTTATTAGAGTTGTCCCATTTTCCCCCCTTCACTCCCCTCCACCCTGTGCCCTCCTCCCACCCACATTCCCCTCCTTTAGTTCATGTCCATGTGTCATACTTATAAGTTCCTTAGCTTCTACATTTCCCATACTATTCTTACCCTCCCCCTGTCTATTTTCTACCTACCATCTATGCTACTTATTCTCTGTACCTCTCCCCCTTCTCTCCTCCTCCCATTGCCCTGTTGCTAACCCTCCATGTGATCTCCATTTCTGTGATTCTGTTCCTGTTCTAGTTAATTTGCTTAGTTTGCTTTTGTTTTAGGTGTGGTTGTTAATAATTGTTGTTAATAATTGTGAGTTTGCTGTCATTTTACTGTACATGTTTTTATCTTCTTTTTCTTAGATAAGTCCCTTTAACATTTCATATAATAAGGGCTTGGTGAAATGAACTCCTTTAACTTGTCTTTATCTGAGAAGCACTTTATCTGCCCTTCCATTCTAAATGAAATCTTTGCTGGATAGAGCAATCTGGGATGTAGGTCCTTGCCTTTCATGCCTTGGAATATTTCTTTCCATCTCCTTCTTGCCTGTAAGGTCTCGTTTGAGAAATCAGCTGCCAGTTTTATGGGCACTCTTTTTAGATAATTGTCTCCTTTTCTCTTGCTGCTTTTAAGATTATTTCCTTATTTTTCATCTTGGGTAATGTGATTACAATGTGTGTAATTATGTATGGTCCTCCTTGGGTCCAACTTCTTTGGGACTCTCTGAACTTCCTGGACTTCCTGGAAGTCTATTTCCTTTGCCAAAATGGGGAAGTTCTCCTTTATCATTTGTTCAAATAAGTTTTCCACTTGTTGCTCTTCCTCGTCTCCTTCTCATACCCCTATAATTCAGATTTTGGAATGTTTAAAGATATCTTGGAGGTTTCTAAGCCTCTCCTCATTTTTTTGAACTCTTGTTTCTTCATTCTTTTCTGATTGGATGTTTCTTTCTTCCTTCTGGTCCACTCCATTCATTTGAGTTCCAGTTTTCTTCCCATTACTATTGGTTCTCTGAACATTTTTCTTTATTTCACTTAGTGTAGCCTTCATTTTTTTCATCTAATTTGCAATGGAATTCAACCAATTCTGTGACCATCCTGATTACCAGTGTTTTGAACTGTGCATCTGATCAGTTGGCTATCTCTTTGTCACTTAATTGTATTTGTTCTAGAGCTTTGATCTGTTCTTTCATTTGGGCCATTTTTTTTTGTCTTGACACACCTGTTGTGTAGTAAGTGGTGGAGTCTTAGGTGTTCACCAGGATGGGGCAATCCAGTAGCTGGGTTGTGATGCTGTATGTGGGGGAGGGATCCGAGAGGGAACAATGGTGCTTGCTTCACTGTCTGCTGGATTTCAGTCACAAGCACATTGGGCACTTCTGGTGCCGATTCCCATGTGGGTGGGTTTGTGCATGTTCTAGGACTCTGTGAGTCTCTCCAGAAAACTCTCCTGTGAGGCTGGGAGTTTCTTCTGGCACCTCAGCACCCACAGGTATTTTCAGTCAGTGTTTTGAGGCTTTATTCCCCCACACTGGGGCCCTGGATTGTGTGGTCTGTCTCACTCTCCAGTTTCATCTGGTTTATCTGTGTGTGAATGTGGGACTGCCTGGTCCATCAGCTGCCTTGTGCACCATGCCCCTCCACAATCTGCTGCCTTGCTGGGTCCACCAGCTGCTGCCTTGTGCACCTGGGGTCCACCAACCACCTCTTTGCTGTGACCCCTCTCTGCCCGGTCGCCCGACTCTACCCTTCCTACCAGTCTGGATGAATATTTCTGCTTTAACTCCTTGGTTGTTAGACTTACATACAGTTCAATTTTCTGTTGGTACTGGTTATTTGTTTTTTTGTGTTTTTTTTTTCTAAATTGTTGTCCTTATTTTGGTTGTGTGAGGAGGCACAGTGTGTCTACCTATGCCTGTGGCCAGAAGTAGAGAAATTGATTGTTTTATGTCTAATTTATCTCTTCAAGAGCTTAGCTTTTCTTGTGTTTCTATTTTTCTCAGAATAACAAGAGAAATACTTGAGTTCCCGATGGGAAATATTTTAAGATAATATCTTCCCTCCATAAATTTTTCTTTTTAAATAAAATCAAATCCTTCTTTCCTATCATTTTCATTGTGATTTCCATGGACATTGTAGTTAGTTTATTATTTGCAAGACTTTCAAACCATTTGTGTTTAATTTGAACATATCTGAAAAAAAGATTCAGCTTAATATCATCTCTTAGAAAGGTCTTTCCTGAAAACTTTACCTAATGAACCCCCTCTCATTATTATCTATCACAGCTAGCTTTGATGCTTTATAAGTTTTACAAGTGATAGTTTTTATTCATGATTTCTTTATTGATTTTATTTCCCTTATTGGAATATTACCTGAATAACACAGAGACTGCTTTCTTATCCTGCTCTATTGAGAACACGTAGCTCAGTGGCTGGTACATATTAAACAATTTGGTGAATGAATTCATGAATGAATATAAAGAAGAAAGGAAGGAGTAAAGAGACTAATGGATGAATAAATGATTAAAAGGTTTAATTGACAATAAGTTCAGTAAGAGACAGTAGTGTGATATGACTGACAAAGCACTATTAACAGGGCTGTGATAGAGTAGAAGAATTAATTTTTTCCTAATTTTAAGGGCTACAATTAGGACCAACAGGTGAGGTACAAAGAGATAGCTCAACAATAATTAACTTCAGCAGAAATACTTTTTTTCCCTTATAATCTAATTTTTCAGCTTTACTAAGGTGAAATAGAAAAATGAAGTTGTGTAAAGTGTACAATGTGATTATTTGATACATGCATATATTGTTAAATGATTACCAAAATCAAGTTAATTAACAATGCATCACCTCATATAGTTATTCTTTGTATACTTTGTGTGTGTGTTCCAGTGATGACAATATTTAGAATTTATTCTCTTAGTAAATTTCAATTATATGATACAGTATTAATAACTGTAGTTACCATGCTATACATTAGATCCTCAGAACTTTTTCATCTTATAACTGGAACATTGTATCCTTTGACCAACATTTCCATTTCCTCATCACCCACCCTGTGTCAACCACCACTCTACTCTCTTAAGTTTTACTTTGTTGTTGTTTTTATCATTTGATCCTAGTTATAAATTATGCATGCAGTATTTGTCTTTTTCTGTCTAGCTTTTTTCACTTTGAATAATGTCCTACGGATTTATCCATGTTGTTGCAAATGGCAGTATTTTCTTACTTTTTATGGCAGAGTAATATTCCTGTGTGTGTGTGCATGTATGTGTGTTTTCTTATACATTCATCTGTTGACAGACACTTAGGTTGTTTCCATATCTTGGCTTTTATGAGTAACACTGCAATGAACAGGGGAGTACAGATACCTCTTTAAGACACTGATTTCATTTCCTTTGGATATATACTGAGAAGTGGGATTGCTGTATCATATGGTAGTGCTATTTTTAATTTTTTCAAGAATCTCCATGCTGTTTTACATAATGCCTGTACCAATTTACATTGCCACCAACAGTGTAAAGGGTAGAAAGAACTTTTAACTGCCAGAGCCAACTGAATGTTGTGAGCTCCCTGTTACTAACCATTTTCAAGTAAGTATTTTGGAATAAGAACTTAAGCATTATATGGTTATCTGGATTAGATAACACTCCTCCCTAAAATGATCTTATGATTAAAATATTCTCCACTTTCATAAGTTTTCTGTGAAATGACACATTCAAAGACATTTAATACATTTAGGGAATTTGACAATTAGGGAAATTGAAGGATAATTTAACAAAAAAGTTTTATGACCTACTTTTTGTTTTTTCTTTTCTTTTCTTTTTTTTTGTTTTCATAAAGCAGTCACCCACACTAAGGAACCTCATGTTTTTTCCTTTGCTACCACCTATAGTTGCAGGTGAAAGGATAGAGTCATTGACTTTTATATAGTCTATCTCGTGTTTCACTTCAATTCCTATTTTAGTTGTGAAGTGTAAGGAAACATTATCTTTTGGGACTTCTTATTCTTATACCATCTTTTCCCTGTCATTGGAAAGCAGAAAAGCCACCTTGGGTCCTTTTAAAAAATTGTGTTAAGAACACTTAACAAAAAATCAGCCCTCTTAAAAAAATTAATGTCTACAGGGCTGAACAAAAGTAGGTTTACAGTTGTAATACAAATAAATAATACAATGATTAATAAATAATAATACAAGAATTAACTGTTTCATGTACTGTAAACTGTAAACCTACTTTTGCTCACCCCTGTATAATACAGTATTGTTGACTACAGGTAAAATGATGTACAGACTATCTCTAGAACTTAGTCATGACACATAACTGAAATTTTATACCCATTGAATAGCAGCACCCTATTTCCCCAAACTCGAGTCCCTGGCTATGACCATTGTATTCTCTGGCTTTATGTGTTTGATTATGTTATATACCTCATAGAAGTGGTATCATACAGTGTTTGTCATTCTTTGACTGACTTATTTCACTTAGCATATTTCACCGTGTCCTCAAGATTCATCTGTTACACACATACATACACACATACATATTATCTTTTCTTTATCCACTCAGGTGTTGATGGACACTAAGGTTCTTTCCACATGATAGCTATTGTGATAAGTGATGCAGTGAACATGGGAATGCAAATATCCCTTTGAGATCCTGATTTCAGTTTTTTTTTATCCCCAGGTCTTAAGACTCATAGGTAAATCCAAAAGGTGTCCATTTCTAGAACTCTTCAGTAAAATCTATAATTAAAATGAGCTGATGAATTTTCAAAACTATTATAAATTAATACTAAATTACATTAAATTTGAATACTGAATAAATAAATATATCTTTTGGACCATGTTACAGTGAAAACTGGAAAGCCTGAGTCTGTGATTTTCCTGAAGCCTTCTTAGAAGATTAATTTAATGATAGCTGGCATCTACTGAGTACTTATTATGTGCCAGGAACTGTGCTAAATGCTTTACATATACCATTTCATGTAGTCTTCACAGTTACTCTATCAAGTAGGTCTGTAAAATATTACTCTTATTTTATAGATCTTAGTAGAGCCTTACATAGGTCAATTCACTTGCCCTAGGTTATACAGAAAGTAAGAAGCAAAGTTAGAAGGTAGCCCACATTTTTGTGACTTCAAAGCTGGATCTCTTCACTTATTCAGTGTATCGCCATACTTTGTATTAGTCAAGCACTGCACTAATTACTCTACCTGGATCACCTCAGCTAGTGATTATATAAACCTTATGAAGTAGGTGCTACTATTAACCAGATCTTACAGGTGACAAAACTGAAACTTAGAGAAATTAAATTGATGAATTTCAAGAAATTAGTTCAGTCAAATTTTTCAATCAACTTTATCTGATTTAAAAATTCATGGTCCTTCCACACAGCAACTCACTTACTTTTAGTACTTGCACTATTGTTGTTAATAAAGTGAGCATTTGCTTTTATGCAACAATTTAAAAGGACTTGAAAAATCATCTCTTCTGCTAATTTATCATGGTGCCAAAAATGTTCCAGTATTGCCTAAAGATTATCTCAATAAAACTTGTGTTTTTAACTTTTATCTGATAATGGTAATATTTAGCAGGTCTACTTTAATTAAATTGTTCAATAATATTGTCCCTGTTGAAGAGCATAGTAGACACTATGCTGTACAACTCATAAACCCCTCAAGAATGAAAGAATTATTTTCTTAGCTGCTAGGTGAGGAGAAAAATGCTCACCCAAGGAGCATCTCATGTAAAGTATTGATCAATAAAGGAATATAAAAGCTCTTGTGCCAATACAGTAGGCTGACTCTGAAAACTCATCTCCGTGGGATTTGCTGACATATTTTGGCTCTGCATGGCAACTCAACTTCTCCTTCTGTGTAACCCTGATTCTTTCCATTCCCTTCCCTTCCTCAGATAATGAACCAAAGAACATTCTGTCACATTCCTCCTACATGCTAGTCTCAGAGTTGGCTTGTCACAGAACCTGATTTGCAACTGAAAGCATAGGGTGGGGCATGAGAAGACATGGGGGATGAAAAGAAAGACAGCAACAAAGATCAGGAGCTGGTACACAGGGCACAACTAGTTAGTGAGTCACTAAAAGATTGATGTCCCCATCAACAGAAGAAGAAGTTGCATATTTTACAACTTTGAGAGCTAACCACCCTGGCCTACCACAGTAGGGTTTAAGGCCATACTTACATGGTACCAATTCAATAAAATATTCTATGTATATGTATCTATAGTCACAAACATGTATACATAGATATATGCACATATATATATATACCAGTGTATGGTATCATGTTAGAAAAGCAGCCTTTTGATTGACAGATATGTTACTTTTCCACCAGGTCTTTTGTTTTAGCTTCATGTTATAAACTTCTGAAAGGAGAAGCTCTTCTGACTATGTAGAAGGGAAAATAATTAAGTTTTATTCTGCTGAGAGGCCTTGTCAACAGCATTCATTAGAAATGCAGGGTAAGGAACAGGATATGAAAATTGCGATGTGCAAACAAATGGAAAACCTACTGTCGACAAATTAGACTGCTCTAGTATTCTTCAAAACACGTCTTGATTATTTTTGCTTTTCTGATTTAATTCTGAGAACAGTTTGAAATGAGGAAAGACAGGAGGCAAAAGGAGAAGCAAAGAACAGCATTTTCTGTTCTCTGGTAAACTGTCGTACAGCTTTGTGGAATATCCTGTCATGATGTGTGCTTTCCTGTCCCACTTTGTGTCAGCCCAGCAGACTGTGCTTGCAATCATTTTGGCAACTTCAAGTATACACACATGAGAAAAATTGAACATAGATAATGATTTAATGCAATGCTTCTCAAAGTGTCTAAAAGAAGAGAAATGTTAAGTCACATGCCAAGGAGTCTGTGGGAGCTTATCTTAAAAAAAATAACTTTATACATGTGAGATATTTTTGTATTGTTTTAAAACTCATGCAAAAATCTAATTTATTTTTAAACATGTTTAAGTGAGTTTTAGTATAGAAATAGTACTCTTATCTGCTCCCCAATCTTGAAGTATAAAATCAACACTCCAGGAAGATGTAATATTATTGCACTGTGGTTTTATTGTGGTTTTCCTAACACTTAGATTTATGGGGATATGCATATTTCATTTAGAAAAGCTTGGAGTTAATTTTTATTTCTTCAGATAACCTATTTGTGTTAGAGTACAAGGCTTTTTCCTCTCAAAAACTGTGTATAGGTAATATTAAGAAATGTGACAAGTGGATAAAAATATTTTTTGAAGAGGGAGGGTCTTTCATGTCTATCTGATAGCACTATATAAGTATTATTTTAAAGCCCTGGGAGTACCTCTACTCAGAAGTATGTCAATCATTTATTTGGAATAACTAGAAAGTAACCACAGGGTATGTCTCCTTCATTTAGTCCTAAAAAGTAAATTATTTTTTACCTGTACTTTTATTGGTGAAGTGTGTGTTATATTACTTTTCTATTGCTGCTGTAACAAATTGCCAAAAACTAATGGCTTAACACAACACAAATGTATTACCTAATGAATTCTGAAGGTCAGAAGTCTGAAATGGCTCTCACTGGGCTAAAAATAAGATGTCAGCAGGTCTGTGTCTCTTTTTGGAGGTTGTAGGAAAGCATCAATTCTTGTCTTACCAGCTTCTCAAGGCTTCCCACATTGCTTAGCTCCATAGTCCCTTTCTTTTTCAAAGCCAGCAATAAATATTCAAGTCTTTCTCACATTGCATCATTCTCGAACTGACTCTTCTTCCTTCCTCTTTCACGTGTAGGAACCTTGTCATTATCTTGGGCCAATCCAGAGAATCCAGGAAAATCTCTTTATTTTAAGGTTAGCAACTGATTGCTGACCTTAATTTCACCTAATGTGTTGAGTATTTTTGCCATGTAATTTAACATATCCATAGGTTATGGGGATTTGGGCATGGATGTGTTTGGAAAGCCAATATTTTGCCTATTATATACATTGAAACTGACCTCTCTCTGAGACTGGAGAAAAACTTCTTTTTCACCTCTTCATGTAGCCATTTGAAAATGGGGTGAAAGTCTCCACTCTGATTGGAAAAAATTCTATATTTGTAAGTGTGCTTGTGTTCTGGTCAAGCATTGATAGATGGGGAAATGGAAGAATTCCTTATGTAAACTTTAAGTAAGTATATTTAGAAGAGGGGACATATTTTGGAGAATTTAGTAGATTTTTGTTTTGCTGTTTTGCATTGATTTGATTTTTTTAAGTGGGAAAAGTCCTAAGTAAGAAGAAGGAAAGATAAATCTCATTCATTACCCTCTCCCCCATGCCATACAAGTATTAGCATTTTTATGTGTGACATCATGTAAAGAAGGTTGAGGTTCATGGCTTTAATCTACATTTGGTCCCACATGTTGTTCAATGTGCCACACACTGAAAAGTCACTGTTATCTCTGTGCATACTTGAGGTATTCTGGAAATTGTTCAAATGTTGTCTCATCTATTTTGCTAATGCTTTCTCATTTTTAAGTTTTGTATTCCCATATAATACAGTTCAATTAATAATTACCTTTTTATTATTATTTTATTGCTAATGTCCTGGGTCACAATCTCAATAAATATCTCATAAAGAGAATACAGAACTATGATGAGAGAGTCTTGAGACTCTGGTGCCTAGCACTTGAATGTTCGGTGACAATGCATCTGAATGAAAGACTTGCTAATTGTGATTCATGGCTCATTAGGCTGAAAATACCAATCTAACTGTTTGAGGAGCTTTCCTGATTATTTCAATGTAGGGAATTGTTATAGCCCAAACTTCCCATCCAGTCTGATTCCTCTCATGGATGCTACCATAATCAGTGTGGTGGCTGATAGTCAGTCAGATTTCAATATGTCATGTTATGCTATTGACTGTGTGTTTATAAGGAATCCTTGTCTGATTTACAAGAAGCACTTAAATATGTATCAAATCACCCTTTGTGCTAGGCATCTTTTGGGAAACAAGGTTGAAGGAATGTGAGGGAATGCAAATATAATCCAGTCTAAGTTATTTAGCAGCTGGTTATGTGAATGCTACAAGACTTACAAACTCAACCTATATATGAACTTAGTCAAATGCATAGTGGTATTTATAATCATCATTTTATTGATCACTTACCATAGGCTAGACACTATGCTATGCATTTTCATGCATTTTTATCTAATATTGTCTAACAACCATGTGAGGTAGATGGTATTATATGCACATTAATAGTTAGAGAAACTATACTCAGAGATTAGTAAATTGTCCAAGGACACACAGGTAATAAGTGGCAGAACCATAATTTCAGTTGTGATCTGTATGAACTTGTCTTGATTTAGGTTGTTCTGAAAGAGCCCGAGACAAAGACCTAGGTTAATGTAGTTTATTTGAGATGTGATCCCAGAAATCAAAGTGAGAAAGCAAGGAGACTAAGATAGGAATGAAGGTAAAACCAAGAAAAGAGTGCATTTTGAAGTTACTACTGTAGGCAACAGGGGCTCAGCTTTACTGGGACCTCTTGAGAAGTATACAAAAATACTTCATAGAATAATCTACCTGAAAAGATAGCTGGAGAATTTATTCACTGATTTCTATCTCCCAATGGCTTGAGGTTGTCCCTGAGAGTGTTAATTTAAGGGCATTTCTGGGCTGCATTTGTTCGAGGACAAAGAGGTATGAGAGAAGGCCTTGGGATAGAAATCAGAAAGACTTCAACTCAAGCAGGTTTGAAGTGGAACAGCTGCAAGTAGGAAGTTGTTGGAACTCCCCTGCAACTGTCTACCACTATAGCTCCTAAAATCAGAGATTTTCTAAGAGGCTGTGATATGGGGCACCACAAGAACATGTTACAGAATTATAATCTTGTGCTCTATAACCATGATACTTATTGATATGAAACTATTCCACAAGCAGAAATTTCATTCTACATGTTTTCTAATGCTTTCCCAATATATTATCTTTCTACAAATATTAATTTACCTCCTATTATGTCCCAAATGCTTTGAAATATCCTGCAGATCTAGAGATAAAAAAGCACAAGTCTTGTTCTCAAGGAACTGTTCATTTCTGTGATTGTTTGATAAGCAAGTGGACATGCCAGTGTAACCACCATTTCAGGACAATGGAACAAAATGATTACTCAGGCCTTGTGTATGTGTGTACCATGTGTTCAACTCTGTAATGCTTCTTTTCTCCAAATTTCACATGTGAAACTGATTAGATTCAGTGATTAAAATGTTGGAATATATGTGAAGATATTAAGAATCAACTAAGCAGGCAGTTGAAAGTGGAAGTGGAGGACTGGGCTTAGGAAAACTGTGTGAGATTGTCAGCAGTTTAGTATTTTATTTTGGCAGAATATGCACCACACAATTGCCTTCACCTTCCACAACCATGAAGCCATCATCACACATTTTTAGAGCCAAGCCTCTGATTCACCTGTGTTACAGCTTTAAGACTCACAGTCTGATTTCCTGACAACAGATGTTCAAATCATGGAGCATGTGTGTGTGTGTGTGTGTGTGTGTGCACATGTATGTGTACTTTCATGGGTGTCTACATCATAAGGATGAAAGACAGGCCTAGGCCACATGTGCTTGATATTCCAAGAGTCATTCAGAGTATATAGGGTGGGGAAAAAGTAGGCTTCTAGTTGTGAATATTGGAAACACAGAGTTTATTCTTGTATTATTAATTATTGTATTATTTTCCACACAAGAAATTGTAAAACTACTTTTCCCCATTCTGCCTTATATTATTCAAGGTCCACAAAGACTACAAATCTCAGAAATATGTTCTTGGCTACTTTTTGATATTTCAAAACCTCAGCAATATGCTTTGTTCTTATGCATAAACAGAGGAATTTAATTGATTGTATGGTTTGAAAACTGGTTGTATGATTTCAAAGGGTGGAAATAAACCCTCTTTCAAGTATTCTGTTTCACCAAAGTATTGCAGTACCTTAAAATTCAACTTTAGATATTTCTTCTTTTCCTACCAGTTTTCTTTGGGATTATGACACTTAATTCCATAAAATGACTTAGTTCATCAAAATAGTTCAGAGAGGTAAAATGGACAGTCCCAGCCAAGATGGGGATGTAGGGAGAAACCCTTTGCTTCCTCGCACAACCAAAAGGGGGATAACAACCAATTTAAAATCAAACTGCATGGAACTCTGACATCCAAAGAGTTAAAGAAACATTCACCAGACAAGTAGGAAGGATGGAGATGGGCAGCTGTGTGGGTGGAGAAGACCCGTGGCAAGACAGAAGACCACCTGGGCAAGGCAGGGCTGGCTGAATGGGAAACTAAAGACTCACAGCTTGCTGTAAAATACTGCAGGGGGTTGCCATGGTGGGAGAAACTCCCAGTCTCACAGGAGAGTTCATTGGAAAGTGGGGCTAGAGTGGAGCAAGCCAGCGTCATTGTTCCCTCTCTGACCCCTCCCCCACAGACAGCACCAAATGCAGCAAAGAGGGTTGCCCTGCCCTGGTGAATACTTAAGGCCCCACCCTCTTTCAATATAACAGGTGCACCACGACAAAAAAATATGGCCCAAATGAAAGAACAGATCAAAACTCCAGAAAAAAGAGCTAAGCAACAAGGAGATAGCCAACCTATCTGGTGCAGAGTTCAAAATACTGGTAATCAGGATGCTCAAAGAACTGATTGAGCTCGGTCACAAAATGAAGGAAAAAATGAAGGCTACCCAAAGTGAAATAAAGCAAAATATACAGGGAACCAACAGTGAAGGGAAGGAAACTGGGAATCAAATCGATGTGGAGCAAAAGGAAGAAATGAGCAACCAACCAGAACAGAATGAAGAAACAAAAAATTCAAAAAAAAAAATGAGGAGAGGCTTATGAACCTCTGGGACAACTTTAAGCACTCTAAGATCTGAATCATAGGGATGCCAGAAGGAGAAGAACAAGAGCAAGAAGTTGAAAAGTTATTTGAACAAATAATGAAGGAAAGCTTCCCCAATCTGGTGAAGGAAACAGACTTCCAGGAAGTCCAGGGAGCCAGAAAGCCCCAAAGGAATTGTACCCAAGGAGGAACACACCAAGGCACATCATCATTAAGTTACCCAAGATTGAAGATAAAGACTGAATCTTAAAAGCAGCAAGAGGAAAGGACACAGTTACCTACAAAGGAGTGCCCATAAGACTGTCAGCTGATTTTTCCAATGAAAACTTGCAGGTAAGAAGGGGCTGGAAAGAAGTATTTGAAGTCATGAAAGGCAAGGACCTATATCCAAGATGACTCTACCCAGCAAAGCTATCATTTAGAATGGAAGGGCAGATAAAGTGTTTCCCAGATAAGGTCAAGTTAAAGGAGTTCATCATCACCAAGCCTTTATTACATGAAATGTTAAAGGGACTTACCTAAGAAATAGAAGAAGGTCAAAAACTATGGACAGTAAAATGACAAAACAAAACAAAACAAAACAAAACCTCCTAACTATTAACAACTGAACCTGAAAAAACTAAAACAAAATCTAAGGTAAAAGCTAGAACAGGAACAGAACTAAAGAAATGGAGATCACATGGAGGGTTTTCAGTGGGGGAGGGGGAGAGGAAGAATGCAGCGGAGGTACAGGGAATAAGAAGCAGAATTGGTAGGCACAAAATAGATAGGGAAGCCCTGGCTGGCATAGCTCAGTGGATTGAGCGCGGGCTGCGAAACAAAGTGTCGCAGGTTCGATTCCCAGTCAGGCCACATACCTGGGTTGCAGGCCACGGCCCCCAGCAACCACACATTGATGTTTCTCTCTCTCTCTCTCTTTCTCCTTCCCTTCCCTCTCTAAAAATAAATACATAAAATCTAAAAAAAGATAGACGGGGAGAGATTAAGAACAGTGTAGGAAATGGAGAAGTCAAAGAACTTATATGCACAATCCATGGACATGAAGTAAGGGCGGGGGGAATGCTGAAGGGCGAGGTGGTGCAGGGTGGAGGGGAAATAAAGGGGAGAAAAATTTTGGGAAAGCTGTAATAGCATAATCAATAAAATATAGTTTAAGAAATAAAGAGATAACATGGTAAGTTGGAAAGATTAAAGGACTTAAGTTCGAACTATCAGGGTTTTTGTATATTAGCAATGACACCTACTGTGTAATTCCTATGCAACTACTTATACTGTCTGGGAAAAGTCAATTTTTCTGTTTTTGAGAAAAATGTTGATCATGCCTACTAGTTAAACTTAATGAAAAAAATAATAAAGTGATATATATTAAAGTGCCTAGCAGAGTCTCTCTACAGTTAGTGCTTAATAAAAGCTAGTATTTTTTTTTCTATGAAAAAAAGTCTGAGAGCATTGTGAGGGTTGCTGAAAGGGCTAATAGTAACCAGCCCAGAAATAAGTGTGGGCTGATCATGCCTTTCAGGTATTGGTAATGACTAGCATAGCTAGAGGAAGATTTGTTTACAAAAGACAAAATCAAAAGCCTGTTGTCTTTGTCTGCCTATTGCCTTTTTCTCTCTGAGCTCTATGTCTCAGTTTCTTTATCATAAATATGTGCCTGTTATTTCTATTTATGTTTATAGAACATAGGATAGATAAAATAACCAGCCAAGCCTTGAAACCCCTGTACAAGCAAAGGCATTGGGGAATTATAGCACAGAGAACAGACAACAGCTCAGCAGCAGGTTGATACATTTTGTTCCGCCATTCCCCCCGCACCTTTCCTCTGTAGTCTTGAGATGCGTATTCATTTAAGAAAAGGTCAAGACACAAAGCTTCAAAGTTTAGGTCAGCCAACTCCAATTAACTCTCAAAAACCAGACACCCCATTCTTCATTATGCTGAGCAGTCATCAAGAGTTCTCTGAGGTAAGGGCATACTAGTACATTTGATACATTTCTCTGCTTCAGTGAGGTCTTGTAATAGAAGGATAAGGACAGTAGAAAGGTCATGTATTAATTTTAGCCATTGGGGATTAAAGGATCTACCTAAACAAAAAGCACCCCAATTATTTAAAGAGGAGACTGGAACAATATGATTACCTAAAATATTGAGTGTTTGTTTAGAATATACTTATATAGCATAAGGCATGCAGAGAGTTATAGTCAATTTGGAAAGGAAGCAAAGCTTCATTTCTAGGGAGACCAGTATGTACTGATAGGGATCCAGAGAGAAGATATGTTTCCTGGCTGGGAGTAGCTATTCAAAATCTATTTTATTTTGGTTATGATAGTGTAGATAAAAAACGATGGATTGGAAACTGGGATTTGGGTAATCTCAGTGCTAATATCTAGGTAATATAGATATTAGCTTATATCTAGATATATAACCTTGACCAAATATTTTCATATTTGCATGCAAAGTAAGGGACTTATCTATAGGAAATGACCTCTAAAGTTTCTTTTTTAAAAGTATAT
This sequence comes from Phyllostomus hastatus, assembly GCF_019186645.2. Taxonomy (NCBI): domain Eukaryota; kingdom Metazoa; phylum Chordata; class Mammalia; order Chiroptera; family Phyllostomidae; genus Phyllostomus; species Phyllostomus hastatus. The sequence goes on along the minus strand of NW_025333984.1, from coordinate 12,139,217 downwards.
TTTATTGATTATGCTATTACAGCTTTCCCAAAATTTTTCTCCCCTTTATTTCCCCTCCACCCTGCACCACCTCGCCCTTCAGCATTCCCCCCGCCCTTACTTCATGTCCATGGATTGTGCATATAAGTTCTTTGACTTCTCCATTTCCTACACTGTTCTTAATCTCTCCCCGTCTATCTTTTTTTAGATTTTATGTATTTATTTTTAGAGAGGGAAGGGAAGGAGAAAGAGAGAGAGAGAGAGAAACATCAATGTGTGGTTGCTGGGGGGCCGTGGCCTGCAACCCAGGTATGTGGCCTGACTGGGAATCGAACCTGCGACACTTTGTTTCGCAGCCCGCGCTCAATCCACTGAGCTATGCCAGCCAGGGCTTCCCTATCTATTTTGTGCCTACCAATTCTGCTTCTTATTCCCTGTACCTCCGCTGCATTCTTCCTCTCCCCCTCCCCACTGAAAACCCTCCATGTGATCTCCATTTCTTTAGTTCTGTTCCTGTTCTAGCTTTTACCTTAGATTTTGTTTTAGTTTTTTCAGGTTCAGTTGTTAATAGTTAGGAGGTTTTGTTTTGTTTTGTTTTGTTTTGTCATTTTACTGTCCATAGTTTTTTGACCTTCTTCTATTTCTTAGGTAAGTCCCTTTAACATTTCATGTAATAAAGGCTTGGTGATGATGAACTCCTTTAACTTGACCTTATCTGGGAAACACTTTATCTGCCCTTCCATTCTAAATGATAGCTTTGCTGGGTAGAGTCATCTTGGATATAGGTCCTTGCCTTTCATGACTTCAAATACTTCTTTCCAGCCCCCTTCTTACCTGCAAGTTTTCATTGGAAAAAATCAGCTGACAGTCTTATGGGCACTCCTTTGTAGGTAACTGTGTCCTTTCCTCTTGCTGCTTTTAAGATTCAGTCTTTATCTTCAATCTTGGGTAACTTAATGATGATGTGCCTTGGTGTGTTCCTCCTTGGGTACAATTCCTTTGGGGGCTTTCTGGCTCCCTGGACTTCCTGGAAGTCTGTTTCCTTCACCAGATTGGGGAAGCTTTCCTTCATTATTTGTTCAAATAACTTTTCAACTTCTTGCTCTTGTTCTTCTCCTTCTGGCATCCCTATGATTCAGATCTTAGAGTGCTTAAAGTTGTCCCAGAGGTTCATAAGCCTCTCCTCATTTTTTTTTTTGAATTTTTGTTTCTTCATTCTGTTCTGGTTGGTTGCTCATTTCTTCCTTTTGCTCCACATCGATTTGATTCCCAGTTTCCTTCCCTTCACTGTTGGTTCCCTGTATATTTTGCTTTATTTCACTTTGGGTAGCCTTCATTTTTTCCCTTCATTTTGTGACCGAGCTCAATCAGTTCTTTGAGCATCCTGATTACCAGTATTTTGAACTCTGCACCAGATAGGTTGGCTATCTCCTTGTTGCTTAGCTCTTTTTTCTGGAGTTTTGATCTGTTCTTTCATTTGGGCCATATTTTTTTGTCGTGGTGCACCTGTTATATTGAAAGAGGGTGGGGCCTTAAGTATTCACCAGGGCAGGGCAACCCTCTTTGCTGCATTTGGTGCTGTCTGTGGGGGAGGGGTCAGAGAGGGAACAATGACGCTGGCTTGCTCCACTCTAGCCCCACTTTCCAATGAACTCTCCTGTGAGACTGGGAGTTTCTCCCACCATGGCAACCCCTGCAGTATTTTACAGCAAGCTGTGAGTCTTTAGTTTCCCATTCAGCCAGCCCTGCCTTGCCCAGGTGGTCTTCTGTCTTGCCACGGGTCTTCTCCACCCACACAGCTGCCCATCTCCATCCTTCCTACTTGTCTGGTGAATGTTTCTTTAACTCTTTGGATGTCAGAGTTCCATGCAGTTTGATTTTAAATTGGTTGTTATCCCCCTTTTGGTTGTGCGAGGAAGCAAAGGGTTTCTATTTACATCCCCAATCTTGGCCAGAACTCCCCACTAAAGTAACTTTTACCTATAGCAACTATAGTTTTCTCTTAGTGAAAGGAATTATGGGTCAAAATGAGATTCTCTATATATTTGCAATATATTACTGATAATCCAAGAACTAAAAAGGAACCTAGAGTTCATTGTAAATAAATAATCACATTTCAGTAATTTAAAAGTATTCCTTGAAGTTTTCAGTAACATAATATCTTTGACATAAGAGAATTTAAATTTTTTAAGGAGGAGACCAGCAACTGGTGGAAGAGTGAATAGAAGCCACCCTAACTTCCTACCAGGATCAATGTGGAATTACACCTAAATTGTGGAGAAATCACCCAGAACATATAACTGAACAATAGGGAGAGAGAAGCCTTATAACCTGAAACAGACAAATAATCAGCTTCTGCACAACCTGACTAGTAAGGAGTGTGGTGGAGACTCGAGGAGGCTGGCTAGGCACTCATAGGTAGCAGTTCTTGAGGGATAATTAAGCAACCAATTGGATCACTCTGAGAAGTCTGGGGTCTAAACCCTAAGCTGGGATTCCTGGCCTAGAGCACCAGAGCCCTCCAAATATGCAGATAATAACCACCCCAAGAGGGTTGTTGTCTGGCAGAGAGTGACAGTGGGAGATGAACAAAGCCATTTAAAAGACCAAGCACAGGCAGGGCTGGAGTGGCTCAGTGGATTGACTACCAGCCTGTGAACCAAAGGGTCCTCAGTTTGATTTCAAGTCAGGGCACATGCCTGGTTGGTCAACTAGGTCCCCAATAGGGGCCACTAGGGAGGCAACCAAAAATTGATGTTTCTCTTCCTCCATTACCCTGTCTCAAAAAATAAATAAAATATATGTAATTTTTCAAAGATTCATTTAATTTTATTCATTATTTTTGGAATAAGTTAGATAGCTTCTACTAGTAGTTTTAGTTTTTTATTCTTCTTGAAGAATAGTTATCTCCATTTTCACTACCACAACACACTTTCCCCACATATCCCCACCTCCCATCTTGAACTTACTCCCTTCAGCTTTGTCCATATGTCCTTTAGACATGTTCCTTGATGACCACTCCCATATTATCCCCTATTATCCCTCTCCGCCCTCCTCTCTGGTTACTGTCAGTTTCTCCTTTATTTAAATGTCTCTGGTTATATTTTGCTACTTATTTGTTTTGTTAATTAAACTCCACTTATAGGTGACATCATATGGTATTTGTCTTTCACTTCCTGGCTTACTTCACTTGGCATAGTACTCTCCAGTCCCATCCATGCTGTCACAAAGGGCAGGAGCTTCTACTTTCTTTCTGCTGCATAGTATTCCATTGTGTAAATATACCATGGTTTTTTGACCACTCTATAAAAAAGCTTCCTTTACAAAAAACTTTACTGACCCCTGATTTATAGCCCTCATTTAGGACTTCATCTAATACTGTTTAAAGACATAACCTGTGTGGTACTCAATTGTGTAAATGTACCATATTTTTTCATTGACTCATTTACTGATGGGCACTTAGATTGCTTCCAGCACATAGCTATTGTAAATTGTGCTGCTATGAACATTGTGGGGCAGAGGATCTTTTGAATTGGTGTTTCAGGATCCTTAGGGTATAATCCTAGCACTAGAATTTCTGGGTCAAAAGGCAGTCCCATTTTTAGTTTTCTGAGGAAGTTCCATACTGTTTTCCACAGTGGCTGCACCAGCCTGCATTCCCACCAACAGTACACTATGGTTCCCTTTTCTCCACATCCTTTCCAACATTTGTTGTGTGTTGATTTGTTTATGATGGCCATACTTTCCAGCATGGAGTGGTATCTCTTTGTGGTTTTAATTTCCATCTCTCTGATGACTAGTGATGCTGAGCATCTTTTCATATGTCTCTAGGCCCTCTGTATGTCCTCCTTGGAGAAGTGTCCAAGTCTTTTCCCATTCTTTTTATTGGCTTGTTTGTCTTCCTGGAGTGGAGTCATGTGAGTTCTTTATATGTTTTTGAGATCAAACCCTTGTCTGAGGTATCAATGGAAAATATTTTTTCCCATAGAGTTGGTTCTAATTTCATTTTAATGTGTTTTTCTGTAGCTGTGAAAAAGCTTTTTATTTTGATGAGATCCCATTTGTTTATTCTTTCCTTTATAGGACATATCAGTGAAAATATTACTGTATGGAATATGTTACATTTTCTCACCTCTGTTCTCCTCTAGGACTTTAATTATGTCATGAATTATATTTAAGTTTCTTATCCACATTGAATTTATTTCGGTGTATGGTGATCGAGTTTCATTTTTTTTTATATATATAGCTGTCCAGATCTCTGAACACCATGTATTGCAGAGGCTATTTTTGCTCCATTTTATGATTCTGCCCCCTTTGTCAAACATTAATTGACTGTACAGACTTCGGTTTATTTGTGGGCTCTCTATTCTGTTCCATTGTTCTATGTGTCTGTTCTTATGCCAGTACCAGACTGTTTTGATTACACTGGCCTTGTAATACAGTTTGATATCAGGTATTGTGATCCCTCATACTTTGTTCTTTCTCCAAATTGCTGCAGCTATTTGGGGTCTTTTTTGGTTCCATATAAATTTTTGAAATGTTTGTTCTATATCTGTGAAATATGTCTGTGGTTCTTTAATAGAGATTGCATTGAATCTATAAATTGCTTTGGGATTTTTGGATATTTTAATTATGATAATTCTTCCATTCCATAAACATGGTACCTGCTTCCATTTCTTTGTGTCTTCCTTAATTTCTTTCTTCAGTGTTTTGTAGTTTTCTGAGTATAGGTCTTTTACCTTCTTGGTTAGGTTTATTCCTAGATACTTTATTTTTATTGTTGCGATATTAAGTAGGATTTTTTTTCTTGCTTTGTCTTTCTGATATTTCATTTTTGGTTTATAAGACTGCCTTTGATTTCTGAATATTGATTTTATATCCCACTGTTTTGCCACATTCACTTATTAGGTAGAGTAGATTTTTGGTGGAACATATAGGATTTCCTGTATATACTATTGCATCATCTGCAAACAGTGACAGTTTCCTTTCTCCTTTCCAATTTGGATGCCTTTTATTTCCTTTTCTTGTCTGATTGCTGTGACTAAAACTTCCAATACTATGTTGAATAGAAGTGGTGAGAGTGGGCATCCTTGTCTTTTTTGTGATCTTATTGGGAAACCTTTTAGTTTTGGTCACTGAGTATGATGTTTGCTTTAGGTTTCTCATATATGGCCTTTATTATGTGGAGGGATGCTCCCTCTATTCTCACTTTGCTGAGTGCTTTTATCACAAATGGGTGCTATACCTTATCAAATGCTTTTTCCCCATCCATTGATATGATCCTGTGATTTTTGTCTTTTCTTTTATTTGTGTGATGCATTACGTTTTTTTGTTTATGAATATTGTACCAACCTTGCATCCCTGTGATGAATCCCACCTGGTCATGGTGTATGATCTTTTTGATGTTTTGTCTGATGCAGTTTGCCAGTACTTTGTGGAGGATTTTAGCTTCTGTGTTCATCAGCGACATTGATCCGAAGCTTCCTTTTTTGGTTGTCTCTTTGTCTGGTTTGGGGATTAGGATGATGCTGGCTACATAAAAAGAGTTTATGAGTCTTCCCTCTTCTTGGATTTTTTGGAACACTCTGAGAAGGATAGGGGTTAGGTGTTCCTTTAATGTTTTATAAAATTCTCCTGTGAAACCATGTGGTCCAGGGTTTTTGTGTGTCAGGAGTTTTTTATTTTATTTTTATTTTTTTATTACTTATTTGATTTCATCAGCTCTTACCGGTCTGTTCAGGCTTTCTGCTTCTTCATTTAGTTTTGGGTAATTATGTTTTTCTAGAAATCTGTCCATTTCAACCTGGCTTTCAAATTTCTTGATATATAGTTGTTCATAGTAATTTCTTACAATCCTTTGTATTTCTGTGGTTTCAGTTGTAATCTCTCTTTAATTTCTGATTATGTTTCTATGAACCCTCTCATTTTTTCCTTGAAGAGTCTGCTTAAAGACTTTTTTATTTTGTTTATATTTTCAAACAACAAGTTCTTGGATTTGTTGATCCTTTGGATTGTGGTTTTAGTATATATGCCATTTAATTCTGCTCTGATCTTGATTATTTCCTTCCTTCTACTAGTTCTAGACTTTGCTGGTGTTCCCCAGTTCTTATAGATATAGGGTTGGGTTGTTTATTTGAAGTGTTTCTATCTGTTTTAGGTATACTTGTATTGCTATGAACTTCCTTCTCAGGACTCCCTTCACTGTTTCCCATAAGTTTTGGATTGTTGTGAGTTCATTTTCATTTGTTTCCAGAAACTTTTTGATTTCTTGCTTGATCTCATTATTAACTCCTTCATTGTTTAATGGCATAGTCTTCAATCTCCATGAATTTGAGTGTTTTTTAGTTTATTCCTTGTGCTTGGTTTCTAGTATTAGTTTCTTGTAGTCCAAGAAAATGCCTGATATGAGCTTACCTTTGTTAAATTTGTTCAGCTTTGGGTCCTGTTATGTGGTGTATCTTTGAAAATGTTCCATGTGCCTTTGAAAAGAATGTGTACTTTGCTTCTTTGGGATGAAAGGTTCCATATATATTAGTTATGTTCATTTGATTTAGGGCATTGTTCAATGCAGTAATATCCTTAATGATATTTTGTTTGGAAGATCTATCCATTTTTGACAGTGGGGTGTTAAAATCCCTGAATATAGGTGTGTTGCTGTCTATATCTTTCTTGAAGTCCTCCAAGATTTACCTTATATATTTGGGTGCTCCTATGTTGGGTGCATATATGTTTACAATGTTTATATGTTCTTGATGCATTCTTCCCTTGAGTATTATGAAGTTTCCTTTAGTGTCTCTTTTTATGTCTTTTGTTTTGAAATCTATTTTGTCTCATATAGGTATTGCTACTCTAGCTTTGTTATCCTGTCAATTTTCTTGGAATATTTTTCTCCATCTCTTCACTTTCATTCTGTGTACATATTTTTTGTGAGGTGGATCTCTTGTGGGCAGCATATGTGCGGGTCCTGTTTTCTTATCCATTCAGCTACCCTATGTCTTTTGATTGGAGCATTTAATCCATTAACATTTAAGGTATTGATAGGTATTCATTAATTTTCCCTGCTTTGTACCTGTGTTACACTCTCTCTCACTCTTTTCCTTCCTCTTCTTAAAGGTCCCTTTAGCATATCTTGCAGTGATGGTTTGGTGGATGTGTATTCTTTCAGCCTTTTTTTTTTTTTTGTCAGGGAAACTACTTATTTCACCTTCCATTTTAATTGATAGCCTCGCTGGATAGAGTACTCTTGGTTGCAGTCCTCCGCTTTTCATTACTTGGAATTTTTTTTGCCATTCTCTCCTGGCCTTTAATGTGTCTATTGAGAAAGAACCTGCTAGCCTTTTCAGAGCTCCCTTGTATGTTAATTTCTGTTTATCTCTTGCTGCATTTAATATTTTCTCTGTGTCTTTAATACTTGGCATTTTAATTATGATATGTCTTGAAGTAGGCCTCTTTGGGTTCCTCTTGTTTTGCACCATCTGTGCTTCCTGAACTTTCATGGTTTTTCTCCTTTCCAGGTTTGGAAAGTTTTTTGTCATTAATTTTTCAAACAGTGTTTTTATTTCTAGCTCCTTTTCTTCTTCTTCTGTTATTCCTATGATTCAAATATTGTTGTATTTCATGTTGTCTTGCAGTTCCCTTAAGCTATCTTCATATTTTTCAGTCTTTTTTTTTGGGGGGGGGAGCTGATCTACCTGTTTGTTTCTTTCTACCTAGTTTCCCAGCTCATTAATTCAGTCTTCTGCTTCATCTAGCCTGACTGTAATTTCTTTTAGTGTGTTTTTTTTTTTATTTCAGAAATTGTATTCTTCACTTCTTCCTGGTTCTTGTTCATAGTTTCTATTTCCTTTTTCATACTGTTGTAATTCTCACTTAGTTTCTTATAGCTGTCTGTGAGTTCCTTCAGCATCCTTATAGAATTCTTTTGAATTCTATATCTGATAGTTTGCTTGCCTCCATTTCAATTAGCTCTTTTAGTGGGGATTCTATCATTCTTTTTGAATGCAGGTCCTTTCTTTGCTTCCCCATTTTAGGTGACTCTTTTTGTTTGTTTCTGCACTTCCTGATGCCCTACTTTGCTAGCTGTCTTTGTATGGTGAACTTCTATGGTAAAAGTTTAATGGGATTCGGTGGTGTGGTCTCTTTGATCTCCTCACCTGGATGTTCTAGGTTTGCCCTTTCTTCTGTTTGTATGGACTCTCTTGTTGTACTTGAGTTTTACCTGTTGGTGATTCTGTGTTGGTGTACTCTCTCCTCCAGCCAGTTTACTGTGTTCAGAACTACCATGTTATCTTGTATGTGATCAATGGCAGGGCAAAGGCAAAATGGATGTAGTCAGCCAGAGAGTATTCTAGGGGATTTAAAGTACTAACAAGTAGAGTACAGATATGAGATCCTTTAGAGAAGTGTAGTGATAACTATATTTCACCCAATTAGCAACTTTTTATAAAAGGTGAAAAAGAGAGAACACACTTATTAGGGGGGAGAAGGAATGTGAGCTGAATCCAGAAAACAAAGCGCTTGTGCGAGGTTAGATGGTGACATATAATGAGAATATGGGATAGAAACTAGGCTTAGTGTGCAAGAGAATAGAGTTAACCACAACAGTAATAAAGCTCAGGAAGATAATGAAATGGGCCAAGACCAGGGAGGGGTACTGTGTAGTATTTACAATAATATGGAACAACTATTATTTACAATAATACTAGAACAACTATAAATATATGATCTGAATACAAAATAGAAAGTAAAAGACCAAGGGTAGTATGTTATTAGAATATGAGTGAAAGGAAAGAAGAAAAATTAAAATGTATGAGAGAGCAAGGGAAAGCAAACAATGCAATCAAACAAAGTGAAGAAATCTAAACAGAGAGAAGAGAAATAAAAAATAAAAATATCAAAATATAATAAAAATAAACAATACAATTCAAGTTGTATAAGATAGCCAAGTGGAATTTGTCTCAGTTTCTTAGTTGCTAGTGTTAGTGTTGTGATCCCTCTCTGGATCTGTTTTTGGTCCTTTCACAGTTCCAGTTCTTACTGTCTCACACTTTGGAAAAGAAAAATAGGAAAAAAGGCCTCCTGCTGACTTTAAATCCACTAAGCGAGTTCTGCTGGTCTTCCTGGATGCAGCAGGCAGAGAACAGCTGGGCTTTGCTTTTTTCCTTCCTGTGGCTTTTTGAGGATGGGGGCTAGGTCAGGACAGCAGTATTCACAGGTGCCCAGCCTTTAGCTCAGGCCTTCAAGGTACTGCTGGGCCCATACTGTCCGTTTGTGACAGGCCAGCACCTTTAATCCAACATGTTGTTCTGCACATGAGGTATCCTGATTAGGAGGAACTTGCACCCCACCTCCTCCCTCTTTGCTGGCCTGGGTTCTGTACACTCTCAAATTCCCTTCAGGACTGTTTATTTTCCCTATTAAATTAAGTCTCTCTGGGGACTGCTACCCCTCTTAGCCCCTGCTGCCCCACTTTGATCAGTTCATGAGGTGCCCCGATCTGGAGCAAATTGTGCCCCTCCTCCTCCCCCTTCAGTGGCCCACTACTCCCAGAGTTCCCTAAACAGCAACTGAGAACATTTCTTTAAAAAATAAATTGCTCTTGTTTGTGCCTGCTGTTCTTTATAAGTGCCCTGTGTGAGAGTTCCTTAAACAGTGGCTGAGAGCCTTTTTTGAGTAAATTCCTCTTGTTTGTGCCCACTGTTCTTAACAAGCACCTGGCTTTTCACACAGCCCAACTCTCTGACCAACCCAGAGACTATCTGAGTCCAGATCCTTCATGTCCCAACTCTTCTCCCTTCTCTAGGTGTCGCCTGGCTTCCCAATTTCTCTGGTGATGTCCTAGCCGGTGACCACAGTCCCGGGGGGGGAACACCATCTCTGTGCATCTCACACTGTGCCTTTATTACCCCCAGGTACTTCAAGCATCCAGGTCTCCCTTGGTGTGGGGCTGCCTTCCCTGCTGTGGTAGGGGAGAGAGCTGTAGAGTTACATTTGCAGATCTAGCTCTCCTGCAAAGCTCCTGCTGCAGCTGCTGACCCTGGTGACAGGTGCCAGGTGCCAGGCCAGGGACTACAGCAGCTTTGGTCCCTGTACAGTTCCTAGGGACCGTATCCCTGTGCAATATCTGTAACATCTGTTTTTCAACATCCTCTACAATTTTGGCTTTTAGGCTTTATCCAACCTGGGATTCCATTTGGCTGTTCACTCTATTCTCCAGAAGATCGGCTATGTTTCCTAGTTGGGTGCACGAACAAGTGGATTCATCTCCCACCTATCTTGCTGCAATCTTCAGTTATAATTTTTTTTAACAAATTAAAAAAAGGGGTCAATACATAACTTTTCATCTGCAGCCACTTACCCTGTGCTCTGGCAAAGGCAGAGGCAGAATAGGCTAGAGTCACCTGAGGAGAGACTGGGGACAGAAACTTTGGGGAGAAAGCTGTTAGCATAGATGTTAGCATCCCAGTGCTGAGTCATCCTTCATATGGCAGCAGCCATCCCATGCAGGCAGACCACTCCCCTCCAAGCAGCAGCAGTCTGAGGGGAAACAATAGCACCAACCCCTGGAGGGAATCTTCCCAGGCCCTGTGGTACTTAAGCCTGACGGCTGAGTGCCAAGTGACTATGTGAACAACTGAAGGAGATAGCCACAGACCATAGATCTCTGGCAAAGGTAGGGCAGAGTGGACTAGATATATTTGAGGAAATACTGGGGGTGGAGGCTTTGGGCAGAGAACAGAGAGTAGCTGCCAGGATCCTGGTGCTGTGCATTATCACCCATACTGTAGCAGCCACCCTCCTCAGGCATACCACACCCCACTGAGTAGCAGCAGCCTGAGGGGGAACAATAGCCAGGACACCAGGAGGGATTCTGCCCTGCACTATGGGCCTTAAGCCTGACTTCTGAGTGTAGTGTGACTAGATTAACAACTGAAGGAGACAGCCATAGGCAGTAGATCCTTGGCAGTCTCTGACAGGTAGCCTAAGGTTACATGGGGTCAACAACTGACATTACCAGAGGCAAATCTAGAAATAAAAAACAGTGGTAAATACTAGATGCTACTGAGACAAAATCCACTGTGGTCTTGTCCATGATTATAGATAATTTATTTCCTGCATAGCTTTTTAACATTCATTTCATGTCCATCAAGTTTGAGAATATTAAGTTACTAGAATTTATACTATAGTTAATTTTTCTCCTTTCTTATAATAGTCTTTATCTCTTTACACCCTTATTAATACTGATTCATTTGCAGTTGATAATGGGATTGCTGAGGGGAGTTACCAGGTCTTGTGGATTTTTTCTGGCAGTATCTGCACAACAACATACAAGACATAGTGGGCAAAGTGACCCGCAGTCAACCAGCTGGAGGAAAGGACCCAACAAAAATGACCCAAAGCAAACAACAAACAAACAAACAAAAAAAAACCAGTTACACCTAGAGTGCGAACATAAATGGCATAAAGGGCATCCCAAGAGCAACAGGTTCAGGAGATCACAGTTAGTGCACAACTGAATCTCACAGGTCTCCTACCATAGAAGATCACATAATAAACTCAGGGAGTCGTAACAGACCAATTTAAAAACAGAAGCAAAGAAGAGTCTCACAAATAATGGGAAACAGAGAAGCAATCTCAAATCAAAAGGAAAAGACGAATCCTCAGAAAGAATGCTAAATGAAATAGAAGCAAGTGAACTATTAGTTACTGAGTTCAAAGCAATGGTTATAAGGAAGCACAATGAGCTAAGTATGAATTACCAAAACTACAGGGAAACTATGAGGAACTTATTGCAAACTATATCAGCATGAGAAAGGTCATAGTAACTATCAACAAGAGGCAAGAAGAAATGAAGAATAGAATTTCTGAATTGAAGAACACAGTAGAAGGAGTCAAAAACAGGCTAGGTGAAGCAGAGGGTCAAATCAGCAAGCTGGAGAATAAGGTAGAAAAAAACTCCCAGAAAAAAACAAGAAAATGAAAAAAGTCTCAAAAAGAACAAAGAGGGGTTAAGGGAAATGCAAGACAACATGAAACAATAATATCCATATAACAGGGTTACCCGAAGAGAAGAATAAGAGCAAGGGTCAGAAAACCTGTTTGAAAAAGTAATGATAGAAAATTTCCCCAATTTGGTAAGAGAAAAAGTCACACGAGTCCAGGAAGCACAGAGGATCCCAATCAAAAAGAACCTAAAGAGGCCTACACCAAGACACATCATAATTAGAATGGCAAAATTCAAATAAATAGAGAAAATCTTAAAGTCAGCAAGATAGAAACAGGAAGTGACACACAAGGGAACCCCAATGAGTCTAGCAGCTGATTTCTCACAAGAAACACTATAACCCAGAAGGGAGTAGCAAGAAGTATTCCAAGTGATGAAAAGCATAGGCCTGTAACCAAGACTACTATACCCTGCAAGGCTCTCAATTAAAATGGAAGGTAAAAGAAGGAGTTTCCCAGACAAAAGAAGGCTCAAAAATACACCTCCATCAGACCTGCACTGCAAGATATGCTAAATGGACTACTTTAAGAAGAGGAAGAAGAAGATTGAGAGAGAGAGGAACACAGGCACAAAGGAGATAAAATGGCAATGAATAAGTACCTATCAATAATAACCTTAAATGTAAATGGACTGAATGCTCCATTCAAAATATATAGGGTAGCTGAATGGGTAAGAAAACATGACCCACACATATGCTGCCTACAAGATACCCAGCTCAGAACAAAAGAACTACACAGATGGAAAATGAAGGATTTGAAAAAGTATTCCAAGCAAATGGACAGGAAAAGAAGGCAGGGTGGAAATACTTATGAGACAAAACAGACTTCAAAATAAAAGTCATAAGAAAAGACAAAGAAAGAACTTCATAATACTCAAGGGAAGAATCCATCAAGAAGACATAAACATTATGAACATATTTTGTACTCCACATAGGTGCACCTAAACATATAAGGAAAATCTTGGAGGACTTCAAGAAAGATATAGAGAGCACACACTTATACTATGGGATTTTAACACCCCACTGTCAAGAATGGATATATATTTCAGAGAAAATGTCAGCAAGGATATTGTGCCTTTGAACAATGCCCTAGATCAAATGGACTTTACCAATATATAAATATAGAACCATTCACCCCAAAGAAGAAAAATATACATTCTTCTTAAATGAACACAGGACATCTTAAAAAAAATAGACAACATGATAGGACACAAAGCAAGTCTCAACAAATTCATGAATATTGAAATCATATCAAGTATTTTCTCAGACCAAAAGCCTGAAACCAGAAGCACTCAAATTCGTGGAGACTGGATATCATACTATTAAACAATGAATGGTTTAATTATGAGATAAATGGGGAAATAAAAAAAAATTCTGGAAAGAAATGAAAACGAACACACAACAGCCCAAAACTTATGGGACACAGTAAAAGCAGTCCTGAAAAGGAAGTTAATAATGATACAAGTCTATATAAAAAAGAAAAACATTTCAAAGAAACAACATATCTGTACATCTACAAGATCTGGAGTAACAAAAACAAAGCCCAGAGCGAGTAGAAGGAAGAAAATAACCAAGATCAGAGCAAAGTTAAATGACATAAAGACTAAAAGGACAATTCAATGGATCAATAAATCCAGGAACTGGTTCTTTGAAATGATAAACAAAATGAAAAAGCCTTTAAGCAGACTCTTCAAGAAAAGAGAGAGGATCCAGATAAACAAAATCAGCCTGGCTGGCTGGCTGGTATAGTTCAGTGGATTGAGTGTGGGCTGTGAACCAAAGGTTGATGGTTCTATTCCCGGTCAGGGCACATATCTGGGTTGTGGGCCAGGTCCCCAGTGGGGGCCACGTAAGAGGCAACCACACATTAATATTTCTCTAGCATTCTTTCTCCCTCCCTTCCCCTCTCTAAAAATAAATAAATAAAATATTTTTAAAAAAGAATTAAATGAGTTGTGTCATGTAGAGCATTTAGGATGGTGCCTGAAATATTGCAGGGGCTCAGAGCTGACTTCAATTACATATGCTGCATAACAGAAACAGAAACCCTTCTGCCAATAAATCTCAGTTCATACGAGAGCAAGTAGAAACTAAATAAGAATTTTTGTGTTCTGAATAACAATACATTTGATATAATTAGAAATATATTCAGTTATTTATTCCCCAAACCAGACTCCCAAAGGTATCCATCTTGGAACCTACAAGTATGGTAAGTTATATGGTGAAAGAAGTTACAGATGTCATTAAGGTAAGGACCTTGAGATAGAAAAATCATCCTAGATTATCCAGGAGAGCTCAGTCTTATCACATGAGATCGTAAAAGCAAAGAACATTCTATGTCTGGAGTCAGAGCAATGTGATTGAAGAGCCGGTAGGAGGCAGCAGATGTTAGAAAGATCTGAAGTATGACAAGGACTTGGCAGAACCTTTCTAGGTTGGAGATAGAAGAAGCCAAATGATAAAGCTGATAGTCACCAAGTAAGTGGGGACTCTAGTCCTACAACTAGAAGGAACTGAAATTCTGCCAACAATCTAAATGAGTCTGGAAGCAAATTCTTCCTGGGGTCTCCCCAGTCTAATACCTTGAATTTGGCCCTGTGTAACACTTAACAGAGAACTAGATGAGCCATGCTGTGTTTAGATCCTGACCTACAAGAACTATGAGATAATAATTTGGTGTTTTAAGCTGATAAATTTGTGATAGTGTGTTAAACAGCAAAAGAAAAATAATATGGCACCATGTTATTTTTATCAAAATTGAATAGATTACCAACAATCCTCAATGAATTTCCCAGAGTGCAATCATCATCAGTCAGGTTCTGTAGTACAAAACAATGAAACCAGAAGTACACTTAAGGTAATGAATACCTAATTGCTTGAAAATTTTAATAATAATACAGAAAACTCTCTTCTTAAATAAACTTGTTCAATTGAAAAAGCTATACTCTATTTAAGAATATTGGAGAAGAGAGGTTGATGGGCAGTAAGGATGTTACATGCCAAAATATTTGAGATAAGAAAAAGCTGTATTGAAAGGCAAGTTAAAATTCCCTAAATATCATCATGAGGGAATCATAAAATGAATCGGCATTGTAACTCCAGAAAGTGAAAAGACAAGAAAAAAATAAATCTAAGCCTCAGATAAGAAAGATACTAATAAAAATAAAAATGGAAATAAAAATGAATAAATGAATTTAAAAATAAAGAAATAAACAATAGATATGAAGAAGTTGTAAAGTAATTTATAAGTAAAACAAAAGATAAAGCAATTGTTTTGATAGTCAATAAATAGCAAAGGCACAAGAAAACAAATACACAATTTAATAAAAAGAGTAAATAAACACAGATAGCAGTTTTAAGAAAATATTTGTGTAAAATTTTGTGAGTTTTAATTTATTTATTTTTTAGATTTTGTTTGTTTATTTTAGAGAGAGAAAAAGGGAGGGAAAAAAAGGACAGAGACATCAATGTGAGAGAGAAACATGGATCACTTACCCCATAGGGGACCAAACCTGCAACCCAGCCATGTGCCTTGACCAGGAATTAAACCAGTGATATTTGGCTTTGTGGGATGATGCCCAAGCCATTGAACCACACCAGTCAGGGCCCATTTTACAAATTTTAAAACCTGGACAAAATTATTCTATATGCAAATATTAGTTTCCAAAATTGACTCATTAAAAGAGAAAATACTATGAAAAGTATTACCCATGAAAGGAAATGAGAAAGGCATTAAAATATATTGAGCCCAGAGAGTTTTACTGGAGATTCCTTTCACACATTTATTCAGAAAATAGTTCTGATGTTGTATCAGTCATTAAGGAAAGAAATGAAGTTTGTTTTATGTTGCCAGTGTTAGCTTAATAACAAAGACAGACAGAGTTATAAATAGAAAAATAGTGACAATTTCACTTCTGAATAAAAATGTGAACATCTGAACTATTATATTAATAAATAGAATCTAAGAGTATAACAAAAGAAAAATAAAACATGAACAAGTAGGTGTCATTTTAGGGATGCAAGATTGATCAATATTAGGAAGTCTGATGATATTTGCAACAGTAATAACAGGTCCAAAAAGAAAAATAAACCATATGATCCTGTTGACAGATGTCAAAAAATATAAAATTTAACATCTGTTGCTGAAAAATATAACAAAATACAAATAGAAAGGTTTTTTATTAAAGTTACAGCTGGCATCATATTTAATGGTCAAACACTACAACCATTAATGGTCAAACACTACAACCATTTCTATTATTATCAGGGACAAGACATGGATCTCAGAAATCACCAGTATTGTTTCAACCTCTGAAGCATAAATATTGTATTTAAAATAAAGTGGAAAATTTACCCTTATTTTCTGATTGTACATCTAGAAAAACAAGGAAGTGATGATAAAAATAGTAGTAACATGAATGATATGATAATTTCATAATCCTCATAGGTAATAATTCTCATAATTCTCTTTGGGTAAACTAGTTGGCTACTGCTATAGAGTGAATTGTGCCATGCTCCCCACCTCAAATCCATTTGTTGAAGCCCTATTCCATAATATAAAATGTATTTGGTTATAGAGTTTATAAAGAGGTAATTAAGTTTAAGTGAAGTCATGGGGGTGGGGCCTTGATATGGTAAGATTAATGTCCTTATAAAAAGAGACACCAGAGAGCTTGCTTGATTACTTTCTCTTCCTCCCTCTCTCTCCCTGTCTGTCTCTTTCTGCATGTGCACTAATAGGTCATATGAATACACAGTGTGATGGTGGCTTCCTGCAAGTCTAGAGAAGAGGTCTCAGAATAAAACCTACCTAACCTTGAATGACTTCCCAGTCTCCAGAATTATGAGAAATAAACTTCTCTTGTTTAAACCAGCCAGGCTATGTCATTTGTTATCGTAGCCTGGCTGACTAATACAGCTACCAATTTCAGTAAATAAAATTGATAAGGTTCTCTTACTTTAAACACATTCTTATATGGTATATTTGCCCTCATTCTTTCTATGTGTTATATATTTGATTTGGTATCTGACATAATTTATTAAATATTGTTACATAGACAATGTGGGTTGGATATTTATGAAACTATTAAATAAAATTAGGTTATAAATTACTATAGTTTTAATTATAATTATATAAAGAACATATGCAAATAAAATCTAAAAGGAAAGATTTTTTTAAAGATTTTATTTCTTTATTTTTAGACAGAGGAGAAGGGAGGAAGAAAGAGAGAGAGAAACATGAGTTTGTGATTGCCTCTCACACATCCCCCACTTGGGGGACCCAGCCTGAAACCCAGGCATGTTTGCTGACTGGGAATCAAACCAGCAACCCTTTGGTTTGCAGGCCAGCACTCAATCCACTGAGCCACACCAGCCAGGGCAGGAAAGAGTTTTTACACATACACATACACACTCACATGGACACAATCAGATCCCATTCACAGTAGCCTAAAAATATCTTAACAACACATGGAATATACAACAAATAAATAGAACCTATCATAGAGAGTAGCATAACAGCTAAGTGGAGGGGGAGTTGTTGGGGTGGAGGGATTGAGCAAATAGGAAAAGAACTCATGGACATGGACAACACTGTGCTGATTGTTGGGGGAGGGAGTATAAGGGGACTAAAGGGTAATGGAAAAAATACAACAAAAGAAGAATACAATATAAAATCTAGCTGAGGAATATATGAAATACTTAAGTAAATGGGAAGGTATATCCTTTTCTCAAATTGGAAATATATCATTTCCCCTGACTTAATTAATACATAAATGCAACTCAATCAGAATTCTAATGCACTGTTTTTGTAACTTGGAAAATTATTTAATATTTACCTAAAGTAAATATATTACAATAGCCATGTAATTACTGAAAAAAGGAAGCAATGAGGGCTTCCAGATTTTAAAAAGTTTTGTAAAGCTAAACAGATATTAAAACATTGTGGTGCTGGTCTAGAAATGGAAACAGATTACAGACTTCAGACATGTTATTAAGCACATAAAAATTACATATCCATTGAAATTTACCATTACAACTCAATAATTTGGTAGAATAAGCATGGAATTTGGAACCAGACAATCCTAAGTTCATAACCCTGCTACATTGTTTACTAGGTATGTGATCTTCACTTTGTTATTCAACCTCTCTGAACATTAGTTTCATCATCTGTATAACACAGTAATACTTACATCATAATGAAATAATGTATGTGCCTGTTACATAGTAAATTCTCAATAAATAGTAGTTTTTGACTCTCTGTCTTCTTTTTTTTTCTTTTTCTTTTTCCTGAAAAATCTTCCCCCTTCCCCCTCCTTATCCCCTCTTACCTCCCCTGTGGTTACTGACAGTTTGTTCTGAATTTCAATGTCTTTGGCTATATTTTTCTTGCTTGTTTGTTTTGTTGATTAGGTTCCACTTATAGGTGAGATCATATGGTATTTCTCTTTCACTGCCTGACTTATTTCACTCAGCATAATGCTGTCCAGTTCTATCTGTGCTGTTGCAAAGGGTACAAGGTCCTTCTTTCTTTCTGCTGCATAATATTCCATTGTGCAAATATACCATAGTTTTCTTATCCATTCATTTACTTATGGGCACTAGGTTGCTTCCAGCACTTGGCTATTTTAAACTGTGCTGCTGTGAACATTGGGGTGCACAGGTTATTTTGGATTGCTGTTTCAGTGTTCTTAGGGTGTAATCCCAGCAGTGGAATTGCTGGGTCAAAAGGCAGTTCTATTTTTAGTTTCCTGAGGAAATTCCATAGTGTTTTCTACAGTGGCTGCACCAGTCTGCATTCCCAACAATAGTGCACTAGGGTTCCCTTTTCTCCATATCCTCTCCAACACTTTTTGTTTGTTGCTCTATGATGGCGATTCTCACAGGTGTGAAGTGGTATCTCATTGTGGTTTTAATTTGCATCTCTCTGAAGGCTAGAGATGCTGAGCATCTTTTCATATGTCTCTGGGCCCTCTGTATGTCCTCCTTGGAGAAGTGTCTGTTCAAGTCCTTTGCCCGTTTTTTAATTGGGTTGCTTGTCTTCCTGGAGCGTACTCATGTGAGTTCTTTATGTAGTTTGGAGATCAAACCCTTGTCTGAGGTATCATTGGCAAATATGTTCTCCCATATGATTAGTTCTGTTTTCATTTTAATGCTGTTTTCTTTAGCTGTGCAGAGGCTTTTTATTTTCATGAGGTCCCATTTGTTTATTCTTCCTGTTATGTCCCGTGTTCTAGGGTACATATCAGTGAAAATATTGCTGCATGGAATATCTGAGATTTTTCTGCCTATGTTCTCCTGTAGGACTTTTATGGTGTCATGACTTATATTTAAGTCTTTTATCCACCTTGAATTTATTTTTGTGTGTGGTGTGAGTTGGTGATCGAGTTTCATTTTTTTTGCATGTAGCTGTCCAGATGTCCCAACATCATTTGTTGAAGAGGCTATTTTTACTCCACTTTATGCTTCTTCCTCCTTTGTTGAATATGAATCCCTGTGTTCTTTCACCAAAATAAATAGCAGATGGATGAAAGATTCACATATTAAAAGTAAATGAAATTTACTTTGTGATAATTTTTGAGGAAGATATTTACAAGTATAATTGGGAAATTTTGGAAATCATAAAGAAAAAAGGTTAGAGGTGATCCATAAAATAAAAAAGTTCTGTGTAGTAAAAATTACCATAATTAAAGTTGAAGAAAAAACACAATATTGAAAAAAGAATATATGACATATATGACAATGTAAGAAACTTCAAAAATTAAACATTTTAAAAAGCCTAAAAAGAAATGTTAAAAGACTTCCAGCCAAGATGCAGGTATAGGTAGATAATGCTTTGCTTTCTCACATAATCAAAAGAAGGTCAACAACAAATTTAAAAACAAAAAACAATCAGAACTGCCAGAAAATCAAACTGTATGAAAGTCTGATAACTAAGGAGTTAAAGAAGAAACATTCATCCAGAGTGGTACGAGGGGAAGAGACATGCAGCTAGGGCAGAGAGGATGCACAGCAAAGCAACAGACCAGGCTGGATGAGGTTGTGGCCAGAGGACCTGGTGGTCATATGTTTGTGTACAGATAAACCGGGAGGAGCAACTAGGGAGAGAGACAGACAACACAACCCAAGGTTCCAGTGTGGGAAACTGCAGTCTTAAAACTTATGGCTGCAAAAACCTGTGGGGTTTGTGGCAGTGGGAGAAACTCCCAGCCTCACAGGAGAGTTCATTGGAGAGACCCATGTGGTACTAGAACATACACAAGCCCACCCAGCAGGGAATCAGTACCAGAAGGGTCCAATTTGCTTGTGGATGGTGAAGGAAGTGACTGAAAGCTGGCAGAGAGCTGAGCAAGCAGCGCTGTTCCTTCTCTCATCACTCTCCTACATACAGTACTACAGCACAGCGAAAGTAGGTTGCCTGACCTGGTAAATACCTAAAGCTCCACCCCTTATAACATAATAGGCATGCGGAGACAAAGAAATATGGCCCAAATGAAAGACCAGATCAAAACCCCAGAAAAAGAACTAAGTGATGAGGAGACAGCCAACCCATCAGATGCAGAGTTCAAAACACTGATAATCAGGATGCTCACAGAAATGACTGTGTACAGACACAAAATAGAGGAAGAAGTGAAGTCTATGCAATGTGAAGCAAAGAAAAATATACAGGGAACCAACAGTGGTGTGAAGGAAACTGGGACTGAAATAAATGATTTGGAACAGAAGGAAGAAGTAAACATTGAACCAGAACAGAGTGAAGAAACAAGAATTCAAAAAAAATGAGGAGAGGGTTAGGAACCTCTGCAACAACTTTAAACATTCTGACATCTGAATCATAGGGGTTCCAGAAGGAGAATAGGAAGAGCAAGAAATTGAAAACTTATTTGAAAAAATAATGAAGGAGGACTTACACAATCTGATGAAGGAAATAGAGTTCCAGGAAGTCCAGGGAGTTCAGAGAGCCCCCAAAAAATTGGACCCAAGGAGGAACACACCAAGACACATCCTAATGAAATTACCCAAAATTAAAGATAAGGAGAGAATCTTAAAAGCAGTAAGAGAAAAGGAGACAGTTACCTACAAAGGAGTTCCCATAAGACTATCAGCTGATTCCTGAAAACAAAACAAAACAAAACAAAACAAAACAAAACAAAACAAAAACTTTATAGGCAAGAAATTCCTGGAAAGAAGTATCCAAAATCATTAAAGGCAAGGAGCTACATCCAAGATTACTCTACAGCAGAGCTATCATTTAGAATGGAAGGGCAGATAAACTGCTTCCCAGATAAGGTAAAGTTAAAGAAGTTCATAATCAACAAGCCATTATTGCATGGAATATTAACAGCACATACATAAGAAAAAGAATATCGCAACTATGAACAGTAAAATGACAATAAACTTACAACTGTCAACAACTGAAACTAAAAACAAAAACAAAAGCAAACTAAGCAAGCAACTAGAACAGGAAAACTATCAAGAAATGGGGATCACATGGAGGGTTATCAGTGGGGAGGAGGAGGGAGGATGGGGTAAAAGGTACAGGGAATAAGAAGTATAATTGGTAGGTACAGAATAGACAGGAGAGGTTACGAATAGCATAGAAATGTAGAAGCCAAAGAATTTATATGTACGACCCATGGACATGAACTAAGGGGGAGGAATGCTGGTGGGAGGGAGGTGCATGGTGGAGGGTGATAGAAGGGAGACAAAATGGGACAACTATAATAGTATAGTCAATAAAATATACTTAAAAAAAGAAATGGTAAAAAGATGAACTTCTGAACCAAAGGATATTAAAGATATTAGACCTGAAGAAGCCATAGTGTCAGTAGTAATGGTGGTAGGATGTAAAGAAGTAATGTCCTGCTTTTTTCTAATTTAAAAGATGATGTATTTATTAGACATTCAAGGAAAATGTTGGAAATGCTTTAATTATTATGTACTTCTGCCTGGAATGCTCTTTCCCTTCCTTGTTTCTCTCAGCTAACTT
Organism: Phyllostomus hastatus; assembly: GCF_019186645.2. Taxonomy (NCBI): domain Eukaryota; kingdom Metazoa; phylum Chordata; class Mammalia; order Chiroptera; family Phyllostomidae; genus Phyllostomus; species Phyllostomus hastatus. The sequence continues at coordinate 12,117,248 of NW_025333984.1, read as the reverse complement.
CAGAGGTTAGCTTAAATGTCATTTTCTCAGGGAAACCTTCTCTGACCAAGCCAGCAGAAGTTAGTTGTATTACATAACTGATGTGTGAAATGCACAACAGAAGTGTCAGATCAGGGTCTCAGGATGGTGTTAAGTAGTGGGGAGATCTTCCAGCAGTTTTACTGTGGCTTTTGCACTTGGGTTTGATTTCAAATGTTAGACTATAGTCCTTGGAGTACTGTTAAGAAAAAGTAAGTTAGAGTCCCAGTCTTGGTGAAATTGTGTTACTATCAAGACAGAGACATGTGGAAATCATACAAATTCAAGTTATTAGAAATTTTTATTGCAAGGGGTGAAAGATGACTAGTTGAACTGGAACACATGATCTGAGTGTGTCTAACAATGATGACTTCATATTGAATCTACTGACTAATACTGGGTTGTTTAAATTCATAAGATATAGAACAAAAATTTTCTCAGAGCTCAGAGAAGGTTTAACCTATACATTCAAATGTAAATAATTATGGGAATTGTAGCACCCAGTGGAAGGGAGCAAGTTGGATTATTATCCTACATTCTTTCAAAAATCACCACAAAACTTAATTATTTAATTTTTTAGGTGTTTGATTAGATTTTTACTTTTTGGTTATTGGTTGAATGTTCTCCATATGTAGGGAGTATTGGTTTGAATAAATATTTTACTGTAAATATTTGTTACCAATAAGTGGCCCCATATTTGTATAAGTCTTGAAATGGAGCTGAAGCAATTGAAATATGAACCTTGTTTGTTAGTTGACATTATTTTTTATTTGCAGAGGGACGGTGTTATTTCTGTGTTTGGCTAATGTCTTCATTAATGACTTTGAAAAGGATTTAAATGGCATGTTAATTAAATTTTAAGTGATAGTAAGGAGAACGTATTGTGAACATTATTGAGAATCCAAATAATAACCTCTCTGGAAGAGGTTAAGGATGGCAGCAGACAAGAAAGCCAGATTTACCCTATCAAATAGAAGCAGTCTGCAGTGAAAATAATAAAAAAATAAGATATTTTAGTCTAAAGGGAGTACTGACTGGAAATCAGCCATGCTGTGAGCATTTGGCAGTCACCAGAATAGAATTAGGCTAAATAAAATTCTGAAGTAAGAAATTTAAAGATTCATGCTGAATTTCTAACTTCTCTATAAAGAATACATTTTACTTTGAAGTGTTGTCTAAGTATCAGTACAGCTCATGGACAAAGGGCGACAAACTTTAGAGATAGATACCATGATCAGAGAGAGTTCCACACCTATTACTGAAGTGGTAAGAAATCTATACAGCTTGGTTGTAATTAGTTATGTAAGGAAAGACTGATCAGTAGTACCACATCTTATAGAGTATTTTGGAAAAGGGTCAATGCTGACATTAATCCGCATTTTAATCAGTGTTTCTCAAGGATGTCTTGCTTCAGAACCACCAGAAGTGCTTTTAAAAATGTAGATTTCTGGGTTCTATTCAGGCCTACTGAAAAGGAGTCCCTGGATACCAGTACACGGAATATGAATTTTAAACAAGGGTTGTTTTTTCTTTCTTTTTGTGTAGTAAATTTTGGTACCACTGTTTTATGTTATTAGGACATTACAGTAAAGTGTGATGAGTGGGAAGTAATGTAAAAAATAGAAATTATGTTTCAATATGGAAGGCTAGTTGTAATGTCTTAGTATATAAAGGTACAGGTTATCAGGAGTTAGCCAAACCCACACATAGACAGGAAATGCATAGATAGCATCATCAGAGTTACCATGAATCAGTATATATAGGTGTTCCCATTTTGTTCTAGTATGATTCAATTTTAGAAAAGGAAAGTTCACTAATTTTTGTCACCCTTCAAATTAAAAATATATGTTTTCTTTTCATCCATGTTCACCAGAATTTATAAATTTAATATTCTAGGTGTCCTAATGCCCAGATATGGATGTTAGTGTAATTAAGTATTATAGGGATTCAGAATGAGTAACCCCAAGATGTGCCTCTGTGCTATGCATATTGTTTTGAGGTAAAGGTAACCAGGACCCTGCAGGCCCAAAAGAAACTTCTGTGTCCTCCCCATTATCCACCTAGAAGAATGTGAATTATCAGAAATTATCAGAGATAACCTATTGACCTATCTACAGGATAGGGCAAACTTCTAATTTCTGAACATCTGCTCTTCTTATTATCCTACAATGACTTTCCTCCCCTCTGAAGCCCCAAGGTCAATCTTAGCTCAAAATGTCATATATACCTCATTTCCCCTTTCCCTTTCTGTTTTTGTAGTTCTTATGTATGTGGGGTCTCTGACTCTCTCATGTAGGCAGAGTTTCCATACATATGCATGTAATTAAATTTGGTCATCTTCTTTTGCTAATTTGTCTCATGTCTATTGGACTATTGGGCCAGCTGAAAGAACCTTGAGGGTTGAAGAAAATTTCTCCCCAATAGTATATACCCTATTATAGTATAGTCACAATTTATTCATAAATAGTTTTCCTGTTATTTTGATTTTGGTGAATCATTGTTTTATAACCTACAGAGTTAAGGGTCATGCCCTGGACCAAGAAAGATTCCATTAAAGCATGTTGATCTCATGAAAGTCACTGTGAAACTATCAGCTAGCTTTGGCCTTGTCATGACAACTGCTGCTGTACTGTCACATTATGTATTTTCTCTAGTAAAGAAAAAAAAATCAGTGTTTCAATGAGTAAGAAAATTTGGAGATAGTTTGATATGCCATAGATTCCATTTAGAATGTTTTCTGTCACATGAATTTTTTTTGCACCTGCAACCAGATTGTAACCTTGAGAAGAATGTTATCACAAAATTAGAGGCCACAGTGGAAAATTTACTTCTGAGAATAGGTCATCAAAAAGAGCATGCTGAGTCCAGATGCAGAGGAAATTAGAACCTTTGTTTGTTCTCTCTTTGAGGACATTTATGCCCTCTGTGAAAATTACACAGTTCCTCCTCATATTGTTTGAGGGGGAGAGAAGCCCATTAACCAAACAAGTAAGGGAGATATTGGAGCACAAAATTGGGAGGAGGAGTTAGAAAAAAAATTCAGTTCAAAAACTGCTTAGTCAGTGTTTCAAAAGGAAGGAGAAAGAAATATGTTACCTCAACTATGAAAGCAGATGGAACTCACTGAAATAGTGACTAAGGTCATGGCTTCTCCCACAGTTTTCCTTCTCTTGAAAATCATCTTTACTTACTGGCCTTCCTAGATTTCTCTTTCTTTCTTTCTTTTCTCTTATGAATTCACTGTCTATCCCCAACACACAGTCCCTCCTCAATCCCTTAACATCTGACTTAAATGCATTTCACTTGAAATTTTTTCCTACCATTTTACTAAATCTATATTCATAAAACTCATCAGTGCCTTACCAAACATTCATTCCCAGGTCTAAATCTCTTTCTCCATCTGATTCTGGTTTTATAAATACCTGCTGGAATTCCCCTCTAAATATAACAGCAACAACAGAAACAACAAAAACAAGAAAATATATAGCAAAGGCAATACCAGTAACAATAAGCCAAATTATTTATTAAGCACTGCCAGGCACTGTTCCAAGTGTTTTGCATGTATTAATTATTTGATTCTCTCAACAACTCTATGAGGTAAGTACATTCATTATCTTCATTATACAGATGAAGTAACAAGTTTGAAGAGGATTTATAACTTCCCCCAAGTTCACATAAACTAGTAAGTTGTGGAGCTAGGATTTGAACTCAAGTAGTCTGACTTCTAAGTGCTTGACCAGTTATTATAAGTTAGATTTTGTATTTCATACCACTTCAAATTCAGCATACCGAAAATTAAACTCCTAAATCTCTACTCCTCACCCTAAATAAGGTTCTTCACTTTCTTCACTTCTTTAATGAAATCACCATTTTCCCAAATCCCGACAGAATCATCTTAGAGCATGGATAGCAAAATAGTTTTCAGGGTTCTGATTTACTGATGCATGAGAATGTTCATAAAAAACTCCACAAGTTTTAATGCTGAATGTATTTACCTTTTCTAACAATATATACACAGATCTGTGAACATGAATTCATAGTTGCTACATTTTTTAATGTCTCCTTGCAAATAAAGTTAAATTTTAAATACTTAGCCAGAGTGTACAATATATGGCAATAAATGCCTTTGTCTATATTCTTTTCTAGTGACTCACTAGGGCTTCCTCTGATGTGTAAACACTCTCATAACTTGTATGAAGGAAATATTCCCCAAAATCTTTCTCCATATTAAAAGTTATATGATTAAATAGTGCTTTAACTTAAAATATCTGTGAGTTGAACTAGATGGCAGGTTAAGTGTTTGGATGGAGTTTTTTATAGCTTAGAAATTTCAAGTGGGAAACAGTGTTTTATTATTTTGTTAATTTTTAAATTATTTCATTTTTTTATTTTGGGAAACATTATTTTAATTATCCAGACATTTTTCTCTTTGTTGCTCAGTTTGGTAACATATAGAATTTTGTCATAGAGCAGATAAGCCATCTTTGTAGTAGATGACTTTTTAATTTTTGTGTAGATGTTTGCTGTCAGACTTAGACAACCTTTTTACTTTAACATTGCTTATAGAGCAAGACATGAAATGGGGGAGCTGCTGTGATAAAAATTGGACTCTATTCTGCACTTGAATTCATTTGAGTTCAAAAGAGAGTTCTTTTATCTACTACTATCAGTAGTTTTAAAGTTACCAAAAATTCTGGTAATAGTCCTGTTCCTTGTTAAGTGACCAATAACTCAACATCAAGGTACTCTTGCCAAGGATGTCATTCTGACTTTGTACAATAACTGAGCCTTTTCTTGCTTTGTTCACAATGATCAGGTATGTCCCTGACTTCTTCTTAAATACCCATAACTGGGCCCCTATTTTATCCTGTTGTTAATCTCTTGCTAAGTATTTTTTTATTTTATTCTTACATTTTCTTTATTATTATATATTACCAGAGACTAAAATCCAGACCCACAATTTAATTTCTCATGTCTTGACTTTTTTTAAAGATTTTTTATTTATTTATTTTTAGAGAGGGAAGGGAGGGAGAAGGAGAGAGAGAGAGAGAGAGAGACATCAATGTGCGGTTGCTGGGGGCTGTGGCCTGCAACCCAGGCATGTGCCCTGACTGGGAATCGAACTTGCGATGCTTTGGTTCGCAGCCCGTGCTCAATCCACTGAGCTACGCCAGCCAGGGCGGATGTCTTGACTTTTGATAAGGGCTATGTGATTTGTCTGACACTCCTGTTTATTTGCCTTAACCTCAGGACTGTCATATATGGCCAAACAAGTTATATAATGGTCAGGTCCAGGGAACACCATTGGGAGCCCTGTGATGTGAATGGTGCCTCTGAAGTTGTGCAATGAAGCAGCCAAAACTAGTTCTTCACCTTTTATGTGCTGACAGACTACCTTCCTTCTCTGCCTTTCATAACACCTTGTTCCACTTATGTCTTGGGAATTTGCCTAGTCTTTATTACCAGACCTTTCTGACTTTAATTTTCTGCATTCTTGGGCCACTTACTAATGTCTGCTGTTTAAATACTACTGACATTGATTAGAAATGCAATCTTTCTTTAATTCTATTACAGTTGTCCCAATTTTTCCTCTTGCTCTTTCCTATCTCCCCACCCACCCCCCTCCCACAGTTAATCTCCACCCTGTTGTTCATGGCCATGGGTCATTTATACTGGTTCTTTAACTAGACCCTTCCCCTTCTTTCCTCCCTTATCTCCCTCGACCATCCAGCTGGTCCCTTTCAGTCTGTTCCTTGTTTCCTGCCTTTGGTACTATTTTGCTTATTTGTTTGTTTTGTTCATTAGGTTCCACTTATAGGTTAGATCACATGGCATTTGTCTTTTACTGCCTGATTTATTCCTTTAGCATAACACTCTCCAGTTACACCCATGCTGTTGCAAAAGGTAGGAGCTCCTTCTTTCTCTCTACTGCATAGAATTCCATTGTATAAATGTACCACAGTTTTTTTATCCACTCATTTACTGATGGGCAATTATGCTGTTTACAGCACTTGGCTATTGTAAATAATGCTGCTATGAACATTGTGTGCATAGGTTCTTTTAAATTAGTGTTTCAGGCTCTTAAGGTATAATCCCAGTAGTAGAATTGCTGGGTCAAAAGCAGTTCCATTTTTAGTTTTTTGAGGAAATTCCATACTGTTTTCCATCATGGCTGCAGTAGTCTGCATTCCCACCAAGAATACACTATGGTTCCCTTTTCTCCACAACCTCACCAGCACTTGTTTGTTGAATTTTTAATGATAGCCATTCTGACCAGTATGAGGAGGTATCTCATGTTAGTTTTAATTTGCACCTCTTTGATGGCTAATGATGTTGATCATCCTTTCATATTCTTATGGGTCATCTATATGTCCTCTTTGGAGAAGTGTCTATTCGAGTCCTTTGCCAATTTTTAATTGGATTGTATGTCTTCCTAGTATTGAGTTTTATGAGTTCTTTATGTATTTTGCAGATCAAACTCTTGTCTAAAGTATCATTGGAAAATATATTTTCAAACTTTTTTAAACATCAAAATCACAAATAAATAGTCAAGTTGTTACAATGACAAATTAGCTAAACTCAAAGGTACATGAAATACCTAGCTGTCAAGATTCTAATTTTTAGTCCATTCATTTGAGAGTATATATTCATATATGCAGCCTTGGTAACTCACAATATTTATTTTTCACCTTGCATTAATTTCAGTAAGAGGGCTATTTTGCATTTATACCCCCAGACACGTGAAATAAATCTAGACTATTTTTTTCTTTAATAATTAAAATACAGGTGCTCTATTGGGAATGGTTTTTCAGAGGGTCTAAGAATAGAACCTGGAAAAAAAACCCTAGATTCTTTATATAATTTCTTAAACTTTTGACTGAAAAGGGTGAATGACAGTAAATAGTTTAATCCTGTTTGGACATTGAAAACTTTGTTCAGGCTGTGTCTACATGGTTATTTTAGAAATTAAAAGGAATATGGACAGGTATACTGTTAGGGTTGCCTGATAAAGCATATTATTTATGCATCAGATAACTCAAATACTGTTCTTTTACAATAAACTGTTTTGGGGGAGAAATCCATACATTTCTTAAAAGTGAGTTGCTATCCATTTTTTAAGTTGCACCAGATGAAGTTTACAAAGTGTAGAGATTAATTGAAAAGAACAAATCAGTAGGTTTGGTGAGCAATCTCCCTGTGGTTCTGTGAATGCTGGAAAGTTCACAGCAGTGGATCATGAATTTATTGTAGTGCCTTTTCATTTCATTACTACACATTATAAACTCCAAAATATACTTACAGACTCTATCCCCAAAGGCATTATATCTCAAACAGTTTGAAAACTCACTTCATTTTTGTTTTTATAAAATATGGAGATGAAAGACAGAGAAGAAGTAGGAACATCCTCATTGACTATGAAGAGTGAGTGACACAAGTGGTATTTTCTCACCTCATGTAAACTGCCTCATTGACAAGAGCATTTTTGATTGTCTTGTGTTTTTGCAAAGTGTTGCTGATCAATATTGCCTAAGAGCACCAATTCATAACAATCACTCTTCTGTGAGACATGTAATTGAAACATGTAGTTTTCTAGACTGCTTAATATAAATGATAACCAATACCATTATATCTATGTTTAAAGTTTATTATGTAGGATGGAAATCACAAATATGTGAGGTTCTTGCTGCTTAAGTGACTAAGCTGAGCACTTTTTTTTTGTCTTTAGCATCCTGCCATAATTCACCAATGGCAACTATACTGTATTAACAGATTCTGAAGTTAGCTTGCTTCACTGGGGTTTATAATATAAAAGCAATAGCAACCTGAAGCAAATTTGGTGGTATGGGAAACCATAGGAAGTAGCTCTTCCTTTACTCCTTGGTAACAAAATAAGGTAGAGTTATTTTTCTATACTAAAAAACTCTATTCAGAGTATACACTTTTTATTTTTGTCAGTGAAACAACCAACTAAAGGAATATTTAGTGCCTGAAGCTAGTTCTCTCCATTTTATCAGGTGCCATTTAAAGAGTACCCATACTGCTTTCCTAAGCTCTAATGGAAAATTTCCTAGGTAGTAAATTGGTCAGGGGCTCATGCCAGGTAAAAGGTCTAGACGAATTTAGAATATTTTTAGACCAGAGATTACAAATTTTAATGCCTTTAAGAACTCGGAAGGTAATCAATTTGTAAAGAGTCAAAGTGGGATTTTTAAGTAATAGTAGGGTCTGTAGGGAAAAGGAGAGTGTATTCCACTTGCAAATAATGTCAAGTATGCTTGTGACTATTTTAAAATAGATTTGATATTATATCTATCTTCACATAGCAGCTTATTACACTATGGTAATAAAGAGCCAACCTAGTAGAATATTAAAACATATTGAAGGCTCTGAGGAGTTTGTAGTCAATAAGCCTGTTTAACCAAGTCTCTCAAATGTGATAACAGAACGAACCCTCACTACCCTGCCCACTTTATACATGTGTGTCCAAGCATGAGTGTTTGGCAAACACACAATGTGTTTTTTTCTTGTGGGATTTTAGTGATCTCTGTGAAGTAGTTTAGTAAATACTATTAATAAGGAAAGCTACTTAAAACAATAACAAAAAAACAAGCAGCCAAACATTTATTAAAGTGTACATCTCTTAGATGCTACATAATAGGCATGGGATCTCTGACTATTCATATTCTAAAACACTAAACATTTAGGCTGCCAATCATTATGTATCTCATACCCAATTCAAAAGAGAGGCTTTCAAGTTTAAATCATTCCTCATACAAGGTGACACTTTTTTGGTTTTGTAATATTTCTCACCAGCTAAAGTGATATAGTCTATGGGTTAAGTTACAGGCTAAGCTGTTGTAATAGTCTTTTTTATTGTTATTCAGTTACAGTTGCCCTGCCTTTTTCCCCATTGCTCACCCCTACCCTGTTCCCCCAATTCCCATAGTCAATTTCCTCCCATTGTCCATGCCTGTGACTCCTCCATTTGTGTTCCTTTGCTTGCCCTTTCCCCTTATTTCCCCTGTTATCCCCCTCTCCCTTCCCCTCTGGTCACCATAAATTTGTTCTTTTTTTATTGTTGTTCAAATACAGTTTTCTCCATTTAACAGTGGTTCTAATACAACAGAAGTAATTTTCTTTCTCACAGAGTAGTCCAGGGCTATTCAGGGCAAGTCACTTTATCCTGAAGAAGATAACTCAGGATGTTCACACTGTAGTTCTCTCAGTTGTCAAGAACTTATAATGTGGGCATGCCTAACTGCAGGGAACTTTGGGAAAGTAGTTTCTAGCTGAGTAGTTATTTTCAAGGCTGAAATTGAGAAGGAGGAAAGAATGAGTATTAGGGTATAGTTAGCATTTTCTGGCATACCTAGGAAATGTTTATGGCCATGGTACAATATATTGTCAATAAAATGTAAGAGAGAAAACTTCAAGGTGAGTAGTTTTGTTACAATTTGGTAAATGCCTACAGAAAAAAATCATTTGGTAGTTTGATGAGCACAATGGTAGAGATATAGACAAATATATTTACTGAATAGGCAAGACAACATGATTTATATTTTTCTTTTACATTGATAGCCATTTACCTGAAAGACTTCCTGGTGCATATGCATATTTATTCAACATTAATATTTTAGGAATGTTCTTTGTGTCAGGTCCTGTACTAGGTATTAGAAATGTCATGAGTAACACATGGCAACTGCCCTGGAGTTTAGAGTATAGTGAGGATATGTAGTGTTGGATAATCCCAGAATATTAGACATGGGCATTTTCTCTTGTTTCCAAAAGAAAAATAGTAAAATAACACAGAAAAGTTTTTTGAAGGTGGGTGGGGAAAATTCCATCTTTTGGTATGCAATTCTAAGTAAATAATTTTTTAAGTTTCATGTCCTTAGAGGAATAATTTTTTTTAGCAGCAATGATTCTATTTTTTTACATCTCCATAGCAGGGAAAATCTCAAGAAAAAAGAATGTATGATTTGTTGATAGTGCCATTTTTTTTGCATTTCCATGTGCTTGTAGTACAGTGGAACTACATCCAGTACAGTGGAACTACTATATCCAAGTATATAGGACTTGGATAGGAGTCAGGAAAACTAGTTCTAGCCTTATCTATGGTGTATCAGTTTTATAAAGTCTAAAATAGGGATGATGAAACTTGTTCCACCTATTTCATATATTGTGAGGTTCAAGTAAGTTAATATATGTGAAAATACCTGTAAAGTAATATGCATTTGTTAAGTATTAGGTTTGTACCAAACCTTTGTGACTGATACCAGGGAATTTGGTATTCTTATCACAGAGAACACTTTGGTTATAATTCCTAAATATATCGCAACTCCTCTCACAGTTTATATGCAGGGGATGGAGAGAAGTGACAAAAGATAAAGTAGAAAGGTAGGCAGATTATATAGGCCATGGGAAAGAGTTTGAATATTTTACCAAGGGCAATGGTAAGCTTTTGGAAAGGTTTAAAGGGAGTAAACTTTAGGTGAGAAGGGTAGCAGGATAACCAATGGAAGAGAATATTTTTAGAAACAAAGGTTTTTCAATAATATTAAATAATGTTGATAGGCCAAGTATGTAAATGATAAAGAAATATACATTGGATTTAATGTAAGTAGCCATATTATTGGTGAGAGGCATTTTACTGAGTTGCTCGAGGTAGAAACTAAATTATATTGACATGGGTACTGAATGTAAGTTAGAAATGGAGATGGAAATTGTACATAGTTCTTATAAGAAGTTTGGTTGTAAACTGAAGAGAAATAAGCAGCTGGAAAAGTTTAGGGAGTTATATTTTTAAGATAGGAGAAATTGGGCTTACTTTTTCCCCAATTTCTCTTTTGTTTTTTCCTAGTCAAATATTTTATTATGTTCTTTCCATTACCATTTATCTGCTTTATACCCTCTTCCACCTGCATCCACCCCACCCCCACAATCACCACACTGTTGTCTGTGTCCATGAATCCTGTTTTTTTTTTGAAATTGAGCTTGCTTTTATTTTTTAAAGATTTTATTTATTTATTTTTAGAGAGGGAAGGAAGGGAGCTAGAAAGAGAGAAACGTCAATGTGCGGTTGCTGGGGGTCACAGCCTGCAACCCAGGCATGTACCCTGACTGGGAATCGCACTTGCGACACTTTGGTTCACAGCTCGCGCTCAATCCACTGAGCTACCCCAGCCAGGGATAAATTGAGCTTACTTTTAAATACTGATGGAAAGGTTCTAGTTGATAGAGGTTGAAGATAAAAGAGAGAAAGGGGACAATCGATTTAATGTATTTTCTGAAAGAAGATGGGATATAAAGAGTAAATAAAGACATTTGCCTTTGGCAGAAGAAATATAACTCTTTTTTTTGTTGTAAGCAGGTAGAAGATAAGAATGGCTGTGAACACAAGAAAAACCAGTGATTGCAAAATAGCAGTTTCCATCCAATCCTTATGGCTTCTATTTTCTGTGAAATGAGAGGCAAGTTAACCTACTGAGGGTGAATGGTGGTATTGTGGGGTCAGTAATGAGTCATAGAGAAAGCAAGAGAGTAAAAGAGGAAGTGCAAGCAGGAGCTTAAGACAATCCTGTGTTTGTCCCCACTCTTTATTTGATTACCTTCTGAATTGTCTTCTTTTTTAAAAATTAGAAATATATCTGACAGATAACTGTGGAAATCTAAGATGTAGAAAATATTGATTTGGTACATTTATATATTGCAATATGATTTCTACTATAGCAGTAGTTAGCATGGCTATCATGTCATGTGATTATCATTTCTATTTTGTGGTGAGAATAATTAAGATCTAGTCTTTTAGCAATTTTGATGTCCACAATACCACACTATTGTCTGTATTCACTATATGGTGCATTATATCTCCAGGACTTATTTGTATACTAGTTGCAAATTTGTACCCTTAAACATTTCTATAATTCTCCTCCTCAAACCCTGGTAAACACTGTTTTGCTGTTTTTATGAGTTTGGCTTTTTTAGAATGTGCATGTAAATGGAATCATATAGTGTATGTCTTTTTCTAATAGCAAAATGTCTTCACAGTCCATCTATGTCTTCTTACATCTATGGTTAAAGAGCAATACCCTTCCAAATCCAGTAATAATTTTAGTTTATTCTTGATGTTACATGGCATTGGCAGTTTTTTTTTCTTTTTTTCTAAGTTGTGACATATTGTATCAGGAGCTGATAGCCAGATAATGTGAAAACACTTCTGAAGATTTTCTTCTTTCAAGTGAACAGATTCTTTTCTTAACATTTTTCTTATTGTTGTTCAAGTACAGTTTTCTGACTTTCCCCCCAACCCCTCCGCATCACCCCAGCCCTCCCCACCTCCTTCCCTGTTTTCATCTCCCCTTGTTATTGTCCATAGGTCCTTTAAAATTGTTCTGCAAACCCTTCACCCTTTTCCGCTATAATACCCTCCCCTATCCCATCTGGTCACTGTCAGCCTGTTCTCAATTTCGGTGTCTTTGGTTATATTTTGCTTGCTTGTTTGTTTTGTTTATTAGGTTGCTGTTAAATGTGAGATCATATGGTATTTGTCTTTCACAGCCTGGCTTATTTCACTTAGCATAATGCTCTCCAGTTCCATCCATGCTGTTGCAAAGGGTAGGAGCTGTTTCTTTCTTTCTGCTGCATAGAATTCCATTGTATGAATGTACCATGGTTTTTTGATCCATTCATTTACGGATGGACACATAGATTGCTTCCAGCACTTGGTTTTTATAAATTGTGCTGCTATGAACATTGGGGTGCATAGGTTCTTTTGGATTGTTTTTTCAGGGTTCTTAGGATATAATCCTAGCAGTGGAATTTCTGGGTCAAAAGGCAGTGCAATTTTTAGTTTTTCTGAGAAAATTCCATAGAGTTTTCTATAGTGGCTTCACCAGTCTACAATCCCACTAACAGTGCACCAGGGTTCCCTTTTTTTCACAACCTCTCAAACACTTCTTGTTTCTTTGTTTATAATGGCCATTCTCAACAGTGTGAGGTGGTATCTCATTGCAGTTTTAATTTGCATCTCTCTGATGGCTAGTGATACTGAGCATCTTTTCATGTGTCCCTGGACCCTTTGTATTTCCTCTTTGCAAAAGTGTTCAAGTCCTTTGCCAATTATTTAATTGAGCTGCTTGTCTTCTTAGAGTGGCATCATGTGAGTTCTTTATATATTTTGGAGATCAAACCCTTGTCTGAGGTACCATTGGCAAGCATGTTTTCCCATATGGTTCATTCCCTTTACATTTTAGTGCTGTTTTCTTTAGCCGTGCAGAAAGTTTTTATTCTGATGAGATCCCATTTGTTTATTCTTTCGTTTATGTCCCTTGCTTTACGGCACATATCAGTGAAAATATTGCTGTGTGGATATATGAGACTTTCCTGCCTATGTTCTCTGCTAGGACTTCAATGGTGTCATGACTTATATTTAAATCTTTTATCCACCTTCAATTTATTTTTGTGTATGATGTAAGGTTGTGGCTGAATTTCTTTTTTCTTTTCTTTTTTTTTTTTTTTTTTTTTTTGCATGTAGCTGTCCAGCTTTCCCAACAGTTTGTTGAAGAGGCTATTTTTACTCCATTTTATGCTTCTGCCCCCTTTGTTGAGTATTAATTGACCATAGAGACTTGGGTTTATTTCTGATTCCATTAGTCTATGTGTCAGTTCTTATTGCTGTACCAGGGTGTTTTGATTACAGTGGCCTTGTAATATAGTTTGATATCAGGTATTGTAATCCCTCCTACTTTGTTCTTCTTCTTTCTTAAAATTGCAGCAGCTATTTGCAGTCATTTATGGTTCCATATAAATTTTTGAAGTGTTTGTTCTATATCTGTCAAATATGTCATTGGTACTTTAATAGGGATTGCATTGAATCTGTAAATTGCTTTGGGTAGTATGGACATTTTGATAATGTTAATTCTTCTGAACCATGAACACGGTATATGTTTCCATTTGTGTCTTCCTTAATTTTTTTCTTCAGAGTTGTGTAGTTTTCTGAGTACAGATCTTTTAACTACTTGGTTAGGTTTATTCTTAGGTATTTTATTTTTCTTGTTGCTGTATCAAATGGGATTTGTTTCCTGAATGCTGTTTCTGATGTTTCATTGTTGGTATACAAAAATGCCTTTGATTTCTGAATATTGACTTTTTATCCCACTGTTTTGCCAAATTCATTTATTAGGTTGAGCAGTTTTTTGGTGGAGTCTATAATATTTTCTATGTATACCATCATGTCACCTGCAAAAAAATTGATAGTTTTGTTTCCTTTTTTTCCAATTTGGATGCCTTTTATTTCCTTTTCTTGTCTGATTACTGTAGCTAGGTCTTCTAATATGATGTTGAATAGAAATGGTGAAAGTGGACAACCTTGTCTTGTTCCTGATCTTAGTGGGAAAGCTTTTAGTTTTTGCCCATTGAGTATGACATTGGCTGTAGGTATCTCACATATGGCATTTATTATGGTAAGGAATGCTCCATGTATTCCTATATTGATGAGTGTTTTCATCATAAATGGGTGCTATACCTTATCAAATGCTTTTTCTGCAACTATTGATATTATCATGTGATTTTTGTCATTCCTTTTTTTAATGTGATATATTACATCTATTAATTTGTGAGTATCGTACCATCCTTCCCTCCCTTGGACGAATCCCACTTGATCATGGTATATGATCTTTTTAATGTATTGCTGGATGCAGTTTGCCAAAATGTTGTTGACAATTTTAGCATCTATGTTCATAAGTGATATTGGCCTGAAGTTTTCTTTTTTGCTGTGTCTTTATCTGGTTTTGAGATTAGGATGATGCTGGCTTCATAAAAAGAGTTTGGGAGTCTTCCCTCTTCTTGGATTTTTTGGAATAATCTGTGAAGGACAGGAGATAGCTCTTCCCTAAATGCTTTGTAGAATTCTCCTATGAAACTGTCTGGTCCAGGGCTTTGGTGTGTTGGGAGTTTTTTGATTACTGCTTCAGTTTCATCTGCTGTTATTGGTCTGTTCAGGCTTTCTGCTTCTTTGTCATTCTGTTTTGGAAGATTACATTTTTCTAGAAATTTGTCCATTTCACCCAGGTTTTCAAACTTCTGGGCATATAGTTCTTTGTAGTAATTTCTTACAGTCCTTTGTATTTCTGTGGCATCAGTTGTAATCTCCTCTCTTTCATTTATGATTGTGTTTATTTGGGTTCTCTATCTCCTTTTATTGATGAGTCTGTTCAAAGGCTTGTTGATTTTGTTTACCTTTTCAAAGAATCAGCTCCTGGATTCAATAATCCTTACAACTGTGCTTTTAGTCTCTATGTCATTTAATTCTGCTCTTATCTTGGTATTTCCCTCCTTCTACTTGCTCTGGGCAGTCTTTGTTGTTTTTCTTCAAGTTCTTGTAGGTGTGGGGTTAGGTTGTTTATGTGAAATGTTTCTATTTTTTTTAAGTGGGCCTGTATTGCTATGAACTTCCCTCTCAGGACTGCCTTTGCTCTGTCCAATAAGTTTTGGGTTGTTCTACATAAATTTTTATTTGTTTCCAGAAACTTTTTGATTTCTTCCTTGATTTCATTCTTGACCCATTCATTGTTTAATAGCATGCTATTTAATGTCCATGAGTTTGAGTGTTTTTGAGTTTTTTCCTTGAGGTTGGTTTCTAGTTTCAGGCTCTTGTGGTCAGAGAAAATGCTTGATACAATTTCAATTTTCTTGAATTTGTTCAGGCTTGTTTTGTGTCCTATCATGTGGTCTATCTGTGAAAAGGTTCCATGTGCATTTGAAAAGAATGTGTATTTTGCTTCTTTGGTACGAAAGGCTCTCTATAAATTACAGTTAAGGTCATTTGATCTAGGACATTTTTCAATGCCACGATATCTCTGTTGATATTTTGTTTGGAAGATCTATCCATTTTTTGACAGTGGGGTGTTGAAATCCTCTATTATAATGTGTTGCTGTCAATATCTTTCTTGAAGTCCTCCAAGATCTTTTAAATGTTTTTAGGTCCTCCTATGTAGAGTGTGTATATTCATTATATTTACAATGTTCATGTCTTCTTGATGGATTCTTCCCTTGAATATTACGAAGTGACCTTTTGGGTCTCTTTTTATGGCCCTTTTTTTGAAGTCTATTTTGTCTGATATGAATATTGTTACCCTGGCTTTTTTTTTTTCTGTTTGGAAAATTTGTTTCCAGCCCTTCATTTCCAGCCTATGTAGGTCTTTTGTTCTGAGGTGGGTCTCTTGTAGGCAGCATATGCATGGGTCATGCTTTCTTATCCATTCAGCTATTCTGTCTTTTGATGGAATATTTAATCCATTTACATTTAAGGTTATTATTGATAGGTACTTATTCATTGCCATTTTCGTACCTGTGTTTCTCTTTCTCTCTCTCTTCCTTCCTTTTCTTAAAGCAGTCCCTTTAGCATATCTTGCAGAGCTGGTCTGGTGGAGGTGTATTCTTTTAGACTTCTTTTTTTCTGTGAAACTCCCTATTTGGCCTTCAATATTAATTGAGATCTGTGCTGGGTAAAGTTGCCTTGGTTGCAGGCCTCTGGTTCTAATTACTTGGAATGTTTCTTGCCATTCTCTTCTGGCTTGGAGCATTTCCTTTGAGAGTTAGCTGCCAGCTTTATTGGGGTTCCCTTGTATGTTACTTCCTGTTTCTCCCTTGTTGCCTTTAAGATTCTCTCTGTCTTGGAATTTTGCCATTTTAATTATGATGTGTCTTGAAGTGGGCCTCTTTGGGTTCCTCTTGGTTGGGACTCTGTGTTTACTGGTTTTCTCTCATAAATTAGGAAAGTTTTCTATCATGACTTTTTCAAACGGGTTTTCTATCTCTTGCTCTTCTTCTGCTCCTTCTGATATTCCTATTTTATGGATATTATTACGTTTCATGTTTCCTGCATTTCCCTTAACCTGTCCTCATTCTTTCTGAGCCTCTTTTTCTTTTCTTGCTCTTTCTGGCTGTTTTTTCTACTTTGTCCTTCAGCTCGCTGATCCAATCCTCTGCTTTATCTTGCCGGCTTTTGATTCCTTCTACTGTGTTCTCCAGTTCAGAAATTCTATTCTTCATTTCCTCTTGGCCCTTGTTGATACTTTCTATTTCCTTTTTCACGTTGATATAATTTGCAGTGAGTTCATTGTACTTTCCCTGTAGTTTTTGGTAATTCTCAGTGAGCTCATTGAGCTTCCTTATAACCATTTCTTTGAACTCAATATCTGATAGTTGAGCTGCTCTATTTCATTTAGCATTCTTTCTGAGGCTTCCTCCTTTACTTTCACTTGGGGATTGTTTCTTTGTCTTCTCATTGTTTGAGACTCTTCTTGTTAGCCTCTGCTTTTTGAATTGATCTGTTCTGAGTCCCTGAGATTGTGGTGTGAACTTCTATGGCAGGAGACCTGTGAGGTTCAGAAATGAGGCCTCCTTAATTTCCTGATCTTGTTGCTCATGGGATGTCATTTATGTTGGCTCTCTGGATGTATTTGGGTTTTCATTGTTTTGGGTCTTCCTTTGGTGGGTCCTTTCCTCCAGCTACTTGACTGAGGGTCACTCTGTCCACCATGTCTTTTATTCTGTTGTGCAGGTGTGGACAGGTTGTGTTGAAGGTGATTCTTCTTTGTGTATAAGGTTTTTCAGCTTCTCTCTCACTCTTGTTCAGTTGTTTGTTCTGAGTAATTTCTCCACTATTTAGTTGTATTTCCAGATCAGTCCTGGGTGGACGTTAGTGTGTCTTCCACTTCCTCCTTAACCTTCTTCCATTGTTATCTGTTGTTGCTTCCATTATTGGTGGGTTTCCTCTTCCAGCAGGTATACTGGTGTTCATAGCTCCCACCTACTCTTTTTTGTGATCAGTTGGAGGGGGAAGGCAAAATGGCTTAAGAGAGCGGGTGTGTATTCTGTGGTATTTAAAATACCAACCTGTAGGGAATAGATAGGAAATCCTTTTGATATGTATAGTGTTAACCGTGATATTTCACCCAACTAGCCACATTTTAGAAAGGGTGGAAAAAAGATAAGACTCTTGTTAGGGGTGGGGAAGGATTGTGAGTTGGATCTAGAAAGCAGTGAGCAGTGAGCAGTCAGATTATGAGGTAAAGTGAGAGTAAAGGATAAAAAATAGGTGTAGTGTGCAAGAGAATAGAGTTAACCAACACAGTAATATAGTTTTGTAAACAGTGAAGTGAGCTAAGATTTGGGAGGGGTGCTGTGTAGTATTTACAATTGTGTGGGACAGCAATTATTTACAGTAGTAATGGAGCAACAATCATATGACAGAATCTATGTGATCTGAATAACAAGAATAGGAAGTACAGGACTTAGACTAGTGTGCTATGGAACACAAGTG
The DNA here is from genome assembly GCF_019186645.2 of Phyllostomus hastatus. Taxonomy (NCBI): domain Eukaryota; kingdom Metazoa; phylum Chordata; class Mammalia; order Chiroptera; family Phyllostomidae; genus Phyllostomus; species Phyllostomus hastatus. The sequence goes on along the minus strand of NW_025333984.1, from coordinate 12,098,905 downwards.
AAGTGAAAGATGGAAAATTAAAAATACACTATGTAAGAGAGAACAAGAGAAACCAGTCAAACAATGCCATTTAACAAACCAAGTGAAGAAGACTAAACAGAAAGAAGAGAAATACAAATATACTAATAAAATAAGAGATATGAATAATGAAATAATAATAAGACAAATATACAATAACGTGCAAGTTCTCTGGAGTAGCAAAGTGAAATGTGTCTCATTGTGTCAGTTGTTGGGATGACCCCTCTTTGGGTCTAACTCTGGTCTTTTCACAGTTCCAGGTTTTATTGTCTCACCTGTGGGAATTAAAAAAAAAGGAAAGAAGAAGGAATTAAAGAAGAAGAAAAAAAGCCTTCTGCTGGTTTTAAACCAGCCAAGGCAGTTCTGCTGGTCTTCTTGGCTGTAGCAGGCTGAGGAGGGATTGGTTTCACTTTTCTACCTTCCCAAACTGCACTCTTTGAAGTTGCCCAGCCACCAGCCCAGTTCCTCAGTTCGCTGCTGGGGCCCCAGTGCCCTTCTGCACCCAGCCTATGCCTTCAGTCCACCAATTGGGCTGTTCTTGAGGTGTATCAATTAGGGGCAACTCACATACCACCTTCTCGCTCTTTGCTATCCTAGATGCTAGGGAATCTCAAAGTCTCTTCAGGGCAGTTCAGCCCCCTCACTGAGTTAAGTCCTTCTGGGGATTGCTGACTCCCTGAGCCCTGCAGCTCTTCTCTCCAGGGGCATCTCCACCTTCCTCTTAGAGAGCCATTTGGCTCTGAAGTGCCCTGGTCGCAGGAGCCAGGTGGGAGGTGCCTCTGGGCAGCAGGGTCAGGTGTTCTCTATCCTGGGGCTGTGGACCTGAGCACTGGGCCTTATATCTGGGCCAGGATGGGCAGCTGCTAGGCTGTAGGATAGAGAAGATGCTGTCCCCAGGGCTTTGGGTGTGAGTGTGTGGCCTGGGGGGGTAAGGGTGCAAAAGGCTGGGACAGCTGCTGTGGAGAATTCCTCAAACAGCTGCCGAGTGCCTCTTTTATCTCTTTTACTTTTTGAAAAATTCCTCCTATTCAAGCCTGCTGCTCCAAACAAGGACCTGGCCTCTCACACAGCCCAACTCTCCAACCAGCCTGGGGACTGACTGGGTCAGGGTCCATCACTGCCCACCTCTTCTCAGCTGGCATTCACAGTTTCAGTGGGTGTATACTGCCCCTGTGTGTTTGCCACTTTGTCCTTATCCCCCACACCCTGTGACTTCAAGCATCCAGGTCCATCCTCGTGCTGCTCAAACCTTGCTTGGCAGGGGAGGGAACCACTGACCTGGCTCTCTCCCAAAAATCCTGTGGCAGACCTGATGGCCCTGAGCCTGGGACTGCAGTCATCCTGGTCCCAGTACTGGTCCCAGGAACCTTATTCTCCTAAATCACTCTCTTTACTGTGTGATTTTTCAATGTGCTCTACAATTTTTGGTCTCCAGTTTTCACATATGCTGGGATACCATTGGCTGTTCATTCTGTTCCTTAGAAGATCAGCTAGCTGTTTCACCCGTGCACAGGGGGAAGTAGACTCTACTCCCACCTATCTCGACACCATCCAGGTTCTGAATAGGCCATTTTCAAGTACTCTAGATCCAAAGAAGGAACACTAATTCAATTCAAGCTAGTATAGGGAAAAAAGGAATTAATTGGGTCATAAATGGGAAGCCTAAAATTAGATATTGGTTACTACTATATCAGCTCTATTTCTCTCTGTTCATTATCATTTTCAGAGCAGCTTTCTCCATGTAGCAAGAAAGATGGCTATAGTCATCCCCAAGTCTACTCCTTTATAGCTTGTAATTCATAAAGAGTTTCTCTCACTTGTACTGTGCATAGAGCAAATTTTATGTAAGAACTCTGATTACTCATGCTTGAGTCATGAGCCTATCTTTTGAATAAGAAAGTATGATGTCATAATTGTTATGGTCTAGGTCACATGCCCATTAATACATTAAAGAAAGGGTGGGTATGATTAACAGCCCTATTTGAACCATTTATATATAGTGTGGATGAAATAGCTGCTCCAAAGAAAGAATAGTGATAGACAAAAATTAACATATTATTATACATAACATGTTATACTTTACATACTATTTTTCATATTCCTGCCTTTAAGAAGACATTTAAAAAAACTCAGTGGATATCAGTACTCACAGAATCAGTCTTTTCAAAATTTGATTGAACACTTATGCAGTGCTTATTGTATACCAGATGATGTTTTTAGTGTTTTAATTCATTAATCCTTATACAACCTGTGTAGTAGGTACTATTTGTAATTTAGATGAGGAAACTGAAACATAGACAGGTTGAGTAACTTGCCCATGGCTACAGTGTGAGGGATTAGAATACCCTGAGATTTACATTCCAGCTCTTTGGATCCAGTACCAAGTGCTTAACCATTTCGTGGCTTATACTATGCTCAGTTTTTGACACCTTTTCCTGGCCTCATCTAATTTAGTCACAAACTGTGTAGAGTGTGACTTTTACCTCATTGATAAGTTGCAGATATGTTCTTCTTTTTCATCTCTCCAACCACTACTGTCATTCCACTCTTTTATTCCTGGTTTCTTTTCTCTTTTTTTTCACGTGACACATTGTTATAATATTGGGGTGGCCAAAAAGTCCGTATTTTTTTCCTAAAATAAAAGACACAATTTTCATTTTCACAAATAACTTTATTGATTTGGATATTTCAAATATGTTGGCTACCTCCCATGTGGTATAACATTGATTGTTTTCAATTAAGGTCTCTATTTGATTGCTATGAACTTCAGCTGGTCTACCTGACCACAGAGCACGGTCCAGTGAGAAATCTCCAGCATGAAACTTTGCAAATTACTTTTCATAAGTTCAATTAGTCACAGCAACTTCCCCATACACTGCACAAATACTTTTTTGCATTTCATTTTCATTTTTACCTTTCTGGAAACAATAAAACATAATATAAGAAAAATGTTGTGTATTATCTTCATCTTCAATATTAAAATGGCTACACGAAAATTCACCATTTTTTATTATTTTTATTTTATTTTTTAATTGTTGTTCAGTAACAGTTGTCCTGCCATTTTCCCCCAGTGCTCTCCCCTGCCCTGCCCCTCATCCCACAGTCAATCGCATCTTGATGTTTGTGCCCATGAGTCCTTTATCCATGTTTCTTAACTTGCCCCTTTCTTCCATTCCCCCCATTGTACCCCTCCCACACCACCTCTGGCCACTGTCAGTATGTTCTTTATTTCCATGTCTCTGGTTCCATCTTGCTTAATTGTTTGTTTTTTGGTTAGGTTCCACATATAGGTGAGATCATATGGTATTCGTCTTAAACCACCTGGGTTATTTCACTTAGCATAATACTCTCCAGTTACATCCATGCTGTTGTGAAGGGTAGGAGCTCCTCTTTTATTTCTGCTGCATAGTATTCCATTATGTAAATGTACCAGAGTTTTTTGATCCACTCATTTACTGAGTGGATCAAATATGGGTACTCACATATCTCACATTTCTTTACATGGGTACTTAGGCTGTTTCCAGCACCTCACTATCATAAATAACACAGCTATGAATATAAGGATGCATAGGTTCTTTAAACTGGTGTTTCAGGATTATTAGGGTATAATCCCAGCAGTGGGATCACTGGATCAAAAGGTAGTTCTATCTTTACTTTTCTGAGGAAATTCCATAATATTTTTGATGTGACTGCACCAGCCTGCATTCTCAACAAGAGTACACTAGGATTCCCATTCTTGACAACCTTGCCAGTACTTGTTGTTTGTTGATTTCATCATGATAGTGATTATGACTGGTGTGGAGTGGTTTTAATTTGCATCTCTGTAATGGCTAGTGATGTTGAAGCATCCTTTCCTATGTCTTTGGGCCTTCTTTATGTCTTCCTTGGAGAAGTGTCTGTTCAGGTCCTTTGCCCATTTTTTAATTGGGTTGTCTGTCTTCCTGGAGTAGAGTCATGTGAATTCTTTATACACTTTGGAGATCAATCCCTTGTCTGATGTATCATTGACAAATGTGTTTTCCCATACCATTTGTTCCCTTTTCTTTTTTTTTTTTATGTTTCTTTAGCCGTGTAGAGGCTCTCTATTTTTATGAAGTGCCATTTGTTTATTCTTTCCTTTATTGTCTCTTGCTCTAGGGAACATATCAGTGAAAATATTGCTGCATGGAATATATGAGATTTTCCTGCCTATGTTCTCCTCTAGGACTTTAAAAGTGTCATGGCTTATATTTAAATCTTTTATCCACCTTGAATTTATTTTTTGTATGGTGTAAGTTAGTGGTCGAGTTTCATTTTTTTCTTTGCGTGTAGCTGTCCAGATCTCCCAACACCATTTGTTGAAGAGGCTATTTTTACTCCATTTTATGCCTCTGCCCCCTTTGTTTAATATTAATTGGCCACAGAGACTTGAGTGTATTTCTAGGCTCTCTTTTCTGTTCCATTGATCTATTTGTCTGTTCTTATCCCAGTACCAGACTGTTTTGATTACAGTGGCTTTGTTATATAGTTTGGTGTCAGGTGTGGTATCCCTCCTACTTTGTTATTCTTTTTGTTTCATTCAACCAATTGGGTGTTCTTTATGTACTGTGCACTGTTCTAAGTGCTGAGAATACAGCAGTGAATGAACAAAACTGAAAAATGGTTCTCCCAGGACAGAGAGTGCATATAATAGTGGAGATAGTACAATATATACTTATTCATTAATATCAGAAAGTGATCAATGTTATAAATAAAAAGTAAAACACATTAAGAGATGGGAGGGCAATGAGGGAGGGTTATTTTTTCCCATGTGTCCTTTATACATGTTCCGGACAACCCTTCCTCCTTTTGACTCCATTATCCCCTCTCGCCTCCCGTCTGGTTATTGTCAGTATCTTTTTTTAAAGATTTTATTTATTTACTTTTAGAGAGAGGGGAAAGCAGGGAGAAAGAAAGGGAGAGAAACATGAGTGTGTGGTTGCCTCTCATGTGCCCCCTATTGGGTACCTGGCCCGCAACCCTGGCATATGCCCTGACTGGGAATTAAAGTTGTGACCCTATGGTTCACAGGATGGCACTTAATTCACCGAGCCACAGCAGCCAGGGCTGTCTGTTTGTTCTTAATTTCAATGTCTCTGGTTATATTTTGCTTGCTTGTTTATTTTCTTGATTAGGTTCCACTTATAGGTGAGATTATATGGTATTTCTCTTTCACCACCTGGCTTACTTCACTCAGCATAATTCTGTCCATATCTATCCATGCCGTTGCAAAGGGCAGGAACTCCTTCTTTCTTTCTGCTGCATAATATTCTGTTCTGTAAATGTACCACAGTTTTTTGATCCATTTATTTACTGATGGGAACATAGGCTGCTTCCAACACTTGGCTATTGTAAATTGTGCTGCTATGAACATTGGGGTGCATAGGTTCTTTGAATTGGTGTTTCAAGATTATTACTGTATAATCTCAGCAGTGGAATTTCTGGGTCAAAAGCAGTTCCATTTTTAATTTTCTGAGGAAATTCTATACTGTTTTCCACAGTGGCTGTACCAGTCTGCATTTCCAACAACAGTCCGCTAGGGTTCCCTTTTCTCCACATCCTCTCAAGCACTTGTTGTTTGTTGATTTGTTTATGATGGCCATTCTCACAGGTGTTGTTTCTCATTGTGGTTTTAATTCGAATCTCTCTGAAGGCTAGTGATGCTGAACATCTTTTCATATGTCTCTGGACTCTTTGTATGTCCTCCTTGGAGAAGTGTCTGTTCAGGTCCTTTGCCCATTTTTTAATTGGGTTGTTTGTCTTTCTAGAGTGGAATCATGTGAGTTCTTTATATATTATGGAGATCAAACCCTTGCCTAAGTTATCATTTGCAAGTATGTTTTCCCATATGATTGGTTCTCTTTTCTTTTTAATGTTGTTTTCTTTATCCATGCAGAGGCTTTTTATTTTGATGGGACCCCATTTGTTTATTCTTTCCTTTATGTCCCTTGCTCTAGGGGACATATCAGTGATAATATTGCTGCATGGAATATTTGAGGTTTTCTTGCCAATGTTGTCCTCTAGGACTTTCATGGTGTCACGATTTATATTTGTCTTGTATCTACCTTGAATTTATTTTTGTTTATGGTGTGAGTTGGTAATCGAGTTTCATTTTTTTTTTTTTGCATGTGGCTGTGCAGATGTCCCAACACCATTTGTTGAAGAGGCTATTTTTACTCCATTTTGTGCTTCTCTCCATTTTGTGCTTCTCTCCACTTTGTTCAATATTAATCAACCATAGAGACTTGGGTTTATTTCTAGGCTCTCTATTCTGTTCCATTGTTCTATGTGTCTGTTCTTATGCCAGTACTAGGCTGTTTTGATTACAGTGGCTTCATAATACAATTTGATGTCAGGTATGGTGATCCCTCTCACTTTGTCCTTCTTTCTCAAAATTGATGTGGCTATTTGGAGTTATTTATGGCTCCATATAAATTTTTATAATGTTTGTTCTATATCTGTGAAATATGTCTGTGGTACTTCAATAAGGATTTCATTGAAGCTATTAATTGCTTTGGGTAGTATCGATGTTTTGATGTTAACTCTTCCAATCTATGAACACTGTACATGCTTCCAATTTTTTGTGTCTTATTTAATTTCTTTCTTCCGTGTTGTTTATATTTCTGAATATAGCTATTTTGCCTCCTTGGTGAGGCTTGTTCCTAGGTACTTTATTTTTCTTGTTGGTATATCAAATGAGATATTTTTTCTAATTTCTGTTTCTGATATTTCATCACTGGTGTACAAAAATGTCTTCATTTTCTGAATTTTGACTTTGTATCCTGCTCTTTTGACAAATTCACTTATTAGGTAGAGTAGTTTTTTGGTGGAGTCTATAGGATTTTCTATGTACCCTATCATTTCATCTGCAAACAATGAGTTTTGATTCCTCCCTTCCAATTTGGATGCCTATTACTTCTTTTTCTTGTCTTATCACTATGGCCAGGGCTTCCAATAGTATGTTGAATAGAAGTGGTAAAAGCCTACATCCTTGTCTTGTTCCTGGTCTTAATGGGAAAGCTTTATTTTTCTTCCTTATTAAGTATGATGTTGGCTGTAGGTTTTTGCATATGGTAATGCTGTCTCTATTCTCACTTTGCTGAGTATGTTTATCACAAGTGAGTGCTGTACCTTATCAAATGCTTTTTCCACATTTATTGATATGATCATGTTACCATCTATAATTTAAAAATTTTTAAATTTTAATATGTGTCCATATTCTCTAAAAAGAGTGTGGGGTCAATTAGGATAGAAGCTAGATTTTGTTTATTTGTTGGTTTATTAGAGTTTCAAATGTCACTGCCTTTAGTTTTCTAGTCAAAGCGTAGTCCACTCACTTGCCTTGTATGTATGTTACTGTGTTAGGTGGGAAAAGGGGAAGCTTGATTAAGAGGAAGGAGAAGAGATGATATCTCACAATTGTTGAAAAGTTAAACCAATGAAGGAGAGGTAGTGGAATATATAATTGTTAAGAAAATTCAGCAAAAGCCATAAATCGGAACCAGAGAGTATTAGGAAAAGTTGAAATTCCCAGGATATGCTGAAATTTTAGAGTATATTAGACTCACATGGCAAATGGCCTTTTAAGGCAAATTTTTGCATGATAAGTGAAAGGTAATTGCAGTTGGCATCTAGATGTTAATGAGAACTAAGTGACATGCTTTAAAACTTGAAACTGATCTAAGATAAATATAAATGGAACCAAGTAACCTAGGCCACAATTTGCATGAGGGCATGATCCATTTTTATTTTGTCTACCACTTTAACTTGCATATGTTCAATAGCATGCTAAATACTTTTTTAAAGAAGGAAAGAAGGAAGGGAAAGAGAGAGAGGAAAGAAGAAAAGAAGAGAGGGAGTGAGATATGGAGAATGTGAGAGAAGAAAGAAGGAAGGAAGAAAGAAGGAAGAAAACACACGGATAGCATAATTTCAAAAAGTATTTCAGTTTACCATAGGAAAATAAAGTGCTAAATAGAAAAATCTATTTAAAGGTTTGGGAAAAGTTATGAAGTTTCAGGTGCCTCCTTAATTTGTGAATGTATGATCATGTTCTTGAAGAATATACCAGTCGGTGGGCCTGCAAAAGACTAAACATTGACCTGAATCCATTTATATTTGCATTTAGTAAATATCAAACAGCCATTGTGTATACAGCATTCTCTATTGTGGGAGACACATAGTATTTGCATTTAAGGAGTTTATAATTAAGGCTTAAACTCACAAGAACATAATTAAATGACTGAAGAGAACAAAAACAAGAGCAGTGGCCATAGTAGAGAAAGTATGCATTTTTAAGTAAATTAAAATTAAGTTCAATTACTGGCTATCCATGTGACCTAAGCATGATACATACTACTCTAAATATAAGTTTTATCATCTATAAAATGAGGAAATTAATATTGTCTACCTCATAGGACTACAGTGAAGATAATGTAGGCAAATACTTAACATAATGCCTGAAACACTGTAAGCACCTCATAATGATGATATGATTATTAGTTATTGTCTACCAAAACAACAGTGAACACAGGTTATATCTTTTTTTACTTCTTTTTTATCATTGTTCAAGTAAAGTTGTCTCCATTTCCCCCCATCTAAGAACCCTGAAACACCAATCCAAAAGAACCTATGCACCCCAATGTTCATAGCAGCACAAGTTACAATAGCTAAGTGGTGGAAGTAACGTAAGTGCCCATCAGTAAATGAATGGATGAAAAAACTATGGTACATTTACATGATGGAGTACTACACAGTTTATATCTTTAAACAATATTAGATTAAGTGCTAAATGAATGCTATAAATCAGGGGTCAGTAAACTTTTTTGTAAAGGAACACATGGTAAATATTTTAGATATTGCAGGCCATATATGATTTCTGTTACATATTCATTTTTGTTTACAACTCTTTAAAAATATAAAAACTATTATGTATTCATATACTTTACAAAAATCAGCCCACTGCTGGATACAGCCAGAGATGGTTATCTTCCAATCCCTGCTATAGGTGATAAAATATTGTAGGAACTAAAGAAGGATATTAGGAGGCATGTATGAATTTCTTGTAAAATGCAGGGCTTGATCTCATTCTTGGAAAATGAATGCACCATAAATATAATTTGGAATGGTAATTTTTATCTTCTCAGATCAGCTTATAAAAATGTTGTGCACTATGTCACTCTGAAAAATATATGGACTAACAATTGTAAATAACTTAAAACAGAATTTAGAAACAAGCTTTTAAAACTTTGGCCACTCAGTGAGTTTTCTGAACTTACACATGGGGATGACATTGTGTAATCATCACCCTTTCAATGAAATATCCCTTAGTAACTTTAGTCTATATACTACTCATTTGTTTGTACTTCATAAGAATCCAGAAATGGAGAATTCAGTATATTTGAAAGAGGGGCACAGACATAATAGTAATTGCTTTGTGTTAGGTGTTCCAAATGACTCACATTCATTAACTCATTAAATCCTTACAGTGATCATATGATGTACATATTGTTACCATCACCTCTATTTTATAGAGGAGAATCCTGACGCTAAAAGAGTTCTGACAAATTATCTTATGTCTCACAGAAAATGAGTGGCAGAGGTGAGATGTAGTCTGGTTCTGTAGCCTATACGCGTAGTATACCTCTTCTTTTTTTTCTTTAAACTTATTAAATTGATAAAATAACATTATGAATGGCTGTCTTTCTCAATGAGATATACATTTTTGTGGGAATGAACAAATAAGTATCTTTATATAATGATGTATCTATGAAGTAGTATATAGATGATAAAGATGATATAGATAGAGGTATAATGTAGATATAGCTGTATTTGTCTCATTAACTGCTATTCCCTAATAGCTAACACACCAAATTGTATAGTATATGCTCAAATGTGTGAAATAAAGTATTTTTCCCATTTAATCATGTAAAATCTAAAACTCAATTAAGGTCACAAACCAGCAAGTAATACAAGAAGTTGAAAAGTGAAGATAAAAATAAGAGGTTAAAATGAGGTTTAAATGAGGGGAAAAAAGGAAGGATGGACAGATTTTAGTATTTTTTATTTAGTTCAGTCCAGCAAATCATTTTTTGTTTGCTTTAGCTTATACTTCACTTTTTTTTTATCATTCAAGTATAGTTGTCTGCCTTTTACTCTCACCTCTCCCCCAACACCAGCCATCCCTCCCTCCTCCCCTGATTACACCCCCTTTGGTTTTGTCCATGTGTCCTTTATAGTTGTCCCTGAAAACCCTTTACTCTTTTCCCCCTATTATCACTTCCCATCTCCCCTCTGGTTACTATCTGTTTGTTCTTAATTTTAATGTTTCTGGTTATATTTTGCTTGCTTGTTTGTTTTGTTTATTAGGTTTCAGTTAAAGGTGAGATCATATGGTATTTGTTTTTCACTGCCTGGCTTATTTCATTTAGCATAATGCTCTCCAGTTCCATCCATGCTGGTACAAAGGATAGGAACTCCTTCTTTCTTTCTGCTGCATAGTATTCCATTGTGTAAATGTACCATAGTTTTTTGATTCATTCATTTACTTAGTATAGCTCTTCTGGTGGGCTCTGATTCATTAATGTCTTTATGCAGGTGAAATTGAACCTCAATGTTAAACAGTTAAAATTAAGATAAACATATATCCTACTAAATGAATTTTTATCAATATATTTTGAAGGATATACTGAAGTAAAACTCTTTTTGCCACTCACAAATTTCTATGGTGTTCTACATATACAACAGAGTGATAAATCCTATGTATGTGTGTGTGGTGGTGGGAGATACCATAATCTTGTAATGTAGGCACTAATGTCATTCTCATTTCACAGATGAGGAAACTGAGATTTGAAGAGGTGAAGCAACTTGGTCAAGGTCACATAGGTAGTCAAATGGCAGACCCAGGATTTGAACCCAAGCCTATCTGATGCTAAGCCCAAACTTTAACCATCTTACATACTGCTCATAAATAATTTACACTCTAGTTGGGAACATCAGGATATATCTATAAAATTATTAATAACAGTATCCAATGACATTTATGAGATGAATTAAATAGACATTATTCAGAAGGAGAAGGCTCTTTTGGCTATGGTGGGAACAAAGGAGGTGACGAGAATGTTAATTTTTATAACAATGAAAACTGGATGATTTAAGACAATGGCACGTTAGAAAAAGTTGCCTGTGCTATACTTTATTGTTATGGGAAAGAAATACATTAGCAATAAATGTTCAGAAACAGCAAACTAAGGAGTAAAGGACAGTGGGAAGCGACATCTGAAATCTATCTCCAAAAGATTAAATAATAAATGATATTAAAAACACTGAGCAGGAGGGTTAAAGATGATACTTTTTTTGCTATAGTACTATCCATTCATACAATAACAAAATATTAGAACTAGCAATGGTATGTATTTTTAAATGAAATATTTGTTCTATGGAAACTATCAACATTTAACAATATGCTTGCAATTTAACAGTTCCCATGTTAGGAAAACATGATTATAATAACATTTTTCCATATCTTAAGAAAGTCATCATATTTTAAACATAATTCTTTCAATCATCTATATCTGTCCCATTATTACGTTTTCATTTTTAGACTCATAAATGGATATTAATTTAATTATGTCTCTAAAATATATCATCATCATCCATCAAAAAGTACATTACCTTGTTCTATTCATTTCTTTGGTATTCTATGTAAAAATGTATGATCTATTTTTTAATTTATGGTATAGTGAGTACTTTCTTTGTATTAGAAAGTCATTACAAATCTTTGAGTAGACTGATGAAACTGTTAATTTACATGTCAAAAGAGGGTCACACATATATCTGAAAGAGGCTACTAATGGCATGGCACTGATGCAATTTCATAAATGACAATGGAGCACATAAAGCATATTTTCTTTACTAATACTCAGAGCATGGAGTCATATCTTGCTTTATCGGATGTAAAAATATTTTTAATCAGCTAAAGGATAAAGAGACTTTCAAGGTTATGCAGATTAAGATATAAAAAGCCCTTAAATGCAAAATCCTCAATGAATATTATAGAAGGAAAATTTCAATCAGGGGTGTTTGCTTGGACTGACAACATTTGAGAGCTTCTAAAATTTCCAAGAGGATTTTAAAGAAGAAATTAGAATGTGAGTATTATTTATGAAAATCCAAATCAGGAAAATGCAAAATTATTCAAGGTTTATATTAATTAAAAATAATTCAATCTACAATGGGAAGCATTATGCTGAGTGAAATAAGCCAGGCCATGAAAGACAAATACCATGTGATCTCATCTTTAATAGGAACCTAATCAACAAAAAAAGCAAACAAACAACAAAATGTAACCAAAGACACTGAAATAGAGAACAGGCGGACAATCACCAGAGAGGAGAGGGGAGGGAATTTCCAGGGAAAAGGGGAAGGGTTTACAGGAACAAGTATAAAGGACACATGGACAAAAACTAGGGGGTGTGGAAATGGGAGTGAGGTGGGGAGCACTGGGTGGTGGGCTGGGATGGGAGTAAAAGGCAGAAAACTGTACTTGAACAATAATTAAAATGAAAAAATATAAAAAAAGAATTATTGATAAAAAATTAAATCTAATAAAGACCATATATGAAAATCTACAGTCAACATCATACTTAATGGGCAAAAACTAATAGCATTTTCTTTGAGATTAGGAATAAGACAAGGGTGTTCACTTTCACCACTCTTATTCTACATGGTATTCAAAGTCCTAGCCATAGTGATTGGACAAGAAAAAAATAAAAAGCATTCAAATTGGAAAGGGGGAAGTAAAATGGTCATTATTTGCAGATGACATGGTAATGTATATAGAAAACCCTAAAGACTCTACCAAAAAACCACTAGATCTAATAAATAAACTTAGCAAAGTAGCAGTATTCAAAATTAATATTCACAATTCGGTGTAATTTTTTATACCCATAATGAACTATCAGAAGGAAAAACTAAGAAAACAATCCCACTTGCTAGTACAACAACAAAAAAATAAGGTACCTAGGAATAAATTTAACCAAGGAGATAAGAGACCTGTACTTGGAAAACTATGACAATGAAGAAAGAAAATGAGAAAGATACAAACAAATGGAAGCATGTACCATGTTAATGGATTGGAAGAATTAGCATCATAAAGATGTCCATATTACCCAAAAACAATTTATAGATTCAATGCAATCCCTATTAAAATACCAATGACATATTTCACAGCTAGAGAACATTTAGAAAATTTATATGAAGCCATAAATAACCCAAAAGAGCTGCACCAATTTTGAGAATGAAGAACAAAGTAAGAGGGATAACAATACCTCATATCAAAATACATTACAAGGTCACTGTAATCAAAACAGCCTGGTACTGGCATAAGAACAGACAGTTAGGTCAATTGAATAGAATAGAGAGCCCAGAAATAAACTCAAGTCTCTATGGTCTATTAATATTTGACAAGGGAAACAACAGCATAAAATAAAGAAAATCTATTCGATTAATAATGTTGGGTAAATTGGACAGGTACATGCCAAACAAAAGAGACTAGACTACCAACTTAGATCATATACAAGGATAAATTGAGAATGAATAAAAGACTTAAATATGTCATGAAACCATAAAAATCATAAAAGAAAATTTAGGCAGTAAAACCTCAGACAACTCTTGTAGCAATTTCTTTGTCAATATGTCTCCCAGGACAAGAGAAATAAAGAAAAAAAAATGAACAAATTAGACTACATCAAACTAGAAAGCTGCTGCAGTGCGAAAGAAACCATCAACAAAATGAAAAGGGAACCCACTGTATGGGGGAACATATATGCCAATGATAAATCTGATGGGTTAATTTCCAAAAGATGTAAAGAACATATACAACTTAACAGCGGGAAGGTAAACAATACATTTATTTAATGGGCAAAGTACCTGAATAAACTCTTTCCAGAAGAGCACATAGATGGTCAATAGACATATGAAAAATGTTCAACATCACTAATCATCAGAGAGATGCAAATTAAGATCAAAATATCATCTCACAACTGTCATATTGACTATCAATAAATCAACAAGCAACAAGTATTAACGAGGATGCGGAAAAAAGGAAACACTCATGCACTGTTGGTGGGAGTGTGGATTGGTGCAACCACTGTGAAGGCAGTATTAAGTTTCCTCAAAAAATTAAAAATAAAACTGCCTTTTGACCCAACAATCCCACTTCTGGTAATATAACCTAAGAATCCTGACACACCAATCAGGAAGAATATATGCAACTCTCTGTTCATAGCAGTGTTATTAACAATAGCCAAGACCTGGAAATAGCCCAAGTACCCATCCTTTCTATCTACCCCCTTTTTTTTTCAGAATTAATGGCTAGCTAAGGCTATGGCATTCATGGAGATTAATTGGTTAATGGAAGATGCTGAACGTCTGACTTTCATGCTCTGCTAAGAAACAGATGAATGGGCAAGAGAAATTACTCCTAGTGGCAAAGACCCTAGTGCTAAGAAATTGGAGTGTAGGAAAGGTAAGTTCTGGGGGCACTGGATTAATTTCATGATGGGAAAATATCTTTAATGCAGATATGTAATGTCTTTGGTGTCTGTCTCTCTCAGTAGAGAGATACCTCTTCTTAAAACCGAATATTTGCTTTGGCAATTTTCACTTTAAAGTGGCAGAACTAAAATGGAAAATTGAATACAGACTCAGCAAATGTAATCCTCATGGAGGAATGTCAGGACTAATTTCTATTTAGATAGTGACTTCTAAAAGATTTATTTTTCCAAAATCAAGCTTATGTCCAAGACTATAAAGCCTTGGGGTAATATTGTTTACTATTACAAAAGCCCAGATGTATTTTGGGTCAAATTATGTCACAGGAATCATAACAATTCCATCCATTAGAAGCCAGTGATAACATAGTCATATTCTCTATATCATTTTTGTAAAAGGTACTCATCATACTGATTATATGGTGTTTCCCATTAGGATGAATGACACCATGGAAGAGAGAACTGCAAGTGAGAATAAATAGTTCAGTGAAATATTAATGTACTTTACAATAAATTTTATATATATGAATGATTACATGGTTTTGAATAGCAATAAATTGTATGACAATTTTCTCAATAGACTGGAAGGTTATTTGATGTAGAATTATCAGATGTCAGAGTGGGAAGAGCCAGTAGAGATTATTTTGTCTAATCTTCTCACTTAATAGATGAGGTAACTAAAGTCCAGAAAGGGGAAAAGCTGTTACCAAATCTCACAGTGAAATTTGTGGCAGAGCTTGCCAAGAGATTCTCAGCCCATAAAAACAACATGATTTGGGCTGTGTACATATAGTGGTGTAAATGAATGTGAGAGACAGTGATAAGCAAAGAAATGACCTCCATTAGCATTTACCAAATAATTTTTGCAGCTAAGCAGATAAAATGTAAATTTTTAACAAATGTAAATCATAGCTTAGCTTTCAAGAGTATTAAAACCATGACTGATCCATGAAACAAATTAAAATATAAACAGCTAAAAACTGATGTTCTGAATAGCAATATCTAGTAACCTAATTTTCTTATTCAAATGTCCTTTATAATTCTAAACACATCAGTTTCTAGGAAAAATGCACTCAATTTAACAAATTTAAGTTACATCATTTTGTAACTGTAATAAAACATCCATTGAGCAATTATTTTTTATTAAATTTATTGGGGTGACTGGTTAATAAAATTATATAGGTTTCAAGTGCACATTTCTATAATACATGATCTGTATGTTGCATTGTGTTGTGTGCACACCACCCAAAGTCAAATAATCTGTTACCATATATTTGACCCCCTTTTCCCTTTACCCCCTTTACCCTCCCCACTCCCCTTCCCTCTGGTAACTGCCATATTGTTGTCTATGAGGTTTTGTTTGTTTTTCTTGTTTGTTCATTTGTCGCTTTCAGTTTTATATCCCACATATGAGTAAAATCATATGGTTCTTATTTTTTCTGTTTGATATATTTCACTTAGCATGATATTCTCAAGGTTCATCCATATTGTTGAAAACGGCACTATTTTGTCTTTTTATGGCTGAGTAGTATTCCATTGTGTATATGTTCCACATCTTCTCTATCCAATCTTCTATTGAAGGACACTTTGGTTGTCTCCATTTCTTGGCCACCGTGAATAATACTGCAATGAAGATAGGGGTGCATATACCATTATACTCAATAGTAAAAAAACTGAAATATTTTCCTCTAAGGTCAGCAACATGACAAAGATGTCGACTCTTAAAACTCTTATTCAACATTGTACTGGAAAACCTAGCCAGAACAATCAGGCAAGAGAAAGAAATAAAAGGCTCCAAATTAG
This sequence comes from Phyllostomus hastatus, assembly GCF_019186645.2. Lineage (NCBI taxonomy): Eukaryota > Metazoa > Chordata > Mammalia > Chiroptera > Phyllostomidae > Phyllostomus > Phyllostomus hastatus. The sequence goes on along the minus strand of NW_025333984.1, from coordinate 12,082,514 downwards.
AAATGAAGATGTAAAAGTGTCACTTTCTGCAGATGACATGATCCTTTATATAGAAAACTCTAAAGACACTACCAAATAACTGTCACAAACAGTAAACAAATAAACTAAAGTTGCAGGATACAACATCAATGTACAAAAATCCACTGTATTCCTATATACTAACAATGAAATTTTAGAAAAAGAAATGGAAAACCAATTCCTTTTACAATTATAAGAATAAAATACCTAAGAATAAACTTAACATAGAATGTGAAGGACTTATATACTGAAAACTATAAAGATTAAAAAGATTGAAAAAGACACAATGAAATGGAAGGATATTCAATTTTCATGAATTGGAAGAATTAACATAGTTAAAATGACCCTATTATCCAAAGCAATATACAGATTTAATGCAATCTCAATCAAAATCCCAAAGACATTTTAAAAGGACATAGGACAAAAAATCATCATATGTGTATGGAACCACAAAAGATCTCAAATAATCAAAACTATCCTGAGGAAAAATAAATAATGGAGCTGGTACCACACTTCCTGACTTCAAATTATACTACAAAGCAACAATAATCAAACCAGCATGGTATTGGCTGAAAACCAGACACACAGACCAATGGAACAGATTTAGAGCCCAAAAATAAACCCACATGTATATGGGCAAATACTTTTCAACAAAAATAAAATGGAGCAATTCTTTTTCAATTTATTTTAAAATTATAGTTGATATATAATATTATATTGGTTTCAGGTATACAAAATAGTGATTAGATGTTTATATGTATTATGAATTACGTGTTATATACCTTACAAAGTGACAGGGCCAAATTCATTTTAAACAGCTATGTTACACAGCTGACTCAGGATAAATGTCTAGTCAGTGCAGTCAAACCTTATTTTGTTGACATATGTGGCTTTAGAGTCAATATTTTCCAAGTCTTGAACACTATTATTTAGAACTAAGGGTAAGATTCTGTTGTAATCCAAGGAGTAATTATTTAATTTATCTTGTTAGTGTTTTGGGTTCCTGTCTTTGTCATCCAATGTTTTCACTCTTATCTGAGTCTATTATCACTGAAAGAACTGATAAGCAAAACTTCAAAATTTTCTTCCAAATAATTAATAAATTTGAATGAGTATTATCATATAATAACAGTGAAGTTCTAAGTTGGCACTACTTTACTTATAACCAAATTCTTATATCAATCAACTCTATGATCATCCAGTCCATGTATTGCTATCTCTTTTGCATTAAGGTTATTGAAAGAGGCTTTGTGAGATGCCCTGCTGAAGGCCAGAAGCAGCATGCTTATAACAGTTTCCCTGATCTACCAGTCACATAAACCCTACAAAAAAGGAAAATGAGATTACTGTAGTGTAACTTGTTCTTCATGAATCCATGTGGAATGCTACAAAATGTTTATAAAATCATCTCTTAAATGTTCAAGATGAACTTCTGTCTCAACCATCTTCATTCTTTAAGAAAATTAGGAAGCATTGATATATTTCTGGTCTTACAATACCCTTCTGGAGATTCTTCAATTATCACCCTCTCATATACAAACAGGGCAGTCTTGCAGTGTACATTAGAAAGTGATTAGCCATAAAATCAGATTGATGTTCAACTTTTGACTACACAATTTACTTGTGTAGCAGATTACTTAAAGTCAATATTGAAGCAGATTATTGAGTTGTGAAATTTAAAAAGTCTATGTGTAAAATACCTAGTTCATAGTACATACTGTTATTTTTGTTGCTGTTTCTGTGGAATATAATTTACTTACATCTGGTAGCTAAACTTCATTTAAGATTATCATGTACTCTTAAAAATCTTTCTCTCTTGCTTAGGATTCCAATTCTTTTTAATGATCATTCTAAACTTTCTAATCCAAAGATTATCTCATACCCACTGTGGCTTTGAATTCTTACTCAATTGTTACTTTACCTATGATCTAAGTACTGTCTGAGGTACAGTCCCAGATCCTGAGGTTCTGAATTTGAACTTCTCCTTAATATTCTATTTTGTGCCCAGAATACTCTTTTCCTCCCTCATTTATCTCTTACCCTGCTTTATTTTAATAGTAAACATATACTTTCCCTAAGATACCTCTTCCATACTGTCTCAGTTTCTCCCTTTTGGGTTCTTCTTCAGGCCTTTCCAGGTTTTCCTACAATCCAAAATTAAGTCTTTCAATGCTGTGTTTTCACTCTCACTTGAATTCTGTGGTTCTGAAATAGAAGTGTATAGATTGTTACAATGGAAGATTTTTTTTCTGATTTATAAGTGATTATATCTGAGTTCTATTTTCCATTTCACCAAGTAACTAAAATGTGTTGGGTATATCTTCCTGATAGATTATATTCTTCATTAAAAATATATTTCATTTGCATCTCTGTGATAGCTAGCGATACTGAGCATCTTTTCATGTGTCTCTGGATCCTCTGTATGTCCTCCTTGGAGAAGGGTCTGTTCAAGTCCTTTGCCCATTTTTTAATTGGGTTGCTTTTCTTAGAGTGGAGTCATGTGAGTTCTTTATACATTTTGGAGATTAAACCCTTGTCTGAGGTATCATTGGCAAATATGTTTTCCCATATAGTTGGTTCTCTTTTTATTTTAATACTGTTTTCTTTAGCCATGCAGAAGCTTTTTATTTTGGTGAGGCCCCATTTGTTTATTCTTTCCTTTATGTCCCTTGCTCTAGGGGACATATCAATGAAAATGTTGCTGCATGTGATATCTGACATTTTCCTGCCTATGTTCTCCTCTATGACTTTAATGGTGTCACAACTTATATTGAAATCTTTTATCCAACTTGAATTTATTTTTGTGTATGGTATAAGTTGGTGCTCTACTACTTCACACTAGTCAGAATGGCCATCATAAACAAAGCAACAAACAACAAGTGTTGGAGAGGCTGTGGAGAAAAGAGAACCCTTGTGCACTGTTGGTGGGATTGCAGATCGGTACAACCACTATAAAAAACAGTATGGGATTTTCTAAAAAAAAAACAACTAAAAATGGATCTGCCTTTAAAACCAGCAATTCCACTGCTAGGATTATATCCTAAGAACCCTGAAACACCAGTCCAAAATAAACTATGCCCCCCAGTGTTCATAGCAGCACAATTTACAATAGCCAAGTGCTGGAAGCAATCTATGTGTCCATCAGTAAATGAATGGATCAAAAAAACTGTGATACATTTACACAATAGAATTCTATGCAGCAGAAAGAAATAAACACCTCCTGCCCTTTATGACAGCATGGATGGAACTGGAAAGCATTATGCTAAGTGAAATAAGCCAGGCAGTAAAAGACAAATACCGTATGATCCCACCTTTAACTGGAACCTAATCAACAATACAAACAAAAAAGCAAAATATAACTAAAGACACTGAAATAGAGAATAGTCTGACAGTGACCATAGGGGAGAGGAGAGGGAGTTTCAGGGAAAAGGGGAAGGGTTTGCAGGAACAAGTATAAAGGACACATGGACAAAAACAAGGACTGGGTTGTAAAAGGGAGGGATGTGGGGAGGGCTGGAGGGTAAGCTGGGATGGGAGTAAAAGGGAGAAAACTGTACTTGAACAATTAAAATAAAAAATAAAAAAATAAAAAATCTATTTCATTATGCACAGGATAGGGCTGAAATGACTGTGTTCAATGTAAAGAGTTATTCTCAGTTGTAGTAATGTGGGGTGGGTTCATAATCAGAATGACCTCAAAGTTTCCATGACTCCTGTGTTTCATAGAATTTGCTTTCTGCAAACCACACCATACTAGCCTCAGGAAATCTCTAGAATCCTAGTGAGGAATAACCATGTTTCCTCTTCATAGTTATTAAACTAATAAGTACATTTTAGTTTTATTTTACTTTAACCCCTCTATGGGGTTTGAAAGTGTTGCCTATATCCACCTTCTTAAAATGATTTATTCATTTGGCCTCTATATTTCACATTCTAGATTTTCTTCTTAATTTTATATTAATTCATTCTCTTCTTATTTGGATTATCTTCTTCTATCTACCCTTCAAATGCTAGTGTTATCCAAATCCCAGATTTAACTTTTTTTCTTCTTAATCAACTTTTTTCCCTCAATCTATACACTCTCTGTAGGCAGTTTACTGGTTCCCATAGTTTTAATTGTATCTTCACCACTTGTAAATCAATGCTTTCTAAATATATATCTCCAGTCCAGAAGTCTCCTCTAAGCTCCAGGTGTAGATATCTAACCCTACTGGGTATTTTAACTTCAAAGGTTTTTTAATCCTCATCTGAGGATATGTTTATTGGTTTTTAAGAGAGAATGATGTGACAGCAACATTGATCTGTTGCCTCCTGTATGCACCTGACCTGGGATGGAATCTGCAACCTAGGTATGTGCCCTGACCAGGAATTGAACCTGCAAACTTTTGGTGTATGTGAAGATGCTCCAATCAACTTAGCAACCCAACTATGGCTTGACTTGTGGTTTTGTAGACCTATTGAAATAAACATATAAAAAACATATATCTTATTTTTGCCCCAAATCTACTTTTTTCACAGTAATCTCTAACTCAGTATAAAGTATTAGTACCCATTCATAAAGTCATTAAGCAGTAATTTGATTTCTTCCTTTCCCTTATGCCTCCACTAGATTACCAATGGCTAAAATTTCTTTGCAACCCTTCTCATCAAGAGGTGGAGTCTATTTCTTCACACATTGAATCTGAACTGGCTTTATGACTTTCTCTAGTGGAAGTGATTTTGGATGATTTCTGAACATTCATCTTTGGGCCTTTCAGCTTTACTCTTATTTTTTTGAAATCTGAAACTCTCATGTGAGATATCCCAAGCTAGCTTTCTGGATATTGAAAGCATATGGAGAAGAGTCTAGCTTAGCTGTATTCAGGATGAAATCAATCACTTTAGCATGATATACATATAAGACCCTGGCATGAGCTGGTCTCAGTCATGATCTTGCTAAGCCATAGCAAGATACACTTTAAATGTGTCATATTTTGTTTATATCTGTACTTTTGCATATATTTTTTGTCTGTAATTCCCTTCTGGAATCCAAGAATTAGTTCAATCATTAGACCTCCTTTGATAACATCTTCATTGAACCCCTGCATTCCTAATCTGAATTATGCAGCATCTTTGGGATAACATAGCACTTTCTTTTCCCTCTGTCCTGGTAGGTATTAGCTTATATGGTCTGTGTATCTGCCTATCTTCCAAATAGTCCATGTACTCTTTACCTGTAGGGAATGTGCCTTATTAATTTTTATATTTTGGTATTTAAATAACAAAGGGTGAAAATTTGATTAGAAGCATTTATCTAACTAATATAGAGACTGACAAAGGACGTTCAGAATTTCTAGGTCCTGAGGCTGAAAATGAGTATATGCATAGGACATATATAAATCAATGTATCCAAGTAGATATTGTAGTAGGGACTGGGGGAAAGATTTTTTGTCACCTATTAAATAATTCCAGTGGTTGTGAATTTATAGCCCATATGTATCATTATATGCCTGCTAACAGAACTATTTGGGGAAAAATTGTATACTGTGTTTCAGTCTGTGTTGTACTAACTGGCCTTAGACACACACATATTTACATAAAGCACACACACACACTCATACACTATTCTTGTCTAAGAGAGCTCTAGGTTCCAGAAAGTAAGGAGAAACTCATTTAATTTTGAATTGTTGGTGAATTTTGATTGAATACATTTAAATACCTTGTACAAATAACATTGAAACCAGTATGCTTTTCCTCTAGTTGGAATATTTATTTATATAGGATAGAGACATAATAACACCTGAGAGAAGTTTTGAAGAATGTCTGATTAACTGAGGATCTGACTTTCATTTAAAGGCTTATTTATATCAAACAGGTGCATGTGTATGTAAAGGAATGTATATGCATATATAGAAAATAAACACTTTCTCTTTATTTACATGTTCATACAATCTCCATATACAGGCCAATGTTTATTTTATACGCAAGCAGTAGAAAAAAGCTGTATAGTCACTTCATTTAATATATATCGCCAGTGCACAGTGCATGCTTAAAAGCTTTTAGGGACTGAGCTCAATCAGTTCTGTGAGCATCCTGATTACCAGTGTTTTGAATTCTGCATCGGATAGGTTGTCTATCTCCTTGTTGCCTAGCTCTTTTTCTGTAGCTTTGATCTGTTCTTCCATTCTGGCCATATTTCTTTGTCTCAGCACACTCACAACTATCAACAACTGAACCTAAAAAACAAAAACAAAAACTGAGCAAACAACTAGAATAGGAACAGAACCAGAGAAATGGAGATCACATGGAGGGTTTTCAGTGGGGAGGGGGAGAGGAAGAATGGGAGGGAACGTACAGGGAATAAGAAACATAATTGGTAGGCATAAAACAGACAGGGAGAGGTTAGGAATGGTATAGGAAACAGAGAAGCTAAGAACTTATATGTACAACCCATGAACATGAACTAAGGGGGAGATGTTGGAGGGCTGGGGGATACACAGTGGAGAGGGGATAAAGGAGAGATAAAATATTGGGAAAATTGTAACAGCATAATCAATAAAATGTACTTAAAAGCTTTTAGGGAACTTATATATATAACACTATACATTTGTAGAAATCTCCAATATTGTAAACAGTCATGAGCATTCAGATTGAGCCCTAAGAAATTGGAGGAAAATGTTTTTGTGTGTTGGGATCAAGCAGAACTGCAAGGAAATTTCATTTTCTATTCACTTGTGTTTTTGTTATTTGAGTATTTCATTAAGTGCTTATTTTCCTTTTGCAATCAGAAAAAACAGCAATTTTGAAAAGAGAGTTGTCAAGTTACTTCTTACCTAAGTAGAACTAATAAAGCATGGAACCCATTAGATAGTATAATATCACATAGATTATGACGGCTTTACTAAGATTACTTTAAGAAGTGATAAAATTATTTTCCATTTGACTATGTATTTTATACTAAATGAATGCCATGCACATATATTCAAATTCATGAAAATGGAGATTATAAAGGGTACAACAACTTTAAAATTAAACCTATGAATAATCAGAATATGTGTTGAGTCCCTAGTTGTTGCACACATAAAAATTTCCTTCAAAGTTTATAGAGGTAGCTATACATAATAAGAGGAAACTGAAAAATTGGAACCATGGTCACCTACCTTACTATGTTAAGTCTTTATTTTCATAGTATTTTGGTCTGTTTTTCATAGTTGTCATGTTGCTTGCTTCCCTTTTACCTATACATATATGGTCACCTTCACATGGCTCTTGCCAAAAGAGAAAACATGATCTTCTGTTATCTTTGCCAAAGGGTAACATTATCTTTACCTTTGAAGAGAAAAAATCTTGCTATTTTTTAAAGCTTTTATCTATTTATTTTTAGAGAGAGGGGAAGGGAGGGAGAAAGAGAGGGAGAGAAACATCAATGTGTGTTTGCCTCTCACGTGGTCTCCATTGGGTACCTGGCCTGCAAGCCAAGCATGTGCCCTGACTGGGAATTGAACTGGTGACCCTTTGGTTCACAGCCCACACTCAATCCACTGAGCTACACCAGCCAGGGAAAAGCTTACTAATTTAATATAGTGATCTGTATAATCTATTTAAGCAGTGGACATTGGAACATAAGTAGCAGCAATTGTAGTCTATCTCGTGTAGCAGTCCATTGACTGATAAGAGTTTCTGGCCCAGTGGGAAGTGTGAACAGTCTTGTGAGACTGGATGGTGGTGGGTATGGAATAGATTGGGGTGGGGAGAGTTATAGGCACACCCTTCATATCATACTCTTCTTGGAATTACTTATATCATTTAAGCTTGAGACTATCCCTCAGTGGTATCATCCATTAATTGTTTATTCATGAAAAAAATGGTATTTCCTGTTTATGCAAGGGAAAATGCTAATTGGTCTCATCAAAGTAACTAAGGATTCTTTGTGTATAAAGTATTACAATAGGAAAAAAAGTACATTTTGATTAGTCAGTGTAAATGAATCAGAAACATATGGATCTCAACTTCCTTTCATTTTAAGACACAGGGAGGATTCTAATCATTTCAACAAGAATATTCTAAATTTAAGACTGGCATATCAAGATGAATGCATGGCATTTATTCTGAAGTTCAAAAAGTTTGAATTGAAGACTAGGTCAGCTCTTTTTAGTCAGGGAAGAATTTGTTACATTAGCTGATGAACAGATGAAGTCCATTACATTGATTTTCCAGAATTTTTTTTCTTTCATAATTAATTTGGTACACTTTTCTGCCTCATAATTTATTAAGTTCATCTACTCAGTGACCATTTTGTAAGAAAGACAAAACTTTACATAATGATATATGAATGTTTGAGTTATTATTTTATATTAACCTAGTATTTACCTCTTAATATAGACTTGAAATAGATTGGATATTTATTAGATTATCTGTAGTTCTGATTTTCTGCACCATTGCTCCCCATCATTAGTGCATTAAATCAATACCTTAAATAATCTGAAATGCTATTCTTCTTCTTCTTATTACTTTGTTATTAGTTTGAGTCTTACAGTTTTGGATGAAAATGTGACCAACCCTAGAAGTTACATAAATTCTTTGTTTTCTGTGCATCTGTTGTCAAATGTGGTTCTAAGATTCGAGAATGTACTTCCCTAGGGGAAAAAATGTATATTTTTCTTTTGTTCAGTAGGAAACATTAGAGTTTTCCAGCCAAACCTTTCTCCTTGCTATGTGCCAAATTTTCAGGTTCATTAAACAATTTGTAACCTCAGCCCACAATACAGGCTGAAGAATGTTGGTCATCTTATGTGGTAGAACCCACAGATAGGACCTCTCTTAATGATAATTCAGTTGGAGGGAAGTTGGCAGCTACTGAAGAGATTTTTAGTAGTGTTTCTCTGTCTTTTCTCAACCACTTGGGTGTAAGTACAAAGCTCAGAGGAAAGAAAATGACCTATCTTTTGGGACAGTAGTTATACAAGAATTGTTTTAAGCAAGATTCCAAGAGAGATAATCTGACTTGTTAAGGTTTCTGGAAAATGCTGAGGTCATGGGTCTATACTTTAGGATAATATTAAGATACTAGGAAATTATTGGTAGACAACAAATCTTTCTGTGGAAAATTCTTATTTTAATAGGGTTATTGCAGTTGCTTTTCAAAAATGGCTTTAAAGAGGACTATAGCCTTTTCTTACTTTGATTCCCCAAGAGCAACAACACTCCTGAATGGGGGTGTAATTCATGATTTCAGATTAGACACCCCTTGATAACAATTTGGGTTGGATGCCATCATAGCAAATTGCTAGATAATTATGATGCAGCATTACTACTGGGAAAAATATTTTATTGGTATATAATTGGCATTTACATCAGGTGTACAATATAATGATTTGATATTTCTTATACCTGAAATTATTGCATCAATAAATATAGTTAACATTTGTCATTATATGTAGTTATACATCTTTTCTTGTAGTAGTGACATTTAAAATCTACTCTTTCAGCAAAAATAAAATATGCAACACAATATTATTTATTAAGATTTTATTTATCTATTTTTAGAGAAAGGGAAAGGGAAGGAGAAAGAGGGAGAGAAACATCATGTGATTGCCTCATGTACACCCCCTATTGGGGACCTGGCCGGTAATCAGGTATGTGCCCTAAATTGGAAATTGAACTAGTGGCCCTTTGGTTCACAGGCTGGTGCTCAATCCACTGAGACACACCAGCCAGGCCTGCAACACAATATTATTAACTGTCATCACCATTCTGTAAACTACATTCCCATGACTTACCATATTTTTTGGACCATAAGATGCACCCAGGTTTTAGAGGAGGAAAATAGGAAAAAAATTTTGAAGCAAAAAATATGGTAAAATATTTAATACCATAAATAATATAATATTTCACCAATGTAAACGTAAAGCTACATTCGGACTACATGATGCACCTGCCTTTTCCTCCCATTTTTTTTTTTTTGCGAAAAAGTGTGTCTTGTAATCCAAAAAAATATGGTATGTATTTTATAACTGGAAGTTTGTATCTTTTGACCCCCTAGATCCATTGTACTTACCCCTAACCCTGCCTCTGGCAATCACCAATCTGTTCTCTGTGTGTATAAGCTTGAAAAATTCAAAAACTTTTTAAAGTATGTTTTTATACTTTATACCTTTCTCAATTTTTTTCTCCTCTCTATGCCCCCTCCACCCTGCATCCCCCAACCCTCCAGCAATCCCCCCCCCCGCTTTATTCATGGCAATGGGTTGCACATATGTATTCTTTGACTTCTCTGTTTCCTATACCATTCTCAACCTCTCTTTGTCTATTTTATGCCTACCAATTATGCTTCTTATTCCCTGTACCTTCCCACCCCATTCTTCACCTCCCCCTCCCCACTGATAAACCTCCATGTGATTTCCATTTCTCTGGTTCTGTTCCTGTTCTAGTTGTTTACTTAGTTTTTGATTTTGTTTTTTATGTTCAGTTGTTGATAGTTGTGAATTTGTTGTTGTTTTACTGTTCATACTTTTGATCTTTTTCTATTTGTTAGATAAGTCCTTTTAACCTTTCATATAATCAGGGCTTGGTGATGATGAACTCCTTTAACTTGACCTTATCTGGGAAGCACTTTATCTGTCCTTCCATTCTAAATCAGAGCTTTGCTGGATAGAGTAATTTTGGATGTAGGTCTTTGTCTTTCATGACTTCAAATATTTCTTTCAAGTCCCTTCTTGCCTGTAAGGTTTCTTTTGAGAAGTCAGCTGATAGCCTTATGTGAACTCTTTTGTAGATAACTTTCTCCTCTTGATGCTTTTAAGATTTTGTCTTTATCTTTAATCTTGGGAAACTTGATTGTGATTTGTCTTGGTGTGTTCCTCCTTGGGTCTAATTTCTTTGGGACTCTCTGAGCTTCCTAGACTTCCTGGAAGTTTATTATCTTTGCCAGATTGGAGGAATTTTTTTTTCATTATTTGTTCAAATAAGTTTTCAATTTCTTTCCCTTGTTTTTCTCCTTCTGGAATCCCTATGATTCTGATGTTTGAGTGCTTAAAGTTGTCCCAGAGGTTCTTAAGCCTCTCCTCATTTTTTTCTTTTTTTGAATTCTTGTTTCTTCATTCTGTTCTGGTTGGATATTTATTTCTTCCTTTTGTTCCAAATCATTGATTTGAGTCCTGGTTTCCTTTTCTTCACTGTTAGTTCCCTGTATATTCTGCTTTATTGCACTTTGGGTGGCCTTCATTTCTTCCTTCATTTTGTGACTGAGCTTATTCAGTTCTATGAGCACCCTGATTACCAGTGTATTTGAACTCTGCATCAGATAGATTGTCTATCTCCTTGTCACTTAGTTCCTTTTCTGGAGTTTTGATCTAGTCTTTCATTTGGGCCATATTTCTTTGTTTTGGTGCACCTGTTATGTTATAAAGGGGTGGGGTCTTAGGTTTTGCAAGAGCACAGCATCTCTTTCATGCTGTGTTGTGGCGCTGTTTATGGGGGAGGATCAGAGAGGGAATAATGACACTCACCTGCTCCCCTCTAGCCCCACTTTCCAATGAACTCTATCCTGTGGGACGGAATTTCTCCTGCCATGGAAATCTCTGAAGTAGTTTACAGCTAGCTGTGAGTCTTTATTTTCCTGTTCATCCAGCCCTGCCTCACCCATATGGCTTGCCACCTTGCTGCAAGTCCTCTCAGCCAGCCATGTCTTGCCTGCCCATGCAGTCTACTGCCTAGCTGGGAATCCTCTCAGCCAGCCCTGCTTTGCCTGCACAGTCCTCCGCCTTGCTCAGTGTCCTCCCCACTAGGCTGCCATCTCCCATCTCCACCCCTCCTACCAGTCTGGGTGAATGTTCCTTTAACTTTTTGGTTGTCAGAGTTCCATGTAGTTTGATTTTCTGGCACTTCTGGTTGTTTATTGATTTTATATTGGTTGTTATCCTTCTTTTGGTTGTGCGAGGAAGCAAATTATTTCTATCTATGCCTCCATCTTGCCCAAAACTCACAAAGTTTTTTTGGTGATGCACTAAAAAAGAGGAAGGAACAAGTAACACACATACAGAACAATTTATTCTATATGGAGTTGTGTGTGTTTGGGAGTCTATATGTGTTATTTAAGAGTAGACTCCAGCATGGTTTCCTCCTTCTAAGTTGAAGTGTAAATAAATAACAGAAGTTAGACAAATGAACAAGGGCTGGGAAGATGGGAATGAGTTCAGGACAGATGGAACAGCATATGCCAAGACCAGAGATTAAAAAGAACATGACACTTTTAAGCAACCGAAAGGAATTCAATGTAAGGAGCATACAGTGTGGGGAAAAAATTTACAGTAGTGAGTATGAAAAACATAGTTTATTCTTACTCTGATTTATTAATTGCTATATTATTTTATACCATTTACTGTAAACATACTTTTGTCCTGCTCTGTATAATCCAGTGGCATTAATAAAAGATTTGAGGGTAGAGGGAGAGAAGCAGGGACCAGATCATATCTTGCAAGCAATCTTGTGAGTTTGAACCTTATCCTAAGAGTAATGGAAAACCACTGAAGGCTGAGACAGGAAAAAGACATGATCATATTTATGTTTTATAAAGGTTATCTGGGGAAGGTCCAAGATTGTGGAGGATTACATGGAAGATGATCAAACCTTATCCCAGGACCAAACTGGAGTTACAGTTAAATTGTAGAGAAATCATCCTGAATTGCCACCTGAACACTAGTTGGAGAGAAGCCCTATAAACAAGGACAGACAGAAGAAACCACTTCACCACAATCTGAATGGTAGGGAGTTTGGAGGCAGTGCAAGAGTGCTGGCTGGGCTCCCACAGGTGGAAGCTGAAGTTCCAGAGGGATATTTAAGTGGCTGTGGGGTTCCCCCTGAGAAGTGAGGCTCTATACCCCAAGATGGGCTTCCCAACATATAGCACTAGAGCTTGGAAAGGAGCCCTGATGACACCCTGCTGCAAAAAAACAGAGGGGTTCTGTATGCTAGGGAGAGAAGACTAGAGATGCAGGGGGCTTCTTAAAGGGTACTTTAAAAAGCAATGAAAAAAATTCCACTTGTAGTCACTTACTCTTGTCTCTGGCAGAGGGAGGGCATAGTGGACTAAAGACATGTAAGGAGAGTTTGGGGTTGGTGGCTTGCGGGGGAGAACTAAAGGAACAACCACCATGATTCCTGTGCTGAGTCGCTCCCCATACTGCATAAGCCACCTTTCTCAGGCAGAACACTCCCTTTCTAGTGGCATCAGTCTGAGGGGAAGCAATAGCCCCGCCTGCAGAAATTACTCCGTCCCAGTCTGTGGAGCTTAGGCCAGACTGTGGAACACAGCTTGAGACTATGACAGTGACTAAGTTTGACAACTAAGGTGGATCTCTGGGAGCTTAAACTAGCTAATTCACCCCTGGGCTTGGTGCTGGTAAAAGCCATCCTTGGTGTGCATCCTAGTACTTCTGCATACACCCAGGCCCAGCAAGGGAGACACAAGCTGTGGATCAATGAAAGCTCCAAACAGGTTGTCCAGGGCCAGTCACATGTCAGCCCTGTAGAGTCCAACATAGGTCTGCACCAGAGTCTTTGTAAATCTACCTAATACATGGAAACAAACACAAAAAGGTAGCCAAAATGGGAAGACAAAGAAACAGTCCCCACATTAAAGAACAAGAGAATCCTCCAGAAGAAGAACTAAATGAAATGGAGGCAAGAAATTTATCAGATATAAAGTTTAGAGTAATGATTATAAAGATACTCAACAGCATGGAAAAAACATAGAAACCATAAAAAGAACCTCTCAGAAATAAAGAATGCAATATGTGAAATGAATAATACATTGAAAGAAGAAAACAGTTGGTTAGATGAAGCAGATAACTGAATTAGCAATTTGGAAGATAAGGTAGAAAAAAATCACCCAAACTGAGGAGCAAAAAGAAAAAGAATTGAAAAGAATAAGGAGAGCTTAAGAAACCTTTGGGACAATGTGAAATGTAAAAACATACTCATCATGGGAATACCAGAAGTAGAAGAGATTGAGCAAAGTATCAAGAACCCTATTTGAAGAAATAAAGACTGAAATCTTCACTAGTCCATTGAAAGAAAAAAAAATACAAAAGCCCAGAAAGCACAGAGAGTCCCAAACACAATGGACCCAAAGAGGCCTACACCAAGACACCTGAAAATTAAAATGGCAAAGCTTAAAGACAAAGAGAGAATCCTAAAGGCCACAAGAGAAAAGCAGGTAATTACCTACAAGGGAGCTGCAATTAGACTGTCATCTGATTTTTCAACAGAAGCACTTCAAGACAGAAGGGACTTCCATGAAATATTCAATGGGATAAAAAGTGAGGACCAACAACCAAGGCTACCTTACTCAGCAAAGCTATAATTTAAAATGGAAGGACAAATAAAGAACTTCCTAAAGGAAAGCTAAAGAAGTTTGTTAACACCAAACTAGTACTGCAACAAATGTTAACAGGCTTGCTTTAAGAAGAGGGAGAAGAAAAGAAGATAATTAAAATAAAGGAAAATAGTTTAAAAATAAAATGTCTATAAATTTGTATGTATCAATAATCACCTTAAATGTAAATGGCTTAAATGTTACAACCAAAAAGTCATAGGGTAGCTGAATGGATAAGAAAGCAAGATATATAGATAGACATAGATATAGAGATAGAGATATATAGATATATGTTGTTTCCATGAGACACACTTCAGATTGAAAGATACACACACATTAAAAGTAAAAGGAAGGAAAAAGATATTTCAGGCAAATGCAAAGGAAAAAAAATTGGGTAGCAATACTTATATCTGACAAAATAGACTTTAAAACAAAGGCTATAGTAAGTAGTAAGAGACTCAGCAGAACACTACATAATGATAAAGGGAATAATCCAACAAGAGGATAAACCCTGGTAAATATTTATGTACCTAACACAGGAGCACCTAAATATGTAAAACAAATCTTGATGGACATTAAAGGAGAGAATGACAGAAATGCAGTCATCATAGGAGGATTTAAAAAGCCATTTACTTCAATGGATCAATCTGCATAAATGAATAAGAAGCATAAATGGTAGGTACAAAATAGACAGGAGGACATTAAGAATAGTACAGGAAATGGAGAAGCCAAAGAACTTATATGTACAACTCATGGACATGAACTAAGGGGAGGGAATGTGAATGGAAGGAGGGGTGCAGGGCAGAGGGGAATAAAGAGGGGAAATGGGACAACTGTAATAGCATAATAAATAAAATATATTTTAAATTTTTTAACTAATTTTTTTAAACTTCACAAAAGCTCAAATAAACAATCTAACTTCACACTTACAGGTACTTGAAAAAGAAGAAAAAACAAAGCCTAAAGTGAGTAAAACGAAGATAATAATTAAGATTAGAGCAGAAATAAACAAAGTAGTCTAGAAAATGATACAAAAGATCAATTATTCCAAGAGCTGGTTCTTTAGAAAAGTAAACAAGATTGACAAACCTTTAACGAGACTCATGAAGGAAAAAAAGGAAAGGATCCAAATAAAATCAGGAGTGAAAGAGGAGAAATAACAATTGACACCAAAGAAAGACAAAGGATTCTAAGAAAATATTATGAACAACTATATGCCAACAAATTGAACAAACTGTATGAAATGCATAAATTCCTAGAGATATATAGTCTTCCAAAACTAAATCAGGAAGAATCAGAGAATCTGAATAGACAGATTACATGTAGTGAAATTGAAGTAGTAATAAAAAAAAACCCAAAAATAAAAGTACTGGACTGGATGGCTTCACAGTGATTTTTAACAAACATTCTGTGATCAATTACATCATTCCTTCTCAAACTATAATTGGAATCTAATCAACAAAACATACAAGCAAACAAAATATAACCAGAGACATTGAAAGAAAGAACAAACTGACAGTAACCAGAGGGGAGGGGGAGGGGATAAATGTGGGGGGGAGGATCATCAAGGAACATGTATAAAGGACACATGGACAAAGCCAAGGAGGGGTAGGAAATGGAGACAGCTGTACTTTAACAACAATAAAAAAGAAGAAAACAAAACAACAATAAAAATAATAATAAAGCATAATACACCAAAAAAAAATTAAAGAGGAGAGAAACTTGCCAAGCTGATTTCATGAAGCCAGCATTATCCTCATTCCATAACCAGATATAGACACTCAAAAAAAGAGAAGATTACAAGCCAATATCTGTGACAAACATAGATGCTAAAACCCTCAAGAAAATATTAGCAAACTGAATACAGAAATACATAAGAAAGGTAATACACCATGATCAGGTGGGATTTACTTGAGGAATGCAAGGTTGGTACAACTTTCCCAAGTCAAAAATGTGGTTCTCCACATAAACAAAATGAAGGATAAGAACCATGTGATCATATCAACAGTTGTAGAAAAAGCATTTGTGAGAATTCAGCACCAACTTATGATACAAACTTTCAGCAAAGTGGGAATAAAAGGAACATATCCAAACACAATAAAGGCCATACATTACAAACCAACTGCCAGCATCATACTCAATGGGCAAAAACTATAAGCATTCCCCTTAAGATTGGGAACAAGATAGGGATGTCTGCTTTCATCTCTTTTATTCAACATAGTACTGGAAATCCTAGCCATAGCAATCAGAGAAGAAGAAGGAGAAGGAGAAGGAGAAGAAATAAAAGACTTTTGAATTGGAAAGGAAGAAGCACAACTGTCATTGTTTGCAGATGACATGATACAGTACATAGAGAACCCCAAAGAAAGTACTAGAACTGAATAATGAATTCAGCAAAGTAGCAGGATACAAAATTAATGTACAGAACTCAGTTCTATTTTTATATGCCAATAATGAACCACATAAAGGAAATTTAAGTAAACAATCCCATTCATAATTGCTTCTAAAAGAATAAAATATGCAGAAATAAACGTAACCAAGAATGTAAAAACCTGTACTCAGAAAATTATAAGAAACTGGGGAGAGAAATTGAAGAAGATACAAATGACTGGAAGTACATATCATATTCATGGATAGGAAAAATTAACATCATTAAAATGCCCATGCTACCCAAAGAAATCTATATATTTAACATGTTTATTATCAAGATTCTAATGTCATATTTCACAGAATTTAAGCAAATATTTCTAAATTTACATGGAACCACAAAATACCCTGATTAGCAACAACAATCCTGAGAAAGAAGAACAAAGTTGAAGGAATCATGCTACCTAATATCAAACTATACTATAAGGCTATAGCTATCAACATTGTATGGTACAGTCATAAAAACTGAAACATTGGTCAATGAACAAAATACAGAGCCTGTATATAAACACATACCTTTATAGTCAGTTAATATTTGACAGAGGAAGCAAGCACATGCAATGGGCTAAAGATAATTTATTCAGTAAATAGTGTTGGGAAAATTGGACAGATACATACAGAAAAATGAACTTAGATTGCTTTCTTATACCACACTGAAGAATGGCTATCATCAATAAATCAATGAACAAAAAGTGCTGTCAAGGATGTGGAAAAAAGAGAACCCTTTTGCACTGCTGGTAGGAATGCAAATTGTTGCAACCACTGTGGAAAGCAGTATGGATGTGTCTTTTCACCCAGTGATCCCATTTCTGGAAGTATACCTGAAGAAACCCAAAACACTAATTTCAAAGAACATAAACACCTTTATATTCATTGTGGTGTTATTTACAATCACCAATAT
Organism: Phyllostomus hastatus; assembly: GCF_019186645.2. NCBI lineage: Eukaryota > Metazoa > Chordata > Mammalia > Chiroptera > Phyllostomidae > Phyllostomus > Phyllostomus hastatus. The sequence continues at coordinate 12,064,815 of NW_025333984.1, read as the reverse complement.
ATGGGAACAGCCCAAATGTCCATCAGTAAATGAGTGGATAAAACAACTATGGACATTTACACAATGGAATACTACTTGGTCATTAAAATAATTTTACCCTTTGCAACAGCATGGGTGGACTTGGAAAACATTCTGCTAATTGAAATAAGCAAGCCAGAGAAAGACAAATACCATAGGATTTCACTCATATGTGGAATCTAATGAGGAAACTAAACTAAAAAGCAAAATACAGAGAGACTCAGAGAAAGCAGGATAACAGGTATTGGGAGGGATATTTGGGGTTGGATGTATTGAACGCAAAGGAAAAAGGATTCATGGACAAGGACAACAACATTGTGGTGCTGGCAGGTGGCAAGGGGTATAAGGTAGTTAAATGTTAATGGAAAAATACAATAAAGTTAAAAAAATAAAGTTTATCTTATAGGAGTATAGATAATGGATTTTAGGGCTAAAAATGGAGGTGGGGAGACTATTTTGGAGCATATTAAAGTAATTAAGGTAAGACATTTATGATGAGTAACTAAAAGAAAAAAGTCCAGCAGAATATTAAGTTACTTAGTGGCTATTAGGGAGTGACAAATGAGTCAGTGGCCAAGGAAACTGACATTTTTTTATTATGATCTAATATCTACAGTGTTTTACAGTTTACAAATAACTTTCAAAATTGTTATCTAATGTAAACTTTAATAGGTCTATAATGTCATGCAAACCATCCTCTGTTGTGTAAACCATTTTTATTATATTAACAATAACTTTTTCCAGACATAACCTCATATATGTATGTGTATATATGTATTGTGATTGTTATTATCTTATATAAATAAATGAATAGAACTTTGTAGTTCTATGAAGTTCAATGTCATAATTATAAAAAACTGTGAAAGGTCTGAGATTTCCTCCTACTTGCAAGGTAACAAATTAAGTGTGCCACAATTTCATGGAGGTTGAAAGAAAACACGGGTTTCCTAGGTCATAGACAAAGGACATTATTTCTCATGGGTCAGCAGGCAGCATGATCATATTTACATCTCTACCTATTGCCCTTCAGTTAGCATGGAAGTAAAGTGAAATGGCTCAAGTGGCCACTGCCCATGCAGTAGTTGTATTTCACAGATGAGATAACTTAAGCTTAGGAAACACCCATATTTTAAACTGTCCACTATTTACACTAGCAGAAAACATTGTCTGTATTAGTGAACAGCAAACAACTGTGCCCTCTGCCTTTGTGGAAGACAATATCTCCACCTCTCAAAATTGTTTGCAATACATCCTTGAAAACATAGTCTGGAATAAATAGCTCTCAGTGTTTCTGATCAGCAGATGTATAGAAATCTAAGGAATTGTCTCCCAACAATTATTCTTGCCCTTGGATGCCAACTCCCACACATGTTCTATATTTCTGTACTTGCATAGGTTTTGTAATTTTATGAGCATATTCACAACACTGAATTAAGTAAATCATGTATTTAGAGAGCAGTTTTCTGTGAGATCTAGAGATTTTTGCTCATGGCTATACAATTATACAATTGAGTAAGTTGCCACAGAAATATTCTCATTATTTTTTCTTGCTGTAACATTTAAGGGATTTCAATTATTGCTGCTGTCTGGATTTATAGGAATGGGAATTGAAGAAGCATGGCTGAGTAGTTGTTTATTTATTAGACTTTTTAAATTGCTTCTTCATGGTGATTGGAACTGCAGGGGAACATCAATGCTGCCAGAACCATTCAATGTGAAAGGAAATGACAGGAGCCACAAGTAGCAAGGGGAATGCTTAACTACTGGAATCTCAACAATATAAAGCTAGTTGATGTATACTCCAATGTACTAGGACTCAGTGTGTCAATTACATACAGTGAGAAAACATTCATTCTTCCCTTTAGAGAAAAGTGGAGGACTTATGGTATTTTACAAAGAGTGCTTGAAAAACTCCAAATCTAAATTAAGTTTACAAAGCATGAAGGGAAGAAGCCATTATTACTGATCACTATCCATGTGCCATATGCTTATATGTAATACTTACAGCAATCCAATAAGACCATTATTTTTCCTATCTTAAAGATGAGGAATATGAATTTTTAGAAAACTAAGTAACTTGCTCAAAATTTTATTGTTGTTAAATGATCAATCTTGGATTTTTGTTTAGGTATGACTCTCAATGCTTATATTCATTCTTCGCCACCATACTATTTATGTATAAATTCTAACAATTTCATAGGATAGTTAGAATTACTATTTCCAAAGTGTGCTTGGGATCTCTTAATGAAAAATTCTGGTATAGCCAAGTCAATACATTATTTGGGGAGACTTAAAAGTATAAACAAAAACAAGAAGATAGGTCCAACAGGAAAGCAGTGACTGTGATAGGTTGGAGGTGGGAAAGAGCAAAATTACTAGTGATTCTTAAAGAGTAGAAAGCCCCCTCTAGACACCACAAATGTTTACATGTATTACATTGTTGGATATAAGAGGATATGTAAATCATATCTGTACAATTCTGCCTAAAAGAATGTGTTGACAGTGGATATGGTTGGATTGCCAGGACTACTTTGTCAGATCAACTATCTGGAGATTGCTTCATTATTCAGAAACAGTTTATTACAGTAGTTGCAAAAATCTGGTGGCCTTATTGCCTGCACTTCCTGTAAGAAATTGGTCAACTAAGTTACAGAATTCAGTAAAATTGATTAGATGGGTAATGTGGACAAATTAATAAATCTAAATCGTGGTTTAACAGGGTTTTCCCCCTTTTCAAGCACTTGAGTTGTCTTCCTGTAAACATACCTTTAGTCTTATGAATCTGAAGTAGCAAATAGTGCTTTTCTCATTCTTCTCTCAGGTCTTTATACAGGCTGTATAGGACTTTGAGAAAATATAATAAAAACCCATAATATATTTCCGTTTTCTGCTGTCCTTTGGAGAGCTATGCTGATACTGACAGTGTTGCCTCAGCTTCTTGGAGTTACTCATGTGTATGATCCCACTTGGACTCTGAAAAGTAATCTCAACACATTCCCAAGCAAATGGAAAACTCTGCAATGAAATGCATTACTGGGAGTGGAGTCAAGGTCACAAATAATTTGAACTAAATAGTTGAAGAACGGCTATATAGAATCAATTATAATGGAAAAGCTTAGCAATATACACTGGAAAATGATGAGAGAAGGGTGGAAAATTGATTGTCTATGAATTTGAATAAATGTTTTCTACTTATTGCCTTTAATAAGAATCCTTGAAATGACATTAATGGCATTAAATAAAAAAATGGATGAAAAAATATTTTAAGCAACATAAAATCAATCTTTAAGACTCATAAATACAGTCTATGTAAGTTTAACAATGATTAAAAACTGAAAAGTACAATAAATTGATTGGGGGGAAATTGGAATTGACTTTAAAAATGTCTCATAAGAAGCCCTGGCTGGGTGGCTCAGTTGGTTGGGGTGTTGTCCCATACAAAATGTTTCAGGTTCAATTCCTGGTCAGGGCACATACTTAGGTTGTGTGTTAATCCCCGGTTGGGGTGCGTATGGGAAGCAACTGATCAATAGTTGTTTCCTTCTCACATTGATGAATCTATGTCTCTGTCTCTCAAATCAGTCAACATATCCTTGGGTGAGTATTTTAAAAAATTAAAATAATTTAAAATATCCCATAAGTTACATATGATGTCTGAAGTGTTAGTGATGTTCCTCATGCCTCTGTGCAATTGGCCTTATTTATGGTATCAAATAGGTTGCTAGTATTAAGGTCTTCACTTTCTTCCATGAAAATTGCAACTTTTAATTGATGTTGAGGATTCCGAAACACAGTATTTTGGGTAGACTAGGGGAATGACAGGCTAGTGGCACATATATTTGTTTATCAGAAATTAAAGTTTATAGAGGTAAGTATTGGGGTTTGGACAGTTATTATTCTTTCTCTCAACAGGAAAAATATCAAACAAACAAACAAACAAACAAACATATTTTCATTTCAAGCAAATGCCTTCTTGTCTTCTGAGCTAATTGTACCCAGTGAACAAAGTTGAGACCCTTCTGGGCTGGCTCCTCAGACTTTTTCCTTTATTTTCCCCTCCTTTTCTTTCTCATCTACCTTCATCAGAAAAAAAATTTATTAAGCCACTACTATGTGTCAGATATTTTTACTTAGCTGTAGTGATTTAATGTCAAATAAAAGCATTGCTCATGCCATCTCAGAGCCTATAGTGTAATGTAGAATATAGATAAGTAAATAAATTCAAATACAGTCTCATAAGTGCTACAGGGGGACTACTATACTCTGAAGTATAGTAGTCCCCCTTTATCTGCAGTTTCACTTTCTGCAATTTCAGTAACCTACAGTAAACCGTGGTCTTAAAATATTAAATGAAAAATCCAGAAATACCCTGGCTGGTGTAGCTCAGTGGATTGAGCGCGGGCTGGGAACCAAAGTGTCCCAGGTTCGATTCCCAGCCAGGGTACATTCCTGGGTTGCAGGCCATAACCCCCAGCAACCGCACATTGATGTTTCTTTCTCTCTCTCTCTCTTTCTCCCTCTCTCTCCCTCCCTCCCTTCCCTCCCTAAAAATAAATAAATAAAAAAAAATTAAAAAAAGAGAAAAATCCAGAAATAATTTATACAGTTTAAATTACATGTCATTCTGAATAACACAATGAAATCTCTCACCATCTTGCTTCATCTTGCCTGGGATGTAAAGCATCCCTTTGTCCAGTGTATCCATGCCATAAATACCCCCCCACCATTTAATTACTTAATAACTGTCTCAGTTATTTGACAGACTATCCCAGTGCCACTGTCCTTGCATTCAAGTAACCCTTATTTTACTTAATAGCCCCAAAGTGCAAGAACAGTGATGCTGGCAATTAGCATATGGCAAAGAGATGCTACAAAGTGCTTCATTTAAATGAAAAGGTCTGTATGTATAGTAAAACACATAGTATATATAATGCTTGGTACTATGGTTTCAGGCATCTGCTGAGGGTCTTGTAACATATCCACTGTGGATAAGGAGGTACTACTGTAATATGCAAACAGAGAGGAAAAGTATCTATGTCAGCTTGGTTTTCAGGGAAGGCTTTCTACAGGGAGTTAACATATACATGAGATATGAAAATTAAATAGTAATTAGCTAAGAGAAGAATGGAAGAATGAATGTGGTTTTGTAAGAAGAAATAGAATATAAAATAGTTTGGAGGTTAGAGCAAGCACAAAGTCTTCATGAACTGCAAATTCAGTCTTTGAACAGAAATATTGAAGGTGGCAGATGTAATAGATAAGACTTGGGAGAGAAGCAGAAGGTAGACAATAAGGACCTTAAATCCATGTATTACACTCAGTACTGATTGCAATGAGAAAACATTGAATGGCTTTAAGCAGGGAAGTACCACAACCAGATACATGTTTAAAAAGTTCACTCATATCTGTGTGCATATAGCAGGGATGAATGGGTTGGAAGGAGAAAAAGGGAGGCACATAGTCATTTAGGAAGGTGTTGCAACAATCTACATGAAAGATAAATGGAGGCATGAACTAGTGTTATGGCAGTGATGATGAATTCAGGAGATTTTGGTTTTATAGTTCACAAGACTTGGTGATACATCAGCTATGGCAGAGAATAAGAAACCAGACAGTGACTCAATAATGAATCCTCCTTTTGGCTTAGACAACATGGTCGGTAGTATTTCCTAAGAGAGGGAACACTATAGGAGGATTGTGAACTGGGAATGATGGTACTTTAGTTTCTCCAGTGAGACATCCGTTTGGAATTATTTACAGAGCAGTTAGATATATGCATGTGGATTATAGAGGAGAATTTGGGATAAAGACATAAACTTGATAATCATCACCATGTGGGAAGTGTTTGAAGCCATTTGAGTTTAGAACACTCAGGATGAATATATAGAGTAATGTGAAAATAAATTATTAGAACAGAACCCAGAGGTGTGATCACATATTTAAAGATGGTCATATTAACAGTAGTCATCAAAAGAAATTATAAAGGACAAAAATCTGGAAAATGTGGTTTTATGGAAGCAAGGGAGAAAAATATCTTGAAAAGGTGGTGGTAGCCAACAGTATCAAAAGGTTCTAAAATAAGTATTACAAAAGGAGTCATTAGATTAGAAAAGAAGGATGTCTGTGACCTTGGCAAAATTGGTTTCAATAGAATAATGAGTATGGGAACAACATTGGAGTACATTATAAAGTAAATGAGATTTGACTGGGTACCTCGGGAAATGTATGTATATAACAGGGGTCAGAAATCTTAGTGGGGGTGGACAGAAATCCTAGAATTCTGCCTACCATAGTGTCATATATAAGAATTATTTTTCTAGATGTAGGGCACAATATTTTCCTTCTGTTTTCTTCTAGAAGTTGCATGGTTTTAGGTTTATGTTCATGTCTGTGATCCGTTTTGAGTCAATTTTTATACATAGTGTGAGGTTTCTTTGTTTTTTTTTAATTTTTTGTACATACAAATATCCAATTATTCTAGGACTATGTGTTGAAAAGTCTAATCGCCAAATTACCTTTGTTGAAAATCAGTTTCCATTCATGTATGGATCTATTTTGTACTCTCTACTGCATTTCATTAATCTGTCTGTCCATCTTCATGTGAATAACACACTGTCTTAATTATTATAGCTTTATATTATTGATGTTTTGAACATTGTAGCCTCTTTCATTTACATTTTTACATTAATTTTAGATCCAACTTGTCAATTTCTGCATGAAAGCCTATAAAGATTTTGATTGGGAATGATCTGTGTAGATAATTTGGGGAAAGTTGACATATTTACAATATTAAATTTAACTCATGAACAAGGTCTATCTTCACTTAGTAGGTTTTTCTTTAATTCATCTCAGCAATATTTTGTTGTCTTCTATGTATAGATCTTGCGTGTAAGATTTATCCCAAAGTAATTAATGTATTTGATGCCCTTTAAGATGATCTCACCTTTAACAGGAACCTAAACAACAAAACAAACAAACAAGAAAAATATAACCAAAGATTCTGAAATAGAGAACAGGCTGACAAGAGGGGAGAGGGGAGGGAATTTCAGGAGAAAAGGGGAAGGATTTACAGGAACAAGTGTAAAGGACACACAGAATAAAACCGGGGTAGGGGGGCAGTGGAAATGGGAGGGAGATGGAGAGAACTGGGGAAGTTGGCTGGGATGGGAGTAAAAGACAGAAAACTGTACTTGAACAACAATTAAGTAAAAAAATAAAATAAGAAAACAGTATTTTAATTGAATTTTATTGTTTGTTTATGGTACAAATAAAACTGATTTTAATTAAAGTTTTTATAGTGTGATAGTTATTCACATGCAATTATAAGAAATAATACAGAAAAATCCCATGTATACTTAACTGGCTTTGTCTCAGTTGTAAGACGTTGCAAAATTATAATACAAAAACACCACCAGGATATTGAACTTGATACAGTAAAGATACCGGACATTTCCATCACTACAAGGATCCCTTAGGTTGCCCTTTTGTATAGCACCATCCACTCACATCATACCTTCCCACCTCCATCCCTCCTTATTGCGAAGTAACCAGTAATCTTTTATACTTTGTATAATAATTTAAAGAGTGTTATATAAGTGAAATCACACAGCACATGATCTTTTGGGAAATGTTTTCTTTAATCATAACTCTCTTTAGATTAATTCAGAATACACACATACACACATATAAAGTTTATAGTCTATACTGTCTTTTATTTAAGGATAGTGGGGAATTCTTTGGCATTTGTCAGCTTTTTCAAGAATGAGAAATGTGAAATCAGTAGGATTATTCTTCAACTGGATAACTATAATTTCACACTTAACCAAATCTCTCTATCCAACATAGTACAAAAATAAATGAAATTAAAAAAACAATGGCAAATATCAAGACCTGCCCTATAGTGTCACAAGAGACAATTTAGAATAGGTACTCTTCTATGAGCTAATAGAAAAATTGCAAAGTTAGTGTGTTTGTATTAAGATTAATACAATATCCCTATTGCTGTGTTTCTAAGAAAACTGCCACCTTGGTATGTAAGCATTAAAACACTTTTTGGGAGGGAAATACTTCTTTAAGCCTATTCTCTCCCTAAAAATTAGTAGAGAAAGGTGTTATATAACTGGGCTCATATCAAGTAGTTGACTATTCTGCAGATTTTGGTTAGTTCTTTCTGGAGAGAAAAATCTCATAACTGAAACTATTTTGGCCCACTTTAATTCATAGCACCAGATGCTTTTGATAAAAATAAGTAGCTATAAGGATGTGAGGTGGAGTATTGTACAAATGTAAATATTCATGTACCTTTATGTATTCTTGGTAGTATCAGATTTAATGGCTCTCAGATTTGTTGGATATAAGTTGTCAGCATTCTTTTCAGAGTAGAGAGGGGTTCAAATTTAGGGGACTCTGTCCAACATTCTTTTAATATTAATAATGTTATGTCATAGTTAGGAGCTTCATATTCCTTCTGAGCAACTCAGTGCAACTGCAGGAAAGCTTCTACAGAGAATTTGGTCATGACAAGGCAATGTGTGTAAAACTGACCCTATTATTATATGTATTATTTATATTAAATTATAAATATAATAATAAATAATGGTTAATTTATTTCTATGAACCTTAAATTCTTTATATGGATCAGTAAATTATTTACATAGACCAATGTGAAAATGGACATGTTAGTGGTACAGTTTGTTTACCTGTCCAGTTTAATGATAATACTGGGGTTTACATTGCTTCAGGAACTGAAAGTATGTGACTGCCTTAGAGGATACTTCCCATGAGATTGGTCAATTTTTGTGATCAGTTTACATTGACTATGAGAAACTTATGACTTAGTCTATTTCAAAGAGGCTCTGGGAGGTTCTATTTCTCCTGATTTTGCTTTAAATATCAAAAAGAAGAGAGAAAATGAGAGATTAGAGAAGCAGAGAGACAGAGATTATATTAATGAATTAAAATAAAAATTATCTAAATAAAAATGAATTCAATTTTTCAATAAGAGCTACTATTTTCAGATAGCTTTGTTATAGTAGAGTCAGAGAAGAGAAGGAAATATGAAATTTTAAAAAGAAAATGTCTAGGTATAAAGGAAATAATGAGTCAACCATCCAAATGTTTTAGACTAATTTAGATGATACAAGAAAGAAGGTGACTATTTGCAACTTTGCACACCCTTTGTCAATGAATACAGTTCCTTTTTAGATGAAATTTTCATATAAGCACTTTTAGAACATTCTGGGATATCATTTTTTCAAACAGTGAACATCTAGCCTCATTCTTAGGCTACCTGATGCTAAGGATTCTTGTATTTGATGATATCTTCACAGATGTATTTGAAGATAATCTTCCAGGCAAAATAGTCCTTTCAGACACCTTTTCTCAGTGGTTTTTTTTTAAGATTTTATTTATTTATTTTTAGAGAAGGGATGGAGGGAGGGAGGGGGAGAGAGAAAGAGAGAGAGAGAGAGAGAGGGAGAGAGAGAGAGAGAGAGGGAGAGAGAGAGAGAGAGACATCAATGTGCGGTTGCTGGAGGTTATGGCCTGCAACCCAGGAATGTACCCAGGCTGGGAATCGAACCTGAGACACTTTGGTTCCCAACCCACACTCAATCCACTGAGCTACGCCAGCCAGGGCTCTCAGTGTTTTTTTTTTTTTAATTGAGATTTAATTTACCTATGCTAGATTGTAAAAATAGAGTTATACATTATGTGACATTTTGTGTTGGCTTCTTTCACTTAACAAAATGTTTTCAAGGTTCATCCACATTGTAGCATATATCAGTACTTCACTACATTTTATGAATGAATAATATTCCATTGTATCTATGTATCAAAATTTGTTTAACCATTCATCTGCTGCTGGTATCAACTGAAGGTCATTGTTGCCAATTCAGTGCCAACAAGAGTCCCCAGTTTGAAGTGCAGTGAGGAAACAGACTTTATTCAGTGCAAACAACTCAGTTGTGAAATAGCAAGGCTGTGGAACAGCTCAATTGTGATACAGTTTGGCTGTGGAATAGTGTTTCTGTGAAGTAACCCAGACAAGGGAGCTTCAGTGTTATTGCTCTGGTGTTACAGCTCCATTCTGGTATTGCAGCTTGCCAGGCAAGTAAATGCAGTCTTTAATATAAAGTGAAAATGCACTCCACTGAGACAGAAAGGAGGCTGACTTTTATAGCAAAAGTGCTTGCCTCTAGTCCTTGATTGGTCTATTTCTATACAAATGTGGATTCCAAATCCTCACAGTTTTAGAAAAAAAATGTTGTTCTAATATTGGTCAGAATGGAGCTGCTTTTATTGGTCTGTGAAGATGCTAATGAAGGTATAACTGTGCAGCTTTGACTGGATGGGAAAGATGTCTGTCCTATAGGTTGAAATACCATCCATTGGAGTTCTTTTTTTAAGGTGAGACCAAGACAGCAGGAGCACATTACAGGAAACTTGGCAGTACAGTCTGTAGTTTTCCCTGAAATGCATCATGTGTGACAGACCTCTGTAACAATGGCTACTAGACTGTATTTAAATTTGAGTCCAATTAAACATGGGGAATCCTTTTTGGCAGGTGTATTCTTCAAGGAGTCAGCAGTGCATATTTGTGTTGTTTCCACCTTTTGGTTATTATGAATAATATTGCTATAAACATTTTTGCATTTTTTAATTTTATTTATTTTTAGAGAGAGGGGAAGGGAGGGAGAAAGAGAGGGAGAGAAACATCAAGGTATAGTTGCCTCTCATGTGGCCCCCACTGGGGACCTGGCCTACATCCCAGGCATGTGCCCTGACTTGGAATTGAACTGGCGACCTTTTGGTTCATAGCCAGGGCTCAATTTCACTGTGCTATATCAGCCAATACACAACATTCTTGTATATTTGTTTGGATAATCGTTTTCAATTGTGTGGGTATATACCTAATAATGGAATTGCTGGTAATTCTGTTTAAGTTTTGAGGAACCACCAAATTGTTTTTCATAATTTCTCTGATGGACATTGGAATGAGAGAAGTTTGTAACTTACGTGTAGTCACAGAATAGCAGAAGTGAGACTAGCAGCCTGGTGTTTTTAGTAGAAGTTCACTATTTATTATATCATTGTGTGGCTCAGATGATACTATTTTGAAACCAGAACAATAAGCAGTTGTGATTTCTCATTATGGAAGAAAGGCTTATGTGTGTATGAATAAAGGAACAATAAAAAGAATTTCTCATGATTTCTATCAGTTGCCAAGGTCTCTTAGCCTGCATTTTATTTCTTGGTTAAATGTCATAATGATCAAGTTTCCTAAGATTTATCTCGAAGTGTCCTACAATTCATATAACATAAAATTCACCCTTTTAAATTCTAAAATTAAGTGGCTGTTAGTACATTCACAGAGTTATGCAAACATGACCACATCTAAATTTAGAACATTTTAGTTACCCTAAAAATAAACTTTGTACACATTAACAGTCAATCTCCACTTCCTGTGCACACCCAATCTCTGCCAATGACTAATCTACTTTCTGTCTCTATAGATTTACCTATTCTGGTCATTTTATATAAATGGAATAATATAATACATGCTATCTTATGACTTTTTCTCATTTGGCTTAATGTTTTCAGGTTTCATCCATGTTGTATAATGTATTCTATGCCTTTTTACAGCCAAGTGATATTTCACTGTATGAAAATAAGACATTTTGTTTATTCATTAACCAGTTTGATGGACATTATGGTTGTTCCCACTTTTAAAAAAATTATTTAGTTATTTATTTTAGAGAGGGGAAGGGAGGGAGAAAGAAAAGGAGAGAAACATCAGTGTATGGTTGCCTCTCATGTACCCCTTACTGGGGACCTGACCTGCAACCAAGAAATGTGCCCTGACTTGGAATCGAACTGGCGACCCTTTGTTTGACAGGCCTGTATTCAATCCACTGAGCCACACCAGCCAGGGTTGTTTCCACATTTTGCCAATTATCAATAATTCTGACATGGACATTCATGTACCATTTTATGGAAAATGCTTCAATTTATCTTAGTTATATACCTAGAAATTGAATCAGTGTATGGTACCATAAGTCTAACTTTTTTGGCAAACTGCCAAACTATTGCACAAAGTGGTGAACCAGTTTAAAATACCACTGGTATTGCGTGAAGGTTTCAATTTTTCCACATCCTTGCCAACATTTTTTATTGTCTACTTTTTCAATTTTTATTTAAGTTAGTGGGGATGAGTAGTATCTCATCGTGGTTTTGATTTGCACTCACCTGATGGCTAATGGTGTTGAGCATTATTTCAGGTATGTATTGGCTGTTTATATATCTTTCTTGGGGAAATGCCCATTAAAATTTTATAAACATTTTTAAATTGGTTCATTTCTCCTTTTATTATTGAGTTATAAGTGTTCTGTATATAGTCTAAATACAAATTACTTATAAGATATATGATTAGAAAGTGTTTCCTCTCATTCTGTTGGTTGTCTTTTCACTTCATGATTTCCTTTGAAACTTATAAGTTTTAAATTTTGACAAAGTCAAATTTATCTGATTTGTTCTTGTGTTGCTTGTACTTTTGGTGTCATATCAAAGGGTTTGTCTATCCCAAGATATGATTATTTATCCCTGTTTTTTATTCTAAGAATGTTATATTTTTAGCTCCGTCATTTAGATATATGGTCCATTTTCAGTTAATCTTTGTGTATAGTGTGGAGTAAGGGTTAACTTCATTCTTTTGTATGTATTAGGAGTTGTCAGGTATCAGGGTTAATTAAAACAAGCCAAAGTGAAAGTGACCATCAAGACTTTATTCACTTACTGTGATAGAATAAGCAAAAGACCAGAAAGAAGTTTCTAGCACCCCCAGTATTCCATTTTTCTCCTAAAAAATCACAAGGATAGTAACAAATGTATCAGCCCAGATGAGCACAGGAAGGATGAGTAGGTTGTGGGGTGATCTTCCAAACAAAAGCTTCCTTCTGTTTTAGGAACCCAGAGGCTAGAAGAGTGAGAGGAGGAAGAGCTTGGAATTGAAGATAGGGTCTTTGATGAGGAGGTCTCATTTGAGGCACATGGGATAAGAATACAGAAATGTAGGAGCATGACTAGTGTTGTTTTTAGAGAGAGGGGAAGAGATGGAGAAAGAGAGAGAAACATCTGTGAGGGAGAGAAACAACTGTGCTAGAGAAACATTGATTGGTTGCCTTGAACATGTTCCCAGCTGGGTACCTGACCTTGCAGGCTTGTGCCCTGTGGTGACCTTTCACTTCGTGGTACAATGCCCAACCCAATGAGCCAGGGCAGGTGGTTGAGATCTTTTTAAAAATATTTTATTCATTCACTTTCAGAGAGAGGAAGGGAGGGAGAAAGAGAGGGAGAGAAATATCAATGTGTGGCTGCCTCTCTAGGACCCTCCACCAGGGACCCGGCCCACAACCCAGGTGTGTGCCCTAGACTGGGAATTGAACTGGTGACCCCTTGGTTCACAGGCCAGTGCTCAATCCACTGAGCCACACCAGCCAGTGGGTTGTGTTCTTGACTGCAATTACCTTTAGAGCTTGTAATGTGCTGGTTGTGTACCACATCTGCTCTGGGGAATGAGGCCTGCAAGGTAAAGCCTTTATAACTGCTTATAGTTTGGCCTGTAGCTGGACTCCTCATCATGTAGAGATAGCTATTCATTCCAAAAGCATTTGTTGAAGGGATTATTCCTACACCATTGAATCATCTTCATATCCTTTAAAAAATAAACAATGATTTATTTTTGGACTCTCATTTCTGTTCCATTGGTCTACATTCTATCCTTATACAATACTGCACTATCTTGATTACTGCGGCTGTGTAATAAGTTTTGAAGTCAGGAAGTGTGTATCTTTATCAAGATAGTTTTGGCTATTCTGAGTCCCTTGCATTTACATATGAATTTTAGGATAAACTTGTCAAATCTTAAGGGCCTTCTTAATCATAAACATTAAGTTATTGCCCTAGCTGGGTAGTTCAGTTGCTTGGAATGTCATCCCGAACACCAAAATGTAGGTTCAATTTCTGGTCAGGGCACATACCTAGTTTGAAGGTTTGGTCCCCGTTTGGGGCATGTACAGGAGGCAACCAATCAATCAATGTTTCTTTCTCTCTCTTACTTCCCACTCTCTCTCTTCCTCCTTTCTCTCTATAAATAAACATATCCTCAGGTGAATATGAAATAAATTTTTATCAGTGTAATTTGTCACATTATATATTTATATTTTGGCTTTCTAAATTGTATTTTTAATTTTAAGAGTGTTTTATCAATTATGCTATTACAGTTGTCCCATTTTTCTCTTCCCTTTATTCCCTTCCACCCTGCATCCCCCACTTTCCAGCATCCCCACCCCTCACCAGCATCACCCCCCTTAGTTCATGTTCATTGGTCGTAGATATGAGTTCTTTGAATTCTCCATTTCCTATGTTATTCTTAGCCGTCTCCTTAACCATCTATTTTGTACCTACCAATTATACTTCTTATTTCTTACCTTTTCCCCCATTCTCCCCCGACCCCTCCCCACTGATAATCCTCCATGTGGTCTCCATTTCTGTGATCCTGTTCCTGTTCTAGTTGTTTGCTTAGTTTGTTTTTGTTTTTTATGTTCACTTGTTGATAGTTGTAAGGTTTGTTGTCATTTTACTGTTCATAGTTTTGATCTTCTTCTATTTCTTAGATAAGTCCTTTTAACATTTCATTTAATAAGGGCTTGGTGATGATAAACTCCTTTAACTTTACCTTATCTGGGAAGAAATTTATTTTCCCTTCCATTCTAATTGATGGCTTTGCTGGATAAAGTAAACTTGAGTGTAGGTGATTGCCTTTTATGACTGTGAATACTTCTTTCCAGGCTCTTCTTGCCTGTAAGGATTTTTTTTTCCAGAAATCAGCTGATAGTCTTATGGGAACTCCTTTGTAAGTAACTGTCTCCTTTTCTCTTGCTGCTTTTAAGATTTTTTTCCTTATCTTTAGTCTTGGATAATTTAATTAGGATGTGCCTTGGTGTGTGCTTCCTTGGGTCCAATTTCTTTGGGACTTTCTGAGCTTCCTGGACTTGCATGTCTATTGCCTTCACCAGATTGGGGAAGTTCTCCATTATTTTTTCAAATGAGTTTTCAATTTCTTGTTCTTCCTCTTCTCATTCTGGCACCCATGTGATTCAGATGTTTGAATGTTTTAAGTTGTCTCAGAGGTTCCTATGCCTCTCCTCATTTTTTTTGAATTCTTGTTTCTTCAAGAATTCAAACGAATTCTTCAATTCGGTCTGTTCTGATTGGATATTTCTTTCTTTCTTCTATTCCAAATCTTTGATTTGAATCCCAGTTTCTTTCCACTCACTGTTGGTTCCCTATATATTTTCCTTTATTTCACTTTGCATAGCCTTCACTTCTTCCTCTATTTTGCATGTGCAGTCAACCACTTATGTGAGCATGATGATTACCAGTGCTTTGAGCTCTACATATGATAGGTGGACTATTTCCTTGTTGCTTGGCTCATTTTCTGGAGTTTTGATCTCTTCTTTCATTTGAGCCATATTTCTTTGTTTCCACCTGTTACATAGTAAGAAGTGGAGCCTTAGTTATTTCCCTGGGTGGGGCAATCCACATGGCTGCGTTGTGAGACTTTATTTCAGAGAGGGGTCACAGAGGGAACAATGCCACTCTGTTAATCTGCTTTCAGTCACTTCCTCCCCTATTCACAAGCAAATTAGGCCCTTCTGGTATTGATTGCTGGGTGGGTGGGATTGTGTATGTTCTTGGACCCTGTGGATCCCTCCAATGGACTCTCTTGTGAGACTGGGAGTTCCTCCTGCTGCTGTAACCCCCACAGATTTTTATAGGTTTTGAGGCTTTATTTTGCTGGGTTGGGCAATGTGTCTCGCTCCCCACCTGCTCCTCTCAGTTTATCCCTACATGAATGTGGGACCACTAGGTTCTCAAGCAGCCACCTCACCTGCCTGTCTGCCAGCCACCACCTTGCTGCATGTCCTCTCTGCATCAGCCGTTCATCTTCACCCCTCCTACTGGTCTGGATAAATGTTTCTTCTTTTACTCCTTCGTTGTGGGACTTCCATACAGTTTGATTTTCTGGCAGTTCTGGTTATTTTTTGTTTTTAAATTGGTTGTCCTTCTTTTGGTTGCGTAAGGAAGCAAGACATATCTACCTATGTCTCTGTTTTGACCAGGGGTCCTAATTTATCACATTATATATTTTTGAAAATCATTACTTAGGTGTGACATATGGTAGCTTTATTAAGAGAACACATAGTTATCTGGAATACCTTGCTTGGTTTTGTTTGTTAAGGAAAGAAATGTGAAGAAATATTTAAAGAATAGATGTTCTTTAATAGAAGATAAACCATGAGGGAAAGTTGTTAATGAAATGTAATATTTTTTACTAAAAGACTAATATTTTTTATGAAAAATAGCAAAAATTTTATATATACTTTGATTGCTAACTTTAGTCTCACAACTCCCAGTAACAGAAAGAGAAGACCATCTGATTTTCCAGAGATTGGAATTGGACCTCAGTGATTTGAGACAATTTGCCCCAAGTCACACAGTAAGCCATAGATAGCCTTTGAACACATTTTTTGTCATCACAGGTAATGCTCTTTTCTCTGAAGTAACTATCTTCTTGTGGATATAAATTATCATTTTATTTGAAATGAAAATTTGCCTTTAGGTTTAGAAATAGAATTACATGAGAGCTATTGATCCTGTGGAAATTGTAGAATCAACCACTTAATGCTGTTCACTCAGTACTTAGTATATATGTATATGCTTTGACTAGTAAATCACTTTGAAGATCTTACTATCCAGATGCATAGATATGCATGCATATTTGAGGCAATATAAGGACAAAGCAACAGATAAACTAAAGAAAAAAATAGTGACATTCACAATGTATAATGGTGAATATGCCATTGAGCTTGGTGGCCAAAAGCTTTTTATTGGGAAACAGGATTATAAAGTCAAATATTTTAAATGGTATAGTAGACATACTAGGCAATATGAGATTGAAATCTCCATTAAGTAAGGGTCATGTTCTATTTATTCCATAATTCTCAGTGACTAGCACATTGCTAGGTACAGTGTAGATGCTCACTGATATAAGTTAACTTAATTGATGGAATAAAGCATCCTACATAGTGAGAACAAGTTTTATAAAAGTAAAAAGGGGTTGGCATGGAAAAGAGGGCTGCAATGTCTTGGAGTACCACACAATACTAGATGACTTTTGATAGTGTCTTTTTTTTAAAGATTTTATTTATTTTTTAGAGAGGGGAAGGGAGGGAGAAAGAGAGGGAGAGAAACATCAGTGTGTGGTTGCCTCTCACATGCCCCCTACTGGGCACCTGGCCTGTGACCCAGGCATGAGCTCTGGCTGGGAATTGAACTGGCGACCCTTTGGTTCACAGGCTGGCACCCAACCATTGAGCCATACCAGCCAGGGCTGATAGTTTCTTTTCACTAAGGTTCTGGAAAAATTGTATGTAATTTCCATGAACTCTGGTCCTAACATAAAGGAACAGTTTATTTTCTCACATTATTTGAGAGTGATGCCTAGATCAGGTCTCAGATATAAATGTTTCTCTGGGAATAAGCTAAAAATCTCCATCTCCTCTGGGCTATTGTTTTTGTTTTTCACTTTTTAAAAATCAATTCCAATTCCATTCCAAATATTGCCCTTTCCTGATAATAGTTGTACATTGTGCTTTGTGAGATGAATTGTTAATAAACAATGAGCTGTGGAGTCAAGCCAACAGTTTAGATGGTTTGGGGCTAGCTTAGAGAAAACACAATAATGTCACAAAGATTTATATTCCAAATAACCCAACCTCTGACAGCATGAAGCTAAGCTCCTCGGATATTGTTAAGGATGTTCCAAGTGACAGTCTTTGCAAATGCCAGTGCAGTAGGAACCCTAGAGCTGAAATCTTTCTTTTTGACCTCCTGGCAATAGAATACTCTGGAGTAACCAAGACAGATTGTGAATAGTAAAGACAGATCCTTTGCTAGGAAAGAAAAAACCTGGATCCTCCTGTTTCTCAATCACATCAAGTAAATATAACTTACAACTTGAAGTAATGATTCAAATATGCTGTTCTGTATTAGCTTTAGTATACTTTTTTTCCTCCTGGAACCATGAGAGATGTTGATTATAACCAGTTAATGAAACTATGATGATGTTTTTAAACTCTTGTGTTGACTTCTATGTTTCTCGGCATAGATTCCCTTTTGCAGGTTAAAAACCAAATAAACATATTTCCCTAAATTGGGATAATTTTATTTCAGTTAGGTAGCTATTAATGGGAAGAGAGCATTGAATAGCAGGGACTGAGCAGGAAGGATATCTTGGCATTAACTGTCTATTAGTAACACCTGCTAGGAGCAGCTGGTGGGTTAAAACTGATCTCTAAAATGAGTATAGGTGAAACATGGAATTGTTTTCCTGTTTGAAACTTATAATGACATATGTTGAGGTGATTTCTTCCTAAGTTATGAAATAATTTACACAGATAAAAAGGCTCACTCCTTCATAATGGCTTTAGCCATCCATCTTATAAGTGTATACAATTGATGTAAAGGGAGTTCGTATGAGCAGGTACTCATTGTGGTTTGGGATAAGTTCAGTGCTATGGTTGACTCACGTTTCTTGCCTGTCTGATGTTCAGTCAAATATTTCTTCAATGTATGAAAGAAAGTTTTCATCTGGAATATATGAATTGACACTACCATAGCAGTCAATATACCTATGTATTTTTTTTTTCATTTTATTTAGTCTTTCTATTGTTGTTCAAGTACAGCTGTCTCCATTTTCACCCCACCATGGCCTCCTGACCCACCAATGCCCACCTCCCACCCTCAAACTTACCCCTTTTGGCTTTGTCCATGTGTTCTTTATGCATGTCCCTTGATGGACCATCCCCTACTTTCCCCCATTACCCCTCTCTCCCCTCCCTTCTGGTCACTGTCAGTTTGTTCTTTATTTCAATGTCTCTGGTTATATTTTGCTTGCTTGTCCTGAATAATAGTGTATAGTACAAGAGAGGTTTCTAACTGGCAATACTTGGGCTTAATGTGGCACACATACACATGCACTCTGCTTGAACAAGAGGATGTAGATCTGCTATATGGCTCAAAAGAAATGGAAAAACTTGAAACTCTATGTAAAAAATCCAGATTTATACTTTCCTTTAAACCTGGAAGATCTTACTACAATGACCTCATGTTCATGCTAGCAACAGTAAGCTAGACCTAAGAATAAGAAGCATCTTCCCTTATTCTGAAAGGGCAGGAACTTCAAAGATTGCCACAGGTTCACCAATATCCACTACATTTTACTTATTTATATAAAACCAGCATGGCTCCTGTAAGCAACTGTGTTTGACATGCTCACAAAGAAGGCTATGTTAGTAAAACTCAGTCTGCATTGATGAAAGATACAATTTAAAATAATTTTGGGAGAAGGAGAAGGATAAGGACAAGAAAAAAAGAATAAGGACCCAAATGAACACAATGAGAACCAAAAGAGGAGAGATTACAACTGACACTACAGAAATACAAAGGATTGTAAGAAATTAATATCAAGAACTCTATGCCAAGAAATGTGAAAACCTAGGTGAAATTGACAAATTTCTAGAAAAATATAATCTTCCAGAATTCAATGAAGAAGCAGAAAACCTGAACAGACCAATAACAGCTGACAAAATCAAAGCAGTAATCATAAAACACCCAACACACAAAAGCCCTGGACAAGATGGTTTCACAGGAGAATTTTACAAAATATTTAATGAAGAGCTAACCCCTGTCCTTCACAGACTTCCAAAAAATACAAGAAGAGGAAAGACTCCTAAACTCTTTTTATGATGCCAGCATCATCCTAATCCCAAAACCAGATAAAGATGCAACAAAGAAAGAAAACTTCAGGCCAATATCGCTGATGAACATAGACACTAAAATCCTCAACAAAATATTGGCAAACTGCATCCAGCAAAACATAAAAAAGATCATACACCATGGCCAAGTGGGATTCATCCCAGTGATGCAAGGATAGTACAATATCCACAAATCAATAGATGTAATACATTACATAAACAAAAGGAAAGACAAAAATCAAATGATCATATCAATAGATGCAGAAAAAAGATTTGATAAGGTACAGCACCCATGTATGATTAAAACACTCAGCAAAGTGGGAATATAGGGAGCATTCCTCAACATAATAAAGGCCATATATGAGATACGTACAGTCAACATCATACTCAATGGGCAAAAACTAAGAGCTTTTCCACTAAGACCAGGAAGAAGACAAGGATGTCTACTTTCACTACTTCTATTCAACATAGTATTGAAAATCCTAACCATAGCACTCAGACAAGAAGAAATAAAAGGCATACAGATTGGAAAGGAGGAAGTAAAACTGTCATTGTTTGCAGATGACATGATAGTGTACTTAGAAAATTCTATAGATTCCATGAAAAAAATTACCTAATAAGTGAATTTGGTAAAAGAGTGGGATACAAAGTCAATATTCAGAAATCAAAGGTATTTTTGCCCACCAACAATGAAATATCAGAAACACCCATCAGGAAACAAATCCCATTTGATATAGCAGCAAGAAAAATAAAATACCTATGAATAAACCTAACCAAAGAGGTAAAAGGCCTATCACACAACACTGATGGAAGACATTAAGGAAGACACAAATAAATGGAAACATATACAGTATTCATGGATTGGAAGAAGTAACATCATCAAAATGTCTATACTACCCAAAGCCATATATAGATTCACCCAATCCCTATTAAAATACCAATGACATATTTGACAGATATAGAACAAACATTTCAAAAATTTATATGGAACCATAAATGACCCCAAATAGCTGCAACAATTTTGAGAAAGAAGAACAAAGTAGGTGGGTTCACAATACCAGACATCAAACTATACTACAAGGCCATGATAATCAAAACAGTCTGGTACTGGCATGAGAACACACACATAGAACTATGAAACAGAATAGAGAGCCCAAAAATAAACTCAAGTCTCTATGGTTAATTAATGTTAGACAAAGGGGGCAGCAGCATAAAATGGAGCAAAGATAGTCTCTTCAATTAATGGTGTTGGGAGATCTGGACAGCTACATGCCAAAAAATGAAACTCAACCACCAACTTACACCATACACAAAAATAAAGTCAAGGTATATAAAAGACTTAAATATAAGTTGTGATACCATAAAAGTCTTAGAGGAGAAGATAGGCAGGAAATTTTCAGATATTCTATGCAGCAATGTTTTCACCGATATGTCCTCTAGACCAAGGGACGTAAAAGAAAGAATAAACAAAAGGGACTTTATCAAAATAAAAAAGCTTCTGTATGACTAAAGAAACCACTAGCAAAATGAAAAGAGACCAACTGTATGGGAAAATATATTTGCCAATGATACCTCAGACAAGGGTTTGATCTCCCAAATATATAAAGAACTCACACGACTCCACTGCAGGAAGACAAACATCCAATTAAAAAATGGGCAAAGGACCTGAAGAGACACTTATCCAAGGAGGACATACAGAGGGCCCAGAGACATATGAAAGGATGCTCAAAATCACTAGCCATCAGAGGGATGAAAATTAAAACCACAATGAGATGCCACTTCACACTGGTCAGAATGGCCATCATAACCAAATCAAACAATAAGAAGCGCTAGCGGGGCTATGGAGAAAAGGGAACCCTAGTGCACTGTTAGTGGGAATGCAAACTGGTGCAGCCTCTGTGGAAAACAGTATAGAATTTCCTCAGAAAACTAGAAATGGAATTGCCATTTGTCCCAGCAATTCCACTGCTGGGTTTATACCCTAAGAATCCTGAAACACTAGTTCAAAAGAACCTATGCACCCCAATGTTCATAGCAGCACAATTTAGTATAGCCTAGCACTGGAAGCAGCCTAGGTGCCCATCAGTAAATGATTGGATTAATAAACTATGGAACATTTACATAATGGAATACTACACAACAGAAAGAACAAAGGAGCTCCTACCATTCATGGACAACATGGAAGGAAGTGGAGAGTATTACAGTAACTGAAGTAAACCAGGTGGTGAACGAAAAATACCATATGATCTCACCTATAAGTGGAACCTGATTAACAAAACAAACAAGCAAGCAAAATATCACCAGAGACATTGAAATTAACAACAAACTGACAGTAACCAGAGGGGAGGTGAGAGGGAAATAATGTGGGAAAGAAGGGAATGGGCATAAATGAATATATATAGAATACTCATGGACAAAGCGAAATGGGGATGCGATTGAGGGTGGGAGGTGGTGGTGGGTAGGGTGGGAGAAAATGGTGGTGGGAAAATGGAGATATCAACAAAAAATTAAAAAAATATTTTAAATGAAAGGTAGTTTTTCTCTCCAAGTACAGAATCATCAGAACATGGAATGAATCGCTGAATCACAGTTTGAATGTGTTATTGCTCCCAGGGGCCTTAAATATCTAGCTAAATACTCACATTTTGTCAATGGAAAACCTGAGGTCCAGAGAATCTGGGCAATTTGTCTACAATCTTTATAGTTAGTTTCTAGCACAACTGATATCAGAAATATTAGTTCATGTTTCTTTTTAACCACTCTGCTACTTCTAATTAATAGGTATGATATTTTAAAATAGGACACAGTTCAATTTATAATATATTTTAATGATCAAACTCACATTCCATCTCTTCTCCAAAGTGTTCCATGACTAATCCAACTTACCAGGGCTTCCCCTCCTATAAACTGTTTAGTAATATATAATCTGCACCATTCATTTGGGTGCTTAATCATTTATTTCCTAGTGTAGTTACTTACTCTAGTATGTGCTTGTTAACACAATGAGATTATAAGTTCCTCAAGGCCAGGGACAGTATTGTATACTTCCTTTCTCCATAGTAGCATCCAACACATGGCTGAACACTTATTAATTGCTTGAGTAGTAGTGGTTGGGTTGAAATGAAGTGAACTGAAAACCACAGCTGCAACACATTCAGGAAATCTTGTTTGCTTAAGTGTGCATAAACTAGCCAAACCACTCCCTCTATTAGAGTCCGTGCTTTTGCTGAAATACATTTCTGTTTTTTATCCACCAGCCACTCACCAACCCTGGCCTCTGAGATATTAAGGGATATTCCTTTATAAAGAAGGATAAAAGAAGGCTGTTTGGCATGTATCTTTACAGTGTAGAAACCTAGCAGACACTACCTTAACCTAATAGTCTTTTTTGCCTTTAGAAAGGAAAAAAAGTATTCTATAGTACCTTTTCTGTACCATTTCACAGCCTCTAATACTTTCTACCTTATATTGGAAATATTGGTGGCAATTGACTTGGGCTTTGTAGAATAAAAAAGGGTTAAACAGGCAGAGATTGGCAGATGAAGATCCAAATCAAATATGATAATGCTAAATTCAGAGATTTCAGAGAACCAGGGAAGAACAAATTCTCAGAATTTATGAGGGTATCCAGTGAGTATATACATTACTTCATATTGGTAGTTTGTCACTACAGGAGTTCTTTTATTTGCTATCCTGAAACTATTGGGTCCCTGTTTGTACTTCATTGGTGGTTAGGGAAATTATAATCAAACATGGGGAAAATAAATGTCTTTGTTTTTGTATTCTGCTTGTTTTGTTATATCAAGGGAAGATGCCCTGGTACTGTTTGGGACCAGTGGATGTCATTTCTAGGGATCAAGTTAAATAATCCATTTCTTCTGGTCCTCTTACTCCCTCAAAATAACAAAATTTCAGTTGGAGATTTGGAATTTAAACACTTCACTGATCATTAATATTTTTTTTCACAGCCACTTTTTTCATGAGAAATGAGAAGCTTAATTCTCTGGATTATGTATTTGTTATTAACTAAAACTTTAGATGGCATATCAGATAATTAGAATCTGAATCAATTTTGGGAGAAACTTCATAAGATCATAAAAACTTTCTTTGGATGGCTTATAATGTTCAACTTTGTATGGATATGCCAACAAACCAGTTTTGATACTGAAAGCCCATTTCAAATGTAATATCACAAATACAAATAAAAATTTCAGACCTCCACTTTCTGATAGATTTGAGTCCATCATGTGAAAATCAAGCCTGCCCTATCATGCTTTTTTGCAATGACTATGTCCAATATTGGTTATATTTATTATAACATGAGCTGTTTTACCTCATTACTTTTTTTTTTTTATCAGAGAAATCAGCCTTCTCCTGGTAATCTAAAACCTAACTTAAAATTTCAGGACAGATCCTCTTATTTCCAAGTGAGTTGGTTTATTAGGATCTGTGTACTTCTTTATAAATTAACTGACACCTGAAGATGTGCTCATTTAGGCTATCTATAAAAAATGTGTTAGAGGTATGAAATGACTGATGGGAAACTGACATATCAGGTGTTATTTATTCTGAGCACATGTATGGTTAATGATGCAGAAGCCTCTGAGGCCTTTCTGTTACCTTTGTTAGCCTTCAAATATAGAAGTTCAAGAGAGCAGAACAAGAAGAGTCACATGAGTCAGAAGGCTTGTATATAAAATATTTCCTCGCACTTGTCAGAATGGCTATCATCAATAAATCCACAAACAGCAAGTGCTAGTGAGGAGGTGGAAAAAAGGCAACCTTCCTCCACTGTTGGTGCAGCCACTGTGAAAAGCAGTATGGAGTTTCCTCAAAAACTTAAAAGTGGATTTGCCTTTTGACCTAGCAATTGTACTTCTGGCAATATATACAAAGAAACCTGAAACACCAGTTTAAAAGAATATATGCACCCCTATATTCATTGCAGTTCTATTTACAATAGCCACACTAAGGAAGTGGCCAAAGTGCCCATCAGGAGATGAGTGGATAAAAATGTTGTGGTACATTTACACAATGGAATACTATATAACCACGAAAAAGAAGGAAGTCTTACCCATCACCACAGTATGGATGAACTTAGAGAATATCATGCTAAGTGAGATAAGCCAGTAACAGAAATATAAATGTCATATAATTTATCTTATACATGGAATCTAGTGAACAAAATAGAAATAAACTCGTACATCTAGATACAGGGAAATGACTGACAGCTGTCAGATGGGCTGGGAGCTGGGGATCTGGGTGAAAAGGTGAAAAGATTAAGCAAAAAAAATCTCACACATATGGACAATAGCGTGGTGATTACCCGAGGGAATGGGGTGTGGGGCAGGTGGAAGAGGGTAAATCAGGGATAAATGATGATGGAAGGAGACTAGACTTTGGATGGTGAGCACACAATACAAAGTGCAGATGATGTACTGTGGAATTTTACAATTGAAATCTACATAATTTTATTGATCTATGTAACCCCAAAATTCAGTAAACCAATGAAATATAAAATAATATAATAAAAAAATGGAAATATTGTAGCTCCATGATAGAGGGGCAGCAACAGTTTGGGTGAATTGGGCCTATTACTTTTTGTCCTCCTTTCCTTTATTGCACAAATATTTATAAATTATTTACTGTATCCTAGGTAGTATCAAATACCATAGTATAAGAAATCTCCTAGATACTTTAGATATGGAGATAAAAGAATTATGAGCCCTTAATGAGACCCAGCTGAATCAAGAAGATAGCTAGAAATTCACTGTGACATAAGCATTTATAGTATAGGCACAGTGTAGATAAAGTAGTTGGGAATGACTTGAGTTGCTAGGATATAGTTGTGGTGGAGGTCTCCATGCATAGTAAATGACACATAGTGCCCAGTAGTAATAGCTAAAATGTAGAGAGCACTTACTGGGTGCTAGTAACTGAACTTAGCTCATTACATGGATAATCATTCTTAACTCTTTTTTTAAAAGATTTTATTTATTCATTTATTTTTAGAGAGGGAAGGGAAGGGAAGGGGAGAGAGAGAGAGAGAGAGAGAGAGAGAGAGAGAGAGAGAGAGAGAGAGAGAGAGAGAGAGAGAGAGGCATCAATGTGCAGTTGCTGGAGGTCATGGCCTGCAACCTAGGCATGTGCCCTGACTGGGAATCGAACCTGCGATGCCTGGTTTGCAGCCCGCGCTCAATCCGCTGAGCTACACCAGCCAGGACTTAACTCTTAACAATTTAATTAACTAGGTACTATTATCCCCATTTTTTTTACGAAGCAAAGCACAGAGAGTTTAAGTAACTTGCCAAGGTCAAACTGCTACTAAGCAGTATAATAAGAATTTGAACCCAGGCAGTGCAACTCTAGAGACTGTTCTCCTAATCATCATATTGTGCTGACTCTCATTAAATGTTAGTTGATGTAATTGTCATTATTATTGATATTATTTATTTGATATGGCAGAGTTAATTGGGTGATATTAAACTGTGTATGACTTTTTTGTTGTTGTTCACTTACAGTTGTCACCATTCCCCCATCCCCCTGTTCTTGTCCATGGATCCTTTATAAATGTTCCTTGAATTTACCCTTTCTCTTCTTTCCCCAATTATCCCCCTTCCCTCTCCCCTCTGGTCACTGTCAGTTTGTTCTTTATTTCCAAGTCTCTGGTTCTATTTTGCTCACTTGTTTTGTTGATTAGGTTCTAATTATAGGTGAGATCATATGGTATTTGTCTTTCACCACCTGGCTTATTTCACTCAGCATAATACTCTCCAGTTCCATCCATGCCGTTGTGAAGGGTAGGAGTACCTTCTTTCTTTCTGCTGTGTAACGTTACCACAGTTTTATTTATTTATTTTATTTATTATGTTTTACTGTTGTTCAAATACAGTTGTCTGCATTTTCCTCCCACCAACCTTTGGTTTTGTCCATGTCTTTTATAATTGTTCCTGAAAACCCTACCCCTTTTTTTCCCCATTATCCCCTCCCATCTCCCCTCTGGTTATTGTCAGTTTGCTCTTAATTTCAATGTTTCTGGTTATATTTTGCTTGCTTGTTTACCACAGTTTTTTTTTTTTTGATCCACTCATTTACTGATGGGCACTAAGGCTGTTTCCAGCACTTGATTGGCTATTATAAATAACACTGCCATGAACATTGGGGTGCATAGGTTGTTTTGAATTGGTCTTTTAGGATTCTTAAGATATAGTCACAGTAGCGGATTTGCTGGGTCAAAAGGCAGTTCCATTTTTAGTTTTCTGAGGAAATTCCATACTGTTTTCCACAGTGGCTGTACCAGTCTGCATTCCCATCAAGAGTGCACTAGGGTTCTGTTTTCTCTACAACCTCAATAGCACTTGCTATTTGTTGATTTGCTAATGATGGCCATTTCCGTCCAGGGCCTTTGTGTGCTGGGGGTTTTTTATTACTGCTTCAATTTCACTAGCTCTTAGCTGTTCAGGCTTTCTGTTTCTTCTTGACTTTGTTTTGGAAGATTATATATTTCTAGAAATTTGTCCATTTCACCCAGGTTTTCAAATTTCTTTAAAAAATATTTTATTTATTTATTTTTTGAGAGAGAGGAAAGGCAGGAGAAGGAGAAGGAGCAAAACATTAAGGTGTGAGGGAAACATTGATCAACTGTCCCTCACATGTGCCCAAATGCAGACCTGGCCCAAAACCCGGGCATGTACCCTGATTGGGAAGTTGACTGGCCACCTTTTGGTCTGCAGGCTGGTGCTCAGTCCACTGAGCCACACCAGCCAGGGCTCAAATTTCTTGGCATATAGTCATTTGTAGTAATTTCTTACAATCCTTTGTATTTCTGTGGTGTTGGCTGTAATTTCTCCTC
Organism: Phyllostomus hastatus; assembly: GCF_019186645.2. Lineage (NCBI taxonomy): Eukaryota > Metazoa > Chordata > Mammalia > Chiroptera > Phyllostomidae > Phyllostomus > Phyllostomus hastatus. Next base: position 12,037,068 of record NW_025333984.1, on the reverse strand, counting down.
TGTTGTTTCTGATTTTATTTATTTGGGTCCTCTGTCTTTTTTCTTGATGAGTCTAGTTATTGGCTTATCTATTTTGTTTATCTTTTCAAAGAGCCAGCTCCTGGATTTACTGATTCTTTGAATTGTTCTTTTAGTATACATATAATTTAATTATGCCCTGATCTTGATTATTTCCTTCCTCCTACTCACTTTGGACTTTGTTTGTTGTTCATCCAGTTCTTGTAGATGTAGAATTAGGTTGTGTATTTGAAATGCTTCTATCTTTTTTCAGATAGGCATGTATTGCTATTAGCTTCCCTCTCAGGACTTCTTTTCCTGGGTCCCATAGTTGTTGGGTTGTTGTGTGTTCATTTTCATTTGTTTCCAGAAACTTTTTAATTTCTCCTTGATCTCCTTGTTTACCCATTTGTTTTTTAATAACTTGTTATTGACTCTCTGTGGATTCAATTTTTTTTTAGTTCTTTTCCTTGAGGTTGGTTTCTATTTTCAAGCGCTTGATGTCTGAGGAAATGCTTCATATGGTTTCCATTTTCTTTTTTAAAAATATTTATTTATTTTTATGGAGCAGGAGAGAGGGATAAAGAGAGGGAGAGAAACATCAATATGTGGTTGCCTCTTACACAACCCCTACTGGGGACCTGGCCTGCAAACCAGGCATGTGCCCTAGACTGGGAATTGAACCAGCGACCCTTTGGTTCATGGGGCAGAGCTCATTTCACTGGCTACACCAGCCAGAGCTAATTTCCATTTTCTTGAATTTGTCAAGGTTGGTTTTGTGTCCTATCATGTGGTATATCTTTGAAAATTTTCCATGTGTATTTGAAAGGAATGCACATTTTGCTTATTTTGGGCAAAAGGTCCTGTATATATCAATTAAGTTCATTTGAACTATGGGATCATTCAGTGCCACAATACCCTTATTGATTCTTTATTTGGAAGATCTATCCATTGTGGCCAGTGGGGTATTAAAATCCCCTACTATAATTGTGTTGCTATCTATATCTTTCTTGAAGTCTTCCAAGATTTTCCTTTTATATATGGGTGCTCCTATGTTGGGTGCATATATGCTTGCAATATTTATGTCTTCTTAATGAATTCTACCACTAAGTATTATGAAGTGCCCTGTCTGTCTCTTTTCATGGCCTTTGTTTTGAAACCTATTTTGTCTAATGTAAGTATTGCTACTCTGGCTTTCCCCCCCCCTGTCCATTTGCTTGGAATATTTTGTTTCCAACCCTTCACTTTCAGTCTGTGTAGATCTTTTGTTCTGAGGTGGGTCTCTTATAGGCAGCATATGTGTGGGTCATGTTTTCTTATCCATTCAGCTACCCCAAGTATTTTGATTGGAGCATTTAATCCATTTACATTTAAGGTTATTATTGATAGGTACTTATTCATTGCCATTTTTCCCCTTTGTACCTTTTTTCCTCACTATCTCACTCTTTTTCTTCCTCTTCTTAAAACAGTCCCTTTAGCATATATTACAATGCTGGTTTGGTGGAGGTGTACCCTTTTAGCCTTCTATTGTCTGGTTAACTTCTTGTTTCACCTTCCATTTTAAGTGAGAATCTTGCCAGGTAGAGTAGCCTTGGTTGCAGGCCTATACTTTTCATTACTTGGAATATTTCTTGCCATTTTTTATGGCTTGGAGTGTTTTTGTTGAGAAGTCAGTTGCTAGCCTTATTGGAGCTCCCTTGTATGATCCTTTCTCTTCCTCCCTTGTTGACTTTAAGATTCTCTCTTTGTCTTTGAATTTTACCATTTTAATTATGATGTGTCTTGGAGTGGGTTCACTTGATTGGGACCCTCTGCTCTTCCTGGACCTGTGAGACTTTTTCTCTACTCCAATTAGGGAAGTTTTTCATCATTATTTTTTCAAACAGATTTTCTATCCCTTGCTCTTTTTCTTCTCCCTCTGGTATCCTTAGTATATAGATTTAATTGCACTTCATGTTCTGCTGAAGCTCCCCTAAGCCCTCTTCATTTTGGGGGAGGTTCTTTATTCCTTTTCTTGCCCTATGTGGCAATTTTTTCAACCCTGTCCTCCAGATTGCTGATTCAACCCTCTGCTTCATCTAGTCTGCTTTTAATTCCTTCTACTTTGTTCTTTGATTCAGAAATGTATTCTTCATTTCCTTGTGGCTCTTAGTTATAGTTTTTATGTTATTTTTCTTGATGATGTAGTTCACAGTAAGTCCTTGTAGCTTCCTTGTCATTTTTGGTAATTCTCATTGAGCTCAGTGAGCTTCTTTATAACCATTTTTTTAACTCAATGATAATTTAGTTGCTTCTATTTCATTTAGCACTGTTTCTGGGGATTCCTTCTTTCCTTTTGATTGGTGGTTGTTTCTTTGTCTTCCCATTATTTGTAAGACTCTTCTTGTTTGCTTCTGCTTCTTAAATTGATCTGTTTTGACTATCTAACTTTGTGGTTTGAAGTTTTTTGGTAGTAGACCTGTAAGATTCAGTGGCACAGTATTCTTCATCTCCTAAACTTGATGCTCTTCGGATTCCCATTTTTCTGTTTATGTTGGCTCTCTGGATGTAACTGGGTTTTGATGTTTGTTGGGTCATTCTTTGGTGGTTCCTTCCCTCCAACTGGTTAACTGAGAGTTACTCCACCCACCACATCTCATATGCTGTTGTACAGGTGCTGCCATAAAAACAAAACAAAACAAAACAAAACAAAAAGAACAGAAAGCCCAGGGAACAAACCCACAGTCACAAAAATAACTCCCATCTACAATCCCAATGTCAACAACAATTGGACAAATATTAATAAGGGTGTAAAGAGATTAAGAGTATTATAAGAAAGAAGTGAATATGAAATTACTAACTGAAGGAGAAATGATTTTGAGAGGGTAGAGGGAGGAGCATTAATAAGAGTAGGGAGTCAGAGCAATGCAAAGAGAGAAGGTAAAATTTACATCAAAAAGAATGAAGGAGGCAGAACGGAGTAAGAGAAGCGAAGCGTATAGTATTAGGTTTAAATGGAAATTAAAGGAAAATAAAGTGACAGAAAGAAAGAAAAATTAAAAAAATGTAAATAAATAATAACAAAAAGGAACCAAACTGGAGAAACAGATCCACACAGCACTATCAACAACAAATGAACTAAGATTGATGTAGGTGGGATGGGAATAAGAGAGAAAAAAGAAAGAAAAGCTTAAGAGATGTCTTGAGGAAAGGGAAGAAATTTTGAGATGATGGGGGAGAGGGAATACTAAGAGTGAGGAACAAAAATCAGGCTAAGATAAGGAGAAATTAAAATTGAAATGAACCCTGGCTGGTGTAGCTCAGTGGATTGAGCGTGGGCTGCGAACCAAAGTGTTGCAGGTTCGATTCCCAGTCAGGGTACATGCCTGGGTTGCAGGCCATGACCCCCAGCAACCGCACATTGATGTTTCTCTCTCTCTCTCTCTCTCTCTCTCTCTCTCTCTCTCTCTCTCTCTCTCTCTCTCTCTCCTTCCCTTCCCTCTCTAAAAATAAATAAATTAAAAAATATTGAAATGAAAAAAGACAGGGTAGGATAAAAAAAGAACAAGAAAGAAAGTAGAAATAAAATAAAATAAAAACAGGCCAAGAACGGGAAAAATTAAAATTTAAGGCAAAAGCCCTGGTTGGTGTGGCTCCTTGGATTGAGTGCCAACCTGAAAATCGAATGGTTGCCAGTTTGACCCCCTGTTGGGATACATGCCTGGTTTGCAGGCCAGGTCCCCAGTTGGGGACATGTGAGAGGCACCACACATTGATGTTTCTCTCCCTCTCTTCCCGCACTCCTTCCCTCTCTGTAAAAATGAGTACATAGAATATATATTTAAAAAGAAATGAAAATACAATTTCATATGTATTTATTTTTTAAAATAAAAAATCTTATTAAAAATACTTTATTTTTTAAGATTTTATTTATTTATTTATTTTAGAGAGAGGGAAGGGAGGGAAAAAAGACAGAGAGAAACATCAATGTGTGGCTGCCTTTGGTGCGCTCCCTACTGGGGACCTGGCCTGCAACCCAGGCATGTGCCCTGACTGGGAATTGAATCAGCCAGCCTTTGCCTCACAGTCCAGCACTCAATCCATTGAGCCACAGCAGCCAGGGAAAGAGAACTCTTTGTATAGCTTTACTTTATGGATTGAGTTTCTGGCTATGATAGGCAACTCAAGTGGCAGTCCCCCTCCTCCAGACTTTAAAACTCCCCTATTTTCAGTGTGCCCACTTAGCCATTGAGCCTCTAAAGTAAACAATCTAGGATAGGAGACCTATTCACTTAACAAAAAGTTATTTGGAACTGTTATGCTAGGGGTTGAGAATATAATGATTAACAAGGTAAAATTGTTTTTATGGTGTTCACAATGTAGTTAAAAGTTAGACACATAAACAAGCAATTAAAATTAAGTGGCTTGATTGATCAAGAAACTACAAAGTGCTCTGGGAAAATGAAGGAGGGGTATTTAACACAGTCTTTGAAAGTCAGAGGGGCTTCCTAGAGGAAGGTTGTTTTAGTGGAGACCTGAAGAATAAGTAAGGGTTAGCATTAGAAAAGTCTGGGTGAGATGTTAAAGGGTGTACAAGGCATATGGGAGGGACTAGTGTATGTTAAATTCTGGGTACAAAAGGAGACAAATATGTATGAAGTTGTAAGTAGTTTGGTGTAATTAAAACATAAAATATAACTACATAAGAATGGAGGTGGTTAGTTACAAGACATGGGACTTACACTTACATACCTGGTTAAAACATTTAAACTTAACAGGTATTGGGAAGCCTGAAGGTAAGGCATGGGGTGGCATAATCAAAATTGTACTCTATTTAGAAAGATCAATGATGCTGATATATGAAAAGTAGTTTCGAATGGGAAAAAACTGGATGCACAAGCACTTGTTAGGATGCAGTGGTCTAGGTAAAGAAAAAAGTGGCTCCACCTGGGGAATTCACATAGATATAGAGTGTAATGATGCATTTCAAGGTTATTTAGGAGGTACAAGTCATAAAACACTTATGTTGGTTAGATGTAGCATGTGACAGAGAGAGAGAGTATAGTGTCCATTGGCGTATTCTTTCTAGAATCCTATTGTTTTTTAAAAATTCACCCTTTTTCTGGGTGAAAAAGGTAAAGGGATTAACCAAAATCCCATTGTTGCAAATCCTGCTTTTAAAAAGTTGAACATATTTCGTATGTTCCTTGAGTTGTGCATGTGTATATAAGATAATAATGATACCTGGAAATGGGATTGGCTTTCCATTTCCAGAGCAGCATAAGGTGAGATCTCATTTCAAATTCTCTTTCACCACAAGTAAATGCATCCTTCTTAGTATTACATTTTTGAGCAATTTACCATTTACCAACTCAAACCCAAACTGATTTAAATGTATCATCCTTGAGAGAGATGAATTTTCTTGTCATTATCACAGATTCTTCAAAGGCAGCCTAGAGAAGCATACATTACCAAGTAAACAATAAGAAATACAAATGTTTACTCAAAGTAGCCATAACTAACATTCTGCTGATTGTTATAAATGTAACAATTGAGGTAAGAGAATTTAGAACTTGGTAATAATGTTAAAATAGTAAGATAAAGTGAAACCCTGTAATTTTTACATTTGTATTTAATGTATTTGGCCATGTAGAGCAAAATCCATTGTATCCAGCATGGTAAGGAGTTGGAGCAAAATGTTTAATGACCTTCAAAATTATTCTCAATTAAATAGAATGTTTGGACACCATTATTATTCACTGTCATTTCATGCACAGTTCTAAGTACACCTTGCATAAAGTAGGCATTCAAGGCTATTTCTTATACAAACATAACATATGTATATTAGTGATTAGGAAAAATTAGTGATTATCAAAAACACATTTTGACTTAAGATTATTTAAAGCAAAGTATGCCAACTTTGTTTTTAATGCACTCCTCAGATATCTTGGGATCTTTTTGAAGTCTTGAAACTTTGAAACTAAGAATGACCAATTTGAAATACAAATTGTGAGAACAACCATGCTTGCAAATGGGTGGAAACTTTAATTAAATTAGCACTTTTCATGATAGTCAAGTTCCACCTTACTTAGAAATCAGGCAATGTTTGAAGTACCTGGAGATTTAGTGTTTTCATGTTCTTTTGTATTTTTCTTGAAATATGCAAGTCCTCTCAGTTTGTCAATCATTTTGAAAAATGATTGACAAACAGAAGTATTTTTACTATAAGGAAAAGAGCAGTGCAAATGCACTGATAATATGGACACTAATGTTCATCATTGGTATTGGGAGAGAAGTCTGGTGCAGAAAGGTTGGAGCCATATTGGAAGGGATGTGCCTTATCTATAGTATAGGGAACAGCCACTGATCAATATTGATACTTATTGTCATTTATTAAGTGCTTAATATGTGTTAAGCTTGCTCTGTTTATCTTATTTAATCCTAATAACATTTTTGTGATCCAGATATCATTATCTTCATTTTGCAGGTGAGGAAACAAAGATTCAGAGATGAAGTGACTTGCTCAGAGTCATTGGTTTCTGTGTAAGAATGGTTAAGTTTTGCTAGATTTCATGAGTTTTCAAAAGAAGTGTGAAATATAGATGTTTGTGTGAAAGTTCTCCATGTTTAAAGGTAGACTTTTTACAGTTTACTGGTCAAATAAAATATACCTGTAGGTCTCATATAGTTCATAAGCCATTATGTTTAAGCCATCATACAGTCATATGATAAAATTATGGTCACCAGAGTCTTTATAAACTCTATCTAAAGGTATGAGTAATGTAAAGATTTCTGGTTCTTTGAAAGGGAAGTATCTGGGACAGGCAAAACTTTTGATGCCATCAAATCATAGAAAGGTAACTTACTATTTGTAGTTTCTGGGAAAATACTTAGGTGAGAAAAAGTTATTTCAGGGGAGATATCCCTCAAATGTCTTTGTGCTTCCTATAACTATTGATTTCCCAGTACCCTAGAGTAGTACAGATTTCTACTCCATTCTATTCAGTACAATAATATAAGAGTATATAACCCTGTGTTTTAAAACAGTGTAACAATTTACTTAGTTCACTTAATTCGCTACACAGCCATGTTATTATATGAACAAAAGAAAAAGGTTATTTTCAATTCATGTTAATTACTTTCTTTCTAGTTTCCCACTAATGCTGTAATCATTGGAAATAGTTTTAACACACGTTAAAGAATTTCAGGGCGCCTGGTATTGGGAATCATATTAGTAGCTGGTAGTTCCTTCCTCTATAATATATACTTTTCACTAGTTTTTCTCTAAATGCATAGCATAGAGCCATAATCTATAGTCCTGGTGGTGAATTTACATTAAGAATGATAACTATATATGAGAGTAGAGGGTACACATGCAATTGTAAGCACACAGACATTACAATCCTTTGCAATTGTGTAAGGCATAAAAAATAAAAGGCCTGGTTTGGACAGATAGTCTGCAGTTGTAGCAACCTCAGTCATTTTAGAAAAAAGGCAGGTCTAAATATATTTTTGCTTCTTCATGCAGTCCATTTTTCTATTCATTCTGCTATAGAAGAGAACAATAAATATAAAATGATAAACATATATCAAATTTTAACTCTAACTCCATTGTATAATTCTTTATATTTTAAATGAGAAAATGCTTCTATTTCACCCATGAAAAGGGCTACTGTGTGTGTCAAAAGCTGCATTTTACAATATTGTTGAAAAATATTTCACAGTTTTTCATGAAATCACCTCATTCTCGGAAATTTGAGGATAGAGAAGCACCCAATTAACTGAAAATAATAGGGGAGGATTATGGAAGAACCGAAAGATAAGGATAATTGGAATCCATATATAATCCTTCTAATTTAAATCGTTAGTTTCAATTTCTTCTCACTTCAAATAATTTACCAAAACTGCTCACACATAAGACAACTTGTTTGAATTTAAACTCTTTGTATAATTTATATATGAATATCCCAGTAGTAATATTTTAATAATTTTATGAATGCTTAATATATACAAGAACATATACTCATATTATCTCAAATCTTACAACAATCTGCAAACTAGTATTGCCACCAAGAAACTGAGGTGCAATGAGGTAAAGTGGCTGAAGCAGAGCCATATTTGAATTTAAACCATGTTTTCTGGCTCTGAAACCAATATTATCTTATGTCATTGAGTAACAGGGAAAGATACAAGGAGTATCAATAATTTAGAAATGGGATGCGGAATCCTAGAAATGGATAGTTATCTTTTTAAATTAAATTTATTGGAATGACATTGGTTCACAAACCACACAGTTTTCATGTGTACAACTCAATAAAACATTATCTGCACACTGCATTGTGGGCTCATAGCCCAAAGCAAAGTCTCTTTCCATCCCCATATTACCCCTTTGCCCACCTCTGCCAACTTCCACTATACTTTCCCTCTGGCTATTACCACACTGTTGTCCACATCTATGTGATTTTATACACACACACACACACACACACACACACACACACATCACATAGATTATAGCTGTCAGACTGTTCCATGTATCCATGCTTCTGTTTCTACTTTGTTCAGCAGTTTATTTTGTTCATTAGATTCCACACATAAGTAAGATCATATCGTACTGGTCTTTCTCTAACTGGTTTATTTCAATTAGCATAATAATCTCCATGTCCATCCATGCTATCACAAAAGGTAAAATGTCCTTATTTTATACAGTTGAGTAGTATTCCATTATGTAAATGCACCTTGGATTTTTTATTCACTTATCTAATGATGGGCATTTCAACTGTTTCTAGACCCTGGCAATTGTCAATAACTGCTATGAAAATAGGGGTGCATACATTCTTTCAAATTACTGTTTTATGTTTCTTCAGATATATTAATGGAAGTAGAATTGAAAGGTGAAAAGGTAGTTCCATTTTTAGTTTTTAAGGAAAACTTTATAGTGTTTTACACAGTGGCTGCACCATTCTATATTTGGACCAACAGTATATTAGGGTTTCCATTTCTCCACACCCTTGCTCACACTTGTTGCTTGTTGATTTATTAATGATGACCATTCTGACCATTGTGAGGTGATATCTCATTGTAGTTTTAATTTGCATCCCTCTGATGGCTAGTGAGGTTGAGCATTCTTTCATATGTCTGTGAGTCATCTGCATGTCCTCCTTGGGGAAAAGTCTATTTAGGTCCTTTGTCCATTTATGAATTGGATTTTTTGTCTTCTTGGTGTTGAGCCATGCAAGTTCTTTATATATTTTGGGAGTTAACCCTTTATTAGATGTATCATTACCAAATATGTTCACCCATACTGTGGGTTGCCTTTTCATTTTTTTGATAGTTGTTTTTTGCTGTGCAAGGGCTTTTAGGATTGTTGTAGGCTCATTTAATTATTTTTTTCTTTGTTTCCCTTGCCTGAGGAGATACATTGGCAAAAATATTGCTATGAGAGATATCTGACATTGGGCTGCCTGTATTTTCTTCTGGGGTTATTATTATTTCACAACTTAAATTTAAGTGTTTAATCCATTTTGAGTTTATTCATGTGTAGGGTGTAAGTTTCATTTTTTGCTTATTTGAGGGGAGCCCCCCCCCAAAAAAAACCCAGAATTATCTTCTGGAGGGTAGGGCCCTTGTAGTACAGGCTTCTCCCACTAGATGAGTGTTCTAGGAACCCATTTGTGTCAGTCTACCAGTTGGAATTATTGTGAGAGGCTGCATTTAGCATCATTGAAATTCTTTTGAAGACGCTTTCAACATGTTCGCCCATTTCATGATGGGTGACTTATAAGTGCACCTGCATGTACTGCAGTGAGTGTTCAGAAGTTTTTGACCAAAAAGCATGACCCCCATGCCCCATCCTCCTTATTCATCTGATCTCACCCTGAACAACTACCCCCAATGAAAAAACTCCTCAAAGGGAAATGTTTTGCTAAAGTGGAAGTGGTAAAAGAAGAAAGAGGAGAAACACCAAAAGGCATCAAATTTGATGAGTTCAAAGCTGTTTTGAGCAGTGGAAAAAATGTCTTGATAGCTGTATTTCATCAAATTGAGAGTACTTTGAAGGTGACTGAAGTTTAAACATTTAAGAATAAATGCACAATTTTTAATAAATAGTTTTTTTGGCCCTGGCTGGCATAGCTCAGTGGATTGAGCTCGGGCTGCGAACCAGGCATCGCAGGTTCGATTCGCAGCCAGGGCACATGCCAGGGTTGCAGGCCACGGCCCCCAGCAACTGCACATTCATGTTTCTCGCTCTCTTTCTCCCTCCCTTCCCTCTAAAAATAAATAAATAAATCTTAAAAAAATAAATAAATAGTTTTTTGTGTCCCTCCTCATACTCGTCCAATTTTCCCAACACTATTTATTGAAGAGACTGTTTTTACTCCATCATATGTTCTTGTCTCTTTTGTCAAATATTAATTGATCATAAAGGCATATGTTTATTTCTGGGCTCTCTGTTCTGTTTACATTTATCTATGATGCATGTTCACCAGCCTGTAGTGAGCACAGAATGCTGCGGATGGCTCCTCAAAACACGAGAAAAATATACACAGAGACAACGAGGTCCTGTGGAGAAGTAGGGACGGAACAGCCACTCTCTCTAGTGGGGAACACCCTATTTCCATTCCCAAGCAGATTTTTATTGAGAATGCAGACTTAGTTTGTGGATTCACAGTCTGGAAGAAAAGATCAAAAGAAGTAGGTAACTTTCAAAGGTGCAGACAGAACCCCCGCTGTGATTCTGGGCAGAGATTGGAGTTTTAATATTTGAAAGGACTAACAGGGCGCAAAGGGCTAGTTTTGTTTTCCTGTCTGTGCCTTCAAATTCTAATCTAATAACATCCCCCAGCAAACAGATCTCACAGGATCTTGCATATTCTATGTCCCAGGCCTGATTCCACCAGGGATCTGCTGTCTCTGGTCTGGGCTGCACTGCCCCTGTTATTTCCACAGGCCTGAGTCAACAGAGGAGACAAGGGCAGCCAGGAGACTTGGATTTCTCACATATAAGAACAAGGACTCAGGCTTTGACAAAGCTGAGGGGGCAGGGATTGATGTCCATCACCGCTTCATTTCCACAGCCCTAAGTCTCTCCCCAGAGGCCTCTACATGATCATGCCTGTCTTAGATAATTCCCTTCGTGGGAAATCTTACCTGTCATTGGCTAACTGATCAAGCATAGGAGGTTAGGCACAGAACAGGCAGTGTTCATGCCAGGAAATAAGTTTTGTCTCCTTAGTGGCTCATGGTCTGGAGGTCTCTCACTCAGCCTAAGTCACGGGGTGTTACAGCTTCCTGAGACCTGGCAGGGTGGTCCCCAACAGATCTATGTGCTTATTCTTATGCCAGTACCAGGCTATTTTGATTACAATGGCCTTGTAGTATAGTTTGACCTCTTGTAGTTTTATACTTCCAATTTCATTCTTCCTAAGATTGCTTAGGCTATTTAGGGTCATTTTTGGTTCCATATTAATTTTTGGAATATTTGTTTTAGATCTGTGACATATGCCATTGGTACCTTAATAGGAATTGCATTGGGTAGAATACATATTATAATGATGTTAATTTCTTCTGTCCACAAGCATGGTATATGAGGTCTGTCTGCAAAAAGTTCAACCATTGTTAATATAATGAGAATGGTTTGCACAACATGTATGTAACCTGGAGGCCAAGGAGAGTGGACTGGAATGAACATGTATAAACAATGAGGACTTCACTGTACTAGTCAGTTGGGGCAGTAGATACCATTGAGTGAGCATGTATATTGTGTGGCTGTCACATTCAAAATGACTGAGTGAGTAATGCAATGAATTTGCATCAAATTTCATGTTAAGCTTCAACATTCCTCTACAGAAACTATTTGGATGATTCAGAAGACTGCAGCTATGTTGATTGGCAGCTTCATCATGGCAATATGCCTGCTCATGCATTAAGTCTTGTGCAGAGATTTTTTTTGTAAAACATCAAATAACCCACGGATTCAGTTCCCCTACAACCCAGATTTGGTGCCCTGCGATTTCTGTTTTTTTTTCCAAAACTAAAATCACCTTTGAAAGGGAAGAGATTTCAGGCCATCCATGAGATTCAGGAAAATATGACAGTGCAACTGATAGTGATTGGGGGAACTGTGTGAGGTCTGAAGGTGCCTAATTTGACGGGGACTGAGGCATTGTTCTTGTACAATGTTTCTGTTATCTTGTATCTTCAGTAAATGCCTCTATTTTTCCTATTACATGGTTGGATACTGTCTACATAGAACTCATATACTTCAACTTATTTGTATCTTCCTCAATTTCCTTCTTTAGTATCTTATAATTTTCCAAGTACAGGTCTTTTACCTCTTAGGTTAAATTTATTTATTCTTTAGGTACCTTGTGTTTTTGTTGTTGCAATACCAAATGGGATTATTTTCTTAATTTCTCTTTCTGATAGTTCATTATTGGTGTACAAAATTGCCACTGATTTCTGAATATTAATTTTGTATCCAGCTATTTTACCAAATTTGCTTATTAGATCTAGTAGGTTTTTTTGGTGGAGTGTTTACGGTTTTCAATATGCAATATCATGTCCTCTGCAAATAATGAGAGTTTTCTTCCTCCTTTCCAATTTTAATGTCTTTTATTTCTTCTTGTCTGATTTCTGTGGCTGGTACTTCCAGTACTATGCCGAATAAGAACGATGAACATGGACATCCCTGTCTTGTCCCTGATCTTAAGGGAAACACTCTTATTTTTTGCCCATTGAGTATAATATTCACTGTGGTTTTGTCACATATGGTCTTTACCTTTAATGTTATGTCTTCCTATTTACATATACATTTTCCTTTTATTATCTATTTGGAGGAATCTTTCTTTCACAGTGGTGTAACAGTTTATTCTATAGAATTTAAGGCTGTACAAAAACAAGCAAATAATTTAATTTTTGTAAATAAGCAATAAATACCTTTGTGCAAATAAGTTAAATTGTATACTGGAACACATTTTAAGCAATGCTTTGCAAGAAAATAGACCTACATATCCTGTCAAATTATCAAATTTATTCAAAATTCACTTGAGGTCACCTGATTGTATTTCATTAGTTAACTTATTTAGTGTATATTTAAAGTTCATATGCTATACTAGGCATTTTTGAGGCACTTTAGATCCCTAAAGATCAGTCCTGACCTCAAAGAGATTACAAGAGACAGGAAACAAATACAGGTAACTATAATAGGAGGTACTTTAGTATGTGATAAATGCTTATTCCATGTAAGATATAGACATTGAATATATGGGGTAGAAAAGTGATTGTTACTTACTTGAGAAAACTGATTATTTTATTTTTCATTTATTTCTCATTGTTGTTTTAGTAGTCTCCATTTTCACCCCACCTCCCACCTTCCATCCCTGCCTCCCACCCTTAAACCTATACCCTTTGGCTTTGTCCATGTGTCCTTTATATATATTCTTTGATGTACATTCCCCTATTTTCCCCCATTATTCCTCTCCCCTTCCACTCTGGTTACTGTTAGTTTGTTCTTTATTTCAATGCCTTGGTTATATTTTGCTTGCTTGTTTGTTTTGTTGAAAAACTGAATATTTCAGAAAGAGAAAATTGCAAGGTGGTTCCATTAATATGTGAGGAAAGAAAATAAAAGTATACATAACATCCAAAGCAGAAATGAGCAGCCTAGCTATTGAACTAAGTGAATAAAGATAAGAGATCATACTACTTTTTTTATCTTTTTAATTCAAAGAGGGAAAGAAGTTACAACTTAATATATAAAACCTTTAAATGAATGCCTATGTTTCAGGCACTGAGCTAGGTACTTTGTATCCATTAGTTACCTCACTTATTTCCCACAACAGTACTTGAGGTTAGATACTGTTATTATATTCCTTCTAATGTTGGAAAAATTTATACGTAAAGTCAAGTCTGATTCAACTTCAAAGGCTGATTTAATACCACCATCAATAACTCCCATGTGTAAGTGGAAACAGCATGAAGAGAGATGCAATATATTATACTGGAAAGAACATGGAATCAGCCCAACTGTGTTTTACCCATGCCTTTGTCAGTCATAATCAAATGTGTCACTCTAGGAAAGTTACTCAATCTATCCAAGCCTCCATATCTATCTCTATCTAAGTGTCATATTTATAATGAGAATAATATGTTCACTTCACAGCATGATGATATGCTCAAGTATAAAGTGGAGTGACATATGGTAATTTTTTCTTATCTGTAGAGAATTTATAATATAATGACAAATGAAATGAATTGACTCTTATTTACTTATATGTGCCTGCAGAAGGAGTTAATGAAGAAATAATTTGCCTCTTACTCCTATCATTAATACATTATTAATATCAAACTGTATATAGAGAGAACTATTGGGATGACTGCAAATGTTTGCAGGTGAGTGCAGAGAGAGGAACAAAATTCTGAAAATATCTATATGTAGTCATGCCAATCTACATATCATGATAACTTCATGTATAAAATGGTCATTATATGAGGAGGGAACAATGAAGTTAATCCATAACAGCTAAAAGTAATAGAGTTTAAAATGTGAAGTCAAAATATAAGAAGTACAAAAGAGATGTGATATCACCTTTAAGAAAAAATAGGCTTCTTAGCAGCAGGGCTTGATATATAATTTCAACAAAAGTATCACTATAAGTTATAAGAAAGGCTGCATCAATCAAAAGGAGCAGTTGGTCAGACACAGAAGCATGGTAAATAATCATAAAACATAAAATGACATTGCTTACCTAAGCACTGTGCCAGGCTGATTAAAATATCCAGTCCCTATGGCATTTAGGCTTTTTCCTGTATTTTAGTATTACAAACAGCACTGGAGTAAACATTTCAGATTATATCTATCTATATCTATATCATCTATATCTATATCTATCTATATCATCTATATCTATATATCCATATCCATATATTTATATATTTATAACTGAAAATTAATTAGGCATTAGGTCTTTTACATGTTTAGTACTGTGCTACAGAAAAGAAGGTCCATTCTCAGAACAATATTTTAATGTGGTTGGAGAGTTAAATAAAACATATATGACCAATATAAGTCAGGATCAGGATATAAATAAGTACCAAATTGTTAGATTCTCACTGCTCAGGAAATAGAGGTCCTTGGGAGGATGAGGAAAGCTTTTCAGAAACTCGAATTCCAAAATTAGGGTAGACATTTGCTAGATATTAGAAGCTCCCAACACTATAAACATCCTATTAATCTCAAAATGAAATTCTGCTACAGTTAGCTGACTTGTGTAATTTTCCATGAGAATAATAAAAATAATTTTAATAACATTACAAAGAAAATGCAACAAGCTATACTTCCAGTTAAATATGAAGTATCAGACTTGGATGGCTAGAGACTGAATTTTCTTAGGCAGTGTTTACATCTCCAAATCCAAAAATCTTTCACATAGGGATCCATGATGAGCATCTGAATAAGCAGAGCCAAATTTAGACATTCTTTAATATCTACATGTCATAACTACAGCATGTACTACCACCTTTCTCTCTTTCCCTGCGTGTCTCTCTCTCTCCTCTCTCTCTCTCTCTCTCTCTCTCTCTCACACACACACACACACACACACACACACACACACAGCTGAAATGAATCCTCATAATAAAGTTATTTGTAGGTAGATACCATTATTATCCCACTTTTACTAAAGAGGAAACTAAGAATTTACAGAAAGTAAATGATTCAACTAGTAACTGCAGAGTCACTGACCCCAAAGTTTAACTACTATTTTGAAATTTATTTTTAGTAAATTAGTAAATTTGAGATAAAAGAGATAGGATAGGCCATGATTAATCAGAGAACAAAAGAATAAATAATTTACCCCCCTTCCTTTATTTTCATTATGGAAGATACCATGTGGTGAGAGAGTTATTTTTTAAAAGATTTTATTTATTTATTTTTATAGAGGGACTGGAGGGAAATAGAGAGAGAGAGAGAAACATCAATGTGCGGTTGCTGGGGGTCATGGCCTGCAACCCAGGCATGTACCCTGACTGGGAATCAAACCTGCGACAGTTTGGTTCACAGCCCACGCTCAATCCATTGAGCTATGCCAGCCCGGGCTGAGAGAGTTATTTTTGAGACCTGTGTCTTTTTTTCTACACAGTGTTGTAAATAGGAATATTCAGGGTAGTTTTGCCTTCATATTTTAAGGTACATGTAATATATTATGCTATTTAAAACAGGTTCTCTGGGAACACACTACCTGGATTTTTAACATACCCTGCCATTTATTATCTGCTTAACCTTGGGCAAGTTACCTTAATTCCTTAATTTCTTCATTTGTAAAATAGAGATAATACTACTTACCTCTTACATATGTGTGAGAATAAATGACATCATTTATTTTAAGTGTTTAGCATAACACTTGAAACATAGTAAGTACTCAGAAAGTATTAGGTATTATTATTCTCACCACAACTGTGTATTTTTAGGTAACGAATTTGCTTAGAATAGTGGATTTAAAACTTGAGTGTATATTAGTATTTAATTGAGATCTTATTAAATGATTGGGCTCCCACCTAGGGTTACTGATTCCATAGACCTGGGGTGGGCCTAAAAATGTGGATAACTAACAAGTTTTCCCATGCTGTTCATTGAGGGACCGCACTTTGAGAACCAGTGTCTTAGAGTACCATGTTAATCATAGCTAGACGATAGCTTTGTCCTTAGTCTTGGTAATTTTTTTTGTCTTCCCTCATGTAACCACAGGCTGCTCTCCTTGGAATAGTCAGATCATTCAGAGACAATCACATGGGCAGTATCATGGTAACCAATCACTGCATCAAGGAAAAAGAATTGCACTTTGAAAGTAGAGATTAAGGGGATTAATCAAAATCTTAATTTTTATTATCCCTATGTGGTGAAATTATAAATGCTTTGAATTTCTCTTAATATTTTTCCGTGTCAACAGTATTACACAAGTCCTATTAATTTTATAATTTGAAAGAATTTTTATAAAAAACATAGCCTACTTAATTTAAGAGGTAAGTTACCAATTTGTTAACTACAAGAGAAAACTGAGGTAACTTTTATTCACTTCACTCAGAATCTCCCACTCTGAGATACCCATCTCTTGTGTCTTTACCTTATCTTGAATGCAACTCTTGAAGAGCTCATTGTAACACATGCATAATTACAATATAGAGAACGATTCCCATAAAATGTAGATTGCTATTTAAATGATTCATTGAATTCATTTTCTTACTCTCTTCATTTTGAAAAGATCTCTTTGTTATCCTTTTAACAAATTCATTCTTGAGCTTATTATATAGAGAAAGTATCTTCTTTTTTTAAATTGTGAGTACTCTGAGTATGTATCTAGCATGAAGCAGTGGGCTACTAATTAAACAAAGGCCCTGTATCATTTCAACAAGTTCTTTCTGATAAAAGTAAACTATGAAGACAGTGCTTGGCTTTCATGTATAAAACAGGTGGTGCAGGCTTTTCTACTGCTAGCATTTGTTTCTCAACCATTTCTAGGAATTCATTAGAGAACATTTTTTACACAATGTAGCAATGAATTAGACTAGATATTAAAATTGGTGACAGCCCTATGTAATTAGTCAACTTATTTCAAAAAATATTTATTGGACATCTACTCTATACTTAGTTTTGTACTAGGTGATGTGTGGTTACTTTGGGCATGATTTTTATGCACTGTCCTTGGGAGATTTCTTGTGTTATAAACTATTTCATCTTCATGTACAAAGTAAATTATGTAATGAAGTATTTCCTCTTTGTGTACAAAGTAAGTAGCAGAAACAGTAAGTACTCTAAGGGTTCAGGGACATGGAATTTCAAGCCCTAGTTTGGTCATTTTTTTATCAGTCTGATTATGAACAAGTCTGTTAACTATTTGGCCCCTCAGTTTCCTTATCTATAGAAAAATTTAATAGTTCCTAGTTTATATGGTTGTTATGAAGATTAAATGATTTTATATATGTAAAATTCCTAGTTTTAAGCCTGGCTTTTATTAGATGCCCCATAATTATAAGTATTATTTATTAGATAAAGTAAGAAATCCATTTTTAGCATTCCATGAAACTTTAAGTGCCTGCCATTTCCACAGCATCCTTCTGAGGAAAAAACATTTTTTCTGTATGTGGGGCCTGGTGCTATTTAACTTTGCTTCTAATCCAAACTGGTAATACTGTCCTTATTTACCAATGTCCTAATTTAAAATTATTTTTATTTATCATAGGCAGGTGACTTGCTGTATACAAAAGGGATTTTCAATGATTGGAATAGAAGTAATATACATATTTCAAGACTCCTGGCCCATTGTTATTTTTCTTATAATTGAGTGGCACTACTGCTAACACAGAGTATTCCTGTAAGTTCATTGATGCATCAGCCAACACTCACCTTAAATCCCTGCTCAAATGTTCATAAACATTACCTGCTGCCTATAATTTTGAAGTTTGACTGTTTTATTCATTGGGGAATAAAAACTTCTTACAGAACAATAGTGGCCCTAATAGACCCTTCTGGCCCTAATGGCCCTTCTTGGAATATTAGAATGAATACAAAGTCCTATGTACTTGTTTATGGGTTGCTCTGAGACGATTAAACAAGATTGCTAAAACCTTAAATTTCAAGCTTATTTTACTCACTTTAATATACCACAAAAGGTAAATATAATTCCTGTGAGAGCTGGACCTAGTGACATTTGAAAATAACAACACACTGAAGTAATTTTTCCCTCTTTCAGTAATTTTTATATTAATTTAATGAGGATATGTTTTATCTCTGTAAAAACTTCTTTTACTACTCATTAAGTTAATTGTGTGTATTGTTATGATGCTTTCTGAGGCTGCTGCCTACGTGTATAACCCAAGAAGTTGAAAGGCTAGGTGTGGGACAGGAATAGTTTTTAAATTCCAAATTGATTATAGTTATTAATTATTGCCTACAGATTATTGTAAGATGGATCTCCGCCCAGGTTTATTACTCTTTTCTTTTCCTGATGGATTAAAGGCTTCCTACAGCAAATATATTATGTCTCCATGTTGCCACAGCAAGATAAAAAACCTAACTAAAGAGTAAACAAGTAATGAAATAGACAAACATATCATAGAGGGAATGAAAAAAGCCTGATAGAAATTAAAAGTAAAATGGACTACCCTTTGGAAAGATTGACCAAAGAAAACAAAGAGAGAGAAGATCATCATTATTAGTTATGAAAACTGGATCATAAATACAAAAGTAGGAGGAAACATAAAAATTTTGAGACCATTATGATCAATTGTATGCATTATATATGTCAAGACATAGTGAAATGGACATTTTCTGGAAAAATATAAATTATCAACCCTGACTCATAAAGAAGTAGACAACTTTAGTCATTCTATAAGTACTAACAAATTAGAATCAATAAATGACTGTGCAATATAACCTCCCCATTGAAAATGAAGAAAAAACAAGTGTCCTGAAATGATTGAGAAGGTTCAAAGGATGAGATAATGCTCTGAATTTTATATTTAAAATCTTTGTTAGTTTCAGTTATGACAAGGACCAGGATATGAATGAATGGTAGAGATGACATAGATGAGGACCTCAGAGATAAAATGTTCAAGGATGGAAGAATTTTCCATGGTCATCCTTGGAGTTGTTGAAGTCACCTAAATTGATGGGAGGACTTGTGCTGAAAAGGAGAAATTATAAACTAGATGCCAAAATGTTTAAAAATTGAACTGAAACATGGTTTAGCCAGATAGCTTTTGTCTTGGAGGAACAAGTGTTTTTACTTAGAGGTGG
This sequence comes from Phyllostomus hastatus, assembly GCF_019186645.2. Classification (NCBI taxonomy): domain Eukaryota; kingdom Metazoa; phylum Chordata; class Mammalia; order Chiroptera; family Phyllostomidae; genus Phyllostomus; species Phyllostomus hastatus. The sequence continues at coordinate 12,017,297 of NW_025333984.1, read as the reverse complement.
AAGAGTAATATTTTGAACATGACATTGAGAAGTAAGTGTTGTATCATTTTTATTTCCAAATCCTGATGGTGTATGGAAATTATGAGAAATTAGCAGCTTGAACCTTAGGCTGTTGCTGGTAAACAAGGGTCAAGTAAGACATAGTGAAGAATGGCATTATTTTGTACTGGTTTCAGGTGTACAGCATAATGGTCAGATAATCATATGCTTTATGAAGTGAACCCCCAATGTTTCATGTACCCACCTGGCACTATAGTTACAATATTATTACTTTTGACATATTTTATTGATTATACTATTACAGTTGTCCCATTCCCCCCTTCATTCCCCTCCACCCTGCACACCCTCTTCCACCCACATCCCCCTTCTTTAGTTCATGTCCCTGTGTCATAAGTTCTTTAGCTTCTACATTTCCCATAGTATTCTTGCCCTCCCCCTGTCTATTTTCTACCTACTATCTATGCTACTTATTCTTCATACCTTTTCCCCCTCTCTCCTCCTCCTACTCCCCTGTTGATAACCCTCCATGTGATCTACATTTCTGTGGTTCTGTCCCTGTTCTAGTTGTTTGCTTAGTTTCTTTTTGTTTTTGTTTTAGGTGTGGTTGTTAATCAATGTGAGTTTGCTGTCATTTTTCTATACATGTTTTCTTTTTATCTTCTTTTTCTTAGATAAGTCTAACATTTAACATTTCATAAAATAAGGGCTTGGTGATGATGAACCCCTTTAAGTTGATCTTATCTGAAAAATACTTTCTCTGCCTTTCCATGCTAAATGAAAGCTTTGCTGGATAGAGCAATCTGGGATGTAGGTCCTTGCCTTTCATGATGTGGAATACTTATTTCCAGCCCCTTCTTGCCTTTAAGGTCTCTTTTGAGAAATCAGCTGATTGTCTTATGGGAACTCCTTTATACGTAACTCTCCTTGTCTCTTGCTGCTTCTAGGATTCTCTCCTTCATTTTTACCTTGCCTAATGTAATTATGACGTGCCTTGGTGTGTTCCTTCTTGGGTCCAACTTCTTTGGGACTCTCTGAGCTCCCAGAAAGTCCATTTCCTTTGCCAGAATGGGGAAGTTCTTTATTATTTGTTCAAATAACGTTTCCACTTGTTGCTCTTCCTCTCCCCCTTCTGGTACCCCTATAATTCGCATGTTGGAACATTTAAAGATGTCCTGAGGTTCCTAAGCCTCTCCTAATTTTTTTTAATTCTTATTTCTTCATTATTTTCTGGTTATATGTTTTTTTTTTCCTTCTGGTCTACTCCACTGATTTGAGACTCAGCTTTCCTTCCATCACTATTGGTTCCCTGTGCATTTTTCTTCATTTCAGTTATTGTAGCCTTCATTTTTTCATCTAATTTGGGACCAAAATCAACCAATTCTGTGAGCATCCTGATCAGCAGTGCTTTGAACTGTGCATCTGATAGGTTGGCTATCTCTCGGTCACTTAAAAAGCTTGTTGCAGGGCTGTCAATTCTGTTTGAGCCATCTTTTTCCTCCCTTTGGTCTGGTTGCACCTGTTACATCTGAGGGGTGGAGCCTTAGGTGTTCACCAGCTTGGGGCACCCCAGTAGCTGGGTTGTGATGTTGTATTTGGGGGTGAGGTCAGAGAGGGAACAATGGTGCTTACTCCACTCTCTGTGGGATGTCAGTCCCTTCCACTGCTTCTCCCAAGCAAACTGGGCCCCTCTGGTGCCAATTCCCATGTGGGTGGGCTTGTGCATGCCGTGTAACTTTCCTAGGACCTCTCCTGTGAGGCTGTGATTCTCTCCCTGTGCCTCAACCCCCACATGTATTTTCAATTAGTGCCCCAAGGCTCTATGTCCCAGCGCTGGGATCCTGGGTTTCACTCAGTGCCTTGCTTCACAATCACCACCTCGCTGGGTCTGCCGGTTGCCACCCCTCGGCTGGGGTCTTCCAGCTGCCGCTTGCACACTCAGGGTCCACCCGCTGTGGTCTTGCAGCCCCCCCATGCCTTTTGTGCCCAGTCCCAACACTCTGTTCTCCATGCTGGGACCCAGGCCCAGCTGCCCGACTCCGCCCCTCCTACTGGTCTAGATGAACGTGTCTATTTTAACTTCTTGGTTGTCCGACTTCCACTCAGATCAATTTTCTATCAGTTCTGGTTGCTATTCTGTTTCTAAATTGTTGTCTCTATCTTGGTTGTGCGAGGAGGCACAGTGTGTCTACTTGTGCCTCCATCTTACCCGAAAGTAGTTAGTTACAATATTATTGACTACCTTTCTCATGCTGTACTTTATATTCCTGTGATTGTTTTGTAACCGCCAATTTATACTTCTTAATCCCTTCACCTTTTCCACCCAGTCCCTCAACCCTCTTCTCCTCTAGCAACCGTGAATCTATGCTCTGTGTCTATGACTCTATTTTGTCTGTTCATTCATTAACTTCAATTGTTAAACTAAAAAAAATATAGATATAGTGAAGAATGGGAATCTTGAACTTAAAATTTAATCAATAATTTATGATATTTGTAATTATAGCAGTAGTTTGCCCTAAAAAGAAGCTGTTTGGGGTCAGATGTTGGGATGAGCATTCAACCAAAAATTTAATTTCGTGAAGAAAAGTAGTAAAACACTTGTCTCTTTCTTATATCCCAGCTATCATGTGATAGTTAAATGATAAGGAAGGCTGGAAAAACATGCTTTTATTTGACATCACTCCACTCCTCACTCTTCCTCCAGTTTAGAATGTTCTGAGGTCAGTTCCTTTTTTTATTAATAATGCAATCACAAACCTAGCTGGTGTAGCTCAGTGGACTGAGAGTGGGTGGCAAACAAAAGGGTCACTGGTTTGATTCCCAATCAGGGCGCATGCCTGGGTTGCGGGCCAGGTCACACAAGAAGCAACCACACACTGATATTTCTCTCCCTCTTTTTGTCCTTCCCTTCTCTTCTCTCTGAAAATTAGTAAGTAAAATCTTTAAAGAAAAGAATTCAGAAAATACCTTTGGGCTTCCTTAAGAGTTGGGATTGAGTTCAGAAAAGGTGAATACCTTTGCCTTGCTGATAACTGTAGATGGTCTTGTCTAGTTTTAAAGCCTTGCCCTTCATCTCAAAATACATGGATTTCTTCCCTTTACCTCTACCATGGCAGAAAGAAAAACCGGTATGTCAAATAGGCTAAATAACTCAGAGGATTGTGTTGATTTATCAGTTTCAGAGAATCTAAAGTAGTATCATTATCCTGGACTGTGTGCAAAAATATATGTTGGATTCATTTTTCCCCTCTTAAGACTGATGAATGTTTTTAGTTCTAGCACCCCTAGAAAGTGACCTGTTTCTTTCTCAAAGCTAGAGATATCTGTGCTAGGCACAAAGCTGTATTGAACTAACTTTTGAGAAGTGGACTATATTTGTATAACTTGATGGAAGAAGTGTATTATAATCTTTGAATAGCTATTCTCTAAACTTTTTCCCAAAGAAATTGAATTAAAGTTACTTGATTTATGCCAACTTTAAAAAATATCTCTAGGGAAATGACATGCTAAAATACTTGAACATTAATATCATGCCATTTTATATCAATATAATTATGTTTCTTAAAGAATTAATTTGCCAATTCAGTAAAACGTAAAAGAAAACATTTTCACATGTCAAGGTCACAATAAAAGGATGTTATGAATGCTCTATATTATTTTGGAGCCTTACACAATAGAGTCAAATGACTGAATATAAACTTCACTATCAAGGGGATATGGAAATTTATTATCCTTATCAGTAATTTCAGTTCCCTGCAGCAGTGCCCCAAGAAATAATAAGAATGGAAATATGTTAAGTGCTGATTTACATGACATTTCTCTGATTTTTAATGATAGTTTAGAGAAAACAGTTTTTCAAATGCACATATCTACCTTCAGACCTCTTTTTAGTGCCCAATAAGAATATTACAATGTAGTCAGCAATTTCATAAAACAAGACAATTAATAATGCTATAAGTCAGAAAGTAGAGGAGAACTCAAAGACAAACAGGTAAGTTTTTCCTTAGTAAACCCTATTAGGAAACTAAATGCAGAAATAAACATAAATGTTTGTACAATTTATTTATTTATTTTTGTTTATATTAATTGTTAATATTCATGTGACAGAATAGATTTCATCTGCACCGTTGTTTATATTAGAATTTGCAGGTAGTTATATTTGTTTCTTTATATCATTTTAAGGATATTTCTTTTAAAAAATCCAGTGTTTATTATATATTTTTATTTTGGTGGGGTTGGCATAAAATTTTTATTTTTATATTTTTTTACTGTTGCTCAGTTACAGTTGTCACAAATTTTCTCCTCTTGCTCTCCCCTGGCACATCAACACCCACTCCCACAGTCAATCCCCACTTCATTGTCCATGCCTGCGGGCCCTTTATACATGTTCCTTGACTTGACTCTGCCCCATCTTTCCCCCATTATACCCCTCCCTCCACCCCTCTGTTCACTGTTGGAAGGTTCTTTATTTTCATGTCTCTGATTTTGCTCATTTGTTTGATTTGTTGATTAGTTCCAATTATAGGTGAGATCATATGGTAGTTGTATTTCACCACCAGGCTTATTTGACTTAGCAAATGCTCTCCAGATCCATCCATGTTGTTGCAAAGGGTAGGAGCTCCTTCTTTCTTTCTGTTGTATAGTACTCCATTTTGTAAATATACCACAGTTTGTTTGTTTTCTTGACCCAGTCATTTATTGATGGGCACTTATGCTGTTCCCAGCACTTGGCTATTGTAAATAACACTGCTATGAAAACTGGGGTGCATAGGTTATTTTGAATTGGTGTTTCAAGGTTCTTAGGGTGTAATCTTAGCAGTGGAATTACTGGATCAAAATGCAGTTCCACTTTTAATTTTTTTTTCAGAAATTTCATACTGTTTCCACAGTGGCTGTGCTAGTCTGCATTCCTACCAATGGTGTACTAGGGTTACCTTTTCTCCACAACCTGGCCACACTTGTTCCTTGTTTATTTGCTAATGATGGCCATTCTGACCTGGGTAAAGTGGTATCATTGTGGTTTTAATTTGCATTTCTCTCATGGCTAATGATCTTGAGCATTCTTTCATATGTCTATGGGCTCTCTGTATGTCCTTCTTGGAGAAGTGTCTATTCATGTCCTTTGCCCATTTATTAGTTGGATTGTTTGTCTTCCTGGAGTGTAGTTGTGTGAGTTTTTTATATATTTTGGAGATCAAACCCTTGTCCAAGGTATCATTTGCAAATATGTTTTGCCATATGGTCAGTTCCCTTTTCATTTTGCTGATGTTTTCTTTAGCTATGCAGAAGCTCTTTATTTTTATGAAATCCCATTTTTTATTCTTTTCTTTATGTCCCTAGCTCTAGGGGACATATCGGTGAAAATATTGCTGTGTGGAATGTCTGAGATTTTCCTGCTCATGTTCTCCTCTAGAACTCTTAGGGTGTCACAACTTATATTTAAGCTTTTTATCCATCTTGAGTTTATTTTTCTGTATGGTGTAACTTGGTGGTCAAATTTCATTTTTTTTACATGTAGCTGTCCAGATCTGCCAACATCATTTGTTGAACAGGCTATTTTTACTCCATTTTATGCTTCTACCACCTTAATCATATATTAATTGACCATAGAGACTTGGGCTTATTTCTGGGCTCTCTGTTCTGTTCCATCAGTCCATGTGTTTGTTCTTATACCAGTATGAGACTATTTTGTTTACAGTGGCTTTGTAATATAGTTTGATATCAGGTATTGTGATCCCTCTTACTTTATTCTTCTGTCTCAAAATTGCTATGACTCTCAGGGTTGTTCATGTTTCCATATAAGTTTTTGAAATGTTTGTTCTATATCTGTGAAATATTTCATTGGTATTTAATAGGGATTGCATTGATTTTCACAGTTCATATATTAGCCTTCTTCATAGTGTGCCATTGTTCCATAACTTTTTCTATTTCTTTTCTTTTTTTTTTTGGTTCTCTTAACTTTTCTTCTTTTTCTTTCTTTTTTTTTTGTCCCATTACTTGATTATTTCACCTGTCTTCAAGTCCCCTGATTCTCTCTTTTTTTTGCCCTGAACATGTCTGCTGTTGAATCTTGTAAAACAATGTTCATAATAGTAACTACCTCTCATGGTGGTTGTAATGATTAAATGAGTTAATACATATAAAGCAGTTACAAAAGTGTCAGGCACATCATAAGTATGCATTTATTATTATCAACTGTGATTTTTTTCAAAGAAAGAATGGTTACACCCTGAGGTCTCTGGTGTACTGTCATTATGGAATACCCTGCTATGGTTAGGTCTCTTTCCTTTGGTATTTCTGATTTAAGGATCTCTTCAATTATTAAGTCAGTACATTCAAACAACCTGATTTCTTTTTTCAGTTATATCACCTACCAATTCATGCTGAAAGTACAAAGCTTCTGCCATGAGCTTGGTGAGTGATAAATAATGGTTTGACCCCAAAGAAAGGATACCCCTTTCCCTTACAACTTTGCCCCCTTTCTGTTTTATTGAGATAGAATAGTATACAGGAATGGCCTTGGACTAAGGGCCTATCTCCATTCCTTTCTAGTTATGTCACTCTAAGTAAGCAACCTTTTTGAGTCTAAATCACCTCATTGATAAAATGATATTAAACAATCGCTGACTACTAATAAAATTGTAGTTATCTAGGCAGTGATTTTTTGTAAACTTATATTATTATATTGCATAGAATGATGACTTCAGTGAATGCTTAATTTTATGCTAACCACAGAGCTAATCCACCACTATCCATACCACCATCATGACTGGTTCTTTCTCTTATTTCATGTCATTTCCTCAGAAAATATTTATCTGAACATTCAATTTAAACGAGCCCACCCTCATTATGCCTTATGGTGTTATCTTGCTTATGATTTTACATTACTTATCACAATCTAAAATGATTATTTTTACTTATTGATTCATCTGTTAAATGTCTGTGTCTTTTAGGGTGATACTGTTTCTTCTTGGCCATTATGTAGTAGACAGTGTGGTAGAGTTCTGAGCATATTGGGAGAGTGAGATTTACCTTTCTATTTCCCAATTTCAGAGTAGCTACAGGGTATTCCAGTGGCTACAGGCTATGGCTACAGTGGTGCCCCTATGACAACTCTTCTGGTCTCTCTCTCTTTTTTTTTTAATCACTTTCTGTACCAGAACTCTTTCCCCATTTTCCTTTCTCTTCAAGTACAAAAGTGATGTCCAACTAGGAGAAGAATGAAATGATGGTCCTGAGTGCAACAAATTGGAAGACGTTATTTCTATTTTTTTCTACTTTCCTACCTCATATCCTTTGTGATGTGAATGTTGTAGATTGAAGATATTCTGCTTGTGGCCTTATAATTCTTCAGAAATAATGTAAGAGTTAAGACTAGTTAACCTAAATATAATAGAAAAATTAAGCAGTGCATCTTTTTTATTAGTTAATGGGATTTATAGGACTCTGGAAACAAAAGGTTAACAGTTTAAAGGTGCATGTGTTCTTAGTAGGAACACAGACAAGTGAACTTAATTCCTTTAGATAAAGTGGCTCAATTTATTTGCCTTGAGACTTTTTGTGCCTGAGGTCAGTGAACTGATGAATTTTATATGCTCACCCTTTCTCTCAGTGCTCAATCCTAAAGTTCCTAAAAAATATTCACTAGGATGACTTCCATTTGTGTTCTTTAAATGTATGGCTTGAATCAGAAGAAATTTCCCCATCTCTTTTAGATGTGTCTCTCTTGTTAAAATCCAGCAAGCAGGGAAAGAGATCACTTATATTTTAGACATTATATAGAAAGTAGGCAGTGTTTGGCACATATGTAAACTGACCTGCAATTGTGGATTTCAACTTGGTCCTAGTTACTCAGCACCTACACACACACAACAGTAAATTTCAGCATTCCAATTCCATTAATACCCCTTGCCATGTATTAAGGAGCTAAATAATGCTATTCAACTACTTTTGAGTTACTTACTGCTGCTGCTGTTGCTTTCCAACTTTTGGTGTCTGTGGGTGTCCAGATGCCCCATGCTATTCCTCCAGGAGTTCAGTCATTAAAGGAAGACTATTCTTTCTCCTGGAGTTTGCAGCCTTAATAAATTAAACAAGCCCAATTTGCTACAGATCTTTCTTTTAGCTAATAGGTTCCTTCATACTCCCTGTGTAAAATATTGCTCCAGCTAGTTCTTGCTTAGGCAGCTCCTCTAGAGTCCCCAGAGGTCTCTTATACAAATTCTGTCAATGCTAAATGAGAATTTGAGTAGTTTTTTTCTTTTGACTTTTGTAGAGATCATAAATGTAGAGAATGTGAGCTAAAGTATTAATTTTCCCTGAATCAGCTAGTTTCACCTTGAAACAAGACTAGTTTGCTAGGAAAATCAGTTTCAAATGCTTTTCTAAGTAAGTGATCTCTGGTTATCTGGTATAATTGATAGAAAGAATTGTCTTATTTCTGCCTACTTCAGCTCAATGTATTCCATTGTGTCTGAGTTGTTTGAAAGAATGGTGGAAGGGGCAGTGATTGGAAGAAAGCTATGCCATGCATCTGAATGGATTATAATATATAAACCAAGGAGGGTAAAGTTTGCAAAATCTATATATTAATTAATTAGAGCCATGACTTCAGGAATACAAAAATAACTGGAATATACTTTGAGAATAGTAGGTATAGGGAAAGAAGATAACCAAATAAATTAGAAAACTTATACTAGAGAATTGTAGAGCACTTTATCCTTACTATAATTTATCCTGTCAGAAATATTGGTGAAGAACTTTAATCTCATAATTTGATTAAATAACTTTCTAATAATTAGAAAAATAGGCTTTGAAATCAGACTGACTTAGGTGTGAACCTTTGTTTTGCTATATTACCTTTGTGACCTTGGTTATATATATCTGCACTTTGTCTGTGGAGTGGACATATTAATAGTAGCACTATGTTACAATGAAAGTTGTTGTAAGTGGTAAATTTAATAATGCATGTATAGTGCTTGCCAGTGTTTGGCATATATTAAGTATCATTAAAAGATAGTTGTTATTGTTACAGTCATTAAAAGCAGGCCAGACACAGGGAATTAATATTATATGTTTTTCCTGACTTAGGAAATAGTAGAAAGTGGTGAGTTCCAGCCAAGGTGGAGGCATAGGTAGAAATGCTTCACTTCCTCACACCACCAAAAGAAGGATAACAACCAATTTAAAAACAATAAACAACTAGAACTGCTAGGATAGCAAACTGCATGGAACTCTCACAACAAAGTATTTAAAGAAACATTCATCTAGACTGGTGTGCCAGGACAAAGAAATATGGGCTGGATGAAAGAATAAATGAAATCTCCAGAAAAAGAACTAAGCGATGAGGAGATAGACAACCTATCTGATGCAGAGTTCAAAACACTGGTAATCAGGGTGCTCACAGAGTTGATTGAGAATGGTTGCAAAATGAAGGAAATAATGAAAGCTACACAAAAGGAATTAAAGCAAAATATACAGGGAACCAACACCAAAGAGAAGGAAACTGGGATGCAAATAAATGATTTGTAACAAAAGGAAGAAATAACATTCAACCAGAACACAATGAAGAAGCAAAACATAAAACAAAAAAGAGGAGATCAAACCCTTGTCAGAGATATCATTGGAAATATATTTTCCCATACAATTGGTTCCCTTTTAATTTTGGTAATGCTTTCTTTAGCTGTGCAGAAGCTTCTTATTTTCATGAAATCCCATTTGTTTATTCTTTCCTTTGTGTCTCTTGTCTGGAGAGCACTATGCTAAGTGAAGTAAGCCAGGCAATGAAAAACAAATACCATATGATTTCACCTATAAGTGAAACTTAACTAACAAAATAAACAAGCAAGCAAAATATAACTAGAAACATTAAAATTAAGAACAAACTGACAGCAACCAGAGGGGAGAGGAGAGGGAAATAATGTGGGAAAGAAGGGAAAGGGTCATAAATGAACATGTATAAAGGACCCATGGACAAAGCCAAAGGGGGGTTGAATTGAGAGTTGGGGATGGAGGTGGGTAGGGTGGGGAAAGTGGTTGTGGAAAAATGGAGACAACTGTACTTGAACATAATGAAAAATATAAAAAAATAAATTATGTTTTATTAATTATGCTAAAAAATAAGCAGAGGCTTAAGAACCTCTAGGACAATTTTAAGCTCTCCAACATCCAAATCATAGGGGTGGCAGGATGGAAGAGGAAAAGTGAGAAATTGAAAACTTTTTGAAAAAAATAATGAAGGAAAATTTCCCCAATCTGGCAAAGGAAATGGACTTCCAGGAAGCCCAGAGAGTCCCAAAGAAGTTGTACCCAAGGAGGAACACACCAATGCACATCATAATTAAGTTACCTAAGATTAAAGATAAAGAGAGAATCTTAAAAGAAGCAAGAGGGAAGGAGACAGTTACCCACAAAGGAGCTCCCATAAGACTATTAGCTGATTTCTCAAAAGAAACCTTACAGGCAAGAAGGGGCTGGAAAGAAATATTCCAAGTCATGAAAGGCAAGGACCTACATCTAAGATGACTCTATCCAGCAAAGCTTTCATTTAAAATGGAAGGTCAGATAAAGTGCTTCTCAGATAAGGTCAAGTTAAAAGAGTTCATTATCACCAAGCCCTTATTACATAAAATGTTAAGGGGAATTATCTAAGAAATAGAAGATCAAAAGCTATAAACAATAAAGTGACAACAAACTCATAACTATCAATAACTGAACCTAGAAAACAAAAACAAACTAAGGTAACAACTAGAACCGGAACAGAATCACAGAAATAAAGATCACATGGAGGGTTATCACCGAAGATAGGGATGGGGAGAATGGGGGGGAAGGCACAGGGAATAAGAAGCATAATTGGTAGATATAAAATAGACAAGGATAGGCTAAGAATAGTATAGGAAATAAAGAAACCAAAGAATTCATATGTACAACCTATAAATATGAACTAAGGTGGGGGTGGGGAATGCTGTAGGGTGGAGCAGTGCAGGGCAAAGGGAGGAGAAAAGGGAGAAAAACTTGAGACAACTATAATAGCATAATCAATAAAATATGCTTAACAAAGAAGTATTAAAAGCTAGTAAAATGTAGTCCCATAACTTAAGTACCTGTGCAATCCTGTGGAAATTAGTGAAAAATCTCTGCCTCTCAGTTCCTTCAAGTACCAATGGGCATAAACATAATACCAACCACATAAAGTATGTATCACATGAGATAATGTAGTGAAATCTTAGCTAAGGGCCTAGTTCCATGGTTACTGCTGAATAAATGTTAGTGTTTACATTTATTACTCATTTGACCCCAGAAATCCCTAGCCTATAATTTTAAAATAGAGTCCTTAATTTATTCTATCCTTAAACACTTATCAAGTACCTGCAATGTGCCAGACACTCTTCTTAGGACTAGAGATATATCAACAAATAAGGCCAAAAAGCATCTCTAAACTTTTTGTGCTTTTATTCTTTTGAAGGCTGCTAAGCATACTAATTATCTTATGTAGTATGTTAAAAAGTGATTAGGACTACGGAAAAATGAGTAGGATGTAATGAACGAATTAGGAGTGCTGGAGTGGAGAGGAGTAAGTAATTAAAAGATTAACTGGGCAATCAAGGTAGGTCTATCTGGAAAAGTGTAATCTGAGCAATAATGTAAAAAAGATGAGGAAGAGAGGCATGTGGCTATCTAAAAATGTGTGTCTCTGACAGAGTGAACATCCAAAAAAAAACACTGAGACAATGATGTGCCTGGTATGCTGAACAAATAGTGAAGTTTTCAATGTGCCCAAAGTGGAATGAACAAGGAAAAGTGATGCAGAGGATGATGTCAAAGAGGTTCAGGAACCCAGATTATGTAGGGCCTTGTACATCAATGTATGAAATTTATATTTCACTCAAGATCAGAAGCTATTGGAGGGATTCTAGTAAAGAAATTATGTCATTTCACTTATCTTTTCAATGGATCACTATGGCTATTGTATATAGAGTAGACTATGGTGGGGGGTATGATAATTGTGGAAGATAATCAGGGAGCTATTAAGTAATACAAAATAATTGTACTAAAGAGGTATGGGTGGAAGTGGGGAGACCTGGTCAGATTCTATATAGTTTGAAAGTAGAGCCTGAAGGATATGTGGAATAATGTCAAGATTTTTTACTTGAATGGAGTTGACATTAACTGAATGTAGTAAATAGATTCTAAGATGACTCCATGTGGTTTAAATATACTCATGTCCACACCTTTCTGTGATCACACTCTTTCAAGTTTTGAATGGACCAGTAACTTCCTTCTAACCAATAGAATATGACAAAAATCAGGGCAAGTTACCTCCATGATTACATTATATATAACAGTCACTTCCATATTTCCAGTAAGACTCTCTACCTTTCTGGCTTTGATGAAGCAAGTAGATTTATTAGAGATCAATGTGTCAAAAAACTGAGGGTGGGTTCAGGTGGATAGCCAGAAAATATATAATTACTGCAAACAAACATGTAAGCTTGGGAGTGAATCCTTTTATAATACAGCTCTCCTACATGTGACCCAAAATGTAGCTGACACTTTAATTGCAGCTTTGTAAAAGACTCTGAAAGCTGAGGACCCAGCTGAACCATGTTCTGGCCCAAAGAACTGAAATAATGAATGGTGTTATGTTAAGCCACTAAAGTATGTTGTACATTTTTATGCATCAATATATAATTAACATGCTGAGAAAAGAAATACTGTTGTAGAAGCACATTTGTAGAAGTGAATATCAGAAACTGTATATTGAATATGTTGGGTTAAAATGTCTTAAATATTCAGGTGTATATTAAAATGTTTATCCAACTTACATATGTTGGATATGTAAGTCTCGATTTCAGGGGAGAAATATCAGAAGGGGATATAAATTTGGAAATCAGCAACATATATATGGGATTTGGATACATGAAAATAGGTGTTATTACCTAGCAAGTAAATTTAGGGGAAAAAAAGCAGTATAGAGAATGAGCCACAGGATACTCCAAAGTTAATAACATAGAAAAAAAAAAAGGAAGAACTAGAAAAAGTAAATGAAGTTGGAGGGAAACCAAAATGGTATGGTATCCTGGAAACAATTTTTTCAAGTGTTTCCTGGAGGAAGGAGTGATATACAGTGTATATATCAAAAAATCTGAATGCTGGGTATTGACTATTGGAATTAGCAATATGCCAATTACTGAAGTGTTTTCTAAGAGTGAATTCAACACAAAATGAGTAAAGAGAAATTGTTGATAGTATAAACAACTCTTTTTAGGAATATTGCTGTTTAGGGGAAGTAGAAAAATGGGGCAGTATCTGGTGAAGAGTAGTCCAGAGAAGGTTTTTTTTTATCCCTATATAGAAAAAAATGGGAATAATTAAGCAAGGAGGGGAAATAAGTGTATAATACAGAGAGGGTAATTGTGAAATAGTATCTTTGAGTAGGCGAGATGGGATGGGATCTAGTGCATAAGGAATTGATTGACCTGTTTAGGAATATGGGGAAATCATTCATTGTAATAGAAGAGAAAAAATTATATGGTTTCAGATTTAGATAGGCTGGTAGACGTGGTATTTTAGAAAGTTCTCTTCTGATTGTTTCAGTTTTTTTTCAGTGAAGTAGAAAACAAAATAATCAGCTGAGAATGAGGATGTGGAAGAAGGTGTTAAGAGTTGGAAGGAAAAAAAGGGAAATTGTGAAATAATAATTTAGAAGATGCGAAATAAATTGACTCAAAAAATAAGATGTAACTTCGGGTCAGCATTAGCAAACTGGAGGTATATGGCCATGTATTTGTGGGTGTATGTTTTTTCCCAGACGTGTTGAACTCTACTAGTGCCAGTATAGAATAGATGAAGAATTTGACTTAAATATTACAAACACATAGGCATCACTGGTCCACAGTAGGAGGGTATTTTATCCATTATTTATTTCCCAGAATATTCTCAAGGACTTTTTTGGATTTACTCATCCTATTCTGTCAATTGGTTTTCTCAGCACTATCCATCTTCCAGAATTCTTGGAGGCCAACTTCCACGAATGCTGGCGTCTCTACAATCTATGCTGTTGGTTGTAATTGTCTTGCTGCTGGTTGTAAAGCATGAGAGTGGTCTATACAACTTGGAAATTGCTCGCAGAATAAAAAGTCTCTGCTTATCATTAGGTAGAAATGTCATCACCTCAACATCCAAAACATCCAAATTCCCCATTCACTGTTTCTCATATCTTATGTTTAACCCACACCTTTGTGGTTCTTTCAATTATGAGGGAGAAAACTCTTCTTTTACTATCATATTTAGTCCAAGATATCTCATTTTCAAAATTGTTCACTCCCTGTTAGAGAAGATTGTGATTATTTTTTCAAAGAATATCCATCTATTTATAAAACCGTACCAATGCCAGCATAGCAGGGTCAGCAGTGAGTTTGCCAATAGTTGTGCACTATATCCAGAACCAGGCCTCCCTTTCAATGATTTAAACACTTATATTGGGATTAGGTCATCAATTAAGGCTTCTTCACTTTCAGGTTCCAGTTTCCTACAAGGTTTTCTTGGCTGGGGTCAGTTTAGTCTATCAGACATGGCTTATTAACTTTGAAAATCTTGGGAAAGTGATGAGGGACATTCCAATCTTCCTCTTATGAGCCTCTTAAATTCTATACAAATTTATGAATAAAAATACGAGTTTTGTTTCACCTACTAAGAACATTACAGCTCAAGGTCTTTAGTAATCTTAAAGTGTTCAATGATATCCTTAATCCCTACAAGTATTAAATTAAAACTTGTTTCTGTAAAACTAAAAGAGACCTCTCATATGATTCTCCTCAAATAAAAGGGATAGCCTACCTAATGGAAAATTCTTATTTCTGTAACACAATGCACACACTTCCTTTAGTCACTTAAAATGTCAGTTTTCCAGATTCTAAAGTACAATCCAAGCTCAACCAAGAAATCCTTCACATTATTGAGTAATGATAATAAACTCTTAAATTTGTATAACACAGTATGTTAGTGGTTGGCAAAATATTTAAAAATGCATATTACTTGACCTCACACCATCTGTATCAGAATATCTGGGTATGAGTCCAAGAAATATAATTTTATCTAGATTCCAGATTATTCCTTTATGCATCCAATTCTGGGACTCCCATTTTTATACTTTTCAAAGTAAGTTTATATATTTTTATTCTTTCTCATTTTGCCTCTCTCTTCTTCCTTTTGGTTTGCAAGTTAATTCATTGTATTTTAAAGGCTTGACCCAATAAAACCACACAAAGGCTAAAAGAACACTTTAAATATTAACTTTATTGAGATATAATTTACACACCATAAATTTCACTTTTTTATTTTTATTTTAATCATTGTTCAAATACAGTTTTCTCCTTTTTACTCCCAATCCAGTCCCCCCTTCCACCCTCCCCACTTCCCTCCCATTACCACCCTCCCCTTAGTTTATGACCATGTGTCCTTTAAGTTTGTTCCTGTGAACCCGTCCCACTGTCCACTTAAATTCCCTCTTCTCTCCCCTCTGGTCACCGTCAGCCTGTCCTCTATTTCAGTATCTTTGGTTATATTTTGCTTGTTTCTTTGTTTTGTTATTTAGGTTCCTGTTAAAGGTGAGATCATATGGTATTTGTCTTTCACTGCCTGGGTTGTTTTGCTAAGCATAATGTTATCCACCTCCATACACGCTGTTGCAAAGGGTAGGAGCTCCTTCTTTCTTTCTGCTGCATAGAATTCCATTCTGTAAATGTACCATAGTTTTTTGATCCATTCATTTACTGATGGGCATCTTGGTTGCTTCCAGCATCTAGCTATTGTAAATTGTGCTGCTATGAACATTGGGATGCATAGGTTCTTTTGAATTGGTGATTTAGTATTCTAAGGATAGAGTCCCAGCAGTGGAATCACAGGGTCAAAAGGCAGATCCATTTTTAGTTTTCTGAGGAAGTTCCATATTGCTTTCCATAGTGGTTGTACCAGTCTGCAGTCCCACCAACAGTGCACTAGGGTCCCCTTTTCTCCACAACCTCTCCAACACTTGTTGTTGCTTTGTTTATGATGGCCATTCTGTCTGGTGTGAAGTGGTATCTCATTGTGGTTTCAATTTACATCTCTCTGATAGCTAGCGATATTGAACATCATTTCACGTGTCTTTGGATTTTCTGTATGTCCTTCTCGGAGAAGTGTCTGTTCAAGTCCTTTGCCCATTTTTTAATTGGATTCCTTGTCTTCTTAGAGTGCAGTCTTGTAAGTTCTTTATATATTTTGGAGATTAAACCCTTGTCTGAGGTGTCATTGGCAAATATGTTTTCCCATACAGTTGGTTCTCTTTTAATTTTGATACTGTTTTCTTTAGCTGTGCAGAAGCTTTTAATTTTGATGAGGTCCCATTTGTTTATTCTTTCCTTTATATCCCTTGCTCTAGGGGACAAGTCAGTAAAAAAGTTTCTTCGTGAAATATCTGAGATTTTCCTATGTTCTCCTCTAGGACTTTAATGGTGTCACATTTTATATTTGTCTTTTATCCACCTTGAATTTATTTTTGTATATGGTGTAAGTTGGTGCTCAAGTTGCATTTTTTTGCACGTGGCTGTCCAGTTCTCCCAACACCATTTGTTGAAGAGGCTATTTTTATTCCATTTTATGTTGCTGCCTCCTTTGTCAAATATTAATTGACTGTAGAGACTTGGGCTTATTTCTAGGCTCTCTGTTCTGTTCCATTGGTCTATGTGCCTGTTTTTATGCCAGTACCAGGCTGTTTTGATTACAGTGGCCTTGTAGTATAGTTTAGTGTCGGGTATTGTGATCCTTCCTACTTTACTCTTCTTTCTCAAAATTGCAGCAGCTATTCGGGGTCGTTTATGATTCCATATAAATTTTTGAAGTGTTTGTTCTATGTCTGTGAAATATGCCATTGGTACTTTAATAGGAATTGCATTGAATGTGTGAATTGCTTTGGGTAGTATGGACATTTTGATGATATTAATTCTTCCAATCTATGAACACGGTACATGTTTCCATTTGTTTGTGTATTCCTTGATTTCTTTCTTCAGTGTTGTGAAGTTTTCTGAATAGAGGTCTTTTACATCTTTGGTTAGGTTTATTCCTAGATAATTTATTTTTCTTTTTGCTATTTCAAATGGGATTTTTTTCCTTGATCTCTGTTTCTGCTGTTTCATTGTTGGTGTACAGAAATGCCTTTGATTTCTGGATATTGACTTTGTATCCTGCTGTTTTGCCAAATTCATTTATTAGGTCAAGCAGATTTTTTGGTAGAGTCTATAGGATTTTCTATGTATACTATCATGTCATCTGCAAACAGTGACAGTTTTGTTTCCTCCTTTCCGATTTGGATGCCTTTTATTTCTTTTTTTTGTCTGATTGCTGTGACTAAAACTTCCAGTACTATATTGAATAGAAGTGGTGAAAGTGGACAGCCTTGTCTTGTTCCTGATCTTAGTGGAAAAGATTTTAATTTTTGCCCATTGAGTATGATGTTGGCTGAAGGTCTCTCATATATGGCTTTATTGTGTTGAGGAATGCTCCCTCTATTCCCACTTTGCCGAGTGTTTTTTTCATGAATGGGTGCTGTACCTTATCAAATGCTTTTTCTGCATCAATTGATATGATCATGTGGTTTTTTGTCTTTGCTTTTGTTTATGTGATGTATTACATTTACTGACTTGCGAATATTGAACCATCCTTGCATCCCTGGAATGAATCCCACTTAGTCATGGTGTATGATCTTTTTAATGTATTGTTGGATGCGGTTTGCCAGTATTTTGTTGAGGATTTTAGCGTCAATGTTCATCAGTGATATTGGCCTGAAGTTTTCTTTCTTTGTTGTGTCTTTATTTGGTTTTGGAATTAGGATGATGTTGGCCTCATAAAAAGAGTTTGGGAGACTCCCATCTTTTTGGATTTTTTGGAATAGTCTGTGAAGGATAGGGGTTAGCTCTTCCTTAAATGCTTTGTAGAATTCTTTGTGAAACCATCTGGTACTGGGCTTTTGTGTGTTGGGAGTTTTTTGATTACTGCTTCAATTTCTTTTGTTGTTATTGGTCTGTTCAGGCTTTCTGCTTCTTTTTCATTGAGTTTTGGAAGATTATCTTTTTCTAGAAAGTTGTCCATTTCACCTAGGTTTTCAAATTTCTTGGCATACAGCTCTTTGTAGGAATTTCTTACAATCCTTTGTATTTCTGTGGTATCTGTTGTAATCTCCCCTCTTTCATTTCTGATTGTGTTTATTTGGGTCTTCTCTTTTTTTTCTTGATGAGTCTGCTTAAAGGCTTGTCTATTTTGTTTATCTTTTCAAAGAACCAGCTCTTGGATTCATTGATCCTTAGAATTGTGCTTTTAGTCTCTATATCATTTAATTCTGCTCTGATCTTGGTTATTTCCTTCCTTCTGCTTGCTCTGGGCTGTCTTTGTTGTTGTTCCTCGAGTTCTTGTAGACGTAGGGTTAGGTTGTTTGTTTGGAATGTTTCTAACCTTTTTAGGTGGGCCTGTATCGCTATGAACTTCCCTCTCAGGACTGCCTTGGCTGTGTCCCATAAGTTTTAGGTTGTTGTGAGTTCATTTTCATTTGTTTCCAGAAACCTTTTGATTTCTTCCCTAATATCATTCTTGACCCATTCATTGTTTAATAGCATGCTATTTAATCTCCATGATTTTGAGTGTTTTTGTTTTTTTTTCCTTCGGGTTGGTTTCTAGCTTCAGTCCCTTGTGGTCTGAGAAAATGCTTGGTATGATTTCACTTTTCTTGAAATTCTTGAGGCTTGTTTTGTGTCCTATCATGTGGTCTATCTTTGAGAATGTTCCGTGTACATTGGAAAAGAATGTATATTTAGCTTCTTTTGGATGGAGGTCTCTGTGTATATCAGTTAAGTCCATTTCATCAATGGTATTGTTCAATGCCACAATATCTTTGTTGTTATTTTGTTTAGAAGATCTGTCCGTTTTTGATAGTGGGGTGTTAAATTCTCCCACTATAATTGTGTTGCTGTCCATATCTTTCTTGAAGTCCTCTAAGAATTTCTTTATGTATTTCGGTGTTCCTATGTTGGGTGCATATATATTTACAATATTTATGTCTTCTTGATGGATTCTTCCCTTGAGTATTATGAAGTGATCTTCTGGGTCTCTCTTTATGCATCTTTTTTTGGAAGTCTATTTTGTCTGATATGAGTATTGCTACCCCGGATTTTTTTTCCTGTCCATTTGCTTGGAAGATTTGTTTCCAGCCCTTCACTTTCAGCCTGTGTAGGTCTTTTATCCTGAGGTGGGTCTCTTGTGGACAGCAGATATGTGGGTCATTTTTTCTTATCCAATCAGCTATTCTATGTCTTTTGATTGGAGCATTTAATCCATTTACGTTTAAGGTTATTGTTGATAGGTACTTATTCATTGTCTTTTACGTCCATGTGTTTCTCTCTCTCTCTCTCTTTTCCCTCCCTTCCTTAAAGCAGTCCTTTTAGAATCTCTTGCAGAGCTGGTTTGGTCGAGGTGTATTCTTTTAGACTTCTTTTGTCTGGGAAGCTTCTTATATGGCCTTCTATCTTGATCCAGAGCCTTGCTGGATATAGTAGCCTTGGTTGCAGACCTCTGGTTCTCATTACCGGGAGTATTTCTTGCCATTCTCTTCTGGCTTGAAGTGTTTCCATTGAGAAGTCAGCTGTTAGCCTTATTGGGGCTTCCTTTTATGCTACTTCCTTTTTCTCCCTTGCTGCCTTTAAGATTCTCTTTTTGTCTTGAAATTTTGTCATTTTAACTATGATGTGCCTTGGGGTGGGTCTCTTTGGGTTCCTCTTGATTGGGACTCTCTGTGTTTCCTGGATTTGTGTGACTTTTTCTCTCATCAAATTAGGGAAGTTCTCCTTCATTACTTGTTCAACTAGGTTTTCAATCCCTTGCTCTTCTTCTTCTCCTTCTGGTATCCTTATTATATGGATATTATTACATTTCATATTGTCTTGCATTTCTCTTAGTCCCTCTTCATTCTTTCAGAGCCTCTTTTCCTTTTCTTGCTCTTTCTGGGTGCTCTTTTCTACTTTGTCCTCCAGCTCGGTAATCCGATCTTCTACTTCATCTATCCTGCTTTTCATTCCTTCTACTGTGTTCTTCAGTTCAGAAATTGTATTCTTCATTTCCTCTTGACCTTTGTTGAGAGTTTATATCCTTTTTCATGTTTATGTACTTTGAAGTGAGATTGATGTAGTTTCCCTGTAATTTCTGAAAGCTCATTGTGAGTTCATTGAACTTCCTGGTAATCATTGTTTTGAACTCACTATCTGATAGTTGAGTTGCCTCTATTTCATTTAGCATTTTCCCTGAGGCTTCCTCGTTTCCCTTCAATTGGGGGGTTGTTTCTTTGTTTTCTCATTGTTCGTGGGTTTCTTCTTTTTTCTTCTTGTTTGTTAATTTGATCTGTTCTGATTCCCTGTAATTATGGTGTGAACTTCTGTGGTAGAATATTTGTGAGATTCAGTGGTGCAATCTGCTTCGTGTATCCTGGTGTTCACAGCTTCCCCCTACTCTTTTTTGTTATCAGTTGGAAGAGTAAGGCAAAATGGTTTAAAACAGCAAGACAGTGTACTATGATATTTACTTTAGCAGCCAGTAGAGAAGAGATGGGTTATCCTTTGGCTCCTTATAGTGTTAACCGTGATCCTCCACCCCATTATCCACATTTTAGAAAGGATGGAAAGAAGGTAAGACTCTTATTGGGGACAAGAGGATTTTTAGTTGGATCTAGAAAGCTGTGAGGCTGTGGGAGTTCAGATTCTAAGGTAGGGTTGGACTAAAGATTAGTATATAGGAGTAGTGAGTAAAAGAATAGAGACAACACCCACAATAGTATAGTTCAGAAAATTGCAAAGTGGGCTGAGATCAGGTAGGGGTATTCAGAAGCATTTATAATTGTATAGACTAGGTCTTACTAGCAGTAATAGTAAAGTGACAGTCTTGTGGCATAATCGATGAGGTCTAGATAACAAGAATAAAGAGTATAGAACCTTGAGAGCTGTATTAATGGAACACAGATGAAGGATAGTAACTTATCAACACCTTGTGACTGAGATACCAGGGGGGACCTATCAAATGACAGTATAACCAGCCAAGCAAAGAAGATTATACAGAAAGAAAAAAGAATACCGAAAATATTATTAAAATAAAAAAATGTCGGAAAAGTGAGAAAAAGATAATACAAATTTACAGTAACTTGCAAGATTTAAAAAAAAGGAAAGAAAAGCAGAAGATGTAGTGCAGGAGAGATAAATTTGGAGTGGAAAGAATAATATTAGGTTGAATGGAAGAGAAACATAAGGGATTGCGAGATAAAAATAGTAAGAATTGAAAAATAAAATGTCACATAAAACACAAGATAAAATCAATCAACCAACAACAGCCAGAGAAACCAAACAAAACCAAACAAAACAAAAAACAAAAAACAAAAAACAAAAAAACCTCCTGTTAGTTTCTAACTGGCCAGACCAGTTTTTCTGATCTTGCTGGCTTCAGCTGGCTGAGGAACCTTTGAAATGCTTCTCTCTCTCTCAGCCACATCTCAGCAAGTCTGTCAGGTACCCTGGGAGCTCCCGAACACACTGGCTCTCTGGATCTCACTTCCATGTTCTTCTGGACTCCAGGGTCCCTGCAGGGTTCCAGCTCTATGATCTCAGGAGGCACCCGTGACATTTCAGGATTCACTGCCCTCCCTGGGGATCCTAAAAGGGCACTCCCCTCCCCCAAACTTTTGAGATTCGGGGTCTAGGATTGCCCTAAGTGCCTCGCCACGACCCTTCCGGGTTCAAAGCGTGCGAGAGTCAGTCTTCCCTACGGTGCGTGAGCCAAGCCGTTTCCAGCTCCGTGTTCCCCACCGAACCGCACTCCAACTGGGCTAGGGGTGTTGGCGCCTTTCCCGGCTCCCCCGGTTGGGCTGGCTGGAAATTTCTGAGCCACTACTGTAGGAACACACCAAGTGCCACATCCCTCCCGGGATTGCAGAGCGCGATTCAGGCCTCCCTATGGGGCGCGATCCGAGGGCGGCCCAGCTTGGTACTCTCCACTGATCTGCACTTCCACTGGGCTAGGGGTGCGGGCGCTCTTCCAGGCTGCCCCTGGTCCTGTTGGCTAGAGGCCCTCACTTCTCCCAGGCCTCTGGGTGGGTGTTCATAGTCCCTGGGCTATTTTTTCCCATTCCAACTGGCCAATCTGTTCCTTCTAGCAACACATTCTCCCCTGAAGTTGCTCACTCCCCGTATTCGGGGGAGGGAGCAGCGACTTCCCTCTCCAGGGAGCCCTGGGGCAGACCCCAGAGCACCGGGTGGGCCTGGGGTCTGCACACCCCTAGACCCAGCGCTGATTCCTGGGCCCCTTTTGTCCTGTAGCAGTCTCCTTACCGTCTGGTTTTCCAGTGAGTGCAATAATTTTTGATGTCCTGCTTTCAAAAGTGATTCTGTAACCCAGCCCACTTGCTCTGTTTCTCCACTGATCCGCGAGTTTCCCCCCTCTTCACAGAAGCCGAGAAAAATGCTGCCTAGAGTAAAGCCGCCATTCGTGTTTCAAAATTTCACTTTTAAAAAATGTACAGATTCAGTAGATTTTTAGTGGACTCACAAAGTTGTCAACAATCAATTCTATCTAAATTTGGAATATTTTTTATCATCCCACAAGAAAACCTGATATACAGTAGTAGTCACTAATCATCTCTTGCTATGTGCCCCCAGCTGTTGGCAACTGTTGCTTTTTTTCTGTATGAATTTGACTATTCTGGACATTTCATATAAAGTTAATCATGTAGTATGTGGCTTTGTACATCTGGATTTTTTTCACAATATGAAAACATGGCATGTTTTCAAGATTCATCCATGATGTAGCATGCATCAGTACTCCATTCCTTTACTTTATTTTAAAATATATTTTATTGATTATGCTATTACAGTTGTCCCATTCCCACCCTTTATTCCCCTCCTCCCCACACACTCCTCAACCCTCATTCCTCCCCCTTAGTTAATGTCTATGGGTCATACATATAAATTATTTGGCTTCTCCATTTTCCATACTATTCTTAACCTCCCCCTGTCTATTTTGTACCTATCATTTATGCTTGTTATTCCCTGTACCTTTTCCCCCACTCTCCCCTCTTCACCCCCCACTGACAACTGTCCATGTGATCTCCATTTTTGTGATTCTCTTCCTGTTCTAGTGGTTTGCTTAGTTATTTTTTTATATTTGGTTATTGATAGTTGTGAGTTTGTTGTCATTATCCTGTTCATATTTTATATCACCTTTTTCTTAGATAAGTCCCTTTAACATTTCATATAATACAGGCTTGGTGGTGATGAACTCCTTTAACTTTATAGTATCTGGGAAGAACTTTATCTGCCCTTCCATTCTAAAGGATAGCTTTGCTGGATAGAGTAGTCTCGGATGTAGGTCCTTGCCTTTCATGACTTAAAATAATTCTTTCCATTGAGCGCGGGCTGTGAACCAAAGTGGTGCAGGTTCGATTCCCAGTCAGGGCACATGCCTGGGTTGCAGGTCACGACCCCCAGCAACCGCACATTGATGTTTCTCTCTCTCTTCCTTTCTCCCTCCCTTCCCTCTATAAAATAAATAAATAAAATCTTTAAAAAATAATAATTCTTTCTAGCCCCTTCTTGCCTGTAAGCTTTCTTTTGAGAAAGCAGCTGATAGTCTAATGGGAACTCCTTTGTAGGTAACTGTCTCCTTTCCTCTTGCTGCTTTTAAGACTCTCTTTTTCTTTAGCAATAATCATGCCTTGGATAAACCTCATTGGCTATAAGATACTTATCTTTAATCTTGGGTAATGTAATTATGATGTGCCTTGGTGTGTGCTTCCTTGGGTCCAACTTCTTTGGGACTCTCTGAGCTTTCTGGACCTCCTGGAAGTCTATTTCCTTTGCCTGATTAAAGAAATTCTCCTTCATTATATTTTCAAATAAGTTTTCCATTTCTTGCTCTTCTTCATCTCCTTCTGGCACCCCTATGATTCAGATGTTGGAATGTTTAAAGTTGTCCTAGAGGTTCCTAAGGGTCTCCTAATTTTTTTTTAATTCATTTTTCTTCATTCTGTTCTGGTTGAATGTTTCTTTCTTCCTTCTGGTCCAAATCATTGATTTGAGTCCCAGTTTCCTTTCCTTCACTGTTGGTTCCCTGTGTATTTTTCTTTATTTCACTTTTTACAGCCTTCACTTTTTCCTCTATTTTGTGACCAAGCTCAATCAACTCTGTGAGCATCCTGATTACCACTGTTTTGAACTCTACATCTGCTAGGTTGGCTATCTCTTAATCGCTTAGTTGTATTTTTTTTAGAGCTTCAATCTGTTCTTTCATTTGGGCCATTTTTTTTTTGTCTTGGTGTGCCTGTTATATATTAAGGGGTGGAGCCTTAGGTATTTTCCAGGGCAGGGCAACCTGGCACTGTATGTTGGGGAGGGGTCTAAGAGCAAACAATGCTGCTTGCTGGGCTCTCATTGGGCTTTCTGTCACTTCCTCCACTACCCACAAGCAAATTGGGCCCTTCTGGTACTGATTCCTGGGTAAATGATGTGTGTATGTTCTAGGACCTTATGGATCTCTCCAATGAATTCTCCTGTGAGGCTTGGAGTTTCTCCAAGCACTGCAACACTCACAGTTTTTTTTTTTCAGTCAGATTTTGAGGCTTTATTTCCTCACACTGGAACCCTGGGTTGTGCTGTTTGTCCTGCTCCCCAGTTGTCCCTCCCAGCTTATCGGCACACAAATGTTGGACCACCCACTCCACCAGTTGCTGTTCACCCCAGTCCTTCTATTGCCACCTTGATGTGTGTCCGTTCCACTATGGCTGCCTGTGTCTGACCCTCCTTCCTTTCTGAATGAATGTTACTTCTTTAACTCCTTGGTTTTTGAACTTCCATATAGTTTGATTTTCTGGCAGTTCTGGTTGTTTTTTCATTCTTAAATTTCCCATTGTCCTTTTTTTGGTTGTGTGAGGTGGTACTGTGTATCTACCTATGCCTCCATCTTGGCCAGAAGCTCTATTCCTTTTATGCTTCAATAATATGCTATTTTGTGGCTCTATGATATTTTATTTGTCCATTCATCAGTTGATGGACATTGGGATGGTTTCTATTTTTTTCTATTATGAAAAATGCTGCTAAAATATGCATGTACAAATTTTTGGATATGTTTTTAAATTTCTTGATTTTTTAAATTTAATTATTTTTTTCATTTTTTATTGTTGTTCAAGTATAGATGTCTCCATTTTCCCACCACCATTTCCCCCACCCCACCCACCCACACCTCCTGCCCTCAATCCTACCTCTCTTTGGCTTTGTCCATGGGTCCTTTATATATGATCCTTGATGTACTTTCCCCTTCTTTCACCCATTATCCTTCTGATCTCATGTATAAGTGGAACCTGATCAACAAATCAAAGAAGCAAGCAAAATATAACCAGAAGCATTGAAATAAAGAACAAATTAACAGTAAGTCTCTTGAGTTTTGAAATGCAAATTATTGGATCATATGGTCATGCTTTTGGAAGAACTTTGGGGAAATCTCCTGTTTTTATAAGCAGCTGCAATACTTTATATTCCCACCAGCTACAAATGAAACTTACAAAGGATCTGTCTTTTTTTAATTTTATTTTTATTGTGGACATTATTACAGATTACAGCCAAATTAGTGGGTTTGTAAAGTGGTATCTCTTGTTCTTGATTTGCATTTCCCTAATGATTAATGATATTGAACATCTTTTCATGTATATATCTCCTTTGGAAAATATTTATTTGTATACATTTTACATTTTTATTGTGGTAAAATATACTAAGTATATATTTACTATTTTATCTATTTTAAAATGTAAAATTCAACGACATGATAAATTCATAATGATGTCTAACAATCACCACTACCTAGATCCAGAACATATTTATCAACCAAAAAGGAAACCCCATACTCATTAAGAGCTCATTCTTCATTCTCATTTCCCCATAGTCCCCATCAACCACTGATCTGCTGTCTTTCTGGATTTTCTTATTCTTGACATTTTATATAAATGGAATAATACAATATGTGACTATTTTAGTAGAAGGCTTATTTTACATCATATAATGTTTTTAAGTTTCATCCATTCTGTTTTTCCATTTCTTTTTAAGGCTTCAACTTTTGTTGTCCTATCTAGGAAAACATTGCTAAATCCAAGATTATAAAGGTTATACCCTTATGTTTTTTCTTTTCAAGGTTTTATAGTTCCAGCTCTTATATTTATGTCTTTATTCTACTTTAAGTTCATATATCTGTGGTACAACGTAAGGTCCTACTTCATATTTTTGATTACTCATGTCTAGCTTTTCCACTACTATTTGTTGAAGAGACTGTTTCCCCGCACAGCATGCTTTTTTGCACTCTTGGAAACAATCTGAACTCTTAATTCTATTCCATTGATTTATATGCCTATCATTATGCCACTACTACACTTTTCTTATTACAGAGCTTTATTATAAGCTGAAATCAAGAAGTGTGAAACCCTAAAGTTCTTTTTCAAGATTATTTGGGATATTGAGATTCCTTTACTGTTCTGTATGAATTTTAGTATTGGCTTTTAACTTCTGAAAGAAAAAAAAAGATGATTGGAAATCTAAAATATGGATGTCCTTCCATTTATTTAAGACTTCTTAACATTTTCCACCAATTTTTAGTAGTCTCCATTGTACAATTCTTGCACTTCCTTGGTTAAATTCATTCGTAAGTATTTTTATTATTTTTGGTGCTATTTAAAATGGAAATGTTTTTTAAAGATTTTATTTATTTATTTTTAGAGAGAGGGGAAGGGAAGGAGAAAGAAAGGGAGAGAAACATCAATGTGTGGTTGCCTATCAAGCACACACTACTGGGGACCTGGCCCGCAACCCAGGCAGATGCCTTGCTGCGCAACAAACCAGTGACCCTTTGGTTTGCAGGCCAGTGCTCAATCCACTGAACCATATCAGTGAGGGATAAAATGGAAGTGTTTTCTTAATTTCCTTTTAAGATTACACATTGCTAGTGTTAATTATGTGTAACTTTGTAAATTCTCTTATTAGCTCTAATTTATTTATTGTGGTAAATACATGAGATGAGATCTATATTCAATATATTTTAAAATGTACAATACAGTATTGTTAATTATAAGCACAAAGTTTTACAGCATATTTTTAGAAATTTTTTACCTTGTATGACTGAAATTTTGTACTCATTGAAGAATTCCTTATTTTCCCCTTTATCTAGCCCCTGTCAACTGTCATTCTACTCTCCTTCTTTTTTTTTTTTTTTTGAACTGTGATAATATTTGTTTTATTTAGTTTTTGGTTTGACAGGTAATTTTTTTCCATTTCTTTTTAATTTTATTGTTGTTCAAGCACAGTTTTCTGCCTTTTTCTCTGACCTCTCCCCACAACTCAAGCCATCCCCACCTCCCTCTGCTGACTCCACACCTCCTTGTTTTGTCAATGTGTCCTTTATAGTTGTTCCTGAAAATTCTTCACACTTTCCCTCCCATTACCCCCTTATATCTCCCCTCTGGTTAATGTCCATTTGTTCTTAATTTCAATGTCTCTGGTTATATTTTGCTTGCTTGTATGTTTTGTTGATTAGGTTCCACTTATAGGTGAGATCATATGGTATTTATCTTTCGTTACCTGGCTTATTTCATTTAGCATAATGCTCTCCAGTACCATCCATGCTGTCACAAAGGATAGGAACTTCTTTCTTTCTGCTGCATAGAATTCCATTGTGTAAATGCACCATAGTTTTTGATCCACTCATTTACTGATGGGCACTTAGGTTACTTCCAGCACTTGGCTATTGTAAATTGTGCTGCTATGAACATTGGGGTGCATAAGTTCTTTTGGATTGGTGTTTCAGGGTTTTTAAGGTTATAATACAAGCAGTGGAATTGCCAGGTCAAAAGGCAGTTCTATTTTTAGTTTTCTGAGGTAATTCCATACTGTTTTCCACAGTGGCTGCACCAGTCTACAATCCCACCAACAGTGCACTAAGATTCCTTTTTCTCCACATCTCTCCAACATTTTTGTTTGTTGCTTTGTTTATGATAGCCACTCTCACTGTTGTGAAGTGGTATCTCATTGTGGTTTGAATTTGCATCTCTCTTTTGGCTAGCAATACTGAGAATCTATACATATGTCTCTGGACCCTTTATATGTCCTCCTTGGAGAAGTGTCTGTTCAAGTCCTTTGCCCATTTTTAATTAGTTTTTTTTTTTGTCTTCCTAGAGTGGAGTCATGTGAATTCTTTAAATATTTTAGAGATCAAACTCTTGTGTGAGGTATCCTCGGCAAATATCTTTCTTTCCCCATACAGTTAGTTCTCTTTTCAGTTTGTTGATGTTTTCTTTAGCTGTGCAGAAGTTTTTTATTTTCATGAATTCCCATTTGTTTATTCTTTCCTTCATGACCCTTGCTCTAGAGGATATATCAGTGAAAATATTGCTGCATGGAATACCTGAGATTTTCCTGCCTATGTTCTCCTCTAGGACTTTTATGGTGTCACAACTTATATTTAATTCTTTTATCCACCTTGAATTTATTTTTGTGTATGTTGTAAGTTGATAATCAAGTTTCATTTTTTTTTTTGCTTGTAGCTGTCCAGCTCTTCCAACACCATTTGTTGAAGAGGCTATTTTTACTCCACTTTATGCTTCTGCCCCCTTTGTCAAATATTAATTGACCATAGAAATTTGGATTTATTTCTGGGCTCTCGTGTCTGTTCCATTGGTCTATCTGTCCATTCCTATGCCAGCATCAGGATGTTTTCATTACATTGGTCTTGTAACAGTTTGATATCAGGTATTGTGATCTCTCCTACTTTGTTCTTTCTCAAAATTGCTGCAGCTATTTGGGGTGGTTTATGGTTCCATATAAATTTTGGAAGTGTTTGTTCTATATCTGTAAAATATGCCATTTGTACTTTAATAGGGATTGCATTGAATGCATAATTTGGGTAGTATGGAAATTTTGTTGATGTTAATTCTTCCAATCCATGAACATGATATATGCTTCCATTTGTTTTTGTCTTCCTTAATTTCTTTCTTAAGTGTTGTATAGTTTTCTGAGTACAGGTCTATTACCTTGTTGGTTAAGTTTATTCCTAGGTATTTTATTTTTCTTGTTGCTATATCAAATGGGGTTTGTTTCCAGATTTCTGTTTCTGATGTTTCATTGTTGGTATGTGAAAATGCTTTTGATTTCTGAATATTGACTTTTTATCCCACTGTTTTGCCAAATTTATTTATTAGGTCGAGCAGTGATTTGGTAGTCTATGCTATGTTCTATTTACACTATCATGTCATCTACCAACAATGACAGTTTCTTTTCCCCTTTCCCAATTTGAATGCCTTTTATTTATTTTTCTAATCTGTTTGCTGTAACTAGGACTTCCAATACTATGTAGAATAAGAGTGGTGAAAGTGGACAATCTTGTCTTGTTCTTGATCTTAGTGGGAAAGTTTTTAATTTTTACCCATTCAATGTGATGTTGGCTGTAGGTCTCTTGGATATGGCCTTTATTAGGTTGAAGAATGTTCTCTCTATTCCCCCTTTGCTGAGTGTTTTAATCATAAATGAGTGCTGTACCTTATCAAATGCTTTCCCACATCTATTGATATGATTATGTGATTTTTGTCTTTCCTTTTGTTTATGTGATGTAGTAGGTTTATTGATTTGTGAATACTGCACCATCCTTGCATTCCTGGGATGAATCCCACTTGATCATAGTGTATGATCATTTTAATGTATTGCTGGATGTGGTTTGCCTGTATTAGGTTGAGGATTTTAGCATCTATGTTCATCAGTGATATTGGCCTGAAGTTTTCTTTCTTCATTAAGACTTTATCTGTTTTGGGGATTAGGATGATGTTGGCTTCATAAAATGAATTTAGGAGTCTTCCATCTTCTTGGATTTTTTTGAATAGTCTCTGAAGGATAGGGGTTAGCTCTTGCTTAAATACTTTTTAGAGTTCTCCTGTGAAACTGTCCAGTCCAGGGCTTTTGTGTGCTGGGATTTTTTTATTACTGCTTTGATTTTGTCAGCTGGTATTGTCTGTTCAGTTTTTCTGCTTCTTTTTTTTAAGATTTTATTTATTTATTTTTTTTAGAGAGGGAAGGGAGGGAGAAAGAGAGAGAGAAACATCAATGTGTGGTTGCTGGGGGTCATGGCCTGCAACCCAGGCATGTACCCTGACTGTTAATTGAACCTGCGACACTTTGGTTCGCAGCCCGTGCTCAATCCACTGAGCTACGTCAGCCAGGGCTAGTTCTGCTTCTTCATTGAATTTTGGAAGATTATATTTTTCTAGAAATTTGTACATTTCATCTAGGTTTTCACATTTCTTGCCATATAATTGTTCATAGTAATTTCTTACAATCCTTCCTATCTCTGTGGTATCGGTTTTAATCTCCCCTCTTTCATTTCTGATTTTTTTTTATTTGGGTCTTCTCCCTTTTTTTCCTTGATGATTCTGCTTCAAAGGTTGTTTGTTTTGTTTATATTTTCAAAGAACCACCTCCTGAATTTATTGATCTTTCAAATTGTGCTTTTAGTCTCTATGTCATTTAATTTTGTTCTGATCTTTTTTTTTTCCTTCCTTCTACTTGCTCTAGGCTTTCTTTGTTGTTGTTCCTCTAGTTCTTGTAGGCATAGGTTTAGGTTGTATATTTGAAATGTTTCTATCTCTTTTACTTAAGCCTGTATTGCTATGAACTTCCCTTTCAAGACTGCTTTCAGTGTGTCCCATGAGTTTTGGAGTGTTGTGAGTTCATTTATATTTGTTTCCAGAAACTTTTTTTATTTCCTGCTTGATCTCATCTTGATCCATTCATTGTTTAATAGCATGGTATTCAATCTCCATGAGTTTGAGTGTTTTTGAGTTTATTCCTTCAGTTTGGTTTCTACATGAGGCCCTTGTGGTCAGAGAAAATACTTGATATGATTTAAATTTTCTTGAATTTGTTGAGGCTCATTTTTTGTATTATCATGTGGTTTATCTTTGAAAATGTTCCATGTGCATTTGAAAAGATGTATTTTTCTTCTTTGGGATGAAAGGTACACACACACACACACACACACACACACACACACACACACAATTTAAGTCCATTTGATGTAGGACATTGTTCAATGTTGCAATATCTTTGTCAATATTTTGTTTGTAAGATCTATTAATTTTTTCACAGTGGGGTGTTAAAATCCCCTACTATTATACTGTTACTGTCAATATCTTTCTTGAAGTCCTCCAAGATTTTTTTTATGTATTTGGGTGCTCCTGTACTGGATGCATATATGTTTATAATGTTTATGTCTTCTTGATGGATTCTTCCCTTGAGTATTATGAAGTGTTCCGGTTCTCTTTTTATGGCCCTTGTTTTGAAGTCTATTTTGTCTGATATGAATGTTGCTACCCTTGCTTTTTTTTCCTGTTGATTTTCTTGGAATATTTTTTATCAACCCTTCACTTTCAGTCTGTGTATGTCTTTTGTTCTGAGGTGGGTCCCTTGTAGGCAGTGTATGTGTGGGTCATGATTTCATATCCATTCAGCTACTCTATGTCTTTTGATTGGGCCACTTAATATAATAATATTTAAGGTTACTACTCATAGGTATTTGTTCATTTTTCCCACTTTTTTCCTGTGTTCTTCTCTCTTTTACTCCTTTCCTTTCTCTTCTTATAGTAGTCCCTTTAGTAAATCTTGTAGGGCTAGTTTGGTGGAGATGTAGTCTTTCAGTCTTCTTTTGTCTTGGAAAATCCTTACTTTGCCTTCCATTTTAATTGGTGGCCTCGCTGCATAGAATAATCTTGGTTGTAGGCCTTTGTGTTTCATTACTTGGTATTATCTCTTGCCATTCTCTCCTGTATTGGAGTGTTTCTGTTGAGAAATCACCTGCTAACCTTATTGGAGCCCCTTGTATGTTACTTCTTGTTTCTCCCTTTCTGCTTTTAAGATTCTGTCTTTGTCTTTAATACTTGGCATTTTAATTATGATGTGTCTTGTGGTTGGCTTCTTTGGGTTTGTCTTGATTGTGACTTTCTGTGCTTCCTGAACTTGCATGTTCTTTTTTTTCCACCTCCAGGGTTGGAAAGTTTTCTCTCATTATTTTTTCAAACAGGATTTTTATCTCTTGTTCCTTTTCTTGTACTATTGGTATTTCTATGATTCGAATGCTGTTGCATTTCATGTTATCTTGGAATTCTCTTAAGCTATCTTCATATTTTTTTAGTCATTTTTCATGCAGCTGCTCTGCCTGGGTGTTTCTTTCCACCTTATTTTCCAGCTCACTGATTTGGTCCTGTGCTTCATCGAGCCTGCTTATAATTCCTTCTACTGTGTTTTTTTTTTCCTGAGATTTTATTGTTCATTTTTTTCCTGGTTTTTGTTTATAGTTTCTATTTCCCTTTTCATACTGTTGTAGTTCTCACTCAGTTCCTTGTAGTTGTCTGTGAGTTCCTTGAGCATCTTTGTAACCATTATTTTGTATTCTATATCTGATAGTTCAGTTACCTCAATTTCTTTTAGCTCTTTTAGTAGGGAGTCTTCCATTCCTTTTGATTGCATGTTCTTTTTTTTGTCTCCCCATTTTAGGTGGCTCTTTTTGTTTGTTTCTGTTCTTCCTGATGTTTTGTTTTGCTAGCTTTATTTGTAGGGTGAAATTCTATGGTAGGAATTCTATGGGATTCAGTGATGTAATCTCTTTGATCTTCTTGTTTGGACACTCTAGTTTTGCCCTTTCTCCTGTTTGTGTAGGCTCTCTTGTTGTACTTGCATTTTTACCTTTTGGTGATTCCTTTGCTGGTGGTTTCTCTCCTCTAACAGGTATACTGATGTTCTCAGCTCCCACCTATTCTTGTATGTGATCAGTGGCAGAGGGTAGGCAAAATGGATTAATATAGCGGGAGAGTATTTTAGGGGATTTAAAGTGCCAACAAGTAGAGAAGAGATGGGAAATTCTTTGGATAAGTATAACATTAACTGTGATATTTCACCCAACTAGCCACTTTTTATGAAAGGTGAAAGAGAGATAAGACTCCTGTTAGAGGGGAGGAGGATTGTGAGCTGAGTCCAGAAAGCAGAGTGCTTATGCAAGATTAGATGATGAAATATAGTGAGAATAAAGGATAGAAAGTAGGCATAGTGTGGTGGAAAATAGAGTTAAACACAACAATAATAAAGCTCAGGAATAAAGTGAAGTAGTAAGATCAGGGAGGGTTGCTGTGTAGTATTTACAATTGTATGGAATAACAATTATTTAGAATAGTACTGGAACAACAATAATGTGACAAGAAATATATGATTTAGATAACAAGAATAGAAAGTACATGATCAAGAGTAGTGTGTGATTGGAACATGAGTGAAGTGAAAGAAGGAAAATTGAAATACAATATGAAAGAGAGAATAAGGAAAACCAGTCAAACAATGCAAATAGACAAAAATAAAATGAAGAAAACTAAAAGAAAGAAGAGAATTAAAAAATACTAATAAAATAAAAGAAGTAAAAATAATGGAAAAATAATAATACAAGTAAAGAATACAATTTCAGTTCTATGGTACAGCAAAGTGAAATTTGTCTCAGTTTCTCACTTTTTGGGGTTAGCCTCATGCTCCCCCCTTGGATCTTTCTCTGGCCCTTTTACAACTCCAGGTCTTATTGTCTCACTTGGGGGAAGAAAAAAAGAGAGAGGAAAGAAAAAAATAAGCCCCCTGCTGACTTTAAACCCATTGCATGAGTTCTGCTGGGTCCCTGGATGCTACAGGAAGAGCAGGACTGGGCTTTGCTTTTCTCCTTTCCTATGGTTTTGTGAGGATGGGGGCCAGGTCTGGGCCACAGTATTCACAGTTGCCCAGCCTCCAGTCCAGGTCTCCCATGAGCTCCCAGGAGCCCACTGTCCATCTGCACCAGGCCTGCACCTTTAATTCACCAGTTGTGCAAGGTCCCTGTAGTGCACCTCCTCCTTACTCTTTGTGAGCCCACCACCAGGCAAGCAGTTCCAGTCAGATTCTGGGCATGTGGCACCACTCAGTCTTTGGGTGAGCAGTGTGAGTTGAGCATGGGTGAGCAGCTTAAATCAGACTGGGGGGTGTGTTGTGCCCTGAGCACCCAGAGTCAGCCTCTAAGAGAGTGGGCATGACTCAGCTGCCTGGCTAGAGGAGGAGTCCGGCACAGTCCAGCAGCTAGAATCAGCCTCAGGGCTAGAGGGACGAATCAGCTGCCTGGAAAGCTGCCAGAGGCAAGTGTGGGTGTGCAGCTCGAATCACCAATAGTTCCTTATAAAGCAACTTTGAGCCTTTTTTTTTCCTTTTTGAGTAAAAGCCTCTTGTTTAACCCCACTATTCTTAACAAGTGCATGACTTTTCACACAGCACAACTTTCTAACAAATCTGGAGACTATCTGGGTCAGGGTCAGACATGGCCCAACTCTTCTCCTTTCTCCAGTTGTGACCTGTCTCCCCAATTTCTGTGGTAATGACCTAGCCATTGTCCATAGTCCCAGTGGGTGTACACTGCCTCTGTGTGTCTCCAACTTCATCTCTATTCCCCCCAGTGATTTCAAACATCCAGGTCCCTCCTGGTGCTGGGTTGCCCTCCCTGCTCTGCTTGGGGAGGGAGCTGGTTTTCCTAACTCTCTTCCAAGTATCCTGTGGTAGGTGCCAGGCTGGGGGCCACAGCAGCTTAGGTCCCTGTGCAGATCCTAGGGCCCTTAGCATCCAAATGCAGTCTCCTCACTGTCTGTTTTTCAATGTCCTCTACAATTTTTGGAAGCCTCCAAACTTCGTATAAGCTGGAATTCCATTGGCTTTTTGCTCTGTTCTTCAGGAGACTAGCTAGGTGTCCTAGCTGGGCAAGGGAGAACTGGGCTCTGCTCCCACCTACCTCACTGCCATCTTCCCATCAGTCCAGGTAATTATTTTTACTGTTGTTTAAGTACAGTTTTCTCCATTTCTCCCTCACCCATCCTCATCTTTCACCCTCAATCCTACTCCCCTTTGGCTTTGTCCATGTGACCTTCACACATGTTCCTGACAATACTTCTCCCTTTTCCTCCCATTATCCCCTCTCACTTCTTCTTTGATTACTTTCAGTTTGTTCTTAATTTCAATGTCTGGTTGTATTTTGCTCGCTTGTTTTCTTTTTGTTGATTAGATTCCACTTATAGGTGAGATCATATGGTATTCATTTTTCACTGCCTGGCTTATTTCACTTAGCATAATGCTCTCCAGATCCATCCATCATTTTGCAAAGGGTAGGAGCTCCTTTTTTCTTTTTGCTGCATAGTATTCCATCATGTAATGTACCACAGTTTTTTCATCTAGTCATTTGCTGATGGGCACTTTGGTTGCTTCCAGCACTTGGCTATTGTAAGTTGTGCTGCTATGAATATTAGGGTGCATAGGTTCTTTTGAATTGGTGTTTCAGGATTCTTAGGATGTAATCCCAGGGTCAAAAGGCAGTTCCATTTTTACTTTTCTGAGGAAATTCCATAGTGTTTTGCAGAGTGACTTTACCAGTCTGCATTCCCACCAACAATATATTAGGATTTCCTTTTCTGCACAACCTCTCCAGCACTTGTTGTTTGTTGATTTGTTTATGATGGTCATTCTGACCAGTGTGAAGTAGTGTCTTGTGGTTTTAATTTGCATCTCTCTGATGGCTAGTGATGCTGAGCATCCTTCCATATGTCTCTGGGCCCTCTGTATGTCCTCCTTGGAGAAGTGTCTGTTCAGGTCCTTTGCCCACTTTTTAATTGATTTTTTTTTGTCTTCCTAGAGTATAATCTCGTGAG
Source organism: Phyllostomus hastatus (assembly GCF_019186645.2). NCBI lineage: Eukaryota > Metazoa > Chordata > Mammalia > Chiroptera > Phyllostomidae > Phyllostomus > Phyllostomus hastatus. Next base: position 11,981,470 of record NW_025333984.1, on the reverse strand, counting down.
TTCTTTATATATTTTGGAGATCAAACCCTTTTTTGGAGGTATCATTTGCAAATATATTTTCCCATATAGTTTGTTCCCTTTTCATTTTGCTGATGTTTTCTTTAGTCATGCAGAAGTTTTTTTTTTTTATTTTGATGAGATCCCATTTGTTTATTCTTTCCTTTATGTCCCTTGCTTTAGGAGACATATCAGTAAAAATATCACTGCATGGAATATCTGATATTTTCCTCCCTATGTTGTCCTCTAAGACTTTTATGATCTCATGGCTTATATTTAAGTCATTTATCTATCTTGAGTTTATTTTTGTATATGGTGTAAGTTGGTATCAACCTTGCCTACTTTAAATACATCATGTAAGTAAAATCATGCAGCATTTGTACTTCTGTGTCTGGTTTAATTTAGCATCATCACTTCAAGGTTTATTCATGTTGTAGCATATGATAGAATATCCTTCTTTTTGTGGATGAATAATATCCCATGGCATATATATACACCATAATTTCTTCATTCATTCATGGATATTTAAGTTGTTTCCCACTCCTGGCTGTTAGGAATAATGCTGAAATGAACATTAGAATGCAAAGATCTTTTCAAGATCCTGCCTTCAACCTAAACATTTTTATGGTATGGATATTTAAATTCTGAAGAAAGGGATGATAATAATCACCCATGTCCACAGTTTAGGGTTTACTCTTGATGTGAATCTTTTCCTTTCTATTTTAGATATAGTTTATATCTTTTTATTGCACAGTTGCTCTCTCTAGAGCTTCTAGTATAATATTGACTATATGTGTTACCTTATGTTGGGTAGAAGCTTTTAGTCTTTCACTATTGAGTATCATGTTAGCTGTGAGTTTTTTAGTTGTTTTATTTTTATAAGTGGCTCTTATTATTATGAGGTTATTCTATTTCTAGTCCTTGGAATGTTTTTATTTTCCATGAAAGTTTGTTGGATTTTAACAGATGCATTTTATAGATAAATAAACATGATCATCTGTTTTTTTTCTCTTCATTCTGTGAATATGATACATTGCATTGATTGATTTTATTTGTTGAGTCACTTTTGTATCCCATTGTGTCAATGTGTCTGATATGCTGCTGGTTTGTTGAAGATTGTTGCATCTATATTCATAAGGAATATTGTTTTCTTGTGATGCCTTTGTCTAGCTTCAGTATAAAGGTAATGCAGGCCTCATCTTATGTATTAGGAAGTATTCGCTTCTATTTTTGGAATAGTTTTTGAAAGATTTCTATTGTTCTTTTAATTTTTTTCTTATTTTTTAAAAATTTATTGATTTTGTTGGGGTGACATCGGTTACCACTTATAGGTCCATTCAATCTGTGTTTTCTATTTCTGTGTGAGTTTATTTTTTATTTTTTTTAATTAAGATCTTAACTTTTAGAAAAGTTTAAGATTCACAGAAAAATTGAGGAGCAGGTGCATAGATTTTTCCATATATTCCTGCCCCCCCCCCATGCATAGCCTCCCCCATGCTCAATATTGCCCCACCAGAGTGGTTCATTTGTTAAAACTGGTGCACTTAGTATGACACATCAAAATCACCCAAAGGCAACAGTTTATATTATGGTTCACTCTTGGTGTTTTGTATACTATGGGTTTGTACAATGTTTAATGACATGTTTCCATCATTATGGTACCATAAAGAGTACTTGCACTGTCCTTAAAACCCTCTGTGATTCACCTATTCATTCCTTCCCATCACAACACCAACCCTGGTGTCCACTGATCCTTTTACTAAATCCACAGTCTTGCCTTTTTAGAACATCATATAATTTGAATCACAGTATGTTAGCCATATCATATTAGCTTACTTCACTTGGTATGCATTTAAAGTTTCTCCATGTCTTTCCTTGACTTGATAGTTGATTTTTGTGAAGGGTATAAGGTTTGTGTCTAGATTTACTTTTTTGCATGTGGAAAATTAATTTTTTTGTATGTAGTTGTGCCAGAACTATTTCTTGAGAAGTCTGTTCTTTCTTCATTGGATTGTCATTGGTCCTTTGTGAAAGATTAGTAACTATATTTATGTGGGTCTATTTCTGGGCTATGAATTCTGTTCCATTGATATATTTGTCTATTATTTCACCAATAGCACACTGTCTTAATTATTGCAGCATTATAGTAACTCTTGAAATTGGGTAACATCAGCTTTCCAATTTTGTTCTTCAATATTCTTTTGGCTATTCTGGGTCATTGGCCTATCTGCATAAACTTTACAATCAAGTTTTTGGTATCCGCAAAATAACCTGATGGAGTATTGAATAAAATTTTATCAAATTCATAGATCAAGATTTGAAGAACTTGCATCTTGACAATATTGATTTTTTCTATACATGTACATGGAATTTCTATTTAGTTCTTGATTTTGTTCATAAGAATTTTGTAGTTCTCATGTTGATCTTGTACATGTTTGCCAAATGTATATCTAAGAATTTCATTTTAGGAGTGCTAATGTAAATGGTATTGTGTTTTTTTTTTCAAATTCCACTTATTCAGTGCTAGTATATAGGGAAATTATTGATTTTTGTTGATGAAAATCCCCCAAAGATCTGATTATTTTACCTCCACAAGGACCTAGTTCCTCGCTTCTTATAAGTGGTTGATTAGGAGTACCAATTTGAGATATTTTGCATATTTATATTGATATATCATGTTATAGACTATCAGTGTTTCCTTTACTACTTACTGGAAATAGTCTTTAAACTTTAATCTTATCAGATTAGAGAGTGAATTTTCAGAAACCCCAGACCAATTTAGTATTTAGAAAACAAATTCTTAAAATTCTGTTCTTCTAGCACCATGCATTGGACCCAGTCTGTATTTGCCAGGATTTTCCAGAGAAACAAATCCAGTGGGGGATATATATGAAGTCTGTCTGGAAAAAATACAGCCATTGTTAATATTACAAGAATAGATTGCATGACATCATGTAACCTGGCAGCTAAGGAGAGTAGACTGAAATGTGCATGTGTGAACAATGCAAACTTCACTGTACTAGTCAGTGGTGGTTGGGTGGTAGGCACCATTGAGTGAGCATGTGTACTGTGTGGTGGTCACATTCAAAATGACTGAGCAAGTAGAACAACAGATCTGCATCAAATTTTGTGTTAAGCTTGAACATTCCTCTGAGAAAACATTTCCCATAATTCAGAAGAACACAGCTATGGGTAAGTGATGACTGGCAGCTTCACCATGACAATGCACCTGCTCATGGATCATGTTGAGTGCAGAATTTTTAGATGAAACATCAAATCACTCAGGTGACTCAGCTCCCCTACAACCCAGATTTGGTGCCCTGTGACATCTGGCTTTTCCCCAAACTAAAATCACCTTTGAAAGAGAAGAGATTCAGACCTTTGATGAAACTCAGGAAAATATGACAGGACAGTTGATGGTGATTGAGAGAACTATTTGAGGTCCCAAGGTGCCTAATTTGAAGGGGACTGAGACATCATTGTCCTATGTATGATGTTTCTTGTTTGTATCTTGTATCTTCAATAAATATCCTTATTTTTCTTATTACATGGCTGGATCCCTTCTGGACAAACCATATATATGTGTGTATATATACACATATTATGTAATATAATATATATATATATATTATATATATAATGTAAACATGTATAAGATCAACATGAGAACTACAAAATTCTTATGAACAAAATCAAGAACTAAATAGAAATTCCATGTACATGTATAGAAAAAATCAATATTGTCAAGATGCAAGTTCTTCAAATCTTGATCTATGAATTTGATACAATTTTATTCAATATTACACACACACACACACACACACATAATATAGGGTCCAGCAGAAGTAATGCCTGCTGTAGTGTAGTTGCTAGGGTAATAAATTATGTGTAATAACTTATAGTATAAATTTGAACATTTCGCCTAAAATGTTATATGGTGTGCTTGAGTGTGATATTGTTATGTTACAGAATTACATGCTTATGATTTTTTAGTAAAACATTTTTTAATAAAAGAGGTGTTATTTGTACCTGACCCTATATATTATGTATATATAATATATTATGTAAATACAATATAGTATATGATGTATCATATATGATATGTGTATATATTATATATACCTATACATATAAAATGTATAATGTAAAATAAATAAGATATAATACATACAATATAATATATGATATATAATACACAATATATACATTATATCTTATATAACATATATATGCACACTATATTATATATTGTATATGGTATATGTAACATTTAATATATAGTTTTACATTTTCATTTATATTTATTATAAATGTATTTTTGGAGAATCAAGAAAGCCCATGGTATAGTTCCAGTCTAAGTCTAAAGGCCTGATAATGAGAAGAGCCAATGGCCTGAGGACAAGGAGAAGCAATGCAAGGAGAAGACCAATGACCCAACTCATACATTTAGGCAGAGAGATAATATTTCCACTTTCTCTATCTTTTTTGTCTATTTAGGCCTTTGATGACTTGGATGATGACCACTTAAGATGGGAGGGCATTCTGCTTTACTTAGACTACTAATTCAAATGTTAATGTTATTCAAAAATACCTTCACAAACACACTGAGAAATAATTTTTAACTAAATCTCTGAACACCCTATAGTTCTGCTAAATTTACACATAAATTAACCGTCACACCTAGTTTCTACTTTCCTTGGCTTTCAGTCTGTCTTTTGCTAGCTTGTGCATTATTCCTTGTCCAGGTAGTTGTCTTCTATGAAAGTGTAGAGTTTTAAAAAAATCATATTGACCATTTTTGTTAGCTTGTTATTTCTTCAGTGGAGGTACAGATCTTTGGAACTCATTAATTTACCATTTTTGGTGATGTCATTCCTTATAGGAACATTTCAATACCAAAACTGTAGAAGGGAATATTACAAATTTCATATTTTAGTTACCAGACATCCATTTAACTGCTTCAGGTAATAATCCTTATATGAGAAAATCACTATGGTGTCTTTTAAGCAACTTGATGTTGTCCATCAAATCACCAAAGTTTTAATTTGATTGATTACAATTTATTTATTTTTATTTTGTCCCTTATCCTTTTCCTGTCATATTTAAGATTTAATTTCCATGTGAAGTTTAGAATCATCTTGTCTATATCTGCAAAAAGGCAGTTTGCATTTTGACAGAAACTGTAATGAACCTGTAGGTAAATTTTGAGGAATATTGTCATCTTAACAATATTAAATATCCATCTATATGGGTAGTCTTTCCATGTATTTCACTCTTCTTTAATTTCTGTCAGCATTTTTATAATTTTCAGAGTTTATTCCTAGGTATTTTATTCTTTTTAAAGCTATTATAAATTGAACTATTTTCTCAATTTCATTTTTAGATTGTTCATCATTAATCTGTGGAAATAAAATTGATTAACTTATATTTATTTTGTATCCTACAAACTGGTTGAACTTATTTATTAGTTCTAATACCTTTTTTTTGTAAATTCCTAAGATTTAGTACATACAAGATCATGTCATCTGCAGACTGAAATAGTTTCACTTGTTTATTTCCAATATAGAAGCTTTTATGCTTCATTTACTTGCACAGTCACTGTGGCTTGAAACTCCAGTACAGTGTTGAATTAGTGAGAGTGGATATTCTTATTTTGTTCTTGATCTTAAGGATTACAGCACTCCATCTTTTACCATTAAGTATAATGTTAGCTGTGTGTTTTTCATAGATGCCCTCATCAGCTCCAGTAAATTTCCTTCTATTTCTAGTTCTTTGTTTTTATTATAAATGAATGTTGGTTTTGTCAAATGGTTTTTCCATGTTATTGGTATAGTTATGTGTTTTTTATTCCTTATTTTGGGGATATAATATATATTATTTCATCTTCTGATATTAGAAACCACACATTGATGATTATTTATTTTTGTATTTGCCATGGGGACAGATGCAACTAATAGTTTTTTACCATTCTCCCTAAGCAAGATAATCCAAAGCCCAACTGTACTTTACAGGTCTGCAGTGAGGAAGAATGATACCTCTTAGTTTGGTATGCTTGTTTTCATTCTTTTTTGGTATAAATATTTTATGGGGGAACATATTCCCTTTGAATCCCAGTTAACACATAAAACAGGTTGTAATTTAATTTCACCTTATGTCAACAGTATCTACCCATAGAAGTGAATAAATGTATTAGAGTATCTAGTTCCATTTTGGGAATACTCAATCTGTAGTCTCTATAATGGTCCTGCTGTTGACTGTAGGTGAAATCAGTTTTGTCTACACCACAATTGCTAATGGAGTAGTGTCAATTCTGGGCTTATGAGTATGTTACTACTGAGTAGTTATGCAGTGTTGGTGTTATATAAACATTGTTTGAGTATTTTCTTGGACAGATAACAAAGCTTTAGGTTTTTAAAAATAGTATCTGTATTTTAGTGACCAGATATTTGTACCTCATTGTGATCAAAATTGATCAAATAGTCTGGCATAGAAAAAGGGAGCCATTCCTATTGGTATATTTTAAGTTGTTCAAGTCAATAATACCAGTAATTTCATCCAGCATGTTCATTTGTTCAACTGTTTGGGGATACTCAACCTGACAGGCCCATTTCAATGAAGTGCTACTTCAAATCAGTTGTTCTACAACAAGGTTATAAACCAGGATGATTTACATTCATGGTAAGGTTTTTCCTTAGCTTTTTCTGTGGCAAGATGATCTCTTCTATGCCCCAGGATTCTGAACTCTTCAAATGCAGCAGGATTTCTGTTTAAGTACTGGAATAGATTCAAATTTTCTTTTTAAAGGAAACATTTGGCTATGCCTAAAAGCAGTTCTGCAGGCAGTTCTATGTATAGGTGGACTATCTCTGCCTCAGCGAGAATACAAGTTAGGCCTCTTAATTGTCACACAATGTAATGTCAGCTTAGTCTTTAGCTTATCAGATATCTAAAGTGTATGATTTTCACTTTAATTAATAGCTTGAGATATCAGGATTCTAGAAAAACTTGAGAGCTCAGTCTTGAATTGACTGCTATCCTGTACCTGAGAGAAGTACAGTTGAGACAACTGATATTTGATATCAATTTACTGTGCTACACTAATTATCAATTCTTCTAGATTCTTGTAGTTCTAGTATATGCCAAGTTAGATCACATAATGCAATAGACCATGCTCTATTGGCTGAGTTCATAGTGAAAATACTTTCACAAGTGTTATAAGTTAATGGATTGACCTTGGCTTTTATGAATTTAATAAGAAACAGCTGTTTGAAAAAACTTTTATTTTTCTAGGAAAAAAATTACTCTGGAAAATGTTGCTAACCATGTTAATCAATATAAATAATAGAGGATAATATAAATTAGTCAACTCCTAGCCCTTCAATAATAATTCTTCAAATTGTGTTTTGAGAACATATATCAAGACAGGTTCATTTTGAGGAAGGAAAATATGATGGAGAGGTATACTGCATCAGAAAACTACTCAGAAAGGGCAAGGCTGGTGATTCTCTTGGTGTTGCATCCTTTGATGAGGATCCAACATTAGTTTTGCAGAATACTAGAAGCAAACTTTGGAAAAGATATGAAAATTTATGGTACTGATAACTGGCAACCTGGTTTCTTCATGTAGTATTGCAATATGAATTAGATAAGCAATTTGGTAGATATAAGTAATACTCATTGAACAACTTTTCTAGAAGCAAATGCCTCATTAAGGGCTAGTAGTCCAGGGGATTACATTCCCATTGTTGCCTATGTGAATAATGCCCTATTAGTTGTACAGTATACACAGCTATATCTGGTAACCCTGCCTCTGTCTCCATTGAAGTTATAATATTTTGAAAAGCACAATTAAACATTGTCAATAATGTTTATTAAATATGTGGGAACATATGCCTATCATGTATATATATGTGTATTTGTGTGTGTGTATATACCTGTGTTCATACTTGCACTTTGTTCTGATTGGGGCTTAAATTCAAGTTGGAAATCTGTCTAGTTTATGCTGAATAATTGTTTTTTTCTTTGTGCTTCTACTTTCTCAATTCTAGAAAATGTCACCCCAAAATTTCTACCTGACAAACCTGGGCTAAAATAGTACATTTTGGGAGATGCTCTTTATTAGGTTGAGGAAATTTCCTTCTATTCCTACTGAGCTGAAAGTTTTAATTTTGGTTATGAATGCTGTTAAAGTCTGTCAAATGCCTTCTCTATATATATTGAATAAATAACATGGTTTTATTTTTTATTATTTTTTAGAAGGGAAGGGAGGGAGGTAAATATCAGTGTGTGCTTACTTCTCACACAGCCCCCACTGGGGACCTGGCCTGCAACCCACGCATGTGTCCTGACTGGGAATCAAACCAACAATGTTTTGGTTCGTAGGTTGGCACTCAATCCACTGAGCCACACCAGCAAGGGCGCTAATATGGTTTTAATTTTAGTCTGTTATAAAGGTGACTTTCATCAATTGCTTTTAAAATGCTAAGTTAATTTTAGCATTTTATACTTAGCATAAAATACTTAGTATAAATCCTACTTAATCATAGTGTATTATAATTTTAATATATTACTGATATTTATTTGTACTCTTTTACTAAGGAATTTTGATTCTGTATTAATGAGTGCTATCTAATTCTAATTTCCTTGTCTTTCTTTTTCAGGTTGTGGAAATAGTGTTATGCTCATCTCATAAAATGAAGTGGTAAGTATTCTCTCCTCCTCTAAGTTTTAAAAGAATTTGTGTAGGATTGGTGTTATATCTTCCTTAAATAAGAAAACAAAGGCTTGGCTGGTGTGGCTCAGTGGACTGAGCACCAGCCTGTGAACCAAAGGGTCAATGATTCAATTCCCAGTCAAGGCACATGCCAGGGTTGCAGGCCAGATCCCCAACAAGGGGCACATGAGAGGCAACCGCACATTGATGTTTCTCTCTTTTTCTACCTCCCTTCTCCTCTCTAAATATAAATAAATAAAATCTTAAAACAAAAAGAAAAGAAAACCATGTAGGCCTAAAGGCTTCCTTGTGGCCAGGCTTTTGATTTTTGATTCATTTTCCTTAATAGGTAGAAGGTTATTTACATTTCTATTTTCCTTGTTTGAGTTTTGGTAGTTTACGATTTCCAAGGTCTTAGATAATTTCTCCATGTTGTCATATTTATTAGTATCACATTGTTCATAATATTCCCTTTTTATATTTTCAGTGGCTGTGGGAACTGTAGTGTTGCCCTCTCAGTCATTTTTAACATTAGCATTCAAATTTTGTAAAAGAAAAATCCTTGACTTTGTTGATTTTCTCTATAATTTATCTGTTGCCTATTTTATTAATTTTAGTTCCTTTCTATTTAGTTTGGGTTTAATTTTCTCTTCTTATAATTTCTTAAGATGAAAACAGAGGTCATTAATTTTAACATTTTTTCTTTTTTTCAATTAAAAATATTAAGCTATATGTTTACCTCTAAGCATAGTGTTAGCTTTATCCCACAATTTTTGATATGCTGTACATTCATTATAATTTAGTTCAAAGTAGTTTCTATTTTTCTTGTTATTTTTTCTTTGAATCAATGTTAATTTCTAAATATGTTGAAAATTTTCCAAGGTTGTCTCTATATTATAGATATCTAATTATTATTGATTTCTAATATAATTCCATATTCTATATGACTTCAGTCCTTTGAAATATATGGCAATTTTTTCCATAGCTGCACATTTAGTCTATTTTGGTGAATATTTGTGAATGTTTAATTACCAAGACATTTGAATAGAATATGTTTTCTGCAGTTTTTCAGTATAGAAATCTATGAATAACCTGTAGGTCAAGATGATTTATGTTATTTTTCAAATCTTCTATATTTGTACTGATTTCTTATCTATCTATACTCTCTCTTTCTGAGAGAGGTATTAAAATATTTGATAATGATTGTATATTTATATATCTCTTAAATTTGTTAACTTTTATTTTGGTATTCTGAAACTCTCTTGCTAGGTACCTACACATTTTGGATTATTATGTCTTCATGGTAAATTAACCCTTTTATTACCATAAGATAACTCTCTTTCTGGAATTAGCTTTTTCTGTATAGTCTATGTTTTCTGATTAATATTAATATTGCCATGATTTTTATCCTTTTAATTTCAAACTATATTCCTATATTTCAAGTACAGTTATTATAAAACACATAATTGGGTTTTGCTTTATTCTCCTATCTGATAATTTCCATTTCTTCAATTACAGTTATTTGGACCATTTATATTTAAACTAATCTTGCTATGGAAAGTCTGTTATCTTGCTATTTGCTTTCTGTTATGCAATATTTTCTTTCTATTTCTCTTTATTCCCTTCCCTCTTTTGTACTAATTTTGTATATTTTAGTATTTGTGTTTATTCCCTGTGTTGACCTTTTGTGTTATTTTCAGTGGTTTCTATAAAAATTTAAGAATTCATCCTTAACTAATTGAAGTCTAATTCACATAATATACCACTAGTTTTCATGCAGTATAAGAATATGAGATTATAATGTTTTATATCTTGATAGGTGTTTGGGTTACCTAGCTGTATGCATTTATTAACTCTCATCAAACTATAGTCCTAAAATCTGTGCACTTCACTGTATGTAAATTATACCTATATTTAAAAAATAAAAATAAAACTAAAAAAAGAGAATATGAGATTAGTATAATACCATATTCTCCTCCCAAAATATGTACTTTGGTGTGATATATTTTCCTTATGCATATGTTATAAACCCAATAACAAGTTGCTGTATACAGGTATGTAATGTTTTATTTTTATTTAATGTTTTTATACTTATCCACATACTTATACTTTCTGGTTTCATTTTTTCCCTGACAATCTGGGCTTCCATGTAGTATTATAACCTCTTGCCTGAAGAACTATTGTTTTAATCATTTGTTGCAGTATAGGCCTACTGGAGACAAATTCTGTGTCTATGGTATGTCTGGAAATGTCTTCATTTAGTTTATTTTTGAAAGATATTTTTATAGTGTATAGAATTCTAATTTGACAATTTTTTCAACAACTTAAATGTGTAATTTTATTGTCACATAGCCTTTTTGATAAGAAGTCATCTGTCATTCTTATTGTTCCCATTTATGTAGTATTTAGTTTTTCTCTATATGGGCCTAGCTGGAGTTTCTTTGTATGCATCCTACTTGGTGTTGCTTAGATTTTTGGTTCTGTAGGCTGCTGGGTTTGATAGATTGGTTTTCAACAATTTTCTCCACCCTCCCAGTATGTTCTGGTAGCTTTCCCATTAATAGGTGTCTATTTTCATTCTTGAATTTTGTTTGTCTTTGTGAGTTTTTGATAAATAGAATGTGATGGAAGTGATACTATGCTACTTCTTGGAATTACCATTGAGGGCTTGTGAACTTCCTGTTTTGCTCTCTTGAAAACCATCTTTTTTTTTTTTGTAAGAAAGTCTGTGTTATCTTTCTATTATGGAGGCCATATAAAGAAGCACTGGGTGATGAGACATCCTGTTGTAAGAAAGTACAATGCAGTAGACTGAAGTGACTCAGTTTGATGCAGTCATATGAGGGACTTCATCTGACACTATGTAGAGAAGTATAACTACTGAGTCTGTAACCTATGGACTTGCAAGAAATGATAAATCATTGTTGTCTTAAATGACTGGATTTTGTAGTGCTTGTTAAAGAATAATAGATAATTGCAATATAATTGTCATCTAGATGTTGGGTGTTTCTGTAGCAAAAATGTAAAATAGATGTCTCTGAGACTGGGTGACTGAAAGAGTGCTGAGCTCATTGTTATTTGTTAAAGGATAATAAAGCTATGAGAAGACTGGTATTAGGGCCTGGAAAAGGGGGTTCCATATTATATATTGGTATAACATTGACAATATTTCCACCTGTGATAACTTGAAAGGTAGAAATATAACTAACAAACAAATCTGGTTAAGGTGATAACCAGGGAATCAAATTTTCAACAATTCAAAAGTGTCAATTGGCTATATTTTAGCTGTCTGTGCTAAAGTATGAGAAGAGAGAGATGAGCTAAATTTCAATTTTCAAAATTAATGTGGAGTAAATATTTCCAATACAAGACTTACTAGTAATAAAAGTAAAATTTTTATTTCTCATTTGTAACTTTTTCAGATGGAAAATGGTTCTCAAAGGAAGGAATTGATTAAAGTCTGAGCATGTCACAAGGTCAAGATCAAATCAAGGGCATAGATGTGGAAGGCCCTGGAGGATAAGACAATATCAAAAGAGACTCTACTTAGAGGAGAACTAAGGCATTCCAGCTAACTCCCTAAATGAATGAAGCTATATGAGTGACTCAAACTGGTACGCTATGCAGTGGAAGAACCACCCAGGCAACCCATATAATTTTAAATATTTGTATGTTTTTTTCCTGTTTTTAATTGTTAAGTCTTTGGGAGCTAAATCTGACATCTGGGTTATATGATGGTTAATTTCTATTTATTTACTTATTTATTTTTAAAATATTTATTTTTAGAGAGAGGGGAAGGGAAGGAGAAAGAGAGCTAGAGAAACATCAATGTGTGGTTGCCTCTCACATGGCCCCCACTGGGGACCTGGCCCGCAACCCAGGCATGTGCCCTGACTGGGAATCAAACCAATGACCCTTGGTTTACAGCCTGTGCTCAATCCACTGAGCTACAGCAGCCAGGGTGGTTAGTTTCTATTTAAAATTAATTTCTCTCCTTTATTGCATCCATTTCCTTCTTTTTAATATGTAATTCATAGGTGTGGTTTATTTCACAATGTTAATAAACGTTTCAAAGGTGGAGTGGCAGTGTTAGGTGAGAGGGGAGCACTTTTCAATTTTACTGTATGAACAGGCATATTTTTGGACTATTTTTTAAACAAGCATTTCTACTTTGGTAAGATAAATACAATTTTAAGTGCATTTAATACAGTAAAACACTATATGCAAAATGGTATTCCTTCATAGACTAGAGTGCAGGGCTTGATCTACTATTCCATGTTGTAGTAGGCCACAAACTATACCATCCAGTTATTTGTCATGAAGCTCACAGATGTTCTCTATCATACTGTTGGCTTGCCCATTATTTTTTAATTAGATTAATTTTCAACAATTTAAAACTTTGGTGATTTTTGCATAAAATATATGGTGGATAAAATGGGTTGTTAGTCTACATACTTCTCACACACATACATTTGTAGCTAAAAAGTTAAAAATTACATTTCTAAGTCAGCTTCTAGATATTATATAACTTTAGCTTTCATCAATTGGATATACTTAAGTGATATTTTAAAAACAGATTTTCCAGCTCTTCTGGTGGCAAACATGATCATGAAGGCTTTGGGTTTATCTCTAGTGGTATTCCTGTCACCAACTTTGTGGGAATCAAGGAGCAGGGCCAGAAGATGCATCCTTTAGTTGTTGCTATTATTTTTGTGGCCAGTATGGACCTAATGGGAAAGGCAGCAGCAGCTTTCATTGTATTGTTCTTGGAGTCAACAGTCCAAGTAAAATATTTAGGATTTCTCAGTTTCCTGGTTGAAGTAGACTTGGCAGCTTACTTGAGGTCTGACACCTCATTGTTTGGAAGTCATTCCTAAAGGTCCAGCCTCAACGAATTACACTCAGTTTTCCATAATGAGGCCTTCTATTTTGTGTTTAAAATAGCCTCAGTGATTTCTGCTTTCTGTAACTGATACTTGAGTGATACTCAAGGAAACTAAGAGATATGGAAATATCTGACTCATATTTTAGTTATGACAAAAATAATACGGTTGGAAGTAGTAGACTATAGTTTACCATAGGCTCTAACCCCCTCAGATGAAGGTGGCCATAGGTTACATACCATTTTCCCATGTATTTGTAGTTTGCTTTTATTTTTAATTTGGGGAGATTGAATTTACTTTTTTAAACAAGATTTTATTTATGTTTAGACAGGGGAAGGGAAAGAGAAAGAGGCAGAGAAACATCAGTGTGCGGTTGCCTCCTGCACCGCCTGCACTGGGGACCTGGCTCACAACCCAGGCATGTGCCCTGACTGGGAATCAAACTGGAAACCCCTTGGTTCACAGTCTGGCACTCAATCCACTGAGCCACACCAGTCAGGGCTGAATTTATAAACAAACAAACAAACAAACAAAAAAACAAATAAATAAATAAAATTAAAAAAGATTTTATTTATTTATTTTTTAGAGAGGGAAGGGAGGGAGAAGGAGAGGCAGAGAGGAACATCAATGTACAGTTGCTGTGGGTCATGGCCTGCAACCTAGGCATGTACCCTGACTGGGAATTGAACTGAATTTATATTTTTAAAATTGTTTTTCAAGTATACTGGTCTCCATTTTCCTGCTCCAACTTCCCCCACCCCACTCACACCCACCTCCCACCCTCAATCCTTTACCCTTTTAGCTTTGTCCCTGGGTCCTTTATACATGTTCCTTGATGACCTTTCCCCTTCTCTCCCACTTTTCTTATTTATTTCACTGTCCCAGCAACTGTAGAAAACTGTGTTTGCCATTCTTCTAATACATAGCTAAAACATGGTTTTAGAAAAAGGCTTTCGATGGAAGACGTCTTAAAGAATGCAATTCTTCCATTTTATAACTGCTCCAAAATATCTTAAAGTCAAAGCCTGGCCATTAGAAAACTACACAACTAACCTGAATTATTTAAGCTGATGATAAAACTAGTTTTACTGAATTAAACATTATCATGTTCTTACAATCATATGTAGTAGGAAACAGCTCTATGAACATGGTTGTTTTATTAACCCTGATTGTTTTGGTATCATTTGTAATGTCACTTACCTCTATGAGGACACAGAAAAGAGATTTTTCAGGTCAAGTTTTTTCTTAAGATCAGATAAGAGATGATATTTTGCTTTTCACATTGGCTGTTAGAAAGGAAGAGCCAAAGCCAGTTGAATGATTAACTCCTAGTAAGTGTACAAGATTTCTTGCATGCATCCTGTGTATTAAACTTAATCCTAAATGCATTATTTTACAACTCTTATTTTATTTTCTCTTTGCCCAAATTCCTTCAGGTAAGCAAAAACAATCCTATTGTACAATATTTTGAAACCTATACTGAAACCCAAATTGTTTTCCACAGATGCTGTACAATATGATATTTCAAGCACCAATATGTAATAGTTTCAGTATCTTCACATCCTGTCCAACATTTTTTCCCTTGTTTTTTTGGTTACAACCTCTCTAGTGAGTGTGAAGTAATGTCTCATTGTGGTTTTGATTTGAATCTCCCAAATGTCTGAGTGTTTCTGCCTACATATTCTTCTAGGAATTTTATGGTTTTATGTCTTATGTTTAAATCATTAATCTGTTTTTAGTTTACTCTTGTATGTGGTGAAAGAAAGTAATCTAGTTTCATTTTTTCCATGTATATATCCAATTTTACCAATACCATTTATTGAATAGACTATTTTTATCTCATTATATGTTCTGCCTCCTTTGTCAAATATTAATTAACTGTATAACACAGGTTTATTTCTGGGCTCCCTATTCTGTTCCATTGATTTATATGGATGTTTTTATGAAAGTGCTTTACTGTTTTGATTACTATAGTCTCATAGTATAGTTTGATATCAGATAGCATGATACCTCCAATTATATTCTTCATTCTCCCTGAACACTAATTCCTCCTATTATTTTTTGTCCTTTTATATATGGATTTTATTTATTTATTTTTTAAATTTTTAACTTTTTTCAATAATAATTTACATTCTTTTTTTTAGAGAGACAGGAAGAGAGAAAGAAAGAGAGAGAGAGGAACATCAAGTTCCTCTGACAGAAAATGCACTAAAATGTGTAAGAGAAACATCAGTCGGTTGCCTCTTGCAGGCCCCCACTGCAGGCCTGACCTGGCCGGCAACCCAGGCATGTGCCCTGGTGGGGAACTGAACCGGTGACCTTTTGGTTCACAGCCTGGTGCTCAATCCACTGAGCCACACCAGCCAGGGCCAATTACAGTTTACATTCAATATTGTTTTGTATCAGTTTCAAGTGTACAGCTTAGTGGTTACACAATCATATACTTTACAAATTACTAACCCCAGTATTTCCACTATCAACCTGACACCACACATAATTATTACAGTATTTAATGACTGTATTTCCTACATCTTTCTTTAAATCCTCATGACTGTTTTGCAACTAACAATCTGTCTTCTAAATTCTGAGACATTTTTCACCTAGTTCCCCAACTCCCATCCCCTTCGGAAACCATCAGTCTGTTCTCTATATCCATTTCATTCTGTGTTGTTTGTTACTATTGTTCTTTAGACTCCACATATAAGTGAAGTCATATGGTGTTTGTCTTTCTAGGACTGACATTTTACTTAGCACAATCCCTTCTAGGTAGATTCATGCTGTTGCAAATGGTAACATTTCATTCTTTTTAAATATTTGTTCCTGTTTCTCAAGATTGCTGTGGCTATTTGGGTGTCATATAGACACATTTAAAGTTTTGGATTATATGTTCTAGTTCTGTAAAGTACACCTTTGTTATTTTGACAGGAAATGCATTGAAACTATAGATTGCTTTGGATTGTATGGAAATTTTAATGATATTAATTCTCCCTATCCACTAGCATGATATATGTTTTCATTTATTTGTATCTTCTTCAGTTTGCTATAGTTTTGAGTATAGGTCTTTTTGTACCTCCTTGGTTACATTTATTTATGGGTACTTTTTTTATTCAATTGTAAATGGGATTGATTTCCTAGTTTCCATTTCTGATAGTTCACTATCGGTGTATAAAATGCAATCAATTTTCTGAATATTAATTTTGTATCATACCACATTACTGAATTTATTAATCAGTTTTAGTAGTTTTTTGGTGGAATCTTTAGTGTTATCCCTATATAGTATCATTTTATCTGTAAATAACAACAATTTTACTTCTTCCTTTTCAATTTGGATACCTTTCATTTCTTCTTTTTGTATCATTGCCATGGCTATGACCCAGTACTATGGTGGATAAGATGGGTGAAAGTGAACATCCCTGTCTTGTTCCCAATCTTAAGGGGAACACTTGTAGTTGTTTCCCATTGAGTATGATGTTGGCAGTGGGTTTGTCATAAGTGGCCTTTATTATGTTTAGGTATGATCCATCTTTTCCCACTTTGCTAAGTTTTATCATCAATGGGTGCTGAATTTTTACAAATGATTTTTTGCACCTATTGATATAATCACATGATTTTTACCTTTCATTTAGTTTAACAAATATTGTATCATGTTATTTGTTTTGCAGATATTGTACCAATGTTGCATACCTAGAATAAATCACACTTGATCATGGTATATGAACTTTCTAATGTATTACTGGACCCAGTTTGCTAATTTATTTTGAGGATTTTTACATCTATGCTCATCAGAGATATTGGCCTATACTTTTATTTCTTTGTAGTGTCTTTATCTGTTTTTGAATTAGAATAATACTGACCATGTAAAGTGAACTTGGGAGTCTTTGCTCTTAATCTTTCTGGAATAATTTGAGAAGGATAGGTGTTAATTCTTTGAATGTTTGGTAAAATTCTCCTGTGAATCCATCTGGTCCAGGACTTCTGTTTGTTGGGAGTTTGCGTGTCTGCTCTAATTTTATAAATTGTAATCAGTATACTCAGACTTTCTGTTTTTTTTTTCTTGATTCAGTATTGGAACATTGTATATTTCTAGCAGTTTAGCCATTTCTTCCAGATTGTTTAATATGTTGGCATTTAGTTCATAATATTTTCTTATAATGCTTTGTGTTTTATGGTATCAGTTGTTATAGCTCCTCTTTCATTTCTGATTTTATTTATTTGTTTACTCTTTTTTTCTTGATGAATCTGGTTAAAGATCAATTAGTCTTATTTCAAAGAAAGAGCTATTGGTTTCATTGATCTTTTGTGTTGTCCCCTTTAGATTCTATTTCATTTATTTCTACTCAGACCTTTATAATTTCCTTCCTCTGCACACTTTGAGTTTTATTTGTTGTTCTTTTTGTAGCTCCATTTGATGTAACATTTGATTTTTTATTGTTATTTTATTACAATTGTCCCAATTTTCCTCCTTTGCCCTCCTCCAACCATCCCAACACCACTTCCACAGTCAATTCCCACACTGCTATACATGTCCATCGGTCATTCATCCATGTTCTTTGTCTAGTCCTTTCCCATTCTTTCCACCATCATCCCTTTCCCCCTGCTGCTCTGGTCACTTTCAGTCTGTTCCATGTTTCTGTGACTGTGGTTTTATTTTGTTCATTAGTTTATTTGGTTCATTAGATTCCTCTTATAGGAGACTTTTCTTATATCTTGAGTTAGGCCTGTAATGCTATGAATTTTTCTCTTAGGACTGCTTTCACTGTGTTCCATAAATTTGGGGTTGCTATGTTCTTATTTTCGTTTTAAAGACTTTATTTATTTATTTTTAGAGAGTAGAAGAGAGGGAGAGAAACGTCCATGTGTGGTTGCCTCTCAAGCACCCCCTATTTGTGAACCTGTCCTGCAGCCCAGGAATGTAACCTGACTGGGAATCAAACCAGAGACCCTTTGGTTCACAGTCTGGTGCTCAATCCACTGAGCCACACCAGCCAGGGCTGTGTCTTATTTTAATTTGTTAAGGTATATTTAATTTCTTCCTTGATTTTATTGTTAACTTATTTATTGCTTAGTAACATGTTATTTAAACTCCATGTGTTGCACTTTTCAGTTTTTTCCTTGTAATTAATTTCTTGTTCCATACAATTGTGGTCAGAGAAGATGTTTGATATAATATCAACCCTCTTAAATTTATCAAGACTTGTTTTGCATTCCAACTTGTGGTCTATCCTAGAAAATGTTTTATGTGCACTAGAGAAGATTGTATATTCTGCTGCTTTGGGTGAAATGCTCTGAAAATGTAAATTATATCCATCTAGTGTATTGTGTCACTAAGGCTACTGTTTCCTTATTGATTTTTTTGTCTGAATGATCTATCAACTGATGTTAATGGTGTGTAAAAATCCCCTACTGTGGTTGTATTACTCCCAGTGGAAATTAAAAAAAAAATACAGGGGTAGCACCAATTTTCATAGCAGCACAATTTACAATAGCCAAGTGCTGGAAACAACCTAAGTGCCCATCAGTAAAGAATGGATCAAAAATTATGGTGTATTTACATAATGGAATACTATGCAGCAGAAAGAAAGAAGGAACTCCTACCCTTTGCAATAGCATGAATGGAACTGGAGAGCATTATGCTAAGTGAAATATGCCAGGTGGTGAGGGACAAATACCATATGATTTCACCTTTATGTGGAACCTAATCAACAGAACAAACAAGCATGTAAAATATAACTACAGACATTGAAATTAAGAACAATCTGACAGTAATCAGAGGGGAGGTGAGAGGGGATAATGGGGGCAAGAAGGGAAGGGTTTTCAGGAACAATTATAAAGGACACATGGACAAAACCAAGGCGGGTGGAAGCAGGGGAAGGAAGTGGGGATGGCTGGCGTGGTGGGGAGTGGTAGGGGGTAGATGCAGACAACTGTACTTGAACAATAAAATAATTTATAAAAATAAAATAAAATAAAATAAAATAAAATATCAGTTCATATTTAGAGTGAGAAATATGTTCTTTTGGGACTTCCTAAATAACCAAAATCTCCCATTTAGTATTTATGTATTTTTTAGTTTACGTATTTTTCCACCATCCTATCCACCTCCCATACAAATTCTGAAAAGAAATAGGAACCCATGACCTTATGCTTTTATATGAAAATTTCTTTTCAAAGTACTTTTTCTATAGGTAATTCACCTCACCCAAGAGGCAGCATTTTAGGGAAATCACACAAAAAATTCAGCTGTTTGTTGAATTAAAAATAAGTCTCGCTCAAAGTTAAATATTGCCATTTAAATTGAGGTAATAAGTGATAAGTTATTAGTGCCAGGAATAAATACTCAAAGTCTGGTATTTATCATTGTTTCCCTTTAATTTCTGAACTGACAAGTGATAATTGCTCAGGCAATTAAAATAATTAGGTAAATGTGGAGGCACAAAAGGAGAAATCTCTTAGAAGTGCAAATTAAATGCATAAAGAGAGATTCACATATGTTTTCTGCACCTTATCCTGGAGTAGACTGATTACCAGGTGCCTTTTAGTGGTTTGATGATTGATAGATCACATGCCATCTGAGTTCTCTCTGGGACACAATCCCACTAGAAGCACACTTACTTCAGAATGTAGGTCTAATTTTAAAGGAGGCCTCTGGGGATCTTTAGATTTGTATTTTATAAGGGTATTGGTAATAAAAGATAGTTTTCAGAACCCACATTTGTTCAATATCTTGTGAAATTTTAATGTGGTTTTTTTTAGGTATACCTTATTTTATGTTATGAGTAAAATCTTTGGATGATCTTACTATTTAAGAATGCTTATTCACTACTTGAGCTTTAGGGGGCAGTCTGAGGGAAGCTGTGGAAATAATTGGTAGATTGACAATGGCTTTGTTAGAGAAATTACAGTTTCTGTGAAGAAAATAATATTGCTAAGTAAAATAGGCCAACCTGAATTTAGAGAGAATATACCTAAAAAATCAATAAAAAAGGGGAATTAACTGTGAGAACCACTTTCGTGTTTGTGTGCACATCAAACACTTAAGATACTCCATATTCTGATGGGATAGTGACAGCTGGGATTGATGTCAGAGATTGATAATACTAATTTCTAAGGAGAGAGCATCCAAGAAGTAAGTACATGGTATTTTTTTACAATTTTGAAAATTTGTTCTATTAGGCATGACTTATTCAGTTCAGGTATATGTTCTATTAAGTATTTATTCAGAATATTGTAGTACACTACTGATGGTTGTATGAACCAATATCAAATTATTTATCTTAGTTAATACCCTTGATTTAACTAATTTAAGATATATTGCTTCTAAATTAAAATTAGCCTTCATTATATAGAATTTTTTTCCTCATAGAAACTCATTTATCATATTAAACTCCTGTCATTCAGGACCTGAAATACTTTTGCACACAGTGCATATTTATCTACAGTTTGTGCACAGGGGAACTTAAATGAGTTTAGCTTATAGCAAAATTTAGACTTTTATGAGATTTGAAAGGAGAGTATTCAGTGAATTTGTATGAGAGAGGGTTTTATTAAAAATTATGCTAGCTGGGTGGAAAATGGCAACCAATAAGGGGAAGCTGAAACCACTTGCTCTTGCACCCAACTCATACACTTAGCTGATTTTCCAAAAAATAAAGTGAGCAGTCAACAGAAACTTAGCTGATATGAAGTTTGGAAGCCAAAGATTACAGAAAATGCTTCAAAATGGGTGGCAAGGAGGTTTATAGGTGGATGGGGAAAATCCCTGGGCATGGCACCAGCAGCTACTATGCCAGCAGCCATAGAAAGCCTGGTAAGAGATAGCAGCTTAGTGGCTCCCTCCATTCCCAGGGTAGGGACTCCCCAGGCCTGGGACTGGAGTGACTCGGATACACAAATTCATCAGGGGAACCAGACTACACACACACACAGCTAGAGGCACACCTAATGCTGCAGCAGTAAATGCCAACCAGGAGAATGACAGAGATACTATATGAACCTAAATCTCAGGGAGGAAGAGGGCCATGGCTAGCCATGACTGCGATAGACTCTTGACGTTTTAGAGAAGTGGCATGTATGAAGCCAGACAGTGATTCAGCACTGCAATGGAAACACCCAGTGAGGCTTTTTTAAAAAAGGAGCTGAGGTGTGCTGGGCAGGGACCCCGCATGTGCAGCTGTCCTGACAACAAGGAAAAAGGATTGTGGGCACGATTTGCTCCCACTTAGTGAAGCTGGGCAAATTGATCAAAAAGGTGCAAAGGGAGGTGATTTCTTGGCCCCAGCCAAGCCCAGCTGTATAGAGTGGAGAGTGCAGGCCATTGGTATGCAGTGAGGGCAGTGGTCTGGGAACTGTTCACCTGCGATTATTTAAAGCCAGACTGAGCCCCCTTCTTTGGCAGAACCTCCAGGAAGGGAAGGTTGTGTTCAGCCCCCAATTCCTGCAGGAGCATGGGAAGATCTGCAAAACAAGCTGGGCAGGCTTAACAACACTGCTGGGGGCATTTCCCCCAGAGAAAGGCAGCAAGCAGGGTGCCTAAAAGGGTCCATTTTGAACTTTTCACAGAGAGACAAAGTACACTGGGACCTACTTCACTGATGGCATCAAACAGGAAGTTCAGAAAGTGGTGCAGCAGCAAGGGGGATTCAGGGTTCCTCCCAGCAGGAGAGAGCCAACACTCTTACACAAATTGTCACCCATCCCGTGAAATAGAAAGCTATTTAATCAGTAACTAAACATTATTGGAAATAAGATGGGACAGAGTAAGATGACAGGTATAGGAGCAGGGGGAATACACCCACCATTTTCTCAGAAGACTGAACAGTGCCTTCCAGGGGAGATATGAAGGCCCCAACCTCTCAATCCTAACAGAAGCTTCCTGTAGAGGCAAGGAAAAGAGATACAGGCAGTGTTGCCAGAAGTTACACAACCTAACCAGGGACCTTGAGCTGATAAAAAGGCAAAAACAGATCCAGAAAGTAGTCAGAAGGGAAACATTAACAGCTGAGATGAATTTCACTTTGCTCTTCTGCAGAACTTGTGTGGATTTTTTCTTCTTTTTTTCCCCTGCACATAGACTTTTAATATTTCTCCCTTTGCTTCAGTTACATTCCAACTAACTCACTACTGTTGGTCTTTTATTTTTTATTCTTTTTATGCAGGTTTATATATTTTTCACATTATTTTTATTTCAAATACCACATGACACTCTTCCCTGGTCTTACTCCATTTTGCCTTTTTCCTGACCTTTCTTACTGTTGTAAAAAGTAAGCTTTACAACAGTAAACAGTATTGTAAACTTTATTTTCTCCCATACTACACCATGTTCTGATTCCTTACTCTTACTATTTCTTCTCCATCTATCTTTGCAAAAGCATTCTTTATTTCTTAACTTAGCTCACATTCTTCTTCCCCCTCTTATAGTAGTCTTTTTTTCTTTTCTACCTTTATAAATTGTGGCTAGTTGGACAAGGATATCATGGTATTGCTGTTTTTCTCCAATGGTATTCCTATTTGTTCACTGTTTGTTAGAACTTCAGGTCCCATAGGATACCCTCCCCCTGTCTTACTCCATTTTGCCTTCCCCCTACAGTTAATCAGTTGAGTTAGGCATTTTATTTTATATTTTAATTTTACTTTTCCATTCCTTAGTCTGGGTTCTATCCCTTACTTTTGTTAGTCTTCCTCCCCCATCCTCTCAAAATCATTTTTCTTTACTGTAGATATCTCATATTCACTTTTCTCTTTTCTATAATATTCTTATTCCCTTTCCAGCTTTATTAATCTTTACTCAGCTGTCATTGTTATTGACTCTGCTGTGGTTTTTCTCCAAATTTTTTCCCACTGGTTCAATCAATACCTTTTTAATTTTACTTCAAACCTCATACTATACTCTTCCCTTTTCTTAATCTGTTTTTTGCCATCACCCTTCCCTGTTTTACTTATGTTTTAAATTTTATCATCTCCCTTTCTTCACATCATTTCTATTCACTACTCTTATTATTTCTCCTCACTCTTCCCACTCAAAATCATTTTCCCTACTTTAGTCATCTCATTTTCCCTTTTATCTATCTTATAATATTTTTAATCTCTTTCCATCTTTATTAAACGTTGCTCAATTGCTGTTGATACTGCCAATGTGATAGGTTTGTTTTTTTTTTGCTGGTGTGTGTTTGATTTTTTGGTAATAATGATTTGTTAACCAACACCTGTACAACGGCAGGAATTCTGCCTACCAGTCATCCAGCATGAGGGGAGAACCCACCAGTGAATAAGCCACCAACAAGCAAATACCAAGTGCAACAAGAGAGCCCTCACAAACTAAATAAAGGGCAACACTAGAGCATCCACATAAAGAGCTCTAAGAGATATGACCACTGAGTCCCACAAACTCCTAATGCAGAGTATACCCCACAAAGACAGAGAGGCAAAACAGAGCATCCTGAGATGCAGAAACAAACAAAAAGAGTCACCTAGAATGGGGAGACAAAGAAAGAAACCCCAATTAAAATAATGGAGGAATCCACAGAAAAAATAGCTAAATGAAAGTGAGGCAATCTGTCAGACATAGAATTTAAAAAATGGCTTTAAAAACATGCTCAAGGAACTCAGTGACAGTTATAAGGAACAGGGTGGGAACTACAGAAGCATGAAAAAGGAAATAGAAACTATGAACAAGAACTAGGAAGAAATGAAGAATACAATATCTAAAAGGAAAATACACTAGGAGGAAATAAGTAGGTTAGATAAAGCAGAAGATGAAACATAGACACTAAAATCTCCAACAAAATATTGGCAAACCAGATCCAGCAATAATTAAAAAGGTCATACAGCATGATCAATTGGGATACTTCCCAGGGATGTAAGGATGGTACAATATTTGCAAATCAACAAATGTAATACATAACAAACAAAAGAAAAGACAAAGATCAAATGATCATATTAATAGAAGAAGAAAGAGCATTTGATAAGGCACAGCACCCATTTATGATAAAAAATACCCAGCAAAATGAGAGTAGAGAATAAACCTAACCAAGGAGATAAGACTTGTACTCAGAAAACTACACAACACTGAAAAATGAATTAAGGAAGACAGAAATAAAGGGAAGCATATCTGTGTTCATGGATTGGAAAAATACTATCACTAAAATATTCATACTACCCAAAGAAATCTATAGATTCAACAGAATTGCTATCAATATACCAATGATATATTTCATAGATATAAAACAAATACTTCAGAAATTTATATGGAACCATAAATGACCCTGAATAGCCTCAGCAATTATGAGAAAGTACAAAATAAGAGGGATCACAATACGTGATATGAAGCTAGATTACAAGGCCACAGTAGTCAAAACAGTCTTGTACTGACATAAGACAGACATATAGATCAATGGAGCAGAATAGAGAGCCCAGAAACAATCCCAAGTCTCTATGTTCAATTAATATTCAAAAAAGGGAGCAGAAGCATAAAATGGAGTAAAAATGGCCTCTTCAACAAATGGTGTTGGGAGAGCTGGACAGCTACATGCAAAACAAAACAAAACAAAACAAACAAAAAAAAACCCCAAAACTCGATCACTAATTTACACCATACACAAAAAATAAATTCAAGGTGGATAAAAGACTCAAATAAATATCGTGATACCATAAAAGTCTTAGAGGAAAACATAGGCAGTAAAATATCAGATATCCCACACAGCAATATCTTCATTGATGTATCTCCTAGGGCAAGGGATATAAAGGAAAGAATAAATAAGCAGGAGTACATCAAATTAAAAAGCTTTTGCATGGCTAAATAGAACATCAGCAACATGAAAAGGTAGCCAACTGTATGGGAAAACATGTTTTCCTTTGATACCTTGGACCTGCATTTGATTTCCAAAATAGATAAAGAATTCATATGACTCAACACTAGGAAGACAAACAATTCAATAAAAAATGGGCAAAGGACCTGGACAGATACTTCTCTAAGGAGGACCTACAGAGGGCCCAGAAACATATGAAAAGATGTTCAGCTTCACTAGCCATCAGAGAGATACAAATTAAAACAGTGAGATACTACTTCACACCAGTCAGAATGGCCATCATAAACAAATCAACAAACAAGTGCTGTTGAGGATGTGGGGAAAAAGTATCCCTAGTACACTGTTGTTGGGAATGAAGACTGGTACAGCCACTGTGGAAAACAGTACAAAATTTCCTTGAAAACAAAAATCAAACTGCCTTTTGACCTTGCAATTCCACTGCTGGGAGTATACACTATGAATCCTGAAACACCAATTGAAAAGAACCTATGAACCTAATGTTCATAGCAGTGTTAATTACAATAGCCAAATGCTGGAAACAGCCTAAGTGCCCATCAGTAAATGAGTGGATCAAAAAACTGTAATATGTTTACACAATGGAATACTATGCAGCAGAAATAAAGAAGGAACACCTACACTTTGCAATGGCAGGGATGGAAGTGGAGACTATTATGCTAAGTGAAATAAACCTGTTGGAGAAAGACAGATTTCACCTATAACATGAATCTAATGAACAAAATCTAACTAATGAAGAAAATAGAACCAGAGGTATGGAAACATGAAACAGATTGAAAGTGACCAGAGTGGAGGTAGGAGTGGGATAATGTGGGAAAGAAGGGGAAGGATCAGTCAAGGAACTTGTATAAAGGACCCATATTAACTGATTACAGGCTGTGTATTGACTGAGGAAGTGGGTGGTAAGCTGGTCAGTCAAGAGCAATGGGGGAGAAATTGGGACAACTGTAATTGAACAACAATAAAAAAAATGATGCTAACTGATACCAGGGTCAGCAACAATCATTTAGGAGAGATTTTTGAAAGTGGTAAGCTGGGAGGCTTATTTCAAAATAAATTAATATGTCATTCTACTTCCTATTGCTTAAACATGATGAATGACACCAAATAAATAACTTTGATTTGATAAATAATTCTCCTAAATGATATTTAGAAAACTTTAGAGTAATACTAGTCAATCAACCATAATTATTGACTGCTCACTTTGTTTATGTTAATTTAGGTTATTAAGTGTAAATATTTATTGAATGTCTGTTTAGTAAGTGTTCTTACTAAACAAATAAGAGAGCAAATAGAACCAGAAACATGGAAATAAAGAACAAACTGACAGTATCCAGAGGTGAGGGGGAGTGGGGGGTAATAGGGAAAGAATGGGAAGGGTCAAGTCAGGGAACATGCACAAAGGACCCTGGGTCAAGGACAATGGGAGTGGGAGGATTGAAAGTAGAAGGTGGGGGTGAGTATAGTGGAGGACAGTAATGGGGGAAAAAGGGGACAACTGTAATTGAATAATAATAATTTTTTCCCTAAGTTTAATCTTCTCTGCTGTAATTTAAGCTCTTTGTGGAACTAAACTTTTCTATGTTGTTGCTTTTTTCTCCTTCCTAGATTATAAGAATTTCTTTAGAACCTTACTATTACCTGACTTCATATATTATTTGAATTATTATTTTGAAATAATTATAGATTTACAAAATATTGCAGAAATGTTTACATAGGTGTTGATTACCCTTCAACTAGACTCCTTGGTATTAAGGGCTTACATACTTATATCCAGACCAGGAAATTGACATTAATATATTCCATAGATTTTTAATCCAGATTCATCAATTGTAAAAGCACTCATTTTCATGTGCGAATATACAATGTTTTCATATGTGTTGTTTTGTGTAAAAATCACCATGATCAAAACAGAGAGCTATTCTATCACTATAAGTACCCCTTATTCTTTAAAGCCAGACCAACTCCCATGATTTACCTCTCTGCTCACTAAACCCTAGCAACCATTAATTTGTTATGCATTTCTAAAATTTTGTCATGTCAAGAATGTTATATAAGTGGAATTATAGGCTGTATAACTTTCTGAGATTAGCTTCATTGCTCAGCATAATTCACTTTGAAATCCATCAGAGATGTCTAATGTATTAATAGTTATTCCTGTTTATTGCTGAATTGTACTTCTTAGTATAATTATGCCGCAATATGTTTAAACATTCATCCATTGAAGGAAATTGGTTGCTTTAAATTTTAGCCATTGTAAATAAAGCCAGTATAAAATTTATGTACAAATTTTTGCGTGAACATAAATTTTCATTTATTTTCTATAAATGTCCAAGAGACCAAGTACTGGGTTTCATGGTAAACATGTGTTTAGTTGTGTAAGAAACTGCCATTTCCAAAATGGCTCTACCATTTTACATTGCCTTAAACACAATTATTGCTCAAGTTCCTGCAAGTTTGCTATTATTTGGTGTTTTCACTGTTGTCTTAAATTTTATTTTATTTTAAAATAATTTTTATCATTATTCTATTACAGTTATCCCAATTTTTTCCCCTTTGCCCTCCTCTGCCCATCCCACACCCCACTCCCACAGTCAATTCCCGTACTGTTGTCCATGTCTGTGGGTCATTCTGATAGGTATATAGTGATATCTTATTGTGGATTTAATGTGCATTTTCCTAATGGCTTAATGATTTTGAACATCTTTTTATGTGCATATATCATGTGTATATCTTCTTTAGTGAAATGACTGTTCATGTCTTTGACTCACTTTCAAATTGAATTGTTTCCTTTTTGACTGTTGAGCATTGAGAATTATTTATATATTTTAAATCTAGGGTTTGTCAGGTATGAGGTTTGCAAGTATTTTCTCCCTGTTAATAGCTTTTCTTTTCATCCTCTTTAGAGGATCTTTTGCACAGCATTAAAATATTTTTAATGAAATTCAATCTACTGATTATTTCCTTTATGGATTATGCTCTTGGTTTCAAGTCTAAGATCTCTCTGTCTAGGCCTAAATCTTAAAGACTTTCTTCTATTTTTCTTAAAAGTTTTATAGTTTTACATTTTTACATTAAAGTCTATGATCCATTAAGATTTTTTTGTATGAGATTTGAGGCTTTAGGTTAAAGTTGATTTTCTCAAGCTTCGTGTGTCCAAATTCTCCAGCATAATGTTGAAAAAAAATTTCCTTCCTCTGTTGAATTGCTTTTTCATCTTTGTCAAAAATAAGTTTAACATATTTGTGTAAATATATTTCTGGCTTTCTGGCTCCTCTATTCTGTTACATTGTGTGTGTGTGTGTGTGTGTGTGTGTGTGTGTATCCCTTCACCAATACTAGCTCTTTTGAGAAGAGTTTTTCTTCCCACTTCATTTTATCAAAATTGTTTTGGATATTATATGTCCTTTGTCTTTCCATTATAACATTTGAAATAAGTGTCTCTCTATCTACAAAAATATTTGCTGTAATTTTCATAGGAATTGTGTTAAGTCTATAGACCAATTTAGGGAGAATTGACATCTTTACTATGCTGAATCTTACATTCCATGAACATGTGAATATTTCCAATTATACATCTTGTACATATTTTGCTAAGTTTATACCTAAGAATTTAATTTTCTTTAAAAAATTGTAAATGGTGTTGTGTGCTATGGCCCTGATGAACTCATTGCTTCTAGGAAGTTTTTTTTTTTTCTTTAATAATAGAGTCTGTGAGATTTTCTATATGGATGATCAAGTCACATGACGACAGAGACAGCTTTGCTTATTTTTAAAAAATCTCTACAGCTTTCATTTCTTTTCCTTGACTGGTAATACTGAATAGAACTTCCAGTATTATAATGAATAAGAGTAAGAAAGCAAATATTTTTGCATTGTTCTGGATCATAGGGGGAAAACACTTAGTATTTCATCCTTAAGTATGATACTAGTTCTAGATTTTTAATTGCTGTTCTTTATTAAATTGATGAAATTTCTTTTTACCTTTTTCTGTTGTTCAAATACAGTTGTCTCCATTTGGCCCCCCCACCACCATTCCTCCCACCCAGCCATCTCCACCTCCCACCATCAATCCTACCCATTTTGGGCTTTGTCCATGTGTCCTTTATACATGTTCCTTGACAACCCTTCACCCTTTTCCCCTCATTAACCCTTCCCATCTCCCATCTGGTTACTCACAGTTTGTTCTTAATTTCAATGTTTGTAGTTATATTTTGCTTGCTTGTTTGTTTTGTTGATTAGGTCCTACTTATAGGTGAGAGCATATGGTATTTGTATTTCACTGACTGGCTTATTTCACTTAGCATAATGCTCTCCAGATCCATCCATGCAGTCACAAAGGGTAGGAGCTCCTTCTTTCTTTCTCCTTCATACAATTCCATCACGTAATTGTACCACAGTTTTTTCATCCACTCATTTACTGATGGGCATGTAAGCTGTTTCCAGCACTTGGCTATTGTGTACTGTGCTGCTCTGAACATTGGGGTGCATAGGTTGTTTTGAATTGGTGTTTAAGGATTCTTACGATATAGTCCCAACAGTGGAATTGCCAGGTCAAAAGGCTGTTATATTTTTAGTTTTCTGAGGAAATTCCATATTGTTTTCCACTGTGGCTGCACCAGTCTGCATTCCTACCCACAGTGTACTAGGGTTCTCTTTTCCCCAAAACCTAGCCAGCACTTGTTGTTTGTTGATTTGGTTATGATAGCCCTTCTAACTGGTGTGAAGTGGCATCTCACTGTGATTTTAATTTGCATCTCTCTGATGGCTAGTGATGCTGAGCATCCTTTTATATGTCTTTGGACCCTCTTTATGTCCCCCTGGAGAAGTGTCTGTTCAGGTCCTTTGCCCATTTTTTTATTGGGCTATTAGGCATCCTGAAGTGGTGTCCTGTGAAATTTTTACATCTTTTGGAGATCAAACCTTTGCCTGAGATATCATTAGCAAATATATTTTCCCATACAGTTGTTTCCCTTTTCATTTTGCTGATGTTTTCTTTAGCCATGTAGAAGCTCTTTATTTTGATGTACTCCCATTTGTTTATTCTTTCCTTTATGTCCCTTGCTCTGGGGGACATATTGGTGAAAATATTGCTGCATGGAATATCTGAGATTTTCTTGCCTATGTTCTCCTCTAGGACTTTTATGGTCTCAGGACTTATATTTAAGTCTTTTATACATCTTGAGTTTATTTTTGTGTATGGTATAAGTTGGTGGTCAAGTCTCATTTCTTTGCATGTAGCTGGCTAGATCTCCCAATACCATTTGTCAAAGAGGCTATTTGTACTCCTTTTTATGCTTCTATCCACTTTGTAAAATATTAATTGACCATGGAGACATGGGTTTATTTCTGGGCTCTATATTCTGTTCCATTAATGTATGTATCTTTTCTTATGCCAGTACCCGACTATGTTGATTACAGTGGCCTTGTAATACAGTTTGATGTCAGGTATTGTGGTCACTCCTACTTTGTTCTTCTTTCTCAAAATTGTTTAAGGTATTTGGGGTCATTTATGGTTCCACATAAATTTTGAAATATTTGTTCTATATCTGTGAAATATGTCATTGCTATTTTAATAGGGATTGTATTGAATCTATAAATTGCTTTGGGTAGTATGGACATTTTGATGATGTTAATTCTTCCAATCCACAAACAGGATACATGACTCCATTTGTTTGTGTCTTCCTTGATCTCTTTCTTCAGGGTTGTGTAGTTTTCTGAGTATGGGTCTATTACCTCCTTGGTTAGATTTACTCCTAGCTACTTTATTTTTCTTGTTGCTATGTCAAATTTGGTTTTCTTTTCCTAAATTATGTTTCTGATATTTCATTGTTGGTCCACAAAATTGCCTTTGATTTCTGAATATTGACTTTGTATCCTGCTGTTTTGCCAAATTCACTTATTAGGTCGAGTAGTTTTTTGGTAGAGTCTATAGGATTTTCTATGTATACTATCATGTCATCTGCAAAAAATGAGTTTTCTTCACCCTTTCCAATTTGGATGCCTTTTATTTCTTTTTCTTATCTGATTTCTGTGGCTAGGGCTTTCAATACTATGTTGAATAGAAGTGGTGAAATTGGACATCTGGTCTTGTTCCTGATCTTAGTGGGAAAGCTTTTATTTTTTGCCCATTTAGTATGATGTTGGCTGTAGGTTTCTCATACATGGCCTTTATTATGTTGAGGAATACTTCCTCTATGCCCACATTGCTGAGTATTCTATCATAAGGGGGTGCTCTACATTATCAATTGCTTTATCTGCATCTGTTGATGTGATCACATGATTTTTGTCTTCCTTTTGTTTATGTGATGTATAATGTTTATTGATTTGTGAATATTGAACCATCCTTGCATCCCTGGGATGAATCCCACTTAATCATGGTGTATGATCCTTTTAAAGTATTGCTGAATGCGGATTGCCTATATTATGTTGAGGATTTTAGTGTCTATGTTCATCAGTGATATTGGCCTGAAGTTTTCTTTCTTTGTTGATCCTTTATCTGGTTTTGGGATTAGGATGATTCTTGCTTCATAAGAAGAGTTTAGGAGTCTTCCATATTCTTGGATTTTTTGGAATAGTCTCAGAAGGATAGGATTAACTCTTCCTTAAATGCTTTGTAAAATTCTCCTTTGAATCCAGCCATTCCAGGGCTTTTGTGTGCCAGGAGTTTTTTTATTACTGCTTTCATTTCGTCAGCTGTTACTGGTCTGTTCAGGTTTTCTGCTTCATCTTCATTCAGTTTTGGAAGATTATATTTTTCTAGAAATTTGTCCATTTCACCTAGGTTTTCAAATTTCTTGGCATATAATTCTTTGTAGTAATTTCTTACAATTCTTTGTATTTGTCTAGTATCTATTGTAATCTCTCCTCTTTCATCTCTGATTCTGTTTATTTGGATTATCTCTCTCAAAAAAATGAGTCTGCTTAAGGTCATGTCAACTTTGTTTATCTTTTCAAAGAACTAGGTCCTTGATTTGTTTATCATTTGAATTATTCTTTTAGTCTCTATGTTGTTTAATTCTTTTCTGATATTGGTTACTTCCTTCTTTCTACTCAATCTGGGCTTTGTTTGTTGTTGTTCCTCCAGTTCTTGTAGTTGTAAGGTTAGGTTGTTTATTTGAAATGCTTCTATCTACCTTTTTTATGTAGGCCTTTACTGCTATGAAATTCCCTCTCAGGACTACATTCACTGTGTCACATGTTTTGGACTTTGTGAGTTTATTTTCATTTGTTTTCAGAAACTTTTTGATTTCTTCCTTGATCTCATTATTAATCCTTTCATTGTTTCATAACTTGCTGTTCAATCCCCATGAGTAAATATTATGAGTTTTTTCTTGAGGTTGTTTTCTATTTTCAGACCCTTCTTTTCAGAGACAGAGCTTCATATGATTTCAATTATCTTGAATTTCTTGAGGCTTGTTTTGTGTCCTATTATGTGACCTATCTTTGAAAATGTTCTATGTGCATTTGAAAAGAATATGTATTTTGGTTCTTTATGATGAAAGGTTCTATATCTATATCAGTTAAGTCCATTTGACTTAGTGCATCACTGATATTCAAAATATTGTTGTTGATATTTTGTTTGGAAGATCTATCCTTTGTTGACAATGGAGTGTTAAAATGCACTATAAGTGTGTTGCTGTCTATATCTTTCTTGAAAACCTCCTAGATTTTCCCTATGTATATCATTGCTCCTATGTTGGGTACATATATGTTTACATTATTTATATCTTCTCGATAGATTCTTCCCTTGAGTATTATGAACTGTCTTCTCTGTCTCATTTTATGGCCTTTGTTTAGAAGTCTATTTTGTTTGAAATAAGTATGGCTACCCTGGCTTTTTTTTTTCCTGTCTATTTGCTTGGAATATTTTTTTCCAATGTTCACTTTCAGTCTGTGTAGGTCTTTTCTTCTGACGTGTGTCTCTTGTAGGCAGCATATGCATGGGTCATGTTTTCTTATCCATTCTGCTACTCCATGTCTTTTGATTGGAGCATTTAATCCACTTACATTAAAAGTTATTATTGATAGGTACTTATTAAAAGTCATTTTATTCCCTTTGTACCTGTGTTCCTTTCTGTCTCAATCTTTTTATTCCTTTTCTTAAAGCAGTCCCTTTAGCATAACTCACAATGCTGATTTGGTGAAAATGTATTCTTTTAGCCTTCTTTTGTTGGGGAAGCTTCTTATTTCTCCCTCCATTTTAATGGAGAGCCTTGGTGGGTCGGGTAGTCTTTGTTGCATGCCTTTTCATTACTTTGAGTATCTGTTGACATTTTTTTTGGCTTGTACTGTTTCCTTTGAGAAATCAGTTGCTAACCTTATTGGGGCTCCCTTGTATGTTACTTCCTGTTTCTCACTTGCTGCCTTTAAGATTCTCTCTTTGTCTTTAAATTTTTCCATTTTAATTATGATGTGTCTTGCTGTGGGCCTCCTTGGGTTTCTCTTGATTGGGACCCTCTTTGCTTCCTGGACTTGTGTGGCTTATTTTCTCATCAAATTAGGGAAGTTTTCCATCATTACTTTTTCAAACAGGTTTTCTATCACTTGCTCTTCTTCTTCTCCCTCTGGTGTCCCTATTATATGGATAGTATTCCATTTCATGTTGTCCTTCATTTCCCTTCTTCATCTCTCTTCATTTTTTCAGTCTTTTTTTTTCTTTTTCTTGCTCTTTTTGGGAGGTTTTTCTGCTTAATCCTCCAGCTCATTGATTTGATCCTCTCTTTCATCAAGCCTGCTTTTTATTCCTTCTACTGTACTCTTTAATTCAGCAATTGTATTCTTCATTTCTTCTTGGCCCTTGTTGATTGTTTCTATGTTTTTTTATGCTGATATAGTTTGCAGTAAGCTCCTTGTAATTTCCCTGTAGTTTATGGTAGTTCACACTGAGTTCATTGAACTTCCTGATAACCATAGTTTTGAACTCAATATCTGATAGTTGACTTGCCTCTATTTCATTTAGCATTCTTTCTGAGGATTCCTCCTTTCCTTTAGATTGGAGGTTGTTTCTTTGTCTTCCCATTGTTTGTGGGGCTCTTCTTTTTTGCTCCTGTTTCTTAAATTGATTTGTTTTGACTTTCTGACTTTGTGGTGTGAACTTTTGTGGTGGGAAGACTGTGAGATTCAGTGGTAGAGCCTCCTTGAATACCTGAGCTTGATGTTCTTGGGATGTCCTTTATGCCTTTCATGCTGGTTTTCCAGATGTAATTGGGTTTTAATTGTTGTTGGGTCATTCTTTTATGGGTCCTTCCCTGTCACTGGTTGGCTGATGATCACTTCACCCACCATGTCTTGTGTGCCTTTGTGCAGGCGCTGCCTGAACAAAACCACAGAGCCCAAGAAACAAACCCCCACACACAAATATAGCTCCCCCCAACAATACCACTATCAATAGCAAATGAACCAGTATTAATTAGGGTGTAACGAGATTAAGACTATTATAAGAAATGAGGGTGGATATGAGATGACCTACTAAAAGAGAAATTATTTTGAGAAGGTAGAGGGAGGGGTACTAAGAAGAGTTGGGAGTTGGAGCAATGGAAGGAGAGAAGGTAAAGTTTACCTTAGGAATAAAGAAAGGGGATGAAGAGTGTAGAATGGAGTTTGAGAAGGCAAGCGTATAATATTAGGTTTAAACAGAAAATAAAATAGTATGAAAGTAAATGAAGTGAGAGAGAGAAAGAAAAAGGAAGGAAAATATTAAATAATTAATAAAAATATAAGAGTCAAATTGGAGAGATAGATCCACCAGAGTACTAACAAAACAAATGAGCTAAAATTAATATAGGTGGTATAGGAATAAGAGGGAAAAACAAAACAAAGAAAAGTCTAAGAGATGTTTAGAGGAATGGGCAGTGATTTTGTATTGATAGAGGGAGAGGGAATACTAAGAGTGAGGAACAAAAACTAGACTAAGCGAGGGAAAAATAAAATTTTGGATGTAAAGGGAAAGAAAAAAAGGCTAATAAAAGGGAAGGCTGAAAGAGAAATAGAAGAAAGGCAAAAAAGAAAAACGAAAAAAGTCTAAGATGGCATAATTAACATTTAAGTCAAAAAAAATAAAAAAAGAAAAGGTGTAGGAGAGGGATCCAGTAAAATTTGTTATTTGAAATACAGAATTAGTGAAGCTCTAGAGATAACCTTGAAAAAACAATGCAACAACAACTACCCTACTCACAACCAACTAGCAAAGTTTGTTACAGGTGTAGAGAGAACATGAGTATTTTAATAGCTGGGCAAAAAGATACGAAATGACCCTTGACAAGAGAATTCATTTTGAGTGTCTGGACATGGGAGAAATAATAAGAATGTGGAATGGAAACAAGTGGTAGCTAGAGAGAAAACCAAATTGAAATGAGAATATTGCAAGGAAAGAGGAAGGTAAGATGGGCTAAGAGAAGGGAGGGGCAAAATATGTGGATTGAAATACACTATAGTATAAAATCTAGTGACTTATATACAAATTCGCTGGACAAGAAATGAATGTTATAGAGCTATGCAGGCAAGGAAATATCACAAATCATGAAAGAGACCACAGTGGCTTTCATATTGGTAGTCTCTTGCATTTACCACTCTTTTTTTTTTTCTTTCTGGGTCTGCCTCTGGTTCGGTCAGATGTTGACTGTCTGACCTTAGGCAGCCTGTTCCATACTTTAACTGATCTGCTGTCACTGGCTGTCTCTTTCAATGGTTAACATGGTCCCTCTGCACTCAGCTGTCAGGTTTAAGCATCTTAGAGTGTGGCTGAATCCCTCCTGGGGTGGGGGCTATTGTTTCTCCTCAAGTAGTTGCTGCTTGGAGGGGAGTGGTCTGTCTGAGCAGGATGATTGCTGTGTTTGGGGGTTGGCTCAGCACCAGATCCCGAATCCCGGTGGCTACTTTCTCAGTTCTCTCCCCAAAGGCTCCATCCCCAGTCTCTCTTCAAGTCTCTCTAGTCCACTCTGCCCCACCTTTGCCAGTGATCTACTATCTCTGGCGGTCTCCTTCGGTTGTTTATCTGGTCACTAGAACTCAGCAGTCAGGCTTAAGCACCAAAGGGCCAGGACAGAGACCCTCTTAGGGTCGGGGCTGTTGCTTCCCTTGAGGCTACTGCTGCTTGGAGGGGAGTGGTCTGCCTGAGCACAAAGGCTGCTGTCATCTGAGGGATGACTCAGCATCCAGATTCCTGGGTCTGCTCTCTCAGTTCTCTCCCCACAGCATCTGTATCCAGTCTCATCTCAAGCATCTCTAGTCCCTGCCCTTGCCTGAGCCTCGTAAGTGGCTGCAAATAAAAATTTGTGTGTTGGCCCTTTAAATGGCACTTGACCCTCTAATCATTTGTCTCTGGCAGAGAGCAACCCTGCTGCTTTTTCCGCTTGTTATTATCTGTGTGCTTTTTGGGCTCTGGTATTCTAGGCTGGGAATCCTCGTTTAGGGTTTAAACCCCAATCTTCTCTGGGGGATCCAACCGGCCACTTAATTATCTTGCCAGTGGTTCCATCTGTGAGTGCCCAGCTTGTCCTCTCAAGTCTCCACTGCACTCCTTACCAGACAGGTTATGCCAAAGCTGGTTCTGTTTGTTCAAAGTTATATGCTTCTCTCTGGCTATTGTCAGTTGTTTGTTCTGGGTGTTTTCTTCACAAATGAGTTGTAATTTCAGATTGGTTCTGGGAGGAGGTCAGTGTGACTTCCATTCACTCCACCATCTTCCCTCTCCCCTTATTTGACTTCTTTAGTCAGTATTTTATACTATTCAGCATAATAGTCCTGGATTTGTGTTTTTTATTTACACTTAGGTATTCTTTTTTTTTGAGCAATTGTGATTATACTTCATTTTAATGTCAGTGTTCATTGTTTGTATATAAAAAAAGGTTTGATTTTTTAGGTTTATCACATATCCTATGTCCTGGCTGAACACACTTTCTAATTCTAGGAAGTTTTTTTTATGGATTACTTGGAATTTTTATCATGTCATCTACAAATGGAGACAGTTTTATTTCTTCTTTTACCACTTGTATGAATTTTATTTTTTCCTTTGCTTTATTAGAGTCTAGGCCTTCTGCCACTATGGACATATATAATAGATACTTTGCCTTGTTCCCAATTTTAGGGACAAAGCATTTGTCTTTTATTTTTTATTGAAATTTTTTGAGACATTGGTCAATAAAATTATATACATTTGAAGTGTAAAAATATATAATACATTATCTGCATATTATATTCTGTGTTCACTGCTCCAAGTCAAGT
Source organism: Phyllostomus hastatus (assembly GCF_019186645.2). Classification (NCBI taxonomy): domain Eukaryota; kingdom Metazoa; phylum Chordata; class Mammalia; order Chiroptera; family Phyllostomidae; genus Phyllostomus; species Phyllostomus hastatus. Next base: position 11,943,833 of record NW_025333984.1, on the reverse strand, counting down.
CTCCTTGCATTACCATTTATCCTATCTTTACCCTTTTCTACCTTCCTTCATTTCCTTTCCCCTGGTAATCACCAACTGTTGTCTGTGTACATGATTTTTTTTTACTTGAACTCTTCACCATTTAACCCACCCCACCTTTTCATCCACCTACCAGATCCCTTTCCTTCTATACATTGTCTATTCTCTGTATCAATGAGGCCTTTTATTTAGTTTGTTAGTTTATTTTGTTGATTAGATTCCACATATAAGTGAAATCATATGGTGTTTGTTTTTCCCTATCGTTTTTTCACTTAGCACAGTACTTTTCAGGTATACCCAAGCTGTCATAAAAGGTAAGATTTCCTTCTTTTTTGTGGCTTAATAGTATTCCATTGTGTAAATATATCACAGCTTTTTTATCCACTCAACTACTGATGGGCACTTGCACTGCATACTGACAGCTCTGGGGTGGAGACAGGGGGTTGGAGGAACTGAGCAAAAAAGAAAAAAGAGAGAAAAAAATATCATGGCTATTGTAAATAATGATTTAGTGAATACAAGGGTGTATATACTGTTTTGAATTAGCATTTTTTATTTTTTCTGTTATGTTCCAAGAAGTTGAATCACTACATCATAAGGTAGTTCCATTTTTAATGTTTGAGGAAATTCCATGTTGCTTTCCAAAGTGCCTGCATCAATTTGCATTTCCATTGAAATTCTCTTTCTGTTGTTAGAGAAAAAGCCATGCTTTGAACCAGGGAGATGGGAATGACTTTGATCCATGATGTAACTGGGAGGCAACTCCCCCTGGTTATAGCACCTGTGTGAGGTGGTTGGCTCCATGCCAATCAGCCATGCCTGCGCAGACTTACTATGGCAGCCCAGAAAAGCTGGAAAAATATGGCAATGCTTGCAGGTGTAGCCAATTGTGGTAGGAGTTGGAAATGGGGATGCAGAGGAAGATCATGCTGTGATTTAAACCAAGGTGTAGGAGTTATATGGATTGGAACCATGCGGTTTTGAGGTGGAACCACATGGTTTTGGAGGCTAACCCTGCGGTTTGGGGGCTCCCTTATCCATGAAGCTTAGGAAGCAGAAAAGCAAGATGTAGCAGCCATGCAAAGTGCCCTCTTAGCAGTTTGGAAGAATGCAGGACAGACATTGCAGGAAGGAAAGGAGTGAAAGGAATCTTGCCGGTGGGCCATAACAAGGTGCCACGTGGGTTTGGATTAAGAACTGGAGATCCCAGTGACACAGCTGATGGTGCTTGGGACCATGGGAGGCCTGCCAGCTGAGCATGGATTACTGGGAAGAACTTGGTGCTATCTGAGCTACAGACTTCTATTTTTTCCTGAGATATGATACCCCTGACTGGGCAAAGGGGGAAAGGAAGGACTGTGTGTTTGTGGGTGTTTTAAGGGACTTTGGGATTTTAACAAAGACCTTAAGTCATTACTCTAAGTCTGTATAACTTTTGAATAAATAGTTCCTTTCCTTTTCATCAAACTCTGGCATTGAGAGCCATAATTTCCTGGCCTCGGGCAAGGTAAACCTAGTACAGGGGAACCCCAGGAGAGGAGGGGCTCCATTTGGTAACAGTATCTTGCCTGCCCCTACAGGTCCTTTCTGTAACATTTTCCTACACCATTTATTGAGTAGATGATCTTTACCTCATTATATGTTCTTGCCTTGTGTGTCAAATATTCATTGATCATGAAGACATGGGTTTATTTCTGGGCTCTCTGTTTTGTTCTATTGATCTACATGCCTGTTTTTTTTATGTCACTACCATGTTGTTTTGATTACTATGGCCTTGTGGTATAGTTTGATATCAGGTAGCATGATGCCTCCAACTTTGTTCTCCTTTGTCAGGATTGCTTTGGCTATTCAGAGTTTTGGTGGTTGCATATACATTTTAGAAGTATTTATTCCAGTTGTGTATTATACACCATTGGAATCTTGATACGAATTTTATTGAATCTATAGATTGCTTCAGGTATTATGAACATTTTAATGATGTTATTTTTTCTAATCCATGAGCATGGATTATATACTTCCACTTATTTGTATTTTCTTTAATCTCTTTCTTCACTGTGCTGCAGTTTTCTATGTATAGGTCTTTTATATCTATGATTATGTTTATTCCTAGGTATTTTATTTATCTGGTTGGTATAGTAAATGGGATTTTTTCCCAATTTCTGTTTCTGATATTTCATCGTTGTTGTACAAAAATGACTTCGATTTCTAAATATTGACTTTGTATCACACTATTTTGCCATATTAACTTTTTAGGTCAAGTAGTATTTTGGTGGAGACTATAGGGTTTTTTATGTATACTATTATGTCATTTGGGAATAATGGCAATTTTACATCCTCCTTTCTAATTTGAATGCCTTTTATTTCTTCTTCTTGTCTGATTGCTGTGGCTAGAATTTCCAGTACTGTGTTGAATAAGAGTGATGAGAGTGGGCATCTCTTTCCTAATCCTGAGCTTAGGGGTAACATTTGTAGTTTTTACCCATTGAGTATGTTGTTGGCTGTGGGTTTGTCATATGTGGCTTTTATTATGTTGATGAATATTCCACCTATTCCCATGTTACTGAGAGTTTTTATTATAAATGGGTATAGATTTTATTAAATGCTTTTCTGCATGTATTGATATGATCATGTGATATTTATTATATTCATGTCATATTTATTCATTTTATGTAGTGTATCATGTTAATTGATTTATGAATACTATAGCAACCTTGTGTCTCCCTTTATCATGGTGTATGATCTTTTAAATCTATTACTGGGTCTCTGGTTTGCTAATGATAATAATTTTTGAGAATTTTAGCATCTATGTTCATCAGGAATATTGGCCTAAAATTTTATTTCTTTGTAGTGTATCTTGTTTTGGATTAGAATAATGCTGGTCTTATATAATGAGCTTGGGATTCTTCCTTCCTCTTGAAATTTTTGGAAAAGTTTGAGAAGGGTAGATGTTATTTCTTGATGCAAATACCAGCCCACAGTGTCCGTGTCATTATGGATGAAATGAGACATTCACATGGACTACAAAGTCCAGTGGAGGAAAAGGAACAGCATGGCTTTTCTCTCAAGGAGAGCCAAAGCCTTTGCCCTTGCCATGACCGGCCTTTATTGGGTTTCTTGGCACATTACATGATGGTCCTCATTTACTATGCACGGGTTCGCTTTAGGTAGTTACCTTTTACAGAAAACAAAGAAGCCAATGCCACTAATCACATCACAGAAGAGGGATATTTGCAAATGAAAAGGCAAAAGTGGTCGAACTGGTTACATTCATCCTTGAAAGGTTTAGCATGGATTTTATGAAGTTACTTTGCAGTAAATGTCCTCAATTCAGGGTGAGGGAGTTTTTTTAGCAAGAGCAAGACTCAAAGTGGCCTAGGCACATTGCAGGCATGATTCCCCACAAGAGAACCTATCTGTGGGCATGGGTCCTGTGCATCTCTGAGTGGGAGCTGGGCCCATGCCACACAGAATGGTCAATTTTTCCTTTGATAGTTTGATGCAAAACTCATGTGAAGCCATCCAGTCCAGGACTTCTGTTTCTTGGAATTTTTTTAGGTTACTGGTTTAATTTCACGTTATAATTTGTATGTTAAGATTTACTGATTATTCCTGATTCAGTTTTAGAATTATGTTTCTAGGAATGTAACCATTTCTTTTTTAGCATGATATTTTATTTTTTTCCTCTGTATCTACCTATATATTTGTTTTTTATTATTGTTCAACTACAGTTGTCCCCATTTCCCCCACCAGTCTCCCCTCCACTGTAGTCTTTGTTTATGGGTCCTTCATACATGTTCTTTGATGACCCTTCCCCTTCTTTTCCCTATTATCCTTTTCCCTCCTCCCCTCTGGTTACTGTCAGTTCTTTATTTCAATGTCTTGGGTTATATTTTGCTTGCTTGTTTGTTTTGTTGATTGGGTTCCATGTATAGGTGAGAGCATATGGTATTTGTCTTTCACTGCCTGGCTTAATTTACTTAGCATAATGCTCTCCAGATCCATCCTTGCAGTCACAAAGTATAGGATCTCCTTCTTTCTTTCTGCTTCATACTATTCTGTTGTGTAATTGTACCACAGTGTTTTGATTGTACCACAGTGTCATTTACTAATGGGCACTTAAGCTGCCTCCAGCACTTGGCTATTGTAAATTGTGCTGCTATGAACATTGGAGTACACTGGTTCTTTTGAATTGGCATTTCAGGATACTTAGAGTATAATCCCAGCAGTGGAATCACTGCATCAAAAGGCAGTACTATTGTAGTTTTTGAGGAAATTCCATAGTGTTTTCCACAGTGGCTACAGCAGTCTACATTCCCACCAACAGTATGCTAGGGCTCCCTTTTCTCCATCGAATGTAACTATTTAATCCATATTGTACAATTTGTTGGCATATAGTTGTCTGTAATATTTTCTTACAATTGTTTATATTTCTATGGAGTCAATTTTTACTTCCTCTTTTTCATTTCTGATTTTATTTATTTGGTCCCTCTGTTTTTTTCCATGATGGATCTTGTTAAATGTTTTTCAGTCTTGTTTATGTTTTTAAAGTTCCAGCTCTTGGTTTTATTGATCTTGTATATTGCTATTTTGTAGAGTCTGTTTTGTTTATTTCTGCTCTGATCTCTATTATTTCCTTTTTTCTACTCATTTTAGGCTTTGGGTTTTTTTGTTGTTGTTGTTGTTGTGTTTTTCTATTTGGTTTTTTTAAGTGTACAGTTAGATTTTTTTTTGAGATTTTTCTTATTTTCTGAGATAGGCCTGTAATACTATGGATTTCTCTCTTTGGAGTGCTTTTACAGAGTCTTATAGACTTTGGTTTGTGTTGTCATTATCATTTGTTTCAAGGTATTATTTATGTATTTATTTTTTATTTAAGTGTTAACCCCTTCACTGTTTAGTAACATGTTATTTAGTCTCAATATCTTTGTATTTCTTCAGTTTTTTCATAACTTTATGGTCAGAGAAGATGCTTGATATGATTTCAAACTTGTTAAAATTATTGAGACTTGTTTTGCATCCTAACATGTGGTCTACCTTTGATGGTGTTCCATGTGCACTTAAGAAAAATGGATATTCTGCTGGTTTGGGAGGAAATATTCAGAAGATATCAATTAAATCCATCTGAACTATTATATCATTTAACACTGCCAAAGCATTTTTCTAATGCTAGATGTAGGTTTTATGTAGATCTTCTTTATTGAATTGAGGAGGCTGCCATCTGTTCTAATTTTTCTGACTTTTAAAATCATGGATGTTGAATTTTGTCATAAGCTTTTTTATATGGCAGTTGTCAAGATCACATTATTTTTCATTTTAGTCTGTGAGTATGGTGATTACATTAATTCAAATATTAAGATTCTTACATTTATGGAATATAATCTACTGTGTCAGTGTGTATATTTATTTTTGTATATTGCTGGATTCTATTTGTTAATGTTTTGTTCAAGATTTTTGTGTCAATGTTCATGAGAGATAGTTGAGCTTTTATTTATTTTTTTTGCACTTTGTCTGTTTTTAGAATCAGGGTAATACTCACCTCATTAAAAGAATTGTGAATTGTACCTTTCTCTTTGATTTTCCAGAAGAGATTTTATATAATTGGAGTTAATTCTTACTTAAAGACTTGGTAGAGTTCTTTAATATAACCATCTGAGTCTTTAAATTTGTCTTTTTAAGAGTTTTTAAATTAGAAATTCAATTTACTTAGTAGTTATAGACCTATTAAAATTACTTTTTACATATTAAGTGAGTTGTGGTAGTTTGTGTTTTTCAAGGAGTTTGGTTCATTTCATCATATTGTCAAATATGTGTGTATAGAGTAATCTTTTTGTATTCCTTTATTATCCTTTTGGTATCTTCAGGTTCTATAGTGATATAATTTGGGGCTTTTCTATTTTTCTTTTCCATTCTATTAGTTTTTGGTTCACATATATTGTAGCTCAATTATTTGTTGCACACACATTTAAGAATGCTATTTATGCTTGTGAATTTTTCCTTATTATACTGTGAATCACAGTATAATATTTCTTTTTCTGTCTCCCATAATTTCCTTTGTTCTGTATTTGTTTTGTTTGATGTTAATGTCACCCTACCTTCTTTATTTAATGAATGTTTATACAACATAAATTTTCCATTCTTTTACATTCAACCTGATAATTTTGTGCTATTTAAAGTGAATTTCTTGGAGACAACATACAATTGGGTCATATTTTTAAATCTATAATATTAATCTCCTTTTTATTTTTTGTTTTCAGTTTTTTCTCTTTTTTTAGTTTCCCTGTTTTCTTTTCTTTACCTTCCTGTAGATTTCTTGAACATATTTTAGAACTTCATTTTAATTTATTTAGTCTTTTTTCATGGATATCTTTGTGTAGCTATTTTCATGGTTGTTCTAGATATTATATTTTATAAAACTAACTCATCACAATCCATTGGTGTCATTATCAGTTTAAGTGAAGTGTGGAAACCTTACCTCCCTTTACCATCTCCCCTTTTTATATCAGTTGTCTTCCATATTTCTTCTATCAACATTTAAAACATTATAAAGTATTATAATTTTTATTTCAGTTGCTTAGTGTGATTTATAAAACACGAGAAGTCTACTGTATTAACTCATGGATATGAGTAAATATGTATTATATATACTCATATATTCTTATTATTTTTTGATGTTCTAAGATTTTTTTATCCTTTCTCCTTTGCTTTTTATTATTTTTACATGATTTTAGGGAGAGAGAGGCATCAATTTGTTGCTCCACTTACTTATGCATTCATTGGTTGATTCTTGTGTGTCGCTGACCAGGGTTTAAACATGCAATGCTGGCATATTGGGACTACATTCTAACCAACTGAGCTACCTGGCCAGGGACAATTTCCCCTTCCTCAGGGAAGTTCCTTTAGCCATTCTTTTAATACAAGTCTACCAGTTACAGAGTCTAATAATTTTCCCATATCTAAGAATGTCTTGATTTTGTCTTCATTCCTTCCTGGAAGGCAGTTTTGCTGGATATAGGATTGGAGGTTGACAGTTATTTTATTTTAGCATTTAAAAATATTGTTCTAATTCATTGTGGCCTCCATATTTCCTGTTGATAAATCCATTCTTATTTTGCTTTTCTTCTGTAGTTACTTATTATTGCTGTTTATCTCTGGTTGCTTTCAAGGAATTGTTCTTCAATTTTTAAAAGGTTGATGTTGCCCTGGCTGGCGTAGCTCAGTGGATTGAGCGCGGGCTGCGAACCAGACATCGCAGGTTCGATTCCCAGTCAGGGCACATGCCTAGGTTGCGGGCCATGACCCCCAGCAACCACACATTGATGTGTCTGTCTCTCTCTCTCTCCTTCCCTTCCCTCTCTAAAAATAAATAAAAAATAAAAATTTATTTAAAAAAAAGTTGATGTCTTAGTGTCATTTTCAAAAATGTTTATTTATTTTTTAAGATATTTATTTATTTATGTATTTATGTATGTATGTATGTATGTATTTATTACACACACACACACACACACACACACACACACACATATACACTTTTAACTGATTTTATATATATATAAACTTTCATTCCAAACAATCAAAATATACATTCTTTTAAAATGCACACGGGATATTTTCAAAGATAGACCACATGATAGGACACAAAACAAGCCTCAACAAATTCAAGAAAATTGAAATCATATCAAGAAGTTTCTTAGACCACAAGGGCCTAAAACTAGAAACCAACCACAAGTAAAAAACTCAAAAATGTTCAAGAAGAAGAAGAAACCCAAATAGTCCACTAACAGCTACTGAAATAGAAGCAGTAATAAAAAAACATTCAAATTCATGGAGATTGAATAGTGTGCTATTAAACAATGAATGGGTAAAAATGGAAATCAAGGAAGAAATCCTAAAGTTTCTGGAAACAAATGAAAATTAACACACAATAGTCCAAAACCTATAGGCACAGTGAAGGCAGTCCTGAAAGGGAAGTTCATAGTGATACAAGCCCACCTAAAAAATATAAAAACATTTCAGATGAACAATGCAAGCCTTCATCTACAAGAACTGGAGGAACAACGAACAAAGCCCAGAGCAAGGAGGAAGAAGGAAATAGCCAAGACCAGAGCAGAATTAAGTGACATAGAGACTAAAAGAACAATGAAAAATTATCAATAAATCCAGGAAGTGATTCTTTGAAAAGAGAAATGAAATTGACAAGCTATTAACCAAATTCATCAATAAAAAAAGAAAGGGCCCAAATAAATAAAATCAGAAGTGAAAGAGGACAGATTACAACTGATACCACCAAAATGCAAAGGATTGTAAGAAATTACTATGAACAATTATATGCCAAGATAAGATATCACGTCTAAGTGAAACCTAATCAACATAACAAACAAGCAAGCAAAATATAACCAGAGACATTGAAATAAATAACAAACTGATAGTAACCAGAGGGGAGGTGGGAGGGGATAATGGGGGAAAATACAGGAAGATCCAGCAAGGAGGAACATGTATAAAGAACACATGAACAAAGTCATAGGGGGTAGATTTGGGGGTATGAGGCCAGGATGGGTGGGGCAGGGGGCATGATGGGGTGAAAATGGAGTCAACTTACTTGAACAACAGCAATGAAAAATAAATTTGAAAACCTGGGTGAAGTAGACAAACTTCTAGAAACATGTAAACTTCCAAAACTGGGTCAAGAAGAAGCAGAAACCTGAATAGTCCAATAACAGCTAGTGAAATAGAAGCAGTAATCAAAAAATTCCTGGCACACAAAAGTCGTGGAATGGCTGGTTTCACAGGAGAGTTTTACAAAACATTTGAGAAAGAACTAACCCCTATTTTTCCCAGTCTATTACAAAAAATCCCTAAAGAGTGAAGACTCCCAACTCTTTTATGAGGCCAGCATTATCCTAATCCCAGAACCAGCTAAAGACACAACAAAGAAACAAAACTACAGGTCAATGTTGCTAATGAACATAGATGATAAAATCTTCAACAACATATTGGCAAACTGCATCCAGCAATACATTAAAAAGATCATACACCATGATCAAGTGGAATTCACCCCAGGGATGCAAGGATGGTACAGTATTTACAAATCAATAAACATAATACATTATATAAACAAAAGGAAGACAAAAGTCACATGATCATATCAATAGATGTGATAAAAGCATTTGATAAGGTACAGCACCTATTTATGATAAAAAATACTCAACAAAGTGGTAGTAGAGGCAACATGCCTCAACATAATAAAGGCTATATATGAGAAACCTACAGCTAACATCATACTCAATGGGCAAAAACTAAAAGCTTTCCCACTGAAGTAAGGAATAAGACAAGGATGTCCGCTTTTACCACTTCTACTCAACATGGTATAAAAAGTCCTACCCACAGTGATCATACAAAAAAAAAGAAATAAAAGACATCCAAATTGGAAAGAGGAAGTCAAACTGTCATTATTCACAGATGACATGAGAGTGTACACAGAAAACCCTATAGACTCCACCAAAAAACTACTCAACCTAATAAATGAATTTGGCAAAACAGTGGGATACAAAGTCAAGATTCTGAAATCAAAGGCATTTTTGTATTCTAGCAATGATATATCAGAAAGAGAGAGTATGAAAAAAATCTCATTTGCTATAGCAACAAGAAAAATAATGTACCTAGGAATGAAACCTAACCATGGAGGTAAAAGACCTGTACTCAGAAAACTATACATTACTGAAAGAAGAAATTAAGGAAGACACAAGTAAATGGAAGTGTATACTGTGTCCGTGGATTGGAAGAATTACCATCATGAAAATGTCCATACTACCTAAAGCAATACACAGATTCTACATAATCTCTATTAATGTACCAATGACATATTTCACAGATATAGAACAAACATTCCAAAAAGTTATATGGAACAATAAACCAACATGAACAGCCACAGCAATTTTGAGAAAGAAGAAAGTACGAGGAATCACAGTACCTGATATCAAACTGTATTACAAGGCCACTGTAATCAAAACAGTACGGTACTGGCATACCAACAGACACATTGACCAATGGAACAGAACAGAGAGCCCAGAAATAAACCCAACGCTTTATGGTCAATTAATATTTGACAAAAAAAACCCCTATTAGTTAAATGGAAGTATAGTTCAAACATGTGAAAAGACAAGAAAGGTTGAGATGAAAGTGTGGCAACCAATGTCTTATGAAAGGGTTATAGATGAGCCTTCAATAGTGATTTTCTGAGAGTTTAGGTGGCCAGGTAGAGCCTGGGATAGTGAAATCCCCTAAGTTGTTGACACTATGGCTATAAGCAATGTCTACATGTATCATACTGAAATTATATTTAGGATGTACTGATTTAGTTAGACACATTCATAGAGGCCTCATTCATTCAATCATTCATTTTAGTTCATAAGCAGGATCTGAGCTAAGCATTCAAATCTAATTTCAATATCTAGGAGATCTAGGGCACTTGTAGTAGGACAGTGAACTTTGAAGTTGTTACTAAATTTTTATAACATCTTCTTTTGTATCACTTTTAGGAAAAAATATCAAGCTGTTTGGGCAATATAGAGTGTTGGATAAGAAATAAGGTTCTACAGTAAGAGAGAGCTGAAACTGATTCCCATCTTTACTATTTACTGGTGGAATAGAGCAGTGGCTAATGCTATAATCTTTGGATCCAAGCTCTGGTAAGTATGAACTCTGTGACCCTGGGCAAGTTACTTCTTTCTGTTTCATTTACTAATCTCAAATGGTACCAATAGCAGTAACATAAGCTTGTAAGATCACTTTGATATTAAAGGGGTTAATATATAGTAAGCAATAAGCACAGAACCTGGCACATAATAAATGTTTCATAGGTATTAATTGTTAATGAAATTGTTATTATCATTATTAGATGCATTATAAATACATTATGACATTGACTTTATGTGACAATATTCAAGGTTAGAAGAGTAATCTTAGTTATACTATTCTATACTGCTTTGGTCAATGGGTAAGTGTCATTGGCATCGAAAGATAACTATATAGTAGAGATTGTATGTTTTTTGTTTTGAAAGTGGTGGTATAGGAGGGAGGCAATCACATTTTTCAACTCCTCTAAATTCTAGTTAATTACATAAATATAAGAAACCAGACTGAGATCAAACGTCCAATTCCATTTATTGAAAGCTGGACTGAATTAAATAATTCAAGATCCTAGGCATAAGTGACTGATGTCCACAGATGTTCTCGTTTGGAATTGTCACAATTACTATATGGAAATAAGTTTAATATATTGATTATAAAGTACACATAGACAATAACAAGGGGGTGGAGACAGGGGAAGGAGGTGTGGAGGGCTGGGGTAGTGGGGAGTGGTGGGGGGAAAAGGCAGAAAACTGTACTTGAACAACAATAAAAATAAATTGATTAATTTAAAAAGTTTACTATGTTGTCTTTATTTATATGTGGAGTTATATTCAACTGTGGGTGTTCCATCATGCCTTTGTTAAATGTCAGTTCCACTCAAAAGATGAACAATCCCTACCACAATTTCAAAGTTATCTATTTGATTAGATCTTGAAATTTTATTTTGAATGGAGCAAAGATAAGGGAATAATCAGCAACTATACCCAATACTATGAGTCATTATTAAGTCTTCACTGTATTAATCTTGGAAGCTTCAATCACTATCTGGATCACCTAGATTTAGATTATTCAGTACAGTCTAACTAATGGATAGCTTAATTCAGTGAAATACAACTTTATACTGAAATCAATTTGATCACCTATAAGCTTTTTAAAAGATTTTATTTCTTTATTTTTAGACAGAGGGAAAGGTGAGAAAAAGAGAGAGAGACAAACAAACATCAAATGTGGTTGCCTCTCATACTTTCTGGCCCACAGCCAAGGCTTATGCCCTGACCGGGATCAAACCAGTGACCCTTTGGTTCGCAGGCTGGCACTCAATCCACTGAGCCACATCAGCCAGGGCTGATCACCTAAAAATGATACACAAAGAATTTAAAAAGAGATAACACAAAGTGCAACATATCTGTAAGTATGAGAAACCACTGAGAGTATGTCATATACTGGACTGAATTTTAGGCATCATCTTGCATTAGATGTAATATTTTTTCATTAATTGTATTTAATGTTCTAAGGACTCTTGTGTCTTCCTCAGCCACGATTTAAGGGGCTATTAAAAGAATAATACTCATATAGAATAATCATTTTAATACTTCTGAATTACACCTTTTTAACATTTTTAGCAAGATAATATTTTAAAATCTTAAGAGATTGAAGTTTAGTTGCTTACCTCTTATTTGTTCCCCCTGAAGGGAAATGAAGAGATGTTTGTCCTCTAAATGCAACAGCGGAACACAATGTCTTAAAAGTTATGGAGACAGCCCAAACTTCCTTTGGCCACTCTAAATTGTCTCATTTATATCCAATAACAAGATCAACATTTTCTCAATAACTTTTCATTCTGTCTCCTGGATCTCCTCATTTTTATTTACCTTTTCTTCATCCCCACTTTCTTTGTCCAAACATTTTTGGTCTGAGTTACAGCTATAGCCTTATATGTAGTGTTTTTCCTCCTAAATAAAACCTCCTTTCACTTATCCACTAATAGTTGACAAATGAGGGAAGGTATATGAATTCAGGATTTACAAAATGGCACAGGGAAATATAATATGCCAATCAACTGGACAATAATTATTAGAGACATTGCCAGACCACAAACACCTGAACTTTAGACAACTGCAAATTAAATATTACAGTACCACTTTCACACTTAAAATTGAAAATAATATGAAAGAGTAATATCTATTTTTAACAAGTTCTGAAGAAATGGGCAATATCAAGTAGGCTGCTGTGAGTGGATTGCTATAATCTTTTGGCAAAGATTTTTTTTGTATCTTAATGCTAAACAATTTTATGAGGAATCTATCTTACCCAAATAAAATATATGTAAGATGCATAATACATCATCATTTTAATTAAAATGAACTATACACATTCCACTTTGTAAGAGAATGGATGACAATTATGGTGTAGTCATTCTGGATTTTAAAGAGAAAACTATATCTATTTCTGTTGGCCTAGAAAGGTCTACATAATACTCTGTTCTGTGGGAAAAAAGTTGAAGAACAATGAATATAAGGTGATTACTTATACACATAAAGAATAGAGAACCTAAAAATTAGATTTATAGTGTATGTTTGTGATATTACAGAGAAAGGGATGAGAGCAGCAATGGTTACTGTTAGAGGGGAAGCTGTTTCCTTTTTAAAACAAATCAATTAAAATGTCAGTATCTTTTAATGAGGCTCAAAATGTGATTATTTGTGTGATTATAGAAGATGGCACAGAAGTGGTGTGAATACACACAAAACTAGTTACCACTGGGTAGGACTGATTGCTTCCTCTACTGTGTGATACTAGAGAGCCAGTGTACCATAGCTGTTAAGAACATAGGGCCTGTATTATAATTATGTGGGTTTGAATCTTAGCTCCACTATTTACAATATGTGTGATCTTTGACAAGTTTAATAAATCACTTAGTGTTTCTGTTCTCTCATTAGTAAAATAGGGTAATGATAATACCTGCTGAATAAAGTGATTATGAGAATGACATGAAATAATAATACATATTTAATGCTTAAAATGTTTCCTGTTACAAAGTAACCATTCAATAAACGTTAGCTGCTATTCTAGAATGACAGGATTTATATGGATATCTCACTTACAAGGACATGGTATTTTAAAACAAGTATATATAAGTGGAACCTAATAATAGAAGTATAAAATAAAAGAAGTATAATAAGTAGAACAAAACAAACAAGCAAGCGAAATAGTACTAGAGACAGAAATAAAGAACAAACTGACAATGACCAGAGGGAAGGGCAGAGGGAGATAATGGGAAAAGAAGGGAAAGGGTCAAGTCTAGGATCATGTATAAAGGGCCCATGGACAAAGACAATGGTGGGGGGGGCTGAGTGTGGGAAGGGTAGGGGGGTTAGGGCAGGGGAGAGTAATGGGGGAAAAATGGGGACAACTGTAATTAAACAACAATAAATTTTTTTAAAGGCCCTGGTGAGTGCCAGCCTGCAAACCAAAGGTTTGCTGGTTCAATTCCCAGTCAGGGCACTTGCCTTAGTTGTGGGTCATGTCCCCCATTAGGGGGCGCATGAGAGACAACCAAACATTGATGTTCTCTCCCTCTCTTTCTCCCCCTCTTTTCCCCTCTCTAAAAATAAATAAATAAATATTTTTTAAAAATTTAAAAAGAAGTATATATGCAGGTAAATCCAGTTGATTTACATTGAGAATATAATGACAGTTTATTATTTTGATTTTTAATAATTTACAAAATATATATTATTTATTCAGATAAAAATACAGACTTATTACAAGTAATATATGTTTGATGTTGGGGAAAATAAGATAAGTCACCTGCAGCTTACCATACAAACACATCTAAGGCCAAGCTCTAGATTTCAGCCAAATTCATTTCCATATTTCTTCAACTCTAATTATAATAACCATATAATTTATCATCTAATAATTCAGGGCAGTTTTGAAAGAAAAAATAGGGCACTTTATAATTAAACTTAGAACTGGTCTTAAAAGGGACTGTCTGGATAACTAGGTTACATGGTCATGCTAGCCCCAGTAGAATTTTTCTTGACATACCAATACTCACCTCATTGTAGCCCAGTATACTTCTGCTTGCTTCACATTCACACTGGTGAATCTGAAGAACACATTGGTTCAGGCTACCACCATTCTTCATTTGGATTAATAATAGCTTTACAAGAGACCTCCCTTCTTTCCTTTTTTCTATTCACTCACTGCAGCTGTCAGAGTGATCATTTTAAAATGTAGGTTAAATCATGTCACTTTTTTGCTCAGTTACTCCAATGACTTTCTGTGTCACTGAGAATAAAATCCAGAGTCCTTTCAACTGTCCTTATAAAACCCTACCCTACCTGGTTGTCCTCTGCCTCCATATAAAGATCCCATTGATTCTCTAACCTTATCTCCAACTATTCCCCTTCTCATTGGTTTGCCTCCACCTGTGTGACTTTTCACTTCTGTTTTCTCTGCTTGATGTGCTCTTTCTGCCAACATACATGGGGTTTGCTCCCCCATATCTGTTAGTTTTTTTCCTCAAAGTCTCATTCCTCATGAGGCCTATTCAAACGCTTTATTTAAAATTGTAAATCACTGCCCCTCTGATACTCCTCATTCCTTTTCTCAATTTTATTTATTTTCTTTTGAAATTCACTAGAATATAAGCCTCTATGAAGTTAATAATTGTCTTTTGTATCCCCTACTATATCCATAGTCCTTACAACAGCACAGACCACATAGCCAGTGCTTAATACATATTTCTTGATGGACAATGAAGACAAACTTTACTCGCTTCTCTAATTTTTTCAAGTACAGACTTCTCTATACTACAGTAATTCTTTGCAGGATCTAAACACCATCCTTTTGGGGACCATGCCTAATGCCATAACTTCTGTAAGCATATTGCCTATCAATTCTGAAAAAGCTCATGAGCCTGCTAATGACCATGAGCTATATGATATACCAATTTCTAAGTAAATGACAAGTTTTGGAAACATGTTCCCTCATATATTTTTAAGTAAGTGGGGTGGGAAATGAGAGTATGTTATCTGTGCTGGTGCAGATCTTTATTTTATAGCCACTAATTCCTCAAAGGAGTAATAAAGAATGACATCAAAGGAAGAAAGATCTCCAGACTCATTTTTTGTGATGCTTTGCCAAGAGCAACATTATCAGGGCAGTGCATGCAGCACATGGAATTGGGGGTCCCTGAAAATGTGTGAATTTGTTGCCACCACCAAATTAACTGCTTAATTATGTTGTCTTTTCCAATTCTACATTCTTAATTACACATTCATAAAACTGCCCTTTAGTTTGAGCATAAATGCAACTGCCACAAAATACAATTTTGCATGCTTACCAAGTACCTAATTTGTTTTAGTTGCCAGTTCCTAATTACATATGAAATATAAATGAATTGTAGGCCATATATTCTGTGTTAACTAGTGCAAGGAAAACTTTTCACAGGTCCAATCAACACTGAAGTTGCAGGAACTAATCAAGCATGGTGTCAAACATTCTTTATGTATACTACTTCTCAACCTAGACATCCAGGAATATACAATTAGTGATGGCTCACATATATATTCATAAAATGTCATAAAACCACATACCCCATACAATTGTCTTTTCAAAAGTTTTCATGCTACGAACAACTATTTTACATTAACTTGCTCTAGTGCCACTAACTTTATTTCAAGACTAAACTTCATGAAGTCAAGACTCTTGTTCATCATTTTATATATAGGTATAATAGATTCCTAAGGTTATCATGACAACTTACAATAAATTTAAGTTGTTTAAAACAACTTAAATTTATTTTCTCACAGTTCTGGAGGCACAAAGTCTTAAATAAAGGTGCTTGTACTGCTCCACTCTCTTATGAGGCTCTGGGTGGAGAATCCTTCCTTGCCTCTTCCTATATCTGGTGGCTGGCCAACATTCTTTGGTGTTCCAATCTCTGCTTCTGTCTTCACATTGTCTTTTTCTCTGTGTTCTTTTTTATCTCAAAACTTCCTCAACCTCTCTCTTTTAGGCATACATGCTGTTATGAACCTACATGCCATTATAAACATACATGCATGATAATTCAGCATAAGCATCTCTCAAGATACTGAACTTAATCATATATTTTCACATTTAAGGTAATGGGCTCTATTTTTCATGTAAGATAATATTTGTAGATTCTAGGTATTAGGAAGTGAATATGTCCTTGGGGAATGATTTTTTCCAGCTCACCACACTAAGACAGTGCCTGATACATAATAAAAGGTTGACAAATTTAGTGGCTTATATGCCTTGAGCAAGTGTCTTCCTCTCACTGCCCCATCTCTCTCATTCTCTTTGGTTTTCTCATACTTAGTCTGAGATGGTTGAATTATGTAATCATTTAGAAGTAAAATCACATAAAAATGATAAAGAAAAAATCACATGGAATATAGAATCCAGGTATAGGCTTGAGTTTGATATGGTTCATTCCACACTTTAATTACTCAGTGAAATACAGAGAGAGACATGCACATGTCTTTGTGTTTTGGAGTTGGCTTATTATAGCATGTCAGTCATTTTAAGGCAATAGAAAGAGATTTGATAGAGATGTTCTCACTGCAAGTATATATGTGAAAGTGGGAGAAATGTCTGTAATGCATGATACTTGCAATATGTTTGTAATTAGTCTTGAGCCCCAAAATTTGACCATGAAGAACTATAGTAGAATGAATTTTTCCTTAATATCACAAAAGAAAACACTGTAGGGGGTGTAGACTGCCATCCAAAGAAAACACATTTTGACAGCTAAAACTGTAATCAAGTGTAAACAGTTTGCAGTAGCTAGTATTTCAAGACATATTGGAATTATCAATATTTTAAAATAAAACTTTTATTATGTTTAGAGTAATATCAGTCATGAAAGACAAGTGCCATATGGTTTCACTCATTTGTGGAATCTAGCGAACAAAATGAACTAATAAGCAAAATAGAGGCAGACTCACAGATAGCTGTAGGGGATAGGATTGAGGGACTGGGTGGGGGATGGAGGGACTGAGCAAAAATGAAAAAGAGAAAAACTCATGGACACAGACAACAGTGTGGTGATTTCCAGGGGAAGGTGATGAGGGAGGTGGACAAGGGTATAGAGGAGATAAATAAAGATGAAAAGAGATTTGATTTGGGGTGGAGAACATACAATGCAGTGTGCAGATGACATGTTGTGGAAATGTACATCTGAAAACTGTATATATAAATTTAATAAAAAGAGAAAAAGTTAAATAAAATATGCAAATTTGTCAAACCATTCTTTATACATAGGAAATTTCCCCTTAAATTTATGTTTTCATTCAACTAGTCAAAAGGTTATTATCCCAATTTAATATACAATTGCATGAAAAATTTTCATTGGTTTTCAATAAATGGTGCTTGAACGATTGGACATCCACATTAAAAAATGAATCTAGACACAGACCTCACACCCTTCACCAAAATTAACTTGGATCACAAGTTAAAATGGATCACAAAATTAAAATGGATCACAGATCTAAATGTAAAGCACAAAACCATAAAACTCCAAGATGATAACATTGAGAAAAACCTTGATGACTTTGGATATGGTGATGATTTTTTAGATTCAACACTGAAGACAGAATTTATCAAAGAAATAATTGATAAGCTGAATTTCCTTGAAATTAAAAACTACTCTGAAAGACAATGTTAAAAATGAGAAGATAGGGACTTCCAGCCAAGATGGAGGCATGGGTAGACACACTTTGCCTCCTCACACAACCAAAATAAGGACAGCAACAATTTAGAAATGAGATAAAAACCAGAACTGACAGAAAATTGAACTGTATGGAAGTCAGACAACCAAGGAGTTAAAATACACACATTCATCCAGACCAGTAGGAAGGGTGGAGTCGGTCAGCTGGACTGAGAGGGATCAAGGCACAAAAAATGGTGGCACCTGTGCATAAGGCATCCCAGGGATGCAAGACCACAGTGGGCAGACCCTGGGTGTGCAGGCAGCAGCTGGCAGACCCCAGGCCCGAGGTGGTAACAGGCAGACCCAGCAAGGCCGCGATTCTGAAGCGAGGCACTGTGTGCAAGGCCGCTGGCTGACCTGGTGGTCCCAGAATCCCAGCACTGGGAAATAGAGCCTCTGGTCACTGATTGAAAATACCTGTGGGGGTTGAGGCACAGGGAGAGACTCCCAGCTTCACAGGAGAGTTCATTGGAGAGACCAATGGGGTCGTAGAATGTGCACAAGCCCACCCACATGGGAATTAGCAACAGAAAGGTCCAGTTTGCTTGGGGGAAGTGGCAGAAGGGACTGAAATCCGGCAGAGAGTGGAGCAAGAACCATTGTTCCCTCTCAGACCCCGTGCCCCCATAAGCATCACAACTCAGTGATGTGGGTTGCCCTGCCCTGGTAAACACCTAAGGCTCCACCCCTCATAAGTAATAGGCATGACAAGACAAAAAAAAATGGTCCAAATGAAAGAACAGATCAAAGATCTGCAGTAAATACAACTAAGTGACTAAGAGATAGCCAGCCTATCAGCTGCACAGTTCAAAGCACTGGTGATCAGGATACTCACAGAATTGGTTGAATTTGGCCACAAATTAAATGAAAAAATGAAGGCTACACTAAGTGAAATGAAGGAAAATGCATAAGGAACCAACAGTGGTGGGAAGAAAACTGGGACTCAAATCAATGGAGTGGACCAGAAGGATGAAAGAAACAACCAAACAGAAAAGAATGAAGAAACAAGAATTCAAAAAAAAAATGAGGAGAGGCTTAGGAACCTCCAGAACATCTTTAAACATTCCAACATCTGAATTATAGGGGTACCAGAAGGAGAAGAGGAAGAGCAACAAGTGGAAAAGTTATTTGAACAAATAATAAAGGAGAACTTCCTCAATCTGGCCAAGGAAACAGACTTCCAGGAAGTCCAGGAAGATCAGAGAGTCCCAAAGAAGTTGGACCCAAGGAAGCACACACCAAGGCACATCATAATTACATTAGCCAAGGTAAAAATGAAGGAGTGAATCCTAGAAGCAGCAAGAGATAAGGAGACAGTTACCTACAAAGGAGTTCCCATAAACCTGTCAGCTGATTTCTCAAAAGAGTCCTTGCAGACAAGAAGAGGCTAGAAGGAAGTATTCCAAGTCATGAAAGACAAGGACCTGCATCCAAGATTGCTCTATCCAGCAAAGCTTTCATTTAGAATGGAAAGGCAGAGAAAGTGCTTCTCAGATAAGGTCAAGTTAAAGGAGTTCATCATCACCAAGCCCTTATTATATGAAATGTTAAAGGGACTTATCTAAGAAAAAGAAGATAAAAAACATGTATAGTAAAAGGACAGCAAACTCACAATGATTAACAACCATACGTAAAGCAAAACCAAAAGCAAACTAAGCAAACAACTAGAACAGGAACAGAACCACAGAAATGGAGATCACATGGTGGATTAGCAACAGGGGAGTGGGAGGGGGAGAGAGTGGGAAAAGGTACAGAGAATAAGTATCATAGATGATAGGTAGAAAATAGACAGGGGGAGGGCAAGAATTGTATGGGAAATGTAGAAGCTAAGGAACTTATGACCCATGGACATGAACTAAAGGGGGGAATGTGGGTGGGAGGGGGTGTGCAGGGTGGAGGTAAATGAAGGGGGGAAATGGGACAACTGTAATAGCATAATCAATGAAATATATTAATTAAAAAAAGAATGAGAAGATAAGCAACAGACTTGGATATATACAGGGGTGAATGAAAGTAGGTTTACAATTGTGAGTATACAAAGCAGTTTAGTCTTACATTATTATTTATTAATTATTTTATTATTTCCCATTCTACAAAACTACTTTTTCCCACCCCTGTATTTGCAAAAGACACATATGATAATGGAATGGTATACAAAATACACAAATAACTAATAACTCAACAACAATAACAACAAAATTAAAAATGGGCCAAAGGCCTGGCTGGTGTGGCTCTGTTGGTTGGGCATCATCCCACACACCTAAAGGTCATGGGTTCAATTACTGGTCAGTGCACATTGTGTAGGTCGAAGGTTTGGTCCTTGGTCAGGGTGCATACAAAAGGCAACCATTCAATATTTCCCTCTCACATGAATGTTTCCCTCCTACTCTTTCTCCCTCACTTCCCCTCTTTCTAAAACTTCTCTCCTCTCTCTAAAAGCAATGAAAAAATTACTTCCGATGAGGAAGAAAAAAATTTAATGGGACAAAGATGTTAAAAGACACCACAACATAAGATATGTACAGATAGCAAATAAAGCATATGGAAATATGCTTCACATCATATGTCCTCAGGAAAATGCAATTTAAAACAACAAGATACCACTATGCACTTATTAGAAGGGCAAAAATCCAGAACATTGACAATAGTAAATGCTGGCGAGAATGTGGAGCATCAGGAAGTCTCATTTATTGCTGGTGGGAATGCAAAATGATACAGCCACTTTGGAAAACAGCTTGTAATTTTCTTACAAAACTCAACATAATTTTACCATGTGATCCAGCAATCACATTTCTTGCTTTATACCCAACTAAATTGGAAAATTTATATTCACATAAAGTCCTGCAGTTGAATACTCTTAAGTTTTTTCATAATTGTTCAAACTTAGAAGAAACATTATCTTTGAGTAGGTAAGTAGATAAACTTGGTACATCTAGACAATGTGATATTATTCAGCACTGAGAGGAAATGAGCTATCAAGCCATGATAAGACATGGAGAAATCTTAAGTGCATATTAATAAGTAAAAGCCAATCTGAGAAAGCAACATACTATATGATTCTAACTATAAGACTTTCTGGAAAAGGCAAAAATATGGAGGTAATAAAAGATTTGTGCTTGCCAGGAGGTAATAGGGGATGGGGAGAGATTAATTGGTGGAGCACAGTGGATTTTATGACAATAAAAATATATGATACTTCCCTGACCAGTGTTGTTCAGTTGGTTGGGCATCATCCCACAAAGTGAAAGGTTGTCAGTTAAATTCTCAGTCAGTGCACATGCTTGGGTTGCAAGTTTGGTCACGGATTGGGGCATGCACAAGAGGCAACTGATTGATGTTTTTCTCTCACATTGATGTTTCTTCCCACTCTTTCTCCCTCCCATCCCCTCTCTCTAAAAATAAATAAATAAAATCTTTTAAAATGTATGATACCATAATTATAGAAATAGGTAATATATATTTGTCCATACCCATAAAACATACAACACCAAGAGTGAACCATAATCTAAACCAGGGATTTTCAATTGGTGTGCTGCAAGAATGGTTAAAAAATGTCATACCTGACTAGTTAACCAGGGACAGTGACCTCTTTTTCCATATATTGCCAATTAAGAATGACTACATCCAATAAAACAGTAGCTGTCCAGCACGAATAAATCAAAATTATACCTATTTTCTGTTAGATTGGCAAAAATATATAGTTTTGGTGTGCTGCTGAATTTTAGAATTAGTTTATGTGTGCTGTGTGATGAAAAAGGCTGAAAATCACTGATCTAAACTGTAACTTTGGATGATTATGATGTGTCAATATAGGTTCATCAATTTTATTTTTTTGCCTTTAATATTTATTATATATTTTCCATTTCCATTTAGTCCACTTATATTCCCCTCCCCCCAGGAATCACCACAGTGTTGTCCATGTCCATGAGTCCTTTCTCCTTTTTTCTCAATCCCTCCACCTCATAACCTGCCCACATCCAGCTGTTATCTGCTATCTATGGGCCTGTCTCTGTTTTGCTTGTCAGTTTAGATTGTTTATTAGATTCCACATGTGAGTGAGATTATATGGTATTTGTCTTTCTCTGAGTGGCGTACTTCATTTAGCATAATGTTCTGCAGGTCTATCCATACTTTCACAAATGCTAACATTTTCTTCTTTGTTACAGCTGAGTAGTATTCCAGTGTGTAAATGTTCCATGGTTGTTTTAGCAATGCATCTATTGATGGACACTTGGGTTGCTTTTGTAAATAATGCTGAAATTAACATAGGGGTGCTTATGTTATTTTGAATTAGTGTTTTGGGTCCCTTCTGATATATTCCCAGAAGTAGGATCACTGGGTCAAAAGACAGATACATTTTTAATTTTTTGAGTTATCTCCATACAGCTTTTCACAGTGGTTTCACCAATCTGCATTCCTTCCAACAGTGCAAGAGTTTTGCTCTCTCCACATCCTTGCCAGCACTTGTTGTTTGTTGATTTATTGATAATAGCCATTCTGATAGGTGGAACATGGTATCTTATTGTGGTTTTAATTTGCATCTCTCTGATGATTAGTGATGTTGAGCATCTATTCATAAGTCTATAGGCCATCTGTATGTCCTTTTTGGAGAAGTGTCTATTCAGTTCCTTTGCCCATTTTTTCATCGGGTTGTTCATTTTTTTGGTGTTGAGTTTTGTAAGTACTTTATAAATGTTGGATATTAACCCTTTACTAGATATATCGGCAAATATGTTCTCCCATTGTATGCACTGTCTTTTTATTTTGTTGATGATTTCCTTTGTTGTGAAAAGCCTTTTCAGTTTGATGTAATCCTATTTGTTTATTTTTTCTTTTTTTTCCCTCACCAGAAAGATGTATTTTTAAATTAGCAATAATTGCACCTTGGATATTTCTCATTGGCTATGATACTGCCACTGGGCAAAGCTCAGAGAGACAAAAAACTGCTATCAGCAATGTCCAAGATTTTGCTACTTATATTTTCTTCTACAGTTTTTATGGTGTGGGGTCAAACATTTATATCTTTGATCCACTTTGAATTTCCTCTTCTGTTTGGTGGATGGAGGTGGTCTAGTTTCATTTTTTCTGCATGTATCTGTCCAATTTTCATAACATCATTTATTGAATAAACTATCTTTAGCCCATTGTATGTGCTTGCTTCCTCTGTTGAATATTAATTGACTGTAAAGGTATGGGTTTATTTCTAGGGTCTCTATTCTGTTCCATTGATCAGTGTGTCTGTTTTTATGCCAGTACCAAGCTATTTTGATTACTATGGCCTTATAGCATAGTTTGATATTTGGTAGCATGATCCCTCCAGATTTGTTTTTTTTTCTCAGAATCACTGTTGCTGTGCAAGACCTTTTGTGGTTCCATATAAATTTTTGAAATATTTGTTCTAGTTTTGTGAAATACCTCTTTGAATCTTGATAAGAATTGTGTTAAATCTATAGATTGCTTTGGGTAGTATGGACAGTTCAATTATTTTAATTCATACTATCCATGAACATGGTATGTGCTTCCATTTATTTGTACAAATTCTTTCTTCAGTGTCATAATTTTCCATGTACAGGTCTTTTACATCCTGGGTTAGATTTATTCCTAGGTATTTTTTTTTGATGCAGTTGTGAATGGGATTGTTTTCTTAATTTTCCTTCCTCTTAGTTCATTATTGGCATATAAAATGCAACTTATTGCTGGATATTAATTTTGTATACTGCTACTTTGCTGAATTCATTTATCAGTTCTAGTAGTTTCTTGGTGAAATCTTTGGGGGTCACTACGTACAGTATCATGTCATCTGTAAATAAAGACAGTTTTACTTTTTCCTTTCCAATTTGGATGCTTTTTATTTCTTCTTTGAGTGCTGTGGCAAGGACTTTCAGTACTATATTGAAAAAGAGAGCTGGAAGTGGATATATCCCTGTCTTTTTCTTGATCTTAAGGGGAACACTTGCAGTTTTTTCCCATTGAGTATGATGCTGGCAGTGGGTTTGTCATATATAGCCTTTATTATGTTTAGGTGTGTTCCTTCTATTTCCACTTTGGTGAGAGTTTTTATCATAAATGTGTGCTGGATTTTATCAAATGCTTTTTCTGCATTTATTGATATGATCATGTGGTTTTTATCCTTCATTTTGTTTAGGTTGTGAACCACATTTTTTGATTTATGAATGTTGTACCAACCTTGCATTCCTGGAATGAATCCCACTTAATCATAATGGATAATCTTTTTTGATGCATTGCTATATTCAGTTTGCTAATATTTTGTTGAGGATTTTAGCATCTGTGTTCATCAGAGTTATTGGCCTATAATTTTCTATTTTGTAGTGTCTTTATCTGGTTTTGGAATTACGATAATTCTGGCCTCATAAAATGATTTTGGGAGCCTTCCCTCCTTTTGAATTTTATTTAATAGTTGAGAAGCAGCAGTGTTAGTTCTTGGAATGTTTGCTAAAATTCACCTGTGAAGCCATCTGGTCCAGAGCTTTTGTTTGTTTGGAGTTTTTTAATTACTGCTTCAATTTCACTAGATATCACATGTCTATTCAGATTCTCTGATTCTTCCTGAATTTGTTTTGGAAGATGGTATGTTTCTAGGAATTTATCCATTTTGTCCAAGTTGTCCAGTTTGTTGGAATATAGTTGTTCATAATATTTTCTTACAATCCTTTGTATTTCTTTGATGTCAGTTGTTATTTCTCCTTTTTCATTTCTGATTTTATTTAGTGAGGTCCTTTCTCTCTTTTTTTTCTTGATGGATGTGGATAAAGGTTTGTCAATCTTATTTATCTCTTCAAAGAACCTCTTGGATTCATTGATCTTTTGTGTCATTTTTTAAAGAATCTATTTCATGTATTTCTGCTCTGATATTTAGTGTTTCCTTACTTCTACTCACTTTGAGCTTTTTTTCTTCTTTTTCAAGGTACTTTCAGTGTGAAGTTAGACTGTTTATTTGAACTTTTTCTTTTTTTTTAAAATATAGGTCTGCAATGCTATGAATTTCTCCTCTTGGGATTACTTTCTCAGTGTCCCACAGATGTTGGATTGTTGTGTCCTCTTTTTCATTTGTTACAAGGTATCTTTCAATTTCTTCCTTGATCTTGTTGTTGCCCTATTAATTGTTTAATAACGTGTTATTTAGCTTCTGTATCTTTGTGTGATTTTCATTGTTCTTATTAGTGTTTTCTAGTTTTATAGCATTGTGGTCAGAGAAATGCTTGATATGATTTCAATCTTTGTAATTTGTTGAGACTTATTTTGTGTCCTAACATGTGGTCTGTCCTAGAAAATGTTTCATGTACACTTGAGAAATATGTACATTCTTCTGCTTTGGGGTGAAATACTCTGAAGATCTCAATTAAATCCATGTGATCTAGTGTGTCATTTAAAGTCGCTGTCTCCTTGTTTAGTTTTATCCCTGGAAGATCTATTCATTGATGTCAGTTGGGTGTTGAAATCCCTGAGCATGATTGCATTTCTGTTGATGTCTCCCTTTATGTTCATCAAGATTTGCTTTATATATTTAGGTGCTACTATGTTGGGTGCATACAAGTTTACTAGGGTTATATCTTCTTATTGGATTTTTCCCTTTATTATTATGTTGTGTTCTTCTTTGTTTCTTACTACAGCCTTGGCTTTAATGTCTATTTTTTGGATATAAGTACTGCACTCCCAACTTTTTCTATGTATTCCATTTGCATGAAATATCTTTTTCCATCCCTTCACTTTTAGTCTGTGTGTATCTTTCAATTTGAGTTGGGTCTCTTGGTAATAGCATATATATGGGCCTTGTTCTTTTATCCATTCAGCTATCCTATGTCTTTTGGTTGGACCATTTAAGCCATTTACATTTAAAGTGATTATCGATAGGTACATACGTAGTGCCTTTTATTGTTAGACTGTTCTCTTTTGTTTGTTTGTTTTTTTCTTTCTGTTTTTCTTCTTCTTAAAGTAAGCCCTTTAACATTTATTACAGTGCTGGATTGGTGTTAACAAACTCCATGATCTTTTCCTTGTCTGGGAAGCTCCTTATTTCCTCATCAATTTTAAATGATAGCTTTGCTGGGTAAAGTAGTCTTGGTTGCTAGTCCTTGATTTTCACCACCTTTAATATTTCATGCCACTCCCTTTGTCCTGAAATGTTTCTGTTGAGATATCAAATGATGGTCTAATTGGTGCTTCCTTATATGTAACTACCTGTTTTTCTCTTGTGGCTTTTAGGATTCTCTCCTTTTCTTTAAGCTTTGCCATTTTAATTATGATGTGTCTTGGTGTATGCATCTTTGGGTCCAAATTGTTTGGTACTCTCTGAACTTCCTGGAATTGTGTGTCTTTTTCCTTCACCAGATTGGGGAAGTTTTTGTTCATTATTTCTTCAAATAGGTTCTCAATCACTTGCTCATTCTCTTCTCTTTCTGGTATTCCCATAATGTGGATGTCATTATACTTCATATTGTCCAAAAATTTTCTTTAACTCTCCTCATTTTTAAAAATTCTTTTTCTTTTTGTTGCTCTGCCTAGGTATTTTATCCTACCTTGTCTTCCAAATCACTGATGTGATCCTCTGCTTCATCTAATCCACTCTTTATTCCTTTCAGTGTGTTATTCATTTCATATATTGCATTCCTTATTTCTGACTGGTCCCTTTTTATGTTTTTTTATGTCTTTTTCATGCTGTTGAGTATCCTCATAATTATTACTCTAAACTCTCTGTCTAAAAAACTTGCTTGGCTCCATTTCATCTAGTTCTGGAGAATTCTGTTTTTCTTTCATTTGGAGTCTCTTTCTCTTCCAATTTTAGCCACTTCATTATGTTTTCTGCCTTAGTTTTTAAATTAATCATATGTTAAATGGATCAGTTGTTAAACTAATGAAGTTGTGATTAGTAGCCAGACTTGAGCACCACAAATTGGGGCAGAGTAGTTCCTGTGGGTGAGTTTATTGCTTCCCCTCAGGCTAGTGGCACTTGGAGAGGAGTGCTCTGCCTGAGAAAGACAGCTCCTGCTGTATGGAGAATGACACAGCACAGGGACCCTGATGGCTGTTCCTTCAATCCTCTCCCTAGAGCCACCAACACCAGACTCTCCTCAAGCATCTCTAGTCCCTTCTTCCTTCCCTCTGCCAGAACTCAGGGTAAGTGGCTGCAAATGAAATTTTGCACATTGTCCCTTTATGAGTCTCTTGGAGTTTCCAGGTACAGCTCTTGCTGGTAGACAGAAATCCTGGTACTTTTCACAGCTGGATGTTATCTGGGTTCCTTACAAGCTCTGGTACTATAGGGTGGGAGCCCAGTTTGGAGTTTAGACCCCACACTACTCAGGGGTAACCTTTTGGCCAGTGAAAGATCCCTCTGTAACTTCAGCTGCTGCTTGGGGGATCCCAGTCAGCTATCTTGTGCCTCTTCCACACCCCTTACCATTCTTGTTGTGGTGTAGTTGTTTCTTCAATCTTTCCTTGGTTATAAGGCTTCTCTCTAGGTAGTGTTCAGTTAGTTATTTCAGATGCTTTCTCTACAATTTAGTTATAATTCCAGATTGGTCCTTGGAGGAGGTTAGAGTAGCTTCCACTTACTTCTCTGCCATCTTGTTTCTCCAGCACCAGGTTCTTCAATTTTAACAAATGTACCACAATGTTACATTTGGGAGTGTTAGATGTTAATAATGGAGGAAGATCTAGGTATATGGAGGGTGTATACAGGAAATCTATGTACCTTTCTTTCAATTTTGCTGTGAACCAAAATCTATTCTAAAGAATTAATCTATAAATTAAAAAAATATTGATAACATTATACTCTGAAAAAAATAAATATCTAAATAATTTTTAAAAATTCCTATGAATATAAATTTCTGTTTAGTTTTTAGAGTTATCATTATAGTTATTATTATACAATTGCCAAAACAACATAAATGTATTGTAATCTTTTAAATATGAAGCATACAAAATAAAATTTATTAGAATGCATTTATTAATGAGATTATAGGGATTTTTCCTTTAATCAGTTCATGTGTCCATGGAGTTGTAGTATTTAAGGATAGAAAGAGGATTTGATGGAAATTTTAAAAAACAATTAGAGGGTATTGGGTCATTAGTAATTGTGGAACTTATAAAAATTTTATATTATTGTTGATGTTAATTTACAGAGAACCTATGATAACCATTTCTTTTAAACATATTGGGGTTACATTGGTTAATAAAATCATATAGATTTCAGGTGTGCAATTCTATAATACATCATCTGTATATTGCATTGTGTGTTCTCCACCACCAGTCTCCTTCTATCACCATTTTCCCCCTATACCCTCTTCTCCCTCCCCCACCCCTTTTCCTTCTGGTAATCACTATACTGTTGTCTGTGTCTATTAGGATTTTTTTTTTTTTGCTTAACCCTTCACCTTTTTTCACAATAAAATTTTCTTAACTTAAATCTAATTAAGTACATAATTAGAATTAATTTATGAGTGAAATATTCTTTGAGGAAAGACAAGAAATAGGAGACCGGTGCCCAAGTTTAAAGCATGAATACAGATTTGCAGTATTTGATAATCTTTTAGCAAATTCAGATTGTTTATCCTCAGTCTTCATTAGTGTTTAAAATATAAAATGCTATATTTTTCAGATGTATTCCTTTTAGTAAATATGTAAAATTGGTTTTTCAAGAATGAATGTGGAATTTCTCCCTTTTCCTTGAAAGTGTGCAATAGTTGAATGTGAGATACAATCCAGGCTGAGACAACATTATAGGAATAAACACCAGGCTCTTTCTTATTACTGGGAATGTTGAAAATGTAGGTATGGCATGGTTTATAGCAGATTTGTATTCCCTATGATACCTTTACAAGACTTAAATATTTTAATTTTAAAATAGCAGAACTTTGTGACTGTTCCATAGATTTAAAAGTATGCACTATCTTTAATAGTTCTTATTAAATGTCTCTTGTTTGTTTTTCTGGGACTCTCCTTTAGAAGCAGTGCACTGTGTCAACATTCTTGAGGGGAGAAAGAGGGGAATCCATTAAACAAGAAAACATAATTCCCACTTTCCTACTCTTTGCCTTTGGGAGGGGGAGAAAACCCACCTATTATTAGTTCCACTGGGGATCGAACCCAGGACCTTCTGCGTGTAAAGCAGACATGCTAACCACTGCACCATGGAACCACTACTTTCCTACTCTTTAATATATTTTATTTTCATTTCTACACAGGTCAGAATACCTTGTTTCTATTCCATAATTACCTCCTAACCCAAATATGTATACTAACTATTGTGCATTTATATAGTGCCTTGATAAAGAAGGCTTTAAAAGGAACAATTTAAATGGTTACTTTTTTCCTACCTGGATATCTTCATATCCCACAAAATACAGTAACAATAGAGGTGGCTGAGAAATATGCCTTACTTTGTCAGTGTGTAGTGGATAACTACAGGTATATTTTCAGATAGTTCACTTTTGGGGAAGAGATCATATGAAAATTGGGTATCTATAAATTGAGTCTTAAAAAATTCCTCCTTGTATGTCCTTTGGAAAACATCCAGGTACCTACCACCATGCTTATGTGGACTCAAATTTTCAGAACACTAGTTTAGTGATATAGGTTCACTGGAAGATTGCATCTACACAGCAGCAAAGGAATCAAGTCAATCAAATCATTGAAAAATAATTTGTGATTCAGAATCTGCTTTTGGCTGATAGGGGAAGTATCATTAAAATTAGTTGTTTGGTTTCATATGAATCAATTTTTAACTGACCAACAAACATATTTCTAATAGTAGATTAACTGGCTTAATAGATCAGTGCATTTATTTTTCTATTCACTTGCCTGTAATAAATATTATTAAGATTTGAATAACTATATTTGATTCTGTAATATTTTTGGTGGGTAGGGGAAGCATTGTTTAATCAGTACTTTGTTGTTGAATACATATGGTTTAACTTTTTCAGAAAATGGATATAAAGAGTGGAGATAATGGGGGGATAAGGAGGAAGGGTTTTCAGGAACATTTATGAAAGACACATGGACAAAACCAAAGCGGGGTAGGATCAAAGGTGGGAAGTGGAGATGCCTGGGTTGGTGAGGAGTGGTGGGGAGAAAATGGAGACAAAGGTACTTGAACAATTAAAAAATGTGAAAAAAAACTGTTAAATAAAAAAAAGAAGTGCAAATAGATAGTTAAAGAATAGCCATGGTGATGTTAAATGCAGTATAGGAAATGGAGTAGCCAAAGAACTTATACAACATGACCCATGGACATGAACAATGGTGGGGGCATAGCCTGAGGGACTGGAGGCTGCTAGGTAGAGGGGACAAAGAGGGAAAACTCATGGCAATTGTAATAGTATTATCAATAAAATATAATGAAAACATAAGGGCAAAAAATAAATATGCCTATTGATTACTTCTATTTTTTTTCCTTATGGTACCACTTAAAACATTTAAGTGAATGTTTTTTATTTTTAATTTTTTATTATTATTTTATTGTTGTTCAATTACAATTGTATGCATTTTCCACCCACCACTACAGCCCACCCCAGCCAAACTCACCTCCCTCCCAGGCTTCCACTCTCCATCTTGGTTTTGTCCATGTGTCCTTTATAGAAGTTCCTGAAAACACTTCTCCTCATTGTCTCCTCTCCCCTCCCTTCTGGCTATTGTTAGATTGTTCTTAATTTCAGTGTCTCTGGTTATATTTTGTTCACTTTTCTGTTTTGTTGAATATGTCCAGTTAAAGGTGAGATCATAAGGTATTTATCCCTCACCACCTGGATTATTTCACTTAGCATAATGTTCTCCAGTTCCATCCATGCTATTGCAAAGGGTAGGAGTTCATTCTTTCTATCTGCTGCATAATATTCCATTGTGTCAATGTACCACAGTTTTTTGATCCACTCATTTACTGATGGGCCCTTAGGCTGCTTCCAGCACTTGGCTGTTGTAAATTGTGCTGCTAAGAACATTGGGGTACATAGGTTCTTTTGGATTGGTGCTCCAGGGCTCTTACAATACAATCTGACCAGTGGAATAACCAGGTCAGAAGGCCATTCCATTTTTAGTTTTCTGAGGAAATTCCATACTATTTTCCATAGTGGCTGCACCAACCTGCATTCCCACCAACAGTGCATTAGGGTTCCCTTTTCTCCACATCCTTTCCAACACTTGTTTGTTGATTTGTTTATGATGGCCATTCTGACCAGTGTGAGTTGGTACCTCATTGTGATTTCAATTTGCATTTCTCTGGTGGCTACTAATGCTGAGCATCTTTTCATAATGCACTGGGTCCTCTGTATGTCCTCCTTGGAGAAGTGTCTGTTCAAGTCTTTTGCCTACTTTATAATTGGGTTTTTTGTCTTCCTGGAGTGGAGTCCTGTGAGTTCTTTATATATTTTGGAGATCAAACCCTTGTCCAAGGTATCATTGGCAAATATCTTTTCCCATATAATTGGTTCTCTTTTCATTTTAATAATGTTTTTTAACCATGCAGAAGCTTTTTGATTTGATGAGGTCCCATTTGCTTATTCTTTCCTTTATGTCTCTTGCTTTAGGGGACATATCAGTCAAGATGTTGCTGCATGGAACGTCTGATATTTTCCTGCCAATGTTTTCCTTTAGGACTTTTAGTGTCACAACTTATATTTAACTCTTTTATGCACCTTGAATTTATTTTTGTGTATGGTGTAAGTGGGTGATCTAGCTTCATTTTTTTGCATGTACCTGTCCAGATGTCCCAACATCATTTGCTGAAGAGGCGATTTTTGCTCCATTTTATGTTTTCTCCCCCTTAGCCAAATATTAATTGACCACAGAGACTTGGGATTATTTCTGGTCTCTCTATTCTGTTCCATTGGTCTATGTGTCTTTTCTTATGCCAGTACCAGGCTATTTTGATTACAGTGGCCTTGCAATACAGTTTGATATCAGGTATTGTGATTCCTCTTTGTTCTTCTTTCTCAAAATTGCTGTAGCTATTTGGAGCCATTTATGGTTCCATATAAATTTCTGAAATATTTGTTCTATATTTGTAAAATATGTCATTGGTACTTTAATAGGGATTGCGTTAAGTCTATAAATTGATTTGGGTAGGTGGACATTTTGATGATGTTAATTCTTTCAATTCATGAACATGGTACATGCTTCCATTTGTTTGTGTCTTCCTTAATTTCTTTCTTCAGTGTTGTATAGTCTTCTGAGTACTGGTCTTTTACATCCTGGTTAGGTTTATTCCTAGATACTTTATTTTTCATGATGCTATATCAAATGGGATTTTTTTCGTGATTTCTGTTTCTGATATTTCATTGTTGGTGTACAAGTATGTATTTCATTTCTGAATATTGACTTTGTATCCCACTGTTTTGCCAAATTCATTTATTAGGTCAAGCAGTTTTTGGTGGAGTGTAAAGGGTTTTCTATATATACTATCAGATCATCTGCAAACGAAGACAGTTTTGCATCCTCCTTTCCAATTTGGATTCCTTTTATTTCTTTTTCTAATCTTATTGCTGTGGCTAAGACTTCTGGTGCTATGTTGAATAGGAGTGGTGAAAGCAGACATCCTTGTCTTGTTCCTGATCTTAGTGGGAAAGCTCTAAGTTTTTGCCCATTGAGGATGATGTTGGCTGTACATCTCTCATATGTGGTCTTCATTATCTTGAGGAATGCTCCCTCTATTTCTACTTTTTTTAGTGTTTTTATCATAAATGGGTGCTGTACCTTATCAAATACTTATTTCACATCTATTGATATGATCATGTGATTTTTGTCTTTCTTTTTGTTTAAGTGATGTATTACATTTGTTAATATGCGATTATTGTATGATCTTTTTAACATAATGCTGGACATGGTTTGCCAATATTTTGTTGAGGATTTTAGCGTCTATGTTCATCAGCAACCTTGGCCTGAAATGTTCCTTTTTTGTTATGTCTTTATCTGTTTTTGGAATTAGGATGATGCTGGATTCATCAAAAGAGTTTGGGAGTCTTCCATCTTCTTGAAGTTTTTGGAATAGTCTGAGAAAGATAGGGGTTAGCTGTTCCTTAAATACTTTGTAAAATTCTCCTGTGAAACCCTCTGGTCCAGGGCTTTTGTGTGTCAGAAGCTTTTTGATTACTGCTTCAATTTTATCAGCTGTTGTTGGCTTGTTTAGGCTTTTTGCTTCTTCTCCATTCAGTTTTGGAAGATCATATTTTTCTAGAAATTTGTCCATTTCACCTAGGTTTTCAAATTTTTTGGCATATAGTTCTTGATAGTAATTTCTTACAATCCTTTGTATTTCTGTGGTTGATACCACAGTTGTAATCTCTCCTCTCTCATTTCTGATTCTGTTTATTTGGGTCCTCTGTCTTTTTTTTTTGATGAACCTGCTTAAAGGCTTGTCGATTTTGTTTATCTTTGCAAAGAACCAGCTCCTGGATTCAATGATGCTTAAAATTGTGCCTTTAGTCTCTATGTCATTTAATTCTGGTCTGATCTTGTTTATTTCCTTCCTTCTACTTGCTCTAGTTTGTCTTTGTTGTTGTTCCTTAAGTTCTTGCAGACATAGGATTAGGTTGTTTGTTTGAAATGTTTCTATCTTTTTTTTTTGTTTTTTTAGGTAGGCCTGTATCGCTATGTAACTCCCTCTTAGAACTGCCTTCATTGTGTCCCATAAGTGTTGGGTTATTGTGAGTTAATTTTCATTTGTTTCCAGAAACTTTTTTATTTCTTTCCTAATCTCATTCTTCACCCTTTCATTGTTTAATAGCATGCTATTCAATCTCCATGATTTTGAGTGTTTTGTTGTTGTTTTTTTTTTCCTTGGGGTTGGTTTCTAGTTTCAGTCTCTTGTGATCCGAGAAAATGCTTGGTATGATTTCAATTTTCTTGAATTTGTTGAGGCTTGTTTTGTGTCCTGTCATGTGGTCTATCTTTAAAAATGTTCCATGTGCACTTGAAAATAATGTGTATTTTGCTTCTTTAGGAGCAAGGCTCTATATATATCACTTAAGTCCATTTGATCTAGGGCATTTTTCAATGCCACAATATCCTTGTTGATATTTTGTTTGGAAGATCTGTCCATTTTTCACAGTGGGGTGTTAAAATCCCCTACTATAATTGTGTTGGTCTCAACATCTTTCTTGAAGACCCCCAAGACTTTCTTTATGTATTCGGGTGCTCTTATGTTGGGAGCATATATATTTACAATGTTTATGTTTATGTCTTTTTAATGGATTCTTCCCTTGCATATCATGAAGTGACACTTGGGGTCTCTTTTTATGGCTCTTTTTTTGATGTCTATTTTGTCTTATATGAGTATTGGTATCCTGGTTTATTTTCCTGTCCATTTCCTTGGAATTTTTGTTTCTGGCCCTTCACTTTCAGTCTGTGTAAGTATTTTGTTCTGAGGTCGTTCCCTTATAGGCAGCTTATGTGTGGGTCATGCTTTCTTATCTATTCAGCTATTCTATGTCTTCTGATTGGAACATTTAATCCATTTACATTTAAAGTTATTATTGATAGGTACTTATTCATTGCCATTATTTTGCACCTCTGTTTCTCTCTGTCTCACTCTTTTTCTCCCTCTTCTTAAAGCAGACCCTTTAACATCTCTTGCAGAGCTGGTTTGAATGAGGTATATACTCTTTGAGGCTTCTTTTGTCTGGGAACCTCCTTATTTGGCCTTCTATTTTCATTGAGAGCCTTGCTGGGTAATGTAGTCTTGGTTTCAGGCCTCTAGTTTTCATTACTTGGAATATTTCTTGCCATTCCCTTCTGCCTTGGAGTGGTTCCATGGAGAATTCACCTGCTAGTCTTATCAGGGCTCCCTTGTATGCTACTTCCAGTTTTTGTCTTACTGCCTTTAATATTTTCTTTGTCTTGGAATTTCACCATTTTAATTATGATGTGTCTTGGAGTGGGCCTCTTTGGGTTCTTCTTGATTGGGACTCTCTGTGTTTCCTGTATTTGTGTGACTTTTTCTCTCACCAAATTAGGGGCATTTTCCATCATTACTTTTTCAAATAGGTTTTCAATCACTTGCTCTTCTTCTTCTCCTTCTGGTATCCCTATTATATGGATATTATGCTTCATATTGTCCTGCATTTCCCTTAACAGTTCTTTGTTCTTTATGAACCTCTTTTTCTTTTCTTGCTCTTTTGGGTGTGTTTTCTACTTTTTCATTCAGCTCACTGATCCAATCCTCTGCTTCATGTAGCCTGTTTTT
This sequence comes from Phyllostomus hastatus, assembly GCF_019186645.2. Taxonomy (NCBI): domain Eukaryota; kingdom Metazoa; phylum Chordata; class Mammalia; order Chiroptera; family Phyllostomidae; genus Phyllostomus; species Phyllostomus hastatus. Next base: position 11,908,245 of record NW_025333984.1, on the reverse strand, counting down.
GATTCCTTGTACTGTGTTCTTCAGTTCAGAAATTGTATTCTTCGTTTCCTCCTGGCTCTTGTTGATGGTTTCTATTTCCTTTTTCATGTTCATATAGTTTGCAGTAAGTTCATTGTAGTTTCCCTGTAGTTTTTGGTAATTTTCTGTGAGCTCATTGAGCTTCCTTATAACCATTGCTTTGAACTTAATATCTGATAGTTGTCTTGCCTCTATTTCATTAACATTCTTTCTGAGGCTTCCTCCTTTCCTTTCATTTGGGGATTGTTTCTTTGTCTTCCCATTGTTTGTGAGACTCTTCTTGTTAGCCTCTGCTTCTTAAATTGATTTATTCTGACTCCCTGGGTTCCTGGTGTGAACTTCTATGGTAGAAGACCTATGACATTCAGTGGTTCAGTCTCCTTGATCTCCTGAGCTCACTGGTCCTGGCCTGTCATTTATGCTGGCTCTCTGTATGTCTTTGAGTTTTGATTGTTGTTGGGTCTTTCTTTGGTAGGTCCTTCCCTCCAACTGGTTTATTGAGGGTCATTCCATCCACCACGTCTTGTATTCTGTTCTGTGGGTGTGGACAGGTTGTGTTGAAGGTGATTTTTTTTGTGTATGAGGTTTTGAGGCTTCTTTCTTGATCTTGTTCAGTTGTTTGTTCTGGGTAATTTCTCCACCATTTAGTTGTATTTCCAGATCTGTCCTCAGTGGAGGTTAGTGTGGTTTCCATTCCCTCCTTCACCTTCTTCCATTGTTATCTGTTGGTTGTTACCTTGTTGGTGGGTTTCCTCTTCCAACAGGTATACTGTTGTTCACAGCTCCCGCTGACTCTTTTTTGTAATCAGTTGGGGGGGCAAAATGGTTTAAGACATTGAGAGTATATTCTCTGGTATTTAAAGTACTAAGTGAATTTTTTTTGTTTATCCCATAATCTTTATGAATTTTCTTATATTTTGAACTTAAAGAACCAGATTTTCTGGTCATCTTTAAATATGCCAACTTGGAATATTGACTTCAAAGGAATAGTCAAATTATGTTTCCTGAATGTTTTAGATAAAACTTGATTTTTGTAAGGGTTCTTATTAAAGTAATGCCAAATTCTAAAATTTACCCTTTATAATCTGTGGAATCACCAGACAGTTTTATTTATTTCTGGAGATTAATGGAGCACCATCACTTGAATTTCCTCATTACCTTGATCAGGATGGAAGTTTAAGATTTAAGTTATTCAATGGAGTCCTTACTTATTTAGCCTTTTATTAAACCCAGTCATGGAACATGATGGGATTCTATCCCTTGCAAATGGATGGTTTGCTTTTGTTACTCTTTTTTAGTTTACAGACAAGCATTATAAATATTTGCTTTTCACAAATAGCAGGGCAATTTGGTGAAAAAGAAATTAGCTTGAACTAGTGCATTGGTTAAAATACAGAATAGTTTTTATATTATTTTTGTCACAATAGGGTAGGATACAGTGATTTTTTTTGAAGTGTAATTGACATATAACATTATATTAGTTTCAGCTGTGAAACATGATGATTTGATATATATTTTTAAAATTTTTTATTGTTCAAGTACAGTTTTCTGCCTTTTTCCCTACCCCTCCTCACCACCCCAGTCGTCCCTGCCTCCCTCACCCATTTCTACCCTCCTTTTTGTTTTCTATATGTCCTTTATCATTGTTCCTGTAAGCCCTTCAAACTTTTCCCCCATTATCCCTTCCCCTCTCCCTTCTGATCACTGTCAGCCTGTGTTCAATTTCAATGTCTTTGGCTATACTTTGCTTGCTTATTCATTTTGTTGATTGGGTCTTGGGGTTGATATCTGTATACATTTAGAAAAGATCACCAAAATAAGTTTAGTTAACATCCATCACTGCAGTTTTATATATATATATATATATATATATATATATATATATATATATATATATATATATATATATGTGTGTGTGTGTGTGTGTATATATGAAATATATATTTATATTTTATATATATATGAAATATATATTTATATTTTATTTATATGTATAAATATATATTTTTTCTTTTGGTGAGAATATTTAAGATTTACTCTCTTAGAAACTTTCAAATATGCAATACAGTACACTCACTATGCTATACAGTATATTAACCCCCATGACTTAAGTATTTTATAACTTGAATTTTTCTTCTTTTGACCCCCTTTACTCTACCAATCTATTCTCTATATTTATGAGTTTGACTGATTGTTTCTCATATTTGACATATTAGTGAGATCATATAGTATGTGTCTTTGTCTGACTTTACTTAACATATGCCCTCAAAGTCCACCTGTATTGTTGCAAATGGTAAGATTTCTTTCTTTTTTTACTTACTATTGCTGACACTATTACAGATGTTCCCGTTCCCCTTCCTTTGCCCACCTCACCCTGCCTTCATCCTTCCTCCCCCTGGCCATCACCATGCTGTTGTCTATATGTTATACATATATGTTCTTTGGCTAATCCCTTCATCTTCTCTCATCTAGTCCCCTCTCCCCTCTGACAGCTATCAATATGTTCCATGCATCCGTGCCTCTGTTTCTCTTTTGTTCATCAGCTTATTTTGTTCATTAGATTCCACATATAAATGAGATCATATGGTATTTGTCATTCATAGACTGGCTTATTTCACTTAACATAATAGTCTCCAGGTCCATTCATGCTGTCACAAAATGTAAGAGTTCCTTTCTTTTATGGCCTTGTAGAATTCCAGTGTTTAAATGTACCCAGTTTTTTTTTTTTTAGGAGAAATAGGAAGAGAGGGAGAAAGATAGGGAGAGAAACATCAATGTGTGGTTGCCTCTCACATGCCCCCCACTGGGGACCTGGCTCACAACCCAGGTGTGTGCCCTGACTGGGAAATGAACCATCAGCTCTTTGGTTCTCAGGCCAGCACTGTATCCACTGAGCCACATCAGCCAGGGCTAAATGTACCACAACTTTTTTTATCCACTCATCCACAAGTGGGTACTTGGGCAGTTTCCAGATGTTCGTTATTGTAAATAGTACTGCTATTTATAAAGGGGGTGCATTTATTCTTTCATATTGGTAGTTCAGGATTCTTAGGATATATTCCCAGAAGTGGAATCACTGAGTCAAGAGGAAATTCCATTTTTAATTTTTTGTGGAAACTCCATATTGTTTTCCACAACAGCTGCAGCAGTCTGCATTTCCACCAACAGTACACTAAGTTCCATTTTCTCCACATCCTTGCCAGCATTTGTTGTTTGTTGATTTAGTGGTGATAGTCATTCTGACAGATGTGAAGTGATATCTCATTGTGGTTTTAATTTGCATTTCTTTGATGATTAGTGACCTTGAGCATTTTTCATATATCAATTGGCTATCTGTATGTCCTCTTTGGGTAAGTGTCTATTCAAGTCTTTGCCTATTTTTAAACTGGATTGTATGTCTTCCTGGTGTTCAGTTGTGTAACTTTTTTTGTGTGTCTATCTATCTATAATCTATGTATATATGTATATGCCATCTATCTATGTATATCTATTATGTTTTTTTCTCTCTCTTCTATCTATCATCTATCTATCTATCATCTATCAATCATCATTTATCATCTATACAAATACACACAGTGGCTTTTAAATGCATATTTTTCCTTACCTCCCAAGAATTTTTAATATATTATTTATCTACAAATCATTTTCTTTTTAAGTAAATTTTTAGCATAGGAGATTATTACCTCAACCCATATCTTAATATTTGGAAATTTCTCAAAAATTTTAAAATGTTTATTGATTTTAGAGAGAGGGAGAGAGAGAGAAAGAGAAATAGAGGGAGACAGAAACATTGATGTGAGAAAGAAACATTAATTGGTTGCCTCCCATAAACACCCTAACTGATAGAAACTATAACCTAGGTATATGCCCTGATCAGGAATCAAACCCCTAAACTTTTGGTGTATGGAATGATGCTCTAGCCAACAGACTCACATGGTCTCAAGCTACAAATTTCTTGATAGTGTCTCTGAAAATGAGAATTCTTGCCTATTTGTTTTACATATACTATAACATTTTCAGCTTTATTGACATATAATTGTCAAATAAATTGTAAGATATTTGAAGTATACATCTTAATGATTTAATGTACATATACATTGTGAAAGGATTCTTTCCAGCTAATAAACACATCCATCACCTTACATATTTATCTTTTGTGTTTGTGTACAATAATATGTAATGAGTAGATCAAAAAAACTATGGTACATTTACACAATGGAATACTACACAGCAAAAAGAAAGAACTTACCTTCTATGACAGTGTGGATGGAACTGGAGAGTATTATGCTAAGTGAAATAAGCCAGGCAGTGAAAGGCAAATACCATATGATCTCATGTATAAGTGGAACATAATCAACAAAACAAGCAAAAGAGACAAATAGAACCAAAGACATGGAGATAAAGAACAAACTGACAGTAATCAGAGGGGAGAGGGGGGAGTAACCAGAGAAAGAAGGGGAAGGGTTGTTGATGAATATGCATAAATGACTCATGGGCACAGGCAATGGGGGGATTTATTGTGGGAGTTGGGTGATGGGGCAGGGAGTGCAATGGGCAAAAAAAGTGGGACAACAATAACTCAACAACAATAAAAAATGAAGAAAATAAATAGGGAAAACTAAAAAAAATTCTCTATGCTGTATGATGATTATTTGTGCCCTGTACTAATGCAGTAACAGTGGACATGGTAATAAAAGGACAGATTGAACAGCTATTTATAAGTTTTTAGGAGTTATATGGGTATAGGAATTTTCATAATCAAAACCACACATATGATTTTGGCTTAGACATTGTGGTAAATAGGTAGTGTCATTATTGAGTAGGGAACAGCTTTACATAGGCCAGGGTTAATAGAATAGGAAAATAGAAGTCTCATTTGGATTGCATATTTTTAAGAGAGGATGAGGACTCTGTGTTAACCATACCTAAGCAAATGAAACCCATGTGAAATTATGGATTCAGAAGCCCTGGGAAATTCTAAATCCAGTTATAAATATAGTTTTGTGTTATTATTAATTTTTAGGCAATGTTGCCCACATCTTATCTTTGGTTTGTGCATCTAAACAATTGATATAGTGTTAATCTTATGGGCATTGAATTAATGATTTCTAAGTTTGAATCCCAGATCTGTCATTTTGTACCTTCTTGAACTCAAGAAAATTACTTAACTTTTCTGAATTTCTGGTTTTTGAGTTATAAAATCAGTATAGTAGTATTTACTTCATAGAACTCTTGAAAATTAACTAGAAGTCAGTCTAGTTAGGCACTGAACATGTTTCTAATTGATCTCTTCTCTCATTTCCTTATTTCCATACATGAGATCTAACTTATAGCATAGTAGGCCTATTGTAACTTCTAATTTATAGGCCAATAGCACTGATTCTTGATACTTTTTTTACTGTACACTGTTGGACTTAATTTTATAAAATTGACGTGATTATGAAATGTGCATTTTTCTTAAGTCAAATAATTTTCAAGTATATTAGAGAATATGATAATTTAACACAATCCTATTGTAAACCATATTTTAAGCTGAAAAGCCACTGTCTCAGTCATTTATTCCCTTACCCTTGTCATTTTAGGAACATGGTTTTGTTATTAGTAAATCTGCTTATTGAAATAGTTAAATATAATCAGCATAAAATATACATCAGAACATACCACTGTTTACATAAAAATTTAAAAGAAGACAAAAACTAGGGGGAGGGTGGTAATAGGAGGGAAGTGGGGAGGGTTGGGTGGGTGGGCTGGAATGGGAGTAAAAGGGAGAAAACTGTACTTGAACAAAGATTAAAATAAAAGCTGAGTTCTCCCATTAAAAAAAAAGAAAAAAAAAAGAAAATGATATGACACAAAGGATGAATAACCCACTGATATCTATTTTAATTTGGGACTTCTGGAGAAAGGAAGAATGCATTTACCTATTTCAGGTACTTATGGTGACAGATTTCATCATGCAACAGTAATGTTTTAAGTCATTCATTCCATGCTGTGCTGTCAGCTGTGATAATTAGAAATGCATATTGCTCTCTCCAGGACAAGTTTAAAAATGAATGACCATTATTTTGAGTAACAATTGTTATCAAATTGTGTGTGAAGTTAAATCTTAAAATGAGAATTTACTATTTTAAAAGGCTTATAGGGGTGGATAATGTCAAGTGTAAGAACATTCATTTAGTGGCATTCTTTTTTGTTTTACAAATGTAATAAACTCTAGGAAAATTAGAAAAAGGGAAAGTAGAAATGTGCATAAAGGAACAAGAAACATGAGGAGTAAATATCTGTTAGTATTTTACATGCTTTTGCAAATTTTCCTATGAATTCTATATAATTAAGATACTCTTTTATATGCTTTGCTGCATCCTGCTTCTTGTTTTTTAAAGTTATAAAAATGGAATTTATCCATATTGGTAAAGTTATTTTTAAACATTACTTTTTAAATTTATATTTTATTTTTTCCATCACCATTTATTGCCCCCATACCTTCTTCCACTACTTTTAACAGTGCCAGATACTCCATTGAGTGTGTGTATTTTTTCTGTTTTGCAAATCAAGAATTTGGAGACATCAGAGTTACTTATAATGCTTACAATTTTAACAGTTAACTATTATTATGATGTCCAGTATCTCTTGCTTATTTTCCTAGAAATGAATCCTACCCATATTCCAGCTACTTTGTTACCAAAGGTATTATTAGCACCTGACTTCAACTTTGCTTAATCATTTCCTTTGCCATACATTTTGTATTTATAATCCAAGAAAGCATTGTCCCTTATATGGCTGAAAGTGTAAGTTAAAAACCTTAGAAGCTGTTGGCAGCTGCAAATAGTGTCATTTGGCAACAGCTGATCTGTAGTGAAAAACAATGAAACAGACATTCAGAGAAAAAGACGTATTAGAGACATTTGAATTGCTAATCCAGTTGCTCCTGAGGCAAAGTTGTTTTTCTGACATTACCACAGCTTCCTTATTCATTTTTTTCTTTTTTTATTGTTGTTCAAGTATAGTTGTCTCTATTTTCCCCCCCACCACCTCCCCCCTCACACCAACTACCCCCACCTCCCACCCTCAATCTAACCCCCTTAGGCTTTGTCCATGTGTCCCTTATACATGTTTCTGACAACCCTTCCACCTTATCCCTCTATTATACCTTGCCACCTCCCCTCTGGTTACTGTCAATTTGTTCTTAATTTTAATATCTATGGTAACATTTTGCTTCCTTCTTTGTTTTGTTGATTAGGATCCACTTATAGGTGAGATATATGGTATTTTTCTTTCACTGCCTGGCTTATTTCACTTAACATAATGCTCTCTAGATCCATCCATACTGTTGCAAAGATTAGGAGCTCCTTCTTTCTTTCTACTGTGTAGTATTCTATTATGTAAATGTACCACAGTTTTTTGATCCACTCATTTACTGATTGATGTGGATCCTGGCCCACAGGATCCGAGTGTTGTGTCAGCTATGAACAAATACACACAGACTACAGAAATCCTGTGGAGAAAAGGGACAGCACAGTCACTCTCTAAGTGAGAGAGAGGGCCCCAACCCCCACCTGGTCAGGCTTTTATTGTTTTTCTGGGTGCATTACATCAAGGATGGTCCTCATTTACTATGCACAGGTTCACATTGGGTGGTTCCCTTTTACCGATAACAAAGGAGAGGATGTTGCTAATTACATCAAAGAAGAAGGATATTTGCAAATGCAAAGGGAAAAGTGGTTGGACTGGTTACACTTCATACTTGGGAGGTTTAGCTCAGATTTTAAGAAGCTGCAGTAAGCACTTGCTGCCTCAATTCAGGGTGAGCGAGTTTTAGCAAAAGCAAGCCTCATAGCAGCCTAGGTACAATACAGGTCTGATTCCCCACAGGAAAACCTATCTGTGGGCATGGCTCCTGTGTGCCACCTCATTCTCCACTGGGCTTTCTGAGTGGGGGCTGAGCTACATTGCCACACCACATGGAACGGCTCCCTCTAACTGATGGGCACTTAGGTTGCTTCCAGCACTTAGCTGTTGTAAATTGTGCTGCTATGAACATTGGGGTACATAGGTTATTTTGAATTGGTGTTTCAGGATTCTTAGGGTATAATCCCAGTAGTGGAACTTTTGGGTCAAAAGCAGTCCATTTTTAGTTTTTTTAAAGAAATTCCATATTTTTTCACAGTGGCTGCACCAGTCTGCATTCCCACCAACAGTGTACTAGGGTTCCCTTCTTTCCGCAACCTCACCAGCACTTGTTTGTTAAATTGGTTATGATGGCCATTTTGACTGGTGTGAATTGTTATCTCATTGTGGTTTTAATTTTCATCTCTCTGATGGCTAGTGATGCTGAGCATCTTTTCGTATGTTTCTGGGCCTTGGGCCTTTCGTATGTGGTCCTTGGAGAAGTGTCTGTTTGGGTCCTTTGCCCACTTTTCAATGGGGTTGTTTGTCTTCCTGGAGTGGAGTCATGTGAGTTCTATATATATTTTAGAGATCAAACCCTTGTCTGAGGTATCATTAGCAAACATGTTTTCTCATACATTTGGTTCCCTTTTCATTTTGCTGATATTTTCTTTAGCTTTGCAGAAGCTTTTTATTCTGATGAAGTCTCAATTTTTTATTCTTTCCTTTATGTCTCTTGCTCAATGAGCTAATAATATCCTCATTTATAAATCTAGTTTTAGTTGAGTGTCTGAATATTACAACAAAAGGGTCCTTATTTTAAACAAAGTATTGAATATCTTTGAGCAGAAAACATGGTCTGCATTTGAGATTAATTAATTAGAATTATTTTTGTATATTTTATTGTCTCTAAATAATGGGATTTAAATATTACCAGTTTTAAAGAAACTGGAGGATACAGTCCTGATGAGACGTCAAGTTTTAGCTTATTTCACTATTAGTTGATTGTGAGAAAGATGGTCAGGGAGTTATAGTCAGATAAAAAAAAAAAGCAATTGAATCTCACCATGAATAAAAGCCTGGATCATTATGAAAGTTTCTGTGGAGAAAAATACACATATTAAAAGGAATGCAAAGAAATAACAGATATTCAACATTCAATATGGGTTTTACTTATTTTAAGATAACCTAGAAAACATTAATTAATTTTGGAAGAAAATAGATTTTGTAACATCATGCTTTCAGAATGATATGAAAACAACGCAGCTGTGTCTAGAGTGTCCCAGTCTTACATTATCCAAGAAATATTTTATTACTGCCTAAAGCACGAATTTTTATTAAAAATTGTCTAATGAAGCTAAATGTCCAATCAGCTTTCTTGTGAGAGAATTTTGGATTCTTTATTATGATGATTCTCTGACTCATAAGATGTTTTCTTTTTTGAAATGTTTTTCACCAAAACTGATAATATTGCAAATTCATCATCCATTTCCTTTACCAGATTATGTTCTATGACTCTGTATTTTTCCCCAACAATGAAACTTATTGTCACAGGGTGACGATTTACTACAATTGAGAATATGTAAAGTGAGGCTAAAATATCTAAAAGTATCAGGAAACCTTTATAAATATACTTTTAGCAGTAGCTCTGCTGTTATAATAAAGAAATAGCCTACTATATGACTAGCTTGAAGTGAACCTCACTTCTTTAGATATATGTGGAGAAAAACACATCATAACAACATATCTTACTTTTGTCTTTGTCTGAAGTAATTTTGCAATGGATGTCAAACCTTAATTTGGTAGTAAAAGCTTCTGTGATAGTTGAGACTGTACCTCACTCATAGAATTCCCTCTGCAAATATTCCCTGAATATATGGAAAATATAATAGCCTCCCCAGCCCTATTTATCCTTTAGCCATCAGGCTGCATACTCTAGTTAGATCTCAGGAAAGTATTCTCCAGATCGCTTTTCAGGAATAAAAACATTTTAATTAAGAATTCCCGAGTGCCATCTATAAATTATCATGCTTGCACCTTAGCAAAGTTTTACTATAAGAATTTAATTTAGTTACATACATAAAATGAATTTCCTTACCAAGTAGAATTAAAAAAATTCCTTAAAACTATGATATATTTACACAATGGAATACTAGCAGCAGACAGAAAGAAGGAGCTCCTATCCTTTGAAACAGCATGGATAGAACTAGAGAGCATTATGCTAAGTGAAATAAGCCAAGCAGTGAAAGACAAATACCATATGATCTCACCTATAAGTGGAACCTAATCAACAAAACAAATAAGCAAGCACAATAGAACCAGAGACAATGAAATAAGGAATAAACTGAGAGTAACCAGAGGGGAGGGGTGAGAGGGATAATGGGAAAGAATAGGGGAATTGCCATCAGGGAACATGTATAAAGGACACATGGACAATGTCAAAGGGGGTAGGTTTAAGTGTGGGAGGGGAGGATGGGTTGGGTGTGGCATGTGATGGGAGAAAATGGAGACAAATGTACTTGAGCAACAATAAAAACAGAGTCCTTGCTTGGGCAGCACATATACTAAATTGGAATGATACAGAGAAGATTAGCATGGCCCCTATGAGCAAGGATGATAGGTAAATTCGTGAAGTGTTCCATATTTAAAAAAAATAAAGAAGATTGTCTAGAGTTAAAAAAAGAAAGTAGATTAATTGCTAATGTGTCAGGGTCCATTACTGACCACCCTTCAAGATTTGTATCCCTGTAGACCTCTTTTAGAAATAGACAAAAGTATTTGTGGGAAAGAACCTTGTAATACATATGCAGATATTTACAAAATCTCATATTCCCTCCCAAATTGGATCATCTAGTTGCAATACTTGCCACAATTACATATGCTCTTGTTGAGCCCTTTAGCACTGGATCAGGAATCAAATGAAAATGTATTTGGAAAACAATATGGCGGTGAAGTAGGTGGATATTACACTCACCTCCTCCCAGGATCAAACTGGAATTACAAGTAAATTATAGAAAAAATTATCATGAATAACTCACAGAAGGCTAGCTGAAGAGAAGTCTTATAATCAAGGATTTACAGAAGAAGCTACATTCAGACTGGCAGGAAGGGCAGAGATAAGAAAAGGGCTGCCCTACTCCCATGGGCAGTAGCTGAGGTTCCCATAGGATATCTCAGCTGTAGGCAGTTTGCTATGTGAAGTAACCCCAAGGCAGGATCACCATCCCAGACCACCAGAATTGGATATAGGTGCCCAAAGAACATCTGCCTGTGAAAAGCAGCAGGATTTCTGCCCATCAGGAAAAGACAAGAGTCTGCCAGAGACACAGGAGCCCTTTTAAAGGACCAATGCACAAAATTTGTTTAAACAGCCACTCACTCTTGTTACTGGCAGAGGAATAGTGGAGCAGACTAGAGTCTATGACTCTGTGGAAAGCTGGAGAAACAGCCACCAGGATCCCTATGCTAATCAACTCTCACATACCACAAATGCCATCTTTATTGAATAGAACACTCTCCTCTGTGTGACATAGGCCTAGTGGAAAACAATAACCCCAACTTCTAGAATATATCTTGCCTCACCATGGGGAGCTTCCACCCTGTGGAAGAGTCAGATCAATTGACCAGGATGTAGAGTTTTGTGCAGAATCAGGGGTTGTCAATGACAGAGTTGTGGCTTTGGGGTAGGAACCATTCCCACCACTTTCCTGTGATCCTGATTTATGCTGTTTCCTCATTGAAAATCTGCTACACTAACTCCTGGCCTTCTGGTAGACCCACCCTCCAGGTCTCAGTGCTCTATATGCTCAAGTCCTAGTAGCTCTGCCCTGTAAAAGTTAACACAAAATTTGGGAGACACTGAGTTGGGTAGTTCTAAGATAGGGGCCATTTTTCCCTCCCATGTCCAATCAAAGAAGAGCCTTCCCTTCACATGGCCAAATCTTGGGCTGTTTGGGCCTGATAAACTTTGCTAGAATCACCCTGATGACTCTCTGATATCATGCCCCAACACAGAGATGTACAATCACATAATGCCTGGAAGCTAGACTTCATTTACCAGGGAACATTTACAGAGTGGCCTCAGACCCAGCAATACCAGCAAATTTGAACCTGTATCAGTGAGGCAAGCACCACTCATCCCTATCTGCTGACTCACTGAGAACCTACCTCATACAACTCAAGTACTAGCAGAGGCTGTTTCATTGACTGAGCCTAACAGGCAGACAGCAGGATGAGGAAGGTGGAGGCAGATCTCAGAGTGACAGAGAAATCTTCAGACGTACCCATGCCCAGTGCTGGTAAAAGTTCACCTTGGTGCACAATTGGACTTTCCCATGTGTACCAAGTCCAGCAAAGATTGCCACTAATTGTGGATTGCTTGAAGCTTTAAACAGGTTGCTGAGGGCCAGTCACAGGCAGTGTCTGACATTGGGCGGCATGAGAGTCCCTCCCAAGAGGCCCTGAACCAAAACAATGATTGGCCAGCTTCACATAACATCAGAAAAAAATCCACTGAACATCACAAGTCACATATCCAAAGGGAGATCTTAGCAGGCATAAGTAGCTGCTGGTTGAATTCTACTTTGTGTCATCACCTGTATGTACAGCAGCTTGCACACTGTGATTAGGGATGAACCTCTCATAAACCTGACTGAGGGTTGATCCCATGCATGAATAAGCTAAGAACAATAAAGACTTAATTATAACAGGTGGACCCACAAAACCAACACAAGGGATATTCCTAGAACACTCAGCTCAAGTGATCAAGGGGGGCTCCACCACAAAACTACACATTATACCTACTACATAAGGCCAATTCCACCAAGACTGGGACTCCTATAAGATCTATCTAATACACAGAAAAACAAAACACAAAGAGGGAGACAACATGGGGAAACAAAATAAAAATGCCCCAAATGAAAAAAAATAGAAATCTCCAGAAAAAGAGCTAAGGGAAATGGGGAAAACAATTTATCAGATACAGAGTTCAAAGTAATGGTTATAGGACTGCTTAACAGCACAAAACAGGACATTGAAATCATACAAAATTAATGGTCAAAAATGAAGAATATAATCTGAAATAAAGAATATACTTGAAAGAATAAAATGTAGGTTGATGAAGAAGAGGATGGAATCAGCAGTTTCAGAGACAAGGTAGCAAAAAAATTCAATGAAACAGCAAAAAGAAAAAATTATAGAAAATATGAATAGTTTAAGAGACTTTTGGAACAGCATGATATGTAACAATAATTGCATCATAGGGGTACCAGAAGAAGAAGAGGGAGAGCAAGGGATTCAGAAACTATTTGAAGAAATAATGACTGAAAACTTCCATAACCTGATAAAGGAAAAAGACACACAAGCCCAAGAAGCATGGAGAGTTCCAAACAAAATTAACCCAAAGAGGACCTTACCAGGACACATCATAATTAAAATTTGAAAGGTTAAAAACAAAGAATGAATCTTAAAAACACCAAGAGAAATGCAGGTAGTTACCTACAAGGTAACTCCCATTGTGTGTCAGCTGATTTCTCAAGAGAAACACTTTGAGCCAGAAGTGATTGGCATGAAATATTGAAAGGGATAAAAAGCAAGGAAGTATGACCAAGACTATTTTACACAGCAAAACTATCATTTAAAATTGAAAGGGAAATAAATAGCCTCCCAGACAAGTAAAAGCTAAAGGAGCCTGTTACCACAAAACCAGTATTATAAAAAATGTCACTAGGACTTCTTGAGGAGGAGGAAGAAGGAGGAGAAAGAGAAGGAGAAGGGAGAGGAGGAGGAGGGGAAGAAGAAGAAGAAGGAGGAGGAGAAGGAGAGAGAGGAGGGGGAAGGGGAGGAGGAGGGGAAGGAAGGAAGGAGAAGGAAAGAAGGAGAAAGATAACAATAGAGGAATATAGTTATAAGAATAAAATAGCAATAAACATGTACATATCAGTTATCACTTTAAATGTAAATGAGTTAAATGTGCCAATCAAAAGACATAGAGTAGCTGAATGGATAATAAAACATGATCCATATGTATACTGTATACTATAGACACACGTCAGAATGAAAGATACACACAGACTAAAAGTAAAGGGATAGAAAAAGAATTTCATGCAAGTGGAATGGAAAAAGGGATGGGGTAGCTATATTTACACATGACAAAATAAACTTTAAAATAAAGGCTATAGTAAAACATAAAGAAGGACACTGCATAATGATAAAAGGATCAATTCAATAACAGGATATCATTTTTGGAAATATTTAAGCAACCCACATAAGAACAACTAAATATGTAAAGAAAATCTTGATGGACATAAATGGAAAGATTAACAGTAGTACAATTATAATACAAGATGTTAACACCCCCATTGACTTCAATGGATAGAAACTCCAGAAAGAAAATCACCAAGTAAATGGCAGCCTTAAATGACACACTAGATCAGATGAATTTAATTAATAACTTCAGAACATTTTTTCATGAAGCAATATACAATATTTTCAAGTGAATGAGATTTTTTCTGGGATAGACTATATTAGGACACAAAATAAGTGTCAATACATTTAAGAAGATTGGAATCATATCATGTATCATCTCTGACCATATGGTATGAAATTAGACATCAATTACAAGGAGAAAACTGAAAAACACATGCATACATGGAGGTTGTATAACATGTTATTTAACAATGAATGAGTTAACAGTGAGGTCAAGAAAAAAACAAAAGATACCTTGAAACACATAAAAATGAGAACACAAGAGTCCAACATGTATGGGGCACAATGAAACAGTCCTAAGAGGGAAATTCATAGCATTTATCACAGGCTCATCTCAAGAAACAAGAAAAATCTCATATAAATAATCTAGCATTATACTTAAAGGAATTACAACAACAACAACAAATCACAAAACATAAAATGAATAGACAAAAGAAAATAATAAAAGCAGAGCAGAAATAAAAGAAATAGCTTCTAAAAAAAAAGAAAGTGGCTGGGATTCTGTTGGCTGTTCACCCTACAGAGTCTCAGCTGTATTCTTTTCTGTCTCTATGGTCAATTAATATTTTTAAAAGTTTGTAGAATCATAATATGGAGTAAAAATAGCCTCTTCAACAAATGGTGTTGGGAGGTCTAGATAACTACGTGCAAAAAAATTGAAACCTGACCATCAATTTACACCATACACAACAATAAACTCAAGATGGATATAAGACTTGAATATAAATTGCATCACCATAGAAGTCCTAGAGGAGAATGTAGGCAGGAAAATCTCCTTATTCCATGAAGCAATATTTTCACCAATTTGTCCCCTAGAGCAAGAGACATAAAGGAAAGAATAAACAAATGAGACTTCATCAAAATAAAAATCTTCTGCACAGCTAAAGAAAACATTAGCAAAATGCAAATAAAACCAACCATATGGGAAAACATATTTTCCAATGATACCACAGACTAGAGCCTGAGCTCCAAAATATATAAAGAACCCACATGACTCCACTCCAGGAAGACAAATAACCCAATTAAAAAATCAACAAAGGACCTGAGCAGACACTCCTCCAAGGAGGACATATAGAGGCCCCAGAGACATATGAAAATATACTTAGTCAGCATCACTAACTATCAGAGAGATGCAAATTAAAACCAGAGTGAGTTACCACTTCACACTGGTCAGAATGGCTATCAGAAGCAAATCCATAAAAACAAACAAACAAACAAAAAAAAAAACAAAAAAAACCCCACAAGTGCTTGTGAGGTTGTGGTGAAAAGAGAACCCAAGTACACTGTTGATGGGAATGCAGGCTGGAGCAGCCACTGTGGAAAACAGTATGGAATTTCCTCAGAAAACTGAAAATGGAACTGCCTATTGACCCAGCAATTCCATTGCTGGGATTATACCCCAAGAATCCTGAAACACCAATTCAAAAGAACCTATGTACCCCAACGTTCATAGCAGCACAATTTCTAATAGCCAAGAGCTGGAAACAACCTAAGTGTCCATCAATAAATGGGTGAATCAAAAAACTGTGGTAAATTTACACAATGGAATACTATGCAACAGAAAGTAATAATGAGTTCCTACCCTTTGCGACAGAATAGATGGAACTGGAGAGCATTATGATATGTGAAATATGCCAGGTGATGAAGGACAAATACCTTATCATCTCACCTATACATGGAACCTAATCAACAAAACAAATGAGCAAGATTTAACCAGAGGCATTGAAATAAAGAACCAACTGGCAGCAACCAGAGGGGAGGAGAGATGGGTATAATGGGGAAAAGAAGAGGAAGAGTCATCAAGAAATATGTATAAAGGACCCATGGACAAAACCAAGTGGGGTAGGATTGAGTGGGGGAGGTGGAAATCAGTGGTGCTGTGGAGAGCAGTGAGGGGAACATGGTGACAACTATATGTGAACAATAAAATTTTTTCTAAGATGGAAGATGGTGGCAACGTAAGTGGGAGCTGAAGGCACTTGCTGGTACACCCAACTAGGACACCTAGTAAATCTTCTGAGGCACAAAGTGAACAGCCAACCATATTCCAGTGGATATGAAGTTTGGAAGCCAAAGATTGCACAGGACATTTAAAAATGGATGTGTAAGACAATAATACCTGGAGCTGTGAGAAGACCAAAAACAGATCCAGAAAGAAGTGAGAATGCTAACACCCAGCTGAGACAAATTTCATTCCACCTTCCTTCAGAACTTGCATTTTATTTATTTATTTTTATTACTTTTTATTTCTCTTTCTGTTTAGTTTGTTTTGTTTGTTTCTTTGATTTCATTGTTTGATTAGTTTTCTTTATTCTCCCTTTCATATTGCACTGTAATTTTTCTTCTTTCACTTTACTCATATTGCAATAACACACTACTCTTGGTCTTTCATTTTTTATCCCTTTTATTCACATTATATATTTCTTATCATATTATTGTTATTCCAAATCCCACACAGCACCCTTACCTGGGTATACATTCATTTTGCCATCTTCCAGAGCCATATTACTATTGTGGCCAACTCTATTCTTTTACACACTTCACCAATTTCTATCTTTCACTCTCACTATATCTCGCCATCTAACCTGGCATAAGTGCTATCCTTTCTAAAGTCAGATCACACTTTTTTCCCTTCTAATAAGAGTCTTATCTCTTTTCCACGTTTTATAAAAAGTGGCTAGTGGAGTAAAATATCACGGTTATTGCTATACTTCTCCAAAGGACCTGTTATTTGTTATCTACTTGTTAGTACTTTAAATCCTATAGAATACTCTCCTGTGGCCTTACCCCATTCCACCTATGCCCTGCCCCGGATCACACTCAAGACAAGGTGGGAGTTGTGAGTACCAGTGAACCTGCTGGAGAGGAGAACCCACTAACAAAGGAGCCATCAATAGGTAAAGCCCAAGTACAGCAAGAGAGCCCACAAAACAAAAGAAAGAGCAATCCCAGAGCATCCAGACAAGAAGATCAAGGAGACCACAGCACTTAGCCCCACAAAAAGCCTACCACAGAAGTTCACTTTATGAAGGCATCTGGCAAAGAAGAGCATTGGGAATTATAGAAACAAACAAAAAGAGTCACCTAAAATGGAGAGGTAAAGACAGACCCACAATCAAAAGAAATGGAAGACTCCCCAGTAAAGGAGCTAAATGAAAGAGAGGCAAGCAAACTATCAGAGTAGAATTCAAAAGAATGATGATAAGGATCATTCCTGGATGTCCAAGGAACTCACAGACAACTACAAAAACCTGAGTGAGAATTACAACAGTATGAAAAAGGAAATAGAAACTATAAACAAGAACCAGGAAGAAATGAAGAATACAATTTCTGAAATAAAAAGCCATGGCTAGTGTGGCTCAGTGGATTGAGTGCTGGCCTGAGAACCAAAGAATCACTTGTTTGATTCCCAGTCAGAGTAGATGCCTGGGTTGTGAGCCAGATCCCTAGTAGGGGGAGTGTTAAAGGCAACCACACATTGATATTTCTCTCCCTCTTTCTGCCTCCCCTACCCTCTGTATAAAAATAAATAAATAAAATCTTAAAAAAAACTAGAAGGAATTACAAGCAAACTGGATGAAGCAGAGGAACAAATTAGTAAGCTGGAAGATAAGGTATAAGGGAACAACAAGATAGAGCAGCTTCAGGAAAAAGAAAAACTCAAGAAATATGAAGACAGCTTAAGGGCAGTGCAAGACAACATGAAACACAACATTCAAAATATTGGAATAACAGAAGGAGAAAAAAGGAGCAAGAGATAGAAAACCTGTTTTTAAAAATGACAGAAAATTTCCTGAACCCGGAAAGGGGAAAGGCCACACAAGTTCAGGAAGCACACAGAGTCCCAATCAAGATGAACCCTAAGAAGCCTACTCCCAGACACATCATAATTAAAATGCCAAGTTTTAAAGAAAAAGAGACACTCTTAAAAGCAGCAAGGGAGAAAAAAGTAAAATAAAAAATAAGTAAAAGTAAAATATAAGGGAACGGTGATAAGCCTAGTAGCTGATTTTTCAATGGAAACGCTGCAAGTCAGAAGGGTAAGGCAAGTAATAGTCCAAGTAATGAAAAGCAAAGGCCTGCAACCAAGACTTCTCTACCCAGCAAAGATCTCAATTAAATGGAAGGTGAAATAAGGAGTTTTCCAGACAAAAGAAGGCTAATAGAATACACCTCCACCAAACCAGCACTGCAAGAGGTGCTAAAGGGACTGTTTCAAGAAGAGGAAGAAAAAAAGTGAGAGAGAAGAACACAGGTACAAAGGAGGAACAATGAATAAGTACTATCAATAATAACCTAAATGCAAATGTATTATGTGCTCCAATCAAAAAACAGAGTAGCTGAATGGATATGAAAACATGGCCTGCACGTATGCTGACTACAGGAGGTGCACTTCAGAACAAAATAGCTACACAAACTGAAAGCGAGGGGTTTGGAAAAATATTCCAAGCAAATGGACAGGAAAAAAAAACTGGTGTACCAATACTTATATAAGACAATATAGACTTCAAAAGAAAGGCCTTAAAATGTACAAAGAAAGACTCTTCATAATACTCAAAGGAACAATTTATAAAGAAGACAAAAATAGCCCTGGATGGTGTAGTGCTGTGGAAAGAGCATAGGCCTTCAAACCAGAGGGCCACCTGTTTAATTCCCAGTCAAGTCACATGCCTGGGTTGCAGGCCAGGTCCCCATGTAGGGGGCATGTGAGAAGCAACCACATGTTGATGTTTTTCTCCCTCTCTCCATCCTCCTGTCTCTAAAAAGAAATAAATAAAGTATTTAAAAAGAAACAATGTGCAACTCTCATGTATTGCTGGTTGACATGTAAGGGGCAAAATCATTAAAAAAAGACAAAAACATTATAAACATATATGCACCTAATATAGGAGTACCCAAATATATATGGAAAATCTTGGAGTATTTCAAGAAAGATATAGACAGCAGCACACTTATACTAGGGGTTTTTAACAACCCACTGTCAAAAATGGATACATCTTATAAACAAAATATCACCAAGGATATTGTGGCATTGAACAATGCCCTAGATCAAATGGATTTAACTGATATATATACAACCTTCTATTGCAAAGAGCAAAATACACATTCTTTTCAATGCACATGGAACATTTTCAAAGCTAGACCACATGAAATGACACAAAACAAGCCTCAACAAATTCAAGAAAATTGGACTCGTATCAAGCATTTTCTCAGACAACAAGGGCCTGAAACTAGAAACCAACCTCAAAGATAAAACTCAAAAACATTCAAATTCATGGAGACTGATTAGCAGCCTATTAAACAATGAAAGGGTTAATGATGATTTCAAAGAAGAAATCAGAAAGTTTCTGGAAACAAATGCAAATTAACACACAACAGTCCAAGACTTATGGGACACAGCAAAGGCAGCCCTGAGAAGGAAGTCATAGTGATGCAGGTCTATCTAAAAAAGATAGAAACTTTTCAAATAAACAACCTAAAGCTACATCTACAAGAACTGGAGAAACAACAGCAAATACAGCTCAGAGCATATAGAAGGAAGAAAATAACCAAGATCAGAGCAGAATTAAATGACATAGACTAAATGAACAATTCAAAGGATCAATAAATCCAGGAACTGGTTCTTTGAAAAGATAAACAAAATTGACAAGCTTTTAAGCAGACTCATCAAGAAAAAAAGAGAGAGGACCCAAATAAACACACTCAGAAATGATAGAGGAGAGATTACAACTGATACCACAGAAATACAAAGGATGTAAGAAATAACTATGAAGAACTGTATGCCAATAAATTTGAAAACCTAAATGAAAGGGACAAATTTCTAGAAAAATATAATCTTCCAAGTCAATGAAGAAGCAGAAAGCCTGAACAGACAAATAACAGCTGAGGAAATCAAAGCAATAATCAAAACACTCCTGGTGCACAACAGCCCTGGATCTGATGGTTTCACAGGAGAATTTTACAAATATTTCTGGAAGATCTAACTCTTATCATTCACAGACTATTCCAAAAAATCCAAGATGAGAGAGGACTTCCATTCTGTTTTTATGAAGTCATCATCATCATAATCCCAAACCCCGCCCTCCCCAAAAAAAGACACAAGAAAGAAAAAAAAAACTATAGGCTAGTATTGCTGATGAACATAGACCATAAAATCCTCAACACAATACTGCAAACCACCTCGAGCAATATACTAAAAAGATCATACAGTGCAAGAAAACTTCTGGCCAAGATGAGTGCATGGGTAGACACAGCATGCTTCTTCCCACAACCAAAAGAAGGACAACAACAAATTTAAAAAGAAAAAAAAACAACCAGAACTGACAGAAAATCGAACTGTATGGAAGTCTGACAACTAAAGAGTTAAAGAAGAAACATTCATCCAGACTAGTAGGAGGGGCAGAAATGGGCAGCTGGGTGGAGAGGACTCATGGCAAGGCAGTGGCTGGTGGAACAGGTGAGGTGGCAGCTTGTGTACTAGGCAGTCCCACATTTACGTGCTGTTAAACCAGGAGGAACAACTAGGGAGCAAGACAGACTGTGCAACCCAGGGTTCCAATGTGGGGAAATAAAGCCCCAAAGCCTCTGACTGAAAAGTCTCCTAGGGTTTGAGGTGGCAGCAGGAGAAACTCCCAGGATCCTAGAATATACACAAACCCACCCATCTGGGAATCAGCACCAGAGGGCCCAATTTGATTGTGGGTAGCCAGGGAAGTAATTGAAAACCAGCAGAAAGCAGAGCAAGCAGCACTGTTTCCTCTCAGACTTCTCCCCCACATACAGGGTCCTGATGCAGCCATGTGGGCTGCCCCACCCTGGTGAAGACCTAAGGCTCTGTTCCTTAGTACATAATAGATGCACTGAGGCAAAAAAAAATGGCCCCAATAAAAGAACAGTTCAAAGCTCCAGAATAAATACAAATAAGTGACAAAGATATAGTCAACTTATCAGATGTACAGTTCAAAACAGTGGTTATAAAGATGCCCCAGGAACTCAATGGGTACTTCAACAGCATAACAAAGTCCCAGGCAGCAATAAAGGTTGCATTATGTGAAATAAAGAAAAATCTACAGGGAACCAACAGTGATGGGAAGGAAACCAGGACTCAAATCATGGTTTGGAGAAGGAAGAAAAAAACATTTGGCCAGAACAGAATGAAGAAACAAGAATTTTAAAAAATGAGGAGAGGCTTAGGAACCTCCAGAACATCTTTAAATATTCCTCCATCCAAATCATAGGGGTGCCAGAAGGACAAGAAGAAGACCAAGAAATTGAAAACTTTTTTGAAAACATAATGAAGAAGAACTTCTGCAATCTGGTAAAGGAAATAGACTTTCAGGAATTCCAGGAAGCTCGGAGTCCCAAAGAAGTTGGACTCAAGGAGGAACACACCAAGGCACATCATCATTACATTACCCAAGATTAAAATTAAGGAGACAATCTTAAAAGCAGCAAGAGAAAAGGAGACAGTTACCTACAAAGGAGTTCCCACTAGACTATCACCTGATTTCTCCAGAGAAACCTTGCAGTCAAGAAGGGGCTGGAAAGAAGTATTCAAAGTCATGAAAAGCAAGGACCTGCATCCAAGATGACTCTATCCAGCAAGCTATCATTTAGAATGGGAAGGAAGATAAAGTGCTTCTCATCTAAGGTCAAGTTAAAGGAGTTCATCATCACCCAGCCCTTATTATATGAAATGTTAATGGGACTTTTTTTAAAAAAAAAGATCGTACACCATGATCAAGAGGGATTCATCTCAGGGACTCAAGGATGGTACAATATTTGCAGATCAATAAACATAATACAGCATATAAACAAAAGGAAATTACAAAAATCACATGGTCATGTCAATAGATTCAGAGAATGCATTTGATAAGGTACAGTATATACTTATGATAAAAACACACAGCAAAGTGGGAGTAGAGGCAGCATACCTGAACACAATAAAGGCCATATGTGAGAAACCTACAGCCAACATCATATTCAATGGGCAAAAACTAAAAGCTTTTCCATTAAGATTAGGGACAAGACAGAGATATCTTCTTTCACTACTTATATTCAACATAGTATTGGAAGTCCTAGCCACAGTGATCCAACAAGTCAAAGAAATAAATGGCATCTAAATTGGAAAGGAGGAAACAAAGCTGTTACTGTTTGCAGATGACATGACAGCATACATAAAAAACCCTATAGACTCAACCAAAAACTACTCTATGTAATAAGTGAGTTTGGCAAAACAGTGAGATACAAAGTCAATATTCAGAAATCGAAGGCTGTTTAGTACACCAACAAGAAAATATCAGAAACAGAGATCAGGGGGAAAAATCCCATTTGCTGTAGCAACAAGAAAAATAAAGTACCTAGGAATAAACCTAATCAAGGTAAAACACCTATACTCAGAAAACTACATAACACTGAAAAAAGAAACTAAGGAAGACACAAATACCATATTTTTGGACTATAAGATGCACTTTTTTCCTCCCAAATTTGGGAGGAAAATGGGGGTATGTCTTGTAGTCTGAACATAGCTTACCTGGCTCACTGTGGGAGGTGGTGGTAGAGTGGGGTCACAGGTTATGAAGTATTTTACTACATTTTTTGCTTCATTTTTTTTCTTATTTTCCTCCTCTAAAACCTTGGTGCATATTATGATCCAGTGCATCTTATAGTCCTAAAAATACGGTAAATGTAAGCATATACCGTATGCATGGATTGAAAGAATTAATATCATTAAAATGTCCATAGAACCCAAAGCAATTTGTAGATTCAACCCAATCCATATGGACATACCAATGACATATTTCACAGATATAGAACAAACATTTCAAAAATTTATATGGAACCATAAATGACCCCGAATAACCACAGTAATTTTGAAAAAGAAGAATGAAATAGGAGGGATCACAATACCTGATATCAAAGTATATACAAGGCCACTATAATCAAAACCCTTTTATACTGGCATAAGAACAAACACATGGATCATCTAACAAGAATAGACAGCCTAGAAATAAAGTCAAATCTCTGTGGTCAATTAATTTTCAACAAAGTAGACAGCAGCATAAAATGGAATAAAAATAGCCTCTTCAACAAATGGTGTTAGGATATCTGGACAGCTACTTGCAAAAAAAATGAGACATTTATTTGTTGCTAATTCTTAATCTATCCCACCATCAGAAATAAAACCATATTTTACTGTTTACCTAACAAGGTATACCAATAATTCAAAGAACTGATAACCTCAGTCTTAAAAAGAAACTACGAGATGAAACCTTTAGGTTATTTTATTATGCCAGTATTATATAATGCAGTCTGAATATCAAATGAAACAACATATAATAAAATAAAGATAACTTGTTGTAAAATCTCATTTATGAATATAATGGGAAAATCCTTAATAAAATAGAAAATATAACAGCAATATATTAGAAATAGTAGTACATCATCAGTAATTGGAGTTTATCTAGGAAATGATAATAATTTACATTACAAAATGCAAAATATATACTAAGTGAAATGAGCCAGGCAGTGAAAGACAAATACCATATGATTTTGCCTATATGTGGAACCTAATCTACAAAAGAAA
Source organism: Phyllostomus hastatus (assembly GCF_019186645.2). Classification (NCBI taxonomy): domain Eukaryota; kingdom Metazoa; phylum Chordata; class Mammalia; order Chiroptera; family Phyllostomidae; genus Phyllostomus; species Phyllostomus hastatus. The sequence continues at coordinate 11,884,268 of NW_025333984.1, read as the reverse complement.
TGAGCAAAATATAACCAATGATATTGAAATAAAGAACACACTGACAGTAACCAGAGGGGAATCAGGAGGGAGATAATGTGGGAAGAAAGGTAAGGGTCATAGAGGAACATGTATAAAGGACCCATGGAGAAAGACGAAGCAGGGTAGAATTGATGGTGGAAGATGGGGGTGGGCGTGGTGGGGGTAAAATGGGGACAACTGTAGTTGAACAACAATAAAAAAATTAAAAAGAATAATAAGACCCTGAATAGCTGCAGCAATCTTGAGAAATAAAAATCCAAATTGGAGGAATCACACTACCTGATATCACTCTATGCTGTAAGGCCATTTTATACAAAACAGCATGCATGGTATTGGCAAAAAAAAAAAAAAAACAAACAGTCATTTATGTCAATGGACCAGAATAAAGAGTCCACAGATGGACAATGGACTTATGAATAAATGTTCAATGTTACTAATAATCTGAGAAATGCAAATTAATGCAGATGTTACCTCACACCTCTCAAAATGGCTCTCATCAATTAATCAACAAGCAACAAGTGTTGGCGAGGATTTGTAAAAAAGGGATCCCTTTTATACTCTTGGTGGGAATGCAGATTGGTACTTCCACTGTGGAAAGCAGTATGGGGTTTTCCCCCAAAATTAAAAATAGAACAGCCTTGTGCCCTAATGATTTTATGTGTGAGAATAGAACCAAAGAGGGAACATGTCTAAACAAATAAAGGCCATATATGACAAACCCACTGCCAGCATTATACTCAAAGGGCAAAACTACAAGCACTCCCCTTAAGATTGGGAACAAGATAGGGATGTCCGGTTTTATTTCTCTTATTCAGCATAGTACTGGAAGCCCTAGCCTCCACACTGAGACAAAAAGAAATAAAAGGCATCAAAAATAGAAATCAGACAACAAGAAGATATAACAGGCACCTATATTGGAAGAGAAGAAGTAAAACTGTCTCTATTTGCACATAACATGATACTGTACATATAGAGCCCCAAAGGTTCCACCAAGAAACTACTAGAATGATCAATGAATTCAGCAAAGTAGTGGGATACAAATTATTTAGAAATCAGTTGCATTTTTATATGCCAATAATAAACTAACAGAAAGGGAAACAAAGAAAGCAATCCCATTTACAATTGCTTCCAAGAGAATAAAATACTTAGGAATAAATCCAAACAAGGATGTAAAAGCCCTATATTCAGAAAATTATAAGGCACTAAAGAAAAAAATTGAAGAAGATACAAATAAGTGGAAGCACATACTGTGTTCATGCGTAGGAAGTATTAACATCATTAAAAATTCTGTGCTACCTAAAGTAGTCTATAGATTCAATTCAATTCCTATAAAAAATCCAATGATGTATTTCACAGAACTAGAAACAGTATTTCAAAAATTCAGATGGAACCACAAAAGACCTCACATAGCAACAGTGATCCTGATAAGGCAGAACAAAGTTGGAGGAATCACGCTACCTAATATCAAACTACATTCTAAGGCCATAGTAATCAAATGGCATGGGACAGGCATAAAAACAAACATATAGATCAATTTAACAGAATAGAGACCCCAAATAAACTCACACATTTTTAATCAATTAATATTCAACAGAGGTAGCAAGCATATACAGTGGGCTAAAGATAGTTTATTGAATAAATGGTGTTGGGGAAATTGGGCAGAAAAATGATACTAGACTACCTTATTATACTGCATACAAAAATAAATTAAACATGGTTAAAGACTTAATTGTTCAATCTGAAACCATAGAAATCCTAGAATAAAACGTAGCCAGTAACACCTTGAACATTGCTCATACCAATATTTTATCTGATACATCTCCCTAGGGAAGGGAAACAAAGGAAAACATAAACAAATGGTACTATATCAAACTAAAAAGTTATTGCACAGAAAAAGGAAACAAAAAACAAAGTAAAAAGACAGCTCATGGAAATGGAGAACATATTTGCTTATGCATCTGATAAGGGGTTAATATCCAAAATTTATAAAGGACTGACAAAACTCAACACCAAAATACAAACAACCCAATTAAAAAAAAGGGGGCTAAGGACCTGAATAGACACTTCTTCAAAAGGGACACGCAGATGGCCAATGGACATATGAAAAGATGCTCAATGTCACTAATCACCAGAGAAATGCTGATTAAAACCACAATGAGATACCATGTCCCACCTGTCAGAATGGCTATCATTAATAAACCAACAAACAACAAGTACTGGAGAGGAGGTGGGAATGCAGTTTGTTGCAGCCACTGTGAAATGCAGTATGGAGATATCTCCAAAAATTAAAAATGTATCTGCTTTTGACCCAAGGATCCAACTTCTATGAATATATCTGAAGAAACTCAAAACATTAATTCAAAAGAACATAAGCACCCCTATGTTCACTGCAGCATTATTTATAATTGCCCATATATGAAAGCAGCCTGAGTGTCTATCAGTAGATGAGAGGATAAAACAACTCTAGGACATTTATACAATGGAATACTACTCAGCCATAAAATAGAACAAAACTTGACACTTTGCAACAACATGAATGGACGTGGAGAACATTACGCTAAATGAAGTAATCCAGTCAGAGAAAGACAAATACTGTATGATTTCATGCATAGGTGGAATCTAACGTGTAAATTGAACTAAAAAGCTTACTAGAGACAGACTCATGGAGAGCAGGGTGACAGCTATGGGGGAGAGGTTAGAGGGTGGAGGGATTGATCAAAAATGAAAAGGATTCATGAACATGGACAACTCTTGGTGATTGTGAGAGGATGGGAGCATAAGGGTGCCAAATGGTAATGGAAAAATACAATAAAAATTTTTAAAAAGAAACCTTAAACATTAATTTGAAAGAGTATACAAACTTAAATTTATTACAGGGTTATTTATAATAGCCAAGATTTGGAAGCAGCTCTAGTGCCCATCAGTAGGTGAATGGATAAAAAAAGTTGTTTGCATTTCCACAATGGAATATGGTCTGATTGTAAAAAAGATGATTTTTTTTTTTGCCATAGCATGGGTGGACCTGCAAAGCATTATACTAAGTGAAATAAGCCAGTCAGATGAAGACAAGCACCACATTATTTCACTTATATGTGAAATCTAATGAACAAAATAAACTAATAAAATACAAAGACACTCATATATAAAAAACAAACTGTAAGCTTTCAAAGCAGAGGATGTTTGTGGGGCTGGGTTGAAAAGGTTAATAAAAGAAAATACTCATAGGCACAACAGTATGGTGATTGCTAGAGGGAAAAGGGAATGGGAGGTAGAAGAGGATAAAGGGGGATAAATGGTGATGGAAGGAGACTTGATTTGGTGTGGTTTTCACACAATACAGTATACAGATGATGTATTATAGAATTGTACATCTGAAACCTATATAATTTTATTAGTCAATGTCACCCTAATAAATATAAACAAACAAATAAACAAATAAATAAATAGGAAGTGTTTGAAGAGCCCTCTGTAGTAAGGATCTTAGCCTGCATCTCATCTATTCTGGTGATCTTGTTCACCCTAGAAAATTCATGTTCTTAAAAATGTAGGAAGTTTATGCCTAAACACATGATTTTTCCAGACATACTGTATAGCAGGGACTTAAGAGGTAGCCATCTGTTTGGAAGCTAAACTAAAGAACCTCTTTTACTGTTGCATTTGCATTGGATTTACATATTTTTTTACTTAGTCTATATACTAAATTGACATAGCTTGAAGATGCACTGATGGAGATTTGGGAGTGTTTTAACCACTTATTCCCTAACACTCCTTAGTTTTACCACTGCCCAAAATCATCACAAGTTTTACCACCTCTAAATATATATTTAACTCTCTTGTTAAAAGTAACGAAAATATCTGGAACATGGAGACAAATTTCTATTTAGTTCAGACATTTATGTTATTTAAGTAGATCTTTATTAGTTGGAGTTCCAATAAGCCAATGATGCCAGGTACCTTGAAGAAGTTGGTAGGAAAGGGAGAGGATCTTTGCCAGGGATGGTGAGGGAAACACAAAGAACACTGCAACATGAATTTTAAGATTTTGGTAGGAGAGATACATTTTATAGTTTTTACTTTGGTATAGTGGTATATATTCCATATTGAGTTAATAATAAAGCAACACAGGAACTTGTTAAGATATAATATAGAATGTTTAAGTGAATCCTTTAGGATACATATTTTGGAGTATGTCCAATAGTTTTTCTCAGCTGGCATTAGTTCATGAAATTAACACACATCTTCTCAAGTGTTGTGTGAATAGAAGAAAGAATAAGTAAACTTGGAGTAGGAAAAATGCCAAATGCCCTTTGATGCATCTGAAAACCTGCATTTTCCAAAGGGAATAACAAGACCTCTAATCAGTAGCATAAACATTCCCTAGCTCAAAAATTTTGCTTGGAGATGGATATCCCATGAGTCTATTTCCTATTACTCATTAATGAAACTTGAAAGGAAAGAATAAGGCCCATGAAGTAGAGAAGGATCCACACATACTGGCAAAGAGCAGTAGGAAATAGAGTGGGGTGGGGGCTATTTGACATGTAGAAAAGACTAACAGACTTCCTGAGTTTGCTCAATCAATGTTTTTTTTTTCCTCATTGATAACTCCTGCCCCCCTCCCTGCCTAACAGTACTTAAAGTTCAGTAAGATGAATTCAGGTCATGTCCTGGCCAAGAGTCTGACTTATTATGATTTATATTCCTTTATTTGCTTCTCTTTGAATTTGCAGTTCACCCTAACCCACATCTTCACTTTATGTATGAAAGGAACTGCCTTTCCACTTGCTGTGTCCTGGGATTGGGAGGTGAGATTTTATTGGGTTGGATAAAAAGTACTTATGTCTTTTTTTTCCATAAAATAAAAGACACATTTTTCATTTTCACTAATAACTTTATTGATTTGGATATTTTGAGTATGTTGGCTATGTCCTGTGTGGTATAACGTTGGTTGTTCTCAATTAATGTCTCAGTTTGATTGCTATCAAGTCCAACTGGTCTATCCAACTTTGTAGCATCATCCAGTGAGAAATATCCAGCACAAAACTTCACAAACCTTTTTTAACACATTCAGTCAGTCACAGCACCTTCTCCACACACTGCACAAATCTGTTTTTCTTTTCTTTTCAGTTGCATTTTTACCTTTCTTGAAATAATAGAGCATAACATGCTGGGAATGTTGTGTACTTTCTTCCATCTTCAGTATTGAAATGGCAGCACAAAAATACACCAATTTTGGTAAGTTTTTTAAAAAAAATATACACTGATATGACAGCTGTCACAATACAATCTAACAAAAGTATTTCAAATGAAGTAAAAGATAGCTAAGCACTACTACCATCATCTTATGAGAAACAAAAACAATGACCTTTTTGGCCAATTCAATAGTAGACACAATACTCACCCTAACGCTCCCATATAATTTTAGATAAGGAATGATATAAACTAGAGAATAAAATTTAACATTAAATGAGTTATCTAAGTTGAGTAATTTCTAGTGTCAGTTACAATTGCTTGGAAGTTTCTTAGACAAGAGATCTCTACATGATTGATGTAAAAGTTGTGAGCACTTACAACAAAAATTTACTCAAAATTAGCTTATCAAACTTATATTTGCTAAATACTGTGACTGAATCCTAAGTATATTCCCCGTCTGTCTGCATTATTTTATTGTTTTTCCCATATCTCTAGTCTTGTGAAAAAAAGTGCAATTAAAATAGGGGACTAGGGTGAAAACCACCACAAATAGTCAATGGGGGGAAACTGAAAATGTTCTCATAAATCACTGTAGCACGATTGAAACAAATAGATGACATCTCTGCTTTGTTCCCTCAGGGCATTTTTGTGCTCCAGGGTATCTCAACTGTCCTCTGAATGGCTCTCCTCTAATGTTCTTTGCCATCACCACAAAGCTATGCCTGATTGCTCAGCACAGTCTTTGCCTCTCTTTTTTGAGTGCTGATTCTTCCTAGCAGCTGGAAAGGTATCTTGATACTGTCAGCTCTTTCCTTGAAACTTGTCAAATGGAAATGGGCTGCCTATTAAAGTAGTAATGACGTCATTCTGTGTTCTTGCAAGAGTCCCTAGTCAGGATTTGGGAGGTGGAGGACCACTGAGCATTATTTAAATGTGTATAGCTACACCAAAGAAGTGCAGGTAAAGACCCAACAGAACCCTTCTTCAATAGAGGCTAGATTAAAAACTGACACTCCGATGACAACTGCAGCATGGAAGGTTTTTCTTCGCTCTCATAACAATTCCTCCTCTTTTGCTCTATAGAACTGGTGAATCTCTGGGTTTCCTTGATGCTATATAGTCCAGTGATTTTCAAATAGTTATTATCTGATGTATGGTGAGCAATGCAGTTTATATTGCAGTAGTACACACATATACAATCATATATATAACTGAAAATTTTCAAAACCACCTACAAAATGAGAGGCTTTCTGATATTTTTATTCTATCTTATTATATTAAAAATCTTCCCGTGACCCACACAATTGATTTCAAATCCTACTAATGAGTTGCTTTCTACAAATAAAAAACAGATCTAATCCAATAACAATTTGAGTCAAAATTCTTTATTTTGTGTATATTATCATTAACAAAGTTTCTCAATTAAAATTATGATTTTCAATCTGTATGAAGACAATTATACCCTATATTGATCTGGTTTAAAACAACAAATATCTCTCTGGAGGAAGATGGCGGCTTTACTGTAGGCAGCGTTTTCTCGGCTTCTGTGAAGAGGGGGGAAACTCGCGGATCAGTGGAGAGGCAGAGAAAGTGGGCTGGGTTGCCGAATCACTTTTGAAAGCAGGACATCAGAAATTATTGCACTCACTGGAAAACCAGATGGTAAGAAGACGGCTACAGGACAAAAGGGGCCCAGGGATCAGCGCGGGGTCTGGGGGTGCGCAGACCCCAGGCCTGCCCGGTGCTCCGGGCTCTGCCCCAGGGATCCCGGGAGAGGGAAGTTGCTGCTCCCTCCCTCCCCCGAATACGGGGGTGAGCAGCTCCAGGGGAGAACGGGTTGCTAGAAAGAACAGATTGGCCAGTTGGACTGAGAAAAAATCGCCCAGGGAATATGAAATCCCACCCAGAGGACGAGAAGTGAGAGCCTCTATCCAACAGGACCAGGGGCATCTCTAGCCCGGTGGAAGTGCAGAGCGGTAGAGAGCACAAGCCGGCTGTGCTCCGCTCGCACCCCATAGGGAGGCAGGAATCTCGCGCTCCGATCCCAGGAGGGACGAGGGGCTGGGTGCGTTCCTTCAGTGGTGGCTCAGAGATTTCCAGCCGGCCTGACCAGGAGAGCCGGGAAAGGCGCCAACATTCCGTCGGAGAGCCGTTCGGCGGGGAACAGGCAGCTGGAAACAGCTGGGCTCCCGCACCTTCATCTGGAAGACTGACTCTCTCGCACCAGTGTTTTCGGAGCGCCCCGGGTACCTGACAGACTTGCTGAGTTCTGGTTGTGAGAGAGAGAAGCATTTCAAAGGCCCCTCAGCCAGCTGAAGCTAGCAAGATCAGAAAAACTGGTCTGGCCAGTTAGAAACCAACAAGAGGTTTTTTGTTTGTTTGTTTGTTTGTTTGTTTGTTTGTTTGTTTGGTTTTTATTGGTTTCTCTGGCTGTTGTTGGTTGACTGATTTTATCTAGTGTTTTATGTGACTTTTTTTTCAATTCTCATTATTTTTATCTCGCAATCCCTTATGTTTCTCTTCCATTCAACCTAATATTATTCTTTCCACTCCAAATTTATCTCTCCTGCACCACATCTTCTGCTTTTCTTTCCTTTTGTTTTAATCTTGCAAGTTACTGTAAATTTGTATTATCTTTTTCTCACTTTTCCGACATTTTTTATTTTAATAATATTTTGGTATTCTTTTTCTTTCTGTATAATCTTCTTTGCTTGGCTGGTTATACTGTCATTTGACAGGTTCCCCCTGGTATCTCAGTCACAAGGTGTTGATAAGTTACTATCCTTCATCTGCGTTCCATTAATACACTTCCCAAGGTTCTATACTCTTTATTCTTGTTATCTAGACCTCATCGATTATGCCACAAGACTGTCACTTTACTATTACTGCTAGTAAGACCTAGTCTATACAATTGTAAATGCTTCTCAATACCCCTACCTGATCTCAGCCCACTTTGCAATTTTCTGAACTATACTATTGTGGGGGGTTGTCTCTATTCTTTTACTCACTACTCCTATATACTAATCTTTAGTCCAACCCTACCTTAGAAGCTGACCTCCCACAGCCTCACAGCTTTCTAGATCCAACTAACAATCCTCTCGTCCCCAATAAGAGTCTTACCTTCTTTGATCCTTTCTAAAACGTGGATAGTGGGGTGGAGGATCACGGTTAACACTATAAGGAGCCAAAGGATAACCCATCTCTTCTCTACTGGCTGCTAAAGTAAATATCATAGTATACTATCATTCTGGTTTAAACCATTTTGCCTTACTCCTCCAACTGATCCCAAAAAAGAGTAGGGGGAAGCTGTGACCACCAGGATACACGAAGGAGATTGCACCACTGAAACACACAAAAATTCTACCACAGAAGTTCACACCATAAATACAGGGAATCAGAAGAGTTCAAATTAACAAACAAGAAGAACAAAGAAGAAATCCACGAACAATGAGAAAACAAAGAAACAACCCCCAACTGAAGGGAAACGAGGAAGCCTCAGGAAAAAATGCTAAATGAAATAGAGGCAACTCAACTATCAGATAGTGAGTTCAAAACAATGATTACCAGGAAGTTCAATGAACTCACAATGAGCTTTCAGAAATTAGAGGGAAACTACATCAATCTCACTGCAAACTATATAAACATGAAAAAGGAAATAGAAACTCTCAACAAAGGTCAAGAGGAAATGAAGAATACAATTTCTGAACTGAAGAACACAGTAGAAGGAATGAAAAGCAGGATCGATGAAGCAGAAGATCGGATTAGCGAGCTGGAGGACAAAGTAGAAAACAGCATCCAGAAAGAGCAAGAAAAGGAAAAGAGGCTCAGAAAGAATGAGGAGGGATTAAGAGAAATGCAAGACAATATGAAACGAAATAATATCCATATAATAGGGATACCAGAAGGTGAAGAAGAAGAGCAAGGGATTGAAAACCTGGTTGAACAAGTAATGATGGAGAACTTCCCTAATTTGACAAGAGTAAAAGTCACACAAATCCAGGAAACACAGAGAGTCCCAATCAAGAGGAACCCAAAGAGACCCACCCCAAGGCACATCATAGTTAAAATGACAAATAATCAAGACAAAGAGAGAATCTTAAAGGCAGCAAGGGAGAAGAAGGAAATAACATACAAGGGAGCCCCAATAAGGCTAACAGCTGACTTCTCAATGGAAACACTTCAAGCCAGAAGAGAATTGCAAGAAATACTTCAGGTAATGAGAACCAGAGGTCTGCAACCAAGGCTACTATATCCAGCAAGGCTCTCGATCAAGATTGAAGGCCAAATAAGAAGCTTCCCAGACAAAAGAAGTCTAAAAGAATACACCTCGACCAAACCAGCTCTGCAAGAGATTCTAAAAGGACTGCTTTAAGGAGGAGAGAAGAGAGAGAGAGAGAGAGAGAGAGAGAGAGAGAGAGAGAGAGACAGAGGGAGGAACACATGTACAAAAAAGACAATGAATAAGTACCTATCAATAATAACCTTAAACGTAAATGGATTAAATGCTCCAATCAAAAGACATAGAATAGCTGATTGGATAAGGAAAAAATGACCCACATATCTGCTGTCTACAAGAGACCCACCTCAGGATAAAAGACCTACACAGGTTGAAACTGAAGGGCTGGAAACAAATCTTCCAAGCAAATGGACAGGAAAAAAAAGCTGAGGTAGCAATACTCATACAAGACAAAATAGACTTCCAAAAAAGATCCATAAAGAGAGCCCCAGAAGGTCACTTCATAATACTCAAGGGAAGAATCCATCAAGAAGACATAAATATTGTAAATATATATGCACCCAACATAGGAGCACCCAAATACATAAAGAAAATCTTAGAGGACTTCAAGAAAGATATGGACAGCAACACAAGTATAGTGGGAGATTTTAACACCCCACTATCAAAAATGGACAAATCTTCTAAACAAAATATCAACAAAGATATTGTGGCATTGAACAATACCCTTGATGAAATGGATTTTACTGATATATACCGAGCCCTCCATCCAAAAGAAGCTAAATATACATTCTTTTCCAATGTACACGGAACATTCTCAAAGATAGACCACATGAGAGGACACAAAACAAGCCTCAAGAATTTCAAGAAAAGTGAAATCATACCAAGCATTTTCTCAGACCACAAGGGACTGAAGCTAGAAACCAACCCGAAGGAAAAAAAACAAAAACACTCAAAATCATGGAGATTAAATAGCATGCTATTAAACAATGAATGGGTCAAGAATGATATTAGGGAAGAAATCAAAAGGTTTTTGGAAACAAATGAAAACGAACTCACTACAACCCAAAACTTATGGGACACAGCCAAGGCAGTCCTGAGAGGGAAGTTCATAGTGATACAGGCCCACCTAAAAAGGTTAGAAACATTCCAAACAAACAACCTAACTGTACGTCTACAAGAACTCGAGGAACAACAACGAAGGCAGCCCAGAGCAAGCAGAAGGAAGGAAATAACCAAGATCAGAGCAGAATAAAATGACATAGAGATTAAAAGCACAATTCTAAGGATCAATGAATCCAAGAGCTGGTTCTTTGAAAAGATAAACAAAATAGACAAGCCTTTAAGCAGACTCATCAAGGGAAAAAGAGAGAAGACCCAAATAAACACAATCAGAAATGAAAGAGGAGAGATTACAACAGATACCACAGAAATACAAAGGATTGTAAGAAATTACTACGAAGAACTGTATGCCAAATAATTTGAAAACCTAGATGAAATGGACAACTTTCTAGAAAAATATAATCTTCCAAAACTCAATGAAAAAGAAGCAGAAAGTCTGAACAGACCAATAACAACAAAAGAAATTGAAGCAGTAATCAAAAAACTCCCGACACACAAAAGCCAGGAACCAGATGGTTTCACAGGAGAATTCTACAAAGCATTTAAGGAAGAGCTAACCCCTATCCTTCACAGACTATTCCAAAAAATCCAAAAAGATGGGAATCTCCCAAACTCTTTTTATGAGGCCAACATCATCCTAATTCCAAAACCAAATAAAGACACAACAAAGAAAGAAAACTTCAGGCCAATATCACTGATGAACATTGACGCTAAAATCCTCAACAAAATACCGGCAAACCGCATCCAACAATACATTAAAAAGATTATACACCATGACCAAGTGGGATTCATTCCAGGGATGCAAGGATGGTTCAATATTCACAAGTCAGTAAATGTAATACATCACATAAACAAAAGCAAAGACAAAAACCACATGATCATATCAATTGATGCAGAAAAAGCATTTGATAAGGTACAGCACCCATTCATGATAAAAACACTCGGCAAATTGGGAATAGAGGGAGCATTCCTCAACATAATAAAGGCCATATACGAGAGACCTTCAGCCAACATCATTCTCAATGGGCAAAAATTAAAACCTGTTCCATTAAGATCAGGAACAAGACAAGGCTGTCCACTTTCACCACTTCTATTCAATATAGTACTGGAAGTTTTAGTCACAGCAATCAGACAAGAAAAAGAAATAAAAGGCATCCAAATCGGAATTGAGGAAACAAAACTATCACTGTTTGCAGACGACATGATAGTATACATAGAAAATCCTATTGACTCTACCAAAAAACTGCTTGACCTAATAAATGAATTTGGCAAAACAGCGGGATACAAAGTCAATATCCAGAAATCAAAGGCATTTCTGTACATCAACAATGAAACAGCAGAAGCAGAGATCAAGGAAAAAATCCCATTTGAAATAGCAAAAAAGAAAAATAAAATATCTAGGAATAAACCTAACCAAAGAGGTAAAAGACCTGTATTCAGAAAACTACACAACACTGAAGAAAGAAATCAAGGAAGACACAAACAAATGGAAACATATACCATGTTCATGGATTGGAAGAATTAATGTCATCAAAATGTCCATACTACCCAAAGCAATTTACACATTCAATGCAATTCCTATTAAAGTACCAATGGCATATTTCACAGACATAGAACAAACACTTCAAAAATTTATATGGAATTATAAACAACCCCGAATAGCTGCTGCAATTTTGAGAAAGAAGAGTAAAGTAGGAGGGATCACAATACCCGACACTAAACTATATTACAAGGCTACTGTAATCAAAACAGCCTGGTACTGGCATAAAAACAGGCACATAGACCAATGGAACAGAACAGAGAGCCCAGAAATAAGCCCAAGTCTCCATGGTCAATTAATATTTGACAAAGGAGGCAGCAACATAAAATGGAATAAAAATAGCCTCTTCAACAAATGGTGTTGGGAGAACTGGACAGCCACGTGCAAAAAAATGAAACTTGAACACCAACTTACACCATATAGAAAAATAAATTCAAGGTGGATAAAAGACTTAAATATAAAGCATGACACCATTAAAGTCCTAGAGGAGAACGTAGGTAGGAAAATCTCAGATATTTCACGAAGAGACTTTTTTTAATGACGTGTCCCCTAGAGCAAGGGACATAAAGGAAAGAATAAACAAATGGGACCTCATCAAAATTAAAAGCTTCTGCACAGCTAAAGAAAACAGTATGAAAATTAAAAGAGAACCAACTGTATGGGAAAACATATTTGCCAATGACACCTCAGACAAGGGTCTAATCTCCAAAATATATAGAGAACTTACACGACTGTACTCTAAGAAGACAAGGAATCCAATTAAAAAAGTGGGCAAAGGACTTGAACAGACACTTCTCCAAGGAGGACATACAGAATATCCAAAGACACATGAAACGATGTTCAATATCGCTAGCTATCAGAGAGATGCAAATTAAAACCACAATGAGATACCACTTCACACCAGACAGAATGGCCATCATAAACAAAGCAACAAACAACAAGTGTTGGAGAGGTTGTGGAGAAAAGGGAACCCTAGTGCACTGTTGGTGGGACTGCAGACTGGTACAACCACTATGGAAAGCAATATGGAACTTCCTCAGAAAACTAAAAATGGATCTGCCTTTTGACCCTGCAATTCCACTGCTGGGACTCTATCCTTAGAATACTAAAACACCAATTCAAAAGAACCTATGCATCCCAATGTTCATAGCAGCACAATTTACAATAGCTAGATGCTGGAAGCAACCAAGATGCCCATCAGTAAATGAATGGATCAAAAAACTATGGTACATTTACACGATGGAATTCTATGCAGCAGAAAGAAAGAAGGAGCTCCTACCCTTTGCAACAGCGTGGATGGAGCTGGAAAACATTATGCTAAGCAAAACAAGCCAGGCAGTTAAAGACAAATACCATATGATCTCACCTTTAACAGGAACCTAAATAACAAAACAAAGAAACAAGCAAAATGTAACCAAAGACACTGAAATAGAGGACAGGCTGATGGTGACCGGAGGGGAGAGAAGAGGGAATTTAAGGGGGACAGTGGGAAGGGTTCACAGGAACAAACTTAAAGGACACATGGTCATAGACTAAGGGGAGGGTGGTAATGGGAGGGAAGTGGGGAGGGTGGGAGAGGGGACTGGATTGGGAGTAAAAAGGAGAAAACTGTATATGAACAATGATTAATAATAAAAAAACCCAACAAATATAATCTCCTTTTCCCTATATTTTCTACATACATAACAGGGAGTATGATAAAGTGAAAGAGCACTGGTTTGGGAGCATCAGTCCTGGATTTGAGACTATTTAGCATCAAGACCTTTAGTAAGACATGCACTATTTTAGGTCTCAATTTCCTCAACTGTAAAATGAAGACACCATTATTAATGACTTATAAGGTCTATGAGGTACAATCTGTGTTTTTGTCATTTCTTTCATGGAATTGCTATAATGATGATGAGAGGTAATACATATGATAACTCTATGAAAGATTTTGTGACTCTTATTTATTTATATCAAGTAGTGGATTGTATTCCTATATTGTGTTTCAGTACTGTGCCGGATAGGCGAGAGATTAAGGAATGTAGTGAGTTAATGTCCTGACAAAAATAATAGTATCTGAGCTCATAGAAATCTGCTTATAAATCCAAGTTGGAAGAACTTCAGAATTTAAATTCTAGTTTAAGGGACTACTTGACTGTCTCAGTTAAAAAAAAAAAAAACAGAGATATAATCACATAATCCTGATGTCAGATGTAGAAAAGAACTCAGATTATTTAACTCAAAGTACACAGTAGTATTGTCCATAGTATGTCCAGAGTTGGCAAAGAAAGACAAAGTAAAACATCAGCATTGAATGAATTTATGTAGTCAGCATAGCAGACAAATTCAGAAATTCCTCTAAGTGGAGAGGGCCTTGTTTTAAACACTTAATATAAACCCAGTTTCAATGAATTCATTGACAACTTGATTTGAGAGCTGGGATTTAAAAGTGTTTGTGGATTTTTGAATGATTGGGAAGATACTTTGTAATGACACATTATTTTTTTTCTTTGACCTGTAGTTAACTGATGATTAATTTTAATAATAGGTTTAAAAGTGTGATTTCTTTGTTGCTGAGATGTCCCATAGTTCTCATAAGCCAAGGCTTAAAACTAGTCAGTTCCTATCTGTTTTCCCTAAGTTTTCAATATAGTAGGGGTTATTTGTACCAATGTGGTTGCTTGCAGAGGCAGTTGTCATTTGTCTGATTTATCTTCTCATAGGAAAATGAACAACATTCTGCTCCAGAATTCAGCAGTCTCATTTTCTCACACCCAGACACATCAATTCAAAACCATCTTAACTCTTCCCAGAAGTTTTTATTCCATGTTTCCCCCTATAGCCACTCCATGTTTGAACTTTGGAAATGGAGCTAGCAAGACATGTGAAATACTCATCTCAGCAAAAAAGATAACTGAGCTCCTATGGAACCCACCAGCTTTTATTATGTTATCAGTTGGTTTATTTCTACTAAATTACAGGGTTTTGGATCTTTGGAATTCTTACACATGGTAAGTATGAGATGCATAATTAAACTTTGTGGCCATAAATTCAAAGAGTTAAACATCTATTAAGGACCTACTTCAGTTGTAGAATTTGTATACATATTCAAGACAAAGTTTCTGCTCTTGTAGAACTTGTCTTCTGCTGTGAAGGAAGGAAAACACTTTATATCTGAAATCCAGAGAAATCATTCATTTACTATTCTGTAATGATCAATCAAAATAGAATTTTAATATGTATATGGGAATAGGTTAATAAAAGGAAATATTAAAATACATGTAAAAATGTTTAACCCCACTACAAGCCAAAACAATAAAAATAAAACAAATAGATATCATTTTCACCTATATGATTTGCAAGTATATTTAAATATATAAAGTACCAAATGCTGGTAGTGGTTTGGGAAATTTTGATGTTCTTTCTTTGCTAGAATAGTCAGCATTTTAAAAACCAAGTGTCAGTTAAATATCCATAACCTTTATCACAATAATTCCTCTTTTGGTTCATTTGCTTAAAATAATTTTTAAAAAACTTACAAAACCATAAAAAGTAATAAAAATATGTTTAAGATCATCCATCTCTCATGGTACAGTCTGGGTTTGTGTTTCTGAAATACCATTTGTAACATAGTCATCTGCTGATTGAAATATTTATTTAGGATTTATGTGATTTAAAAAGAAACACATTTTAGTCTGTTCTCCTTCCCAGGAGCTTGCTTAAGCCTTTCCCTTTCCCTTCTTTTTCACCCATGGGCATGCATAATCTAAACTCTAAGTGACCCCATGAAACTGGCAACTAGGGGAGCAATGCGCAGCAGCAGCTCACCCCAGGTTAATGTCCTGAACCTGTGTCCAAGTCCCCCTTTTCTCTGACTTTAATTAATCTGAGTCAAAGCAGCCCTACCTAGGCTCTCTACTGTTACTTCTATTCTATACTCTTCATTATTTCACTGTCCCAAGTTTTAATAAACATACTCTGAAAATAAAAAAAGAAGAAACAAATTACTTTTATTGAGCCATTAAACTTTGTGATTTGTCAAAATAACTAGAATTAACCAAAAATGGTTTAGAACTTATAACATATGCATAAAGCATTTAAAGCATCGTCTGCATAAAAAAGACCTCAGTAAATATTGTATATTATCATAAATATTGTTTATAATAGAAAAACTGCAAATAATCTATACAATAATAATAGAAAAGGTAATTATGTTCATCCATTCTGTGGAATATTGGACACATATGAAAAATATGATAAATTACAAATAAATTATAGCTACATGGAAAAATGTACAGTATAAAACAAAAAAGTTACAGTGATCTTTTTAATTTTTTTATTTAATCAGAATTATATATATTTTTTACATCCAATATTATTTTGTAATACTTTCAGGGGTATAGTATAATAGTTAGATAATCATATACTTTACAAAGTTGACTCCTGATATTTCCAGTGCCACCTGGCACCATACATATTTATACAATATTATTGGCTATATTCCCTATGCTGTACTTTACATCTCCATGTCTACCAATCTGTGTTTCTTAATCCCTTCACCCTTTTCATTCAGTTCCCCATCTCCTTTTCCCTCTGGCAACCATCAGTCTGCTCTCTGTGTCTGAGTCTGTTTCTGTTTTGTTTGTTTGCTTATATTATTGTTTAGATTCCACATATAAGTGAAGTCATATGGTATTTGTCTGTCTCTGACTTATTTCACTTAGCATAATACCTTCTAGGTCTATCCATGCTGTTTCAAATGGTAAGATCTCATTTTTTTATGTGCTTGGATGTCCTGAAGAGCCTGATCTTTGCAGAGTGGGGCCCCCCAGAGTTTTGTCAGTGGAGCTAGTGGATCTCCCTTGAGGGCCGATGTCAGTCAGGATCATGGGAACTTTTGAGGAAAGGTCTTGGCTTCTCAGACCTCTACTTCCTGAGCCCAGGCAGCTGACTCCTCTGTAGAACATAAGTGCTGCAGGATGGGGTGACAGGAAGTCTGAAGGATAGTGCTAGTGCATTCCCCCAGGCTGATGCCTTATGGAGGGGAGTGCTCCACCCAAGTAAAATGGCCGCTATGGTATGGGAAGGGGACTCAATACAGGGACTCTGGTGGCTGTCCCTTCAGTTCTGTCCATGTAAACAACAACCCCAGTCTTTTTTTGCATTAACTCTAGTCCACTTCACCTTCCCTTTGATAGATTCCAGTGGTCCAGCAATATCTGTGGCGCTGTGGGTGGTTGAGATATGAGAGACATACACATGGACTTGGGTCCTATGGAGGAATAGGGACTGCACAGCTATCCTCTCAAGGGGAGGGTGCTGCGGAGTGTCCTGGCCACTCTCTCAAAGGAGAGCGCCCTGCGCCGCTGCCTGAACAGGCTTTTATTAGGTAGTTTTGGGTATGAATACAGATATACCTTATTAACCATTGTCTGGCAGTGAGGATCAGACAAATAGATAACATTCAAAGAGCTAAAAAGGGCTCACATTGAGTTGGGGTCTTATCACCTAAAAAACTACAGAATTTAAGGGGCTAAATTCATTTCTTGCCCGGGCCTTCATAATCTAATTAAGAGCATCCTTAGCAAAGCAGGTTTCACAGGATTTTACATATCCTTTTTCAGGCCTTATTACCCTGGGAATCCCACCGTTTCCAGCATAGGGCTGCACCACCCCTTGTCATTGTTACAGACTTGAGTCTGGTGGAGAAGACAAGGCAGCTGAGAGGTTTGAGACTTCTTGCAAGCAGAATGAGGATGCAGCCTTTGTCAAAGCCTAGGGGCAAGGGGTGAGCACTCCCATTTTCCACAGCCCCCCAAGTCCTTCCCTGAGGGCCTTGCCACGTGATTGAGCCTGTCCTTGGTCCATCCTCCTCTGAGGAATCTTACCTGTCGTTGGCTAACCGACCAAACAATGGGGGCCAGATGAGGAGCAGAAGCAGCACTCCTGGCAGGGAAATAAGCTTTGTCTCCTTAATGTCTCCTGGTCTGGAGGTCTCTCACTCAGCCTTAGCTATGAGGAGTTACAGCTCCTGAAACCAGGCAGGGTGGTTCCCAAAACCTTTGCCAGATTCCAGTGGTCAGTATCTACAAACTAGATTTCGTGCACTGGACCTTTAAGAGAGCACCTGAGTTTCTAGCAGAGTCCTGTCTCTCCCTGACAGGCAGCACCTCTGCTGATTTTAACAGCCATTGTTATATTGATCCTTATTCTCAGCTCTGGTTCTCTGGGCTGGTGAGACTGAAGTGGGGATGAGACCCCACAGTCCTCAGGGAGAACTTCTGGTGCTGAAGTATTGCTCCAGAATCTCAGCAGCAGCCACTGGGAGTGGGGTTAGCCTTTTTCTCATCTCTGCCTTTCCTACCAGGCTCAATGTGGCTCCTCTTCTATGAATCCTTGGCTATAAGACTTCTTTTCTGTTAATCTTCAGTTGGTTATTCAGAGTGATTGTTCTATATTTTAGTTGTAATTCCAGTTTGGTTGTGGGAGAAGGTGGGTGTAACTTCTACCTACTCTGCCACCATCTTGGACTTTCTATTGTATTGATTTTTATTGCAGTTTGTTATATGTATTACCAATATATCTTTGAACTCTTTCCTTTGCCAATATTTCTATTAATGTGCCTATAGCCTCAGACTCACATTTTCTACTAAGCCATGATTAAAAGAAGTATTACAAATTTATTAAGAACATAGACACAAAAACTGGAGTACCTATTTTCAAATCCTGCCCCTGCCCATTATTTGCCCTTAAAAAACAATGCAATTTATTCTTATCAAATATTCCTCATCTGAAGTATTAGGATGGGGACTAAATGAGTTAAATTATGTAAAATATTTAGAATAGCATCAATTCAAACACATAGCAAGTACTCAGTAAATCTTAGCTGTTATTAAGAAGTTTTCATAAACAAATCCCTCTACATTGTACTTCTAAACATTGTTTTTTCTTTGCTTCTACATGTATATTCAGAATTGTGAACCACATTTATAAGTTCCCAGAAAAAGTGATTGAGGTTTTGATTAAAATTGTATTGAATTTCTATATAAATTTAAGAAAAGAGATGTATAATCTTATCAAACCATTCTTCCCATTAACATGATTTATTTCTCCTTTTATAAAATGTATTTTAAATCAGTTAATACTAATATATATTATTCCATAAATGCTTTACTAATTTTGTTGAATTTATATCTTAGCATTATTTAGTTTTTGTGGATGAATTGGAAATAGAATTATATTTTGGTAGTTTGATATAGATACCCTTTATGACACTTAAAGATAATTCTTTTATTTATATGTTCTTAAATTTTCAATTATGTTTATCTAAAAAATCTTACTTCATATAGTGAGGATAATATATGTTTTACTGTCTTTTAATTTTAGATGTGGTAAACAACTTTAAATACATTTTGTTTTTATAATAATAATTTTTATTGTTGTTGAAATACAGTTGTCTCCATTTTTGCCCCATTATTCTCCCTCTCCCTACCCATCCCCACCTCCCACATTCAATCCTCACTCCCCTGTTTTCTTTGTTCATGGGTCCTTTATACATTTTCCATAATGACCCTTCCCCTTTTCTCTCCCATTATCCCCCTCCTCCCTTCCCTCTGGTTACTGTCAGTTTGTTCTTTATTTCTATGTCTCTGGTTCTATTTTGCTCACTTGTTTGTTTTGTTGATTAGGTTCTACTTATATGTGAGATCATATGGTATTTGTTTTTGCCACCAAAAACTAATAAAACGACCTAAAGCTTTCATCTCTTAGTTTCTTTATGACCGAGGTTATCATTTCTTTGAATTATTGGTATACCTTGTTATGTAAACAGTACAAATATGGTTTTATTTCCATATGTGGGAATAGATTAAAAACTACCTATAGACATTTTATTTTTTTATTTAAAGTACTTTATTGAAGTATGATTGACATATACAAAACTGTATTTTTTAATGTATACAACTTGATGAGTTTGTAGATATGTATTCACCAATGAACAATCACAATCCGTGTTATATATGTATCCATCACTCCAAAAGTTTATTTCTACCCTCTTTATTTTTCTTGTAATTAGAACATAGAATCTAAGATGTACCCTTTTAGCAAGTTTTGAGTATACAATACAGTATTGTTAACTATAGGTACTATGGATCTGTGTAATAGATCTCTAGGTTATTTCATTTGCTTACATGAAACTTTTTACCTATTGACTGGAATCTCCCTGTTCTCTTACCCTAACCCCTGATTTACTACCATTTTACACTCTGCTTCCACTAGTAAGACTATTTTAGCGTCCTCATATAATAAGATCATGTAGTATTTATTCTCTGTCACTTTATTTCATTTAGCATAATTACTTTCAAGATTATCCATGTTATCACACATAACAGAATTTCCTTCTTTTTTTAAGGCTCAATACTATTCCACTATGTGTAAATATCCTGTTTTCTTTATTCATCTGTCAATGGATTTTTAGTTAAGCTCTTTTTATGACTTGACTATTATGAATGAAGGTGCAGTGAACATGGGAATGTAGATATCTCTTCAAGTCTCTGATTTCAAGTCCTTTGGATATATATCTAGAAGTGGGATTTCTGAATCATATGGTAGTTTTATTTAAAAAATTTGGAGGAAAATTCATATTTTTTCCATAGTGGTTGTGACAATTTATAGTCCTAATAACTGTGTACAATTGTTTCTTTTTCTTCACATCCTAACCAACCCTTAATATCTACTGTTATTTTTTTGGCATTTTAATTATGATGTGTCTTGGAGTGGGCCTCTATCTATTGTTATCTTGATTATAGCTGTCCTAATATGTGTAAGGTTATATCTCATAGTTTTCTTTTGAATTTCCTTTATTAGTAATGTTGAGCACTTTTTCATATACCTGTTGGCCATTTATATGTCTTCTTAGGAAAAATATCTATTCAGGTTGTTTCTGCAATTTTATATTAGGTTTTTTGTTCTTTTGTTATAGAGTTGCCCCTGTTTTGAATATATTTTGAATATTAACTCTTTATCAGAGATATGATTTACAAGTATTTTCTTCTGTTCCATAGGTTACTTGTTCACTTTGTTAATTGATTCCCTTACTGTGCAGAAGTGTTTTAGTTGATATAATCCTATTTGTCTATATTTTCTTCTGTTGTCTGTGCTTTTGGTGTCATATCCAAGTTATCAGTGCCAAGGCTAAAGTCATGAAGCATTTTCTCTATAATTTTTTTTCTAGGATTTTTGTAGTTACAGATATGTTTAAGTCTTTAATCTAGTTGAAACTGATTTTTGTGTTTGGTTTAAGATAAAGGTCCAATTTTATTCTTTATATATAGACATCTAGTTTTCCCACCACTATTTGTCACAGACCATCCTTTCCCTTATGTGTTCTTTACATACTTGTCAAAGATCAACTGAATGTATATGTGTGGGTTTATTCTTGAGCTCTCTATTCTGTTTTGTACATCTATGTGTCTGTTTTTATGTCAGTTCCATAGTTTTTATTTCTGTAACATTATAAAATATTGTTAATTCAGGAAATGTGATACCTCTCACTTATTTCTTTTTGAACAGCATTGCTTTGGATATTCAAGGCCTTTTGTGGTTCCTAATGGATTTTAGGATTGATTTTTTTATTCTGATTTTTTAAAGTGCCATCGGGATGTTTTATGGATATTTCATTGAATCTGTAGATGACTTTGAGTAGTATGGACATTGCTCACCCCTTCTCTGTCCCTCTCCACTCCCACAGTCAATCCCGCCACATTGTCCATGTCCATGAGTCCTGTATTCATGTTTCTTTTCTTGCCTCTCCCCTTTCTTTTCCCTGTACCCCCTTCCCCCTCCTCTCTGGTCACTGTCAGTTTGGTTTTTTTCCAAGTCTCTGGTTCTATTTTGCTTATTTGTTTGTTTTAACTTCTAAGGCTAAGAATTCTAGTAATGTATTGAATAGAAGTGGCCAGAGTGGTGATCCGTACTTTGTTCTTCATCTTTGAAGAGAAACTTTCAGTTTTTTTGTTATTCAGTATGATGTTAACTCATGCTTTCATATATGGCCTTTATTGCATTGAGGTAAATTTGTCAGAAGTCCAAGCCATATCAATGGCATGTTATAACAAATTCCTCCTATTCTTATTTTTTGGAGAATTTTTATTAGGAATGTTTTAAGTTTTGACAAATTGTATTTCTAAATCTATTGAGATGGTCAGGTGAGTTCTATCCTTCATCCTGTTAATGTGGTGCATCACATTGATTGATGTGCACATGATAAACCATTCTTCTGTTCCAAAGATAAATCCTAATTGGTCATGGTGTATGATCCTTTTAATGTGCTGTTAGATTTATATTGCTAGTATATTACTGAGTATTTTTCCATCTGTGTTAATCAGGTACATTGGCCTGTAGTTTTCTTTCTTTTGAAATGTTTGGTTTTGGTATCACAGCCTCATAAAATGAGTTTAAAAACCTTCCCTTTTCTATTATTATTTAGAAGAGCATAAAGAGGATGGACATTAATATTTTAAAATATTTGGTAGAATTAACCCATGAAGCCATCTTCTACTGGGCTTTACTTTGCTGAGAGGTTTATGATTACTGATGAAATGTCTTTGTTTGTTTTTGGTCTGTATGATGTTTTTAATTCCTTTTTGATTTAGACTTGATAGGTTGTATGTTTTTAGGACTTTTTGTCACTTGTTTTAAGTAATTGGAATTGTTGGTATTTGATTGTTCTTAATACTCCTTTAGAATATTTTTAAGCTAGTGTCATTAGTTTTAATGTTTCCTATTTCTGATTCACTTTTTAGCATCTCCTCTCTATGTTATAGTCTAAATAAGAACTTGGTTTTTTAATCCTTAAAAAAACAGTCTTAGTTTTGACAATTTTACTGTTGCTTTTATATTTTCTATTTAATTTATTTTTCTTTTAATCTGTATTGTTTATTTTGTTCAGGTAAGATTGAGCTTAGCTTGTTCTTTTATTTTTATACTTCACTGAGGTATAAAGCGAGGTTGTTTATTTGAGATCTGTCATTTTAAGTATATTTTATTGATTATGCTCTTACACATGTCCCATTTTTTCTCCCCTTTATCCCCCTCCACTAGTATCTTTATCCCTTCCAGCAATCCCCTCCTTAGTTAATGTCCATAGGTCATGCATATAAGTTCTTTGGCTTCTTCATTTCCTATACTATTCTTAACCTCCCCCTGTCTATTTTGTACCTACCAATTATGCTTCTTATTCCCTGTACCTTTTCCCCCACTCACCCCCTCCCGTTCCTGCTGATAACCCTCCAGGTGATCTCTATTTCTGTGCTGCTGTTCTTGTTCCAGCTGTTTGCATAGGTTTGGTTTTTTTTTTTTTAGGTTTAGTTGTTGACAGTTCTGAGCTTGTTGCCATTTCACTGTTCATAATTTTGATCTTCTCCTTCTTAAATAAGTCCCTTTAACATTTCATGTAATAGTGGCTTGATGATGAGGAATTCCTTTAGCTTTACCTTTTCTGGGAAACATGTTATCTGTCCTTCCATTCTAAATGATAGCTTCGCTGGATAGAGCAATCTAAGGTGTAGATCCTTGCTTTTCTGTACTTTGAATACTTTTTGCCAGTTTCTTCCTTCCTGCAAATTTTCTTTTCATAAATCAGCTTACAGTCTTATGGGAACTCTTTTGTAGGCCCTAATCATCTGTTTTTATCTTGCTTCTTTTAAGATTATCTATCTCTAACTCTTGGCTTTCTAAATATAATGTGTCTTCATGTGGTCCCCTTTGTGTCCAACTTGTTTTGGACTCTGTGCTTCCTGTATTTGTATGTCTATTTCCTTCATCAAATTAAGAAGTTTTCTTTCATTATTTTTCCACATAAGTGTTCAATTTCTTACTCTTGTTCTTCTCCTTATGGCATCCCTATGATTCAGATGTTGGTACATTTGGAGATGTCCCAGAGGTACCTTTTACTACTTTCAATTCTTTCAATTCTTTTTCCTTCTTGCTGTCCTGGTTGAATGCTTTTTTTTTTTTCCTCCTTATGTTCCAAATCATTGATTTGAATCCTGGCTTCAACCCCTCCACTGTTGGTTCTCTGTATATTTTCCTTTATTTCACTTAATATAACCTTCATTTCCCCCTGGGTATTTTTTATTTTGTTGCCAAACTCAATGAGTTATTTGATCATCCTGATCACCAGTGTTTTGAATTCTGCATCTGATAGGTTGGTTATCTCTATTTTGCTTAGTTCTTTTCCTGTTGTTTTGTTCTATTCTTTCATTTAGGCCATATTTATTTTTCTCCTCAATTTTGCAGCCTCCTTGTGTTTGTTTCTGTGTATTGGATACAGCTGCTTTTTACTCCATCTTAGTAGTGTGGCCTACTGTAGAAGAGATATCTGTAAATATCTGTGTGTGGCAGAGCCTAGTTAATCTCCAGGGCAGAGCAATCCACTTCACTGCATTGTGGCTCTCTGTTGGGGGAGGGCTCAGAGAGGGGCCACTGCTACTGCCTGGCTTTTGGAGGTCTTCTCAGCACTCTCCCTGTGCAGCTGCCACCCTTCTAGCTTTTGTCCTAGTGCTGAATCCCAGAGTGGGTGGTCTGTTTATGTTTTAAGTCTGTGCTGATCCTTTAAGCAGAGTCTCCTGAAATTCCATTTCATTTACCACCCCAACCCCCACTGTTTTTTACAGCCAGAAGTGATGGGAATTTATCTACCTGGCACTGGAACCTTGGGCTATACGGTCTGAGGCTTGGATTGCTCACTCCTAAGGTATCCCTTCTGATTTTTATTCACCACACATGAGTGTGGGGCTGCCCATTCTGCCACTGCCCCCTCTCTGCACCATGCCACATGCCTTGCTGCCTGCCTCCAAATCTCCACCCCTCCTACCTGTCTGGATGAATGTGGCTTTTTAAAATCCTTCATTGAGGAACTTCCATACAGCTCGATTTTCTGATGGTTCTGGGTGTTACTTGTTTTGAGGTTTAGTTGTAATTCTTTCTGTAGTTGCACAAGGAGATGAAGTGTATTTACCTATGTTTCCATCTTGAGCAGAGTCTCCTGCCTATTTTTATTAATATATATATATTTAGCAAGTTAAATGTACAAAAGTGTTAATTATTTGAGACATTAGCATATCTGTAAGCATGTGATTGAAATCAAACTCTAAATATCACATTCTTTTCGATGATGAAAAGGCAGGAAAAACAGACACCTAAAATTTGAAAAAAACGTTTTTTTCCATTTTATTGCCATTGAAAAGTGCTCATCTATGGACAGTAATAGTTTATATTTATGCTTGACATGTACTGAGACATTTTTAATGTGGTAAAACACACATAACATAAAACTTACAATTTTAACCATTTTAAATCTTATCTTTCTTGGTAAGTCCAAGGAAAAGTATGTCATTTTTGTTGTTCTTTTCAAATAGCCACATTTTATTTTTGCTTTTTTTCTCTATCAATTTTCTCTTTTATGCTTTATTGTTCTCCACTCTGGTCATTATTTCCTTTTTCCTAGTTGCTTTGCTTTAGTTTGTTTTTCTTTTTCTAGTTTAAGGTATTTTTTTCTAGTTTAAGGTGTAAAGTTAAGTTATTGATTTGAGAATTTTTAATGTAACCATTTGCAGCTATAAATTTTCCTGTGCACACTACTTTTCCTGCATCCCATAAGTTTATATCTGTTTTTTTTCATTTTCATATATCAAAATGCTTTTCCTAATTTCCTTGGTTATTTCTTCTTTAGTCTATTCATTGTTTGAGAATGTGGTGTTTATTTCCACACATTTATGAAAGTTCCAGTTTTCCTTTTGTTGTTGATTTCTAGTTTCATTTCATTATTGTCAAAATATTTTGTGTGATTTCAGTCTTTGTAAATATAGTGAGGCTTGTTTTGTGGACTAACACATGATTTATCCAAAAGAATATTCCATGTGTACTTCAATAGAATATATTTTCTTCTGTTTTTGGGTGAAAGATGTTGTCTTTTAGTTCTAGTTGACTTACAGTGTTGTCAAGTCATCCAGTTTCTCATTGATTTTTTTAACTTGTTTCATCAATATTGAAAGTGAGTTATTGAAATCTCCAACTGTTATTATAGAGCTACCTATTTCTCTCTTCAATTCTGACAATGTTTGCTTCATATATTGTGAGAGTCTATGTTAGGTTTGTTTTAGTTTATAAAGGTACATCTTTTTGAAGGGTCAGCCATTTTTATAAATATGTAATGTCCTTCTTTGTCAATTGTAATAGTTTAGTATAGCTGTCTCAGCCATCTTGTGGTTATAATTTTTATGTCATATATTTGTCCATCTTTTGTTTCCAAACTCTTTTATTTTCCTTTGGATCTAAAATGAACCTCTTGTAAACAACATGTAGATAGACCATTTTTAAAAAAATCTCTCCTGCTAATGTGTATTTTGATTGGATTAACTGCATTTAGTAAATACTGCTAAGATAAAACATATTTCTTATTTATTTATTTATTTTTACAGTTAAAAAACATTATTGTTGTTCAGTTATAGTTATCCTGCCTTTCTGTGGCATTTTGCTTTTGTGGTTTTGTTTTGTATTATATCTGCTTCTTTTTCCATTTTTTTATTACAGCCATTTTTGTGCATTTAAATGAACCACTCAAGTAAACCTCAAAAGGTCAAAACATACCAACTTTTTTTTTCTTTTTATATTAAATGTATTAAGGTGACATTGGTTAACATGGACTTGGAGAGCATTATGCTAAGAAATGAGCCAGGCAGATAAAAACAAATATCATATGATTATCCTCATGGTGAAATACAGTGGACAAAATGAACTAATAAGCAAAATAGAGACTGACTTATAGATAGAGAGCAGACTTACAACTGTCAAGGGGGGTGGGTTAGTGGGCTAGGTGGGAAGGTGGAGGAACTGAGCAAAAAAGAAAAATAAACAAATTAATTTTGAGAACAATATTTAATTTGCTTCAGAACCATGAGCTCATACTGGGAATATTATCTATTCCTTTATGATAGTATAGTATGGGGACAAGGGTGAGGCAAGTCAAGTTAAAACATTATAAAGCTCTTCTACTGTTTTTCAGTTAACTTTTCTTGATTAGGCATTTATTTTGTTGTTACAAACTTTTTCTTATTTTCCAGAGTTTCAATAAAGGTGACCCAGAAAGTTTTGACAGATTTTCCATATTTCTTTGGAGTGATGGATCTTTGAAATTCCCTCACTGACATTTCCACTTCTGGTCCCTGCTGACTGCTTTTGTAAATAAAGTTTTATGGGAACACTGCTCCACTCATTTTGTTGCTATATTACATATGGCTACTTTTGCTGTATAGTGGCAGAGTTGATAGTTGCAACATCAACCATATGGCCCCTAAAATTAAAAATTGTTATATTTTCCCAATGAGTTAAAATGCCAGTTAAATCTTAAACAAATATAGATTCATGTTCCTTAACTATTGATTATTTTTGTGCTCAGTAGTTTTGTTCTAGCAAAAGTTCTTCATTCTTTTAATTATTTCACTGTTTTAGGTGACAATCAAAATTTTATTTCTTTTCTGTTGTTTTATTTTATTTTTTGCTGTACTTGCTTGTCTGCTATAGGTGGATATTAAAAATATTTTATCAAGAGTTCTTCTACTTGCCACAATCCTTTTGATAATTTGAATAGTATATAATATGTATTTTTTCAATATTGGGTTTTCCTTCTAAGAAAATAATGTCAATTTGTGTAATTTATTTTCATTTCTTCCTGTAAACTCTTCTTATATTTAAATTAAACTGGTATATTTATTCTGATTAATCTTCAGACTTTTATATTTTATTGTTATTTTGTATAGGTTAATTAATCCTATGTTAAATAACTGTTGTGGTATATAAGTACAATTTTTGGTCCCAGACTTTGATAAGCATGTTTTTAGTGTTGTGATAGATTTAATAAATTTACTTCTTGAGGCAAGTGTTATATACTGTTTATTTGAACTGGAGTACTGAATTTAGGAAGATTTTTAAGTCTTTTGTAACTCAGGTGTAAAGAGCATTTTTATAGTTGAATTTATTAATGTCATGAATATGAAATAGAGAATGTTTGCACATGTCCTAATTTTACATATCTGCTCTTCTATTTCATCATTAAGAGTGACAAATATCTACTAATATCACTTATACATTCTTAACAAATTAAAGATGTTTCCTCCAATTTCACTTAATGAGAAGTGTGTTTTGTCAGAAATTAGTGTTGAAGTTTATCCAATATATGTCCTGTAGCTGTTGAAAATTATGTGGTTCTTTATTCAAATATAACAATATAAAGACAAAGTTAAAAAATTTCTAATTATAAACCATCTGTCATTTCCTGTGATAAAATTAGCTCAGTGATGATATGTGGTTTTTTATTAACATATGATTTATCTTGATTTCTTAGATATTTGGGATTTATGTGTTACAGTTATTAGTGAAAAGTATTAGTTTCATTCTTTTCATGAAAGCATATATCAGAAATAACACCTTGATAAAAATAATTCCAAACATTCTTTTTGTCCTATACTCTGAAACATTTTAAACAAAATAAGATCTCATGCATAAGTGGAACCTAATCAACAAAACAAACAAGCAAGCAAAATATAACCAGAGATATTGAAATTAAGAACAAACTGACATTAACCAGAGGGGAGCTGGGAGGGGGTAATGGGGGGAAAGGAGGGAAAGGTTTCCAGGAACATCTATAAAGGACACATGGACAAAACCAAGGGGGTGGGATCAGGTGTGTGAGGTGGGGATGGCTGGGGTGGAGAGGAGTGGTGAGGGGAAAATGGAGACAACTGTACTTGAAGAACAGTAAAAAAGTTAAAAAAAGAAAAACAAAATAAGAGTGTCTCTTACTTGAAGTTTGATGGAGCCTGTGTAAGGACACCATTGGAATCTCTTGTAACTCTTGGGGGTCATTCTTTGAAAACCTTTCAACTTCTTTTGTGGTTATTGGTATATTTTATACATTTTCTTTTGTTAACTTGGTTATATATATATTTCCTGATACACTAGTGCATTATATAAGTTATTATTTTTTGAATGGAGTTGATATTTTTTATTTCCCTCTTCTAATTTTTTTATGAATTAGTATTTATTTGATCAGAGTGATCCATGCATAATATTTTTAAGTATTGTTTATTTTTATTGTTGTTAAAGTACAGTTGTGTTCATTTTCCGATCACCACTTTCTCCTGCCCCATCCACCCCCACTTCCATGCATAATATTTTAAGTCACATTATAATAAAAGCTTTTAGTGAATTACAACAGTATTCTGATAAAAATACCCCCATTTCTCAGCCATGTTTCCCAGATAGAATAACTTGAAACTATTTATGGTATTTCTTCTACAATTACCTCCATATTTCAAAGGAATATGCTCATGGCATTATATTTTTAGCTAGTTTATAAACTATGTATTTATTCCCAAATATGACATAGGAACACTTAACTTTATAGTGCAATTCAGAAGTTTTCTTCTACCATCTTCTAAATTTGGTTACAATTTTAATAAAATTTCAGTGTTAATATTATTGCCAATGTTAACATTATTAACTGCTAATCCAACCAGTTTATTATAAATGGTCATTTTTTATGCTTTTGAATTTTCATAGTTAATTACTTATTTTCTCTTTATTTAACTCTTACTAATTTTTCCAACACACATTTAAAATGCCCATCAATATTATTTTCTAAGTAACCGAATGCATTGTTTAATCTAGTATTTCTATATTTTCCTTGGAAACCATTGTCTTCTTAATCCTTCCATTCTTCTCTAGTCCACAATGATTGCTTTCTTATAGTGTATACCAAAGATTTGCCATCCTAGGAGTACTTTGATTCATCTCCTATGTTGTACTCCAAGTTTTCTGAATCTCATGAGTATCCTGTTTACTCATCTGTGTTGGGAACCACCGTGCCTGGATTCAGTAGCTGTAACCCCCCATGGCTAAGGCTGAGTAAAGAGATCTTGGGAACATAAGCTACCAAGGAGACAAAACTTATCTTCCTGGTAGGAGCACCATCTCTGTTCCCTTTTACTTCACCCTGCTTGGCCCCAGGCAGATGACTGGATAGCCAATGATGGGTAATACTCCTTAAGGGAGGGATGACCTAAGACAGGCACAGTCATGAAGGGGCCCTCAGGGAAGGACTTGGGGGCTATAGAAAAAGGGGGTGATGGACCTGTGCCCCTCAGCTTTGACATAGCCTGAGTTCTTATTCTGTCTGCAAGAAGCCTCCTAATCTCTTGGCTGCCTTACTTCCCCTGCCTGACTTAAGCCAGAAACAATGCATGAGGGCAGTGGGGCCCTGGGTAGGAATGGGTGGTTCTCTGGGGTGATCAGGCCTAAGAATAAATGCATAAAATCATGTGAAACCTGCTTTGCTGAGAATGTCCTCAATTTTCTGATAAGGGTCCAAGCATGAAATAAGTGTCTTCCAAAGATTTATGGCCCTTTAGCTAACTGACCCTGACTCAGGATAAGTCCTCATAGTTCTTTGAATGTTTTCTATTGTTTATAATTGCCTGACAATGATGAATGAAGACCTTCCTTGAGGTAATGCTCCCAGAAAAGCAATAAAGGCCAGTCCAGGCAAGGGTTGGGGCACTCTGTCACTCAAAGAGTGGTCATGCCATCCCTTTTTCTCCATAGGACTTCTGCAATCACTGTGAATTTGTTCATCACATCCACAACACAACGGACACCACTGGTTGGAGTCTGCATCACATCTGCTTTGCTAGAGCAAATTTACCAGTAGCTAGATGTGAAAAGACATGCAGAGGTTCAAGTTTTGAGCTATTGTATGTTTGAAAATTATGTATTATTTTAGAGAAATATTATCTCAGAATTTTCCTGTAACACCTAGCATTAACACTTGAAAATTTTGATGCAATTCTGTTTCACAGTCCTTTTAGAACCATTTCTTTTAAATGCAGTATTCTGAAATTACACAATATTGTACTTGGGTGTAGTCTTTTTACCAATCATTTTGTTGATACTTTGTTGGTCTTTCCTTTTAGGAGACTCCCATCCTTAAGTCTGTGCAATTTTGTTTTATTTTTTTGATAATTTTCTATTTTGTTAGTTTTTAATTTTATGTTTTACAAAGAGACTATTGTACTTCTTGAATTAATCCTTTAATTAAAAAATCTGTTTCTAGGTGATATCTTTATTTTGTTTTTATTCTTGTTCAGTTATACTTGTCCTCATTTTCCCCTATGACTCTCCCTCACCCTACTGATGCCCACCTACCACATTCAATCCTCCCCCCATTATCTTTGTCCATGGGTCCTTTATACATGTTCCTTGATGACCCTTCCTCTTCTTTCCCCTATCATCCCCTCTCCCCTTTCCTCTGGTCACTGTCAGTTTGTTTTTTATTTCCATGTCTCTGGTTATATTTTGCTTGTTTGTTTTTTTTTGTTGATCAGGTTCTGCTTATGGGTGAGATCATGTGGTATTTGTCTTTCACCACCTGGATTACTTCACTTAGCATAATGCTCTCCATTTCCATCCATGCTGTGGAGAAGGGTAGGAGTTCCTTCTTCTTTCTGTTGTGTAGTATTCCATTTGAATCAATGTTTTCCTGTAGTTAATGTGTTGTTTCTCTCTGGCTGTTTTCTAATTTTTTTCATTTAGTGTTTAGAAATTTAATTATGATGTGTCTTGGCATGGATTCCTTTGGATGTATCCTATGTAAAATTTATTCAGCTCTGTGAAGCTTTTAGGTTTTGTCTTCCACCAAATTAGAAAAGTTTTCAGTTGTTATTTATTTGAATGCTCCTTTAGGTGTGCTCTCTTTCTCCTCTCCTTTTGGCACTCTGGTGATACAAATTTTTGCCTCACAGGTCACTGAGGATCTGTTAATTTTTTTCAGTATATTTTTTTCTCTATTATTTGGACTGAGTGAATTCTATTGATCTGTCCTCAAGTTGACAAATTTAATCATGCATCATCCCCAACTATTATTGACCCTGTCCAGTGACTTTATTTTTATTTGGCCACCCTTGATTTATACTAACATGTCTTCTCAGATATTTTTCCAAATTGAGATTTTATCTATTCATTTCCAATCATTATGCTTTCTATTTATTTATTTATTTACTTTAATTACTTTATTATTGTTCAATTATAGATGTCTGTACTTATGCCCTACCACTTCCCCCATTCCAGCTATCTCCACCTCCCTCCCCTGCTTCCACCCACCATTGGTTTTGTCCATGGGTCCTTTATAGTTGTTCCTGAAAACACTTCCCTTCTTTCCCCCATTATCCTCTCCCACCTCCCCTATGGTTATGTCAGATTGTTCTTAATTTCAGTATCTCTGGTTATATTTTGCTTGCTTGTTTGTTTAGTTGATTAGGTTCCACTTACAGGTGAGATCAAAAAGGTATTTGTCCCTAACCACCTGGCTTATTTCACTTAGCATAATGCTCTCCAGTTCTATCTATGCTGTCACAAAGAGTAGGAGTTCCTTCTTTCTTTCTGCTGCATAATATACCATTGAGTAAATGTCCCATAATTTTTTGATCCATTCATTTACTAATGGGGACTTAGGTTGCTTCCAGAACTTAGCTATTGTAAATTGTGCTGTTATGAACTTTGGGGTGCATAGGTTCTTTTGGATTGGTGTTTCAGGGTTCTTAGTATATAATCCCAGCAGTGGACTTACTGGGTGAAAAGGCAGTTCCATTTTCAGTTTTCTGAGGAAATTCCACACTGTTTTTCACAGTGGCTGCTCCAGTCTGCATTCCCACCAACAGTATACCAGGGTTTCCTTTTTTCCACAACCTTGCCAGCACTTGTTGTTTGTTGATTTGTTTATGATGTCTGTTCTTACCAGTGTGAAGAGGTATCTCATTGTGGTTTTAATTTGCATCTCTCTGATGGCTAATTTGCCTAGTTGGGTTTAATTGGGATTTTGTCTTCCTGGAGTGGAGTCATGTGAGTTCGTTATTATTTGGACATCAAACACTTGTCCAAGGTATCATTGGCAAATATATTTTCCCATATAATTGGATCTTCTTTTATTTTAATGCTGTTTTCTTTTTTAAAGACTTTATTTATTTATTTTTAGAGAGGGAAGGGAGGGAGATATATATATATAGAGAGAGAGAAACATCAATGTGCGGTTGCTGGGGGTCATGGCCTGCAACCCAGGCATGTACCCTGACTGGGAATCGAACCTGTGACACTTTGGTTTGCAGCCCACGCTCAATCCCCTGAGCTACGCCAGCCAGGGCTTTAATGCTGTTTTCTTTAGCCATGCAGAAGCTTTTTAATTTGATGAGGTCTCATTTGTTTATACTTTCTGTTATGTCCCTTGCTCTAGGAGACATATTGGTGAAAATATTGCTGCATGGAATGCCTTAGATTTTCCTTTCTTTGTTTTCCTCTAGGACTTTTATGGTGTCATGACTTATATTTAAATCTTTTATCCACCTTGAACTTATTTTTGGGCAGGTGTAAGTTGGTAGTTGAGTTTCATTTTTTTGCATGTAGATGTCCAGATCTCCCAACGCCTTTTGTTGAAGAGGGTATTTTTACTCCACTTTATGCTTCTGTCCATTTTTCAAATATTAGTTGACCATAGAGACTTGGGTTTATTTCTGGGCTGTTTATTCTGTTCCATTGGTGTATGTGTCTGTTCTTATGCCAGTACCAGGCTTTTTTTATTACAG
Source organism: Phyllostomus hastatus (assembly GCF_019186645.2). Classification (NCBI taxonomy): domain Eukaryota; kingdom Metazoa; phylum Chordata; class Mammalia; order Chiroptera; family Phyllostomidae; genus Phyllostomus; species Phyllostomus hastatus. Next base: position 11,850,484 of record NW_025333984.1, on the reverse strand, counting down.
TGGCCTTGTAATACAGTTTGATATCAGATATTGTGATTATTTTTACTTTACTCTTCTTTCTCAAAATTACTTCAGCTATTTGGGGTCATTTATGGTTCCACATAAATTTTGAGATGTTGGTTCTATATCTTTGAAATTGGTCATTGGTAATTTAATAGGGATTGTGTTAAATCTGTAAATTGCTGTGGGTAGTATGGACATTTTGATGTTGTTAATTTTTCCAGTCCATGAGTGTGGTACATGCTTCCATTTGTTTGTGTCTTCCTTAATTTCTTTCTTCAGTGTTGAGTAGTTTTCCGAGTATAGGTCTTTTACACCCTTGGTTCGATTTATTCCTAGGTACTTTATTTTTCTTGTCAGTATAGCAAATGCGAATTTTTTCCTCATTTCTGTTTCTGATATTTCACTGTTGGTGTACAAAAATGCTTTCAACATCTGAATATTGACTTTGTATCCCACTGTTTTTCTAAATTAACTTATTAGGTCAAATAGTGTTTTGGTGGAGTCTGGTGGATTTTCTATGTATACTATCATGTCATCTGCAAACAATGACAGCTTTGCTTCCTCCTTTCCAATTTGGATGCCTTTCATTTATTTTTTGTGTCTGAGTGCCATGGCTAGGACTTCCAATACTATGTTGAATAGGAGTGGTGAAAGTGGACATCCTTGTCTTCTTTCTGATCTTATTGGGAAAGCTCTAAGTTTTTGCCCATTGAGTATGATGTTGGCTTTAGGTGTCTCTTATATGGCCTTAATTATGTTGAGGAATGCTCCCTCTATTCCCACTTTGCTGAGTGTTTTTATCATAAATGAGTGGTGTACCTTATCAAATGCTTTTTCCACATTTATTACTATGATCATGTGATTTTTGTTTTTCTTTTTGTTTATGTGATGTATTACATTTATTGATTTGTGAATATTGTACCATCCTTCCATCCCTGGGATGAATCCCACTTGATCATAGTGTATGATCTTTTTAATGTAATGCTGGATATAGTTTGCCAATATTTTGTTGAGGATTTTAGCATGTATGTTCATCAGTGATATTGGCCTGAAAATTTTTTTCTTTGTTATGTCTTTATCTGAATTTTTGGTTAGGATGATGCTAGCTTCATAAAAAGAGTTTGGGAGTCTTCCATCTTCTTGGATTTTTTGGAATAGTCTGAGAAGGATAAGGTCTAGCTCTTCCTTAAATGCTTTGTAAACTTCTCCTGTGAAACTGTCTAGTCCAAGACTTTTGTCTGCTACGAGTTTTTTGATTACCACTTCAATTTCTTCAGCTGTAAATAGTCTGTTCATACTTTCTGCTTCTTTGTCATTCATTTTGGAAGATTATATTTTTCTAGAAATTTGTCTATTTCACCTAGGTTTTCAAATATGTTGGCATATAGTGCTTCATAGTAATTTCTTAGAATCCTTTATATTTCTGTGGTATCAGTTGTAATCTCTACTCTTTCATTCTTGATTATGTTTATTTATTTCCTCTCTCTTTTTTTTCTTGATGAGTATTCTGAAGGGCTTGTTGATTTTGTTTATTTTCAAAGATCCAGCTCCTGGATTTAGTGATCCTTAGAATTGTGCTTTTAATCTCTAGGTCTTTTAATTCAGCTCTGATCTTGATTATTTCCTTCCTTCTACTGTCTCTGGGTTTTGCTTGTTTTTATTCCTCTAATTTTGGAGATGTAGTGTTAGGTTTTTTATTTGAGATTTTTCTATATTTTTGGTAGGTCTGTGTTGCTATGAACTTCCCTCTCACTATTACCTTTGCTGTGTTCTGTAGGTTTTCAGTTCTTGTGTGTTTATTTTCCTTTGTTTCCAGATGCTTTTTGTCTTCTTTCTTAATGACATTGTTGACCCGTTCATCGTTAAATACATGCTATTTAGTCTCTACTAGTTTGAATATTTTTGAGGTTTTTTTCTTTAGGTTGTTTTCCAGTTTCAAGCCATTGTGATCTGAGAAAGCGCTTGATATAATTTCTATGTTTTTTGAATTTATTGAGGCTTCTTTTGTGTCCTATCACATGGTCAGTCTTTGAAAATGTTTAATGTACATTTCAAAAGACTGTATATTTTTCTGTGATGGGGTGAAAAGTTCTGTATACATCAACAAGTCCATTTGATAAATAGTGTTGTTCAGTGCCACAATATCCTTGTTGATTCTTTGTTACTAATATCTATCTAGTATTGACAGTGAGTTTGTTAAAGTTCCCTACAATGAGTGTTTTGTAATATCTTTCTTTTTCAAAAAATTTATTTATTTGTTTTGAGAGAGAGAGGAAGTGAGGGAGAAAGAGCGGGGAGAAATAGCAATGTGTGGTTGCATCTTGTGTACTTCCAACTTGAGTCCTTGTTGGCAACCCAGGCATGTTACCATTTGGTTCACAGGCTTGCTCTCAATCCATGGACACAGCAGCCAGTTTTAATATCTTTCTTGAAGTCCCCAAAGATTTTCTTTTATTAGGTGCTCCTATGTTGGGTGTATATATGTTTACAATGGTTATATTCTCCTGTTGGACTATTCCCTTACATATTATGTAGTGACCTTCCTTGTCCCTTTAAATGGTCTTTGTTTTGTAGTTTATTTTGTGTGATATAAGTATTGCTACCCCAGCTTTCTTTTCATGTCTGTTTGCTTTGAATATTTTTTTCCACCCCTTCACTTTCAACCTATGTAGATCTTTTGTTCTGAGGTGGATCTCTTATAGAAAGCAAATATGCAGATCTTGTTTTGTTATCTATTCAGCTTCCCTACATCTTTTGATTGGAACAGTTAATCCATTTTCATTTAAGGTTATTGTTGATAGGTATTTATTCATTGCCATTTTTCCATACCTGTGTTCCTTCCTCCCTCTCTCTCTTTTTCTTATCCTTTAAAAATTATTTATTTATTTCAGGTAAGGGAAGGGGGATAGAAAGGGAGAGAAACATCAGTGTATAGTTGCCTCTCACATGGTCCCCCCCTCACTGGGAACCTGTCCCTTAAACCCAGGCATGCCCTCTAGACTGGGAATCAAATTGAAGACCCTTCCATTAACAGGCCAATGCTATATTTGCTGAGCCACAGCAGGCAGGGTGTCCTTTTTATAGGAGTCCTTTTAGCATCTCTTGCAGTGCTAGCTTGGTGGAGATGTACTCTTTAAGCCTTTTTTTTTTTTTTTTGGTCTGGAAGCTCTTTATTTCACCTTCCGTTTTAAATAAGGACCTTGCTGGATAGTGTAGTCTTGGTTGTAGATCCTTGCTTTTCATTATCTCAAATATTCCATGCCAGTTCCTTCTGGCTTGTAGTGTTTCTGTTGAAAATCAGCTGAAAGTCTTATTAGAGCTTCCTTGTATGTTACTAGCTGTTTCTCCCTTGCTGCCTTTAAGATTCTTTCTTTGTCTTTAAAATGTGCCATTTAATTTTGATGTGTCTTGCAGTAGATCTCTTTGGGTTCATCTTGATTATGACACTCTGTGTTTCCTGAATTTTCATTTCTTTTTCATTCACCAAGTTAGGGAAGTTTTTTGTCATTATTTTTTGAAACAGATTCTCTATCCCTTGCTCCTTTTCTTCTCCTGATATTCCTATGGTGCAAATGTTGTTATGTTTCATGTTTTCTTGCAGCTCCTAAACTATCCTTGTTCTTTTTCAATCTGTTTTCATTTTGTTGCTCTATGTTTTTTTCTATCTTCTCCTACAGCTTGCTGATTCCATCTTCTGCTTTGTCTAGCCTCCTTAAGTCCTTATAGTGTATTTTTCATTTCAGATATTGTATTCTTCATTTCTTTGTGGCTCTTATCCATAGTTTCTATTTTCTTTTTCATACTGCTGTAGTTCCCACTAAGTTTTTTGTAGCTACCATAAGGTTCCTGGTAGTTCTCACTGTGTTCCTTGAGCACCTTATTACCATTACTTTGAATTCTGTGTATTGTAAATTGCTTGCCTCAATTTCATTACTTCTATTTCCAGGGATTCCTTCTTTACTTTTGATTGGGGGTTATTTATTTTTCTCCCCATTTTAGGTGACACTTTTTGTTTGTTTCTCTGTCTTGGGTTGCTCTCCTTTTCCTGCCTGACTTTGTGGGGTAGACTTCTGTAGTAGCAGTTTAGTGGGACTCTGCGGTGTAGTCTCTGTGATCTCCTGATCTGGATGCTCTAGGGTTCTTTATCTTCAGTTTATGTGAGCTTTGATTATTGATGGGTCATTCATTTGTGTGTTTTCTCCTCCAGCTGGCAGACTGGCAGTCACAACCCCCAGTGTGTATCGTTTGCTATTGTATAGGTGTTGATTATGTTTTGTGAATAATTTCTACTGCTTTTTTATCTTCTCATTTTCAGCTTTCATATTTATGTAGTATTTCATTTGGCTGGAATTGTGGTCATTTTGCTGTTCTCTTTTTAGTTTTATATTTTAATATTTATTTAAATTTAATCTCCAAATATTCAAGTATATTACCTCCTTAATATAGCATTGACTGCATCTCACAAGTACTGTTTCTATCATTATTTATTTCTAAATTTATTTTTAAATTTGTTTTCCAATCTTTCTTTAACTAATGATATTCAGAACTGCCTTTTTTCTTAACTTCTAAGTTGTATGGAATTTAGGTACTACCTTTTACAAATAATTTGTAAATTTGTGAAATTTTGGTGTGTGGACCTTGTTTGTACAATGTGATAATCTTAAATTAGTTAAGATAGTCTTTTTTGCAAATATTTCAAGTATGTTTTTACTCTACTTTCAAATAAATGTTATGCTTTCTTTCCAATGTGCTGGTTAATATGGATGTGGAAATCCTATATGAACCTTATTATTTGATTTATTGGTTTCTGAGAAAATTCTGTTCAAGTCTCCAACCATTATTGCATATTTTTCAAATTTTCTTTTGAGACTTGGTCAATATTTATTTTGGTTTACTTTAACAAAATATGTTGAGTATGTGAATAAACATTTATGGCTTTTATATATTTTAGTTTATTTTTCTTTACCAATATATAATATCTTACTTTATTCCACCTAATGCTATCTGTAGTGAAACCTATTTTGTTTACACTGGCTTATAGTTTAACATTTACCTGATATAAAATTTTTATTTAGTTATTTTCCATCTTTTTGATCATCTTCTTTGGTGCCACTCTTAACAGTAGTCATGCTTGGACTTTTTAAAAATATAATTTGGATCTCCATCTTGTAATAGAAAATTTAACCAATTAAAATTGATACAAATACGGATTAAATTGACTTTATTCTTGTCATCTTATTTTGTGTTTTCTCCTTCATTATTGCATACTGTTCTTTTTGTTGTTGGATGATAAAATTTATCTTAATTTTTGCTTTCCTGTTATTTGTTTAAAAATAGAATCTATAATTCTAATTTTCTAGAGTTAATCCCTAGTCTTTTTTCTTTGGAACATATTTATCTGTGAATTTGTGCTTAAAGATTGATGTTTTACAACTATCATGTTTATAATTTTATTCTCTTTATTCTTTGTCTTTTTCTTCTTTGCAATCCAAAATCTCTTTCAGATACTTCCACAAAACAAGTTTATATTGTAAGCTATCTCTGCTTATAATGCTATTTTGAAATATATTATAGTATTCATTTCCCTGTACACTTTTTAAAAACATTTTTATTGTTATTATATTATAGTTGTCCCAATATTTCCCCTTTGCCCTCCTACACCCTTCCCATCTCCCTGCTCCCACAGTCAATTCCCACACTGTTGTTCATGTCCATGGGTCATGCCTACATGGTCTTTGTCTAGTTCCTTCCCCTTCTTTCAACGATTATCTCTATCCCCCAACTCCTCTGGTCACTTTCAGTCTAAGTGAGATAGACTAGTCAGTGAAAAAGAAATACCATATAATCTCATGTATAAGAGGAATCTAATGAACAAAATAAACTAGTAGTCAAATAGAACCACAGGCATGGAAACATGGAACAGAATGAAAGTACTCTGTTTTCTTTATACTGCCAATCTCCTTTATTGCAGTCTTTTATTTCATTAGCACAGCTTTCATCTCCTCTATAGAATTTGTTTTGCTTTACTCTGTGAGCACAATGCATATGCTGGCTAAAATTTTCTACTGCTTCAGCAATCATTTCAGCAAATTATGCTCTTCTTTATCTCTTTAGTGTTATTTTTATTTCTTTGTATTATTTTGGAAAATCTTTTCATGACCCATTTATTACTTCTTTCCATTGCAAATTTGAATGTGGCTTGATATTTGTTGAAAAGTGTGAGTGGATTTTCCTTAGATTACCTCGTTAGTCTCTAGGATACTAATAGATTCCTTTGCTCACAACTTCAACTTGAAAGTTGATGAAAGTAAGTTTGTTACCAGTGTGGTGGTTCAGTAACACATTGGTAGTGGTAAGATGATAAAGCAGTAAGCAACACTGGTATAGCCATCCCATTTTTACATGGATTTTATATCAGGAACCATATCTCTGCATGTAGCTTTCTCTTTAGCCTGATTTCCATTTCAGTTGTCCACAATTCCAGAAAAAACCCTGATATATTAAGAAATGATTTTGGGGAGAAGGAAGGAAGATGGTGCCAGAGTAGGAGGGAGAAGATTCGGTTTCCCTCTGCACACAGGAGAAAATCCTGGCCAATCTATGGAGTAGAGGAGAAAACAACCAACATACCTCAGCATATGTGAAAATAGGGGACCAGGGATTGTGGCAGAACTGAAAAACCAGACCCCAAGAGGGGTGCTGCAACACGGTAGGGTCCCAGGGACCAGCGTGGGGTCCAGAGGGCTGCAGCCCCAGGCCCAGCACTCACTGCTGGGTTTGCCACAGAGTCCTTGGGAAAGAGCCGAGATAACAGCTCCCTACCCAGCCAAACAAGGTCTGAGAGGCACGGGGAGGAACACAGTTGGTAGCAAACGCACAAGGGCTGTGAGCACCCTCAGAGGCTGTGGACACCTGTTGGGAACCGCCCTGACTGGTATCAGAGGCTGAAACCCCTGCCTAGGCTAAAGCTAAGGGAACGCCCTTGGAACCGTGAGCCAGCAAGGAGACAAAAGCTTATCTTCCTGGCAGGAATGCTGCTTCTGCTGCTTTATTCATGACTGAACCCCAAAAAGCTTGGTCGGTTAGCCAAAGACGGGTAAGATTCCCCACGGGGGAAACGACCTAAGACAGGCACGATCACTTTTGCGAGGCCCCCCCCAAAAGAAGGACTTGGGGGGCTGCAGCAAAAGGGGGTGATGGACCCTCGCTCCTCGGCTCTGACATAGCCTGAGTTCTCAGCATCTGGAAGAAAATCTCCTTATCTCTCGGTTGCCTTAGTTCCCTTGCTCCACCTAAGCCTGAAACAATGACAGGGTGGTGCAGCTCGGCACTGAGAAGTGCGGATTTCCCAGGGTGATCAGGCCTAAGAAAGAATATGTAAATTACTGTGAAACCTTCTTTGTTTAGAATGCTCTCAGTTGAATGAGAAGGGTCTTAGGAGGAAGTTATTTTGTTCCTCAGTCTTACAGCTCTTTGACCCCCCAACTCAATAGACCGGCAGAGTTCTTTGTTTTCTATAGTTCCTTACTTCCCCCTAATGAGTACTGTACTTTACCTGAATTATTATGCAAAATGAGCCTAATAAAAGCAGGTATGGATGGTAAATCAGCGCTCTCCCCACTAGGGGGGGTGGCCATTTCATCCCTACTTCCCCACAGAAACTAGTCTGTCTCTGTGCATGTGTTGTTTTTTCTCGCGTGTGTTTCGGCAAGCCATCCACAGCGTTCCGTGGTCACTGCTGGCCGGTGACCCACGCGCAACAGACACCAGTGAGGTTGGGTCATACACTGGACCCTGATCCCTATGGTCACTGGTCTGGCTGGAGAGTTGGGCTGCAGGAGAAGCCAGGCCATTGTATGGAGCAGCAGGATTGAATAGGAGGAATTTCTCAAGAGGAAGGAGTGAAAAGACAGACACTGCTTGAGGAATTCTTCTAAAGCAATTGCTCTGGGCCTCCCTGCCACCCAGCTGGGCAGCGATCCTGAGGTTGCAGGGAAGGTGTGCTTCTGTGAAGGACTCTGCGCACCCCCATAGCACCAGGAAGGGGGAAGCAGTCTGGCTGAGGGCACCTGGATGCACGCAGGGGAGAGCATCCTTGCACCCCAGTCCACAGCAGTAACCCTGGGGAAAGGCCTGATTCCCACGCCCAGAGCACAGGACCAAAGAGCAACGATAGCTTCCCAGACAGTGTGCGCCACTGACCGGGGAAGAAAAGCCATACCATTCACCCCTCAGCCTGCCACAGAGAGTAAGACCTGAACCAGTTTGGCCACTTTGAAACCAAGAGAGTTTTTAATTTTTTTCTATTTTTTAACAATTCTTAATTTTTTAATTTTTATTATTTTTAGTCTCTTTTAATTTTATTTTCCTCTCTTTCCTGTTTTGTTTTATTCCTTCCTCCTTTCTTTCCTCCAATTTTATCTCTTCTTCCTTCCTTCATCTCCCTTTTTTATTTTTATTTTTTAAATCCCTACAAGTGAGACAAAAATCTGGATCTGTGAAAAGACCAGAGTTGAACCCAAAGAAGGGGCATCACAACAGCTGCAACAGTGAGACAAATTTCACTCTGCTATTACAGAGAACCTGCAAGTTATTGCATATTTGTATTATTATTATTTTTCCAGTATTCTTACATCTTTTTTAATAGCATTTTTGTATTCCTCTTCTTTTTGTATAGTCTGCTTTGCTAGGCTGGTTATATTGTATCATTTGACAGGTTTCCCCTGATATCTCTTTCATAGTGTATTACTAATGTACTGTTCTTCACCTCACCTGTGTACCATTAGCACACTACTCAAGGTTCTATACTCCCTATTCTTGTTACCTAGATCTCATAGATTCTGTCATATGATTGTTGCTCTAATATTATTGTAAATAATTGCCGTTCCATGCAATTGTAAATACTTCACAACCCCCCCCCCCCCGCCAGATCTTAGCCCATTTCAAAGTTTCCTGAACTGTATTACTGTAGTGGTTAACTCTATTCTCTCACACACTACACCTATTTACTACCTTTTACTCTCACCTCACCTCAGAATCTGACCTCCCACAAACACACTGCTTTCTAGATCCAACTCAAAATCCTTCCTTCCCCAACAAGAGCCCTATCCTCTTTCCATCCTTTATAAAAATTAGCTAGCTGGGTGAAAGATCATGGTTAACACTATACATAGCCAAAGGATCTCCTATCTCTTCTCTACTGGCTGCTACTGTAAATATCATAGAATACTCTCTTGCTGTCTTAAACCATTTTGCCTTCCCCCTCCAATTGATTATAAACAAGAGTAGGTGGAAGTGGTGAACACAAGGATACCTACTGGAAGACGAAACCCAACAACAAAGGAACCACTAACAGATAACAACAGAAGAAGGTGAAGGAGGGAGTGGAAACCACACAAACTCCAATCCACAACCTAACTGGAAATACAACTAAACAGTAGAGAAAGTACCCAATACAAACAACAGAACAAGAGCAAGAGAGAATCCTCAAAACCTTATACACATGGAAGAACCAGCTTCAACACAACCTGCCCTCACCAGCACAACAGAATACAAGAGATGGTGGCCAGAGTGACCCTCATTTAACCAGATGGTGGGAAGGACCCACCAAAGAAAGACCCAACAATAATGAAAACCCAAAGACAAACACAGAGCCAACTTAAATGACAGCCCAAGACCAGTGAGCTCGGGAGATCAGGGAAACTGCACTACTGAAACTCACTGGTATTCTACCACAGAAGTTCACACCACAAACCCAGGGACCCAGAACAGATCAATTTAAGAAGCTGAGGCTAACAAGAAGAGTTTCACAAACAATGGGAAGACAAAGAAACAATCCCCAAATGAAAGGAAAGGAGGAAGCCTCAGAAAGAATACTAAATGAAATAGAGGCAACTCAACTATCAGATATTGAGTTCAAAGCAATGATTGTCAGGAAGCTCAATGAGCTCACAATGAGCTACCAGAAACTATAGGGAAGCTACAATAAAATTACTGCAAACTATATCAACATGCAAAAGGAAATAGAAAGTATCAACAAGGGCCAAGAGGAAATGAAGAATACAATTTCTGAACTGAAGAACACAGTAGAAGGAATGAAAAGCAGGACTGATGAAGCAGAAGATAGGATCAGCGAGCTAGAGGACAAAGTAGAATAAAACACCTAGAAAGAGAAAGAAAAGTAAAAGAGGCTCAGAAAGAATGAAGAGGGATTAAGAGAAATGCAAGACAATATGAAACTTAATAATATCCATATAATAGGGATACTAGAAGGAGAAGAAGAGCAAGGGATAGAAAACCTATTTGAAAAAAAAAGATGGAAAACTTCCCTAATTTAATGAGAGAATGTCACACAAATCCAGGAAACAGAGAGTTTCAATCAAGAGGAACCCAAAGAGGGTCACTTTAAGACATATCATAATTACAATGGCAAAATACCAAGACAAAGAGAGAATCTTAAAAGCAGCATGGGAGAAACAGGAAGTAACATACAAGAGAGCCTTAATAAGGATAGCAGCTGACTTCTCAATGGAAACACTCCAAACCAGAAGAGATTGGCAAGAAATATTCCAAATAATGAGAACCAGAGGTTTGCAACCAAGGATACTTTACCCAGCATGGCTCTCAATCAAGATAGAAGGCCAAATGAGAAGCTTCCCAGACAAAAGAATTCTAAAAGAATACACCTCCACCAAACCAGCTCTGCAAGAGATGCTAAAGGGCCTGCTTTAAGGAAAAGAAGGAAAAGAGAGAGAGAGAGGAGAGGGAGAGAGGAGAGAGGAGAGAGAGAGGTGGAGGGAGAGAAACACAGGTATGAAATAAAATGGCAATGAATAGCTGCCTATCAGTAATAACCTTAAATGTAAATGGATTAAATGCTCCAATCAAAAGACATAGAATAGCTGAATGGATAAGAAAGCATGACCCACACATATGTTGCCTACAAGAAACCCACCTCAGGACAATAGTTCTACACAGACCAAAAGTTAAGGGCTGGAAACAAATTTTCCAAGCAAATGGAGAGGGAAAAAAAGCTGGGATAGCAATACTCATATCAGACAAAATAGACTTCCAAAAAAGGGCCATAAAAAGAAAGCCAGAAGGTCACTTCATAATACTCAAGGGAAGAATCCACCAAGAAGACATAAACATTGTGAATATATATGAACTCCACATAGGAGCATCTAAATACATAAAGAAAATCTCAAGCCCTGGCTGGCGTAGCTCAGTGGATTGAGTGCAGGCTGTGAACCAGGCATCGAAGGTTCGATTCCCAGTCAGGGCACATGCCCGGGTTGCAGGCCATGGTCCCCCAGCAACCACACATTGATCACATTGATGTCTCTCTCTCTCTCTCTCTCTCTCTCTCTCTCTCTCTCTCTCTCTCTCTCTCTCTCTCTCTCTCTCTCTCTCTCTCTCTCTCTCTCTCTCTCTCTCTCTCTCTCCCCCCCTTACCTCTTTAAAAAATAAATAAAATATTTTAAAAAATATTTTTTTAAAATAAAATCTTAGAGGACTTCAAGAAAGATATTGACACCAACACAATTATAGTCGGGGATGTTAACATCCCACTGTCAAAAATAGATAGATCTTCCAAACAAAATATCAACAAAGATATTGTGGCATTGAACAATGCCCTAGATCAAATGTACTAAACTGATATATATATAGAACCCTTCATTCCAAAGAAGCAAAGTACACATTCTTTTCAAATGCACATGGAGCATTTTCAAAGACAGACCACATGGTAGGACACAAAGCAAGTTTCAACAAATTCAAGAAAATTGAAATTATACCAAGCATTTTCTCTGACCACAAGGGACTGAAGCTAGAAACGACCTCCAAGGGAAGAAACCTAAAACACTCAAAATCATGGAGATTGAATAGCAAGCTATTAAACCATGAAGGGGTCAAGAATGAAATAAGGGAAGAAATCAAAAAGTTTCTGGAAACACATGAAAATGAACTCACAACAACCCAAAATTTATAGGACACAGCAAAGGCAGTCCTGAGAGGGAAGTTCATAGCAATACAGGCCTACGTAAAAAAGATAGAAACATTTCAAACAAACAACCTAACCTTATGTCCACAAGAACTCGAGGAAAAACAACAAAGTCAGCCCAGAACAAGGAGAAGGAAGGAAATAACCAAGATCAGAGCAGAATTAAATGGCATAGAGACTAAAAGCACAATACTAAGGATCAATCAATCCAGGAGATGGTTCTTTGAAAAAATAAACAAAATCAACAAGCCTTTAAGCATGCTCATCAAGAAAAAAAAAAGAGAAAGGATCCAAATAAACACAACCAGAATGAAAAAAAGAGAGATTACAATGGACACCACAAAAATACAAAGGATTGTAAGAAATTACTATGAAGAACTGTATGCCAAGAAATTTAAAAACCTAGGTGAAATGGACAAATTTCTACAAAAATATAATCTTCCAAAATTCAATAAAAAGGAATCAGAAAGCCTGAACAGACAAAAAACAGCAGATGAAATTGAAGCAGTAATGAAAAAACTCCTGACACACAAAATTCCAGGTCTGAATGGTTTCACAGGAGAATTCTACAAAGCATTTAAGGAAGAGATAACCCCTATCCTTCACAGACTATTCCAAAAAGTCCAGAATGATGGAAGACTCCCAAACCCTTTTTATGAAGCCAGCATCATCCTAATCCCAAAACTAGATAAAAACACAACAGAGAAAGAAAACTTCAGGGAACATCACTGATGAACATAGACACTAAAATCGTCAACAAAATATTGGCAAACTGCATCCAACAAAAAAAGATCATCGAAAAGATAATACACCATGACCAAGTGGGATTCATTCCAGCGATGCCAGGATGGTTCACTATTCACAAATCAGTAAATGTAATACTTCACATAAACAAAAGCAAAGACAAAAATCACATGATCATATCAATAGATGCAGAAAAAGCATCTGATAAGGTACAGCAGCCATTTTTGATAAAAACATTCAGCAAAGTGGGAATATAGAGAGCATTCCTCAACATAATAAAGGCCATATATGAGAGACCTACAGCCAACATCATACTCAATGAGCAAAAACTAAAATCTTTTCCACTAAGATCAGGAAAAAGAAAAGGTTTTCTACTTTCACTACTTTTATTCAATATAGTATTGGAAGTTTTAGCCACAGTGATAAGACAAGAAAAGGAAATAAAAGGCATCCAATTTGGAAAGGAGGAAACAAAACTGTCATTGTTTGCAGATGACATGATAGTGTACATAGAAAATCCTATAGACTCTGCCAAAAAACTGCTTGACCTAATAAATGAATTTGGCAAAACTGCGGGATACAAAGTCAAGTTAATAATCAGAAATCAAAGGCATTTTTGTATACCAACAATGAAACAGCAGAAGCAGATATCAGGAAAAAAAATCCCATTTGATTAAGCCAAAAGAAAAATAAAATACCTAGGAATAAATCCAACCAAGGAAGCAAAAGACCTGTATACAGAAAACTACACAACACTGAAGAAAGAAATTAAGAAAGACACAAACAAATGGAAACATATACCATGTTCATGGATTGGAATAATTAACATCATCAAAATGTCCATACTACCCAAAGCAATTTACACATTCAATGCAATACCTATTAAAGTACCAATGGCATATTTCACAGACATAGAACAATGTCTGTGAAATAACCCCGAATAGCTGTAGCAATTTTGAGAAAGAAAAGCAATGTAGGAGGGATCACAATACCTGATACCAAACTGTATTACAAGGCTACTGTAACCAAAACAGCCTGGTACTGTCATAGAAACAGGGACATGGACCAATGGAACAGAGCACAGAGCTCAGCAATAAGCCCAAGTCTCCACAGTCAATTAATATTTGACAAAGGAGGCAGCAACATAAAATGGAGTAAAAACAGTCCCTTCAACAAATGGTGTTGGGAGAACTGGACAGCTATGTGCAAAAAAATGAAACTTGAGCACCAACTTAAACCACACACAAAAATAAATTCAAGGTGGATAAAAGACTTAAATATAAGCCATGCCACCAATAAAGTCCCAGAGGAAAACATAGGCAGGAAAATCTGAGATATTTCACACAGCTACATTTTTACTGATATGTCCCCCAGAGCAAGGGACATAAAGGAAAGAATAAACAAATGGGATCTCATCAAAATTAAAAGCTTCTACACAGCTAAAGAAAACAGTATTAAAATAAAAAGAGAACCAACTATATGGGAAAACATATTTGCCAATGATACCTCAGACAAGGGTTTAATCTCCAAAATATATAAAGAACTTACAAGACTCCACTCTAGGAAGACAAGCAACCCAATTAAAAAATGGGCAAAGGACTTGAACAGACACTTCTCCAAGGAGGACATACAGAGGATCCAGAGACACATGAAAAGACTCTCAGTATCACTAGCTATCAGAGAGATGCAAATTAAAACCACAATGAGATACCACTTCACACCAGTCAGAATGGCCATCATAAACAAAACAACAAACAAGTGTTGGAGAGGTTGTGGAGAAAAGGGGACCCAAGTGCACTGTTCGTGAAATTGCAGACTGGTACAACCACTATGGAAAACACTATGGAATTTTCTCAGAAAACTAAAAATGGATCTGACTGTTGTCCCAGCAATTCCACTGCTAGGATCATATCCTAATAACCCTGAAACACCAATCCAAAAGGACCTATGTACCCCAATGTTCATAGCAGCACAATTTACAATAGCCAAGTGTTGGAAGCAACCTAGATGCCCATCAGTAAATGAAGGGATCAAAAAACTGTGGTACATTTACACAATGGAATTCTATGCAGCAGAAAGAAAGAAGGAACTCCTACCCTTTGCAACAGCATGGATGCAACTGGAAAGCATTATGCTAAGCGAAATAAGCCAGGCGGTAAAAGACAAATGCGATATGATCTCACCTTTAACAGGAACCTAAACAACAAAAGAAAGAAACAAGCAAAATATAACCAAAGACACTGAAATAGAGAACAGACTGACAGAGTTCAAAGGGGAGAGGAGCGGGAATTTCAGGGGAAAAGGGGAAGGGTATACAGGAACAAGTATAAAGGACACATGGATAAAAACTAGGGGTGGTTGGAAATGGGAGGGAGGAGGGAGGGCTGGGTGGGTGGGTTGCGATGGGAGTAAAAAATAGAAAATTTTACTGCAACAACAATTAAAATAAAATTTAAAATAATAATAATAATAATAATAATAATAATAATAATAATAATAATGTTCATTCCTGACATCTATATATGAAAAAAGAAATGATTTTGAAGACAAATAAATGGAGAAATATACCTTGTTTATGGATTTGAAGATTCACTGTTGTGGAAGTGTTAACTATTCTTGAGTTGATTTATAGAGTCAAATTAATGGCACTCAAAGTCTGAGCAGGATATGTTTGTAAATTAAAAATTGATTCTACAATTCGTATGGAAAAGCAAAGGTATCAGCATACCTAAAACAGTTCTGAATACCCAATTCTAAGACTTACTATAAAGCTCAAATAATCAAAACTGTGAAATTGGCAAAGAGATATATACATAAATTAATGGAACAGAATGGAGAGTTCAAAAATAGACCCTAACCGATATGGCTCTTTGATTTCTGACACAGTCGTAAATGTAATTAAATAGAGCAAGGCTAAATTTTACAGGAAAATGTGTATAGACAACTGGACATTCAAAAAATTAATTTTGTTTCCTTGAATACATGACAAGTTTTTGGCCATATTCATATTCAAAATTTTACTAGTTTGTGTCTATGCAAAGGTCTATTTTTCTTAATTTATCTCAAAATAAATATTTTTCTTTCTATTCTTAGGCATTGTTTGAGGTCCAGAGAATTTTATTCCCAACATTTGGTGATTCCTTTGAAATGTTCTTGTTCCCTCTCTGAAATCCCTAAACTTTACAGTTTTGATCCCCATTTTCTGTGTTCATTTAATTGTTCGTACTTCATTTTGCTTTATCCTGATTTATAATTTTACAGAATGCAGAATAAGGGAAACATTATTGCATATTCAGGTATTTTTTGTTTTATTTTTTACCATTAACACCTTATTTTGTATCTCTTTGTACTCTTTTCTCTATTATCTGTGTTTTTTTATTCATTTTCAACTTAACCTTTCTTATTTTCTTTGATGTCATGTGCTATTTATTACCTAACAGAACAGCTAAAGTCATATTGAAGATGCTGAGCATGGGAGATTTTCAACACTTTTCTATATGTCCCTTGTAAATATTACCCCCTCCCCTTTTTTTCTCAAAACTACTGAGTCCACTTGGAGAAGATTGCCAGAAAGTTTTTATCAAATATAACATGTATACTATACTTATCAGGATAATTACTTCATAAGTTATGTAAATATCTAATGAGTATGTTATACATCTGAAACTAGTATAATATTGTATGTTTCATTTCCTGGGTACCTCTCAGAAAGTAGCTTGTACCCTGCTCTGGCACCTCAGTTTTTTGGGCTACCATAAATGGGACACCTCTAGATCCCCTGGCTCTGGTGGCCAGCATGGCCTATGCTCCTCATGGGTTCAACAGGTCTGTAACCAACAGAGAATTTCTTAAAAGACTACCACCCCCACAGCACAGCAAGAGGCAACAGTCTGAGGAGCTCATTCTTTCTGTGAAAGATGCCTCTTAGTTTATCTTCTTAGCTGTGGCCTAAAGGGAAAGCTAATTAAACACACATCTAAGAGCTGAAATTAGCATTCTCCAGAGATGATGGAGGGAAGTGCTATCTTCAAGCTTTCTCTCTGCCTCACTCCAGGATGCCAGTATTTCCTGGGGGGGAGCTTGTACATCTATCTGATATTCTGAATTTTGTGGTTGCCACCCAATAGACACACTTTGATTACTTGACTCTGAGGGTCAAAGGTCTTCTTTTCCTGGGTTCCATAGAACTGCGATGATCAGAGACCATTCATGGCTGGCTACAACCTTCAGGGCACTGAGAAGACAGCTGACTGAAATATACCCCCAGTCTTTCTGTGAAAGAGGCCCATTTGTGTATCCTGGAGCTTCAGCCTCAGAGGAAAGCATCTTGTTTGGCACACTTCTAGGAGTCTACCAAGAAGATCTCAGAAGACACAGGCTGGTTAATGCCATCTTTTCACTCTCACTCTGCTTGCTTCAGCTCACTAGTATCTTCCAAAAAGGATCTTGTATGCTCATCTGGGACCCAATTTTTATGACAGCCATCCAGGGGCTACCTGTAAATTCCCTGGCTCTTGTGGTCAGTGGGACTTAATATTTTTGGTCCCATAGGACTGTATATATTTGCATACTTTAAAAACCACTGCCTGAAGGTCTTGCTTTGCTGACTGAGATCTTCCCCTTTGGTATAGTGACAGGTCTTGGCAGACCATCAACTACTGGGTGTAACTATAAATAAAACAGGCTGCTTGGAGAATCACAACTGGTAACTCTTTGTGCTGTGAAGTTCAATGAGCTTTAACATGCTACCATTATAGTATTAGGCAAAATAGTTTTACTACTTAAAATAATTCTTTGTGGTTTTCTTATTCAATCCTCCCCATTTTATCTGAACTGCTGGCAACCACTGATTTTTTACCTTAAGTATACTTTTCAGAATGTTATATAATTAGAATAATACAGTGTATACTCTTTTCAGAGTGGCTTATTTCCCTTAACAATATGTATTTAAAATGTAACTGTCATTTCATGACTTAACATACCATTTTTTACACTGCTGAATAAAATTCCATTGTATGAATGTACCACAGGGTGCTTATCTACCTCCTGAAGAGCATTTTGGTGCTTCCAGTTCCTGTGATTGTCATCGAACAGCAATCATGGTCCTGCTGCCCACTGCCACCATCTAGGCAAAATTCCAGAGGTAAAGGTTTGGTGATAAAGGGAAGGAGTCTTTATTCAAAAGCTTCACAATTTTGAAATAACAGCTTTGTATATTAATTAGTCACTCAGGCCTATCGATTAAGGCTAAACTCTTTAACACCTGAGTTTTCCTATCATTTCCCCCTGATAGTTTTAATTATCTTATTTTTATAGGGTTAGTTTACAAACTAAAACAACATAAGACACAAAGATACACAATTTTGGAAGAGTGGCAGGTTTCTGCCTCAGAGCTCATTCCCTCTCAAACACCCAAAGAAGAATAACCCTGCCACCTTCTGCCAGGCCAGTCCAGTCCTAGGCTGTGCCCAGAGTTCCTTCCCATCCATAACACTGTCCATTGGGAGATGCAGGCAGCTGCATAGTGATTATCCAAGCAATCCAAGTATCCTCAAGGAAAAGAGAGAGCTCTAGGAAGCCAGAATCAGCCTGTCTTTCTTTTATTTCAAAATTTCTGGCACATAATTCCATGAGCTTCAGAGTCACTCAGCTTTACAACCAATCCCATCCTAGACTGATTACCATTGCCTCCTTCTACACGCCCTCTCTCCTCCTCCCCAGTGATCTGATCAGATTTCTTTGTATCATGATTACAAATCTATCTTTCAATTATATTATTTTATTTGCTTTTCATTACATTGGTTTATTTACTGAGATGATCTATTTTCTGTTTAAGATAATTTGTAATCACCTGTTAAAATGTTTTTTGATGTCTGTTTTAAAATACTTGTAACAATTTCAATATCTGATGCATCTTAGTGTTAACATCAGTTGAGTATTTGTTCTTATTCATCATGTGATTTTTCTGGTTCTAGGTATGATTAGTGATTTTCAGTTGTGTCCTGAATATCCTGGCTATTAAGAGAGTCTGTGTTATACTTGAAAACTCCTATTTTATCAGGAATTTAGCCTGTTTAGATTTGGCATGCAGTTCTTGAGCTATTTTTGTGGGTTATGATTCCAACAGAAATTTAATCTTCAGAGCCCCTATGGTACTATTTTGGTCTGCTTATTTTATATGTTGCTGCTATGGTTTCCACTGATTCCTGCTAGTGCTGCCTAAATGGCTAAAAGGGGTTTCTCTAGGCTGACAGTTTCTTCCCTCAAGGTGGGGGAAGAGGTGTTTTGCTCTAAAGAGACAAAGATCTCTCAGGATCGGGTTCTAGTTGTGTCAAGTTCTCCCTCCATGGTACTTCTCAGCTGCCTTGTGTCTCTAGGTGGGGAAGGGAAGTCTCAAGGCTGCCAGTACAAAGAGGAAGAGAATTTGATGGCTGAAAAGTTCTCCTTGCTGATTTATCTGCTAACTTTGCAGCCTGCTATTGCTTATGGGTGGAGGACTTTCACTCGGGCCTTGTCTGGGAAAGAGAGCACTTGCTGGGTTGGGCTTCTTGTAGCAGACTGCCCTCACCAGTGATGTCTTCCCACTTGGTTAGGCTCCCCTTTTTAGTGCCCTCCAGTTGTTCAGTATCTCTAGGTAAATAAGGGGAGTATCTGCCCTGGTTGAGAAGGAGTGTATTTCCCCTGTACACTTATTCTCAGCTAAATTTCTGTTCCATCCACTGAGCATGAGCCTACCTGGGCATGAGCCTTCTTTTTCTAGAAGGTGACTGGGCCATAGTCATGTTCTGTGGGGTGAGGTGTAGTAAGATGCCCTGATTTTATGTTTTTCCTTCAGTCCTGAGGTCCTTAAACAATTTTCCCTTCTCTTTCCACCTTTCATATAATCCTTTAGTTCCCATGTGTGTTATTTACAGTGTATAGTTATACTTAGAGGGGTGCAGTATGGATAAAGGAATTTATGCCACCTCATCTGTATTGGAAGGTGAAAAGCTGAATTATTAAATGTTTTATCCAAGATATATACTTTCTTGAATGATCACTTGATAATTGGATTTGTGATGAATTCTATCTGGACTTGTTTCAAATGGAGTTTTTTTCCAATGTGTAGAGAGGCCTCAAGTAGTTTTCACTGTTGATTACTAAAATCTACCAAATTTCTGTGTGTGAAGCCACAGTATGTATTATCAATCCAGATTTGACTCTTTAAAAATGTCAGAATTTATATTCTATAGACCAAAAATCTAACTTAATGACTTACACATCTAGCTGAAAAACACAATACAGGAAATCAAAATATTCTGCCTAGAAAGATGTAATCATGTTTTTGAAAAGTTGCTTTTAAAAGAAACTAAGGTAGCCAAATCAAAACCATACACTTGCTCAAACTTATAAAATCTAAGATTTAGCTTTAGAGCCACATTCTCTGGCCCCACAAAAGACGTCTATATGTGTTATTACTTTATTGTGGCCCCAAAATTCTATTATTTGAATATATTTCAAGGTTTCTGTCTCCCATATGAATCTTGGGTAATTTAGAGGCTCAAAGAATAATAAATTCACTTTTTGAATGTAAGACATTATTTTTTATTTTTTGGTTTTCCTGAAATTAAAAAAAATGATTTATTTTTCTAATTGTTGTTCAAGTACAGTTGTCTCCAATTTCCCCACCCCACTCCACCTTCCCTACCCACCCCTGCCACCACCCTTGATCCTACCCCTTTTGGCTTTGTCCATGCGTCCTTTATATGTCCATAAATTCACTTTCTTAAATAAGTTTGTAATGAATTGAGTGATAGACACAGGAATAGGAAAATGGATCTGAATGTTTTTACCTTTTTATTTATATATATGGAGAATACTGTTTTGTATTTAAGGCCAAGCATTTTTTTAAGTTCCCTGTGCAGTAGGCCCTGGCCAGGTAGTTCAGTTGCTAAGAGTGTTGTCCTGATACCCCAAGGTTGTGGATTCTATCCCTGGGCAGGGCACAAGATACAAGAATCAACCAATGAAAGCATAAACAAGTGAAACAGCAAATCACTGTTTCCTTCCCTCTCTCTCTCTCTCTCTCTCTCTCTCTCTCTCTCTCTCTCTCTCTCTCACACACACACACACACACACACACACACAATCAATAAATACAAAAAAAATAAAGTTCCCTGTACACTTACACTCCAGGTCTCAACTATGGGATAACCTAATCACATGAAGGTTTAGATCTGCAGAACTCTATTACTATCTTGGGCCAGGAGAAAAGTGAGATCATAAAAAATGGAGTGAACTCCCACTGCTAATTAGATCCACACAATCAAAAAACATATACCATTGACTGTTACTCTCCAACCATGTACCTCATTCTTTAGTGTAGCAAATAAGGGGTAAAACAATCGTCAAATAGTATTAATCTAAGGAAGTCTCCACATGGGAAGGGAAAGAGTGGGAGATAAACAATCCAATAACATTTGGCATTGTCAATCTTTAAAAAATTGTCTGTGTAATAGGCAAAACATGATATCTCATTAATAATAATCGTCTTTCTTTCATTATTAGAGATGTGACACCATCTTTAATCATTTTTTACATCTATTAATTGCCTACTTTTTGGACCATACAATAGAGTAAACGTCACTCATTTCCCTAAATATCCTATGGTATTTTTGTTAAATGGAATTCTGTGTAGACTGGGTGGACCATGAGGCTGACCAAAATTAAAATGTTTTCCTTCAATTCAAATAACTTGCTAGGTGCAGCATGTTATACCTATGTACACTTCAGGAGACTCAATCCATTTCTACAAATCCAGATTAAATACAGGAGATCCATCATTTTCTATTATATCTGTAATGTATCCACTACTGGTTATTGTCTGACAGGATATATTATAATAGGACTTTGTTATGATCCTTGTTGTTAACTATCTAAAGATAAGCATGCATCTGAACATTATAGTTTCTTTTTTAACTTCATAAATAGAATAACCACAACAAAATTTCCATACCTATTGGAAGGCATATAGATTTTGCAGGTATTCCAGAGTTCACAATTGGGTAAAAACATCCAAGTTTATTCTATGCATTTCTTTTTTGATTTAATGTGTATCATTCTTGTCTCCACTGAAACCTTGAGTTCACTCTTATACGAACGTATAGAAGCAGCAGGATATCATGATGACATGGTGGTATAGAGGATTAGGAGTTGGAAACTGTGGGTTTAAGTCCCAAGCACTTAATATTTCTATTGAACAACTCCCATGGTCCAAATTCTATTTAATTTGAACAGTTGAAGTGATGAAAACTAACTCTGCCATTTTCAAGTTGTTTAAATGTGTGAACATTATTTTAGTGTTAATTTCCTCACTGCAGAGTCATTGAGATTATGAAACAAGATGAAATTAAGGAAATAACTTTGTACACTTTAAGTACAGCCCACATGTAAGAGAGTGCTACTATTTTGCAGTTACATCCCCTCATCTCTTGGATAACTTTGATATTTTCTCTTGCCAAATGAGGACCATCTTTAATTCATATCACTTATTTATGTATGTATGCTGAACAGAGATGATCTCTGTGTACATTTTCAAATTTCCACTCGTGGAGACATATCAAGTTCCTAGGTGGCACATTTGGTAAACTGAGAAATGTCCTGATAAGGAGTAAGTCTGATTATCAAGTTTTAAATACTGCCTGTAGGGCTAGTTTTAGTTTTAGTATGGAATACTTCAGTGGGAAATAAAGTTCATTGTCTTCTTTTATAAAACAGGCTTTTCTAGTTTAAATATACATACCATTTGGAGATTGATCAAACTTGAGACAAGATGCTCTTTCCATTAGCAGATTTTATAAAATAATGTCAGAGTTCTTTTTTTAAGATTTTATTCATTTATTTTTAGAGAGGGAAGGGAGGGAGGGAGAAAGAGAGAGAGAGAGACATCAATGTGTGGTTGCTGGGGGTCATGGCCTGAAACCCAGGCATGTACCCTGATTGGGAATCAAACCTGCGACATTTTGGTTTGCAGCCCATGCTCAATCCACTGAGCTACACCAGCCAGGAATATCAGAGTTCTTATATGGCTAAGTAAGTGGGAGTGTTGGATACAAATTTTAGTTTTTTTGTGATCTCTGAGTAGAGAAAAAATACTGACTACAGAGAAACAATAAATGAAAGCTTGATTGTCAAATTCTAATGAACCCACATGACCCTGTATCATACATTATTATATTATAGTTCCAAGTATATACCCCAGTGATTGGGCATTACATAACTTACTAAGTGATCATCTTGATGAATCTAACACCCATATGACACCATACATAGTTACTAGAATATTATTGGCTATAATTCCCATTCTGTACTTTACATTCCCATGAATATTCTGTAACAACCAATTCGTACTTCTTAATCCCTGACCTTTTTTTACCCATCCTCCCAACCCAACTCCCACCTAGCAACCATGACAATGTTCTCTGTATCTATGAGTCTATTTCTGTTCTGCTTGTTAATTTTGGTTTTTTAGACTCAATTGTTGATAGTTATGTATTTATTGCCATATTATTGTTCATAATTTTGATCTTTCTTCTTTTTAAAAAAAGATTCTTTAACATTTTATATAATACGGGTTTGGCTTACAACCAATAAAAGAGGAGATCTTGGCTAAGAACTCCTTTAGCTTTTTCTTGTCTGGGAAGCTCTTTATATGTCCTTTGATTATAAATGATAGCTTTGTTGGTTAGAGTACTTTTGACTGAAGATCTTTGCTTTCTGTCACTTGGATTATTTTGGGACAATGCCTTCTGGTCTGCAAAGTTTCTTTTGAGAAATCTGCTGACAGTCTATGGCAGTTCCCTTGTAGGTGAACTGCTTTTCTTTTGCTGCTTTTAAAATTCTCTTTCTGTGAGCCCTGGCTGGTGTAGCTCAGTGGATTGAGCGCAGGTGAAGCAAAGGGTTGCTGGTTCGATTCCTAGTCAGGGCACGTGCCTGGACAGCAGACCAGGTCCCCAGTAGGGAATGTGCAAGAGGCAACCACGCATTGATGTTTCTCTCCCTTTCTTTCTCTTTCCTTTCCCCTCTCTCTAAAAATACATAAATAAAATCTTTTTAAAAAATTCTCTTTTTGTCCTTGGTATTTTGCATTTTAATTATGACGTGCCTTGGTGTGGGCCTTTTTGGGTTCATGTTTTTAGGATTCTCTGCATTTCCTGGATTTTTATGTCTATTTCCTTCACCAATTTAAGGAAGTTCTCTGTTATTACTTTTTTTCAAATAGGTTTTCAACTCGTGCTCTCTTTCTTCTCCTTCTGGCACCCTCATGATGTGAATGTTGTTCCAGAGGCTCCATACACTGTTCTCACTTCTTTGACATTTTTTTTTCCTTTTTGATGATCTGATTGGAAGATGTTTGCTTTCTTATATTTTAAATAGCTGGCTTGACTCTCTGCTTCATCTACTCTACTGTTGATTCCCTGTAAATTCTTCATTTCAATTATTATAGCCATCATTTCTGACTTGTCCTATTTTATGCTGTTGAAGCTCTCACTAATTTCCTTGAGCATCCTTATAAGCAGTGTTCTGAACTCTACAACTAGTAAATTGCTCATCTGTACTTTAGTTCTTTTTCTGGAGGTTTTTTTTTTTTCATTTGGACAATGTTTCTTTGTCTCCTTATTTAGACAGCTTGTGTCTCTGTGTTTGTTTCTATTTATTAAGTAGAGCTCTACATCCCCTTGGGTTTGCTAAAGTGACCTAATGTAGTAGGTGTTCTGTAGGGTTTAGTGATACAGCCCCCTTGATCACTTAATTTGGCCCTTGGGGTGTGCCTCCCTGTGGGCTGTGTACACTCTCCTCTTAAAGTTGAGCCTTGATTACTGTTGGCATATTAATGGGAGGCATTTACCCCAAGGCTGATCAGCTGCAAGGACTGGCTGCAATCCCATGGAGGATCAGATGTGCAGATGCCTACCTCACAGAGCAGGACTTAATTCAGCTGGGCTCTTTTGCCCACTAAGTCCACCCCTTGGGTGTGTCACTTTTGGAGGTTGTTAGGTGGTGGTGTGTTGACATGGTGTAAAATGGTCCACTGAGTATGCTAACTCTGGGGCCTTTTGGGAGATGTAGGCCAAGGCCAGCCACAGTCTGTGTTCTCCCAGGGCCACCTGGAATCAGCTACAAAGGGAACTGCAGATGGCTGCTACTTCTGCTGGGCTTGGAGGTGTCCAAGAGAGACCGAGCTGCAAACTGTGGTCAATTGCTGCTAGTGCCAGGCCTGATGCCACTTAGCAAGAGGTACAGGGCATGCTGAATCCAGATGCTACTTATTTGAGGAAGTTTAAGAAAATATGAAACATGAATATGGAAAAGCCACTGGAAACAGCTTGGATGGGCCCAAATTTGGGTGGGGTGGAACCTCAAGAAATCAACAATGGGGAGCAAACAGTGTAAGCCAGGTTGAGGTAGTATCAGATATGGTCTAAGCGGCTGGATCTGTGGGGGGAGAGCTCATTAAAAAATGGCCTCTGTGAGCATTTCTGTCTGGGAAGAAGCTGACTCCCCCCCAAAAAATGGTTACCTTGGTTTTGGACAATTCCATTCCTCCCCATATGTCTCTGCTGCCTTTCAAGCTGCTTCCCCACTGCTGGAATTCAGAGGAAGTGGGGCCAAGTAAGTCCATGAGTGGGCCCTTTAAAGAGAGTTTCCTGGGAATCTAGAAACTTCTGTCTCCTTCATCCTTAATTTCTGCTGTTTTTTACAGCCAGAAGTTAGTAGGGACTTCTATTCCTAGCATTGGAAACTTGAGCTGGGAGGCCTGGTGTGGTTCTGGGACCCCTTGCTGCACAAGGAGGAAGCCCTGAAACCAAGATATCCCTCTCAATATTTATCCACCACCCAGGGGTTTGGGGCCAGCCTATTCTGCGTCTTTAACCAGTCTTTATGTGGCATCTTTAATTCTATAATTGTAGGACTTCTACTAACCCAGATTTTCAGGTAGTCCTCTATGATGGTTGTTCTGTAGTTCAATTGTAATTTTGATGTGGTTGTGGGAAGAGGTGAGCTCCACATTTACCTATGCTGCCATCTTGAGTGGAAATCCCTGTAAATATTTTTCAAACCTATTAAATTGATTATGTTTTTTAAATTGTACAAGCAATTGATAAATATCTGTTTTATTGAAGTAAAATTTACATGTAATAAAATCCACTCATTTAAGTTTACAATGTGATGAACATTGAAAAATATATTCAAACCTGAATTGACCACCACAATCAAAATGTAGTGTATTTCTCTTACCAAAAAAATTGCCCTCCTGATGTCAGTCAGTCCATTCCTCCCATCCCCAGCCCTTAGCAATCATTGACCTGTCACTGTGTTTTTATTTTTTTTAATTGTATATAAATGAAACCATATAATATGTAGACTTTTATGTCTAATATCTTTCATTCAACATAATACTTTTGAGATTCATTTATCTTAATTGTATCACTAGTAAAATACTTCTTAAGTTAGAATAGTATTCTACTGAATTGTTCTAAAACAATGTTTATATATTCACCAGTTGATGGACCTTTAGGTTGTTCAGGTATTTGGTTATTAAGAATAAAGCTGCCATTGCTCAGCCAGTGTAGTTCAGTTGGCTGCAGCATCATCCTGTACACCAAGAAGTCTCAGGCTCAATTGTTGGTCAGGGCATATGCCTGGGTTGTGGGTTTGGTCCCAGGTTAGGGTGCACGCTGGATGAAGGCAGCCAATTCATATTTTTCTTGCATTAATGTCTTTCTCTCTTTCTCTCTCTGGAGATTATATATATAAAGCTGCCATGAATAATTATATACAAGTTTTCATATGGGTATGTTTTATTTCTTTTGTGTAAATAAATACCTATTAGCAGGATTGCTGGTCTTATGGTAATATTTATTTTAGTTTTGTAAGAAACTGCTAAACAGTTTAACAAAAGAGCTTTGCCCCCTTTCTTTCCATCATCAATATATGAGTTACCATTGCTACACACCCTCTCATAAACCAAGTATAGTCAGTTTTCTTATGCTCAGCCTTTTAAAATATGTACTGGTATCGTATTTATAAATGCAATTTACTAATGTACAATGTAGAGTTTTATTTCTCATTGGTATATTTACTTTCATTAATTTTCTGTTAAAATTTCTTGTTCATTTTTTTAAAAAAACAGCAGTTTGTCTTACTATTGAGTTGCAAAATTTTAAATGTATTCTCTATATAAAACCTTGATATTGAAATAAACCAGGCAGTGAAAGACAAATACCATATGATCTCACCTATAAGGGGAACTTAATCAATAAAACAAACAAGCAAGCAAAATAGAACCAGAGACATGGAAATAAAGAACAGGAATCACAGGGGAGGGGGGAGTGGCATAAGAGAGGAAAGAAGGGGAAGGGTCACCAAGGAACATATATAAAGGACCCACGGACAAAGAAAACGGGGAGGATTGAATGTAGGAGATGGGGGTAGGTAGCACAGGGGAGACCAATGGGGGGAAAATGAGGACAACTGAAACTGAACAACAAGTAAAAAAACCTTGATCAGAAATAAAATTTTGTAATTGTTTTTCTTTGTGCTTTACTTTATTATTTTATTTTTAAATTTATTATTATTCTATTTTTAAATATATTTTATTGATTATGCTATTACAGTTGTCCCATTTTCCCCCTTTTATTCCCTTCCACTCTGCACACCCCCTCCTCCCCACATCGCACCCCCCCCTTAGTTAATGTCTATGGGTCGTACATATAAGTTATTTGCCTTCTACATTTTCTCTACTTCTCTTCACCTCTCCCCATCTATTCTCTACCTACCACTTATACTACTTATTCCTTGTAACTTTTCCCCCATTTCCCCCCTCCCCACTGATAATCCTCAATGTGATCTCCATATCTGTGATTCTGTTCCTGTTCTAGTTGTTTACTTCATTTTTTAATTTTAATTTTTATTTATTTATTTTTTAGGTTCAGTTGTTGATAGTTGTGAATTTGTTGTCATTTTACTGTTCATAGTTTTGATCTTCTTTTTCTTAAATCCCTTTAACATTGCATATAATAAGGGCTTGGTGTTGATGAACTCCTTTAACTTGACCTTATCTGGGAAGCACTTTATCTGTCCTTCCACTAAATGATAGCTTTGCTAGATAGAGTCATCTTGGTTGCAGGTCCTTGGCTTTCATGACTTTTAATACTTTCCAGCTCCTTCTTGCCTGTAACGTTTCTTTTGAGAAATCAGCTGACAGTCTTATTATGGGAACTCCTTTGTAGGTAACTCTCTCCTTTCCTCTTGCTGCTTTTAAGGTTTTCTCCTTATCTTTAATCTTGGGAAATGTAATTATAGCGTGCCTTAGTGTGTGCTTCCTTGGGCCCAACTTTTTTGGGACTCTCTGTGCTTCCTGGACTTGCTGGACATCTATTTCCTTTGCCAGATTGGGGAAGTTCTCCTTCATTATTTTTTCAAATAAGTTTTCTATTTCTTGCCCTTCCTCTTCTTTTTCTGGCACCCCTATTATTTGGATGTTGGAATGTTTAAAGTTGTCCTGGCGGTTCCTAAGCCTCTCTTCCTTTTTTGAATTCTGGTTTCTTCATTCAGTTCTGGTTAAATGTTTATTTCATCCTTCTGGTCCAAACCATTGATTTAAGTCCCAGTTTCCTTCCTATCACTGTTGGTTCCCTGTACATTTTCCTTTATTTCACTATTTATAGCCTTCTCTTTTTCTTCTATTTTGTGACCATACTTAACCACTTCTGCGAGCATCCTGATTACCAGTGGTTTGACATGTGTATCTGATAGGTTGGCTATCTCTTCATCTCTTAGTTGTGTTTTTTCTGGAGCTTTGATCTGTTCTTTCATTTGGGCCATTTTTTCTTTTTGATTTGGCGCACCTGTTACATATAAGGGGCAGAGTGTTAGGTACTCACCACTATGGGGCAACCTACATCACTGCATTTTGCTGCTGTATATGGGGGAGGGGTCCAAGAGGGAACAGTGCTGCTTGTTCAGCTCTCTGCAAGCTTTCAGTCACTTCTGCCACTACCCACAAACAAATCGGCCCCCTCTGTTGCTGATTTCTGGGCGGGTGGGTTTGTCTACATTTTTGAACCTTGTGGGTCTCTCCAAAGAACTCTCTTGTGATACTGGAATTTTCTCCTGCTGCCTCAACACCCACAGATTTTTTAGTCAGAGGTTTTGAGGCTTTATTTCCCTGTGCTGGAACCCTGGGTTGCATGGTCTGTCTTGCTCCCCAGTTGTTCCTCCTGGTTTATCAGCATGCAAATGTGGGACTTCCCACTTCACCCGTTGCTGCCTCACCTGGTCCTCCAGCTGCTGCCTTGCCACGAGTCCTCTCCACCCAGCTTCCCCTCTCCACCCCTCCTACTGGTCTGGATGAATGTTTCTTCTTTAACTGCTTGGTTGTCAGACTTCCATAGAGTTCAGTTTTCTATCAGTTCTGGTTGTTTTTGTTGTTGTTGTTGTTGTTGTTGTTGTTTTTAAATTTGTTATTGTCCTTCTT
The DNA here is from genome assembly GCF_019186645.2 of Phyllostomus hastatus. Lineage (NCBI taxonomy): Eukaryota > Metazoa > Chordata > Mammalia > Chiroptera > Phyllostomidae > Phyllostomus > Phyllostomus hastatus. The sequence continues at coordinate 11,821,217 of NW_025333984.1, read as the reverse complement.
TTGGTTGTGGGTGGAGGCACAGCATATCTACCTACACCTCCATCTTGGCTGGTTAATTTTATTTTTCAATTACAGTTGACATTAAGTCTTACTTTATAATAGTTTCAGATGTACAGTGTAGTGGTTTCACAATTGTATAATAAAGAAGTGATTCCACCCAATAATTCAGGTACCCAACTGATATCATACATAATTATTACAATATTATTGAATATATTCCCTAAGTGAACTTTACCACTCCATCATTATTTTTCCTCTTTATGGAATTTATTGGGGTGATACTGGTTAACAAAATTATATAGGATTCAGGTGCACAATTTTACACCACATTCTACCAATTCACACTTCATAATCACTTAAACTTTTTCACTTGTCTCCTCAATCTGCCTCCCATCTGGCAATCATTAGTTTAATTTCTGAACCAATGAGTCTGTTTCTGTTTTGTTTTCTCATTAATTTTGTTCTTTAGATTTCTTATGTAGGTGAAATCGTGTGCAATTTTTTCTTTCCTTGACTTATTTTACGTAGCATAATACCCTCTGGGTCCATCCATGTTGTTGCAAATAGTAAGATTTTATTCCTTTTTGTGGCTAAGTAATAAACCATTGTATTTATGTACCACCACTTTTTTTTATCTACCTGTCTATTGGTGGGCACATGAGTTGCTTCCATATCTTGGCTATTTAAATAATGCTGTAATGAACATAAGGGTACATATATCTTTTGGAAGTAGTGTTTGTGTTTCTTGAGATGTATATACAGAATTTGAGTCACTGAGTCATAGGCAATTCCATTTTTAATTATTTGAGGAACTTCCATACTATCTTCCATAGTGGCTATACAAATTTGTAATTCCAACTAACAGTGCATGAGGATACCAATTTCTCCACATCTCATCAGCACATGGATTTATTTCTTGTGGATTTATTGATGATAGCCATTCTGACAGGTGTGAGGTGATATATCATGGTTTTAATTTGTATTTGTCTGATGATTAGTGATATTGAGCATCTTCATTTTTCTATTGGCCATCTGTATGCCCTCTTTGGGAAAGTATCTTCAGATCCTAAGCCCATTTTCAACTGGATTGTTTGTTTTGATTTTAAGTTGTATGAGTTCTTTATAAACTTTGTATATTAACCTAGTGATTGAGTGTATCACTGGTGAATATCTTCCTTCTTTCAATAGGTTGTCTTTTCATTTTCTTGATGGTTTATTTTGACATGTGAAAACATATTAGTTTGATATAGTCCCATTTACTTATGATCTTTTTAATGCATTGCTAAATTCAGTTTGCTAATATTTTGTTGAGGATTTTTGCATGTGTATTAACCAGGGATATTGGCCTATCCTTTTTTACTTTTCTTGTTTTTTTGTTTTGTTTTGTTTTGTTTTGTTTTTAATGTCTGTCAGCTTTGAAATCAGAATAATGCTGACTTCATAAAATCAGGTTGGGAGCCTTCCCTCCTCTTACAGTTTTTTTTTAATAATTTGAGAAGGATAAGGGTTAATTCTATATTGAACGATCAGTAAAATTCACCTGTGAAGCCATCTAGTACAGGAGTTTTGATTCTTGGGACTGTTATGATTGTTGATTTGATATCTTTTTAAAAATGTTTCATTATATTTTATTGATTATGCTATTACAGTTGTTCTAATTTCTCCCATTTTGCCCATCTCCACCGAGCACCTCCCACCCCCTCAGGTAATCTCCGCACCATTATTCATGTCCATGGGTTGTGCGTATAAGTTCTTTGGCTACTTCATTTATTATACTGTACTTTACACCACCATGGCTATTCTGTAACTACTAATTTGTACTTCTTAATCCCCTTACCTCTTCACCCATTTCCCCATACCACCCTCCCATCTGGCAACCATCAAAATGCAGTCTGTATCCATGATTCTGTCTCTGTTCTTCTGTTTGCTTAGTTTGTTTTTTAGATTCAGTTGTTGATAGATATGTATTTATTTCCACGTTATTGTTCACAGTTTTGATCTTCTTTTTCTTTGATAAATCCCTTCAACATTTCATATAATAATGGTTTGGTAGTGATGAACTCTTTTAGTTTTTTATTTCATTGTTAGGTATTGTTCTATTTAGATTTTCTTTTTCATTCAATCTCGGAGGACAGTATGTTTTTAGCATTTTACCATTCCTTCCTGATTGTCCAATTTGTTAGCATATGAGGTCAGTCTGGAAAAAAGTCCAGTCATTATTAATAGAATGAGAATGGTTTGTATGGAATTGATGTAATCTGGAAATCAAGGAGAGTGGACTGGAATGCATATGTGTGAAAAATGAGGACTTCACTGTAATAGTCAGTGGGGACAGTATATGCTGCTGTGTGAGCATGTGTCCTGTGTAGCCATCATATTCAAAATGAGTAAGTGAGTAGAGAAATAAATCTGCATCAAATATTTCATTAAGCTTGAACATTACTCTGAAGAAACTATTAGGGTGATTCAGAAGGTTACAGGCTATGGGCAGCTGGTGATTGGCAGCTTCATCATGATAACATGCCTGCTTATGAATCATCTCATGAAGAGATTTTTTGTGAAACATCAAACCACCTAGGTGACTCACACTGCCCCTACAATCCAGATTTAGTGCCCTGTGACTTCTGGCTTTTCCCCAAATTAAAATCACCATGGAAAGGGAAGAGATTTCAGACCATTTATGAAACTGAGGAAAATGCAATTGGGCAGCTGATGGTGATTAGGGGAACTGTGTGAGGTCTCAGGGTGGCTACTTTGAAAGAGACTGAGGCATCATTGTCCTATGTACAATGTTTCTTGTATCTTGTGTCTTCTTCAATAAATGCCTCTATTTTGCATAATACATGGCTGGATATTTTCTGGACTGACCTAGTATGTTTGTTCATAATATTTCCTTATAATCCTTTGTATTTTTATAGTGTCAATTTTTACTTTTCTTTCATTTTTTGATTTTATTTATTTGGGTTCTCTAATTTCTTGATGAAGCTGGTCAAAAATTTATCAACTTTTTTATCTTTTCAAAAAACCAGTTCTTGGTTTCACTAATCTTTTGTATTTTTTTAGACTTCATTTCATTTATTTCCATTCTGATCATTATTATTTTCTTCCTTCTGCTCACTTTGGGCTTTGTTTGTTCTTTTTCTTGTTCATGAGGAAGGACCCAAAATCCTGGATATTATTTATAAAAAATTGTGTATTTATTCTTACATGTTTAAACTTCAGTCACTTTCAAAGTACTCTCCATTTGATGCAACATACCTATCTAGACATTTTTCCACTCCTCAAAACAGTTTTTTAATTTGTTGACTCATGCCTTTTAGTGCTTCTGACATTGTTTGTTTCACTTCATCTACATTTGCAAAACGTTTTCCTCTGAGGATTTTTTTCATCCACAGAAACAAAAAAAGTTGCTTATAAGCTAAAATCAGGTGACTAGGGTGGGTGGGGCATGGAGTTCATGCTATTTTTGGTTATAAACTTCTGAGCACTCAGCACCATGTGGGCAGGTGTGCTCGTAAATCACTCATTATGAAATTGGCAATGACATTGAACGTGTCTTAAAAAAATCACTGAAACTGAACACAGCCTCCCACAACAAGACCAGCAGGTACACTGATACAGATGGATTCCTGGAATACTCACTTAGTGAAGGAAGTCTGTAGTACAAGGGGCCCACCCTTCAGAAGATAATTCCAGGTTTCTTGGGTCCTCCCTCATGTTTAGGTATACAATTGAATTATATATCAGTCCTGTATTCTTTTCCATTCAGCTACCCTTTATCTTTTGATTGGAGCATTTAAGCCATTTACATTTAAGGTGATTATTGATAGGCACATAGTTACTGTCATTGTATTATTTATATTTATATTAATTTTTTCTGCTTAAGAAGTCCCTTTAACATTTCTGTAATGCTGGTTTGGTGGTGATGAACTCCTTTAACTTTTTCTTGTATGGGAAGCTCTTTATATCTCCTTCAATTTTAAATGATAGTGTTTCTGTTTTGAGTAGTTTTGGTTGTAGGTTCTTGCTTTTCATAATTTTGAATATTTCATGTTAATTCCCTCTGGCCTAAAATGTTTCTGGTGAGAAATCAGTTGATGGTGTAATGGGAAATTTCTTGTACATAACTGAATGTGTTTCTCTTGCTGCTTTTAAGTTTCTCTCTTTGTATTTAACCTTCACCATGCTACTTGTGATATATCTTGGTGTGGGTCTCTTTGGATTCATCTTGAGACTCGCTGCACTCCTTGGACTTGTGTGTCTCTCTTCTTTCCCAGGTCAGGGAAATATTCAGTTATCCCATTTAATTGAATTTACTGGGGTGACATTGGTTCACAATATCATATATGTTTCATGTGTACAACTCAACAAAATGTCATCTGCACACTGCATCATTGTGCAGCATTTGCCCCTTGAAAAAGATCTCTCTTTATCCTCATCCCCCCTTTGTCTCTTTCCACCTACCCCCCACTACCCTTTCCCTCTGGCTTTCCCCATACTGTTCTCTGTCTTTGTGATTATATATATAACCCCTTCACCTGCTTTGATCCAACCCCTCTCCCTTCTGACAGTTGTCAGTCTGTTCCATGTATTCATGCCTCTTTTTCTATATTTTATTCATCAATTTATTTTGTTCATTAGATTCCACATATATCAAATAGGTTCTCAAACCTTTGCTCTCTTTCTTTTCATCTGGTACCTCTGTGATGCAGAAGTTTTTATGCTTGATGTTCTAAATGCCCCTTAATCTATTCACATTTTTTTATTCCCTTTTCTTCTTGTTGCTCTAATTAGTTGTTTTCTGCTACCTTGTCTTCCAAATTGCTTATTTGATATTCTGCTTCATCTAATCTTATGTTGATTTTTCCTAGTACATTCTGCATTTCAGTTATTGTATTCTTTATTTTTTAAGATTTTATTTTATTTATTTTTAGACAGAGGGGAAGGGAGGGAGAAAGAGAGGGAGAGAAACATCAGTGTGTGGTAGCCTCTCATGTGGTCCCAACTGGGGACCTGGCCTGCAACCCAGGCATGTGCCCTGACTGAGAATCGAACCAGTGGCCATTTGGTTCATAGGCCAGCACTCAATCTACTAAGCAACACCACCCAGGGCTGTAGTCTTTATTTCTGACTGATTCTTTTTTCATTGAAATTATATTTTATTGTATATGCTATTATAGTTGCCCCAATTTTACCCCATTTGGTCTCTCCACCCAGCCCTCCCTCCTTCAGGCAATCACCACATGCTTATTTATGTTCATGGGTCCTGTGTATACGTTCTTTGGATACTATATTCCCTATGTGGTATTTTGATCCCCATGAGTATTCTATAACAACCAATTTGTAGTTCTTAATTCCTACATCTTTTTTGCCCATCCCTCCCAACCACCATTCTGTCTGGAAAATATCAAAATATTCTCTGTATCTATAATTCTCTTTCTGTTTTGCTTGTTCATTTATTTTGTGCTTTTTTATTCAATTATTTTTTAAATATTTTATTTATTTACTTCTTAAAGAGAGTGGAAGGAAGGGAGAAAAAGATCAATGTGCAAGAGATACATCAATTGGTTGCCTCTCATACACCTCCAACTGGGGAACCTGACTTGCAACCTGGGCATGCACCCTGGCTGGGAGTCCAACCAGTGACCTTTTGGTTTATAGGTCTCCACTCAGTCCTCTGAGCCATACCAGCCAGGGCTCAATTATTGATAGATATGTATTTATTATCACTTTATTATTCACATTTTTATTTTCTTCTTAAAGAAGACATTTTAACATTTCATATAATAATGGTTTGGTGATGATGAACTCCTTTAGCTATTTTTTATGTGGGAAGCTCTTTATCTGTCCTTTGATTTTAAATGATATCTTTTCTTCATAGAGCAGTCTTGGCTGTAAGTCCCTGATTTTCATCACTTTGAATATTTCTTGCCAATCCCTTCTAGTTTACAAAGTTTCTTTTGAGAAATCATCTGACAATCTTATGGGAACGTCCTTGTATGTAACTAACTGATTTCCTGTTGCTGCTTTTAAGATTCTCTCTTTGTCTTATAATTTTTGACATTTTAATGATGATGTGTCTTGCTGTGGGCCTTTTTGGGTTCATCTTGTTTGGGACTCTGCTTCCTGGACTTGTATGTTGATTACATTCAAATTAGGGATATTTTCTGTCATTATTTTTTCAAATAGTTTTCCAATTTCTTGTTTTCTCTCTTCTCCTTCTGGTACCCCTATGATGTTAATGTTGGTATGTTTGAAGTTGTCCTAGAGGCTCCTTACACTATCTTTATTTTTTGGATTTTATGTTCTTCTCATTTTGATTGGGTGGGGTTTTTTTGTCTTTATATTCTAAATAACTGATTTGATTAGTGGCTCCATCCCCTCTACTTTTGAGTCCCTGTAAATTGTTCTTATTTCAGTTAGTGTATCTTTCCTTTCTGACTGGTCCTTTTTTATGGTTTCCATCCCCTTTTTTATGCTGTTGAAGTTCTCACTAACTTCACTGAGCATCCTTATAACTAGTGCTTTGAACTCTGCATCTAGCTTACCATTGCCTCCATTTTGTTTAGTTCTTCCTCTATACTTTTGCTCCACTCTTTCATCTGGGCCATGTTTATTTGTCTCCTCATTTTGGCAGCCTCCTTGTATTTGTTTCTATGTATTAGGTAGAACTGCTATGATTTCTTGTCTTGATAGAGTGGCCTAATATAGTAAGTGTTCAATAGGGTCCAGTGGCACAACCTCCCTATAACCCAAGATGGGCACTCGAGGTGCATGTACCATGTGGGCTGCATATACCTCCCTCTTGTGACCAAGCTTTGATTTCTCTTGGCAGGTCAATTGGAGGGATTTACCCGGGTTGATAATCTGTGAGGACTGGCAGTGTTCCAGGCTCTTTCCAATGGCTTTTCCACACAAATGGTTTGTCTTGGCCCATGTTTCAGATTTGCCTAAAATATCTCAAACAGGAATCTGGTATCAGTGTGCCCTGTGCCTATTGCTCAGTGGCCCCAGACCCAGAAATAGCAATAACCAAAGCAGTTGGCCTTGGTTCACAGCTTGGACTCACTTTGGCATCTCCAAGCCCAGTGAAAGTAACAGTAAACTGTAGATTGCTTTGTAGCATATTTGAGAGACCACACATAGAACACAATGGATAGTTCACCATGGCCTGCACCTCCTGGGAAACCCCAGAGCCCAACTTGTTCTTTTTTGTGGTTTCTATGTCCTGTCTTATGTGTACTACTTTTTCTTAAAATTCTGAGTTCATCTATAGATCCTCTAAGTTCCTTAAGGATTGTTATATAACCTTTGTTTTGAACTATGTATCTGGTATATGTTTGCTTCCATATTATTTAGTTCTTTTTCTGGATATTTCTCTTCATTTGGGGCAAGTTTTCTTTTTTGTCTCCCCATTTTGACTGTGTCTTGGTGTTTTCTTTTTTCCATATATTAGGTAGATCTGCTGTGTCTCCCAGTCTTAGTAGGTAGCCTTATGTGGTAGGTGTCCTGTGAGGCCCAGTAGCACAGTCTCCCTGATCACACTGAGCCAGGTATTCTAGTTCTTTTATTTGAGTGGGTTATTTTCACCCTGTTGTTGTAGTTGAACATTGATTGCTTTGGGTATATCCATGAGTAAAGTTGATCCTCAGGCTATCTGTCTGTGTGGATTCTCCATGACCATGGTGTACCAGCTGCTGTAAGGTCTGACTCCATGAAGCAGAATATGCTCCCACTATATCTGGTGTCTGCCTAGACCTCCCTTTGTGTATGCCACCTGGCACACCCAAATAATCCAAGTGACAAAAAGAAAAGATCTTTAGTCAAAAGTGGAGTTCATCAGGTGGTGTTGTGTTGTGATCTGAAGCCAGACACTGGATATATTGTCCAGGGGCATTTTTGGAGGAAATCTGATGCAAGTCAATGTCAGACAATGTATTTACTGGTCCTTGGCTACCTGTTTGGAAACACAAATTGATCCATAGTTAGTGGGTGTCTCTGCTAGGTCCAGCTGCACCTGGGAGGGGCCATGCTGAAAACCAAGGCTGACTCCCATAAGTCCTAGGATTGGGGCTTGTCAGAAAATGGCCCACAGTTCCCTAAGAGCTGCTGGTATATGCTGGCTACCTCTTAGGCTCACATACCAAAAGAGCCTTGGGTGGAACTTGAGTTGTATGAGATAGATTCTCTGGGGGTCACCAAGTAAGGGCCAGTTGCATTCACCACATTAATATGGTTTCCAATAAGGGCTGCATCTGAGGCCACTCAGCAAAAGTCTCTGTGTACAGCATTACCCACTGCCACCTGTCTGGGTGCTTTTTTTGTTTTGTGGGGTGAGGTCTCAGAGAGTTATCAGTACATAGCTAGTAGGTTGAAGCAGATTAAGATTTGGCCATGTGGAGGGAAGGAAGAAGGATGGTGTCTGTCAGCCTTTACCCTGAACCCACATGACTCAGTTTCTCTCTTTGTGTCTCTGGCACCTCAGAGATTGACTGGAATTCTTCAAAGTATAATTCAGCTATACAAGAAGGAATGTAATGCAGGCCCAAGCTGGCTGCCACTGACAGGAACCCTAAGCATATAGGAGTTTTCCAGGGCAGAGCCCCAGGATGTTGTCAGGGCAGAGCTAGAATAGCTCACCTAGCTAATGCCCTGTGAGAGGAGTGCTTAACTCAGGAATATTGGTGCTTGTGATTCATGTTGTAAGAGGACTCAACACAGGGACATTGGAGGCTGTCTTTCTGGCCCTCATCCTGAAGCCACACAACTCAGTCTCTGCCAGTATGACCTTGGCACTTCCTGAGCAGCTGTCCCTCCACTGACACCCAGGGTGAGTGCCTATGAGCAAGAGTTGGTACACTGTCCCTGTAAAAGTAGACCATGGTAATATAAAGAATTAAGGGGTATATTTGTGCTATTTTTGCAAGTCTGAAGATCTTTGAAATTTAAAATTTGTTTAATTATACTAAAGGAATAAATAAAATGACCAGCACTTAGTAAAGTTATGAGGGCATAAAGTTAAGTAACCTTTGAATGGGACATGGTCTGTCAATATTTGATTATGAAAAAGGTTGCCGGTTCTTATGGGCTGGGGGTGAGAAAACTGTATGTGATTGTAGAGCACAGAAGGGTCAAAAGAGTACATAAAATATTTTTTCTTTTAAAAATATTTTATTTATTAATTTTTAGAGAGAGGAGAAGGGAAGCAGAAAGAGAGGGAGAGAAACATTAATGTGGCACCTCTTGCACACCCCCTACTAGGGGCATGACTTGGCTCGCAACCCAGGTGTGTTCTCTGACTAGGAAATGGATCAGCTACCCTTTGGTTCACAGGCCAGTGCTCAATCAATCCACTGAGCCACACCAGCCAGTGCAACATAAAATAAATTTTTATAGCTCAATTCTAAGTTTACCAAGTAACCACTCTACTTAAGTGGTAACAGATAATTGACTGAAAGCATGAATCTGTGTCAATAGGTTGATCCATTCTGCAAAGAGGAATACATTTTCTTAAGCCTTTCTGGAAAGCCAGTGTTTTAACTAAAAGGAATAACCTTACTATTATAGAATTTAATCATTGTAACAGATTATCCTATCCAGCATTTGGAGGCAGAAAAGTCCTTGGAACTATTTTTAATTTGTTCTACTGTTGGTGGCTGCTTCTTCTGCTTCATATATATCAGGAAGTCTGAATTAATCTTCCTCTTCTGACTGCTATCCTATTAAATACTGAGTATCATTCATGCTTTCACCTTTTTTCTCTCTAGCATTGTCTACATTTTTTTTTTGCCTAGTGAAAGAGTTATTCTTGTTTAGGCAAGTTATTAGATGTCTTAGAAATGTGCCTGTTGTGAAGTAATCTAGCTACCATGAGTTTTAGCAGTAAGATTATGGGGCCACACACTCACAATTGCTTCTGCTGGAATTTTGTGGTTAGTCATACCTTCAGGGCACAGTGGTAACTCTGTACATCTTTATGTCTTAACTGTAATCTAAAACATCTTGGACTATTAAAATGCAGAATGATTGAGAGAAATGGAACAAAAGTATAAGGACAAGAAATAAATAGAGGTAATGTCCTTTTTAATGAAAAAGAAATAGTTTTCTACTGTTATTTTCAGAACAGAAATGTTTTCTGTTCTGTATAAGCCTGCTTTCAACTAAGAGACTTCCCTGTTTTGGGATATACCCATATTTTGCTGTGTATAATACATACCCACATTTTTCTGTGCATTGTACATGGGATTATTATACTCTATGGTATGTAATCATTTTACACATGTATAACACGCATCCTTATTTTTTCCTCAAAAATTTGGGTGAAAAAGTATGCATTATACATGGCAAAATATGGTACATACTACTGACTCTTCATACTCATTGTGAATGCTACCAGGTATTCATTTTTTTTTCTAACAATTAGCTAAGAGGCATATTTATTTGACAACTCCACCACCAGTGGAAAAAGTCTAACAATGGCATTCATGTAGCTCTCTGAAAAACAAGATTGCCTCTGTGGAAAACTCTAGAAAATAGTAGAAAATATATGTTTAGTTGATTATATATAATAGGCAATCAAAAGTTATTATATCTTAAATTATTACAAAATGGATGAGATTGAACATGGGGCACCTATAATTTTCCTTTCCTTATGTTTCTTAATCACACACACACATACCTATACACACAATTTTCATTTATTTTTTTACTTAAAAATTATTTTATTGTATAAGCTTCAGGTGTACTGCATTAAAATTCAACATCTGTATACACTACAATGTGATAACCATTACAAATATAGTTACCATCCATCACCATATAGTGGACCTCTTTCACCAATTTCACCTACTCTCCAAACCCCTTTGGTAACCAGTATCCTGTTCTTTATGTTTATGAGTTTGTTTTTGTTTTGTTTGTTTGTATTGCTTCTATTAGATTTTACATGTGAGTGAAATAATATATTTTCATCTTTCTTTGACTTATTTCATATAGCATAATACTTTCAGGGTTCATCCATATTGTTGCAAATGGCAATATTTCATTATTTTTTGTGGCTCACACACACACACACACACACACACACACAAATTTTAATCTATTCATCCAGTGATACACACTTAGGCTACTTCTATATCTTGGCTATTTTGAATACTTCCATAATGAACAAAAGGGTGCATATTATAGATACCCAGAAGTAGAATGCCTGAGTCACATGGTATAAAAATTTAGATTGTTATTCTGATACCTGGTTATTAGCTTGCTTAAATTCTCATCCCAATAATGTAAAAGTATTAACAATTAGCAATATGATTTATGTTTTCTACTAAAATATAAAATGACATTTTCTCTGTATCAGCAGATAATATTTTTCAGAAAGTTCAATAAATACTTATTATTAAAATATACATACAAATATAAATTAATGAGGACACTATTTGATAAAGATTATCAACCAAAAACCTAAGACAAATGTCAGTTTCTTTTTTTTTAATTTAATTTTTGTTCAGATACAGTTGTCTCCATTTTACCCCCACCGCCCCAACCAAAACCCCAGGCATCCTCACTCCCCACCATTGATCCTTCCCCTCTTTGGATTTGTCCATGTGTCCTTTGTACATGTTCCTGAAAACTCTTCCCCCTTTCCCCACCCATTATCCCCTCTTACCTCCTCTCTGGTTACTGTCAGTTTGTTCTTAATTTCACTGTTTCTGGTTTTATTTTGCTCACTTGTTTATTTTGTTGATTAGGTTCCACTTATGGGTGAGATTGTATGGTATTTGTTTTTCACCACCTGGCTTATTTCACTTAGCATAATGCTCTCCAGTTCCACCCATTTTTCTTTCTGCTTTGGAGTATTTCATTGTGTAAATGTACCATCGTTTTTTTGATCCATTCATTTACTGATGGGCACTTAGGTTACTTCCAGCACTTGGCTATTATAAATTGTGCTGCTATGAACATTGGGGTGCATAGGTTCTTTTGAATTAGTATTTCAGGATTCTTAGGGTATAATCCCAGCAGTGGGATTGCCAGGTCAAAAGGCAGATCCATTTTAGTTTTCTGAGGAAACTCCATAATATTTTCCACAGTGGCTGCACCCATCTGCATTCCCACCACCAGTATACTAGGATTTCCTTTTCTGTACAACCTCGCCAGCACTTGTTTTTTGTTTTGTTTATGATGGCCATTCTGACCAGTGTGAAGTGGTATCTCATTGTGTTTTTAATTTGCATCTCTCTCATGGCTAGTGATGCTGAGCATTCTTTCATATGTCTCTGGGCCCTCTATATGTCACTCTTGGAGAAATATCTGTTCAGGTCCTTTGTCCATTTTTTAATTGAGTTGTTTGTCTTCCTGGAGTGGGGTTGTGTGAGTTCTTTATATATTTTGGAGATCAAACCCTTGTCTGAGGTATGATTTGTGAATATGTTTTCCCATACAGTTGGTTTCCTTTTCATTTTGCTAGTGTTTTCTATAGCCGTGCAGAAGCTTTTTACTTTGATCAAGTACCATTTGTGTATTCTTTCCTTTATGTCCCTTGTTCTAGGGGACATATCAGTGAAAATATTGCTGCGTGGAATATCTGAGATTTTCCCACCTATGTTCTCTTCTAGGACTTTTATGGTGTTGCAGTTTATATTTAAATCTTTCATTCATCTTGAGTTTATTTTTGTGTATGGTTTAAGTTTGTGGTTGAGTTTCATTTTTTTGTATGTAGCTGTCCAGATCATTAATATAGATTCTAAATCAAGGATTCAAATTGTAGTTTTAAAGTTAAACATTAAAATATGGGTGAATGAATGTGCAACTAAATGTTAACAGAGGGGTAAATGGTATAATAAAACACAATCAATTAAAAAATCAGGAATAAGATGCATAAGAGAGGTGGGACAGAGAGCAAGTGCATTATATAATGGTAGATTTTAGATAAACTGTTTTAGTTTTTCCAATAGGTATAAATGAGCTTAATTTCATACTTAAAGACAACAAGAATCAATCTGGTTAAAAAACTAGAGCTAGTCTTTAAAGAAAATGACATGTGGGGATTCAAGATGGCTGTAGAATAGCTGGAAGCTCTGTCCACTTGCTCCCAGACACAGACCAGTCTTGCAGCTAAACCACCCAACAACTAACTTGAAAATCCACCTGAAAGTGAGTGTAATCATGTGTGAGTAAGTGTGTACATGGAAGAGTGGGTGGGGAATGTGCGTGAGTGGACAAAATCCTGCCTGCCTTCAGGGTACTTGGGAATGGGTGGCCCAGGCTCTCCTAGCAGAGTAGTTTCCTCAGCCACTGCCCAACACAGCACTTCTGGCTGTGTGGATTTGGGGAGGAGCCATTCTGAGGAGTTTAAAATATCCTTGGTAAGAAGCCTCCAGAGTGGCCCCACTTCGGCACCTAGTCATGTCTCTGTGCCCTCCACCCTGAGCAGGGCTGTGCACTCCACCACCACCAGGGGCCAGAATCCAGGGACTGTAGTCCTTACTGGGGAAGGAGCAGAATCTGAACAGGAGAGAATCTGACTGAAGCCACAGATCAGCTCAGGAGCTCCAAGCTCAGGGGGGCAAAGAGAGACCCTGGGGCAGTGCTGGCTTCAGTAACAGTGTGGGAAAAGCAGGCCCACCTGAGGCTAAGAATCACTGGATGGAGTGGCAAGAGCACCCTGCTACCACCCCATGTTTTTTTTTTTTTTGTCATTTTTTAAATTGTAATTGTTGTTGTAGTACAAAATTTTCTACCTTTACTCCCATCCCAACCCACCCACCCAGTCCTCCCCTCCTCCCTCCCATTTCCACCTGCCCCTAGTTTTTATCCATGTGCCCTTTATACTTGTTCCTGTAAACCCTTCCCCTTTTATCCTGAAATTCCCCTGAAGTTCCCCCTCTTCTGAAACAAGCAAAATATAACCAAAGACACTGAAATAGAAAACACTCTGACACCCCATGTTATAGTGTCATTGTGGGACTCTTCCCAGCACGATGTGGGAGAGATTGAGAGAGAAATTTTATCTAAAACTGTTGGAGGCTCCAGAAGGCTATGGCTAGCCCTGACCAAGAGACTCTTTGTGCTTTTTGGGGAAAGGGAACACATGGAGAGAAGAGCAGCCCCCTCGGAGCTTGGTGCTGCATGGTGGGGGCCACAGAGAAGCTCTTAAAACAGGAGCTGAGAAAAGAATTGAGACTCAGCAGGGTCCTTGTGCTCACGTGTGTGTGTGCACGCACATAGTGGCTCTGCCAACAAAGAACTCAGAGTGATAGAGTCACGCCGAAGGGACTGTGGGACCTGACCAAGCATGGCTGGTGAGCATGGCACTGTGCAGAATGGAGAATTTGTGCTCGTCTCCTGTGAGAGAGTAGCAGGCTGGGGACTGGACAGCCAGGAGCTGAACACATGAAGTTCGCTGTAGCCAGGCAGTTCCTCTGTAGCCAGGGAGGTCCCCTCATAGATAGGTGTGCCCAACCCACACCTGCAGGATTATAGGCTCTGCAGGTCAGTGAGGCCTGGCTCAGGAGCTCCCTGCTGGATGCATTCCCACAGTAGAAAGAAGACAAAGCTCTCAAACAGCCCTTTCTACTAGACACTACAAGCTACACTGTTCCTTGGGCCCTGATCCACTGAAAGCAGCAGAACAGAGAGATTAGAGACAGGAGTAACAAAGAGTGTTCAGGGCCCTGCTCAGTCTTGATGCCTGCTTTCTGTGCCAAGCTGGAAAGAGCTGCCCCTTTTAGACAGATTGGGCCCTCACAGGAAAGGGACAGCCAATTCACCAGGGACCATACATTGTTGGGAAGAATCTGGGACATACCAAGACATGTGGCAAAGGGGCAGAGAAATACCCCTACCAACTTTCCTGAAGACTGAAAAGCCCCCTGCGCAGGGTGACCTAGGGATCCCACCATTTTGATCGCACCAGAGGTCCTGTCTGGAGTCAGGTGAAGAAGGTATGGGTAGTCTTCTCAGGTTATTAGATGAACCAATCCTGGACCATGTGCTGATGGAAGGCTGGCAGGGCAGTACAATGGGGACCAGCTAAGTTTGAAAGAGACAGCCATAGACTGTAGGTTACTGGTCATCTTGAATAGGCTGCCTAGGGCCAGACAAGGACATGATCTGACATTACCAGGGGTGAATCCATAAGAGAAGACAGTGGTTAACACTGTATTCTACTGAGGCTAATTACACCATCTTCATCATTTGTTTTTCTCCTTGCATGGCTTTTAAGCAATCATTTCTTTTTCCTTCAAGTTTGTGCCCATTATTTCACCAGATTTTTTATTTTAGATAATTTAAAATCTCATATTTTGTTCCTCCCTTCTCCCATTCCATTTCACCTTCTTCCTTCCTCCTATTCTTATTTTTGTTTTAAATTTTATTTTTTTTTCTCTTGCTATGGGTTGTTTTTATTCCACACTCTATTTCTCCCCACCTCCAGTCTCTCAAAACCATTTTTCTTTTCATTAGTCATGTCACATTCTTTTCCCCATTCTTTTTAAAAAGAATTTTATTTATTTATTTTGAGGGAGGGGAAGGGAAGCAGAAAGAGAGAGAGAGAGAAACATCAATGTGTGCTTGCCTTCCACAAGCCCCCTACTGGGAACCTGGCCCGCAACCCAGGCATGTGCCCTAGACTGGGAATTGAACTGGCGACCCTTTGGATTGCAGGCTGGTACTCATTCCACTGAGCAACCCCAGCCAGGGCTCTTTTTACCATTTTTAAAATATTCTTATTCTAATTCCACTTTTATAAATCTGCTCATTGGTTGTTGATGTGGTGGTTGTTGTTGCATTTCTTCATTTTTATTCCTAAATCTTTATTATTTTTGTATTTCAAATCTCAAATTTTACTGTTCCCCTTTCCTACTCCATTTTGCCTTCTCCTGCCCTTTCTTTTTTTCATTTTAAATTTTATATTTTTCTCTCTTAGCCTGATTTTCATTCTTTACTCTTAGTATTTTTTCTCCCTCTATCCTATCAAAATCAAGATAAGAAAACATGACCTGTCTATATGCTTTCTATGAGAGGCCCAACTTATAACAAAAAATAGAATCAAAGTGAAGGGATATATAAAATATTCCAAGCAAACAGACATGAAAAAAAGGTGAGGAAGCAACATTTATATTAGACAAAGTATACTTCAAAACAAAGGCCATAAATAGAGACCAAGAAGGTCACTACAGAAGATACAACCCTTATAAACATATACGCATATAAAAGAAAATCTTGGAGTACTTCAAGAAAGATATCAATAGCAACTCACTCATTGTAGGGGCTTTTAATATCACATTGTCAACAATGGATAGATCTTAGGAGCAAAGAGTAAAAAAGGATATTGTACACTCTAGGTTAAATGGAATTAATTGATATATATAGAATCTTTCACCCCAAAGAAGCAAAGTACACACTATTTTAAAGCATAAATAAGACACATGTCTTTCAAAGATACATGCCATGATAACACACAAAACAAACCGCAAGAGGTTCAAGAAAATTGGAATTAAATCAAGCATCCTCTTGGATCACAGTTGCTTGAAACCAGTAACCAACCTCAAGGAAAAAGCTCAAAAACATTCAAATGCATAATTGTTATTAAATATCAAATTTAACAATTGTTATTAAATTGTTATTAACCCACTTGATATTAAATATCAAGTGGGTTAACAATGAGATCAAGGAAGAAATAAAAAACTATTGGGAAAAAAGTGAAAATGAACACACAATAGCCTAAAACCTATGAGACACTGTGAAGGCAGGCCTGAGAGACATTTGATAGCAGTACAGGCCTACCTAAAAAAAGTAGAAACATTTCAAATAAACAACATAATCCTACAGCTACAAGAACTAGGGGAAAAACAGCAAACAAAACTCAGAGCATGTAGGAGGAAGGAAATCATTAAGATCAGAGCAGAATTAAATGACATATAGTCTAAAAAATTATTCAAAGGATCAGTGAATACAGGAGCTGTTTCTTTGAAAAGATAAACCAAATTGACAAGGCTTTAACCAGACTCATCAAGAAAAACAAAAAACAAAAAACAGAGAGGACTCAAATAAATAAAATCAGAACCAAAAGGGAAGAAGTTACAACTGTACCACAGAAATAAAATAGTTTTGTAACAAATTACTACAAACAACTATATTCCAAGAAAATGGACAACCTGGGAAGAATGGACAAATTTCTAGAAAAATACAATCTGCCAATACTGAATCAAGAAGAAGAGAGCCTGAATACGCTGATAACAGCTATTGAAATTGAAGCAATATTCAAAAAACTCCTGGCACACAAAAACTTTAGACCAGATGACTTCACAGGTGAATTTTACCAAACATTGAGAAAAAATGAACTCCTATTCTTCACAACCTCTTCCTAAAAATCCAAGAGGGAAGATTCCCAAACTCTTTTTATGAGGTCACTTATATTCTAATGCCAAAACCAGTTAAATACACAACAAAGAAAGAAAAATATACACCAATATCTCTAATAAACTTAGATGCTAAAATCTTGAACAAAATGTTGGCAATCCAGGTAAAGAAATACATTAAAAATATCATATATCATGATCAAGTGGGATTCATCACTGGGATCAAGGATGATTCAATATTCACAAATCAATTAATGTAATACACCACATAAACAAAATGAAACACAAAAACCACACGTACATATCAATAGATGCATAAAAGCATTTGATAAAATCCAGCACCTATTTATGATAAAAACAATCAGCAAGGTGGTAATAGAGGTAGTAGCATAATTCAACATAAAAAAGGCCATGTACAAGAAATCTACAGCCAACATCATACTCAATGGGCAAAAACTAAAAGCTTTCCCTATAAGATCAGGAAGAACAAAAAGGTGTCCACTTTCACTATCTTTAGTCAACATAATATTGGGTGTTCTGGCCAGAGAGATCAGACAAGAAAAAGAAATAAAAGGCATATGCATTGAAAAAGATGATGTAAAACTGTCATTATTTTTAGATGACATGATAGTATACATAGAAAACTCTCTAGTATCCACCAAAAAACTACCCAACAAGTGAATTTGGCAAATTATCAGGATAAAAAGTCAATATTCAGAAATCAAAGGAATTTTTGTATATCAACAATGAGATATCAGTAATATAAACTAGAAAGAATCCCATTTACTATAGCAACAAGAAAAAGAAATTACCTAGAAATAAACTTAACTTAGGAGGTAAAAGTCTGTACTTAGAAAAATACAGAACACTAAGAAGGAGATTAAGAAAGATATAAATAAATGGAAGTATATACCATGTTCACGGATTAGAAGAATTAACATCATTAAAATGTCCATACTACCAAAAACCATCTTTAGATTCAATGCAATCCCTATTAAAATACCAATGACATATTTCACAGAAAATATATAGAAAATTTTAGAAAAAATATTTCAAAAATTTATGTGGAACCAAAAAGGGCACCAAATAGCCTCAGCAATCTTGAGGAAGAAGAACAAAGTAGGAGGAATCACAATACATGATATGAAACTATACTACAAGGACATTGTAATTAAAACTGTCTGGTGCTGGGATAAGAACAGACACATAGATCAACAGAATAGCCCAGAAATAAACCCAAGTCTCTATGGTCAATTAATATTTGACAAAGGGGGCAGAAGCATACAATGGAGTAAAAATAGCCTCTTCAATAAATGGTGGTGGGAGATCTGGACAGCTACATGCAAAAAAATGAAACTAGACCACCAACTTACACCATACATAATAATAAACTCAAGATGAATAAAAGACTTAAATATAACTTGTGACAACATAAAATCCCTAGAGGAAAACACAGACAGTAAAATTTCAGATATTCCACACAATATTATTGCCAATATATCTCCATAGGGAAGAAATTGGCAAGGGAAATAAAAGAAAAAAATAAACAAATGGGACTAGATCAAATGAAAAAAACTTCTGCACATCCACAGAAGCCATCATCAGTATGGAATTTCTTCAGAAAACTAAAAATGGAACGGCCTTTTGACCCAGCAATTCCACTGCTGGGATTATGCACTAAGAATCCTGTGACATATGCCCATGAGTCCATGTATTTCATGTCCACAGGTCCTCTATTCATGTACCTTTTCTTGCCACTTCTGTTACAGGGTGCAGCCAAGAGGGGGGACCCCAAATGGGCATTTGAAATGGGGTCCAGAACTCAAGGTGTCCAGGAGATTTTAAGATGTCTCCATCCCCCCACCCAGGGTGTGGGTTGGGGGAAGGGACAAATGGAGCAGGGCCATTGAGAGCTGTTTTGCATAGCAACAGCCTTGCAGCTACCCTCTGGCATGGTCATTTAACATATCTATAGCCTTTGGCTGGTCGCTTAGATATGTTAAATAGCTGTGATCATCTCTGAGCCAGGGGAATGGAAGTAACTTCCCCACTAACACGTGACGGGGGCAGATCCCCCCAAGCTATAGCGCCTGCGTGGGAGCTTGGAGAAGATTGGCTCCAGGACATGAGGCCACACCTGCCCAGACTCATGATGGCAGCCAAGTAAACCTGGAAGGATACGAGTTCTGGCATGTGAAGCCGAGTGTGGGAGGAGTCGGAAATGAGGCTGCAGAGGAAGATTGGCCGTGGGGATTTAAAATCCGGGCTTGGCGGCCATTAAAAAGAGAACCACGCGGCTTTGGACAGAGTGAGGACTCTCCCTTCCCGCAGCCATAGGAGAGAGAACCACGCGGCTTTGATGGAGTGGAGACTCCTTCATCCCAGAGAGAACCGTGCTGCTTTAGGAGAGAGAACCACGTGGCTTTGGCAGAGTGGGGACTCTCCCCTTCCCACAGCCCTGAGAGGGAGAACCACGAGGCCTGGATGGAGTGGGGACCCCCACAGCTTTAGAAGGGGAACCACCACCTGGTTTTAGCAGAGATCCCGGTGACTCAGCCGAGGGTGCCGGGAACCCAGGGAGGTCTCCCAGTCGAGATGGAGCACTAACTAAGAACCAGAGGATTGTCTGAGCCATGGACTTCGTTTTCCTTTCCTGAGATACGGTACTCTGGACTGGGCAAAGGGGGAAGGAAGGAAGGACTGCGTGTTTGTGGGTGTTTTTAGGGGCTTTAGGATTTTTGATGAAGACATTAGGTCACTACTTGAAGTCTGTATAGCATTAAATAAACATTTCCTTTCCTTTTCACGAATCTCTGGCATTGAGAGATGTCTTTCCTCGGGCGGCGGACATGACGGACCTGGGGGCCTTTTAAATAATAGTATATTGTCCCAGGCCCCCCTTGTTGTGTTCTGTAACACTTCCCCTTCTATACCCTGTTATCTCCGCCCCCATCCCTAGTTGTTGTTCTTCTAGTTCTTGTAGATGTAGGGTTAGGATTTTTATTTGAAATATTTCTATCTTTTATAGGTAGGCTTGTATTGCTATGAACTTCCCTCTCAGGACTGCTTTCACTGTGTCTCATAAAGTGTTGGACTATTGTGTGTCCATTTTCATTATTTTTTCCAGAAACATTTTATTTCTTCTTTGCTCTCATTATTAACCGATTCATTGTTTAATAGCATGCTATTCAATCTCCATGAATTTGGCTGTTCTTAAGCTCTTTCCTTGAGGTTGTTTTCTAGTTTCAAGCCATGGTGATCCTAGAAAATACTTGTGATTTTAATTTTCTTGTATTTTTGAGGCCTCTTGTGTGTCCTAGCATGGAGTCTATCTTTGAAAATTCTCTATGTGTATTTGAAACAAATATATATATAATTTGTATTATATATTGTAATATATAATTCTTAATATTATATATATATAATTTGTTTATATGTGTATATATTATATATACATATATATGTATATATACACACATGTGTGTATGTGTGTATATATATTATATATTGCTTGTTTGGGGTGAAAGTTTTTGTATATATCAGTTACAGTTCATTTTATCTAGAATGTTATTCAGTACCATATTATCCTTGTTGATATTTTGTCTGGAAGATCTATCCAATTGTTGGCAGTGGGGTGCTAAAATCCACTACTATAAGTGTGTTGCTGTCTATATCTTTTTTGAAGTTCTCCAAGATTTTTCTTATATATTTGAGTGCTCCTATGCTGGGTGCATATATGCTTACAATGGTTATATCTTCTTTCTTTTTTGAGATTTAATGTATTTATTTTTATTTTTTCATTTTTTATTTTTTAAAGATTTTATTCATTTACCTCTAAAGCAAGAGGGGAAGGTGAAGCGATCACCTGCCGGCAGTGTCCGTAGAATGCTGTGGATGGCTCATCAACACGTGAGAAAAACATACACAGAAACAACCAGATCCTATGGGGGAATAGGAACAGAAGGGCCATTCCTCACGTGGGGAGATCCCTGGCCACCCTCTCTCCTGGAGAGTGCCATGGCCACTCCTCACATGGGGAGCGCACTGCTTGGCCACCCTCCCAGGTGGGGAGAGCATCCTGTTCCCCCTCTGGAGAGGCTTTGTATTGGTTTCGTTTGAATAAGAATCCAGGTAAAAGTTCATTACTCATTGCTAGGAAGTAAGGATCAAACAACAGATAACAAGGAAGTCTGAGGGCCTATTTTGAGTCTGGGTCAAAGAGCTGTAAAACTTTAAAGAACAAACTTACTTCTTCCTTGGACCCTTCTCACTCAACTGAGAGCATTCTAAACAAAGCAGGTTTCACAGTGTTTTACATATTCTTTCTTAGGCCTGATCACCTGGGGAACCCGCCCTTTTCAGCACAGAGCTGCACCACCCTGTCATTGTTTCAGGCTTAGGTGGAGCAAGGGAACTAAGGCAACCAAGAGATAAGGAGATTTTCTCCCAGACATGAGGACTCAGGCTATGTCAAAGCCGAGGAGCGAGGGTCCATCACCCCCTTTTGCTGTAGCCCCCAAAGTCCTTCCTTGGGAGCCTCCCACATGATCATGCCTGTCTTAGATCGTTCCCTCCTTTGGGGAATCTTACCCATCATTGGCTAACCGACCAAGCTTTGGGGTTCAGTTATGAATGAAGCAGCAGAATCAGTGCTCCTGCCAGGGAGATAAGGTTTTGTCTCCTTGCTGGATTATGGTCCAAGGCCACTCCCTCAGCCTTAGCCTTGGTGGGGGTTACAGCTTCTGATACCAGGCAGGGCAGTTCCCAACCAGAAGGGAGGTAGAAAGAGGGAGAGAAACATCAAGGCGAGGTTGCCTCTTGCATGCTCCCAGTTGGGGTTCTGGCCTGCAACATAGGCATGTGCCCTGACTGGGAATAGAACTGGTCACCCTTTAGTTTGCAGGCAAGCATTCAATCCACCCAGTAACACCAGCCAGGGTGCTTATATCTTCTTGATGGATGCTTCCTTTATGATATTTTGGACCATAAGACTCTCGTAGGTTTTAGAGGAAGAAAATAGGAAAAAAAAATTTGAAGCAAAAATGTGATAAATTTTAATAACATAAATAACATAATATTTTACCAATGTAAATGTAAACATAACTCAACAGTGTTACAAAACAGACAAGGCGGGGCTGGGACGATATACTATTATTTAAAAGGCCCCCAGGTCCGTCATGTCCACTGCCAGAGGAAAGACGTCTCTCAATGCCAGAGATTCGTGAAAAGGGAAGGAAATGTTTATTCAATGCTATACTAACTTAAAGTAGTGACCTAATGTCTTTATCAAAAATCCCAAAGTCCCTTAAAACACCCACAAACAGACACAGTCCTTCCTTCCTTCCCCCTTTGCCCAGTCCAGAGTACCGTATCTCAGGAAAGGAAACTGAAGTCCATGGCTCAGGCAGTCCTCTGGTTCTTCCCAGTTAGTACTCCATCTCGACTGGGAGACCTCCCTGGATCCCCAGCACCCTTGGCTGAGTCGCCGGGATCTCTGCTAAAACCAGGTGGTGGTTCCCCTTCTAAAGCTGTGGGGGTCCCCGCTCTGTCCAGGCCTCGTGGTTCTCTCTCCTAAAGCAGCATGGTTCTCCCTCTCAGGGCTGCACATGGTTCTCCCTCAACGGCTGAGGTCCTCCCTATTCTGCTAAAGCCGCATGGTTCTCTCCCTCTCAGGGCTGCGCATGGCTCTCCTTCCTAAAGCAGCATGGTTCTCCCTCCTAAAGCAGCATGGTTCTCCCCCAATGGCAGAGGTCCTCCCCATTCTGCTAAAGCCACGAGGTTCTCCCTCTCTGGGATGTGCATGGCTCTCCCTCCTAAAGCAGCATGGTTCTCCCTCCAATGGCCACCAAGTCTGGGTTTTAAATCCCCATGGCCAATCTTCCTCTGCAGCCTCATTTCTGGCTCCTCCCACACTCGGCTTCACATGCCAGAATTCATATCCTTCCAGCTTTACTGGGCTGCCATCTTGAGTCTGGGCAGGCGTGGCCCCATGTCCAGGAGCCAATCTTCTCTGAGCTCCCACGCAGGCGCTGTAGCTTGGGGGATCTGCCCCCAGTCACATCTTGGTGGGGAAGTTACTTCCATTCCCCTGGCTCAGAGATGATCACAGCTATTTAACATATCCATGCGACCAGCCAAAGGCTATAGATATGTTAAATGACCACGCCAGAGGGTAGCTGCAAGGCTGTTGCTATGCAAAACAGCTCTCAATGCCCTGCTCTATTTGTCCCTTCCCCCAACCCACACCCTGGGGGGGTGGTGTGGAGACATCTTAAAATCTCCTGGACACCTTAAGCTCTGGACCCCATTTCAAATGCCCATTTGGGGTCCCCCCTCTTGGCTGCACCCTGTAACAACAGCAGCATTAACAACCATTATTCCTCCCAAATTTGGGGGTGGAGGGTGCATCTTATAGTCTGAAAATACGGTAATTATTATGAAGTGTCCTTTCCTGCATCTTTTATAGCCTCTGTTTTGAACTCTTTTGTCTGATATAACTATTGCTACACTGGCTTTTTTCCCCATGTCCATTTGCTTGGAATATTTTTTCATCCTTTCACTTTTAGCCTGTGTAGACCATTTTTTTTCTGAGGTGAGTGTCTTATAGACAGCATATAAGTGGGTCATGTTTCTTTTCCATTCAATTACCCTCTGTCTTTGATTAGAGCATTTAATACATTTACATTTAATGTCATTCTTTATAGATACTTATTCATTGCCATTTATTCCATACCTGTGTTCCTCTATCTTGCTCTTTTTTCTCTCTCTCTTCCTCTCTGTCTCTCTCTCTTCCTTCTTATTTTTATAGCAGTCCCTTTAGCATCTCTTGCAGTGGTGGCTATGTGGAGACATACATTTTTAGCTTTCTTTTGTCTGGGAAGCTCTTTTTCTTCCACCATCTATTTTCTTTTATTTTTTATTTTTGGAAATTAAACTGTATAATTTTGTTTTTAAGTATATTTTACTGATTACACTATTACAGTTTTCCCAATTTGTTCCCTTTATTCCCCCTCTGCCATGTATCCTCCAACCCTCCTGCATTCACCCCCTTAGTTCATATCGATGGGTTGTACACATCAGTTCTTTGACTTTTCTGTTTCCTATACCATTCTTAATCTCCTCCATCTATTTTATTCCTACCAATTATGCTTCTTACTCCCTGTATCTTTCCTCCTCATTCTTCTCCTCCTCCTCCTTAATGAAAACCCTCCATGTGATTGTTACAGGGTGCAGCCTAGAAGGGGGACCCCAAATGGGTATTTAAAATAGGGTCCAGAACTCAAGGTGTCCAGGAGATTTTAAGATGTCTCCATCCCCCCACCCAGGGTGTGGGTTGGGGGAAGGGACAAAGGGAGCAAGGCCATTGAGAGCTGTTTTGCGTAGCAACAGCCTTGCAGCTACCCTCTGGTGTGGTCATTTAACATATCTATAGCCTTTGGCTGGTCGCATGGATATGTTAAATAGCTGTGATCATCTCTGAGCCAGGGGAATGGAAGTAACTTCCCCACCAAGACGTGACTGGGGGCAGATCCCCCAAGCTACAGCGCCTGTGTGGGAGCTCGGAGAAGACTGGCTCCAGGACATGGGGCCACACCTGCTCAGACTCAAGATGGCAACCCAGTAAAGCTGGAAGGATACGAGTTCTGGCATGTGAAGCCGAGTGTGGGAGGAGCCAGAAATGAGGCTGCAAAGGAAGATTGGCCATGGGGATTTAAAACCCAGACTTGGCGGCCATTGGGGGAGAACCATGCTGCTTTAGGAAGGAGAGAACCATGAGCAGCCCTGAGAAGGAGAGCCATGCGCAGCCCTGAGGGGGAGAACCCTGCTGCTTTATGAGAGAGAACCACGAGGCCTGGACAGAGCGGGGACCCCCACAGCTTTAGAAGGGGAACCACCACCTGGTTTTAGCAGAGATCCCGGTGACTCAGCCGAGGGTGCCGGGAACCCAGGGAGGTCTCCCAGTCGAGATGGAAGACTAACTAAGAACCAGAGGACTATCTGAGCCATGGACTTCGTTTTCCTTTCCTGAGATACGGTACTCTGGACTGGGCAAAGGGGGAAGGAAGGAAGGACTGTGTCTGTTTGTGGGTGTTTTAAGGGACTTTAGGATTTTTGATGAAGACATTAGGTCCCCACTTTAAGTTTGTATAGCATTAAATAAACATTCCCTTTCCTTTTCACAAATCTCTGGCATTGAGAGACATCTTTCCTAGGGTGGTGGACAAAACAGACCCGGGGCCTTCTTTCAATAATAGTATATTGTCTCAGGCCCCCCTTGTTGTGTTCTGTAACATGATCTCCATTTCTCTGGTTCTGTCCCTGTTCTAGCTCTGCTTAGTTTTATTTTTTCCAGGTTTAGTTGTTGATAGTTGTGAGTTTGTTGTCATTTTACTGTTCAGAGGTTTTGCTTTTCTATTTCTTAGATAAGTTCCTTTAATGTTTCATATGATAAGGGCTTGGTGATGATGAACTCCTTTGACTTGACCTTATCTGGGAAGCATTTTAACTGCCCTTCCATTCTAAATGATAGCTTTGCTGGATAGAGTCATCTTGGATGTAGGTTCTTGCCTTTCATGACTTGGAATACTTCTTTCTAGCCCCTTCTTGCCTGTAAGGTTTCTGTTTGAGAAATCAGCTGATAGTCTTATGGACACTCCTTTGTAGGTAACTCTCTTTTCCTCTTGCTGCTTTAAGATATTTTCTTTATCTTTAATCTTAGATAACTTAATGATGTGCTGTGGTGTGTTCCTCCTTGGCTCCAATTTCTTTGGGACTCTAGGTTTCCTGGACTTCCTACAAGTCTATTTCTTTTGCCAGATTGGAGTTTTCCTTCATTACTTTTTCCAAAAAAGTTTTCAATTTCTTGCTCTTATTCTTCTACTTCTAGCACCCCTATAATTCTGTTATAGTGCTTAAATTGTCCCAAAGGTTCCTAAGCCTCTCCTCATTTTTTTGAATTCTTGTTTCTTCATTCCGTTCTGGTTGGATGACTATTTCTTACTTTTGTTCCAAATCATTGATGTGAGTCTCTGTTTCCTTCCCTTCACTGTTGGTTCCCTGTATATTTTGCTTTGTTTCACTTTGGGTAACTTTCATTTCTTCCTTCATTTTGTCATAAAGCTCAATCAGTTCTGTGAGCATCATGATTATCAGTGTTTTGAACTATGTATCAGGTAGGTAGGTTATCCTCTGGTTGCTTAGCCTTTTTTCTGGAGTTTTGATCTGTTCTTTTATTTGGGGCATATTTCTTTTTTTCGGTGTACCTGTTAGGTTGTAAAAGAGTAGAGCCTTAGGTATTCACCAGAACCAAGCAACCTTCTTTGCTGCATTGTAGTGTTGTCTGTTGGGGAGTGGTCAGAGAATGAAAAATGCCTCTTGCTCACTCGGCTCTGGCCCCACTTTCCAATGAATTTTTTTGTGTTAGACTGGGAGTTCCTACTGCTTTGGCAATTCCCATAGTAGTTTACAGCTAGGGTTGAGTCTTTAGTTTTCTTTTCAGCCAGCCCCGCCTCACCCTTGTGGTCCACTGCATTGCTGCATGTCCTCTCAGTCAGCCCCACCTTGCCTGTGCATCTGCCACCTTGCTGCATATTCTCTCTGCTCGGCTGCCCATCTCTGGTCTCCACCTCTCCTACTGGTCTGTGTGAATGTTTCTTTAACTCCTTGGTTGTTGGAGTTCCGTGCAGTTTGGTTTTCTGGTACTTCTGGTTATTTATTGTTTTTAGATTGGTTGTTACCCTTATTTTTGTTCTGTGAGGAAGCGAAGTGTTTGTACCTACACCTCCATCCTGGCCACAACTTTCACCATCTATTTCACATGAGAGTCTTGTTCGATAGAGTGTTCTTGGTTGTAGGTTCTTGTTTTTCATTATCTGGAATATTTCATGCCAATCCCTTCTGGCTTGTAGTGTTTTGTTGTTGTGGTGGTGTGGTTGAGAAACCTGCTGATAGTTTTATTGGAGCTCCCTTGTATGACACATGCTTTTTCTCCCTTACTGCCTTTAATATTCTCTCTTTGTTTTTAAAATTTGGCATTTTAATTATGATATGTCTTGGAGTTGGCCTCTTTTGGTAATTGTGATTGGGACCATCAGTGCTTCATGAACTTGTATGACTTTTTCCCTCACCAATTTAGGGAAGATTTCCTGTCATTTTTTTTCAAATAGTTTTTCTATCTCTTGCTCCTCTTTTTCTCCTGATATTTCTGTGAAATGAAAGTCATTACATTTCATGTTGTCCTGAAGTTTCCTTAAACTACCTTCATTCTTTCTGAGTCTTTTTCATTTTGTTGCTCTGCCTGTATGTTTCTTTCTACTTTGTCTTCCTGCTCACTGGTTCAGTCCTCTGCTTCATCCAGCCTACTTATTTCCTCCTAGTGTATTTTCCTTTTAGATATTGTATTCTTCATTTCTTCCTAGTTCTTGTTCATAGTTTCTATTTCCTTTTTCATGCTGTTGTAGTTCCCACTCAGTTTCTTGTAGTTGTCACTGAGTTCCTTGAGTGTCCTTATAGCCACTTTTTAAAAATTCTGTGTCTGACAGATTGCCTCACTTTAATTTAGCTATTTTTTTCCTGTGGATTCCTCCATTCTTTTTAGTTGGGGTTCTGTCTGTCTCCCCATTTTACATGACTCTTTTTGCCTGTTTCTGCATGTCAGGATGATCTGCTTTGCCTGCCTGTCTTTGTGGGTTGGACTTTGTGATAGGAGCTCTGTGGGACTCAGTGGTGCAGTCTCTTAGAGCTCCTTATATGGATGCTCTAGGGTTGCCTTTTTTTTTTTAGTTTGTGTGCATTTTCTTGTTGCACTTGGGCTTTTCTTGTTCATGGCTCATTCATTGGTGGGTTCTCTCCTCCTACTGGATGACTGGTAGTCAGAATTCCTGCCACATCTTATATGCTGTTGTACAGGTGTTGGTTAACAAAGCAATATTACCAGAAAATCAAATACACACCACCAAAAGAAAAAAATTACTACATTGGCAATATCAACAGCAATTGAGCAACATTTAATAAAGATGGAAAGAGATTAAAAATATTGTAAGATAGAAAAAAAAGGAAAATGAAATGACTAAACTAGGGAAAATGATTTTGAGTGGGAAGAGTGAGGAGAAATAACAAAAGTAAGGAATATAAATGATATGAAGAAAGGGAGATAATAAAATTTAAAACAAGTAAAACATGGAAGGGTGATGACAAAAATGGATTAAGAAAAGGAAAGAGTATACTATGAGGTTTGAAGTAAAATTAAAAAGGTATTAAACCAACAGGAACAAATTTGCAGAAAAACCACAGCAGAGTCAATAATAGTGACAACTGAGTGAAGATTAATAAAACTGGAAAAGGAATAAGAATACTGTAGAAAAGAGAAAAGTGAATATGAGATGTCTACAGTAAAGAAAAATGACTTTGAGAGGATGGGGGAGGAAGACTAACAAAAGTAAGGGATAGAACCCAGACTAAGGAATGGAAAAATAAAATAATAAAGTAAAATAAATAAAATAAAGTACCTAACTCAACTGATCAAGGGTAGGGAGAAGAAAAAATGGAGTAAGATGGGGGGAGTGTCCTGTGGGATTTGAAGTACTAACAAATAATGAACAAATAGGAATGCTGTTGGAGAAGAACAGCAATAATTGTGATATCCTCTCCCAACAAGCCACAATTTATAAATGTGGAAGGTAAATAAGACTATTATAAGTGTTGGAAAAAGAACATGAGCTAACTTAAGGAAGGAAGAATGCTCTTGCAAGGATAGATGGAGGAATAATAGTAAGAGTAAGATATAGGAACATAACGTAGCATCAGATAAAATAAGGTTACAACAACAATAAGAAAAGTCAGGAAGAAGGCAAAATGAAGTAAGACCAGGGAAGGGTGCTATGTGGGATTTTAACTAGCAGTAATATATATATTCTGAATAAATAGAGTAACAAAAGACCAAGAGTACTGAGCTAGTTGGAACATAATTGAAGCAAAAGAAAAAATATTAAAAGTCTGTAAGAAAAAAAATAAGAAAGAAAAACCATAAGTTCTGAGGAAGAAACGAAATTCAAGGAGAAGTATTATTAGTCTTAGCTGTTGGTGTTTGCTCTCTGAGCTCTTTTGGGATCCATCTCTGGTTTTTGATCAGCTGGAGGTCCTGGGGTGGGTCATCCAACTTCTGGCAACACTACCTGTATTTCTTTCACCTGCCTCTAGAGGGAGCTTCTGTTGCAGTTGAGAGGGTGGAGCTTCTGAATCTCCTCTGAGAGACATTTCGGTCTTCTGGGAAAGTTGTGGGTGTGTTCCCTCTGTGCCTATACCTCCCTTTTTAGTCTGCCCCAGCTTATTTCTAATAACGTATAGTTTCTGATTAAATAGCTGTCTGTTTCATGGAGTGGGGGAAGGACAATCTGTGTAAGAGTGTCAGCTCTCTTGTGCCTGGTGTATATGGCAGCTGTATGTGTGAGGCAAGGCTGGGAATATCCCTGAATCCTCCTGCAGCACCACATTCTGAACTCCCTGTGAAATAGGGCCTTAGTACTCAGTGTACTTCGTGCCCTGTGAGAAGTTCCAAATGGGCCCTTTAAGGCATTGCTGTTGCTGTCTTTCTCTTGCAGAAATGCCCCCTGCAGTGTTGTTAAGCCTGCCTAGCTTATTTTGCAGATCTTCCCTGCTTCTGCAGGAGTTGGGGGCTGGGCACAACCTTCCCTTCCTGGAGGTTCTGACAAGGAAGGGGGCTCAATCTGGCTTTAAATAATCTCAGGTATACAGTTCCCAGACCGCAGCCCTCACTGCATACCACAGCCTGCACTCTCCACTCTGTGCAGCTGCGCCAGGCTGGAGTCGAGAAATCACTGTGCTTTGTACATTTTTGGTCAATCTGCCCAGCTGCACTGAGCAGGAGCATATCATGTCCTTAATCTTTTTTTGTGTGTGTGTGTGTCAGCAGGGCAGCTGCACATGTGGGGTCCCTGCCCAGCATGCCTCAGCTCCCCCTTTTAAAAAGCCTCTCTGGGTGCTCCCACTATAGTGCTAAGTCACTGCCCAGCTTTCTGTGCATGCCACCTGTCCAAAAATTCAAGAGTCTATCACAGTCATGGCTAACTGCAGCTCTCATCCTTCCCCAGATCCAGGTGAATATAGTATCACTCTCATTCTCTGGCACTCTCTTGGTTGGTGTTTGCTGCTACAGCTATGGGTGTGCCACTAGCTATGTGTGTGAGTAATCTGGCTTTCCTTGATGACTTTGTGTATCTGAGTCACTCCTAACCTGGGTCTGAGGATTTTTTGCCCTGGGAGGGGAGGGAGCTGCTACACTGCTATCTCTGATCAGGCTCTGAATAGATGCAGGCCCCAGGGCTGCAAGTGTTGGAGTTGCTGGCACTATGGCTGCTGACACCACACCTGGGGATTTTACCTGTCCACCTATAAAACCTCCTTACTGCCCATTTTGAAGGCTATTCTGTACTCTTTGGCTTCCAAACTTCACATCAGCTAAGGTTCCATTGACTGTTCACTTTATTTTTCAGGGGATCAGCTAAGTGTCCGAGTTGGGTGCCAGAGCAAGTGGACTCAGCTTCCACCTACTTGGCTACCATCTTCAGAATCCTGTCATTTTTCTTCTTAATTTTATATCAGTTGATCTTGAGGCATGGTATGCTGGTTAATTTTTTTTTTTACATTCCATGCCAGATATTGTACAGCACCCCTATATTCATTGCAGTGTTATTTACAAATGCCAAGATATGGAAGCAGCCCACAGGTCCATCAGTAGATGAATGGATAAAACAATGATGGAACATTTACATGATGGAGTGCTACTTGGCCATAGAAAAAAAGAAAATATTACCCTTTGTAACAGTATGGATGGGCCTAGAAAACATTATGTTAAGTGAAATAAGTCAGTCATAGAAAGACAAATACCATGTGATTTCACTCATATGTGGAATCTAATGAACAAACTGAACTAAGAAGCAAAATAGAGAGACTGATAGAGAACAGGATGACAGCTAAGGGGGAGAGGTTAGGGGGTAGAGGGTTTGAGCAAAAAAGAGTAAGGATTCATGGATATGGACAACAGCGTGGTGATTGCAGGAAGAAGGGTTGTATAAGGGGGCTACATGGTAATGGTAAACTATACAATAAAATTACTTTAATAAAGAAGACATATAGAGATAATTTGAGGCTTTTTCATTTTGCCTCTAAGCTAGGGAAAGATGAATTCAGTAAGAGTATGTATGGTCTGAATAGAGACTGAGATTCAGTTGTTGATAAGGCTGGTCTATTTTTGGTTTAAACATACAATCCTGTAAAGATAAGCCACCTGAAAAACTAGATTACTGTACAAGGGCCAACCAACTCAACCAGTTTTAAATTCCAATTTCATCTCCATAGCTCCATGAGTATGCTGAAAATTATGCTCAAATGCTTATCTTTTTGGCTATCAGTTATGGAGATGCAGTGCCATATGCTGAGCTCACGTCTCTCTTTCACTTCTCTTTGGGATCATTACCCCTCAAGCCCTGACTTTACTTGTAGCTTCATGATACCTTCAAACATATCTTTAACAAAAATTTTGGTTTTAAAATAAATCATAGTTTCACAGGAGAGTACAAAATAGTTCAGAGAGGTATAGTGTATACTTCTTCCAGTTTCCTCTAATGGTTACATTTTAATAGCTATAGTACAATATCAAATTAAGGATATGTACCTTGGTACAATGTGTGTTTATAGTTCTGTGCCATTGTATCTCAAATGTAAATCCTTGTAACCATCATTGTAATCAAGATATGATATTCATATTTAAAACAAAATTCTTAAAATATTATGTCCAGCTTTTCTATTGATTATTGGAAGTAAGGTTGGTTTAACAGAGTTAGTCTATCATGTTCAGAAGCAGACAGCCTAAAATGAGCCTTTATTTTTAATACAAGTTGAGATAAAAGTAGGTTTATTATTGTGATTTCAAGAAATAGAGTTTATTCTTATATTATTATTTATTAATTATTGTATCATTTTCCATATGAAAAACTGTAAACCTACTTTTGCCCCAACCTGCATTTACATTAGGACTCTTTCTAACTCTGAGATAATATATATTCTTTGAATATTTAAGATGTAGGTTCCATAATTATCTTTTTCTTATCCATAGTGCCTAGGATGGAGCTGAATATGTGACAGGAAAGCAACAAAAATTATTAGAAGATATTTTACTAAACTTCTTTCTATAGTCACAACTATAAAATCATTATGGCAATAGGTTTGAACTAAAACCATCAGTTATAGAAGGTGGAAGTGTAGGCAGAAACACTTCACTTCCTTGCACAACCAAAAGAAGGATAACAACCAATTTAAAAACAAAGAAAAACTGGAACTGCCAGAAAAACATTTGCATGGAAGTCCAACAACCAAGTAGTTGAAGAAACATTCAAGCAGATGGTAGGAGGGGTGGAGATGGGCAATGGGGTGACTGGAGGACTGGGCAGGCAAGACAGCAGCTGGCAGACCACCCAGAGGATTTCACATTAACATGCAGACAAGCCCGGGGAAAAGCTGGGGAGCAAGCTGAATCGAGAAACCCTGGGTTTCAGTGCAGGAAACTAAAGACTCAAAACCACAGTCTGTGGAAAAGACCTGTGGGGATTGTGACACCTGGAGAGATGCTCAGCTTCGCAGGAGAGTTTGTTGGAGAGACCCACAGGGTCCTAAAATGAGCAAAACCCACCCACCTGCAAATCAGCACCTAAAAGGCACAAACCACTTGTGGGAAGCTAGGGAAGTGAAGGAAAGTGGGACAAGAAATGAGCAAGCTGCATTGTTCTGTCTCTGACCCCTCCTTGTAGAAAAACTTAAATTTCTGGTTAAAGAATATGGGTACTCAGTAGACACTGAATAACTATTAGTGGCTACTCAGCAAAGTAATGCTGCTGGATGAAACATACCTTAGGAAACAAATTCTGTTAGAAGTGCACAAAAGTGCACACATTGGCAGAGATATGAAAGCAATACGTCCATTGGAAATGTCATGAGTAGCCACGAGATTGGTCCAGGGGATTAGTGAGTTAGAATTTTATATCTAATAATGTTAGAGATTAAGTCCATGACTTTTTGTAATGCAATGGAATATGGAGAGAAGTAGGAGAGAAAGTGGAAAGAAATTAGAGATTGCACAGGGCAACAAAACCAGTTCAGGGGCATATAAATTATTTAAAGTACAAAGTTTTGGGCTTTCACACATTTTTTAATGAGAATATCATACAAAAACATATTCAGACTTAGATATAGAGAGTCTTTATTAAGAAGACAGACTATTGCAAGAGGGAGAATGCTTTGATCCCAGAAATCTGCAGTGTCTCAAAAGCAAACAAAAAGGGCAATTTTTTAAAATAGGGAGGTGAGGCAGGAAGTAATCAAGAATGAGGGAACTCCAGAGGTACCCCAAGACTATGACAAAGGCCATCCATATAGAACAGATACCCTGTTCTAAGACTGATTGTCATGCTTCCTGGAAAAGTGCTGAATCATGATGGATCATGACTGTCCTTCACTGAAGATGTTTCTGTGACCACTGCATGATCCCTGCTTCATTATAATAGCATTATAGTAAGTTAGCATTGTGGTTCCCTCCCCATTGAATGAGCAATCAAGGGAAATCATGGGAGATGGAATATGCAGTAGTTTAAAAGTAACATAACTTCTTGTACATGTGCAATAAAATCCCACCAAAACTAACAGGAAATATATGCCCCACAAGAATCAAATCCCCAAAACACAGAGCAACTTCTGGCTAAGATGGACACATAGGAGGATATGCTTTGCTTCCTCACACAACCAAAAGAATGATGACAACAAATTTAAAAACAAAAAACAACCAGAACTGCCAGAAAATTAACCTCTGTGGAAGTCTGACAACCAAGGAGTTAAAGAAGAAACCTTCATCCAGACTGGTATGAGGGGCAGAGACAGCCAGGGTGGATAGGACATGCAGCAAGGCAGCAGTCAGAGAGGGCAAGGAGGTGGCTGGTGGACCAGGTGGCACCACATTTGTGAGCAGATAAAGCAGGAAGACCAAGTGGGGAGCAAGAGAGACTGTGCAATCCAGGGTTCCAGTGCAGGAAACTAAAGCCTCAAAATCTCTGGCTATAAAAATCTATGAGAGTTGCAGTGGTGAGAGGAACTCTCAGTCTCACAGGAGAGTCCACTGGAGGGCCCCATAGGATCCCAGAACATACACAAGCCTACTCACTTGAGAATCAGCAACAGAAGGACACAATTTGCTTGTGGATGATGGCGGAAATGACTAAAAGTAGGGCAAGAGCTTAGCAAGCAGCATTGTTCCCTCTCTGACCCCTCCCCCACATACAGTGCCACAATCCAGAAAAGTGGGTTGCTCTGGTCTGGTAAATACCTAAGGCTCTGTCCCTTCCAGAATAACAGGTGTGTTGAGAAAAAGAAATGTGGTCCAAGTGAAAGAACAGATCAAAACTCCAGAAAATTAACTATGTGATGAGGAGATAGCCAACCTATTAGACACAGAGTTCAAAACGCTAGTAACCGGGATGCCCACAGAAATGATTCAGTATGGATGCAAAATAGAAGAAGTGAACACTATGCAAAGAGAAATAAAGAAAAATGTACATGGAACCAAGAGTGGAGGGAAGGAAATTGGGACTCAAATCAATGATTTGGCACAGAAAGAAGAAATAAACATTCAATCAGAACAGAATGAAGAAACAAGAATTCAAAAAAAAATGAGGAGAAGCTTAGGAACCTCTGAGACAACTTCCCCAATCCGGCAAAGGAAATAAACTTCCAGGAAGTCCAGGAAGCTCAGAAAGTCCCAAAGAAGTTGGGCCCATGGAGGATCACACCAAGGGACATTATAATTAAATTACCCCAAATTAAAGATAAGGAGAGAATCTTAAAAGTGGCAAGAGGAAAAGAGATAGTTAACTACAAGGGAGTTCCCATAAGACAACCAGCTGACTTCTTAAAAGAAATCTTGCAGGTAAGAAGGGGCTGGAAAGAAGTATTAAAAGTCATGAAAATGTAGACAACTGTAATTGAACAACAGTAAAGTAATTTTAAAAAAAGTCATCAAAGGCAAGGACCTACATCCAAGATAACTCTATTTAGCAAAGCTATCATTTAGAATGGAAGGGCAGTTAAAATGCTTCCCAGATAAGGTCAAATTAAAGGAGTTCATCATCACCAAGCCCTTATTATATGGAATGTTAAAGGGACTTATCTCAGAAGAAGATCAAAACTCTGAACAGTAAAATGACAACAAACTCACAACTATCAACAATTGAATCTAAAAAAACCCAAAAACAAAAGCAAAGAATGCAATAAACTAGAATGGTAACAGAATTTCAGAAATGGAGATTACATGTAGGGTTATAAGTGGGGAGTGGATGGGGGAGAATGGTGGAAAAGGTACAGGAAAAAAATCATAACTGGTAGGTAAAAACAGACAGGAGTAGGTTAAGAATTGGAGAAGCTGAGGAACTTATATGTTCGACCCATGGACATGAACTAAGGGGCAGAATGTTGGTGGGGGGGGGGCAGTGAAGAGGGGGATAATGAGGAGAAAAAATGGGATATCTATAATAGCATAATCAATAAAATATAGTTAAAAATAAAAAAGAATTGCATCTCTCCAGCCACTGAGGGCTCATCCCTGCTTGGAGTTAGTGCACTCCCATATTCTATGGCATGTACTATCACTTAATAAATCTACCCTCTCTCTCCCTCCCTCTCCCTCTCTCTCCCTCTCCCTCTCCCTCTCCCTCTCTCTCTCCCTCTCCCTCTCTCTCTCTCTCTCTCTCTCTCTCTCTCTCATATAAACTCTCTTTGCGTTCTGGTCAATTCTTTGTTCATGATCAACAAGAACCTGGTTGCCTGTGCCCACCTATGACAAAGGGGAAAGCAGTAAATATGGGGCAGTTAGGCAAGTAAGAAAAAATGATCAGAGGGGTCTGAGAAAAAGGTATCTTGCTGTTGTCAGCTGATTCTGAGGATAAGTTAATAAGGGCTTTTCATTGCTTGCTCAGGTATGAGGGCAAGCAGAGTTTAGGGACCTTTATGAAAGAAAATCCTGATTAAAACAAAGCAGAGGGTAAGAAGTGGGCAATTGTGAACGCATTTAGAAGCCAACACCAGATAGGGATATGTATTCTGTTACTAGAGGCATTCCAGTGGATATTAAATAGTTTCTTGTTAGGTATGCTATAGAAACGGGTGTCAAACTCATTTTCACTGGGGGCCACATCAGCCTTGAGGTTGCCCTCAAAGGGCTGAATGTAATTTTAGGACTGTATAAATGTGACTACTCCATAACTAGAGGCAAGGAGCTCGGCACTGCCACTGGGTAGAAACAAGGTGCAGGGCCAGATAAAACAAGGTTGAGGGCTGGATTCAGCCCGTGAGCCTTGGTTGTTTGCCACCTGTGCTATAGAAAGAAACTTGTTCTTTTTAATATGGTGAGAATTTGGACAAGGTGACCTTCAGAAATGTGTTCTAACTTGAAGAAAATTCTTTGTAATGAATAGTAGTGAAGGTTAGTTTTTTTGAAAAAAAAAATGAATTCCCCTTAGTTTACATTCCTGGACAATATAATTTGCTACATCATGTAGTCATTTTATATAGTATCTTTCAATGAAAGTTAGTAAAATCCTTTAAAAGCCAGCTTTGCAATCATCATTGTGTAGGCTATATGAATGAATTATTTAGGAGTAAGTATTTCTAAAATAATAATACCTATTATTTTAGATTTAACAGAATTGCTGGTTACAGGATATGCATTGCTTCCCTAGTAATGTAATAATAGTTTGGAAAGGATGTGCAATATTAACATTTAGATAGGTATCATGGGAAAAGCAAAGCTTAAAATTTACCTACTGTGGAGAAAAAAAGAGGAAATATTTTGGTTAAATCTTATCACGCTCACCACCATTCCATCAACTCAAAGTCAGCTTGGGAAGTGATGTTGCCTTTTAGGTTCTCATGAAAAGTCTTCCTGATTTGTAAAGGAGGCAAATTTATTTATGTAAATTGACTATTTTGCACTACTTCTGCTTCTTTTAAGTGTTGATTTGTCCCACCTCTGATAAAACAGATCTAATTTTGTTTCCATTAAAATGCAATGAAAGCAGATTTATGAATTGAATAATTTCTTGCCTAAGTTTGATAGAAGCATTAAAATTGTTAGCTGTGGAGTGTTGTTAATACACATTGCTTTTTAAATTAAAATAGGCTGAGAAACACTTACCTGGCCAAGGACTGTTTCTATAGATTATGAAAAAATTGAATTGGTAAAAGAAATAATAATTTGCCCAAGGGTTTGTTTAATTGGATCATCTTGTTTATCTCACTGTCAAATTATTTTTAAACCTAAGCTTTTTATATAATTTAAATATTGTTGTACTTTGTTTTGTATAGCTTATTCATCTTCTTGAAAGGAACATGAAGCAAATATAAATTTAGGCTTTCTGACAAAGCATAAAAAGAAAACTGACATTATGAATTGTAATTTTTCTTTCAGAAGGTTCTCTTAAAATTTTATTTTCACTCATGCTTTCTATACTTTAAGATAAACTACCTATGCAAATATTATTTCTGATAACTTACTAGGCCTTGATCCACAGCCTTCTTGATAGAGTAGCATTTAGCTGAAGTTCTTCTGCAGAATCTGCATAGTCAATAGTCATTTACTCTTTAACAAAAAATGGAATTATGTGTGGAAATTTTAAAAAGGTGTTTAGAACCCTAGCTGGAGTGGCTCAGTTGATTGAGTGCCAGCCTGTGAACCAAAGGGTCACCAGGTTTGACTTCTAGTAGGGCAACATGCCTGGGTTGCAGGCAAGGTCCCCAATAGGGGGTGCAAGAGGGCCAACCACACAGTGATGTTCTCTCCCTCTCTTTCTCCCTCCCTTATCCTCTCTCTAAACATAAAAATAAACAAAATCTTTAAAAATAAATAAATAAATAAAAAGACTTTTAAAGATTATGAGAATCACTGTTAGCAAAGCTGGTTCTGATTTCCTGCTTAAAGTTTCTGACTTCTTCCCAAATAGGAGGAAAGAAGTTTACCTTTTTATAGCTTAAAAATGACTTGTTTGATTGGTCAGATAAGACAACTTTCTTGACATCATAAAACACGTGTGTTGAGGAAGAATACTGAGAAAAACTACATATAAAGTAGAAAGAGTAGGTTGCATGGATTCAGAATGCTGACACAATATGGCTACAGCTCAGAGTTTCTTATGCATAATTGCTTAAAATTAATAAATGCTGAATTAAACTCTAGATTTCCTTGACAGAGTGCTGCATAGCTTTCAGTCAATTTCAGCCCATACCTTTTAACATAGTTAATAAAAAGGTCTGGATTGGAGTGGAACATATTATCTGATATCAAACCATTTTAGCTGACTTAATATGACTAGATCTTCCAGTTTAATCTGAATATTTTAGCTATATTAATCAGTATTTATAGTTTCCCTTTTTATTATTTAGTATAGTTCTTTAAGAATTCAAACTGTTTTGCCATTGTAATCTAACTTTAACATGCTTTTAAATTCAAAACCAGTGTAAATCCTGATGCATATTAAAATTCATAGCAAATTAAGGAGAATCATTGATTTGATAAATGCATCACAACTACAAAAAAGCAAAAATCATACTTAAAAACATATTAATAATTCATGCAAAAACAGAAAAACACAATAAAAATGTGATGCCTCTAGTTTTGTTCTTCTTTCTCAAGATTGCTTTGGCTCTTTGAGATTTTTTGTGGTTCCATTTGAATATAATACTGTATTTATTTATATAAAGAATACAGTTGAAATTTTGATAGGGATTGCTTTGAATATGTATATCACTTTGAGTAGTATAGACATTTTAACAACATTAGCTCTTCCAATCCATTACCATGATATGTCTTCCCACTTATTTGTGTCATTTTTTAATTTGCTTCATCAATTTTCTATAATTTTTAGTGTACAGTTTTTTCATATCTTTGGTTAAGTTTATCAGTAACCACTGATTTTTTTGTTCCTATTGAAAATCGAACAGTCTTAATTTTCTTTTGGGGAAGTTCATTGTGCAATATCATTCATTGTTGTATGTTTCTTTTGTATTCTAAAACTTTACTGAATCTATTAGTTATAATATTTTTTGTTGAATATTCAGGGTTTTCTACATATATAATTATGTTACCTATAAACAGAGATAATTTTACTTATTTTTTTAATCATATACTTTTTATTTCTTTTTCTTGTCTAGAATCTGGCTAGAAATTCTAGTACTATGTTGAATAAAAGTGGTTAGAGTAAGCATCTTTACCTTGTACCAAATCTTATGCAAAAGATTTCTGGTTTTCTTTGGTGATTAGGTTGTTACCTCTTGGATTTTTAAT
Source organism: Phyllostomus hastatus (assembly GCF_019186645.2). Taxonomy (NCBI): domain Eukaryota; kingdom Metazoa; phylum Chordata; class Mammalia; order Chiroptera; family Phyllostomidae; genus Phyllostomus; species Phyllostomus hastatus. Next base: position 11,781,461 of record NW_025333984.1, on the reverse strand, counting down.
ATCTGACTTTCATTGTATTGAGGTAAATTTCTTCTATACTTATTTTGTTGACAGTTTTTTTTTTACCATAAATGGGCATTTAAATTCATCAAATGCCTTTTTTTGCAACTCTTGTAATGACTATATAATTTTTATCCTTTATTTTGTTATGTGATGTATCACACTTATTGACTTATGTATGTTGAATGATACTTGCACCCCAGAAATAAATTCCACTTAGTCATAATGTATAATTGTTTCATTGTGCAATTGAATGTGATTTAATATATATTTTTAAGATTTTAGTTATTTATTTTTAGAGAGAGGGGAAAGGATGGAGAAAGAAAGGGAGAGAAACATAGATTGGTTGCCTTTTGCATGCCTCCAACTGGGATCCTGGCCTACAACCCAGGCATGTGCCTTGACTGAATTGAAACTTTTGGTTTGCAGGATGATGCCCAACCCACTGAGCCACACCAGTCAGGGCTAATAATATTTTATTGAGGATATTTGCATCAGTGTTCATTTGAGATATTGGCCTATATTTTTCCTCCCTCACATGAGGACATTTTTTTCATTGCTTTTCAGAGAGAGGGAAAGGAGGAAGTAAGAGAGAGAGAGAAACATTGGTGTGATAGACAAGCATCACTGATTGCCTCCTGTACGCACCTGAACCAGAGATTTTGAGAGGCCGGATTAGGACTGAACCTGATAACTAGGCATGTGCTCTGACTGGCCTGTAGTCTTTCAGTTACAGGACGATGCTGCAAGCAATTTAAACACACTGCTGGGGCAGATATGTAGTGTTTGTTTGCTTGTTTATTTTTCCTTTTTTCTTGTAGAATCTATGTCTGGCTTTGGTATCAGTGTGTCACTGACCTCCTTAAATGAGTTTAAATGTGTTCCTTCTGTTTTTTTTTTTTAAGAGTTTAAGAATATTTGGTAGAACTCACCCACACCTGTAAAGGCTTTAAGTCCTTTGCTTTTCTTTGTTAGGAAGTTTTTGATTACTAATTCAATCTTCTTATTTGTCATTGGTCTGTTCAGGCTATTTATTCCTTCCTGATTTAATTTTGGTAGGTTGTATGTTTGTAAGAGTATATTCATTCTGTTCTAGGTATACCATTGTTTATAATAGTTTTTTTATGATAACTTTTATTTCTGGGGCATCTGTTGGAATGTTGCCTCTCTCACTTTTCATATGTTCCTTGAATTTTCTTTTTTTATTGTGCACAGGGGAAATCATGGCAGAGAGGATTCCTCTTGACACTGAGCTGAGCTGGCATGGGGATTAGATGATTTGGATAAAATCTTCCTATCCTTTCTATGCTGTAAATAAATGTCTGGGTATGGGATTTTTATATTATCATCTGTAGAAGTTGTTCTACTATATCTTAGTTTTTAATATAGCAGATTAAATTTTGACTTGACATTGATATCTGAAATTTGGAAGTGTAAGGTATATGGTAGCATTTTTCTATTCATGTGCTTATCACATTTTCCCAACAGTAGAAGAACTGGCTTTCATTATTTGTGCATTTTCTTAAGCTAGAATACACAGGTACATCCAAATCTGTGAATCCATAACACTGCAAAAATAAAGTCTATTTGCTTAGGATTCAATATTTGTTTATACCCATTTGATTGGTAAATTTAACATACAATGAAATATACAAATTCATAAGGAAGTACATTTTGATGAAGTTGATATATACTCCTGAAAGTTTCTTCATATCCCTTTCCAATAAATCTCCAGAGGAAATCACTTTTTTTTTTACTATGGATTAATTTTGCCTAATTATAACCTTATACAAAATAAGTTATATTTTTTGGATTTTAACTTATATTTAACTATTTTGAATAAAGTCTCTATGAGTATTCTTGTACACTGTTTTCAGGGGGACATTTTTACATATATCTTGCTTTCATTCTGTATAAAAAATATAATCTTGATAGAATTATGGTATGAGTTATTTTGAAACAATGTGCTCTTTTCTCAGACTCTTATTTTGATCCACTGATCTGTTTATCTATTTGTGTGTCACTACCACACTGTCTTGATCAGTTTAGTTGGAGAGCAAGCTTAAATACAAGTAGTTAAATTCCTCAAAATGTATACTTTATTTCAACGTTGTTTTGGCTCTTATAAGTGTTTTGTATTTCTATATATAGTTAGAGTCAGATTTTAATGTAGATGTTTTTAATATATTTTTTCTCTTTACTATTTTATATTATTCAAAATAGAATACTAATTTTGATTACATTCTGTTTGCTGTTAGTATGCATATATACATTTATGTTTTTATATTGACTATATTTTGTAATCTTGCTATATTAACTTATAGCAGTTACTTTTGCAGTTTAGGAGGTTATTATAGAGGAACCATGTCTTCTGCTATTAAAGGAACAGTTTTATTTTATGCTCTTTTATATTTAGGCCTTTTATTTCTATTGTCTAATTGCTAGGATTAGGATATACAGTACAATCCTTAATAGCAGTGGTTAAAACAGGGATAAAAATCCTTTCTGGATCTTAAAGGGAATACATTTAATATTTTATTATGATTATGTTACAAGTATGTTTTTCATGGATACTTTTTCATATTAAAAAATGTTCATTATATTCCTTGTTTCCTGAAAGCTTTTATTATGGATGATTGTTTAATTTTGTCAATCAGTTTTATTTCATATATTGAGATAATTATATGTTTTTATTCTTCATTCTGTTAGTGTGGTATATTACATGAATACACTTTAAAATATGAAGCCAACCTTGAGTTTCTGGAATAAACTCTACATAATAATTGTATATAATGTTTTTAATATATTGCTAAATCCAATTTATAAATGCTTTCTTAAGTATTTTTTGTCATAATTCATGATATACTGGTCTGTAGTTTTCTATTCTTGTAATGTATTTTTCTGATTTATTCAGCAAGATTTTGTCATACTCATATAATGAGTTAGAAAGTGTTCCCTCCCCTATTTTCTGAAATAGTTTTGTAGAACTGAAACTATACTTTATATAAATGTTAGATACAATTTACATGAAACCATCAGCCTCTAATGCTGGGAGATAATAATTTTTAAAGAGGTAAAGGGTCATTCAGTTTTCATTTTCTACTTGGGTCAGCTTGGTATTTTATGTCTAAGGAATTTTGTCAGTTCATCTAGATTTTTAAATTTATTAGCATAAAATTGTTAAAACATTAATTCATAATTCTAAAGCCAAAATAATTTGCAATAATACTCCCTCTTTTTTCTGATACTAGAAATTTGTGTCTTAATTATGATATTCTTATCTGTCTATCTAAAAGTGCATAAATTTATCCTTAACAGCATGGCTCAGTTGGTTGAGCATTGTCCTGCAAAGTGAAATGTCACCATTTGAATTCCAGGTCAGGTGACATGTCTGGGTTGTGGGCCTGGTCCCCAGTTGGAGCGCATGCGAGAGGCAACCAATTGATATTTCTCTCACATGTCAACGTTTCTCTCCATCTCTTTCTCCCCCCCTTGCCTTCCCACTAAAATAAGTAATTAAAATCTAAAAGTGCATACATTTTATTACACAGAATCTGGTAGAAGTAATGCCTGTTTGAGTGTGGTTGGCAGGGTATGTGAATGTCTCTCATGAGATGGACAGCATTGAACAATTCATCTGAAATGGGCATGATATGGTTATGTTACAGAATTATGTGCTTATGTTTTTGTAATAAAATATTTTAATAAGAAGGGGCATTATTTGTGCCAGGCCCTGTATTTTATTTTATTTTTTCCGCATTTTTTATTGATGTTGAAGTACATTTGTTTCCATTTTCACCCCACCACTTCCCCCACCCCAGCCATCCCCACATCCATTTTTGCTTTAAAGGATGTTTTTCTTGTGTTAAATTTAAGAAAATATATGGCATAGGAAAATTTTGTAATATAATGGAAAACAACTAAAATTTCATTTATATAGATGTGCAATATTTTACATTCAATATTGTTTGTATTAGTTTCAGCTATACAACATAGCGGTTAGAATTCTATCATATTGTTTGTTCATTTTCTATGTTATCGATCTCTGCTTACTTATTTCTTTCTTTACTGTTGTTGTAGTTCAATTACAGTTGTTCCCATTTTCCCCCATTACTTTCCCCTGCCCTACCCAAAACCCACCTCCCACATTCAATCCTCCCCTCCTTTCTACCATAATGCCTTTGTGCATGGGTCCTTCATACAAGTTACTTGACTTGACCATACCCCTTCTTTCCCCCATTATAACCCTCTGCCCTCCCCTCTGGTCACTGTTAGTTTATTCTTTATTTCAATGTTTCTGGTTCTATTTTGCTCATCTGTTTGTTTTGTTGATTAGGCTCCACTTATAGGTGAGATCATATGGTATTTGTCTTTCACATCTAGATTATTTAACTTAGCATAACACTCTCTGGTTCCATCCTTGCTGTTGAGAAGGTTAGGAGCTCCTTTCTTTCTGCTATGTAGTATTTGATTGTGTACATGTACCACAGTTTTTTGATTCACTTATTTACTGATAGGCACTTAGGCTGTTTATAGCACTTGGCTATTGTAAATTGTGCTGCTATGAATATTGGGGTGCATAGGTTCTTTTGAATTGGTGTCTCAGGATTCTTAAGGGATAAAACCAACAGTGGAATTGCTGGGTGAAAAGGTAGTTTCATTTTTAGTTTTTTAAGGAAATACCCTACTGTTTTCCACAGTGGTTACAACAGTCTGCATTCCCATCAACAGTGTACTAGTGTCCCCTTTTCTCCACAACCTTGCTAGCACTTGTTTGTTGATTTGCTTATGATGGCCATTCTGACTGGTATCAGTTGTATTTAATTATGGTTTTAATTTACATGTCTCTGATGGTTAGTTATGTTGAACATCCTTTCATATGTCTCTGGGCCCTCTGTATATCCTCCTCGGAGAAGTGTCTTTTCTTATCTTTTTATGTGCTTTTTTGGGTGGTTCAACTTATTCTTGTAGTTTTATAATGTAGAAGTTTATATCATTGATTTAAGGTAATTGTTCTCTTCTAATATAATCATTTAAAGAATAGTTTGCCATCTGAACACTGCTTTAAGCTTCATTTCTGTGTTATTTAGCTGCATTTTGTTTAATTTCTAAATAACAAAGTAAAGATGATATACAGATTTTCAATAGACATATGGAAAAGTGTTCAACATCACTATTCATGAAAGAAATGCAAATAAAAACCACAGTAATGTATCACTTTACACCCATCAGAATGGCTAACATCAATAAATCAACAAATGACCACTGTTAGTGAAGATGTGGAGAAAGAGAAACTCTTTTGCATTGTTGGTGGGAGATTGGAGCAACGTCTGTGGGAAACAGTATGGAGTTACTAAAAAAATTCAAAATGGAACTGCCTTATGACCCAGCAATTCTACTTCTCAGAATATATTTGGAGAAACCTGAAACACCAATTTGAAAGAATACATGCACCCCTATGTTAATTGCAGTGTTGTTTTTTTTGTTTTTGTTTTTGTTTTTACAATATCCAAGATTTAAAACAGTCCAAATGCCCATCAGTAGATGAGTGGATTAAAAATTCGTAGTGTGTTTACACAATGGAATACTATTCAGCTATAAAAAAAAGAAGGAAATCTGTCCTTTTGCAGCAGCATGGATGGCCCTGGAGAGTATTATGCTGAGTGAATAAACCAGTAATATAAAGACAAATGCCATATGATTTCACTTATATGTGGAATATAATGAACAAAATAAACTAACAAACCAAACAGAAGCTGATTCATAAAGAGCAGACTGACAGGTGTGAAAAGGGAGGGTGGTTGTAGGGGCTGGGTGAAAAAGATGAAGGGGCCCTGGCTTGTGTGTCTCAGTAGACTGAGTGCTGGCCTGTGAACCAAAGGATCTCTGGTTTGATTCCTGGTCAGGGCACATGCCTGGGTTGTGGGGCAGGTCCCCAGTAGGGCGTCTTGAGCGACAACCACACATGACATGTCTCTCCATCTCTTTCTCCCTCTCTTTCCCTCTTTCTAAAAAAAAAAATAAATAAAGTCATTAAAAAGATGAAAGGATTAAGAAAAAACAAAACAAAACAAACAAAACAAAACAAAACAAAACAAAAACCCATGGACACAGACAACTGATTGGCAATTACCATAGGGGAAGGGGTGTCGGGGAGTACAAGAGGGTATAGTGGTGATTAATGGTGATGAAAGAAGACTTGACTTGGAGTGATAAACACACAATACAATATACAGATGATGTATTATAGAACTCTGTACTTGAAACCTACATAATTTTATTAAGCAATGTGACTCCAATAAATTTATAAAAATATATAGTTTTACTATTAATGACTAAGAGAGAGGTGCTATAACTTTGAGGTATGATGATGGAGTTTTATCTGTTTTTGCTTTATTTTTGTCATTTTCTCTTTACATGTTATTAAGGATGCTGAAAATTATGATTATATTTTATTTCCTAATGAATTAAGTTTTTATCATGAAATATCTTTTACCTAAGGAATTGCTTTTGTTTTGATGTCTTCTTTACCTGATACTAGTATGTCTTTTTTAGCTTTGATTTTCATATCCATTAGATTTCAACTGTTTTAATATTTAAAGTAAATTTCTTGTAGGCAGCATATATTTCATTGTTCTTTATTATCCAGACTGGCAATATCTACTTATAAATGAAAATTTTAAACTATTAACATTTAAAATATTTATTTATGTGGTTGGATTAAGATTATTCTTTTGGTACATTTTTATTTGTGCTATATGTAATTTATTCTTGTCTTTCTTTAGAATTTTTACTTTTAGTACTTTTAGTATTTAGATAAAAATACTTTTAGTATCTCATTTTAAATTTTTTAGTGGCCATTTAGGTACACATTATTGCCTTAGTTTTAATTTTTTTGCTTAAAATTAAAATATGTATTTTAATTTATAGAATAAAGTTAATATTTCACTGAATGGTAAAATATGAAAATGTTGTAATAGTATAGTTATATTTCATCCTCTGCTATTTGTGTAATTATTATCACATGTACTTTATTCGCTTATGTTTTAAACTACATAATACAGTGTGATAATTTTCACATCATACAGTTGATTGTGAATTATCATTTCTGCTTTGGATATAGAAAGTTGCAAGAGAATTGTGTCCCCATTTCCATAATGAAAAAAAATAATCCGCAAAATCAAAACTGTTTTTGAAACAAGCGGAGAGCTGAGCTCACAAAGCAAATGAAAAATCTAATTTACAAAAAATGACAATCCCCTCTGAGAAGATATAAGAAACATGAACTATTTCATGGGAAACATAAGAAGCTGAAATAGAAGTGCTTAAGAATAAAGCAGCTAAAAACTTAACAAATTCCAAATAGATGATTGTGGGCTAACATATCAGTTTAGAATAACCTGGAGCCCCCAATACAAGAGGAATGAGCTTTTACTTTACAGTCATTTACATGGGCCTCCACGGATTACTCACAAGAAAGTTTTTGGGCAGGGCAGAAGATGAGACAGAGTAACTTTTGATACAGGGGTACAGGCTTCATTGTGAGACCACTATAAAGTCCCATACTCTTCTTTGAATCCTTTTATATGAAGAAATTGCTTTAAGCCATTGGGGGAGGAAAAGCAAATTATCTTACCCCCAGCACTCAGGCAAAGATCCAATTCTTCTGAGTAAGAGGTAGACTCACAAATTTTGTGACACAGGGTTCAAACAAAACCCCACCTTTTGGAGGGAGGGTATAGGGAAATCCCATCTGCCTCATGAGAAAGTGTAGGAAACTCTCTCTCCAGCCCACAAAATGCAGGCAACTATTCTCTGTTCTTGGATGAGGGGTAATAACAAAACTTATCAGCAAATAGAGAAGGGGCTTAAAAATTGCTCTTATAAAAGGCCTTCTGCAGATGCAAGGCAGAGTTCGCTGATACCAAGGTAAGAGGGATAAGAATGAGAAGACCTCATTAATAAGGACTAAATATACAGGTGCTACCTACTGATATTTGGCAAAAACAAAAGTCTTCAGACTTACCATGAGACATATAGAACAAATATTTAAAAAATTTATATGGGACCATAAATGACCCAGAATAGCCTCAGCAATTTTGAGAAAGAAGAACAAAGTAAGAGGGATCACAATACCTGATATCAAACTATACTACAAGGCCACTGTAATCAAAACAGCCTGGTACTGGCATAAGAACAGACACATAGATCAATGGAACAGAATAGAGATCCCAGAAATAAACCAAGTCTTTATGGTCAATTAATATTTGACAAAGGAGGCAGGAGCATAAAATGGTGTAAAAATAGCCTCTTCAACAAATGGTGTTGAGAGATCTGGACAGGTACATGGAAAAAACTAAAACTAGACCACCAACTTACACCATACACAAAAATAAACTCAACATGGATAAAAGATTTAAATATAAGTCATGACACCATAAAAGTCCTAGATGAGAACATAGGCAGGAAAATTTCAGGTATGCCATGCAGCAATATTTTCACTGGGCAAGTGATATAAAGAAAAGAATAAACAAATGGAAATACATCAAATTAAAAAGCTTCTGCATGGCTAAAGAAAACATCAGCAAAATTAAAAAGGAACCAAACATATGGTAAAACATATTTACTAATGTACCTTGAACAAGGGTTTGAGATCCAAAATATATAAAGATCTCATATGACTTAATACCTGGAAGATAAACAAGCCTATTAAAAATTGGGCAAAGGCCTGAACAGATATTTCTCCAAGGAAGACATACAGAAGACCCACAGGCAATTGAAAAAATGCACTAGCCATCACTAGCCATCAGAGAGATGCATATCAAAGATACAATGAGATACCACTTCACACTGGTCAGAATGGCCATCATAAACAAATCAACAAACAAGTGCTTGTGAGGATGTGGAGAAAAATGATCCCTAGTACACTTTTGGTGGGAATGCAGTGGTGCAGCCACTGTGGAGAACAGTGTGGAATTTCTTCAAAAAACTAAAAATTGAGCTGCCTTTTGGTCCTGTGATTCCACTGCTGGGTTTATACCCTAAGAATCTTGAAACACCAATTCAAAAGAAGCTGTGCACCACAATGTTCATAGCAGTGTTATTTACAATAGCCAAATGCTATAAACAGCCTAAGTGCCTAATCAATAAATGAATGGGTCAAAAAATTATGGTATATTTGCCCTGGCTGGCGTAGCTCAGTGGATGGAGCGCGGGCTGGGAACCAAAGTGTCCCAGGTTCGATTCCCAGCCAGGGTACATGCCTGGGTTGCAGGCCATAACCCCCAGCAACCGCACATTGATGTTTCTCTCTCTCTCTCTCTCTCTCTCCCTCCCTTCCCTCTCTAAAAATAAATAAATAAAATCTTTAAAAAAATTATGGTATATTTACACAATGGAAAACTATGCAGCAGAAAGAAAGAACAAATTCCCACCCTTCATGACATAATAGATGGAAATGGAGAGTGTTATGCTAAGTGAAATAAGCCAGGCAGTGAAAGACAAATACCATATGATCTCACCTATAAGTGGAACCTAATCAACAAAACAAACAAATGAACAAAAAAGAACCAGAGACATTGAAAAGAACACAGTGACAGTGACCAGAGGGAGTGTAGAGGGGGACAAAGAGGAAAGAAGGGTCAAGTCAAGGAACATCTACAATTGACCCATGGACAACGACAATGGGGTGGGTTTGTCTGTGGGAGCAGGGGCTGGAAGAGGCAAGGAGAGCACCAGGGGGAGGAAAAATTGGGACAACTGTAACTAACCAAAAATAAAAAAAAAGTTACTCCAAGTAGGGCATTATGATACATGCAGTAAACAGAAATTTTCAGTGTATTAGGCCTGGTTTTGATATGGTCATAAACCGTCCTAGATATTCTCTTGATCATAACATTTTGATTCCTGACCTCATTTCCTCCCTCCCTCCCTCCCTCCCTCCCTCCCTCCCTTCCTTCCTTCCTTTTCCTTCCTTCCTTCCTTCCTTCCTTCCTTCCTTCCTTCCTTCCTTCCTTCCTTCCTTCCTTCCTTCCTCTCTCTGGTTCTCTCATTCTTTCTTGGTTCTTTCATTTCTTCCTAATCATGGCTTTCTGTCTCTGTTGTAAGAATTTAAATAGTTCCTGGGTTCTGCAACACTTAGCTACATGGGCTGATCCTCTGATCAAATTACACAAGCTTTACACAATTTATACAAAGTGACCTTTTTCATAATTTTGTGCTATTACTGGAATCTAATAGCTCTGGTATTACATTACCTATAAAATTAGCCATTCTTAAATGACTAAAAATATATTCTAGTGAAATTTTCAATCAATAAAAAATTAAATAAAGTTTGTTATATATTTAATAATTGGAGTGTGATCATGCCAAAATATTAATTGCTCATAGCAGGAAATGTATTAAAGTTAATTCATATATCATTGGTTGAAAAATAAAATTCTTTGATTTTAAAAATAAACACTTCCCATCTGTTGTATGAATATCTCTGCAACTTCCAGGAAAAAGCAAACCTCTTCTCTCTTTTATACTGTTCACATTCCAGTGCTACATGTTAAATGACCGCAGGAAAATTATCCTTGAGCTAGGTTTGAATCAGATGCGATCAATCATCCATTGAATATATAAAGCTTGTTTATGTACTGCTTTTACTTTCCCAGTTAATTAGACATTAAAATAGAAAAAAATAATATTGCATGCAAGTACAGCTACTTACTATAGAGCTTAGTTTAGGTTTTCAAACTTCATTTCAAAACTTATACCAAATTATTTGATTTATATAATATATATGCCTAAAATAACTTTAATTATTCTCTTTTATCCTCCAGTCACTCCTTTCACTATTCTTTTGATTCAAAGATTGCTAAAATTTACACATTGGCACAAGCTGTATTTTTAGGTGTGTTCCTTCTCAACTAAAAATCATTGATGCATAGAAATATCCCATTTATTCACTGATTAGAAAATAATAACACATGGTAGTTTAGGAGCATGTCAAAGGAGCATACAATGCTGTCATTTTCTAAGCTGTAATTGCAGGCAGTGCTTTCATGTAAAGCAATTTGCTCTTAAAAATGAGAGAGCATATGGCCTGAAGAGAGAGAGAGAGAACACTAGAAAATATTATTTCTATCATTTATTCTGGAATCTCTTCAAAATATTAGCTATATCACTTAAGATAATCAAGATATTGATCACAAAGCTGCCATAGATAAATATGTCCACATCTACAGGATCACCTCAAAATGGATTGGAAAATAAAAAAATAAAGTGTTTTTGGCATCAGGTAGTTGTAAAAGCAAACACAGAAATAATATTTTGGGTCAGTGGGGCTTGAATATTTTCTCCAATGCCTGAGTTATACATAACTGCTCCTATTAATAAGTTCCCCCCCCAAAATTTTATTTGGGTTGGCATTATCAATATAATGGTCTAAAGTTTTCTAAAATTATAGAGATGATCAATATTAACCACAAAATATACATAGCCATCAAGTCCTATGGTACAAATGTGGATCTAGTACTGTTTGGGTAATTCCAGGTAACCAATTATGTTATAATCATGAGGGTTTAAACTGAAGAGGAAATATTATGATCAGTAACTTTTACCCCATGTAGATGAAAATTTTATTAAAACATCTTCTGTTTTAATAACCAAAGAATTGTGGGTGTTGCTTTTCTTTTTCTCTCAATATGTTTTGGAGCTTTCTATCACATAGATGTCTCTTAAAGAAAAAAGGGCAGATTGGAGATAGAAAATAATTTTCTGTGAAGATACTTTCTAGAACAATTTGTAAGTGTCATCATATCACTCCCTAACAAAGTTGGAATGGCCTATCTTCTTTCAAATGAGGTTCAAAGAAAAACATAGCCATTTGACTCAAATAATGAAATTATAAATATCATTCTATTGCATGAAAATTTATCAGGCTGCCTGGCTGACTTCGTTTTTTTTCCCTATTACTTGAGAAGGTATATTAGTGATATTACCTAAAAGCAAACTAGAAAACATGGGCCACAGTTACCCAAGGCATTGTTTACATGATACTGGGAAAATGCTTTGCAAATGAAATATTTGTGGAATCTGTAGCTTAGTGATGAATAGGAAGCCCAGAACACTTGCACTGAAGATGCAGGGTTCCTTAACACAAAGACATAAAAATGGAAGTGTAGGCAATACAACTGGAAAAAGAGTTTGATCTGCTGTTTAGAGAATGCTACCACAGTGAGTTCACCCCCCAGTTGTTGATCAATTTCTGCTATAATCTTATGTCAATGAATTATGTGTGATTATGATGACAAACCTCAGGCACTCTTTATTTAACTAAAAGCATCTCTGCCTGAGAAATGTGAAGGGATTAAGCAAAGAAAAAACTCATAAGCATTAACAACAGAATGGTGATAGCCAGAGAGAAAGAGGCTGAGGGGAGGTAAAGGATGGATTAAGTGGTGATGGAAGGGGACTTTGTTTGGTAAAAATACAATGCAATATACATATGATGTATTATAGAATTGTACACCTGAAACCTATATAATAATGTAAAAATAGCATCTCTACCTGAGGCGGTTCCACTTGTGATTTGATCCTACACAACTTGTTTTCAAACCACAAATGAACCCATTTATCAAATGATGTCTTGTTCTTTCACTTCCTATCTTCTTACACTATAGATGATGGCAAAAATATGTTTGAATTCTTTTGTTTGAATTGTGGTCTGTGTATAGACAGCTTCTTATTATGAAAAGAGGCATTTTCTTCATTGTAAATTAAGAAATGTCACAGTTCCTATAACTGATGACCACTTAGAAAGCACTGAAAACATTTGACTTTGCTAGATCATCATTATATATCTTCAAAGGTCTCTCCTAAGGTGTCAAATAAATTAGCATTGAATAGACAAAAGTGCTTTATTTTTCAGCATGTATGACGTAACCTTTAAATAGAATAGTGCTTGTTTTAGAAATAAATTAATAAATATTTAGTTCAGTTATTTGCAGCATGCATTGAATGTTTTATATATGTCAAACACTATGCTAATCTTTTCACATTTATCATTTCTTAATTCTCAGAAAAGTTATTTTTAAAGGTGTAACTAAGACATGCAGAGGTTCTATAACCTAATCATAGTCATATGTCCAATAAAAGACAAAAAATTTTGCAAACCTATTATGAGAATTTTTAAGTCTGAATTTTTGCCACTATTTTATATTATTGTCTTCATTATAAAAATACATACCAACCAAATTACAGTACTTCAAATATACCATTAGTTATGAAGAAGTAAACAGACTACAGAAACCTCTAAACTAGGGTTTTGAACCTAATCATTTTTTATATTTTTGGCTATATAGTTTTTGGTGATGGGCATCATTAGGGGAGGACTATACTACAAGTATGCATTAGAAGATGTTTGGCAGTATCCTCGGTTCTAACTCTTTTTTAAAAAAAATTATTTTTAGTTTTATAGAGAGGGGAAGGGAATGAGAGAGGGAGAGAAACATCAATGTGTGGCTGTGTCTCACACATCCCCTACTTGGGATCTGGCCCACAACCAGGGCGTGTGCCTTGACTGGGAATTGAACCAGAAACCTTTTGGTTCTCAGGCCCGTGCTCAATCCACTGAGCCACACCAGCCAGGGCTGGTTCTAACTCTTATATGACCATGGCAAACCCCACCCACTTCTAGTTGTGACAACCAAAAATATCTCCAAACAGTGTTAAATGTCCTTCTGGGATCTGTTGCTCTGAAGGAAACAATTTCCTCTTTTAATCATTAAATTTATAATCTAGTTTTATAGTTTTTAATAGCCTGTTAGAATCAGAAGTCCATTAAAAATAGATAAATTCTATTTATCAATTCTTTGATGTTAGTTACATGGAAACTATGAGAAGGTCAGTCATCTTCTATTGTAGTATACTGGGTGCTAAGTTTTATGCTAAATCAGTCCTGTGTAATTACAAGAAATTTTAAAACCTAAGATTAATTTAATTACATTACCTTGCTATTATGATAAAATCTAAGCTCCTTTTGAGAAAAAGTAAATACAGCCATATTTTTGTAAGTTTTTAAGTGTAATCTTAGGTAACAGTTATGGCATTGCTGAAGTTTTCTTCAAAGATGGAATCCGAAAGAGAAGTCTGTGAAAATGGCTTTAGAGCATTTTTTAAATTTCTGATATAATCTAAATGGTAACATTAAAATTGTGCTATATTTAGTTTGTTTTTCTAAACACTTCCTAGTCTTGATTTAACCTTAAAAGCTCTCAAATTTTTATCTATATATTATAATATTATGGGATTCCATGAAGTGTTAATTTATATACATAAAGATGTAAGTGAATGGTCATTGTAACTGGAATAGTTTCTTATCGCTCAAAATGTGCATATTTTCTTTAGACATTGTCAAACTTTAATGTTATGTCAAATCCATAGGGTAGTTTGGCTACTTTTATCATGTAGTATTCCTTTCATCTTCACTTTGAAAGTCTCAACACTCATCAGATATCTCTCTGTCCCAGGAAGGACAGCCTTTTTACAAGTTGCCCAAATGTCTTCAAGAAAACAAAAAAAAAAGGGGGGGGGAGGGTTTATAGGAACAAGTATAAAGGACACATGGACAAAAACTAGGGGCGAGTGGAAATGGGACGGAGGTGGGGAGGGTTGGGTGGGTGGGCTGGGATGGGAGTAAAAGATAGAAAATTGTACTTGAACAATTAAAATAAAACTTAAAAAGTTTTGAAATGAAACAAATTGATGAACTAATAACCTAAGTAACAATTACTCTCTAGTAAATTATAATACATAGTTGTTGGTTCAAAAACCACATGTTCCTTTGTTAGTAACATAAGTGCCATCCTAGTTTCATGGAACCCAAGGCTGCTTTATTTGCTTGGCCAACACATACATGAGAAAAAGGTAAACTATTGTGTTTCTAAAATAAGATGCCATCAATAAAATGTTTTTGAGCCTTTACTTTGTCTAAAAATGTTTTAATCCTTACTAATTTCTGTAGAAATTGTTGTTTCTGTTGCTACTTCTTCATGAAGACTTCTTTATATTTTATAGGTAGAGGAATTTGGACCAAAGGACAATGTTGATAATATAAACTCAAAGTATCTTTTAAAATGAACAATGCCCAGCACTTGGCTATTGTAAATTGTGCTACTATGAACATTGGGGTGCATGGGTTGTTTTGAATTGGTGTTTCAGGGTTCTTTTATTTTCAGTTTTTTAAATTTTATTTTAATCACTGTTCAAGTACAGTTTTCTCCCTTTTACTCCCAATCCAGCCCATCCACCCAACCCTCCCCTCTTCCCTCCCATTAACACCCTCCCCCTAGTTTTTGTCCATGTATCCTTTAAATTGGTTCCTTTAAACCCTTCTCATTGTCCCCTGAAATTCCCTCTTCTCTCCCCTGTACCAGCAGTGGAATTGGCAGGTCAAAAAGCAGTTTCTTTTTTAGTTTTCTGAGGAAATTCTAAACTATTTTCCACAGTGGCTACACCAGCCTGCATTCCTACAATGTATTAGTGTTCCCTCTTCTCCATAATAGCCACAACTGGAAGCAACCTGAATGCCCATCAGCAAATGAATGGATCAAAAAACTGTGGCACATTTACAGAATGGAATACCATGCAGGCAGAAAGAAAGAAGAAGCTCCTACTCATCACTACAGCATGGATGGGTCTGGAGAGCATTATGCTAAGTGAAATAAGCCAAGTGGTGAAAAGACAAATACCATATGATCTCACTTATAAGTAGAGCCTAATGAAAAAAACAAGCCAGCAAGAAAAATGTAACCAGAGACACTGAAATAAAGAACAAACTGACAGTAACCACAGGGAAAGAGTGAGAGGGATAATGGGGGAAAATATGGGAAGGGTCATGAAGGAACACATATAAAGGACACATGGACGAGTCAAAGGGGAATAAATTCAAGGGTGGGAGGTGAGGTTGGGTGAGGCTGGGAGAGGGTTGGGGCAAAATGAAGACAACTGTACTTTAACAACAATAAAAAGTTATGTCCCTGGCTGGTGTAGCTCAGTGGATTGAGTGTGGGCTGTGAACCAAAGGGTCACTGGTTTGATTCCCAATCAGGACACATGCCTGGGTGATGGGTCAGGTCCCCAGTGGTGGGGGGTATGGAAAGCAACCACACACTGATGTTTCACTCCTTTCTTTCTCCTTCCCTTCCTAAAAAATAAGTACATAAAATATTTAAAAAATAAAATTAAAAAATTATGGATAAAAAATTCTCTAAAAAATAAAATACATAAAATATTATCTAAAATAAATACATAAATATTTTAAAAATAAATTTAAAAAATATGTATAAAATAATAAAATTAACAATGTCCAAGTTGCTCTCACCTGACTGATTCCCCATTCATTGCCTTTGGATCAAATTTCAAATTAAATGCTACACAGGAATGCAGCCATACTCTTCCTTACCAGCCATTCTCAGGATTGTTCCATTTTATTTTGCTAGCAATGCTAATTGATCCCTATGACTTTGCCATTATGCTCCATTTCCAAAATAAATAAAATGTATGAAACATTGGAACAATAAATAAACTGTGTATTGTGTTTATTCAATAATGAGGCTTCCTTTCCAAATTACATGGCTCAGCTCTGAATGCTGTTCAAGCAGAACCATCATGCTTTCCAGACATCCCTTCCAACTTATTTGTCTTTTGCACATGCTTTTTTTTTTCCTTGATACTTGGGGAATAGAAATCAGACAATTCCAGGTGGTGTGGTTACCAGAAAATAATGACATTTCAGAGCCATTAGATGCTGTACACACACTGAGGCTTTGTAATTCTCAGGGGTATGATTATCTCATCCCTGTTCTTCTTTTTAAAATATTTTTATTTATTTTTAGAGAGAGGGGAAGGGAGAGAGAAAGAGAGGAGAGAAACAACAGTGTGTGGTTGCCTCTCAGGTGCCCCCTAATGGGGACCTGGCCAACAACCCAGGCATGTGCCCTGACTGGGAATTGAACCAGAGACCCTTTAGTTCAGAGGCTGGCACTCAGTTCACTGAGCCACAACAGCTGTGGCCTCATCCTTGCTCTTCTTCATGCCACATCACTATCCCCTTTCATTTTCACAATACTATGTTACCAATTCTTCCAACCCCGCCCCCCAGTTATGTCCACTGAACCATACAATCACACTAAGAACATTTTCAGAGAATAACAACCACCACAAAGAACAACACAACACTGTACTAAGCCACCAATCTGGGTTTTCTTCCCAACATTTAATTGCAGTGTGTGTTATATTTTCCAGTAATTCATTGTTTTTGGAAAACTAACAGGGTCATTTGTAGACATCCAGAATTTAGAGGGATCAGTATTTTGGCAGGCTTTGTCCATATCTTATTTTTCTCTGTATTCCCAATTCATCATATTCTGTCCCTCCCTTAACTTTCAGCACAGAACATGAGCTAGAGTACATACGCAGTAATTGCTCCATCTTGCAAGTATTTCCAACAAGTTAATGTAATACAGCAATGCTTAAAATAGTAACTCTAAGCCTAAATGTCAATCTTCAGAAATATTTTCAAATGAGTTTCCATTTATTAATGAATGTGTTTCCTAAACTGCATTCCATAATACTATATTGTGCCATAAAATGTTAATAGACAGACTGTAAAAATTAAAGCTCCATGGTTACTCAAGTTTTAAAATGCCTGGGTTAAATCAATTTCATGAATTTGTTAAAGTTCTGAGAAACCTTGTAGTCTTGAACATTGTGACTTTCAGAGGTTTTTTTTTTTTTTTTTTCCATGAAGGGTTGGTTAAATTTATTTGACTATGGAACCTATTTAAATATATGTTATGCATTATAGAAATAGGCTTCCAAAAATGTTTTTTAAACCAGTCAAATTCAATATCTGAACTAAAAAAAAGCTTATTTTAGAAGTTTATAGCATGAGGTCCATACATAGGCTTTAGGAGATCAATGTTCACATCTATAAATTTCTGGGCAGAAACTTGAACTATTGGTTATTGGTTGTGTTTGTAATTCTATAGGGTGTATAAAACAGATTAGTTAGTAATAAATTAATTTCAGCTGGATGAGGAAAATCTGGGAAGGTCTAATTGGAGAAGGTGGCATTTATGTTTGTCTTGGAGGATTCAAAAGTCAGAGATGATAAAGAAAGAACATTCCAGCAAAAGTTGATGACTTAAATACATAGGAACAGTAAAATGCTGGGCATATTTGAAGAATGGTGACAGTTGCCATTAGATTTGAGGTTAGGATGTATGAGTGGTATAATATGATATAATGTTGAAAAAGTAGGCTGGAATTAAATTAGGTAGACTTTGAATCCAATAAAGATTTTGAATTTTGATCATTCTTTTTACACATTTATAGCCATTCAGTGGTCTCCCATTTTTTATATAACTTCCCATTTTATAAACTAATCTGGTAGTGATATCATAGATTGGGGATAGAAGAAAATGATGATTGAATGATCAATTCAATAAACTCAGAAGTTTAAGTGTTAACATGGTAAGGGCTCTGAATTTTATTGTGGCAGTAAGAACAGAAATGAATGATTTAGCTTTAGCTGTTGTAATAATTGCCAGTTAATGGTTCATATACCATTCATTTTCACTATTTACCACACATACTATCTAGACCTGTGCTGTGTAATATGGTAACCAGTAACCACATGTGACAATTTACATTTAAATTAGTTATAAATAAGAAAAAATCAGAAATCCTGTTCCTCAATGGCACTAGCCATATTTTAAGTACTCACATACCCACATGTGGCAAGTGGCTATCATACTGGACAGTGCAGATAGTGCAGTGCAGATACTTGGGAACAGTTCTGTTGGGAAACTGACCTAGGCTATAAAACCTATGCAGAAACATAGAAGTCTGAAATGAATGGTTATAGATACCATTATTTCTTTCAGGGCTTGTCTTTGTTGAATTCTTAAGCAAGAGAATCTGATATTTAGTATCTCTAGCTTACACTTTCCACTAAGTTGCTTGCTTTCTTATTCATGTTCTAATGCTACATGTCTCTTCCCTGTGTTACTACAGCATTCTGTACTTATCTCTATTGGGGCACATTTGACACAGGTGAAACATTGATTTTTCTTGTCTTTCTCCTCAGTATATTGTATTGCTAGCATCTAGCACAATGGGACACACACACACACACACCCCTAACAGAGAAGTCACTCAATGAATTTTTATTAATGAATGAATGAGGTATCACTACCAGGGTCATGACATGAGATATTTTTGATAAGGTAGTCTGTTAATTCTGTTTCTCAAATAACAACATATTTCATGAACAACTTAAGTTTGTTTGATGAAGTGCCTTCAGAATTAGGTTTGAATAGAGTATATATGAAGGAGATTATAGTCATAACCATGCTAGAGATGAAGTTTTCCTGGAAGCCTGAAAGACAAGTACAGAAGTGAAGAAGTACAACTTATTTAGCATCTGGAGGATAGGGAAGGCATAATCCAGTACATTGTGGCTAAGCCTCCACATTGATTTGAGTTCATCAATTTACCAGGATTATCATTTTTATTCTTCTAATAATGAAATAATAAATATAGAGACACCAACTGAGTTGGGAAATAGAGAGATCACAGGCTTGGTCCCAGTGACATATTTTGCCTCTTCATAAAGTGAAAAAGGGTGACAAATGGAGGGGATGGGACACCTGGGATTGTAGACTAAACATTAACTGCTTTTGATCATTAAAGCTGGCCTGCTTGGTACTGGGAGGTAACAAAGACAGCCTACTTAGTTCTTTCATGTGTGCCTAAAACATTAAAAACATTTAACTTTTTCCCCTGTAATCTTATGGGCTACCAATATATTCCCTGACAAGACTGTGTCTCTAGGTAAAGCCTAAGAGTGGCTTTAAAATCTGATAGAATAATGGTTCACCACCTTACCAGTCTGTTTCCTGAAATAGTTCCTAATTTTACAACTCCAATTCTTGCATTTCCATTCCCCTTGCGAGAGCCCAGTTCTCACTGTTGTCCGCAGAAGCACTTACTCAGTGTGGTGCAACAAGCCTGATGGATGGCTTTAATTCACTAGTCCCAGACTGCCTTACAATTGCTTAGGTCCTGGGGAGAGCTGGCCACCCAAGGCAGCAATCACTACCTCTATATTTCAACCTCTGCCTCAATAGCCTGAGAACATGGGAACTGGTGCCAAGGAGAAGATATAGAAACAGATATTTGTCATGATTTCTGCAATGCTAGGAGCTGGTAAAGCAGGAGAAAAGGTCTTGACATTATAACTGACCACAGTCTTCCATTTACTACATGTCAAGCTCAGGATGAAATACGTTCTGACCCCTTGTCATGAAAATGACATTGCACAGAAAACAGACAACTCTTCTCCAAATTTAAGTTTAGGACAAAATTTAATTTGTTTATATATTTTATTTATTCACTAATTCATTTACTCATTCATTAATTCATTTTTAAAAATACAGAGATAAGTTTACTGGAATTGGCCTGGTTTCAGAATGTGTTTATAATAATTCTCAAGTCACTTTACAAATAAACAAAATGACAGTTTGGAAAGTTCAGAGATTCACAAGGCTTTGTTTCTATTAAAATCTAATCTGAACAAAATACACCAAATGTAGTTCTTAATGAGGTTGAAGTGTGACTTCATTGCTTTTTTCATGTCAGCTATACATTTTTAATTGTCTTTTTTTTAGTTTTACTTAATTTTTATTATTTCCACTCCCCACTTGCCCCCCTCTTACCTTCTTCACACCCCTCCCATCTGGCCATCACCACATTATTGTCTGTGTATATAGGTCATGTGTATATGTTCTTTGGCTAGCTCCTTCACCTTTTTTCATCCAGTGTCCCCCTCCCCTCCTCTCTGACAGTTGTCAGTCTGTTCCATGTATCCATGCCTCTGTTCCTACAAGTATTTTGTCAGCTTATTTTGTTTTAATTTAGAATATCTTTGTCAGTTATATTTCTTTACTATCCTGTGTCTAATTTAGATTTTTTTCTCATTTCCCTTTAATATTTAATTTTATTTACTTGTGTTATATTATTTCTTGCTACACACATCCTCATTGCTACATGAAAAGATGCCAGGAAAATGATCAATTGGCTATAACTAGTGTCATAATGGTTAGTAACCTTCTACTTCTTCATGTGGAAAGTAGTTTCACTAAGGTAAGCATCATCTCTTTGTCTTTCCTGTACATTTAATTGCCTGGTGATCCGGTAAAGAGATTCAGATTACTATCTTTCTTCTCCTTATCATCGAGATGTGGCTCAGTCTAACACTATTTTGAAACACCCTTATTGTTTTCAACACACTAAAAATTTGGAAACACCTTCTCCTCATATGTTTGTTTGTTTTGGTTTGGTAAGGAAAAACATTGCTGCTTCATAAAACAGAATAATATGTTATCTATGTAAAAGTGATATATCTTTTCTATTTCCCAATTTTATGGAAAATTTAGACAAATCAAAAGTAGGTTAAAAAATTATTTATGAAGAATAGATCAGAATGATTGGAATCTTTAAGATTGCCAAAATTTTCTCTGATCTTCAGATCATACTGAGGTGAGCCATGGCTTAGTGAAATTTTGAATAAAATCTCTGAAGATTTGTATTTTGCACACTGATATTTCTGAACTTCTTAGCATATATTTCTTCTTCATATAGCAGATTTTGGGAATATAGAACAAAGATAGAAAGGAATATGGCAGGAGTCAGGGTAGCTACTCATCAAACACTTCTATATGATTGACTCTGAGTTGTGATGACAGCATACAATTTTATTTGTGGTTGTGTCCACAGTGAGGTGTTTTCCCTTAGGCAGAAGCTGGGAGTGATAGGCTATTTAAACCATGAAGAAAATTCCTTTGTAGTTTTGTTACAGAACACACAGGGGCCAAGGGGGGCACAATATACAATTATGGAAAGGAATCCCCACTAGGTTCTATTGTCCACTGCCTTAGGAAAGACATCAATGCCAGAGATTTGTGAAAAGGAAAGGAAATGTTCATTTAAAGCTATACAGACTTAAACTAGTGACCCAATGGCTTCATTAAAATATCAAAATCCTTTTGGATACCCACAGATGCCCACAGTGCTTCCTTCTCCCCTGCCCTAATTTGGGGTACTGTATCCCAGGAAAAGAAGCAAACGTCCATGATTCAGGCTACTGGCACCATCAGCTGTGTTGCCATCCAGGCAGGATCCCTAATTAATCCAAAGCACCTTCTCATTGGCACCTTCTCATTGCCTACTGGCAAGAGTTCTTTCACCCTTCTTCTAGGCAAATTCCCTCCTGCTTCCCAGGCCACATGGCCAAAGGGAACACCCCAAAGCTGCATGGTCCTCTTCTACCAAAGCTGCAGGGGTCCCCACTCTGTCAAAGTTGTGTGGTTCTCCCCCCAGTGGCTGCCGTGTCTGGGTTTAAATCCCCGTGCCAATCTTCCTCTGTACCCCCATTTCTGACTCCTACAATTGGTTACACCTGCCAGCATTCCTGTATTATTCCAAGTTTACTGGGCTGCCATTGTGAGTATGGGCTGGTGTGACCCCATATCATGGAGCCAATGTTGCCCAAGCCCTCATGCAGGTGCTGTAACCCAGGGGACCTGTCCCCCACCCAGTTCCTTCTTGGGTGGAAGTCCTTTCCATCCCCCTGGCTCAAAGCATGGCCACAGCTACTCAACATATCTATGCAATCAGTTAAAGGTTATAGATACGATAAATGACCATGCAATGGATTAGATGCAAAGCTGTGGCTATACAAAAGAGCTCTGCATGTTCTTGCTCCATGTGTCCCTTCCCCCAACTCACACCTATTGTGGGGAAGGGGTGAAGACATCTTAAATGTCTTTCTAATATTTCCTAGACACCTTGAGTTCTGGACCCCATTCCAAATCCCTATTTGGGGCACCCCTCTTGGCTGCACACTGTTTCAGTTTGACTTTGGTTCTTTTTTTTTTTTTAGTTGTATCAGACAGCCTGATTTTTAAAATATATTTTATTGATTATGCTATTATAGTTGTCCCATTTCCCTCCCTTTATTCCCCTCCACCATGCACACCCCCTCCCACCTGCATTCCCCCCTTTAGTTCAGGTCCATGGGTCATATATACAAGTTCTTTGGGTTCTACATTTCCTATACTATTCTTAACCTCCCCCTGTCTATCTTCTACCTACCATTTATGCTACTTATTCCCTGTACCTTTTCCCCCCTCTCTCTCCCCTCCCACTCCCTGATGATAACCCTCCATGTGATCTCCATTTCTGTGGTTCTGTTCCTGTTCTAGTTGTTCACTTAGTTCACCTTTGTTATTTTTTTAGGTTCAGTTGTTGATAGTTCATTGTCATGTTACTGTTCATATTTTGATCTTCTTTTTCCTATATAAGTACCTTTAACATTTCATATAATAAGGGCTTGGTGATGATGAACTCCTTTAACTTGACCTTATCTGAGAAGCGCTTTATCTGCCCTTCCATTCTAAATGATAGCTTTGCTGGATAGAGTAATCTGGGATGTAGGTCCTTGCCTTTCATGACTTCCAATACGGCTTTCCAGCCCCTTCTTGCCTGCAAGGTTTCTTTTGAGAAATCAGATGACAGTCTTATGGGCACTCCTTTGTAGGTAACTGTCTCCTTTTCTCCTGCTGCTTTTAAGATTCTCTCCTTCTCTTTAATCTTGGCTAATGCAATTATCATGTGCCTTGGTGTGGTCCTCCTTGGGTCCAACTTCTTTGGGACTCTCTGAGCTCCCTGGACTCTCTGAAAGTCTATTTCCTTTGCCAGATTGGGAAAGTTCTCCTTAATGATTTGTTCAAATAAGTTTTCAATTCTTGTTCTTCCTCTTCTCCTTCTGGTACCCCTATGATTCAGATGTTGGAATGTTTGAAGATCTCCTGGAAGTTCCTAAGCCTCTTCTCATTTTTTTTGAATTCTTGTTTCTTTATTCTGTTCTGGTCAAATGCTTTTTTCTTCCTTCTGGTCCACACCACTGATATGAGTCCCGGTTTCCTCCCCATCACTGTTGGTTCCCTGTACATGTTCCTTCACCTCACTTAGCATAGCCTTCATGTTTTCATCTAATTGTGACCATATTCAACCAAGTCTGTGAGCACCCTAATTACGAGTGTTTTGAACTGTGCATCTGATAGGTTGGCTATCTCTTTGTCACCTAGTTGTATTTTTTCTGGACCTTTGATCTGATCATTCATTTGGGCCATTTATTATTATTTTTTGTCTCGGCATGCCCATTAGTAGGAGGCAGAGCCTTAGGTGTTCACCAGGGTGGGGCAACTCCTGTCACTGCATTGTGATGCTGTATGTGGGGGAGGGGTTTGAGAGGGAATAATGCCACTTGCTCAGCTGTCTGCTGGTTTTCAGTCACTTCCTCAGCTACCTACAATCAAATTGGACCCTTCTGGTGCCCTTTCCCAGGTGGGTGGGTTTGTATACACTCTAGGACCCTGTTGGTCTCTCCAATGAACTCTCCTATGAGGCTGGGAGTTTCTCCTCCTGCCACCTCAACCCCCACAGGTGTTTTCAATCAGAGGTTTGAGGTTTTATTTCCTCATGCTGGAACCCTGGGTTGCAAGGTCTGTCTGGCTCCCTAGTTGTTCTTCCCAGGTTATGTACATGGAAATGTGGGACCACCCCATGAACAATCTACCACCTTGCTGGGTCTTCCAGCTTCCTCCTTGCCTGCCAGCCACAGCCTTGCCCACCCTGGTCCTCCAGCTGCTGCCTTGCTGCAAGTCCTCTCTGCCTGGTTGCCTGTCTCCTCCCCTCCTACTGGTCTGGATGAATATTTATTCTTTAACTCCTTGGTTGTCAGACTTCCATACAGTTTGATTTTCTGTTAGTTCTCATTGATTTTTGCTTTTAAATTTTTGTTGTCCTTCTTTTGGTTGTGTAAGGAGGCACAGTGTGTTTACCTATGCTTCCATCTTGGCCAGAAGTCCTCAGCTTTGTTTCTGGACAAGTATTGTATTTGTTTGGAGTTAGCTGGATGGAGAGAAATAGTACCACGCACTTAAGTCCTTTTCATTAATCATACTATAGAATGTTATTATATATGGGAAAACATTTAGAGACTAAATATTTATACCTTTTCATTTTGAGGATGAGGGAACCAAGGCCCAGAAACAGAAAATTACCTGCATAAGACATACAGTTATTTGATAGTACAGCCAAAATTGAGCATTATTTATTTATTTATTTTTATTGATTGATTTTAGAGGGACAGAGGAAGGGAGGGAGAGAGAGAGAAAAAGAGAGGGAAGGAAGGAAGAAGGGAGGGAGGAAAGGAGAGAGAGAGAAATTTCAATTTGTTTTCCCACTTATTTATGCATTTATTGGTTGCTTCTTTTATGTGCCCAGACCAGAGATGGAACCTGCAACCTTGGTGTATGGGGACAATGCCCTAACAACTGAGCAACCAGGCCAGGGTGAACCAAATTTAATAGCTTTTCTTTTGAACAATTTTATTTCCCTCTTTTTGGCCAATAGATTTTATTTTGAGGTGACATGACAAATGAGAAAAGCTCTAGACTCTGTAACCCATCTTAATCTTGACTGCACTATGTGAATGAAATTACCCCATTCTGCACAGATACTTGCCATATCTCTTTGTGTTGCCCTGGCCTTTCAGTATCTTCTTTGTCACAGTCTAAAAGTATTAAATATTGTAATTCTTATAAGCGTTCTAAACCAAGATGAACTTGGTAAGTTCTCCTTTGCTGAAATGCAAATCAGTGCAAACTGACTTAATTTACTGCCAAGAGTGTGTTTTTCCTGATTACCAGCCCAGACTATGTGAGGAGACTATTGAGATGCTGAACCATCTCTATTTGTGTTGAAGAGGCCACAGATATTTGGATACATACCTTCCACTCTAAACAATCTCAGGACATCACCTGAGAGAAGAGAAAGCCCAAGATTATGGTTTGTGGATTTCCAACACAATCATTTCTCACTGTTTTATTTGGGAGGGTGGACTACTGAAACACTTTGCTTTGTTTCTATTTTGTATGTAACATATGTATCTTTTTTATGTCTTTTTTCCTGTATTATGGCACTGGCTAAGACTTCTGATATAATGCTACATTGGGTGGAGTAAACAGATATTACATGCTTTACAATATTAGAAGGAAGGCAGACAGTCTTTCACCATTAAGTGTGATGTAAGATGTTTTATTACAGATGACTTTTATCAAGATGAACTTCTCTTCTGTTTCTAATATTCTGAGAATTTTTACCATGAATGCATGCTAAAATTTGTTAAATGTCTTTTTCTCTTCTCATCAAGACCATTGCATATATTTCTTCTTTAGCCTATTGATATGGTGGATTACACTAATTGATTTCAGAATGTCAAATGAGCCTTGTATTCCTAGGAAAGCCCTCTATTGATCATGATTTATTATTGACCTTATATACTGTTGGATTATATCTGCTAAAATATTTTTAAGAATATTTGCATTAATGTTTATAAGGGAATAATGATCTGTAGTTATGGTATATTTTATTGTAATGAAGTTGATTGTTAATGCTGAGTTCATAGAAAGTGTTTGGAAGCATAATATACTCTTCAATTTTTAGGAAGAGTGTTCATTAGAATTGGTATTTTATTAAATGTGTGGTAGAACTCCAGAGTGAAACCATCTTGACTTTGAGGCATATGCATGTTATAGTTTTAAACAAAAAATTAAATTTTTCTATAGATATAGTACAATGTATGTTATTTGTTTCTTCATGAATGATCTTTGTGCCTTTTAAAGAATATGTCAATTTCACCTTATTTAACTGCAGTTGCATAATTTTATAATTTTTACAATAATTTTGAAATATTATTCACTTATTACCTTTATATTTAGATTGTTTAGTGATATCCCTTCTCTCATTGCTGATATTGATAATTTTTAATTTTCCTTTTTAACTAATTAGCCCAGCAAAAATTTTATCAATTGTATTGATCTTCTAAAATAATCAGTTATTGGTTTTATTGATTTTATCTATTGGTTTTGTGTTTTCTATTTCATTGTTTTCTGTTCTTGTCTTTGCTACATCATTTTAGGTTTAGTTTCCTTTTGTTATTTTAGTTTTTTATTTCTAGTTTTTAAAACTTTCTCCTACACTAATATAAGTACAGGTTTTTCCCACTATCCAAAAGTAGAGCATTCCTATGAAACCTTTTGTAAGCCAAAATGGTGTAAAAGAAAGAAACAATTACTATTTATTTATATGGGGAAAATTTTGAGCATTTTCAAACCCCTAAGTAACCTACCAAACTATACAAAATAAGACATAAAACCTACAATAGTACTAACATATAGTAAAATCAGAAATGCAGAAAATAAATCAAGATAAAGCTAGGATACTCACAAACACTGTTCAAAGCTGTGGCAGCCTGATGCTGAGTGTAGTCCTGGGGAAGGAGTTTAACAGTGCCACTCTTGCTGCTTTGGGAGCATAATACCTGTATAACAGCTTTCTGCAAAACAACTGTTGAGTGCTAATTTCACTTTTTACCTTTTTTTTGTAACAGGGAGAATCCTCTTTGGATTTATTTCAGCTATTAAAAACAGGGACTAATGTAGGTCTTTCCTAAAGTGAAAAGATGATACACAGACTTTCAAAAAATGGGGAATACCTGTATATAGTAGTATTATAATTTTTTCTCTCAACATTGCTTTAGCAGCATTACACAAAATTTGATATGCTCTTTATCCATTATCATTCTATTCAAAATTTATTCTAATCCTGTCTTTGATTACTTCTTTGACTCATAGATTATTTAGAAATGTTATTTAGAAGTACCTCCTTGGTCTCTAAATATTTAAGAATTTTCTGGATATTTGCATATAGGTTTGCAATGTAAATATCTTGTGGTCAGATAACAGCTTTTGAGTTATTTAATAATTTTAAGTGTACTGTAATTCTTACATTGTTCTTTTGTATATATATGTTTTTTCAATGACTACTTTTAAGTTTTTCTAGTACATTTTGTTAAACAAATTAGTTTAGATGTGACGATATACTTTTGTTCAAATTTCTTTTGCTTGGATTATTTGAACTTTTTTCATTTCTGGGTTAATAACTGTCATTAAATTTAATAAAATTATGGTTTATTTATTCAAATTTTATTTTTTACTTTTTAAAATTTTTTTCTATTATTTTTCAGTAACTTTAATGACATATAAATCAGGTTACTTGAAATTGTTCTATAGGTCATTGATGCTCTGATGTTTTTCATTTACTTTTCACATTTTTTATCATTTCTATTGCTTTACCTTCAAGTTCACTCATCTTTTTATTGTTTTTTAACATTTTATTTATTTATTTTTAGAAAGAAGGGAAGGGAGAGAGAGGGGGAGAGAAATATCAATGTGTGGTTGCCTCACACATGCTCCCCGCTAGGAACCTGTCCCAGAACCCATGCAGGTACTCTGATTGGGAATCAAACTGGCAATCCTTTGATTCACAGGGCAGCACTTAACTCACTGAGCCACACCAGCCAGGGCTAATCTTTTATTCTGAAGTATCTAATACCATTTTAAGAATTTCTCCCAAACCCAATAAACAGAGACGAGAATTGAATCTTTATGGACACTTTATTCAGAAGAAAGAAGGAGCCCCTACCCTTCACAACACCATGGATGGAACTGGAGAGCATTATGCTAAGTGAACTAAGCCAGGCTGTGAAAGGCAAATACAATATGATCTCACCTATAACTGGAACCTAATCAGCAAAACAAACGAGCAAGCAAAATATAACCAGAGACACTGAAACAAAGAACAAACTGACAGTAAACAGAGCGAAAGATAGAGGAGAATAATGGGGGAAAGAAGGAGAAAGGTCATCAAAGAACATGTATAAATGACCCATGGACAAAGCCAACAAGGTGGGGGATAAGATTGAGGGTGGGAGGTGGAGTGGGCAGGACAGGGGAAAGTGGTGGTGGGGAAATGGAGACAACTGTACTTGAACAAAAGTAAGAAAATAATTTTTCTTTCAGACCTTATATTTTTCATATCTGTAAATTCAATTGAAGTTTTTAAAAATATTTCTATGACTTTACTTTTTTGTGTGTCACTTTGCATCCTTACTATAGGAATATAATTATATATTTTTAAGATTTTATTTATTTATTTTTAGAGAGGGAAGGGAGGGAAATAGAGATAGAGAAACATCAATGTGCAGTTGCTGGGGGTTATGGCCTGCAACCCAGGCATGTACTCTGACTGTGAATCGAACCTGCGACACTTTGGTTCACAGCCCGTGCTCAATCCACTGAGCTACACCAGCCAGGGCTCTATAATTCTTGATTTAATGTCCCTATTTATAAATTTTATCATCTTTTTTCATTTCTGTATTGATTTTACTTGTTTTTTTCATTATATGTCATTTTTTTCTTCTTTGTGTAACTTGTAATATTGGATGCCAGGCATTGTGACGTTCAGTTTGTTGAATGTTAAATATTATTACATTTCTTTAAATGCCATTGAACTTTTTACTAGAAAAGGTTACTGTCATGAAAATGGATTATTTTGACAACTGAAGAAAATAAGGCCACTGTCTTGAGGACATTGATTCTTTTTCTTTTGTTTCTTGGATTTTTATTTCTTATTGTCTTCAAAATTGCATGTGACATCTGTGCTTTTCTTTGTGTATGCCACACATTTTTTCATATCATCTGTGGGACTTCTTGATGTTGTATTGATTATGAAGTCCAGAGTCTTAATTTTAACAACTCCACTTAAAATAGACAAGCATTTTCACCTAGTGTATTTACATCAACCACAGGAAAGATTCTAATTTGCCTTCTTTTTCCAAAAGATTTTATTTAATTATTTTTAGATAGGAAAAGATGCAAAAAGAGAGATAGAGAAACATCAGTGTGTGGTTGCCTCTCACGTGCCCCCTACTGGGGACCTGGCCTACAACCCAGGCATATGCCCTGACTAGAAATTGAAATGGTGACCCTTTATTTCAAAGGCTGGAACTCAATCCACTGAGCCACACCAACCATGGTTAACTTGCCTTCATAAGTCATGTAACCATTATTTAAACCTAGTTGCTACAAAAAAATGAAATGATATGTTGGCCTGGCCTAATAACAAGAAGCAGGATAGGAAATAGTACTGACTAAATAACGTAACAGAAAAAAAAAAACATTAGTTTTCCAAATGTACTACATCTGATTAAGATTAACACCTTATCCATTACTGGAAGATAATTACTTAAAGAATTACTTAAAGAATTTTTTCAATAAGTGTCAAGAAGCTTAAAAATATTTATATTTAAAACCTAGTAATTACATTTTTGGGAATTCATCTTAAATAAATAATTAGATACATACAAAGGTTTATGTAAAACTTTTCCAGTATAGTATAAAAGGTAACAAAGAAAAATTGTTAGCAATATCATTTCCTAAGTGTAGGACAATGTTTAAATAAGATATAGAATATCTGTATAATGAAATATATCATTAAAACATTTCCAATTTAAATTATAATTAAGTGGGAATAAAGGAAGCATAACTCAACATAATAAAGGCCATATATGAGAAACTTACAGTCAACATTATACCGAATGACCAAACACTGAAAGCTTTCACACTAAGAACAGGAACAAGATAAGGATGTCCATTTTCACCACTTACATTCAACATAATATTGGAAGTCCTAGCTAAAGCAATCAGACAAGATAAAGAAATGAACGGCATCCAAATTGGAAAGGAGGAAGTAAAACTATCACTGTTTGCAGATGGCATGATAGTGTACATGGAAAGTCCTATAGACACCAACAAAAAACTACTTGACCTAATAAGTGAGTTTGGCAAAACTGTGGGATACGAAATAAACATTCAGAATGCAAAGGCATTTTTGTACACCAACAATAAAACATCAGAAACAGAAATCATGGAAAACATCTCATTTTCTAGAGCAACAACAAAAATAAAGTACCTAGCAATAAACCTAACCCAGGAGAAAAACGACCTGTACTCAGAAAACTATACAACACTGAAGAAAGAAATTAAGGAACACACAAACAACTGGAAGCATGTACCATGCTCATGGACTGGAAGAATTAACATCATCAAAATGTTCATACTACCAAAAGCAATTTATAGATACAATGAAATCCCTATTAAAATGCCAATGACATATTTCACAGATATAGAACAAACATTGAAAAAAATGTGTGGAACTATAAATGACTCCAAAAACTTGCAGCAATTTGAGAAAAAAAAAAGTTGGAGGAGTCACAACACCTGACATCAAGCTATATTTCAAGGCCACAGTGATCAAAACAGTCTGGTACTGGCATAAGAACAGACACATAAATCAATTGAACAGAATAGACAGCCCAGAAATAAATTTGAGTTTCTATGGTCAATTAATATATGACAAAAAGGACAGAAACATAAAATGGACTAAAAATAGCCTCTTCAACAAATGGTGTTGGGAGATTTAGACAGCTACCTTAAAAAAAATGAAACTTGACCACCAACTTACATCATACAAAAAATTAAATTCAAAATGGATAAAAGAGTTAAATATAAGTTGTGAAACCATGTAAGTCCTAGAGGAGAACACAGGCAGGAAAATCTCAGATACTCCATACAGCAATATTTTCATCAATATGTCCCTCAGAGAACAAGGGACATAAAGTGAAAAAGAAACAAGTGGAACTTCATCAAATTAAAACCTTTTTGTACAGATAAAAGAAACAGCAGCAAAATGAAAAGGGGACCAACAATATGGGAAAACGCATTGGCCAATGTACCTTGGACTAGGGTTTGATCTCCAAAATACATAAATAACTCACTTGAATCCACAACAGGAAGACAAACAATCCAATTAAAAACTGGGCAAAGGGCCTGTACAGCTAATTCTCCAAGGAGGACATACAGAGAGCCCAGAGACCTAATGAAAAGATGCTCAGTATCACTAGCCATCAGAGAGATGCATACTAAAAGTGCAATGAGATATCACTTCACACCAGTCAGAATTGCCATAATAAATGAATCAAGAAACAAGTACTTACAAGGTTGTGGAGAAAAGTACAATTGTTGGTGGAAATGAAGACTAGTGCAATCTCTGTGCACCTCAGAAAACTAAACACAGGAGTGCCTTTTGACCCTACAATCACACTGTTGGCATTATAAAAAAGAACCCTGAATGATCAATTCAAAAGATCCTATGCACCCCAATGTTCACAGCAGCACAATTTACAAAAGCCAAGTGTTGGAAGCAACCTAAGTGCCCATCTGTAAATGAGTGGATAAAAAAAAAAAAAAAGTGTGGTAAATTTACAAAGTGGAATACTATGCAGCAGAAAGAAAGAAGGAACTCCTACCCTTCCTGATAGCATACATGGAACTGGAGAGCATTATGCTAAGTGAAATTATCCAGAAAGTGAATGAAAAATATCATATGATCTCACCTATAAGTGTAACCTAATCAACAAACAAGCAAGCAAAAATAACCAGAGACAGAGAAATAAATAACAAACTGACAGTAGCCAGATGGGAAGCAGGAGGGGAATAATGAGGCCAAGAAGGGGAAGGGTTGTCAAAGAACATTTATAAAGAATCCATGGACAGAAGCACAAGGCGGTAGGGTTGTGGGAGGGTGGTGGGGGTTGGTAGAGAGGGAGGAGAGTGATGAAGGTAATATGGGGACAATTATAATTGAAAATCAATAAAAATATCCATAAAAAATGTTAAAAATGTTTTTAGCCATGTGCACTTATTATTTTGATAAAAATAAAGTAGAAAGTAAACATGTGTCTATTAAAGAATAAAAAATAAAATAAAAATATAATGTAAAACTATTTGCATTTGATTATTTTAATTTATTCATATTACATGAAGTTTTGGATTTCAAAAGTAAATTATATTTGTACTATAATAACTTATGTAAGTTTAATGTATATGTCTGTGTTATATGTATACAGATAAAAATTTTAAAGAACTAAATGGTAAAGACTGACAAATTAACATTTAATATTACATGGTGATAGTCTTATGGGTATATTTTATTTTTTCTTATAATACTTTGTAATTTTAAAACTTTTAAAAATGAATGTCCAGTATATTTAAAGTGCTTATTTCCCTGATTTATATGAAAAATAACTATGAAACAATGTCAATTATTTTTCTTGTTAAGAATTGAGGCCAGCCCTGGCTGGTGTGCCTAAGTTGATTGAGTGGTGGCCTGCATACCACCAGGTCACTGGTTCAGTTCCAAGTTAGGGCACATGCCTGGATTGCAGGCCAAGTTCCCTGGTATGAGGTGTACAAGAGGCAACCACATATTTTTTCTCTCACTTTCTTTCTCCTTCCCTTACACTGTGTCTAAAAATAAATTAATAAAATATTAAAAAAATGAACAGGGGCCAAAATATAAAAGGTACTCATCCCCTTAACCACATTGATTAGTTTAAGGAATCCATTACACAAGCAGGTCCAATCAGATTCTTTACTTGGCATTAATATATGGCCAATAGCCCTTCATTCTATTCATGTCTGAATTTCTATCCCTAACAATTCTGTATGTGTTTTTCAATGATCATCAAAAAGACTTGGAAAAAATTGGGTTAATTCAACATAATCGTTTTTTCAAATTTAGAAATGACTTCAAATAACTTCATATGCTGATGATTATTTTAGTATTATATTTTTCTCAAAATATGACTATATGTTTATATAGTAACTATTTTCATGCAATTCAAACTGCATAAATTTCTTTTTAAATTTAAATATTTGAAACATGCACAAATAGAGACTTATAAAATGTGCCTCCCAATACCTAATACCCACATTATACACTTATCTTTTTTTAAAATTTTTTAAAAAAATTATTGTTATTCAAGTACAGTTGTCTCCATTTTTCCTCACAGAACTACCTCTGGCCCCATACATCCATGCTTCCCACCCTTGATCCCACCCCCTTTGGCTTTGTCCATGTGTCCTTTCTATATGTTCCTTGACCACCCTTCTCCTATTTTCCCATAGTCTCTCCCTCCACCCTTGTGTTACTGTCAGTATGTTCTTTATTTAATGTCTCTGGTTATATTTTGTGTGCTTGTTTGTTTTGTTGATTAAGTTCCACTTATAGGTGAGATCATATTGTATTTGTCTTTCATCACCTGGCTTATTTCACTTAGTATAATGCTCTCCAGATCCACCCATGTTGTCAAGAAAGGTAGGAGCTCCTTTTTTTCTTTCTGCTGCATTATATTCCATTGCATAAATGTACCATACTTTTTTAATCCATTCACTTAGTGATGGGCACTTAGGTTGCTTCCAGCACTTGGCTATTGTAAATTGTGCTGAGACAAATATTAGGGTGCATAGTTTCTTTTGAATTGGTGTTTCAAGGTTCTTACGGTATAATCCCAACAAAAGTCAGTTCCATTTTTAGTTTTTTGAGGAAATTCCATACTGTTTTCCACAGTGGCTATACCAGTCTGCATTCTTGCCAACAATATACTAGGGTTCCCTTTTCTCCACATCCTAGTCAGCACTTGCTGTTTGTTGATTTAAGATAGTGATTCTCACTGTTGTGAAGTGGCATCTCATTGTGGTTTTAATTTGCATCTCTCTGATGGGTAGTGATGCTGAGCATCCTTTCATATATCTTTGGTCCTTCTCTTTGTCCTCCTTGGAGATGTGTCTGTTCAGGTCCTTTGCCCAGTTTTTAATTAGATTGTTTGTCTTCCTGTTGTGGATTCAAGTGAGTTATTTATGTATTTTGGAGATCAAACCCTAGTCCAAGGTACAGTGGCCAATACATTTTCCCATACGGTTGGTTCCCTTTTCATTTTCCTGTTGTTTTCTTTAGCCGTACAAAAGGTTTTGAATTTGATGAGGTCTCATTTGTTTATTCTTTCCTTTATGTCCCTTGCTCTGGGACATAATATTGCTACATGGAATATCTGAGATTTTCCTGCCTTTGTTCTCCTCTAGGACTTTTATGGTATCATGATTTATATTTAAGCCCTTATCTATCTTGAGTTTATTTTGTGTATGGTGTAAGCTGGTGGGTGAGTTTAATTTTCTTGAATATTGCTGTCCAAGTCTCCCAACATTTGTTGAAGAGGCTATTTTTAGTCTATTTTATGCTTCTGCCCTCTTTGTCAAATATTAATTGATAGTAAAGACTAGGTTTATTTTTGGGCTCTCAATTCTGTTCCATTTATGTATGTGTCTGTTCTTATGCCAGTACCAGAGTGTTTTGATTACCGTGGCTTTGTAGTATAGTTTGATATCAGGTTTTGATCCTTCCTACTTTGTTCATTTTTTCCCTCAAAGTTGCTGAGGCTATTTGGGATCATTTATGGTTTCATATAATTTTTTGAAATCTTTGTTCTATATCTGTGAAATATGTCATTGGTATTTTAATAGGAAATGCAATGAATCTGTAAATTGCTTTGGGTAGTATGAACATTTTGATGATGTTAATTCTTCCAATCCATGAACACTGTATATGCTTCCATTTGTTTGTGTCTCCCTTAATTATTTTGTTCTGTGTTCTGTAGTTTTCTGAGTATAGGTCTTTGACCTCATTGGCTAGGTTTATTCTAGGAACTTCATTTTTCTTGTTGCTGTACCAAATAGAATTTTTTTCCTGATGTCTGATCCAGATATCTTGTTGTTGGTGTACAGAAATGTTTTGGATTTCTGAATACTGACTTTATATCCTGCTCTATTGCCAAATTCATGAGTAGATTTTTCATGTCTGTGGGGTATTGTATGCACACTATCATGTCTTCTGCAAACAGGGACAGTTTTAGTTCCTCTTTTCCAATCTCTGTTCGCTTTATTTCTTTGTCTTGTCTGAACCCTGTTGTTCTGGCTTTCAATATATGTTGAATAGAAGTGGTGAAAGTGGACATCCTTGTCTTGTCCCTGATGTTACTGGGAAATCTTTTATTTTTTGCACATTGAGTATGATGTTGGCTTTAGGTTTTTCATATATGGCCTTTCCTATATGGAAGTATGCCCCCTCTACCCCTGATTTGCTGAGTGTTTTTTTATCGTAAATGGTTGCTATACCTTATCAAATACTTTTTTCCAAATCTGTTTACATTTTCATGTGATGTTTGTTTTTCCTTTTGTTTATGTGGTGTATTACATTTAGTGACTTGCAAATACTCCACCACTCTTGCATCCCTGGAATGAATTCCTCTTTATCATGTTGTATGATATTTTTGATGTATTGCTGAATGCGATTTGCAAATATTTTGTTGAGGAATTTAGAGTCTATGTTCATCAGTAATTTGGGCCTGTAATTTTCTTTCTTTGTTGTGTCTTTATGTGGTTTGGGGATTAGGATGATGCTGGCCTCATGAAAAGACTTTGGGAGTCTTCCTTCTTCTAGAATTTTTTAGAATAGTTTGAGAAGGATAGTGGTTAACTATTCCTTAAATATTTGGTAGTATTCTCCTATGAAATGGCTCAGTCCAGGGCTTTTCTGTGCTGGGGCTTTTTTCATTACTGCTTCAGTTTCACTGGCTGTTATCAGTGTGTTCAAGATTTCTGCTTCCTCTTCATTGAGTTTGGAAGACTATATGTTTCTGAAAATGTGTCCATTTCACTCAGGTTTTAAAATTTCTTGGCATATAGTTGTTCATAGTAATTTGTTATAATCCTTTGTATTTCTCTAGTATCAGTTATAATTTCTTTTCTTTCATTTCAGATTTTATTTATTTATTTATTTAGATTTTTATTTATTTATTTTTAGAGAGGGGAGGGAGATAGAGAAAGAGAAACATCAATGTGCAGTTGCTGGAGGTCATGGCCTGCAACCCAGGCATGTGCCCTGACTGGGAATCAAACCTGCAACATTTTGGTTCACAGCCCACGCTCAATCCACTGAGCTATGCCAGCCACAGCCAGATTTTATTTATTTAGGTCCCCTCCCTTTTTTCTTGATGTGTCTGCTTAAATGCCTGTTGATTTTGTTTATCTTCTCAAAGAACCATATTCTGGATTTATTGATCCTTTGAATTACTCTTTCAGTCTCTATGTCATTTAATTCAGCTCTGTTCTTGGTTATTTCCATCCCTCTACTCACTCTGAACATTGTTGTTGTTTCTCCAGTTCTTGTAGATCGAAGATTAGGTTGTTTATTTGAAATGTTGCTATCTTTTCTAGGTAGGCCTGTATCACTATGAACTTCCCTCTCAGGAATGCCTTTGATATGTCTCTTAAGTTTTGGACATTTTTGTGTTCATTTTCATTCCTTCCCAGAAACTTTTTAAATTCTTCCTTAATCTCATTGTAAACCCATTCATTGTTTGATAACAAGCTATTCAGTTTTCATGAATTTCAGTTTTTGAGTTTTTTCCTTGAGCTTAGTCTCTAGTTTGAGGCCATTGTGGTACAAGAAAATGCTTGATATGGTCGAATTTTCTTGAATTTTTTGAGGCTTGTTTTGTGTCCTATCAAGTGGTATATCTTTGAAAATGTGCATTTGAAAAGAATGTGTGCTTGGCTTCTTTGACATGAAAGGTTCTATATATAACCTTTATTCTATTTTATCTATGTGTTGTTCCATTCCCTAATATCCTTGTTGATAGTTTGTTTGGAATATCTATCCATTGTTGACTGTGTGGTATTCAAATACCCAACTATAATTGTGTTGCTGTCTGTATCTTTCATGAAGTCCTCCAAGATTTTTCTTATATATTTGTGTGCTCTATATTGTGTGTATATATGTTTAAAATATTTATATCTTCTTGATGGATTCCTCCTTTAAGTATTATGAAGTGTCCTTCTGTGTCTCTTTTTATGGCCAGTTTTTGGAAGTCTATTTTGTCTGAAATAAGTATTGGTACCCTAGCTTTTTATTCCTGTCCATTTGCTTTGAACATTTTTTTCCCCAACCCTTCACTTTCAGTCTTTGTAGGTCTTTTGTTCTGAGGTAGATCTCTTGTAGGCAACATGTGTGCAGATCATATTTTCTTATCCATTCAGCTACCCTATGACTTTTAATTGGAGTATTTAATCCATTTACATTTAAGGTTATTTTTGATAGGTACGTATTCATTGCCATTTTATCCCCTTTGTACCTGTGTTCCTCTCTCTTTCTCTTTTTCTTACTCTTCTTAAAGCAGTCCCTTTAACATATCTTGCAGTGCTGGTGTGGTGGAGGTGTAGTTTTTTAGCCTTCTTTTGTCTGGGAAACTCCTTATTTCACCTTGCATTTAATTGAGCACCTTGCTTGGTAGAGTAGTCTTGGTTGCAGGCCTTTGCCTTCCATTATTTGGTATATTTCTTTCCATTGCCTTCTAGATGGTAGTGTTTTTGTTGAGAGGTCAGCTGCCAGCCTTATTGGGACTCCCTTGTATGTTACTTCCTATTTATCTCTTACTGGCTTTAAGAAAATCTGTTTGTCTTTGAATTTTTCCATTTTATTTATGATGTGTCTTGGAGTGAGCCTCTTTGTGTTCCTCTTGAGACCCTCTGTGCTTCATCGACTTTTGTGACTTTTTTTCTCATCATATTAGGAAATTTTTCCATCATTTCTTTTTCAAACAGGTTTTCTATTTTTTTTTCCTCTTCTTCTGGTATCCCTATTGTATGGATATTATTACATTTCATGTTGTCTACAGTTCCATTAATCTGTCTTTGTTCTTTTTCAATCTTTTTTCCATCTCTTGCTCTTTCTGGGATTTTTTTATACCTTATCTTCCAATTCACTGATTCAATCCTCTGCTTCATCTAGCCTGCTTTTGAATTATTCTATTGTGTTCTTCAATTCAGAAATTGTATTCTTCATTTCTTCTTGGAATTTGTTGTTCCTATGCCCTTTTTCACGTTGTTATAATTTACAGTATGTTCCTTGTAGCTTCATTGTAGTTTTTAGTAATTCACACTGAGCTCATTAAGCTTCCTTATAACTATTGTTTTGAACTCAGTATCTGATAGTTTACTTGCTCTGTTTCATTTAACACTCTTACTGATGATTCCTCATTTCCTTTCAATTGGTGGTTGTTTCTTTGTCTTCCTATTATTTTTGAGACTCTTCTTGTTTGCTTCTGTGTCTTAAATTGGTCTGTTTTGACTCATTTTTTTTTGTGGTGTGAACTTCTGTAGTTGGAGACCTGTGAGATACAGGAGTACAATATCCTTGATCTCCTCATCTAGATGCTCTTGGATTCCCTTTATGCCATTTATGTTGGCTTTCTGGATGTAATTGGTATTTGATTGTTGTTGGGTTGTCCTTTGGTGGGTTCTTCCCTCCAGCTGGTTGACTGAGGGTCACTCTGCCCACCACCTTTTGTGTGCTGTTGTTCAGGTGCTACTAGAACAAAACCACAAAGTCCAGGAAACAAACTCACACCCACAAAAATAACTCCCCCCTCCACAATCCCACTATCAACAGCAAATGAACCAGTATTAGTACAATGTAAATTGATTAAGATAATTATAAGAAAGGAGAGTGAGCATGAAATGACTCCTTGAAAGAAAAATGATTTTGAGAAGATAGAGAGAGGAGCACTAATAAGATTTGGGAGTTGGAGTAATGCAAAGAGAGAAAATATAGTTTACATTGTAAATTAAAAAAGGGAATGAAGAAGGCAGAATGTAATATGAGAAGGTAAGCATGTAGTATTAGGTTTAAACAGAAATTAATATAAAATTAAATAGAATGAAGTGAGAGACAGAAAGAAAAAGGAAAGGAAAAAAGTAAATAAACAATAAAATATATGTGTCAAATTGGAGAGAAAGATCCACCACATCACTACTAACAACAAGTGAGCTAAAATTAATATAGGTTGGATGGAAATAACAGGGGGAAAAAAGAGGAAAGCTTACAAGGTGTCTAGTGGAATGGGAAGTGAGTTTGAAATAATAAATGGAGAGGTAATGCTAACAGTGAGAAGCAAAAAGCCAGGCTAAGACAGGGAAAAATTAAAATTTGAGACAAAAAAAGAAAAAAAGGAGAATAAAAATGAAAAGGCAGGATGAAAGAAAAAGAGAGAATAAAACAAGGTGTAAGACAGGGAAAATTAAAAATTTGACACACAAAAATGATTAGAATAGGGAACTAGTAAAATTAGGGATTAGAAATACAAAATTAATGAAGATCTAGAGATAAAATTGAAAACCATGTAACAATAACTACTCTATCCACACCAAGAAGCAAAGATTTCTAAAGGTGGAAAGAGAACACAGGTATTTTAAAATCAGGGAAAACAGATATGAGATGACCACTGAGAAGAAAATTGATTTTTTGTGTCTGGATGGGAGAGAAATATTAAGAGTGTGGAATAGAACAAGTTGTAGGGAGAGAAAAAACAAAATTTAAAATGAAAATAATGAGAGGGAAGAAGGTAAAATGGGGTAAGAGAATAGAGAGGCAAAATATGTGAATTGAAATAAACTCTAGTATAAAACCTACTGACTTAATATGCACAAACTTCATGAATATGAAATGAATGTTAAAAAGCTATGCAGGAAAGAAAATATCACTAATCACGGAGAAGGCCATAGTGGATTTTGCCTTGGTAGCCTCTAATATTTACCACTGTTTTTTTCTTTCTGAATCCACCTCTGGTAATGTCAGATTTTGACCCAGTCTGACCTTAGGCAGCCTGTTCAGGGACTGCCAGGGATCTACTGACTGTGGCTGACTCCTTTGGTTGTTAATCTAGTCACTCTGCATTCAGCAGTCAGGCTTAAGCACCACAGTTTAGGGCAGAATCCCTCCTGGGTTCAGGGCTTTTGTTTCCCCTCAGGCTGCTGATGCTTGGATGGGAGTAGTTTGCCTGAGCAGGATGGGTGGTGCCATATCGGAGATGACAGCATCGGGATACCAATATCTACTCTTTCAGTTCTCTCTCCAAAGTTTCTGTCCCCAGTCACTCCTCAGGCATCTCCAGCCCATTCTGTCCCACTCTTGCCAGAGCTTAGGGTAGTGGCTGCAAATTAAAATTTTTATGTTGGCCATTTAAATAGTTCTCCACATCTCAGCCATCTGTCTCTGGCAGAGAGCAACCCTAGTGCTTTTCACCAATGGTAATTATCTGTACTTTTTGGGCTCTGGTGCTCTAGTCTAGGAATCCCAGCTTAGGGTTTAGACCTCATACTTCTCAGGAGGATCCAACCAGTTGCTTAATTATCCTCCTTGTGCTGCTGCTTGTGGGTGTCTAGCCAACATTCTCAAGTCTCCACTGTATTCCTCACTAGTCTGTTTGCACTGAAGCTGATTCTTCTGTCTGTCTGAGGTTATAAGGCTTCACTCTTGCTATCATTCAGTTGTTTGTTCTGGGTGTTTTCTCCACCATTTAGTTGTAAGTCCAGATTGGTCCTGGGAGGAGGTTAGTGTGATTTCCATTCAGCCCTCCACCATCTTTTGCCCTCCAGTTTTCTTGTAGTGTTGTATATCTCATAATCTAGATGGTTTGCTTCCCCATTTTTTAAATTTGTGTCTCTGTCTTTTTATTTTCTATAAGTAATAAATCATCTCTTAAGGATCTATTAGCTCTAGATTCAATTTGATTTGGGTAAGAATATGTCAAATGTTGTAGTTTACAATTCATATTGCATCATATCAAGAGACACATAAAGCCTTTTCCCCCTACATTTATTGACATGAAGTATTTAATGGGTTTAGATGACAGTGATATCAGTATAATTTCTCTATTATGGAATTTCCCCCAAATCTTTCATCTAATGGTTTCAGTCATTGATGATTATTGCTTGAATAAAATAATTCATTGGGAATTACAACATATTAATTTTTCTAATTCTAGCATTTCTTCCACATATTAGTAAGAAATCTACTGAGAACTTTACTCATAAATGAGAGCTATTTGGTTAACCTGAGAGACAGTTAATACTGTTATGTCAAGAATAATTCTTAATTTTTCTTTACCTGTTTATCTTAAAAGTCAAGTTTTAGATCTCTACATAAAATGTTAACTGATTTCCTTTTTTTGATTATCATTAGGGTTGTGTTTTTTTAATGTATGCAATAAAATTTTTTACTCTTATGAGTTTTAGTATATTTGGTGAGTTTAGCTGAATTAAATATTATAGATGGTATATTATAATGTCTATATTATATCACATTGACAAACCATAAAACTGCCTTTGTCTAGGAAAGTTTCAGTTTATTCCTATTTTCCTACCATAGTTATCAATAGCACTTTTTTTCTTAAATATGTCCTAATTTGAACTATATGGTCATTTTATATAATGGTCAGAACTACTTTAATTCCATATCTTAAAATTGTCCAATAGAACTCCAGAAATAGTTCACATAAATTATACAAACACTAAAAAATACAGTTGAAGAGGTAGAGGTAGAAAGACCCTATACTGTTTTTCCAGGTAGGTGCTCTGGGATCCTTTCACCATCTAGACTCTCAAACAATTTCAGTATACTTGGATGTT
Organism: Phyllostomus hastatus; assembly: GCF_019186645.2. Classification (NCBI taxonomy): domain Eukaryota; kingdom Metazoa; phylum Chordata; class Mammalia; order Chiroptera; family Phyllostomidae; genus Phyllostomus; species Phyllostomus hastatus. Next base: position 11,739,021 of record NW_025333984.1, on the reverse strand, counting down.
GATCCATCAAATACAGAAAAAGATTTGTTGATACTGTCTCTGTGATACTTGCTATTAGATGCACTGCATTTTTCAAATACCCAGCTACTCGTTAAATTTAGTTCATTTTGTTCTTGCTCTACTGCTAGGGTAATGATCACTGTGTGCCTATGGAAAGTCAAATCAATTGCCTCAGTGCATGACAAGGACAAAGATAGTCACAGTGTTCTTTTCTTTAAATTATAGGCCATTTTAATATTGTATCTACAGAAAGGAAAAAAAGCTCAGAACTGGTAAACAGCAGCTTACATAATGTTTAAAATTTAAGGAGTATCTTACTAAGATGTTGGCTTCTGAGAATGGATTTTTTAAAATGTCACTTAGAATTTTTGAAATTCTTTAGAGATCTTGGGTTAATTTCATAACAGTTTCCAATATATGGCAATGCTAACAGAAGCAAGTTGAGGTTGATTTAGGGTCTAGACAAGATAGCAGCTCAGTTTTCTTTAATTTTTGTACACCTTCCATAATATATTTTCAAGAGATCCTCTAACTCTAATGCCCACCCTCCTAAACTAAACATCATAGATGGACTATCATCCAGTGTCATGAAAGGAAATAGCATAATGAAATGAGCCAAGACCTTGAAAGGTCCTAAAACCATATTCTTTTTAGAAGAATGTTAATGGAAGTAAAATATATATTAATTAGTTAATTAATGCATTTGACAAATATATATTGAGAACTCACTATTCACTCAGCACTGATCTTGGCACTTGGAATTCAGCAGTAAATATGAGAGTATACTTGAAAATTCCATTTAAATAGAGGAAGACAGAAAACACATAAGAGTGAATGAATAAAAATGATGGTGAGACTTCTGGTACTGGCTAAGATTAAGTTACTATGATCTATTTCCTAATTGATAACAACTAAAACTATTTGCCAGAATATAAAAATCAACTGCCTAAAGATACTAAAATATAAACAGTGTCAGTAGGGGGTTTTTTTACAATTAAAAAATATTTTCTTGTTTACTGACCAGCTTTCATTTAAGAGTGAACTAATTCCTAGAACTACAGTTCAAGTACAGAGAAAAAAACCTCTGAGATAATCCATGTCTTTCTAGCCAGAGGACTAGGAAAATAGGACTCTGAAAGTTGGAGAGTATATGAAGAATCCCTGAGTTGTTTTTCTTTCAATTTTTTCCTCTTTTTTATCCCTTGGCCTTGTCCTGAGGCAAGTTCTAAACAAGAAGTTATGTAGCTACTACGGCAGTAGAAGAGGCAATATGGAGAACTAAAGTCCTGAGAGTAAAGACAGTCTCTAACTAGAGGAAACTGGAAAAGGATATCACTCGATTTGAAGATGTGAGAGGAGGTATAGTGAGAAGATAAAGCTAAAGCTCTTCAAATATTGTATATGAATCAATTAAGTTCCAGGCTCATCCCTAAAGTATGCATACATAGAACAGAAACAAAGAAAAAAAAACATAACACAGGCTTTAAGAATGAAACTCCATAACTCTCAGTCAAGATAGAGGCATAGGTAAATATGGCTCATCCCCTCACACAAGCTCAGCAAAATTACAGCTAAACTACAGAACAAATATCACTCAGAACCATCAGAAATTTGAGCTGTATGGAAATCTGACAACTAAGCAATTGAAGAGACCACATTCATCTAGATGGGTAGGAGGGCTAGAGGGTTGGAGATGTGGAGATGTGGAATGGGCTGGTCTCAAACCCACATGTGGTGGATATAAAACAGAAGAATATCCCAGGAGACAGGAATCCTAGCCCCACACTAGACTACACAGCTCAGGGTTCAGTGCCAGGAAGATAAGTCCCTATAACTTCCGGCTATAAAAACCAGTGAGGGTTGTGTCAGTGGAAAAAAATGTGGGATTCTCAGGCATCTCTTCTTGGAAGGCCCCACACAAGAATTTACTCAGATTCACTCCCTCTGGGATCCAGCGGAGTAGAACATTGAATGTTACCAGTGTCATGTGGGGAGAAACTGAAGTATCTCACATCAGGGAGAAAGAGGAGGGACAGCTTCCTCCCAGATACAACTTAAGACAGTAGCTGTTGTTATTTGAGCCCTCCCCCACACAGAGACACAGTGCAGTGGCACCATATCTGAGTCTCCATCAACGTGGCTCACACAGCCCTATCCTGAGGATCACCTAAGTCTCTGCCCCATCCAACTTATGAGCCCACATAAGCTGGTGACAGTGGCTTTTCCATATGAATGGCTGGGCTAAGCACAGGCTTCAGATCTTCTTAAATCCATTCAACAAGGAACAGCAGAACCCAGCCCCCATACCTTTCGGTGAGTGACCCCAAGCCTAGCACCAGCAGCAGTTATCTGAAGATCACTTAATAGTTTACATCTAGAGGCCCCAGAGAGAATGCAGGTGGTGACTGACCTTGGCCTGCACCACTCATGACACCCCAGAGCCTGTGAACCCAGTGGATAGTGGCAAATCATGTTGGAGCACCACCACCTAACAACCTCCACAAGCCATGGAGGCAAGTGGTTGCCAACCAGTGGTCAAAGACATCCCTACCAGTTTTCTGGCCTGGGTAAATCCTATCCATTGACTTGATGACAACAATCAAGACTCAAATATAAGAGGAGGGACTACTTAACCCTCATGGAAAGCATACCTTAATTACCCAGCTTGGGAGATAGGGCAGGCTGTGACACTGGAACCTATAGGACACCTACTACATTAGGCCACACTACCAAGACACAGAGTCAAAGTGGCTTTACCTAATACATAGAAACAAACACAGGGATGCCGCCAAAATGAGGAGACAAGGAAATATGGCCCAAATGAAAGAATACAACAAAACTCTGGAAAAAGAACTAAACCAAATGGAAACAAATAATCAATCAGATGCAGAGTTGAAAACATTGACTATAAGGATGCTGAAGGAACTCAGTAGGTACTCAAACAGCATAAAAATGATCTGAAGAGAAATGAAGGAGACACTAATTGAAACAAACAAACAAACAAACAAAAACAGTTTGCAGTCAATCAACACTGGAATGGATGAAGCCGATGATCAAATCAATGATTGGAACATAAGGAAGCAAAAGTCATTCAATCAGTACAGCAAGAAGAAAAAAAAAATCCAAAGGATAGTGTAAGGAGTCTTTGGGACAATTTCAAGTATTCCAACATTCACATCATAGGGGTATCAGAAGAAGAGAAAGAGTAAGAAATTGGAAACCTATTCGGGAAAAAAAAAAACAAAATAAAACAAACAAACAAAAAAAAAACTTCTCTAATTTGGTGAAGGAAAATGACAGACATTCACCAAACAACATGGATATAAAGAGAACCACACCAAGGTATGTCATACTTAAAATGACAAAAGATAAAGATAAAGAGAGAATCTTTTTTATTGTTGTTCAAGTATAGTTGTCTCCATTTTACCCCTACCACTCTCCCAAACCCAGCAATCCCCATTCCCCAGTCTTGATCCTACCCCATTTGGTTTTGTCCATGTGTCCTTTATACTTGTTCCTGAAACCCCTTCTTCCTTTCCCTCCCCCATTATCCACTCCCACATCCCCTCTGATTACTGTCACGGTGTTCTTAACTTCACTGTCTCTGGTTACATTTTTCTTGTTTGTTTTGGTGATTGGGGTCCACTTATAGGTGAGATCATATGGTATGTGTCTTTCAGTCCTGGCTAATTTCACTTAGCATAATACTCTCCAATTCTATCCATGCTGTCACAAAGGATAGGAGCTTTTTTCTTTCAGCTGAGTAGTATTCCATTTCGTAAATGTACCATCGTTTTTGATCTACTCACTTACTGATGGGCACTTACGTTGCTTCCAGCTCTTGGCTATTGTAAACTGTACTGATATGAACATTGGGGTGCATAGGTTCTTATGGATTGGTGTTTCAGGGTTCTTAAAATATAATCCCAGCAGGAGAATTGCAGAGTCAAAAAAAAAAAAAAAGAAGAAAAACCTGTGGTACATTTACACAGTGGAATACTATGCAGCAGAAATAAAAAAGGAGTTTCTATGTCATTTAATTTTGCTCTCATCTTGGTTATTTCCTTCTTTCTACTTGCTCTGGGCTCTTTTTGTTGTTCCTCCAGTTCTTGTAGATGTTCACTTTAGGTTATTTGAAATGTTTCTATCTTTTTTGTGAGACAATATAAGTTTGGCTCTTTTTTAAAATTTTATTTTAATCATTTTTCAAGTACAGTTTTCTGTCCTTTACTCCCATTCCAGCCCACCCACCCATCCCTCCACACCTCCCTCCCATTTACACCCCACCCCCCAGTTTTTGTCCATGTGTCCTTTATATTTGTTCCTGTAAACATTTCCCATTCTTCCCTGAAATTCCCTCCCCTTTCTTCTCTGGTCACTGTCAGCCTGTCCTCTATTTCAGTGTCTTTGACTATATTTTGCTTGTTTGTTTTGTTCTTCATTTTGCTGTTAAAGGTGACATCATATGGTATTTGTCTTTCACTGCCTGGCTTAGTTTGCTTAGCATAATGCTTTCCAGCTCCATCCATGCTGTTTCAAAGGGTAGAAGCTCCTTCTTTCTTTCCGCTGCATAGAATTCCACTGTGTAAATGTACCATAGCTTTTTGATCCATTCATTTACTGATGGGCATCTAGGTTGCTCCCAGCACTTAGCTATTGTAAATTGTGCTGCTATGAACATTGGGGTGCATAAGTTGTTTTGGATTGGTGTTTCAGGGTTCTTAGGATGTAGTCCCAGCAGTGGAATTGCTAGGTCAAAAGGCAGATCCATGTTCAGTTTTTTGAGGAGGTTCCATACTGTTTTCCATAGTGGTTGTACCAGTCTGCAATCCCACCAACAGTGCACCAGGGTCCCCTTTTCTCCACAACCTCTCCAACACTTGTTTGTTGCTTTGTTTATTATGGCCATTCTGATGGGTATGAAGTAGTATCTCATTTTGGTTTTAATTTGCATCTCTCTGATAGCTAGCAATATTGAACATCTTTTCATGTGTCTCTGGATCCTCTGTATGTCCTCCTTGGAGAAGTGTCTGTTCAAGTCCTTTGCCCACTTTTTAATTGGGTTGCTTGTCTTCTTAGAATGGAGTCATGTAAATTCTTTATATATTTTGGAGATAAAACCCTTGTCTGAGGTATCATTGGCAAATATGTTTTCCCATACAGTTGGTTCTCTTTTTATTTTGATACTGTTTTCGTTAGCCATACTGAAGCTTTTTATTTTGATGAGGTCCCATTTGTTTATTCTTTCCTTTATGTCCCTTGCTCTAGGGGACATGTCAGTAAAAATGTTTCTGCATGAAATATCTGAGATTTTCCTGCTTATGTTCTCCTCTAGGACTTTAATGGTGTCACGGTTTATATTTAAGTCTTTTATCCACCTTGAATTTATTTTTGTGTAAGGCATAAGTTCGTGCTCAAGTTTCATTTTTTTGCATGTAGCTGTCCAGTTCTCCCAACACCATTTGTTGAAGAGGCTATTTTTACTCCATTTTACGTCGCTGCCTCCTTTGTCAAATATTAATTGAAAATAGAAACTTGGGCTTATTTCTGGGCTCTCTGTTCTGTTCCATTGGTCCATGTGCCTGTTTTTATGCCAGTACCAGGCTGTTTTGATTACAGTGGCCTTGTAATATAGTTTAGTATCAGTTATTGTGATCCCTCCTACTTTACTCTTTTTTCTCAAAATTGCAGCAGCTATTTGGGGTCATTTATGGTTCCATATAAATTTTTGAAGTATTTGTTCTGTGTGTGTGAAATATGCCATTGGTACTTGAATAGATATTGCATTGAATGTATAAATTGCTTTGGGTAGTATGGACATTTTGGTGATGTTAATTCTTCTGATCCATGAACATGATATATGTTTCCATTTGTTTGTATCTTCCTTGATTTCTTTCCTCAGTGTTATGTAGTTTTCTGAATACAGGTGTTTTACCTCTTGTTAGGTTTATTCCTAAGTATTTTATTTTTCTTTTTGCTATATCAAATGGAATTTTTTTTCTTGATTTCTGCTTCTGCTGTTTCGTTGTTGGTGTACAGAAATGCCTTTGCTTTCTGGATATTGACTTTGTATCCCGCTGTTTTGCCAAATTCATTTATTAGGTCAAGCAGTTTTTTGGCTGAGTCTATAGGATGTTCTATGTACACTATCATGTCATCTGCAAACAGTGACAGTTTTGTTTCCTCCTTTCCGATTTGGATGCCTTTTCTTTCTTTTTCTTTCCTTTTTTTTTTTTTTTTGGTCTGATCACTGTGGCTAAAACTTCCAGTACTATATTTTATAGAAGTGGTGATAGTGGACAGCTTTGTCTTGTTCCTCGTCTTAGTGGAAAAGGTTTTAGTTTTTGCCCATTAAGTTTGATGTTGGCTGTAGTTCTCTCATATATGGCTTTTATTATGCTGAGGAATGCTCCCTCTATTTCAACTTTGCTGAGTGTTTTTATCATAAATGGGTGCTGTATCTTATCAGATACCTTTTTTACATTTATTGATATGATCATGTGATTTTTGACTATGGTTTTGTTTATGTGATATATTATATTTACTGACTTGCAAATATTGAACCATCCTTGCATCCCTGGGATGAATCCCACTTGGTCATGGTGTATGCTCTTTTTAATGTATTGTTGGATGTGGTTTGCCAATATTTTGTTGAGGATTTCAACGTCTATGTTCATCAGCGATATTGGCCTGAAGTTTTCTTTCTTTGTTGTGTCTTTATCTCATTTGGGGATTAGGATGATGCTGGCTTCATAAAAGGAGTTTGGGAGTCTTTCATCATTCTGGATTTTTTGGAATAGTCTGTGAAGGATGGTGGTTAGCTCTTCCTTAAATGCTTTATAAAATTCTCCTGTGAAACCATCCAGACCCAGACTTTTGTTTGTAGGGAGTTTTTTCATCACTTCTTCAATTTCATCTGCTGTTATTGGTATGTTCAGGCTTTCTGCTTCTTTTTTTATTGAGCTTTGGAAGATTATATTTTTCTAGAAATTTGTCTATTTCACCTAGGTTTTCAAATTTCTTGGCATACAATTCTTCATAGTAATTTCTTACAATACTTTGTATTTCTGTGGTGTCAGATGTAATCTCTCCTCTTTCATTTCTGATTGTGTTTATTTGGATCCTTTCTCTTTTTTTCTTTTTTTTCTTTTAATCTTTGTTCAAGTACAGTTTTCTCCCTTTTACTCCCATTCCAGCCCACCTACCCAACCCTTTTTTTAAAGATTTTATTTATTTATTTATTTTTCGAGAGATAAGGGAGGGGGGGAGAGAGAGAGAGAGAGAGAGAGAGAGAGAGAGAGAGAGAGAGAGAAAGACATCAAGGTGCGGTTGCTGGGGGCCATGGCCTGCAACCTAGGCATGTGCCCTGACTGGGAATCAAACCTGCGATGCCTGGTTCACAGCCTGCACTCAATCCATTGAGCTACGCCAGCCAGGGCTCTCTTTTTTTCTTGATCAGCCTGCTTAAAGGCTTGTCTATTTTATTTATCTTTTCAAAGAACCAGCTCCTGGATTCATTGATCCTTAGAATTGTGCTTTTACTCTCCATGTCATTTAATTCTACTCTGATCTTGGTTATTTCCTTCCTTCTATTTGCTCTGAGTTGTCTTTGTTGTTGTTCCTCGAGCTTGTGTAAATGTAGGGTTAGGTTGTTTGTTTCAAATGTTTCTATGTTTTTTAGATAGCCTGTGTTGCTATGAACTTCCCTCTCAGGACTTCCTTCACTGTGTCCTATAAGTCTTGGAATATTGTGAGTTCATTTTCATATGTTTCCAGAAACTGTTTGATTTCTTTCTTCATATCAGTCTTAACCCATTCATTGTTTAATATCATGGTATTCAATATCCATGCATTTGACCCTTTTTGAGTTTTCTCTTTGATTTTTATTTCTACTTTCAGTTCCTTGTGGTCTGAGAAAATGCGTGATATGATTTCAATTTTCTTAAATTTGTTGAGGCTTGTTTTGTGTCCTATTATGTGATATATCTTTGAAAATGTTACATGTGCATTTGAAATAATGTGTAATTTGCTTTTTTGGGATGAAAGGTCCTGTATATATCAGTTAAGTCCATTTGATCTAGGACCTTGTTCAATGTCACAATATCTGTGTTGACATTTTGTTTGGAAGATGTATCAATTTTTGACAGTGTGAATTTCAAATCCCCTACTATAATAATGTTGCTGTCAATATCTTTCTTCAAGTCCTCCAAGATTTTCTTTATGTATTTGGGTGTCCTATGTGGAGTGAATATGTTTATTATGTTTATGTCTTGATGGATTCTTCCCTTGAGTATTATGAAGTGTCTTTCTGGGTCTCTTTGTGGTCCATGTTTTGAAGTCTATTTTGTCTGATATGAATATTGCTACCCTGGCCTTTTTTCCTCTCCATTTGCTTGAAATATTTTTTCAAACCCTTCACTTTTACTCTGTGTAGGTCTTTGTTCTAAGGTGGGCCCCTTGTAGGCAGCCTGTGTGTGGGTCATGTTTTCTTATCCATTCAGCTACTCTATGTCTTTTGATGAAATCACTTAATCCATTAACATTTAAAGTTATTTTTGATATGTATTTATTCATTTCCCCTGTTGTACCCATGTTCCCCTCTCTCTTTTCCTTCCTCTTCTTATACTAGTACATTTAGCATACCTTGTAGTGCTAGTTTAGTGGAGATGTAATCTTTCAGCCACCTTTTGTCTGAGAAAATCCTTATTTCACCTTCCATTTTATGAGATCCTTGTTGGGTAGAGTATTCTTGGTTGCATGCCTTTGTTTTTCATTACTTAGAATATTTCTTGCCATTCTCTCCTGGACTGGAGTGTTTCTGTTGAGAAATCAACTGCTAGCTTTATCAGAGCCCCTTTGTTTGTTAGTTCTTGTTTCTGCCTTGCTGCTTTTAAGTCCTCACTTTGTCTTTATTTTTTTTAAGATTTTATTTATTCATTTTTATTGAGGGAAGGGAGGGAGATAGAGCGAGAGAGAGAGAAACATCAATGTGTGGTTGCTGAGGGTTATAGCCTGCAACCCAGGCATGTTCCCTGGCTGGGAATTGAACCTGGGACACTTTGGTTCCTAGCCCGCGCTCAATCCACTGAGCTACACCAGCCAGGGCCTCACTTTGTCTTTAAAGCTTGGCATTTTAATTATGATATGTCTTGGAGTAGGCCTCTTTAGGTTCATCTTGATTGGGGCACTCTGTGCTTCCTGAACTTGCATGGTTTATTCCCTCTCCAGGTTTAGAAAGTTTTATGTCATTATGTTTTCAAACAGGGTTTCTATCCTTTGTTCCTTTTTTTCTCCTCATAGCCCTATGATTCGAATGCTGTTGCATTCCATGTTATCTTGGAGTTCCCTTAATCTCTCTTCATACTTTTTTAGTCTTTTTTAGTGCAGCTGCTCTACTTGTATGTTTCTTTTCACCTTGTATTCCAGTTTACTAATTCTGTCCTCTTCTTCACCCAGCCTGCATGCAATTCCTTCTAGTGTTTTTTTTTTTAATTTCAGAAATTGTATTCATCATGTCCTCTTGGTTTTTGTTTATTGATGCGTGGGTCACCCACCAGCAGTGATCACTGAACGCTGCAGATGGCTCGACGAAAACACGCGAGAAAAAACATACACAGAGACAAACTGGTTTCTGTGGAGAAGTAGGGACGAAATGGCCACCCCCTCTAGTGGGGAGCATGCACAGATTTACCATCCATACCTGCTTTTATTAGGCTCATTTTGCATAATAATTCAGGTAAAGTACAGTACTCATTAGGGGGAAGTAAGGAACCATAGAAAACAAGGAAGTCTGATGGTCTATTTTGAGTCGGGGTAAAAGAGCTGTAAGACTTTGAGGAAGAAACAAACTTCCTCCTTGGACCCCTCTCATTCAACTGAGAGCATTCTAAACAAAGAAGGTTTCACAGTAATTTACATATTCTTTCTTAGGCCTGATCACCCAGGGAATCCGCCCTTTTCAGCACAGAGCTGCACCACCCTGTCATTGTTTCAGGCTTAGGTGGAGCAAGGGAACTAAGGCAACCAAGAGATAAGGAGATTTTCTCCCAGACAATGAGAACTCAGGCTATGTCAAAGCCGAGGAGCGAAGGTCCATCACCCCCTTTTGCTGCAGCCCCCAAAGTCCTTCTTTTGGGGGGCCTCCCAAAGCGATCGTGCCTATCTTAGGTTGTTCCCCCCTTGGGGAATCTTACCCGTCTTTGGCTAACCGACCAAGCTTTTTGGGGTTCAGTTATGAATAAAGCAGCAGAAGCAGCATTCCTGCCAGGGAGATAAGCTTTTGTCTCCTTGCTGGCTACGGTTCCTTAGCCTCAGCCTAGGCGGGGGTTTCAGCTTCTGATACCAATCAGGGCGGTTCCTAACAGTTTATAGTTTCTGTTTACTTTTTCATACTGTTGTAGTTCTCCCTAAGTTCCTTGTAGTTGTCTGTGAGTTCCTTAAGCAACCTTATAAGCATTGTTTTGAATTTTATATCTGATAGTTTGCCTACCTCCATTTCATTTAGCTCTTTTAGTGGGGAGTCTTCCATTCCTTTTGACTGAAGGTTCTTTTTTTGTCTTCCCATTTTAGGTGAGTGTTTCTGTTGGTTTCTGTTCTTCCTGATGTTCCATTTTGCTAGCTTTCTTTGTAGGGTGAACTTCTATGGTAGGAATTGTATGGGATTTAGTGGTGTGGCCTCTTTGATCTCCTTGTCTGGATGCTCTAGGTTTGCCCTTTCTTCTGTTTGTGTGGACTTTCTTGTTGTATTTGAGTTTTCATGTGTTGGTGGTTCCTTTGTAGGTGGGTTCTCTTGTCCTGTAGGTATATTGGTGTTCACAGTTTCCATCTAATTTTGTATGTGATCAGTTGCAGAGGGAAGGCAAAATGGATTAAGACAGTGAGAGAATATTCTAGGGGATGTAAAGTACCAACAAGTAGAAAAGATATAGGACATCCTTTGGATAAGTATAGTGTTAATGGTGATATATCACCCAACTAGCCACGTTTTATAAAAGGTGAAAAAGAGATAAGACTCTTGTTAGAGTGGAGAAGGATTATGAGATGAATCTAGAAAACAGAGTTCTTTTTCAAGGTTAGATGATGAGATATAGTGAGAGTAAAGGATAGAAAGTAGATGTAGTGTGTGAGAAAATAGACTTAACCACAAAAGTAGTAAAGTTCAGAAAGATAGTGAAATGGGCTAAGATCAGAGATTGGTGCTGTATAGTATTTACAATTATATGGAACAAAAATTATTTATAATAATACTGAAACAGCAATAATATGGCAAGAAATATATGATTTGACTAATGAATAGAAAGTACACCACCAACAGTAGTGTGTTATTGAAACATGAGTAAAGTGAAAGAAGGAAAATTAAACTACAATATGAATGATAGAACAAGGAAAACAAGCAATGCAATTAAACAGAAATAAAATGAAGAAAACTGAGCAGAAATAAGATAAATAAAAATGGTAATAAAATAAAATGTAAAAATAATGAAAAAATAAGAATACAAATAACAAAATGTAAGTTTTATAGGATAGCAAAGTGAAATTTGTTTCAGCTTTTCAGTTGTTGGGGTTAGTCTTGTGTTCCCTTCTGGATTTGTCTGTGGACCTTTCAGAGCTCCAGGTCTTATTGTCTCACTTGGAAAAAACAAAAGAAAGAAAACCTCCTGCCCCAGGCCAGTACCTTTAATACACCAGTTGAGCTGCCCATTAAATGCATGAATTAGAGGCAACTCACACACAACTTTCTTCCTCTTTGCTGGTTGGGATGCTGCACACTCTTAAAGTTTCTTCATGGTGTTCAGCTCCTGCAGTAAATTAAGTCTTTCTGGGGACTGCTAACTCCCTGAGCCCTTCTGCTTTCCTCTGGGTGGTCCATGCAGTGCACCTCCTTCCTCCTTTTTGCAAGCCAGCCACTGTGTGACAGTTCCTTAAACAGTAGCTGAGAGCACTTTTTAAGTAAAATCCTGTTTAAGCTCATTGTTCTTAACAAGTCCCTGACTTTTCACACTGTCCAACTTTCTAAACAGACCAGAGGCTATCTGTGTCAGTGTCAGACATGGCCCAACTCTTCTCCCTTATCCAGGTGTCACCCAGATCCCCAATTTCTCTGGTAATGACCTAGCTGGTGACCGTAGTCCCTGCAGTTGAATTCTGCCTCTGTGCATCTCCCACTTCATCTTTATTCCCCCACGAGACTTCAAGCATCCAGCTCTCTCCTGGTGTCCTGTGCCCTTCCTGCTTGGTAGGGGAGGGAGCTGCAGATCTGGCTCTCCTTTAAGGATCCCACTGCAGGTGCTGGGCTGGGGCTGCAGCAGTGTTGGTCCCCATGCAGGTCTCAGGGACCTAACCATCCCAACACAATCTCATTACTATCTGTTTTTCAATGTCCTCTATAATTTTGTTCTCCAAACTTCATATAAGGTGGGATTTCATTGGCTATTCACTCTGTTCCTCAGAAGATTGGCTAGGCATTCCAGCTGGGTGGAGGGGGAAGTGGGCTCTGCTCCCACCTACAACATGGGCATGTTTCTAAAGAGAGAATCTTAAAAGCAGCCAGAGAGAGCAGAAAATTACCTACAAAGGAGTTCCCATAAGACTACCAGCTGATTTCTGAAAAGAACCGTTGCAGTCCACAAGAGACTGGCAAGAAGTACTCAATGTGATGAAAAGCAAGAACCTACAATCTAGATTACTCTATCCAGCAAGAGCTATCATTTAGAATCAAAGGACAGATAAAGTGCTTCTCAGACAAGGTAAAACTAAAGGAGTTCATTAGCCCCAAATTGTTATATGAAATGTTAAAGGGACTTATTTAAGAAGAGAAGATCAATACTATGAACATCAATATGACAATAAATAATATTATCAACAATTGCATCTAAAAAACAAACTAAGCAGACAAGCAGAAGAGAAACAGATTCACAAATATGGAGAACATTGGTATGATGGTCAGTAAGGAGGGAGGTCTGGTGGAATGGGGAAAAGGTGAAGGGATTAAGAAGTACAAATTATTAGTTACAGAATAGGTAGGGGGCAAAAGACTTATATGTATGACCCATGGATGTGAACAAAAGAGGAGGAACATTAGAGGGAGTGGAGGGCACTGGGTAGACGGGGAAAGGGGGAAAATTAGGACAATTGTAATAGCATAATCAATGAAATAAAAATTTAAAAAGTTAAAAAAATAGTGAAATTGCAAGAGGGTAAAGGGGCTCAAATATATGGTGGTGAAAGGAGACTAAGCTTTGGGTGATAAACACATAATGCAATATACAGATGATGTAGTATAATATTGTACACTTAAACTTACATAATCTCATTAACAAATGTCACCCCAATAAATTTAATATAATTGATTAATTAATTAATTGATTTTTTTAAAAGGACAGAACTGCAGTACACAATGGCACTGAAGTCCAAGACTGACCACTGAGAGGTTTATGTGTAGGATAGATCTGAAGGCTTTAGGAAAGGCTTTGAAAACTGAACAGACATTGAAACCATTGCCTAAATAAGGTGAGACACAACCAGGTTATGTTCATGCTTGAAGTATGAACATAACCAGGCTGATTGCCTGCTAAAACAAAACCAAAATCAAAGTTAATATTCTCCAGAGAATTTTAAAAGGACACAAAATCTTACATCTTATTCAAAACCCAAGACATAGTTCAAAATATTTTATCATATAAAGAGCCAAGTAATGTCCATTTCTCAAGGAAAAAGAAAATCAACAGATGCTAACTCTGAAATTACTTGGATGATAGAATTATAAAACAAAGTCTTGAAAGTAGCTTTATAACCATGCTCAGTGAGGAAAAGGTGAATACTTTTAAACTGAATGAAAAAAGTAATTCTTAGCAGAAAATTTTAAAGTATGAAAAAATGGAAATTTCACAATTAAAAACAGGTCTACTATTTAATAGGATAAAAATGAATTTTTTGGTAGTATCCTTAAAAATATTTTTTTTGGTAAATTCCATTTTCAAATTTCTCAGTATTTGTAGAATATTCTAGTAATTTAGTCATCAACATACTGGAAAGAATTTTTCTAGATTAGGCTTCAGTTTTAGACAAATTAACTTGCAGTGGCCTATTTAGTATTGGACTAGTGGTGTCAAGTGTAAAGTTTCATGTAAATGTATAGGGTTCAGAGATAAAGATATAAAAGGATGTGTCCTTGGTATATGGTGCTATTTAGAGCCATTGGGTTTTATGAAATCATGTATTATGAAAATATAGACACTAAGCAGAAGGCATCCCAGCAATTAGTGCATGGCTCCCAGAGGAGGCAGGGCAAGAAATCTGGAGAAGCCAAAGAACTAGGAAGAAAGTCAAGAAAGTGTGGTGTCATGAAGGACAAATGACTGAATTCTGAGAGCAAAATAGTGATCAACTGTTTAATGTTGCAGAGGTTTAGAATATGAGGATAGAAAGATAACCATTGGATTTAACAAAATGAAACTCATTGTTGATATTGATAAAAGTAGCTTCAGTGGAGTGGTGGGAAGAAAACCTCAGTGGAATTTGGTTGGTGAAAGACTGGGAGTTGAAGGATATTAGCTACTATTTTAAGAAAATGGTGCATGTTAACCTCATTTTGAGAAAACTTTCTGAGTGGAGAAATGAGGAAGTTGCTTAAGGAGAACTTTTAGTCAAAGGAGGGATCACAGGATGTTGGAATTGGATGAACCCAAATATAACCACTGAGGTCAAGATAATGAAAACGAATGGCTCAAAATTACATGTGGTATTCAACTTTATTATTGACTATTGATTTCCATCATAATTATTTTTAAACAAAATTTGAAAAGGCAATATATTTACCTGTTTATTGTTTTTTACATGTTGAAATAAACTTAGAAGGCTTAAGCTATACCACAGATAGTCACATCACTGTAAAGAGAAAAACAGCCTTCTATGGGCTTCTAAGCTCACAATTAGAGTGCAGTTTACAATTCAATTAATATTTATTAGCAACTGACTATGTGAAAGGTGCTGTTGAAAATCCAAAATAATTATAAGATCAACAAAGTATGTAAACTATAGTTCTGTATGGGATGAGTAAGATATACATAAATAATTCTACCACAAAAAAGAAGTCAATCCCATGTCATGTTTTTTTTTCTTTTACAGCTTTTCTTTCATTTAACCTTCTATCACAGTGAGTTGAATGTCTCTTCAAATAGACTGTGAGTCCCTGGAGAACAGGAGCTGTCTTACCATCTCCATTATTTTTTTCTGCTCATCATCAATACCTAGTATATATTTGTACATACTAGGAACTCATTACATTCTTAACTTGAAATTATTTGGTAAGTTAACATTATAATGAACATATAATGAAACTGTGTTGTTGACGGTCAGATTAATGTAAGATTCTTTGACAAGCACCTTTCATTATGGTCTACAGCCATACCACCCTTACATGCCCAATCTCAACTGACCGTTCATTATGACTATATAATTTGTCATTAAATAATTTCCTAGCACACTAATAATCAATACATTTTTTCTAGGTAGTAGCAGATCTTTAACTAAAATCCAACACTTTGATTTCAGTGATAGATGGCACTTATAATACAGTTTAAGAGTGAATGCTGTATTGTGGAGTGAAACATTTTGTTATAAATCTACAATGTGATATACAGACCTATTATCATAGAAATGTACACTTGAAACCTATATGATCTTATTATCAATGTCACCCCAATAAGTTTAATTTTAAAAATCTGCATTATAAAATGGTTCCATTTATAGATTTTTTTTCTAGAGAGAGGGAAAAGGAGGGAGAAAGAGAGGGAGATAAACACTGATGCACAGAGAAACAACTGGTTATCTATTGCACACCCCAAGCTAGGGACCTGCACACACCTCATGCATGTGTCCTTACTGGCAATTTAACTGGCAACCTTTCAGTTTGCAGGCAGACATTCAACTCACTGAACTGTATCATTCAGAGCTGTAGAATTTTGGTGTATACATATTGGCATAGTTAGATCACTAAAATTTTGAAGAAATTTTTTCCAAAATATTAGTCATAAATATCTCTGGGTTGAGAGGTTTAGGTGCTTTTTTTTCTCTTTGTAATATTTTGATTGTTTAACTTTTTAAAAAAGATTCTATTTATTTACTTTTAGAGAGGAAGGAAGCAAGAAGGAAAGGAAGACAAACATCAATGTGTGGGTGCCTCTTGAGTATCCCCCCTGGAAACCTGGTGTACAACCCAGGAATGTACCCTGACTAGAAATTGAACTATAGTAAGTTTATCCAATTAAGAATCACACTTAGGGCCCTGGATGGCTCCCTTGGTTGGAGTATTGTCCCATACACCAAAAGGTTGTGGGTTCCATTCCAAGTCAGAACAAAAATCTAAGCTGCAAGTTCAATCCCAAGTCACACTGATGCATGTAAAAATCAATAAACATATCCTCAGGTGAGGATTTTAAAAAATGCCATTTACATAATAATACTTTAAAAAGATCTCTCCAGTAAAGTCCAGACATTGTTAATATAACAAGAACAGTGTGTGTGGCATCATTGTAACTTGGCAGCCAAGGAGAATGGCCTGGAATGTGAATGTGTGAACAATGATGACTTCACTATACTAGTTAGTGGAGGTGGTAGATGCAGTTGAGTGAGCATGTGTACAGTGTGGTCATTGCATTCAGAATTACTGAGCAACAAATCTGCATCAAATTCTGAATTAAGCTTGAATATTTTTCCACAGAAACTATTCAGAAGATTCAGAAGGCTGCAGCTATGGGCGATGGGTGATGGACAGCTTCATCATGACAATGCACCTGCTCATACATCATGTCTTGTGCAGAGTTTTTTGGTGAAACATCAAATCACCTAGGTGACTCAGCCCCACTGTAGCCCAGATTTGGAGCCCTGTGCCTTATGACTTTTCCCAAAACTAAAATAAACTTTAAGAGGGTATATCTCATATTAAGTGTTCTTACACTACAATGGATTTTTTTTTAAGATCTTAGTCACTAAGCACATTGGTTGGAAAAGGAAATATTCCTTTTTCTTCTCTGAAACATTTTTCTAAAATTTCACTTGATTCCAATTAGTCATCTCACATGTCTCACATATCTGTTTCAGAAAATACAGAGATTCATGTCACTAATTATTTACTGTCAAATTGATAGAAAACAATGACACTGAATATATAAAAACAATCAGTGAATATATTGATGTTTTTTCTTCTTTTGTTTTTGGCCGATTGAAGTGGTGTCACATACCCAACAATCCACCTCTGAGTTTTACAAAAGTTTCTCATTCAGGAAGTAATTGGAAAGTTATAATAAGCTCCAGCTGGTGTAGCTCTGTGGACTGAGGGCAGGCCTGCGAAGCAAAGGGCCATGGGTTCAATTCCCAGTTAGGGTACATGTCTGGGTTGCATGCCCTGGGTTGCAGGTCCCCGTCAGGGGACACATGAAAGGCAAACACACATTGATGTTTCTCTCTGTCTTTCCTTCCCTTCCTCTCTCTCTAAAATTAAATTTTTAAAAAATGTGAAAAAATAAAAATACCGAAAGTTATAATCAGGTTCTGCCTTAAAAAATAAGAAAGAACTTAATAAAAACTTCTTTATTCTGAGTTATACACCAAGAAAATTATTAATACAAATACAGTTAAAATGAAATAATGTAAATAAAATAAATAGTTGACCATTGTTGAAATGAATTGATAAAATATCAAAAAGAATAAATTTATTTGAAAATATGAGTCAAATCTTCCCTCTGCCTTTTAAATACTCTGAGACAAAATGTGAAGGTTTCCTAATCCTCTTATATAAGTTTATCTGTGAAACAGCATGCTTGTGATGGTGCTCTCAAATAAGTGAATTTAATATGTTAAAAGGTGGGCAGGAGAATGGATTTGGACTCATAAGAATTCTGTTTTAAGATGGAATCTGATGAGGAACTATTTACATAAGTGCTTCCTGGAGCTTATTTGAGTCGTTAGTTGAAGAGGGATGTGAATTTAAGGATAAATTCTAAGTGCAAGAGAGCTAGAAGCTAGCTTGAAGGAGACTAGCAGAAGGATTGGGACTGGAGTTTCCAGATGGGACTATTCAGTATGAATGAACCTGCTGCTTTCATCAAGCAAAACCAGGTTGGAGATTTTGTATGTTTTTTGGGGGCGAGAGTAGATTAGTGAATGGAGATGGCTAAGAAGATTCCTACTTTTCATTTAATAACTTTCATATTTAAATATTTAAATTGAGTGGTTGATATCCTTTGGAGTTTTCCATGGCTTTGAACTTTATAAGGTTAAGAAGAGCTTTTAGGTATGCTTTAATTTTTTTTAAAGGAGTCTTTGTTGCCCTCCTTGTAGTAAAAACCATTTTCCCTTTTCTGTCACCCAGAAGTACATTTTTCCTCAAATTATTATCTGTTCAGAAATTAAACTATAGCAAATAAATGCAGCATAAAAAGGAACCAACATGGAAATATTTTATCAAAAAAGTTGGGTAAGAATAGGCTGTAACTTACATTGACAATAACAAAATTTTATAATCTTGGCCTTGCAAAGATAATAAAATTAAAATTACCCAGATAGCAATTGATACATTCTAGTTAGTCAAATTTGAGATGATTTTAAACTTGGAAGAAAGGAAGCAAAGTATAATAAATAAGGTCATAGTAGACGATTCCTGAACATTACTGAGCACTTGCCCAGGCTTAGTTGTAACAGGTACTTTTCCAAAAATGTAGTCAAAGTAGAGATAGTGATATTTAATATTTTGAAAAATCAGAACTGTGACATTTTATATAAACAAATATTTAATTCTGAACTTACAAATTACTTCTATTTCAAAAATTTATTTGTAATATTGTACCAAGGTTAGTTTCTATGGCAAAATGAATTTTGGGTTTGGGATCCAATGTTATAACTGTTTGGTGCTTAGGTTCCTAAGCTTTAATCAACAATTTACTTGAAATATCTACTTATAACAATATTTTAACAATACCTGTCAGTGTGATTTCTATGCATAAAAGCAATCTGAGTTACAATTTATGATATCATAAATATCTGTGGTTAATTTTTAGAAAAACAAATAGCTCAACCAGAGTAGTGTCATGGCTTCTGTAAGATAGTGTTGGGAGAAAAGCACATGTAGAATCAAGTAAAATTTTGGAGTGTCATGAAGCTGATACCAAGAGACTTGCTCATAAATTCTTCTAAACAATCTAAACTATATACATGTTTGCCAAAAATTTTCTTCAGGTTTCTGTAAGCAACAGGGAACAACTGTACATATCTCCTAAATATATTGGATAAGTGAGAGCCTGCATGGAAGGAACACAAACATCTACTTTGGAATAATGGTAAAGGGTATGAGATTAGAGACAGAATGAAAACACTAGACCATAAACTTCAGACCAGGATTTTCTGTATCTTTTTCCTCAACCAAAAGCCAGTATCCAGTACAGCATTCAGCAAATAATCTGCAAAAATGAACTTGAGAATTAATTAGGTTTGAGACTTGTCAAATTAAGAGGTGGAGAAAAGAAGATCAAAGGGAGATTCGCAAGTTCTGAGACAAAATGACTTTGATTTAGTTGATGGTTTATGTATCAATTCTAATGATGTCTACCTCTGGGGAACATAAAATGATCTAACTGTGGTTGTTGGATGAAAGTAACACCCACACCTAACCCCCATGAAAAAATTAGGTGGTCATATCAAGATGTCATTTGGAGAAGCTGGCAGTCTCTTCACAACACATGATATTCTGAGAGGGGAAGATGGTGGCCAAGTAGGCAGAAGCTAAATCCACTTGTTCTGGCCCCCACCTTAGATTCCCAGCTGATCTTCCAACAAATAACCTGAACAATCAATGGAATCTTAGCTGGCATGAAGTTTGAGCCAACGAGTACAGAAGATGCTTCACAGTGGGTGCATACAAGACATGTCAGGGATTGTGACTCCCAGTCGGCCAGTTGGAGGGGAGAACCCACCAATGAATGAACCCACCAATGAATAAACCCACCAATATGAAAACAAGAAAGCCCACATAAACTGAAAAAAAGAGCATACCTAGAACATCCATCAGGAGATCAAAGACACTGTGCCACTGAGTTGCACAGAACTCTGACCACAGGTCACCCTATGAAGACAGGCAGACAAAGCAGAGCATCCTGAGATGCAGAAACAAACAAAAAGAGTCACCTAAAATAGGTACACAAAGAAATAACCCCTAACTGAAAAGAAAAGAGGAATCCCCAGAAGAAGAGTTAAATGAAATTGAGGCAAGCAATCTATCAGACAGAGAGTTCAAAATACTGGTTATAAGGATGTACAAGAAACTCAGTGAGAGCTATGAGGAACTTTATTAGAACTACAAGGAGCCTAGTCAGAAATATAGCAGCATGAAAAAAGACATAGAAACTATGAATAAGAACTAGGAAGAGGGAAGAGCAGAAGATGGCAGCAAGGTAGGTGGGAGCTCAACCCACTTGCTCATGCACCCAACTGTGGCACCTAGCTGATCTTCTGAAGAACAGAGTGAACAGCCAACAGAATCCCAGCTTATGTGAAATTTGGAAGTGAAAGTTTGCAGAGGGTGTTTAAAAACATACAGGAGGTTGTGTAGACTGATGGGAAGGTCCCTAGGACCTGTGCTGGGATGGCAGCTGCTGCAGAAGCTTTGGAGGAAAGCTGGATCAGTGGCTGTAACTTCACAGCTACCTCCCCTCCCATAGCAGGGAAGCCTGTCCTGCACCAGGAGAAACCTGGATGCTTGAAGTCACTGGGGGTATGAAGATGCAGTGGGAGATGCACAGAGATGGTATTCCTCAGCTAGGACTGTGGTCAGCTAGGACTGTGGCAGGGACAGTAACAGAGAAGTTGGGGAGCCAGGTAACACCTGGAGATGGGAAAAGAGTTAGATTGCGATGGACATTAACCAAGATAGTCTCAAGACTGGTCAGAGATTTGGGCTGTGTAAAAAGACTGATACTTGCTAAGAATGGCCAGTCACAACCAAAGGGAGTTCTCTTAAAAAAAAAAGGCTATCACCCACTAAGTAAGGAACTCTCATGCGCTGTGGTCAGGACAGTGAGAAGGATGAGAAGGGGTGCGATGCCGAGGTCCAGCCGCAGGTGGGTCCAGGGGTTCCTGAAAGGTAGGTAAGGCGTCAGCAATGGGAGACAGATGACAACACACCTCAAAGGACGGTGATTCTCTGTTCCGTTTATTGCAAGTACAAGCAGGTTTTTATACTTTCATTTTTGGTAGTGATTAACATTTGTGATTAGGTGAAGCAGAAAAAAATTAATACAAAGGTAACCAGTACGAAAGTTCCCATAGAGTCAGTTATAGTAAACAAAGATTATTTTGACCAGGAGAGCCATAAATCAGACAATTAGAAATAGCTGTACATACAGAGTTTGAATGCCTTGTTGTTTATTAAAGTTCTTAGAATTTGTCATGGAGCAAAAGGATACACTAGATTGAGTAGAGGTTATAGGAAATTTATTATAAGGCCTCTGTGATGTCTAACTTAGCTATTTACCTTTTCTGTCTAAAATGTTTCTCTGTGTACCACGGACTCTGACTCCCTGGTAACTGTGTGCTTAGTTTGTAATAGCTAACCAGCTTTTCTTACTTCTTTGCCTGTCTAATTCTAATTGATATATATATTCCTATTCAAGGTAAAGGAGGGGCTGTTACTCCAACAACTTTTAGACATCCAGGGGCTATTTCATTAGAGGGGATTTTGTTCTCTGGTTAAGAAATTATTTTGTACAACTTCATTGGAATTATGCAAATCAATAAACCTGAAATACAGGTGTCTAACAATCCCGCCACCTTTTGGTCACCAAAACAAACACGTAAGGAGAGATAAACAGGAAATCCAGCCACAGTAAACCTTTTTTTTGTTCCTTAGTTAATAAACACCAGGGAGGTCTGCTTCGAGCTAGCCTTTCCATGAAATTTAGGCTATTGTAAGGCCCTTGGACTCCATCCTTATTGACCATTCTAATGCCATCCTCATTATATGCTCCTGTATAAGGCAATGGGGGATCTGGAACCCTCTGGAGACTATTAGTTCCTCTTGGGGGATACCATAATTTGCCATTAATCCAATATGCTACCCAGGGGTATCCCTGGGCTGTGGGTAGGGGTCTATATAATTTTTTATTGTTTTCTTGAAAGACTCTGTATCTATGGGTAAGGAACAGGCGTGGGAAAGTCTGCTAATAATTCAGCCTGTTGTAACTGATTCATGAATTCTTTTATGGGAACAATCGGGGATAATTTCTTATTCAGGTTTATAAATACCTTGTTTAAACAATTTGGGCAGGATTCAATAGTCTAGGGAGAACTAGTTGTCCCTTCAGAATTTCCCTCAAAGTTAATCGTTGACTCACTTCGAGCCTTTTTCTCCTCATGGCCTGTTCTTATGGGAATCAGGGTACAAAGTAAGACCATGATTAATATTAGCAAGGAAATTATTAAGGGCAATTCCCAGGAAAATTACTCCCCCCCCCCCACTTTGTATGCCACTCTCTCTTCCAGGAAGATGGATTCCTTGAATTCCCTCTTTCCATGTTCGGACCTTGTCAGAAAACATGGTTGGAAGAGGGTGTGGCAGTGTGATTTGCTCTAAATCAGGGCACCTCATGGACTGATCAAAGTGGGATGGCAGGGGCTTGGAATGGGGTAGCAGTCCCTAGAGAGAATTAATTTAATAAGGGAACTAAATAGCCCTGAAGGGACTTTGTGTGTGCAGTGCCCAGGCCAGCAAAGATGGAGGAGGTGTGTGAGTTACTCTCTCTCCGTGCACTTCAGGGACTAATCAAAATGTGGCACAAAAAGATGGATTAAAGACCCGGCCTGGTGCATATGGACAGTGGGGGCCACACAGTGCTCTTAGGGCTTGGGCTGAAGGCTGGGAACCTGTGAATATTTTAGCCCAGGTAGAGCCCCCAAAGAAGAACCACAGGAAAGTAAAAACAAAAACAAAAACAGAAGACCAGTAGAACCCACTTGGTGGGCTTAAAGTCAGAAGGAGGCTATTTTTTCCCCAAGTGTAAGACAATAAGACCTGGAGCTGTGGTGGAGAGAAATACAGGTCCAGAGATATCAGAAGGCTAACACCAACAACTGAGGCAAAATTCACTTCGTTATCCTATAGAACTTGCATTATATTTTTTACTTTTTATTTTTATTTTTGGTTATTATTGTTTTTATTATTAATTTATTATTTCTCTTCCTTCCATTTAGTTTTCTTACTATTTTTATTTCATTGTTTGATATTCTTTGTTCTCCTTTTCATAATGCATTTTAATTCTCTCCCTTCACTTCACTCATATTACAATAACACACTACTCTTGGTCTTTTTATTCTTTTCATTCAGATCATACATCCCCTGTAATATTATTGTTGTTCCAACTCCCACAGAGCACCCTTCTCTGATATTTGTCCATTTCTTTATCTACCTGAACTTTATTACTGTTGTGGTTAACTTTATTCTCTTGCACACTATATCAAGTTTCTATCCCTTACTCAGTAAATCTGACCATCTTACCTACCATAAGGGCTATGATTTCAGGAGTCATCTCACATTCATTTTCCATCTCTTTTTTACCTATTATAAAAGGTGGCTAGTGGGGTGAAATATCAAGGTTATTGCTGTACTTCTGCAAAGGACCTGCTGTCTGTTCTCTACATGTTGGTACTTCAAATTGCATAAAATACTCTCCCACGGCCTTAATCCATTTTGCCTTTGCCTAGTCCCTGATCACATACATGGTAAGGTGAGAGTAGTGAATACCAGTAAACCCTCCTAAGGAGAAAACCTGCCAACAAAGGAGCTACCAACAAGTAAAACCCAACTACAACAAGAGAACACACACAAATGAAAGAAATGGCAACACTAAACTATCCAAACAAGGAGACCAAAGGGAAAACACCACTGAGTCACAGAACTCCTACCATAGAAGTTCACCCTACAAAGACAGATAGCAAAGAAGAGCATTGAGAATCTAAAAAACAGAGAAAAAGAGTCACTTAAATGGGGAGGCAAAGGAAAAACCTGGAATCAAAAGGAATGGAAGAGCTAAAAGAGCCAAATGAAATTGAGACAAGCAAATGATCAGATATAGAATACAAAAGAACGGTTATAAGGATACTCAAGGAACTCGCAGACAACTACAAGGAACTGAGTGAGAACTATAACAGTATCAAAATGGAAATAGTAACTATAAACAAGGCAAGGAAGAAATGCAGAATATAATTTCTGAAATATAAAACACACTAGAAGGAATTACAAACAGGCTAGATGAAGCAGAGGAACAAATTAGTGATCTTGAAGATAAGGTAGAAAGAAATACCCAAATAGAGTAGCTCCATGAAAACAGACTAAAAAAATATGAAGATATCTTAAAGGAACTGCAAGACATGAAACACAACAGCATTCAAATCATAGGAATGCCAGAGGAGAAGAAAAGGAGGAAGGGATAGAAACCCTGTTTGAAAAAAATAATGACAGAAAACTGTCTAAACTTGAAGAGGGGACAAACTGTGCAAGTCCAGGAAGCACAGTGTCCCAATCAAGATGAACCCAAAGATGCCTACTCCAAGACACATCATAAATAAAGTGTAAAGTTTTAAACGAAGTTAAAATCAGCAAGGGTGAAATAAGAAGCAATATACAAAAAAGCTCTGATAAGGCTAGCAGCTGATTTCTCAACAGAAACACTACAAGCCACAAGAGAATGGCAAGAAATATCCTAAGTAATGAAAAACAAAGGCCTGCAAACAAGACTACTCTATCCAGCAATACTACCAATTAAATTGGGAGGCAAAATAAGGAGTTTCCCAGACAAAAAAAGGCTGAAAAAATACACACCCACCAAACCAGCATTGGAAGATGTGCTAAAAGGTCTGCTATAAGAAGAGAAAGAAAAAGAGTGAGAGAGAGAGGAACAGAGGTACAAAAGAGGAACAGTGAATCAGTACTATCAATAATAACCTTAAAAGTACATGGATTAAGTACTCCAATCAAAAGACCTAATGTAGGTTGATTGGATAAGAAAACATGACCTGCTCATACGCTGCCTACAAGAGACCCACCTTAGAACAAAAGACCTACACGAACTGGGAGTGAAGAGTTGGAGAAAACGATTCCAAGCAAATGGACAGGAAAAAGAGCTGAAGCAGCAATACTTATTTCAGACAAAATAGATTTCTAAACAACAGGTATAAAAAGAGACACAGGAGGACACTTCATAACACTCAAGGAAAGCATCCATCAAGAAGACATAAACATTATAAACATATATACAACCAACATCTGAGCATCTAAATATATAAGGAAAATCTTAGAGGACTTCAAGAAAGATGTTAACAGCAATGCACTTATAATAGGGGGTTTGAACACATAACTGTCAAAAATGGATAGATCTTCTAAACAAAATATCAGCAAGGATATTGAGACATTGAACAATGCTCTAGATCAAATTGACTTAACTGATATATATATAGAACCATTCAACCCAGAAAAGCAAAATAGAGATTCTTTTCAAAATCAGAAGAAATATTTTCAAAGATAGACCGCACGATAGGACACAAAACAGGCCTCAACAAATTCAAGAAAATTAAAATCATATCAAGAATTTTCTCAGACCACAAGGGCCTCAAACTAGATACCAACCTCAGGGAAATAAATTAATGGAGATTGAATAACACGCTATTAAACAATGAATAGTTTAAGAATGAGATCAAGGAAGAAATCAAAAAGCACCTGCAAACAAATGAAAAACTCACAAGAATTTAAGATGTATGTAACATAGTGAAGGTGGTCCTAAGAGGGAAGTTCAGTGATGCAGGCCTACCTAAAAAATATAGAAAAATTTTAAATAAACAACCTAAAGCTACATCTACAAGAACTGGAGGAACAACAACAAACAACTCCCAGCAAGAGTAGAAGGAAGGAAATGAAGATCAGAGCATAATTATACAACATAGAAACTAGAAATACACTTCTTAGGATAAATAAATCTTTTACCTGGTTCTTTGAAAAGATAAACGAAATCAACAAGACTTTAATCAGATTTATCAAGAGAAACAGAGAGAGGACCCAATAAAGAAAATCAGAAATGAAAGATATTACAACTGATACCACAGAAATACAAAGGATAGCAACAAATTACTATGAACAACTATATGCCTAGAAATTTGAAAACCTAGGTGAAACGGTCAAATTTCTAGAAAAAAATAACCTTAGAAACCTGAGTGAAGATGAAGCAGAAAGTATGAATAGATTGTTAACAGCTAGTGAAATTGAGGCAGTAATAAAAAAAAAACTCTTGGTACACAAAAATCCTTGCCCAGACAGTTTCCAGGAGAATTTTACAAAATATTTATGGCAGAGCCAACCCCTATCTTTCTCAGACTATTTTTTAAAAAATCCAAGAAGAGGAAAGAACTCACATGCTCTTTTTACAAAGACAGCATCATCCTAATCCCAGAATCAGAAAAAGACACAACAAAAAGGGAAACCTACTGGCCAATATGGCTGATGAACATAGACGCTAAAATCCTCAAGAAAATATTAGCAAACCACATCAAGCAATACAATAAAAAGATTATATACCATGATCAAGTGGGATTCAATCTAGGTATACAAGGATAGTACATATTTGCAAATCAATAAACATAATACATCAGAAAACCAAAGGGAAGACAAAATCACATGATCATATCAATATATTTGAAAAAGCATTCTGCAATATATGCAGAAAAAGCATAAGGAACAGCACCCATTTATGATAAAACACTTAGCAAAATGATCATAGAGGGTGCATATATCAAGACAGTAAAGGCCATTTATGAGAACACTACAGCAAACATCATACTTAATGGGCAAAAACTAAAACCTTTCCCACTAAGATCAGGAAAACAACAAGGATGTCTGCTTTCTCTATTCTATTCAATAGAGTTTTGAAAGACCTAGCCACAGGGATCAGACAAGAGAAAAAAAATAAAAGGCATCCAAATTGGAAAGGAGGAAGTAAAACTGCCATTGTTTGTAGATGACATGGTAGTATACATTGAAAGTCCTATGCACTCCACCAAAAAACTACTCAACCAAATAAGTGTATTTGACAAAACAACAGGATACAAAGTCCATTTTCAGAAATTGAAGGTATTTTTGTACACCAATAATAAAATATCAAAAACATAAATTAGGGAAAAAATCCCATTTGCTATCACAACAAGAAAAATAATGTGCCTAGGAACAAACCTTAACAAGGAGGTAAAAGACCTGTAATAAGAAAACAACATAACACTGAATAAAGAAAGTAAGGAAGACACGAATAAATGGAAGAATATACAGTGTTCATGGATTGGAAGAATTAGCATCTTCAACATGTCCATATTACCCAAAGTAATTTATAGGCTCAATGCAACCACTATTAAAATACCAATGACATATTTCACAGATATAGAACAAGGATTTCAAAAATTTATATGGAACCAAAAATGATGCCGAACATCCACAGCACTTTTGGGAAAATGGAAAAAGTAGTAGGGATCACAATACCTGATATAAAACTGTATTTATTTATCATTAGAATGACTAAATAAGATGTGAAGCTGTTATGTTGAGGAAATAATTGAGACACAGATAGACAAATATCATATAAGTTCACTTATATGTGGTTTCTAAAAAGCAAAATAAATGAACATATAAAACAAAAACAAACTTGTAGAGAAAGAACAAATTGATATTTGCCAGAGGGAATGGGAGTGGGTGGATGAATTAAAATGTGAAGGGGAAGACAGGTACACACTTCCAGCTATAAAATTAATAAGCCATGGTGATATAGTGTACAGCATAGGTATATAGTCAATAATATTGTAATAGATTTGCACAATGACAGATGATTATTAGATTAATTGTTGTGATCACACATGTAAATGACAAATAACTATGTTGTGCAACTAAAATTAACATAATATTATATGCCAATTATACTTTAATAAAATTTTAAAAAGAAGAAATATGAAACTCTGAGATACCAATGGTTGGTTAAGAGATGGTATAATGTCATCAAAGATCCAAGTTCATTCCTTCTATTTGGCCAGTCTTACTAATTTGGTTACTTGTGTTTGCAAAATGGTTGCAGCATTTTGTGATCCAGGTACCACATTCTTATATATCTAGTTTCATAAATCCTTTATTTTTTGTGAGCACGCAAACCTATATCTTACAATACCTACTCTTACATTTTCCAAGGAAGAGAAATGGGATTACCTTGATTTTCTTAGACAACTCACAGTGTATCCCCTGAAACTGAAGAGATAAGATCCCTGAGGCATTAGGCCAGCCAATCGCTGAACAAAATATTGATATGGGTAGCAATGAATAAGGAAGGAATGAGTGCCAAGTATATAAACAATAGGATAACTAGTAGTACATGTTATCCAATGTTGTGCTAAGTATTCAGATGTTTTATGTTGCTATTGGTTCTATTTTTAAACAAAAGACTGTCTAGAATAGTATTTGTATTGGTGTGGATATAGGTGAACAGCTTTTAAGTCAGAAGTTATTAATCAGAGTACCTAAGCCAAAGAAAAATGTAGGTAGACATTTTTAAATATCTTAAGAGGAATTCTCCATCTTAATGAATATAAATTCTGGTATTTAGAATTCATGAATGATGAAATGAAATTGTTTCTATAACTTATCCTTAGTGATGATGCCTGTCAATTCCAGTGGGCATTTTTAGGTGAATAAACTATTTATTTAACAGACAATGCATACAGACTTATTTCTTCTTGATACATCCATAGTGTATCTCCAGTGGTCCATGGTCCTGGTGTGCTGGCCTTGAACAGGAAGATCCCAAAAGTGGTGCAGACCTCTGTGGGTATGCATTTTCTTCAGGTGCTCCAGATCTTCATGGAGCTTGCAGTCCAGACCACTGGCCAGGACCTGGCTGAATTTCGCATCCTTTTTGTCCTTCTATGCATTCAATAATCAGTCTGGGATCTTGTACTGGTGTGGATTCTGCATAATGGTGATCACATATTCCACCTTATCCTCTGTGAGCTCTCCTGTCTTTTTGGTGAGGTTGATGTCTGCTTTCCTCAACATCACTGAGCATATCTTTATCCCACACCCTTAATTGCAGTGATGGAAAAGGCTATTTTCTGTTGCCCATAGATATTGGTGTTGAGTACTCACAAAATGTGCTGTAACATTTTAAGAAACAACAGAAACATGACAGCAGCCCCAGTGGATATGTGTAGACCTCCTGTAGAACAGTACAGTGGGTATTTGTTTTGATGTTTTTTTAAAATCCTCACCAGAGGGTATATTTATTGATGTGTGTGTGTGTGTGTGTGTGTGTGTGTGTGTGTGTGTGTGTGTGTGTGTGTGAGAGAGAGAGAGAGAGAGAGAGAGAGAGAGAGAGAGAGAGAGAGATGTTGATGTGCGAGAGAAAAATAGAGAGAAAAATATTGGTTATTTTATGTACATGCCCCAACTGGGGATTCTGGGGATTGAGTTTGCAACCTAAGTATGTGCCTAGAATGGGAATTGAGCCCACAACCTTTTGGTGTAGAGCACCACACTCTGACCAACTGAACCACTATCCAGGGCTGATCTTTTTTGGTTGATTGATCAATTACTCATACGATTGAAATTAGTATATATTTTCTTAGTATAAATGAAATCTCTCCAATGTTAAAATTTTTAAATGAGAGTAGTGGATCTGGCATTAGGTGAAGAACATGGTTTGTGCTCAATTGAAAATAGAAATTAAAAAAAGACAAAAATTGCTTTGTCACTGTTTATTCTTTTATTCTTTCTTGTTCTCACCAGTACCAGATCTTAAAAAAAATAAACTACCTATATAGCAGCACTATAGCTACTAAATACTGATTTCAAATGTTAAACATATAGGCTGTGAGAGGATACAATGAAATTTTCCTTGTTTCTAGAAAGTTAGCACAAGATCTACTCAGGATGGTCTTACATAGAAAGAGTAAAAAAAAATTCATGTGGGTTTGACCTCTATATTCCTCAAAATACTTTCCTCAAAACCATTTAAGACATTGCTCTTGTTTCTTTGTCTGTTTTTAAAAAAATATTTTTATTGTTGTTCAAGTACAGTTTTATGCCTTTTCCCCCCACCCCAGCCCAACCCCCCAGGCCTCCCTACTTCCCTCCCATTTCTACCCACCCCATTGTTGTCCATGTGTCCTTTATAATAGTTTCTGAAAACTCTTCACCATTTTCCCCTAAAATTCCCTCCCCTCTTCCCTCTGCTCACTGTCAGCCTGTTCTCAATTTCAATGTCTTTAGTTGTATCTTGCTTGTTTCTTTTGTTGATTAGTTTCCTGTTAAAGGTGAGATCATAAGGTATTTGTCTTTCACCACCTGGCTTATTTCACTTAGGATAATGCTCTCCAGTTCCATCCATGCTTTCACAAAGGGTAGGAGCTCCTTCTTTCTTTCTGCTGCATAGAATTCCATTGTGTAAATGTACCATAGTGTTTTGATCCATTCATTTACTGATGGGCACCTAGGTTGCTTTCAGCTCTTAGCTATTGTAAATTGTGCTGCTATGAACATTGGGGTGCATAGGTTGTTTTGGATTGTTGTTTCAGGGTCCTTAGGATATAATCTTAGCAGTGGAATTGCTGGGTCAAAAAACAGATCTATTTTTAGTTTTCTGAGAAAATTCCATACTATTTTCCATAGTGGTTGTGTCAATCTTCAATCCCACCAATGCACCAGGGTTCCCTTTTCTCCACAATCTCCGCAACACTTGTTGTTTGTTGCTTTGTTTATGATGGCCATTCTGACTGGTGTGAGGTGGTATCTTATTGTGGTTTTAATTTGTACCTCTCTGATAGCTAGCGATACTGAGCATCTTTTCACATGTCTCTGGGCCCTCTGCATGTCCTCCTTGGAGACGTGTCTGTTCAAGTCCTTTGCTCATTTTTTAAATTGGGTTGCTTGTCTTCTTAGAGTGGAGTTGTGTGAGGTCTTTATATATTTTGGAGATTAAACCTTTGTCTGAGGTATCATTGACAAATATAGCACAGCTTTTTTATCCACTCATATACTGATGGGCACTGGGCTGCTTCCAAATCTTGGCTATTGTAAATAGCACTGCTATGAGCATAGGGATGCACATACTCTTTCAAACTTGTATTTCAGGTTTCTTCAGATATATTCCCAAAAGTGAAATCACTGGGCCATGAAGAAGTTCTATTTTTATTTTTTTAATAAAGTCAGTATTTCCTTCCACAGTAGCTGCATCAATCTGCATTCCCACCAACAGAGCACAAAGGTAAAAAGTGTAAAGGATTAAACAAAAGAAAAAACCTCATAGGCACAAAAAAACAGTATGATGATTACCAGAGAGAGAAAGCAAGGGTGGAGGAGGTAGAAGAGGGTATGGGGAGTTATATGGTAATGGAAGGAGATTTATATTGTGGTGGTGAAAACAATACAATATACAGATTCTGTGTTACAGGATTGTGTACCTGAAACCTATATAACTGAATCATCTAGGGCCATCCCAGTAAATTCAATTAAAAACCCCTGAAAGAATATAGAAAATTAAAGGCAAGACAAAAAGTATTGATAAACATAACTATATTTTTATGTATAAATTCAGCTTATATACAAAACATGTTGGCAAAATCTCTAACTCACATGAATTTATAAAACAGCAAATATATCAAAAACTATTTTATTGAAAAATTAACTCTATACTTGAATTATAAGTAATTTCAAGATAAATAAGTATAGGGCACTATTAGTTGAAACTTAGTTAATTCAAGGCTGTCAAGAAGTGGCACTGGATGAAAATCCACATAGCCCATTTTGTTAATATTTCTACCCTTTAGACATATGTTATTGATAAAGGTTATGAACTAACACATCATGTCTTTTAGAACAGCTGTGTATTAAAAAGGAATCTGGGATGAATGAACTATGACTCAGACTTAATACCATAAACAAGACTGATTTTATACTTTAAGTCACATGTAACAATCTGTGTATTGTCAAATAGCCATGCTCTGGCTTAAATGACTGGATGGAGTCTGCCCAAATTCAAAGAGAAAGGAATTCACTGTCATTCAAATGCTAATTTACCTCAGTTTTGATCACAGAAAAACAAAGCAGTGAGTGCATTAGAAAAATTACATTCAATTGTGAAATTTGTGGAATTTACTTTGAAAAACAGGTGGGCTCATTTTCATTTGGCTGTGGGCTTCTACATCCTGCTTAGCTTGAGCCTGAGGTTAATTGTTAATCCCTTTAGTATTATCTTTCATTTATAATGTGTTGGACACTTTGGTTCATTTTGAATAGGTATAAATTGTATTCCACAGTTGTACTAATTCCTCCTAGTAATTTGTAGATAGAGGCAGAGATTTGAAAAGATTCAGGTATCTCCAGATAGGTCATGAAAAATAAATTCAATACATAGTGAAAATCATAGAGATATAAGTCAAATGACAGATTCTTGTATGGGAGAAAACTTTCACAAACAACTAGAAGGATCAGCACTTTTTAATGGGTTCTTTTTCTCTGGCTCCATGGAGAGAGAGTATTTTAGTCAGATATCACCAGCATTAACATCATTACCCTGTATATGGGCAGATGGCCGGCCGGTAATTGTTTATAGGGACAGATGGCAGTTCCTTGTAACCTCTTTCGAGTTTCTGTGTTTTTAAAGCTCAGAAGTTGCAATGTGAAGCCTTCATAGGACCATAAAATACAAACCACTTTAAGTAACTCTGAACCAGTTTCCTTTTTGACTGATGCACTTAAAAGAAACAGTCAGTTTGAAACTCAGTCTGAAAAGAGATGCTAGGTATGGCACTGCAGGTTATAATTAATAGGAATAGCAGGCTAATTTGGGCTAGGTCTGTACATAGACACACAAACTGGCACCAATGCAATTAAGAATGGAATCTAATCAAATATTTTTATTGTAAATTAGAGAAAAGCAAAATTCTAGTAAATACTCAATAATCAAATATCAGCATGAGTTGACCATTTGGCTAGAGTTAATAAAAGCTACAAAAGAAATGCAAGGCCTTGTCCTCACCTAAGTTACCTGAGAATCTAAATGGAGAGTGAAATGAGTTCCAGAGAGAGCATTTAAATACAAGGCAGAGGGTGCTAACTGCAAGTAAGTAACCCAGGCAATAGAGCTGTAGAAGATCAAATAGAATGAATACTGTGGACATAAGAATTTACTAAGAATGCGTAGGCATATGCTTGACAAGGATAGCCCCAGTGATTATCTTGCAGGTTGGTAGAATAGTATAAGCAAAGAAACAGGCAGAGCAGCATAGACATAGTTTATAATCCTGCTCTCTTTTTTTCCTCATCTTTTTATTGCTTTTTAAGTACAGTTGTCTCCATTTTCCACCCAGTACTCCCCAAGAGCACCCATCCCCACTTCCAATCCTCAATCCTACCCCACTTTGGCTTTCACAATGTGTACTTTTCACATGTTCCTTCATGACACTCCCCCCTTTCCCCCCATTGTCTCCTCCCACCTCCCCTCTGGTTACTGTCATTTTGTTCTTTATTTCAATGTCTCTGCTCATATTTTTAAATTGTTATTTATTTATTTATTATTTACTTTTAAGATATTTAATTATAGTTGTCTCCATTTTCCCTCCATTACTCTCCCCCACCCCAACCACCTGCACCTCCCACTCTCAATCCTACCCACCTTTGGCTTTGCTCATGGGTCCTGTATACATAATCCTTCATGATCATTACCTTCCTTTTCCCCATTATTGCCCTTCCTCCTTCCCTCTGGTTACTGTCAGGTTGATCTTCATTTCAGTGCCTCTGCTTACACTTTTCTTGCTTGCTTGTTTTGTTTAGGTTTTTCCTTATAAGTGAGATCATATGGTATTTGTTTTTCACTACCTGGCTTATTTTACTTAGTATAATGCTCTCCAGTTCCATCTATGGTAGGAGGTATGTGTCGTGAAGGATAGGAGGTCCTTCTTTCTTTGGCTGTGTAGTTTTTGATTGTGTATATGTACTATATTTTTTATCGACTCATTTACTGATGGGCACTTAGATTGCTTCCAGCACTTGGCAATTGTAAATTGTGCTACCATGAACATTGGAGTACACAGGTTCTTTTAAATTGGTGTTTCAGGATTACTAGGGCATAATCATAGCTGTGGAATTGGCAGGTGAATAACTTAACCACGAACTTACATTATACCCAAAAATAAAGTCAAAATGAATAAAAGTCTTAAATATAAGTTGTGACACCATAAAAGTCCTAGAGGATAACATAGGCAGGAAAATCTCAGATATTCCACACAGCAGTATTTTCAATGACATGTCCCCTAGAGCAGAGGACATAAAGGAAAGAATAAATAAATGGGATTTATTCAAAATAAAAAGCTTCTGCACAGCTAAAGATAAAATCAGCAAAATGAAAAGGTAACCTACTCTATGGGAAAATATATTTGCCAATGATACCTCAGACAAGAGTTTAATCTCCAAAATATATTAAAAAAAAAAACCCAACTCACATGACTCCTCACCAGGAAGATAAACAATCCAATTAAAAAAATGCACAAAAGACCTTAATAGAGACTTGTCCAAGTAGGATATAGAGGGGGCCCAGAGGCATATGAAAGGATGCTCAGCATTGTGAGCCATCAGAGAAATGCATATTATAACCACAGTGAGATACAAGTCCAAACTGGTCAGAAGAGCTATCATAAACAAACCAACAAAAAACAAGTTCTGGTGAGGTTGTAGAGGAAAGGAAAGCCACTACACTATTGGTGGGAATGCAGACTGGTACATCCACTGTGGAAAACAGTATGAAATTCCATCAAAATACTTAAAATTAAAATCCTGCTTTCTTCCTTACTGCTTAGTATTTTTTGTCTCCTTGTTCATTCTCCTTCTATAATGTGGCAAGGGAAACAATATGCCTCTTTGATTAATGTAAATGAATAATTTTAGAGAATTGTAGCTTAGCCTGAATATGTGGGATCTTGAATTATGAGCTACACATTTCAGACATTGTTCTTGAAACAACTAGGAGTATAACTGGAGGCTTTTGGGGAAATATGATGTGTGCAAATAATATTTTCAAAAGGAATTTGTTTGGTAGTGTTTTTGCAAGTAAATAGGAAAGTTACAGACTGAATAGAACCCACTTAGGAAATTTTCACCATACATAAGACTAAAGGTGCTAGATCTCTAAAATTGGGTAGAAATCATAGGCCACTGTGATTCTAAAGATGAAAGAAAGATGATAGCCACTGTGAAGGAACTGTCAACATGATATAATGATAGGCTACATGTGAACAGCCAAAATGAAGGGCAAAGATTCAGATAAAATGTTTATGACTCAAATGATTAGAAAAAAGGATTTTTATTTACAGTAATAGAAATATGGAAAATTGAGAGGAAATATGGGAATCACACATTTGACTTTATGCTTGATATACTATTGAGACATCAGGGTAATGTGCAAAAGTCAGGTGAAGATATTTTGTAGAAAAGACAGGTATAGAGGTAAAGATTATAGATTTAGTTTCTAGGAGTAAGGGTTGAAATTATAAAAATGGATGAGATCAGAGAATATTTTAACATTTTATCTCTGTGCATGCAAGTGTGTGTGTGTGTGTGTGTGTGTGTGTGTGTGTGAATTTTGTAGTATTTCCAGCCACAAGCTTATATTTGTATGTTCTTAGTGAATATAGAATTTTATGTTTTTTAAAAATTTTATTTTCCTATTGGAAATACTTGTATAAAGTCTACAGGAAAAACATTCACTTGACTGCATGTGATATTCAGAAGAGGCTGCCAAAAACAAACAGACAACAAATCACAGCAAATAATATACATGTATATGCTTGCATCAGCAGAAAAAATGTAGTTTTGGTTCAAATGAAAATTGAATCATTCTTTTCCATTTCAAATGAAGCAAATGCAGTAGTAGTAATGTTATATCAAAGAGTTTATTTTCCCTAAATGGTTTTTATCAGAGTCCAAACTAAGAAATTTTACAGTAACTTTGCTTTAAGTCTTATTTGTTTTCATCACAGTTTAATTCAATTTCAAATCCCAGAATCCTTGACGGATATCAAATTCAGGGTATATAAACCTCTCCACAAAAAAAAAATCCACAGAAATATTTAATATACTTTAAGCTTTGGGACTGAACACATAGGAGGAAAAATATCATTATAGCACCATTGACTTCTTGATATGAAAGTTGATGC
Organism: Phyllostomus hastatus; assembly: GCF_019186645.2. NCBI lineage: Eukaryota > Metazoa > Chordata > Mammalia > Chiroptera > Phyllostomidae > Phyllostomus > Phyllostomus hastatus. The sequence continues at coordinate 11,702,751 of NW_025333984.1, read as the reverse complement.
TGTTCTGTGTTCACCAGGCCATAACCCAAAATGATAAGCAGTTTTTGAGCTAGAAGAGGGAGGAAGAGATAGAATGGACGTGTTATTTTATATAATTATAATCATTATAATCATTATTTAGTGTTTTAAGAGGCACTAGACATCATATATTCCCATCTCTATATTGTTTAGGCTCTAAGCAAACAGATACAAACTTATATTTGATTATTCAACTTGGTAGGGAATCACAGCTCTACAAGTTAGCCTACTCTATTTTCAGAAAACTGAGTAGGATGAACTTCTTGACTATAGTGAGATAAAATTAGTTCTTCAACTATGAGTTATTAATGATGGCTTACTTACCTTTATATGGAGAAAAATTTGTTAGACAGTTTTCTGCTTTTCCAGTTGTCCTTTTAATTTGAGATGCCACTTATGTGTGCCACCTTACCAACCAGTGCTTACTGCTATAACAGACTTGTCTGACAGTCAGTTAATAGGGATGCTGAGGAGGTGAATAGAAAGTAGACTGTCAACTGTTTGAGTGCAGAGATTATAAATTACTCCTGATTGAATCCCCCCATAGATAGAAGCTAGTAGAATGCCTGGCAAATAACAGAGTGCTTAACAAATGTTTAATGAAAGGAGGAGAAGAATTAGATGGGAGAGGAATAAAAACAAAAGAAATATACGAGAGTAATTCATATCAATTAATTGAGTTCAATGTGTCTTGATTGATCCACTCAACATACTTAGAGAAAAAATATATGTATATATATATACACACACGCACATACATAGTATATACATTTCTACAAATATAAATTTACTGGAATTACTCATATAGGGTTTTTAGTCTAAACTTATTTTGGTTGTTTGTGTAGAGGGATATATTTTTTTTTGAATGATAGGACTTTGTGTTAAAACAATCTGTTGAAATGCCTCAAACTTACATCTGGGGTATTATCACTGAATTTTACTTTCCTTATTCCACCTAAACACATCTAAAGGTAAATGTAATGACTAGAAGGATGTGTAAGATAACTTAACAATCCATCATGGTGCTATGAATCTTCAAGGGATTATCCTGATGTTAAAAAATAAACATACAAACAAACACAAAAATACTGAAGTCTTCTGTCACAATATAGCCACATTATTTAGAAAGGGAAGCATGAAGATTTAATCAGAAGTGGAAGCTAAACTAATCTCCTCCCAAGACCAATCTGGAATTACAACTAAATTGTAGAGAAATCATCAAGAATAATTAACAATGCTAGCTGAGGAGAAACCATATAACCAAGGACAGAAAGAAGAAACCAGTTCACCACAATGAGACTGGTACTGAATTTGGAGGAGCCACAAGAGGGCTAGCTGGGCAGGGAGCAGCTGAAATGCTGGAGGGATATTTCAGGGGCTGTGGGTCCTCCTGAGAAGTGTGGGGTCTAAACCCCAAGCTGGATCCCCCAGCCCACAGCACCAGAGCCAGAAATGAACCCAGATAACATCCAGCTCTGAAAAGCATAAGGTTTTTATCTGCTAGGGAGAGATGGCTGGAATCACACAGAGCTTCTTAAAGGGCCAATGAACAATTTTTTTTTTTTGCAATCACTTACACTCAGTTCTGACAGAGGGAGGGCAGAGTGGACTAGAGATGCTTGAGGACAGTTTGGGGTTGGTGGCACTGGGGAAAGAACTTAAGGAACTCAGCCAGGTCCCCTGAGCTGAGTCATTCCCCATATTGCAGAAGTCATCTTTCTCAGGCAGAGCACTCTTCTCTAAGTGATTTAAGACTGAGGGGAAACAAGACCACTGACTACAGGAATTACTTTACCCTACACTGTAGAGCTTAAGCCTGGATACTGGTTATGACTTGATTAGCTTAACAAATGATCAGTTTAATGTGTGATTAGTTTAACTACTAAGACAGAAGATACAAAGAAACAACCAGAATAGGAAGACAAAGAAACAGACCTGAAATGATAGGCCAAAAGAATTCTCCAGAAGAACTAGATAAAAATGGGGCCAAACAATTTATCAGACAGAGTTTAAAGTAATGATTATAAGGATACTCAAAAGAATGAAAAAAGACATAAAAACCATAAAAAAGGATATGTCAGAGATAAAGAATGCAATATCTGGAATAAATACTACATTGGAAGGAATAAAATATAGGTTAGATGAAGCAGATCACATCAATGATTTGGAAGACAAAATAGAAAAAAACACTCAGGTAAAGCAGCAAAAAGATAAATTGGTTTTGAAAAATGAAGAGAGCTTAATAAATATTTTGGAAAACATGAAGCAGAACAACATCCACATCATGGGATTATCAAAAAGAGAAGAGAGCAAGCAAGGACCTATTTGAGAGTGAGAGAGAAACTGTTTGAAGAAATAATGACCAAAAACTTCCCTTATCTAGTGAAGGAAAAAGAAACACAAGCCCAGGGAGTTCAAAGTGTCCCAAACATATTGAACCTAAAGAAGCTTACACTGAGACACATCATAGTTAAAATGACAAGGCTCAAAGACATGGAGGGAAGCTGAAAAACCACAAGAGAAAAGCAGGTAGTTACATACTAGGGAGCACCATTTAGAATGGAATCTGATTACTCTATGGAAATATTTCAGGCCAAAAGTGAGTGGTATGAAGTATTCAAGGTGATGAAAAGCAAGGACCTACAAGCAAGCCTACTTTACCTAGGAAGGCTATCATTTAAAATCAAAGGGGAAATAAGGAGCTTCTCAGACAAGAAAAAGCTAAAAGAGTTTGTTGACACCAAACCAGCACTGCAACAAATGTTAAAGTGCTTGCTTTAAAAAGAAGAGGAGGGGGGGAGGAGGAGGAGGAGGAGGAGGATAAGAAGAAGAAGAAGAAGAAGGAGGAGGAGGAGGAGGAGAACAATAACAATGACAACAACAATGACAATGACAACAGAGGAAACATTCTAATAACAAAATGGCACTATATATGTATCTATCAATAATCATCATAAATGTAAATGGCTTATATGCTGCAAACAAAAGACACAAGGTACTGAATGGATAAGAAAACAAGGCCCATATATATACGCTGTCTCCAGGAGACCCTTTTCATATTGAAAGATACACACAGACTGAAAGTAAAGGGATGGAAAAAGATATTTCATGCAAATGGAAAAGAAAAAAAAAGCTGGAGTAGCTGTACTTATATGCGACAAAATAGATTTTAAAACTAAAGCTATAGTAAGAGACAAAGGACACTACATAATGATAAAGGAAACAATCCAGCAAGATGATATGACGTTGGTAAACATCTACACACCCAACATAGGAGCACCTAAATATGTAAAGCAAATCTTGATGGATATAAAGGGAGAGGTCAACAGAAATAAATTCATAGTATGGAATTTTAACACACCATTGACTTCAGTGGACAGAACTTCCAGTCAGAAAATCATCAAGGAGACAGCAGCCTTAAATGACACACTAGATCAAATGGATTTAATTGATATCTTCAAAGACTTTCACCCCCAAGCAACAGAATACACACTTTTCAAGTGCACATGGAATGTTTTCTAGGATGTACCACATGTTAGAACACAAAACAAGTCTCAATAAATTTAAGAAGATTGAAATCATATCAAGTATCTTCTCTGACCACAATGCTATGAAACTAGAAACAAATTACAGGAAGAACACTGAACAACATGCAAATACGTGAAAATGAAATAACATGTTGTTAAACAATGAATGGGTCAACAAATAGATCAGGGAAGAAATCAAAAGATACCCTGAAATAAATGAAAATGAGGACACAACAATCCAATACCTGTGGGGCACTGGGAAAGCAATCCTAAGAGGGAAAACCAAACAATTACAGGCCTAGCGAGAGAGAGAGAGAGAGAGAGAGAGAGAGAGAGAGATTCAAATAAGCCATGTAACTTCATACTTAAAGGAACTTGAAAAAGAATGGTAAAGCCCCAATTAAGTAATGGAAGGGAATAATAGGGATCAGAGGGAAAAAATGAAACAGAGTCTGAAATAACAATACAAAAAATGAGTAAATCCAAGAGCTGCTTCTTTGAAAACATAAACAAGTTTGAGATGCCTTGAACTAGACTTGTCAAGAGAAAAAAAGAGAAAGGACCTAAATGAATAAAATCAGAAATGAAAGAGGAGATATAACAACTGACACCAAGGAAATAAAAAAGATTGTAAGAAAATATTGTGAAAAACTATATGCTAACAAATTTGACAACCAAGATGAAGTGGATAAATTCCTAGAAACATACAATCTTTCAAAGCTAAATCAAGAAGAATCAGAGAGTCTGAATAAACAGATTACACCTACTTATATTGTAGCAGTAATCAAAAAAATTCAACAAAAAACCCTGGACTGGATGGTTTCATAGGCAAATTTTACAAAACATTCTGAGAAGAAGTAACATCTTTCCTTCTCAAACTATTTCATAAAATTCAAGATGAGGGAAGGATCACAAACTAATTTTATGAGGCTTTCATGATCCTAATTCCAAAACCAGATAAAGACACTACAAAGAAAGAAAATTATAGTCCAATATCTCAGATGAACACAGATGCTAAAATCCTCAAAAAATATAAAACTGAATACAGCAATGCATAAAAACAATATCCAGAAATCAGTTGCATTTTTATATGCCAATAATGAATTATCAGAAAGGAAAATCAAGAAGAGGGGCAGAGGAGGGTTATAACAAGGGAAAGAAGGGAAAGGGAATAAGCCAAGAGACATGAATAGAGGGTTCATGAGCTCAGATAATGGGGGATTGACTGTGGGAGTGGACAGAGGGATAGGGAAGATCAATGGGGAAAAAGGTGGGACAACTATGACTAAATAACAATAAAAAATGAAAAATGAAAAAAAATAAAAAAGAAACCTGAGTTTTAAATTAACTATTAAAAAATATTTTTAATTAAAAAAAGAAAGAAAACAATCCCATCCACAATGCCTTCATAAAGAATAAAATAAGTAGGGATAAACCTAACCAAACATGTAAAAGAACTGGACTCAGAAAATTATAAGACACTGAAGAGAGAAACTGAAGATACAAATAAGTGGAAGCTCATACTGTGTTCATGGATAGGAAGAATTAACATCATTAAAAATTCCGTACTACCCAGAGCAAGCTATAGATTCAATGCAATTTCAATCAAGATTCAAGTGGCATATTTCAAAGAACTGAAACAAATATTTCAAAAATTTATATGAAACAACAAAAGGCCCCATTTAGCAATAGTGATCCTGAGAAAGAAAAACAAAAATGGAGATATCATATTACTTAATATCAAACTGTACTATAAGTCCATAGTAATTAAAAGATCATGCTGCTAGCAGAAGAACAGACACATAGATCAGTGAAACAGAATAGAGTGTGGGGTACCCTGGCCAATGGAGTTTCTCCCAGTCACAGATGAAAAGAAAGGAGTCTTCCCAGATAAAATATGTTGTTCTGGTGGGAAAGGGGGTGGCAATTCTCTCTAGTGGAGAATGTCCAGAGTCCTTCTCCAAAATGGCTTTTGTTAGGATTGGAATGTGTAGGGGAATACAGCATATATACATAGCTTCTCAATCAATGTCCAAAAGGCTATAGTCATAAAAAAACTGACATTATCTATAGATGACAATTGAAGAAACACAGAGATCATCTCAGGTCAGGGTCCGCAAGACATGCTAATGCCAGATGGTTGTAATGGTGTATTGCATGAAGCAAGGAGTTCATTCCTTATGCTTTGAACATCAACATCTGGTTTGTATCAACAGAGTTATACAAAGCAAAGCAAGCTTCAAAAGATACAATGTATTTATCAGGCCTGATTTCCCATGGGAACCCTCGATATTAATGTTGGGTCCTGCCTGCCACCTGCATCCCTGGCTTCCCAGTGAAACTTACTGGCCTCTTTCAAGGCCTGCTCATGTGGGGCTACAGTCTCCAAAACCACAGAGAGTGGTCCCCAACAAGAAAGCCCAGGAATAAACCTCTACCTTTATAGCCAATTAATATTCAACAGAGGAAGCAAGCACACACAATGAACTAAAGATAGTTTAATCAATAAATGGTGTTGAAAGAATTGGACAGATACATGCAGAGAAATGAAACTAGATCACCTTCTTACAACACACACAAGAATAAATTCAAAATTGATCAAATACTTAAATATTAGACCCTCAAACCATAAAAATCATGGGAGAAAACATAGGCAGCAAAATTCCTGATATTTCTCATAGCCATTTTTGATCAAATATACCTCCCCAGGCAAGACAAACAAAAGAAAAAGTAAACAAATGGGACTACATTAAAGTAAAAAGGTTTTGCACAGCAAAGGAAATCATTAACAAAATAAAGACAAACCATGGAATGGGAGGAGATATTCACTGATACAACTGATAAGGGGTTAATATCCAAAATTTACAGAGTACTTACAAATCTCAACACCAATAAAACAAACATCCTAATTAAAAAATGGGCAAATGACCTGAATAAACACTTCTCCAAGGAAGACATATGGATTGCCAATAGACATATTAAAATATACTCAGCATCACTGATCACCAGAAAAATGCAAACTAAAATCACAATGAGGACTTCTGGCAAGATGGAGGAATAGGTGGATGCACCGTACCTCCTCGCACAACCAAGATTAGAACAACAATAATTTACAGATATAATATCACTCAGAACTGATGGAGGATGTATCTGAATGGAAGTCAGGCAGCCAAGAAGTTGAAGTAGACCCATACATCCAAACTGCTAGGGGACGACAAGCCGGGCGGGCACGGGGCGGGCGCGGGGCTGGCGCGGGTCGGCGGCGCGCGGAGGTCGGGGAAAATTTGGCGCAAAATCAGAGCGACAGCCATCTGGGGCGCAAGAATGCAGTGGTGATCCCTGAGTGCGCAAGCTGCGGCTAGGGGACCCAGTGAGGCAGCAATTGTGGACCAGGGCGGAGCTCGCGGCCCAGGATCCCAAAGAGGTGTCTGAGCCCAGGAGAACGGAACTACCGCCATTGTTCCCTCCCATCCCCGCCCCCGCCCCCACCCCCACCCCCACATATAACCTCACAATCTAGCGACTGGGGTGCCCAGCCCTGGTGAACACCTAAGGCTCCGCCCCCCACCGTAACAAGAGCAACCAGACCAAAAAAAAAGGAGACAGGGAAAGATATAAGACATGTTTCCAGCAGAGCAAATCAGTCCCCCAGGACTCATCCTTTTGAGCGACTAAGAAATAGCCAATCTATCAGATGCACAGTTCAAAACACTGGTGATCACAAAGCTCACGGAATTGGTTGACTTTGGGTGCAATTTAGATGAAAGGATGCAGGTTACCATAAAAGAGATGCAGGAAGATACGCAGAGGAGAGCCAATAGTGAAAGGAAGGAATCTGAGTCTCAAAATAATACAGTGGACCAGAAGGAAGATAGAATCAACCAAGCAGGAAAGCATGATGAAATAAGAATTCAAAAAATCGAGGAAAAACTTAAGAGCATCCAGGACACCTTTAAACGTTCCAACATCCGAATTATAGGGGTACCAGAAGGGGAGGAGCAACAAGTGGAAAAGTTATTTGAACAAATAATAAAGGAGAACTTTCCCAATCTGGCAAAGGGAACAGTTTTCCAAGAAATCCAAGAAGCTCAGAGAGCCCCAAAGAAGTTGGACCCAAGAAGAAACACACCAAGGCACATCATAATTACATTGGCCAAGGTAAAAACGAAGGAGAGAATCCTAGAAGCAGCAAGAGATAAGGGGACAGTAACCTACAAAGGAGTTCCCATCAGACTGTCAGCTGATTTCTCCAAAGAGACCTTACAGGCAAGAAGGGGGTTGGAAAGAAATATTCCAAGTCATGAAAGACAAGGACCTACATCCCAGATTGCTCTATCCAGCAAAGCTCTCATTTAGAATGGAAGGGAAGATAAAGTGCTTTTCAGATAAGGTCAAATTAAAGGAATTCATCGTCACCAAGCCCTTATTTTATGAAATGCTAAAGGGACTTATCTAAGAAAAGAAGATAAAGAAAAGACATGTATAGTAAAAGGACAGCAAACTCACAATTATTAACAACCACACCTAATGCAAAACCAAAAGAAACTAAGTAAACAACTAGAACAGGAACAGAACCACAGAAATGGAGGGCACATGGAGGGCTAGCAGCAGGGGGGGGGGTGGGAGGAGGAGAGAGGGGGAAAAGGTATAGAAAATAAGTAGCATAGAATGTAGGTTGAAAATAGATAGGGGGAGGGCAAGAATAGTACGGGAAATGTAGAAACTAAAGAACTCACAAGTATGACACATGGACATGAACTAAAGGGGGGAACGTGGGTGGGAGAGGGGGTACAGGGTGGAGGGGAGAGAAGGGGGGAAATGGGACAACTGTAATAGCATAATCAATACAATATATTTAAAAAATAAATAAAATAAAATCACAATGAGATATCATCTCACACCTGTCAGAATGGCTATCATCAATATATCAACAAACAACAAATGTTGACAAGGATGTAGAGAAAGGGAAACCATTTGCACTGTTGGTGGGAGTGAGGATTTGTTCAGCTACTGTGGAAAGAAATATGTAGATACCTCAAAAAATTAAAAATGTATCTGCCTTTTGACCCAGTGATTTCACTTCTGGGAATATATCCAAAGGAACCCAAAACACTAATTTGAAAGAACAGAAGCACCCCTATATTCTTTGCAACATTATTTACAATTGCCAAGAAATGGAAGCAGCCTAAATGTCCATCAATAGATGAATGGATAAAGCAACTATGGGACATTTACACAATGGAATACTACTTGGCCATAAAAAGAAGAAATTTTACACTTTGTGACAGTATTGGATATACCTGGAGAACATTATGTTAAGTGAAACAAGCCAGAGAAAGATAAATACCATATGATTTAACTTATATGTGGAATCTAATGAACAAACTGAACTAATGAGGAAAATGGGTGAAATTTTCCAGACTCATAGGTAAAGAGCAGGATGACAGCTAGTTGGGGTAGGGGAGGTTAGGGTGTGAGAGAATTGAGCGAAAAAGAAAAAGTATTTATGGATATGTACTATGGCGTTGATAGCTGGGAAGAGGGGGTAGAAGGGGACTAAAAGGTAATGTAAAAAATACAATAAAGATTTTTAAAAGATTTAATTAATCACTTATGAAGAAGCTGCATTTTGGGTCCTTAAAAATAAATAAAATAAAATAAAAATAAAACAAGGATCCTTATTTTCAGTCTCCTAAAAGTAATCTGAAGAAATGTGGGGTACTTTCTTTGTTTGATGCAACTTTGACATACCTTTGCACAGATGGAGAAGACTATGATGAAGAAGGGTAAGGAAGTTAACCCCTCCATAAGTATCATGGTGGCCTTGATTTTTCATCTTGATGTAAAGTTTAATTGTTATGTATAAATCTCAAAATAGCAGAAATGCTTATTAGATTTGTATCTTGATACCATTTGACATCCTAACAGAGAGAAAGTAACTTTAAATCTAGGGGACAACCAGATTAGCAGTTAAAAGAAGGTATTAAAAGTCCCTATTTGCTATGTGTCAGCCAGCAGAATAGAAAGAGGTATCTTCAGGACATTGTGCTAGTTAGAAAAATTAGCCATGTAGCCAACCACTTTAAGGAAGTTTTAATGTTTAGTACATAGGGAACAGTGCAGGCAGTCTCTTTTATAGCAGATACTTTAGGGTTACAGAAAATAAGAATATTAGTATATTGGGAAGGGAAGTAGGAAGAGGCACCACAGTCGTGGAATAGATGGTAACTGGATGTTCAGTTAAAGAAACTGCAAAAAAAGCTTTATTGAAGCAGGAATGTTAAGGAAAACCATGCAATGTAATAGCCAATTATATCCAGCAAAACACAACCTTGTACCAAATACACACATACTCCCTTCTATACATATATTCATACATTACCCCATCCCTTCTCATGTATACACATGTGTACCTACACTCCCATCAATTCACCCATACTATAAATTCTGTATTTCACATGCACGTGCAAGTGTGTATGACAAATATGCTTGAAATCACTTCTGAGAAGAAAACATTAAAAAAGGCCAATTGAGTCTTCAACTGGTGGGATTCCTTTTCCTTTTTTGTAGCACAATAATAGTGCTTATTGTATACCAGGCACACTTTCATGTATGGACTCATATCATCTTCATATCAATTCTATGAAGATGATAATAGCATTATTATGATTTTCCATTTCAGAGGTGAACAAACATTATTATATCTCTATGTTTATTTTTGAGGTGCTTTTCTGCCATCCTTATACTTCAGTTACTGTGATAGCAACACTTGTTTGGAATGCCCTTTGGGGTTTTTTCTGGGAAAGAGGCCTACCAGTCAAGACAGATGGGGTAAGTGTAGCCATTAGGTAACCTTGTGTCTTATTGCCTTTCACAAGTACTACTCGATTTCCCATCAAGCATTCTCAAAAGTCAAGTTCACTTCCTCCTTTAGTGACATAGAAACTGCCTATTTACCTTTTTCTCCTTTCAAGAGTCTAGAGCATATAAAAAATGCCCTCTCTTCTATTTTCCTATGCAGTTGATGTAGTATACATCTTTGAACATTGAAGTACCTATGTTAAGGAATATTTCACCATAGGTGAATTTATTCTTATAACTGTCACATCTTCAACTGTCATCTTAGCAAGTAGTGATTATTTAGAGAAGTCACATGGGATTCCAGAAGGTAGTAAACACTACTAATATCAATGTTCATAGTAAGATAGAAGATGACCTTTGAGATTTGGGACTAAGACAAAACATTCATACTATATCTCATCTGAAAGAGTGCAGGTCAGGAGAGGTATTGACAGGAGCCCAGAGTATCTACTCTGCTTCCTTTCCAATTACATATAAGATGTGACAGACCTTTGAGAATCATATGGAAACCCATCTAAACTGATGGAATACCAAAATACTAGATCTGGAACATATGATAATTAAAATATGTGGAACATGGGGCATGGGCAAATCAAAGATTTTTTATTGAAAAATCTGTATTGAAAAGATCCTTAGAGATTATATAGTCCAATGGCTTCAATTTCCCTATTCTTGTATATGAGAAAAAAGGAGCATGTATTATTTATCCTTGTAACTTGCACGCATGGTGTTCAATATATACATGTGGGGCTGTTTTATACTGAGAATTGTGAGTGATCTTCTCAAGAATACATAGCTGACAATGGGTAAAATTGGATCAGAACCCTTATTTTATTTCTGAGACCTATGTTTCTAGCAGCTTTCAGTAGAAGTGAGCCTATTCTAAGAGTCAAAATTTAAACCTGTACTACATTACACTATACAACAAAAGCCTGCTCAACCTTCTCTGTCCATTTAAGTGGATATTAGACCTGCCCTCTGAAAACTGTGGTGGTAAGAGAATCTGGGGTATTTACATCTAGCTGCTCTTCTTAACCATTGTTTATTGTCAAATTAGAAAGGCTTCGTGACTCTCCAATACAGAGCTGTGATACTCAATTTCTCTTCTTCAAGAATAAGCAGTTTAAAAAATGTGTAAACATAAGCAAATTCATCCAGAAAGGAATATGTCCTCATCTCCCCATTCTCTAGGAGTTTAGGCTTGGAAAATACAGCTCTTTATTGTAGCCATAATTAATTACTTTGAGAGTATTACCTATTTCACCTGAGGGGCCACAGAGAAAGCAGGTCAAGTTATAACAAGGCTTCATTCCCAGCATACTGCAAGCAGCAAATGACACTTAAGGGAATAGCCACACAGCCTCAATCTAACAGTGTATTCTCCCAGGTTAATATTATTGAAACTATTAACTTCTGAATTGCTTCTAGAAGGAGCTTCTTTATACATGACAGGACCCCTGTGGTTACATGGAAAGAAAAGCCAATCAATTACCAGGCAGTATACATGATTAAGGAATGGAACAAGGAAAGAAAAGGTTTGAGATGTTCTGACTGTGTGGTCAGCACAGAGATAAATTAAGCAATGTAAAATGATAATTAAAAACCCATATATACCAGTGTTTGCCTGCCCTGACACCTGTCAACTGCAGTCTTGAGACTTTTGCACCAAAAGCAGAATCAGTGGTGCTCAGTACTTGAGCCAATTCTGACAAAAATGATTCTAGAAAGTCATCAATGTTACTGAGAGCCATAGGTGCCAAGCATTGTTCAAAACTCTTGTAAAGATAAAATTTGTCAATCCTCACAAGAGCATTATAGGTAGAGACTATTACTAATTTTACAGAGGAGAAAAATGAATCACAAATATGTTAAATAATGTGTCCAAGTGCCTTAGTTAAGACAATTCTGTTACAGGCATAGTAATTCACCCCAAACTCAAGGTTTAACAGAATCTTATTTCCATTCTCTCCCTTTTATTGATTTTATTGGAGCGACACTGGTTAACAAAATAATACAGATAACAGGTACACACTTATACAACATATCATTTGTACACTGTATTTTATGTTCAGCACCCCAAGTCAGGTCTTTGTTAATAACCATTTATCCCCTCAATACCATCCTCCATCTCCCCTCCCTTAGCAGTCACCACACTGTTATCTGTGTCCAAGAGTTTCCTTTTTCTCTCTTTTTTCCTTAATCCCTTCCTACTTTTCACCCAGCCCCACAAACCACACCCCTCTCTGAAAGCTGTCAGCATGTTCTCTATGACTGTTTCTATTTGGTTTGTTAATTTGTTTTGTTCATTAGATTCCAAATATAAATGAAATCATATGTTACCCATCTTTCTCTGAGTGGCTTCTTTCACTTAGCATAATGTTCAGGTCCATCCATCCTACTGCAAAGGGTAAATTTTTTCTTTTTATGGTTGAGTAGTATTTCATTGTGTATGTGTCTCATGGTTGTTTTATCCACTCATCTACTGAGGGTCACTTGTGCTGCTCTCATAGCTTGGCTGTTATAAATAGTGCTGCAATGAACATAGAAGAGCATATATTCTTTTGAATTAGTGTTTTGTGTTTACCTGGACAAATTCCCAGAAATGGAATTGCTGGGTCATAAAGGAGTTCCAATTTTTAATTTTTTTGTAGTAACTTCATACTGCTTTCTACAGAGGCTGCACCAATCTACATTTCCACCAACAGTGAACTAGGATTACCTTTTCCTCCACATCCTCACCATGTGTTGTTTATTGATTTATTAATGATAACTGTTCTGATAGGGGTGAGGTGATATTGTATTGTGGATTTAATTTGCATATCTCTGATGATTAATGATGTTGATCATCTTTTCAAATACCTATTAGTTATCTGTATGTCTGCTTTGGAGAAGTATACATTTGAAACTTTGTTCATTTTTTAACTAGGATTCATTTTTGGTGTTGAGGTTTATGAGTGCTTTATAAATATTGAACATTAAACCTTTATCAGATATATTGGTAAATATGTTGTCCCATTCAATGGCTGTCTTTTAATTTTGTTGATGGTTTATTGTGCTGTGAAAAAAAATTTTATTTTCTCGTAGTTCCATTTGTTCTTTTGTGCTTCCATATCAATGTTTGAAATATTTGTTATTGTTCTGTGAAATAAGCTATTGGCATTGATAAGAATTGCATTGAATCTATAGATTGCTTTGGGTAATATGGAGGTTTTAATGATGTTAATTCTTCTTATCATGAACATGGTATATGTGTCCATTTATTTGTACCTTCTTCAATTTCTTTCTTCAGTATCTTATAATATTCAGAGTACAGATCTTTTGCTACCTTGGTTAAATTTTCTCCTAGTTGCTCTTTTCTTCTTGAGAAAAAATTGTGAATAGAATTGTTTTTTCAGATTACCTTTCTAATAGTTCATTATTGGTGTATAAATATGCAACTGATTTCTGGATATGTATTTTTTATCCAGGTACTTTACTGAGTTCATTGATCAGTTCTAGTAGTTTCTTAGTGGAATCTTTATGCTTCTTTATATACAGTATCATATCATCTGCAAACAATAACAGTTTTACTTCTTATTTTCCAAATTGGATGCCTGTTCCTTCTTCTCCTTGTAAGACTTTCAGTACTATGTTGAATAACTGTTTTGAAAGCAGACATTCTTTCCTTGTTCCAGATCTTAAGGGACATGCTTGTACTTTTTGTTCATTGAGTTTCATGTTCACTGCAGGTTTGTTATATATGGCCTTTATTACATTGAGGAACATTTCCTATATTCCCACTTTACTGAGAGGTTTTTAAATGATAAATTGGTGCTATATTTTACCAAATGCTTACTCTGAATCTATTGATAGGATTATGTGGTTTTTATCCTTCATTTTGCTTATGTGGTATATCATGTTTATTGATTTTTAGATATTCTACCAATCTTGCATCCTCTGAATAAATCTCAGTGGACCATAGTGTATGATCTTTTTAAAGTATTGCTGGATCTGTTTTGCTAATATTTGTTGAGAATTGTAGCATCTGTATTTATTAGTTATATTGACCTATAATTTTCTTTCTTTGCAGTGTATTTTTCTGGGTTAGGAATTAATAAATAAAATGAGTTTGGGAGTCTTCCCTTCCTGAAATTTTTGGAATAGTTTAAGAAGGGTAAGTGTTCTTCTCTAAATGTTTTCTAAAATTCACTTGTGAAGCCATCCTGTCCATAACTCTTGTATGGTGGGAGATTTTTTATTACTGCTTCAATTTCACTAGCTGTAACTCTCTATTTAGGTTCTCTGATTCTTCCTGTTTCAGTTTGGAAGATTGTGTTATTCTAGGAATTTATCTGTTTCATCCAAATTGTTGGCATATGTTTGTTCATAATATATTATTACAATCTTGCGCATTTCTTTGGTGTCAGTTGTTATTTCTCTTTCATTTCTGATTTTATTATTTGGACACTTTTTCTTATTTTCTTGATGAGTCTGGTAAAACCTTTATCAGTCTTGATCTTCTTCTTCTTCTTATTATTATTCTTTTACTTTTTCTTATTGTTCTTGTTCTTCTTGTTCTTATTTTTGTTGTTCTTCTCCTTCTCCTTCCCTGTCTCTCCCTCCTCCTCTTCTTTCTCCTTCTACAAGCAGGCCCTTCAACATTTTTGTAATGATGTTTTGTTGGTATCAAACTCCTTTAGCTTTTTCTTGTCTGTGAAGCTGTTTATTTCTCTTCCAATTTTAACTGATGGGTAAAGTAAACCTGTTTATAGGTCCTTGCTTATCATCATTTTGAATATTTCCAGCTATTACTTTCGAGCCTGATATGATTCTGTTGATGAATCAGCTCACATTCTTTTGTTTATTATTGTTCAATTACACTTGTATCCATTCCCCCCATTACCTTCCCCTGCCCTACACACCCCCCATCTTACACTTTCAATCCTCCCCCCCAGTTTATTTTTCCATGGGTCCTTTATACATGTTCCTTGACTTGACCCTTCTCCTCCTTTCCCTCATTATCCCCCTTGCCCCTCCCCTCTCATCACTGACAGTTTGTTCTTTATTTCCATGTCTCTGGTTCTATTTTACATGCTTGTTTTATTGATTGGGTTCTACTTATAGCTGAAATCATATAGTATCTGTCTTTTACTGCCTGGCTTTTTTCACCTAGCATAATGCTCTCCAGTTCCATTCATGCTGTGATGAAGGATAAGAGTTCCTTTTTTCTTTCTGCTGCATAGTATTCCATTGTGTAAATATACCACAGTTTTTTGATTCACTCATTACTGATGAGCACTTAGTCTGTCTCCAGCACTTGGCTATTGTAAATAATGCCACCCAGAGGCATATGAAAGGATGCCCAGAATCACTAGCAATCACAAATATGCAAAATAAAACCACAGTGAGATACCACCTCACACCAGTCATAATGGCCATCATAAGCAAATCAACAAGCAACATGAGCTAATGAGGTTGTGGAGAAAAGTGAACCCTAGTGCACTGTTGGTAGGAATGCAGACTGGTGGAGCCACTGTGGAAAACAGTATGGAATTTCCTGAAAAACTGAAAATGGAACTGCCTTTTGATCCAGTGCTCTCACGTCTGGGATGATAAACTAAAAATCCTGAAACACCAGTTCAAAAGAACCTATTCACCCAAATGTTCACAGCAACATTATTTTCAGCGCATGTACTTATGGGAGCTCCTTTGTAGGTAGCTATCTTTCTCCTGCTGCTTTTAAGATTCTCTCTTTGTCCTTAATCTTTGCAATTTTAATTATGATATGTCTTGGTGTGGGCCACTTTGGGTCTATGTTGTTTTGGACTTTTTGAGCTTCCTGGACTTGTGTGTCTTTTTCTTCGCCAGGTTAGGGAAGTTTTCAGTCATTATTTCTTCAAATAGGTTTTTGCTCTCTTGCTCTCTCTCCTCCTTCTGATACTCTAATGATGCAGTTGTTGGTACACTTCATTTTGTTTTCAAGGTCCCTTAAACTATCCTCATTTTTAAAAAATTTGTTATTTTTTATTGGTTGTTTTTTCTGCAACTTATTGGTTGTTTTTTCTGCCTTTCAAATCACTGATTTGATCCTCCGCTTCATCTCACCTACTGTTTATTCCTTCCATTCATTCTTCATTTCAGATGTTTCATTCTTCATTTTCAATTAGTTGTTTTGTATGGTTTCTATATATGTTAATGCTTATTAGCATTTTTATAACGATTGCTTTGAGCCATTACTTAGAAAGCTTTCTTTCGTTTCTTGTAGTTTTTCTTTTCTGGAGATTTCTCCCATTCTTTCATTTTGTGACTGTTTTTATTTGTCTCTATTTTGGCTGCCTCTTTGAGTTTGTCTTTATGCATTAGATTGATCTTCTATGACTTCCAGTATTCCTCTGGTGGACTGATGCAGTAGGTGTTCTGTGGGGTCATTGGTGCAGTCTGCTTGATTACATAAACTGTGTGCTCTAGGAATGTCCCTTGTGTGCATTATATGGACCCTCCTGTTGTGATTGAATCTTGACTTCTATTGGCCCATTTGTGCATGTTATTGAACTTCAGGCTGGCTGAGTGTAAGACTCAGCCCCAGTCATGACATGTGAGTTGCTATTCAGGTATTGACCACACACAGTAGGATTCACCTGAGAAGGTTTTGGTGCCTGCTATGATCTCCATTTGGATATGCTTCTTTTGAAGTTTATTGGATTCTGATATGAGGATTTCTGAAGTTGTACAACTAGTATATTTGTTCTGAGGCTTCTTGGGAGGGACTCGGATGTGGATCTATGTCAGACATTGTCTGTAACTGGCCCTGGGCCATGTGTTTGGAGCTACAAGCAATCCACAGTTTATGGCTACCTCTGTTTGGCCTGTGTGTTGGGGAGCAGGGAGAAAACTGCACACCGGGGCTGGATTTTACTAGTACTGAGCCTTGGGACAGGTTCACAAAGTCCTAAGGCACCACAATGAGGTCTGCCTTAACCTGCTTTCTCCTCCAGCCTGCCTCTTTGGGTTGGTCACTGAAATAGCCCATGACTGTACTCCTCAGCAGTATATAAGCTTTGCAGGGTAGAGTGAGATGGAGTCCAGAGAATGGAGCTATTGCATTCCTTCAGGTTGATACCATATGAAGGGAGTGCTCCACCTAAGACAGATAAGAGAATGACTCGGCATAGGGATCCTGGTGGCTGTTCCTTCAGCTCTCTCCCTAGAGCCACAGCCCCAGACTATGCTCACATACCTTGCTCTTCTTGTTCACTCTGTTCTTTTGCTGGAACCTGTGGTGAGTGGCTGTGAATGAAATTTTATGTGTTGTCCCTTTAAGAGCATATCTGTGTCTCTAACAGACTATGCCTCTTCATGGAGGACATAAATTCCACTGCTTTTCACAGCCACATGTTATATGAGCACCTCCTTCCCAAACTAATGCTCTGGGTTTGGGAGCCAAACTTGAGGTTTAGAACCCACAATTCCCATGGGAAAACACTGATTTGGACCCTGGCTCGTGGGGCCCGCGTCATTATGGATGAAATGAGACATTCACACGGATTATCAAATCCAGTGGAGGAAAAGGGATGGCATGGCTTTTCTCTCAAGGGGAGCAAAAGCCTCCACCCTTGCTCCAATGAGCTTTTATTGTCTTACTCGGCACATTACAAGAAGGTCCTCATTAACTATGCACAGACTCGCTTTAGGTGGTTACCTTTTGTAGAAAACAAAGGAGCCAATGCTGTTAACCACATCACAGAAGAGGGATATTTGCAAATGAAAAGGCAAGAGTAGTTGGACCAGTTACACTCATCCTTGGAAGGTTTAGCATAGATTTTAGGAAGTTGCTTTGCAGTAAATGTCCTCAATTCAGAGTGAGGGAGTTTTAGCAAAAAGCAAGACTCATAGCGGCCTAGGAACATTGCAGGCCTGATTCCCCACAGGAGAACCTATCCATGGGTGTGGGTCCTGTGCATCTCTGAGTGGGAGATGGCCCCACACCATGCAGAGTGGCCTCCCACAAACCACTCACAACTGAGATATACTTCTGGAATCTCACCCACAGCCCAAAGGAGCAGGGCCCACCATTTTCACATCTTTGCCCTTCTTACCAGTTTATGTGTCTTCTTCTTTAAATACTTGGCTTTAAGTCTTCTCTTTCAGCTAGTCTTCACTTGATTATTCAGGATGATTGTTCTATAATTTAGTTGCAATTCCAGTTTGGTCCTGGGAGGAAGTGGATGTAATTTCCACCTACTCTGCTGCCAACTTGGACTTCTGTTTTCCAGAATTGTATTTATTGAACACGGAATTTTGCACAGCTTATAAATGGCAAATCACCTTACTCAAAGTCAATTGTTCCATAGTTGAATTAATTTTCCAATGCACTATCATTATTGAAAAACAAATACTTTAACCCCTACATATCAAAGTAAAGGCATATTACATCCCTGAACAAAGAATGAATATATAATTTTATGATTGTGTTAATGATGAAATAACAAATGTGTTTAAATTAGTATTATAATTATGTAGCTTGAAAATATTAGTTTTAAGACAAAAACATAAAGTATTCTTAATAATAATAATAGACTTAAGTCATGCCAGGCATATGTCTAAGTACTCTACATCTACCTTACACTTAATTCTTATAATCTCCCCCTTATTGGTAATATGGCTTTAAAATTTTTGTGAATGTATTCTTTTTATCTTTTATTTTATATTTGTTGTGAAATGAACCATTATGTAATGAAAACACACTGAATTATCATATGGTATACTATGTAACTATAAGACAAACATAAGTAAAACGAGCTCAGGTCAAGAAACAAAATTGTACCTGCCACTTCAGAAGCCATTTCATTTTCACTGGCTGGTCAAAAATTTCCCACTTTCCCTTCTAAAATAACTTCTATCTTGGTTTTAGAGTAATCTTTTCCTTGTATTTATTGAAAGTTGTGTGTATTTTTACAAAATTTGTTATATTTTAAAATTTCTCTTAATCTAGCTTTAGATGATCCCCTTGTAACCCATTATTTTTTTTTCTTTTTTTCTTTTAATCATTGTTCAAGTACAGTTTTCTGCCTTTTACTCCCGTTCCAGCCCACCCACCCATCCCCCCACACATCCCTCCCATTACTATCTCCCTAGTTTTTGTCCATGTGTCCTTTATATTTGTTCCAGTAAACCCTTCCCATTCTCCCCTGAAATCCCCTTTTCTCTCCCCTCTGGTCACTGTCAGCCTGTCCTCTATTTCAGTGTCTTTGACTATATTTCGCTTGTTTCTTTGTTTTGTTGCTTAGGCTCCTGTTAAAGGTGAAATCATACGGTATTTGTCTTTCACTGCCTGATTTATTTCACTTAGTGTAATGCTTTCCAGTTCCATCCATGCTGTTGAAAAGGGTAGGAACGCCTTCTTTCTTTCTGCTGCATAGAATTCCATTGTGTAATTGTACCATAGCTTTTTGATCCATTTATTTACTGATGGGCATCTAGGTTGCTTCCAGCACTTAGCTATTGTAAATTGTGCTGCTATGAACATTGGGGTGCAAAGGTTCTTTTGGATTGGTGTTTAAGGGTTCTTAGGATATAGTCCTAGCAGTGGAATTGCTAGGTCAAAAGGCAGATCCATTTTTAGTTTTCTGGGGAAGTTCCATACTGTTTTCCATAGTGGTTGTACCAGTCTGCAGTCCCACCAACAGTGCACTAGGGTTCCCTTTTCTCCACAATCTCTCCAACACTTGTTGTTTGTTGCTTTGTTTATGATGGCCATTCTGTCTGGTGTGAAGTGGTATCTCATTGTGGTTTTAATTTGCATCTCTCTGATAGCTAGTGATATTGAACATCTTTTCATGTGTCTTTGGATCCTCTGTATGTCCTCCTTGGAGAAGTGTCTGTTCAAGTCTTTTGCCCATTTTTTAATTAGGTTGCTTGTCTTCTTAGAGTGGAGTTGTATAAGTTCTTTATATATTTTGGAGCTTAAACCCTTGTCTGAGGTATCATTGGCAAATACGTTTTCCCATACAATTGGTTCTCTTTTTATTTTAATACTGTTTTATTTATCCATGCAGAAACTTTTTATTTTGATGAGGTGTAACCCATTGTTTTTATTAAGGTTTACTTGATGAAGAACTCAATGTATGTGTTTCATAAGCATGGTGTAATGCATTTTCCTCTGTCCCTAATATTTTCTTCAAACTGCCAGCTGGACTTGAAGCCTAATCAAACTAAAGTTTGTTATCTTTAGGAAAACTATATGTAGTGTTTTTTAATCATGAGGCACACAAATATTTGGTTCAGTATCTCCTTTTGTGATGTTAGCAGCTGTTAGTATTCAATACCTACATAAAGTGATTTATTAGGGACTGAAAATGGTAAATTTTAATTCTATTATGGAATTATTCAATAGATAGTTCCTTATAAATAATGCATCTTCTTTTTACCAAATGATTAATAACAGGTAAAATTCATATTCAATGTGCAGGACAAATACTTCAACTTTCATTCTATTTACCTGTTACAATATAAAGAAAAGAACTTCTAAAGGTGAATAATTCTTACCCTTTCAGCTACCTTGTGTCTTTTGATTGGAGCATTTAATCCATTGACATTTAAGGTTATTTTTGATATGTACTTAGTCATTTTTTTTCCATTTGTACCTCTGTTCCTCTCTCTCTCACTCTTATTCTTCCACTTCTTATAACAGTCCCTTTAGCATATCTTGCATTGCTGGTTTGGTGGAGGTGTACTCTATCAGCCTTGTTTTCATTGGGAAACTACTTATATCACCTTCCATTTTAACTGAGAGCCTCGCTGGGCAGAATATTCTTGGTTGCAGGCCTTTGGAATATTTCTTGCCATTCCCTCATGGCTTGTAGTGTTTCTGTTGAGAAATCAGCTGCTAGACTTATCAGAACTCATTTGTATGTTACTTCTTATTTCTCCATTGCTGATCTCCTTGTCTTTAAAACTTGGCATTTTAATTATGATGTGTCTTGGAGTAGGCCTCTTTGGGTTCATCTTGATTGAGATCCTCACTGCTTCCTGAACTTCCATGGTTTTTCTGCTCTCCAGATTTGGAAAGTTTTCTGTCATTATTTCTTCAAAGAAGGTTTCTATAACTTACTCCTTTTCTTCTCCTTCTGGTATTTCTATCATGAGAATATTGCTGTGTTTCATGTTGTCTTGAAGCTCCCTTATGCTATCTTCATATATTTTTTGCTTTTTAAAAAGATTTTATTTATTTATTTTTAGAGAGGGAAAGGAGGGAGAAAGAGATAGAGAGAGAAACATTAATGTTCAGTTGCTGGGGGTCATGGCCTGCAACCCAGGCATATACCCTGACTGGGAATCGAACCTGTGACACTTTGGTTCACAGCCCGTGCTCAATCCAGTGAGCTATGCCAACCAGGGTGTTTTTTTTCTTTTCTTTTCATGCAGTAGTTCTGCCTGGGTATTTCTTTCCCCATGTCTTCCAGCTTAATAACTGGATCCTCTGCTTCATCCAGTCTGCTTGTAATTCCTCCTAGTGTGTTTTTTATTTCAGAAATTGTATTCTTCATTTTTCCTGGATTTTGTTTATATTTCTATTTCCTTTTACATGCTGTTGTAGTTCTCACTCTGTTTCTTATAGCTATCTGTGAGTTCCTTGAGCATCCTTATCAACATTCTTTTGAATTCTATATCTGATAGTTTGCTTGCCTCCATTTCATTGAGCTCTTTTAGTGGTGATTCTTCCATTCTTTTCAATTGCTGGCTCTTTGTTTGTATCCCCATTTTAGGTGAGTGTTTTTGTTTGTTTCTGCAATTCACGATGCTCTGCTTTGCTTGCTGTCTTCATAGTGTGAACTCCTATGGTAGGAGTTTTTGGGGACTCAGTGGTGTGGTCTCTTTTATCTCCTTGTCTGGATGCTCTAGGGTTGCCCTTTTTCTATTTGAGTGGGCTCTCTTTTTGTACTTGGGTTTTACCCATTAGTGGCTCCTTTGTTGGTGGGTTCTCTCCTCCACTGGGTTTACTGGTATTCAAAACTTCCACCTTATCTTGTATGTGGCCTGGGGCAGGGCAAAGGTGGAGTGAGTTATGACAACAAGATAATATTCTATGGGATCTAATGTACCAACAAGTAGAGAACAAATAGGAGATCCCTTGGAGAAGTATAGCAATAACCATGATATTTCATCTAACTAGCCACTTCTTTTTAAAGGTGAAAAAGAGGTAAGACTCGTGTTGGAGGGGCAAAAGAATGTGAGCTGAGTCCAGGAAGTAGAACACTTATGAGAGGTTATATGGTGAGATAAAGTGAGAATACGGGATAGAGACTTGGTGTAGTGTGCAAGAGAATAAAGTTAACCACAAAAGTAACAAAGGTCAGGAAGATGGTGAAATGGACCAAGACCAGGAAGGATGCTGTCTGGGAACTGGAACAACTATGATATGACAAGAAATATATGATCTGAACAAGAAGAATAAAAAGCAAAAGACCAAGAGTGATGTGAAATATGAATACGAGTGAAGTAAAGGAAGAAATTAAAATGAAATATGAAAGGGAGAACAAAGAAAACCAGTGAAACAATGAAATCTAACCATGAAAACTATACAGAAGGATGATAAATAAAAACTAAAATAACAGTAAAATAAAAATAAAAAATAGATTGCAAATTCTATAGGATAGAGAAATTAATTTTTTCTCAGTTGGTGGTTTTTGCCTTCTCATCTCTCTCTGCATCTTTGATCCTTTCACAGCTCTAGGTCTTATTGTTTTACACTTGGAATAAAAGAGAAAGAGGAAAATGCAACAACTCCTGGTAAATTTGAACCTACCAAGTGAGTTCTGGTCGTCTTCCTGGATGTTGCAGGCAAAGGCTGGGCTCCATTTTTTTTCCCTTTCCTGTGGTTTGCCTTGGGGGCTCAATCTGGGCTCCAATATTCACTGGTGTCAAACTTGAAGCCTAAAACCTCAGAGTTCTGTACATTCCCCACTGTCCATATGTGCCACATTAGGATCTTTAATCTACCTTGTTGTGCCAACCTTTGATTAGTCCATGAGGTGAACTGAGTGTAAACAACTTGCACACTTTCTCCCTCTTTGTGGTCTGAGGGTACTACATACTTGCAAAGTCCCTTCATTGCAATTTATTTCCCCTAATATATTAGGTCTCTCTGGGGACTGCTTCCCTTCTGAACCCTTGCTGCCCCCCTTTGATCAGTCTGTGAGGTGCCCTGATTTGGAGCTAGTCATGCCCCTCTTCCTATATCTTCTCTGGCCTGGCCAGGGCATGGGAGAGTTCTTTAAACAGTGGCTAAGAACCTTTTCTTGAGCGAATTCCCCTTGTTTGCACTGGCCATTCTTCTTTTTTTATTTTTAAGAAGGTTTTATGTATTTACTTTATTGTTGTGCAATTACACTTGTCCCCATTTTATCCCCATTGCTCTCCCCTGCTTAACCCACCACCACCTCCCACTTTCAATTTTCCCCTCCACAGTGATCTTGTCCTTGGGTCCTTTATACATGTTCCTTGATGACCCTTCTTCTTTCCCCTGTTGTCCCCCTTCTCTGTTCCCTCTGGTTACTGACAATTTGTTTTTATTTGCATGGCTATTCTTAACAAATGCCTGGCTTTTCACAGAGCCCAACTCTCTGACTAGTCTTGAGACTATCTGGGTCAGGGTCTGTCACAGCCCAACTCTTCTTCCATCTCCAGGTGTCACTTGGCTTCTCAGTTTCTCTGGTACTGTCTCAGCCAGTTAACATAGTCCCAGGACGGGGGAACACTGCCTCTGTGCATATTCCACTGTGTCTTTATCTCCCCAGTGACTTCAAGCATAAAGGTGTCTCCTGGTGTAGAACTGACTTCCCTGCTCTGGGAGGGGAGGGAGCTGTGAAGTTACAATCACTGACTCATCTCTCCTCCAAAGATCCTGCAGCAGCTGCCATCCCAGGCACCAGGTGCTAGGCCAGTGGTCCATTGTAGCTGTTGTCCCTGCACAGGACCCAGGGACTTTACCATCCATACACAACCTTTTTACCATCTGTTTTTCAATGTTCTCTGCAATCTTTGGCTTCCAAACTTCATATAACCTGGGATCTCATTGCTGTTCACTCTATTCTTTAGAAGATCTGCTATGTGTCCCAGTTGGGTGCACGAGAAAGTGGGTTCAGCTCCCTCCTACTTTGCCATCTTCTGGTCTTATTATATTTTATCTGTATATATTTTTATTGTTGTTCAGTTACAGTTGTCCCCATTTTTCCCTCTGTTGCTCTCCCCTGCCCCATCCAACCTTGGCTCCCAAAGACAATCCCCACCCCACTGTCCTTGTTTTCAATCTTAGTTTTTCTTCTTCTTCCTAACAAAGACAGTTCAACATTTCTTGTAATGCTGATTTGGTGATGGTGGACATGTTTTTTTTTTTTTTTTGGCTGGTTCTGGCCTATGCTCTCTTTCTCTGTTCTTGGTTTCTTTTGAATTGATCAAGCAAGTTTTTTCTATTATTTCTTTTCTACTCTGTTAGTTCTTTTATTACTGTTACTAATAAATTACTTAATATTGTTTAATGGTTACCCTAGACATTACAATATGCACCCTTATCCCATTAAAGTGTAATATAAATTAGTGCTTTTATTACTTCCTGAGCATATAAGAACCTTTTAATACTTAACCTCTATTCATGCTCCTTTTACATTCTGTGACATTGTTGTCAAGAGTTTTGAGTCTATACATATTTAAAGCCATCCAATTTAGCATTTTAATTGCTTTAAGTGGTCAATATCCATTTAAATTTACCTTTAAAAAGTTCATTATTATACATTACTGTATTTTTACCTTAGATCATTCCCCTCTCATAAACATTTCCCTTTTAGTATGTGTTTTACTGCAGATTTTTTAGTAATTAATTCTTTCAGGTCCTGTTTGTCTGAAGATGTTTTATTTGCTTGGGTGTATGAAGATATTTTCAGTGTAAATTATATGGTGAATTTGCAGTTTTTTGCATTCAGTACTTTAAAGAACTCTTTTTTAAATTGCTTTACTGTTCAATTACAGTTGTCTGCTTTTTCTCCTCACCTAAAGAACTGTTTTATTCTCTCCTTAGTCCCTTCTATTGAAAAAAATCAGCTATAAGTCCTATGGGTGCTCTTTGGGAGGTAATAGGACTTTTTAAAAACTGCCTTTGGCTGATTTCAATATTGTCTTTTGGCATTGATTTTTTTTTTACTTTTTTAAAATTGTTGTTCAATTACAGTTGTCCCAATTTCCCCCACATTACTCTCCCCTCCCCTACCCACTCTCACCTTCCACATTCAAACCCCCCCATTGTCTTTGTCTATGGGTCCTTTATACATGTTCCTTGACTTGACCCTTCCTCTTCGTTTCCTCTCCCTCTCTCTAATCACTGTCAATTTGTTCTTTATTTCCATGTTTCTGCCTCATATTTTACTTGCTTGTTGGTTTTATTGCCATTGACCTGTTTTTTTCTGTTCATATTTTCAAAGACTGTATCTCTCTCTAAATTCTAGAATGTCCATGTGATTCTTTTTTCTTGTTTCTTTTCAAATTAATTCATTGTGGTGACATTGTTTATTGCTATTATTTAGGTTTCAGGTATACAGATCTATAATACATCATTTGTATATTGTATTATATGTTTACCACCCTAAGTCAAGTGTCTTTCCAGCACCATTTATCTCCCCTATACCCTCTTCTGCCTCCTCCATTTTCCTCTGGTAATCACCATACTATTGTCTGTGTCTATAAATAATTTTTAGATTCTAGCTGTCTGCAAATTTTATTTTCTTTAATTCTTTTTTTTTTAAATTTTTATTTATTTATTTTTAGAGAGGGAAGGGAGGGAGATAGAGAGAGAGAGAAACATCAATGTGCGGTTGCTGGGGGTTATGGCCTGCAACCCAGGCATGTGCCCTGACTGGGAATCGAACCTGCAACACTTTGGTTTGCAGCCCGCGCTCAATCCACTGAGCTACGCCAGCCAGGGCTATTTTCTTTAATTCTTTAACTATAGTTACTTATAATTATTCTGTTGTCCTTTTTGATACTCCAATATATGAATCTTTTGTTTCTCTATTTTAGTGTATATTTTTAATGTATTAAATACTTTATTTGCACATGGTTATATTTTTATTTAAACATAAATAATTGTGCTCAAAATTGTAGATAAATTTGAAGTTTTAAATCAATTATCTTCCTCAAGAAATATTTTCATTTTTATTCTGGCAAATAACTAGGTAAAAGTGCTAGCAACCCCAGGTTTCTTTAATTCATGAGTGTTTTTGTGTGGGTTTTGTCTGCCTTTAGTCTGGTGTGTAGCTCCTTAAATTCCCAACTAAAGACCCTATTTGTTTCAAAGGAATCCTCTTCCTTTGTAAATTCTAAACTACATATATACACACATTAGGTCCTCTAATAATGTTGTTTCATTCAATGCCATTTTGTTATAACATTAAAGAGATGCTATAGAAACTTAACTCTTGTTTATATCAAGTAGCCTATTGTAAAACTGGTTTCATTTTATGTTGTTTGGCTACAGGTCTGAGAACCTATTGATCATGCTAAGTGACGATGGGCTGTACACACACATATATAGAATATACAGATTCTGTTTGTAATTCATATTATATTACATTATTTTATATCAAAGTGTTATTTTTGCTTTATAGAGATCTTGATGTACTCAGTTGATGAATCTATCTGAAAACATCTAGTCTACCACTGTCAGAAACATAAACCTACCAAGGACTATTGCAGTAAAGCTAAATAAAGGTTGCAGAACTACAAAGAGAAAGCTGGATTTCAAGAAAATTTCAGGGTGAGAAAAAAATTAAATTTCACAAAAGCCTACTTATATATTATAGAACTATTTAAAACAGTCAAATATTTATTAATAATTTTTATTATATAAAGGTATTTATATTTTGAAAATATTGGTTTTCAAAATATTGAAAAGAAAATATTGATAAATAATACCTATTTTTTAAAATATAATTTTTAAAATGTTCTCATTTGGCTCTTTTTATATAATTAGTTGTATTTTTTTCAGTTCATGTGTGAATGAGAAAATATGTGTATCCATCATTAAATTATAGAGCACCTCTTACATACAATATGTAATGTTAACTGTGGCAATAAATTGACTAATCCTATAGGGCATCCTGCTGTTTAGGGGATGATCCCAAAGGTCAGCAGCCACTGCATACCTACCAGCCAACAATTAAAATAAGTTGTTAAGTACCTAGGACAGAATAAAATTTACAAGTACTAATATTATAAAATCTAATCATAAAAGCAATGGTAAGTGGCATAACTGAATAAAGATTAGGATATTATTTTATTTTCATGTAGTAGTTTGGATCAAGCTGGCTCACCTGAGAAACTGACTAATTATTAAAGCATAATTAGACCAGTACTATACTAGCTCATCCATTCAGATATGCTACTTATAACTCCATTATGAGAATTAGAAGGAAAAAATTTAGCCCATAACAGGCAATCCCTCAGTTATAACTCCTTTATTCAACATGTATATATTGAGTATACAGTTTAACACAGGTTTTTATGTGAGGTGCTATAACTACAAACTTATGACTATTTTCATGTTATTTAAATAAAAAAATAGGAACAGAGTAGATTTTCATAAATGAGTCCATGCTGAAGAAAAAAGATAGTGAGACCAGAAATACTTTGATTATCTGGCAGAAAACTGGGGGTCATTCAACAGCAAGTAACTATGAATGAGACTGAAAGAAGTTGGTTAGGCAGTAATTATGGTAGGAAATCTGGTATAAAAGATTTTAGTATATGAAAGATACTGGAGTTTTTGTTTTTAAGAGGTAGAATAGTTCCTAATAATCATTTGATATTCAATAAGTGGTCATGGACATGGATGTTCCATGTAAATTGATTGTGATTTTAGAATCAAGAAAGCTTGAGGCCAAGGTTTTGGATGCATGAATAATGTAAATACTGAGGTTCTACAGTCCTAAACTGAAATGTATGGCATATCAATTGAACTGTGATATAAGTAGGAAAGAGAAGATGGGATGACTGAATAGGCAACCTAGGCCACAAAGGGACAAAGGTGCTTACATGAAGATGAATGAGTAATTGTCTGGAAGTGGTAGTGTTAGCAGTGGACTTTCAGAAGATAGCAATTGATTTCCATTATATTCTTACTGTAGAATATCCAATTTAAGACCATGTTCAAAAGAACATAATAAACCTGTAGACTGTAACATTATTATTTTATTTTACCTATTATTTTATTTTTGTAAAAGATTTTATTTATTTATTTTAGGGAGAGGGGAAGGTAGGGAGAAAGAGAGGGAGAGAAACATCTATGTGTGGTTGCCTCTTGCACACACCCAAACCAGGGATCAGGCATGCAACTAAGGCATGTGCCATGACTGGGAATCAAACCTGCAACATTTCAGTTTGTGGGACAACACCCAACCAACTGAGTCACATGGAACAGGGCAGACTGTCATTTTAATATCATGTCTGCCATCTACTACTGTTATAATCATGCTGACCATATAATTTATAATCAACTCTAGGGACATTTAGAAAGTGAAAAAGGTATTGCTAAAATTTCACAGTGATGATAGATATAAACTGGGTCCAGGGCAAAAAGGTACATATAGTTACCATGTGGGTAATTCACATTTCTTCACTTATAACATGTGAACAATATTCAGTTTAAGACAACTGTGTGAAAGTACCCTTCATGAGTGCTCAATTAACATTTGTCAAATTGAAATATTTTTGTACTGTCTTGCTCCAGGAACTGTAAGCTTATTGAATTCAGATAATGGACCTATTTTTTTTTTCATTTTAACACCAAAATAATTAATACAGAACTGTGCATTCAGTAGGAATCCAGTAAGTGTAATGGGCTTGTGTTCTGTCTTTGTAACTTTATTTGGAACAGATTGCATTTTACTCTCATGCCTCTATTATTTTAAAGACGAAAATCATCTTTAATGTATATAAAGAAATAGGAGTGGGAAATTTTTGCAAATTATCAAACTCAAGCAGACTGTATTATGAAAGTAAGGTTTTAAAAGTGAAATTCATGTTTGTATTAATGACTCAGGATCTATAGTTCAACCAGTTCTTTTTCACTCAATCTTGTAAAGGGCTGCTCAGTCCTGTGGGCACTAAAACTGGTTTGTCCTAGACAGATGGAAGTACTTTGGGCATGACTTACAGATTTGCCAATCCCTGGTGCCACTTAAACCAAATGTAACCTTGTCCAGACTGGTTTAAAGTTTCTCTCTTGGATGATATATAAATTTCATGCAGGCAAATTTAGGGTTAATACGTGGCACTGATTTTGTCTGGGTATTTGGCATTTCAGTCACCCTGGTTACTCAAATGCTTTTCTTGAGACACAGAAGAGTAGGCATATTTTTTGTCATCCCTTGGTAAACATGTAAGAATTAATTTAATGCTTGAATTACTTTACCATCCTCAGCGACTGTTTCTCATTCTCTTCTAAAATGGTCTTTCTTCATCCATGGCTGATCTCTTGTCTGAGGCTGCTTCAAAAGTGACTTGACAGCTTACATCACTTGTTACACTAACCTCACATTAATTTAAACTTCTCTTCTGCTGTATGTTTCTCCTTACTTTGCTATTTCAAAATTCTTCGATTACATTTTAATAATGAATGAGAGATTTTCAAACATATACTTGTCTTCTTCCTTAAATCCAAATGTCCTCTGATCCTAATAGAATCATAGGCACTAAAAACAAAATTGAAAAGGACCCTAAGAACCATATAATCCAATCTTTCTCCTCCAAAAATTTGAATCTTGTCTATAACTCTCCTGATACATCTTTACACTGAATTCCTATTACTTGAGGATTTTCATCAAAGTCTGCTTCTTGATCTAGCCTATTCTATGTTTAAGCTGGTATTATTGTGAATAGTTTTTTATTTATATTGAACCAAAATCTGTAACTTTACCTATGGACCTTTGTAACCTCTTGGAGCTTTACAGAAGATAATGACATAAATCTTTAAATATATACAGAAGAATTTATCATGCCTTCTCCAAAATCTTCAACAGGATAAATATGCTGAAACCCTTTAACATTTCTTTGTACAACATGGATTCTGGTTCTTCTTAGGGTAACAAACTTGCCTTAGTTTGTTTTCCTGGTTTCACAACTGAAAATTCTACATCCTGGAAACTCTCTCAATCCCCAGAAAACTGAGATAATGCATCACTTTAGTTTTTTACTATTCTGGTCATTTCAAACATATTCTAGTGTAGTGCTACTTTTTTTTCTAATGCAATACTCAAAAGTGGACATAATGCATCTTACCATGGAATAAAAAAACTCAAAGAAGGGAAACTCAATTTATTTGTAATGTACTTACCTCTGTGATGAAAAGTATAAAACAACATAACTTTTAAAATATATGCCATTGTTTTGTTTAATTGGAGGCATTCTATAAAGCTGATAATTATTTGGGCATATTACACAACATTCTTGGGGAGCTTGACTCAACAGCTCCACTAGGCATGTTGAAATGGAATAAAGAAGAGATGGTGACTCTGTGACTTCACATAGAATATAGCACTGGCATTAACATCATGTCTTGGTTTTGACTTATTTGCGAGACCAAGGAAGCAACAACTGAACCAATCCTAACTCTGGGGTGATTTAAAAAACTGGGGGGAATCTCACCTCCACCTCCCAGGAAGGATAAATCACCCACTGAGCCCTTGAAAATCCCTTTCAGAGTTTCTAATCTCATGTTCTAAATTACAAGGTCATCTTGTATAAAAAGTAAGCACTCATGCTCTGCCCCAATTCTATTTTCAGTCCTTGCTGCAGTATAGGCAAACATAACCAACCCCCTATATGGCTTTCTTTCACTAACTTATGTCTGTGTATTTTATATACTTGCCAGGAACTGTTAAAATTTTTATAAATATTGCATTTCATCAAATCTAAGACAAAGTGTTATGTTAAGCATCATTAAGGAAGAAGAAAAGCAATGCCAATTAAATTAGAATATATTATTCATCTAAATTTCAGAGACATATTAATACAAAAACATTGACATCTTAGAAACTATGAACAAATTATATCACTATATTTTTGAAGAGGCAGTTTAAGACCATATGTGTCAGGTCTTTTTATGTGCAGGCACTCTGTAAGAGAAAAAGAATATGATAAACCATTTAATTTTTTCAAATATTTCACTTAAAATGCATTCTGTGTATTTAAGCTATAATGACATGCTAATGTAAGAAAACTTTGTAGATGTCATTTCAACAGATAGTTGAATATATAGTTCCTACATAAAAGTATGCAGTCTGCCAGACTTTTAATGTCTGTTATGTTGCATAGTCACAACCATCTAAAAGTATATAAAGAAAAAGTGCCAAAAAATATGACATTTCATCTCCAGTTATGAGGGGTTATTTATTCAAATAACATAGGTTATCGGGCTAATTATTGGAAAGCAAACAAAAGTAGGTCCTTACCCTATATGATATATCATCAGTTAACATTGTCACAATGATCCATGAATAATATAAATTAACCTAAACAAAATTATGTCAAGTATTAGAAAAAGGAAGGTATACCTCACATTATATCAGGTTCCAAAGGTTCTAAGGTCAATGACCTAACAATTCAAGGAAACATACATGTTTAATTGTTTCAAGCTCATTTCTAATGCTCCATTTATTTATACCTAAATATGAAGAAAATAAGACAAATCTGTATATCAACATCTCAAAATAAATTACTTATCTAAAGTTCACTTTTCAATTGCCTATCTCCTACAAAAGTGTAACATTTTATCATCAGTTATAACTTACAGAGCAACCCAGTCACCTGGTTAAAAATAAATTTAGTCTCATAAAAGAAACAGTCCAGAGGTGGAGTGACAGCTGGTTGTTTTAGTGACTCAATCAGATTGTTCAAGTCATGCTAAATTATAATTCATTGTTGAAAGACATAACCAGGCATCATATCCAGATAAGGAAATGTTCAACAGAAGATTCTACCTCATCCTGCATGATTACTTGAATCTTTGAGGAAACCTTTTCCAGAAATAACCTGCCAGACATCTCCTTAGTTTGTGTCTAGAATTGGGTTGTGATCACCATTCTAACCCATTCAGGAATGGAAATGAAAAAGGGATTACCATTTGTGGTTGAAACTAATCAGACTTTTTCCCCATTGCCATGGAACAAAATTTAATGTTATATGAAACACTTGTGCAATTGATTGCTAAAAGAATCTTATTATAATTGATTGTGAAAAGAATCTTATTCTTTTATAGTCCAACAAAACCCACTTATTTGTAAACCATCTTTTCTTTAGTGTACCAAAGTATGAGATAGCTACTAAAGTATATCTAAGCAGTTAAATTTATATTTGTTCAAGTAATTTTTACTAAGCCTTCTAAGTCTCTACTATCTCCACATACAATTTCTTCACAATATTGGAAAAAGTAAACCTAAGAGTTCTACCAGAACTTGACTAATTTTTACTGTATATTTGGTGCTAATGAGTAGAGTTAATTTGATTGACTTTCCTAGTTTGTGGATCATGGATGTGGCTTAGCCTTTCTTTAATGACTTTTTTTTCAGAACATTCCATATTTATGGAAAACCCCAGATTTCTGTGGAGACTAACATTAATGGAAAACACCAGAAGGAAAAATCAGGTCTTATGCCAGATTCTCATTGAGTCTATACCAGTTTGAATTGGGCTTTGTCCAAGTTTAACCTTTATAAACTGTTTATTTGAATGGTCATTATGTAAACAAGAAAAATATCTACATGGAAATTTAATATCATTGAAAATTGAAAAGTCTTAGGTTATGTGTTAATTTCCAACTCATTGCAAGATTAGAATCATTTGTGATGTACTGAATTAGAAATAAAAAACCATCTATCATCTTTACTCTCTTTTTTATAGCAGGATTATTCACAAATAGCCAAGGTATGAAAACAACCTAAGTGTTCATTGGCAGATCAATGTATAAAGAAAACATGAAACCAGAGAGCATTATGCTAAGGGAAATAAGCAAGACACAGAGAGACAAATTCCACATGGTACCTCTTACATGTGGAATTTTTTTAAAAAGTCAAATTCATGTACCATCGTTTCTTCATGAATTTGACTTTTTAAAAAAATTCCACATGTAAGTGGTACCATGTGGAATTTGTCTACAGCATGGATGGAACTGGAGAGCATTACACTAAGTAAAATAAGCCAGGCAGTGAAAAACAAATACCATATGATTTCACCTTTAAGTGGAACCTAATCAACAAAACAAACAAGCAAGCAAAATATAACAAGAGGAACTGAAATTAAGAACAATCTTATAGTAACCAGAGGGGAAGTGGGAAGGGATAATGAAGGGAAGGGTTTTCAGGAACATGTATAAAGGACACATGCCAAAACTGAGAGGTGGGGGAATCAGGGGAGGGAGGTGGGGATGGCTGGGGTGGGGGTGAGTGGTGGGGGGGAAAGGCAGACAACTGTACTTGAACAACAATAAAATATTTTTTAAAAAATAAAAAATAAATCAATATAAAAAGTCAAATTCATAGAAAGGGAAAGTAGGAAGATGGTAGGGGCTAGAAGTTGCAGAAAATAGAGAGAGACTGGTAAAAAGGTACAAACTTTTAGTTAGAAGATGAATAAGGTCTAAAGATGTAATGCATAACATAGTGACTGTAGTTGATAATGCTATTATATAAGTGAAATTTGCTAAGAATGTGGAACTCAAGTATTCTCACCAAAAAAGGAAAAAGAAAGAAAAAATTAAATATGTGAAGTGATAGATAAATGTGTTGACTAACTCGATGGGGAGAATCCTTTATTAAGGTGATTGGAAAAATGGTAAAATACTTAAAGTGTACAATGTGAAATATATTTACATTTTATTTGTCAATTATACCTCAATAAATTTAAAGAAAAGTTAAAGACCATTTACCTACAAAGGTCTAAAGCAAGTATCACTAACTAGCAACCTATGGTTCAGATTTAGTATGCAATTGTGGACTTTTTTTTTTTTTTGCAAATTGTAGTAATAGATAGTTTTCTCAGTGTTTTGTTCTGACTTTTATTTCATTATTTGCTAATAATTGAAAAGCAGGAGATTTCACATAAAAATTTGATTTCCAGTTTCTTTTGAAAAAATTAGAACATCTAACAACACTTTGCCCATATTTGAGATAATGATCTACTAGAATTGAAGAGTGGCTGCTTTTTCTTAATGGAGCTTTATAATTCACCACAATTTCTACCACAGCCCATTGTTTCTTGCTCCCATTGGGTTAATTAATTATAGTACCGTCCTGAACCCCATAGTCATTGGCTATTAAAAATCCTTATCTAAGGATAGGGATATCCTTATCCTAAGGTTAGGGACATCCTTATCCTAAGGTTAGGGACTTATCTAAGTCCCTATCTCTTTGAACTACTACTTTGTTTTCCATATCTTCAATTTAAAAAATATTTTATTATCATTCTTTGCAAAACAAAAAAAAAACATAGCAATTTCTTTTCCTGGAGATGTTTATCATCTTATTGGGAAAAAATGTTAACATGTTTGAGGCTTTTATATAACAAATGTTTTAGATTGATTGAATTAATGGCCCAAATTTTTCATGTCTCCCAGTGTCAACATCATTTGGCATTTCCTTCTTATATTGCCTCTGAGATTGACCATAAAACTTGTTTTGGTTGATGAAACATTAGAAAATTTAATATGATCAGTGACTTGAAAAACACTTGTTTCTGCCTGCCCTTATTTTCCCTGCCTTCTTTAGCATAAAATTCCTAGGCTAGCCTGTTGGATGATGTAAGACACATGGCCCAGTCATGGCTATTACCCTGGTTGATAGCCAGTCCTCTTCCAAACAGATGACTGAGCTCAAGATGAGAAGAATGGCCCAGGTAGGTCAATTGTAAATCATTAATCCACAGATTTGCAAGCTACATGCTTAGTGATTTAAAAATCTCAGTTCATTGGAACATTGTCTGGTACACCAAAAATGTTGCTGGTTCAATTCCCAGTCAGGGCACATACCTAAGTTGTGGATTTGATCTCCAGCTGGGGCATGAATGGGAGGCAACTTATCAATGTTTCTCTCTCACATCGATATTTCTTCTCTCTCCCTCTGTCTTCTCCTTCCTCTCTCTCTAAAATAAATAAACATATACTCTGGTGTAGATTAAATGTTTTTTAAAAATTAAAAAGAATGAGATTGTATAAAACTCAGAAAAAACTGGGCCTTCAATATTCTGTGAGCAGGATGCAGGCTAAAAAGTTGCTTAGAAATCATATATTTTAATGCCCTCTTCAGGAATGACCAAGCAGAAAAAAATTTTCAGAGAGTAAAGTTATGGAACATGGAGAACAATGGATTGGTTTGCCACTGTCATGAAGCATAATGGAATATAACTAAGAAACTTTCCCCACTCCTACTTTGTAGGGTCCTGACCATAGTTGTCCAATGGGAATTGCTGTATATGTATACCAGGGCTAGGACTTCCCATTTTTCCCTTTCTGAAAAAGAATGTTTTATAATTATCAAATCCCTATATCATCACTGAATGTTGCATATATGGGCAGCCAATAAATTGTCATTATATTTCGTTGGTTTTTGGTTTCTCATCTGAGAGCCACATGAGTACCTGATCATAAATCATGACATACTGGATTCTGGCCTGATGATGTAACCTAATGAGACTTTTGAGATCCTGGGTTGGAGGTAAGCATATTTTTCATGTAGGAAGGATGTGAATAATTATGACAAGAGTGAAATATGATATATGTATTGTATTAATGACCATATGTGTCAAGCCTCTCTGTATCATTGCCCTTTATAGATTATAGAATTGGCCTTGTGATTTGATTTG
Organism: Phyllostomus hastatus; assembly: GCF_019186645.2. Classification (NCBI taxonomy): domain Eukaryota; kingdom Metazoa; phylum Chordata; class Mammalia; order Chiroptera; family Phyllostomidae; genus Phyllostomus; species Phyllostomus hastatus. The sequence continues at coordinate 11,666,467 of NW_025333984.1, read as the reverse complement.
GCTAATTGGAGAACTGAAAACTTAATGCAAGCAAAGCATTTAAAATGTGCTTGCATGTTTTTGCCTCTTCTTGGTACTCTCACTTCAACATGGAAATGGGCTTAGTTTAGACTGCTGCATAATGAAAGACATGTGTCCCTGACACCATTATCACTCAACTATCAACCACCAAACACCAGACATATAAAGAATCCCTTCTAAGACTAGAAGAACCATCTATCTGAGTAAAGCTTAAATTGCCAACCCACAGACTTCTGACCTAAATAAAGGATTATTATTTTAAAACCCATGAGTTTTTGGGTGGTGTGTTATACAGAATTATTTTAATAATAAATGAATGATAAAAACAAACTAGTGTATAATAAGGGTGGAATAGGAGAGAAATCTATCTTTTGGTGATTGGTGTTTGTATATAATAAAGAAGCCTCATATTTCTGAGCTACTATATCTTATGTGAGTATATTTCCATAATCCACCTATTGGCAAATAAAGCAAACTATGGTTTGGATTCTATTAAAATAATTGATTAATTATATTCATTGGGTATAAATTAAGTTCGGCACACCCAAAGCCTGATCAAAGGTAAGGTTTCATAATTCTGCCTTCATATTTTGAAAACAGGTTTTGTAAAAGAATATTTTCCTATTTAGTTTTAATTTAAAATAATTTATGACAAAAGCTGCTTCAGGAGAAGATATGGTTTGGGATGAGGGCACCAGCATCAAAGTGCCTCCAATTACTAAAACAGCAATGTAGACATTAAGACTCTTAGGAATATAGGAACTCAGATTCTAGTTCTGTAACCATCCTTCTGAGCTTTAGTTTCCTCATACATTCAATGGCAATGAAACTGTTTAACTTGAAGGGTTATCCTGAAAGTAAGAAGTCATATGTGTAAAGTACTTGCCAGAGAACAATAAAAAATAAATTATAAATATCTTCTTAGATTTCTAGAATTTGTACAATTTTCTCTTGAAATGCCAAAAGCAAAAAAAAAATGTCTGTAGATAAAAATATAGCAGATGCAAAATGTCAGAAGACACTGCTTTTTTCACCATATAAACTCAGAGCTCTGCTTACTTACTTCAAGTTTCTATCACATTTCTACCTGTTTTAAAAGTTAGGCTCCATTCCTGGATGGAATAAAATGGATTGGGGTGATGAGAAGAGCAGATGCTTTGGATTCACATCCCATCTTGACCCATTTATTATTTGGGTAACCATGGGAAAATTACCTAACATCTCTGAGCTTCACTTTATATATTTATGTACATTTAATAGACTTCTGTGAATGTTAATTGAGATAATCAATGTAAAGCATTAGAAAAAAAGTGGGAAATAATGCAGGGCAGCTAACATTGATGATTATTCTATATCATTTTATAATAATATTAATACCATGATATTATGGTTTGAGTGATATTTTAGCTATTTTGTTGTTGTATTAGTTAGGCTCAGCCTGTGTTTGTTCTGAGATTTGTAACTCCTAAAGGGATATTTTCAAACTTTCAAAAAAATTGTCACTTTCTGAATGCTTGTTTCCATGAATGTTTCTAAAATCAAGATGGCACTTTATCAGCAATAATAAGTATACTTCTAAAATATAATACACCGTAGGTAGTTTTCTAGTAAAGAAATAACATCTTAATGAGATCATCTGAGTTGGTTAAGGAAATAAATGGTCAAATGCAATTCCTAAGGATGTTCTGTTAGGCTGAGGACAGTAACAGCCACATGAGCTTTCTTTCTTGAGAATAAGAAACAAATATATATATTTTTTTCTTTAGATTCTGCATATAAATGATATATGTATGTGCCAGGTGTGAACTAGATTTATTAGTGTGATCAGTTGGTAAGTTATAGAAATGTCTAACCATTGAGTTGTAAACCTGAAACTAAAATAATATTGTATGTCAAGTATAATTGAAAAAAAATGTTTAAAAACCAAACAAAATGAAAAAAAAGAAAAGCATCTATTGGAATAGGCATTCGCTCTTTGGTGAAAAGTTTGGTTCTAGTTACTTTAAGAAGGTGTGGGGGGTGTTTAGTAAAAGAAAAGTAATTGCAGGCTTGGCTTATTGTTTAACATTACAGTGAAAAGAGCAGGGCATCAAGAAGGCAGTGAGAAAATACAGAGTACTATGAGAACTATATGATTCATCTAGCCCTATGTCTGACAAAATCTAGGCATAGTCAACAATTAAAGGGCATTTACCACACAGAGGACTATCACATTTAGGTAAGTTAAAGGTAAGTGAAAAAATTAATTATAATTTTAAATAACAAAAATACATGACATTTTAAAATTAATTCACTTTTTGCAAACTTTTGCAGATGTATCTATAGCCTGCTCAATTATAAAGAGTTTAACTAATAGGTCAGTTTTTATATTCAGTCATCTTTTGTCAGGCTTTATTTAAATGAAGTTTGAAATTTCTAACTTTCTTGCTTATAAAATATAATTATGTCATGACTCCATCAAATATTGATAGATATTTGTATCAAAATTAGACCACAAGTTATTAAAATATATTTTTATTTTTATTTAATCCAAGTTTTTCCTGCTTTGCTCTTCTCCACCCATCCCACCACCACTCCCACAGGTGATTCCCACACTGTTGTCTGTGCATGTGGGTTATTCATACATGTTCTTTGTCTAGTCCCTTCCCCTTTTTCTATTATTATCCCCCTCTCCCATCCCCTCTTGTCACTTTCAGTCTGTTTCATGTTTCCATGCCTGTGGTTCTATTTTGTTCATTACATTCCACTTATAAGTGAGATCATATGGTATTTGTCTTTCACCAACTGGGTTATTTCACTTAGCATAATATTCTTCAGTTCCATCCATGCTGTCACAAAAGGTAGATATTTGTTATTTAAGAATACTTTCTGCACCTTTTCAGTGGCTATGTTGATGAGCGTATCATATGCAAAAGTTGGATGGCTGCATGTTCACACTGCTCATTAGATATAAATGAATTTCACATCTACTCTCTGGTTTCTTTCAACTCTATGAAATGTGTCTTAATATTCTTTTGCAACTTTCAGATATGGTTTTTAAATATGACCAAGGACGTGTCATTTATTTATTTCTCTAGTGAGTACATAACATTACCAAGTGTTCCAAAAGAGCCAAATTCTTGGTAATCAAGCTGCTTGCATCACAGTTCAGTCATCTTATACAATTCTGCTAACTTATCTTCAATATAAAAATAAATAAGATATCATATCCTTTAAATGATGTGCTATATATAAGAAATGCATGATAATGGGTCACTGCTGAGGTAGGCCAATTGACAAGATGTTTAAAATTATATAAATTCATCTTCAACCCACCCTATAATTTTTGTCTGTTTCCTTAGTATCATCACATTTGCTAAGTCACATGTACCATTATCACAAAATCTTTTTTTCTCTCTCTCCATATATATATGTTCTGTCTGGAAAAAGTCCAGCCATTGATCATATAATGAGAATGGTGTGCATGTCACTGATGTGACCAGATAGCCAAGGACAGTGGACTGGAATAGGAATTCATGAAAAATGATCTCTTCACTGTACTACTCAGTGGGGGCAGTAGATACCATTGAGTGAACATGTGTACTGTGTAGCCATCACATTAAAAATGACTGAGCCAGTAGAGCAATGAATCTGTTTCAAATTTTGCATTAAGCTTGAACATTCCTGCAGGGAAATTATTCAGATGATTCAGAAGGCCACAACTATGGGCAACTGGAGATTGGAAACTTAATCACAACAATGTTCCCACTGATGTATCATGCCTTGTGCAGAGTTTTTTTTCCAAAATATCAAATCACCCAGGTGACTCCGTCCCCCCCTACAGACCATATTTGGTGCCCTGAAATTTCTGGCTTTTCCCAAAACTAAAATCACCTTTGAAAAGGCAGAGATTTCAGACCATCGATGACATTTAGGAAATAAAACAGTGCAGCTTATGGCCATTCCAACAGAGGATTTTTCAGTGTTTTGAACAGTGGAAGAGATACTGGGAGAACTGTGTGAGGTCCCAAGGTGCCTACTTTGAGGGGGACTGAGGCATCATTGTCCTATGTACAATGTTTCTTGTAACTTGTATCTTCTTCAATAAATGTCTCTATTTTTCACATTCCATGGAATGGACACTTTCTGGACAAATCTTGTCATATGTATGCAATAGGGTAAAGAGTACACACACACACACATAATATATATAATATAAAATGCATGTATATTATATATAATATATATGAAAGCATGATTTGATTTTATGACTGTGTTTTAAGAAACAATATTTCACTATTATTACTATTACTGTCATGTTTTGATGTCCAAGTTTTGTACCATTGAGACACTCTTATTTTGGGGGGATTTACAAAGTAATACAAATTAGAGAACCCTAAAGATTCTACCAAAAAACAACTAAAACTGATAAGTTAATTAAGTAAAGTATCAGGATACAACATAAATATCAAGAAATCAATTGTATTTCTGTATACTAATAATGATCAGAAATGGAAACAACAATATTATTTATAATAGCATCAAAAATACCTAGCGATAAATTTAATCAAGGAAGTAAAAAGACCTATAGTTGGAAAACTAAAAGACACTGAAGAAAGACATTGAAGAAGGTACCAAGAAATCAAAGGATATACTGTGTTCAAGGATAGGAAGAATTCACATCATTAAAATTACTATACTACCCAAAACAATCAACAGATGCAACATAATTCTTATCAAGATACAAATAGCATATTTCAGAGAACTAGAACAAATATTCAAATATTTATATAGGACTACAGAAGACCCAGGATAGCCAGAGAAATCTTGAGAAAGAACAAAGTTGGAGGAATCACACTTCCTGACATCAAATTATATTGCAAGGCCATAGTAATAAAAACAACATGGTATTGGCATAAAAGCAAAAATATATACCAATGGAACAGAAGAGAGAGTCTACAAATAAACTCATGCTTATGCAGTCAATTGATATGGACAAAGGAGGCAAGAATATGCAATGGGGTAAAGGTAGTCTATTTGATAAATGGTGTTGGGAAAATTGGACAGATACATGCCAAAAAATGAAACTAGACCATCTTATTATGCCACACACAAAATTAAACTCAAAATGGATTAAAGACTTAAATGTTAGATTCAAACCCATAAATATCCTAGAAGAAAACATAGGCAGTAAAATCTTGGACATTTCTCATAACAATATTTTCACCAATCTATCTCTTAGGGCAAGAGAAACAAAAGAAAAAATAAACAAATTGGACTATATCAAACTTAAAAGATTTTGCAGAGCAAAGGAAACCATCAACAAAATAAAAAGAAAACCCACTGAACAGAATAACATATTTGCCAATGGCACATCTGATAAGGGGATAATATCCAAAATTTATAAAGAATGTACAAAACTCAACATCACAAAAATCAAACAATAGAATTAAAAATAAACTAAGGACCTGAACAACAACAACAAAAACAAAACAGAAACTGACATTTAGATACAAAGAGCAGACTGACAGCTTTAGAAGAGAGGATGTAGGGGGCAGGATGAAAAAGGTGAAAGAATTAAGGAAAAAAAAACTTCATGGATAAAGACAAGAGTAAGGTGATTACTAGAAAGTGGGGTGGGGGAAAGTAGAAGAGGGTAAAAAGGGGGTAAATTGATGGAACAAATCTTGATTTTAGGTAGTGAACACACGATAAAATATACAGATGATATATTATATAATTGTATACCTGAATCCTATATAATTTTATTAACCAATGTCATCCCAATAAATAAAAGAAAGACAAACAATAAAAGATAGGAATAATAACAATGGAAAAGGAAAATATAAAGTAAATAGTAAGAAATTATTCAAATGTATTGGTCAATATGAACTAAACTGTACCATATTAAACAAATATTGGCTAAAAAAGTAAATTATGTATAATTCTAACACATGTATTGCCTTTAAGTCTGCAAGAATTGTAAGAGTGTAATAGAATTTCTCTGAAAATCACACATATCTTACATTTTACATTTTCAAAACATGTCTACAAAATGACATATGATATGAATTAGTTTCATTTATATAAATTTTCTGTACTGAAATACTTCAAGCTATTATAGTAAGAAAGGTGGTGAAAGCAAGAAAGCACAACTGTGACTGACCTCAAGGAGCACACAGTCTATTAAGTGAGATATATACTTCTATATGAAATGAATCACATTCAGCAAATGAATCTTTTGTGATCTCCCTTTACCAACTTTGCTACATAATGGACTTAAATTGGACCACTTGTTCTAAGAGGAATAAAAACCAAACATACATACATCAATAAGGAGAAATATAATTCCCCTGTCCCCTTTCCATACCTTTCAGTAGCATTGTGGTATAGTAGAAATCATTCTTCGGATTTCTGGCCTGAGTTTACCACTTAGAGTCTGTGAAATTCAGGATAAGTCCTTTTACCTTTTTAGATACATTTGTTCTTCTACATGAAGAGTAGTAGGTGGATTTGACCATGTACACTATACATAGCTTATGCTGTCTATAATTCTGCGATCTCCATATCCCTTATTTATCCCATATGGAAGTTCCTTGTGTAAATCTTCAACAATAGTAACTTTTTAAAAATTTATTTATTTATTTATTTTGGAAAGGGGAAGGGAGGGAGAAAGAGAGGGAGAGAAACATCAATGTGTGGTTGCCTCCCATGCAACCCCCACTGGGGGCCCAGCCCGCAAACCAGGCAAGTGCCTCAAACTCGGAATGGAACCAGCCACCCTCTGATTCTCAGGCCGGCACTCAATCTACTGAGCCACACCAGCCAGGGCATTACTTTTTTATAATGATAATTTTTCTTAGAAAAACTAAATATCGTGCGTGTGTGTGTGTGTGTGTGTGTGTGTAAACAGAAATTGATTTCCATCCTTTGAACTACTGGGTGGGAAGGTAAAATTTTAACCTCTTCTTCCATTTTTTCCAGAAGGCAGTTTTTTCTCTTCTTTAGGAAGCAACCTCATTACTTTATTGCCAGCTGAGAAGGTCTTTCTAATCACCAGCCTTCAATTTGTTTGAGAGATGTCAACTTGTTTTTCTTTTATAAAACATGACAGATACTGAGAATTGTTTCTTACTCTTGAAATTTGTAATCTAAATGATTTTCAATTTATTTCATCAGAGAATTTGTCTAGTTTCTGATGGACTCCTGTGCTGAGGCTAGCAACAGTGTCTGTGAATTAAAATGAAATCATCAAGAAATGACTGCTGAATAGATGTCAACTAATAAGTGTACATATTGGGTCAGACTCCAAATCCCAACCTTGCTTGGTGTACCACCATAATGCCATTGGCTCAATATTTCTGAGATTTACTGCCCTGAGATTTACAAATTCCCCTTTTCCAGAAGTGTAACTCAAGAAGGATTTCCTTGAGGTGAGAATTGAAAAAAGAAATGTACAGGTATATTCCATCTGTCAGCTCATCAACATGTAGAAATGGATGAATTTTGCCTCACTTTACTAACATTTCCTCCCCTGACACACCCAGCAATAGCTGTGAGGGAAACATAAGTAAACAATAAGCTGTTTCTTAAAATGAAAACATAATAAGAGCAGGAGGCAAAGGCATAGTCTTTCTAACTTTATGTGATTGACAAACAGAAGAATATAAGGGGGAAATCTGTGTAGTATATTCTTTGTTGTTGTTTTCTTCAGAATAACATCTCTATAGAGACAGAGAGCACTGGTAGCAACTGTGAACTCTGGCACACCAGCATTCTGTAGATTAGCAATCATATAAATAAATCATTTTATAATTTCTAGAAGTCTATGCTTCCTCATAGTATAATTTTTCAATGTGGCACAAAACATGCTTCCTAAAAGAACCTAAAAGAAATGTATAATTGACCCAAGTATCTCTGTAAAAATTAAGAAGCCAAAATTACATAAACTCATGTTTAGATATTAATGTTTAGCCATTTCATCTTGTTTGAAAGTCACAGAAAAAGAGAAAAGATGGGTGATAGCCGAAGGTAGGGGTGGGGGTGGGAGCCTGGAGAAGAGGGTCAAAAGGTATAAATATCCAGTTGTAAGTATGTATATCAAATCATTATGTTGTATCTTTGAAATTAATAAAATTTACAGATCAATAAAACTGGAAAAAATGGGGGGAAAAGAAAGTGATCTGGATAGCCAATGAATAACCATCATTTAACTTACCTTTGAAAAACGTTAAGGGTGAAAGTTACCAAAGATATCTAAGAACCCTGAAATACCAATCCAAAAGAACCTATGCACCCCAATGTTTATAGCAGCACAATTCACAATAGCCAAGTGCTGGAAGCAACCTAAGTGCCCATCGGTAAATGAGTGGATCAAAACAGCATGGTACTTTTACACAATGGAATTCTATGCAGCAGAAAGAAAAGAGGATCTCCTACCCTTTGTGACAGCATGGATGGAACTGGAAAGCATTATGCTAAGCAAAATAAGCCAGGTGGTGAAAGACAAATACCATATGCTATTTGGAAATTGTATTTAAATAAGCATTATAAAGCATAATTATTGTTGAAAATTCATTTATAAACTTTTATCCCACTTACATCTATTTAATTCAGTTTTTGGACAATTTTCCTTGGATTAGTCATTAGAAAATTCATGAGATGTTAAACAGCTAGCCATTATCTTAAGTTGTTTTCCTTGCTGACAAATTTTTGTAGCTGAGAGGTAATATAAATTTGTCTATTAAACACTAATAGATTAATAGTGTATGTCTGCATTATGTTTAATGATGACAAATCTGATGGCATACTAACTTATTGTTTTGTTTTTTGTTTATTTTGCTAAACCAACAGTATTCTTATATGCCAAAGATGGACAAAGCCATATGATCTTGAAAGGCATTTTGCTAGTTCCTTCTTTTCTGCGAGAATATTTAATTTAACTGCTTATTTGTATTTAAGCCAATTAAAAAGAGCTCTTTTACAAATTATTTTGGCAATAACATCATGAGGTAAAAAAATACCAAATATGCATAACATACATACATGTAATGTACATAGAAACACAGTTTTAAATTTCATTTTACAATTTTAGCTATGTATCATGTATAATAATAAAAACGTCCCTAGTTTATAAAAGAATAGTTGAAATCTAAATTATGTTTCTGGCATATGTAATAAGTTAAGGCTATCCACTCAGATGGCTAAAACTTTTTACTAATACTTGTGGAAAATATGCTGAATGTTTTTCATTTGCTCAATTTGTTTCCAAAGAGTTCCCATTTTTCCCTTGTGGTGAATCATCTACTTTAAGCTTACATTCCAGGGAACACAAGGTAGAAAGTTTACATATAAAAGACATACAGAAAGGATGAAACTTTTCTCAAAGAGGAGTTTGGGGCATATTTGCCTATTATTATTAGAGATCTAGAATAACTAAGTTTATTCTTTCTTTTCTTTTTTTCACATTTTTTATTGTTGTTCAAGTACAATTGTCTCCATTTTCCCCTCACCCCAGCCATCCCCACTTCCCACCCTTGATCCTATCCCCCTTTGGTTTTGTCCATGTGTCCTTTATACATGTTCCTAAAAACCCTTCCCCCTTAACTCCCATTGTTCCCTCCCACTTCTCCTCTGGTTTCTGTCAGTTTGTTCTTAATTTCAATGTCTCTGGTTATATTTTGGTTGCTTGTTTGTTTTGTTGATTAGGTTCCATTTATAGATGAAATCATATGGTATGTACCCCAATGTTCACAGCAGCACAATTTACAATAGTCAAGTGCTAGAAACAGCCTAAGAACCCATCAGTAAATGAATGGATAAAAAAACTATGGTACATTTACAGGATGGAATACTATGCAGCAGAAAGAAAGAAGGACCTCCTACACTTTGCAATGGCATGAATGGATTTGGAGAACATTATGCTAAGGGAAATCAGCCAGGCAGTGAAAGACAAATATCCTCTCTTTTATTAATTGTAGGAAGGTTCTGTTTGAAATGTGCTAATATTTTATAATATCTGCAAACATTCTGAGATTAATGGGGGATTGGGGATTTGTAAGAAGGACAAGTTGGCTTTGAATGGTTGCTAAAACTGCATTTGAGGTCTTTTAGACTATTTGTAAGGCAAGGTCAGTTGTTTTAATTCCAGAAATAATTAGATATGCAGCCAGAATGATATCAAAGAACTGACCCACCCATTCAACTACATTATCTTCAATTTGCTTCTTTATAACAGGAAGATTTCCAGCTAAGATGGAAATCAAAAGATCCCTGTGCTCTAGATCTAGAATTGTGTTTTCAGAATGTCTTAGTAACTTGTTCCACAAAAGGCTGAAGATGTTTTATTCCCTTTGAATACATAGTTTTATTTTAGTTTATGAGTGTATACCTTAAAAATAGTCACTCTGGGGTGACACCATCACAATGAGGAAATAGGAGATCCCATCACTCATCCTCCAATAAAACAATTGGACAGCTAGCTAGCCATTGGATTATGTGGTCAGATAAATGTAGGTTGGAATGGAATTTGGCCATTCACTAACTATATGACCCTGGGTAAATCATTAATTCTGTGTGAATGTCAAATTCAATATTTGTAAAAGGGACATGAAGGTACATGTCTTGTATTATCACTTCAATTATGAAATATGATTGTGTATATAATGTTCCCAATAAATGCTACTGTATCATAAATTATAGTTTATACTTGTTGTTTCTTCTTAGACTCTAAGAGTCTACCTTTAGAACCATGTATACTTTTTTTTATTTCTCCCTTATCACCAACACAGGATTTACATAGTTTGCCAAATGACTGAATAAGTCCCCTAATCAAAGTCCTTACCCTGTAACCTTTGGTTGAATGCATCTATAATATTTTGAGGATATTTTAAATACAAGCATAGCCTCTGGCCCAGAAATAGGAGTTGCAAATAAAGGACTCCATGACTCTAACATTTACCCCAAGGATTTGCTACTTTACTATAATGTCATGGCAAGTTGTTCCAGGGGAACTCAAAGGATTTACTTCTGTGTGCTCAAGATATTTGTGAGGAAATAAAGAAATTGAGGCCCTACCATAATGAAAAAATAAAAAACTCTGCTTCCTCTTTTAAATACTAGACCTTTCCATGCTTCAGCCATAGATACTGAAATAATTTTTGTTAACAAAGAAGGGAAGATATAGAGCATATTCATACTCTCAGAAAGTGTTACCAGATGGCCAGACCACATGTTGTGATTCCCTGGATTGGCAGTTTACAATTTCTGATCCTGTCAGAGAGCAACTATGCAGTGAATAGTATTCAGTCATCAAATATATTACTCAGTATTTCTTTATGAAATTCACTAGCTATAAAGATTCCTTTTTTAATGTCTCTGATTCATTTTCATCTTTTCTGATATCAGACTACACATGAGCTTTTAAATCTACTAGCCATGAATTAAGTGTTACTAACTTGATAAACTTTTATTCTAGCTTTGTTACTAGGGCCTTCAGTCTGTGAAGCACCATTTAAAGCATGGATTTGTTTGTCTCAGTTGTAGACACTTGACTTGTTTACAAAAAGAAATCTGTATAAATTTGCCAAGGAACATATGAGGCTGTCTTTGAATATATGAGCAGTGTCATCATTGTCCTTGAGGGAAAACACCTGCTGTGATGCCCTCACCAGTTAGCTCCTTTCTTTCTCCTCCTATCCCTCTCCAGGAAGTATACCCTTCAGGTCCTTGTATTCTGAAGTTTCACAGGATTGTTTCCTGTGGGGAATTATGTTAATCAGAATAGTACATGGCCTTTCAGGATGTCTGTGGTTCCTTGGTTACAGAAACATATGGTATTCTATGGCACACTCTATGCAACAAAAAGGATGTGGTTTTAAAAGAAAGTTTGAATGAGGATTTTACGAGTCATTTGTTAAAACAGTAAAACTATGCAATTGAGTAGATTACCTTTATAACTAAACATTGAAATTCACCATCTCCATCCTTAATCTAGTGAAATAAATTTATCTGAAAGTGGTAGTGATACTGATAGTTCGGTCAGACCATGGTGGAAAAGGAAGGACCACAGGAGGAGACTGCAATATGCCCGAGGCAGAGTGAGACCTCATTGCCCAGGTAACCAATCTAGTGCCTTAAGAAGGCACCACCTCAGAGCAGCATGATCTGCTCCTGGTGACAGATCCCCACTTCAGGGAAAAATGGCAACAGAAGCTTTACACTGACCACATACAAGGCTAGTGATACAATTGGATACAGGAGAAAAACCCTCCTACCCACTTTTGGTACCTGACTGGGAGTGGAACTAGGAGAAGGAAGGCACATGTGCCATAGAGGTCAAGATGGTGGCAGAGGGAAGTGCTTTATTTAAGAAACCTTTCAGTCTATTCTGAAGAAAAGAAGGGATTCGTTGGGGGTTGAACCCTTCCAGGAGCATGTGGAAGTTTGCCCTAAGAAAAGCACCTGGTCTGGCCCACATGGGAAACTAATAAAAACCCAGAGGAAGGAAGGGACTATTCTCTGGCCCACCTTGTGAATGTACAGGTCAGTACCTTTACAGGACTTTCTGGTTCTGGAAGCCACATGGTCAATGGCAGCACTGGCCCTAAAGACAAGTTCTGAGGAAGGAGCCTAAAACCAGACAGCAACCTGGAACAAGCCAAGCCACCTGGATGGCCACTCAGCAGACTCCTGTGGTTTCCAAAGGATAGTATTTTAAATGGGAGAAGGAAATCTCGATGCTGCCTTTGGTTTTATTTTGACTGAGGGTAGCTGGGTTTTCCTCTGGGTTTCTGGAGGGGATAGGCTTTTGACACAAGAGGCTACCATTCTCCCAGGTTGTGCATGATTTGAATAAGGACCTCTCTCCTTTCTCACCAATTTCTGCCTCTGGAATTTGTCTATTGGTGGTGGCAGGCAGCTGAACCCTCACTTTGGTTCAGTGACAGTAATAGATTGAAAAAGTATTTTCCCCAAGCAGGTCTGTTATGTGTTGAGATATTTTCCTGACACAGGGTTCTCAAGACATAATATGGAGGTTGCAGACTTCCCATAACATAAGCAAACACTGCTACAGATATTTTTCTTGGTCTATACAGTGTCTGTTTATGCAATGTTTTAATTTTTATTGAGCTATAAGATTTGAAATCAGGAAATTTCACAGAAAAATCAAGAAAAACTTAAGATCTTGTACATTAGACTTCCATTCCTGTATAACATTTGACTGAGATTGAGTAATTGCCTTTAAGAGAGGCTTACACTATTCACTTTTCCACTATCTGACACTTTTTGGTGTCTCTCCAAGTATACAGCTTAGTGTTGATGGTGGTTTACCATATTAAATATGTCCCTTAAGTGTGTAACTGTTGGTATGTGAGGTGACTTTCGATGTATTCTTTTTTTTTTACATTTTATTTATTTATTTTTAGAGAGGGGAAGGGATGAAGAAAGAGAGGGAAAGAAACATCAGTGTGTGGTTGCCTCTCACACACCCCTAATGGGGACATGGCCTACAGCTCAGGCATGTGCCCTAATGGGAATTGAACTGGTGACCCTTTGGTTCACAGGGCAGTACTCAATCCACTGAGCCACACCAGCCAGGGCTGACTTTCGATGCATTCTTCATGTAAGTTACAAACAATAAATTTCTAGATTTGTAGATTTTTAGTAGAGCAAATATAGCATAAGTATAGCTATAGTCATATGCATTAGCTGCCTATTGCTGCTGTAACAAATTGGTAAAAAGTTAATGCCTTAGGACAATATACTTATTATTGTCTTATAGTTCTGGATGCCATATATCTTAAATGAAACTTACAGGTAAAAACCAAGGTTTGCACAAGGCTGATTCCTTCTCTAAACTAGGCTAAGAGTCTTCAGCACTCTGGAGGGAGAATCCATTTCCTTGCCTTTTGCATCTTCCAGAACACAGGTGGCAAACACAAGGCCTATGGACCAAATCCAGCCCTCCACCTTGTTTTATCTGGCCTGACACCTTGTTTCTACCCAGCAGTAGCACCAAGTTCTCACTTAACTGTTAAAAGTAGTTAAATTTACACAGTCCTAAAATTACAATTCGGCCCTTTGAAGGCAACCATGAGGCTGATATGGCCCCCGGTGAAAATGAGTTTGCAACCCCTGTTCTAGAGGGTGTTCCTTGGCTCATTGTCTATTCTTCAGATCATTCCAAACTCTTAGTTTCTGTTGATACATTTTCTGTTCAGACTTTGATCCTCCTGCCTCCCGTTTATAAAGATCCATGTGATTAAATAAGGCCCATTGGGCTAATGTAATATACCTCCCCAAATCAAGATACTTAATCAAATCCACGAAGTTCCTTTTTGCCATGTAAGGTAACTTATTCACAGGTTCTAGGAATTGGGATATGGACATCTTTGGGAACCATCATTTAGTCGACCTCACTGTATCATCACTCAGGCCAACCATTCATGGAGATAAATTATTAGTGGGGAATGTTTACTTTAGCAAATCCTTTTCAAATAAAAAAATAAGCCCCTAGTGAAGAAATAGCACAGATTTCAGGAAGAGATAGGGAAATTATCTGTAGATATTCAGCTAAAATTGTAGATGCTGATTGTTTCAGAGAATTTTCAACCCTAAAAGTATTCAAAATGATAAATTTATCAGAATTTTACATTATTAATCATGAGCAAATTATCTTTGTCAATATTTTCACACAAATGTCTCTTTTTAGAAATTTTCAGTCATTTCCATGTCAATTTGTACTTCCTCCCTCATCTGCAAATATAGTGATGAAAGATGACTTGTTAAACAAAATAATGTTTTAAAACAAAATAACCATTTCTCTGGATCAGAAATTGAAAAGAAATACAGAGTTGTAAGCTAAGGTTACCATTATGCCATACTGAGCTTAAGGGCTGGATGAATGTAGAAGTAACCTATAAATCAATTACTGTGGAAGAAAAAAATACTGGTGGCAGGATTACAGAAAGGTTCATTAAGTAAAATCAGGGACCAAAGATGGTGCTAGCATTGTTTTTGGAGGTAGAAGCATAAAAAGACACAAACTAGGCAAACTGAAAGCTTAGTGGCAGGCTTACCCTGAATTCAGAAAACAGACCATGAGGCAGAATGCTCTTTTTTTCTTCGATTAGGAATGTAATTTTGGAAGCAGAAGTAAAAGAAAAAGAAGACTGGAGCAATAAAAAGGGAAAAGTTAAAATCAGCGTAAGATACTGTCATCACTTGGTACTGTTTCTCAATTTCACTTTCTTGCAGGGGGTCAAATAATTGTTTCTCAGGGAAGTCCACCTTCGGGACAAAGAAGGATTTATATACCAGCTCCTATCTCCTATTGGGGAAAGTTTCACACCTCAGATTTTAATTCCAATACTTTCATGGAAAGTGGGCAGATATAAACTTCAGCATCAAGAAGGTTTAGCAAAGGAAATGAAGGATCTAATGCATAATAAGGTAAGATATATTCAGATAGTTTGCATTTGAAATCTGTTACTCCATTGCAGCTTAGGTTAAAAGGAATGGCAAAAGTTCCTGAAGACAAATGAGGCTGAAAGAATCTGAAAAAGAACATGAAAGTGGTTTGACATATTTTGGAATTGTTACGTATTGTATATTACCATAAATTCATGGGACCCAGGTCACTAATAAGAGATGTCACTCTGAAAGAGAAAGAAAAAGTAATCCCATTCAAAATGGACCTTCCAAATAAAGTTTCAAACTGTGGCAGAAAAAATAACACCAAAAAAGAAATAAACCTACCGATAAGTTGAGCAAATTCAAATTGCATCAAATCATGTATTTAATATCATCTAAATTAGTTAAACTATAACTAATGTTTTTATATAGCCAGCAAGCTAAAAAGTTTATATATTTTCAAATGGTTCAAAAAGCAAATTAATAATATTTTGTGCCACAAAACTTACCGTTTTCAAATTTAAGTTTCATTTAGACATAGCCACATTTTACATATTTCATATTATTGCTCTCATATTATAAAGGTAGAGTGGAATACTTACAGCAGAGAACATATAGCTTGCAAATCCTAACGTATTTGCTATCTGGTCCTTTACAGAATAAGTTTTGCTGACCCCAGATCTAAGAAATAAATGAGGAAATATAATCTATAAACAATAAATTTAAGTTATGAAATGAAGGGATGCAACTATGGGATATACATGAAAAGTAAATAATTGGAAGCTCAATAAAGCAAATACATGGTAATTTAAAGTAAAAAAATAGTAAATGGGACTAGCTCAATACTCATCAAAAGTGTAAAACATTAATTAAAACTAGTACTTTGAAATTAATCAGTTCATATGGCAGATAAAAATATGAAAAAACATAATATTTATAAATTGTAAGTTTGTAGAAAATTTAAAAGAGTCAACAAAAAACTCCTGAAATTAGTAAGTGGCTATAACAAAGTTGCAGGATACAAGATTAATATAGAAAAGTTAATATTTTTCTATATACCAGCAATGAACAAATGGAATCTGAAATTAAAACACAATACTATTTACATTAACAGACCTCAAAATGAAAAACATAGATATAACTCTAACAATAACATGTACAATGTCTATATGATTCTTACCACAAAACTCAGATGAACAAAATCAAACAACTAAATAAATAGAGAGATACTCAATTGTGATAGAATGGAAGATTCAATATGACCAAGATATCAGTTTTTCTTAATTTGATCTATCTATTCATTGAAATCAAGATAAAAATCACAGTATTTTATTTTATGGGCATCTATATGCTGATTCTAAACCTTACATGCAAAGTCAAAATATCCAGAATATTCAACAAAATATTGAAGGAAAAGACAAAAAAGTGGAAGACTGAATATACCTAACCTGAAGATTTATTATAAAGCAACCAAAATCAGGACAGTGTGGTAGTCATAAAGTAATATTCAAGTAGTTCAATAGAACAGAATAGAATGTCCAGAAGTATACCCGTGTGCATAAACTCAATTGATTTTTGAAAATGGAGCAAAGGTAATACAATGGAACAAAGATGTTCTTTTCAACAAATTGTGCTGAAATAACTGTACATCTACATGTAAAATGTAATTAAGACAAACACTTTATACCCTTCACAAAAGTTAAAGCCAAAATGGATAATAGAAGTAAATATAAAGCAGAAAACTTTAAAGCTTATGAAAAATAACATAAGAGAAAACCTAAGTGGCCTTGGGTTTGGTGATGATTTTTAGGTTCAATACCAAAGGCACAGTTCACAAAAAAATGATTGATCAGATGAAATTTATGAAAATTATAAACTCTGCTCTATGAAAGATGATGTCAAAAGAATGAGAATACAAGCCACAGACAGAGAGAAAATATTTGCAGGAGACACATTTAATAAAGAACTATTATTCAAAATCTACAAAGAACCCTGAAAACTCAACAATAAGAAAATAAACAACCCATTGAAGAAATAGGCTAAAAATCTTAACAGATAGCTCACCAAAGAAGATATACAAATGGTAAATAATCATATGAAAAGGTGCTTTACAAGATAAGTTAATACAGTAATACAAATTAAGACAACAATAACGTACCAGTGTCTACTTATAAGAATAGAAAAAATCCAGAACTTTGACAATACCAAATGCTGACAAAGATGTGGAGCAATAGGAAATATCATTCACTACTGTTGGGAATGAAAAATGATACAGCCACTTTGCAGATAGTTTGGTGGTTCTAAAAATGGGAAGGGTCATAAAGGAACATGTATAAAGGACACATGGACAAAGTCAAAGGGGTTAGAATCGAGGGTGGGAGGTGGGGAGGGGTGAGGCAGGGGGAGTTGTGTGGGGAAAATGGAGACAACTGTACTTGAACAATTAAAAATGTTATAAAAATAATTAATTACAAAAAAGTAAACATACTTTTACCATACAATCCAGTAATCATGTTCACTGGTATTCACCCAAAGGAGTTGAAAACATATGTCCAGTCAAAAAAACTGAACATCAATGTTCATAGCAGCTTTTTTCATTATTACTAAAACATGAAAGCAGCCATAAAATCCTTTAGTAAGTGAATCAATAAATAAATTATCATGAGAAGATCCTCATTAAGATTTGATGAGCTGAGATGCAACATGGAAGTGGAATAAGTGGAGGCTACACTAACCTCCTTTCAGCACCAAACTGAAATTAAAACTAAATTACAGAATAATCATCCTGAATAACCAACCAAACACTAGCTGGAGAGAAACCTTATACTCAAGAACTTACAGAAGAAACCACATCACTACAACAAAATGGGTAGAAAGTGTGGAGGCCCAAGAGGGCTGGCTGGGCTCCCATGGACAGCAGATGATTTCTGGAGGAATATTTCACTGGCTGGGTGTTCCCCTTGAGAAGTGTGTGGTCAAAACTTCAAGCTGGGCTCCCCAGCCTAGAGTATCAGGACCTGGAAAGGAATCCAACTACCAGACAGCTGTGAAAAGTATTGAAAGTTCTGTCCACTAGGGAGAGATGGTAGAGATTCAGAGATGCTACTAAAAGGCCGATGCACAAAATTTTGCTTGTAGCCACTTACTCTGGGCTTCAGCACAGACCAGAAAAATGTGAGGAGAATCTGGAATTGGTGGCTCTGGGAAGAGAGCTGAAGTGTTAGCCACTAGCATCCCTGTGCTAAGTAATTGCCCACACTGAAGAAGACATTTTCCTTGGGAAGAGCACTCCCCTTCATATGGCATCAGCCTGAGGGAAAGCAAGAGCCCCACCTACAGGAATACCTTTCACCCCACACTGTGAAACTTAAGCTTGTCTGCTGAAGAATACAGCTGGAGGCAACTGCAATGATCAAGGCTAACAGAAAGCCTTCAGGTAAAGGCAGATACCTTGGAGCTCTGAGACTTTACTTGACTCTACCCCAGACCAGGGCACAGCTTTACTTTTTCTGCACACACCCAGCCCCAGCAGAGGGAGCCACAAGTTGTGGATCATTGATTTCTCCAAACAGGTTGCCCAGGGCCAGTCACAGGCAGCTTCTCACCTAGGCACTCTTCAGAGTCTTTGCAGATATACCTAATACATAGAAACAAACAGAAGGAGGCAAAGAAAATGAGAAGACAAAGAAACAAGCCCAAAATGAAAGAACAAGAGAACTCTCTGGAAGAACTAGATGAAATGGAGGCAAGCAAACAATCTATCAGATATAGAATTTAGAGTAATGATTATAAGGATACTCAACAGCATTAAAAAAGACATAGAGACAATAAAAGGACCAGTCATATATAAAGAATGCAAAATATGAAATAAATGATACACTGGAAAGAATAAACAGTAGGTTAGATGTAGCACAGGAGCGATTCAGTGATTTGGAAGACATGGTAGAAAAAAAAAGACCCAAACAGAGAAGCAAAAAGAAAAAAAATTAAAAATAAAGAGATTTGAAGAAACCTTTGGGACTACCTGAAGCATAGCAAATTATGCACCATGAGAATATCAAAAGAAGAGAGAAAATAGAGAATTGAGCTCTTATTTAAAGAGATAACAGAAAATATCTCTAACTTAGTAAAGGTAAAGACGCACAAGTCCAGGAAGTACAGAGAGTTCCGAACATGATGGACCCAAACAGGCCCTCACCAAGATACCTCATAAATAAAATGGCAAAGCTTAAAGAGAAGGAGTGAATTCTAAAAACTACAAGTGAAAAGCAGTTAGTTACTTTCAATGGAGCTCCCATTAGACTCATCTGATTTCTCAACAGAAACATTTCAGGCCAAAGGAAATTGGACTGAAATATTCAAGGAGATGAAAAGTAAGGACCTAAAACCAAGGCTAATTTACTCAGCAGGCTACCATTTAAAATTGAAGGTGAAATAAAGAGCTTCCCTGACAAGAAAAAGCTAAAGGAGTTTGTTAACACCATACTCATACAGCAACAAATGTTAAAGGACTTGCTTCAAGAAAAAGAAGAAAGAGAAAGGGGGGGTAATAGTTAAAAATTAAAATGGCAATAAATATGTATCTATCAATAATGACTTTAAAAGTGTATACCTTAAATGTTCCTATTGAAAGACATAGTGCAGCTGAATAGATAAGGAAACAAGATGCATACATATGCTGTCTCCAAGAAATCCACCTCAGAATGAAAGATAAGCATAGGCTAAAACTAAAAGAATGGAAAAAGATATTTCATGCAAGTGCAAAGTGAAAAAATGCTGGTGTAGCAATACTTATGTCTGAGAAAATAGAGTTTAAAGTAAGCCTATAGTATGAGACAAAGAAAGACACTACATAATGATAAAGGGAACAATCCAACAAAAGGATATAACCCTAGTAAGCATTTATGCATCCAACATAGGAGCCCCATTTACATGTAAAGCAAATATTGATGGACATAAAGAGAGAGACTGACTGAAATACACTCATACTGGGGGATTTTAACACCCTATTGACTTCAATGGATAGATCTTCAAGACAGAAAAACAAAAATGAGATAGTGGCCTTGAATAACAAACTAGATGAAATGGATTTAATTGATATTTACAGAACATGTTATCCCAAATCACTGGAGTATACATTCTTTGCAAGTGCACATTGAATATTTCCTAGGATAAACCATATATTAGGACACAAAATACCTCAAGAAATTTAAGAAGATTGAAATCATATCAAACATCTCTCAGATCATAATGCTATGAATCTAGAAATTAATCACAAGAACACTGAAAAATACACAAAGATATGGAAACTAAATAACATATTATTAAACAGTGAATGGTTCAACAATGACATCAAGAAAGAAATCAAAATGCATCTTGAAACAAATGAAAATGAGAACACAATAACCCAAAATCTGTGGGACACAGGAAAAGCATTCCTAAGAGGGAAATTCATAGCATTACAGGATTATCTCAAAAAAAAACAAGGAAAAGTCCCCTAAAATATAACTTTAGTCTCAGAGGAACTTCTAAAGAACAAACAAGGCTCAATGTGAGTAGAAGGAAGGAAATAATAAAGATCAGAGCACAAATAAATGAAACAGAATCTTAAATATGATACAAAAGAGCAATGAATCCAATAATTGACTCTTTGAAAAGATAAACAAAACTGGTAAACATATAACAAAACTCATAAAGAAAAAATAGAGAGGATCCAAATAAGTAAAATCAGAAGTGAGCCCTGGCTGATATGGCTCAGTGGATTGGGTGCCAGCCTACAAACTAGGGGGGTGCTGATTTGATTCCCAGTCAGGACACATGCCTGGGTTTTAGGCCAGGTCCAAAGTGGGGAGCATGTGAGAAGCAACCATACATTGATGTTTCTCTTTCTCCCTTCCTTCCCCTCTCTCTACAAATAAATAATTAAAATCTTTAAAATATCAGAAGTGAAAGTAGAGAAATAACAACTGACACCAAAAAATGCAAAGAGTTGTAAGAAAATATGAACAACTTCATGCAAACAAGTTTGGACAAGTTGGACCAAATGCATAAATTCCTAGAAACATACAAACTTCCAAAACTAAATCAGGAAGGATCAGAGAATTGGGATAGACAAATCACACAAGTGAAATTGAAGCAGTAATAAAAAAAAAATCCCTTCCAACAAACAAATGCTCTGGACTGGATGTCCTTACAGGTGAATTTTATCAAGCATTTTGAGAACTAACACCCATCCTTCTCAAATTTATCCTGAAAATTCAACAGGAAGGAAAACTCTCTAGCTCATTTTATGAGGCTAGCATTATCCTAGTTCCAAAACCAAATAAAGACACTATAAAAAAAGAAAAGTATACATCAATATCCCTGATGAACATAGATGCTAAAATCCTCAACAAATATTAGCAATCCAAATAGTGCAATGCATGATATAGATAATACATCCTGATCAAGTGGGATTTATTCCAGAGATGCAAGGTTAACACAACATTATCAAATCAGTAAGTGTTATATTCCTCATAAAACAACAAAATGAAGGATATAAACCACATGATTTTATCAATAGATGCAGGAAAACATTGAATAAAATCCAGCACCCATTTATGACAAAAATTCTCAGCAAAGTAGGAATGAAGGGAACATACCTAAATATAATAAAGACCATATTTGAGAAACCCACTGCCAATATCACACTCAATAGGCAAAAACTACAAGTGTTCCCCCGAGATCAGGAATAAGACAAGGATGTCTGGTTTCACTTCTCTTATTCAACACAGTACTGGAAGCTCAAGTCATAAGTTCACAGAAAAGGAAGAAATAGAAGGCATCCAAATTGGAAAGGAATAGGTAAGATGCCTTTATTTGCAGATAACATGATACTTGTTCATAGAGAACCCTAAAGATTCCACCAAGAAACTAGAACTGGTAAATGAATTCAGTAAAGGTGTAGGATACACAATTAATATCCAGAAATGAGTCGCATTTCATTTGCCAAAAGTGAACTATTAGAGAAATTAAGAAAACCATCCCATTTACAATTGCTTCAAAAAGAATAAAATACCTAGGAATAAATCTAACCAAGAACGTAAAAAACTGGTACTTGGAAAATTATAAGACACTGAAGAAATAAATTGTAGAAGATGCAAATAAAAAAAAGCACATATCATGCTGTGGGTAGGAAGAATTAACATAATTAAAATGTCCTTGTTACACAATGCAGTTTATAAATTCAATGTGGGTCCTATCAATATACCAATAGCTTATCCACAGAATAAGAACAAATATTTCAAAAATTTATATGGAACCACAAAATTCCCTGATAGCAATAACAATCTTGAGAAAGAACAAACTTGGAGGAATCATGCTGCCTAGTATCAACCTATATTGTAAGGCCATAGTAATCAAAAGAGCATGTTACTGGCATTAAAACAGATAGAAAGATCAATGGAACAGAATAGAGAGCCCAGAAAGAAATCCACATCTTTGTGATCAATGAATTATTGACAGAGTAACCAAGCAGATACAATGGGCTAAAGTTGTTTTTTTCAATAAATGATGTTGGGATAACTGGGCAAATACACGCAGAAAAATGAAACTAGACTACCTCCTTATGCCACACATAACGATAAATTCAAAATTAAATAAAAAGTTAAATATTAGACCCCAAACCACAAAAATCCTAGAAGAAAACATAGGCAGTAAAATCTCTGACACTGTTTATACCAATATTTTATTTAATATATGTCCTCAGATGAGGGAAACAGTAGAAAGTATAAACAAATGCGACTACATCAAACTAAAAAGTTGTTGCATAGCAAAGGAAACCATCAACAAAAGAAAAGACAACCCACTGGATGGGATAACATTTGCTGATACATCAAATAGGAAGTTAGTATCCAAAGTTTATAAAGAACTTCTAAAACTCAACACCAAATAAAACCAAACAATTCAATTAAAAAATAAGGAAAGGACATGAATAGACCCCTCTCAAAAAGGAACATAGATATGGCCAATAGACATATGAAAATATACTCAATGTCACTAATAGTCAGGGAAATATAAATTAATAACAATGAAATATCATGTTACACCAGTCAAAATGACTATCATCAATAAACCAACCAAGAAGTGCTGGTGAGGATGTGTAGAGCTGGGAATGCAGTTTTGTTCAGCCACTGTGGAAACAGCATGGAGATACCTCAAAAAATTAAAAATGGAAATGCCTTATGTTCCATCAATTTCACTCTGAGAATGTATCTGAAGAAACCAAAAACACTAATTTGAAAGAACAATAGCACCCCTATATTCATTGCAGTGTTACTTACCATTACCAAGATATGGAAGCAATTCAGGTATCCATCAGTAGATGAGTGGATAAAACTACAGGACATTTACACTCGGCCATAAAAAATTTACCATTTATTCCCTGGCTGGTGTAGCTCAGTGGATTGATTGTAGGCTGCAAACCAAAGTGTTGCAGGTTCAATTCCCACTCAGGGCACATGCCTGGGTTGCAGGCCATGGCCCCCAGCAACCGCACATTGATGTTTCTCTGTCTCTCTCTGTTTCTCCCTCCCTCCCCTCTCTAAAAATAAATTTTAAAAAAGTATTCTATAAAAAAATTTACCATTTATAATAGCAGTGATGGCCCTAGAGAACATTATTCTAAGTGAAATAACTTGCCAGAGTAATACAAATACCATATTATTTCACTCATATGTGGAATCTAAGGAACAAAGTGAACTAACATGGAAATTAGAGACAGACTCATAGATAGCAAGACAACAGCTCTGGGGGAGTTTGGGTGGTGGAGGGATAAAGCACAAAGGAAAAAGGGCTCATGGACATTGACACAGTGTGGTGATTGATGGGAAGGTAGATATAGGAGGATACAAGGTAATAAAAATACAATAAAATAAATTTAAAAGAAATAAATGGCAGTCAATGGAAAAATATTTGATGAGTTAGCTATGCAATTCTCATGAATAAATTGCATAGTCTATAAAAATAATAAAATGTTGTTTTGCATTCAGACAATGGAATCTTATTTAGCACTAAATAAGAAATGAGTCATTAGGCCATGAAAAGACATACAGGGAACTTTATTGCCTAATACTAAGTGCAAAAATCATATCTGATAAGTTTAAGTACTGTATTATGTTGACTACATGACAATTTCTGGAAAAGACAAAACACTGGAAACAGTAAGCAGATTTATTGTTGCCATGTGTTAGGAGATTGTAAGGGATAAATAGGTAAAGCAGAAGATTCTTAGGTCAGTGGAACTACTCTGTATAATACTGTAATTTTGGATACATGTCATAATACATTTGTCTAAACCCATAGTATGTACAACACCAAGGGTGAACCCTAAGGTAAACTATGGACTTTGGGTGACTATCATGTTTCCATGTAGGTTCATCAGTTGTAACACATGTACCATTCTGTGAGACTTGTTGGATACCATAGGAGTCTGAAGAGAAGTGAGAGAGTAAGGAGCAGAAATATTTTTTAAAGAAATGTTGGCCAGTAGATCCCACCTATGATTGAAATCATATGGACTTTCTCTGACTGCCTTATATCACTTAGTATAATGTTCTCCAGGTCCATCTATGCTGTGCAAAAGGGTAAAATTTTCTTCTTTTATGGCCAATTAGTTTTGCATTGTGTAAATGTATCACAGATTTTGTATCCACTCATCTGCTGATGTGTACTCAGACTGCTTCCGAACCATGGATATTATAAATATCACTGCATATTGAGTAAACTGAACTAACAAACAAAATGGAGACAGACTCATAGAGAGCAGGCTGATAGCTCTGGGATATGGGTGGAGGAATTGAGCAAAAAAGAAAAAGAACTCATGGACAACAATATGGCAATTACAGGAGGAGAGGAGTGGTTAGAGGTGAAAGAGGGTATAGGGGAGATAAATGGTAATAGAAAAATACAATAAAATGACCTATTAAAAAAGAAATAATGGCTATTTTTAAATTTAATAAATTTAATAAAATAGATCTACAAATTTGGTAAAATACACAGATTTACACATCAAAGAATTGCACAAAACTGTAAAAACTCTCAAGACAGATGCACATACAGACACACTCCAACCCAATTATTGAAGTCAGGAAAAAAAGAGAATCCTAAAAGCAATTAAAAAAAATAATACTTCATGTAGAAAATATCCTCAAGTAGGTTAACAGCTGATTTCTTATCAAAATCCTTGAGGACAGAAAGTAGTAGAATAATACATGGTCCAGCAGAAGTAAGACCTGCTTGAGTGTGGTTGGAAGGGTAATAATACAAGTGTAATAATTATAGTTTTAATTTGAAAATTTCACCTAAAATACCATATGGTGTGCTTGACTGTGATATTTTTATGTTACAGAATTACATGCTTATGATTTTGTAATAAAATATTTTGTAATAAAAATGGGTGTTATTTGTGCTGGACCCTGTATATTTAAAGTATTGGGAAATAATTACTACCAACTCAAAATTCTACATTCAGGAAAGTTACCCTTAAATAATCTTAGGTTAAAAAGAAAACTGTGGAAGTTCATTGCTAGAAGACTTGCACTACACCAAATGCTAAAAGGATTCTTTCATACTGAAAGGAAATGCCAGTAGACAGTAATTTGAAGCTATATGAAGTATAAGGAACATGTAAAAAAATTAAATGGGCACATATAAAAGTTGGAATTATTTTAACTTATAAATCCTCCTTTATCTTGTGTGATTTAACATATACACATAAAGCAATAATTATAAATATGCAAGTGGACACACAATGTGTAAACATGTGATTAGTGACAATAACAACAAGAATAGAGGAAACAGAACTGTTTGGCAGTAGAGATTTGAATACTACTAATGGTAAATTGATATTAATGCAAACTAGATTATTATAATTGTAAGATTCTAATTGCAGTCCCCATGGTAACTATGAAAGAAATAGCTAAAAAGTGCAGAAAAAAATTAGAAGAGAATAAAAGTAGTATAGTACAGCAACAACAAAGAAAACATAAAAGAAACTCTAATAGAAGAACTTTAGAACAAAAAATACATGACATAGAACACAAATAGCAAAATGGAAGAAAATAAGTCCCTTATTATCAGTAATTCCTTTAAATATAAATGGATAAAACTCTTCATTTAGTACAAATATATGGAAAAATGGGTAATAAAGTATGATCAGCTATATACTGTGACAAGTAACTAACTGTATATATTCAAAGACAGAAATAGTTTGAAAGTGAAAATATGAAGAATATATTCCATGCTAACAGTAACCAAAAGGAAGCTAAAGAAGCTGTACTGGTATTTACAAATTAGAATTTAGGTTAAAAAATTTTTTGCAAGAGTCAAGGAAGGGCATTATACATTGATAAAATATTCAGTCCATTGAGATGTAACAATTATAAACATATATGCATCTAAAAGCAAAAACCCAAAATATATTGACAGAAATGAAAAGAGAAGAGGTTCTTGATAATTTGAGACTTCAATATACCATTTTCAATAGTGAGAAGAATAATTGGACAGAAGATGACTAAGGAAACAATAGGTCTTGAGCAATCTCATATTGCAACTAGTACTAACAAACCTATATAGTACAACCTTAAACAAAAAAATAGAATATGCATTTTTCTCAAGGTCATGTGGAATATTCTCTAGAATATTCCGTATATGGATACTGGGAACCTGGCCAGTATAGGTAGCCTGGCTAGTGCCCAGAGTGTGAGAGGGAGCAGAGTTGAGGGGCCACAAGGGAAGCATCACATTGCTGCGTAACCAGGCTTACTGTGCCTATGACGTCAGATCCATCCCCACCCCGAGGCATGATGTGGAAGGAGGAAGTCATTGCGCCAAGCATGCACGAGGCTAGCAAAGATGATTAGCTAAGGGGAAAGCCTTCATACTCTCTTCCAGTCCAGTCAAGTCCTGTCAGTCTAGCCTTAAAAGTGATGGGATTGTTTGGGGGTGGGGGGACAGACCTTCCAGAACCTAATGGAAGTTGGAGCACCAGGCCCTACCCACAGGGGTAGTTTATATAAACCTAGGGAAAGGAGAGATGCTCGCACTCCCTTTCTCTTTCTCTGGGACCCACCATGCAGATGTGTGGGCTGGTGCTTTGCGGACCAGCTGACCCTGGAAGCCATGTGGCAAAATGGTGATTCTGAAAAGGAGGGAGCCTGAGGCCTGACAGTGGTGGGGAGAGAAGCTGACCTGCTTGGAGCACAACTCGGCAGCTCCATGAAATTCTCGAAGGATGGTATTTTGAATGGGAGAAGGAACTGTGGTCACAGCCTTGGACTGGTCCAGCATAGGGTTGCTGGGATATCCTCTGGGTTTGCAGGTGGGGGTGAGCTTTAAGGAAAAAGCCTGCCATCCTCCCTGATTTTGTAGCTTTTGAATAAAAGACCTCTTTCTTTTTCTACCCAAACCTCTGCCTCTGGACCTATGTGGGTGATATTGGGCAGCTAAACCCCACTTTTTTTCAATAACAATATTAGGCAACAAAACAACTCTCAAGAAATTTTTAAAGCTTGAAAACATACCACAACCACAATGGAATTAAACTAGACAACAATAACAGAAGCTGAAAAATTCACAACTGTATTATATGACATGATTGTAAATAACAAATGAATGGAAGGAGAAATAACAAAAGAAACTAGAAAATACTCTGAGACAAATGAAAATAAATATACACACAAAAAAAGCTTATAAGATGCAGTGAAAATCTTACATCAAGGGAAATGTATGGGTGTAAATACCTACAATAAAGATGTTAAATAAATTTTATAACCTTACATTAAGAAACTAGAAAAAGAAAAGCAATCTAAACTCAATGAAACACCAATCCAAATGAACCTATGCATCCCAATGTTCATAGAAACACAATTTACAATAGCCAAGTGTTGGAAACAACCTAAGTGCCCATCAGTAAATGAATGGATCAAAAAACAGTGGTACATTTACACAATGGAATTCTATGCAGCAGAAAGAAAGAAGGAGCTCCTACCCTTTGCAATAGCATGGATGCAACTGGAAAGCATTATGCTAAGCAAAATAAGCCATGCAGCAAAAGATAAATACCATATGATCTCACCTTTAACAGGAACCTAAACAACAAAACAAAGAAACAAGCAAAATATAACCAAAGACCCTGAAATAGAGATCAGGCTGACAGTGTTCAGAGGGGAAAGGGGAGGGAATTTCAGGGGGAAAGCGGAAGGGTTTATTGGAACAAGAATAAAAAACACATGGACAAAAATGGGGGGGGTGGAAATGGAAGGAAGGTGGGGAAGGCTGGGGGGGGTAGGCTGGGATGGGAGTAAAAGACAGAAAACTACTTGAACAATTAAAATAAAAATAAAATAAAGTAAAAATAAACAATGGTAGCAGAAGGAAGGAAATAAATACATAGTGGAAACAAAATAAAGAATAGAAAAACAAGAGAGAAAAGCAATTAAACCAAATAATGGTTATGTGAAAGGTCAACAAGATTGCAATCTTTAACTAAACTAAGAAAAAAGAGAATAAAATTACTAAAAACAGAAGTAAAAAAATAAGACACCATTACTGACCTTTCTGAAATAAAAAGCATTATAATACTTTGAAAATTACACTCCCATAGCTTATGATATTGCATAACTTATACTCACATAATTCCTAGATGAAATGGAAAAATTCCTAGAAATTTACAATCAAAACTTACTTAAATGGAAAGTTTGAATAGACCTATAACTAATATAGAGATAAAATCAGTAATGAAAACTCTCCTAACAAAGAAAAGCTGAGGATCAGATGGATTCACTGATAAATTCTACCAAACATTTAAAGAATTAACAGTAATAATTTTCAAACAATTTCAAATAAGTAGAATAGGAAGGGGCCCTTCTTATTTCAATCTCTGAGGCCAGCATTACCCTGACACCAAGGTATCACAAAAGAAAACAACAACCAAAATCCCATATGAATATCAATAAAAATTCCTTAAAAACATGTTAGCAAACTAAATCCAGCAACTCATTAATAGGAATGTACAACATGACCAAGTGTGATTTGTCCCAGATGCAAGTGTAATTTGGCCTATGAAAATCAAAAATGTAATACCTCATATTAGTGAAATAAATTAAGAATAAAAGCACAATATTAAATTGATTCTAAAAAGAAAAGCCTTTGGTGAAAGCCTCTGCCTTTTCATGATAAAAACTCATTTCCAACCTCCAACTGAAAAAGAACAAGTATGAAAACCCTCAGTAAACCTTATACACAATGGTGAAAGACAGAAAGCTTTCCCATATTAATAGTCATAATGGAACATGTATAAAGGACCCATGGACAAAGTTAAAGGAGGGTAGGATTGAGGGTGGGAGATGAGGGTCAGTGGGGCAGGAAAGAGCAGTGGGGAGAAAATGGAGACAATGGTACTTGAAGAACAATTTTTTAAAAAGCTTTCCCAACTTCAATCAGGAGAAAGAAATGGATGCCCACTTTCTCCAGTAATATCCAACTAGGTCCACAGCTTCACTGAGTCAATGGTTTCTTCATTTTCTTAACATATAGGCAGGAAAAGTTCAGTCAGTTGTCTGTGAGGATATGTCCTGAGATAAATTGCTATTTGCTAGGAGAGTTGGACTTTTCATGCTCAGAAGGATATTTGCTTCTGCTAAATCCCAAATGGCCACTCACTTACTGTGTCTTCATATGGCCTGTTCTCTGTATATTTGCCTCTTAACCCTAAACTAATCCTGGCTTTCTTTTCCTTTTATTAAAAAGACACCAGATAGGATTAGGGTCTTCTTATGACCTCACATAAATTTTTTGGTTATATCTTTTTAAAAATTTTTGTTCTATTACAGTTTTCACAATTTTCCCCCATTGTTCTCCCCCACCCCACCCAAACCCCTGTTCTCAGTCAGTCACCACACTGTCCTCCATGGCCATGGGTCCTTTATACTTGTTTTTTAACTACACCCATCCCCATCTTTCCTCCTTTATTCACTTTCCCCTTCACTCTGGTCCCTATCAGTTTTTTCCATGGTTCTATGCCTCTGGTTCTGTTTTGTTCATTTGTTTGTTTTGTTCCTTAGGTCCCTGTTATAGGTAAGATCATATGGTGTTTCTCTTTCACCACCTGGCCTATTTCACTTAGCATAATATTCTCCAGTTCCATCCATGCTGTTGCAAAGGGTAAAAGTTCCTTCTTTGTTTCTGCTGTGGAGTATTCCATTGTGTAAATATACCACCATTTTTTGATCCACTCATTTACTAATGGGCACTTAGGCTGTTTCCAGCACTTGGCTATTGTAAATTGCACTTTTATGAACATTGGGGTGCATAGGGTCTTTTAAATTGGTGTTTCAGGATTCTTAGGGGTATAGTCCCAGCAATGGAATTGCTGGGTCAAAAGGCAGTTCTAGTTTTAGTTTTTTGGGGAAATTCCATACTGTTTTCCACAGTGGCTGCACCAATTTGCATCCCCACCAATAGTGCACTAGGGTCCACTTTTCTCCACACCCTCACCAGCATTTGTTGTTTGTTGATTTGTTAATGATAGCCATTCTGACCGGTGTGTGGTGGTATCTCATTATGGTTTTAATTTGAATCTCTCTGATGGCTAGTGATGTTGAGAATCCTTTCATATGACTATGGGCCTTATGTATGTCCTCCTTGGAGAACTGTCTTTTCAGGTCCTTTGCCATTTTTAATCAGATTATTTATCTTTCTGTCATTGAGTCATGAGTTCTTTATATATATTTTGGAAATCAAACCCTTGTCTGAGGCATTGTTGGCAAATATTTTCTCCCATAGATTTGGTTCCTTTTTTATTTTGATGATGGTAATTTTACCTGTGCAACAGCTTTATAATTTGATGTAATCTCATTTGTTTATTCCTCCCTTTATATCCCTTGCCCTAGGAGACTTATTGGAGAAAATATTACTGCATGGCATATCTGAAATTTTACTGCCTAGGTTTTCCTCTAGGACTTTTAAAGTGTCATGACTGATGGATTGATGTTTTAAGTCTTTTATCCATTTTAAGTTTATTCTGGTGTATGATGTTTGTTGGTGGTCAAGTTTCATTTTTTTGCACATACCATTCCAAATCTCCTAGCACCATTTGTTGAAGAGGCTATATTTACTCCATTTTATGCTTCTGTCCCTGTTGTCAAATATTTATTGACCATAGAAACATGGGTTTATTTTGGGTCTCTCTATGTTGTTCCATTGATCTGTGTCAGTTCTTATGCCAGTACCAGACTCTGTTGATTACAGTGGCCTTGTAGCATAGTTTGATATCAGGTATTGTGATTCCCCTTTGTTCTTCTTTCTTTAGATTCCGAGGTTATCTGGGGTTATTTTTGGTTCCATATAAATTTTCTTTGTTTACTTAAAAAATTATTATTGTTCAGTTAAAGTTGTCCTGCCTTTTCAAAATATTTGTTCTAAATCTGTGAAATATGTCATCAGTATTTTACAAGGAATTGCATTAAATCTACAGATTACTTTGCATAGCATGGACATTTTAATTATGTTCATTCTTTCAATCCATGAACACAGAATATACTTGCATTTATTTGCATCTTCCTTAATTTCCTTCTTGAGTTTTTTGTAGCTTTCCATGTACAGGTGTTTTACCTCCTTGGTTAAATTTATTCCTAGGAACTTATTTTTTTGTTGTTGCTATAGTAAATGGGATTTATTTCCTGGTTTCTGTTTCTAATATTTCATTGTTGGCATGCAAAAATACCTTAGATTTCTGAATATTGACTTTGTATCCAGCCTTTCACAAAGTTTACTTATTAGGTCAAGTAGTTTTTCAGTGGAGCCTATAGTGTTTTCTATGTACACTATCATGTCATATGTAAACAATGAGAGTTTTACTTCATCCTTTACAATTTGGATGCCTTTATTTATTTTTTTTGCTTGATCACTTGTGGTGGCTATAACTTCCAACATTATGTTGAATAAAAGTGATGAAAGCAGTATCCTTGTCTTGTTTATGATCTTAGAGGGAAAGCTTTAGTTTTTGCCAATTGAATATGATGTTGGCTGTAGGTTTCTCATATATGTCTTTATCATGTTGAGGTATGCTCCCTCTATTCCCAGTCAGCTAAGCATTTTTATCATAAATGGGTACAGTACTTCATCAGATGCTTTTTCAGCATCCATTGATATGATCATGTTATTTTTTCCTTTCATTTTGTTCGTGTGGTATATTATGTTTATTGATTTGAGAATAGTACAGCATTTTTGCATCCCTGGGGTGAATCCCACTTGATAATGGTGCATAATCTTTTTAATTTATTGCTGGATCCAGTTTGCCAATATTTTGTTGAGGATTTTAGTGTTTATATTCATCAGCAATATTGGCCTGTAGTTCCTTTCCTTTGTTATGTCTGTACTTGGTTTTGAAGGTAGGGTAATACTGGCCTCATGAAAAGTGAAATAAGCCAGGTGGTGAAAGACAAATACCATATGATCTCACCTGTAAGTGGAACCTAATCAACAAAACAAACAGGGAAGCAAAAGACATTGCTTCCCTGACATATAACCAGAGACATTGAAATGAAGAATAAACTGACAGTAACCAGAGGTGAGACAGATGGGTATAATGGGGTGAATAGGGGGAAGGGCTGTCAAGGAACACATATAAAGGTGATGTGGACAAAGCCAAATGGGGGTACAATTGAGGGTGGGTAGTGGGGATCACTGGGGTGAGGGGAGTAGTGGGGGGAAATGGAGACAACTGTACTTGAACAACAATTTTAAAAAATTAAAAAGAAAAAAAGAGTTTGGAAGTCTTCCCTCTTCTTGAATTTTTTGGAATAGTTTGTGGAAGTTAGTTCTTCTTTAAATGTTTGGTAAAATTCTCCTGTGAAGCCATTTGGTCCAGTGCTTTTGTGTACTGGGAGTTTTTGATTACTGCTCAATTCCACTGTTATCAATCTATTCAGGCTTTCTGCTTCTTCTTGATTCATTTTTGGAAGATTATATTTTCTAGAAATTTGACCATTTCACCCAGGTTGGCAAATTTCTTAGCATATAGTTGTTCATAGTAATTTCTTGCAATCCTTTATATTTCTGTTGTATTAGTTGTAGTTTCTCCTCTTTCATTTCTGATTTTACTTATTTGGGACATCTCTCTTTTCTTTTTGATGAGTCTGGTTATATAGGGTTGTTGATTTGTTTCTCTCTTCAAAGAACCTGCTCATCTATTTATTGTTCCTTTCAATGTTCTTTCAGTCTCTATGTCATTTAATTCTGTTTTAATCTTATTTCCTTCCTTCTACTCACTCTGGGCTTTGTTTCTTTTTGTTCCTCTAGTCCTCCAAGGTGTAGGGCTAGTTTTTTATTTCAAAATTTTCTATCTTTTTTTCATAGACCTGCATTGCTATGAACTTCTGTCTCAGGACTGCCTTTGCTGTGTCCCAGAGGTTTAAGGCTGTCGAGTATTCATTTTCATTTTTTTCGATAAACTTTTTTAATTTATCCTTGATCTCATTGTTAACCCATTCATTATTATATAGCATGTCATTCAGTCTCCATGA
Organism: Phyllostomus hastatus; assembly: GCF_019186645.2. Classification (NCBI taxonomy): domain Eukaryota; kingdom Metazoa; phylum Chordata; class Mammalia; order Chiroptera; family Phyllostomidae; genus Phyllostomus; species Phyllostomus hastatus. The sequence continues at coordinate 11,632,490 of NW_025333984.1, read as the reverse complement.
ATTGGAATGTTTCTTAGTTTTTTTTTTTTTCCTTGAGGTTGGTTTCTAGTTTCAAGCTGTTGTGATCTGAGAAGATGCTTGATATGATTTCAATTTTATTGAATTTGTTGAGGATTGTTTTGTGAACTACCATGTGGTCTATCTTTAAAAATGTCTCATGTGCATTTGAAAAGAATGCTTATTTAGCTTCTTCAGGGGGGAAGGTTCTGTATATATCAATTAAGTTCATTTGATATAGTGTTGTTCACTGCCACAATATCCTTGCTGTTTCATTGTTTGGCAAATCTATCCTTTCCTGACAATGTGTTATTAAAATTCCCCACTCTGAGTGTGTTACTGTCAGTATCTTTTTTGAACTCTTCCAAAAGTTTCCTTATGTATTTAGGTGCTGCTATTTTGGGTGCATATATATTTTATAATGTTTATGTCTTCTTGATGGACTATTCCCTTGAGTGTTATAAAGTGTCCTTCTTTGTTTATTTTTGTGGCCTTTCTTTTGAAGTCTATTTTGTCTGATATAAGTATTGCACCCCAGCTTTTTTTTTCCCTGTCCATTTGCTTGAAATAGTTTTTTCTAACCCTTCACTTTCAGTCTGCATGGGTCTTTTTTTCTGAGGTGGGTCTCTAGCAGGCAGCATATGTGCAAGTCATGTTTTCTTATCCACTCAGCTACCCTATGTTATTTGATTGGAACATTTAATCCATTTCCATTTAAAGTTATTATCAATATTTACTTATTCATTACCACTTCCCCTATGTGTTTGTGTTTCTCAATCTCTTTCTCTTTTTCTTTCTGTTCTTAAAGCAGTGTATTTATCATCACTTGCATTGTTGGTTTGGCGGAGGTGTATTCTTTTAGCCTTCTTTTTGTCTTGGAAACCCCATATTTTGTCTTCCATTTAAGTGTGACCCTTGCTGGGTAGAATAGTCTTGGTTCCATGCCTTTTCTTTTCATTACTTAGTATGTTCCTTGCCATTCCCTTTTGGCTTGTAGTGTGTTTGTTGAGTAAATAGCTGATAGACTCATTGAGGCTCCTTTGTATGTTACTAGCTATTTCTCACTTGTTGCCCTTAATATTCCATCTTCATCTTTAGAATTTTCCATTTTTATAATAATGTGTCTTAGAGTAGGCTTGTTTGAATTCATCTTGATAGGGACCCTCAGTGCTTCCTGGAGTTATGTGACTTTTTCTCTCATCAAATTAGGGAAGGTTTCTGTCATTACTTTTTCAAACAGGTTTTCTATGCCTTGCTCTTCTTTTCCTTCTAGCATTACTATGATATGGGTATTATTATGCTTCATGTTGTCCTGCAGCTCCCTTAAACCCTCTTGACTCTTTTTGAATCTTTTTTCATTTTTTTGCTCTGTCTGTGAAGTGTTTTGCTACCTTGTCTTCCAGCTCACTGATTAAATAGATCCTCTGCTTCATTTAGGCTGGTTTTAATTCATTTTACTGTGTTCTTCAATTCAGAAATTGTATTCTTCATTTCCTCCTGGCTTTTATCAATAGATGATAGTTTCTTTGTCCTTTTCTGTGCATGTATAGTTTTTCAGTAAGTTACTTGTAGCTTCTCCATAGTTCTTTGCAGTTCTCACTGTGCTCATTGGGTTTCCTTATAAATATTATTTTAAACTCAATGTCTAATAGTTTACTTGCCTCTATTTCATTTAGCACTGTTTCTGGAGATTCCTCCATTCTTTTTGATTTGGGGTTGTTTCCTTCTCTACCTTTTATGTACTCATTTTTTTTTCTGCTTCTTAGTTTGATCTTCTTTGAGTCCCTGTCTTCATGGTGTGGCCTTCTACTGTAGGAGACCTGTGGGATAAAGTAGTGCAGTCTCTTTAATCTCCTAAGTTTATGCTCTTGTGATGCCCTTTATGTCATTTATGTTGGCTCTCTGTACATAATTAGGTATTTAAAAATCATTTGTTTTAATTATGTCTTTGTTACACACCTATGTTTAGTCACTAGTTTACACTTTTATTTGATTCTTAGGGTAATAGAACTATTTAAATCCTACTAAATATATTTAAAAATTGATTCTGGGACACATAAGCATAACCATTAGTATTCATGTTGTAATATACTGTATAATAACTTTAGATGAATTTTTAAATCACATTTTATAAAATATTAGAACCAGTGAAGAGTAAAGTTTGTAAGTATAATGAAATGTAAATCCAGCTGTTAACATCCCTTTGGTAACTGAAATCGATGATCTTCATGATCAGTTGATTTCTATTGGTCATTTAGAATAACATTATTTGTTTTCATATTAACATTTAATATATTTTATCTGGTTCATGAGTAAATTTAAGTGATTATTTGTTTCCATGATGTATGAGATTGACTTTATTAACAGAAGTTATTCATACCTCCCATATGTCAATGAATCCAAGCCTCATTTCATTTGTGTTTATGTAAAATTTTTCCAATGCAGTACTTGTCAAGGTTGTCTTTGGTTTCTCCATCATCCCAAAACAGAGCTCCTTGTGCCATCTGATTATTATCTGCAGCAACAGTGAGCTGCATGTAATTTGGTCATAATTAGGTTTTGATTGTTGTTGGGTTGTTCTTTGGTGGTCCTTCCCTTTGTCTGGCTGACTTAAACACACTCCAGCCACCACATATTCTATGCTGTTGTGCAGGTGCTTCCAGAACAATGCCACACAAACCAGGAAACAAACCAACACCCACAAAAATAACCCCCACCCACAATCACACTATCAACAGCAAATGAGAAAATATTAATAAGGGTGTAAAGACATTAAGACTATTATAAGAAAGGAGAAATAAATATTAGATGACTAAGTGAAAGAAAAATGATTTCCAGAAGGTAGAGGGAGAAAGTAATAATAAGAGTAGGGAATCAGGGCAAGGCAAAGAAAGAATAAAATTTCCATCAAAAATAAAAATGGCCCCTGGCTGGTGTGGGTCAGTTGATTGAGTGTCAGCCTGCTAAGCAAAGCATTGTGGGTTTGATTTCCAGTCTGGACACATGCTTGGGTTGTGGGCTGGGTCCCCAACTGGGGGCACATGAGAGGCAAACACACATTGATTTTTCTCTCCTTATGCTTATGCCTCCTTTCCCCTCTCTAAAAATAAATTTTAAAAATCTTTAAAAAAGGAACCAATGAATGCATAAATAAGTGGAACAACAATTCGATGTTTCTTTTTTTTTCTCAAAAATCAATAAAAATAAATAATTAAAAAGGAATGAAGAAGGTGGAGGGAAGCAAGAGAAAGGAAGTGTACAGTATTAGGTTTAAACAGAACTTAAAAAATAGTGAGAGAGATAAAAGAAAAGGGAAAATATAGGTAAATAAATAAAAAGTAGGAAGAAAATTGGAGAAAAATATCCACCACAGCACTCTCAACAAAAAAAAAAAATGAGCTAAGATTGATATAGGTGGGAAGGGAATAGGAGGAATAAAAGAAAGAAAAGCTTAAGAGATGTTTAAATGGAAGGAACGTGTTTTTGAGATGATAGAGGAAAAAGCAATACTAAGAGTGAGAAATGAAATGAAACCCAGCTAAGACAGGAAAAAATGATAATTTAAGCTGTAAAAAAGAAAAGGCAAGAGGAAGGCAGAATGGAGTAGGAGAGAGAAATGGTAAAATTTGAGATTTGAAATACCAAAGTAGTAAACATCTAGAGATAAAATTGAAGAAGTTCGAGAACAACAACCCTAATCACAGCCAACAAGCAAAGATTGATAAAGATGGAGAGAAAACAAAGGTATTTTAAGAATAGGAAAAAGAATGTGAGATGACCAATGACGAGAAAAATGGTTTTAAGAGGCTGGAAGGGAGAGATATGGTAAGAGTGAAGAATGAAAACAAGTCATAGCAAAAGAGAAAATAAAATTTTAAATGAAAATAATAAGAGGAAATAAGAAGGTAAAATAGGGTAAGAGAAGAGAGGAGCAAAATATGAGATTTGTAATAAACTGTAGTATAAAATCTGGTGACTTAATATACACAAACTTGAAGGACAAGAAATGAATGTGAGAATGATATTCAAGAGAGAAAATATCCAAAATAATGAAGAAGACCACTGTGGAATTTGTGTTGATAGCATCTAGTATTTACCACTGTTTTTTTTTTTTCTTCCTGGATCTGCCTTTGGTGATGTCAGATGATGTCCCGCTATGGCCTTAGGCAGCCTGTTTGAGACTACAAGAGATTCTCAATCTATGGTTGACTCCTTCAGGTGTTAATCTAGTCTCTGTAATCAGCACTGAGGCTTAAACTCCATAGGGTGTGGCAGAGTAATTCCCATGGGTGGAGGTATTGCATCCCTTTAGGCTGATGTCACTGAAGGGTAGTGATCTGCCTGAGCAAGATGGCTCCTGAAGAACAGAGGGAGCAGCCACCTGGCTGCTGGTGGCTGCTCCCTCAGTTCTCTCCCCAAAGCCATTGTCCCCTGTCTCTCCTCAAGCATCTTTAGTCAATTCTGACCCCCTCCCCTTTGCTGGAACCCAGGGTAAGTGGCTGCAAATGAAAGTTTGTGTGTCAACCCTTTAAAAGGTTCCCTGTGACTCCAACCATCTCTCCCTCACATACAGAAACCCAGCTGCTTTTCACAGCTTGATGTTATATGGGTTCTTTTCCTGCTCTGGTGCTATAGTCTATGGAACCTACATTGGGGTTTAAACCCCATAGTCCTTAGAGGGATTCCCCCAGCCACTGAAATATTCCTCTTGCACTTTAGCTACCCACCATGGGAGTGTAGTCAGCCCTCTTGTATCTCCTCTGTACTCTCCTCCATTCACATTGTGGTGAAGCTTTGTCTTCTGTATGTCTGTGGTTATAAGGCTTCTCTCCCACTATTGTTCAGTGGTTTGTTCTGGATGATTTCCCTACAATTTAGTTGTAATTCTAGATTGTTCCTGGGAGGAGGTTATTGTGACTTCCACTTACTGCTCAACCATCTTGGATCTCCTTTTTTATTAATTTATTTTTATTGTATTTTTCCATTACTGTTTATCTCCCTTATACCCTCCTCCACCTCATTTTCCCCTGCAATTACCACACTGTTGTCCATGTCCGTGGGTTCTTTTTCTTTTTTGCTTGATCCCTCCATACCCTAATGCCTCCCCAGGGCTGTCAGCCTACTGTGTGAACATTATGCTAAATGAAATAATCCAGTTAGAGGAAGACAAACACGATATAAATTTACTCACAATAGGAATCTAATAACCAGATTGAGATAGCAAACAAAATAAAGATAGACTCATAGATAGACCCTACTGAAATGTAAACACATCTCTAAAGGCCCTAAGTCCAAGTATAGTCACATTGAGGATTAGGGCTCAAATATGAATTTTGTGGGAAAACAGTTCAGTCCTTAACACTTGGGTAGTCCAAGAACCCAATAACAATCTTATAGATGTCTATCTGATCTATTTTTTATTATATTCATGTCACTTAATTTTTCTCTTAAATGATTATATTATCCAAAATTTCAGGAAACAAGTAATAATGATATAGTCCTCCTGCCCTAATTCTGATCTTTAATACAAAACAATTCTAGTCCTTCATCATTCAGCATGATATGGTATACATATATATGTGATTTTATTTATGTGTGCCCATATATAATACTTGTATATGTGTATACATACAGGGTGGGACAAAAGTTGTGAGTATGAAAAACACAGATTTTTTCTTATATTATTATTTATTATCATATTATTTTCCATAAAACAACTGTAAACCTTTTGCCCTACCCTGTATATAAAATCAAGATATATATCTATTGCTATTTTATTATTTACTAAAGATATTCTTCCTTTCATGTCCTTCCTTTCTTTCTTCTTTCCTTCTCTCTCTATTTATTATTTTCATTTTACTTATGCATGAAGTTTAGTTCTTACTGACTAGCTCTTTAGAATTTATTAAAATAAGGGTATTTTCCTTATTTATGCTTAATATCATGAATTATATTAATATATTTCCCAATATTGGACTGTTTTTACATTTCTGTAATGCAAAGAAAGTCACTTGGTTTTGGTGAATTATTATTTTACTACAAATTATTATCTTCTTTTAATTCTATGTTTTACAGATACAGGTAAAAATGAAAACATTTGGATGCTTTTCTTATTGTTCTCTGATCTCTTCTTTTATTGCATTGGGATTTTTTGTTCCTAGAAGGTTTGACAGAATTCACTTATGAAATCAATTGGCATTAATATGGAGAGGTGATCATGTTAGCTCTTCAAAAATCATAATATACTGCTTAATATAGATACAAATAAGAAGTTATGGAAATCTTCAGTTGGTAGTTTTTGATAAAATAAACTTCACAATAAATATCACCTATTTTATTCTGGTTTTCAAAATTTCATTTGTACCCTGGCTGGTGTAGCTCAGTGGCTTGAGCTACAGCTTGCAGACTGAGGAGTTGCCAGGTCAATTCCCAGTCAGGTCGCATGCCTGGGTTGCAGGCCAGGTCCCCAGTAGGGTGGTGCAAAAAGCAGCTGATGGATGTTTCTCTTGCATTTCAATGTTTCTCTCCCTCTTTTCCCCTCTCCCTTCCCTTCTCACCAAAAATAAAATCCTAAAAAATGTTTATTTATTATGCTTATGGCATGAGGATTATCATATCTGTATTAATTGTGGATTTTAATGTGTTTAATTTTGTCATTTTTTTGTTCAACACATTTACTGGGGAGTGATTAAAATGGTTTCTGTCAATTTATTTTGTTTACTTCATTGAGCTATATTTCTTGTTCTCTTTATTATTTATGATCTTTGTAGAATCTTTGGCCATTTGACTATTTTAATGGATAACTCTGGAAATCACATTATTCCCCTTCCCCAGGGATTATTTTTTTTGTTTTATTATTTTTCTTTGATTGTTGAAAGCAGTAGCAGTCCATTTGTTTTGTGACTTTTCCAAATTTTTTGTAGTTGATATTTTACATTATGTACTAATTTTAATTTTATTTTTAAGTTACAGTTTACATTCAATATTATTTTGTATTAGCTTCAGGTATATAGCATTTTTTGCAAAACTAATTTTTGTTGTGTGTGATCACTGAAGTTGCTCATGTTCAGCTAATTTTTTCACAGAGGTTTCCTTGAATGGCAGGAGATAAACAACACACCAAAATGTAAAAACAAAAAGGAATGAAGTGGACAAACAACAGCAAGAACAAAAATAGATATTTCAATCTTTATAGATAAACCCTGTGATAGTACACTCTTTCAGCACTTAACTAGGCTTCCTAGGGGACTAGCTATCTGCCCAAGGTGGAAACTTAAGGCCTTCTCAGGTCTTTTTTGAGCATGCATATTGTCTTCCTATCCACAATGGCTTTTGATTGTTTTAATTTCCCAGAGTTTCATCCCAGCTGTTCTTTCATGCATAAATAGTATATATTATATTTTTACCAGTAATCTCTTGTTCCAATTATCTGGGGGTGTATAGTTTACCTTGCAGCTTTTGTCAGCAATGCCTACTGTTTCTCCTGTCTGAATTCTTAGGTATGCAAAGAAGAGTCAAGCACATTGCATCAGTTTTTCAGGTAATCCTTGGATAGTTTGGAACAGATATACACAATAATTTTCAAATGAAGTCTGCTTTCTGACTCTGGTTCCAGGGATGGAACAGAACTTGGTTGGTGGAGCTTCAAGACCAAAACCACAGCTGGGGAGAGGGTGGGGAAAGAATAAGTAAAAATTCCACAAATCTACCCATTTTGAATATGACTTTTTCTTAATTAGGGATCCACTTGGTTGCTGTAAACCTGTTTTCCAGAATTCCAATAAAATTTATTCAGACAGTTTCTGTCTCCTTCTTCTTCCTCATCTCCTCCTCCTCCTTCTTTCTTCTTCTTCTCCTCCTCCTCCTCCTCCTGCTCCTTCTCCTCCTCCTGCTCCTTCTCCTCCTCCTCCTCCTCCTCCTCCTCCTCCTTCTTCTTCTTCTTCTTCTTCTTCTCCTCCTCCTCCTCCTCCTCCTTCCCCTTCCTCTCCTTCTCTTTATCCTTCTCCTTCTCCTTCTCCTTCTCCTTCTCCTTCTCCTTCTCCTTCTCCTTCTCCTTCTCCTTCTCCTTCTCCTTCTCCTTCTCCTTCTTCTTCTTCTTCTTCTTCTTCTTCTTCTTCTTCTTCTTCTTCTTCATTGCTGTTGGAGAATGAGAGCTTAGAGCTTCCTAGTCTCTTACTTTGCTCCATATGGTCCACCTTTATCTTGTAAAAGGTTTTTTTTTGTTTGTTTGTTTTTTGTTTTTTGTTTTTTTTAGTTAGAATAATTAGCCTAGTCCTTGGAACTCTCTTAACTCTAAACTATCAAAGTTACATTAAAAGCATAGATTAAAATACTAATATTCTACTGTCTTGTTTTTGTACCATTGAAATAAAAAGATAAAGGGAAGGGAGAAGGACATTAACATGTATTGGGAATCTATGCACCCAATGTTTTGCAGGTATTTTATACAAATTTAAAAATTATGTATTCTCATATCCATTTGATAAATATGAGTCTAGATAACTTGTACAAAGTTAAATAGAACAAAACTGGGCCTTAGTGTTGCAGACTTTATCATGTTTCCCAATACACATGTTTACTCAAAGTAGGTAGTATTTTAAAATTGTTTTAATATCTTTACAATTCTTTCACAAACTCTTAACTTTTCATTTTACTACCATCTTCTCTAGGTTCACATCACTTCCTCTCTCTCATAGCCTCATGGGTTTTCTATTTTTCCCACCTATTTCCAGCCTTTTGCACTCAAACTGATGTGTAAATCAAAACATAACAATAACTAAACACCAAACTCTCAATATTTCACTTTTTCTCAAAACTAATTATTTTGCATTGGCCTCAAGATATAATGCATGTTCATTAGCCTAAAATTCAATATATTCTATGATTTTGAGCCTTCTTCTAGTTATCCCATTTATAATTTCTATATGTCATATAAACCAAAATATTTACTATTACCAGTATTTCCACTGAACCCTATAAATATTTTGTTTCAGACTTTTAAAAACTTTTCTGTGGATGTGTTCTCTGGAATACCATACCCACAGTCTGTCTTCCATGTGTTTATTCAGATCCTCCTTAATTTATGTACACCAAAAAGGTAGAAAAAAACTAAAGATAGAAAATGATATTGTAAATCCTCTTATCTTACCTAATAAATGGTATACTCTTTAACATCTTCCAAATTTTCTCCATGCAACTGGTATGTTGTTTATTGAGTTAATAAACAAATGCCTCCATTTAGACCACTGAAAAGTAATTTAGGGTGAAGTTACCTCTTTCCTCTTTTCTTAGATCATGTTAAAAATGAAAGGATCACACCTATGCTGACATAAATATAAAATTGCTCTCTGACATCTTTGCAATATAGTATGATATTTAGGAACACAGACTTGGAAATCAGACAACCAAAGTTAAATTCTTAATTATAATAATTACTAGCTGTACGACCATGGATTTAACCTCTTTAAATTTTAGTTTCCTCATCTTTAAAACAGATACAGTCAGAGGTCCCCACTGCATAGGGTAGTTATAAGGCCTGTGAAAAAGTTTAATTGTATAATATTTATTTCTAAAACCTGATCTGCTCTAGAAATTTGGACCCAAAGAATGTCAAGACTGGAATGAACCTTCAAAGGATTAAAATTCTTTTTGATGATGTTCCCATAGAAACCATGATAACCTGTCTACCATATCTGGGTTTCCCTTTTCTCTCCCAGTTTGAATCTAAGTTGCTCTGCTTTGCCATAATCATCCTCCTGTGGACTGAGACTCACCCAAGGCTGCTAAGCACAATTTTTCCCACACTCAATATTTACACTCTTTGTATGACAAACACCTCTAATTAATGAGTACTAATTTAAGTTCATGAGCATGACATGTTCTTTTTTCAAAGTATATTTTATTGATTATACTATTATGGTTGTTTTAATTTTTACCCCTTTGCCCCCTCTCTGCCTGGTAACCCCATTCCCCCCAGTGACCCCTCCCTCTGTTCATGTCCATGGGTCATGCATGTAAGTTCTTTGGCTTGTCCATTGCCGCTACTATTCTTTACATCTCCTGTCTATTTTTTACCTACGCAGTTATGCTTCTAAATCTCTATACCTTTTGCTCCATTCTCCCACTTCCCCTCCCAGTTGATAACCCTCCAAATTATCTCCATATCTAGGATTCTATTCCTGTTCTAATTGTTTGCTTAGTTTTTGTTTTTTAGATTCAGTTGTTTATAGTGTGGGTTTGTTGTCATTTTAATGTTCATACTTTTGATCTCCTTTTTCTTAAGACCCTTTAACATTTCCTATAATAAGGGTTTGGTGATAATGAACTCCTTTAGCTTTCCTTTGTCTTGGAAGCACTTTATCTGTCCAATCCTAAATGATAGCTTTGTTGGATAAAGTAAGCTTGGTTGTAGATCCTTGCTTTTCATCACTTTTAATACTTCTTTCCAGCCCTTTCTTGCCTGCAAAGTTTCTTTTGAGAAATCAACTGACAGTCTTATGGTAACTCCTTTGTAGGTAACTCTCTGCCTTTCTCTTGCTGCTTTTAAGATCTCTCTTTATCTTTAGCTTTTGGCATTTTAATTATGATGTGTCTTGGTGTGGACCTCTTTGGGTCCAACTGGTATGGGATCCTTCTGCTTCATGAACTTGCATGTCTATTCCTTTTGCCAAATTAGGGAAGTTTTTTTTTTCATTATTTCTTCAAATAAGTTTTCACTCTTTTGTTTTTCTTCTCCTTCTGGCATCACTGTGATTTGGATGTTGGCTGTTTTGGTGATGTCCCAGAGTCTTCTTAAAATCTCATTTTTTCGAATCCTTATTCCTTCTTTCTGTTCCAGGTGAATATTTATTTCTTCCTTATGTTCCAAATTGTTGATTTGAAGCTTGGCTTCCTTCCCTTCACTGCTGGTATACCTTGAATTAGTCTGACTCTCACCAATTAATACCCCATATTGTCAATGTGGTGATCTTTCTATAACATAAATAGGATTGATCACTTTCTTCTACTTCAAATTCCTTATTATGTCCCTATTGCCTTCCCTGGAAAACTTTCCATTCTTTTTCATGACCCCATATACTGTCCCCATAGAATAATGTGTTTAATATCCCAAATATTGTAAAGTAAATGGGAGATTATAATAGATTATACTTTCCTTGACTGGACAAATTGTGTAATTATTTTGTCCTCAGTGTCCACATCACTTTCTAGCATATTATGAGAGTATCTATTCAATGATTAAATGAAATCTTTCTAATATCTGGTCTAGAGATCAGTATACAAAGAATTGGGTATTTATAAATATAGTTCCCATAAATCACCGAAACCTCCCTTTATTAATCACAGTAGCTATAATTTGTTGAATACATACCCTGTGCTAGGTAGGATCTTTTTTTTTTTCAAAAAAATATTTATTTATTTTTAGATGGAGGGGAAAGGGAGAGAGAAAGAGAGGGAGAGAAACATCAATGTGTCATTGTCTCTCACAACCCCCTACTGGGGATCTGACCTGAAATGCAGGCATGTGCCCCGATTGGGAATCAAACCAGTGACCCTTTGGTTCACAGGCTGATACTGAATCCACTGAGATACATCAGCCAGGGACTAGATAGGATCTTTTGTTGGAAAATAAAGAAAACTCTTTTATTAAGCCTGCGCCTTTATAATGGCAATACACTCAATGAGAGGGATTAAAATATAATTATTCTTCTCGGTCTTCAGTCCAGATGGTTCTATATAACTACTTGTAATTACATGATTTAGGTAACAAATATATCAACTCTGGCCTGACTTTTTATACAACATTTTTTCACTGAAATGGTATTATTTATTTAGCTTTTGATTATGTTTAACATTTGAAGCAAAGAGGAGGGGTGTGAGTGAAGTGTCACTGAGAGTATGAAAAGACTCACTGAAATAATTTAAATATTTCCCCTCTTGGTATACCTTGAATTAGATGTGGAACAGGTTCTTGGGTTTCACTGTAACTGTTTAGATGAACAATATTTGAAAAGTAAGATGTTATGAGTCTTGTAACACAATAGTAATGCAATAGCTTTCAAGGCATCTGTTCAATTCTACCAACGTATTTCTCCTGGCAATCATGTTATTTTGCTAGTTGACAGAGTATAGAAACTAATAGCTACTTCATATTCACTGGCTTTTAAGAATTGTTCCAATTTCTGTTGTAGTAGTAAAGCATTAATTTTTTGTCAAAAACAAAAATCTCAGTCCTGTTTCTCTTGCATTATATTATCTAGTTTGCAGCTTTGGATAACATTGGGCCATACTTTTTGGTGAATTATTGATATTCTTAGAATGGAGAGCAATTTTCAGAACACTTTGTACAAAGTTGTGGGTTCAAAACCAAATTCCTTTCTTTTGTACATATAAATTTAATAACCAATTGAAAAATTATTTTTGACATTTCTGAGAAGCAACTGACTACATGTGAGTTTTTAAAAATGTTATAAATATGTATTTTTATTTACATCAAGTTTAACATATCCACTTGAGTTTTAGAATCACTTGCTGCAGTCAGATAATATAAATATAAACAGTTCAATTGGTGATATTTATATATTTATTTATTTTTATTAATGTTTTTATTTATTTATTTTTATTTTTAAGTAGTGTCCTAATGCAATTGTCTCTATCTTCCCACCACCATTTTCCCCCACTCCACCCACCCCAACCTCCCACCTCCCACCCTCAATCCTACCCCCATTTGGCTTTGTCTGTGGGTCCTTTATACATGTTCCTTGACGACCTTTTCCTTTGTTTCCCCTGTTATTTCCCAACCCCTCCCTTCTGCTTACTGTCAGTTTGTTCTTAATTTCAGCATCTCTGGTTATATTTTGATTGCTTGTTTATTTTGCAGTATTTATCATCACCATAACCACCATCATCACTATTTATTGAAATGTTTTATATTCTTTGAATATAATATCAGATTGAAATATCTATCTCATTTAGTTATATGCAAAAACCTAGAGGGATTTTTAATCACATTAATTTATATTAGTCTTCCCCTAATATACAGCTCAAGTATCTCCTTGGAAAATATGTTTTTTAGAATACCTTTTGTAACCCAACTTTTCTGTGGGTACAATAGGCAGCCATGGTAAATCAATCAGGTAGAACTTCCTTTATGACAGGAGTCATATTAAGCTGTGTGATTCAAAGTCCAAGTCCAAATTGCTAATGTCCCCTATTGAATGAACTGATTTTTCTATCACATGACAAGAAATGGATGACAGAAGGAAATCTGTTTGAAGATATTTGTTTAAAATTTATCATACTTGCTCTCAAAAAAACTCAATTTAGTGGGAGCTAGATATACAACTAACTATAAGACAATAGACAAAAATCTATGACAACATACTCAAATTTAAGTTATGGCTATACTTGTTCACTGCTTTTACTCTTCCCTGTTTTTATCTTGAGGAATAATGAGATCAGAAAACAAATTGAATGATGCAAGAAAAGGAACATAGTAAACAATACTGCGTGAAAAATATATTTCAGAAAAAAATGTTACTCCCAAAATTTATACATATGGCAGAAGACTCACATCAAGAATGTATGAAAATGTTATGAATCATTAAGGGTACAAAAAGTCCAACTAAAAACTAGCAGAGAGTTCAAACAGGCATTTCACAAAGGAGCATATAAATAATAAATAAGCATATTAACACCATTGTCATTGTAACTGGGGACTGAATTTTACCCTCAGTGGCCATCTGATCTTACCCCTCCATTACAGCTGGAGAAATTCTGAACCCCCCTAAAATAAATAAACATATTAAAAGATGCTTATCATCATTCATAATAAGGGGAATTCAAATTAGTGCTACAAGATGATATTAATGCACTTCCATTTGAATTGATAACATTTAAAAGACTGAAAATATCAAGTGCTGGCAGGGACATGGAACAATGAAAGCTCTCATGTATAACTTGTAGAAATGTAAAAGGATGCAACAATTTTTAAAAGATGTTATTTATTTATTTTTAGAGAGAGGTGAAGGGAAAGAGAAAGAGAGGGAGAAAAACATCAATGTGTGGTTGCTTTTCTCATGCCCCTTACTGGAGACCTGGTCTGCAACCCAGGCATGTGCCCTGACTCGGAATCAAACCAGCAACCCTTTGGTTCGCAGGCCTGCACTCAGTCCACTGAGCTACACCAGTCAGGGCAGGATGTAACAATTTTTTCAAGTAGTTTGGCAGTTCCTTTAGATTTAAGCATATACTTACTATACGACAGGGAATTTCACTCCTAGGTATTTATCTAAGAGAAAAACAGTATATGTTCATTTTTCACTTGTCTATAGATATTAATAACATATTTATTCATAATAGTAAAAAATGAAACAAAAAACGATCATCAACAGATGCGATAAACAAATTGTGGCAAACCTTTAAAATTAAATGGACTTGGAAATAAAAAGAAACAAATTCTTTTTTATTTTTTTATTTATGTATATATGTATGTATGTATTTATTTATTTATTTTTAGAGAGGGAAGAGAGGGAGATAGAGAGAGAGAGAGAAACATCAGTGTGCGGTTGCTGGGGGCCATGGCCTGCAACTCAGGCATGTACCCTGGCTGGGAATCGAACCTGCGACACTTTGGTTGACAGCCCGCGCTCAATCCACTGAGCTACGCCAGCCAGGGCCAAATTCTTGATACATATCACAACATGACTAAATTTCAAAAAAGAAAAACAGCATGCTACATGAAAGAAAGCCAGAAGCAAAGGAATACATACCGTGTGGTCCCACTTATGAAAACAATATCAGTGGGATACTTTGCCTGAAATAAGAGCTGGGGAAAAGAATTGACTGGAAAGGACACAATAGAAACTTTTCAAGATGATGAAAATGTTCTGTCTTGATTTTGATGGTATTTACATTGGCATGTGAATTTACCAAAACTCATTTAACTGGAAAACTGTTAAGTCTGCTCACACACACCTGTTATGCTCCTCTCCATAAAACACCAAAATTAGTATACAATGGCCCTTGCTGGAGTGGCTCAGTTGGTTGGAGTGTGGTCCAGTAACCAAAAGGTTTCCAGTTTCATTCTCGTTTTTTTAAATTTATTTATTTTTAGAGAGGGAAGGGAGAGAGAAAGAGAGAGAGAGAGAGAAACATCAATGTATGGTTGCTGGGGGGCGTGGCCTGCAACCCAGGCATGTGCCCTGACTGGGAATCGAACCTGCGATGCTTTGGTTCGCAGCCTGAGCTCAATCCACTGAGCTACACCAGCCAGGGCTCCAGTTTCATTCGCAGTCAGGGCACATGCCTGAGTTGCAGGCTCCATCCCCAATTGGGGCACATGCAAGAGGCAGCAAATTGGTGTTTCTTTCTTGCATCAATGTCTCTCTCTCTGTGTCTCTCATGAGAATAAAATACATCTTTAAAATAATTAGTAAAGCATGGAAAATAGAGTTTTTAATAAATTATCTAATAACTAAAACATAAAACCAGAGATATAAAGAAAATGTGAAAGATAGAGTAAAATTTGGAGTAAATTGAGAAGCTAACGTATACTTCTATAGGTGTCACAAAAGTAATGATTTCTCTAAAATAAATTATAGATCTTCAAACAAGTAGTTAATGATTCTTTAATTTATAATGCAAGAACTATGTCTATGGAAGTGCTTCAGGAAAAAAGGAAACTATTCCCATAAAAATTCAGGTCCATTCAGAAACATGGTGGAGAAAGAGACTTAAAAAGTCATGTATCTGTATAGATACACCGTATTTATTTTCTTCCAATGTGTGTCCTTGATAAGTCTCATGGGGAAATTTGTGATATCATCAGCATTACTGTGAGTTGTGTTCTACTCCTACAGAATAAATTATTTATCCCAAAGGAAGAAATGACAAAATCAAATATAAAATCGTTACATACAGATGATATGAAAATGGATTATTTTGAGACAATATGCAAAAATTGAGGTTGTGACTGATTTCATTTACTTTGCCAGCTCTTCACTGATTTTACCTTGAACAAACAGTAGGATAAGAAGTGGGAAGAATTAAGGAAGAGGGTACAGAAAATAAGAGTACGTGAACAATAAACTTCACAAAAATATTATATGAGAAAACTAAGCACATGAACAATATTTATGTAAAATATTTTGTCATTAAATAGAATATGGGAATAATGAGTAAATTATATATGAAGTCACTTTTGTTGCTTCCCTATTTTGGTTATTATAAATACTGGTGTAATGAGCCCTGGCTGCTGTGGCTCAGTGGATTGAGCATCAGCCTATAAACTGAAGGGTTACCTGTTTGATTCCTAGTCAGGACACATGACTGGGTTGTAGGCCAGGTCCCCAGTTGAAAGTGTGTGAGAGACAACCACACATTGGTGTTTCTCTCCCTTTCTTTCTCCCTCCTTTTCTCTAAAAATAAATGAAAAATAAAATACCTTAAAAAATAATAATGCTGTGATGAACATAGGGGTATACATATTTTTTCAAATCAGTGTTATTGTTTTCTTCAGATAAATATCCAGAAGTTTTATATGACGGGTTATATGGTAGTTTTATTTGTTTTATTTTTGTATGGAATCTCAATAGTATTTTTTAAGTGGCTGCACAAATATATAATCCCACCAACACTGCACATAAGGATCCTTTTCCCCTCACTCTCATCAACACTAGTTATTTATTGAGTTTTTGATGGTGGCTATTGTAACAGATGTTCCTAATAATTGGTGATGTTGAACATCTTTTCATATGTACATTGGCCATCTGTATGTTCTCTTTGGAGAAATGTCTATTCAGGTCCTCTGCCCATTTTTTAATTGTATTGTGTGTTTTTTGATGTTGAGTCATGTGAGTTTCTTACACATTTATTTCTAACTTAATTTCAATGAAATGAAAAGATGGTTCTTTGAAAAGGTAAACATGATTGATGTACCTTTAACCAGACTCATAAAGAGAAAAAGAGAGGACTGCAATAAAAAAATCAAAAATGAAAGAGAAGTAATAACTGATACTATAGAAATACAAAGAATTGTAAGAAAATGCTATGAACAGCCACACACCAACTAATTGAACAACCTCAGAAAAAAATGGATAAATTCCTAGAACATACAATCTTCTAAAACTGAATCAAAAAGGATCAGATAATTTGAATAGGCAAAGTATCAGGCTACAAAATTAGTATTCACAAATCAGCATTTTTATACACCAATAATGAAGGGCCAGAAAGAAAAATTAAAACCACTCATTTATAATTGCAGCAAAAAATAAGGTACTTAAGAATAAATTTAACCAGAAAAGTAAAAGACCTGTACTCAGAAAATTGTAAGATACTGAAAACAAATTGAGGAATATATAAATAAGTGGAAGCATATAGCATGTATATTCATAGGAAAAATTTTGGGGCCCATACTACCTAAACCAATCTACAGGTTCAAAGCTATTCCTGTAAAAATACCAATGATATCTCATATATATGTAGAACAACCACTTAAAAAATGTATATGGAACCACAGAAGACTCTGAATAGCCTCAGTAATCTTTAAAAAGAATATCCCTGGTTGGTGTGGCTCAGTGGATTGAGCACCAGCTTGCACACCAAGGGGTCAGCAGTTAGATTCCCAGTCAGGGCATATGCCTGGGTTGCAGGCCAGGTCTCCTGTGGGGGTCATGTGAGAGGCAACTACACATTGATGTTTCTCTCTCTCTCTTTCTTCCTCCCTTACCCTCTGACTAAAAAATAAACAAAATATTTAATTTAAAAACAACAAAGTTTGAAGTATCATACTACCTGATATCAAACTATAATAGCATAGTAATAAAAACTTCATGGTACTGACATAAAAACAGACAAATAGATCAACAGAACCAAATATAGAGCCTATAAATAAACCAACATCTTTTTAGTCAATTAATATTTGACAAAGGAAGCAAGAACATACAATAAGGTAAAGACAATCTCATCAATAAATGGTATTGGGAAAATTGGACAGACGTATGCAAAAAAATGGAACTAGATCACCATCTTACACCATGCAGAAGAATAAACTTAAATAGATTAAAAACTTAATGTAAGTCACAAAACCATAAAAATTCTAGAAGAAAACAAAGGCAATAAAATTTCAACCACTTCTCATAACAACATTTGTACCAATATATTTCCTTCAGCAAGTGATACAAGGGAGAAAATTTAAAAAATGGGACTCTATCAAACTGAGCTTTTTCACAGTGAAAGAACTCATCAACAAATTCAGGAGAAACCACTGAATGGGAGAACATATTTGCTAATAAGAAATCTGATAAGCCCTGGCTGGCGTAGCTCAGTGGATTGAGCGCGGGCTGGGAACCAAAGTGTCGCAGGTTCGATTCCCAGCCAGGGTACATTCCTGGGTTGCAGGCCATAACCCCCAGCAACCGCACAGTGATGTTTCTCTCTCTCTCTCTCTATCTCCCTTCCTTCCCTCCCTAAAAATAAATAAATAAAAATCTAAAAATAAAAGAAATCTGATAAAGGGGAGACGGAAGATGGCAGCTTTACTCTAGGCAGTGTTTTTCCTGGCTTCTGTGAAGAGGGGGGAAACTCACGGATCGGTGGAGAAACAGAGCAAGTGGACTAGGTTACCGAATCACTTTTGAAAGCAGGACATCAAAAATTTATTGCACTCACTGGAAAACCAGACGGTAAGGAGACTGCTACAGGACAAAAGGGGCCCAGGGATCAGCGCCGGGTCTAGGGGTGTGCAGACCCCAGGCCCGCCCGGTGCTCTGGGGTCTTCCCCAGGGCTCCCGGGAGAGGGAAGTTGCTGCTCCCTCCCCTGAATATGGGGGGTGAGCAACTCCAGGGGAGAATGTGTTGCTAGAAGGAACAGATTGGCCAGTTGGACTGGGAAAAAATTGCCCAGGGACTATGGACACCCGCCCAGAGACCTGGGAGAAGTGAGGGCCTCCAGCCAACAGGACCAGGGGCAGCCTGGAAGAGTACCCGCACCCCTAGCCCAGTGGAAGTGCAGATTGGTGGAGAGTACCCAGCCAGGCCGCGTGAATCACGCGCTGCGATCCTGGGATCCACGTGGCGCTCGGTGCTGCGTTCCTACAGTAGTGGCTCAGAAATTTCCAGCCAGCCCTACCAGGGGAGCCGGGAAAGGTGCCAACACCCCTAGCCCGGTCGGAATGTGGTTCAGCGGGGAACACGGAGCTGGAAACAGCTTGGCTCATGCACCGTCGGGAAGACTGACTCTCCTGTGCTTTGAACCCGGAAGGGTCGCGGAAAAGCACTTAGGGTGATCCTAGACCCCAATTTCAAAAGTTTGGGGGAGGGGCGCGCCCTTTTACGATCCCCAGGGAGGGCGCAGTGAGTCCCGAAACGTCGCGGTGCCTCCTGAGATCATAGAGCTGGAACCCTGCAGGAACCCGGAATCCGGAAAAACGTGGAAGTGAGATCCAGAGAGCCAGTGTGTTCGGGAGCACCCAGGGTACCTGACAGACTTGCTGAGATCTGGCTGGGAGAGAGAGAAGCATTTCAAAGGTCCCTCAGCCAGCTGAAGCCAGCAAGATCAGAAAAACTGGTCTGGCCAGTTAGAAACCAACAGGAAGTTTTTCTTTCTTTTTTTTTTTTTGATTTGGTTTTGTTTGGTTTGTTTGGTTTCTCTGGCTGTTGTTGGTTGATTGATTTTATCTTGTGTTTTATGTGACATTTTATTTTTCAATTCTTATTATTTTTATCGCACAATCCCTTATATTTCTCTTCCATTCATCCTAATATTATACTTTCCACTCCAAATTTATCTCTCCTGCACTACATCTTCTGCTTTTCTTTCCTTTTTTTTTTAATCTTGCAAGTTACTGTAAATTTGTATTATCTTTTTCTCAATTTTCCGACATTTTTTATTTTAATAATATTTTGGTATTCTTTTTCTTTCTGTATAATCTTCTTTGCTTGGCTGGTTATACTGTCATTTGATAGGTTCCCCCTGGTATCTCAGTCACAAGGTGTTGATAAGTTACTATCCTTCATCTCTGTTCCATTAATACACCTCTCAAGGTTCTATACTCTTTATTCTTGTTATCTAGACCTCATCGATTCTGCCACAAGACTGTCACTTTACTATTACTGCTAGTAAGACCTAATCTATACAATTGTAAATGCTTCTCAATACCCCTACCTGATCTCAGCCCACTTTGCAATTTTCTGAACTATACTATTGTGGGTCTTGTCTCTATTCTTTTACTCACTACTCTTATGTACTAATCTTTAGTCCAACCCTACCTTAGAAGCTGACCTCCCACAGCCTCACAGCTTTCTAGATCCAATTAACAATCCTCTCGTCCCCAATAAGAGTCTTACCTTCTTTCCATCCTTTCTAAAACGTGGATAATGGGGTGGAGGATCACGGTTAACACTATAAGGAGCCAAAGGATAACCCATCTCTTCTCTACTGGCTGCTAAAGTAAATATCATAGTACACTGTCTTGCTGTTTTAAACCATTTTGCCTTACTCCTCCAACAGATCACAAAAAAGAGTAGGGGGAAGCTGTGAACACCAGGATACATGAAGCAGATTGCACCACTGAATCTCACAAATATTCTACCACAGAAGTTCACACCATAATTACAAGGAATCAGAACAGATCAAATTAACAAACAAGAAGAAAAAAGAAGAAACCCACGAACAATGAGAAAACAAAGAAACAACCCCCAATTGAAGGGAAACGAGGAAGCCTCAGGGAAAATGCTAAATGAAATAGAGGCAACTCAACTATCAGATAGTGAGTTCAAAACAATGATTACCAGGAAGTTCAATGAACTCACAATGAGCTTCCAGAAATTAGAGGGAAACTACATCAATCTCACTGCAAACTATATAAACATGAAAAAAGAAATAGAAAATCTCTACAAAGGTCAAGAGGAAATGAAGAATACAATTTCTGAACTAAAGAACACAATAGAAGGAATGAAAAGCAGAACTGATGAAGCAGAAGATCGGATTAGCGAGCTGGACGACAAAGTAGAAAACAGCATCCAGAAAGAGCAAGAAAAGGAAAAGAGGCTCTGAAAGAATGAAGAGGGATTAAGAGAAATGCAAGACAATATGAAATGTAATAATATCCGTATAATAGGGATACCAGAAGGAGAAGAAGAAGAGCAAGGGATCGAAAACCTAGTTGAACAAGTAATGAAGGAGAACTTCCCTAAATAGATGAGAGAAGAAGTCACACAAATCCAGGAAACACAGACAGTCCCAATCAAGAGGAACCCAAAGAGATCCACCCCAAGGCACATAATAAGTAAAATGACAAAATTTCAAGACAAAGGGAGAATCTTAAAGGCAGCAAGGGAGAAAAAAGAAGTAACATACAAGGGAGCCCCAATAAGGCTAACAGCTGACTTCTCAATGGAAACACTTCAAACCAGAAGAGAATGGCAAGCAATACTCCCGGTAATGAGAACCAGAGGTCTGCAACCAAGGCTACTATATCCAGCAAGGCTCTCGATCAATACAGAAGGCCAAATAAGAAGATTCCCAGACAAAAGAAGTCTAAAAGAATACACCTCAACCAAACCAGCTCTGCAAGAGATTCTAAAAGGACTGCTTTAAGCAAGAGAGAGAAAAGAGAGAGAGAGGAACACACGGACATAAAAGGCAATGAATAAGTACTTATCAATAATAACCTTAAACGTAAATGGATTAAATGCTCCAATCAAAAGACATAGAATAGCTGATTGGATTAGAAAAAAATGACACACATATCTGCTGTCTACAAGAGGCCCACCTCAGGATAAAAAAACTACACAGGCTGAAAGTGAAGGGCTGGAAACAAATCTTCCAAGCAAATGGACAGGAAAAAAAAGCTGGGGTAGCAATACTCATATCAGAAAAAATAGATTTCCAAAAACGGTCCATAAAGAGACACCCAGAAGGTCACTTCATAATACTCAAGGGAAAAATCCATTAAGAAGACATAAATATTATAAATATATATGCACCTAACATGGGAGCACCCAAATACATAAAGAAAATCTTAGAGGACTTGAAGAAAGGTATGGACAGCAACACAATTATACTGGGGGATTTTAACACCCCACTATCAAAAATGGACAGATCTTCTAAACAAAATATCAACAAAGATATTGTGGCATTGGACAATACCCTTGATGAAATGGACTTTACTGATATATACAGAGCCCTCCATCCAAAAGAAGCTAAATATACATTCTTTTCAAATGTACACGGAACAGTCTCAAAGATAGACCACATGATAAGACACAAAACAAGCCTCAAGAATTTCAAGAAAAGTGAAATCATACCAAGCATTTTCTCAGACCACAAGGGACTGAAGCTAGAAACCAACGCCAAGGAAAAAAAAAACAAAAACACTCAAAATCATGGAGATTAAATAGCATGCTATTAAACAATGAATGGGTCAAGCATGATATTAGGGAAGAAATCAAAAGGTTTCTGGAAACAAATGAAAATGAACTTACAACAACCCAAAACTTATGGGACACAGCCAAGGCAGTCCTGAGGGGGAAGTTCATAGCGATACAGGCCCACCTAAAAAGGTTAGAAAAATTCCAAACCAACAACCTAACCCTATGTCTACAAGAACTCGAGGAACAGCAACAAAGACAGCCCAGAACAAGCAGAAGGAAGGAAATAACCAAGATCAGAGCAGAATCAAATGACATAGAAACTCAAAGCACAATTCTAAGGATCAATGAATCAAAGAGCTGGTTCTTTGAAAAGATAAACAAAATTGACAAGCCTTTAAGCAGACTCATCAAGAAAAAAAGAGAGAAGACCCAAATCAACAAAATCAGAAATGAAAGAGGAGAGATTACAACAGATACCACAGAAATACAAAGGATTATAAGAAATTGCTACAAAGAGCTCTATGCCAAGAAATTTGAAAACCTAGGTGAAATGGACAACTTTCTAGAAAAAGATAATCTTCCAAAACTCAATGGAAAAGAAGCAGAAAGCCTGAACAGACCAATAACAACAAAACAAATTGAAGCAGTAATCAAAAAACTCCCAACACACAAAAGCCTGGTACCAGATGGTTTCACAAAGAATTCTACAAAGCGTTTAAGGAAGAGCTAACCCCTATCCTTCACAGACTATTCCAAAAAATCCAAAAACATGGAAGATTCCCAAACTCTTTTTATGAGGCCAACATCATCCTCATTCCAAAACCAGATAAAGACACAACAAAGAAAGAAAACTTCAGGCCAATATCACTGATGAACATTGACGCTAAAATCCTCAACAAAATACTGGCAAACCACATCCAACAATACATTAAAAAGATCATACACCATGACTAAGTGGGATTCATTCCAGGGATGCAAGGATGTTTCAATATGCCAAAGTCAGTAAATGTAATACATCACATAAACAAAAGCAAAGACAAAAACCACATGATCATATCAATTGATGCAGAAAAAGCATTTGATAAGGTACAGCACCCATTCATGATAAAAACACTCAGCAAAGTGGGAATAGAGGGAGCATTCCTCAACATAATAAAGGCCATATATGAGAGACCTTCAGCCAACATCATACTCAATGGGCAAAAATTAAAATCTTTTCCACTAAGATCAGGAACAAGACAAGGCTGTCCACTTTCACCACCTCTATTCAATATAGTACTGGAAGTTTTAGCCACAGCAATCAGACAAGAAAAAGAAATAAAAGGCATCCAAATCAGAAAGGAGGAAACAAAACTGTCACTCTTTGCAGATGACATGATAGTGGACATAGAAAATCCTATAGACTCTACCAAAAAACTGCTTGACCTAATAAATGAATTTGGCAAGACAGCGGGATACAAAGTCAATATCCAGAAAGCAAAGGCATTTCTGTACACCAACAGTGAAACAGCAGAAGCAGTGATCAAGGAAAAAATACCATTTGAAATGGCAAAAAGAAAAATAAAATATCTATGAATAAACCTAACCTAAGAGGTACAAGACATGCATTCAGAAAACTACACAACACTGAAGAAAGAAATCAAGGAAGACACAAACAAATGGAAACATGTACCGTGTTCATGGATTGGAAGAATTAGTATCAAAATGTCCATACTACCCAAAGCAATTTACACATTCAATGCAATTCCTATTAAAGTACCAATGGTATATTTCACAGACATAGAACAAACACTTCAAAAATTTATATGGAATTATAAACAACCCTGAATAGCTGCTGCAATTTTGAGAAAGAAGTGTAAAGTAGGAGGGATCACAATACTGGACACTAAACTATACTACAAGGCCTCTGTAATCAAAACAGCCTGGTACTGGCATAAAAACAGGCACATAGACCATTGGAACAGAACAGAGAGCCCAGAAATAAGCCCAAGTCTCTATGGTCAATTAATATCTTACAAAGGAGGCAGCAACATAAAATGGAATAAAAATAGCCTCTTCAACAAATGGTGTTGGGAGAACCGGACAGCCACGTGCAAAAAAATGCAACTTGAGCACCAACTTACACCATATACAAAAATAAATGCAAGGTGGATAAAAGACTTAAATATAAACCATGACACCATTAAAGTCCTAGAGGAGAACGTAGGTACGAAAATCTTAGATATTTCACTTGACCCCTAGAGCAAGGGACATAAAGGAAAGAATAAACAAATGGGACCTCTTCAAAATTAAAAGCTTCTGCACAGCTAAAGAAAACAGTATGAAAATTAAAAGAGAACCAACTGTATGGGAAAACATATTTGCCAATGATACCTCAGACAAGGGTTTAATCTCCAAAATATATAAAGAACTTACACGAGTGCACTCTAAGAAGACAAAGAATCCAATTAAAAAGTGGGCAAAGGACTTGAACAGACGCTTCTCCAAGAAGGACATACAGAAAATCCAAAGACACATGAAACGATGTTCAATATCGCTAGCTATCAGAGAGATGCAAATTAAAACCACAATGAGATACCACTTCACACCAGACAGAATGGCCATCATAAACAAAGCAACAAACAACAAGTGTTGGAGAGGTTGTGGAGAAAAGGGGGACCCTAGTGCACTGCTGGTGGGACTGCAGACTGGTACAACCACTATGGAAAGCAATATGGAACTTCCTCAGAAAACTAAAAATGGATCTGCCTTTTGACCCTGCAATTCCACTGCTGGGACTCTATCCTAAGAATACTAAAACACCAATTCAAAAGAACCTATGCATCCCAATGTTCATAGTAGCACAATTTAGAATAGCTAGGTGCTGGAAACAACCAAGATGCCCATCAGTAAATGAATGGATCCAAAAACTATGGTACATTTACACAATGGAATTCTATGCAGCAGAAAGAAAGAAGGAGCTCCTACCCTTTGCAACAGCGTGGATGGAGCTGGAAAATATTACGCTTAGCGAAACAAGCCAGGCAGTGAAAGATAAATACCATATGATCTCACCTTTAACAGGAACCTAAATAACAAAACAAAGAAACAAGCAAAATATAACCAAAAACATTGAAATAGAGGACAGGCTGATGGTGACTGGAGAGGAGAGAAGAGGGAATTTAAGGGGAGAGTGGGAAGGGTTCACAGGAACAAACTTAAAGGACACATGGTGATAAACTAAGGGGAGAGTGGCAATGGGAGGGAAGTGGGGAGGGTGGGAGGGGGGCTGGATTGGGAGTAAAAAGGAGAAAACTGTATTTGAACAATGATTAAAATAATAAAAAAAAGAAATCTGATAAAGGTTTAACTTCCAAAATATTTGAAAAACTTATACAATTCAACACCAAGCAGACTGACAGCCCAATTAAAAAATGGACAAGGGAGATGAATAGACACTTGTCCAAAGAGGACATACAGATGGCCAATAGACATATGAAAAGATGCCCAGGGTCACTAATCATCAGAGAAATGCAAATTAAAACCACAATGAGATACCACTTCACACTAGTCAAATGGTCATCATAAACAAATTAACAAATAACAAGTGCTAGTGAGGTTGTGAAGAAAAGGGTACCCTAGTGCCCTGTTGGTGGGAGTGCAGACTGCTGTAGCCACTTTGAAAAACAGTACAGAATTTCCTCAAAAAATTAAAAAATAAAACTGCCTTATGTTTCAGTGATTCCACTTTGGCAACTATACCCTAAGAATCCTGAAATATCAATTTAGAAGAGTATATGCACCCTTAATGTTCATTGCAACATTATTTACAATAGCCAAGATTTGAAGGAGCCCAAGTGCCCATCAGTAGAAGAGTGGATGAAAAAGTCATGGTATTATACATTTATACAATGGAATACTATACATCCATAAAAAGAAGGAAATCTTACATTTTGTGACAGCATAGATGGACCTAGAGAGAATTATGCTAAGTGAAATGAACTGGCTAGAGAAAAACAAATATCATATTATCTCAATTATACTTAGAATCAAATTACCAAAACAACCTGATGAACAAAACAGAAGCAGAGGCATAGATACATGGAACAGACTGACATCTGTCAGAGAGGAGAAGGTTTTAGTGCTGGTTCAAAGAAGGTGAAAGGGGGAGGAAGATGGTAGAGGAGTAAATGGAAGCATACTAACCTCCTCCCAGCACCAATCTGGAATTAGAACTAAATCATGCATGAATCACCCAGAACAAACAACTAAGCAATAGGAGAGAGAAGCTTTATAACCTTGGACAGACAGTAGAATCAGCTTTGGTACAACCTGTCTGGTAAGGAGTGTGGTGGAGACTTAAGAGGGCTAGCTGGATTCCCACAGGTGGCAGTGCTGGAAAGATAATTAAGCAGCAGGTTGGATCCCCCTGAGAAGAGTGGGATCTAAATCCTGAGCTGGGATCTCCAGCCTAGAGCACTGGAGCCAAAAAAGTACACAGAAAACAACCAGCAGAGAAAAGCAGCAGGATTGCTCTCCACCAGAAATGGAGAACTAGAGATGCAAAGAGCCCTTTTAAAGGGCCAACACACAAATTTTCATTTCAACCACATACCCTGGGCTCTGGCAAAGGCAGAGGCAGGGTGGGCTGGAGATATCTGAGGAGAGACTGGAGATGGAAGCTTTGGGGAGACAACTGAGAGAGTAGATGCTGAGATCTTGGTGCAAAATCATCTCCCATATGGCAGCAGCCATCCTGCTCAGACAGATCACTTCCCTGAGCAACGGCAACCTGAGGGGAAACAATAGCCCTAATCCTAGGAGGTACTCTGTCCCAGCTCTGTGGTGCTTATACCTGACTGCTGAGTGCAGAGTGACTAGATTAACAAGTAAAGGAGACAGCCACAGACAGTAAATCCATAGCAAAGGGGGACAGGGTGGACTAGAGACACTTGAGGACAGACTGGGGATGGAAGCTTTGGAGAGAGTTCTGAGAGAATAGACTCCAGGATCCCAGTGCTGATCCAAGTCTCATATGACAGCAGTCATCCTGCTCAAGCAGATCACTCCCATTGGAGCAGGAGCAGTCTGAGGGGAAACAATAGCCCCAACCCTGGGAGGGATTCTGCCCTTCATTATGGGGCTTAAGCCTGACTGCTGAGTGTGGTGTGACTAGATTAACAACTGAAGGAGACAGCCACAGACAGTAGATCCCTGGCAGTCTTGAACAGGCTTCCTAAGGTCAGACAGGATCAACTTTGGACTTCACCAGAGGCAGATACAAAAAAAAAAAAAAAACAACAACAACACAGTGGTAGGTACTAGAGGCCACCAAGATGAAGTCCACTATGGTCTTCTCCACTATTGCCAATATTTTCTTTCCTGCATAGCTTTGGAACAGTCTTTGCTTGTGCCACAAATTTGTGCATAGTAAGACACTAGATTTTATACTATTGTTTATTTCAATTCATGTATTTTGCCCCTGCGTTCTCTTACCCCAGTTTACCTTCTTCTTTCCTCTCCTCTCATTATTTTCATTTTAAATTTTGTAAGTTTACTAGTTTAAGGTTTCATTTTAAACTAGTAAGAGAACACTCTTACTAGTTCTCTGCCATGCAGACACACAAGACCAATTTT
The DNA here is from genome assembly GCF_019186645.2 of Phyllostomus hastatus. Classification (NCBI taxonomy): domain Eukaryota; kingdom Metazoa; phylum Chordata; class Mammalia; order Chiroptera; family Phyllostomidae; genus Phyllostomus; species Phyllostomus hastatus. The sequence goes on along the minus strand of NW_025333984.1, from coordinate 11,604,506 downwards.
CTTGTCAAGGTCATCTCACATTCTTTTTAGCTTCTCTTAAAATACCTGTGTTCTCTCTTCACCTTTAGCAATCTTTCTAGTTGGTTGTGAGTAGGGTAGTTGTTGTTGCATTTTTTTTCAATTTTATTCCTAAAACTTCACTAATTTTGTATGGCAAATATCAAAATGTACTAATTCCCTCTCCTACTTTTTTCATCTCAAATTTTCAGTTTTGCCCTGTATTATATCCTGTTTTTATTCTTTTTACTTTCTCCTACTTCTCTTTCATCCTACCTTCTTATTTTTCTTTAGTCTCCTTTTTTTCTTTCATCTCAAATTTTTGTTTTTCCCCATCTTAGCCTGGTTATTTTCCTCATTCTTAGAATTCTCTCTCCTATCATTTCAAAATCACTTCCCATTCCACTAGGCATATCTTAAGCTTTTCTTTGTTTCTTATTCCCATACCACCTGTATCAATTTTAGCTCATTTGTTGTTGGTAGTAATATAGTGGATCTTTCTCTCTACTTTGTGCCCTACATTTTCATTACTTATTTACTTTTTCCCCTTCCTTTTTCTTCCTTTCTATCACTTTATTTTATTTTATTTTCTGTTTAAACTTAATACTATATACCTCCCTTCTCATACTCCATTCCACATTCTTTATTTCCTTTTTTATTCATGAAGTAAATTTTACTTTCTCTCTTCACATTACTCTGATGTTCATCTCTTATTAGTGCCCCTCCCTCTACCCTATCAAAAGCATTTTTCTTTCAGTAGGTCATCTCATATCTGCTCTCCTTTGGTTTAATACTCATAATCACATTATGTCCTTATCAACACTGGTTCTTTTGCAGTTGATAGTGGGATTGTGGAGGGGAGTTATTTTTGTGGGTATGGGTTTGTTCTTGCAGTGCCTTCACAACAGTATACAAGACATGGGGGGTGGAGTGACCCTCAGTCAAACAGCTGGAGGTAAGGATCCACCACAGAAAAAACCAACAACAATCAAAACCCAATAACATTCAGAGAGCCAACAAAAATGGCATAAAGGACATTCCAAGAGCATCAGGTTCAGGAGATCAATGAGACTGCACTACTGAGTCTCACAGGTCTTCTACCATAGAAGTTCACATTACAAAGACAAGGACTCAAAACAGATCAATTTAAGAAGCAGAAAAAAAAAACACAAAAAGAGTCTCAAAAATAATGTAAAGACAAACAAAACAACCCCCAATAAAAAAGAAAGGATGAATCCTCAGAATGAATGCTAAATGAAATAGAGGGAAGTGAACTATTAGATATTGAATTCAAAACAATAGTTATAAGGAAGATCAAGGAACTCAGAGAGAACTGACAAAAACCATAGGGAAACTATGAAGAACTTACCTCACACTATATCAGCATAAAAAGGACATAGGAACAACCAACAAGTTCCAAGAGGAAATGAAGAATACAATTTCTGAATTGAAGAACATAGTAGAAGGAATCAAAAACAGGCTCCATGATGCAGAGGATTGAATCAGTGAGCTGGAGGTAGAGAAAAACTCCCAGAAAGAACAAAAAAAAAAAGGAAAAAAGACTAAAAAAGAATGGAGAGGAGTAAAAGGAACTGCAGGACAACATGAAGCATAATAATATCTGTATAATAGGGATACTAGAAAGAGAAGAAGAGGAGCAAGGAATAGAAAACCTGTTTGAGAAAGTAATGATGGAAAACATCCCTAATTTGATGACAGAAACATAGAGGGTCCCAATCAAGAGGAAGACAAAAAGGCCCAGAACAAGACACATCATAATTAAAATGGCAAAATTCAAAGACAAAGAAAGAACCTTAAAGGCAGCAAGGGAGAAACAGAAAGTAACATACAATGGAGTCTCCATGAGGATGACTTCCTTTTTTTTTTTTTTAGATTTTTTTTTTTTAGTTTTAGAGAGGGAAGGGAGGGAGAAAGAGAGAGAGAGAGAGAGAAATATCAATGTGTGGTTGCTGAGGGCCATGGTCTGCAACCCAGGCATGTACCCTGACTGGGAATCAAACCTGCAACACTTTGGTTCACAGCCCATGCTCAATCCACTGAGCTATGCCAGAGGCTGACTTCTTAATGGAAACAGTACAACCCAGAAGAGAATGGCAAGAAATATCCCAATTAATGAAGAGCAAAATCCTGAAACCAAGAGTACTATACCCAGCAAGGTCTCAATTAAAATGGAAGGGAAATAAGAAGCTCCCAGTAAAAAAGAAGGCTAAAAAAATACACCTCTACCAAACCAGCATTGCAAGATATGCTAAGGGGAGAGCTTTAAAAAGAGGAAGAAAAAGATAGAGAGAGACGAACACAGGTACCAAGGGGATAAAATGGCAACAAATAAGTACCTATCAATAATGAACTTAAATGTAAATGGATTAAATGCTCCAATCAAAAGACATAAGGTAGCTGAATGAATAAGAAAATATGACCTGCACATATGCTGCCTACAAGAGACCCACCTCAGAACAAAAGACCTACACAGACTGAAAGTGAAAGGTTGTAGAACAATATTCTAAGCAAATGGACAGGGAGAAAAAAGCTGGGGTAGCAACACTTATATTAGACAAAATAGGCATCAAAAGAAAGGCCATGAAAAGATACACAGAAGGACACTTCATAATGCTCAAGGGAAGAATCGATTAAGAAGACATAAACATTGTAAACATATATGCACCCAACATAGGAAAACCCAAATATATAAAAAAAATTTTGGAGGATTTCAAGAAAGATACAGAGGCACTTCTGGCCAAGATGGAGCCATGGGTAGATACACTGTGCCTGCTCACACTGTGTCTGCTCACACAACCAAAAGAAAGACAACAACAAATTTAAAAACAACAAACAACCAGCACTGCCAGAAAATTGAACTATATAGAATCTGACAACCAAGAAGGTAAAGATGAAATATTCATCCAGACCAGTAGGAGGGGCAGAGATGGGCAGCTGGGTTGAAGGGAATCACAGCAGGGAGGCAACTGGCAAAACAGTTGAGGCAGTGGCTGGCATAGCAGGTGGTCCAACATTTGTGTGCAGATAAACCAGAACAACTGGAGAGTGAGACAGACCACAAAACCTGAAATTCTAGTGTGAAGACATAAAGCCTTAAAACCTCTGACCGAAAAAACCCTGTGGGTGTTGAGGTGGGAGGAAATCCAAACCTCACAGGAGAGTTGGTTGGAGAGACCTATAGGGTCTTGAAATGTTGGGAACCGCCCTGACTGGTATCAGAGGCTGAAACCCCCGCCTAGCTAAGGCTAAGGGAACACCCTTGGAACCGTAAGCCGGCAAGGAGATAAAAGCTTATCTTCCTGGCAGGAATGCTGCTTCTGCTGCTTTATTCATAACTGAACCCCCAAAAAGCTTGGTCGGTTAGCCAAAGACGGGTAAGATTCCCCACGGGGGAACGACCTAAGCCAGGCACGATCACTTTGGGAGGCCCCCCAAAAGAAGGACTTGGGGGGGCTGCAGCAAAAGGGGGGTGATGGACCCTCGCTCCTCGGCTTTGACATAGCCTGAGTTCTCAGCGTCTGGGAGAAAATCTCCTTATCTCTTGGTTGCCTTAGTTCCCTTGCTCCACCTAAGCCTGAAACAATGACAGGGTAGTACAGCTCGGTACTGAGAAGTGCGGATTTCCCAGGGTGATCAGGCCTAAGAAAGAACATGTAAATTACTGTGAAACCTTCTTTGTTTAGAATGCTCTCAGTTGAATGAGAAGGGTCTTAGGAGGAAGATAGTTTGTTCCTCAGTCTTACAGCTCTTTGACCCCCAACTCAATAGACCAGCAGAGTTCTTTGTTTTCTGTAGTTCCTTACTTCCCCTAATGAGTACTGTACTTTACCTGAATTATTATGCAAAATGAGCCTAATAAAAGCAGGTATGGACGGTAAATCAGCGTGCTCCCCACTAGGGGGGGTGGCCATTTCGTCCCTACTTCCCCACAGAAACTAGTCTGTCTCTGTGCATGTGTTGTTATTTCTTGCGTGTTTATCGTCGAGCCATCCACAGCGTTCCGTGGTCACTGCTGGCCGGTGACCCACGCGCAACATTGAAATTTACACAAAGCCACTCACCTGGGGATCAGCACCAGAAGGGTCCAATTTGCTTGTGAGTAGTTGAAGAAGTTACTGACAGCAGGCAGAGAGCTGAGCAAGTAGATTGTTCCCTCTCGGGCCCCTCTCCCACATACAGCTCCACAGTGCAGTGATGTGGTTTTCCCTGCCCTGGCTAATACATAAAGCTCTACCTTGTACTACATAACAGGCATGCTGACACAAGAAAGGGGGGGAATGAAAGAACAGATCAAAGCTCCAGAAAAAATACAACAAAGTGTCTAAGAGATAGCCAACCTATTAGATGCACAGTTCAAAACACTAGTAATCAGGATGCTCACAAAATTGGTTCAGTATGGTGCCCAAATAAAGAAAAAAGTGAAGGCTATGAAAAGTAAAATAGAGGAAAATATACAGGGAGTCAAGAGTTATGGGAAGGAAACTGGAAGAGAATCTTAAAAGCAACAAGAGAAATGGAGACAGTTACCTACAAAGGAGTTCCCATAAGACTATCAGCTGATTTCTCCAAAGGAACCTTGCAGGCAAGAAAGGGCTGGAAAGAAGTATTCCAAGTCATGAAAGGCAAGGACCTATATCCACAGTTACTCTGTTTAGCAAAGCTATCATTTAGAATGCAAGGGCAAATAAAGTGCTTCCCAGATAAGATCAAGTTAAAGGAGTCCATCATCACCAAGCCCTTATTATATGAAATGTTAAAGGGACTTATCTAAGAAAAACAAGATTAAAACTATGAACAGAAAAATGACAACAAAATCACAACTATCAAGAACTGTAATTGAACAACAATAATAATTTAAATAAAAAACAATACAAAGAAATGAACCTAAAAAACAAAAACAAGTTAAGCAAATAATTAGAATAGAAACCGACTCACAGAAATGGAGATCACATGGAGGGATATCACTGGATAAGGGAAGGGGGAATAAGGGAAAAGGTACAGGGAGTGAGTAGCATAAATATTAGGTAGAAAATAGACAGTCGGAGATTTAAGAATAGAATAGGAAATGTAGAAGCTAAAGAGCTTATATGTACAACCCATGGACATGAACTAAGGTGGGGGATGGCAGGTGAGAGGGAGTGTGTAGGGCAAAGGGAAATAAAAGAGAGAAAATGGGATAATTGTAACAGCATAATCAATAAAAATATTTTTTCAAAGAAAGATATAGACAGAAACAGTTATAGTAGGGCATTTTAACACCTTACTGACAACAATGAATAGCCTTCTAAACAAAATATCGGCAACAATATTGTGGAACTGAATGGCAAATTCCATCAAATGGATATATATATATATAATCTTTCATCTCAAAAAAGCAAAATACACATTCTTTTCAAATGCACATGGAATATTTTCAAAGATAGATCACATGATAGGGCACAAAACAGGCCTCAACATATTCAAGAAAATTGACATCATATGAAGCATTTTCTTAGACCACGGTGGCTTGAAACTAGACATGAACCTCAAGGAAAAAATTCAAAAACATTCAAACTCATGGAGACTTAATACTATGGTATTGTTAATGGGTTAAAAAAGAGAGCAAACAGGAAATCAAAAAGTTCCTGGAAACAAATGAAAATAAGCACACAATACTCCAAAACCTATGGTACACAGTGAAGGAAGTCTTGAGAGGGAAGTTAGAGGTACAGGCCTACCTAAAAATGATAAAAGCATTTCAAATAAACAACCTCACCCTACATCTACAAGAACTAGAGAAAAAAAAAACCAAAAAACAAGCAAAGCTCAGAGGAAGTAGAAGGAAGGAAATAACCAAGATCAGAGCACAATTAAAAAACATAGAGACTAAAAGCACAATTCTAAGGATCAACAAATTCAGGAGCTGGTTCTTTGAAAAGATAAACAAAATTGACAAGCCTTTAAGCAGAATCATCAAGAAAAAGATAGGACCCAAATAAACACAATCAGAAATGAAAAAGGAGAGATTATAATCGATACCATAAAGGTACAAAGGATTGTAAAATTACTACAAACAACTGTATGCCAAGAAATTTGAAAACCAGGGTGAATGAAATTGACAAATTTCTAGAAACATATAATCTCCTAAAACTGAATGAAAAATAAGGAGAAAGCCTGAATAGACCAATAACAGCTGATGAGATTGAAGCAGTAATCAAAAAATTCCTAGCACACAGATGGCCCTGGACCAGATGGTTTCACAGGAGAATTTCACAAAATATTTAAGGAAGAGCTAACCCCCATCTTTCTCATACTATTCTAAAAAATCCAAGAAGAGGGAAGAATGCGTACCTTGCTTCTTTGGTATGAAATGTTATATGTATATTGATCAGTTAAGTCCATTTGATCTAGTTCATTGTTCAATGCTGCAATATCCTTGTTGATATTTTGTTTGGAAGGACCATCTATTTTTGACAGTGGTGCGTTAAAATCACCTAGTATAAGCCTGTTGCTGTCTATATCTTTCTTTAGTCTTTCAAGATTTTCCTTATATATTTGGGTGCTCCTATGTTGGGTGCATATATGTTTACAATGTTTGTGTCTTAATGGATTCTTCCCTTGAGCATGATAAAGTTTCCTTGTGTGTCTCTTTTTATGGTTTTTGCTTTGAAGTCTTTTTTTTTCTGATATAAATATTGGTACTCCAGCTTTTTTTTTCCTCCTGTCCATTTGCTTGGAATATTTTTTCCAATCCTTCACTTTCAGTCTGTGTAGGTCTTTCATTCTGATGTGGGTCTCTTGTAGGGAGCATATGTGCAGGTCATGTTTTCTTATTCATTCAGCTACCTTATGTCTTTTGATTGGAACATTTAATCCATTTACATTTAAGGTTATTATTGTAGGTATTTATTCATTTTATCCCCTTTGTATCTGTGTTCCTCTCTCTCTCTCTCTCTCACTCTTTTTCTTCCACTTCTTATAGTAGTCCCTTTAGCATATCTTACAAATGCTGTTTTGGTGGACGTATATCCTTTCAGCCTTCTTTTGTCTGGGAAGCTCCATATTTGGCCTTCCATTTTAATTGAGAGCCTTGTTGGATAGAGTAGTCTTGGTTGCAGGCCTTTGTTTTTCATTACTTGGTATATCTCTTGCCATTCTATCCTGTATTGGAGCACTTCTGTTAAATAAGCTGCTAGCCTATTGGAGCCACTTTGTCTGTTACTTCCTATTCCCCCCTTACTGCTTTTAAGATTATGTCATTCTCTTTAAAGCTTGTCATTTTAATTATGCTGTGTCTTGGAGTAGACCTATTTTGGTTCATCTTGGTTAGGACAACCTGTGGTTCTTGAACTTGTGTGTTTTACTCTCATTATTTTTTCAAACAGGATTTATTTTTCAATGTGTGAATTTTCCTTTTTCCCATTTTTAAACATTTTATTGTTGTTCAAGTGCAGTTTTTCCTGCCTTTCACCCCCCCACCCTGCCCCCCAGTCATCCCCACTTCCTTCCCCTGATTCCAACCCCCCTTTGATTTTGTTCATGTGTCCTTTATAGTTGTTCATGGAAGCCCTGCACCCTTTCCTTCCCATTATCCCCTCCCATCTCCTCTCTGGTTACTGTCTGTTTGTTCTTAATTTCAATGTCTCCAGTTATATTTTGCTTTCTTCTTCATTTTTGTTGATTAAGTTCTAGTTAAAGTTGAGGTCATATGGTATTTGTTTTTCACCAACTGGCTTATTTAATTTAGCATAAGGCTCTCCAATTTTATCAATGCTGTTGCAAAGGGTAGGAGTTCCTTCTTTCTTTATGCTGCATAGAATTCTATTGTGTAAATTTACCATAGTTTTTTGATCCATTCATTTATTGATGGGCACTTAGGTTGCTTCCAATATTTGGCTATTGTAAATTGTGCTGCTATGAACATTGGGGTGCACAGGTCCTTTTGGATTGATGTTTCAGGGTTTTTAGGGTAAAATCCTACCAGTGGAATTGCTGGGTGAAAAAGCAGTTCCATTTTTGGTTTTCTGAGGAAATTCCATACTGTTTTTCATAGTGGTTGTACCAGTCTGCAATCCCACCAACAGTGCACTAAGGTTCCCTTTTCTGCACAACCTCTCCAACACTTGTTGTTTGTTTCTTTGTTTATGATGGCCATTCTCACCTGTGTGAGTGGTATCTCATTGTGGTTTTAATTTGCATCTTTCTGATGGCTAGAAATGTTGAGCATCTTTTCATGTGTCTCTGGACACTCTGTATGTCCTTGGAGAAGTGTCTGTTCAAGTCCTTTGCCCATTTTTGAATTGGGTTTTTCATCTTCCTAGAGTGAAGTCATGTGAGTTCTTTATATATTTTAGAGATGAAACCCTTTGTCTGAGGTATCATTGGCAAATATGTTTTCCCATATGGTTGGTCCTATTTTCATTTTAATGCTGTTTTCTTTAACTGTGTAGAAGCTTTTTATTTGATGAGATCTCATTTGTTTATTCTTTCCTTTTTGCCCCTTGCTCTAGGGGACATATCAATGAAAATATTGCTGTGTGGAATATCTGAGATTTTCCTGCCTATGTTCTCCTGAAGGACTTTCATGGTGTCATGACTTATATTTTAGTTTTTAGTCTCTTATCCACCTTGAATTTATTTTTGTGCATGATGTAAGTTGGTGATCAAGTTTCTTTTTTTTTTCCTGCATTTAGCTGTCCAGATTTCCAAAACCCTTTGTTGAAGAGGCTATTTTTGCTCCATTTTATGCTGCTGCCCCATTTGTCAAATATTAATTGACCATAGAGACTTGTGTTTATTTCTGGGCTCTCTATTCTGTTGCATTGGTTCATGTGTTTGTTCTTATACCAGCACCAGGGTGTTTTGGTTAGAGTGGCCATGTAATACAGTTTGATATCATGTATGGTGGTCCTTTTTACTTTACTCTTTTTTCTTTAAATTACTGCAGCTATTCAGGATCATCTATGATTCCATATAAATTTTTGAACTGTTTGTTCTATATCTGCAAAATATGCCATTGGTACTTTAGTAGGTGTTGCATTGGTCTATAAATTGCTTTGGGTATTATGGACATTTTAATTATGTTAATTCTTACAATCCATGAGCATGATACATGCTTCCATTTGTTCATGTTTTCCTTAATTTCTTTCTTCAGTGTTGTGTAGTTTTCTGAGTACATGTTTTTTACCTCCTTGGTTAGGTTTATTCCTAGGTATTTTTTTTTTTTTTTGCTATATCAAATGGGATTTTTTTTTCTTATGTCTGTTTTATTAAGTTGAGTAGTTTTTTTGGTGCAGTCTATAGGATTTTCTACATCCACTATCATGTCATCTGCAAACAATGACAGTTTTGTTTTCTCTTTTCTAATTTAGATGCCATTTATTTATTTGTCTTGTCAGATAGCTGGCACTAGGACTTCCAATATTATGTTGAATAGAAGTGGTGAAAGAAGACATCTCTGTCTTGTTCCTGATCTTAGTGGGAAAGCTTTTAGTTTTTGCCCATTGAGGATTATGTTGGCTTTAGGTCTCTCATATATGGCCTTTATTAGTTTGAGGAATCCTCCATCTATTCCCACTTTGCTGAGTGTCAAACAGGGTTTCAATCCTTTTCCTTTTCTTCTCCTTCTGATATTCCTATAATTCAAGTGTTGTTGTGTTTAATGTTATCTTGGAGTTTGCTTAAGCTATCTTCATATTTTTTTAGTCTTTTTTTGTGTGTAACTGCTCTGCCTTGGTGTTTCTTTCCACCTTGTCTTGAAGCTCACTAATTTGATCCTCTGTTTTATCCAGTCTGTTTGTAATTCCTTCTATTGTGTTTTTATTTCAGAAATTATATTTTTCATTTCTTCCTGGTTTTGCTAATATTTTCTATTTCCTTTTTCATACTGTTGTAGCTCTCACTCAGTTCAGTGTGGTTGTGAGTTCCTTGAGCATCCTTATAACCATTATTTTGAATTCTATATTTGATAGTTTACCTCCATTTTATTGAGCTCTTTCAGTGGGGAGTCTTCCATTCCTTTGACTTCAGTTTCTTTTTTATGCGTGTCCCCATTTAAGGGGATTATTTTTGTTTCTGCACTTTCTGATGTTCCATTTTGCTAGCTGTCTCTGTAGGATGAGCTTCTATTGTAGGAGTTCTATAGGACTCAATGATGTTTTCTCTTTGATCTCAGTGTCTTGGTGCTCTAGGGTTGCCCTTTTTTCTGTTTCTGTGTGTTCTCTTGTTATACTTGGGTGTTTACCTCTTGTTGGTTTCTTTGTTCATTGATGACTTCCTCAAGCAGGTATACTGGTGTTCACAACTCCTACCTAATCTTGTTTTTGATCAGTGGCAGGAGGAAGGCAAAATGGATTAAGACAGCAGGAGTGTATTGTATGGGGTTTAAAGTACCAACAAGTAGAAAATAGATAGGAGATCCTTTGGAGAAGTACAGTTGGATACTTCATCCAACTAGCCAATTTTTGTAAAAGGTGATAAAGAAATAAGACTCTAATTAGGGGGTAGAAGGAATGTGAGCTGAATTCAGAAAACACAGTGTTTGTGAAAAGTTAGATGGTGAGATATATGAGAGTAAAGTATAGAAAGTAAGTGTTGTGTGCAAGAGAGTAGAGTTAACCACAACAGTATGAAGCTCAGGAAAATAATGATGGTCTAAGACCAAGGAGGGGGGCTGTGTAGTATTAACAATAATGTAGAACAACAATTATTTACATAATACTGGAACAACAATAATATGACAAGAAATGCATGATCTGAATAAAAGGATTCAAAAGTTAGAATGTACATGACCAAGAGTAGTGTATTATTGGAACACAAGTGAAGTGAAAGAAGGAAATTTTAAATGCAATATGAAAAAGAGAACATGGAAAACCAGTCAAATAATTCAATTAAACAGACTAAATGAAGAAAACTAAGCAGAAAGAAGAGAAATAAAAAAATACTAATAAATAGCCTGGCTGGTGTGGCTGAGTGGATTGAGCACTGGCCTCTGAACCCAAGGTTCACCAGTTTGATTCCCAGTCAGGGCACATGCCTGTGTTTCAGGCCAGATTCCCAGTATGAGGTGCCAAGAGACAACCACACATTGATGTTTCTCCCCCACTCTTTCTCCCTCTTTTTCTTCATCTAAAAAAAAATGAGGTATTTAAAAATACTAATAAAATAAAAGAAGTAAAAATAATGAAAAATAATAAAATAAACAATAAAATGCAAGTTCTACAGGACAGCAAAGTGAAATTTTTCTGTTTCTCAGTTGTTGGTGTTAGCCTTGTGATCCCTCTCTGGATCTGTCTCTGGTCCTTTCACAGCTCCAGGTCTTATTGCCTTATGCTTGGGGGGAAAAAAAAAGCCTCCTTCTGACTTTAAACATGGGATGCAGCAGGCAGAGGAAAGCCTCCCTTCCTGTGGTTTTGTGAGGATGGGAGCAGGGTCTGAGCTGCACAATTTCCCAGCCTCCAGCCCAGATCCTCTGTGTGCTGCCAGCCCCCACTGTGCATCTACCTTAGGCCTGCTCCTTTAACCCACCAGTTGTGCTGCCCATAAGGCACACTGATTAGGAGCAACTCACACTCCACCTCCTCCCTCTTTGCTGGCCTGGGTCAGCTTTGCTATACTCTCCAAAGTCCCTTCAGAGCAATTCACCCCCCCCACTAAATTAAATCTCTCCAGGGACTACTAACTCCCTGAGCCCTGTTGCCCTCCTCTGAATGGTCCTTAAGGCATACCTCCCCTCTCTCTTCACTTGCCCAGCCACTGCGCAAGAGTCCCTTAAACAGCAACTGAGAGCTTTTTTTAAAAAAATTAAAATCCTCTTGTTTAGCCCATTGTTCTTAACAAACACCTGACTTTTCACACAGTATAATTCTCTGACCAGTCCAGAGACTATCTGGGTCAGGGACTGACATTGCCCAACTCTTCTCCCTTCTCCAGGTGTCACCCAGCTCCCCAGTTTCTCTGGTAATGACCTAGACAGGAACCACATTGTCAGTGGATGAACACTGCCTCTGTGTGTCTCCCACCTCATCTTTATTGCAACCCCTGCCCAGGGACTTTAAGCATCCAGGTCTCTCCTGGTGCAGTGCTCTCTTCCCTGCTCTGATGGAGGAGGGATCTGTGGAGTCACAATGTCTCATCCAGCTCTCCAAATCTTCTCTGGCAGCCAACGAACCTAGTGACAGGTGCCAGACCAGAGGCCACAGCAGCCTTGGTCCCCACGCGAATCTCAGGGACCTTACTGTCCCAATGCAATCTCCTCACTGTCTGTTTTTCAATGTCCTCTACAATTTTGGCCTCCAAAGTTCATATAAGCTGGGGTTCTGTTGGCTGTTCATTCTTTTCCTCTGAAGATTGGCTAGTTGTTCCAGCTTGGCACAGGGTCAAGTGGGCTCTGATCCCACCTACCTTGCTGCCATCTTCCCCTTTTATTTCTTTTTTTTTTCAGTCTGATCACTGTGGTTAGGACTTACACTACTATATTGAATAAGAGTGGTGAAAGAATACATCCCTGTTTAGTTCCTGACCTTAAGGAAAACTTGTTTGTTTTTTGCTGTTGAGTATGATGTTTGCTTTCAGTTCTTTGTAATGGTCTTTACTATATTGAAGTATGATTTCTCTACTCCCAGTTTGCTGGGAGCTTTTATCATAAATGGGTCCTGGATGTTATCAAATGATTTTGCATCTGTTATTATGATCGTGTGATTTTTATCTTTTATTTCATTCATTTGACGTATCCCATTTATTGACTTGCAAATATTGTATGAATCTGCATCCCTGATATCAAACACTTAATCATAGTGTTTGATCCTTTTAATGTATTGCTGGATCTGTTTTGCTAATATTTTGTTGAGGATTTTAGAATCTATGTTCATTAGGTATATCAGCTTATAATTTTCATCTTTGTTGTTAGTGTCTTTACCTGGTTTTAGAATTAGGATAATACTGGCCATGTAAAAAATGCTTGGAAGTCTTCCCTCTTCTTGAATTTTTTGTGATAGTTTGAGTAGGATATGTGTTAATTCTTTTTTGAATGGTTGGTAAAATTCACCTGTGGAGCCATCTGGTCTAGGACATTAGTTTGCTAGGAGTTTTATGATTATTGCTTTAACCTCATTAGTTGTTAACAGTCTCTTCAAGGTTTATGATTCTTCCTGATTTAGTTTTGGAAGATGGTATGTTTGTAGAAATTTATTCATTTTACCTAAGTTGTCCAATTTCTTAACATAGTTGTTCATAGTATTTTCTTACAACTTTTGTATTCCTGTGGCATCAGGAAACTTCTCTTGTTTCATTTCTGATTTTATTGATCTGGGTCCACTTATTTTCTTGATGAGTCTGGTTAAAGGTTTGTGAATTTGTTTATCATCTCAAATAATCAGTTCCTGGATTCATTGATCTTTCAAATTGTTTTTTAGTCTTGATGTCATTATTTCCTTTATTCTACTCTGGGTTGTTTGTTTGTTTGTTTGTTTATTTGTTTTTTAGTTCTTTTAGGTGTGAAGTAAGATCGAGATTTTTCTGTCTTCATGAAGTAGGATTGTATGGCTATGACCTTTCTCAAGACTGCTTTGCTGTGTCTCATAGGTTTTAGGTGGTTCTGTGTTCATTTTTTGTATGCTTCCATGTACTTTTTGATTTCTTTCTTAATCTCATTGATGACCCATTCATTATTTAACAACATGCTAGTTAGCCTCCATGCATTTGAATGTTTTTTAGATATTTTAATTGAGTTTGATTTCTAGTTTTATGCCATTGTGATCTGAGATATTGCTTGATATGATTTAAATTTTCTTGAATTTTTAAAAACTTATTTTGTGTCCTACCATTTGAGACCAACATTATCTTTGAGAATGTTCCATGTGTACTTAAGAAGAAAGTGTATTCTTCTGCTTTGGGATGAAATATTCTGTAAATATAAATTAAATCCGTTCAATCTAGTGTGTATTTAAGCTCACTGTTTCCTTGTTGATTTTTTGTCTGGAATAAATATCCATTGCTGACCATGAGGTGGTATAATCCCCTCTAATATTGTATTGCTGTTGATTTCTTCCTTATAGTCCACCAAGATTTCCTTTATATAATTAGGTATTTACAAGGGTTATGTCCTCTTGTTGAATTGATCCTTTAGTAATATGGAGTGACCTTTGCCCCTTGTTATGGCCTTTGTTTTGAAGTTTATTTTGTTCTAAATAAATATTGCTATCCCATGTTTGATTTTCACCATTTGCATGGAATATATTTTTCACCTCATCCCTTTACTGTCAGCCTTCATACACCTTTTGTCTTGAAGTGGGTCTCTTGTAGACAGCATATATAGGGGTCATGTATTTTTATCCATTCACCACTCCTATGCCTTTTGATAGGATCATTTAACTCATTTACATTTACATTTAAGGTTATTATTGATAGGTACTTATTCATTGTCATTTTATTCTATTACACCTATGTCCCTCTCTTCTTAAAGCAGTCCCTTTTATATCTCTTACAATGCTAGTTTGGTGTTAATGAACTATATTCATCTGTTTTTGTTTTGTTTTGGTCTAGGAAGTTTTTTATTTTGCCTTTCATTTTAAATGAGAGCCGTGCTGGACAAAGTAGTCTTGGTTGTAGATCCTTGCTTTACATTCCTTCAAATACTTTATGCTAATCACTTCTGCCCTGAAATGTTTCTGTTGTGAAATCAGCTCACAGTCTTATTGGAACTCCCTGAAGGTCATTACCTGTTACTGTGCTGCTGCCTCTAAGATTCTCTCTTTGTCTTTGAACTTTTCTATTTTAAATCTGATGTGTCCTGTTGCGTATCTTTATGGGTTCATCTTGATCGGTAATCTCTGTGCTTCCTCAACTTGTGTGAATTTTTCCTTCACCAGGTTAGGAAATCTTTCTGTCATTATTTCTTCAAACATGTTCTATCCCTTGCTCACTTTCTGGTATCCTTATGATGTAGAAATTGTTACATTTCATGTTGTTGTCCCAAAGTTCCCTTAAACTATCCTTGTTCTTTTTCAGTTTTTTTTGCTGTTGTTGTATCTTTGTTTCTTTTACTTTGTCATTCAAATCATTGATTATACTCTCTGCTTTAGCCTGATTTAAATTCCTTCTAGTGTATTCTTCATTTCAGGTATTGCATTTATCATTTTTAGCTAGTTCTTATTCATAGTTTTTATGTCATTTTTCATATTGATATGTTCCCACTAAGTTTCTTCTTTTTTCTAAGTTCTTTGAGCATCCTACAACCATTACACTGAACTCAGTGTCTAATAATTTAGCTCTTTTGGGAGAAATTACTCCTTTTATTTTGTTTTAAGGTTGTTTCTTTGTCTCCACATTTTACCTACCTCTTTTTGTTTGGTTCTGTATATTATATAGATCTGCTTTGACTTTTTGTCTTCATGTGTTGACCTTATGTGTTAGCTGTCCTGTGAGAATCAGTAATGCAGTCTCCTTTATCTCCTGAGCTGCATGCTCTAAGGGTGTGTTTTGTGAGTTATGTGGGCTTTCAGATTATATATGGGTTTTGATTGTTGTTGCCCCGTTCATTGGTGGGATCTCCCTTCCACCTGGCAGACTTTAAGTCCCAACCTCCATCATGTTGTGTAAGCTGTTGTATAGGTGCTGATAGAACAAAACAAAACAACACAAAAAACATAACCGAAATACAAAAGAATAATATTCCCAACAACAGCAAAATCAATGACAAACAATAATAATAGTAAACTTGGAAAGACAAATAGAATAGTACAATAAAGAATATTTTAAGAGCAAAGGAAAGAAAAAATGATTATGAGAGGTGAGAAAGAAGATAAATAATAAGAGTATGGAATAGAAATAGGAAATCAACAGAAAAGAACAAAGAAAGGGAAAGAATAGAAAATAAGAAAAAAGAAGAAGGAAAATGGAGTGAGAAAATGTAAGAGTAAAATAAGAGATATGACAGAAAAATGAAAAAGAGGCTCAGGGAAGGAAAATGGTGTCAGAGTAGGAAGGAGCACATTCGGCTTCCCTCTGCCCACAGGAGAGAATCCTGGCCAATCTACAGAGTGGAAGAGCAAGCAACCAACACACCTCAGCATATGTGAAAATAGGGGACCAAGGATTGTGGTGGAACTGAATAAACAGTCAGTGAGAGGAGTGCTGCAATACAGTAGGGTCCCAGGGACTAGCGCGGGGTTGGGGAGGCTGCAGCCCCAGGCTCAGCGCCCGTTGCCAGGTTTGCCACAGAGTCCTTGGGAGAGAGCCAGGATAACTGCTCCCTTCCCAGCCAAACAGAGTCTGAGTGGCACCAGGAAGAACCCAGTTGCTAGCAAACACACAAGGGCTGTAAGCACCCTCAGAGTCTGTGGACACTGGCAGGGTTGAGTTGCACAACAGGCCATGACCCCAACAGTCATTGGTCTTGCTGGAGAGTTGGGCTGCAGTGTGGAGTGGCAAGCTTGAATAGGAGGAATTTCTCAAGAGGAAGGAGTGAAAAGACAGACACTGTTTGGGGAATTTTCCTACAGCAATCGTCAGCCTTCCTGCCACCCAGCCAGGCAGCGATCCTGAGTTTGCCAGAGGGCTGTGCTTGTGTGGAGGACTTGTGCACTCCCATAGCACTGGGAAGGGTGGGGCAGTTGGCCAAGAGCACACACGCACACACTCACTCACGTGTGGGGGCACATCACAGCACCTCAGTCCACAGCAGTAACCCTGCAGAAAGAACTGATTCCCACACCCAGGATGCAGGGCCCAGGAGCCAAGATAGCTCCCCAGACAGTGCGAACCGCTGACCCTGTGCCGATTCCAAAGGAAGAAAAGCCATACCGATCACCCCTCAGGCTGCTGCAGCCAGCAAGACCAGAAAAGCCAGTTTCGCCAGTTTGAAACCAAGAGACTTTTTAATTTTATTTATTTATTTAAACAATACTCAATTTTTAAATTTTTATTATTTTTATTCTCTTAATTTTTTCCTCTCTTTCCTGCTGTCTTCTTTTATTCCTTCCTCCTTTCTTTCCTCCAATTTTGTCTCTTCTTCCTTTGTCTGCCTTTTTTATTTTTATTTTTTAAACACCTACAAGTTAGAAAAAAACCTGGATCTGTGAAAAGACCAGAGTTGAACCCAACTCTGAAGGGGAATCACAGAATCCTCAGAAGGGGAATCACAACAGCTGTGACAGTGAGACAAATTTCACTCTGGTATTAGAGAATCTGCAAGTTATTGCATATTTGTATTATTATTATTTTTCTATTATTCTTACATCTTTTTAAATACTATTTTTGTATTCCACTTTTTTCTGTATAGTATGCTATGTTAGGCTGCTATATTGTATCACTTGACAGGTTTCCCCTGATATCTCTTACAGTGTATTGCTAATGTATTGTCCTTCACCTCACCTGGGCCCATTAGCACACTACTCAAGGTTCTATACTCCCTATTCTTGTTATCAAGATCTCACAGATTCTGTCATATGATTGTTGCTCTAATATTATTGTAAATAATTGCTGTTCTATGCAATTGTAAATATTTCACAACACCCCTCCCAGATCTTAGCCCATTTCAAAACTTCCTGAACTCTATTACTGTAGTGGTTAACTCTATTCTCTTACAAACTACATCTGTTTACTATCCTTTACTCTCACCTTACCTCAGAATCTGACCTCCCACAACCTCACTGCTTTATAGATTCAACTCTCAATCTTCCTTTCCCAACAAGAGTCTTATCTTTTTTCCATTCTTTCAAAAAGTCAGCTAGCTGGGTGGAAAATTGCAGTTAATACTATGTATAGTCAAAGGATCTCCTATCTCTTCTCTACTGGCTGCTACTGTAAATGTCATAGAATACTCTCTTGCTGTCTTAAACCATTTTGCCTTCCCCCTCCAACGGATCACAAAAAAGTGTAGGTGGAAGCGGTGAACATAAGGATACACACTGGAAGAGGAAACCCAACAACAAAGGAACCACTAACAGGTAACAACAGGAGAAGGTGAAGGAGGGAGTGGAAACCACACAAACCTCAATCCAGGAACTATCTGGAAATACAACTAAACAGTAGAGATAGTATCCAGTACAAACAACTGAAAAAGAGCAACAGAGCATCCTCAAAACCTTATACACACAGAAGAACCAGCTTAAACAAAACCTGCTTTCATCAACACAACAAAATACAAGAGGTGATGGACAGACTGAACCTCATTTAACCAGCTGGTGGGAAGCAACCACCAAAGAAAAACCCAACAATAATCAAAACCCAAAGACAAACACAGAGCCTACTTAAATGACAGCCCAGACCAGTGAGCTTGGGAGATCAAGGAGAAGGCACCACTGAATCTCAAAGGTATTCTATGACATAAGTTCACACCACAAACCCAGGAACCAAGAACAGATCAATTTAAGAAGCTGAGGCTAACAAGAAGAGTCTCCCAAACAATGGGAAGGCAAAGAAACAATTTACAAATGAAAGGAACAAAGGAAAGCCTCAAAATGAATGCTAAATGAAATAGAGGCAATTCAATTATCAGATATTGAGCTCAAAGCAATGGTTATCAGGAAGCTCAATGAGCTCACAATGAGCTACCAGAAACTATAGGGAAGGTACAGTGAACTCACTGCACACTATATGAACATGAAAAAGGAAATAGAAACTCTCAACAAGGGCCAAGAGGAAATGAAGAATACAATTTCTGAACTGAAGAACACAGTAGAAGGAATGAAAAGCAGGATTGATGAAGCAGAAGATCAGATCAGCGAGCTAGAGGACAAAGCAGAATAAATCACCCAGAAGGAGCAATAAGGGAAAAGAGGCTCAAAAAGAATGAAGAGGGATTAAGAGAAATGCAAAACAATATGAAACATAATAATATCCATATAATAGGGATGCCAGAATGAGAAGAGGAAGAGCAAGGGATAGAAAACCCGTTTGAAAAAGTAATGATGGAAAATGTCCCTAGTTTGATCAGAGAAAAAGTCACACATATCCAGGAAACACAGAGAGTCCCAATCAAGAGGAACCCAAAGAGGCCCACCTCAAGACACATCATAATTAAAATGGCAAAATTTCAAGACAAAGAGAGAATCTTAAAGGCAGCAAGGGAGAAACAGGAAATAACATACAAGGGAGCCCTTTAGAAGTTGGCTAACAGCTGACTTCTCAATGGAAACACTCCAAGCCAGAAGACAATGGCAAGAAATATTCCAAGTAATGAGAACGAGAGGTCTGCAACCAAGGCTACATTACTCACCAAGGTTCTCAATCAAGATAGAAGGCCAAATAAGAAGCTTCCCAGATAAAAGAAGTCTAAAAGAATACACCTCCACCAAACCAGCTCTGCAAGAGATGCTAAAGAGACTGCTTTAAGGAAAAGAGAGACAGAGAGAGGAACACAGGTATGAAAATGGCAATGAATTAGTAACTATCAGTAATAACCTTAAATGTAAATGGATTAAATGTTCCAATCAAAAGACATAGAATAGCTGAATGGATAAGGAAGCATAACCCACACATATGTTGCCTACAAGAGACCCACCTCAGGACCAAAGATATACACAGGCTAAAAGTGAAGGGCCAGAACCAATTTTCCAAGCAAATGGACAGGAAAAAAAAATCCGGGGTAGCAATACTCATATCAGGCAAAATAGACTTAGAAAAAGGGGCCATAAAAAGAGACCCAGAGGGTCACTTCATAATACTCAAGGGAAAAATCCACCAAGAAGACTTAAACATTGTAAATATATATGCACTCAACATAAGAGCACCCAAACACATAAAGAAAATCTTAGAGGACTTCAAGAAGGATATTGACAGCAACACAATTATTGTGGGGGATTTTAATACCCCACTGTCAAAAATGGACAGACCTTCCAAACAAAATACCAACAAAGATATTGTGGCATTGAACAATACCCTAGATGAAATGGACTTAACTGATATATCTGGAGCCCTTCATCCAAAAGAAGCTAAATGCACATTCTTTTCTAATGTACACGGAATATTTTCAAGGTAGACCACATGATAGGACACAAAGCAAGCCTGAACAATTTCAAGAAAATTGAAATCATGCCAAGCATTTTCTCGGATCACAGGGCACTGAAGCTAGAAACGAACCCAAGGAAAAAAAAACCCAAAACACTTAAAATCATGGAGATTAAATAGCATGCTACTAAACAATGAATGGGTCAAGCATGATATTAGGGAAGAAATCAAAAGGTTTCTGGAAACAAATGAAAACAAACTTACAACAACCCAAAACTTATGGGACACAGCCAAGGCAGTCCTGAGAGGGAAGTTCATAGTGATACAGGCCCACCTAAAAAAGTTAGAAACATTTCAAACAAACAACCTAACCCTACGCCTACAAGAACTCGAGGAACAGCAACAAAGACAGCCCAGAACAAGCAGAAGGAAGGAAATAACCAAGATCAGAGCAGAATTAAATGACATAGAGACTCAAAGCACAATTCTAAGGATCAATGAATCCAAGAGCTGGTTCTTTGAAAAGATAAACAAAATCGACAAGCCTTTAAGCACACATATCAAGGGGAAAAAAAGAGAGAAGACCCAAATCAACAAAATCAGAAATGAAAGAGGAGAGATTACAACAGATACCACAGAAATACAAAGGATTGTAAGAAATTACTACGAAGAACGGTATGCCAAGAAATTTGAAAACCTAGATGAAATGGACACATTTCTAGAAAAAGATAATCTTCCCAAACTCAGTGGAAAAGAAGCAGAAAGCCTGAACAAACCAATAACAGCAAAAGAAATTGAAGCAGTAATCAAAAAACTCCCAACACACAAAAGCCCGGTACCAGATGGTTTCACAAAGAATTCTACAAAGCATTTAAGGAAGAGATAACCCCTATCCTTCACAGACTATTCCAAAAAATCCAAAAACATGGAAGATTCCCAAACTCTTTTTATGAGGCCAACATCATCCTCATTCCAAAACCAGATAAAGACACAACAAAGAAAGAAAACTTCAGGCCAATATCGCTGATGAACGTTGACACTAAAATCCTCAGCAAAGTACTGGCAATCCACATCCAACAACACATTAAAAAGATCAAACACCATGACTAAGTGGGATTCATCCCAGGGATGCAAGGATGGCACAATATTCGCAAATCAGTAAATGTAATACATCACATAAACAAAAGCAAAGACAAAAACCACATGATCATTTCAATAGATGCAGAAAAAGCATTTGATAAGGTATAGCACCCATTTATGATGAAAACACTCACCAAGGTGGGAATAGAGGGAACATTCCTCAACATAATAAAGGCCATATATGAGAGACCTTCAGCCAACATCATACTCAATGGGAAAAAAACTAAAATCTTTTCCACTAAGATCAGGAACAAGACAAGGCTGTCCACTTTCACCACTTCTATTCAATATAGTACTGGAAGTTTTAGCCACAGCGATCAGACAAGAAAAAGAAATAAAAGGCATCCAAATCGGACAGGAGGAAACAAAACTGTCATTGTTTGCAGATGACATGATAGTGGACATAGAAAATCCTATAGACTCCACCAAAAAACTGCTTGACCTAATAAATGAATTTGGCAAGACAGCGGGATACAAAGTCAATATCCAGAAAGCAAAGGCATTTCTGTACACCAACAATGAAACAGCAGAAGCAGAAATCAAGAAAAAAAAATCCCATTTGATATAGCAAAAAGAAAAATAAAATACCTAGGAATAAATCTAACCAAAGAGGTAAAAGACTTATATTCAGAAAACTACATAACACTGAGGAAAGAAATCAAGGAAGACACAAACAAATGGAAACATATGCCGTCTTCATGGACTGGAAGAATCAATATCATCAAAATGTCCATACTACCCAAAGCAATTTACACATTCAGTGCAATACCTATTAAAGTACCAATGGCTTATTTCACAGACATAGAACAAACATTTCAGAAATTTATATGTAAACATAAACGACCCTGAATAGCTGCTGCGATTTTGAAAAAAGAAAACCAAAGTAGGAGGGATCACAACACCTGATATCAAACTGTATTACAAGGCCACTGTAATCAAAACAGCCTGGTACTGGCATAAGAACAGACATATGGACCAATGGAACAGAACAGAGAGCCCAGAAATAAGCCTAAGTCTCTACAGCCAATTAATATTTGACAAAGCGGGCAGCAACATAAAATGGAGTAAAAACAGTCTCTTCAACAAATGGTGTTGGGAGAACTGGACAGCTACGTGCCAAAAAAATGGAACTCAAGCACCAACTCACATCATACACAAAAATAAATTCAAGGTCGATAAAAGGCTTAAATATAAGCCATGTCACCATTAAAGTCCTAAAGGAGAACATAGACAGGAAAATCTGATATTTCATGCAGAAACTGTTTTACTGATAAGTCCCCCAGAGCAAGGGACATAAAGGAAAGGATACACAAATGGGATCTCATCAAAATAAAAAGCTTCTGCACAGCTAAAGAAAACAGTATCAAAATAAAAAGAGAACCAACTGTATGGGAAAACATAGTTGCCAATGATACCTCAGACAAGGGTTTAATCTCCAAAATATATAAAGAACTTACACGACTCCACTCTAAGAAGACAAGCAACCCAATTAAAAAACAGGCAATGGACTTAAACAGATACGTCTCCAGGAGGACATACAGAAGATCCAAAGACACATGAAATGATGTTCAATATTGCTAGCTATCAGAGAGATGCAAATTAAAACCACAATGAGATACCACTTCTCACCAGTCAGAATGGCCATCTTAAACAGAGCAACAAACAAGTGTTGGAGAGGTTGTGGAGAAAAGGGGACCCTAGTGCACTGTTGGTGGGACTGCAGACTGGTACAACCACTATGGAAAACAGTATGGAATTTTCTCAAAAAAACTGAAAACAGATCTTCCTTTTGACCCAGCAATTCCACTGCTAGGATTATATCCTAAGAACCCTGAAACACCAATGCAAAAGAACCTATACACCCCAATGTTCATAGAAACACAATTTACAATAGCCAAGTGTTGAAAGCAACCTAGATGCCCATCAGTAAATGAATGGATCAAAAAAACCATGGTACAGTTACACAATGGAATTTTATGCATCAGAAAGAAAAGGAGCTCCTACCTTTTGCAACAGCATGGATGGAACTGGAAAGGATTATGTTAAGTGAAATAAGCCAGGCAGTGAAAGACAAATACCATATGATCTCACCTTTAACAGGAACCTAAACAACAAAACAAAGAAACAAGAAAAATATAACCAAAGACACTGAAACAGAAAGCAGTCTGACAGTGTTCAGAGGGGAGAGGAGAGGGAATTTCAGGGGAATTTCAGGGGAAAATGGATAGGGTTTACAGGAAGTATAAAGGGCACGTGGACAAAAACTAGGGGTGGGTGGAAATGGGAGGGAGGTGGGGAGGGCCGGGTGGGTGGTTTGGGATGGGAGTAAAAGATAGAAAATTGTACTGCAACAGCAATTAAAGGAAAAAATATTTAAAAAAAGAAAAATGAAAAAGTAAAAAATTGAAGAAAAAGAGAAAAGCTACAAAAATAAAAAAATAATGAAGTGGAATTGTCTCAGCATAATTTAATGCTTGCCTCCTGAGTTCTCTCTTTGGATAAGGCTCTGATGTTTTCTGAAGCTGGAGTAAGCCAATGTCAGTTGTTGTCCACATCTGGCCCTTGGCAGCCTTTTTAAAGCTACAACTGATTCATGGTGTATGGTGGTCACCTCCAGGCTTGGCTGTCCTAGAATGGGCATCACTGTGCTGCATGGCTGGGTTTTGTAAGCACAGCACCCAGAGTTGTGTCAGCAAAGGACTAAAGGAACCCCAGGAGTTCCCTCCACCTTCCTCTGCCTGCTGACCTGCTGTCATTTTTAGAGTAGTTTCAGACCCAAATGTTTCTGAGAGGGTCTCTGGAAAAATCAGGAGGAGGGGACCCCTGAATCTTGTGTCAGGTGCCTTTCAGAATTCAGGAAACATGGTGAATATTTTTTCCCATACCTGTGCCACATATCTGTGTCTGTCCTAGATAATTTTCCTGAACTTGGTAGGGTGGGGCCCCTGATAGAAATGTGGGTGTGGCTTCCAGATCTCAGAATTTTGGGCTGCTGGAAAACAGGAGTGTGTTTCTATGGCTGTCCCTTGAGAGGAAAATGCCGGTCTGGTTTCCTTTTGTGGGATGGCCATGCCCTAAAGCCAGTCTCTGACACTCCCTGAGTTTTCCTCTATTGCTGTCTCCTCACCAGGGGTAAAAAATGCAGAGTGGGGAAAAGTAAGGAAAAAATGTGGGGTGAGGCAAGCAGAATTCCTGATGGTGGGGAGAGTGGGATTTCAGAGGATGGGGCAAGAGGTTTCCCACAAAGTGGTATAATTATTTTTCCCTTGGAGGAGCTTGATTTTCTCAAGTAAAGTGGACGTTGCAGTATCAAGGTATGTCTGGGCAAAGGGAACTCAACGCCAATTTCTCCACATCTCTCCGGAAAACCTCCTATTCCAAACTCTCCTCAGGTGACTCCAGTCTATTCTGACCTCCCTTTGTCTGAGCTCAAGATGAGTGTCTGTAAACAAGAAACCTGTGCTTTTGCCCCTTAGGGGAAAAATTGCTTTTTCTCCAGTGGGCTTTGTCTCTCCCCAGCAGACGGAAACCCCACTGCCTTTTACCTATGTAGTCAGCTGATCCCAGCACTGGTTCTCTGTGCTTAGGAGTCCTTTCATGGGAAGGCTCAGGCTTCACTTCTCTCAGAAGGAAGATCCCACAGCCACACTGTACATTGGCCTACCACCCATGAGTGTGGTGCTAGCAACTTTTGCATCTCTGCCCTTCCTACCAGTCTTGAGGTGGTTTCTGCCTGTCTTTGGTTAACAATCTCATCTTCAGGTAGTCTTCAGTTATTTATTTTGGGTGGCTTTACTCTTTATTTAATTTGCAGTTTGGTGCTGGGCGGCAGGATGAGATAGATTCTTCTGTTCTGCCACAATCTTGCCCACTCGAAAACATACATTCTTAAGTTCTATTGATTATCATCATAATGTAGAATATTATTCAGCTCTTGTCAAGTTAGGCAACTTAGAGATATTTTTCAAACTGTGTAATTTGGATCCAATTTTCTTCAGTTGCTTTAAATAAGGCAATAGAAGCAAAAAAAATAAATACAATACAAGTTTATGCTAACTTATAACATTATCATTAGCATCATTATATTTCTTGTCAAATGATGTATTGCAAAAGAATATTGAACTGCATGTCACAATGCTTGCATTTTACTCCAGCCTTGTCTTCTTTGAGATAGACCCTCCACCTATGCAGTTAGTATTCTCATGACTTTCTAGTTTGATATTGACTCTTCTCACTTTCTACATCTCTCTTCTATATTCTCAAATATTAAAAAAATATAGAATCTGTCACTACATTAGTCAGAGTTCTCCAAAGAAACAGAACCAATAATTTTCAATTGTATATATTATATATGATATAAATTTATAAGCATATATTATTATAATGTATGTATATTTCATACATTATAATATACTATATTTGCATATGTACATATAAATTTTGTATATTACTGATATAAAATGCAAGCATAAAATGAGATTTATTATAAGCACTTAGCTCATATGACTGTGGAGGCTGAGAAAAGTCCAATGATCCACTGTATGCAAGCTGGAGAACCAGGAAAGTGATATAAATTCTAGTTGGAGTCCAAAAACCTGAGAACCAAGAGTGCTGATAATATAAATCCCAGTCCAAGGTCAGAAGACCAAAGTTTCCTCTCAACAGTCAGGCAGAGAAAAAGAAAACCCAACCTTTGCTTTTTTGTTCTATTCAGGTCCTTAATGGATTGGATAATGCCCACCCACATTGGGGAGGGCAATGTGCTCTACTCAGTCCACCAATTCAAATGCTAATCTCTTCTAAAAATACCCTACAGACATGCCAGAAATAATATTAAATGAGAAATGTGAGCATCCCATTGCTTAGTCAAGTTAACACAAAAAAATTAGCCATCAGAATTCTAGCCCTTGTCAACTTGGCTTCTGTGACCATTTCCTTAAGCCATACTTAATCTCCAAATAAAGGTAATAACAAGGTCATAATTTTCTCTAACATGATACAACTGTTTTGCATACAACCAAAACTTCATTAACCATGTTCCCAGAACAGGAGGTAAAGTCCTTGAGTGATGTTTATTCTTCTTTTTGCTATCTCATAACTAAAATTTACTGTGACATAAAATTAACAATACTTAAGTACTATGATATAAGGTCAATAATACATTTTATGTTACATGATAAGAGAACAAGAGAGGAAAATTAAACAAAGATATTTGATACATACACAAATGTATTTATAACAAAATAAAATAAGGAAGAATTACTCATATTTATAGCCCTTGTTTCCATAACTGGCCATATCGTATAGCTTTAATTTATACTTTTGTCTTCCACTAACCATTCTGTGTTCCCTTTGCCTTCTGGAAGTACCTCAGTTGTTTTGGGGTTTTTACTTCATGAGTTGACCCAAACTCTTATTCATAAATGCTCTAAGGCATTATTGGTTCTGCGTAGACTGAGTTTGTTATAGTTTTCCACTGACCTTAATCACAGGACATGGTAATATTAAGATACACCCTAAGACACCTTAAGGGATCTTCTATGTTCCAGACACTCTTCCTTACTTCCATTGTGAAGTAAAAAATCAATTTCTCCTTGGTAGGCTCAATCACTTCAATTTTCATAGTAATTTTCTTCTTTGCCTATTGATTCAGAGGCATGAGGACCCCAAAGTGGCCAGATGGAAATCTTGTCACTTGTTTTATCCCTTGGTGGAAGCATTTATATCTCTTTGGAACTAAGACCTCTAGCCAAGTAGACCATAGGGTCTCAGAAACAAAAATTTGTTAGTGGGTCACTAGGGGTAATAGTGGGTAGAACCATCTCCTCCCTCTTTATTCCATTGATTCCTAGACCTTAAAATTCTATTAAAGAAAGATAATCACATATTGGCCATTTATTCAGAGCATATACAGCATTCTGGAGAACTTTGCCCCAGACCTCTAAGGTATTGCCACCTAACTGGTACAGTAACTGAGTCTTCCAAAGGTTATTCCACAATTTTAACAAGCCAGCTGTTTGGGAATGGTAAAGGGAAACATAGTAAGGACAAATGAATACCATGAGTATAGGTTCATTGCTATACTTCTTTTGCTGTAAAATGAGTTCCTTGATCAGAAGCAGTGTTTTGAAAATACCATGGATATAGTTTTGGCAGAAGTATTGAATGCAAGGAACGCATATCCCTATTCACAGTAAGTGTCTTTTGCAGTAAGAATAAAACACTGTTTCTTCCATTATGGTAGCAGTCTAATGTAATCAACATGCCACCAGATAGCTGGCTAGCTGATCACCCCACATAATGGTGCCTGATCAGGATGTCAGTGTTAGTCTTGCTTCAGGCAAATTTGGCACTTAGTGGTGACCATAGCCAGATGGGCTTTTGTGAGTAAAAATTCATGTTGCTGAGCCTATGTAAAATGTTCATCCCTGCCACCATGGACACATGGTTCATGAGGCCATTGGATAATGCAGGGGGGACTTGGGTAAAAGGCTGACTGGCATATATACAATGAGTCATCCTATCCACTTGATTATTAAAATCCTCCTCTGACGAAGTCACTCTTTGGTGATCATCCACATTGAACACAAATATTATCAAGTTTTTCACCATTGCACATAGATTTACCTGAAAACCTCTTCTCCAAATTCCTTTGTCTTCAGTTTTTCAATCTTGTTCTTTTCTAGTCCATGAACATTGAGTAAAACCATTGGCCACTGCCCATAAATTGGAATATAGTTCCATGTCTGACCATTTCTTCTTCCAAGCAAAGTGTAAATCCAGGTGTACTGCTTAAAATTTTACCCACTGGGTTAAATTCTTTACCACTGTCTTTTAGGGATGTCCCAGAAAGGGGCTATAGTGCTACAGGTGTGCACTTTCAGATGGTACTTACATATTGTATAGAACCATATGTAATCCAAGACTTCTCTTTCTTTGTCACTGGATCATAGACAATTCTCTTTAGATTCTAAATTCAGGCTGGGTGAGAAAAGGTGATGTAAAAGGAGTGGGGACCATAAGCATTTGGGATACATATTAGTTGGGATTTCATGGCCTACTTGAACTTGATCACATATATACCACTTCCATTTGATGATGCCCCACACCACTGAATGCACCCTGGGAAATTCACAATTAGAAAACTCCTGAACGTTAGCTGGGTTTATTTCCAACATTATTATGCACAAATATCTCACAAATAAGTGTAGAGAATTGCTACTCCTCACACAATAGGTCTAATCAACACAATACCACAAGTGCAATGGGCCTATATATCCTTTGAAAGGAAAAGTTTATCAAGATCCCTACAGACTAAATTATGACATAAGGCAGGAAAGATCAATAATACTGAAGATGGAGTGGGTGATACCACTGGAATTTGGAAGATTGCTTCTGCTAAGATGGGAAGGCCACTTCCACTGGGCATGGGAAGATTTCTTTCTTTTTTATTTTAATCATTGTTCAAGTACAGTTTTCTCCCTTTATTCCCATTCCAGTCCACCCACTTAACCCTCCCCACTTCCCTCAAATTACCACCCGCCCCCTAGTTTTTCTCCATGTGTCTGTTAAATTTGTTCCTGTAAACCCTATCCATTTTCCCCTGAAATTCCCCTGAAATTCCCTCTCCTCTCCCCTCTGAACACTGTCAGACTGCTTTCTGTTTCAGTGTCTTTGGTTATATTTTTCTTGTTTCTTTGTTTTGTTGTTTAGGTTCCTGTTAAAGGTGAGATCATATGGTATTTGTCTTTCACTGCCTGGCTTATTTCACTTAACATAATCCTTTCCAGTTCCATCCATGCTGTTGCAAAAGGTAGGAGCTCCTTTTCTTTCTGATGCATAAAATTCCATTGTGTAACTGTACCATGGTTTTTTGATCCATTCATTTACTGATGGGCATCTAGGTTGCTTTCAACACTTGGCTATTGTAAATTGTGTTTCTATGAACATTGGGGTGTATAGGTTCTTTTGCATTGGTGTTTCAGGGTTCTTAGGATATAATCCTAGCAGTGGAATTGCTGGGTCAAAAGGAAGATCTGTTTTCAGTTTTTTGAGAAAATTCCATACTGTTTTCCATAGTGGTTGTACCAGTCTGCAGTCCCACCAACAGTGCACTAGGGTCCCCTTTTCTCCACAACCTCTCCAACACTTGTTTGTTGCTCTGTTTAAGATGGCCATTCTGACTGGTGAGAAGTGGTATCTCATTGTGGTTTTAATTTGCATCTCTCTGATAGCTAGCAATATTGAACATCATTTCATGTGTCTTTGGATCTTCTGTATGTCCTCCTGGAGACGTATCTGTTTAAGTCCATTGCCTGTTTTTTAATTGGGTTGCTTGTCTTCTTAGAGTGGAGTCGTGTAAGTTCTTTATATATTTTGGAGATTAAACCCTTGTCTGAGGTATCATTGGCAACTATGTTTTCCCATACAGTTGGTTCTCTTTTTATTTTGATACTGTTTTCTTTAGCTGTGCAGAAGCTTTTTATTTTGATGAGATCCCATTTGTGTATCCTTTCCTTTATGTCCCTTGCTCTGGGGGACTTATCAGTAAAACAGTTTCTGCATGAAATATCAGATTTTCCTGTCTATGTTCTCCTTTAGGACTTTAATGGTGACATGGCTTATATTTAAGCCTTTTATCGACCTTGAATTTATTTTTGTGTATGATGTGAGTTGGTGCTTGAGTTCCATTTTTTGGCACGTAGCTGTCCAGTTCTCCCAACACCATTTGTTGAAGAGACTGTTTTTACTCCATTTTATGTTGCTGCCCGCTTTGTCAAATATTAATTGGCTGTAGAGACTTAGGCTTATTTCTGGGCTCTCTGTTCTGTTCCATTGGTCCATATGTCTGTTCTTATGCCAGTACCAGGCTGTTTTGATTACAGTGGCCTTGTAATACAGTTTGATATCAGGTGTTGTGATCCCTCCTACTTTGGTTTTCTTTTTCAAAATCGCAGCAGCTATTCAGGGTCGTTTATGTTTCCATATAAATTTCTGAAATGTTTGTTCTATGTCTGTGAAATAAGCCATTGGTACTTTAATAGGTATTGCACTGAATGTGTAAATTGCTTTGGGTAGTATGGACATTTTGATGATATTGATTCTTCCAGTCCATGAAGACGGCATATGTTTCCATTTGTTTGTGTCTTCCTTGATTTCTTTCCTCAGTGTTATGTAGTTTTCTGAATATAAGTCTTTTACCTCTTTGGTTAGATTTATTCCTAGGTATTTTATTTTTCTTTTTGCTATATCAAATGGGATTTTTTTTTCTTGATTTCTGCTTCTGCTGTTTCATTGTTGGTGTACAGAAATGCCTTTGCTTTCTGGATATTGACTTTGTATCCCGCTGTCTTGCCAAATTCATTTATTAGGTCAAGCAGTTTTTTGGTGGAGTCTATAGGATTTTCTATGTCCACTATCATGTCATCTGCAAACAATGACAGTTTTGTTTCCTCCTGTCCGATTTGGATGCCTTTTATTTCTTTTTCTTGTCTGATCGCTGTGGCTAAAACTTCCAGTACTATATTGAATAGAAGTGGTGAAAGTGGACAGCCTTGTCTTGTTCCTGATCTTAGTGGAAAAGATTTTAGTTTTTTCCCATTGAGTATGATGTTGGCTGAAGGTCTCTCATATATGGCCTTTATTATGTTGAGGAATGTTCCCTCTATTCCCACCTTGGTGAGTGTTTTCATCATAAATGGGTGCTATACCTTATCAAATGCTTTTTCTGCATCTATTGAAATGATCATGTGGTTTTTGTCTTTGCTTTTGTTTATGTGATGTATTACATTTACTGATTTGCGAATATTGTGCCATCCTTGCATCCCTGGGATGAATCCCACTTAGTCATGGTGTTTGATCTTTTTAATGTGTTGTTGGATGTGGATTGCCAGTACTTTGCTGAGGATTTTAGTGTCAACGTTCATCAGCGATATTGGCCTGAAGTTTTCTTTCTTTGTTGTGTCTTTATCTGGTTTTGGAATGAGGATGATGTTGGCCTCATAAAAAGAGTTTGGGAATCTTCCATGTTTTTGGATTTTTTGGAATAGTCTGTGAAGGATAGGGGTTATCTCTTCCTTAAATGCTTTGTAGATTTCTTTGTGAAACCATCTGGTACCGGGCTTTTGTGTGTTGGGAGTTTTTTGATTACTGCTTCAATTTCTTTTGCTGTTATTGGTCTGTTCAGGCTTTCTGCTTCTTTTCCATTGAGTTTTGGAAGATTATCTTTTTCTAGAAAGTTGTCCATTTCACCTAGGTTTTCAAATTTCTTGGCATACAGTTCTTCGTAGTAATTTCTTACAATCCTTTGTATTTCTGTGGTATCTGTTGTAATCTCTCCTCTTTCATTTCTGATTTTGTTGATTTGGGTCTTCTCTCTTTTTTTCCCCTTGATATGTGTGCTTAAAGGCTTGTCGATTTTGTTTATCTTTTCAAAGAACCAGCTCTTGGATTCATTGATCCTTAGAATTGTGCTTTGAGTCTCTATGTCATTTAATTCTGCTCTGATCTTGGTTATTTCCTTCCTTCTGCTTGTTCTGGGCTGTCTTTGTTGCTGTTCCTCGAGTTCTTGTAGGCGTAGGGTTAGGTTGTTTGTTTGAAATGTTTCTAACTTTTTTAGGTGGGCCTGTATCACTATGAACTTCCCTCTCAGGACTGCCTTGGCTGTGTCCCATAAGTTTTGGGTTGTTGTAAGTTTGTTTTCATTTGTTTCCAGAAACCTTTTGATTTCTTCCCTAATATCATGCTTGACCCATTCATTGTTTAATAGCATGCTATTTAATCTCCATGATTTTAAGTGTTTTGGGTTTTTTTTTTTCCTTGGGTTCGTTTCTAGCTTCAGTGCCCTGTGATCCGAGAAAATGCTTGGCATGATTTGAATTTTCTTGAAATTGTTCAGGCTTGCTTTGTGTCCTATCATGTGGTCTACCTTGAAAATATTCCGTGTACATTAGAAAAGAATGTGTATTTAGCTTCTTTTGGATGAAGGGCTCCAGATATATCAGTTAAGTCCATTTCATCTAGGGTATTGGTCAATGCCACAATATCTTTGTTGATATTTTGTTTGGAAGGTCTGTCCATTTTTGACAGTGGGGTATTAAAATCCCCCACAATAATTGTGTTGCTGTCAATATCCTTCTTGAAGTCCTCTAAGATTTTCTTTATGTGTTTGGGTGCTCTTATGTTGAGTGCATATATATTTACAATGTTTAAGTCTTCTTGGTGGATTTTTCCCTTGAGTATTATGAAGTGACCCTCTGGGTCTCTTTTTATGGCCCCTTTTTCTAAGTCTATTTTGCCTGATATGAGTATTGCTACCCCGGATTTTTTTTTCCTGTCCATTTGCTTGGAAAATTGGTTCTGGCCCTTCACTTTTAGCCTGTGTATATCTTTGGTCCTGAGGTGGGTCTCTTGTAGGCAACATATGTGTGGGTTATGCTTCCTTATCCATTCAGCTATTCTATGTCTTTTGATTGGAACATTTAATCCATTTACATTTAAGGTTATTACTGATAGTTACTAATTCATTGCCATTTTCATACCTGTGTTCCTCTCTCTGTCTCTCTTTTCCTTAATGCAGTCTCTTTAGCATCTCTTGCAGAGCTGGTTTGGTGGAGGTGTATTCTTTTAGACTTCTTTTATCTGGGAAGCTTCTTATTTGGCCTTCTATCTTGATTGAGAACCTTGGTGAGTAATGTAGCCTTGGTTGCAGACCTCTGGTTCTCATTACTTGGAATATTTCTTGCCATTGTCTTCTGGCTTGGAGTGTTTGCATTGAGAAGTCAGCTGTTAGCCAACTTCTAAAGGGCTCCCTTGTATGTTATTTCCTGTTTCTCCCTTGCTGCCTTTAAGATTCTCTCTTTGTCTTGAAATTTTGCCATTTTAATTATGATGTGTCTTGAGGTGGGCCTCTTTGGGTTCCTCTTGATTGGGACTCTCTGTGTTTCCTGGATTTGTGTGACTTTTTCTGTCATCAAATTAGTGAAGTTTTCCATCATTACTTTTTCAAACGGGTTTTCTGTCCCTTGCTCTTCTTCTTCTCCTTCTGGTATCCCTATTATTGGGATATTATTACATTTCATATTGTCTTGAATTTCTCTTAATCCCTCTTCATTTTTTCTGAGCCTCTTTTCCTTTTATTGGTCTTTCTGGGTGCTCTTTTCTACACTGTCCTCTAGCTCGCTAATCTGGTCTTCTGCTTCATGAATCCTGCTTCTGATTCCTTCTACTGTGTTCTTCATTTCATAAATTGTATTCTTCATTTCCTCTTGGCTCTTGCTGATACTTTCTATTTTCTTTTTTATGTTGATATAATTTGCCATGAGATCATTGTAGCTTCCCTGTAGTTTCTGGTAGCTCATTGTGAGTTCATTGAGGTTCCTGATAATCATTGCTTTGAGCTCAATATCTGATACTCGAATTGCCTCTATTTCATTTAGCATTCTTTCTGAGGCTTCCTCCTTTCATTTGGGGATTGTTTCTTTGTTTTCTCATTGTTTGTGAGACTCTTCTTGTTATCCTCTGTTTCTTAAGTTGTTCTGTTCTGGTTCCCTATGATTATGGTGTGAGCTTGTGTGGTAAAATACCTGTGAGATTCAGTGGTGCAGTATCGTTAGTGCATCCTGGTGTTCACAGCTTCCCCTTACTTTGTTTTGTGATCCGTTGGAGGAGTAAGGCAAAATGGTTTAAGACAGCAAGACAGTATACTGTGATATTTACATTAGCAGCCAGTAGAGAAGAGATTGGCTATCCTTTGGCTACTTATAGTGTTAATCATGATCTTCCACCCCAGTAGCCATGTTTTAGAAAGGATGGAAAGAAGATAAGACTCTTGTTGGGAACAAAAGGATTGTTAGTTGAATCTAGAAAGCTGTGAGGCTGTGGGAGGTCAGATTCTGGTGTAGGGTGGTAATAAAGTTTAGTAAATAGGAGTAGTGTGTAAAAGAATAGAGACAACCCCCACAATAATATAGTTCAGGTAATTGTGAAGTGGACTGAGGTCAGGGAGGGGTGTTGAGTAGTATTTACAATTGTATGAACTAAGTCTTATTTACAGTAATATTAAAGCAACAATCATGTGGCAGAATCTATGAGATGTAGATAACAAGAATAAGGAGCATAGAACCTTGAGAGGTGTACTAATGGAACACAGATGAAGGACAGTAAATTATCAACACACTGTGACTGAGATAACAGGGGGAACCTATCAAATGACAGTATAACCAGTCAAGCAAAGAAGATTATACAGAAAGAAGAAGAATACCAAAATATTATTAAAATAAAAAATGTCGGAAAAGTGAGAAAAAGATAATACAAATTTGCAGTAACTTGCAAGCTCAAAAAAAGGGAAAAAAAGTAGAAGATGGAATGGAGGAGAGATAAATTTGGAGTGGAGGGAATAATACAAGGATGAAAGGAAGAGAAACATAAGGAATTGAGAGATATAAAAATAATAAGAATTTAAAAAATAAAATGTTAATTAAAAAACCAGATAAAATCAAACAACAACAATAAAAAAGACCCCCCCCCCAAAAAAAAAGCCTCTTGTTGGTTTCTAACTGGCCAGACCAGTTTTTCTGGTCTTGCTGGCTTCAGCAGGCTGAGGGGCATTTGGAGTGCTTATCGCTCTTTCCAGTCAAAACTCAGTCATACTCTTGGTTACTGGGTACTGTCCCCAGGGTCAGCAGGGCGCTCTCCCCAGAGCCAATCCATTGTTCCCCTGCAGGACCCTGTATGTGGGTACAGGTGCTCCTGAGCATGCTCTCCGGTGCTCACTGCCACAGTCTCCCAGGCTCTGGGGCACAGCAGAGCTCCTGCATCTTTTCTGGGTTCTCAGCGCAAGCTCCAGGGATCGCAAAGAGACACACCCTTCCCCCAAATTTCACCAGGGCGGGCTCTATGTTCTTAGGAAGCACCGGCATCTTTTCTGGATTCATAGTGGAAGCTCCGGGGATCGTGAACTTCCACCAATTTTCCTGCTGTGGGCTCCAGGAACCCCCAAAGCACCCTGTCCCTTCTGGGTTCATAGCGCAAGAGTCGGGGATCCCAAAGGGGCACTCACTCCCCCAAGTTCACCACTGCAGGCTCCAGAAACCTGTGAACCCCCTTGCCCTTTCTTTTTTCAGGGCTGGGAGGTCTGGGTTTTCCACAGATCCACACTCTCACCAGGCTGGGGGCACAGGCACAAGTCCAGGCTGCCCCTGGTCATGCAGGCTGGGGGCGCTCACCCCTCCCAGGGCTCTGCACAGGTGCCTGCAGTCCCTGTGTGATTGTCTCCCAGTCCATCTCCCCTCACTGTGCCTTCAAGCAACAAGGCCACCCCTGGTGTTGCTCAACCCCCATCGTCTGGGGAGGGAGTGGTGACTCTGCTCTCCTGGGTGCCCTGAGGCAGACCCGGGAGCATCGGACCTGGGAGCTGCAACCCCCCTGGTCCCCACGCTGATCCCTGAGTCCCTGTTGTCCTGAAGCAGTCTCCTTACCATCTGGTTTTTCAATGTCTGCTATAATTTTTGATGTCCTGTTTTCATAAAGGTTTCGCTAACCTAGGCCCTTTACTCTGTTCCTCCACCAATCCGGGAGTTTCTCTACCTGGCACAGAGGAAGGGGATCATGATCCCTCCAACAAAGATGCCATCTTTTGGAAGATTTCTTCCACTGGCAAAGAGACTAAACAAAATTTAGAGGCTTGGTGTATCCAGTTTCATTAGAGTTTCCCACATGCGCTCATCCTAACTTACTCAAAATCCTTTATTTTAAAAATATTTTCATTTTAAATGAAAAGATCTATCAGTTCTAAAGCTTCTTAAAATTTGCATGAAGACAAATCTATAGAAAAATGGAATTTGTGATTTGAATTGTGTTTTGTCTATGTGTGTGATATCACCTCGGTATACCATTTTTCATATTTCTGGAAATATAATCCACACTCCAGAGTCTTATAATAAAATAAATTTGTAATAAACATTGTAACAAAATACATATTTGCACAACCAAAATATAAGGAACCTTTTTTGGGGTATTGTAACAGAAAAATACTGTCCAGGTTGATCAGTTGGTTGGAGCCTTGTCCCATACAACAAAAGGCTGTGGCTTTGATTCCTAGTCAGGGCACATGCTTAGGTTATGGATTTGATCCTTGGTTGGGGCACATATGGGAGGCAACTGGTCAATGTTTCTCTCTCACATCTTTTTCTCTCCCTCTCCCTCCCTCCCTTTCTCTCCTTTTATCCTTTCTTCTCTCTTTCTAAACTCAATGAGCATATCCTTAGGTAAGGATTTAAAAGAAAAACATGATTTCTATTAAAGGTGAGATCATATGGTGTTTGTCTTTCACCACCTAGCTTATTTCACTTAGCATAATGCTTTCCAGTTCACCTTTAACAGTAACCTAAACAACAAAACAAACAAACAAGCAAAATATAACCAGAGACACTGAAATAGAGAACTGTCTGACAGTGACCAGGGGGGAGAGGGGAGGGAATTTCAGGGGAAAAGTGGGACAGTTTAAAGGAACAAGTATAAAGGACACATGGACAAAAACTAGGGGAGTGGAAATGGGAGGGAGGTGGGGAGGATTGTCGGGGTGACCTGGGATGAGAGTAAAAGGCAAAAAACTGTACTTGAACAACAATTAAAATTTAAAAAATAAAGAAAAACATGGGATTTATAGCAGATTTAAAAAGTGCTTCACAAATCCCTAGTGATTCCTCATAGGTGTCTCATTCACTTATTTACTCATTGAAAAAATATTTGCTGAACCAGAGATATGGAAATAAAGAACAAACTGATAGTGATCAGAGGGGAGGGTGATAAGAAGGGAATAATGGGGAAGGACCAATTCAAGGACCATGTATAAAAGATTCATGCACAAATACAATGGGTGATTGAAAGTGGAAGGTGGGAGGTAGGGCAGGGGAGAGCAATGGGAGCAAAATGGAGACAACTGTAATTGAACAAAAATAAAAAGTTAAAAACATAAACTGGAAAAAAGAAAAAATATATTTATTGAATGTCTGCAAAATGCAATGTGGAAGTGGACAAAGGTATCAGGAGAGAAAGTTGGTTTTTGCGGACAAAAAGTTGTATGTCTGCCACTGCTTAAATAGATCAGGCCTGCTTCAACTACTTTGTATTTTGGAATTCTTCAAAAGATTTCCATCACCAAACAAAAAAAGTGAAAATCATTGGTATGGATAATAATAAAGTAGAAGAATATCCACTGTCTCATTATGTTAGCTGAAATTTCACTGAATTTACATATATTTTCAGTCTCTGATGAAGTTACATTGCATCGGAAACTTAATGTGCTATATCATGTAAAATTCTCAGTGTCTTCCAAAGTATCTGAATTGCTATGGTTAACAAATTTAGGAATGATTCAAACCCAGGGCAATGCATTGCCTCTAGTACTCAGGAAAGGTCACAAAGCAGTGAACAGTTTCTTGTCTATTATCATGAACCTCACACTTCTTTCTACACTTGATCTTAGCCAAAAGGCTAAGAAGCAATCTCACACTTCTTTCTAAATATCATAAATGGGAGAAAGAGAGGGAGGGAGGGAGACAGAGAGAAAGAAAAAGAATAAATAGCTCCTAGTAGCCTGTTGAAGCTGGGTAATTAAGTTTTTAGTCAAGTTTTAGTTTCTTGTTAGATTCTGCTTTTATATTGGAGTCCATGCTGACTTCACTTACTGGGTACAGGCAGTGTTGTTGTTGTTATTATATCAATAAAGTACTTTCTTCTTTATGATAACTTGACTAAATATACTCTAAGTGGTTTTTAATTACAAAGATTACTTCTTTTAATCTTCAAAATTTCTATCCATTTAATTATACATATGTGACATCTTTGATAGACAAGAATGCTTGAATTTTATTTTGCCTAAAAGGACAGGAATTGAATCAGAAAACAATATGCCAAGTGACATAAGCCAGGAGGTGAAAGAGAAGTACCATATGATCTCACTAAGTAGAACTTAATCAACAAAACAAACAAGCAAGTAAAATACAATCAAAGACATTGAAATAAAGAACAAACTGACAGTAACCAGAGAGGATGGGGGAGAGGGATAATAGGGGATGGGCCATCAAGGAACATGTATAAAGGACACATGGACAAAGACAAAGGGGGTAGGTTCCAAGGTGTGAGGCAGAGAAGAGTGGGGCAGGGGACATTGTGGGATGAAAAGGGAGACAACTGTACTTGAAAATCAATTTTAAAAGATAATGAAAAAACATAAAATATAATTCTCTTAAATGTTGTAAAAAGAGAAAAAAATCTGAACTAGCAAGGGAGATAAAAAGATATTTAAAACATCCAAAGTCATCAGCGACCTCCAAAGAGGTGTAAATGGAGAAGTAAAATACTCCAATTTCTTCTTAGCAGTTGGTAATAACTGATATAAATGATTTCACTATTCCTTTAGATTACACCAGCTAATGGTACCTCAAACACTCAAATAAAAACCCAAAACAAAACAGCTCTCCTGAAACTGACTGAAATGTTTCCTACATTCAGTCTTGGTTTCCAAAATCTAAATTACTTTATTATTTTAACCATTAAGCAAATTCAGTGAAAGAAGCCATCAATGAAAACAATTCTTTACATTTTTTGTATAGGTTTTATTCCACCAAGAGGAAAATAAAGTCTGTAGAACTGACATAGCTATAGCTATTGATATTTTTCTTACATCTAAATAAACTAAAATGACCATGAACTCTTAAAAATACTTTTAAAAATGTATCATTATACAACTGCTATATTATACCCTGAAACTAATGTGAAATAATTGAAACTAACTGTAATTGAAAAATAAAATTAAAATAATTTTTAAAAAAATATAGTTTGTTGAATATTCTATTACAGTTGTCTCATTTCCCCCTTTATTCCCCTCCACCTTCTACCCCCTTCCCATCCACATTCTGCGACCTTACTTAGTTCATGTCCATGGGTTGCACATACAAGTTCCTTGGCTTACACATTTCCTATACTATTCTTCACCTCCCCTTGTCTATCCTGCACCTACTATTCATTTTTCCCATTCCCTGTACCTTTCCCCCATTCTCCCCTCTCCCTGCCACTAATCCTCATGTGATCTGCATTTCTGTGATTCTGTTTCTGTTCCAGTTGTTTGCTTAGTTTGTTTGTCTGTTTGTTTGTTTTTTGGTTTGGTTGTTGATAGTTTTGAGTTTGTTGTCATTCCACTGCTCAGAGTTTATTATCCTCTTCCTTCAGTAGATAAGTCCCTTTAACATTTCATATAAGGATTCAGTGGTGATGAACTCCTTCAGCTTGACCTTATCTGGGAAGCACTTTGTCTGCCCTCCCATTCTAAATGACAGTTTTGCTGGATAGAGTCATCTTGGATGTAGGTCCTTGCCTTTTGTGACTTTGAATACTTCTTTCCAGCCCCTTCTTGCCTGCAAAGTTTCTTTTGAGAAATCAGCTGATAGTCTTATGGGAACTCCTTTGTAGGTAACCCCTATTCTCTTGTTTCTTTTAAGATTTTCTCCTTATTTTTAATCTTGGGTAACTTAATTATGATGTGTCTTGGAATGTTCCTCTTTGGGTCCAATTTCTCTGGGACCCTTTGAGCTTCCTGGACTTCCTGGAAGTCTATTTCCTTTGCCAGATTGGGGAAGTTCTCTTTCATCATTTTTTTTCAAACAAGTTTTAAAGTTATTATTCTTCCTCTTCTCCTTCTGGTACCTCTATGTTTCTGATGTTGGAATGTATAGAGTTGTCCTGTAGGTTCACAAACCTCTCTCCATATTTTTTTTAATTCTTGTTTCTTCATTCTCTTCTAGTTGAATGTTTGTTTCTTTCTTCTGGTCCAAACTGTTGATTTGAGTCCCAGTTTCCTTCCCATCACTGTTGGTTCCCTGTGCATTTTCCTTTAATTCACTTTTCATAGCTTTCATGCTTTCCTCTATTTTGCAACCATACTTAACCATTTCTGTGAGCAACCAGTGTTTTGAACTGTGCATCTGATAGATTGGCTATCTCTTCATCACTTATCTTTATTTTTTTTTCTGGAGCTTTGATCTGTTATTTCATTTGGGCCATTTTTTTTTGTCTTGGTGTGCCTGTTACACAGTTAGGAGTGGAGCCTTAGGTATTCACCAGGGTAGGGCAGCCCACATCGCTGCATTGTGGGGCTGTATGTGGGGGAGGGGTCTGAGAGGGAACAACGAAGCTTGTTTAGCTCTCTGCAGACTTTCAGTAACTTCCCCCACTAGTCACAAGCAAATTGGGCCTTTCTGATGCTGATTCCTGGGTGGATATTTTTATGTCCTGTGATATGTTAGGACCCTGTGGATCTCTCCAACAAGCTCTCCTATGAGGCTGGGAGCTTCTCCTGCCTCCTCAACCATCACAGGTTTTTTAAATCAGAAGTTTTGAGGCTTTATTTCCCTATGCTGGAACCCTGGCTTGCACAATTTGCATTGCTCCCCAGTTGTTCCCCCCAATTTATCTGCACACAAACATGAGATTGGCTGGTCTGTGAACCACCGCCTTGCCAGGCCCAGTCTTCTAGCTGCCACCCTGCAGTGATTCCTCTCTGCCCCAGCTGCCTGTCTCTACCTGTCTCACAGGTCCAGATGAATGTTTCTTCTTTAACTTCTTTGTTGTTGTACTTCCATGCCATTAAACTTTCTGGCAGTTCTGGTTGTTTTTGTTTCTAAATTCGTTGTTGTCCCTCCTTTGGTTGTGTGAGGAGGCACAGTGCATCTACCTATGCCTCCACCTTGGCTGCAAGTCCAAACTAAACAAAATTTTAAAATGTACTTTTCAGCAACACATGTTTTTTCAAGGTAATTAAAACAAATAGACCTTTTAGTGGAAGAGTTCTAAATGTATGGCATAACCTTCTTGGAAAGGCTGAAATGCATTTTGTCTTCTAAAAACTTTACACAATGGAATACTAGGCAGCAGAAAGAAAGAGAGACCTCTTATGCTTCGTGACAGCATGGATAGAACTGGAAAGCATTATGCTAAGTGCAATAAGCCAAGTTATGAAAGACAAATACCATATGATCTCACCTATAAGTGGAACATAATCAACAAAACAAACAAGCAAGGAAAATATATCCAGAGACATTGAAATTAAGAACAAACTAACAGTGACTAGTGGGGAGTTGGGGGATAATAGGGTGGAAGGTTGAAGGGTTTTCAGGAACAACTATAAAGGACACATGGACAAAACCAAGGGGAGGGAGGTAGGGATGGCTAGAATGGTGGAAAAATGCAGACAACTGTACTTGAAAAGCAATAAAATAAATAATAAAAAGAAAGATGTGCTCATCTGTACCTTAGGTGTAACTAGAATGAATGTTAAATTATAAAAGGCAGTTGAAAACCCTCCTGTGAAAAAGTCTTATGTTGTGCCAGGCTCTATGTCATATGTTGAAGGCACAGAAATGAAAAAGAAACACCTTTTATCTATTAGGATTTTGCTATCTGTTTACCTGTTTCTCTCCCCACAACCTATTAAAATAATTTGATATGGGCTACAATGTGCTACATGAACACATAGGAGGGGAACCTAACTCTCAGTTGTAGTCAAGTAATGCTTCCTGGAATAAGACTTGAACAAAGTATATCAGATTGAGGGAATGGCACAGTGTTCAGCCTAAAGTGGAGAAAAGTATAGCATATTCCTGGAATTGAAAGAAGATAAATTTGGCTGGAGAAAGAGACAGTAGTGGCTGTAGACAGCAGTGAGGCATGGACATGCTAAAGTAGCTGTCTGAGGTGAGTAAGCTAGGAATGTCAGCATTTGTGAAGTAAACTTTGACCTTCACTGATTTGGGAGAGAAGGAGAGGGAGAGAGAGAGAGAGAGACTCACTGCCATCTCAGAAACCTCAAGAAACCCTCTGTGGGATGGACTACACAGTGAAGTGGAAGCAATGAGTCAGTCTAATTTAGGCATAATGTCAATCTGACTTAATTTGGCATTATGCTTATAAGGTCTGGGGACATTCCTTTTACATAAGATTGATTTCTAGCCCAAGCATCAGGGCATTTGTGGGTGATAAAAATATATTTCACTAGCATTTATTTATAGTTGAAGGTACAAAATATAATTAACCACCAAGGAAAAGGGACACCAAGAGTGTATTTGACTACCAGTTGTCTGAGATCTATCAAGCCCTCCAGCAAGGACAGATCAGCTAAAGGTCTTTCACAGAATTTGTATTAATATACAACATAGTAGGGCCCTAAGGGCTCCTGGAGCTCATGGCTGATAGCTGATAGTAGCTTCCTCTTATCACTCATGTACATGCACACCAGAATAAACTCTTGTACATAATTTCAGGCATTATAATTATTATAGAATATGAAATCTCATGTTATACTATTTAAAGAATAAACTTTATTTAGCACTAAAGTTAGATTGAATTTCTTGGTTCTTTTACCTATTTCCATTTTTTCATGTAGTTCCTCCATTGTGAGTTCTTCAGAATGCTTGTTTCATTGGAATCAGGGTTGGGAAATATCCCATTAAGCAACAGTTTTTTTTCCATTGTTGTAGCTGTTCTTGTTATTTGCTTGTTTCTTTTTGTAGAACGTAACAGAGTCTCCCATATGAATTCTACATCTGCAAATGAGGTCTGTATTATACATTATCTGTTTTCCACATAAACTTGAAACTTTGTTTTTTCCTAAAATATTTTATTTATTTATTTATTTATTTATTTATTTATTTATTTATTAACTTTTAAATCTTTTGTTCAAG
Source organism: Phyllostomus hastatus (assembly GCF_019186645.2). Lineage (NCBI taxonomy): Eukaryota > Metazoa > Chordata > Mammalia > Chiroptera > Phyllostomidae > Phyllostomus > Phyllostomus hastatus. The sequence continues at coordinate 11,561,685 of NW_025333984.1, read as the reverse complement.
TACAGTTATCTCCATTCCCCCCACCAACCACCCTAACCCAGCCATCCCCACTTCTTTAAGAGCAAAATTTATGTCTGTTATTTATTGTTACATCCCCCATCCAGTGCCTTTTCTGGCATCTATACAACACTTTAAGTATTTGTAAACTGAATGAATGACTATTTTAAGAGCTGATGTTCCATAGAACACACTTCTCAAATACATATTTTTAATCCACTTTGCAAAGCAGACTACCATTGTGATAAAATGTATATTGGTAACATTTACACCAATGACAGAAAATATAAAGATGTTACTACAAGCTTTGAGAGAACAGAAAAATTTCATAGAAAAGACAGTACATAAGAATCCTGCATAAATTGACTACTTCAGCTAAACACTGATTCTGTAATTTTTAGTCTGTTTCTAAAACAGTATTCAGTTGTTATGTGGATATAGACTATGTTATAAAAATACAATGTGTAATGATTAAGAAATGATTGTTTTCCAAAATTCTTTTGGGATATTGAAAAAGTAAGTTTGTTTGTTTGTTTGTTTATTTTAGTAGCTTCTCAAACAAAAGTAAATAACATCTCCTGGGAGTGCAGATGTTTTATAAACAAATTGAATGTGCATTCTGGATATCCATGCATTCCGGATGACAGATGCTGAGTTCAGGAACCTCTTGTTACTTTTTATTGGGAGCATCATCCTGCCATACAAATATGCTAATATGTCCTTATATGATGAGAAGAATCACTGCTGGTTACTTATGTGAATAGATAGCAGCTGCAAATCCCAAAGTCCAGTTGCTTAACTCATGAAATGAAAATTCCTTAATTCAACCCCCTAGTCAATATGACTACTCATGCACAAACATTCCTTAAAATTTTTGCAGTAAGCATGTGATAAGTCCTTGGCACATGGCCCTCTCTTATTATTCAGGTTAAGAATTCTACCACCATTAGTGAAATGGGTATACCCTATTTTTTTTGGCAGAGTAGGAAAAGTAGGTAGAGGAAAAGTTTCTTATTTTTTTCATCTGTAAACTTGAGCAGGCCTTAGAACCACATATGATACTCTATCTATATATTCTGGTAGAGAAGTTAATAAATTTAATTTCTTTTTTCTTCACCATAAGTATTCAAAGACTTAGATATTGGAGTTTGTTTACTTATTTAAGTGATGTAGGCTAAGAGAGAGACAATAAAATGATAGCAGTAGGAATTGAGAAGATGAGGTTGACATTTGTGCTGAGCCTAAGATATTATAGCTGGATGTGACCTTAAAGTTTTTCTTGTCCATGAAGGATACATGGGTTTCAATTGGTGTGTCATCTGTGATTGCTTATAGCCTCCTGAAAGATTGTGTTGAGAAAGATCTCAGGATGGTCTTCAGGTAACTGGGAAAGATTGCCTTGATTGATTATGGGTGGTGGTGGTGTTATCTAATGATTTCTGATCTGTGATTTAGTCATTGTAAGTACTTCATATGTGGGGATGTATACATAATAAACCACATATAAGTGTTAAACAGTTGTCAGAATTATGGAGCAGTTTGTGTCTGTAAAACATCAGCTTACTGATTAAGCAAGAGTTATCTCTTTTCCACTGCTAGACTTACTGCAGGTAAATGTTCTGTGAGAAGAACAATATGTCTATGTGCATGTGGATAATAAATTATGAGCTACAATTATGTATTTAATACATCTTGATGTGCAATGTTTGGCTCCTTTCAGCCACAGGCTATGCTAAGCAAGCTTCAAGAGACTCCCAGCACAGAAATTTTCAAACTTTATTTTTATTTTTTAAACTTATGTATAGAGAGAGAGAGAGAGAGAGAGAGAGAGAGAGAGAGAGAGAGAGAGAGAGAGAGAGAGAGAGAGATCACTTTGTTGTTCCACTTATTTATGCATTCATTGGTTGATTCTTGTGTGTGCCTTGACTGCAGATCTAACCTGCAACCTTGGCATTTTGGGATGAGTCTCTAATCAACTGAGCTACCTAGCCATAGCAGTTTTCAAACATTCTTACTCAACTGTTTAAGTAGTTATGTGGAGGTCTGGGATTCTATTAAGGTGTGTCAAGATTGACCTCAGGGGTTGATGGTAAGGTTCCATGCTTCTCACCCATGTTCATGAATGTGCTTTGAAACTTAAAAGATAAAGAAATGAAGTTTCCAAACATATGTTTTTTGTTCTTTTAGCAGCAGAACTAAACCACTGACTTAGACTATAGTGTGTTTCTGATTGTGTTTTTGTGAATTATGAGGTTACTATTTTAAATATTAGTCTTTAAGAAAACATTAAGTTACCTATTCCCAAATGGCATGTCAAAAGTCTTCACATTTGGACAAAGTCTTATTTCACTTTTTCACTTGAAGTTCTCCTTCTAAAATTGATAATGAGCTACCCAACAATGAGAATGAAAGAAATGATCTTGTTAAGGAAGAGTACTTACTTCCTCAATACTTAAATATAATGTTATGTTTATTTAATTTCACTATCTCTGCTGTTTTTACTACAACCAGAGGGTTGTTAGTGCATTTTTATATGGGTTTGAGAGAGTTTATTGTTAAATTTTGAATAATTTTGCAAACAAAGTATGAGTCATTATTTTAAAATATAAATTTCAGTGGTACATTTAAAATTAAATAAGTGTATTAAAACCAAAGAAAATACTCAAAACTCATAACTTCCCAATTACTCTGCCATATTTTTACTGTTATCTATGCTCTTCAGGTTACGTATATCTTGTATACCTGTGTGATGGAAATAGTTTATAATGGTGTGCTGCTGTGCATCTCTTCCCAACTTCTTGTTCAGTGACATCATGTTGCTAGCTTGAAAGCAGAAATCAGAAAATGCTACAAATTTGCAGTTATCCACTTCCTTTATTTGCAATTATGTTTCTACTTTTCATTCATCAAGACTTACCTGCTTTCACCACCATTTCTACAGTGTTTTTTTTTCTTTGATCAAATGGTTCTACACTACAGACTGAAGAACATTTTTTCATGTATTATTTATCCTTAGTTTTCTCCTAGTAAAAATCATTGTTGAGGGTGTGTCTCTCTCCTGACCTAGTTTTCATCCTGTTGATGGGTTACACTGACCACTCTAGCAATCTAGTTTGTGGAATGAATGTCACAAATAAATGGTCCACATCATAGTGTTAACTAACAGAACTAACCAAAATCTTACCCTGAGTTGAAATTTTATAGTGGTTAACTAGCTCACTCTTGTCATTAAACTCTGCTGATCTCTATAGTCATTCATTCTAAATAATTAATATCTGGTTGGTAGAAATTTATCTGAAGTTATCAAGATATATTTTTAAATGTCTACTTATTCACAGAATAATTTGGGATAAGTAGACTTTCCAAGAGGGCCTATGGTAACATGATATTCCTTAGTACTTCTCTAGTACTATGCTAGATGGAAGCTGCTTCGAGAAGATATGAAGTAAGAAATCAGGGTGTATGATGCAATTTAGGCAAAAAACATCTCCAATATCAAGATCAAGGTCCAGTATAGTAGTCAAGAATGTTGAGAGAAGCAATACCAAGATGACATGTAGTGCAATGAGTTCCACTATTACCAATTTAATCACAGTCCAGAGGCATTATCTAAGATTTCCTTGAAATCTCAATACAACAAAAATAAGTCTATCAAAATATACTTTGCCCTTATGGAATTTATATCATTTCTCAATGGAAATAACATTGTATCTTTAGAAAATAAAGCTTTATCTCTCTTGGTAATCAACATTATCCCCATCCTATTGAGTCTGTGTTTGGAGATGATTGAGTATTTGTAATTGTTGTTATAATAACTTGCTAAATAAGCTTTCATGACTCAATGGAAACATTAAGAAACCTTGATGTGAAAAGAATAATGCTGTTACAATAAAGCCAAAACAGATGGTTAGATGTCAGTTAGTTCTTAGCTACTCAACAGTAACATGAAAATATTTTTAAAATGTTTTATTGTTTTCCAATTACAGCTGTTCCCATTTTTCTCTCATTGCTCTCCCCTGTCTGGCCCAACCCCCAAACAGGAAAATATTTGACTGTAAAACCCTCAATTTCTGATCCAAGATGGTGGAGGAATAAGTGGAAGTTACGCTAACTTCTTTCCAGGCTCAATCTGGAATTGCAACTAAATTGTGGAGAAATCATGTGGAATAATAGTTGGAGAAAAAACTTATAGCCATGGACAGACAGAAGAAACATCTTCAGCACAACATGACTGGTATAGAGTGCAGAGGAGACACAAGAGGTCTATCTGGTCTCCCACAGGCAGCAGATGTAGTGCTGGAGTGGTATTTCAGTGGCCAGGAGAATGCCCCTGAGAACAGTGGGGGCAAAATCCCAAGCTGGGCTCCCCATCCTACAGCACCAGAGCCCAAAAAGTACCCATATAACATCCAGCTGTGAAAATAAGCAGAGTATGTCTCTGCCAGAGATGAATGACTAGAGATGCAGAGAGTTGCTTAAAAGGCCAACACATAAATTTACATATGCAACCACTTACCATGGGCTCTGGCAAAGTGAAGGGTGTTCGAATGGACTAGAGATGCCTAAGGTGAGACTGTGGACAGTGGCCTTATGGAAAGAAGTGAGAGAGGAGCCTCCAGGTTCCCAATACTGAGTCATCCCCCATAATGCAGGAGCCATCTTGTTCAGGCAGACCAGTTGCCTCAGAGTGGCAGCAGCCTGAGGGGAAGCAATAGCCTCACTGACAGAACTGATTTTGCCCCATCTTGTGGAGCTTAATCCTGAGTGCTGATTGCAGAGTGACGAGATTAACAACTAAAGGAATCATCCACAGTTGGTAGATCTCTAGTAGTTTCAAACAAGCTGCCTAAGGCCAGACTGCAACACCATCTGACATCACCAGAGGTGGATCCAGAAAGCAAAAACAGTGATAAATACTAGACACTACTGAGATGAAATCCAACATGGTCTTCTCTATGATTTGCAATATACAATTTCCTGTGAAGTTTTTTTAACATTCATTTCTTGTCCTTCAATTTATGCATATTAGCTCCCTGGATTTTATATTATAGTATTTCAATTCTCATAGTTTGCTTCTCCTTTTCTTATCCCATTTTACCTTTTTCTTTCCTCTTATTATTATCATTATAAATTTTGTTTTCTCTGTTGCTACACCTTGTTTCCACTCCTCACTCTTACTGTTCTCCCCCGTCCAGTCTTTCAAAGCCAGTTTTCTTGTCATTGGTCATCTCACACTCTTTTTCCTGATCCTAAATACCTACATTCTCTCTCCACTTTTATCAATCATTTCTTGTTCATTGTAGATAGGGTAGTTGTTGCATTTTTTCAGTTTTATATCTAGATCTTCAATATTTTTGTATTTCAAATTTCAAATTTTACCATTCCCCCCTCCTACTCCATTCTGCCTTCATCCTCTCCTTTCTCTTTTTTTATCTCAAATTTAAAATTTTCCCTGTCTTAACCTGTTTTTTTTCTTTTCTTTTACTTTCTTTTTGTCTCTTTTCTTTCATCCTGCCCTTTCCTTTTTTGTCTCAAATTTTATTTTTTCTGTCTTAGCCTGGTTTCTGTTTCTCACACTCAGTATTCCCTCTCCCTTTATCATTTCAAAATTACTTCCATTTCTACTAGGCAACTCTTAAGCCTTCTTTTCTTTGTTTTTCCCTCTTATTCAGTTTCCACCTATATTAATCTTAGCTTACTTGTTGTTGATAGTGCTGTGGGGGATCTTTATCTCTAATTTGGTTCCTATTTTTTATATTTATTTATCCTTTCTCACTTTATATTTTTAAATTTCTGTTTAAACCTAATACTATATGATTCCCCTTTCTTACTCCATAATTCCCCTCATTCCCTTTTTCTATCAATGATGTAAATTTTATTTTCTCTCTTCATATTCCTCTGATTCCCCTCTCTTATTACTTATCTTCCCTCTAACCTCTCAAAATCATTTTTCTTTCAGTTAGTCATCTTATATTTGCTTCTCTTTTCTTATAATAGTCTTAATCTATTTACACTCTTATTAACACTGGTTCATTTGCTTTTCATAGTGGGATTGTGGGTGGGATTGTGGGTGGGTGGGATCGAGGGTATGGGTTTGTTTCCTGGGCTGTGTGGTTCTGTTCTGGCAGGAACTGCAAAACAGCATACAAGATGTGGTGGGAAGAGTGACCCTCAGTCAAGCAGTTGGAGGGAAGGACCCACCAAAGAATTACTGAAAAACAACCAAAACCCAATTACATCCAGAGAGCCAAAATAAATGGCATAAAGGGCATCCCAAGAGCATAAAGGTCAGGAGATCAAGGAGACTGTACCACTGAATCCCACAGGCCTCCTACTAAAGAAGTTAACACCACAAAGATAGGGAGTAAGAACCAATGAATTTAATAAGCAGAGGCTAACAAGAAGAGTCTCACAAACAATGGGAAGACAAAGAAATAAATCCTAATCAAAAGAAAAAGAGGAATCCTCAGCAATAATGCTAAGTGAAATAGAGGCAAGTAAACTATTAGATGTTGAGTTCAAAATAATGGTTATAAGGAAGCTCAATTAACTCAGTGAGAATTACAAAGAATTACAGGGATGCTACAAGGATCTTATTGTGAAATATATCAGCATGAAAAAGGATGTAGAAACAATCAATAGAACCAAGAGGAAATGACGAATGCAATTTCTAAATTGAAGAACACAGTAAAAGGAATTAAAATTAGGCTAAATGAAGCAGAGGATCAAGTCAGCAGGCTGAAGCACAAGGTAGAGAAAATTTCCCAGAAAGAGAAAGAAAAGGGAAAAAAAAGATTCAAAAGGAAGAGGGGTTAAGGGAACTGCAGAACAGCACAAACCATGATAATATCTGTATAACAGGAATACCAGAATGAGAAGAAGAGGAGCAAGGGACAGAAAACCCATTTTAAAAAGTAATGATGGAAAAATTTCCTAGTTTGATGAAAGGAAAATGTACACAAGTCCAGGAAGCACAGAGGGTCAAAATAAAGAGGAACTGAAAGAGGCCCACTCCAAGAAACATCATAATTAAAATGGCAAAAATTCAAAGTCAAAGAGACAATATTAAAGGCAGCAAGGGAGAAACAAGAATTAACATACGAAGGACCTCTGCCAACCCTATCAACTAATTTCACAACAGAAACCCTACAGATCAGAAGAGAATGGCAAGAAATATTGCAAGTGATGAAAAGCAAAAGCCTACAACCATGACCACTCTACCAGAAAGGTTCTCAATGAAAAGAGAAGGTAAAATAAGGAGTTTCCTAAACTAAAGAAAGCTCAAAAATACACCTTCATAAAACTAGCTTTGCAAGACATGCTAAATTGACTGCTTTAAGAAAAGGAAGAAAAAGAGTGACAGAGGGAGGAACACAGGTACAAAGAGGGTAAAATGGTAAGGAATAAGTATCTATGAATAATATTCTTAAATGTAAATGGATTAAGTGCTCCAATCAAAAGACATACTGCAGCTGAATGAATAAGAAAGCATGACTCACATATATGCTGCCTACAAGAGACCCACCTCAGAACAAAAGACCTACACAGACTGAAAGTGAAGGGGTGGAAAAATATTTCAAGTAAATGAAGTAGACATAACTGTCCTTGAACAAAAATTAAAAAATAAAATTATTTTAAGCAAATGGACAAGGAATATAGCCAGGGTAGCAATACTTCTGTCAAACAAAATAGATTTCAAAACAAAGGCCATAACAATACCCTGGTCGCTGTGGTACCATGGGTTGAGTGCCAGCCTGCAAAACAAAGGGTCACCAGTTCAAATCCCAGTCGGGGCACATGTCAGGGTTGCAGGCCAGGTGCCCTGTAGGGTGTGTGTGTGAGACAACCACGCGTTGATGTTTGTCTCCCTCTCTTACTCCCTCCATTCCCCTCTGTCTGAAAATGAACAAATAAAAAATCATGAAAAATAAATAAAAGGGACTTTTTAAAAGAAAAATCATAACACAAGAGACAGAGAAGGACACTTAATAATACTCAAAGGTAGAATCCATCAAGAAGATATAAATATTGTAAACATATAAGCACCCAACATACGAGCACCCAAACATATAATGAAAATCTTGGAGTACTTCAAGAAAGATATAGACAGAAACACAATTATAGTAAGGGATTTTAACACCCACTCTCAACAATAGATAGATCTTCCAAACAAAGAATCAAGAAAGATATTGTGGCATTGAATGACACTCTAGATCAAACAGACTTAATTGCTATAGACAGAATCTTACACCCCACAGAAGTTAAATACATATTTCTTTCAAGTGCACATGGAACATTTTCAAAGACAGACCACAAGACAGGACACAAAGCAAGCCTCAACAAATTTAAGAAAATTGAAAGCATATAAAGGACTTTCTTGGACCACAACAGCTTCAAAGTAGAAATCAACCTGAAGGGGGAAAAAAAAACCCTCAAAAATAGTGAAATTCATGGAAACTTAAAAAAATGTTATTAAACAATGAATTGGTTAAAATGAGATCAAGGAAGAAATATAAAAATTTCTAGAAACAGATGAAAATTAACACACAGTAATCCAAAACCTATGGGACACAGCTAAGGTGGTCTTTAGAGGGAAGGTCATAGCAATATAGGCCTACCAAAAAAAGAAACATGTCAAATAAACAACCAAACCCTACATCTACAAGAACTAGGTGAAAAAACAAAGCCCAGAGAAAGTAGGAGGAAGGAAATTACCAAGATCAGAGCAGAATTAAATGATGTAGAGACTAAAAAAACAATTAAAAAGATCAATAAATCCAGGAGATGGTTCTTTGAAAAGATAAACAAAATCAACAACCCTTTAACCACATTCATCAAGAAAAAAAACAAAAGAGAGAGGGCCCAAGTAAATGAAACCAGAAAGTCAGGAGGAGAAATTACAAGCAATACCATAGAAATAGAAAGGATTTTTAAAAATTACTATAAACAACTTTAAGCTGAGACATTTGACAGCCTGAGTGAAGTGGACAAACTCTAAAAATACATAATCTCCAAAAACCGAATCAAGAAGAAGCAGAAAACCTGAAGATACCAATAACAGCTAATAAAATGGAAGCAATAATAATAAAAAAAAAACTCAAAGCATCTCTGGCTGGTGTGGCTCAGTGGATATAGCACTGGACTGCAAAGCAAAGGGTCACTGTTTCAATTTCCAGTCAGGACATAAGCCTGGGTTGTGGATCAGGTCCCCAGGAGAAAGCACTTGAGATGCAACCACATATGGATCTTTCCCTCCCTCACTCCCTCCCTTCTCCTCTCTCTAAAAAATAAATAAATAAAAGTTTCAAAAAAAAACTGAATGCACATGAAAGCCCTGGACTGGATGATTTCAAAGGAAAATTTTACAGACATTTAAAGAAGAGCTAACCCTTATATTTCTCAAATTATTTAAAAATACCCAATAAGAGGAAAGACTCCCAAACTCTTTTTATGAGGCCAGCATCACCCTAATCCCACAAAACACATAAAGACAGACACAACAAAGAAAGAAAACTACAGGCCAATATCACTGATGAATGCAGATGCTGAAATCCTCAACAAAACATTGGCAAATGACATCTAGCAATACATTAGAAAGATCATACACCATGATCATGTGGGATTCATACCAGAGATGCAAGGATGGTACAATACTCAAAAATCAATAAGTATAATAATCATATATATAAAAAAAAGACAAAAATCACATGACCATATTAATAGATGCTGAAAACAGCATTTGACACAGTAGAGCACCCATTTATGATAAAAACACCCAGCAAAGTGAGAGTAGAGGGAACATCCCTCAACATAATAAAGGCCATATATGAGAAATCTACAGACAACATCATATTCAACAGGGAAAAACTAAAATCTTTCTCCCTAAGATCAGGATCAGGACAAGGGTATCTTATTTCACCACTTCTATTCAATGTAGAGTTGGAAAGTCTAGCCTCAGTTATCAGACAAGAAAAATAAATAAAAGGCATCCAAATTTCAAAGGAAGAAATAAAACTGCTATTGTTTATAGATGACATGATAGTGTAATAGAAATCCCTATAGACTCCATCAAAAACCTACTCAACCTAATAAGTGAATTGTGCAGACATGAAGGATACAAAGTAAATATTCAGAAATCAAAGGCATTTTTGTACACCAGCAATGAAATATCAGAAACAGATATCAGGGAAAAAATATCACTTGTTATTGCAACAAGAAAAATAAAGTATCTATGAATAAACCTTATCAAGGAGGTACAAGACATGTACCTAGAAAACTGTACAACATTGAAGAAAAAAATTAAAGAAGACACAAATAATTGGAAGCATATACCATACTTATGGATTGGATGAATTAACATCATTAAAACGTGTAGACTACCCAAAGCCATTTAGAGAGCCAATGCAATTCTTATTAAAATACCAATGAGACTTTTTCACAGATATTGAATAAATATTTCAAAAATTTATATGGAACCATAAATGACCCCAAATAGCCTCAGCAACCTGAGAAAGAAGAACAAAGGAGAAAGGATCATAACCTGATATCAAATTATATTCCAAGGTCACTGTAATCAAAACAGTCTGGAATTGCCAGGTCAAAAAGCAGTTCCATTTTTAATTTCTGAGGAAATTCCATAGTATTTTCCATAGTGGTTGCACCAGTCTGCAATCCCACCAGCAACACACAAGGATTCCATTTTCCCCACAGCCTAGCCAACATTTGTTGTTTGTTGATTTGTTTATGATGGCCATTCTCACTTGTGTGAGCAGTATCTCATGGTTTTAATTTGCATCTCTCTGATGGCTAGCAATGCTGAGCATCTTTTCATGTGTCTCTGGACCCTCTGTATGTCCTCCTTGGAGAAGTGTCTGTTCAAGTCCTTTGCCTATTTTTTAATTGGGTTGTTTGTCTTCTTAGAGTGGAGTCATGTGAGTTCTTTATATATTTGGAGATCAAACCCTTGTCTGAGGTATTATTGTCAATTATGTTTTCCCATACAGTTGGTTCTCTTTTAATTTTAATACTGTTTTCTTTAGCCTTGCAAAAGCTTTTTATTTTGATGAGATCCCATTTGTTTATTATTCCCTTCATGTCCCTTGTTCTATGGGACATATCAGTGAAAATATTGCCACATGAAATTTATACCCTAAGAACCCTGAAACACCAGTCCAGAAGAAGGTATGCACCCCAATGTTCATAGCAGCACAATTTACAATAGCCAAGTGCTAGAAGCAATCTAAGTGCCTATCAGCAAATGAATGGATCAAAAAACTATGGTACATTTACACAATGGAATTCTATGCAGCAGAAAGAAGGAGCTCCTACCCTTTGCAACAGCATGGATGGAACTGGAGAGCATTATGCTAAGTGAATAAACCAAGTGGAGAAAGACAAATACCATAGGATCTCACCTTAAACTGGAATCTAATCAACAAAACAAATAGGCAAGCAAAATAGAACCCAAAACATTGAAATTGGGAACAAGCTGACAGTAACCAGGAGGGAGAGGGGAGGGAATAATGGTGAAGGGTTTACAGAAACAGGTATAAAGGAAACATGGACAATAACAAGGTGGGGGATGGAAACAGGGGAGGGAAGTGGGAATGGCTGGGGTGAGGGGAGTGGTGGGGGGAAAAGGCAGAAAACTGTACTTGAACAACAATGAAAATCAAAAGTATTTAAAAAAAATGACTAGTACTGGCACTAGAACAGACACATAGATCCACAGAACATAATAGAGAGCCCAGAAAGAAACCCAAGTCTCTATAGTCAATCAATATTCAACAGTGGGGGCATAAGCATAAAATGGAGTAAAAATGCCTATTCAACAGATGGTGTTGGCAGATTTGGACAGCTACATGCTGAAAAAATGAAACTTGACCACCAACTTACACCATATGCAAAAATAAACTCAAGGTGGATAAAAGGCTTAAATATAAATTGTGACACCAAAAAAGTCCTAGAGGAGAACATGCACAATAAAATTTCAGATATACCATGCAAGAATATTTTTACTGATACATCCCCTAGTGCAAGGTATATGAAGGAAAGAATTTGCAGATGGAACTACATCAAATCAAAAAGCTTCTTCATGGCTGAGGAAAATATCAGCAAAATAAAAAGGGAACAAATTGTATGGGAAAATATATTTGCCAATGATATCTCTGACAAGGGTTTGATCTCCAAAATATATAAAGAATTCATGTGACTCAACACCAGGAAGATAAACAATCTAATTAAAATTTGGGCAAATGACATGAACAGACACTTCTCCACAGTGGATATAGAGAGTGCCCATAGGCATATGAAAACTGTGATGTATTTACACAATGGAATACTACACAGCAAAAAGAAAGAATGAAATCCTACCCTTAGCTACAGCAAGGATTGAACTAGAGAGCATTATGCTAAGTGAAGTAACCCATGTAGTGAAAGACAAATACTGTACGATTTCATCTATAAATGGAACTTAATCAACAAAACAAACAAGCAAGCTAAGTATAACCAGAGACATGGAAATAAAGAACAAACTGGCAATGATCATAAGGGAGGGGGAGGGGGATAAAAGAGGAAAGAAAAGGAAGGGTCAAGTCAGGGAACATGTATAAAGGGCCAATGGGAAAGAACAACTGAGGGGTGGATTGAATTTGGAAGAAGGTGAGTGGGCAGGACAAGCAAGAACAATGGGTGTAAAATGGGGACAACTCTAAGTGAACAATAATAAACAAATTTTACAAATCACAACCTCTATTTGTAAATAGGATCACATGTTCCTGAATGTCCAAATAAGTAGGAACTCCATATATGATGATATGATATGATATGATATGATATGATATGATATGATATGACACATGATATGAACTGATTGGTAAATGGGTGATCACTCAAGTTTTATTTTCCCTCAGCTTCTTTCTGTTGAGATGGACATCATTAGCTGTTTATCCATTGTTTTGGGAGATGAGCTTTCTCATGTCACACTAAATGTAGATGTATAAAAACTTCAATGAGTAGCTAATTTACCACTGCTTAAGTTTTATTTAATTTTGAAGTGCGGACATTTGCATTTCACCTTCCTATCACTTATATATCCATATGAGTTATTAAAAGCTTTTGTATGTGTATTCTAACATACTTCATCAGTGTGGTTGAAATTAGTATTCTATGATCACATTTTATGGAAGTGAGTAAAACTAAATTAATAAGTGTTATATAAAACCAGTGAGAAGATGTGTGCAACTTCTCAAACCCTCATGGTTGAAAGTGAATAACCCACTATACTATGAAAAAGGCTTACTGCTGTTAGATTATTACCTCACAAAGAGTCCAGAGAAAACTGCCAAAACCTTCTTTACTCTAGATTTTGATTTTATAATTAAACTCATACTGAGTTTTTAGGTGTAGGAGAGTTCAAGAGTGTTTCCTCCAGTCTCTTCTAAACAACCCTTAGTCCTTGCATTGCTCCGAGTCTCATAACCTTTTTCCTCATGGTCACTCAGGAACTTAAATCAGTAATACTGGATGCTCTGAAAAACATGGGGCAATCTCAAAAATCAACTATCAGTCCTCTATCACATATAACTTATGAATTTCCCATTGCACATTCATGTAGCATAAAATAAAAACAACAACAACAGCAATAATAATAATAGACATCTAGAAAGTAGTAATTTTATTACAAACCTAAGGCATTTTCTCACATATTTAATACACATTGATTTTTGAGAAATCAAACTACCAAGTAAATCAAGAAAAGAATGTACTTTATTTTGCTTAGAAATTACCAAATCTTGTTCACAACTCTGGAAAACGATGTTATGAGAGGTAATTGTGGTATTTGACTCAATGTCAAAACACATCTATTTCAGTCAGCATTTGTAGCTGTCACATTCATAGTGATGTCTTTCATTAGGTACAAGCATCTGACAACTTTGTTATACCTTCTGGTGTAGTTGTGCTGAAGCAGTTGTACCCTGAAGTACACATTATCTTATTCTTAATTAACTATCTTGTACTTATTATTTTTATTAAAGTTGAGACAATATATTTTTTTTAAATGTATGTAGGTAGGTTAGATTATCTGTGAATTTAATTATATGATAGTAAAGGAAGAACTGTTACATATTTAATGTGAAAAAGAGCATTTGGACTTATAGGATGAGAAACACTGTCTATATCAAACTCCAGACCACTCTACAAAACTCCAGGAAAGAGCTTAAATATGTGCTTGATGGGTAAAATTTCACTGTGTGACACATGCACCTCTATTACACAGCACTCATGTACTCAAAATTAATCTTTTTTAAATGAATAGAATCATCTTATCATATACAAAGGAACAGAATTCAATAGAGCTAGAATTTGAATCTGTCAGTATAGCTCATTAAGACAAATGCTATCTTATAGCCCATATATATAACTATATGTTTTTCAGGAATGTGCATTCCCAGTCCCCCAAATCCTCTAATGAGAGAGAAAGATTTTTCTTATCACTGCATCTGTCATTTCAAATAATTTATGTGACAAATAAAAGATAGTTTGACCTACTTAAATAATAAGAAATTTAACCTATTGAATGGGAGAAATAATTGACAAACATATATCTGATAAGGAATTTTTGCAAAGGCCTACAGATGGCCAACATGTACATGAAATGATGTTCAGCATCAAGGGTAATGGAAATCAAAATCACAATGCGATATCACTTCAAACCTGTCAGAATGAGTATCATCAAGGAGACGTGAGATAACAAGCAACAAACCTTAGTTAAGATATGGAGAAAAGGGAATTTCTGTGCATTGTTGGTAGGAATGTAAATTGATAGAGCCACTATAGAAAGCAGTAAAGAGTTTCCTCAAAAAATTTAAAATAGAACTACCATGGTTCAGCAATCCCACTTCTGGGTATACATCCAAAGGAAAGAAACTAGGGTCTTGAAGAGATATTCATACTCCTATGGTTATTACAATATTATTCACAATAGCCAAGATATGAAAACAAACCAAGGGTCTGTCACCAGATGAATGGATAAAGAAGATGATGTGTGTGTATGTATGTGTGTGTATATATACACACATATACACATATATACATACATACATACATATATATATATATGTGTGTGTGTGTGTGTGTGTGTGTGTGTGTGTGTGTGTGGTCTTGGGCTGCAGAACTCCCCTGCCATTATGGATGAGAATCAATTGACAAAAACATGATCTGCTTGGGGAGGAAAAGTGACCAATCTCTCAAAGGATAAATGTTCTGAACATCTTCCCTGACCCTTTATTGAGTTAAGCTCACACAGATATACATAGTATACACATAAAAATCATCAACCAATGTCCAAAATGCTACAGTCATGAGAAACTGACATCATTTACACATAATAGTTGAAGAAACACCAGGACTGTCTCTGGCCAGGGTTGGCTTTACCTCAAGTGTCTACTTCATAGCAATAGGGCAGAGCAATCCTCAACAGAAACAATATATATTCTTTCTCTGGCCAGATCCCCTCCCCATCTCAGGAGCCGTCTGTTCCAGTACAAGGTCCCAGCTGCCTCTGGCATTGTTCCAGGCTGAGTCAGGCAGGGAGAGCAAAGTACCCAAGAGATTAGGAGACTTTTACAGAAAGACTGAGGACTCAGGCTATGACAAAGCCAAGGGGTGAGGGTCTTTCTGACCCTCCTCTATAGACCCCTAAGTCCTTCCCTGATGGCCTTTTGCAACAGTGCCTGTCTTATGTTGTTCCTTCCTTGAGGGGTCTTAGCAGTCATTGTCTAACCAGTCATCCACCTGGGCCAAGCATGGGTAAGTGAGGAAGACAGGGGCTGTGCTTCTGCCAGGAGGAAATGTTCTGTCTCCTTAGTGGTTCCTGTTCCCAAGGTCGTTTCACTCAGCCCTGGCCATGAGACCCTTTTGTCCATTAATGAGGCTGAAGTCCCTGAAACCAGGCAGGATGGCTCCCTACACACACACACACACACACACACACACACACACACACACACACACACACACACAATGAAATACTATTCTACCATGAGCATCAAGGAAATTCTACCTTTTGCTAAAGCATAGATATACTACCTTGGCTTGTACAGCTCAGTGGATTGACCACTGGCCTGTGAACCAAAGGGTCAGTGGGTCAGTGGTTCCATTACCAATCAGGGCAGATACACTGTCCAGTTCCCAGTTGGGTGTGAGTGAGAGGCAATCACATATTGATGTTCCTCTCCACCTCTTTCTCCCTCCCTCCCCTCTCTAAAAAAAATAAATAAATAAAATCTCTAAAATATGGATATACCTTCAGGGCATTATGCTAAGTGAAATAGGTCAGGCTGGGAAAGAAAAACACTGTGTGATAGATATCCCTTCTCTGTGAAATCTAAAAAAGCCTAACTCATAGAAACAGAGTAGAATGATGGTTACTAGGGGCCAAAGAGTTGGGAAATAGGGAAATGTTGGCCAAAGGGTATAAACTTCCAGTTTGAAGATAAATAATTTTGGGGGATGTAATACACAATGTTGTGATTATAGTTAACAATAATATATGTGTATTTGAAAGTTGCCAAGCATAGTTCTTACATCATCTCACTAACAGTTGTCTCCATTTTTACCTCACCAAGACTCCCTGCCACACTTAACCTCGCATTTCACCCTCAAACCTATTCCCTTTGGCTTTGGCCATGTGTCCTTTATACATGTTCTTTTATGGATCTTCCCCAGTTTTCCCCCATTATTACTCTTCCCCCTCCCCTCTGGTTACTGTCAGTTTGTTCTTTATTTCATTGTTTCTGATTATATTTTGCTTGCTTGTTTCTTTTGTTGATTAGTTTTTATTATAGGTGAGATCATATGGTATTTTTCTTTCACTGCTTGGCTTGTTTCACTTAGCATAATGCTCTCCAGTTGCATCCATACTGTTGAGAAGGGTGGGAGCTCCTCCTTCTTTCTGCTGCATAGTATTCCATTCTGTAAATGTACCATGGTTTTCTTATGCATTTATTTACTGAGGAGCATTTAGATTGTTTAGAACACTTGGCTCTTGTAAATTCTGCTGCTATGGATATTGGGGTGCCTATGTTCTTTTGAATTGGTGTTTGGAGAATTTTAGGATATAATCTCAGCAGTGGAATTGTTGGGTCAAAAGGCAGTTCCATTTTTAGTTTTCTGAAGAAATTCCATATATTTTCCACAGTAGTTGCCCCACTCTGTATTTCCACCAAAAGTTCAGTAGGGTTCCTTTTACTTCACAACCTAACCTGCACTTGTTTGTTGATTTGGTTATGATGGCCATTCTGACCAAAGTGAAGTGGTATCTCAAGGTGATTTTAATTTGCATTTCTCTGATGCCTAGTGATGCTGAGCATCCTTTCATATGTCTCTTGGCCTTCTGTATATCCTGCTCGGAGATGTGTCTGTGCAAGTCCTTTGACCATTTTTAAAATTGGGTTGTTTGTCTTCCTCAAGTGGAGTTGTGGGTGTTGTGTGGAGTTGTATTTTGGAGATCAAACCCTTGTCCAAATTACCATCGGCAAATGTATTTTCCCATACATTTGGTTCCCTTTTCACTTTATTGCTGTTTTCTTTAGCGGTGCAGAAGCTTTTTAATTTGATGAGGTTCCATTTGTTTATTATTTCCTTTATTCCCCTTGCTCAAGGGGACATATTGGTGAAAATATTGCTGCATGGAACATCTAATATTTCCTGCTTATGTTATCCTATAGGGTTTTTATGGTGTCATGGCTTATTTTGAAGTCTCTTATCCCTCTTGAGTTTATTTTTGTGTATGGTGTAAGTTGGTGATCAAGTTTCATTTTTTTTTTTTTGCATGTAGCTGTCCAGACCTTCCAACAACATTAGTTGAAGAAGCTTTTTTTCCCTCCATTTTATGCTTCTGCCCCCTTTTTTGAATATTGATTGACCATAGAGACTTGGGTTTATTTCTGGGCTCTCTATTCTGTTCCAGTGGTCTAAATGTCTCTTCTTATGCCAGTACCAGACTGTTTTGATTACTGTGGCCTTGTAATATATTTTGATATCAGGTATTGTGATCCCCCCATTTGTTCTTCTTTCTCAAAATTGCTGCAGCTATTCGGGGTTGTTTATGATTCTGTATACATTTTTCAAATGTTTGTTTCAAAAAGGGAAGATAATCACCTTGCTTCAACAGGCCAGGGCCCTCTGATCAAAGCCTTGATATTGAAGAAGAGCTGTCCAAAATTATGCCTTGAGATCATCCAGCAGACCTTTGGGATCACAACCCCTCCCTGGCAAAGTTGCAGGGGCAGAACAGCCACCCCATTGGATCTGGAAGGTAGATTAAGGAGCCAAAGAGGGTTATCCTTGAGCCTAAAGATCTCATGAAACTTTCCTGGTTAGGTTTTGGAGTTGTTTGAGACTGGTCACTCTTTCCTTCTTTCCCATTTCTCCCTCTGGAATTGGAAGGTTTATTTTATGCTTGTCCCACCATATATTTTGGAAGCACATAACTTATTCTGTCAAACAAATTTTCAGCTGAGGAAGAATTTTTCCTCATGATGTATTGTGCATTTGAACCTTAAGTCCCATCCATATGTGATTTAGATATTATGTAGATGAGATTTTGAATGTTACTTTTTTTCTATTTTTTCTTGTTGTGCAATTACAATTGTCCCCATTTCCCCTCATTCCTCTCCCCTACTCTAACCACCCCAACTTCCCACACTGAATCCTACTCTTGCCATTGTCTTTGTCCATGGGTCATCTATGCATGCTCCTTGATGACCGTTCCCCTTCTTTGCTCCATTATCTCCCTCCCTCCTCTCCTCTGCATACTGTCACTTTGTTCTTTATTTCCATGTCTCTGGTTATATTGTGCTCACTAGACTGTTTTTTTGATTAGGTTCCACTTATGGGTGAGATCATATGGTATTTTTCTTTCACCACCTGGCTTATTTCACTTAGCATAATGCTCTCCAGTCCCAGTCATACTATCAAGAAGAGTAAGAGTTCTTTCTGCTGTGTAGGATTCCATTGTGCAAATATACCACAGTTTTTTGATCTACTTATTTTCTATGGTCAATTAGGCTGTTCCAGCACTTGATTATTGTAAATTGTACTGCTATAAACATTGGGGTGCACAGGTTCTTTTGAATTGGTGTTCTTGGATACTTAGGGTATAATCCCAGCAGTAGAATTGCTGAGTCAAAAGGCACTTCCATTTTCAGGTTTTTGAGGAAATTCCATCCTGTTTTAACAGTGACTGCACCAGTCTGCATTTCTACCAACAGTGTACTAGGGTTCTGTTTTCTCCACAGCATAGTCAGCACTTGCTGTATTTTTATTTCTTTATGATAGCCACTCTGACAGGTGTAAAGTGGTATCTCATTGTGGTTTTAATTTGCATCTCTCTGATGACTAGTGATGCTGAGCATCCTTCCATATGTCTCTGGGACCTCTGTATGTCCCCCTTGGAGAAGTGTCTGTTCAGGTGCTTTGCCCATTTTTTAATTGGATTGTTTGTCTCCTTGGTGTGGGGTTGTGTGAGTTCTTTATATATTTTGGAGGTCAAACCCTTGTCTGAGGCATCATTGGCAAACAGGTTTTCCCACACATTTGGTTTCTTTTTCATTTTGATGATGTTTTCTTTAGCTGTGCAGAAACATTTTAATTTGATGAGGTCTGATTTGTTTATTCTCTCTTTTATTTTCCTTGCTCTCGGGGACATATTGGTGAAAATATTGCTACATGGAATATCTGAGTTTTTCCTGCCTATCTTCTCTTCTAGCACTTTTATGGTGTTGTGACTTATATTTATGTCATCTATCCATCTGAGTATTTGTGTGTGTGTGTGTGTGTGTGTGTGTGTGTGTGTGTGTGTGGTGTAAGTGGGTGGTTGAGTTTCATTTTTTTGCATGTAGCTGTGCAGATCTCCAAATATCATTTGTTGAAGAGGGTATTTTTATTCCATTTTATGCTCCTGCCCCCGTTGTCAAATATTTATTGGCCATAGAAACATAGGTTTAGTTTTGGGCTCTGTGTTCTATTCCATGGATTTATGTGAGATTTTGAAGTTGCGGGACTGAGTTAAAACCCTTGAGGCAATTGGGATGAAATTAATTTATTTTGCATGTGAGAAGGACTTGAATTTTAGGGACTAGTGTGGGATGATATGTACTGAATGTATAGCCCCAAAGTACATGGTAAAAATTTATCTCCCAATATGATGATATTAGTAGGTAGGACCTTTGAGAAGTAATTAAGAGTAGATGAAGTCATGAGGATGGAGCCTTCATGACTGAGAATAGTATTCTTCTAAAGATCACAAAATCTTCCTTGCTCTCTCTGCTCTGTGCCATATGATGCTACAAGATGTAGTCAGCAATCTATAGTTAGGAAGAGTGCCCTCATCAGACCTTGACCATGTTGACACCCTGATCTAAGACATCCAGACTCCAGACATGTAATAAATAAATTTCTCTTGTTTATAAGCCACCCAGTGCTTTGTTAGAGAAGCCTAAATGGACTGAAACACTTGATCTTTGGATTTCTAATTTTAGCATTTTTTCATGATCTCTAATTGCTTCTGTCATTTAGCCTAAAAGAGGAAACAGGTTTCTACAGCACAGGAATTGAATCGTCTGGATAAGTGTGCACAAATAGCCATTGAATTACCTTGTTTATCTTAAGTTCCTGCCTGCTTTTGGCTTTTTCTTTTTTCCAAATATAGAATTCCTTTGTTGCTGAATCTCCCTTTGTGGTAGCATATGTTTCCATGCTTAACTTAGAGAGCAACTTCCTTCTGAGATTGTCTTTCTTTTGAGGCTTAATGTGAATGTTACAGCTTTCAATGATTTCTCACAGTTTCCGATCCTCTTATTGGTTTTCAATTTCTTTGTATCTCTTTCCCTCTTATACACACTCCATATCTCCCTCTTTCTTTGTGTATGCACATTTATATGTGTGTGTCCTAAACATTTAGCTGTGTTACCTGTGCACCAAAAGATCCTTGTGCCCATGACTGAAATTCTGTGTATATTTGTAGCCTCCACAATACAGATATATCCCTCTAGTCTTGTCTTCCTCTATTCCCTCCAACACATAAAGCCATCTTCATAAAATAATGCTTTTACCATGCCATCATTAGAATCAAGTATCTTTAATAACTCTCAACACCTGTCAAGTAATGATTTTCAAGGAAGATGCCTCATGTGGTAGGAATAACACAGGGTTTGGAATCAGAAAAAGCTGGGATCTAATCTTGGCCAATATATAATGTTTGCAAGCATTCTTTCTGAACTTTACTTTTCAGTTATCTAAAATGACAATATGCATATCTAGCTCCATGGTTATTTTGAGTATTATAAATAACGTTGATGTGATTTTTTAAAAGGACCTCAACTACTTCTCCCACTCCTACATGTATGCCACTTCTCATTGTGATTTTACAGCTCCTTCCATTAAATGGTGAAGCCTATAACTCTAATCCTTTTTCTTCCTTTTTTCATTTTCTTGTTTTTATTTATTTTAAATATATCTTACTGTTTATGCTATTACATTTGTCCCACTTTTATCTCCTCTTTATTCCCTTCTGCCCTGTACACACTTTCTATCATCATTCCCCCACATTAGTTCATGTCCATGATTCATACATATAAGTGCATTGGCTACTACATTTCTCATACTGTTCTTAATCTGCCCCTATTTTGTACCTACCATTTATGCTTCTTATCCCCTGTACCTTTTCCTCCAATCTCCCCCCCACCACACTGATAACCCATGTGACCTCCATTTCTTTGATTTTTTTCCTGTACTAGTTGTTTGCTTAGGTTTTGGTGTTTTTAGGTTTGGTTGTTGATAGTTGTGAGTTTCTTGTCATTTTACTTTTTGTATTTTTGATCTTTTTGTTAGATAAGTCCCTTTAACATTTCATAATAAGGGCTTGATGATGATGACCTCCTTTAACTTGACCTTCTCTGGGAACCACTTTTTCTGTCCTTGCATTCTAAATGATAGCTTTGCTGGATAAAATAATCTTGGATATATATAGGTCCTTGTCTTTCCTGACTTTTAATACTTTCCAGCCCCTTCTTGACTGCAAGGTTTCTTTTGAAAAATCAGCTGATAGCCTTATAAGAACCCCTTTGTAGGTAGCTGTCTCCTTTCTTTTTGCTGCATTTAAGATTCTCTCCTTATCTTTAATCTTGGGTAATGTAACTATGATGTGCCTCACTGTGCACTGCCTTGGGTCCAACTTGTTTGGGACTCTGAGTTTCCTGGACTTCCTAGAAGTCTATTTCCTTTGTCAGATTAGGGAAGTTCTCCTTCATTATGTTTTCAAAAAAAAAAAAGCTTTCAATTTCTTGGTCTTCCTCTTCTCTTTCTGGCACCCCTATGATTCAGATGTTTGAACATTTAAAATTGTCCCAGAGGTTCCCAAGTCTCTCCTCATTTATTTGAATTCTTTTTTCTTCAGTCTGTTCTGGCTGAATGGTTCTTTCTTTCTTCTGGTCCAAATCATCAATTGGAGCCCCAGTTTCCTTCCCTTCACTGTTGGTTCCCTGGACATTTTCCTTTATTTCACTTCCCATAGCCTTCACTTTTTCCTCTGTTTTGCAACCATACTCAACCAATTCTGTGAGCAACTTAATTATCAGTGTTTTGAACTGTGCATCTGATAGGTTGCCTATCTCTTCATCACTTAGTTGTATTTTTTTCTGGAGCTTTACTCTGTTCTTTCATTTGTGCCATATTTCTTTGTCATGATGCACCTGTTAATTTCTTAGGGTTGGGGCCTTAGTAATTCACCAGGGTGGGGTAACCACTTTGCTGCTTTGGGCCACTGTCTGTGAGATAGTGGTCCAAGAGGGAACAGTGCCACTTGCTCTGCTTTGGGTGGGCTTTCAGTCACTTCCTTTGCTACTCAAAAACAAATTGGGCATAGCTGGTGCTCATTCCCCAGTGTGTGGGCTGTGTACATTCTAGGATCCAATGGGTGTTTCCAAAGAACTCTCCCATGAGGCTGGGAATTTCCTCTGCCATGTCAACCTCCCCCATGTTTTTCCAGTCAGAAGTTTTGAGTCTTTATGTCCCTGCACTGGAAACCTGGGTTGTGTGGTTGTCTAGCTCCCCAGTTCCTTCTGGTTTATCTGCACACAAATGTGGGGCTCCCTTGTTCACCATCCACAACCTTGCCATGAGTCCTCTCTACCCTAGCTGCCTATCTCCACCCCTTCTACCAGTCTGGATGAATGTTTATTCTTTAATTCCTTAATTGTCAGACTTCTATACACTTTTATTTTTTTAATGTTCTGGTTATATTTTTATTTTAAATTTGTTGTCCTTCTTTTGGTTGTGTGAGGAGGCAAAGTGTATCTATGTATAGCTCTACTTCTTAATCTAAAATTGGCCATGTGAGAAACTGTGGTGAATCAAACAGTAGCAAATATAAAAGCCAGAGGTTTTAAAAGAAAGTATATGTTTTATAGTACCCTCTTCTTCCCCATCTAGAACTTAGACACTAAGTACAAAAACCCAAGGTAGCCTGCTGGATGATGAGAAATACATGACTCATGTACCCATAGAGCTGCAAATGACAAGAACCAACTCCTAGGAGATAACTGCACATGCATGAATGAGCTCAGCCAAGATAATCAGAAGAACTGTTCAGATGAGACCAACCCAAATTCCCAACATGGAAAATCATGAACTAAATAAATGTTTTTTTTTCTTTTTGTTTAAGCCTGAAGCTTTTGAGGTGGATTATTATACAGCAGATTTAATGGTAAAAATGTGTGTAAAATGTTTATTATAGTCCATGGGGTGTAGTAGATGATTAAAAATGGCATTTCCCAATTCTTCCTAATACAACATGACTTGAACATTCCAAATTTTTATTACATATTTACATGAATGTTCCCAAAGCATTGACATAGCTACCATAATTCTTACTGTCTCTCTACCTATGAAAGTCTACTTCTACAAAACCCATCATTATTTAAATATTTATTTTAAATACCAGCACCTCAATAAGTCCTTCTTTATCCACTGTAGCCTACCACATTCCCTTTTAATTTTCTGCTTCTCTATTATGTTTAGTCTAAAATACACAATATAGCACTTTTAGGAATTAATTCAGTATCCCTTAATAATTGAGTCATTAATGGATCTTCATTCAGTGAATAAATAAATACTTACTAAATTGTTACTAGATAAAATACCATGTGATTGAATCTGGAGGAAGGAAGATGAGTAAAATATGAGACTACTCTCAAATCTATTCACAGTTGTAAGACATGCAGATGATATTGATGCAGTGTTTTGTGCTATAAGACAGGTAAGTATAGTGGTGGCAAAAGGACAGTTTTGAGGGTTAGGAAAATCTTTACAGAAGAACTCCAGAATTTTGCCTCCCATAACCCCACCAGATATTACTCTGGTGAACTCAATCTTGCTTAATCTTTGGTGCACAACAATACCTTCCATTTTTTCTTGAGTGTTTATTGTGAAATTAGCATTATTCTATTTTACAGATAAGTTAAGTGTTCTGAGGCTAAAAGCATTAAAACAATGTGTTTTCTCTCTTCAAACTGGACAGCATGCATTTTGAAGGCAACAACCACATCACAAACCTCTATTTCTAATAAAGCATATAAGATATAAACAATCGTTAATAAATACCTATTGAATGAAAGAGAAAAAAAGAGCTGAATATAATGGTTTCCATTCATGAATTAAGAGATAACACAATGTACTCACCTTGGTCTTAGTGTAAAATATAAAACTTGGCCTATAGGTCCCTGAAGGAACTGTCACTAATATGACTTTACAAGCTCCACTCTTGCTTGATTCAACCATACTATTTAAGCTCTAGCCATCCCAAGCTTCTCTTAGTTCATTGAATGCACCAAAACCTCTCCCGGGCCTTTAAAAGATGCCCTTTCCTCTGCGTAGAATGTTTTCCTGTTCTGTGAGTTCCCTTTATCTCTATATCTCACCAAGCCCTTCAAGTTGAAGATCAAACATTGCTAAAAAAAGGAAACCATGAGTCCTCAGACTAAGTCATGTCCACCTATTGGAGACACCCATAGAACTGTGTGCATCTAAATAATTATAATTACATATTAACATTTTGTCTTTTTCTCTAGACTGGTAGCTCTCTAATAAGAATCTCTTGCTCACTGCCTTGTCTCACTGGTGACTGGCATTCACAATATTTATTCATTAATTTAAGTAAATATATTATTTGGTGAGAAGTTGGTGCCTGTCCTGTGCTGA
Organism: Phyllostomus hastatus; assembly: GCF_019186645.2. Classification (NCBI taxonomy): domain Eukaryota; kingdom Metazoa; phylum Chordata; class Mammalia; order Chiroptera; family Phyllostomidae; genus Phyllostomus; species Phyllostomus hastatus. The sequence goes on along the minus strand of NW_025333984.1, from coordinate 11,536,428 downwards.
AATGGGTATTGTGTTGTGGCACAAAATATTTCATTTGTTATTGTAGTATGGCTCAAATTATGTCATACTTGAAAGAGGTCTCTGCATATGGTATCCACTCCACACTTGGAGATATGTTGCACATTCAGTTTCTTCCTTTCTTTCTTTCTTTCTTTCTTTCTTTCTTTCTTTCTTTCTTTCTTTCTTTCTTTCTTTCTTTCTTTCTTTCTTTCTTTCTTTCTTTCCTTTTAGAGAGGGAAGAGAGGAAGATAGAGAGAGAGAGAGAGAAACATCAATGTGCGGTTGCTGGGGGTTATGGCCTGCAACCCAGGCATGTACCCTGGCTGGGAATCGAACCTGGGACACTTTGGTTCCCAGCCCACGCTCAATCCACTGAGCTACACCAGCCAGGGCTCATTCAGTTTCTTGATTGAGAATGAGAGATATATGACTCCCAAATAGTCAGTGCTTATGCAAACATGTCACTTTCATCCACATCACATTTTCTAAACATAAATGATATCAAATTGATTACTATAAGTGTATTTTCTTAGATTGACAAACATCCAAGGATATTCTATAAAAAATGAGCCTATGTGGTCATGAAATGCTTGTTGGATGAATTTTGTTTGTAGTGAATGTTTACTTTACTTTCATTTTATTTTATTTCATTATTTTATTTTTTCATGTTTTGTTGTTCAAGCACAGTTTTATCCACTTTCCCCCACCCACCCTACCCCACCCCAACCAACCCTGATGCCCACCCTCAATCCTACCCACCTTTGGCTTTGTCCATTATTCCTTTATACTTGTTCCTTGATGACCCTTGCCCTTCTTTCCCCAATTATTTTATTTTAAAATTTAATTTAATGTATTATGTTTATGCTTTAACATTGTCCCAACTTTTCCCCCTTCACCCTCCTCTACCCAGAACTCTCTCCACTTCTAGAGCCAATCTCCACACTGTTGTCCATGTTTATTGGTCCTTCATATGTGTTCTTTGACTAATCCCTTCACCTTTCCATCAGTCCCCTCCCATTTTACAGCTGTCAGACTATTCCATGATTCTATGCCTTTGATTATATTGTTCTCATTAGTATATTTTGCTCATTAGATTTCACTTATGAATGAGATCATATGGAATATGTCTTTCACTGTCTGGCCTATTTCACTTAGCATAATAGTCTCCAGTTCCATATATGCCATTGCAAAAGGTAAAATTTGCTTATTTTTTTACAGCTGCATAGTATTTCTATCTTTGAAGCACCACAGGATTTCTACCACACATCTACTGATGGGCACTTAGGTTGTTTCCAAATCTTAGCTATTGTAAATAATGCTGCTATGAATACAGGGGTGCATAAGTTCTTTTGAACTGGAATCTTGGAATTCCTTGGTATCGACAAAGCGGTGCAATCAGTGGCTCAAAGAGCAGTTCCATTTTCAACATTTTGAGGAAATTCCATACTGTTTTCCAGAGTGGTTGCAGAAGTCTCTGTTCTCACCAACAATACACTAGGGTTCCCTTTTCTCCACATCTTTGCCAGCACTTGTTTATTGATTTATTAATGATGGCCATTTCAGCAAGTGTGAGGTAATATCTCATTGTGGTTTTAATTTGAATCTCTCTGATGGCTAGTGATGTTGAGCATTTTTTTTCATATGTCTGTGGGCCCCCGTGTGTCCTCCTTGAAGAAGTCTCCATTCCAGTACTTTGCCCATTTTTTAATTGGATTGTTTGTCTTCCTGATGTTGAGTCACATAAGTACTTTATATATTTTGGAGGTTGAACCCTTGTCAGATGTATCATTCACATATGTTATCCTATACAGTTGGTTATATTTTCATTTTACTGGTTGTCTCTTTAGTCATGTGGCAGCTTTTTAATTTGATGTACTCCTATTTGCTTATTTTTCTATTTCCCTTGCCTAGGAGAAATATCTGAAAAGATATATCTATTTCAGATATCTGAAATTTTACTGTCTATAGTTTTCTCTAGTATTTTTATGGTATCATGACTTATGTTTAAGTCCTATAATCCATTTTCAGTATATTTTGGTGTATGGCATAAGATGGTGATCTAGTTTTATATTTTGCCCTGAAATTCCCTCCAGTCCTCCTCTCGTCACTATCAGCATATACCAGTCCAGTTCTCCTGCACCACTTATTAAAAAAATTGTCATTACTCCATTGTAATGCTCTTACCTCCATTGTCAGATATTAATTGACCCAAAAGACATAGCTTTATTTCTAGGTGCTCTATTGTATTACATTGATCTATGCATCTGTTCTTATGCTGATATCAGGCTCTTTTGATTACAGTGGCCTTGTAAAATAGTTTGATAATAAACATTGTGATCTCTTCAACTTCATTCTTTTCTGTTGATTACTGAGGCTATTCAGGGTCTTTTAGGGTCCATATAAATTTTTGGAATATTTGTTCTAGACCTGTGAAATATGCCATTAATATTTTAATAGCAATTGCATTGAATATATAAATTGCTTTGGGTAGTATGGACATTTTAAATAATATTTCTCATTTAATAAAGAAGAAGATATAAGAAAATATACAGATATTCATCCATTTGCAGGAAGGATAACCAGAAAAAATACATATTTAAGTTCATTTAATGGTTTACTTTTTTCTTTTTTTATTTTAATTTTATTTTAATTGTAGTTCAAGTACAGTTGTCTGCCTTTTACCCTCAACCCAGCCCACCACTCCAGCCCTCCCCACCTCCCTCCTGTTTACAACACCCTCTTTTTTATCCATGTGTCCTTTATACATGTTTCTGTAAACCCTTCCCCTTTTCCCCTGAAATTCCCTCCAGTCCTCCTCTTGTCACTATCAACCTGTTTTCAATTTCAGTGTCTTTGACTATATTTTGCTTCTTTCTTTGTTTTGTTGATTAAATTCCTGTTACAAGTGAGATCACATGGTATTTGTCTTTCACCTCCTGGCTTATTTCGCTTAGCATAATAGTTTCCAGTTCTACCCATGCTGTCAAAAAGGGTAGGAGTTCCTTCTTTCTCTCTGCTGCATAGAATTCCATTGTGTAAATGTACCATAGCTTTTTGATCCATTTATTTACTGATGGGCACCTAGGTTGCTTCTAGCACTTGGGTATTGTAAATTGTGCTGCTATGAACATTGGAGTGCATAGGAACTTTTGGATTGTTGTTTCAGGGTTCTTAGGATATAATCTTAGCAGTGGAATTGCTGGGTCAAAAGACCGATCTATTTTTAGTTTTCTGAGAAAATTCAATACTATTTTCCATAGTGGTTGTGTCAATCTGCAATCCCATCAACAGTGCACTAGGATTTCCTTTTCTCCACAACCTCTGCAACACTTGTTGTTTGCTGCTTTGTTTATGATGGCCATTCTGACTGGTGTGAAGTGATATCTCCCTGTGGTTTTAATTTGCATCACTCTGATAGCTAGCAATATTGAACATCTTTTCATGTGTCTCTGGATCCTCTGTATGTCCTCCTTGGAGAAGTGTCTGTTCAAATCCTTTGCCCATTTTTTAATTGGGTTGCTTGTCTTCATGGAGTGGAGCCATGTGACTTCTTTATATATTTGGGAGATTAAACCCTTTCCTGAGGTATCATTGGCAAATATGTTTTCCCATACAGTTGGTTCTGTTTTTATTTTAGTACTGTTTTCTTTAGCTGTGCAGAAGCTTTTTATTTTGATGAGGTCCCATTTGTTTATTCTTTCCTTTATGTCCCTTGCTCTAGGGGACATATCAGTAAAAAAGTTTCTGCATGAATTATCTGAGATTTTCTTACCTATGTTCTCTTCTAGGACTTGAATGGTGTCACCGTTTATATTTAAGTCTTTTATCCACCTTGAATTTATTTTTGTATAAGGTGTAAGTTGGTACTTGAGTTTCATTTTTTTGCACATAGCTGTCCAGTTCTCCCTACACTATTTGAAGAGACTATTTTTACTCCATTTTATGCTGCTGCTTCATTTGTCAAATAATTGACCATAGAGAGTTGAATTTTTTTCTGGACTCTCTGTTCTGTTCCACTGGTCAATCTGTGTTTATGCCAGAAACAGGCTGTTTTGATTACAGTGGCCTTGTAATACAGTTTGTTGTCAGGTACTGTGATCCCTCCTACTTTGCTCTTCTTTCTCAAAATTGCAGCAGCTATTTGGGGTCATTTATGGTTCCATATAAATTTTTGAAGTGTTTGTTCTATGTCTGTGAAATATGCCATTGGTACTTTAATAGGTATTGCATTGAATCCATAAATCGCTGTGGGTAGTATGGACCTTTTGATGATGTTGATTCTTCTGATCCACAAACATGGTATATGTTTCCATTTGTTTGTGTCTTCCTTGATTTCCTTCTTCAGTGTTATGTAGTTTTCTTAGTACAGGTCTTTTACCTCCTTGGTTCGGTTTATTCCTAGGTATTTTGTTTTTCTTGTTGCTATATCAAATGCGATTTTTTTTCTTGATTTCTGCTTCTGATGTTTTATTGTTGGTATACAACAATATCTTTGATTTTTTGATATTGACTTTGTACTCCACTGTTTTGCCTAATTCATTTATTAGATCAAGCAGTTTTTTGGCTGAGTCTATAGGATTTTCTATGTGCACTATCATATCATTTGCAAACAATGACAATTTTGTTTCCTCCTTTCCAATTTGGATTCCTTTTATTTCATTTTTTTTTTGTCTGATCGCTGTGGCTAGGCCTTCCAATACTATGTTGAATAGAAGTGGTGAAAGTGGACAGCCTTGTCTTGTTCCTCATCTTAGTGGAAAAGATTTTAGTTTTTTCCCATGAAACATGAACTTGGCTTCAAGTCTCTAATATATGGCCTTTATTATGTTGAGGAATGCTCCCTCTATTCCCACTTTGCTGAGTGTTTTATCATAAGTGGGTGTTGTACCTTATTAAATGCTTTTTCTGTATCTATTGATAGGATTATGTGATTTTTCTCTTTGCTTTTCTTTTTTTTAAGATTTTTTTAAAATTTATTTTTAGAGAGGGAAAGGAGAGGGAAGAGAGAGAGAGAAACATCAATGTGTGGTTGCTGGGGTCGTGGCCTGCAACCCAGGCATGTGCCCTGACTGGGAATTGAACCTGAGATGCTTTGGTTTGCAACCCGCGCTCAATCCACTGAGCTACGCCAGCCAGGGCCCTTCGCTTTTCTTTATGTGTGGACATTTTAATCATGTTTATTCTTCCAATCCATTAACATGATATACACTTCCATTTATTTGTATCTTCCTCAATTTTTTCTTCAGTGTCCTATAATTTTCTCAGTACATGTATTTTAACCCCTTGGTTAAATTTATTCCTATGTATTTTTCTTTGTTTTGTTGAGATACTAAATGGGAGTATTTTCTTAGATTCTTTTTCTGATAGTTCATTATCAGTGTACAAAAATACCATTGATTTCTGAATACTAACTTTGTGTCCTGCTACATTGCCAAATTCTTTATTAGTTCAAGTAGATTTTTGGTGGAGTGTTTAGGAATTTTTATTGTATGATATGTCATCTGCAGATAATGAGTTTTACTTCTTCTTTTTCAGTTTGGATGCCTTTTATTTCTTCTTGTGTATTCATTGTGACTAGGACTTTCAGTACTATCTTGAATAAGAGTGGTGAAAGTGGACATTCCTGTCTTATTTCTGATCTTAGTGGAAACAGTATATAGGCAGTAGGTTTTTCATAGATGGCCTTTATTATGTTGAGTTATGATCCCTCTATTCCTACTTTTCTGATATTTTTTTTTCATAAATGGGTGCTGGATATCATCAGTTGTTTTTTCTGCATCTGTTGATGTGATCATGTGATTTTTATTTTTCATTTTGTTTATGTGATATATCCTATTTATTGAATTCCAAATAATATACAAACCTTTCGTCCTTTGGATAAATCCTGCTTGATCATAGTGTATGATTCTTTTAATATACTGCTGGATCTCATTTGCTAATGTGTGGTTGAAGATCTTAGAATCAATATTCATCATGGATATTGGCCTTTAGTTTTCTTTCTTTGTCATGTCTTTATCTGATTTTGGAATTAGGATAATACTGACTCATAAAAACAACATGGAAGTCTACATTCCTCTTGAATTTTTTGAAATAGTTTGAGAAGGATTGATGTTAATTCTTTGTATGATTGGTAAAATTCACTTGTGAAGCCATTTATTTCTGGACTTGGTTTTCTCAGAGGTTTTTGGTTACTGCTTCGATCTCATTAGCTGTTATTGGTGTATTCAGTTTTCTGCTTCTTCCTGATTCAATTATGGAAGATTGTATGTTTCTAGAAATTTCACCATTTTGCCTGTTTGTCCAATTTCTCAGCATAGAGTTGTTCATAGTATTTCTTGCAATCCTTTGTGTTTCTGTGGTATCAGTTGGTACTTTTCCTCTTTCATTTCTGATTTTATTAATTTGGGTCTTCTGTCTTTTTCTTGATGAGTCTGGTTAAAAGTTTGTCAATTTTGTTTATCTTTTCAAAGAACCAGCTCCTGGATTCATTGATATTTTGAATTGCATTTTTTAGTCACTAGGTCATTTATTGCCATTATTGTCTTGATAATTTCTTTCCTTCTACTTAATCTGGACTTTTTTGTTGTTTTTATAGTTATTTTTGGGTGTAGCTTTGAATTATTTATTTAAGATATTTCTTGCTTCTTGAGGTAGGCATGTGTTGCTACATATTTCCCTCTCAGGACTGGTTTGGTTGTTTCCCATGGGTGTTGGGTGTTTTGTTCTCATTTTTGTTTGTTCCAGGTGGTTGTTGATTTTTTCCTTGGTCTCATTAATGACAGATTCATTATTTAATAGCATGCCATTTAGTCTCCATGTATTTAAATGTTTTTGAGGGTTTTCTTAAATTGAGGTTGATTTTTAGTTTCATGCCATTGTGATCCAAGAAAATGTTTGATATGATTCCAAGTGTCTTGAATTTAAGATCTACAATGCATCCTACCACGTGGTCTATCTTTGAGAATGATCCCTGTGCACATGAGAAGAATGTGTATTCTTCTGCTTTAGGTTAAAATGTTCTGTAAATATAAATTAAATACATTAAATCTAGTGTGCTTTTTAAGGTCACTGTTTCATTGTTGATTTTTTTTTTGTCTGCAAGATCCACTGATGTCAGTAGGGTGTTAAAATCCCTTCTAATGCTGTATTGCTGTTTATCTCTTTCTTGCACTCCACCAACATTGTTTAATATGTTTAGATGCTCCTACATTTTTGCATGTATATTTTTGTGGGCCATTTCTTCTTCTTGTACTGGTACCTTTATTATTATGTAGTGACCTTCTTTATCTCTTGTTATGGACTTTGTTTTGAAGTCTACTTTGTCAGATAGAAATATTGCTACACAAGATTTTTTTTTGTTTCCACTTGCACATAATATTTTTCCATTCATTCACTTTAAGATTATGTAAAACTTTTGCATGAGTTAGGTCATTAGTAGGCAGCATATATATGCATTGCGTTTTCTTTTGATTTGATTGGAAGATGTAATTCATTTATATTTAATGTTGTTACCAGGTATGTATTAATTGCCATTTTTCCATTGCATCTGTGTTCCTCTCTATTTTCTTTTCTTTTTTTCTTTTTTAAATTTTATTTAAATTGTTGTGGCAGTACAATTTTCTATCTTTTACTCCCATCCCAACCCACCCACCCAACCCTCCCCTCCTCCCTCCCATTTCCACCTGCCCCTAGTTTTTATCCATGTGTCTTTATACTCGTTCCTGTAAACCCTTCCCCCTTTCCCCTGAAATTCCTCTGAAATTCCCTCTCCTCTCCCCTCTGAACTCTGTCAGTCTGTTCTTTATTTCAGACAAATACCATATGATCTCACCTTTGACAGGAACTTAAACAACAAAACAAAGATACAAGCAAAATATAACCAAAGACACTGAAATATTTTCTTTTTCTTAAAATATTTTTTGCAAAGGTGGCTTGTGGAAATGTACTCCTTTAGCATTTTTTTTGGGGGGGGGGTCTGGGAAATTCTTTTTTTTTTTTTTGCCTTCTATTTTAAATGAGAGCCTTGATGGATAGAGCAGTCTAGTCTTGGTTGCAGGTCATTGCTTTTCATTACTTGTAATATTTTATGCCAGTCCCTTCTCACCTGTAGTGTTTCTGTTGATAAATCATCTGACAGAATTATTGGAGCTCCCTTGTAAGTAACTGTTTCTCTCTTGCTGACTTTAAGATTCTCTGTTTTTCTTTAAATTTTACCATTTTAATTGTGATGTGCCTTAGAGTAGGCCTCTTTTGGTTCATCTTAATTGGTACTCTGTGCCTTCTGAATCTGTGTGACTTCCTCCTTCACCAAATTAGGGAAGTTTTGTGTCATTACTTCTTCAAACAGGCTATCACTTGTTCTTTTTCCTTTCTGGTATTCCTATGATGCAAATTTTGTTTTGTTTCATGTTTTCCCAAAGCTCTCTTAAACTACCTTCATTCCCTTGAAGTATTATTTTTCATTTTGTTGCTCTGGGTGTTTGTCTACCTTGTCCTCCAAATTGCCGATTCTATACTCTGCTTCATCTAGCCCACTTTTAATTCCTTACAGTGTGTTGTTCACTTGAGATATTTCATTCTTCATTTTTAGCTGGCTTGTATTCGTAGTTTCCATGTCCTTTTTCATACTGATGTAGTTCTCCTTAAGTTACTAGAGCATTCTTATAACTATTACTTTGAACTCTATGTCTGATAAATTGTCTCAATTTGATTTAATTATTTTTATGGGCATCCAATCTCTTCCTTCTTTAGAGGTTGTTCCTTTGTCTCCTCATTTTAGCTACCTCTTTTTTTTGTCTTTATGTCTTATATAGATCTTTTACTCCCTCCCTTTGTGGATTGGCCTTATGTGTTAAGGATCTTGTGGGACTGAGTGGTGCAGTCTCTTTGATCTCCTGATCTGGATGCTCTAGGAATGTTACTGTGGGTTATGTGAGCTCCCCTGATGCATTTGGGTCTTTAATGTTCTTCACTCCTCCATTGGTGGGATCTGCTTTCTGGTTGGCTGAACAAAAGGTTCAACACTCACAATGTCATGTATGCCGTTTTACAGGTGGTAACAAAACAAAGCAAAACATCACAATAAACAAAGTTAAAACAAGAAACACCCCTGGACAGTAGCAGCAATACCAATGATAAAAAAAATCAAAGAATAATATAGATGTAGAAAGAAATGGAATAGTAAAGAAAAAGGAAAAGGTAAATGAATAAGACTAGAATAAAAGTAAGAATAGTGATCATAGGAGAAGAAAATGGAAGAGAACTAATATGAATAATGAATTGAAAGAGAAAAATAGGAAAAAAAGACAAAGAAAGAAAAATGAACATAAATAAGAAAAGTAAAGAAGCAGGGAAACAATGGGATAATCAAAGGTAAGAGTAAAATAAAAGACATGAAAGAAAAAATAGAACAACAATAATAGAACAGCAAAATAGAATAGAATAGGAGAAAAATAAAAAAGAGAAAATTAATAAAAAGTGTATGAGAAAGAAAAATAAAGAAAATAATGAAAAAGCACAAAGTAGAAATTGTCTCAGCAGAGTTTAGTGCTTGCCTGCTGTCTTATCTCCTCAGATATGGCTCTGGTGTTGTTTGAGGCTGGTGTAAGCCCATGTCAGATACTGTGCATGTGTAGCCCTTGGCAACCTTTTTGAAGCTACAAGTTATCCACAGTATGTGGCTGAATCCTCCAGGCTTGACTGCATCCAGTATGAGCCAATCTGCTCTTCAATGTTGTGATTTATCAGCACTGGGTCCAGGGGTGTGTCGGTAAATGTACCAAGTCACTGCAAGATCCACCTATGCCTGTCTCTGCCCGCCAGTCTGCTATCAGTCTTAGACTAGTCACAGACCTAGCTGTTTCTGAGAGGACTTCTGGCAGAATTAGGGAAATGGGACTCCTGGATCTCCCATGGCAGGTGCATTTCAGACTTCAGGGAAGGTGGTGGGTGTGTTCCTCTGCCCCCAAGAAACTTGTCTGATTCTGCCTAGGATTTTTTCCTTGTACTTAGCAGGGCAAGGCCCTTAGTAGGCTGATGGGTGGGGTCTCCAGATCCCAGATTCTAGGTCTGTGGAAGACTGGGGTGGGGTTTCTATGGCTTTCCCATGAAAGGAAAGCACCAGTATGCTCCCTGGGAAAGTGTGTGGAATGACTGTGCACTATAGACCATCTTCTGATGCCCCATGAATCTGAGTATGTTGCCGTCTTCTCTGCCAGGGCTAAGATACAGGATGGGAGAAAAGAAAGAAGAAAATTTTTAAAAATAGTCAAAATAAAACAAAAAACATCCTTGCCTTGTGTGGCTCAGTGGATTGAGTGTCAGCCTGTGAAACAGAGGGTCACCAGTTCCATTCCCAACCAGGACACATGCCTGGGTTGCAGGCCTGGTCCTCAGTAATGTGCATGCTAGGGGCATCTACACATTGGTGTTTCTCTCCCTCTCTTTAAAAATGAATAAAAAAATGAAGTCTTTAAAACAGAAAACAAAACAAAACAAAGAAAAAGAAGATGCATGGTAGAGTAAGCAGGATTCCAGAGGGTGGGGCAAGCAGTATCCCACAAGGTAAAGTAATAGTTTTTGCTTTGGGAGGTTCTTGTTTTTCTCAAGAAAAATGATTTCTGTGGAATCCAGTTATACCCCAGCACAGAAAACCAGCACTCCCCCACATCTCTTCCCAGTGTTTCTTACTCCATCTTATCCTCACATGACTCCAGTCTGTGCCACCTTCTCTTCTCTGGGGATCAAGGTGAGTGGTTGTGAACAAAACCTGTGCTTTGTCCTATTTAAGAATTAAAGAGATATAGTGGCTGTGTCTCCATAGGGTCTCTCCAACAGAGAAAAACCCTGTGACCTTTTGCTGCTCCATTGCTCAGTGGTTGGCTGATCCTGGCACTAGCACTCTGCTAGGGAAACCAGGATCATCTCAGCTTCTCCTTTCAAGGAGAAGTTTCCAAAGCCATGCTGCCACTCTAGCCCTCTGCCCATGTGAATAGGTTGGCCTCTCTAAAGACCTCACAACATTGCCCTTCCTACCAGTCTCAAGGTGGTTTTGCTATCCTTGGTTAAAAGTCTCCCTTTTTAGGTAATCTTCAGTTTAATCTCAGGTGACTGATTCCCTCTTCAGTTTTATTTCCAGTTTGGTTCTTGGAAGTGGTGCATGATATATCCTCCTACTCAACTGCCATTTTGCAACCCAGTAGGATGTTCACCTTTACATATGCTTCTTACATGGAGTTCATAGCTAGTGGTTTTTCAATTATTAACTCTGTAGAGGTCACAGTTGATCTGCAAGATACAAACAAACAATTTTCTTAAATACTGTTACACATGTTGGGTGCATAGATTCAAGTTCACGACTAGCTATGTGTTTGTATGTGACTAATGTGAAGCCATAATGTTTAAGCCATCAGTTTGGTTAAAACTTGTGTTTTCTAAGGGTGTGTGATATTCAATAGTAAATTGCATCTGAGAGATGCCATCAACCTCAAAGTCAATGTTGGTGTAGTTGTTTTTTTACAAGAAGCTCAAAGTCAGCATTGCTTTTTTCATTTACTATTGAATATGACTGAAAAATATGCCAATTCAAGAATCCAAGAGATGCTGAAGAACTTCACCAAATGCTACTAGAATTTAATGATGAGAATGTTAGAGTAGAATGTGAAATGAAAGTGATTTAGAAGATGAAGATTATCTGGAGTTCATTGAGAAGTTTTGGATACCAAGCAAGATATTTCTAATGAAGAAAATGGAGATGAATTAGATATAAATGAACACTATCTTTTGGAAAGGATAAAGAATCAAAATGGAGGAAAAGTCCAATGAAAAAAACAAAACATAAAACAGCCACAGAAAATGTTGTGTCAACTTGTATTAGTTTAATTTTTTAAATATAAAAATGTATTTTATTGATTATGCTATTACAGTGGTCCCATTTTTTTTCTTCCCTTTATTCCCCTCTGCCTTGCAGCTCCACTCCCACCAGCATTGTCCCCCCTTAGTTCATGTCCATGGGCCAAATGGAGAGGCCATATTAGTTCTTTGGCCTCTCCATTTCCTATATTATTCTTAACTTCTCCCTGTCTACTTTGTACGTACCATATGTGCTCTTATTCCCTGTACCTTTTTCTCCCTTCTCCCCCTCACCACCCCCTCTAATAACTCTCCATGTGATGTCCATTTCTCTGATTCTGTTCCTGTTCTAGTTATTTGCTTAGTTTGGTTTTTGTTTTTTAGGTTCAGTTGATAGCTGTGTCTACTGTCATTTTACTTTTTATATGTTTTATCATTTTCTTTTTATTAGATAAGTCCCTTTAATATTTGATATAATAAGAGCTTGATGATGATGAACTCCTTTAACTTGACATTTTCTAGGAAGCATTTTATCTGTCCTTCCATTCTAAATGATAGCTTTGCTGGATAGAGTAATCTTAGATGTAGGTCCTTGCCTTTCATGACTTAGAATACTTTCCAGCCACTTCTTGCCTATAGGCTTTCTTTTGAGAAATCAACTGATAATCTTATGGGAACTCCTTTGTAGGTAACTCTATCGTTCCCTGTTTCTGTTTTTAAGATTCTTTCCTTAACTTTTATGTTGAGTAATGTAATTATGGTTTGCCTTGTTGTGTGCTTCCTTGGGTACAACTTGTTTGGGACTCTCTAAGCTTCCTGGACTTCCTGAAAGTCTATTTCCTTCACCAGATTGGGGAAGTTCTCCTTCATTATGTTTTTAATTTCTTGGTTTTCCTCTTCTCCTTCTGGCACCCCTAGGATTTGGATGTTGGAACACTTAAAATTGTCGTGGATATTCCTAAGCCTCTCCTCATTTTTTTTGAATTGTTTCTTCATTCTGTTATGGTTGGATGGTTGTTTCTTCTTCCTGGTCCAAATTATTTATTTGAATCCCAGTTTCCTTCCCTTCATTGTTGAGTCCTTGCATATTTTTCTTTATTTCATTTTGCATAGTTTTTACTTCTTCCTCTATTTTGTGACCATACTCAATCATTTCTGTGAGCATCATGATTACCAGTGTTTTAAACTCTGCATCTGTAAGGTTGGCTGTCACTTCATTGCTTAGTTCTATTTTTAGAGCTTTGATCTCATCTTTCATTTAGGCCATATTTTTTTAATCTCAGCACACCTATTTTGTTATAAGGGGTGTAGCCTTAGATATTCATGAGGGTGGGTTAACCCTTTGTTTTGGCACCATATATGGGAGAGGGTTCAGAGAGGGAACTGTGGCACTTTCTTGGCTCTTGGCCAGGTTTCAGTCACTTACCCCACTACCAACAAGCAAATTGGGACCTTCTGGTGCTGATTCCTGGGTGGATGGGGTTGTGTATGTTCTAGGACCCTGGGGGTCTCTCCAGTGAACTCTTCTGTGATCCTGGGATTTTGTCCCACCACCACAAACCCTACAGGTTTTCCAGTCAGAGGTTTTGATGTTTTATTTCCCCATGCTGGAATCCTAGGTTGCATGGTCTGTCTTGCTCCCAGGTTGTTCCTCCTGGTTTTTCTGCACACAAATGTCAGGCTATCTGGTCCACCAGCCAGCTTTCAAGCTGCAGCCCTCCAGCCATCACCTTGCTGTGCATCCTCTCCACCCCAACTTCCCATCTCCACCCTTCCTACCGGTTTGGATGAATATTTCTTCTTTAATTCCTTGGTTGTCTGACTTCTGTACAGTTCAAATTTCTGGCATTTCTGATTATTTTTTGTGTTTAAATTTGTTGTTGTCTTTCTTTTGGTTGTGTGAAGAGGCAAAGTGTATCTACTTAAGTCTCCTTTTGCCACAAGCCCAACTTCCATTGGTTTTTGATCTTTATGTTTTTATATTATTTTGTTTAATAGTTTCCAGATCGTAACAGAAAATAAATAAAAATCATGTATTTTATTACATCAATATAATAAATGCAGATTTGCAGTGCTTTTATTTTTTTCTTATTTTAGAACTTACTAGTAATGAATATAACTCTCAGATACACATGATCTACAATTTAATTTTTTTTACTGCAACCTCTGCAGTGTTAAAAAAATAAAGGACTGAATTATCATCATTGTAATCTGTTTTTTTTTGGAAAAAAAACATTATCTTTAATAAATGATATTGTAAAAACAAAATTCTTTTGAAGATGCTGACTCCAGGAAGCATAATACACAGGTTAAATTTCAGCTTTCATAATAGGATAAAACTTGATTTGAATCCATGCTCTGCCATTATGTAGTATTTAGTGGTAGAACTGTGAATAAGTTATTTAATCTTTTTAGTCTCAAGTTTCTTACCTGTGAAATACAAGTGATCATAGTATGTGCCTAATTGAGCTGTTGTGAGGATTAAAGGAGATAATCCATGTTAAGTATTTAACTAAAATTATCTCTGTGCATAACATTTTCTCAATGTGATTATTTAATATCAAAATTCTTGATAATGATTACTACATGGAAAATGGATTAGGGGGAACATTTTCAGCAATAGAGTTGGGTGAAAAATGCATGTAACTATGGTTACAAGAAAGAATATAAAGTATACTTAAGGGTCAGTGAAGAAGAACTTGTATCTTGGTTGGCAGAGTTTACAAAAGAGACAAATAAGAGACCAGATTGGGAGTATGTGTGTTGAAGATAAGAAATTATAACTTTATACTGTAAGCAACAGGGAGTTTGAACTAACTGTCTTCTAAACCAGCATCAGTTTGCAGTATATATTTGCAGTTCTGCTACAAATTCAAAGTATCAAGGGAAGCTTTAGTTTTTACCAACTGCTATGGACTGAATTGTGTCCCTACCCAAATTTAGATGTTAAAATCCTAAATTTACCCATTAGATGATACTTTGGGAAGTAATTAGATTTAGATGAGGTCATGAGAGTAAGACCCTCATGATAAGATGAGGGACCTTATAAAAAGAGAGAGAAATCAGAGTTATCTTTTTCCCTTCATGTGAAGACACAATAAGAAAACAGCAGTTTACAATGTGGGGAGACATTGCTCACTAGAAAAACAATCATGCTGGTGCTTAGATTGTGAACTTTCAGCCTCCAGAACTGTGAGAATATAAATTTCTGTTGTTTAAACTGCTCTGTCCATTATATTTTGTTATGGTAACCCAAGCAGACTAAGATATCAAACATTGAGAAATAACTCTGTGTGAAAATCATGTATTTTTTCAAATTATTTTTTAATATTGTCCTAGTACAGCATGAATTTGTAGCTGCAATTTCTTTAACACTGAGCAGTGAGTCTCAGGTTACCCAATACCTTTGCTCTCTAAGTGATAGATTTTATGAACAATTTCATAGAATGTAATCAGTAAACATCTATCAGAAGAATACTGATAAGCAAGAAGTGTCCTCTCAGAGCAGAAGCTGTTCTCAAATATTCATGCTTCTGATGTACTGATAGTCAGGTGAACATAATCAGCAATTTTTTTATGCAGCTAAGACACAAGAATGGGAAAAGTACAAACCCAAAGAAAAGGAAGTCAAAACCAATAAAAATTTCTTTAGAAACATGAAGAGGATAAGAAATAACAGAGTAGTTATAGGTTCATTGTTGAAGAAACATTTGTTATTCACTTGTATCTTCTGTTTGGTAAGAGCCACTTTTGCCTACAAGGAAAAGTGCAGGCAATCTTGAATGAGTCAAAAAGATAACACCAAAAGCTTCAGAGATAAGGCTGTGTCCTCTTTATGTATATAAGTATATAAGCAAGCAAGTAATATAAGCCATCTGGTTTTGAGAAAGATAAGTCTATGTATATAGACTTCTCTGTTGAGTACTTTTTATATGGACAGAAAAGGTAAGTTTAAAAACTGAATGTGACTTATATTTTGATCCTGAGGAAAAAAGTAAATAGTGGTAGCTCTTTAACTCTTCTCAGAGGTTTACTGAAATACACAATCTTTGTCTTTAAATTTTGTTATAATTTCTTTTCTATTTAATTATTGCACTTAAAAAAGAAATATGCTGAACTGTTAAATAAAGACTCTTTTTTGTCCTGAAATATTTTGAGTGTAAATGCATGACTGCTTTAACCAGAGCCATGGAGTATACTTGTTCCAAATACAAGGCTACTGTTGTAACACTGTCAACATAACAGATAACCCTGGTTAGGGGTCAAATACTTAAGCACAAATGGTATTTTCCATCATTTTCAAAATATTTTTGAAAGCAAACAACCAATTCTATTTCAAACAACCAGTTTATAACTGTTATTTCATTGAAAGTAGATAACTGCTTTTAAGTCAATTCATTTACATAAGTACAGCTTTGGAGTGATGACTGCCATTGTAAAATTTTGGAATGACTCATTTCATCACCTTTGGCATACATATTTTGAAATGAACTGTGCATTTTTAATGTATTTAGAAGAGATAGTTAATGACAATCTTAATGTTTATATGCATATAACTTTATATTTTAAAAGTATTCTGTGTATACTTTCTCATATGATTCAAAAAAATCTTTGAGCTTTTTCTCATTTTCCAGGTATGTTCATTGATGTCCAGAGACATTAAATAGTTCACACAAGGTTACAGAGTTAGTACACAGCAAGCATATTACTATGATTTTGGCATCTAACTCAGTTCAGCGCTCTTTCTATTTTACCTAGTCAAGCATCTCTTTTCTCAGAGGAAAGGTCATCACTTTGAAATCTTTTATTTAGAAGACCACTTTTTGCTCTTTTCTTCATGAATCTTCATATTTCCTCATGCCACTTAAATCAGGGCCTTCTGTCACTATCAACAACATGTTTCTCCTGCCAAGGTAGAGCCACAACTTCCTTCAGAGAGAAACTCCAATAGGCAATTTTTATGCTGTTTGTGAGAGGAATACTCTGGAAAGAGAAGTTCATCATTGAGACACTGGTAGTCTGTTCTGATAACTAGGATAGGATGTGGAAAATTCTGGATAGAAAAGTTGAATAACTCAGTGCCATATTCAGGTTATCAGTAGACTAATTTATTAAAGCAGCAGCTGTAAGGGATTGAACAGAACAGGGTTCCAAATAAATGCTAAATGTGCTAATTGGGATGAGAATCAGATCTTTTAGGAGATGATATGGAAAATAATAAAGATGAGCAGTTATAGAGATCAGCATTGTCCAATAAAAACTTAATGCAAACTATATATGTAATTTTATATTTTTGAATAGGTATACTTAAAAAGTGAAAATAAATAGATAAAATTAATTAACATATTTCATTTAACTCACTATATCCAAATATATTTTTAATATGCAATAAGCATTTAAAATTATTTGTGACATATTTTATGTCCATTTTATTAATGTCTTTGAAAGCTTGTGAGTTTTTTGCACTTATAGAACATATCCATTTTATCAACCATATTTCATGTATTTAGTAGCCACATGTGGCCAGTGTTTATTAGACAAAAAAGTCTGGAACTTTTACTGAAGACTGTTGCAAGTATGGTCATGGAAATGATAGACTGTTACTGTCATTTGGAAAAGGATGAAGGTACAATTTCATGCATTTATTTAAAGTAAGGATAGAGGTGAACTAAAGCAGAGTTTCACAACTTGAGAACTATTGACGTTTAGTGGGGTAGATAATTCTTTGTTGTGTGGGCATCTACTGTCCATTATAATATGTTTAGAAGTACCCCTGGTCTCTACCCAGTAGATATCAGTAGGACCCCCTCTAGTTGTAACAATCAAAAATGTCTCCAGAATATGCCAAATGTCCCCTGGGTTGGGTAAGGGGGATGTAATCCCTGGTTAAAAAACAGTGATCTAAAGAATGCTTCCAACCAGAGGTTTTTAGACTCAGAATGGTTAATACACAAAGCAAAGTTTCTCAAATACTGAGATGAAAATATCAATCTTTCTTTTAATTGTTTGATGTGTGCTTCTTGTATAGTTGGATAAAAGAACAAATATGATTTAGTAAATTTTCAGTTTCTGATGTTACCTAAAACAATGATTTTGAACCTAGATTGAATTGATTAGGTTTCCTGTCTTCTAAATTCTTGAACCTTTTCCAAAAGTAACTAGAAAGAAGAAGTATGAATGGATGGTTCAGAGAAAACCAAGTTAACCAACTGAGGGGAGAAAAAAGGGCATGTATCTTGCAAATGGTAAATTGTGAAAGGCTATAGGCACATATACTTTACCCAATCTAAGAAACAATGCTCAGCTTGAAAACCCTCCCAAAATCAGGCCTCCTCTTACTTATCCAAAATATCCCTCACAGGTTCCTTCCCAAATAGAAGTCTGTACCAGTTAAATAGATTTTCTTATAATTTGGTGAATATACCATGGTCCTTCCCTTGTTAATGAATTTTGGTCCATGAAGTTTCTTTCCTGTAAGATGTTCTCCCTATTTCTTCTCACTAATCTAAATTTATCTTTAAAATTCTGCTCAAACCCTAGTTCAATGTTGAAGCCATCACTGGCTTAATTGATTTATATTGATCAATCTGTTTTTTGGTACTCCGATACAAATTGTGTTATTTTAAACACAAATAAGCCAGGCTCTCAATTCCTGAATCTACTATTCCCATTCTTCTATAGATTAACCTCTACAGTAATCTTGGGAAATAGGTAGCACTTTCTCTAGTTTTGCAAATGAGGATGCTTGTTCTAATATATAAATTAATTATCTCTGGTCCCATCACCATCATCATCTTCATCATTATCATCATTATCAACATTGCTAAATCATTCAGTGTTTACTTTTTGTTAGATATTCTTCTAAGTGATTTTACATATGTAAACTAATTTACTTTTAATAACTACCTTATGAAATCAGAGTTACTGTTATCCACAAATTACAGATAAAGTAACTGAAATACGCAGAGGAGATTTAGTAACTTGCTCAAGTTACACTTTTTTCTCTTTTTTATTGTTGTTCAAGTACAGTTATCTCCATTTGCTCCCTACCAGGCCCCCCACCCCACCAATTCCCATCTCCCACCCTCTAACCTACCCCATTTGGTCTTATCCATATGCCCTTTATACATGTTCCTTGATGGCCCTTCCGCTATTATTCCCTATTATCTTTCTCCCCCTTCTTCTCTGGTTACTGTCAGTTTGTGCTTTATTTCAGTGTCTCTAGTTGCATTATTTTTCACATAAATAATGGTAAACCTGAAGTTTGAAATCAGACTATTTGTTTCTATTTTCTATCTTCTTAACCACTGTGCACACTTTCCTAAATGGTGAGAGGCAAGAATGGGTCATTGAAACAAAAATTGTATACTTGATACCTAAACAATCTTATTAACCAATTCACCCCAATAAATTTAATTTAAAACAAGTCTGTCTTATTCCAAATGCAGCCTTTTTTGCTATACAAGCATGGCTCTAAAGGCATTGTATTTGTATATTTTGAGGAATCATTCTCTTGATAGCAAGTAGTGTCTACATGGCAAACTGATAAAATGATTATGAGATGAGCTTTAGCAAAGATATGCATTTAGCAGACCACTAAAAGTAATTTCTTTATTTTTATTTTTATTTTTATTTTTATTGTTGTTCAAGTACAGTTTTCTGCCTTTCCCCCCTACCCCAGCCCAACACCCTAGCCCTCTCCATCTCCCTCCCCTTTTTCCACCCCACCCTGTTATTGTCCATGTGTGCTTTATACTTGTTCCTGCAAACCCTGTCCCTTTTCCCCTGAAATTCCCTCCCCTATCCCCTCTGGTCACTGTTAGGCTGTTCTCAATTTCAGTGTCTTTGGTTGTATTTTGCTTGTTTGTTTGTTTGTTTGTTTTTTTTTTGATGAGGTTTCTGTTAAAGGTGAGATACCATAAAAGTAATTTCACTTCAGAAGTTATGCAATTTCGGCAATGGTGTCTGGAAATCAAATTTCACCTTTAACGATTTCTTATTATAGTATTTCAGAGGTTATGCTATTATAGTTGTCCCCATTTGCCCACCTCCACCCAGGATACACACCCTTCAGGCAATCCCAATATCATTCTCTGTATTCATGGGTCATGCATATATGTTCTTTAGCTAATCCCATCACTTTCTTTCACCTAGTCCCCCTCTCTGCCCACCTCCTCCAACAGCTGTAAGTCTGCTCCATTTACCTATACTTTTGTTTCTACTTGGATCATTAGTTTATTTTGTTCATTAGATATCACATAAAAGTGAGATCACATGGCATTTGTCTTTCACTGACTGGCTTATCTCACTTAGCATAGTCTCCTGGGCAGTCCATGCTGATGCAAAAGGAAAGAATTGTTTCTTATTTACTACTGCATAATGTTCGATTGTGTAAATGCACCACAGATTTTTTATTCACTCATCTACTGATAAGCATTTAGGCTGTTTCCAGATTTTGGCTATTGCAACTAACACTTCTATGAAAATAGGGGTACATGTATCTTTTGAATTGATGTTCCAGGATTCTTATGGTATATTCCCAGAAGTGGAATTACTGAGTCAAAAGCAGCTCCATTTTAATTTTTTTGAAGATACTCCATATTGTTTTCCACATTGGCTGCACAAGTCTGCATTCCCACCAATACTGCATCCTTTTCTCCACATCCTCACCAGCACTTTTTTTTTTTTTGACAGTAGCCATTCTGATGGGTATGAAGTGATATCTCATTGTGGTTTTCATTTGCATTTCTTGGATGGTTAGTGATGTTGAGCAACCTTTCATATGTCTATGGACCATCTGTATATCCTCTTTGGAGAAGTATCTCTTCAGGCCTCTTGCCCATTTTTTAATGGAACTTTTGTCTTTCTGGTGTTGAGTTGTATAAGTTATTTATATATTTTGGAAATTGAATCCTTATCAGAATGTCATTGACAAATATGTTCTCCCATGCAGTGGATTCCATACTAATTTTTATGATGGTTTCTTTGGTTGTGCAGAAGCTTTTTAATTTGATGTACTCCCATTTGTTTATTTTTTCATGTGTTTTCTTTGCCCTAGGAAATATATCAGCAAAAATAATGCTACAAGAGATATCTGAGATTTTACTGCTTATATTTTCTTTCAAGATTTTTATGGTTTTGTGACTTAAGTTTGTTTTTTAACCATTGAGCTTATTCCTATCTATGGTATAATTTATTGGTCTAGTTACCCTTTTTTTTTTTTTGCATCTACCTTTCCAGTTTTCCCAACATCATTTATTGAAGACCCTGTCTTTGCACCATTGTTTGCTCTCACTTCTTTTATCAAATATTAATTGACCATAAGGGTGTGGGTTGATTTCTGAGTTCTCTGTTCTGTCCCATTGATCCATATGCCTATTCTTATGTCAATTTCAGGCTCTTTTATTATTACAATGACCCTATAGTATAGTTTAATATCAGGTATTGTGATACTACTAACCTTCTTCTATTTGCTCAGTATTGCTGGGGCTATTCAAGGTCTTTTTAGGTTCCATATAAATTTTTGAAATATTTTTGTAGATCTGTGAAATATGTCATTTGTATTTTAAAAGGAATTGCATATTATCTACAGATTGCTTTAAATAGTATGGACATTTTTTATTTTTTAAGATTTTATTTATTTATTTTTAGAGAGGGAAGGGAGGGAGAAATAAAGAGAGAGAGAAACATCAATGTGCAGTAGCTGGGGGCCGTGGCCTGCAACCCAGGCATGTGCCCTGACTGGGAATCGAACCTGAGATGCTTTGGTTTATAGCCCATGTGCAATCCACTGAGCTACACCAACCAGGGCTTGTATGGACATTTTAATGATGTAAATTCTTTAATCCATGAACAGGGTATATGCTTCCATTTGTTTAACTTCTTTCTTCAGTGTTCAATAGTGTTTTTTTTTAATTTTTTTCATTTTACTTTAATTGTTGTTCAAGTACAGTTTTCTGTCTTTTACTCGCATCCCAGCCAACTGCCCTAACCCTCCCCACCTCCCACCCATTTCCACCCCCACCCTACATTTTGTCCATGTGTCCTTTATACATGTTCCTGTAAACCCTTCCCCTTTTCCCCTGAAATTCCCTCCCCTCTGGTCACTGACAGCCTGTTCTCTATTCCAGTGTCTTTGGTTATATTTTGCTTGTTTGTTTGTCTTGTTTTTTAGGTTCCTATTAAAGGTGAGATCATGGTATTTGTCTTTCACTGCCTGGCTGATTTTGCTAAGCACAGTGCTTTCCAGTTCCATCCATGCTGTTGCAAAAGGTAGGAACTCCTTTCTTTCTGCTGCATTGAATTCCAATGTGTAAATGTACCATAGTTTTTTTGATCAATTCATTTATTGATGGGCACCTACGTTGCTTCCAGCACTTGCCTATTGTAAATTGTGCTGCTATGAACATTGGCGTGTATAGGTTCTTTTGGATTGGTGTTTCAGGGTTCTTAAGATATAATCCTAACAGTGGAATTGCTGGGTCAAAAGGCAGATCCATTTTTAGTTTTCTGAGGACATTCCACATTGTTTTCCATAGTGGTTGCACCAGTCTGCAATCCCACCAACAGACAAGCAACTCAATTAAAAAATGGGGAAAGGACTTGAACAGACACTTCTCCAAGGAGGAAATACAGAGGATCCAGAGACACATGAAAAGTTGCTCGGTATCACTAGCTATCAGAGAGATGCAAATTAAAACCACAAGGAGCTACCACTTCACACTGGTCAGAATGGCCATCATAAACAAAGCAACAAACAAGTATTGGAGAGGTTGTGGAGAAAAGGGGACCCTAGTGTTCAAAAGTTTTTTGAGTACAGAATTTTTGGTCATTGGTTAAATTATTCTGAAGTACCTATTTTTTTGTTGTAATAGTAAATAGGATTGCTTTCTTTTTTTTGTTTTTTTGTTTATATTTCATTATTGGTATATAAAAATGCCATTGGTTTCTGAGTACTGATTGTGTATCCTGCTACTTTGTCAAATTCATTTATGAGATCTAGTGATTTTCTTGGTGGAATCTTTAGGGTTTTTTATGTAAAATCTCATATTTTCTGTAAAAAATGTGAGTTTTAATTCCTTCTTTCCAATACAAATACCTTTTATTTCTTCTTCTCTGATCATTGTGGCTAGGGCTTCCTGTACTACGTTGAATAACAGTAGTGAATGCATACATCCTTGTTTTTTTCCCGATCTTAAGATAACACCTTTAGTTTTTAACAAGTGATTATGATATATTGGCTATAGGTTTTTCATATATAACTTTTTATTATGTTGAAGTTTATCCCTGTATTCTCACTTTGTTGAGAGTTTTTATCATAAATGAGTGCTAGATTTTATCAATTGTTTTTCTGCATCTATAGATATGACTATGTGATTTTTATCTTTCATTTTGTTTATATAATGTAAAATATTTATTGATTTGCAAATATTGTACCAACCTCACATCCCCAGGATAAATCTCACTTGATCATGGAGTATGATCTTTTTAATGTATTGCTGGATACCAATAGCTAATATATATTTTTAAAATGTTAGCATCCATGTTCATCAGGGATATTGGCTTATAATTAGCTTTTTTTGTTGTGTCATTATCTGGTTTTGGAATTCAGATAATATTGCCCTTGAATAACAAACTTTGACAGTCTTCCCTCCTGTAATTTTTTTTTGGAATATTTTGAGAAGGATTGGTATTATTTCTTCTTTGAATGATTGGTAAAATTCGACTGTGAAGCCATCCAGTTCAGGACGTTGGTTTGCTAAGAGTTTTTTGATTACTCCTTCAATTTCATTTTCTATTCAGATTTAATGAGTCTAAGTGGTCCAGTTTGGAAGATTGTATATTTCTAGAAATTCATTCATTTTTGGGTTGTCCAAATCCTTGGCATATAGTTGTTCATAGTATTTCCTTTTAATCTCCTGTATTTCTATGGTGTCAGTTGGAATCTCACCTGTTTCATTTCTTATTTTGTTTATCTGCATACTCTCTCTTTTCTTTTCTTTTTTTTAAGATTACTTTTTTTAAGATTTTATTTATTTATTTATTTTTAGAGAGGGAAGAGAGGGAGATAGAGAGAGAGAGAAACATCAATGTGTGGTTGCTGGGGGTTATGTCCTGCAACCCAGGCATGTACCCTGGCTGGGAATTGAACCTGGGACACTTTGATTCCCAGCCCACGCTCAATCCACTGAGCTATGCCAGCCAGGGCTCTCTTTTCTTTTCTTAATGAATCTGGTTAAAGTTTTCATCAATCTTGTTTATCTTTTCAAAGAACCAGCTTCTAGTTTCATTGACCTTTTGCATTTTTTTAGCATCAATGTCATTTACTTCCACTCTAATATTTATTATTTCCTTTTTATCTACTTAACTTTGGCTATGTTTATTTTTTATTTTCTAACTCTTTTAGGTGTTGTGCTAGATTCTTTATTTGATATTCTTCTTGCTTCTTGAAGTAGACGTGTATTTCTATGAACCTCCCTCCCAGGACAAGTTCAGTTGTTTCCCATATATTTTGGATTGTTTGTTCATAGTTACTTGTCCTAAAATATTTGTTTTGAAGATGGTGGTGAGATAGGTGGGAGTGGAGCCCAATTCTCCCTGTGCCCAGTTGGAACAACTAGCCAGTCTTCTGAAGAACAAAGTGAACAGCCAATGGAATCTCAGCTTATATGAAGTTTGGGGGTCACAAATTGTAGAGGACATTGAAAACCCAACAGTCAGGAGATTGTGCTGGGAAGGTAAATTCCCTGGGATCTGCTCAGGGGTCTAGGATGCTGTGGCCCCCAACCTGGCACCTGCTGCAACATATGGGAGGAGAGTTAGATCACCAGCTCCCTCCTTTACCAGAGAAGAGAGCAAAGACCGGCATCAGGAGGGACTTGGATGCTGGAAATCACTGGAGGACATAAAAGTGAAGTGGGAGACACATGGAGATGGTATATATCTGCTGCGACTGTGGACACCAGCACCAGAGAATTCAAGATGCTGGGTGACACCTGGAGAAGGGTGGAGTTGGGCCATGTGGGACCCTGAATTGGATGGTCTCTAGACTGGTTGGAAAGTTGGGATGTGTGAAAAGCTGTACACTTGTTAAGAAGGGCAAGTAGCTTCTTTGTAAGGAGCTCATGAACAGTGGCTGGCTTGCCTGCAAGGGTGGTCTGAGCTGCATGTCCCCAGAGACTGAATGGCTAAGTGGAAAAGTGCACCTGAGCTTGACTGAAGCTGCCCACCCAGAGGTTGAGTGGCTGAGTGGAACAGCATGCCCGATCTTGACTAACACTGTGCACCCAGTGACCGAGTGGCTGATTGCAGCCATGTGCTCAAGAGTGAGTGGACGAGCGGAACCACTGACCTGAGATTAACTGGTACTGTGCACCCAGAGACTGAGTAGCTGATTTAAGCCTGGAAGTTCATGGAGGACCTGGGCCAGAGGCTGGGAAACTGTGAATATTGTGGGCCAGACCTGGTCCCCATCCTCTCAAAAACATAGGAAAGGAGAAAAGCAAACCCCAGCCCCTTCTTCCTGTGGCATCCAGGAAGACCGGCAGGACTTCCTAAATAGGTTTAAGGTCCGGAGGAGGCTTATTTTTTTCTTTCCTCTCTCTTTTTCTTCCAACAAGTGAGACAATAAGACATGGAGTACAAAGGGTCCAGAGACAGATCCAAAGGGGGAGCACAAGACTAACCCCCAAAATTGAGAAACTGAGACAGGTGTCACTTTGCTATCCCATAGAGCTGGCATTTTATTCTTTATGTGTATTATTATTTCTTCATTATTCTCACCAGTTTTATTTTATTATTATTTTTTATTTCTCTTCCTTATGTTTAGTTTTCCTCATTTTACTTCTCTGTTTAATTGCATTGTGAGCCTGGTTTTCCTTATTCTCTCTTTATTGTATTTTAATTTTTCTGCTTTCACTTCACTCTTGTTCCAATAACACCCTACTCTTCATCATGTACTTTCTATTCTGGTTATTCAAATCATATATTTCTTGTCATATTATTGTTGTCCCAGTACTATGGTAAATAATTGCTGTTCTATACAATTGTTATTACTACACAGCAACCCTCCCTGATCTTAGCCCACTTCAATTCATTCCTGAGCTTTATTATTGTTACAGCTAAGTCTATGCTCCCCCACACTACACTTGCTTTCAATTGTTTACTCTCACTATATTTCACCATCTAACCTTGTACAAGTACTCTGTTTTCTGGATTCAGCTCACAATCCTCCCCCCCCCATAAGACTCTTATCTCTCTTTTATCTTTTATAAAAAGGGGCTAGTTTGAAGAAATATCAGTTAACACTATACTTATCCAAAGAATCCCCTATCTCTTCTCTACTTGCTGGTACTTTAAATCCCATGAAATACTCTCCTGATCTCTTAATCCATTTTGTCTACCCCTGCCACTGATCACATACAAGACGGGACCTGTGAAAATCAGAATACCTGCTTGAGGGGAGGAACCACCAACAAAGGAACCATCAAAAGGTAAAAACCCAAGTACAACAAGAGAGGCCACAGAAAAAGAAGAAAGGGCAAAGCTAGAGCAACCAGACAAAGAGGTCAAAGGGACCATACCACTGAACCCCATAGAATTCCTAGCACAGAAGTTCACCCTACAAAGACAGCTAGCAAAGTAAAACATTAGAAAGCACAGAAATAAACAAAAAGAGTCAAATAAAATGGGGACACAAAAAAAGGAACAAGCATCAAAAGGAATGGAAGATTCCCCACTAAAAGAGCAAATGAAGAGGAGGTAAGCAAATTATCAGATATAGAATTTAAAATAATGGTTATAAAGATGCTCAAGTAACTCACAGAAAACTACAAGGAACTGAGTTAGAACTGTAACACTCTGAAAAAGGAAATAGAAACTATAACAAAAAAAAACAGGGAAAATGAACAATAAAATCTTGGAAATAAAAAAAAAAACACATTAGAAAGGAATTACAAGCAGGCTGGATGAAGCAGAGGATCGAATCATGGAGGTGAAGCGCAAGGTATATACAAAAAAAAAAAACCGCCCAGAAAAAGCAAGAAAAGAAAAAGAGACTCATAAAGAATGAAGAGGTGGTAATGGAACTGTGAGACAACACGGAACATAATAATATCCATATAACAGGGATAATAAAAGGAGAAGAAGAAGGACAAGGAATAGAAAGGCTGTTTGAAAAAGTAATGATGGGAAACTTCCCTAATTGATGAGAGAAAGTCAAACAAATCCAGGAAACACAGAGAGTGCCAATCAAGAGGGACCCAAAGAGACCCACTACAAGACACATTATAATTAAGATGGCAAATTTGCAAGACAAAGAGAGAATCTTAAAGGCAGCAAGGAAGAAAAATGAAGTAACATACAAGGGAGACCCAAAAAGACTAGCAGCTGAATTTTCAATGAAGATGCTCCCAGCCAAAAGAGAATGGCAAAAAAAGTATTCCAAGTAATGAAAACCAAAGGCCTGCAACCAAGACTACTCTCTCCAACAAGGCTCTCAATTAAAATGGAAGGCCAAAAAAGAAGTTTCCCAGACAAAATAAATTTAAAAGAATAAACTTCCATCAAACCAGCTCTGCAAGAGATGCTAAAGCGACTTCTTTAAGAAAAGGAAGAAAAAGAGTGAGAGAAAAATACCGGTACAAAAACATGGCAATAAATAAGTACCTATAAATAACAACCTTAGACATAAATGGATTAAATGTTCCAGTCAAAAGACATAGAATAGCTGAATGGATAAGAAACCATGACCCACACATATGTTGCTTAAAAAAGACCCACCTCAAGACAAAAGACCTACATGGATTGAAAGTGAAGGACTGGAAACAAATGTTCCAAGCAAATGGACAGGAAAAAAAGCCAGGATAGCAATACTCATATTGGACAATATAGACTTAAAAAAAAAAAAGAAAAAAAGAAAACCATAAAAAGAGACCCAGAAGGTCACTTCATAATATTTAAGGGAAGAATCTCCCAAGACATAAACATTTTAAATATATATGCACCTAACATAGGAGCACCCAAATACATAAAGAAAATCTTGGGGGACTTCAAGAAAGATGTTGACAGCAACATATTTATAGCAGGGATTTCAACATCCTACTGTCATAAATGGATAGATCTTCCAAACAAAATACCAAGAAAGATATTGTAGCGTTGAACAATGTCCAAGTTCAAATGGACTTAACTGATATATAAAAAGCCTTTCATCCCAAAGAAGCAAAATACACGTGCTTTACAAATGCACATGGAACATTTTCAAAGATAGACCACATGATAGGACACAAAACAATACTCAAAAAAATTCAAGAAAATTGAAATCATATCAAGCATTTTCTCTGACTACAGGGGACTGAAATTAGAAACCAACATCAAGGAAAAATTAAAAAACACTCAAACTCATGGATATTGAACATCATGCTATTAAACAATGACTGAGTCAAGAATGAGATCAAGGAAGAAATAAGAAAAATTTCTGGAGATAAAGGAAAATGAACTCACAACAACCCAAAACTTATGGGACACAGCACAGGCAGTCCTGAGAGGAAAGTTTATAGTGATACAGGCCTACCTAAAAAAGATAGAAACATTTCAAATAAACCACCTAAGTCTACACCTACAAGAACTGAGGGAACAACAACAACAAAAACAGCCCAGAGCAAGTAGATGGAAGGAAATAACCAAGATAAGAGCAGAATTAAACAACATAGAGACTAGAAGCAGAATCCTATGGATCAATAATTCCAGAAGCTGGTTCTTTGAAAAGATAAACAAAATTGACAAGCCTTTAAGCAGACTCATAAAGTAAAAAAGAGAGAGGACCCAAATAAACAAAATCAGAAATGAAAAAGGAAAAATTACAACTGATACCACAGAAATGCAAAGGATTGTAAGAAATTACTATGAAGAACTATATGCCAAGAAATTTGAAAATCTAGGTGAAATGGAAAAATTTCTAGAAAATATAGTATCTCAAAACTGAATGGAGAAGAAGCAGAAAGCCTGAACAGACAAATAACAGCTGACAAAATTGAAGCAGTAGTAAAGAAATTCCAACACACAGAATTCTTGGACCAGACAGTTTCACAGGAGATTTCTACAAAGCATTTAAGGAAGAGCTAATCCCTATCCTTCATAGACTATTCAAAAAAATCCAAGAAGACAGAAGACTCCCAAACTTTTTTTTATGAAGCCAGCATCATCTTAATCCCAAAACCACATACAGACACATTAAAGAAAGAAAACTACAGGCCAATATTACGGATGAACATAGATGCTAAAATCCTCAATAAAATGTTGGCAAAACACATCCAACAATACATTAAAAATATCATACACTATGATCAAGTGGAATTCATCCCAGGGATGGAAGGATGGTACAATATTCCCAGATCAATAAACATAATACATCACATAAACAAAAGGAAAGACAAAAATCACTTTCTCATATCAATAGATGCAGAAAAAGCATTTGATAAGGTACAATACCTATTTATGATTAAAACATTCAGCAAAGTAGGAACAGAGGGAGCATTCCTCAACCTAATAAAGGCCATATACAAGAGACCTAAAACCAACATCAGACTCAATGGGAAAAACTAAAAACTTTTTCTCTAATATCAGGAACAAGACAAGGTTGTCCACTTGTACCATTTCTATTCATCATAGTATTGGAATTCCTAGCCACAGCAATCAGACAAGAAAAGGAAATAAAAGGCATCCAAATTGGAAAAGGGGAAACAAAACTGTCTTTGCAGATTACATCATAATGTACATAGAAAATGCTATAGACTCTACCAAAAATCTACTCAACCTAATAAATAAATTTGGGAAAACAGTGGGATACAAAGTCAATATTCAGGAATTGAAGACATTGTAGTACACCAACAATGAAATACCATAAAAAGAAATTAGGAAAAAAATCCCATTTACTATAGCAACTATAAAAATAAAATACCTAAGAATAAATCTAATGAAGGAGGTAAAAGACCTGTACTAGAAAACTACAGAACAATGAAGAAAGAAATTAAGGAAGACACAAATAAATGGAAGCATATACCACATTCATGGACTGGCAGAATTAACATCATTAAAGAGTCCATACTACCCAAAGCAATTTATAGATTCAATGCAATCCCTATTAAAATGCCAATGACATATTTTACAGATAAAGAACAAACATTTCAAAAGTTTAAATGGAACCATAAAAGATCCCGAATAGCCTCAGAAATTATGAGAAAGAATAACAAAGTAGGAGGTATCACAAAACCTGACTGATACCAAACTATATTAAAAGGTCCATGTAATCAAAACAGTGTGGTACTGGCATAAGAACACACAAATAAGCCAATGGAATATAATAGAAGGCTGAGAAATAAATCCATGACACTATGGTTAATTAACATTTGACAAAGGGGGCAGCAACATAAAATGAAATAAAAATAGCCTCTTTACCAGGTAGTATTGAGAGTTATAGACAGCTACCTGAAAAAAAAAAGTGAAACTTGACAACCAACTTATACCATATTCAAAAATAAACTCAAGATGGATAAAACACTTAAATATAAGTCCTGACATCTTAAAATCCTAGAGGAGAACATAGGCAGGAAAATTTCAAATATTCCATCCAGCAATGTTTTCACCAATATGTCCTATAGGGCAAGAAATATTAAAAAGGAATAAACAAATGGGACTTCATCAAAATAAAAACTTCTTCATGAGTACAGAAAACATCAACAAAATGGACAGGGAACCAACCATATGGGAAAACATATTTGCCAATGATACCTCTGACAAAGATTTGATCTCCAAAATATAAAAAATACTTAAATGACTACACTCCAGGAAGACAAAAAATCCAATTAAAAATGAGCCAAGGACCTGAAGAGACACTTCTCCAAGGAGGTACATACAGAGGGCCCAGAGTAATGTGTAAGGATGCTCAGCGTCACTAGCTACCATAGAGATGCAAATTAAAATCACAATGAGATTTTACTTAATCCCATTCAGAATGGACATCATAAACAAATTAACAAACAACAAGTGCTGATGAGGTTTTGGAGAAAACAGAACCCTAGTACACTGTTGGTGGGAATGCAGACTGATGCAGCTACTGTGGGAAAAAGTATGGACATTCCTCAAAAGACTAAAAATGGAACTGCCTTTTGACCTGGCAATTCCATTGTTGGGATTATACTCTTAGAATCCTGAAACACCAATTCAAAAGAATCTATGCATCCCAGTGTTCATAACAACACAATTTACAATAGCTAAGTTTTGGAAGCAACCTAAATGCCTATTACTAAATAAGTGGGTCAGAAAACTGTGGTCCATTTGCAGAATGGAATACTATACAGCATAAAAAAATAACACCTACCCTTAGCTACAGCATGGATGGAACTAGAGAGTTTTATGCTAAGTGAAACAAACCAGGTGGTAAAACACAAATACCATATTATCTCATGTATAAGTGGAATCTAATCAACAAAATAGTCAAGCAAGCAGAACAGAACTTGAGACATGGAAATAAAGAACAAACTTGCAGCAACCAGCAGGGAGGAAGGAAGGGGGTAATTGGAGAAAAAAAGGGGAAGTGTTAAGTCAAGGAACATGTATAAAGGATCCATGGACAAAGACAATGGTGGTTAAGATGAAATGTGGGAGGTGTGGGGTAGGTAGCAAAGGGGAGAGTAATGGTGGGAAAATGGGGACAACTGTAATTGAAAAAACAATGAAAAATTAAAAATAAAAAAGTAGGTTTTAATCCTGAATAAAAAAGAACATCTAATTCTACAAAATCTACAGGAGATACACTTTAGATTTAAAAATAGAAATAGATTGAAAGTAAAAGAATGTAAAATATTAACCATACAAACATTATAACAGAGTCGGAGTAACTACAATATAGAACGATATTGACTTAAAGAATATTACTAAAGATAGAGATATTTTGTAATTAAAAGATCACTTCATCAGAAGACAAAACAACTACAAAAATATATGCACCTAAAAACAGAGCCTCAAGATACATTCAGCAAAAGGATACAGTGTTGAAGGGAGAAATAGAAAACTCATAAATAATACCTGAGATTTCAAAACCTATTTTAAATAGTGGATAAATCAAGTACACAAAAGATCACTAATGCAATAGATCTGAACAATATTATAAACCAAGTAGACCTAACAATTATTTATAGAGCATTTCACCCAGGAAACACAGTAAAGACATTCTTCTCAAGTACATATAAAGTAGTCTTCAAGATTAATCATATGTTAGACCATAAAACAAGCTTAAATATGAAGCTTAAGTATCAAAATCTTATGCAATATGTTCTTTGATAAAAAATGAAATTAAATTATCAGTCATTTAAATATATTTAGTACATGTGGAAATTAAACAATACATTCCTGAGTGGTTAGTGAGTCAAAGGAGAAGCCACACAAGAAATTAAAAAATACTTCTTGGATGAATTTTTAAAAACACTGAAACTTATGAGTTGCATTTAAATAAGTGATTAGAAAGAAACATTTAACATAAATCATCCAAAAAATAAGGATCTCTCAGCAATAATGTAAACTTTTACCTTATGAAACTAAAAAATAGGAGAGCAAATCACCCCAAAATAGGTCAAAGGAAGAGAAGAGTCAAAATTAGAACCAAAATTAATATAATGTAGAATCCAAAAACAGTAAGAAAATGTACAGCCCAACAGTTTGTCCTTTCAAAAGATTAAAAAATGACAAATTTCAGCTAGATTGATCAACAACAAAAAAGATAAAATTCAAATTTACAAAACTCAGAATGAAATAGGAAACATCACTGTTGACATTACATAAATGAAATTATTCCATAGGAATACTATATCCTTGTGTATCAGTGGATGCCAAGTTAGATAATTTCCATAACATAGACAAAAATCCTAGAAAGACACAAATTACCAAAAGTTACTCAAGAATAGAAAATCTTATTTGATGTAGAAGAATAACAACAAGAAAAAAGCAAATTACTAAATAAAGAATTTAGCATAAAGAAAAGTCCAAGTCTAGAAAGATATAATCTAAAAAAAAAAACACTTAAAGAAGAATTAAAACCAATTTTTCACAAGCTCTTCCAAAAAATTGAGGAGTTAATAATTTCCAATTCATTTTATGAGGTTATAATTACAGTGAAAGCAAAACTAAACATCAGAAGAAAGCAGCACAAGAAAATAAAAATTATAAACAAATATTCCTGATCAATATTGATGCAAAAATTCTAAAGAAAAAAAACCTAGAAAACCCAATAAAAAATATAAGAGGGCTTACACACCATGACTAACTAGGATTTATTCCAGGAATATAAAATTTGGTTAACATCTGAGAATCAATCCATTTAATATCCCAAATTATTAGAACAAAGGACAAAAAACACATAATCATCTCAATAGACAAATAATTTGAAAAAATCCAACACCATTTCATGATAAAAACTATTCACTCACCTAGAAATTAAAGAAAACTTACTGTGATAAAGGTTAGGTATAAAAACCCCTCAGTTCATTTCACTCTTACTTGTGAAAGACTGAAATGAATGTTCGTCCATATGATGAGGAGGAAACCAAGGAGGTCAACTTTCACTAATTATATTCAATGTTGTGATGGAGGATCTAGTCATGGAAATTAGGCTTTAAAAATAAAGTAAAAAGCATTCTGAGACACTATGTGGAGATAACATAATCTAGTATATGGAAAATCTGAACAAGCTCACTAAAAACACATTAGAACTAATGAATAAAGCAAGTTTGTATAATATAAGCTTAATATTAAAATAATCAATTTATATATAAAACTAATGAAGAATCTGTAAAAAATGCATTTGCAGTAGTAATTAGAAATAACTTTAAGAAATGAAGTGCAAGACCTATAGACTGAAAACTACAAACTATGAGGAAATATATAAAAAATACAAAAAAATGGAAAGATATCCAGTGCTCATGGACTGGAAGACTTGATGTTGTTAAGATGATAATACTCTCCCAAAATTAATCTACATATTTTACAAAATTTCTATCAAAATAGTAGCTGCATTACTTAGGCAGAAATTGACACAAATTTACTTTCTTATGAAAAGGCAAGGGACTTTAGTTAGTCAAATATCTTAAGCCCGAGGCACCAATTCAAAAGAACTTTTGCACCCCTATGTTCATAGCGGCACAATTTACAATAGCCAAGTGATGGAAACAACCTAAGTCCCCATCCGTAAATGAGTGGACCAAAAAATGTGGTACATTACTCAATGGAATACTAGCCAGCAGTAAGAAATAAGGAGCCACTACTCTTCACTAGAGCATGGATGAAACCAAAGAGTATTATGCTAAGTGAAATAAGCCAGGTGGTGAAAGACAAATACCACATGATCTCACCCAGAAGGGGAATCTAATGAATAAAATGAACAAATGAGCAAAATACAACCAGATACATGGAAACATGGAACAGACTGACAGTGACTAGAGAAGAGGGAGGAAGGGGAGGGAGATAATGGTGGAAAGAAGAGGAAGGGACTAGACAAAGACCGTGTATGCATGACACATGGACATGGACACCAGTGTGGGAATTGACTGTGGGAGGGGGCTGGGAGGGGCAGAGGAGGGCAAAGGGGGAATATTGGGACAACTATAATAAAATAAAAATTTAAAATGATTAAAAACACTAAATAAAAGTTACATAAGAAAAGAAAAATAAAAGAGAACAAAAAGAAAACTTTTTTAAGACCAGTATTGTTCTAATTCCAAAACCAAATAAAGACACAACAAAGAAAGAAAACTACAGAGCCAACATTGCTAATGAACATAGATTCTAAATCCTCAACAAAATATTGTCAAACTCGATCCAGAAATACATTAAAAAGATCATGCACCATGATCAAGTGAGATTCATCCCAGGGATGCAAGGAGGTACAATATTTGCAAGTCAATAAATGTAATGTACCACATAAGTAACACAAAAGACAAAATCCACATGATCATATCAATAGATGATGAAAAAGCATTTGGCAAAGTACAGCACCCATTTACGATAAAAACACTCAGCAAAGTGGGAATAGAGGTGGCATAAGTAAACATAATAAAGGACATATATGAGAAGCCTACAGCCAACATCATGCTCCACAGGAAAAAAAACTAAAAACTTTCACCCTAAGATCATAGCCTAGTTTTTGGCTATGATCTTAGTTTTAAAAAGAGCTAATGATCTGGCACACATTTCCTTATTTTATTTTATTTTAATTGTTGTTCAAGTACAGTTTTCTATCTTTTACTCCCAGCCCAGCCCACCCTCTCTGCCCTCCCCACCTCCCTCCCATTTCCACCACCCCCTACTTTTTGTTCATGTGTCCTTTACACTTGTTCCTGTAAACCCTTCCCCTTTTCCTGTTCTCTCTTCTGGTGACTGTCAGCCTATTCTCTATTTCAGTGTCTTTGGTTATATTTTGTTGTTTCTCTGTTTTGTTGTTTAGGTTCCTGTTAAAGGTGAAATTGTATGGTATTTGTCTTTCACTGCCTGGCTTATTTTCCTTACCATAATGCTTTCCAGTTCCATCCATGCTGTTGCAAAGGGTAGGAGCTCCTTCTTTCTGCTGCATAGAATTCCATTGTGTAAATGTACCACACTTTTTTAATCCATTCATTTACTGATGGGCACCTAGATTGCTTCCAGCACTTGACTATTGTAAATTGTGCTGCTATGAACATTGGGGTGCATAGGTTCTTTTGCATTGGTGTTTTAGGGTTCTTAGGATATAATCCTAGCAGTGGAATTACCGAGTCAAAAGGCAGATCTATTTTTAGTTTTCTGAGAAAATTTCATAGTGTTTTCCATAGTGGTTGCACCAGTCTGCAGTCCCACCAACAGTGCACTAGGGTCCCCTTTTCTCCACAACCTCTCCAACACTTGTTTGCTGCTTTGTTTATGATGGCCATTCTGACTGGTGTGAAGTGATATCTCCCTGTGGTTTTAATTTGCATCTCTCTGATAGCTAGCAATACTGAGCATCTTTTCATGTGTCTCTGGATCCTCTGTATGTCCTCCTTGGAGAAGTGTTTGTTCAAGTCCTTTGCCATTTTTTAAATTGGGTTGCTTGTCTTCTTAGAGTGGAATCATGTAA
This sequence comes from Phyllostomus hastatus, assembly GCF_019186645.2. Lineage (NCBI taxonomy): Eukaryota > Metazoa > Chordata > Mammalia > Chiroptera > Phyllostomidae > Phyllostomus > Phyllostomus hastatus. Next base: position 11,500,439 of record NW_025333984.1, on the reverse strand, counting down.
GTTCTTTATACATTTTGGAGATTAAACCCTTGTCTGAGGTATCATTGGCAAATATGTTTTCCCATACAGTTGGTTCTCTTTTTATTTTAATACTGTTTTCTTTAGCTGTGCAGAAGCTTTTTATTTTGATGAGGTCCCATTTGTTTATCCTTTCCTTTATGTCCCTTGCTCTAGGGGCTATATCAGTAATACTGTAGCTGCATGAAATATCTGAGATTTTCCTGCCTATGTTCTCCTCTAGGACTTTAATTGTGTCATGGCTTATATTTAAATCTTTTCTCGACCTTGAATTTATTTTTGTGTATCGTGTAAGTTGGTGCTGGTGTTTCCTTTCTTTTTTGTTTCTTTTTTTGGGGGGGGATGTAGCTGTCCAGCTCTCCCAACACCATTTGTTGAAGAAGCTATTTTTACTCCATTTTATGTTGCTGCCCCCTTTGTCAAATAATTGACCATAGAGACTTATGTTTATTTATGGGCTCTCTGTTCTGTTCCATGGTCCATTTGCCAGTTTTTATGCCAGTAGCAGGCTGTTTTGATTGCAGTGGACTTGTAATACAATTTGGTATCAGGTATTGTGATCCCTCCTACTGTGCTCTTCATTCTCAAAGTTGCAGCAGCTATTCGGGCTCTGGCAGACACTTCTACAAAAAAGAGATGCAAATGGCTAGTGAGAACATGAAATAATAGTATCTGTAGTCATTATAGAAATGCAAATAAAAACACAATAAGCTACTAATTTACATTCTCTAGGATGGTTATAATAAAATAGACAGGCACTAATAAGTATTGGTTGGGGTGTGGAGAAACTGGAAGCTCCATCAATTGTTAGTAGGAATGTAAAATTGTACAGCTATTTTGGGATACAGTCTAACAGTTCCTCAGAATGTTATACATGGAATTACCATATAACTCAACAACTAAATTCCTTGGTATATGAAACTATGTTAATACAAAAACCTACATGCAAATGTTAATAACATTATTATTTGTAATAGCCAAAATGTGATATGACCATGTAATGGGATATTAATTGGCAATCAAAATTAATGAAGTACTTATACATCTTACAAGTTGGATAACTCTTGAAAACAATTTGCTATATAAAAGAAGTGAGTCAGAAAATACCAATATTGTGCAATTGCACTTCTATAAACTAGAATAAATAGACAATTCTATAGAATCATTAAGAATATTACTGTTTGCATCAGGCTGAGAGAGATGAGGGTTAGAATGGGGAATAGTTGCTAATGTGTATGGAGTTTCTTTTGGGGGTGATAAGAAAGTTCTCAAGGTAGATGTATGGTGGTTGTATGACTCTGTATATATTTGAAACTGTTGAATACAACATAGGAAATATAGTGAATAACATTGTAATAAATATTTACGGTGTTAGGTGGGTAACAGTCTTATGGGATCACTTTATAATTTGTATAAATGTCTAACTGTACACCTGAATTATAAATCACTTTATAATTTGTATAAATGTCTAACTGTACACCTGAAACTGAAATAAAATAATATCAAATGTCAACTACAATTGAAAAATAAATAAATAAATTAAATGTCTTGTAAAAAGCTGTTGAATTATACAATTTAAAAGAGTGCATTTTACATATTAAATATATCTCATTAAAACTTTCATTTTAAATAGCCATTGCTATATAATGAAAAAAAATGTTCATCATCACTAATCATCAAAGAGGTGCACATTAAAACCACAATGAGATACCACTTCACACTGGTCAGAATCAGTATTGTAAATAAATCAACAAACAAGTGCGGGTGAGAATGTGGAGAAGAGGACACTTATGCACTGGTGTTGGGAATGCAAACTGGTGCAGCCACTGTGGAAAACAGTATGAAGGTTCCTCAAAAAATTGAAAATGGAACTACCTTTTGACCCAGTGATCCACCTCTGAGAATATATGCTAATAATCTCAGAACACCACTTCAAAAAGACATATGTATCCCTATAGTCATAGCAGAGTTATTTACAATGGTCAATTATCTGGAAGCAGCTCAAGCATCCATCGGTAGATGAGTACATATAATAGTTGTGGTACATTTACACAATGGACTATAACTTGGCCATAAAAAGAAGAAACTCTTACCCTTTGTGACAGCATGGGTGGACCTGGAGGTTATTATTGTAAGTGAAAGAAACCAGTCAGTAAAAGACAAATACCATATGTTTTCACTTTTATGTGGAATCAATTGAACACAATAAACTCATGAGCAAAATGGAAACAGAGGCTTGGATATAGGTATCACAGAAACAGTTATCCAGGGTGGGGAGAATGAATGATAGCAGGTGAAGGGGTTAGCCAAAGAACATATATGCATAATCCATACACACAGAGAACAGTGGGGTGATGGCCAGAGGGAAGCAGGGAAGGAACGGGGATATTTGTAACCATCTCATAAAGAATACATATAAAGGTAAATAAATAAATAGTCATTATTATAATCTAGAATTGAAATAATTTTTACTAGTCCCCAAATGATCAAATATTACATTAATTTTGGGTAAGGATACACACAAAGCATTGTTAAGGAATTCAATTATCTATAATACACATAAGATTTAATGCACCTTCTATTTAGAAAGACGATCAAGAAAAAAGACTAGAAATTCAAAGAAATTTGGTTAATTTCTTATTTTACTTTCTCATCACTATTATGATTTAATCTAAAACATTTCTAGTCATTTTAAGAATTGGCAACATCACTGGGTTTTCATTTCTTCTAGTCAGACAGCCAAGTTGGTTCTACATGGTTTTCAGTGAAGTACATCAAACAGACAATTATTTCTTGCATATTAAAAAATAGATAAATTGGACTACATCAAAATGAAAAATATTTGTGAAGTGCTCTCAGACTACCTTCATTTTTTCAGGTATTATCTTCCTAGGAGATAGGCAAGAATGCCGATGACTTCTTTGTCCTTTCAATCTGGGTTTCTCCAGCCATCTGATCTTATGGTGAATGTAGGACTTGACTTCTAAGGTTTCTAATGTTTCTGAAATTTGTAGTTGGAAGCCCTCAATTATGATGACCAGTAGTTTATTTTTATGTATACTCCTGGGCTCAATAATAGACCTACTTAATCAGTATTTGTAGAAGTATAGCTCAATGTATACCCCAAGTTAACACTGATGTTTATCTATATTTAAAAAGAATGAATTTAGCATTATTTAAATATGCTGTTTGGGGTTTCTCTTGTGAGTTATTCAAGATAAATTGCATAAGACCTTTCATTTAGCTAGTTTGGAATCATAGGTAGATCTGACCAGTAATCTGAAATTTAACTCTATATAGGGTATAGAAATATCCTTCCACTTGTCAACAATTCTCCATTAATTGAGCCACACCAGCCAGGGCATGTCAAAAATTATAATATGTGATGTTTATAAACTTAAGACCTCTAGTTTGCTAGTGATTTTTTTTTGTTTCACTACACAGACACATTTTCCATTGGTCTATAATTAACATATTATAATATTGTGGTTCTGACAAAGTCAGTAAACAACCAGAAGTGCCAGAAAATCAAACTGCATGGAACTCCAATAACCACAGAATTAAAGAAATAGTTAAACAGAGCAACCAGACCAGTAGGGCAGCAGACTGAGAAAAACTCCATGTCAGTGGAGCTGGCTAGGGGGAGGGAGCAGGCTGCTTGGGAAGGGCTGACTAAAGGAGAAACTGACACTCAGAGCTGACTGTGGACTACAGTGGTTGCTACGGTAGGAGAAACTCCCAGTCTCAAACAAGAGTCCAAGAAAGTTCACTACAGACAAGCAGGAGAGCTGCAGTGTTCCTTCTCTGGCCCTTCCCCCACAGGCAGCACTGCAATGCAGCAAGAAGGGTTGCCTTGCCCTGGTGACAGGGCAATACCTAAGACCCACCCCCTTATAACTTATTAGCTGTGCTAAGTCAAAGCAATATGGCCCAATGAAAGAACAGAGCAAAATCTCAGGAAGAGAGCTAAACAATGAGTAGATAGCCAACCTATCTGATGGAGAATTTAAAGCCCTGGTAATCAAAATGCTCACAGAACTGATTGAGTTTGGTCAAAAAATGAAAGAACAAGTGAAAGATACCCAAAATGAAATACAGCAAAATATTCAGAGAACCAACAGTGACAGGAAGGAAACCAGGACTCAAATCATTGATTTGGAACAAAAAGAAGAAATAAACATCTACTTGGAAAAGAATGAGGAAATAAAAATTCAAAAAAATGAAGAGAGACTTTTGAACCTCTTTGACAAATTGAAATATTCCAATATCTGAATTATGGGGGTGCCAGAAGGAGAAGAACAACAGCAATAAATTGAAAACTTATTTCAACCAATAATGAAGGAGAGCTTCCCCAATCTGGAGAAGGAAATAGACTTCCAGGAAGTTCAGGAAGCACAGAGACTCCCAAAGAATTTGGACCCAAAGAGGAATGCACCAAGGCACATCAGAATTAATTTACTGAAGATTAAAGACAAAGAGAAAATCTTAAAAGCAGCAAGAGGAAGGGAAAAGGTTACCTGCAAAGGAGTGCTTATAAGACTATCAGCTGGTTTCTCAAAAGAAATATTTTAGGAAAGAAGGAGCTGGAAAGAAGTATTTGAAGTAATGAAAGGCAAGGACCTACATCCAAGATTACCCTATCCAGCAAAGCTGTCATTTAGAATGGAAAGGCAGATAAAGTGCTTCCCAGATAAGGTCAAGTTAAAGGAGTTCATCACCACCAAGCCATTAATATATGAAATTTTAAAGGGACTTATCTAAGAAAAAAAAGTAGAAAATGTGAACAGTAAAAGGAAAACAAATTCACAACTATCAACAAATGAACCTAAAAACATAAAAGAAAGAAAAACAGCAAAAATAAAAACTAAGCGAACCACTAGAACAGGAACAGAATCAGAGAAATGGACATCACATGGAAGGTTTTCAGTGGGGAGGGGGAAGGGAGGATGAGGGGAAGCTACAAAGAAGAAGCATAATTGGCAGACATTAAATAGATGGGGAGAGGTCAATAATGTTATAGGAAACAGAGAACTCAAAGAACTTATATGTACAATCCATGGAAGTGAATTAAGGGGATAATGCTGGAGGGTTGGGGGATACAGGGTGGAGGGAGGATAAAGGGAGAAAAATTGGGAAAACTGTAATAGCATAATCAATAAAATATGCTTAAAACATATTATAATATTGTCATGTTAATCTCTGAAAGTTTCCATTCCTTATAGTTAATTGTATTCTTTTTGTATTTTTCTTATCTTCAACTTACTCATTTAATCAGTGACTTTCAATATACAAGAATATGTTGCGATTGTTTTTAAACCTTTTGTTTTCACTTTTCCAACCATGAAAAATTTCCCTAAATTTTAGCATCTAGAAACAAGTTGATATTTTGTTTCAATATTAGTGTAATATGATAATATAGTGTGTGTAAACCATATATGTGTAAATAAAGTATATTACAATTATACATCTTTTTATAAATATACATATGTTGTTATTTTAGTTAAATATATTTTAAAATTAAAAATAATCATTCTGTGCCCTGGCTGGTATAGCTCAGTGGATTGAGCGTGGGCTGTGAACCAGGCATTGCAGGTTCGATTCCCAGTCAGGGCACATGCCTAGGTTGCAAGCCATGGCCCCCAGCAACTGCACATTGATGTTTCTCTCTCTCTCTCTCTCTCTCAAATAAACAAATAAATAAATAAAATCTTAAAAAAAATCATTCTATATAAATTACACAGGATCATTTAAATAATAAAGCATAAACTAAGTTCTTGTCTGATGTCTCTAAGAGGTTACATGACTATAATAAACTATGTTATTATCAAGCTGATACTTTAAAATTTTACCTTAAAATTATTCCACATAAATCTGACTCTATAATTTAGAATATTGTCCCAGTGTTGATAAACAATTTATTGAATTAAAAGACTACTCACTTTCCACCAATGACTGATTATGAAAAATAAAATAATTCCTATGAGGCCTTAATATATGTAAATGACAGAAGGAATAAAAGTTCTCATCTAAATTATTAGTATGATTATCAACATATTACTTAATTATTTCCTTCAGGATTGCATTAAATTTTCCCAGTAGTTCACTGTGGGAATTAAGCTATATTATTGAATTGTTCAATCTCCACTGTATTTCTCTCAAATTTAAAAGGAAATGTATGCCCTTGTTAAGATTACTAGTAAAGTTTCTCAGCAAGTCTTTGCCTAATAATTTAGTGCAACAGAGACATCCAAAAGGAACCTAGCAATTCAAGACAGCTAATGGGTGAAGAGTTTGCAAGGGCTCTTTTTTGGTATCTGCTCTTTCTTGTTATATGACATGTCTAGAAAAACAGTCATCAATTATCATTCCCGTACTAGGCGAAGCTTACCAAAGACTTTCTCTGACCCATGTTCATTCTTACAAGAATTGCAGTATCTTAATGACAATCTTTACCCTTGGTGAATGATTCCAATAGCACAGAAGTCTCTGGACAATACTACTATGATTTATATGATTGTTTCATGGACCATCTTCTAGACAAAGTCAAAGTAGTTCTCCCATATGTGTGTGACTCCTGGTACTCCTCATAACATTTTTCCAGCAGTAGAAAACATTAAAGTTTTTATATGTCCATATTTCCCTGGAGGTTCCATAATTATGTAATAGCAGCCTATCTGTAGGGCTTATCCAGGTTGTTCTACTGTAGTCTCCCAGATGAACTGATAACTCGGATGAAAATTATATTTATTTATTTGTTTCTTTGTTTTTATTGTTGTTCGAGTACAGTTGTCTCCATTCCTGCACCACCCCAGCCATCCCCACCTCCCACCCCTGATCCCATCCCCTCTTGGTTTTGTCCATGTGTCCTGTATAGTTGTTCCTGAAAACCTTCCCCCTTTTCCCCCATTATTCCCTCCCACATCCCCTCTGGTTGCTGCCAGTTTGTTCTTAATTTCAATGTCTCTGGTTATATTTTGCTGGCTTATTTGTTTGTTGATTAGGTTCCACTTAAAGGTGAGCTTATATGGTATTTGTCTTTCACCGCCTGGCTTATTTCACTTACCATAATGCTCTCCAGTTCTATACATGCTGTTGCAAAGGGTGGGAGCTCCTTCTTTCTTTCTGTTGACTAGTATTCTATAGTGTAAATGTACCATAGTTTTTTGATCCATTCATTTACTGATGGGCATCTAGGTTGCTCCCAGCATTTGACTATTGTAAATTGTGCTACTATAAACATTGGGGTGCATAGGTTCTTTTGGATTTAGTTTTTATTGCTATTCAATTACAGTTTCCACATTTTCCCCCATTACTCTCCCCACCCTACCTACCACCATCTCCCACATTAAATTCGCCTCCCCCACCATTGTCTTTGTTCATGGGTCTTTATTTTTTGCTCTTGTCATAAAAAACAATCAGAGCCTTCTAAGGAAAGATGATTGTGTAACACTACAGCATCAAGCCCTTAGATTTTCTGAACTATTCCAGACTGTGGAAGGAATGCAAATCTTCTTCCACTTTCTCCCACATGTGTCAAGACACAGTTATCAAGCATCTGTAAACATGATTTCTTGAGGCACATCTGATAAGAGCTTTTCCCCTATACTCCTTAGGCCCAGATAGCTTGGCAAGGTACCCAACTTCTTCTAGGAAAGAACTTCATCTTTCATAGTATACATTAGCACAAAGGCAAATTTTAATCTTGTAAAAATTATGAATTTTACAATTTTTTTAATTTAATAGTTCCGTTGAGCAAAATAAGCAATGACACTGTTAATTAAACAGTTTTTGGTCTTTCATTATCTCTTGAAAGTGTTTTCATATACACCAAAGTACACTTTGGGTTTTCAAGTTTTGGCAACAGTATATTTATCCATACCACATTAAACCTCAATTATATGGAACCAAGCCAACCAGAATATTAATTTACCTGCAAATACTTTTCCAATATGTACTAAAAATATCCCTGTTATGAACTTGTTTTCTTATTATTTGCCTGAGTTAAAAACAAAACAATGAAAACAAAAAAACATTAACAAAGGAAACTTTCAAGTTATACTCTTTAGTCAATATTTCTTTGGGGAATTCACAACCTCTCCAATTCTAATCATAGAAAAAAATTTGTTATTAATATGATTGCCTCAAATACCAAGTCAGCATTAATGATATCCATTGGAATATATTCACCAAGATGAAAATTTGTTTAGATAATTTAGAAACAAAGGGTGAACCATAAAAAATTGTGGTTAAACCCACAAATTTTGTTAACCAGAACAATCCAATCATTAATATTTGCATTTCTTGAAATATCACTCTATCTCTTAAAAATCAGACATTGCTTCATCTTATGAAGAGGAAGTATTAGACTTTGCTTTCAGTTTTGTTGAGGTATCTTATTTCTGCAGTAACAATCAAGAAGAAGTGTGCTATGAGTGAAAGGACAGGTTATCCAAGAAAGACACAGGCCAAAATAGTTTGAGAAGCACACTTCTATTTATCTAAAGGACCTAATATCTACCTAAGTAGGCTGAGAAATTTCTTAAAGTTGCAAAATTTCATGATTTCAGTTTTGTTTTATATAGAGTGTATTTCCTGTTTCTATAGATTCCCCAGAAAAAAAGTGAATACATTTTAGTAGAACTGACAGTTGAAATGTTCTATTTATTTGACCTTTAAAATATTTTTAACTGTGAACAGCTGGCCAGTCTTCCCCTTTCCCAGAGGCTGGTTAGGATGTAAACAGCAGGCAAAGTAGAAATGCATCCAATCTAATTATGGAATATTGAAAAGGTCAAATCATTGCCCTGAGCTACAAAATAGTAAGATCTTTATTTAAAAGGATACCAAATGTCCTAGCTGGTAAATAAAGAAGCAGCAGCCCATATTTCTTATAGAATTTGTGTTTGAAAACTACCTCCAATACATAAAATTCTGGTCTACCAAACATGCTACAATGTTATTCAAAATTGTCAAAAAAACCCCATAGTAATATGGATTTTGGTAGTATCTTCTGACATTAAAGAAAGTGTATTTTATATGTAATGTACTATGTCAGTTAGGTTTCAATCAGAGAGGCAGAATCACTGAGTGTTACCAAATAAGGGATTTACTATAGAGGTCAATTTTTAATTGTAGAAATTATAGCAATTGTAGAAATGTATGAAAATGTCTATGGAAAGCTGTTGCTTCTGTATGTGGTAGTATGCCTGAAGTTACTGCTGTAACTTCAGCAGTAACTTCAGCAGTAACTGCAGTTAGTTCAGCAGTAACTTCAGGAAGAAGGAAGAAGGAAGTTACTGCTGTAACTAATAGGAAGAAGGATTGGATGTTAAAAAGGAGATAATATGAAAAAAATGCAATCTATGTTCCCTGTCACCTCTGTTTTCAACAACACAGGAGAGCTGAAGAATGAGATTATGTCCTTGCCTTGGAGCTACATACATGTCTAGATCAGAACTTGAAGAAGTTGAAGGTTGAGATATAGTGGTCATTGGAGAGCCAAGGAACAAACTATAGTCCGGTACCAACTAGATGACTCACTCTTACCTTCCACATTACTCTTTTGTTAATCTCAAATTCAGAACTATATTTAGATTAACTAGGGAACTGGAGAGCATTTTGCTAGGTGAAATAAGCTAGGAGGTAGAAAACAAATATCACGTGATCTCACCTATAAGTGGAACCTAATCAACAAAATAAACAAGCAAGCAAAATATAACCAGAGACATTGAAATAAAGAACAAACTGACAGTAACCAGAGGGGAAGAGGATGGGGATAACTGGGGAAAAAGGGGGAAGGGCCATCAAGAAATATGATAAAGGACACATGGACAAAGCCAAAGGCAGGTAAGATTGAGAGTGGAAGGTGGGGGATAGGTGGGGTGGGAGAAAGTGGTGGTGGGAAAAAGAAGACAACTGTGCTTGAACAGCAACAAAAAATCACCATGTCACATCAGCAGAAGCATCTTCTAAGGGGGCTGAGATGTGTAAGAGAACTATGTGCTATGTTGTATAATACGAGAGGTTTGGAGACCATATGGATGACTCTGGCATTTTTTAGATTCTGTCCTCTCATATGTAGGACAATTAAGAGCTAGATACATTTTATTTAGAAGGGAAATTTGAAAGGTTTTCTATAGTGAAGTTAAGCAATTAAGCTGATGAGTAAAGTTGTCTCTTGATTCTGAAGACAGATAAAAAAGCAAGTTCAAAAACAGGTTAAGTCTACTCATTTCACCTGATGCATCCCATAAGAACCCACATGGTGAATTTCATGCTAATAAATAATCATGGGATTTGCATGTGATGAGAAACACACTTACCAGAGAAATACGTGCATATTTAGAGCAGATTCCTGAGTTATAAGATTGGAAACCCTCACAGACCAATCAAGCTGTCATTTGGTTGAATTTCTAAACAGATTTTTTGGATTGGTACTAAAGTGGTCTTTCTTAAATTTGTCTATAGTGTTTTAATTTTAGCATATTGTTCCATTTGAAATCTAACTGAAGAGATATTGTGTTTCAAATTGGCTTAGTTGTCTTATTTCATAAGTGATATCTGTGTCCAACTTAATAATTATCATGTACTTCTAATGATATCAGAGATGTCATAAAAAGCCACATGAATTTTATTCACTATATTACCTCCAGCAATAATATGGTCATTTTGTGTTAAGTGCCATGGAAATGGGGTAGAAATAATTGGTCTGAGCTGTTTCCCTTGAGCCATTTTCATATTCATAAAAATAGAGCATAGCCCATAGCAATGCAGTGAGTGATCAATTCATTAAAATTAATTACATTGGACTGCATAAGAATGACTTGAGTAAAGTAGGTTGCAGTTGCTTTGATCTTAAAGACCCCCAAAAACCTTCTGACAGCTATTAGAAGTAGTGCAGACTTCTCCAGAAAACTACAGAAAGCCCTTGTATGTTGCATTAAGTCTTCAGCCCCAGACATTGGCATCTAATAAATTAGACATCTATTTCTGTTTGAGAAATTAATCCTCTTTGTTACTTACTATCTTTATTTCAAATAATTAACATAGATTAATGAACATATGACAGGCTTAGCATCTTATGACCAGGCTCTGTAACATTTAGTCTGCACCATATTGTTATTGTATACAATAAATAAAATTATTTTATTTTGATGCAGGTCCTAGAATTGTTCATGGCTGAAGCATGTAGATATAAATTTTCTGAAGAGATCTGAGTTGTCTCAACTATGGCTTATAATAAGAGGTAATGAACAGAACCCATCCAAGGGATGGGTCATATATGTATATGATTCTGATATGTGTGTGTGTGTCATCTTATTCTTTCTACACATTCTGATTTGTTTTAGGTCGATATTGTTTATCTATGTACCACTCTCTTCAGCCAGCCAGTTTTGAAAAGATGCCCAAGAACATCAACAATTATTATGGACTTTTGAGAGAAATGAGTATTTTCTCTGAAAACTTCCATTGGTTTACCACAAAATACAGACTATCTAATCAAATGAAACATCTCAGTCATTGGAACTATGAAACAATGTTTAAGTAAGGCTTTGTTCAATTCTCCAAAAAATTGTGTTGACTCACACATGAAAATTTTAGGGTTTTAGCTCCCCACACTAAAATTGTGTATGTGTGTATGTCTGTGTCTACTTGATGATTTTTGATATTCTGTGAATGTGCTTGAAAGATCAATTATTTATTTTTATAGTTTTAATAAAATAATTATTGGATTAATTGTACTTTTAATCATTTTATGCAAAGTATTTTAACAAGTTCTCTAGTCATAGACCTATGAATGGAATTCCTTAGACTACACTTTGTTCTGTGTTCACTGTCTGCAAATAAAAGTTGACCCCAACTTTTGCTAGTCTTACATTTTCAAACATCCCTTTCAATGCTTTTTGTTTTACTATTTTTTTCCAGTGGCTCAATGTGTCTTCACTTTTCTAGGACCTATGTATGATTGAATGGACACACTGGCTAGTGCTCCATGTATTTATTCCTTCATTTGCTCACTAATTGATAGTTATGAACTTTGGTTTTTAAAAGTGATATATTAAAAATGACCTTTTCACAACTTAAAATAGTAGTATTAATTTTAGTTATAGAAGTGGAAATTCTTTGGAGATTATTGATCTATTGTGGGATTTTTTTTTATTTGCCTAAGAGATGTAACCAAAAGAATTCAACTTGGTCATTTAGTTTTATAGCAGAAAAGTGATAGAGTAACTGAATGTAAACCACTTTAATAGTCTTTAAGAAATATTAGAGAAAAGTGGCGAACTAGGAAGCTCCAAGCCTTATTTCTCCATGGAAATTGTTTTTAAAAAATCAGAAACCAGTTGGTCTAACTTTATAGGAATTTTGGGGCACTTTTTTTGCATAGTTGGCCTTAATTTGAGGAGTGCACCAGACCAGTTCTAATCTTCCTCTGTTCCAGACATTATTTTCAACTTTCTAAGATCTCTGAAAGCTGCCTGAAGGACTAGTTTCTGTCTTTCCTAACTCAGCTCACAGGCCAAGAATAATGGTAGCCATGGCTCACAAAAATTGTAAGGGGACTAAACAACCACAGAAATGTGGACAGGATTTTATAATGGAGGCATAAAATAAAGTTTCAAAGACCCTGAAAAGAAGCTGGAGTGATTTTTGGAAATCATTCATTAGTAAATTATTCACAGAGGAATGGAGAAAACCAAATGCAGGCTAGAGTATGATGCATGTTTAGAAAGTACCTGAGAAGAACTTTTACCCAGCCTCTTCCCTAGGCTCAGGGTAAGTTCAGATAATCACCACATAGAGTATCTGCAAAGACTGAGTGGATAGTTGCTTTTTTTTTTTCAAATACCCAATCTTCAACAGCAGCAGCAACAACAACAACAATATCAATAACAACAAAGCACCAGGCAAACAAAGAAACAGAAATTCATGGTTCATTCAAAAGGGAAAAAATGACAGAAACTGTATCTGAGGAAGTACAGACATTAGACTTAATAGACAAATAACTTTCTTAAAGTAGCTTTCTTAAATATGCTCAAAGAAGTAATGGGAAATAAGGAAAAATAATTAAAAGCAATAAGATATATATGAATATGTTTTATATATGACTATATATAAAATGAGAGATATTCTAAAACATAAAATTGGACTTATGGAGACAAAAATACAATTACTGAATTGAACATTTCAATAAAGGGCTTTAATATTAGATATTAGTAAACAGAACATAGAATTGGTGAACTTTTACACAGGAAAACTAAAATTATCATGTCTGAAGAGGATAATAATAGAGTGAAGAAAAATGACAGATCCTAAGGAAGAATATAGGCATTAAGGCAGCACCAGAAGGAGAAAAGAAAGAGAAAAAGACAGAGAGTTTATCTGAAGAAATACTGGCCAAAAAATGCTATATTTGAAGAAAGCTATGAAACACCAAATCCAAGAAGTTTAAGGAATTATGAGAAGGATAAATGCAAAGAGACTTACACCAAGACACATTACAATGAAACAGTTTAAAGCCAAAAAAGGAAGATTCTGGATAGTAGAAGAGAAAAATGATGTGTTACACAAAGGAATCCTCAATAATATTACTTGCTGACTTATCATCAGAAAGCAGTAAGGTCAGAAAGCAGTAAGAGAATATATTTAAAGTGCCAGGGAAAAAACTGTCAACAGGTAACTCTATATCTGATAAAACTGTCCTTCAAAAATGACAGAGTAATAAGACATAACTAGATACACAAAATTCAAGAGAATAGATTACTACTAGACCCACCCTATGAGAATTGCTTAAGGATGTCCTTCAAATTTAAATGAATGGACACTGGAAAGTAACTCAAAGACGTAATGGAAATGGAAATCTCTCTAGTAAAACTACATACATGGGCAAATATTTTTAAAAACTGGTATTATCATGTACTTTATTATTTATTTTAAATATTTTATTATTTATGCTATTACAGCCATCCTAAATTTATCCCTTTTTCTCCCCTTCACCCACTGGCCCCATTTCCACAGTCAATTTCCATACTGTTGTACCTGTCCCTGGGTCATGAATGTATGTTCTTTGACTAATCCTTTCACCTTAGTTCAACCAGTCCCGACCAGTCAGCCTGTTCCATATCTCAGTGCTTTAGATTCTATTTTGATCATTAGTTTATTTGATTAATTAGAATCCACTTATAGGTGAGATTATATAGTATTGGTCTTTCACTGACTGACTTATTTCACTTAGCATAATAGTCTCCAGTTCCATCCATACTGTCAAAAAAAGTAAGAAGTCCTTTTTTTTACTGCTGTGTATTATTTCATTGTGTAGAAGAACCACAGCTTTATCCATTTAGCTACTGATGGGCACTTGGGTTTTTCTAAATCTTGGTTATTATAAATAATGTTGCTGTGAACATAGGGGTGAATAAATTCTTTAAAATTTGTGTTTTGGGATTCTTAAGATATATTCCCAGAGTGGAATCACTGGGTCAAATAGAAGTTGCATTTTTAATTTTTTGAAGACACTCCATATTGTTTTCCAGATTGGTTGCCTCAGTCTGCATTTCTAACAACACTGTATGAGTTATTTATAATCCACATTTTCACCACCATTTGTTATTTGCTGATTTACTGGTGATAGCCATTTTGGAAAGTGTGAAGTGGTATCTAATTATGGCTTTAACTTGCATGTCTCTGGTGGCTAGTGATGCTGATCATTTTTTCCTATGTGTGTATGTCCTCCTTGGAGAAGTGTCTACTCATGTCCCTTGCCCAAATTTAATTAGATTGTTTGTCTTCCTCTTGTGGAGTTGTGTGAGTTCTTTAAATAATTTGGAGATTAAGCCTTTGTCTGAAGTATCATTGGCAAGTGTATCTCCCATACAGTGACTCCCCTTTTAATTTTGATTTTTTAAATTCTCTTCTTATTCACATTTATTATTGATGTATCATTCATACATGTTCCTGACAACCTGTCCCCTTTTCCCCCAATTATCCCCTCCCTCCACCCCTGTGGTTACTGTCAAGTTGATCTTAATTTCCAAGTCTCTGTTTCTATTTTGCATGTTTGTTTCATTATTGATTGGGTTCCACTTATAAGTGAGATGATATGGTATTTGTCTTTCACCACCTGGCTTTTTTCACTTAGCATAATGATCTCCAGTTCCATTCATGCTGTCATGAAGGGTAGGAGGTCTTTCCTTCTTTCTGCTCCTTACTATTCCACTGTGTAAATGTACCAGAATATTTTGATCACTTATTTATTGATGGACACTTAGATTTTTTCTAGCACTTGACTAATGTAAATTGTGCTTCTATGAAAGTTGGGGTGCATAGGTTTTTTTTGAATTGGTGTTTCAGTATTCTTAGGATATAGTCCCAGCAGTGGACTTGCCAGGTCAAAAGGTAGTCCAATTTTTAGTTTTCTGAGGAAATTCCATACTGTTTTCCACAGTGGCTACCCTAGTCTTCATTCCAACCAACAGTGTACTAAGGTTCCCTTTTCTCCACAAACTCGCCAGCACTTGTTTGTTGATATGGCTATGATGGCCATTCTGACTGATGTGAAGTGGTATCTTATTGCAGTTTTAATTTGCTTCTCTCTGATGATTAGTGATGCTGATCATCCATTCATCTATCCTGGGGCCCTCTATATATCCCCCTTGGAGAAATGTCTGTTCAGATCATTTGCCCATTATTCAATAGGATTGTTTGTCTTCCTGGAGTGGAGTCATGTGAGTTATTTATATATTTTGGATATCAAACCCTTTTCTGAGATATCATTTGCAAATATATTTTCCCATATGGTTGGTTCTCATTTCATTTTGTTGATGCTTTCTTTAGCCATGCAGAAGCTTTATATTTTGATGAAGTCCCGTTTGTTTAATTTTTCCTTTAAGTCCCTTGTTCTAGTGGATATATGGGTGAAAATAATTGCTGTGTGGAATATCTGAGATTTTCTTTCTTATGTTCTCTTCTAGAACTTTTTGGATGTTGTGACTTACATTTAAGTCTTTTATCCATCTTGAGTTTATTTTTGTATATGATGTAAGATGGTGGTTGAATTTCACTTTTTGCATGTGCTATCCAGATTTCCTAACACCATTTTTGAAGAAGCCATTTTTACTCATTTTTATGCTTTTGCCCCCTTTCTCAAATATTAATTCACCATAGACACTTGGGTTTATTTCTGGGCTCTCTATTCTGTTCCACTGGTCTATGTGTCTGTTCTTATGCCAATACCAGGCTGTTTTGATTACAGTGGCCGTGTAATACAATTTGATATCATGTATTGTGATCTCTCCTACTTTGTTCTTCTTTCTCAAAATTGCTGCAGTTACTTGGGGTCATTCATGGTTCTAAATAAATTTTTGAAAAATTTGTTCTATGCCTGTCAAATATGAAATTGGTATTTTCATGGGGATTGTGTTGAATCTATAAATTGTGTTGAATCCACAAATTGCTTTGGGTAGTATGGATATTTTCATGATGTCAATTCTTCCAATCCATGAACACAATACCTGCTTCCCTTTGTGTTGCCCTTAATTTCTTTCTTCAGTGTTCTGTAGTTTTCTGAGTACAGGTCTTTTATCTCCTGGATGTGTTTATTCCTAGGAACTTTATTTTTCTAGTTGCTATACTAAATGGGATTTTATTCTAATTTCTTTTTATGGTATTTCATTGTTGGTGTAATAAAATGTCTTCAATTCCTGAATATTAACTTTGTAGCCCACTGTTTTGCCAAATTCACTTATTAGGTCAAGTAGGTTTTTGGTGGAGTCTATAGGATTTTCTATGTAGACTATCATGTCATCTGAAAACATTTTGCTTACTCCTTTCCAACTTGGATGCCTTTTATTTCTTCTTCTTGTCTGAGTGCTGTTGCTAGGACTTCCAATACTATGCTGCATAGAAGTGGTGAAAATGGACAACCTCATCTTGTTCCTGATCTTAGCAGAAAAGCTTTTAGGTTTTGCCTATTGAGTATGATGTTGGCTTTAGGTCTCTTGTATATAGCCTTTATTATGTTGAGAAATGTTCCTCTACTCCCACTTAGCTGAGTGTTTTTATCATTAATGGTTGCTGTACCTTATCAAATGTTTTTTTCCACAACTATTGATATGATCATATGACTTTTGTCTTTCCTTTTGTTTATTTGATATATTATGTTTATTGATTTGTGAATGTTGTACCATCCTTACAACCCAGGGATGAATCCCACTTGAACATGGCATATAATCTTTTTAATGTATTGCTGGATGTCATTTGCCAATATTTTGTTGAGGATTTTAGAGTCTATTTTACTCAGCGATATTGGCCTGAAGTTTTCTTTCTTTGTTGTGTCTTTACCCGGTTTGGGGATTAGGATGATGCTAGCTTCATAGAAACAGTTTGGGAGTCTTCCATCCTCTTAGATTTTTAGGACTAATCTGTGAAGGATAGGGATTAGCTCTTCCTAAAATGTTTGGTAAAATTCTTCTGAAGAACCATCTGATCCAGGGCTTCCATGTGCTGGAAGATTTTTGATTACTGCTTTAATTTCATCACCTGTTTCTGGTGTCTTCAGGCTTTCTGCTTCTTCTTCATTCAGTTTTGGGAGATTATATTTTTCTAAAAACTTATCTATTTCATCCAGGTTTTCAAATTCTTGGTGTATATTTCTCTGTAGTAATTTCTTACAACACTGTATTTCTATGCTATCAGTTGTAATCTCTCCTCTTTCATTTTTGATTTTGTTTATGTGGGCCCTGTGCCGTTTTTCTTGATGAGTCTGCATAAAGGCTTGTTGATTTTGTTTATCTTTTCAAAGAACCATATCCTGGAAGTGTTGATCCTTTGGATTGTTGTTTTAGTAACTACATTGTTTAATTCTGCTCTGATCTTGGTTATTTCCTTCCCTCTACTTTCTCTGGGATTTGGTTTTTGTTGTTCCTCCAATTCTTACAGATGTAGGGTTAGGTCATTTATTTCAAATGTTTCTATCTTTTTTAGGTAGGCTTGTATAGATATGTACTTCTCTCTCAGGACTGCCTTCTCTGTGTGCCATAAATTTTGGACTGTTGTGATTTCATTTTCATTTGTTTCCAGAAATATTTTGATTTCTTCCTTGATTTCATTCATGACCCATTCATTGTTTACTAACATGTTAGTCAATCTCCATGAATTTGAATGTTTTTGAGTTTGTTCCTTGAGGTTGGTTTCTAGTTTCAGTCCCTTGTGGTCCAAGAAAATGCTTGATATAATTTCAATTTTCTTGAATTTGTTGAGGCTAGTTTTGTGTCTTATCATGTGGTCTATTTTTGAAAATATTCCATGTGAATTTTAAAAGAATGTCTATTTTGCTTCTTTGGGATCAACTGATATATATATATTAACTGATATATCAGTTAAGTCAATTTGATCTAGGGCATAATTCAATACCACAATATCTTTGTTGATATTTTGTTTGGAAGATCTATCCATTCTTTACAGTAGGATGATAAATTCCCCTACTATAATTGTGTTGCTGTCAATAACTTTCTTGAAGTTCTCTAAATTTTTCCTTATGTATTTGGGTATTCCTATGTTGGGTGTACATATGTTTATAATGTTTATGTCTTCTTGAAGGATTCTTCCCTTGAGTATTATAAAGTGTGCTTCTGGGTCTCTTTTTATGCCCCTTGTTTTGAAGTGTATTTTGTCTGATATGAGTATTTCTACCATGGCTTTTTTACCCTGTTCATTTGTTTGGAATTTTTTTTCAACCCTTCACTTTCAGTATATATAGGTCTTTTGCTTGGAGGGGGGGGCCTCTTGTAGGAAGCACATGTGTAGATCATGTCTTCTTATCCATTCAGTTTCTTTATGTCTTTTGACTGGAACATTTAATTCCTTTACTTTTAAGGTTGTTAATGATAAGTACTTATTCACTTTCTGTTTATTTCTTTCATAACTGTGTTCCTCTCTCTCTCACTTTTTTTCTTCCATTTCTTAAAGCTGTCCCTTTATCATATCTTGGGATGCTTGTTTGGTGTAGGTGTATTCTTTGAGACTTCTTTTGTTTGGAAAACTCCTTATTTCACCTTCCATTTTAAACAAGAGCCTTGCTGAATACAGTAGTCTTTGTTGCAGGCCTTTGTTTTGCATTACTTGGAATAGTTCTTGCCATTCCCTTCTGGTGTATAGTTTCCTTTGAGAAGTCAGCTGTTAGCCATATCAATGTGCCCCTGTATTT
The DNA here is from genome assembly GCF_019186645.2 of Phyllostomus hastatus. Classification (NCBI taxonomy): domain Eukaryota; kingdom Metazoa; phylum Chordata; class Mammalia; order Chiroptera; family Phyllostomidae; genus Phyllostomus; species Phyllostomus hastatus. The sequence continues at coordinate 11,481,217 of NW_025333984.1, read as the reverse complement.
TACTTTCTGTTTCTTCCTCACTGCCTTTAAGATTCTCTCTTTGTCTTTCAATTTTGCCAATGTAATTATGATGTGTCTTATAGTGAACTTCTTCATGTTCCTTTTGATTGAGATCATCTGTGCTTCCTGGACTTGTGTGGCTTTTTCTCTTATCAAATTAGGGGAGTTTCCCATTATTACTTTTTCAAACAGGTTTTCTGTCCATTTCTCCTTTTCTTCTCCTTCTGGTATCCCTATTATACAGATATTATTATGTGCCATGTTGTCCTGCAGTTCACTTAACCTCTCTTTGTTCATTTTGAGTCTTTTTTCCCTTTTCTTGCTCTTTCTGGGAGTTTTTTCTACCATGTCCTCCAGCTCACTGATTTGATCTACTTCATCTAGCATGATTTTGATTCCTTCAGTTCACAAATTGTGTTCTTCATTTCCTTTTTGCCCTTGTTGATTGTTTATATGTCCTTTTTTTATGCTGATATAATTTCTAGTATGTTCCTGGTAGTTTCACTGTAGTTTTTGGTAATTCACACTGATCTCATTGAGCTTCCTTATAAACACTGTTTTGAACTCATTATCTTATAGTTGACTTGCCTCTGTTTCATTTAGCATTCTTTTTGTGGATTCCTCCTTTCTTTTTGATTGGGGGTTGTTTCTTTTACTTCCCATTTGATGGAAGACTCTTCTTGTTTGCTTCTTTTTCTTAAATTGATGTGTGTTGATTTCCTGACTTTGTGTTGTTAACTTCTGGGTTAGGAGGCTTGTGAGATTCAGTGGTGCAGTCTCCTTCATCACCTGAACTAGATGCTCTTGGGATTACCTTTATGTTGGTTCTCCGGATGTAATTGGGTTTTTATTGTTGTTGGGCAATTCTTTGTTGGGTCTTTCCCTCCATCTGGTTGATTGAGGGTCACTCTGCCCACCATATCTTGTGTGCTGTTGTGCAAGTTCAGATAGGTTGTGCCCAAGTTGATTCCTCTGTCTGTCCGAGGTTGTAAGGCTTCTATCTCACTATTGCTCAGTTGTTTGTTCTGGGTGGTTTCTTCATAATTGAGTTATAATTCCAGATTGGTCCTGGGAGGAGGTTAAGTGTGACTTCCATTCACTGCTCCAACATCTTCCTCCCTGTAAGCCCTTCTTTATCAGTATTTTCTTTAAATTTAGATGGATTAAGTATAAATTAGTCAATCAAAAGATATATTTGCAAAAGGATAAAAAACAAAAACTAAAAACTCATTAACCAATTAGATGTAGTTCCCAAGATAATAATTTTAAATTTAAAGATACACTTCCAGTTATATATGGTGCACAAGAGAATCACTTTCAATTTAAATATATATAATTGGCATAATATTCTTCTAAGTGTATCTTTAAATTGAAAGTGATTCCCAGCCCTGGCTGGCATAGCTCAGTGGATTGAGCACGGGCTGCGAACCAAAGCATTGCAGGTTCGATTCCCAGTCAGGGTACATGCCTGGGTTGCAGGCCATGACCCCCAGCAACTGCACATTGATGTTTCTCTCTCTCTCTTTCTCCCTCCCTTCCCTCTCTAAAAATAAATAAATAAGATCTTAAAAAAAGAATAGTATTACTTAAAAAAAAGAAAAAGAAAGTGATTCCCTTGTGGACAACATATAATTGTTTTGGGATGGGTATAAGGGTGGAAAGAAGGGGAGGGATCTAGTCAAATGATGTGTATGAATGGCCCATGGACATGTATAATGGTGTGGAGATTGACTGTGGGAAACAGGGGTGTGTGGCAATGGAAAGCAATGGGGGAAAATAAGGATAACTGTTATAGAACAACAGTCAACATTCCAAAATAAATACATAAAAAATGAAAGATACAAATAAGATGAAATTGAAAGAACAGAAAACAATATCCCATGGCCCTTGGTGGTGTGGCTCAGTAGCTTGAGTGCTGGCCTGCAAACCAAAGTGTTGCTTGTCCAATTCCCTAGGCATGTCAGGGCACATGCCTAGGTTGAGGGCCTGGTCCCTGATGGGAGGCACACAAGAGGCAACTACACTTGATGTTTCCTTCTCTCTCTTTCTCCCTCCATTCTTCTCTCTAGAAATAAATAAATAACATCTTTAGAAAAAAGAAAAACATATCCAATACAAATAGTAGCCAAAAGAGGTTGAGGATGAGTATTAATATCAAAGAAAGTAGACTGCATGTCAAAAACTGTTATAGGAAAGGATGAAAATAATAATGTTTTTGTCCTGTCTGGTGTGGCAGTAGATTGAGCAGCAGCCTGCAAGCCAAAGGGTCACTGGTTTGGGTCCTAGTCAGGGAACATGTTAGGTGGCAGGTCAGGTCCCCAGTTGGGGGCACATGAGAAGCAGCCACACATTGATACTTCTCTCCCTCTCTTTTTCCCTCCCTCCCCCTCTATAAAAATTAATGAATAATATTTTTAAAGAAAAATAAAAAATAATTATTTGAGTGAAGATAGAGAATAGAAAAGCAACAAACAAAAATCAATGAAACCAAAAGTTGTTTTCTTGCAGAGATCAACAAAACTGACAAATCTTTATCTAAGAAAAAATTAGAGACTCAAATTACTAAAACAGAAATGAAATTGGGAGCATAATGACCAACATTTTAAAATCCAAAAGGATTATGATACAATGTATGCTGATGTGCCAACTATCCATTTTCCTCCCAAATCTGTATTTCCACCCTGCCTTTATCTTGAACAAAACCTTTTAAACCATGCACCATATAGTCATCTTGGTCCTCTCTAATGCATCTGGTGGTCTCAGAAAGGAGAGACGGATATCATGTGTCTGGTTGGCAGAACTGACATTGGTCTTGGCTTGGCAATGTTAATTGTGTTACCTTGGGCAAATTGTTTCTCTTTCTAAATCTGGGTCTTCTCATACTTGGGGGATGATTATATTTTCCTCATAAGGTGGCTATGAAGGTTTAATGAGGTAATGGAGGTAACATGTTTGCATCATGCCTATCAGATAGTAAGTACTTAATAAATATCAGTTAGTAAGAAAACAAATAGAAGCTCTGAATTGACATATAATTAGTAAGAAATTTAATCAATGATTTTAAAAATCTCCCAATGAAGATAATCCTTGAACTACATGGCTTCATTGGTGAATTTTACCAAATATTTAGAGAAGATAAAACAGCAAATCCTTCTTGAACTCTTCCAAGAAATAGAGGAGAAGGGAACATCTGAAACTAATCAATGAGGTTGGCACTACCCTTATACCAATGCCAAAAAAAAAAATACCACAAGAAAACTACAGACCAATATCCCTTATAAATATTGATGCAAAAATAATCTACATAATATTTGTAAATCAACTTAAGCAGCATATTAAAAGGATTATAAATTACAACCAAATAGATTACTTCTATAAGGATATACATATGTATATCCTAAAATAGCCACATGAAGAGTTTGTTAGCCTAACAAGTAATACTATAAATCCCAATTAACTAAAGTTGTCTCACTACTCAGTAAATGGACTATTAAAATAAATCAGATCACATCACCTTTAAACAGAGGGATACCCATTGCCTCTTTACATAACAAAAATCACTTCTCTAGAATTATTGACTTAGAACTATAGAACATGTGTCTATAGTGATTTCTCAAATGTGAAATTAGTGTACAGAATTTTATTAATGACCACTTTAACACTTATATTAAGAACTCAGCCCTGGTTATAGAAGCAAAAGAGATTTTCATTTATTTTTAGGTTAATGGTTCTAAATACTAATACTGTACTCCATCTTATCTTTCATAAATAAAAATGTCTCATTGGAAATAGCCCTTTTCCCAATAAGCATGCTGAATTGTATAATACTTACAAAACAACTTTTCATTGTTCCTCTTCCCTCATTAATAAATGTAATCCAAGCATTCACTAGATAGTAAAACAGAATTATCCTTTAACATAATAATGTTCACAGAAGCAACTTAAAAAATAGAGAATGTTACTGACTCTGCTCTTTACCTCACAAAAATCAGGGAGAAAAAATTGAAATGAAACAATAACCTTTGGTCTTTTATGTATCTATATTGCCCATCTGAGTAAATGTATTATTATTCAAATTATGTATTTTAATTATTAGTGCTACCCCTGGATCACTTATTAAATGTTAGTTGACTGCATAAATGATAACTACAGTTTTTTTGGCCTCAACTTGTATTGAAAACATATTGTTTTAACCCAGAATACATAGGTATCATATTAATGATTAATCAAATTCCATAATGCAAGTTATATTTTGCAGTAGTTGATTTTTATTATCAGATACTTTATTATGTATCCAGAGTTAAAGTATCCTCAAGTGTTCAATTACTATTCCAAAGTGTATTTAGATAATACATACTTTTTATATAACTTTGTTGACATTTGATACTATTAATTACTCTGCCATCAATTGAATCTCTTATTTCCCCAAAGATCACATCATCTATTTAAAGCAATGGATAGACTACCAAGTGAAAGTTCATTCTTTGGGGTTTTCATTTGGAAACTGACATTCTATTCTATGAATATTACTATTACATAAGGATATAAGGAAAGAAAAGTCACATTGTCTATCACTATTTGTACTCACTTGGGCTTTTACAATATACTTACTGAGCTCCTACCACACACATACATAAAAAAAACATTTTAAGATTGACAAGGGCTAACAAACATAGAGGAAGCATGAAAGGCATGATCTTGCCTCTCCTGGTTCTTCCAATGTTATGGTATAGAGCCTGTGATTACTATATGGATAGTCCTATGACGGGTATATACAAAAAAAGGTTGGCAGTGTTAAAGCAACTACATCACTTTTTTACATTCCACAATAAAAATACCAAGTGGATTGTTTGGCAGAATTAATTATGAGTTAACTGGCTTATTAAATCCATTTAAATAGTCACTGTTATAAGACTACATGCACAGAATTGTAAATAAAGTCCACATACAAAACTAAAAGGGAAAGTAGCATAACCAGAAATGAGAAGACACAAATAAGTTCCTTCACTGATCACTTACTTTTATAACTTTGTTTCCTCCTCAGTTAAATGAAAAGAGTATTTCCTTCCTTGTATGCTATCCAAGATTTTTATATTCATGGGAATAAAGAGAGGCTAAATAATTTGTGTACTTCCATTTTAAAGCATGTTATAGAAGTGCTGGGTTTCACTTTTAGTTTGCTTTGCATTACACAGCAAATAGTTGTATATATACAAATGATTTGAAATAAAATTTTTCTTTGAAATTATTTATATAAACAGTGTTGGTATCATGGAAGAGGTAATATTTCAGTCATGTTTTATTCAGTTGTTTGTTAAATAAAATGTATGTTATTAATTTATTTATTTGATAAATATCTGTTGACTAGTAAGTGCAGATATTGTTCTAGGTAAAAGGGATAAAAATAGAATAAAAAGGACAAATCTCTGTCCATGTGGTCCTTACATTCTAATAGAGAAAAGGTAGGCAAAGTAAACAATTATTTGAAATATTAGAAGTTACTGTTATAGTGAAAAAAAATAAATCAGGAAAGGAAATGATGAGTGCTGAGGTGGATGTGTTTGATTTTGAATAAAACCATCAGGGAAGATCTCATTAAGAGTATTTGCAATTGGAACAAATACTTAAGAAGGTAAAAGATCAAGTCATGTGGTTAACTGAGGAAATAGTTTTAGGTAGAAGAAACAGATTGTGCAAAGGCCCTAGAGTAGGAGAATTTTCCAGTATCAGCACCAAGATTTGGACAATTGTATTAAGAAATCAAGGAAGAAATTGCTAATGATGAGGTTGAAAAGGTAACAGAAAGCCATATGTTTCAGGAATTTATAGGCCATTATATAGCTTTGGCATTTGCTCTGTGTGATATGAGCTGCCACTGGAATTTTTATATTCTAAAAGAATCAATCTCGCTATTATGAGGTGTGGTAGAGTGGAGATGTGGAACAAGAATTAACAAAGGGATAACAGGGCAATATTTTATTCATCCAGGGCTGAGATTATGGTGATTTAGACAACGGTGGCAGCAGTGGAGGTGGTGAGAATGGTCACAATCAAGATAATGTTTTAGAGTAGAGCCAATAGGAAGATTTACTGGCAAAGTGGTTTATAGAGTATAAGTAAAAGAGAAAAGTTAAGAATGTTTCCAAGATTTATTTTCCATAGTATCTGAAAGATACAGATTCAATAACAGACAGGAAAGATAAAAATAGAAATAAAATTTTATTTTTAGATGAGATATTAGGAATTTGGTTTTAGGCATCTTAACTTTAGATGAGTATTAGATATACAATCAGAGATCTCAACTTGGCAGTTGTGTATACAATGTTGGAGTTCAAGATTCTTAATATATAGATATTGTATTAAAGTCATGGGGGAAGATGACACCACCAACAGAGTGATTGTACACTGGCAAGACAAGGTGTCCAAGCCCTGAGGCCTTACACACTCCAAAGGTAAAATGGTATGAAGATTAGGATAATGAGAAAAGGAAACTATAAAGGATTAGATCATAAGATGAGAGAAAATTCAGGAAATTTTGGGATCCACAAACCAAAGAAGGTGTTTAGAAAGGAAGGGTGTTCAAACATGCCGAATAAAATGTAAATTTATACTGTATATGTTATTTATATTCTAAAAAGCATACCATAAATTACCAGAGATGATAAATTCATGATGATAATAATAATAATGCAAACAACAACTTATGTATATTGAGAACTTTCTATGTAACAGATGCCATAATTTGTTCTTTACATGTATAATATATATGCATGTACTCTACAAAAAAACACAGTTGGGTAGATAGTATTAGTACTTCAATTTCACAGTGACAATAAATTTATAGAAAATAATATTCTGGGAGTTCTAAGTTGGCGTTGGAGTAAGAAGGAGTAGATTTGGCTTCCCTCTGCTCAGGGGAGAAAATCCTGACCAATCTATGGAGTAGAGAAGAAAGCAACCAACATACTTCAGCGTTTTTGAAAATAGGGGACCAAGGATTGTGGCAGAACTGAAAAACCGGACCCTAAGAAGAGTGCTGCAACAAGGTAAGGTCCTGGGGACCAGTGTGTGGTCCCCAGGTTGCAGCCCCAGGCCCAGGGCCCCCTGCTGTGTTTGCCACAAAGTCCTTGGGAGACAGCCAGGACAACTGCTCCCTCCTGAGCCAAACAAGGTCTGAGCGGCACTGGGAGGAATCCAGGTGCTAGCAAACACACAAGGGCTGTGAGCAACTTTGGAGGCTGTGGACATCGGAGGGGCTGGGTCGCACAGCAGGCCCTGACCCCCACAGTCACCAGTCTGGCTGGAGAGTGGGGCTGCGGGAGAAGCCAGTCCATTGTGTGGAGAAGTAGCCTTGAACAGGAGGAATTTCTCAAGAGGAAGGAGTGAATAGACTGGCACTGTTTGGGGAATTCTCCTAAAGTGATCAATCGCTCCAGCCTCCCTGCCACCCAGCCATGGGCACGCACGCATGTGTGCAGAGAGAGCATCCCTGCAACCCAGTCCACAGCAGTAACGCTGGGGAAAGACCTGATTCCCACACCCAGGGCACAAGGCTGAGAAGCCAGTGAGAGCTCCGCTGACCAAGGAAGAAAAGCCATACCAATCACCCCTCAGTCTGCCGCAGCCAGCAAGAGCAGAAAAACCAGTCTGGACACTTTGAAACCTTTTAATTTCTTTTTTTTAACAATTTTAATTTTTTAATTTTTATTGTTTTTATTCTCTTTTGATTTCTTTTTCCTCTCTTTCCTGATTTCTTGTTTTATTCCTTCCTCCTTCTTTTCCTCCAACTTTATCTCTTCTTCCTTCCTTCATCTGCCTTTTCTATTTTTACTTTTTTAAATTTTTTCTAAATACCTACAAGTGAGACAAAATCCTGGATCTGTGAAAAGACCAAAGTTGAACCCAAAGAAGGGGCATCACAACAGCTGGGACAGTGAGACACATTTCACTCTGCTATTACAGAGAACCTGCAAGTTATTGCATATTTGTATTATTATTATTTTTTCAGTATTCCTACATCTTTTTTATTAGTATTTTTGTATCCCTCTTCTTTTTGTATAGTCTGCTTTCCTAAGCTGGATATATTGTATGACCTGACAGCTTTCCCCTGATAGCTCTTTCCATACTGAACTGCTAATCTACTGTCCTTTAACTCACCTGTGTCCCATTAGCACATTACTCGAGGTTCTATACTCCCTATTCTTGTTACCTAGATCTCATAGATTCTGCCATATGATTGTTGCCATATTATTGTAAATAACTGCTGTTCCATGAAATTGTAATTACTTCACAAGACCGCCCCCCCCCAGATCTTAGCCCATTTCAAAGTTTCCTGAACTCTAATACTGTAGTGGTTAACTCTATTCTCTGACACACTACACCCATTTACTACCCTTTACTCTCACCTAACCTCAGAATCTGACCTCCCACAACCTCCCTGCTTTATAGATCCAACTCACAATCCTTCCTTCCTCAACAAGAGTCTTACCTTCTTTCCATCCTTTCTAAAAATCAGCTAGCTGGGTGGAAGATCACAGTTAACACTATACATAGTCAAAGGATCTCCTATCACTTCCCTACTTGCTACTACTGTAAATAACATAGAATTCTCTGTTGCTGTCTTAAACCATTTTGCCGTCCCCCTCCAAATGATCACAAAAAAGAATAGGTGGAGGTGAACACCAGGATACCCACTGGAAGAGGAAACCCAACAACAAAGGAACCACTAACAGATAACAACAGAAGAAGGTGAAGGAGGGAGTGGTAACCACACAAACCTCAACCCAGGACCTATCTGGAAATACAACTAAACAGTAGAGACAGTACGCAATACAAACAACTGAACAAGAGCAAGAGAGAATTCTTTAAACCTTATACACACTGAAGAACCAGCTTCAACACAACCTGCCCTCACCAGCACTACAAAATACAGGAGGTGGTGGACAGAGTGACCCTCATTTAACCAGCTGGTGAGAAGGAACCGCCAAAGAAAGACTCAACAACAGTCAAAACCTAAAAGCAAACACAAAACCAACTTAAAAGACAGCCCAAGACCAGTGAGCTTGGGAGATCAAGGAAACTGCACCACTGAAACTCACTGCTATTCTACTAAAGAAGTTTACACCACAAACCCAGTGAGACAGAACAGATCAACTTAAGAAGCTGAGGCTAACAAGAAGAGTCTCCCAAACAATGGGAAGATGAAGAAACAATCCCCAAATGAAAGGAAAGGAGGAAGCCTCAGAAAGGATGCTAAATGAAATACAGGCAATTCAACTATCAGATACTGAGTTCAAAGCAACGATCATCAGGAATCTCAATGAGCTCACAATGAGCTACCAGAAACTATAGGGAAGCTACAATAAACTCACTGCAAACTATATCAACATGAAAAAGGAAATAGAAACTATCAACAAGGGCCAAGAGGAAATGAAGAATACAAGTTCTGAAATGAAGAACACAGTAGAAGGAATGAAAACCAGGATTGATGAAGCAGAAGATCAGATCAGCGAGCTAGAGAACAAAGTAGAAGAAAACACCCAGAAAGAGCAAGAAAAGGAAAAGAGGTTCAGAAAGAATGAAGAGGGATTAAGAGAAATGCAAGACAATATAAAACGTAATAATACCCGTATAATAGGGATACCAGAAGGAGAAGAAGAAGAGCAAAGGATAGAAATCCTATTTGAAAAAGTAATGATGGAAATGTTCCCTAATTTGATGAGAGAAAAAGTCACACAAAACCAGGAAACACAGAGAGTCCTAATCAAGAGGAACCCAAAGAGGCCCACCTCAAGACACATCCTAATTACAATGGCAAAATTTCAAGACAAAGAGAGAATATTAAAGGCAGCAAGGGAGAAAAAGGAAGTAACATACAAGGGAGCCCCAATAAGGCTAACAGCTGACTTCTCAATGGAAACACTCCAAGCCAGAAGAGAATGGCAAGAAATATTCCAAGTAATGAGAACCAGAGGTCTGCAACCAAGGCTATTTTACGCTGCAAGGCTCTCAATCAAGATAGAAGGCCAAATAAGAAGCTTCTCAGACAAAAGAAGTCTAAAAGAATACACCTCCACTAAACCAACTCTGCAAGAAATGATAAAGGGACTGCTTTAAGGAAAGACAGGAAAAGAGAGAGAGAAGAACACACGTACATAAAAGGCAATGAATAAGTACCTCTCAATAATAATCTAAAACGTAACTGGATTAAATTCTCCAATCAAAAGACATAGAATAGCTGATTGGATGAGAAAACATGACCCACACATATACTGCCTACAAGAGACCCACCTCAGGATAAAAGACCTTCACAGGCTGAAAGTAAAGGGCTGGAAACAAATTTTCCAAGCAAATGGACAGGAACAAAAAGCCAGGGTAGCAATACTCATATCAGACAAAATAGACTTCCAAAAAAGCACCTTAAAGAGAGACCCAGAAGGTCATTTCCTAATACTCAAGGGAAGAATCCACCAAGAAGACATAAATATTGTAAATATATATGCACCCAACATAGGAGCACCCTAATACATAAAGAAAATCTTAGAGGACTTCAACAAAGATATTGACTGCAATACAATTATTGTGGGGGATTTTAAGACCCCACTATCCAAAATGAACAGATCTTCCAAACAAAATATCAACAAAGATGTTGTGGCATTGAACAATACCCTAGATGAAATGGGCTTTACTGATATATACTGAGCCCTCCATCCCAAAGAAACTAAATACACATTCTTTTCAAATGTACATGGAACCTTTTCAAAGACAGACCACATAATAGGACATAAAACAAGCCTCAACAATTTCAAAAAAAAAAAAATGAAACCATACCAAGCGTTTTCTCGGATCACAGGGGACTGAAGGTAGAAACCAACCCCAAGGAAAAAAAACACAAAACACTCAATATCATGGAGATTAAATAGCATGCTATTAAACAATGAATGGGTCAAGAATGACATTAGGGAAGGAATCAAAAGGTTTCTGGAAACAAATGAAAATGAACTCACAACAACCCAAAACTTATGGGACACAGCCAAGGCAGTCCTGAGAGGGAAGTTCATGGTGATACAGGCCCACCTAAAAAAGTTAGAAACATTTCAAAGAAACAACCTAACCCTACGCCTACAAGAACTCAAGGAACAACAACAAAGACAGCCCAGAGCAAGCACAAGGAAGGAAATAACCAAGATCAGAGCAGAATTAAATGACATAGAGACTCAAAGCACAATTCTAAAGATCAATGAATCCAAGAGCTGGTTCTTTGAAAAGATAAACAAAATCGGCAAGCCTTTGAGCACACCCATCAAGATAAAAGAGAGAAGACCCAAATAAACACAATCAGAAATGAAAGAGGAGAGATTACAACAGATACCATAGAAATACAAAGCATTGTAAAAAATTACTATGAAGAACTATATGCCAAGAAATTTGAAAACTTGGATGAAATGGACAAATTTCTAGAAAAATATAATCTTCCAAAACTCAGTGGAAAAGAAGCAGAAAGCCTGAAGAAACCAATAACAGCAATAGAAATTGAAACAGTAATAAAAAAACTGCCAACACACAGAAGTCCTGGACCAGATGGTTACACAGGAGAATTCTACAAAGCATTTAGGGAAGAATTAATCCCTATCCTTCACAGACTATTCCAAAAAATCCAAAAAGATGGAAGACTCCCAAACTGTTTATATGAGGCCAACATCATCCTCATTCCAAAACCAGATAAAGACACAACAAAGAAAGAAAACTTCAGGCCAATATCGCTGATGAACATTGATGCTAAAATCCTCAACAAAATACTGGCAAACCTCATCAAACAATACATTAAAAAGATCATACACCATGACCAGGTGGGATTCATCCCAGGGATGCAAGGATGGTACAATATTCGCAAATCAGTAAATGTAATACATCACATAAACAAAAGCAAAGACAAAAACCACATGATCATATCAATTGGTGCAGAAAAAGCATTTGATAAGGTAAAACACCCATTTGTGATAAAAATACTCAAAAAAGTGGGAATAGAGGGAGCATTCCTCAACATAATAAAGGCCATATATGAGAGACCTACAGCCAACATCATACTTATTGCGCAAAAATTAAAATCTTTTCCACTAAGATCAAGAAGAAGACAAGGCTGTCCATTTTCACCACTTCTATTCAATATAGTACTGGAAATTTTAGCCACAGTGATCAGACAAGAAAAAGAAATAAAAGGCATCCAAATCGGAAAGGAGGAAACAAAACTGTCACTGCTGATGACATGATAGTGTACATAGAAAATCCTATAGACTCCACCAAAAAACTGCTTGACCTAATAAATGAATTTGGCAAAACAGCGGGATACAAAGTCAATATCCAGAAATCAAAGGCATTTCTGTACACCAACAATGAAACAGCAGAAGCAGAAATCAAGAAAAAAATCCCATTTGAAATAGCAAAAATAAAAATAAAATACCTAAGAATAAACCTAACCAAAGAGGTACAAGACCTGTATTCAGAAAACTACATAACACTGAGGAAAGAAATCAAGGAAGACACAAACAAATGGAAATATATACCATGTTCATGGACTGGAAGAATTAATATCATCAAAGTGTCCATACTACCCAAAGCAATTTACACATTCAATGCAATATCTATTAAAGTACCAATGGCTTATTTCACAGACATAGAACAAACACTTCAAATATGTATATGGAACCATAAACGACCCTGAATAGCTGCTGCAATTTTGAGAAAGAAGAGTAAAGTAGGAGGGATCACAATACCTGACACTAAACTATACTACAAGGCCACTGTAATCAAAACAGGCCGGTACTGGCATAAAAACAAGCACATGGACTGAAGGAACAGAACAGAGAGCCCAGAAATAAACCCAAGTCTTTACAGTCAATTAATATTTGACAAAGGAAGCAGCAACATAAAATGGAATAGAAATCGTGTCTTCAGCAAATGGTGAGAACTGGACAGCTACGTGCAAAAAAAAAAATGAAACTCGAGCACCAATTTACACCTTATACAAAAATAAATGCAAGATGGATAAAAGACTTAAATATAAACCGTGACACCATTCAAGTCCTAGAAGAGAACATAGGTAGGAAAATCTCAGATAATTCACACAGAAATTTTTTTACTGATATGTCCCCTAGAGCAAGGGTCATAAAGGAAAGAATAAATGAATGGGACCTCATCAAAATAAAAAGCTTCTTCACAGCTAAAGAAAACAGTATCAAAATAAAAAGAGAACCAACTGTGGAAAACATATTTGCCAGTGACACCTCAGACAAGGGTTAAATCTCCAAAATAAAAAAAGAACTTACAGGACCACACTATAAGAAGATAAGCAACCCAGTTAAAAAATGAGCCAAGGACTTGAACAGACACTTCTCCAAGGTGGACATACAGAAGATCCAAAGACACATGAAATGATGTTCAATATTGCTAGCTATCAGAGAGATGCAAATTAAAAGCACAATGAGATACCACTTCACACCAGTCAGAATGGCCATCATAAACAAAGCAACAAACTACAAGTGTTGGAGAGGTTGTGGAGAAAAGGGGACCCTAGTGCACTGTTGGTGGGACTGCAGACTGGTACAACCACTATGGAAAGCAGTATGGAACTTCCTCAGAAAACTAAAAATGGATCTGCCTTTTGACCCTGCAATTCCACTGCTGGGACAATATCCTAAGAACACTAAAACACCAACCCAAAAGAACCTTTGCATCCCGATGTTCATAGCAGCACAATTTACAATAGCTAGGTGCTGGAGGCAAGCTAGATGCCCATCAGTAAATGAATGGATCAAAAAACTATGGTACATTTACACAATGGAATCCTATGCAGCAGAAAGAAAGAAGGAGCTCCTGCCCTTTGCAACAGCTTGGATGCAACTGGAAAGCATTATGCTAAGCAAAACAAGGAAGGCAGTGAAAGACAAATACTATATGATCTCACTTTTATCAGGAACCTAAACAACAAAACAAAGAAACAAGCAAAATATAACTAAAGGCACTGAAATAGGGGACTGACTCACAGTGATCAGAGGGGAGAGAAGAGGGAATTTCAGGGGAGAATGTGAAGGGTTTACAGGAACAAATTTAAAGGACACATGGACAAAAACTAGGGGGAGGGTGGTAATGGGAGGGAAGTGGGGAGGGTTGTGTGGGTCACCTGGAATGGGAGTAAAAGGGAGAAAACTGTACTTGAACAATGATTAAAATAATTTTTTTAAAAAAAGAAAATAATATTCCCATAATTCAGTCTTTATTTTAAAGCAATTTACATGTACTCTCAGATCTGATGGACTTATCTTTAATAATAAGTGTCATGAAACCTCCTTCAATATACTAAAATTAAATTCAGAGTTAATATAACCTAGGTGGCACACATAATTAAAACTCTAATACAGTGGTTCATATATAACTTAAAGGAGAATTTTAAAATTATATCATAATAAAATAATGTGTTCCAATATACAGACACTTGGACTCAAGTACAAAAGGGGACACAATGAAGTAATTCTATGCTTATACCTCCATGTAGCTTCACTGTAAATGTGAGCACTAAAAATGCAAACCAATTTAGGAATTTTGAATTGCTGATTCAAATACCATGATATTTTCTGAATAATGGGCAGGTCTTGAAAAGTTATAAACAAATGCACAGTATACATTATTTCTTCAGTCTTTCTCTCGATTTAATTATTAGCTGCATTGTTTCAACATTGTGTTTATTAAAATAAATCACAATGACATGGAATTAGTTTCTAGGTACACATAGTTCTCTAGGCTCAAATATGCATTTAGCTCAGATAATATCACTTAGATGAATATCTAAAAGGACATAAGAGCACTGTATGTGGTTCCTGATCATTGTATCTCTGATGCCTTCTCATTAAATGTCAATAGAGCTTACTCCCACAATTTTCATGACTCAAAATTGTCCTATCAAATTTCCAATATGATCTCTCGGGGTTAGTATCAGGGTTTTTTTTAGAACAAATGATCTGAAATGCGCTCTCCTTCTTTGTACTCTTTCCTGCCAAAGAATCATAGAGGATATTACAGCTAAAAAGACATTACCTCTCAGTCAACAAAACTGTTGAAATAATTAATTTAATTAGCATGACCATAAAATAAGTTCAAAATAAAGTTTTGAAACAAATGTTTTATGGTTTATAGGTCAAAATGTGAAGAGCACAACTTTTTCTCTAGCTGAAAACACCACAAACCAGTATCATGAGAACATTCCATCAAAACATTTCTTTGCCATCACTGACCCATCTTAAGCTAAAAGCCAAATACACTATTAATGCAGAGCAAAATTACTTGCATTTTTCTAAAGATTCCTGAATTATTTATTTTCTAAACACAAATAATAACAGAAGCACCTTAGATGGTTGGTAATAACAATATTTTTATTTAGACTCATTCTAGAAATAAGCAAATTAATCTTATTTATAATATTTTGAATTGGAAATAGGGAAAAACTCTAACCTTATAGGCTGAATATCACAGATAAATTTCAACATCATAAAGACGTCTGCCCCTAGTTTTTAGTAATTTTTAATGAGTTATTAACAATTGACAGTTCTGCAAAGTGCTTATCTAAAGAGTTGATTATATTAAGATACATGATTATCTTGAAAAAAAAAGATTCCCCAAACAGACTTTCTTTTTAAAAACAGTCTTAATCCCTATTTTCTTCATACTATCTTGGATCAACACACTCAAATATTCTAACTTATAAATTGACAGGATTTTGATAGTTTGCACTTTGAGACATACCAAGAAGAACCACTTTCAGAATAATAAATACTGACATCATCAATAGCACAGCAGAGATGACATTTGATCTAGTGAAAACAGCTATTATTTTTCTGGCCCAAACTAGAAATTAAATGTCCTCCATCCTTGCTCCTGCTCTTATATCTTGATCTTATTCCATACAATTTTGGAGATATGCTAGGTTATAATTCGTCCTTCAGGATGACCTTGGATGACTAAGAGAATTTAAATCTCATTAACAAAACTATTAGAATGAAGGATCCAAGATGGCAGTGCAGTTGGTGAAAGCCAAACTCAGCTCCTCCCAGGAACAATCTGGAATTGCAACTAAATTATAGAACAATCAGCCTGAATAACCAACTGAAGACTAGTTGAAGAGAAGCCTTGTAACCAAAGATTTACAGAAGCTACATTGAGACTGGTAGGAAGGGAGGAGATGTGAAAAGGGCTGGCCCATTCCTCAGTTTGTGGTTACAAAGAGATATCTCAGCTGTGGCAGTTCCCTCTGAGAAGTTTGAGGTTTGAATCCCAAGCCAGGCTCCTCAGCCCAGAGCACCAGAACTGGGAAGAGGAACATATATTATATCTGGCTGTAGAACGTAGCAAAGTTTCTGTCTACCAGGGAGAAACAACTAGAGACACAGGCATCCTATAAAGGGCCAATGAACAAAATTTAATTCATAGTCACTTACCCTGTGCTCCAGTGGAGGTAAGGCTGAGCTGACTACAGTTGCAGGAAGAGAGTCTGGGGTTTGTCACTCTGAGGAAGCTGAAGGGAGAGCCTCCAGGATCCCTATGCTGAGTCATTCCCTGTTATTGCAGAAGCCACCCTTGTTGAGTTCAGCACTCCCCTCCATGCAGCATCAGCCTGAGGAAAAGCAATAGCCCTGAACTCTTAACTGCCGCTCACCCCACTATGTGTAGGAATCCCTGTTTAGGAATATAGCCAGAGGCTCTTTCAATGACTAATTGTAACAGGCAACCCAGCAGGCAGAGGTAGATCTCGGTGTGCTTTGAGATTTTTGCTGATCAACTCTTGTCTCACTGCTGGTAAAAAACAAATTTAGTGCATAACTAGGTTTTTCCCATGGGCATCAGGCCCAGTGGAGGCAGTCACAAACTGTATTCACTGGTAGCTCCAAACAGATTTCCAAGGGCAAGTCACAGGCAGGATTTGGCATTGCCTGTGCCAGTGTTCCTGCCAAAAGGCTCAGAACCAACAAACTCAGTAGCAGCTTCAAACAACAGAGTAAGTTCCAATAAGCTTCACTATCACCATAAGATAGACTGTGGTGGGCACCAAATCTTGTTGAAGCAAATTCCGTTTCTTGGAGTCAGCATCTGCACAGAAATGCACTTGCCATGGTTAAGGTGGAGCCGCATGGTTAGACAGACTGAGAATCAATCCTATGTACAAATGGACCAATAGCAATCAAGACTCAATTACAACAAGACAGGCCACATAGCACAAAAAGGACATTCGTAGTGTACCCAGCGCAGGTTGTCAAGCAGACTGCACCATTGGATCCCGCAGGACACCTACTAATAAGGCCATTCTACCAAGATTGGGAGTCATAGAAGATATATTTGACACATAGAAACACATACAAAGAGGTAGCCAAAATTAGAAGGCAAAGAATTATGTGTCAAATAAAAGAACAGGATAAATTTCCAGAAAAAGAGCTAAATAAAATAGAGGCAAGCAATTTATCATAAATAAAATTCAAAGTAATGGTTATAAAAATGCCCAACAGCATGCAAAAAAAAAAAATCATAAAAATGACCAATCAGAAAAGAATCGTACAATATCTGAAATAAAGAATACACTGAAAGGTTAAAGGAGTAGGTTGGATGATGCAATTGAATCAGCAATTTGGAAGACAAGATAGAAAAAAAATGCCCAATCGTAGCAGCAAAAAGAAAGAAAAATTTTAAAATGAAGATACTTTAAGGGACCTTTGGGATGACATGTATCATAAAAACACCCACATCATCAGAGTACCAAAAGAAGAGAGACAGCAAGAAATTGAGAACCTTGTATAAATGTACCACAATTTTTTGATCCACTCATTTACTGACGGGCACTTAGGTTGCTTCCAGCACTTGGCAATTGTAAATTGTGTTGCTATGAACATTGGCAATAACTTTACTTGAACAACAATAACAAAAATTGAAAAAAAATAAAGAACCTATATAAAGAAATAAGGACTAAAACATTCCCTAACCTGGTGAAGAGAGAAGACACACAAGTCTAGGAAACAGAGAGTCCCAAAAGAGATGGACCCAAAGAGGCCCACATCAAGACACATAAAAATGAAAATGGCAAAAGTAAAATATAAAGAGAATCTTAAAAGCTACAAGATGAAGACAGGTTTTTACTACAAGAACCTCCCATGAAACTCTCAGCTGATTTCTCAACAGAAGCATTTCAAGCCAGAAGAGATTGTAATGAAATACTCAAAGCAATAAGAAATAAAGATCTACAACCAAAACTATCATTTAAAGCAAGACTATCATTTAAAATTGAAGAAGAAATAAAGAGCTTCCAGAAAAGAAAAAGCTAAAGGGATTTGTTTCCACCAAATCAGTATTAAAAGAAATGTAAAAGGGCTTGTTTTAATAAGATGAAGAAAGGAGGAAGAGGAGGAGGAGGAGAAGGAACATAGTAAAAGAATGAAATGGCAATAAATACATATCTATCAATAATCCATTTAATTGTAAAGGGTGTAAATACTCCAACCAAAAGGCATAGTGTACCTGAATGGATAAGAAAACAAGACCCATATATATTTTTTTCTACAAGAGACCCATCTCAGAACAAAAGAATAACAAACTAAAAGTAAAGGGATAGAAAAAGATATTTCATGCAATGGAAAAGATCAAAATCTGGGGTAGCAATACTTATATCTAAAAGACACAGAAAAAATACTACCTAACAATAAAAGGAGCAATCAAACAAGGGGATATAATGCTTGTAAATGTTTATGCACTCAACATAGGAACACCTAAATATGTAAAGAAAATCTTAATGGGAATCAAGGGAAAGATTAATAGCAATACAGTCATAGTAAGGAAATTTATCACCCTAATGACATCAATGGATAGATCTTCTAGACAGAAAATCAAAAACAAAAGTTGGCAGCCTTAAATGACACACTAGACCAGATAGACTTAACTGATATCTTCAGGTTATTTCACTGGAAAGCAAAATACACACTTTTTTTTAGTGCATATTGTACATTTTCTAAGATAGACAACCTGTTAAAACACAAAATAATTCTCAATAAATTTAAGTAGATTGAACTCATATCAAGCATCTTTTCTCACCATAATCATATGAAACTAAAAATCAATCACAAGAAAAACACTGAAAAATGCACAAAGACATGGAGGTTAAATAACATGTTACTAAAAATAAGTGTGTTAAAAATGAGATCCAGGAAGAAAACATACCTTCAAGATACCTTGAAACAAATGAAAATGAGAACACAACAACCCAAAATGTATAGGACACAGCAAAATGAGTAGAAAAATTCATAGCAATACAAGCTTATCTCCAAAAAACAAGAGAGATTTGAAATAAACAATTTAACTTTAAACTTAAAGGAACTTGAAAAAGAAAAACAAATATAGCCCAAAGCAGTTAAAAGGAAAACAATGAAAAAAATCAGATCAGAAATAAAATACACTCTAAAAATAATAAAAAAGATCAATGAAACAAAGAGCTAGTTCTTTGAAAAGATAAACAGATTGATAAACCTTTAACTAGACCCATCAAGAAAAAAAAAGAAGACCCAAATAAATAAAATCAGAAATGAAATAGAACAACTAACAATGAAATATGAAGGATTGGGAGAATATTTTATGAACAACTATATGCAAACAATTTGGAAAATCTAGACAAAATAGGTAAATTCCTAAAAACATACAGTCTTCCAAAAATGAATCAAGAAGAATCATAGAATCTGATTAGACTGATTAAAACTAATTAGATTAAATCAGTAGTAAAAATTAAAAATCCCAAAAAATAAAACTTCTGCACCACATGGCTTAACAAGTGAATTTTACCAAACATTAAAAGAACTTAAACTTATTCTTCTCAAAATATCCCCCAAAATTCTAGAGGAGTAAAAATTCTCAAGCTGATTTTGCAAGGCCAGCATTATTCTAATTCCAATGTTAGATAAAAACATTACAAAAAATAGAATGGGAAGGGTTTACAGGAACAAATTTAGAGGACACAAGGACAAAAACTAGGAGGGGTGGTAACAGGAGGGAAGTGGGGAGGGATGGGTGGGTAGGCTGGAATGGGAGTAAAAGGCAGAAAACTGTACTTGAACAATGATTAAAATAAAATTTAAAAAATGGGTTATTTTTTTAAAAAGACATTACAAAGAAAGAAAATTGTAGGCAATTATCCCTGGTGAATATAGATGATAAAATCTTAGAACACATATTAGCAAAACAGATCCAGCAATACATTAAACACATTTTACAGCATCATCAGGCAGGCTTTAATTTGGTGATTCAAGGCTGGTACAATCTCCAAAAAATCAATAAAGGTTATACACCACATAAACAAAATGAAGAATAATAACCACTTGATCATATCAATAGATGCAGAAACCCATTTGATAAACTGTAGCACCCATTTATGATAAAAATCTATCAGCAAAGTGGAAATAGAGGAAACATATCTCAACATAATAAAGGCCATATATGAGAAACCTACAGCCAGCATCATATTCAATGGGCAAAAACCGCAAGCATTTCCCTTAAGATCAGAAACAAGAGAGAGATGTCCATTTCCACTGCTTTTATTCAATGTAGGACTGGAATTTCTAGCCACAACAGTCAGACAAGAAGAAATAAAAGGCATCCAAATTGTAAAAGAAGAAATAAAACTCGTTGTCTGCAGATGACATAATATTTAATATAAGGACAATAAACATTCCACCAAAAAAACTATTAGAACTGATAAATGAATTCATTAAAATAGCAGGGTACAAAAAATATTCAGAAATTAGTTGAATTTATATACACTAAAAATGAACTTTCGTAAAGGAAAACTAAGAAAATAATCCCATTCACAATTGCATCAAAAATAATAAAATACCTAGGAATAAATTTAACCAAAGAAGTGGAAAACCTGAACTCAGAAATGTATAAGACACTGAAGAAGTAAATTGAAGAAGATACAAATGAGTGGAATACATACCATGTTCATGGGTAGAAATAATTAACATAATTAAAATATCCATACTACCTAAAGCAATCTATAGAGTAAACATAATTCCTATAAAGATATCAATGGTGCATTTCACAGGACTAGAGAATAAATACTCTAAAAATTTGTATGAAGCCACAAAGGATCCACAACCCACAGCAATCTTGAGAAACAAGAACAAAGGAGGAGGAATCACACTATCTTATATTAAACTATGCTACAAAGCCATAGTAATCAAAACAGCATTGCACTGGCATAAAACCAGACATATAGATCAGTGGAACTAAATAGAGAGCCCAGAAATAAAAGCCACACCTTTATAGTCAATTAATATTTGACAAAGATGGCCAAAATATAGAATGAGATAAAGATAGTCAATTCAATAAATAGTGTTTGCAATATTAGAAAAATATATGCAAATAATTGAAATAGACCACTTACTTATACTATACAAAGGAACATACTTAAAATGGATTAAAGATTTAAATGCTAGACTTGAAATCATAAAAACCCGAGGAGAAAACAGGGGAAGTAAAATCTTGAACATTTCTTGGAGTAATATTTTTTCTGATATATCTCCTTGGGCAAGAAAAACAAAAGAATAAATAAATAAATGGGACTACATCAAACTTAAAAGTTTTGCATAGCAAAGGAAATCATCAACAAATTTAAAAGATAACAAACTGAGTGGAAGAACATATTCACCAATGATACATGTTGATATGGTGTCAATATCCAAAACTTATAAAGTACTCATAAAGTCCAACACCAGAAAAATAAAATCAATTACAACATGGTCAGCCCTGGCTGGTGTGGCTCAGTGGATTGAATGTGGGCTGCAAACCTAAGGGTCACCGGTTTGATTCCTAGTCAGGGAACATGCCTAGGTTGTGGGCCAGGTCCCTAGGGAGGGCCACATGAGAGGCAACCACACATTGATGTTTCTCTCCCTCTCTTTCTCCCTACCTTCCCTTCCCTCTAAAAATAAATAAAATAAAAACCTTTAAAATATTAAAAAATAAAAGAATGGGCAAAGGCCCTGGCTGGTGTGGCTCAGTGGATTGAGTGCCAGCCTGGGAACCAAAGGACTGCCAGTTTGATTCCCATTCAGGTCACACGCCTGGGTTGTGGTCCAGGTCCCCAGTTGGGGTATGTGAGAGGCAGCAACATGTTGATAAATGGAATTGCCTTATGACCCGGCAATTCCACTTTTGGAACTATATCCAAAGAAACACAAAACATTAATTCAAAAAAATATATTCACCTCTATCCTATGTTCATTGCAGTGTTATTTACAATAGCCAAGATTTGGAAGCAGCTCAAGTTCCCATCGGTAGATAAGAACAGGTGGCACATTTACACAATGGAATTCTAGTTGATCATAATAAAGAAGGAAATTTTACCCTTTGCAGCAACATTGATGGACGTGGAGAGCATTATGTTAAGTGAAATAAGCCAGTCAGAAGAAGTGCCATATGATTTCACTCATATGCAGGATCTAATGAACAAAATGAGCTAACAAGGAAAACAGAGACAGACTCATAAATAGAGAGCAGACTGACAGCTCTGAGTGGGAGTTAGGGGGTGGGGATTGAGCAGGATAAAATGAGAGAAAAAAACTTATGGACATGAACAATAGTGTGTGGATAGCTGGCAAGAGAGTATAGAGGGGATAAATGGGGATGGATGGAGAGTTGATTTGGAGAGGTGAATACACAATACAGTGTACAGATGATGTGTTGTAGAATTGTGAGCCTGAAACCTGTATAATTTTTAACCAGTGTTACCCCAACACATTTAATTCAAAAATAGAGTAAAATTTAAAAGGAACTATAGGATTGATAAAGGAAAGAGGGGATTTAATTATGTTTAAAAAAGCATTTTTGTACTCCAATAAATGAATGACACTGAAATAGTCAAGCAATGCTATACAGTTACACAAGTAACTGTGTAACTAATGTTTGTGAGGAAGATCAAAGCTAAATTCTATAAGCACAGATATTGTAGTTGAGACCACAAGTACAATACAGATGCTGAAAGAGAGTGGAATATAATAGTAAGAATAGTTGGCACAGTTTGGGCTCATCTTCCTTTCATGAAGATACATATTGTCTGGAAAATTATTTGGGAATAGTAAAGCTAATCTTTAAATAGTTAAATTATCTGAGGAAATTTAATATGGAACCTGAGTTATTTTGTTCTAGGGAAGAGGTGGCATTCCATTTCAGTCAAATTGTATAGTTATCATGAGAAAGATGTTGATCGATATTTTTGTATATAACCCATGTTGGAAGATACCTAAAACGATATGCATGGGCTAAAACTGAAATTATTTAGACACAAAAACCCCTCAAATATCACTATTATAAAATATGGGAAACAATGAACAACAGAGTCTATGAAATCTGTTTCTTAGGGGATGTCAGAAAGAAAAAATAATGATCTGTTTTGGGTGGTTGAGATCATGTCCCCGTAACCAATTACAGTTCCTTCTATCACAAATGTTCCAGCATTTTTTCTTTCATTTCTCTCTCTAATTACCCTTTCACTATTTTCGACATAATTATTTCTATGCACAAAAAGAGTCTTCACATAAGGTTTTTCTTACAAAGTTAATTTTATAGAGACAGGGGGAGAGGGAGAGAGAGAGGAGCATTGATTTGTTGTTCCCCTTATTTATGCATTCATTGGTTGATCCTTGTATGTACCCTGACCAGAGATTGAACCCACAACCTTGTGGTATCAGGGCAACACTCTATCCAACTGAGCTGACTAGTCAGGGCCACACATAATGTTTTATCTACTATGGATATCATACTTCTATGAGGATCTGACATAGACTTCAAAATCTGTATACTTTATTATGATAGATTAAAAAACAAAAGATGGACTGACAAGAAAATTGTGACTCTTCCATCTACTAATTATGCAAATGTTCAGTTACGAAAAAGTAACTTAAAAATTAACATGTTCGAATGTACAAGAGTCTGGTGCTTTGCCCTAATAAGTTCAAATATGTTTTTGATTTGAATATTCAATTTAGATTAAGTAGTTGATAATCATACATGAAATACATAGGTATCAACAGAATGGAAATATGTAGGGAAGAAGAATTGGGTAAGTCATTTCCATATAGAGTTGTTATGTTTTAACAAAAAGCATAATAAACCTTTAGACACTGACCTAGTTTAACTTGGAAGCTTAGAACCTTTAAGTCATCTTTAAGTTACCTACAAGGCAACACCAATCCTGCTTTGTTATGCACGCATTCAATGACAGGTAATGTAGCAGAGTTCTTGAAATGAGTTTTGCCATATGAATAGTCGAAGCTGCATCTTATGAGTTATTAAGGGTACTATTTTCCCTCAGAGAAAAGATCTTTCCTAATACCCAATTGAGAATCGTTTAAACAAGCCTTTTGTGATTATAGCTATAAACAAAATGAATCACAGAATATTTAACAATGTAAAAATAAATAATACCCTGAGCTTATGAAGTATTTAATTGTACTACCCAGAGTACCTTACAGAAAAACAAACCTAACGGGAAATGCCATTTACTAAATGTAGGCATATATGCATAGAACCTGAAAAAAATTACTGAGATTTATGGGAGGTGACATTTTATGAGGATTGTGCATTTGGGAATACATTTCTGCTAAAAAAAATACAGTTCTAGTCCTATTAAATTCATATATTTCTGGTAAATCAATAATGCTGCATCTAGTTGAAAAGTCTTGAAAGATTACTCCCTGCAAACACTAAGGCCAAATCACTTTATACCTGGCAATGACAGAGAATGTCTGAAAATGCAGGTATTGACAATCTAATTTGATTGAAGCTGCATTTTTTTAGTGATTCCCAAATGTACTCTAAAAAAATAATTTGTGTGAAGGTAATAGTTAGTGATAGCATTTATGTTCTGGTCCATATATCCAGTGAAGCATAGTCAAATAAATTCATTGTTTGATGGTTCCAACTATTCTCTTTGCCAATATGGGTTGACTCAATAGCTGGCTATGAATATCTTAAAAATTTCCTCAATATACAGATTATACAACTTACATGCATTTAAAGTGCATGTCATTGTGTGCAAGATATTTGGGTAATATGACAAAAATTGTATTGTATTATTTCTGATGTAGTATGTAGTAGAAACTCTATGGATGAAAATTTATATTGGTGCTAATATCTAATAAAATTCTGTAAAGAAAAAAATAGGACTTTTACTTCTAAAAATTCTATAATGTGGAAGATTTGAAAAAGGGAGAACAGAAGAAAATATCTTTAACTTTCAAATAACCTTCAACACCAGTGAGACAGTTGGTATGGCAGGGGTTGTTAATGTGATGTGCATAGACCTCTAGGGAGACCATGGATAATAAGTGTATTTTTCTCAAAATTTTTCTCATGTACTTTCATACACATTTATATTTAAATATTTCAGGTATTTTTAACCAAAGCAATGAGATTATATTATAGACATTGTTATATAAATCAAACTTTTCACATATGCTTTGGATATATTTCTATGTTAATATATATAAATATCCATTATAATTTTAATAGTCTCATGACATTCTATTAAATGATGTACCATAATTTATTTAATAAACTCCATAATGATGAACATATAGGTCAATTTTTGACAATGACAGATGACATTACAGTAAATGTTTATAATTCCAATAGGAAAATTTCCTGGATGTGGATTGTACTAAAAATATGCCCATTTAAAAAATGTTACAATTATTGCTGAATTAACCTCTACAAATATTGTACCAATGTAAAGCTTCACCACTAGTCTATCATGTATATTATTTCTCCACATTATCCTCTTTCCTAGTTATTATAACTTCTTTTAATATTTTTCTATCTGATATGTGAAATAACTATTTTTTAAAAATTTTTGTTGTTGTTCAAAGATAGTTGTCTCTGTTTACCCTCCACCACCACTCCCCCCACCCTACCCATCCCCACCTTCCACTCATCCCCACCTCCCACCCTTGATCCTATCCTCCTTTGGCTTTGTCCATGGGTCTTTTATACATGTTCCTTGATGACTCTTCCCCTCTTCTGTTATCCCTTCACCCCTCCCCTGTGATTACTGTCAGTTTGTTCTTTATTTCCATGCCTCTTGTTATATTTTACTTGCTTGTTTGTTTTAGATAAATATTTTAATTTGAAGTCCATTGATTCCTAGTGATTTGGGACTCACTAATGAATATTAACTTTGAAAATTCAGACTATTCTCAATCCAACCTGTCTCTCTGTTACTTTGTTGTTGCTCTTCTAGAAAGAGGAAGATCAGTAGCTTAGGACTTTTTGATTCTTTAATATAAATTGCTTCTGCTTTGATTGTGTTTATCCTGCTTATGGAAGTATCATAATGTCTGTCTTTAAGTACCCATCCTTCCATTTGTTCAGAGATAAGCCAGCTGTGACCTCAGCATTTTTATTTCTAGCAAATTCTGAATATACTGTTGGTTTGTATGCATGTTGATTTGACATGAAGGCTAGGGTATAGCTATAATTTCCCCCCATTAATTAATTTAATTGGAAAGAAATTATTACCATCAGAGTCTGGATAAGGTAGAGGATAATTGCAATTCCCCTATGTAAATTAAATTCCTAGGATGAGAGACTTCAGGAGCCAAAATACTCACAGATAAGATCAATGTGGTACTCATAAAAATGTCCATGGAAAGGATTATGGGATGAGGTGGAGTTTAATGGAAACAGCTTCAAGCAGAAAGCAACTAACCTTGATTCTTTAAATTTACAGTGTTAATATATTCCTTCTTCTCAGCCTTACATGGACTCTTGGGCTGAGTAATGATAACAAAATCTATTTCATAAAATATTATCATGGCATCGTTA
Organism: Phyllostomus hastatus; assembly: GCF_019186645.2. Classification (NCBI taxonomy): domain Eukaryota; kingdom Metazoa; phylum Chordata; class Mammalia; order Chiroptera; family Phyllostomidae; genus Phyllostomus; species Phyllostomus hastatus. The sequence continues at coordinate 11,454,316 of NW_025333984.1, read as the reverse complement.
TCTAGATTGTTAATATAGTCCCATGCTTTAGGATGTCGGTGTCTTGGCACCTACTATAATGTTCTTAATTGGTGCTCCTCTGAAGAAACACTAAGATTGGAAATATTTTATTTCAATGTGTTACATTGGGTTAATTTTTGAGGGTATGTTCAACATGGTCAAGAAACATATGAGCCCTGTAATTCAGTTACTGGTAAGTTTCCACCAGCATGGTTTAGAAATCTCATTTACTTTCTCTTGTAAAGGGGATTAGGGTACAAATAACAAGCAGTCTCTATTCTGTATGAGTTTGCAATTCACTTGGAGAGACAGGCCAAGCCTAGAGGATTCAATTGGAGGGAAGTTTGGTGGGACCTGGCTAGCTTTCTGGAATCCTGCTAAAACCTGTGTTTCTGAAACTGGTTTTTGGCCATTTCTTGTCACTTGGGGCAGTCAAACATGGCAGAAAGTTCTAGACAAGGCCAAATAAGCCTCAGAAATCTTCAATGATTGTACTAATTAAATTAAGGAAAATATTATTTTTAGAAGTCATCAGAGGCTCTCAAGCTGATGTGACAGGATGCCCTGCTCTCCAAAGGAAGGACTGCTTCCCACACTCACAGGATTGAGAGTTTATGTGACCAGACCACTCAACTTTTATAGGGAAAGATCTCTCCTCTCACCCACAAGAATTAGAGCTATAAGATTTTACAAGATGGCTGCAAAGTAAATGGATACTGTGTCTACTTGCTCCTGTTCCCAAAGTGGATTTGCAGCTGAATTGCCAAGCAATCAATCTGAACCATCAACTGAAAACTAGATGTGAAATATAACCAAGGAATGCAGAAGATGTTACATAGAGACTGATAAGAGGGATTGAAACTTAGAGACTTAGAGTGCAACTTCCCAGCATAGATCACTGATATTGCTGCCTATTGTTACATCAAATATTTGGAGAATTCATGATATGGGCTTCAACTGCTAAAAGGCAATCCTGCTGCACTCAGGTCTTGCAGAAGGGGCAGCAGGCTGTAGCTGCAGTGACTTTAGGAGTGCCTTCTATTTTCTGGAGAAACTTTGGACAGAGACCTAGACTTCAACTTAGCTGAACATCACAGAGATCTAAACCCCATCCCGAAGACTGGGAATGGGACAGAGAACATAGCTTCCTCCTGGGTGCTGGGCTGGCATCTGTCCCAATGGAAGACCTTTTTAATCTATCTCTTTGAATCCAGGGCTGCTGAGATCACTCCCAAAAAAGGGACAGCTGGCTGTACCCAACTTAAATCTTCAGAGAGACCCCCTGAGGAATATAGATTTGGAGCTTCTGGCAGAAACTAAGGGGTTTGGCTTTAAAGCTGAGAGTATTATCCCCTTATTGAGTGCCTAACTGACTATATGGCTCCCAAGTAGGAGACCCCCCTGCTCTATCTCAATTAGCCTATACTCATGCAACAGTATCCCACTGAAAAGCTCAGGAGGAAAACCGGGTAATCTCAAGAGGCAAGTAGAGCAGCTAAAAGGTATACAAGGACCTCAGGGAGCCTCAGAGCTTCCCTCAGCTCTAAACAGTAAGAAGCTGACTCTTTTATGCAGATGACCCCTCACAGGAATAAGCAAGTCCAATAGACACAGTCACAAACAGTGAAGAGCATAGTAACTATGGACAGGTAGTCCAAGGCTGGTTATACACAATGTCAGAGAGAAAAAGTGTATCTGAAACTCACCCAAGTGGACACAGAACCAACAAAATGAGTGGTGGTCTTCAGACCACACCAGAGACTGACCCATCTACCCACACAAATGGTACAGCATAAAAGAGATTTCTACAGGCACCAGACCCTGCCGGGAACACTACCACCTGAAGAAGCAACCACTGTATAGCATCTCATAGATGGTGGTCAAGGTTTACACTTACAGTCTCCCAGCATGAAGGGTTAACTCTACCCATGAAAAGACCAACAGCATTTGACACAACCCAGAAGAAACACTCCTGAAGCACAAAGCTCAGGTTAACAAAAAAAAGATTGTTCCACCGAGCTCAACAAGACACCTTCACAAAAAAAAAAAAAATTGCATGTTTGGGAGGCATAGCACATCTACCTAAGACACAGAAAACAAATGAGGAGACAAATAAAAATGTCCCAAACAAATGAACAACAAAAATCTCCAGAAAAAGAAATAGATGAAATAGAAGCAACCCAAATACCAGATGCTGAGTTTAAAATAATGATAAGAATACTCAAGCCCTGGCTGGTGTGTCTCAGTGGATTGAGCACTGACCTGTGAACCAAATGGTTGCTGGTTTTATTACCAGTCAGGGCACATGTCTGGGTTGTGGGAAAGGTCCTCAGTAGAGGGTGTGTGAGATACAACCACACATTGATGTTTTTCTCCCTCTCTTTCTCCCACCCTCTCCCTCTGTCAAAAATAATTAAATATTTTTTAATTATAAAAAAGAATACTCAAGCACCATAGGGAAAGAATAAATGACCTCAGAAAGAACTTAAACAGAGATTCTAAGCATTAAAAAATACATAGAAGCAATTAATAAGAACCTGTCACAAAAGAAGATTACACTATCTGAATGAAGAATTGACTAGAAGGAATCAACAACAGATTAGAGTAATCCAAAGATAAAATCAGTGAATTACAGGACAAGATAACACCTAAATAGAAAATGTAATCCCTGGCTGGCATAGCTCAGTGGATTGAGCACGGGCTGGGAACCAAAGTGTCCCAGGTTCGATTCCCAGCCAGGGTACATTCCTGGGTTGCAGGTCATAACCCCCAGCAACCACACATTGATGTCTCTCTCTCTCTCTCTCTCTCTCTCTCTCTCTCCCTCCCTCCCTCCCTCCCTTCCCTCTCTAAAAAAATAAATAAATAAATCTTAAAAAAAGAAAATGTAAAATAAAAGAGATTAAGAAAAATAAGGAAAGTTTAAGGGACCTCTGGACAACATTGAGCTTAACAAATATCTGCATCATAGTGGTCCCAGAAGGAGAAGAGAGTAAGTAAGAGATAAATAATCTTATTTTATTTATTTATTTTAAGAGAGAGGGGAAGGGTAGGGAAAAGAGAGGGAGAGGAACATCAATGTGTGGTTACTTCTCAGACACCCCCTACTGGGGACCTGGCCTGAAACCCAGGCATGTGCCCTGACTGGGAATGGAACCGATGACCCTTTGGTTTGCATCCTATACTCAATCTACTGAGCTACACCACTCAGGGCAAGAATATTTTTAAATAAATAATGACATAAAACTTCCCTTTCCTGAGTAGAAAAATGTCACACATGTCCAGGAAGCACAGAGAGTCCCAATCAAGATGAACCCAAAGAGACCCACAGCAGGCTATATCATAATTAAAATTAAAAATTGTAAAAAAAAACAGTGACAGAATTTTAATGACAGACAGAGAGAGACAGTTAGTTAACTACAAGAGAGTTCCCATAAGGCTTTCAGCTGATTGCTCAACAGAAACACTTCAAGCAAGAAGGGACTGGCATGAAGGATTCAGTGATGAAAAATAATGACATTCAACCAAAATAGTCTACCAAGCAAGACTATGATTTAAAATTGAATGTTAAATAAATAGGCTAAAAGAGTTAATTACCACAAACCAGCATTGTAAGTAATGTTAAAGTACCTGATTTAAGAAGAAGAAGAGACAGAGAAAAGAATCTAGGTACAAAAAATGGCAATAAATAAGTACCTTTCTAAAATAACTGAAAATGTAAATGAATAAAATTCTCCACTCAAAAGATATAGGGTAGTGAAATGCATAAGAAAACATCATCTTATGTATGTTCTCTATAACAGTTCCACCTAAGAACAGAAGATTCACAAAGGTTGGAAGTGAAGAAATGGAGGAAAATATTCCATGTGAATGGGAACGAATAAAAAGCTGTGGTAGAAATACTTATATCTGACAAAATGGACTTCAAAATGAAGGCCATAACAAGAGACAAAGAAGGTCACTATATAAAACTAAAGGGATCATATATACACCCAGTGTAGGAGCTCATAAATACATAAAGAAAACTGTGGTAAGCTTTAAGGAAGAGATCAACATTAATACTGTCCTAGTAGGGGATTTTAACACTATCAACAATGGATAGAGCTTCCAGACAAAAAATCAACAAGGAAACAGCAACAGTAAACAACACACTTGATCAAATTCATTTAATTGATATTTACAGAACATTACATCCCAAACCAGTACAAGATACATTATTCTCAAATGCACATGGAGCATTCTCAAAGATAAACCACATGTCATTACACAAAATAAGTTGTAAAAAACTGAAGAAGATTGAAATCATATCAAGCATTTTATTGGATTACAATAACATGAGACTGGAAATCAACATCAATAAAAACACTCAAAGATATTAAAATACATAGAGGCTAAATAACAGGCTATCAAATAATGAAGGGGGTATCAATGAGATAAATGAAGAAATAAAAACATTTTTTAAAAATTTTATTGTTGTTCAAGTACAGTTTTCTGCCTTTTCCTCCCACCCCTACCCACCACCTCAGCCATCCCCACCTCTCTCCCTGTTTCCACCCTCCCTTGTTTTTTTCCATGGGTCCTTTAGAGTTGTTCCTGTGAACCCTGCACCCTTTTGCCCTTATTATTCCCTCCCCTCTGGTTACTGTCAGTTTGTTCTTAATTTCAATGTCTTTGGTTACATTTTGCTTGCTTATTTGTTTTGTTGATTAGGTTCCACTTAAAGGTAAGATCATATGGTATTTGTCTTTCATGGCCTGGCTTATTTTACTTAGCACACTGCTCTCCAGTTCCATCCATGCTGTTGCAAGGTGTAGGAGTTCCTTCTTTCTTTCTGCTGCACAGAATTCCGTTGTGTAAATGTACCATAGTTTTTGATCCATTCATTTACTGATGGGCACTTAGGCTGTTTCCAACACTTGGCTATTGTAAATTGTGCTGCTATGAACATTGGGGTGCATTGGTTATTTTGAATTGGTGTTTCCAGGTTCTTAGGATATAATCCTAGCAGTGGGATTGCCAGGTCAAAAGCCAGTTCCATTTTTTAGTTTTCTGAGGAAATTCCATACTGTTTTCAACAGTGGTTGCACCAGTCTGCAATCGCACCAACAGTGCTGTAGGGTTCCCTTTTCTCCACATCCTCTTCAACACTTGTTGTTTGTTGCTTTGTTTATGATGGCCATTCTGACTGGTATGAGGTGGTATCTCACTGTGGTTTTAATTTGCATCACTCTGATAGCTAGCTATACTCAGCATCTTTTCATATGTCTCTGGACCCTCTGTATATCCTCCTTGGAGAAGTGTCTGTTCAAGCCCTTTGCCCATTTTTTTTTTTAAATTGGGTTGCTTGTCTTCTTAGAGTGGAGTTGTGTGACTTCTTTATGTATTTTGGAGAATAAACCCCTGTCTGCAATATCATTGGCAAATATTTTTTCTCATATAGTTGGTTCTCTTTTCATTTTAATTCTCTTTTCTTTAGCCATGCAGAAGCTTCTTATTTTGATGAAGTACCATTTGTTTATTCTTTCCTTTACATCCTTTTCTCTAGGGCACATACCAGTGAAAATATTGCTGTGTGGAATATCTGAGATTTCCTTACCTATGTTCTCCTGAAGGACTTTTGTGGTGTCACAACTTATACTTAAGTCTTTTATCTACCTTGAATTTATTTTTGTGTATGGTGTAAGTTGGTGATCAAGTTTCACTTTTTTGCATGTAGCTGTCCAGCTCTCCCAACACCATTTGTTGAAGAGGTTATTTTTGCTCCATTTTATGCTGCTGCCCTTTTTGTGAAATATTAATTGACCATAGAGACTTGGGTTTATTTTTGGGCTCTCTATTCTGTTCCATTGGTCCCTGTGTCTGTTCTTATGCCAGTACCAGACTGCTTTTATTACAGTGGCCTTGTAATACAGATTGATGTTGCGTATTGTGATCCCTCCTACTTTGTTCTTCTTTATCAAAATTGTTGAGCTTCTTCAGGGTTGTTTACAGCTCCATATAGATTTTTGAAGTGTTTGTTCTACATCTTTGAAATATGCCATTGGTACTTTAATAAGTATTGCTTTGAATTTATAAATTGCTTTGGGTAGTATGGACTTTTTGCTGATAATTCTTTCAATCCTTGAACACAGTATATGTTTCCATTTGTTTGTGTCTTTCTTAATTTCTTTCCTCAGTGTTGTGTAGTTTTCTGACTACAGGTCTTTTACCCTCTTGGTTAAGTTTATTCCTAAGTATTTTATTTTTCTTTTTTCTATGGTAAATGGGTTATGTCTCTTAATTGCTGTTTCTGATATTTCATTGTTGGTATACAAAAATGCCTTTGATTTCTGAATGTTGTCTTTGTATCCTGCTGTTTTGCAAAATTCATTTATTAGGTTGAGCAGTTTTTGGTGGTCTATAGGATTTTCTATGTGCACTATTATGTCATCTGCAAACAATCACAGTTTTGTTTCCTCTTTTCCCATTTGGATGCCTTTTATTTCCTTTTCTTTCCTGATTTCTGTGGCTAGGACTTCCACTACTATGTTGAATAGAAGTGGTGAAAGTGGACAACCTTGTCTTGTTCCTGACCTTAGTGGAAAAGGTTTTAGTTTTCTTCCCATTAAGCATGAAAATTGGCTGTAGGTCTCTCATATATAGCTTTTATTACATTGAGGTATGCTCCCTCTACTCCTAGTTTGCTGAGGGTTTTTTATCAGAAATGGATGCTGCATCTTACCAAATGATTTTTTCTGTATCTATCAATATGATCACATGAGTTTTGTCTTTCTTTTTTTTAATATTATGAATTACCTTTATTGATTTGAGAATATTGTCCCATCCTTGCATTCCTGGAATGAATCACATTGGTCATGATGTATGATCTTTTTAATGTATTTCTGGATGCTGTTTGCCAGCCTTTTATTGAGGATTTTAGCATGTATATTCATCAGCGATATTGGCCTGAAGTTTTCTTTTTTCTTGTGTCTTACAACCTATTTTGACAGCAATTTTTAGTTCACTCATATTGAAAGTTATTATTGATATGGTTGTACTTACGTCTGCTATTTTAATTTTTGTATTCCATATAGCTCAGGATTTTTGTTCCTCTTTTTCTTCTTTTCTGTCTTCTTTTTTATTAGGTGAATAATTTATAGGGTAACATTTTAACTTTTTAAATAATTTTAATTAAATTCTTAGTCATTTTGTTAGTGGCTGCTATATGGCTTATAGTGTTTATCTTAATTTTTCATAGACTAATTCAGATTTGTACTTATTTAATTCCAATGCAATATATGAACTTTCCTTCTACATAACTCTATTCCCCCCTTCTCTTTTTTTTACTGTTTTAATGTTATACATATTATACCTATTTAAGTAATCTACCCCAAAAGATATAGTTATAATCATTGATTGACATAATTTTATATATTTTTAAGTGCTAAAAAGATAAAAGAGAACAAATGTATATTTTAAGTTTTTGTGTAGCTTCTTGTTTATCATTTTTGGTTCTGTTCATTTCCTCCTGCAGATTCACATTATCATGCGATGTTATTTCCAATATAGTTACGGTCTCATCTTACTCTTTAATGTTGTTTATCAAATTACCATTCTAAATAACATTTCTATTTTTTACAGTTTCTACAATTCCATTTTATAACTACTGTTTTATGTAATTGATTTTTAAATGTTGCTTAAGAGAAGAAATAAGAAGAAACATGAAATTTGACTCTCTTATATTTTCTACACAATTACTTATCATGGCATTTCTTCCCATGTGGATTTTAATAACTGTGTGCTGTTACTTGCTTTCAGCTCCAAATAATTCTTTTTAATGTTTCTTGTAGTACAGGCTGACAACAATAAAATTTCTTGGTGTATATTTGCTATGAACTAAACTGTGTAGTCCTAAAATTCATATATTGAAGCTCTAACCCCCCAATATTATGGTTTTTGGAAGTGGGAGTTCTGAGAGGAATTAGATTTGGATGAAGTCATGAAGATGGTTTTTCATGAAAGCATTTATGCTTTATAATGAGGGAGAAAGAGAAATTAGCTCTTATATCTCAGGAACATAGAAGAAATGAGAGTTTATAGTAAACTGCCAAGTCCTTTAGAACAGGTCTTCCATAACACTATGCTGTGTGGGAAAGAAGGACTGTGCACTTCACCACTTGCCCTATCCATTCATTTCCTGTGTAGCAAGAGTTGTGGATGGGGTAATGGGAGCTTCTTGGCTGCTCCCACTCAAAATACAGATACCGTCTGTGGAAAAAAGCTGTGAAAAATATAATATCTTAATGTTAATCAGCTGCTGAAATAACTGAGAATAGTTTTTCCATTCCAGGGATATTGGGAAATGGGAATTCTTTTCAGCTGACAAGCCTGCTAAAACAGCTTTTCATAGTGCAGAGTTTTGGGGCAAGGGTGTAGTCTTTAGCTTGAATGCCACAGCCTCCCACTCATCAAGTTTCTTTTTTCTCCTTAGAAATTTATTTTTTTCTCCTTTTTTATTGTTGTTCAAATACAGTTGTTCCCATTTAACTCCAATTACTCTCCCCCACCCACTCCCACCTTCCATGTTCAATCTTCCCTCTCCCAGTTGTCTTTATCCATGGGTAACTTTATACCTGTTCCTTTATGACTCTTCTCTTTCTTTGCCCCATTATCCCCCTACCCTTTACCCTCTGGTCAATTGCAGTTTGTTCTTTCTTTTCATGTAGATGCTTCTTTTTTAAGAAATGATTTGCAACTCATTGTAGGCCCTTTAATCAAGTTCCAGATATTTTGAAAGTTTGTTTGCTAATTTTGATCAGTCTAAGAGATACATTCTTGGGAAGAAGTTTCCCTGAGCTCTTAACACTGCTATCCTTCCAGAAGTCTATAAAGGATTTTGACAATAAAAATAAATGAGAAACACAAGAATAACTTTGGTACAGATCTTTAACACACACACACACACACACACACACACACACACACACACACAGAGTTTCCATAGTCAAATCAGTCTGGGAAATTCTGGGTTTAAAAAATTATAGAGCTTTCTAAAAAAACTATAGGTAACCTCAGTCTCAATATGTTAATTTGAAATAATAAATCCCCAAAAGGATGATACAATATGCATCTTGTCTCAAATTTATGTGACCAAATTTATTTTGATTTTTTGTTTATTTGCTTGCTTACTTGTTTTTCACTGAATGCTTTTAAAGATTTGTATTGTTGAGAATACCCTTTAGAAAACACTGATTAGTGTAGTACCCTTAATTTTTTGGTTTAAATTATCTTTATTGCATTTTTCCATTACCATTTATCACCCTTATAACCCCTGCAATCACCACACTGCTGTACTTGTCCATAAGTCCTTTTATCTTTTAGCTTGATACTTCCACCCCCAAACCCCGCATCTAGAACTCTCTGCCTGCACTTTATCTACTAGTCTATCTCTACTTTGCTTGTTAGATCTGTTTGTTCATTAGATTCTACATATGAGGACCTGGAGAACATTATGCTAAATGAAATAAGCCAGTCAGAGAAAGACAAATCATATAGTAGTATAGTACCCTCTGAACTGAGAAATTCACCTGGCACTTTTCGATGCCAAGTTGCCAGTTTAACCTGGGAACTATGGCATTTTCTATACAGCATGTCATTGCCTAACTCTCTTTATATAGAATATGTTTACAAGAAAATTTGTGGTTTCTCAGGATGTTGCTAACATGGGAGCTGTGAAGAATTTATAGAGAAACTTAAAAGTGTCAATATGGATTTCAAAATGTCAAATACTAAAAATACACAATCAAAACTGAGCCCCAAACCTCATTGTTGAATAAAGAGGCCTATTAATTTTATTCTGGTGTATGATGTAATTTGGTGGTCTAGTTTCATTTTTCTTTTCCGCATGTACAAGTCCAATTCTCCCAGTATCATTTATCAAAAAGACAGTTTTTACTTTATTCCATGCTCATGCTGCCTTTGTCAAATATTGATTGACCATAGAAATATAGATTTATTTCTGGGCTCTCTCTTCTATTCCACTGATTTATGTGTCGATTCTTATGCCATTACTAAATGGTCTTGATTACAGTGGCTTTGTAGTGTAGCTTAATATCAGATATTGGGATCCCTCCAACTTTGTTCTTCTTTCAAATGATTGCTGAGGCTATCTGAGGTCTTTTTTGGTTCCATATAAATTTTTGGAATACTTGTTCTAGATCTGTGAAATATGCCATTGGCATTTTAATAAGAATTGTGTTAACTTTATAGATTGCTTTGGGTAGTATGCACATTTTAATGATGTTAATGCTTCCAATCTATGAACATGGTATATGCTTCCATTTATTTGTATCTTCCACATTTCTCTCTTCAGTGTTTTATAGTTTTCTGAGTACAGGTCTTCCACATCTTTGCTTAAATTTGTTCTTAGGTACTTTACTTTTCTTGTTGCTAAGGTAATGGGAATTTTTCTTGGATCCTCTTTCTAATAATTCATTGTTGATAAATATGAATGCCATTAAAATCTGAATGTTGGCTTTCTGGCCCTCTAGTCTGCCAAATTAACTTATTAAGTCAAATAATTTTTTGGTGGAGAGTATAGTATTTTCTATGTACACTATCATGTTTTCTGCAAATAATGACATTTTTACTTTCTCCTTTTCAATTTGGATGGCTTTTAATTCTTTTTCTTGTCTATTTGCTATGGTTAGAACTTCCAGTACTATGTTGAATAATAGTGCTGAAAGTGGGAACTCTTGTCTTGTTCCTGATCTTAAGGGAAGTGTTTTTAGTTTTTGCTCATTGGTTATGATGTTGGCAGTAGGTTTCTCGTGTATGGCCTTTATTATGTTGAGGTATTCTCCTTCTACTCTCTCTCATTTTGCTGAGTGTTTTTATCATAAGTGGGTACTGGATTTTGCCAAGTGATTTTTCAGCATCTAGAAAAGACTTAAACATAAGTCATGGTACCATAAAAATCCCAGCAGAAATCATAGGCAGTAAAATTTCAGGCATTCTGTGTCACAATATTTTGCTAATATGTCTCCTAGAGCAAGGGAAATAAAGGAAAGTTTAAACAAATGCAACTACATCAAATTAAAAAGCTTCTGCACGTCTAAAGAAAACATCATCAAAATGAAAAGGGAACCAACTGTATGGGAAAACTTATTTGTCAGTGATACCTAGACAAGGGTTTGATCTCCAAAATATTTACACAACTCATACAACTGAGCATCAACAAGACAGACAACACAATGAAAAAATGGGCAAAAGACCTGAATAGACATTTATCCAAGGAGGATGTATAGATGCCCCATAGGCATATGAAAAAATGATCAGCATGACAAGCCATCAGAGAGATGCAAATTAAAGCCACAATGAGATATCATTCCACAGTGGTCAGAATGGCCATCATTAATAAGCCAAGAAACAACAAGTGTTGAAGAGGATGTGGAGAAAAGAGGACCCTAGTGCACTGTTGGTGGAAATGTAGGCTGGTACGACCACTGTGGAAAACAATATAGAGTTTTCTCAAAAAATTCAAAATGGAACTGCCTTATGACCCTGTGATTTCACTGCTGGGAATATATTATAAGAATCCTGAAACAGCAATTCAAAAAAATCTTATGTACCCCTATGTTCATTGCAGTGCTACTTACCATGGCTAAATGTTGGAAACAGCTCAAGTGCCCACCAGTGGATCATTGGATTAAAAAATGTAGTGCATGTATGCTATAGAATACTATGCAACATAAAAATAGAGGGAAGTCCTGTCTTTTGCAATAGTTTGGATAGAACTGGAGACTATTATTCTAAGTGAAATAAGTTGGTTGGCAAATGACAGGTACCATATGATCTCACTTATAACTGGAATCTAATGAACAAAATAAACTAATCAGAAAAATTTAACCAGAGATGTGGAATATGGAACAGACTAATAGCTGCAGGAGGGGAGGAGAGAAGCAGGGAATGGTGGAAGGAAGGGGAAGGGACTAGTCAAAGAACATGTACTAATGACTCATGGACATGGACAGCAGAAAGGAGATTGACTGTGGGCAAGTAGGGTGGGCAGGGTGGAGGAGAGAAAAAGCAAAAAAAGAAATTGGGACACTGTAATAGAGTAAACAATAAAAAACCATTTAAATAAAGGGAATAAAACTAAAAAAAAAGGACTGCTGAAATTGTCAGCTAACATGGAAGTCCACTTATTCTAAGGACTAACATAATATTACAGAAGGGTTTATCCTCATATGGGGACAACAGTGGTACCATTTCCTGAGCTGATATACTCTGTGATACTTTAAAACTTCACATTTTCAAAAAAAATATTGAAGTTATAAAATTTTCTTAAATGAAGGAACATGGATTTAGGAATCAAAGAAACAACATAGGGCCCTGACTGGTGTGGCTCAGTGGACTGGGTGCCGGCCTGCAAACCAAAGGGTCACCGGTTTGATACCCAATCGGGGCACATGCTTGTGTTGTGGGCTAGGTCCCGTGTGTGGGGGACAAGTGAGTGGCAACCACACATTGATTTTTCTCTCCCTCTCTTTCTCTCTTCCCCTCTCTAAAAATAAATAAACAAAATCTTAAAAAAACAGAAACAACATAGGTTCAAATCCTTATGCCCTTACCAGCAGTTGTTACCATTGAAAAAAAAATTGTTTATCTTACTTAAACCTCAATTTCCTCATCTATAAAAAGGGGGATAATGATACTTATTTAGGATTGCTTGGACATTTAATGATAGTCTAGGAAATTTCAAATTCTTGTAATAAAGCTAAACTACCCTTTATTAGTCCCAGCATGTCGCCCCCCTTCAATACAGTTAATGATGTGTTTTGTACCAAAATCTGTTCTAGGCAGTGTAAGTGTAATGTATTCTTAGAAACTAACATAATGTCTCAAATTTAGTGAGGATTAATAAGTATTCATTTAATTGAAGGACAAAATAAGGAACATTTGTTTAATGCTAACAGTATACCAAACACTCTATATAAATTTTCTAGAGTTGAATTATCATGACATTGATATCAGTCCTATTATACCTATTTAATAAATGAGTAAATAAAGGTTCAGAAGATTCATTGTTTTGCTAACACTGAGTACTCAGCTAGTATAAGTCTATCTGACTTCAACTCTGATGTTCCTTCTAATATAAAAAATTTGGTGAATTTGTTACACTTTTCTGGCCTGGGTATTATTCATGTTACGATGTAGTTTAAAATGCAAAATTTTAATAGCATGTTGCCAATATGGCAGTTAATAGTTTTATATTCTTTTTTCTTGTTCAATTGTGGTTGTCTGTTGGGGACTTCCCTGCCTGGTTTTAGAGGCTATAAGCCCCCATGGCTAAGGCTGAGGGAGCAACCTTGGGACCATAAGCCAATAAGGAGACGAAGCTTATCTCCCTGGCAGGGCACTGCCTCTGCTCCTTTTATTTCACCCTGCCTGGCCCCCAATGCTTCATTGGTTAGCCAATGATGGGTAAGATTCCTCAAGGGAGAGATGACCTAAGACAGGCATGATCATGCGGGACCCTCAGGGAAGGACTTGGGGAGCTATAGAAAAAGGGGGTGATGGACCCTCACCCCTCGGCTTTGACATAGCCTGAGTCCTCATTCTGTCTGCAAGAAGTCTCTTAATCTCTTGGTTGCCTTACTTCCCCTGCCTGACTTAAGCCTGAAACAATCCTTAAGCCTGAAACAATGCTGGAGGTGGGTATCGCCCTGTGCTGGAAAGGGAGGGTTCCCTAGGCAGATCAGGCCTGAAAAGGAATGCATAAAATTGTGTGAAACCTACATTGCTAATACCCTAAATTTAAGTGATAAGGGTCCAAGCCTGAAAAGAGTTTGTTTCCCCAAAATGTTATGGCCCTGTAACTATTTGACCCTGACTCAGAATAAGCCCTCACAGTTCTTTGAATGTTATCTATTGTTTAATCATTTCTGCCTGACAATGATTGATGAGCTTTATTCCTGTGCAAACTGAACCCAATAAAAGCCTGTAAAGGCAAGGGTTGGGGTGTTCTCCCCTTGAGACAGTGGCTGTGCTGTCCCTTTTGCTCCACAGGACTCGGTAGTCCATGTGAATTTGTCTCATATCTCATCCACAATGTCACAGACCCCATGAGTCAGGGTCTGCATCAGTTGTCCCCACTCTCCCCCTTCCATTACTCTCCCCAGCCCTACCCACACCCACCTCCCACATTCAATCCTTCCCCCACCACCATTGTTGTCTTTGTCCACGGGTCCTATATACATGTTCCTTGATGACCCTTCCCCTTCTTTGCCTGTTTCCCATTCTTGATAAACATTTATCTCTAAATGAGGGAATGCTCTGGCAAGTAAACATTCTAAAAACTGGACGACAGAACATGAATACCTGGAATCTTTTTTATCTCTTTCCAACTAAATAAATGCAACTTTCACATAAATTTAGAATATGAGTACTACAGTAAAGGGAAAATGTGAAAAAGCATGCCATATGTTTGCATTAAAGCACTTTATTGTGTCAGGTAAAATATATATATTTTAAAGCTTTCAATTGGAATATAAAAGAGTAGTGTTTTTTTTTTAAGAATAGCTTCATTAGAAGCAGTTCATATTAGAAAAACAAAAGCTGTGAAAATTTTGGAATGACTTTCAGTAAAGCTGAGAAAAATGAAAAACGTAACAAATAAAGAAATGAAGAATTTCACAAATGAATATTTTATAAGTTTAGCCAGTATGTAGGAAGCCAGTGTGATTGGGTTCCTTCTTTTTAATGAACTGGATAAGAGATTGAACTTAATAGATAAGTATAACTTCTCCCTGAGGAAACAAATTGAGATAAAGAGCACTATGTGTTAGAAGTGGCTGAAACTAAAGGCTTTCAAGTTCTAAAACAGTGTTAGAAGCAGCAGAACTGGGAATCATTCAAGTATATCACAATTGGAAAAGTTAATGTAAACATAGGATGGAAGTAATTACTGATAAAAAATCAAACCATGATAGTAAGAAGCAAATATATACACATTTCATAAAAATTCCTTAAAATGTTAAATTTACAGAAAAATATTTAGTAAAATCATTGGGGATTTTATTTGGCTTAATTATACTATATCATTATTGTCATCATGATTTGTATTAGTTTCCAAGGAAAATCATATTTAAATGTAGACTTGTATTTTCATGTTAACCCTCAGTCCTCACTGAGGGTTAACATGAAAAATATAGGTTAATTGTCCAGTTTGCATTTTGTAACATCTTCCACAGTTCACCTAGTGGCAGATGCCTAGGAGGAACAAACAGCTTCTAAACTAGGTCCTCTGGAAATATTTTAGTATTTGTATGATAGTAAATATCACAAAATAGCAGATAAGACTATTTTATATGAGTTTAGGAGCAAAAAGAATCTTAAAAGCCACATACATGGTTTCTAAATTAATTTAACTCAATCGTGTCATTTTTCTTGCTTCCCCAAAACTCTCAAAAAATATATGTAATGGATGCAGTGTACTTTTTCTCACTCTCTTTGTATACTATTGCAATATTGCCATTTATTGAAATTTTCTATAAAACCTGATATATCTGATTGATACAATTCATTTAGCATCCCAAACATTCATAGAATTGCCCTTTTGTATTTAGAATGCCTTTGTAGTGGGTAGTCACAATGTTTTAAAAGTTATTGGTTTTAGGGTAATCTACTCTTCTATGTTTGATTCAGAACAACCTTAATTTATCAGCATAAGCAAAACATTAAAGGGGCACAAAAAGTGCTTTGAAAGCATTAACTAATGTAAATTGCACATCTAATGCAAGTAGTATTGTATTTACTTTGTGGTTTATGATAGGTATATGATATAAAATAAGCATATACCAGTACTATTATTTTTAAAGATATATGCAGTAAATGATAAACATAAAATACATCAAGTAAGTACTAAACAAGTGTTACATGTAATACATTTGTTCACAATTAAAATGTATAGCAGCCAATCTTTTGAAAAAACTTACTTTCAGAATTGTAGGTAACCAGTTTCTAAACTTAATGAATTCATCTGTAGGTTTTATGCTCAAGCTTTATTCAGTGAAGTGTAATTAATTTTTTAAAAACCATCTTTGGAGAAAGTAAGTGATGATCTGTGTTTCAAATGCAGGGGCCAGTTATGTTTGATTTATATATACCATGCCCTATCATATTCTGAATTTTTCCTCACTGATCAAAGACATTAATGGGCATACCTTGGCTTCTTATAATGCATTTAAAATTTATCTTTTAAGACTCTCAATTTAAAAATTTAAAAACTCGTGTTTTCTTTCTCTGGATGAAAAACATATGTTTAATTATTAATTAATTAACTTGACAGCTAAGTTTTTTATTGTTGTTCAATTACAATTGTCCCCATTTTCCCCCATTACTCTCCCCTGCCCTACCTACATCCCACTTTCCACTTTTAATCCTTCCCTCCCCCTATTGTCTTTGTCCATAGGTCCTTTATACATGTTCCTTGACTTGACCTTTCCCTTTCTTTTCCCTGGTATCCCCCGCACCCTTCCCTTTGGTCACTGTCAGTTTGTTCTTTATTTCCATGTCACTGGTTCTATTTTGCTTGCCTGTTTATTTTATTAATTAGGTTCCAGTTATGTGATAACTTTTCTTTCCATAATCCCTGGAAGACACCATGTTATGTATGCTCTCTCAAATGAAATACAGTGATAAAAATAAGATATTTTATTGACAATTACTAACCTGTCCATATTTCAGTTTGGTTCTTTTTTTCTGATTATGATATTTCACTACATTATAAAAACAGGAAAAGATATAAAAAGTCAGTGTTTAGAATATTTCTGCACTATTTTTGTGATGTTTCAACAATATTTTTGCTATTTTTAAAAGTAAAATAAGTAAATTTGAGGTAACAGATGTCAGAAATTATCAAGGCCATTAAAAGCTAATTATTTACCCAAGCATCATCTTAAAGACAAAGTATTCAGAAATAATTATGGCTTTCTATTTTACCCATTTCAGCCATTAGAAATTTCTTTGAGGCCCAAGAACTAAAGTTGTTTCCAATCATCCCTTTTGCCCCACTTTGTGTTGAATCATACAGTGTGAGACCTGCTTCTATCTGCATGGATGATGCACACATTGAAAATTCTGTTGACTTATTTATTATTCTCATATACACTGGAAATCGTTCACCGATAATTGTTCAACAATCTCAAAATGCAATGCGACTAAAATCCAATACATATCATATTTACATTAGATTTCCCTCAAAATTTAGAAGCAATTTTTTGTTTCACCTTTCCTAATATACATTTAGTAATGTGGTTGAGTCTACATAATCATTAATGCAACTTGAATTTACGGTTGTTGGGGTTCTACTGGTTCAAAATTAATAGTCTACACTTTAGACATAATGACCTCGAGGCATAAGAGCAGACTCGTATGGAAGCAACTGCAAATCCTTACCTTTTGGTCAAAAAGGTAACTCAGCTCTGAGAGTTATGTTGTTTCATGCTATCACACATAGGTTCCATCTCCAATACCAGTTTTGATCGATTGACCTCCTGGAGTGCCATACAGAAAAAAATAACCTTCTTATGTCACTGCAAATTAGGAAAGACTATCATGACGGATTTGTATTTGACAAGAGTACAGGAGAGGATAGCAAACTTTACTGTGTTAGTAATTTGTCACCCCTGCAATAGTAACATATTCCTACTTCAGTGTTCTTTGATGGAGAAAGAAGAAAAATGTTAGGGAAATAAGGAAAAAGTCAACAGGGGAAGGCAAACAGAGATAAGAATACAGGCAGTTTTATGACATAAAACTTTATTTTTCATACTCCCATCTGAACAATGCTTCTTTCCAACCACTTTGAACAGATTTACCACCTTTAAAAATATATATATTTAAAACATAAACTAGTTAGGAAAAAAACTATGTTTTGTCATTGATGGAAAAATGGCTTAGTAGTTGAATTTTGAATTTTTTAACAAGTTAATTATATATAACATAATATTATATAATTAATTTATATATAATATTATATAATTATATATTACAGTATTATGTATAATATAATCATAAAGGATACATATATATCCTGTATATAATATTGCAGATATAGATTATATATAATATATCTATAATATATATTATACATGAATATATATATATCTAATCAATAACCTCTTTATAATGGGGAGCTTTACTTAAGTGCAGTATTGACCATTTTAATATACTAAACTTGGGCTGCTTAAAATTAGAAATATCTACTAGACTTCTGTGAATTATGAGCCTGCTGGATTATTCCTACAGAAAGCAGAGCTTGCTCAATAGTGGGAAACCTGTCTGCCTAAGGTGAAAATTCACACTAGAGATTATCTAAATTGATTTGCCACAGTTTAGTGAACATATGTCCTCTTAAAAAGATGCTTTCTTCTTTCTTAAACTATCCAATGGAGCACAAAAATAGATGGCAGGAGAAGGGGTATACAACAAATTTTATTATCACTGACCACACAGTAACAGCTGTCACATGAAGCTAGGATTGCCAAGCAGGAAAAATGTGTGTTTTTATGTGACTACAGATGATATGTAATTTCTCAAAATTAAAAAATGCTTCTTTATTTTAGATATATTTCTATAAATTCCAAATACACAACTTTCTATTCTGCATTGTACAGTTACTTCTAGCCAGCAGAATAAGGCAAGAAAAATAAAATGGTACAGATTGATAAAAGAAATAGCTACAACTGTCATTATTTGAAGTCCATAACTGCTTACATAAAAACTGTAAAAGAATCTAGAGATAAAATATTGGTTAATAAGAGGGTATAGCAAAATTTATTAATTAAAATGATATTTGAAAGCCAATTGTTTTATAACTTCCATCAAAAATAATTAGAGGAGAGGCACAATGGTAGAAGAGTGAATAGAAGCCACACTAAACTTCCCCCAGGACCAATCTGGAATTACAACTAAGTTGTGGAGGAATCACCCAGAACAAACAACTGAACAGTGATAGAAAACCTTACAACCTTATATAGACAGGAGAATCATCTTCAGAACAAACAGACTAGTAAGGAGTGCAGTGGAGACTCGAAGGCTGGCTGAGAGCCCACAGGAGACAGTGCTGGAAGGATAATTAAGCACCCAGTTTGATCCTCCTGAGAAGTATGGGGTCTAAACCTTAACCTGGGATCCCCAGCCTAGAGCACCAAAGCCCAAAAAGTACACAGATAACAACCAGCAGAGAAAAGCAGCAGGGTTTCTCCCTGCCAGAATAGGATGACTGGAGACACAAAGAGCCATTTAAAGGGTCAATGCACAAATTTTCATTTGTGGTCACTTACCATGAGCTCTGGCAAAGGCAGGGCCAGACTGGGACAGAGATGCCTGAGGAGAGTCTGGAGACAGAAGCTTTAGAGAGAGAGCTGAGAGAGTAGAAACCAGGATCCCAGTGCTCAGTAATCCCCCATATGGCAGCAGCCATCCTGTTTAGGCAGATTACTCCCCTATAAGTGGCAGCATCCTGAAGGGAAACAATAACCTCAACCACAGGAGAGACTCTGCCCTGACTCTTTGGTACTTAAATCTGACTGCTGAGTACAGAGAGACTAGGTTAACAACAGAAGGAGTCAACCATAGACAGTAGATCCCTGGCAAAGGGTGGGGAACAGAGTGGATTAGAGATGCTTGAGGAGAGACTGGGGACAGAGGCTTTGGGGAGAGAGCTGAGAGAGTAGTCACCAAGATCCTGGTGTTGAGTCGTTACCCATAAGGCAGCAGCCATCCTGTTCAGGCACACCACTCTCCTCCAAGCAGCAGCAGCCTAAGGAGAAACAATAGCCCCAACACCAGGAGGGGTTCTTCCCTGCCATATGAGGCTTAAGCCTAACTGGTGAGTGCAGAGTGACTAGATTAACAACTGATAGGGACATCCACAAACAGTAGATCCCTGGCAGTCTCAGAGAAGGCTGCCTAAGGTCAGATGGGACCAACATATCACATCACCAGAGGCAGAGCCCAAAAGAAAAAAACAATGATAAGTACTAGAGGTTACTGAGATGAAATCCACTGTGATCTTCTCTGTGATTACTGATATTTACTTCCCTGAATAGCTTTTTAAAAGTTGTTCAAATACTATTGTCTAAATTTCTCCCCACTAATCCCCCCCACAACCCCAGCCATCCACACCTTCCATTCTGGATCTTACTCCCCTTTACACTTGTCCATGTGTCCTATACACATGTTCCTTGACAACACTTCTACCTAATTCCTCCAATATCCATCCCTCCACCTCCCATCTGGTTACTGTCAGTTTATTCTAATTTCAATGTCTCTGGTTATATTTTATCTGCTTGTTTGCTTTGTTGATTAGATTCCAGTTATAGATGAGATCATATGGATTTGTTGTTCACCACTTTGCTCATTTCACTTAGCATAATCCTCTCGAAACATATCCAAGCTGTCACAAAAAGTAGAAGCTCCTTCTTTCTTTCTGCTGCATAGTATTCCATCATGTAAATGTGCCACAGTTTTTTGATCCACTCATTTACTAATGGGCACTTAGGTTGCTTTCAGCACTTGGTTATAGTATATTGTGCTGTTGTGAGTACTGGGGTACATAAATTCTTTTGGATTGGTGTTTCAGGATTTTTAGGGTATAGTCCCAGTAATGGAATTGCCAGGTCAAAAAGCAGTTCCATTTTTTATTTTTCCCCTGCATAGCTTTTTAACATTCATTTCTTGTCCATCAAGTTTGTGCATATTAAGTCACTAGACTTTATACTATAGTTTATTTCTCTTTTTTTTATAATAGTCTTAATCTCCTTATATCCTTATTAATACTGGTTTATTTGCTGTTGATAATGGAATTGTGTGGGATATTTTTCAGGTGTGGGTTTGTTTCCTAGGCTGTGTGTTTTTTTTTCTGGCAGCACTTGCAAAATAGCATACAAGACACGGTGGGCAGAGCGATCCCAGTCAAACAGTTGCAGGGAAGGACCCACAAAAGAACAATGCAACAACAATAAAAATCCTATTACATCTGAAGCCCTAACATAATTAGCATCCCAAGAGCTCAAGTTCAGGAGATCAAGGAGACTGCACCATTCAAAGTACTGTTCTCCTACCATAGAAGTTTATATCACAAACTCAGGGAGGCAAAATGTATCTATTCAAGAAGCAGAGGCAGACAAGAAGAGTCTCACAAATAATGAAAAGACAAAGAAACAACCTCAAATGAAAGGGAAGGAGGAATCCTCAGAAAGAATGCTAAATGAAATAAAGGGAAGTCAATTACCAGATACTGAGTTCAAAACAATGGTTATAAGGAAACTCAATGAGCTCTCTGAGAATTACCAAAAACTAAAGGGAAGCTACAAGGAACTTACTATGAATTACACCAACATGAAGAAGGACATAGAAATTATCATCAATAGCCAGGAAAAATGAATAATATAATTTCTGAATTGAGGAATGCAGCAGAAGGAATCAAAAGCAGGCTAGATGAAGCAGAGGATGAAATCAGGAAGCTGGGAGAAAAGGTAAAAAAACTCTCAGAAAGAGCAAGAAAAAGGGAAAAAAGATTAAAAAAAAACATGAAGAGGGGTTAAGGGAACTGTAGGACAACATGAAATGTAATAATATCAGTATAAATAAAGATACCAGAAGGAGAAGAAGAGCAAGGTATACAAAACTTGTTTGAAGAAGAAATATTGGAAAACTTCACTAATTTGATGAGAGAAAACATCACACAAATGGGGGAAGTAGAGAGAGTCCCAATGAAGAGGTCCACTGCAAAATGCATCCTATCTAAAATGGCAAAATTCAAAGACAGGCAGAGAATTTTAAAGCCAGCAAGGGAAAAACAAGAAGCAACATACAAGGGAGTAGCCATAGGCTAGCAGCTAACTTGTCAACAGAAACACAACAAGCCAGAACGGAATGAAAAGAAATATTCCAAGTAATGAAAAGCAAAGGCCATCAACCAAGACTACTCCATCCAGCAAGGTTCTCAATTAAAACAGAAGGTAAAATGAAGAGTTTCCTAGACATAGAAAGGTTGAAAGAATACTCCTTCACCAAATCAGCATTACAAGATATACTAAAGGGACTGCATTAAAAAAAGGAAGAAAAGAAAGGGCGGGGGGGACAGAGATATTGAGATTGAGGAAAATGGGTACAAAGGGCATAAAATGGCAGTGAAAAAGTAACTATCAATAATAATCTTAAATGTAAATGAATAAAATGCTCCAAACAAAACAATAGGTTAGCTGAATGGATAAGAAAACATAGCTCACACATATGCTGCCTATAAGAGACCCACCTCAGGACAAAAGACCTACACAGGCTGAAACTGAAGGGGTGGCAAAAATATTCCAAGCAAACAGGAAAGGAAAGCTGGGGTCCTAATACTCATATCAGACAAAATAGACTTCAAAACAAAGGTCATAAAAATACACAAAAAGATATTTCATAATACTCAAGGGAAGAATCCATCAAGAAGATATAAACATAGGCCCTGACTGGCGTAGCTCAGTCGATTGAGTGTGGGCTGCGAACCAAAGCATCGCAGGTTCAATTCCCAGTCAGGGCACATGCCTGGGTTGCAGGCCACGGCCCCCAGCAACTGTACATTGATGTTTCTCTCTCTCTCTTTCTCCCTCCCTTCCCTCTCTAAAAATAAATAAGTAAAATCTTTTTAAAAAATGATATAAACATTATAAACATATATGCACCCAATAAAGAGCACCCAAATATGTAAGAAAAATCTTAGAGGACTTCAAGAAAGATCTAGACAGAAATAAAATTACACTAGCAGATTTTAACACCCCACTGTCAAAAATGATTAGCTCTTCCAAACAAAATATCAACAAGGATATTGAGGCATTGAACAATGCCCAAGATCAAAACGAGTTGAGATTATATATATAAGCTTTCATCCCGAAAACGCAAAACACACATTCTTTTCAAATGCATATGGAATATTTTCAAAGAGATACCACATAATAGACACAAAACAAGCCTCAACAAATTCAAGAAAATTTGAATCCTATCAAACACTTTTTCAGACCACAAGGGCCTGAAACTAGAAATGAACCTCAAGGACAAAACTCAAAAACATGCGAATTCATGGAGATTGTATAGCATGCTATTAAACAATGAATGGGTTAAGAATGAGATCAAAGAAGAAATAAAAAGTTTCTGGAACCAAATGAAAATGAACTCACAACAGTCCAAAACTTATGGGACACAGCAAAAGCAGTCTTGAGAGGGTAAGTTCATAGCAATACAGGCCAACCTAAATAACACAGAAACATTTTAAAAAACAACCTAACCCTGTATCTACAAGAACTGGAGGAACAACAAAAAAACAAATCCTAGAGCAAGTAGAAAGGAGAAAATAATTAATATCAGAGAAAAATTACATGACATCGTAAAAGATCATTTCTAAGGATCAATAAATCCCAGAGCTGTTTTTTTGAATAGATAAACAACATTGACAAGCCATTAACCAGACTCATCAAGAAAAAAAGAGAGAGGACCCAAATAACAAAATCAGAAATGAAAGAGGAGAGATTACAACTGATACCACAAAAATACAAAGGACTGTAATAAATTACTATGAACAACTATAGGCCCAGATATTTGAAAACCAGGGTGAAATGGACAAATTTCTAGAAAAACATAATTTTTCAAAATTGAATGAAGAAGAAGCAGAAAGCCTGAACAGACTGATAACAGCTGGAGAAATTGAAGCAGCAATCCCAAAACTTCTGACACACAAAAGCCCTGGACCCAATGGTTTCACAGCAAAATTTTAAAAGGCATTTAAGGAAGAGATAATCCCTACCCTTCACAGACTATTCCAAGAAATCCAGTAAGAGGGAAGACTCTCAAACTCTTTTTATGAAGCCAGCATTATACTAATCACAAAAGCAGGCAAGAACACACAAAAATAAAGAAAACAATAGGCCAATATCACTGATGAACATAGACACTAAAATCCTTAACAAAATATTGGCAAAGTACATCCAGCAACACATTAAAAAGATACAACATGATCAACTGTATCTTGTTCCTTGATCAGGAACAAAACAAGGATGTTTGCTTTCACCACTTTTATTCAACATAGTATTGGAAGTCCTAGCCATGGTGATCAGAAAAGAAAAACAAATAAAAAGCATCCAAATTAGAAAGGAGGGAGAAAAACTGTTATTGTTTTCAGATGACATGATGGTGTACATAGAAAATCATATAGACTCCACCAAAAAACTGCTTGACCTAATTAGTGAAGTTGACAAAACAGTGAGATACAAAGTCAACATTCTGAAATTGAAAGCATTTTTACATGCCAACAATGAAATATCAAAAACAGAAATCAGAAATAAAATCCCATTTGATATAGGAATAAATCTAACCCAGGAGGTGAAAACCTATACTCAGTAAACTACACAACACTGAAGAAAGAAATTAAGGAAGACACAAATAAATGAAAGCATATACCATGTTCATGGACTGGAGGAATTTACATCATCAAGATATACATACTATGCAAAGCAATTTATAGATTCAATGCAATCCCTATTAAAATACCAATGACATATTTCAGAGATATAGAACAAACACTTCAAAATAATTATATGGAACCATAAATGACCAAGAATAGCTGCAAAAATTTTGAGAAAGAAGAACAAAGTAGGAGGAATCACCCCACCTGACATCAAATTATATTACAAGGCCACAGTAATCAAAACATCTGGTACTGTCATAAGAACAGAAACAGATCTATGGAAGAGAATACAGAGCCCAGAAATTAACCCAAGTCTCTATGGTTCAATTAATATTTGACAAAGGGAGAAGGGGCATCAAATGGGGTAAAAATAGCTTCTTCACCAAGTGGTATTGGGAGTTCTGGACAGCTACTTGAAAAAAAAATGAAACTTGACCACAAACTTACACTATGTACAAAAACAAATTCAAGGCAGAATCCAAATAATTTCAAAAATAAAGTCAAAGACTTAAATACAAGTCACAACACTGTAAAAGTCCTAAATGAGAAAGCAGGGAGGAATAGCTCAAATATCCAGCTGATAAATATTTTAACCAATATGTCCCCTAGAGCCAGGGACATAAAGGAAAAAATAAATAAATGGGACTACATCAAAATATAAAGCTTCTGCACAGCTAAAGCAAACTTCAGCAAAATAAAAAGGGAACCAACCATATGGGAATATATATTTGAAAATGATACCTAGATATTTTGCTTTATTTCATTTTGGGTATCTTTCATTTGTATTTTCATTTTTTGACCAAGCTCAATCAGTTTTGTGAGCATTTTGATTATCAGGGCTTTAAATTCTCCATCAGATAGGTTGGCTATCTCCTCATCACTTACTTTTCTTTCTGAAGTTTTGCTCTGTTCTTTCATTTGCGCCTTATTTCTTTGTCTTGGCACACCTGATAAGTTCTAAGGGGGCAGTTCCTTAGGTAGAGCAACCCTCTTTGCTGTGCTGCAGCACTGCCTGTGGAGAAGGGACCAGAGAGGGAACATTGTAGCTCACTGGCTCATCTCTAGACCAATTACCAATGAACTCTTGTGTGAGACTGGGGGTTCCTCCCACACACTAATGGCAGTAGTCCACAGTGAGTTCTGACTTTTAGTTTCACCTTCAGCCAGCCTCACCCATGCAGTCTGCTGCCTTGCTGCAGCCAGCCTGGCCCACCTGATCTGCCTCCTTGCTTTAGTTTTTCTGAGACAGCCCCACCTGCATAATCTGCCACCTTGCCAGGGTTTTTCTCAGCTGGCCCCACTTGCATGGCCTGGCTGCAGGTTCTTACTAATCTGGTTGTTCAGGTTGATTTCTTCTTTAATTCCTTGGTTATCAGAGTTCCATGCAGCTTGATTTTCTGGAGCTTCTGGTTGTTTATTGATTTTAGATTGGTTGTTACCCTCCTTTTGTCAGGGCAAAGAAGTGAAGGGTTTCTATTTATGCCTCCATCTTGGCCAGAATGATACCCAAAATGAAATAAAGGAAAATATTCAGGGAACCAACAGTGACAGGAAGGAAACCAGAACCAAAGGCAATGATTTGGAATGAACAGAAAAAATAAACATCCAATGGAACAAAATGAAAAAAACAAGAATTCAAAAAAGTGAAGGGAGGCAAACCTCTGGGATAATCTGAAACATTCCAATATCTGAATTGTAGAGTTGCCAGAAGGACAAGAGGAAGAGCAAGAAATTGAAAACTTATTTGAAAAAATAATGAAGGGAAACCTCCCTAATCCGGCTAAGGAAATAGACTTCCAGGAAGTCTAGGAAACCCAGAGAATCCCAAAGAAGTTGGACCCAAAGAGGAACACACCAAGGCACATTATCATTAAGCTACTCAAGATTAAAGATGAGGAGAGAATCTTAAAATAAGCAAGAGAAAAGGAGACAGTTACCTACAGAGGAGTTCCCAAAAGGCTATCAGCTTATTTATCAAAAGAAAACTTACAGGCAAGAAGGGGCTGGAAAGAAGTACTTGAAATCATGAAAGGCAAGGACCTATATCCAAGATTACTCTATCCAGCAAAGCTTTCATTTAGAATGGAAGGGCAGATGAAGTGCTTCCCAGATAAGGTCAAGTTAAAGGAGTTCATCATCACCAAGCCATTATTATATGAAATGTTAAAGGGACTTATCTAAGAAAAAGATGATAAAAAATATGAACAATAAAATGCAACAAGTTCACAGCTATCAACAAATGAACCTAAAGGAAAAGAAAAACAATGAAAAAAAAACTAAGCAAACAATTAGAACAGGAACAAAATCGGAGAAATGGACATCACAAGGAGGGATTTCAGTGGAGAGAGGGAAGGGAGGAAACGGTACAGGGAAGAAGAAGCATAATTAGTAGGCATAAAATAGATGGGGAGAGATAAAAATTAGTATAGGAAACAGAGGACTCAAAGAAGTTATATGTACAACCCATGGACATGAACTAAGGGGAGAATGCTGTAGGTTGGTGGGGCAGGACAGAGGGGGGATAAAGGGGGAGGAATTGGAAAAAACTTTAATAGCATAATCAATTAAAAATACTTAAAACAAAAAAGGAAATGATACCTAGGACAAGGGTTTGATCTCCAAAATATATAAAGAATTCATACTACTCCACACCAGGAAAACAAATACACCAAGTAAAAAAATGGGCAAAGTACCTGAACAGACACTTTTCCCAGGAGGACCTACAGAGGGCCCTGAGATGTATGAAAGGATTCTCAGCATCACTAGCCGTCAGAGAGATGCAAATAAAAATCCCAATGGGATACCACTTCACAACAGTCAGAATGGCAATTATAAATAAATCAGCAAACAACAAGTGCTGGTGAGGATGTGGAGAAAAGTAAATCCTAGTGCACTGTTGGTGGGAATGAAGACTGGTGCAGCCACTGTAGAAAATACTATAGAGTTTCCTCAGAAAATGAAAGATGGAACTACTTTTGACCCAGCAATACTACTGCTGGGATAATGCCCTAAGAATCCTGAAACATCAATTAAAAACAACCTATTCACCCCAATGATTATAGCTGCACAATTTACAATAACCAAATGTTGGAAGCAATCTAAGTGGCTATCATTAAATGAGTGGATCAAAAAATTATGGTATACTTGCACAAAGGAATACTACACAACAGAAACAAAGAAAGAACTCCTACCCTTCACAACAGCACAGATGGATCTGGAAAGCATTATACTAAGTGAAATAAGCCAGGCAGTGAAAGACAAATTCCAAATGATCTCACCTAAGCAGAACCTAATCAACACAAACAAGCAACGAAAATATAACAAGAGACTTTGAAGTAAAGAAAAAACTGACTGTGAGCAGAGGGGATGGGGGGGATAATGGCGGGGGGAGAGGAAGGGCCGTCAAAGAACATGTATAAAGATCCATGGACAAAGCCAAAGAGGGGTAGGATTGAGGTTGGGAGGTGGGGATGGCTGGGGCAGGGGTGCCATGGTGGGGGAAATGGAGAAAGCTGTAGTTGATCAATATTAAAAGAAAAAGAGAGGGGAAAAGGTAAAATTAAATAATGATCTAAAATTATAAAGTTAATTAAACATTTTTAAAGAAAAAAAAGTCATTAGAAAATGAATCCTGAATTACTATTTCAAAAGAACTTATGCATTCCAACTTCATAGCAGTGCAGTTTACAATAGCCAAGTGAAAGAAACAGCCTAAGTGCCCTTCAGTAATTGAGTTAATCAAAGACACTGTGGTACACAGAAACATTGAAATAAAGAACAAACTGACAGTAACCAGAGGGGAGGGATGAGGGATAATGGGGGGAAGTAGAGGAAGGTCCATCAAAGGACACATGGACAAAGCCAAAGGGGGTAGATTTGAGGATGGGATGTGGGGATAGGTGTGGAGAGGGGCCATGTTTAGGTGAAAATGGAGAAAACTGTTCTGGAACAGCAATTAAAAAACACTATGGTACATTTACACAATGGAATACTATTCAGCAGAAAGAGAGAAGGAAGTTTTTGACAGCCTAGATGGATCTGGAGAGTATTATGGTAAGTGCAACAAGCCAGACAGTGAAAGAAAAATACCATATGATCTCACCTATAAGTGGGATTGACAAATTGACAAAACAAACAAATAAGCAAAATAGAACCAGAGGCTTGGAAATAAAGAATACATTTACAGTAACCAGGGTAGAGGGGGATTACAGAGGAAAGAAGGGAAGGGTGTTCAAGGAACATATAGGGAAGGGAGGTCAAAGACAAATGGGAAGGGAAGATCAATGTGGGAGGTAAGTGTGGGTAGGGCAGGGAAGAGTAATGGGGAGAAATAGGGACAACTGTAATTGAACAACAACAATAGAATAAATTATAAAAAAAGAAAATGAAAATTTTAAAAGACAAAATTTAAGGCAGTTCATTTTTTTTTTTTTTTGAGGAAATCCCATACTCTTTTCCATACTGGCTGCACCGGTCTGCATTCCCACCAACAGTGAACTAGGGTTCCCTTTTCTCCTCATCCTCATCAGCACTTGTTTGTTGACTTATTAATGATGACCATTCCGACAGATGTGAGTTGATATCTCATTGTGGTTTTCATTTTCATCTCTCTGATGGCTAGTAATGCTGAGCATCCTTTCACATCTTTCTGAGACCTCTGTATGTCCTACTTGGAGAAGTGCCTATTCAGGTCAGTTGCCCATTTTTTATTTGGGTTTTTTGTTTTCTTGGTTTTGAATGATATGAGTTCTTTATATATTTTGGAGATTAAACCCTTGTTTGATACTATTGGCAAATATCATCTCCCATATATTCAGTTCTGTCTTCATTTTGCTTAAGTTTTCTTTAACCATGCAGACGATTTTCATTTTGATGTAGTTTTATTTGATCATTTTTCTTTTATTTCCCTTGCCATAGGAAATATTTCAGCAAAAATATTGCTTTGTGGGATGTCTGAAATTTTACTTCCTGTCTTCCACTAGGACTTTTATAGTATCACAACTTGAGTTGAAGTCTTTTATCAATTTTTAGTTTATTCTGGTGTATGGTACAAGCTTGTGGTCTAGTTCCTTCCTTCCTTCCTTCCTTCCTTCCTTCCTTCCTTCTTTTCTTTCTTTCTTTCTTTCTTTCTTTCTTTCTTTCTTTCTTTCTTTCTTTCTTTCTTTCTTTCTTTCATGTGCCATTCCAGTTCTCCCAGTACCATTTATTGAAGAAAATGTTTATACTCCATAATGTGCTCATTCCCCTTTTGTGTAATATGACCCAATGATTCCACTGCTGGGAATATACCCTAACAACCCTGAAACACCAATTCAAAAGAGCTTATGCACCTCTGTGTTCATAGCAGCACTATTTACAGTAGCTAAGTGTTGGAGGCAGCCCAAGTGCCCATCAGTAGATGAATGGATTAAAAACCATGGTACATGTATGCTATGGAATACTATGCAGCAGAAAGAAATAAGGAAGTCCTATCTTTTGGAATAGCATGGATGGAATCTGAGGCTATTGTGCTAAGTGAAATAAGCCCACTGGCAAAAAACAAATGTCCTATGACCTCGCTTTTAATTGGAATCTTATGAACAAAATAAACTAATGAGAAAAATAGAACCAGAGACATGGAAATGTGAAATTGACTGATAGCTGTAGGAGAGGTGGAGGGGGGGAAATGGTGAAAGGAAGGGGAATGGACTATTCAAAGAATATGTATGTGTGGCTCATGGACATGGACAACAGAGAGGCTGGGTGGAGAGTGGGAAAAGGGAAAAAAAGTAATTAGGTCTACTCTAATAGAATAAACAATGAAAAATAAACTAAAATATATAAAAGACCAAATTTATAGTAACATCAAAATATCAAATACTTAAGAATAAACCATCTAAAGGCTATGCAAGAATTTTCAAATTATAATTAGAAAATTTTATTGAGCAATATTTATATAAACCTAAATAAATTAGAGTGATATACTATATAGGTCGGAATCCAAATGTTACCAAAAGTAAACTCTAGATATCATGTCAATACCAGTCTTAAACAAAATCCCAAGAAAGACAAAAATAGTAAGAAAGAACAAGGCCAACAAACAGAGAATAGTAATAATTATGCTATATATTAATCCAAATATTGAAATAATCACTAAATATCAATGTTCTAAATATATCAGTGAAATCAAGTAGATTGTTAGAGTAGGTACAAAATAAGATCTAACCATATGATGTTTACAAGAAACATATTTTAAATGTAAAGATAAATATAGATCAAAATTGAGTACATGGGGAAACATTTACCATACTATAGAATAACACTAATCAACAGAAAACAGAAGCAGCTTTGTTAATTTCAGACAGCATAGACTTCAGAGCAAGGAAAATTATAGGTGATAGAGGTATTACATTATAATAAAGTGGCCAATTTACCAAGAACACAAACAATGTTTAACATATATATATATATATATATATATATATGTGTGTGTGTGTGTGTGTGTGTGTTTAAAAAGAGCATCAGTATATAGGAAGCAAACACTGATAGAACTATAAGAAGAAATAAATGAATCTACTATTATGTTTGGTGAATTCAATACCTCTGTTTCAGAAATGGAAATATTCAGCAGGCATAAAATCAGTAAATACTTAGTTAAACTCAATAACACCATCAATCAACTGTATCTAATTGACCTCTATAGACCACTTTATTTAACAATAGCAGAATACACACTCTTCTCAAGCTCAGTGGAACATTCTGGGCCATAAAACACACTTAACAAATTAAAAGAATATATACCATACAATATTTGTTCTCAGAACATAATGGTGAGACACTCCAATTTTTTCCTGCTAAGATCAGTAAAAAGGCAAGGATTTCTCCACTCACCTCTTCTTTTCAGCATCATACTGAAATTCCTAGCTCATGCAATAGGACAAGACGAGAAAATAAAAAGTATATAAATTGGGAGAAGAAAAATAATACTGTTTTTCCAGGCAATGTGATTGCTTACATAGAAAATCCTAAAGAATTGACAAAAATTTTCTGAAACATACTAAAAATTACAGCAAGGTTGCAGAATACAAAGCTAATATTAAAAAGTCAGCCACTTTCTGCTATGGTCTGAATGTTTGTGTGTCCCCCAAACTCACACATTCAAATTTCTGTTGTTTCTAAGCCATCAAGTTTGTGATATTCTGTTATAGCACCCCTAACAAACTAAGACTTTTTCCTAAATACTAGCAAATAAACAAATGGAATTTGAAATTAAAAATGTAATATCATTTACATCATCATCAAAGAATTTAGGTACTTATGTGTAAGTCTAATAAAATATGTACAAGAACTATATGAAGGAAACAACAGAACTCTTATGAAAGAAATCAAAGAGCAAAATAAATGAAGAAATTTCATGTTCTTGGATAGGATGAATCCGTATTATCAAGATGCCAGTTCTTCCCAGTTGGATCTGTACAGTCAATGCAATCTTCACCAAGCTCCTAGCAAGTTATTTTGTGGATTTCAACAGACTAATTCTACAATTTATGTGGAGTGGCAAAAGGTCCAGAATAAAGATACAATATTTAAAGAAAGGAATAAAGTTAGAAGACTAATACTACCTAACTTCAAGATTTATTATAAAGTTACCATATTCAAGACAATGTAGTATTAGTAACAGAATAGACAAATAGATCAGAAGGATAGAACAGAGAGCTCAGAAATAAATTCACAAAAACATAGTGAACTGGCCCTGGATGGTGTGGCTCAGTGCATTGAGCATCAGCCTGTGAACCAAAGGCTCACCTGTTCAATTCCCAGCCAGGACACACACCTGGGTTGCAAGCCAGGTCCCCAGGAGGGGGTGAGTGAGAGGAAACCACACATTGTTTTTCTCTCTCTGTTTCCTTCCCTTCCCTTCTCTAAAAATAAATAAATAAAAGCTTTAAAAGAAAGAAAAAGAAAAACAATGTTTCAAAAATTAATAGTGAATGGATCTTTGACAAAGAAGCAAAGGCAGTATAATGAACAAAAATAGTCTTGTTAGTAAATATTTCTAAAACACTAGACATCCACAAAAAATGAATCTAGACAAAGACTTTAAACATTTCACAAAAATAAACTCAAAATGGAATATATACCTAAATGTACAACTTAAAATTATGAAACTCCTATAAAATAAATCTAGATGACCTTGGATTTTTCAGTGACATTTTAGTTATAACACCAAAGAAATGATCCATGAAAGAAAAAAATAAGGGAAGGACTATCAAGAAACATGTATAAAGGACACATGGACAAATCCAAAAGGGATAGGTTCAAGGGTGAGAGGTAGGTATGGGTGCGGTAGGGGGTGCATGATGGGCGGAAGATAGAGACAACTGTCCTTGAACAACAATAAAAAACACTACAAAAAAGGTACACTGAACTTCATTAAAACTAAAAATGAATGTTTTGCAAAGAACAGTGCTAAGAGAATGAAAAAGCAACGCAGGAGTGGGGAAAATATTTGCAAATACCTATCTGCTAAAAGACTATTATACAAAATATTAAATTCTTAAAATTCAACAGTAATAAAATGAGCAACCTGATTAAATAATGGGCCAAAGGCTTTAACAACACTTCAGCAACAAAAATATATAGATGGCAAATAACTATATGAAAAGACAATCACATGATATTTCATAAAGGAAATGCAAATTAAAAATCAATGAGATGCCACTACACACCTACCAGAATGGCTAAAATGCCATAAAACTGAAAGCACTAAATGCTTGTGAAGATTAGGAGCAACTGAAACTTTCATTCATTGTTTATGGGAATTTAAAATGGTGCACATTTTGGTACACTCATTTACTGATGGGCACTTAGGCTGTTTCCAGCACTTGACTATTGTAAATAACATTGCTACATTGCTATGAGCATTGGAGTACATAGGTTCTTTTGAATAGGTGGTTCAGGATTCAAAAACTATGGTACATTTACACAATGGAATAGCATGTAGCAGAAAGAAAGAAGAGACTCCTATCCTTTGTGCCAGCATGGATGGAACTGAAGAGCACTATGCTAAGTGAAATAAGCCAGGTGGTAAAAGACAAATACCATATGATCTCACCTATAAGTGGAACCTAATCAACAAAATAAATAAGCAAGCAAAATAGAACCAGAGACACTGAAATAAAGAGCAAACTGACAGTGACCAGAAGGGAGGGAGGATGGGGTTAACAGAGGAAAGAAGGGAGAGGGACAATCAAAGGAACATGAATAGAGGATTCATGGGTAAGGACAATGGGGGGGATTGACTGTGGGATTGGGGGGAAGGGGTAGGGGTGAGCAATGGGGAAAAGGTGGGACAACTGAAACTGAACAATGTATAAACAAAAGAAAAACAAATAAATAAAATGATACGCATTTTGGAAGCAGTTTTTGTTTCTTACACAACTGAACACATTTTTATCATTTTTATTGTTATTCTTTTACTCTTGTCCCAATTTTTCCCCCTTTGCTATCCTCCACCCACCCAGCCCCCACTTCTGCAGTCAATTCCCTCACTGTTGTCCATGTCTGTGGGTCATTCATACATGTTTTCTGTCTAGTCCCTTCCCCTTCTTTCCACCATTCCCTCCCCATCCCCGCTGGCCACTGTCAGTCTGATCCATGTTTCCATGCCTGTGGTTCTATTTTGTTTGTTAGTTTATTTTGTTAAGTAGATTTCTCTTCTAGGTGAGACCATATGGTATTTGTCTTTGACTGACTGGCTTATTTCACTTAGCATGATATTCTCCAGTTCAATAGTAATCATGTTTCTTGGTATTTAATTTTAAAAAGTCCACACAGACATATTTATCACAACTTTATTCATAATTTCCAAAACTTGGAAGCAACCTAGATGCCTTTCAGTAGGTTATTGATAAATAAAATGTGATATATCCAGACAATGGAATATTATTCAGCACAAAAAGTAAATGGGCTGTTTATCCATGAAAAGACAAGAACAATGCATTTACTAAGTGAAGAAGTCAATCTGAAAATACTACATGATATATGATTCTACCTATATGACATTTTGGAAGTGGCAAAACTATGGAACAGTAAAAAAAATCAGTGGTTGCCAAGAGGATAGGGGTGTTAGGGAGAAGGGAGGAATGAATAATCAGAAAGCAGAAAAATTTTAGGGCAGTGAAACTGTTCTGTTTGACATTATAATGAACAGCATATGCCATTATATATGTATCCAAACTGATAGAATGTACAACATCAAGATTAAACCCTAATGTAAACTATGAGGCCTGGGTGATAATGATGTGTCAATGTAGGCTCATCAATCTTTACAAATATACCACTGTGGTGGAGTATGTTGATAATGAGACCAGTTATACATATGTGTGGGAGGGGATATATGGGGAATCTTTGAACATTCTGTTCAATTTTACTGTGAATCTAAAATTGCTCTAAAAATAAAGTCTATTAAAATCAATCAATCAATTAATTAATTAATTTAAAGTAATTGTTGCCATGGAGGAGTCCCTAACTCTGACAATACTGGTCTGATATGCTTTGAAAGAAGAAACCTATACATGTAAATATGGCCAGAGTAGAAAAGACTTCTACCCAGGATATCATGTAACCACATAGAGCTTTTAATCCCTCCTTTCCCCTTTCTTTTCTATCCAATATCTGAACAAGCTGATTTTAAAAAAGCATGGGTGATCCTCCTTTTTTGCCAGTGGGAGGCTCAAACCTCACAAACCTCTTTCCATGTACAGGATCCCTCATACCAGACCCATCCTTTTTTTTTTTTTTAAGATTTTATTTATTTATTTCTAGAGAGGGAAGGAAGGGAGATAGAGAGAGAGAGAGAGAGAGAAACATCAATGTGCGGTTGCTGGGGGTTATGGCCTGCAACCCAGGCATGTACCCTGGCTGGAAATCGAACCTGTGACACTTTGGTTCACAGCCCGAGCTCAATCCACTGAGCTATGCCAGCCAGGGCTTCAGACCCATCCTTGATCCAATATAAACCCAAGCCAGATTCTTTTCTCTGCCTTTCAAGTAATTCTTAGTTCTTTTTGGGAGCATAGTATGTCCTCCCCAGAACGCTTTACTAAGTGAAAAATAACCTTTTCATACCTTCTAAGTAAGTGGTGTCAAACTCATTTTCACCAGGGGCCACATCAGCCTCACAGTTGCCTTCAAAGGGCTGAAATAATTTTAGGACTGTATGAATGTAACTACTCTTAACTGTTAAGGAGTTGAAATTCTGTTCAGCCTTTTTAAGGCAACCATGATGTTGATGTGGCCCCCAGTAAAAATGACTTTGATACCCTTGCTCAAAGTGTATTTGTGACTTCATCAATTTTGACATCTGAATCAAATTTTGGTGGCAGAAGTCCATATTATTGCTGTGGATGACAACAATATGAACAAGGGGAATTTTAACTTTAGAGTAGTATTACAGTTAAGGAATGAAGATTAATAAAATTAGGATATCATATATTGTAACTCAATGAAAAATTCATTTATCTGCTAACAAATCAAAGAGATTAATTATTTGTCTTTTGGTGGTAAACACGTCAACACCTCTTAAATATTCTTTCAAAATTAATATGGATATTATAGTTTTGAGATCAAGTATAATTACATAAATTTCAAGGAATAGACTAAAACCTAAATTATGCCATTAAGAGGCAATTAGCAAAATTTAGAATTTAAGAATTCTATGGGTATCTCATTGTGGTTTTAATTTGCATCTCTCTAATGGCTAGCGATACTGACCATCCTTTTATATGTCTCTGGACCCTCTGTATGTCCTCCTTGCTAAGAACCCCAAAGCACCAATCCGAAAGAACTTGTACACCCCAATGTTCATAGCAGCACAATTTACAATAGCCAAGTGCTGGAAGCAACCCAAGTGCCCATCAGTAAATGAATGGATCAAAAAACTATGGTACATCTACACAATGGAATTCTATGCAGCAGAAAGAAAGACAGAGTTCCTACCCTTTGCAACAGCATGGATGGAACTGGAGAACATTATGCTAAGTGAAATAAACCAGGCCATGAAAGACAAATACCATATGATCTCACCATTAACAGGAACCAAACTGACAAAATGAACAAGCAAGCAAAGTATAGCCAAAAACAATGAAATTGAGAACTGGCTGACAATGATCAGAAGGGAGAGGGGAGGGGATAAAGGGGGAAAGAGGTGAAGTGTTTACAGGAACAATTATAAAGGACATACGGACAACAATAAGGGGGTTGGAAATGGGGGAAAGAGTCGGGGAGGGCTGAGGTGATGGAGAGAGGTGGGGGGAAAGGCAGAAAACTGTACTTGAAAAACAATGTAAAAATTGTAAAAATAAATAAATTAAATAAATAAATAAATGAAATCTATGGGACAAGTGAACTAGTTTGTTAAATAACTTTAAAGGAAAATGAAAGTTATTGAGAAGAAAACAGGAATTCAGAGGCTTAAAAGTTTTAGCATGTAATCACAATGTGAAGACCTCATTCAGATCATAATTTAAACAAACTGTCAAAAATATGACATTATAAAACAATTGGAAACTTGAACACTGCCTGTATATTTGATGACACTAAGAAATTATTGTTAATTTTAGGTGGTATAAGGGCTTGCATTATACTGATGATTCTTAAATATGGCTTGTTTATCTGTTCAATATTTTCCTCACTTTATACAAGTGGTTTTTTAAATTGAAGTTATTTTATATAGGTACAATGATATAATTTCATGGACATATTTCAAAATAATATGTAAATGTATGATAAACTCTAAAAACAAAAACTAAAAACAGAAAATAATTTCCTCAGCCTGATAAGATATATCTAAAAAGCCTTACAGGTAGTGTATTTATTGATGAGAGACTTAACACATTCCCCCTAAGATAAGGAAAAAAGAAAGTATATCCTGTCTCACCACTGCTATTCAAAATTATGTTAGAAGTCCTACCTAGTGCAGGAAGAAAAGAAAAATAAATAAAATGTACACAGACTGGGAAAAAATCCTTATTCACTAGTGATATGGATGTTTATAAAGAAAATCCCAACGAATCTACAAAAATTTCCCTCTTGGAACTAATAAACAAATATAGCAATATTACAGGATATAAGGTTAATATTAAAAAGCCTATTTGCTTTTCTATGTATCAGCAATTAACAATGGGTATTTGAAATTTTGGGGGAATATAAAAATTATTTAAAAATGTTCAGTCTCATGGTGTTTTAAGCTAATGATATGAAACATATTTTTAATTTATGAAAATGGTCAATGGACCTTCATATACCCATCAACCAAATTTAATGGTTATCAATTTGCTTTATCTAGTTCCTTTTGTTTTTGTCTCTGCGAAAATATTTATTTATTTATTTATTTATTTATTTATTTATTTATTTATTTATTGTTGTCCAAGCACAGTTGTCTCCATTTTCAACCCACCTCAGTCTCCCGTCCCACCCAGCCCCCTCATCCCACCCTTGAACCTACTCCCTTTGGCTTTGTCCATGTGTCCTTTATACATGTTCCTTGATGGACCTTCCTCTATTTTCCCCCATTATCCCCTATCCCTCCTCCCCTCTGCTTACTGTCAGTTTGTTCTTTAATTCAGTGTTTCTGGTTATATTTTACTTGATTGTTTAATACAATGCCATTTACAATACCACCAAAATGATGAAATATTTATGTATAAATCTAAAAAACAATGTGTTACCTGCATGCCAAAAACTATAAAACACTGAAAAGCTTAATCAAAGAAGATCTAAATAAATGGTGACATATTTCATATTCGTAGATTGCAAGATTCAATATTGTTAAGGTATTTCAATTCTTCCCACCTAGATCTATAAGGTTATTAAACAAACCCCAAATGAAGAGCATTTTACAAAATGCTCCACTAGTACATCTTTAAAACTGTCAAGATCATCAGACAAGGAAAATCTGAGAAACTGTCAGAATCTGGAGGAGTCTAAGGAAATTTGATAGCTAAGTGTAATATGGTATCCTGGATAGAATTCTGTAACTGAAAAAGGACATTACATAAAACTATAGCAATTTGCATAAATTCTGGTCTTTACTTAACAATAACTAATAATGAGTAATAGTATGGGAAGAGGGAATGTGGTTGAAATATAGATGAAATAAGATTGATCATGTGTTGATACCTGTTGAAACTGTGTAATAGGTATTTAGAAGAATTATATTGTACCATTTCATCTAATTCCCATAACAAAATGTTTAAAAGGAAAAGTAAACAAGCCACAGAGTGACAGAAAGAATATATATAATCTGACCAAAAACTAGTATGCAACATGTAGCAAAAACTCTTAGAAATCCAAAAGAAAAAGACATACTACTAAAAACAAAATTGGGAAAAAAATATTTGAGAAAGAACTTCACAATAAGAGGAGGCAGCTTCCCAAAATTTTTCCCTTTTGGCATCTTAGTATGTAATGAACCCTCTTTAATTCAAGCTCTCACATCAAACTCCAACCAGGTGCAAATTCTATACAACACATATCTGTAGATACA
The DNA here is from genome assembly GCF_019186645.2 of Phyllostomus hastatus. Taxonomy (NCBI): domain Eukaryota; kingdom Metazoa; phylum Chordata; class Mammalia; order Chiroptera; family Phyllostomidae; genus Phyllostomus; species Phyllostomus hastatus. Next base: position 11,415,296 of record NW_025333984.1, on the reverse strand, counting down.
AGATTTCCCATGAAATGATGATAGTGACAGTGCTTTATGAATTATAAATCTCAATGCAATATGAGTTATTATTATTGTTACTTTTGCTGCCCAATTATGGTGTTCCATGTCAGGAAGACTAAAACAATATTAAGAACTAACAACTAGAATCATTCTGTGCTCAGTCTGCTATCATCACTGCCTTAACCTGATTCATTTTCTAGATTCTGAATTATTGCTTAACTTTTAAGGCAGGACTTTGGTTTCCTACTTCTAATTTTCTGTTAGTTAAGTATAGTCTGTTTCCTGTTAAAACTGCTCAGACAGTGATAAAATAATTGTTTTATTTTTTTTCTAGCCTTGGTTGGTGTTCATCTGTGTCCTGAGTGCCAGCCTGTGAATCAAAGCATTGCTGGTTCAATTCCCAGTCAGGGCACAAGCCTGGGTTGCTGGCTAGGTCCCCAGTTGGGGTTCTTCAAGAGGCAACACCACATTGATATTTCTCTCCCTCTCATTCTCCCTCCCTTCCCCACTCTCTAAAAAATAAATAAATAAAATCTTTTAAAAATTTTTATTATTTTTCAGTGTTTACCTGGAAACTCTAATTTGTCTAAAGTTTTTCTCTTTGTTTTTTAAAATAATTTGTTGTTTAATTACAATTGACCCCATTTTCCCCCATTACTCTCCCTTGTCCTATGCACCCCTCTTCCCACATTCAATCCTCCCCCACCACTGTTGCCTTTGTCCTCAGGTCTTTTGTAAATGTTCCTTGATGTGACCCAATAGTTGCAACCAGTTTTTACCACCACCTAAGCTTCAGTTTCCTAGAAACCTCTTCAAAACCTTCTTCTTGTAAGTCCCCTCCCTTTTTTAAAAGATTTTATTTATTTTTAAACAGGGGACAAAGAGAGAGAGAGAAACATCAGTGTTTGGTTGCCTCTTGTGTGGCCCCCATTAGGGACCTGGCCCACAACCCAGGCATGTGCCCTGAGTGGGAATCAAACATGCGACTCTGCCTCACAGCCTGCGCTCAATCCACTGAGCTATGCCAGCCAGGGCAGTTCCCTCCCTTTTCGACAGTTCAGATACTACTTTTACATTTGAGTAGCAACACCATCTTATTTAATACTTTGTAGAAATTTAACCTCAGTTAATCTCTTACTCCTCATTTCCTCAGTTAACCTCAATCTTTTATTTCTCATTCCCTCACTCGTACAATTTTGTTTCTAAGCCAACTTTGCAAAGTACTGTAGTCCCCTCTTATCCATGACTTTGCTTTCCAAATTTTTAGTGACCCAAAGTAAATACTTTATTAAAAACAAAGCACTTATATTTATTTGAAAATATTAAGTGGAAAATTCCAAAATAAACAATACATTTTAAATTGTGTGCCATTTTGTCTCTTGTGATGAAATCTTGTGCTATCCTGCTCTACCCCCTGCCCCAGGATGTAAATCATACCTTTGTCCAGCATCTCCATACCACCTATGTTACCACCCTGTTTGTCACTTAGTAGCCACCTTGGTTATTGGAAAGAGAGAGAGAGACCATATTTTTGAAACTTTTATTGCCATATACTGTTATAATTGTTCTACTTATTTGTTATTGTTTTTAACCTTTTACTGTGCAAAATTTATAAATTAAACTTTATCATATATATAATAAAAAAACATGAGATATGAGTATATAGTGTTTGCTGTTGTCTGTGGTTTCAAGCATCCACAAGGGGGGGTCTTTGACATATCCTCTGTAGATAAGGAGGGACTACTGCTTGAATCCCTGGCAACATCACTGACTGTATACAGCTTTCAGTTTACTTTGCCTTATGATTTACCAGTAACCAGATTTTCTGAACTTATCCAGGCCTATCTCACCTTGAAGTCAACACTGAGTCATCATAGAAATCAACTGAATTGACTTTCAAGATTTCAGAACCATAACTTTCTTGTATGGCTAAGAATAACTGATTTCCTATTCTATTTCTGAACAAGTTGGTTTTCAGAACTTGCCCTGTCTTGACATCTAGCCACCTTAGGTATTTTAAACTGAAGCTCACTTAATGAGTGTTTCCAGTCTCTACTATAAGCTAAATCCCAACAGTGACATAAAATTGAGTATTACCTGTTCCCAGAACAAAACAGGAATTGTGTTCCCTGAATAATGATATCAGTGTTAAAAACAATATCATAAGAATAATTTAGACTACTTGATTCTCAGGCCTGAACATCTATGGACTCATTAATAGAGTTCCATATGAACTCTATTCCAATAGAACATAAATGTTGCTTCAGAACTTAATATCACATAAGCATGTTCTGTCAGTCATGATGTCAATGACAGAACACGCTAATGTGATATTAAGTTCTGAAGCAACACTCATATTCTATTCTAGAACAAAATCTAATCAATTGTGGTAATATCTCAGAAGCAAAACCTTTGGGTTCCTCTAAATACACAATTAAATCACACAAAAGCTCTCTTATATGCAATAGAGTTTGAGTGGCACAGAATAAGCATGACTTTGATGTGAAGTGTGAATTCTATGTCTTTGATGACAGTGTTAATCAAAATCAAGTGGAAAGATTGACCTACATGCTCATATCACAACCTACTTTTATGGATTAGTTTGCCTGCTTATTGCAATGTCCAAAAATATCCCTAATTGTTGTCATTTCATGGGGAAACATTTTTAGGATTAGAAAAATTACTTTTCTTCCCCTGAGATAACAAATTAAGTAATCCTATTCTGCCACAGGTAGTTCTAAGCTTTCCACTTTATTAGCCATGAAGGGCAACACCTTGTGCTAAAATGGGAGATCCATTATAACAGCTGGTAATCTGAGAATCCATAATACCTCTACAGAAAACTTATCCACACCCCAAATTAAACTGAGTAAGCTCTGATTACATTTTGCAGCTGAGTTTTTTGATGGAAGGGATATTTTAAGTAAATGGTAAAGTCCCTATATTCAGAAACTGTCCTCTGAAACCTCCTTTTAAAGAGGTGGGAAACATTTGCTACTGTTATGGAGTTCAAATCAGGATGGTTTAAGTAAATTAAAATTATTTCTGTAATGAAAAAAAATTAACACAGTCTTAAATAAAGTGTCTATTCACTACTGGTATCACAATTCACTAATCAGAATATAATGTTCCAGTTTTAACCTTGTGTTTTAGCTTTATGCATTGTCCTCTCCTATTCTCTCCATGGTAAATCAAATAATGACATTTTTAGTATGTGTATACGGATGTACTTTTGTGTGTTTGTGCCTGTGTTAAGAAGAGAGGGAGGGAGAGAGGAGGATTTTAATTTAGTAATGACCATGCTAACATTCACATCTGTTATTTCTTTTATATATATTTTATGCTTTTTTCTTCTTCTTTGATTCTATTACTATTTTGTGTTAAATATATATTTTCCTATTTTAATTCCCTTCTTGTATTCTTTATTGTTTTCCAAGTCATTTTATTAGTGGTCTCAGTAAGAATTACAGTTAACCTATTAACATCAGATTAATACTGATTTTATTTCAGTTGTATATAAAAAATTTGATCCAATATAGCAATGCTCCCTCCCTCATCTTTGTGCTATTATTGTCATACCAATAACATCTTTTTAATATATTTTATAAGTCCATCAAACAGTTTATGTATATATATTTTTTATGCAGTTGTCTTTTAAATCTGCTGGAAGAAAATTATAAATAACAATATACATTATACTCACATATGTATTTAACTTTGCCAGTGGCCTTTATTTCTTTGAGTGGATTTGAGTTATTTCTAGTGTTCATTCTTTTCACTCTAAAAAATGCCATTTACTAATTCTTGTAGGGCATGGCTTCTAAAAAACAAAACCCCTCAGTCTTTGTTTATCTGAGAATATCATATTTTCTCCTTCAGTTTTGAAGGATACTTATTTAGATATAGAATTCTTGATTGACATTCTTTTTTAGTGGGTTTAAAATGCCATCCAACTGTCTTCTGGTTTCCATGTTTTCTAATAAGATGTCAGTTTTTATTTTTATTGAGGGCCACCTATACTTAATAAATAACTTCTTTCTTGTTGCTTTTAATATTCTTATTTTGTTTTTGGTTTTTTAAACTTTGATTATGATGTGTCCATGTGCGGATCTGTTTGAGTTTTCCTTTTTTGCATTTATTGAGATTCTTTGATATATCTATATCTATCATGTATTCATGTCTCTCATCACATTTGAGAGGCCTCAGACATTAATTTTTCAAATAATCTTTGTGCTCCATACTTTTTTTAGGACGTCAGGAACAAAGAACCACAAACTAGGTGATTTAGTACAACAGAATCTTAGTTCCTCACAGTACTGGAGGCTAAAAGTCTGAAATCAAGGTGTCAGCAGAGTCACACTAACTACAAAACCTTTAAGAGAAGAATCCTTTCATGCCTCTTCAATTCTCTGGTAGCCTCAAACATTTCATGGCTTATGGGAGAATAATGCCAGTTTTTTCCTCTGTCTTCACAAAGCACTCTTGTGTCTTTTCATCTTGCCTGTGTCTCTGGGTCCAAATTTCCCCATTTTCTAAGGACACCAGTTATATAAGATTAGGACCCACATTAATCATCTAATTTTAACTTGATTAAATCTATAAATATCATCTCTCTAAATAAGGTTACATTCTGAGATACTGAAGATTAAGTTGTTAACATATCTGTTTTAGGGTAACACAATTTATCCTATAATATAACCCTTTATCATCTCAGGGATTCCCATTATGCATATTGATTGTGTCCCATAAATCTCTAAGGCTTTGTTTATTTTTTTTCCATTCCCCAGACTGGATAAACCAAATTGACCTATATTAAAATTTACCAATTCTTTGGCATGCTTAAATCTGCTACAGAGCCCCTCTCATGTATTTTTCATTTTAGTTATTTTTGTTTTAAATTCAAAATTTCTTGTGTTATTGTTGTTCAATTGCAGTTGTCCCAATTTTCCCCCATTTGTCTCCTCTGCCCTCCCCTCCCCCACTCCCACAGTCAATCCTCATCCTGTTGTTCCTGTCCATGGGTCCTTTATGCACCTTCCTTGACTAGACCCTTCCCATTCTTTTTCCCACTATCCCATTCCCCCTGCCTCTCTGGTTACTGTCAGTTTGTTCCTTATTTCCAAACCTCTGGTTCTGTTTTCTTCATTTCTTTCTTTTTCTATTTTTTACTTTTAATCATGTAGAGTTGTCTCCATTTTCCCCCTACATCACTCCTCCTCATCCCAGCCATCCCCATCTCCCACCCCTGATTCCAACCCTCTTGGTTTTGTCCATGAGTCCTCTTTAAATGTTCCTGAGAACCCTTACCCTTTTTCCCCTCATTATCCCCTCCCACCTCTCCTCTGGTTACTATCACTTTGTTCTTAATTTCAATGTCTCTGGTTATATTTTGCTTGCTTGTTTTTGTTGACCAGGTTTCACTTATAGGTGAGAGCATATGATATTTGTTTCTTTTGTTCATTAGGTTGCACTTATAGGTGAAATCATGTAATATTTGTCTTTTACCATCTTCCTTATTTCATTTAGCATTATGCTGTCCATTTACATCCATGCCATCATTAAAGGTAGGAGTTCCTTCTTTATTTCTGCTGTCTACTTGATTCTTTACATTTTCTATCTATTGTTATACTCTATTTGGTGAGATAATTTTCATACTTTTTTGCAATTATTTAAACACATGTAGTTATTTGAACATATATAATAGTTGACTTAATGGTTTTGTCTATTTGGCTTCCTTATGGACAGTTTCTATTGATTGCTTTTTACCTGTGTACGAACCATATTTTTCTATTTCTTTGTGCATATCATTCATTTTTAAAAGCATTATTTAATTAATTTATTTTCAGAGATGGGAAGGGAGGGAGAAATAGAAGGAAAGAAACATCAATGTGTGGTTGCCTCTCCCATGCCTCCTACTGGGACCTGGCCCACAATCCAGTATTGTGCCCTGACTGGGAATTGAACCAGCAACCCTTTGGTTCACAGGCTGGCACTCAATCCATTGAGCCACAGCAGCCAGGTTTGTGGGGGGTTTTTTCAGATTTTTTAATTTTTCATTACTATTTAGTCCCCTTTCTTTAAGTGCCTTGAACCAACAGGTTTTTCAATATTTGTTTGTGGGCTCTGTGAACATGTTGAGGCACACTTTAAATGACTTGTCAGACAGTTTAGAACACTGCTTTGGCCTATAATTCTTGCTTTGTAGAGGCTCAAGGTCAGTCTGGATTGAGAGATTAGGGCCTTCTCAGATTTTTCTTGGGGTATTGCACAGCCTTTCTCATAAGCATGCTCTTCTAGAGTCTCTGAAATCTGTTGCAGTATTATTGACTATAGCCAAGATATGGATGCAAACTAGGTACCCACTAATAGGTGAATAAAGAAGAAGTTGTCATACATCTTCATTGTGAATATTTCATACACAATGAAATGTTTTGTAATGATAGAAAGAATGAAAGCCAGCCATTTGCAACAACATGGATTGAAGACATTTATGGAAGAAATTATGCTAAATGAGATAAGTCAGGCAGAGAAAGACAAATACCATTTGGGTTCACTTCTATGTAGAATCTAAAAACAAAAGAAAATAAACAAATAAAACAAAAATAGTCTAATAGAAACAAAGGCCAAAGGATGGTTACCAGAAGGGAGGGGTAGGGGTTGGGTAAAAGGGGGTATAGGTATATAGTCAATAATATTGTGATAATTTTGCACGATGACAGATGATTACTAGAATTAGTGGGGTAATCACATGTGATGTATAAAAATACCAAATAACTATATTGTAAACTTGAAACTAATGTAACCAATGTATGATTGTATAACAAGTATAGTTAAATACAAACAAATTAAAACCAAAAACAGTAGTAATGTACTCTAAACACTAGGATAATTTTCTTACCCCACACACATAGATATCAATTATGAGCTTTGATTTGCTTGGTCATATGTGTGGCTTTTATGTGGAAGTGTATCTTATAATTAAGTAAAATAAATACTAATGTATCCGTGAGTGAGGTGATGACATTCTCAGTATTAGGAACAAATGCAGCACTGAGATCATATTTCTCACTTGTTTTCTGGGCTTAGAATTGGAGCTTTATAGAGAGGCACATGATGCAATCATTACCTTAGAATAGAGAGATTAAAATGGCATTAGTGTATGTATATCTGTGCTGTACCTCCATGGAAAGAAGACTAAGGAGACAATAGGAGTCTAAAATGTAGGGTAAAGCCCTCTTCATATAAAACATATCTTAGAGCATGCCAAGAATATCAAACCAAATTGTATCATTTTCTCATCATTCTCATTTGTTCTTCTTACAAATATTTATGATTGAAATATATCGCCTCATTCTCAGCATTTCTGATCTTCTGACTCTATTCTCATTTTTAATTTTCCCATTCCCACATTACCTATAAACTCATAAAATCATAATTATATGGTTTTTTTACTTTTGCAATTGTTTTCCCCCTGCACTGTAATTTAATCTCTACAGGGGAGAGCTCTTTGTTTTTTGTACTGATATAGCCCAAATGCTTGAGACAGTGTCTAATATACAGGGTCTGGCACAAATAACACCCCCTTTTTATTACAAAATCATAAACATACAGTAGTTCTGTAACATAACAATATCATACTGAAGCACACCATATGACATTTTAGGTGAAATGTTCAAATTAAAACTATAAATTATTATATGCAAATTGTTACCCTACCAACCACACTCAAGCAGGCCTTACTTCTTCTGGATCATGTATAATACATGCTTAGCAAATATTTACTGAATTGATAAATTCATGAATATATTAAAATGGGAGATCTTGTCATACCTTTGCCTGGATGCATTTTTGCCAACACGAGCCAGATCAGGGTATAATTGGCACCCAGCTAGCATATGATATATGGCTGTCATTCACTCAATCTTTGACAAATGAATGGATGACATTGATTGGTAGAAATAGGAGTCCTCATCTAAATCTTATTTAGCATTCCAAATATATGTCTAAATAGTCATGATGATTTTCACTCTCAGGGCCTCTAGCTTATATGCTTTCTGGCTGGACTGCCAATATCATATACTGGCTCTTTGTTTAAATTTCTCATCTGTGACCTGAAAAAAATCAGGTTTTTTCTCTAACTGATTGTTCTATCTATGACAGAGAACCTGTAACTCTTTTTTATTGAGTTTATTGGGGTAAAATTGGTTAACAAAACCATAAAGATTTAAAGTGTACAACTCAACAAAACACCATCTACATACTACATCATGAGCCCATTGCCCAAAGTAGGCATAGGTGAGAAGCAGGAAGCAGCCCAATAGTGATTCTTAATGAGGACTATCTCATCTCTTAGTGGGCTGTTGGGAAATGTGTAAGAAGTGTATTTTGGGTGTTACAATGATGAGCATTCCATGCTGTATTTAGTGTAGTTTAGGGGGCCTAGATGCCCTGAAATGTGTGGGATAGATATCAAATAACTTCTTTATGTTATGAATGATTTCTAACTATATTCACATATTCATATAGGAAAAAACCTATTTAGAATTAATTGAACCTGGTACCTATTGATTTAATGCAACATGGATTTCATATACATGGAATTTTCACAATTCAAGTCCTGAGAAAAAGCAGTGCATATCACCTTGAATAAGAAATCATAAATTCAAATAGTAAGGAAAAACAAATGATCTGAGCTGGTTTGTTCAGACATATCACAGCTTAGGCTGCAGGGTTGAGTTGTCTGTGGGGGGCTCCACCCACACAGCCCTCCCAGCTGCTGTGGATGAGAATAAGTCTATCAAGACCTAATCTGCTTAGGGAGAAAAGGCTCACCAGTCTCTCAGAGGAGAAGGGCCTTGAGCTGTTCCTCAGTGGGCTTTTATTGGGTTTAATTTGCATAGAAATACAGGGTGTATATGTAAAGCTCATCAATCATTGTCAGGCAGTAATAATCAAACAATAGATAACATTCAAAGAACTATGAGGGTTTATTCTGAGTCAGGGTCAGATAGATACAGTGACACCAAAGGGCTATTAAACTTTGGAAAACAAACTCATTTTATGCTTGAACCTTTATCATTTAAATTGAGGGTATTCTTAGCAAAGCAGGTTTTATGCATTCTTTCTTAGGCCTGATTGCCCCCAGAAACTGCCCATTCTAGCATAGGGACACACCCACCTCTAGCATTATTTAAGGCTTAAAATCAGGTGGAGATGCAGGCAGTTAATTGTTTAGAGTACAAAGGTATTTTTTGCACCAAAAAGTTTGAGGACTACTGGACTGGGAAAGTATTGTATGATTGCTGGGTTTGTGATCTACCTGTTATATGTTTTCCTTCAGCCATGTTTAAAAGTGAAAGTATGGGCACAAAATTAGTAATAAGTTGGATTTTACTCAGTCATGATCTTTCTAAGTCAAAGTATTTGAAGTGTGCTAAAAAATAATGCTTGTAATAAATGAATATGGATACTAAATGAATACTAATCAGTGCAGTGAGTGAAAAAAGAAAAGGTAATGAGAAAGTTGGAGATCCTGAAGTTTCAAAGGCTTGTTGGAATAAGGATAAAACAAACTGGAAACATAGGATATGGTGGTCAAAGTATGAAATTTAGTAAAGTTATGTAGAGGTTTTGTACTTGATAATTAGAAATCTATGGTATGATCATGGCAGTGAGTACCTGATAGAGAGTAAAGAACAAGATCATTGAAAAAGAGAAGGTCAAGCAACTGGAAACTTGATGGAAGGAACATCTTATATTGAGAATTTACCAAAATTAGAGGAAGAATATTATTGGATATAATGACAGTGAGGCTAGAAAATTATTGAGAAATTTGATGTGTGTGTGTGTGGAGGGCAATGATCCAGTAATTGGTAATTGACACAAACTATAAAAGGCAAGCAATGACATAGAGCAGTGATTTTCAACTGGTGTGCCACAAGAATTTTTAAAACATGTAATAATACCTGACTATTTAGTTTAGTTGGTTAGAGCATTGTCCGTGTATGCCAAGGCTGCAGGTTCAATTCCCAGTCAGGGCATATAGAAGAATCAACCAATGAATACAAAAATAGGTGGAACACCAAAGTCATCTCTCTCTCTCTCTCTCTCTCTCTCTCTCTATCTCTATCTCTATCTCTATCTCTATCTCTATCTCTATCTATCTATCTATCTCTTTCCCCTAATTAATCAATAAAGTTTTTTTTAAATGACAATACCTAACAAAATGACAGCTATTTGGCTTGAATGAATCAAAATTATACATTTTTGTCAGATCAAAACTAATATATTTTTGTTGTCATGCAGAACTTTAGTAATTAGTTTGTGTATATGGGATGGAAAATGTTTAAAATTACTGATATAGAGCAATGGCATGAGATTCAAAGTTTATTAATAATTAAATAGGGGACCCAAGATGGTGATAGAGAAGGTGGATATGACAGTCATCTCCTCCCAAGACCAAACTGGAATTACAAATAACATATAAAGCAATCAACCTGAATAACCAATGGAAAACTAGCATAACAGAAGTCTTATAATCAAGCATTTACAGAAGAAGTTACATTGAGACTGATTAGAAAGACAGGGATGCACAAAGGGCTGGCCCTGCTCCCAGGAGTGGTGGCTGATAATCTGTAGGGATATTTCAGTTGTAAATATTCTTTCTGAGATGTGTAGTTTCTCAACCTAAAGCCAGGCTCCTCAGCCCAGAGTAACAGGTATAGGAAGAGTTGTCCACATAACATTGGCCTATGAAAATCAGTGGGGATTCTGTCTTCCAGGGAAAGCAGAAGTCTGTTAAAGACACAGGTGCTCCCTTAAAGGGCCAGCACACAAAATTTTGTTGGCAATGATTCACCCTGGGCTCTGGTGAAGGGAAGGCAAAGCAGAATAGAATTATGTGAAGAAAGAGTGGAATCTGTGGCTCTAGAGAAACAGATGAAGGGACAGCCACCAGGATCTCTGTGATGAGTCACTCTCCCACACTGCACATGCCATTCTTCTTGGTTGGAACACTTTCCTCCTTATGGCATCAGTCTGGTGAATAAAATAGCCCTATCTTCTAGATACACTCTTGCTGTACCCTGTGGAGCTTGCATTCTACTGAGAAGTCAGCTGCTTGGGTCTGAGTGTAGAGGTCTGCATAGACTTAGGGGTTGTCAGTGACCGAGTTGTGTGGCTTTGGGTTGGGGTTCATTTTCCCCTTTTTCCCATGAACCTGATTGATACCTCCCTCTCATGGGAAATATGCTAGTCCTAACATCTGAGCTTAGAGTGGCCCCACTTTCTGGACTCCTGGTGGCTACACTGTTCCAAGCTCTGGGCAAAATCCAGGAAAGACTGAGTTGTGTGGTTCTTGGGTAAAAGACACTACCCTCACCTTCCTCAAAGCCTGACAATCACCTTGCCTTCATGGGATATCCACTAACCCAATCCTCGTGATTTCCAGTTGTCCTACCCTGCTGAGATGTGGCTCCTGGCAAAATCTGGGAATGACTGAATTGTATGGCTCTAGAACAGTGACCATTTTTTCCTTGCATGTCTAACTGGTGCAGAGCCCTACTTTGACACAGCCAAGTCTTGTTGAGTTTGGACCTGATGAACACTGACAGCCTTACCCTTATGAATTACTGAGATGCCTGCCATACCTCAAAGGTGTACAAACACCCAGAAAAGGACAGCTAGACTTGGTTTACCCTGGAATTTTTTTTTAGTGGTCTCAGATGCAGCTATGGCATTCAGTGTGAACCTGTATCAATCTGGTGAACACCACTTGCTCCTACCTTGTTACTCACAGAGAACCTACCTAATGCAACTTGAGTACTGCCAGAGGTTCTATTAGTGACTGAGCTTAACATGCAGACAGCAGGCAGAGGCAGGTGCAGGTGTATATCCAGGTGTGTTGGGACATTTGCTGACTTACCCTTGGGATCACTACTGGTAAAATCTGGCTTTGGTTTGCAGCTTGGTCTTTCTTGTTCACACCCAGGCCAAGCAGAGGCAGCCATGAACTGTGGGTCACTTGGTAACTTCAAACACTTTGCCTGATGTTGGGAACTTCCCTGCCTGGTATCAGAAGCTGTAACCCCCACCAAGGCTAAGGCTGAGGGAGTGGTCTTGGACCATAATCCAGCAAGGAGACAAAAGCTTATCTTCCTGGCAGGAGCACTGCTTCTGCTGCTTCATCCATAAGTGAACACCAAAGTTTGGTCAGTTAACCAATGACGGGTAAGATTGCCCAAAGGGGGAATAATCTAAGACAGGCATGATCACATGGGAGGCCTCCAAGGAAGGACTTTGGGGGTTACAGCAAAAGGAGGTGACGGACCCTCACTCCTCAGCTGTGATATAGCCTAAGAACTCATCCTCTGGGAGAAAATCTCCTTATCTCTTGGTTGCCTTAGTTCCCTTGCTCCACCTAAGCCTGAAACAATGACAGGGTGGTGCACCTCTGTGCTGAAAAGGGTGGGTTCCCCGGGTGATCAGGCCTAAGAAAGAATATGTGAAACCCTGTGAAACCTGCTTTGTTTAGAATGCTCTCAGTTGAATGATAAGGGTCCAAGGAAGAAGTAAGTTTGTTCTTTAAAGTTTTACAGCTCTTTCACCCTGACTCAAAATAGGCTTTCAGACTTGCTTGTTATCTATTGTTTGATCCTTACTTCCTAGCAATGAGTAATGAGCTTTTACCTGAATTCTTATTCAAAGGAAACCAATAAAAAGCCTCTCTGGAGGGGGAACAGGGCGCTCTCTCCACCAGGGAGGGTGGCCAAGTGGCCTGCTACCCATGTGAGGAGTGGCCATGGCACCCTCCAGGAGAGAGGGTGGCCAAGGTGCTCCCCACGTGAGGAGTGGCCCTTCTGTTCCTGTTCCCCCACAGGACCTGGTTGTCTCTGTGTATGTATTTCTCGTGTGTTGACGAACATCCGCAGCTGGGAGGGATACTGCTGGCCAGTATCCTCCACAGCCCAAGGTCAGTCTCAAGCAGCATCTGATATTGGTCTACACCAGAGTCCCTCCCAAGAGGCCCTAAAAGAAAGACACTCAGTGGCCAACTTCAGAAAATATCAGAGCAGGATCCAATAAATATTAAAAGTTGCATATCAAAAGGGAAATCTTTGCAGATACCAGATCCTGTTGAAGCAAAACCTGCTTTATGTAACCAACAAGTGCACAGAAGCTTGTACACTGTAGTTGGGATCAGTCACCACAGTCAAGCAGCCTGAGTCAACCCCATACATTATTGAGCAAAGTGCAATCAAGGCTTAATTCTAACAGGAGAGCTCACATACCCCACACAAGAGACATTCCTGGAACACTCACCTCAGGTGATCAAGAAGACTGCCCCATTGGGTCACATGAGACACCTACTACAAAGGGCCACAACTCCAGACTGGGAGTAATAGCAGGTATACCTAATGCATAGAAACAAACACAAAGAGGTAGCCAAAACTAGAAGAAAAATAAAACCATGCCCCAAATGAAAGAAAAAGAGAAATCTCCAGAAAAAAAGAGCTAAATGAAAAGGAAACAAAAAATTTATCAGATATAGAGATAAAAAAATGGTTATAAGGATGTTCAAGGAACATGTTAAGAACTACATCACCATAAAAAAGGACACAGAGACACCCAAAAAGAATGAGTCTGTAATGAGGAATACAGTATCTGAAATGAAGAATACACAGAAGGAAAAAAGGTAGGTTGGATACATCAGACAATCAAATCACTAATTTGGAAGACAAGGTAGCAGAAAACACCAAAAATAAAAATAAAAAGAAATGAGGATAGTTTAATGGATCTTTGGGATAACATGAAGTGTAATAGCAGCTGCATCATAGAGGTACCAAATCAGAAGAGAGAGAGTAAGGGATAGAGAACCTATCTGAAAAAAAAATATCAGAATGACATTTAAAGACAAAGAAGAATTATAAAAACAGCAGGAGAAAAATAGTTACCTACAAGGGAGCTCCCACAAGTCTGTCAGATGATATCTTGACATAAACAATTCAGGCCAGAAGGCACTGACAAGAAATATACAAAGTGATAAAAAGCAAGGACCTCCAACAAAGATTAATTTACCCAGCAAGGCTATCATTAAAAATTGAAGGAAGGAGGAGCAAGATGGCAGAGGACTGAGTGGATGCCACACTAAATTATTCCCAGGACAAATCTAGAATTATAATTACATTATGGAGAAATCACCCAGAACTAACAATTTAACAATAGATATAAAGAGGCCTTATAACATCACACAGACAGAAGGATCACCTTTAGCACTAACTGACTGGTAAGGAGTGTGGTTGAGACTCAAGAAGGCTGGCTGGGCACCCACAGCCTGCAGAACCTGAGGGATAATTAAACAACCAGTTGGATCCTCCTGAGAAGTGCGGGATCTATACCCCAAGATAGGATCCCCAGCCTAGAGCAAAGAGAGCCCGAAGAGTACACAGATAACAACTGCCCGTGAAAAGTGGCAGGGTTGCTCTCTGGAGAAACTGATGGGTAGAGATGCAAAAAGCCATTTAAAGGGTCAACAAACAAATTTTCATTTGCAGCCACTTACCCTGGGCTCCTGGAAAGGCGGGGACAGAGTGAGCTAGAGATGCCTGAGGAAAGGTTGGGGACAGAGGCTTTGGGGAGAGAACTGAGAGAGTAGTCACCGTGATCCTGGTGCTGAGTCATCACTCACACCACAGCAGCAATCTTTCTCAGGCAGACCACTCACCTCCAAAAAGCAAGACCCTGAGAAGAAACAATGCTCCCAACCGTAGGAAGGATTCTGTCCTGCCCTATGGGGCTTAAGTTTGACTACTGAGTGGAGAGTGACTAGATTAACAACAGAAGGGGACAGCCACAGACAGTAGATCACTGGCAGTCTTGGAGCAGGTTGCCTAAGGTCAGATAGGGCCAACATCTGACATCACCAGAGGTGGATACAGAAAGAAAAAGCAGTGGTAAATTCTAGAGTCTACCCAGATGAAATTCACTGTGGTCTTCTCCATGGTCAGCAATATTTTCCTTCAAACATAGCTTTTAACATTCACTTTATGCCCATGAAGTTTGTTCATATTAAGTGACTAGATTTTATACTATAGTTTATTTCTCTTCTTTCTTATAATAGTCTTAATCTCCTTAAACCTTTATTAATACTGGCTTATTCGCTGTTGATAGTGGGATTGTGAGGGGGGCAGTATTTTTGAGGGTGTGGGTCTGTTCCCTGGGTTTGTGGTTTTGTTCTGGAAGCACCTGCAAAACAGTGTAGAAGTCATGGTAGGAAGATTGACAATCAGTCAACCAACTAGAGGGAAGCAGCCACCAAAGAATGACCCAAAAACTGAAACCCAGTTACATCCAGAGAGCCAACATAAATGGCATAAGGGCATCCTAAGAGCATCAAGTTCAGAAGAACAAGGGCACTACACCACTGAATGTCACAGGTCTCCTACCATAGAAGTTCACACCACAAACTCAGGGAGACAAAACAGATCAATTTAAGAAGCAGAAGCAAACAAGAATACTTTCACAAATAATGAAAAGACAAAGAAACAACCCCCAATCAAAAGGAAATGAAAAATCCTCGTAAAGAATGCTAAATGAAATAGAAGCAACTCAATTACCAGCTATTGAGTTCAAAACAATGGTTATAGGGAAGCTCAATGAGCTCGCTGAGAATTACCAAAAACTACAGGGAAACTACAAGGAACTTACTGTAAATTATACCAGCATGAAAAAGGACATAGACATAATCAACAACAGTGAAGAGAAAATAAAGAATACAATTTCTGAATTGAAGAACACAGTAGAAGGAATCAAAGACAAGCTAGATGAAGCAGAGGGTTGAAACAGTGAGCTGGAGTACAAGGTAAAAAAAAATAACTCCTAGAAAGGGAAAGAAATGGCAAAAAAAGACACAAAAAGAACAAAGAAGGGTTAAGGGAAATGTAGGACATCATGAAACATAATATTAGTATAATAGGGTTACCAGAAGGAGAAAAAGAAAAGCAAGGGATAGGAAACCTGTTTGAAAAAGTGATGATGGATAACTTCCCTAATTTGGTGAGAGAAAGTCACACAAGTCCAGGATGCACAAAGAGTCCCAATCAAAAGGAACCCAAGGAAGCACACTGAAAGACACATCATATATAAAATGGCAAAACACAAAGCAACGAGAGAATTTTAAAGGCACCAAGGGAGAAACAGGAAGTAACATACAAGGGAGCCCTGATATGGCTAGCAGCTGACTTCTCAATGGAAACACTACAGTTAAGAAGGGGATGACAAGAAATACTCCTAGTAATGAAAAGCAAAGACCTACAACCAAGACTACGCTACCCAGCAAGGTTCTCAATTAAGATGGAAGGTGAAATAAAGAGTTTCCAAGAGAAAGCATGCTGAAAGAATACACCTCCACAAAACCAGCACTGCAAGATATGCTACAGGGACTGCTTTAAGAAAAAGAAGGAAAAGAACTAGAGAGAAAGAAACACAGGAACAAAGGGAGTAAAATGGCAATGAATAAAAATATCTATCAATAATAACCTTAAATGTAAATGGATTAAATGTTCCAATCAAAAGACATAGGGTACCTGAATGGATAAGAAAACAAGACCAACACATATGCTGCCTGCAAGAGAACCACTTCAGAGAAAAGGACCTACACAAATTGAAAAGTGGACAGTTTGAAAAAATATTGCAAACAAATGGGCAGAAAAAAAAAAGCTGGGATAGAAATACTTACATCAGACAACATAGACATAAAAAATCCATAAAAATAGACAAAGATATGTTATAATACTGAAGACAAGAATCCATCAAGAAGACATAAACAGCCCTGGCTGGTGTAGCTCAAAGGATTGAGCACTGGACTGTGAACCAGAGCATCAATGGTTTGGTTCCCAGTTATGGAACAGAACTTTGCTATGGACCAAGTCCCCAGGAAGAGGCTTTGAGAGAGCACATTAATGTTTCTCTACCCCTCTTTCTCCCTCCCTTCCATGCAGATATAAAGCAGATATAAACAAAAGCAGATATAAACATTATAAACGTATATGTACAGAAAATAGGAGGACCCAAATATATAAGGAAAATCTTGGAGGACTTCAGGAAAAATATAGACAGCAACAAACTTATACTGTGGGATTTTAACACCCCACTGTCAAAAATGAATAGATTTTCAAAACAAAATATCAACAAGGATATTGCAGCATTGAACAATGCCCTAGATCACATGGACTTAGTGGATATATATATATATATATATATATATATATATATATATATATATATCCTTTTATCCCAAAAAAGCAAAATACATTCTTTTCAAATGCACATGGAACATTTTCAAAGATAGACTACATAATAAAATGCCAAACAAGCCTCAACAAATTCAAGAAATTGAAATCATATCAAGCATACTCTAGGAACACAAGGGCCTGATATTAGAAACCAACCTCATGGAAAAAACTCAATAACACTCAAATTCATGGAGATTGAATAGCATGCTATTAAACAATGAATGGGTTAAGAGTGAGAACAAGGATTATGTTAATTTTAAAACCAAAATAAATTTCAATTGCAGAATTCATCAAAAAATTGATATCAAATCAAAAATCTCTGTGAACAAATGAAAATGAACTCACAACAGTCCAAAAGTTATGAGACAAAGCAAAGGCAGTCCTGAGAGGAAATTTCATAGCAATGCAGTCCTACCTAAATAAGACAGAAGCATTTTAGAAAAGCAACCTAACCCTACAATTACAAGAACTGGAGAAACAACAAAAAACAAATCTCAGAGCAAGTAGAAGGAAGGAAATAAGATCAGAGCAGAATTAAATGATATAGAGACCAAAAAAACACTTTGAAGGATCATTAATTCCAGGAGTTGATTCTTTGAAAAGATAAACAAGATCAACAAGGCTAAGCAGACTCATCAAGAAAAAAAGTTAGAGGACCCACACAAATGCAATCAGAAATGAAAGAGGAGAGATTACAACTAATAGCACAGAAATGCAAAGGACTGTATAAAATTAGTATGAAGAAGTATATGCTAAGAAATTTGAAACTCTGGGTGAAATGGTCAAGTTCCTTTTAAAAACTGAATGAAGAAGAAGCAGAAAGCCTGAAAAAAAAAACAAAAACAGCTGGCAAAACCAAAGCAGTAATAAAAAAAAATTCCTGACATACAAAAGCCCTTTTGACCCAGCAATACCACTGCTGGGATTATACACAAAGAATTCTGAAATACCAATTTGAAAGAACCTATACACCCTGATGTTCATAGCAGCACAATTTACAATAGCCAAGTGCTGGAAGCAACCTCAGTGCCCATCAGTAAATGAGTGGATGAAAAAACTGTGGTACACTTACGTGATGGAATACTATACAGCAGAAAGAAAGAAGGAGCTCCGACCATTCGTAATAGTATGGATGCATCTGGAGAGAATTATGCTAAGTGAAATAAGCTAGGTGGTAGAAGACAAATACCATATGATTTCACCTATAAATGGAACCTAATCCACAAAACAAGCAAGAAGGAAAATATAGCCAGAGACATTGAAATAAAGAACAAATTGACAGTAAGCAGAGGGGAGGTCAGAGGAGATAACAGGAAGAAAATTTGGAAGGGTCATCAAGGAGCATGTATAAAGGACACATGAACAAAGCCAATGGTGGGTAGGATAGAAGGTGGGAGATTGGTATGGCTGGGCTGGGGGTTGTTGTTTTGGGAAAATGGAAACAACTATACTTGAACAAATTTTAAAAAGGAGACAGAATTATGAAAAAATGTAGGAGAATGGCTTCATGATCTTTAGGGAAGAAAACATTTCTTAAACAAAATTCTAAAAGTATTAACCATAAAGGAAATAATTGATAAACTTGCCTAAATTAAAAATAATAGATGGTTGTTCAACAACAAACTAAATGTATAAAAAACGAAATAAAACCTCATATTTCTTTATGTTACATTTATCAAACATAAACTAAGACCATTGGGCTTAAAGTTTGTCTTTATTCTAAAAAAAAACACAGAGAGAGAGAAAAGAAAGAGAAATAGCTTCCCAGACCGAAAGAAGAAAGAAAGAAAGAAAGAAAGAAAGAAAGAAAGAAAGAAAGAAAGAAAGAAAGAAAATCTGTTACCATCAAACCAGTAATGCAAGAAATGTTAGTAGATTTTCTTTAAGAAGAAGGAAGGAAAAAAATAGGGACATAGTTAAAAGGTAACAATAGAAGTTCTGGCCAAGATGGAGGTATAGGTAGATACACTTTGCATCCTGGCACAACCAAAGAAGGACATCAATCTGTTTGAAAGCAGAAAACAACCAGGACTGTTGTAAAACTGAACTGTATGGAAGTCTGACAACCAAGGAGTTAAAGAGGAAATATTCATCCAGACAGTGCCATATCACAGCAAAGTGGGTTCCTCAGCTCTGGCAAATATTTAAGGCTTCACCACTTAAAATGTAAGAGGTGTGCAGAGACAAAAATATGACCCAAATGAAAGAACAGAGAGAAACACTCATGTGAGAAATATTGATGTGAAAGAGAAACATCGATTGGTTTTCTTCCATATGTGCCCTGACCTGGAACCAAATCTGCAACCTAGGTATGTGCTGTGACTAGGAATTGAACCTGCAACTTTTTGGTGTAGAGAATGATGCTCCAACCACCTGAGACACCTGGCCATGGCACATTAGATCTTATATTTTAAAAAGTTGGAAAAGCAATATATTTTCATTGGTCAAAATTATAAAAACACTAATAACCAAAAATATATTTTAAAATAATACAGAATTCTACTGGAGCCACATGAGTTTCTTCCACTTTATTTAATTTATTGAATTAGAGCCACATAAGTTTCATATTGATTACTGTGTTGGCTAATTTACATGATGCTGTAACAATTGGTTAAAAGTTTAAAATTCTATGTGTTGGTATTCAACCATTTCCTTTTTACTGTGGTTTGTTTGAATATGTCACATCATCTGGCTAGTTTCACATAGCTGTGCTATCTGGGGTACTCAGATTAGACATTTAAAATACCATAACCTAGAATTCTGGCCAAGATGGAGGTGTAAGTAGATATGCTCTGCTTCCTTGCATAACTAAAAGAAGGACAAAAACCAATTTAGAAACAAAATCAACCAGAACTGCCATAAAATCAAACTGTATGGAAGTCCAACAACCAAGCAATTAAATAAGAAACATTCATCCATACTGGTAGGAGGAGCAGAGCAGAAACAGGTAGCCATTGGCAGAGGGGACCATCCCACATTCTCATGTGGATAGGACAGGAGGAGCAACTGAGGAGCAAAATGGACAGTGCAGCCAAGGGTTCCAGTGTGGGAAAATAAACACTGAAAACCTCTGGCTGTAAAATTCTGTGGAAGTTAAGGCTGCAGGAAAAACTTCCAGCCTCACAGGATAGTTTGTTGGAGACACCCATGGGGTCTTTACAGGTACACAAACTCACCCACGTGGGAATCAGCACCAGAAGGGACCAACTTGACTGTAGGTAGCAATGGAAGTGACTGAAATTAGGTAGGGACCAAGCAACCAGCACTGTTCACTCTCTGACCCTCCCCCACAGACAGTGCCATAATACAGGGAATTAATGCATATTTTTGGCCCTGCCCTACCAAATGCCTAAGGCTCTGACTGTTACAATGTGACAGGTACACCAAGAAAAAGTAATATGGACCAAATGAAAGAATAGATAAAACTCCAGAAAAAATAACTAAGCAATGAGGAAATAGCCAACCTATCAATGCAGAGTTCAAAACGCTGGTAATCAGGATGCTCATAGAAATGGTTGAGTATAGACACCAAATAGAGGAAGAAGTAAAGGTTACACAAAGTGAAATAAGTAAAAATATACAGGAAACCATCAGTGAAGGGAAGGAAAGTGGGCCTCAAATAAACAATTTGGAAGAGAAGGGAGAAACAAACATTCAACTGGAACAGAATGAAGAACCAAGAATTCATAAAAATGAGGAGAAGCTTAGAGACATCTTGGGCAACTTTAAACATTCCAACATTTGAATCAGAGGGATGCCAGAAGGAGAAGAAGGCCAAGAAATTGAAAACTTATTTGAAAAAATGATGAAGGAAAACTTCCTTAATCTCAAGAAGGAAATAGACTTCCAGGAAGTCCAGGAAGTCCAGAGAGTCCCAAAGATTTGGATCCAAGGAGGAAAACACCAAAGCACATTGTGATTATGTTACCCAAGATTAAAGATAAAGAGAGAATCTTAAAAGCAGCAAGAGGAAAGGAGTGAGTTACCTACAAAGGAGTTCCCACAAGACAATCAGCTGATATCTCAAAAGAAATGTTATAGGCAAGAAGGGGCTGGGAAGAAGTATTCAAATTCATGAACAGCAAGGACCTACATTCAAGATGACTCTATCCAGTAAAGCTATCATTTAGAATGAAAGGGCAAATAAAGTGCTTCCCAGATAAGATCAAGTTAAAGGAGTTCATCATCACCAAGCCCTTATTATATGAGATGTTAAAGGGACTTACCCAAGAAAATGATCAAAACTATGAACAAGAAACTCATAACTATCAACAACTGAACCTAAAAAAAACACCGAAAACTAAGCGAACAACTGGCACAGGAACAGAATCACAGAATTGGAGATCACATGTAGGGTTATCAGCATGGAGGGAGTGGGGAGAATGGGGGAGCAAGTACAGGGAATAAGAAGCATAATTGATAGGTAGAAAATATACAGGCCAAGGTTAAGAATAGTATAGGAAATGGAGAAGCTAAAGAACTTATATATATGACCCATGGACATGAAGTAAGGTAGGGAATTGGTAGTGGGAGGGGTCTGTAGGAAAGAGGGAAATAAAGGGGAGAAAAAATGGGACAAGTGTAATAGCATAATCAAAATATATTTAAAAATTGAATTTGATCCTCAGAGACTCTAAGTGCAGAAAAAAGAGGAACACATTAAAGTTAAATCTATTTTCAAATTTGTTTAATTTACAAAATAGGCAAATTCTACAGAAACTGTTGTGGTAAAAAATGAAATTGGAATAAGTTCTTACCTATAAATAATCAATTTAATTGTAAACATCTTAGATCATCCAATCTAAAAACATAGGTTAGCTGAATTGATAAGAAAAGAGATCCACCTCAGAAAAAATGACACACACAGACTGAGAGTGAAGTGATGGAAAAATATATTTCATGCAAGAAGAAATGAGAGAAAGTCTAGGTTAGCAATGCTTTTATCTGACAAAATAGACTTTAAAACAAAGTCTGTAGTAAGAGACAAGAAGGACTCTACATAATAAAGCAAGCAACCCATTAAGTGGATATAACCCTTTTAAACATGTATGCACTCCACATGAGAACACCTAAATATGAAACACAAATCTTCAGAGACAGAGAGGGAGAAATAGCACATAGACCAATGGAACACAGTCACAGTAAGGAATTTTTAACACTCTATTAACATCAATGGCTAGATCTTCCAGACAGAAAGTCAACAGGAAAACAATGACCTTGATGATACACTAAATCCAATGTATTTAATCATTATCTTCACAGTATTTCAATACAAAGTAGAATATACATTCTTTTCAAGTGCACATTGAACATTTTCTAAGGTAGACCACATGTTAGTACACAAAACAAGTCTTGATAAATTTAAAAAAATTGAAAATATATCAAACATCTTATCTGATCATAATTGTATGACATTATAAATCAATAACAAGAGAAAAACTGGAATACACAGAAAGATATGGAGGCTAAATAACTGGTTACTAAACAATGATAGTTTAACAATCAACTCAAAGAAGAAACAAAAGAAATGCCTTTATATCATGTATTGTGAACCCTTCTATTTTGTTCTTCTTTATCAAAATTTCAGAGGTTCTTCAGGGTTGTTTATTGTCCCATATAAATATATGAAATATTTGTTCTACGCCTATGAAGTATGCCATTGGTATTTTGATACGGATTGCATTGAATCTATAGATTGCTTTGGGTAGTATGGACATTTTGTTGATGTTAATTCTTCCAATCCGTGGACACAGTATGTGCTTCCATTTATTTGTGTCTTCCTTAATTTCTTTCTTCAGTGTTGTGTAGTTTCTGAGTACAGGTCTTTTACTCTCTTGGTTAAGTTTATTCTTAAATATTTTCTTTTTCTATTTTTTATGGTAAATGGGATATTTCTCCTAATTTCTGTTTCTGATATTTCATTGTTCATGTACATTGCCCTTGAATTGTGAATGTTGATATTGTATCCCACCACTTTGCCACATTCATTTATTAGGTTGAGTAGTTTTTTTGGTGGATTCCATAGGGTTTTCTACATACACTATCATGTGATATGCAAACAGTGATAGGTTTACTCCTCCTTTTCAATTTGGTTGCCTTTTATTTCTTTTTTCTGTCTGATCACTCTGGCTAGAACTTCCAATATTATATGGAACCTAAAAAACAAAAACAAACTAAGCAAACAATGAGAACAGGAACAGAATCACAGAAATGGAGATCACAGGGAGGGTTATTAGTGGAGAGAGGGAGAGCAAGAAGGGGAAGGAAGGTACAGGGAATAAGAAGCATAATTGGTAGGCATAAAATAGATGGGGGCAGGTTAAGAATAGTATAGGAAATAGAGAAGTCAAAGAACATATATGCACAACCTATGGACATGAATGAAGAGGGGGGGAGAATGTTGGAGGGTGAAGGTGTGCAGGGCAAAAGGGAGATAAAGGAAAAAAAATTGGGACAACTGTAGGAGCATAATCAATAAAATATACTTAAAAATAAAAATAAAATAAAATTGTACAAAACACATGAGTGTGTTTCCAAGTTCTCTTACTCTGTTTTTCTTTACCTATAACAAATACGACATATTCTTTTTTTGATTTTTGATTTGTTTATTTTTGGAGAGAAGGGAAGGGAGGAAGGAGAGGGAAACAAATGTGTGGTTGTCTCTCGTGGGCCCCCTACTGGGGACCTGGTCTGAAACCCAGGCATGTGCCCTGACTGGGAATTGAACTGGCTTTCCTTTGTTTTGCAAGCCGGCACTCAATCCATTGAGCTACACCAACCAGGGCCCAAATACCACATATTCTTAATTACAACAGTTTGATATTAAGTTCTGATATTGGTAACACAAATGCCCTCTTCTTGTTTTCTTAAAACATTATACTTATAAATTTTAAAATCATCTTATTAAATTTCATAGAAACAACTGTTAGAATTTTTACTTAAATGCACTGAATATACAGTTCAGTCTTAAAGGAATGTGCCACATTTACTACAAAAATGCTATTTTATGTAAGTATGGTATATTTCCCACTAATATATCTTAACATTTAGTATGTTAAAACTATTTCTTTTTAATGGTGTTCAAGTGCAGTTGTCTCCACTTTCACCCCACCAGTCTCTCCCACCCTACCCAATCCCACCCCCCACCCTCTGTCCTAAAATGATTTTTTTGTGTGTGTGATTTGTGAATTTATTGTTTCAGGCACAATAATTCCAAGTGTAATTCATCACTTTGAATAGCAGTGACACTTCTGTTTATGGGGTCAGGAAATTTTTTAAAATATTTATTTATTTACTTAGTTGTTATTGATGTTCAACTACAGTTATCTCCATTTTCCCTCCACCACTCCCCCATGCCCCACCCATTCCCACCCCCACTCTTAATCCTTCCCCACTTTGGCTTTGTCCATGTGTCCTTTATACATGTTCCTTGATGGCCCTTCTCATTTTCCCCATTATTCCTTCTCCCTCCCTTCAGGTTACTGTCAGTTTGTTCTTTATTTCAACATCTTTGGTTATGTTTTGCTTTTTTGCTTATTTTGTTGATTAGGTTCTGCTTATAGGTGAGATCATATTGTATTTGTCTTTCACTGCTTGGTTTATTTCACTTAGCATAATGCTCTCCAGTTCTATCAATGCTGTTGCAAAGGGTAGGAGCTCCTTGTTCTTTCTGATGCATAGTATTCCATTGTGTAAATATACTGTAGTTTTTCTTTTTTTAATTATTTTATTGTTGTTCAATTACAATTGTCTGTAATTGTAATTGAAGGTTTTCAATCCACTCATTTACTGATAGGCACATAGGTTGCTTCCAGCACTTGGCTATTGTAAATTGTACTTCTATGAACATTGTGGTGCATAGGTTATTTTGAATTGGTGTTTCAGGATTCTTAGGGCACAATCCCAGCAGTGGAATTGCCAGATGAAATGGCAGTTCCATTTTTAGCTTAAAACTATTTCTTAAGACTATTTAACAATGTCTCCCTTAGTAATTATGCACATCTTTTGTTGGATTTTCCCCAGATACTTTATAGTCTGAGATACTATTATAAATATATTTTATTTTTAATTACATTTTAGTTGTTTTTGTTTTTAAATCAATTATAGTAGTGTGTATGCTCTAATCAAAGCTGTCCAGATTTAAATACATATTGGCCAAATAATTGTTCATAATAGATTTTTCATTTTTATCGGGTTTTTTTGTAGTTAAAAATTTCATTGCAATATTTATGTTGTTTCTCAATTATTTTTGGTCATTTCTGCAATCATCCTGTCTATTTTTTAAAGTATTTTAAGAACTTACTTTGGCCCTGTCCAGGTAAGGTAGCTCAGTTGTTTAGAGGCCATCCAAATATGTCAAGGTTGCAGATTGGATCCCTGGACAGGGCACATACAAGAATCAACCAATGAATGCATAAATAAATGGAACAACAAATTAGTGCCTTTCTCTCTCTCTCTCTCTAACTCTCCTCTCAAATTAGTAAGTAAAAAATTAAAAAATAACTTGCTTTGGTTTGGCTAAGATATATTATAAATAATTAGAGTAAATATCACATGATTTTAAACTTACCTGAAAAAAACTATGGAATTTTGTATTCCTGCTCTGTTTGCTTATGTTTTAAATATCTTTCTAAACATGATATCTTCCTACTAGTATTACCTAATATACATTTATGACATCTACATCATTACATTTATGACAATGTTATCATTAACAGTAGAGGATATACCTTCATTTTTAAAAATCTTATTGACAATTCAAATATTTTGACTGACTTATAAAAGCTGATTATGTCTTCCTTATTTTTGTAACATAATTGGTTGATGAAGAGGTTCTCTACTCACAATAGAAAAATAGTCATTTTCTGTGTTTCAGTTATGTTTATATTATTAGTATCTTTAGCCTGCAACGATTTTTGGTCATAATTCATTAACTGTATTGCACTGAAGACAAGTGAGAGAGTATCACTGTCAACTCTATTCAATGCAAATAATGATGAAGTACATTTCTGGACAAGGGAGTATCTGCAAAACCCCAATGCTGCAGAAGCACAAAATGTGTCCTATGACATAAGCAGAGGTCAGTGTATAAAGAGTGAGCATAAAATGTTTTCAGGAAAGATGTTAGGAGAAATCTTTTTAATTAATTAAGATATATTTATCCTCAGCAGTCTCATATTAGTGTCTGGTAAAAGTTCTGAAAGAAATGGTATTATAATCTATAGCCTTACTAATCATCCTCTTAATAATGCCATTTATATCCCATTTCTTTGCAAAATTTCAGGAGAAAAGGTGCATAAATCTTACCTAGCAACTTATAAAACAGAGCACAAAATTCCTCCTGATTCCTTTATTTCTTAGTACTGAAATCAAGATATTGAGTGGCTTTAAAAATGCTTAGTCTATAGAACAAAACAGGGGAAAATAATTATCCAATGTAAGTTATCCTGCAGTGATCAGTACTTCATAAGGGACTTAAAATAATTCAGCAAAAAATTGAGCATCCTCTTTTCAAAACTTTTCTCAATAATGACATCTGTAAAAAAAAAGATTTTAGTATGAATAATTCCTTGGCAGCAGTTAATATAGATTGAAGTAGCAAAAATAGAAAGCATAAATATTGAGTAGGATATAAATATAAACATCCAGGAAAATGATAATGATGCTTGTAAGGTTGCCAAGGAAAGAGCAAAGAATCACATTCCAGGCGGAAAGGTAAATGACCATCAGTTGCTAGCTTCCTACCATCAACCAAACATAGAAACTCCTAAACAAAAACAAAACCCCAAATGTCAGAAGTGATTTGATGAATACATTAAATTAATACTACCTGTGAGAGTTCTGTGGAATTACAGCAGTTGATTGTGTCCTAGATTTGGGGTGGGTGACTCAGAAGCCATAGCTCATAATAGTTAAGGCTGCAACCATGGGTAGAACATAGAGTAGGAAAGTCCTTGTTTAGTTTACATATCCCTAGGCAGACAATAGGCCTCCCTGCCTTTTTCTTTTAATTAAGTCATTTTTATTGTTATTCTATTACAGTTGTCCCAATTTCCCCCCTTTGCCCTCCTCTGCCCATCCCAACCCCCACTCCCTCAGGCAATCCCCACATTGTTGTTCATGTCCATGGGTCAATCATTCTTATTCTTTAACTAGTCCCTTCCCTTTTTCTCCACCATTATCCCCCTTGGCACTACCCTCCAGTCACTTTCAGTCTGTCCCATGTTTCTATGCCCGTGATTCAATTTTGTTTGTTAGTTTATTTTGTTCATTAGATTCCTGCTGCAAGGTGCAGTGTGACTGTCTCCATTGCAAGGAAGAAAAGTAGGGAGGCAATATTCCCAACATGGTGGATTACAAACCATGAAAAGACATAGAGGAAAATTAAATGCATATTACTAAGTATAAGAAGCCAATCTGAAATGGCTATATATTGTATCATTCCACCTATGGCATTCTACAAAAGGTAAAACTATGGAGACCATAAAAATATTAGTAGGTTCCAGGGGTTAGGAAGGAGGGATGAATGAATAGGTAGAGCTTAAAGGATTCTCAGGGCCATGACACTACTGTATATTAAACTACAATGGTGGTTACTCATGATTATAAATTTGTTTAACCTGATACAATATACAACACCAAGAGTGAGCCTTAATGTAAACCATGGATTTGGAATGATAATGATGTATCACTTGGTTCAACAATGGTGACAAGTGCACCACTCCAGGCCAAGATGTTGACAATGAGGGAGGCTATGCAAGTGTGGGGGCAGTGGGTATATGGGAAATTTATGTACCTTTCCCACAGTTTTTGTGTAAACTTCTTAAAATTGCTCTATAAAATATAGTTTACTATAAAAGATATAGTAAGATATTTACTATATCTTATTAAAAGATATTTACTATATCTTTTCTTTTCTTATCTTTAATAAGAAAAGAAAATTAATATAAGAGATGGGACATAATTATAAGAAAAATGGTTAGGTAAAGGATAGAAATAAAGTAATACAAAGCAAAAAATAAAGTAAATAAAATGTATAGAGTAAAAAAATAAATGGTACTTTTTGAGGTGAAGTGATTATTTACATAGCAAATCCAAAATATAACCTGCAAACTTTTATAATCAATAAGATAAATTATAGAGGTGGCTGGATAAAATTATTAACAGCTTTCTAATTTACCAGTAATGACCAATTAAATAATGTAACCAAAATTGTCTTATTCACAGTAGTAACATAAATGTGAAGTACACATACCAAGAAGAATTATTGAAGAATTAATAAAAATAACCCAAAAGACACAGAAGGAGATTTGAACATTTTAGGTATAAAATTATAATTTTCAGTGTTGACAAATTTTGTAGTCATTGATCTATTCCCAAGCAGCCTTAAATATCCATTGCATATAATTGGTTGAAGCATGAAATTCATTTTATCTATTGGATTAATCTAACCAAAAGCCAGTATTTTTTTATCCCAGTGTAGCTATGATGTTGCCTATTCATAATTACATGTGGATTTTATGGAGAAGTTATAATGATGCTGTTTTTATATTTTTATAAGTGTCATGGGTCCATTATGTTTATTTACAAAGTTAAGATTAAGTTCTTATTTGTAATTTTGAATCCTTATTTTTATATTTTTATTTTGAGCATGTTAACAATATATTAAATACTCTTTGAAAATATTCACCATGTTAAACAGTCTTTGAACCTATGTACTAGATTAAATAGCTGCAGCCTATGAAAGCAACACAATGCACTTAACCATTATACTCTCTCATCTGTTTTCTTCTCAACTAGGTTTTCACCCCTACCAAACCACTAAAACTTCTGTTTTCAGGATTACCAAGTGACTTCCAGTATTTGTCACATCTAGTAGTCACTGCTCTGCTTCTACATTCTTAACTCATAAGCATCATTCAACAAAGTTGATGCCTCACTTTCTGCTTTATGCCTCCAAAATACATCTAGAACCTGTCTATTTCCTTGGTCTGTGTGCACTATTGCCTTTGTCTAAGGCCACATTAACTTTCACCTAGACCACTGTAATAGCTTAAAAACAATTTTTCTCTTTCTTATTTTGTTTCCTATAATCCTTTTTTCCCAAAAGGAATAAATGTGGGCTTTTTCAATATAATCAAAATAGTCCTGGCTAGTATGGCTTTGTGGATTGAGTGCCAGCCTGTGAACCAAAGAGCTGCCAGTTCAATTCCCAGTCAAGGCACATGCCTTGGATGTGGGCCAGGTCCCCAGTAGGGGCACATGAGAGGCAGCCACACATTGATGTTTCCCTTCCTCTCTTTCTCTCTCCCTTTCCCTCTCTAAAAATCAAGAAATAAAATCTTTGAAAATATATAATCAAATTATATTATATTCTTTTTGTGATATTTCAATAGCTTTGTATCATCTCAGAATAAAATTCAAATTTCTTACAGGGCCTACAAGGTCCTATTTAAATTTTCTTCTCTCTCCAGTTGTTTGCATAGGGCCAAACATCTTTCTATCTGTCAGACATGCTAAGATTTTTTCTGTCTTGAAGGTTTACTTCAACCTCTTCCCTCAGATCTCGCTTTAAATGCCATCACTTAACTATCTAATGTAGTCCCCAGTTTCCTCCATTAACTCATCATGTTTTCTTTATTATAGTACTTCAGTTACTTTGCTTTTGTTTATTGTCTGTCTTCCTCTAATTGAACATAAACACTTTGAGAAGGTGATTTCATGAGTTTTATTACTAATATATTCTCATGGCTTCAAAGAGTCTCTGACATATTGTGGCAGCTGATCAAATAATTCTAATTGAATTTATGAAGAACAAATAAGTGGTATTTTTGTAATTTGAATGATTTTCAATTATTAGCACTGTGTTTCCATTAATATTTTATATATAAATGTTTTCTTATTTTAAAATTTAGGTGAGATCCCTAGAAATATAATTGTGTTTATGGATACATATATCTGAGGGCTAGAAATGTGCTAAAACTTTTTCAGAAAGATTATAATAATTTATATATTATAAACAATATATGAGAGTGCTAATTTCCACTAATATTATTACCATTTATTAATCCATGATTACTTAATACGTCAAAATGGTGTGCCTTAATAGTGCAACTTTAATTTGTAATTATTTGACTACTGGAAAGTCTGAACATGTTTTAATAGTTATGTTTTATATACTTTTCATATAGTTACGTGAATTAGCTATTCCTATCCTTTCTCCATTTCATTTTATTTAAAATACAGGGGTGGGCAAAAATAGGCTTACATAAACCTGACCAGTGTGGCTCAGTTGGTTGGACATTATCTCACAAAGCAAAAGATCGCTAATTCAATTCCCAGTCAGGGCACGTGCCTGGGTTACCAGGTGGGATTGAGGGGTTTGGTCCAGGTAGGGGTGCATGTGAGAGGCAACTGATTGATGTTTCTCTCCCCTAGCAATGTTTATCTCCCTCTCTTTTCCCTCTCTCTAAAAATAAATAAATATATATATTTTAAAAAGTGGGCTTACATAATACAAATAAACAATACAATAATTAATAAATAAATAGTAATATGAGAATAAGCTTTATGTTTTGCATATTCACAACTGTTAACCTATTTTCTTCTCACCCCTGTATACTTTGTATTAGTTGCAGCCAGAATCTATAGAATCAAGCCCTATAGTAAACTACCTGAATGAGTTTCAAATTCCACACTGTAACTTATTAAATTTAAGTCTTTGGGCATGCTATTTGTCTTCTCTGTGCCTTAGTTGTCTCATATGTAAAGTGATGATAATAATAGTAGTTGCCACATAGGGTTGTAATGAGAATTAATTGAGCCACTAGGGGTAAAAAAAAAAAAAAAAAGCAATTATGGAGTTCTGGCCAAGATGGAGGCATAGGTAGACATACTGTGCCTCCTTGTACAACAAAAAGAAGGAAAACAACAAATGCAAAAGCAGAAAAACAACCAGAACCAACAGAAAATCAAACTGTGTGGAAGTCTGACAACCAAGGATTAAAGAAGAAACATTCATACAGACAGGTAGGAGAGGCAGAGATAGGCAGCCAGGTGGAGAGGACTCATGGCAAGGCAGTGGCTGGCAGACTGGGCAAAATGGCAGCTTGTGGACTGCATGGTCCCACATTCAAATGCAGATAAACTGGGAGGAATAACTAGGGAGCGAGATAGACTGCACAACCCAGGGTTCCAATATGGGGAAATAAAGCCTCAAAGCCTCTGACTGAAAAATCCTGTGGGGGTTGAGGCAGCAATGGGAGAAACTCCCAGCTTCACAGGAGAGTTCGTTGGACAGACCCACAGGGTCCTAGAATGTACACAAATCCACCCACCCAGGAATCAGCACCAGAAGGGCCCAATTTTATTGTGGGTAGTGGAGGAAGTGATTGAAAACTGGCAGAGAGTGGAGCAAGCAGCATTGTTCCCTCTCAGATTCCTCCCCCACATACAACATCACAATGCAGTGATGTGGGTTGCCTGGCACTGGTGAACACCTAAGGCTCCTAACTATGTAACAGACATGCCCAGACAAAAACAAAATGGCCCAAATGAAAGAACAATTCAAAGCTCCAGAAAAAATACAACTAAGCAATGAAGAGATAGCCAACCTCTCAGATGCACAGTTTAAAACACTGGTTATCAAGATACTTCAGGAACTCACTGGGTACTTCAACAGCATAAAAAAGATGCAGGTGGCAATGAAGGTTGGATTATATGAAATAAAGAAAAATCTACAGGGAACCAATAGTGATGGGAAAGAAACTGGGACTCAAATCAATGGTTTGGAGCAGAAGGAAGAAAGACACATTCAACCAGAACAGAATAAAGAAACAAGAATTCCAAAAAAAAAAAAAAAATAAGGAGAGGCTTAGGAACCTCCAGACTTCTTTAAATGTTCCAACATCCAAATCATATGGGTGCCAGAAGGACAAGAGGAAGAGCAAGAAATTGAAAACTTATTTGAAAACATAATGAAGGAGAACTTTTCCGATCTGGCAAAGGAAATAGACTTTCAGGAAGTTCAGGAAGCTCAAAGAGTCCCAAAGAGGTTGGACCCAAGGAGGAACACACCAAGACACATCATAATTATATTAGCCAAGATTAAAGATAAGGAGAAAATCTTAAAAGCAGCAAGAGAAAAGGAGAGAGTTACCTACAAAGGAGTTCCCATAAGACTATCAGCTGATTTCTCAAAGGAAACCTTAGGCAAGAAGGAGCTGAAAAGAAGTACTCAAACAGATGAAAGGCAAGGTCCTACAACACAGATTACTCTATCCAGCAAAGCTATCATTTAGAATAGAAGGGCAGATAAGGTGCTTCCCAGATAAGGTCAAGTTAAAGGAGTTCATCATTATCCAGCCCTCATTATTTGAAATGTTAAAAGGGCTTATCTAAGAAAATGAAGATAAAAAATATGAAGAGTAAAATGACAATAAATCACAGCTATTAACAACCGAACCTAAAACAAAACAAAACAAAGCAAAAACAAACTAAGCAAACTAGAACAGGAACAGATTCACAGAAATGAAGATCACATGTAGGGTTATCAGTGGAGGAGTGGGAGGGGGAGAGAGGAGGAAAGGTACAGAGAATAAGTACCATAAATGGTAGCTAGAACATAGACTGGGGAAAGTTAAGAATAGTATAGGAAATGTAGAAGCCAAAGAACTTATACGTAAGACTCATGGACATGAACTAAAAGGGGGGAATGCAGGTGGGAGGGGTTGTGCAAGGCAGAGGGGAATAAAGGGGGGGGAAATGGGACAACTGTAATATCATAATCAATAAAATATATATTTTAAAAAGCAATTAGAACACTACTTGGCTATTAGTAAGTACAAAGAATATTGGTACTGAACCTCTATCTTGTACCTTACATGAAAATCAACTAAATTGGATTAAAGACTTAAATATATGAACTGAAGTCATAAAACTCTTAGAAAAAACCTAGTGGAAAAGCTTCTTGACATTGGTATTGGTGATGATTTTTGTGCTTTTGACACTGAGAGCAAAGGTAACGAAAGTGAAAGTAAAGAAGCGGGGCCACATCAAACTTAAAAGATTCTTCACAGAAAAGTCAACTATCAAAAAAAATAATAAAAAGCAAACTATATAACAAAAGAAAATGTTTGCAAACCATGTATATGGTAGGGGGTTAATATTCAAAATATATAAGAAACCCTTACAACTCAATAACAAAAAAAGAAACTAGTTAAAAAAGGAAAAATGACCTGAATAGACATTTTTTAATTTAAAAGATTTTATTTATTTATTTTTACAGAGAGGATAAGGGAGAGAGAAAGAAAGTGAGAGAGACATCAATGTGTGGTTGCCTCTTGCATGCCCCCAACTGGGGACCTGGCCCACAACCCAGGCATGTTCCCTGACTAGGAGTCAAACTGGTGACTATTGTTTGTAAGCTGGCACTCAATTCACTGAACCACACCAGCCAGGACTAAATAGACATTTTTTTCCAAACACTTACAATTGTCCAATAGATATATGAAAAGATAGTGTATGTCACTAATTATTACAAAAATGCAAGCCAAAACCACAATGAGATATCCCCTCATACCTGTTAGCATGTCTATTATCAAAAAGACAAGAGATAACAAATATTGGTGAGGATGTGGAGAAAACGGAATCATTGCAAATGTGAATGAAAACTGATAGAGCAATTATGAAAAATAGTATAGATTCCTCAAAAATTAAAAATAGGACCACCATATGATTCAGCAATATCACTTCTGAGCATATATTTCAAGGAAACAAAATCACATTCTCAAAGACATGCATGTACTCCTGTGTTCACTAAAGCATTATTCAGAATAGCTGAAATGTGAAAACAACCTACATGTCTGTTGATGAATGAATAGGTAAAGAAACATGTGAGATTATGTATCTATTTTTTCAGACTTTTAAACAAACAAAATCTTATCATTTGCGACCTTGCTGACATTTGTTAAGTGAAATAAGCCAATCAGATAAAGAAATACTGTATGATAATTATGCTATGTAGAATCTAAAAACAATTGAACTCATAAATGCTGAGTAATTTGGGAATTGCTAAGGAATGGAGGCTGGGGAAAATTGGGTGAGGTTGGTCAAAGGGTATACACTTTCAATTATTCAATATAAGATGAGTAAGTTCCATGGATCTGATGTACAGCATCATGAATATATTTAATAATACTGTGTTGTATACTAAACATTTGCTAAGAGAGCAGATTTTAAGCAATCTCATCACAAGAAAAGTAATTGTGTGAGATATGGATATGCTAATTAACTTTATCTTGGGAATCATTTTACAATATGCACATCATATATCAAATCACAATGTTGTACACTTTATGTATAACAATTTTATTTGTCAATTATACCTCAGTAAGGTTGCAGAAAATATTGACAGTTTATTATTATTGTTATTATTATTGCTACTGTTGTTATGTTTAAGATATAAAGATTTCATAAAAATCAAACACAATTCATTGTTTGCTCTTAATTTTCCTTATGTGCCTTTTCATACATTTTCATTAAAAATTATGTAGGCTTCTGGTATAAGATGATAGACTAAACAAGTATGTGTTTACCTCTATTTCTTGCTGAAGACTCATTGAGATTAGGGGGAGATTATACATACACACACACACATACTACACACACACACACAAACACACACATGTATGAGTTCTCTTGCTCTTTTTGGATGTGCAGATAGTGGGGATATCACTAGACAAAAGATCTTAATTATTTTTTAAATTTAATTATGTTATTTAGATTATAACTTTGTGTAAATCAGCATAAGCAATCAACCCAGAAACTGACTAAAGATAAAAGTAAAGTTGGGATTGGTTACTCCTTGGAGGCAAAATCACAGAGATGTTCCAGAATTTGGTTTAGTATTATGAAGATGAAGAGTAGCTAAAGGTCATAAATAATGGTAAATGATTGAAGTTCTGTACTGAAAGTTGCTGTGAATTAGCTTATGCCACAACTTCCATTGTATGGCATGTATAAACCCTCAGAATAAAACTGGAGATTTAATCTATATATAATTTCTACTTGTGGAAAGCAAGAGCGCCTAGTGTTAGTGTTGACAGCCCAGAGAAAATAACCTTTGTCTTGTCATTAGTGTTTGAGATGTGAGTATTGTCAGCATTGCCTGTGCTACACACACACACACACACACACACACACACACACACACACACTAACATGAGTTATGTCAGTTGATCATCTACTGATATTCCAATAGTTTATCATCAGCACTTCCATTGAACAAAACTTGTTGGGGAAAAGTGGACTGCACAAATACAAAGGAAATTCATTCCAGCTCCTTATAAAATCTGTTTCACCCTGACTGGTGTGGCTCAGTGGGTTGGGAATCACCAGGGAAACCTAAGGTTGCCAGTTATATTTCCAGTCAGGGTACATGCCTGGGTTGTGGACTAGGTCCCTTTTTGGGGACGTGTGAGAGGCAACCTGTTGAGGTTTCTCTCACACACACCAGTATTTCTCTCCCTCTCTTTCTCCTTCCCTTCTCTTTCTAAGAATAAATAAAATCTTTCAAAAAGATAATCTGTTTCTTTATTCCTAAATACAAATAATAACAAAGGAATACTATATGTTTGAAAAAAATCTAGTGGTACAAAAAAGAACCACAAAGTAAACAAATAAAATTATTGACCTTAGGAAAAATGAAGGTATGTGATGCTGTAAAAAAAGTGTTTACACACACAATACTATATAAATACTGTAAAAATTTCAAGAAAATATTGCACACATAATTTAATACTATGGTGTGATGAGAAAGAATCAAGGGATAGCTCAAAATAACTTTGAAATTAAATATGAAATACCAAATGTTAAAAAGAGGGTATAAAAGATGGATTCAAGTACATTTTCAAGAATAAAAATGAAAATATTTAAAGAGTAGAGGCTATGATAATAGTGATAGGAAATAGAATCAAGTCAGGAGGTCTAAGCTAGGTCATAAATCATTAGAAATTTGTATTCTTTATTGAGAATATAGGAAAGCATCATTCTACTTATCCAACTAAATCTATTGCTTCTCAATCTGAATATTTTATTTCTAGGGAAGTAACTTGCCATTGGTGGCACAAGAATGTCTTGTAAAATTTGGAGAAGCTTTCCTTTTATTTATTATTGTTCCCCCTGCCTAGAACAAACACTGCCCTTCTTTTTTCCCCTTTCCATTTAAATTAACTCTACAATTATGGTTAATACACAACCATTTTCATAAAACATTTTTCTTATCACACTAACCCATCCTCTAATCTTATCTTTTCTCAATTTCTTGTTTTAACCACCAGTTTTCACATTTAATCATAAATTTCTTATTTTGCTATTTAATCATTGAATGAGTTCATTTTCTGCATAAATTTGTAATTTCTTTGGTGCAAGAACCACTGCTTTAATAATTTGCTTAACCCCTCATGTAGTGATAAGCACATCTACTTTTAAACTCATATTCATTGAGGAAAAGATATTAAATATATTGAACTTTTAAAGAGATAATTAATTTCATTGTACTCTAAACACTTTTTTCCTTAAATTTTAACTTGATAAATGTTTGCGCCTTCTTTGCTCAATACTAAAATCAGGTCCCTTCTCAATAAAGTATTTGTAGAACACTCAAGTTCACCATGATCTTTCATACTTTCTAGTTCACAATAAAGATAGTAGGTGATCAATAACTGAAATATATTTTCTAAGGAGAATTCTGTATGCTGGAAAATTGCTTTACTTTCATAATATATATTATGCAATTGAGTTGGGAAAATGTGAAATGTCTTTACTTATTTCAATAAGAAGAATGTAAGGCCCCAGAATCTTTAATGACACATCTCAAATCAATTATATAGAAAGTAAATTTAGGATTAGAATCCCAAACTATGTTGCTTTAAAACTCAAACTCCTTCAACTCTTTCTCAACATATTAAACGTTTTTAAAACATTTTTAGCACTCATAGTGCAGCAGTCACTATGCTCAGTATCTTGGTGACAGTTCAGTAAGAAAATCCTTGCCTTCACTTTGCTCACAGCCTTATACAGGAATTAAACATATGCACAGATACAGCCATTTTAATTAAAGCTTCCTCCATGTGTGTTATTTGGAGATTAAGTAGCAGAGCTGAAGGGATGTTCCATGAGTGAATGGTACAAAAATAAGTCAACCAATATGACAAATGAAATACTAGCCTTCTGGCATAAAGACTTGATGTTAATCCTCTATGGGAATCTGAAAGCTGAAAACTCAGTTTGATAGAAGAAACATATTTTGTATCTTTATGCCATTTTGAGACATCAAATGTGTTTTCTGGTTGAAACAAAGCCCTTGTGTCAGAATCAATATATAACATTTAATATCACTGTTAAGTCCTTTGAGTATCTTTATTAAACATTGATGTATTTGTCCTGGCTGGTGTGGTTCAGTGGACTGGCCTGAGAACCACAAGGTCACCAGTTGGATTCCCAGTCAGGGCACACGCCTGGGTTGCCAGCCAGATCCACAGTAGTGGGCACAAGAGAGGCAACCACACATTGATGTTTCTGTCCCTCTCTCCCTCTCTTTGCCTCTGTCTAAAAGTAAATAAATAAAATACATGGGTCCTTTATACATGTTCCTTGACTAGATGCTTCCCTTTCTTCCCCCAATTACCCATCTTCCTCTGGTAACTGTTGGTTTGTACTTTTACTTCCATGTCTCTAGTTCTATTTTGCTCACTTGTTTTGTTGATTAGGTTTCACTTATAGGTGAGATCATATGGTATTTGTTTTTCACAGCCTGGCTTCTTTCACTTAGCATAATACTCTCTTGATCTACCAATGCTGTTGTGAAGGGTAGCAGTTCTTATTGCATAGTATTCCATTGTGTAAATGTGGCACAGTTTTTTGATCCACTCATCTACTGATGGGAACTTACGCTATTTCAAACATTTGGCCATCATAAATAATGCTGTTGTGAACATTGTGGTGCATAGGTTCTTTTGAATTGGAGTTTCAGGATTCTTAGGGCATATTCCCATCAGTGGGATAACACTTCATACTTGTTAGAATGGTCATAATTAATAAATCAACAAATAACAAGGACAATCTTTAAAATATGTCTCTGAGAAAGCAGCCAGAAGAGCTGACATTGATCCACAGGTTTTGATGAGTTCTGTTTTCACCATTTCCTTCTAAATAGTTTGCAAATTTAGTTTGTTTAATTTTTAAAAACAAAACATTTAAAAATGAGAATGTGGATTTTTAAAAAATCCCTAGTGTGAAGGGATTTGATTCTCTATTTCTAATTTTATTGCATCATGGTCTACAAATGTATCCTGCATAATTTCTGCTTTGTGGTAAAAAAAAATAAAGCTGCATTTTTCTTTGTAGCCAATTACATGAAGAAGTTTTGTCAATGTTTCAAGTATTTGAAAGGTATATTTGTGTTTTACTGTATTGAGTATAAAATTTTATATATACATATATATGTATATATGTATACATATATATATACATACATATGTATATATGTGTGTGTATATATATATATATATATATATATATATATATATATATATAGAGAGAGAGAGAGAGAGAGAGAGAGAGAGAGAGAGAGAGTGCTTTTAAGTTATGGTGTCAAAGCATTCTATAACCTGCACGCTAATAAAGGAGTAGAATGAAATAATAAAATTAGTAATTCAAAATAATTATTTTTATTATTGGAAAACCAATAGTAAGAATGTAAACTGAAATATTTTCATAATTGCATTAAATGAACTAAATACTCAAATTAGAAGACAAATATTATCAAAATAAATTAAAGTGTTCACCATGAACTATGGTCTCCTTATCAGTATCTCAATGACATCATTTTGTGTCCCTCTGGATTTAAGTGCTGCCTGTGTTGAAGCACACTCCACTTTCATATTCTGAGTAGAATGTCATGTTTTTTGACAGAAGATTTGGCTTACTACACAAGAGTCATATGTACTTTCAAAATGCAGGCAGCATCTCCCCATAGAAAACCCTTGAACAATGGGAACTGGGAGATTTTAAGTAGATAAATTATTCTCCTCCTTCTCCATGCACGAAGTTGCACTTTCTCATTGAAATATATATAAATATCTTATATAAGTGAACAAGCTTGCTAACAATTTTCTGTTTGTTTAGAATTGATGGTTCTCTTTTTATTTTAATACTGTTTTCTTTAGCCATGCAGAAGCTTTTTATTTTGATGAGATCCCATTTGTTTATTTTTTTCCTTTATGTTCCTTGCTCTAGGGGACATATTAGTAAAAATGTTGCTGCATGAAATATCTGAGATTTTTCTGCCTATGTTCTCCTCTAGGACTTTAATGGTGTCACGGTTTATATTTAAATCTTTTATTCACCTTGAATTTATTTTTGTGTATGGTGTAAGTTGGTGCTTGAGTTTCATTTTTTTTTGCACGCAGCTGTCCAGTTTTCCCAACACCATTTGTTGAAGAGGCTATTGTTACTCCATTTTATGTTGTTGCCCCCTCTGTCGAATATTAATTGACTGTAGAGACTTGAGTTTATTTCTGGGCTCTCTGTTCAGTTCCATTAGTCCATGTGCCTGTTTTTACACCAGTACCAGGCTGTTTTGATTACAGTGGCCTTGTAATACAGTTTGGTGTCAGGTATTGTGATCCCTCCTACTTTACTCTTCTTTCTCAAAATTGCTGCAGCTATTCAAGGTCATTTATGGTTCCATATAAATTTGAGAAGTGTGTGTTCTATGTCTGTGAAATATGCCATTGGTACCTTAATAGGTATTGCATTGAATGTGTAAATTGCTTTTGGTAGTATGGACATTTTGATGATGTTAATTCTTCTCATCCATGAACACAGCGTATGTTTCCATTTGTTTGCGTCTTCCTTGATTTCTTTCCTCAGTGTTGTTTACTTTCCTACATATAGGTCTTTTATCTCCTTGGTTAGGTTTATACCTATGTATTTTATTTTTCTTTTTGCTATATCAAATGGAATCTTTTTTTTTATTTCTGCTTCTGCTGTTTCATTGTTGGTATACAAAAATGCCTTTGATTTCTGGATATCGACTTTGTATTCCACTGTTTTGCCTAAATCATTTATTAGGTGAAGCAGTTTTTTGGTGGAGTATATAGGATTTTCTATGTCCACTATCATGTCATCTGCAAACAATGACAGTTTTGTTTCCTCCTTTCTGATTTGTATATCTTTTATTTCTTTTCTTGTCTGATCTCTGTGGCTAAAACTTCCAATACTATATTGAATAGAAATGGTGAAAGTGGACAACCTTGTCTTGTTCCCAATCTTAGTGGAAAAGATTTTAGTTTTGTTTTGTTTTTTCCCATTGAGATGATGTTGGCTGTAGGCCTCTCATATATGGCCTTTATTATGTTGAGGAACTCTCCCTCTATTCCCACTTTGCTGAGTGTTTTTATCATAAATGGGTGCTGTACCTTATCAAATGTTTTTTTCCACATCTATTGACATGATTATGTGATTTTTGTCTTTGCTTTTGTTTATGTGATGTACTACATTTACTGATTTGTGAATATTGAACCATCCCAGCATACCTGGGATGAATCCCACTTGGTCATGGTGTATGATCTTTTTTATGTACTGTTTGATGTGGTTTGCCAATATTTTGTTGAGGACTTTAGCATCTATATTCATCAGCAATATTAGCCTGATGTTTTCTTTCTTTGTCGTGTCTTTATCTGGTTTTGGGATTAGGATGATGTTGGCTTCATAAAAAGAGTTTGGGAGTATTCCATCATTTTGGATTTTTGTATAGGGCTTAGCTCTTCCTTAAATGCTTTGTAGAATTCTCCTGTGAAACCATCTGGTCCAGGGTTTTGTGTGTCAGGAGTTTTTTGATTAGTAATTCAATTTCATTTGTTGTTAGTGGTGTGTTTAGGCATTCTGCTTCTTCTTCATTGCATTTTGAAAGATTATACTTTTCTAGAAATTTGTCCATTTCACCTAGAATTTCAAATTTCTTGGCATGCAGTTCTTCATAGTAATTTCTTACAATGCTTTGTATTTCTGTGGTATCAGTTGTAATCTCTCCTCTTTCATTTTTGATTGTATTGATTTGTGTCTTCTCTCTTTTTTCTTGATGAACCTGCTTAAAGGCTTGTCGATTTTGTTTATCTTTTCAAAGAACCAGCTTCTGGATTCATTGATTCTTAGAATTGTGCTTTTAGTCTCTATGTCATTTAATTCTGCTCTGATCTTGTTTATTTCCATTCTTCTGCTTCCTCTGGGCTGTCTTTGTTATTGTTCCTTGAGTTCTTGTAGACACAGGGTTAGGTTCTTTGTTTGAAATGTTTCTATCCTTTTTAAGTAGGCCTGTATAGCTATGAACTTCCCTGTCAGGACTGCTTTTGCTGTGTCCCATAAATTTTGGGATACCTCAGACAAGGCCTTAATCTCCAAAATATACAAAAAACTTACACAACTCCACTCTAAGAAGACAAGCAACCCAATTAAAAAATGGGCAAGGGACTTGAACAGACACTTCTCCAAGGAGGACATACAGAGGATCCAGAGACACATAAAAACATGCTCAATATCACTAGCTATCAGAGAGGTATTAAAACCACAATGAGATATCCCTTTACACCAGTCAGAATGGCCATCATAAACAAAGCAACAAATAACAAGTGTTGGAGTGGTTGTGGAGAAAAGGGGACCCTAGTGCACTGCTGGTGGGATTGCAGGCTGGTACAAGCACTATGGAAAACAGTATGGAATTTTCTCAGAAAACTAAAAATGGATCTGTCTTTTGACCCAGCAATTCCACTGCTTGGACTATATCCTGAGAACCCTGAAAAGAACCTATGCACTCCAATGTTCATAGCAGCACAATTTACAATACCCAAGTGTTAGAAGCAGCCTAGATGCCCATCAGTAAATGAACGGATCAAAAAACTGTGGTACATTTACACAATGGTATTCTATGCAGCAGAAAGAAAGAAGGAGCTCCTACCTTTTGCAACAGCATGGATGCAACTGGAAAGCATTATGCTAAACAAAATAAGCCAACCGGTGAAAGACAAATACCATGTGATCTCACCTTTAACAGGAACCTAAACAACAACACAAACAAACAAGCAAAATATAACCAAAGACACTGAAATAGAGAACAGGCTGACAGTGTTCAGAGGGGACAGGGGAGGGAATTTCAGCAGAAAAGGGGAAAGGTTTACAGGAACGAGTATAAAAAACACATGAACAAATACTATGGCTCAGTGGAAATGGGAGGAAGATGGGGAGGTCTGGGTGGTTGGGCCGTGATGGGAGTAAAACACAGAAAATTGTCCTTGAAAATTAATTAAAATAAAATAAAATAAAATAGAATAGAATTGATGGCTAGCATAACACCTTATATAGAATTGCTTTATATTTTTCCTTGTCTTAGTTTCCCACTTTCTTTAAAGTCCTGTCCTAGATTAAACATACTACTGGTAAATATAAGTAAAAAAGAATATTTCCTAGGAAGAAAACACCACTTAAAGACCCCAATGGAAGATTAAATAAATGCTCTCAACAGACATACACCTAAAATAAAGAAATTGGACACAGAATTTAAAACCTTCTTATGAAAACAACTGTAAACCAAGAGACATTCACTGCTGAATTCTATTAATAATTTAAAAATAAAATTAAAACCAGGATTATACAAATTACTAAAAGATAAAAAGAGGTAATACTACTTACTTCATATTAAGAGGTTGGTAACTTTTCTACTAAAATATGACAATGATATCATAATAAAGTAAAATGACAAGTCCTTCTTTCTTATGTGCATAAATGCAAAAAGAAAAAATGTGTTAGGTTTGCAAACTGAATTTGTGATTTAAAAGTGGATAATATATCATGAAAATTTGGGTCATTAAAGGAATACAAGGTTGATTTAACAAAGAGAAATTATATTTCATATGATGCATTAGAAAGGCAACTGATAAAATTCAATGTCTATTAGCAAAGTAGCAATAGTAAAAAACTGTCTCAGTCTGATATAAGATATTTACATAAACTTATACTAAACCTCACATTTAAATGTATAATATTCAAAGTTTTCCCCTTGGAATTGAGAACAATCCAAGAAAATCCACTACAAACACCTCCATTTAAAATTGTGCTGGAGTTCCTAGCCAGAGCAGTAAGACATGGAAAAACAAAAATTCTAGAGACTGAAATAGGAAGAAATATGATTAACATTATTTTCCAGAAACATGCAGACATACATAAAAATCAAAAGAAATCTACAGATATCTGTTACATTCAATAAGTAAATTTGGCAAGGTTTTAAGATATAATATCTGTACAAGAAAAATTTATTGTATTTCTATACAATAGCAACTGTTAATTAGACAATAACAATTTTAAAATAGCATCATTTATTATAGTATTAAAATCATCAGATAACTAAGAATAAGTTTAATAAAATTAGATAGATCTTAACACAAAAATCTCTAAAGCATTAAAAATAAACAATTTTAAAGCAAACATA
Organism: Phyllostomus hastatus; assembly: GCF_019186645.2. Taxonomy (NCBI): domain Eukaryota; kingdom Metazoa; phylum Chordata; class Mammalia; order Chiroptera; family Phyllostomidae; genus Phyllostomus; species Phyllostomus hastatus. Next base: position 11,371,460 of record NW_025333984.1, on the reverse strand, counting down.
AATAGAGGGACAAATCATATTCATGGATTTAAAGACTCAGTATTTTCAAAATGTTAATTCTACTGAAATTCATATATGGCTTCAATGGTTGCATTATAAAAATTCCAGTAGGATTCTTATGGGATTTGAGACTCTCGCTCTAAATTATTTACAGAAATTCAAAGAGAATAAAAACAATCATAAAAGAAAAAAAGATGGAATCACATTACCCCGGTATTAGGGCTTATTATAAGTGTATAGTAAGTTAGATACTGTGGTGTTAGTACCAGGGCATGGAATAGACAAATGGAACAGGAGAGAAATTGGAGAAACAATCTCTCACACACAAGCACACTTGTTTTATGACAAAGGAAGCATAACAGACAACAGGAAAATGATCACCTCTGAAGTAAAGGTACTAAATCAATTTAATAGTCATGTGGGAAAAGATAATATCACCCCTACACCATAGTACATACAAACATCAATCTCAGATCAATTGAAGATCAAAAATGTTAAAGTAAAATCATTGAATTTCTAGAAGTTGTCATATGAAAATATCTTCATAACTTTGAGATAAGGAAAGGTCTCATAAAGGGGCCACAAATATCTCTAAAATAACTGGAAACTTGATTAATTGGACTACATTAAAATTAAGGACTTACATTAATTAAAATGTACCATAAATGAAGAGAAACTTGAAGCCACACAATGGGAGAAGATACTTGCAAAACATATAATCAACAAATTATATCTATAATATTAAAAGAATTCCTATAAATAATTATGAAAAAGATGAATAAGTCAACAGAAAAAATGAAAAGACTCATACAAAATATGATAAACATGAAAATGAGCTTAATTTATTTTGTAATCAAGGAAATTTACAACTATGATGCATTAACATTTCATATGAATGGCTAAAATAAAAACATCTCACAATAGAAGTGTTAGTAATGTTGTGGAGCAACCAAAACTCTCATATATTTCTGGTGGGAATGCAGACTGGTACATTCACTTTGGAAAACTAGGAACATCTACTAAAACTGAACATATAGTTATCCTCTAGCCCCATAATTATATTCCTAATTATACATAATATTGAATTGTGTATGTAGTCATGTGCTGCTTTATGACAAAGATATGTTCTGAGAAATTAGTTTTTAGACAATTTCATTGTGTGAAATCATGGAGTGCACTCACAGAAACCTAGATGGTAATTTCTACTACAAACCTAAGGTACATAGTATATCTCATTGCTCCTAGCCTACAAACCTGTACAGCATATTACTGTACAAAGCAACATGATATTAAATCAAGCAGAAGAGAAAATTATAAAATTAGGAGATGCAGGAGACACCACATACATGAGGCTGGTGCCAGTGTAACACAGCATATTCTTTCACAGAAAACTTTTTTTATAAGTAGAAAGAGTATACTCTAAAATAATGATAAAAATATAGTATAGTAAATACATAAGTCAATAAAATAGTCACTTATTATCATTATGAAGTATTATGTACTCTACATAATTGTATGTGCTATACTTGTATACAACTGGCAGTGCAGTAGGTTTACTTACACCAGCATCACCACAAGCAGTGTGAGTAATGTGTTGCACTATGATGTTATAATGACTTTGACATCACTAGATGACAGGAAGATTTCAGCTACATTGTGATTTTATGAGACCAGAGCCCGCCATTGACTAAAACATTATTATTCAGTTCATGATTGTATATGTGCACAAATAGACATGCCCCTAGAAATATTTTTTACAATAAATCTAAACTGGAAACAACCCAAATATCAACAGAAAAATGGAAACTTTTTGACATATTTTCCATACAGTAAAATAAAATGCATCAACAAAAGTTAAAGAAGTTCAGGTACACAAAACAATGTGAAATCTCACAAACATATATTGAGTAATAAGACACACACCAAAAAGTATACATTATCCATTTAGTTATAGAAAAATTCAAAAATAGAGTGAACCAATCTATAATGTTAGAAGTTAAAGTAGCATTATCTTTAAAGAGGTAGCAAGGAATAGAGACTTGGCAGTGGGTTTAAAGACAGCTTCTGATTTGTTGGCAATGTTCTGTTACATGAATGTGAAAACTCATCAAGCAGACACTTGGGATTCTCAAGAAAAGTTTTTTTTTAATCTTTGTTGTATCTTTCTTCCATTACCATTTAGTCCCCTTATAACGACCCCCTCACAACAATCACCACTCTGTTGTCCACGTTCATGAGTTCTTTTTACTTTTTGCTAAGTCCTTTGATCCCCTCACCCCTACCACCAGCTGTCATCTATTCTCCATCTATGAGTCTGTCTCTGTTTTGCTACTTAGTTCAGTTTGTTCATTAGATTCCACATATGAGTTAAATATGGCATTTGTCTTTCTTTAATTGGCTTATTTTACTTAGCATAATGTTCTTCAGGTCTATCCATACTGTCACAAAGGATGAATTTTTATTTTTTTTTTTACACCCAAGTAGTATTCCAAGAGTAAATGTCCCATAGTTGTTTTATACACTCATCTACTCATGGACACTTGGGCTGTTTCCATAACTTGGGAGTGGTAAATAATGCTGCAAGGATCATAGCAGTGCTTAGGTTCTTTCAAATCAGTGTTTTTGATTCCTTTGGATATATTCCCAGAAGTGGGATCACTGGGTCAAAAGGCAGATCCGTTTTTAATTGTTTGAGGTATCTACAGATGTCTTTTCACAGTGGCTGAACAAATCTGCATTCCCACCAACAGTAGAAACCTTTCTCCACATCCTTGCTAGCACTTGTGTGTTGATTTATTAATGATGGTCATTCTGGCAGGTGTGAGGTGATACCTCATTGTGGTTTTCATTTTCATTTCTCTGATGATTAGTGATGCTGAACATTTTTTCACATGTCTCTTGAAGAACAGTATGTTCTCTTCAGAAAACTGTTTATTAAGGTCCTTTGCCTATTTTTTAATTAGATGTGTGTGTGTGTGTGTGTGTGTGTGTGTGTGTTGACTTTTGTAAGTACTTTATAAATTTTGGAGATTAACTGCTTATCAGATGTACAGTGAATATGTTCTCCCATTCTTTGGGTTTTATTCTTATTTTTTTGATGATTGACGTGCAAAACCTTTTTAATTTGAAGTCTTCCCAATTGTTTATTTATTTATTTCTGTTTCCCATGCCTGGGGAGATGTATCCAATAAAAAATTGCTACGAACAATATCTGAGATTTTGCTGCCTATGTTTTTTTTCTGTGATTCTATGGTTTTGAGTATAACATTTAAGTGGTTGATCCATTTTGAATTTATTCTTGTGTGTGGTGTAAGAAGATGATCTAGTTTCATTTCTCTGCACGTATCCATCCAATTTTCCCAACACCATTTTGAATAAATTATATTTAGCCCATTTTATTTGCTGGCTTACTCTGTTGAATATTTTTTAAAGATGTTATCTATTTATTTTTATAGAGGGGAAGGGAGGGAAAAAGAGAGGGAGAGAAACAATGTGTGGTTGCCTCTTGAGTGTCCCCTACTGTGGACCTGGCCTGCAACCCAGGCATTTGCTCTGAATGGGAATGGAACCATAGACCTTTTGGTTCACAGGCCAGCACTCAATCCATTGAGCCACACCAGCCAGGGCTGTTAAATATTAATTGACTATAAAGGTGTGGCTTTATATCTGACTCTCAATTCTGTTCCTTTGATCTATGTGTCTGTTTTTATACCAGCACCATGATGTTTTGATTACTATGACCTTAGTATAGTTTGATATTAGGTAGCATGATTCTTCCAACTTTGTTCTTTTTCAGGATTGCTTTTGCAGTGTGGGGCCTTTTATTGTTCCATATAAATTTTTGAAATATTTCTTCTTGTTCTGTGAAACACATCATTAGAATCTTGATAGAAATTGCATTGAATCTATAGATTGCTTTGGCTAGTATGGACATTTTAATGATGTCAGTTCTTCCTATTAATGAACACAGTATGCACTTCCACTTATTTGTGTGTCTTCTTTAATTTCTTTCTTCAGTGTCTTATAATTTCCCTTGTAGAGGTCTTTTACATCTTTGGCTTGGTTTATTCCTAGGCATTTTTTTCATTTTGTAGTAATTGTGAATGGGATTCTTTTCTTAAGTTCTCTTTCTGTTAGTTTGATATAGGCATATAAAATGCAACTGATTTATGAATATTAATTTTATATCCTGCTACTTTAATGAATTCATTTATCAGTTCTGGAAGTTTCTTGGTGGAATCTTAGGAGTCTTATATGTACGGTATCATGTCATCTGCAAATAAAGAAAGTTTTACTCTTCATTTAAGATTTGGATGCCTTTTATTTCTTGTTCTCTGATTGCTGTGGCTAGGACTTCCAGTGCTATGTTGTCTAAGAGCTATGAAAACAGATATCCCTGCCTTGTTCCTGATCATAAAGAGAACACTTGGAGTTTTGGTCCATTGTGTATGATGCTGGCAGTAGGTTTGTCATATATGGCCTTAATTATGTATAAGTATGCTCCTTCTATTCTCACTTTGTTGAGAGTTTTATCAAAACTGGGTGTTGGATTTTTATCAAATGTTTTTTTTTTTTCTGCATCTATTGATATAGTCATATAGTTTGTTATCCTTCACTTTGATTATGTGGTGGATCACATTAATTGATTTGCAAATGTTGTAACAACCTTGCATTCCCAGAATAAATCCCACTTGATCATGTTGTAGGATATTTTTGAGGTATTGTTACATTCATTTTGCTAATACTTTGTTGAGGATTTTAGCATCGATGTTCATCAAGGATACTGGCCAATAATTTTTTTTCTAGTGCCTTTAGAATTAGGACAATATTGGTCTGGTAAAATGAGTTTGGGAGCCTCCCAACCTCTTGAATTTTTTTGAAATAAATTGAGAAGATGATGTGTTAGTTCATCTTGGAATGTTTGGTAAAATTCTCTGTGAAACCAACTTTTCCAGGGCTTTAGTTTGTTGGGAAGTTTTTAAATATTGCTTCAATTTCACTAGGTGTAATATGCTTATTCATATTCTCTAATTCTTCCTATTTTACTTTTGGGTGATTGCATGTTTCTAGAATTTTATCAATTTCATTCAGGTTGTCCAGTTTTTTGGCATGTAGCTGTTATTATTTTCTTAGAATCTTTTGTATTTCTTTGGTCTCAGTTGTTATTAATCATTTTTCATTTTTTTATTTTATTTATTTGAGTCCTTTCTCTTTTTTTCTTGATGAGTCTAGTTAAAGTTTTCTCAAACTTTTTATTTTTTCAAAGAACAAGCTCTTGGATTCATTGATCTTTTGTATCATTTTTAAAGATTTATTTCATTTCGAGGATCTAAGATGGCATCAGAGTAGGAAAGAGCAGATTCAGCTTCCCTCTGTTCAGGGTAAAAAAATCCTGACCAATCTATGGAGTAGAGAAGCAAGCAACCAACATACTTCAGCATATATTAAATTAAGGAACAAAGGATTCTGGTTGAACCGAAAAACAGGACCCTAAGAAGAGTGCTGCAACAAGGTAGGGTCCCAGGGACCCACGTGTGGTCCAGGGGCTGCAGCCCCAGGCCAAGTGCCCACTGCTGGGTTTGCCACAGAGTCCTCGGGAGAGAGCCAGGAAAACTGCTCCCGCCCCAGCCAAACAGGGTCTGAGCAGCACTGGGAAGAATCCAGGTGCTAGCAAACACACAAGGGCTGTGAGCAACTTTGGAGGCTGTGGACATCGGAGGGGCAGGGTTGCTCAGCGGGCCCTGATCCCCACAGTCACCAGTCTGGCTGGAGAGTTGAGTGGCGGGAGAAGCTAGGCTACTGTGTGGAGCAGCAGGCTTGAATAGGAGGAATTTCTCAAGAGGAAGGAGTGAATAGACTGGCACTGTTTGGGGAATCCCCCTAAAGTGATCAGTCACTCCAGCCTCCTTGCCACCCAGACAAGGGCACACAGGCATGGGCACAAGGGCAGAGGAGCTCCACACCCCAGTCCACAGCAGTAACCCTGGGGAAAGGCCTGATTCCCACACCCAGGGCACAGGGCTGAGGAGCCACCTTAGCTTCCCAGACAGTGCAAGCCGCTGACCAAGGAAGAAAAGCCATACCAATCACCCCTCAGTCTGCCGCAGCCAGCAAGAGCAGAAAAACCAGTTTGGCCACTTTGAAACCAAGAGACTTTTGCCCTGGCTGGCATAGCTCAGTGGATTGAGCGCGGGCTGGGAACCAAAGTGTCCCAGGTTCGACTCCCAGCCAGGGTACATTCCTGGGTTGCAGGCCATAGCTCCCAGCAACCGCACATTGATCTCTCTCTCTCTCTCCCACTTCCTCCCTTCTCTCCCTAAAAATAAATAAATAAAATACTAAAAAAAAGTAGTTTCTTTCTTAAAAAAAAAAAAGAAACCAAGAGACTTTTTAAATTGATTCTATTTTTTTTAACAATTCTTAATTTTTTAATTTTTACTATTTTTATTATCTTTTAATTTATTTTTCCTCTCTTTCCAGCTTACTGTTTTATTCCTTCCTCCTTTCTTTCCTCCAATTTTATTTCTTCTTCCTTCCTTCATCTGCCTTTTTTATTTTTATTTTTTTTTGACATACCTACAAATGAGACAAAATCCTGGATCTGTGAAAAGACCAAAGTTGAACCCAAAGAAGGGGCATCACAACAGCTGGGACAGTGAGACACATTTCACTCTGCTATTACAGAGAACCTGCAAGTTCTTTCATATTTGTATCATTATTATTTTTCCAGTATTCCTACATCTTTTTTAATAGTATTTTTGCACCCCTCTTCTTTTTCTATAGTCTGCTTTGCTAGGCTGGTTATACTGTATGACCTGACAGCTTTCCCCTGATATCTCTTTCATAGTGTATTGCTAATCTACTGTTCTTTAACTCACCTGTGTCCCATTAGCACACTACTCGAGATTCTGTACTCTCTATTCTTGTTACCTAGATATCATAGATTCTGTCATATGATTGTTGACCTAATATTATTGTAAATAATTGCTGTTCCATGCAATTGTAATTACTTAACAACACTCCTCCAGGAACTTAGCCAATTTCAAAGTTTCCTGAACTCTAATACTGTAGTGGTTAACTATATTCTCTCACACACTACACCTATTTACTATCTTTTACTCTCACCTTACCTTAGAATATAACCTCCCACAACCTCAGTGCTTTCTAGATCCAACTCACAATCCTTCCTTCCCCAACAAGAGTCTTATCTTCTTTCCATCCTTTCTAAAAATCAGCTACTCCGTGGAAGATCATGGTTAACACTATACATAGTCAAAGGTTCTCCTATCTCTTCTCTACTGGCTGCTACTGTAAATATCATAGAATATTAACTTGCTGTCTTAAACCATTGTTCCTCCCTCTCCAACTGATCACAAAAAAGAGTAGGTGGAAGCGGTGAAGACAAGGATACCCACTAGAAGAGGAAACCCAACAACAAAGGAACCATTAACAGATAACAACAGAAGAAGGTGAAGGAGGGAGTGGTAACCACACAAACCTCAATCCAGGACCTATCTGGAAATACAACTAAAGAGTAGAGACAGTACGCAATACAAACAACTGAACAACAGCAAGAGAGAATCCTTAAAACATTTTACACACAGAAGAACCAGCTTCAACACAACCTGCCCTCACCAGCACAACAAAATACAAGAGGTGGTGGACAGAGTGACCCTCATTTAGCCAGCTGGTGGGAAGGAACCACATAAGAAAGACCCAACAACAATCAAAACCTAAAGGAAAACACAAAGCCAACTTAAATGACAGCCCAAGACCAGTGAGCTTGGGAGAGGAAGGAAACTGCACCACTGACACTCACTGCTATTCTACTAAAGAAGTTCACACCACAAACCAAGGGAGCCAGAACAGATCAATTTAAGAAGCTGAGGCTAACAGGAAGAGTCTCACAAACAATGGGAAGACAAAGAAACAATCCCCAAATGAAAGGAAAGGAGGAAACCTCAGAAAGAATGCTAAATGAAATACAGGCAATTCAACTAGCAGATATTGAATTCAAAGCAATGATCATTAGGAAGCTCAGTGAGCTCACAATGAGCTACCAGACTACAGGGAAGATACAAGGAACTCACTGAAAACTACATCAAAATGAAAAAGGAAACAGAAACTCTCAACAAGGGCCAAGAGGAAATAAAGAATACAATTTCTGAACTGAAGAACACAGTAGAAGGAATGAAAAGCAGGATCGATGAAGCAGAAGATCGTATCAGCGAGCTAGAGGACAAAGTAGAAGAAAACACCCAGAAAGAGCAAGAAAAGGAAAACAGTCTCAGAAAGAATGAAGAGGGCTTAAGAGAAATGCAAGACAATATGAAACGTAATAATATCTGTATAATAGGGATACCAAAAGAAGAAAAAGAAGAGCAAGGGACAGAAAACCTATTTGAAAAAGTACTGATGGAAAACTTCCCTAATCTGATTAGAGAAAAAATCACACAAATCCAGGAAACACTGAGAGTCCCAATCAAGAGGAACCCAAAGAGGCCCACCTCAAGACACATCATGGTTAAAATGGCAATATTTCAAGACAAAGAGAGAATCTTAAAGGCAGCAAGGGAGAAACAGGAAGTAACATACAAGGGAGCCCCAATAAGGCTAACAGCTGACATCTCAATGGAAACACTCCAAGCCAGAAGAGAATGGCAAGAAATACTCCAGGTAATGAGAACCAGAGAGCTGCAACCAAGGCTACTTTACCCAGCAAGGCTCTCAATCAAGACAGAAGGCCAAATAAGAAGCTTCTCAGGCAAAAGAAGTCTAAAAGAATATACCTCCACCAAACCATCACTGCAAGAAATGCTAAAGGGACTGCTTTAAGGAAAGAAAGGAAAAGAGGGGAGGAGAGAGAGAGAGAAAGAGGAACACACATACATAAAAGACAATGGATAAGTACATATCAATAATAACCTTAAATGTAAATGGATTAAATGCTCCAATCAATAGACATAGAATAGCTGATTGGATAAGAAAACATGACCCACACATATTCTGCCTACAAGAGACCCACCTCAGGATAAAAGACCTGCACAGGCTGAAAGTGAAGGGCTAGAAACAAATTTTCCAAGCAAATGGACAGGGAAAAAAAGCCGGGGTAGCAATACTCATATCAGACAAAATAGAGTTCCAAAAAAGGTCCATAAAGAGAGACCCAGAAGCTCATTTCATAATACTCAAGGGAAGAATCCACCAAGAAGACATAAATATTGTAAATATATAAGCACACAACATAGGAGCACCCAAATACATAAAGAAAATCTTAGAGGACTTCAACAAAGATATTGACAGCAACACAATTATTGTGGGGGATTTTAACACCCCACTATCCAAAATGGACAGATCTTCCAAACAAAACATCAACAAAGATATTGTGGCATTGAACAATACCCTAGATGAAATGGGCTTTACTGATATATACTGATCCCTCCATCCCAAAGAAACTAAATACACATTCTTTTCAAATGTACATGGAACATTTTCAAAGACAGACCACATGATAGGACATAAAACAAGCCTCATAAATGTAAAAAAAAATGAAATCATACCAAGCATTTTCTAGGATCACAAGGGACTGAAACTAGAAACCACCCGCAGGAAAAAAAAACCCAAACACTCAAAATCATGGAGATTAAATAGCATGCTATTAAACAATGAATGGGTCAAGAATGATATTAGGGAAGGAATCAAAAGGTTTCTGGAAACAAATGAAAATGAACTCACAACAACCCAAAACTTACGGGACACAGCCAAGGCAGTCTTCAGAGGGAAGTTCATGGCAATACAGGCCCACCTAAAAAAAGTTAGAATCATTTCAAACAAACAACCTAACCCTATGCCTATGAGAACTCGAGGAACAACAACAAAGACAGCTCAGAGCAAGCAGAAGGAGGGAAGTAACCAAGATCAGAGCAGAATTAAATGACATAGAGACTCAAAGCACAATTCTAAGGATCAATAAATCCAAGAGCTGGTTCTTTGAAAAGATAAACAAAATCGAGAAGCCTTTAAGCACACTCATCAAGAAAAAAAGAGAGAAGCCGAAATAAACACAATCAGAAATGAAAGAGGAGAGATTACAACAGATACCACAGAAATACAAAGCATTGTAAGAATTACCACAAAGAACTGTATGCCAAGAAATTTGAAAACTTAGATGAAATGGACAAATTTCTAGAAAAATATAATCTTCCTAAACTCAATGGAAAAGAAGCAGAAAGCCTGAAGAAACCAATAACAGCAAAAGAAATTGAAGCAGTAATCAAAAAACTCCCAACAAACAAAAGTCCTGGATCAGATGGATTCACAGGAGAATTCTACAAAGTATTTAGGGAAGAATTAACCCCTATCCTTCACAGACTACTTCAAAAAATTCAAAAAGATGGAAGACTCCCAAACTCCTTGTATGAGGCCAACATCATCCTAATTCCAAAACCAGATAAAGACACAACAAAGAAAGAAAACTTCAGGCCAATATCGCTGATGAACATTAACACTAAAATCCTCAACAAAATACTGGCAAACCACATCCAACAGTACATTAAAAAGATCATACACCACGACCAGGTGGGATTCATTCCAGGGATGGAAGGATGGTACAATATTCACAAATCAGTAAATGTAATACATCACATAAACAAAAGCAAAGACAAAAACCACATGACAGTATCAATAGTTGCTGAAAAAGCATTTGATAACGTACAGCACCCATTTATGATAATAACACTCAGCAAAGTGGGAATAAAGGGAGCATTCCTCAACATAATAAAGGCCATATATGAGAGACCTACAGCCAACATCATACTCAATGGGCAAAAATTAAAATCTTTTCCACTAAGATCACGAACAAGACAAGGATGTCCACTTTCACCACTTCTATTCAATATAGTACTGGAAGTTTTAGCCACAGTGATCAGACAATAAAAAGAAATAAAAGGCATCCAAATCGGAAAGGAGGAAACAAAACTGTCACTGTTTGCAGATGACATGATAGTGTACATAGGAAGTCCTATAGACTCCACCAAAAAACTGTTTGACCTAATAAATGAATTTGGCAAAACAGTGGGATACAAAGTCAATATCAAGAATTCAAAGGCATTTCTGTACACCAACAATGAAACAGCAGAAGCAGAAATCAAGAAAAAATCCCATTTGAAATAGCAAAAAGAAAAATAAAATACCTAGGAATAAACCTAACCAAGGAGGTACAAGACCTGTATTCAGAACACTACATAACACTGAGGAAAGAAATCAAGGAAGACACAAACAAATGGAAACATATACCGTGTTCATGGATTGGAAGAATTAATATCATCAAAATGTCTATACTACCAAAATCAATTTACACATTAAATGCAATACCTACTAAAGTACCAATGGCTTATTTCACAGACATAGAACAAACACTTCAAAAATTTATATGGAACCATAAACTACCCTGAATAGCTGCTGAAATTTTGAGAAAGAAGAGTAAAGTAGGAGGGATCACAATACCTGACACTAAACTATACTACAAGGCCACTATAATCAAAACAGCCTGGTACTGGCATAAAAACAGGCACATGGAGCAATGGAACAGAACAGAGAGCCCAGAAATAAACCCAAGTCTATAATAGTCCATTAATATTTGACGAAGGAAGCAGCAACATAAAATGGAATAGAAATAGCGTCTTCAGCAAATGGTGTTGGGAGAACTGGACAGCCACATCCAAAAAAAATGAAACTGAAGCACCAAGTTACACCTTATACAAAAATAAATTCAAGGTGGATAAAAGGCTTAAATATAAATCTTGACACCATTCAAGTCCTAGAAGAGAACATAGGTAGGAAAATCTCCGATAATTCACACAGAAACTTTTTTACTGATATGTCCCCTACAGCAAGGGACATAAAGGAAAGAATAAACACATGGGATCTCCTCAAAATAAAAAGCTTTTACACAGCTAAAGAAAACAGTATCAAAATAAAAAGAGAACCAACTGTATGGGAAAACATAGTTGCCAATGATACCTCAGACAAGGGTTTAATCCCCGAAATATATAAAGAACTTACAGGACTCCACTCTAAGAAGACAAGCAACCCAATTAAAAAATGGGCAAAGGACTTGAACAGACACTTCTCCAAGGTGGACATATAGAAGATCCAAAGACACATGAAATGATGTTCAATATTGCTAGCTATCAGAGAGATGCAAATTAAAACCACAATGAGGTACCACTTCACACCAGTCAGAGCGGCCATCATAAACAAAGCAACAAACAACAGGTGTTGGAGAGGTGTAGAAAAGGGCACCCTAGTGCACTGGTGGTGGGATTGCAGACTGGTAGAACCACTATGGAAAGCAGTATGGAACTTCCTCAGAAAACTAAAAATGGATCTGCCTTTTGACCTAGCAATTCCACCGCTGGGACTATTTCCTAAGAACACTAAAACACCAACCCAAAAGAACCTTTGCACCCCGATGTTCATAGCAGCACAATTTACAATAGCTAGGTGCTGGAGGCCACCTAGATGCCCATCAGTAAATGAATTGATCAAAAAACCATGGTATATTTACACAATGGAATCCTATGCAGCAGAAAGAAAGAAGGAGCTCCTGCCCTTTGCAACAGCTTGGATGCAACTGGAAAGCATTATGCTAAGCGAAATAAGCCAGGCAGTAAAAGACAAATACCATATGATCTCACCTTTAACAGGATCCTAAACAACAAAACAAAGAAACAAGCAAAGTATAACCAAAGTCACTGAAATAGAGGACAGGCTGACAGTGACCATAGGGGACAGAAGAGGGAATTTCAGGGGAGAATGGTTAGGGTTTACAGGAACAAGTTTAAAGGACACATCGACAAAAACTAGGGGGAGGGTGGTAATGGAAGGGAAGTGGGGAGGGTTGGGTGGGTGGGCTGGATGGTAGTAAAAGGGAGAAAACTGTACTTGAACAAAGATTAAAATAAAAAAAGAAAAAATATTTAAAAACGATTTATTTCATTTCTTTCTTCTCTGATCTTTATTATTCCCTGCCTTCTACTTTCATTGGGCTTTGTTTTCTATTCTCTTTCTAGTTCCTTTAAGTGTAAAACTATATTTTTTATTTGAGCTTTTTCATATGTATATATATATACATATATTTATGAATTTCCCTTCTAGAATTTCTTTCCCAGTGTTCCAAAGATTTTGGATTGTTGTGTCCTCATTTTCATTTGTTTCAAGGTATCTTTTGATTTTTTCCTTATTTTCATTGTTGACTCATTCATTGTTTAATAACATGTTATTTAGCTTCTATGTCTTTGCACATCTTTCAGTCTTCTTCCTGTGATTGATTTCCAGTTTTATACCATTGTGGTTAGAGAAGATGCTTGATATAGTTTCAATCTTCTAGATATATTGAGACTGGTGTTGTGGCCTAGCAATTAATCTATACTAGAAAATGGTCTATGTGCACTTGGAAAGCATTTATACTCTGCTGCCTTGGTGTGAAATGCTTAGAAGATACCACTAAATCTGTTTGAGCTAATGTGCCCTTTAAGGCTTCTGTCTCCTTATTGATTGTATTTCATACATATAAATAATACATATATATATAATTCTCAAGCTTTTCTTATATATTTTTATTGTTGTTCAATCACAGTTGTCCCCAATCTCCTCTGGTTACTCCCCCAAACCCTACACACCCCACCCCCCACATTCAATTCTCCCCACATGTTTTATTTGTCCATGGGTCTTTTATATATGTTCCTTGATGGAAGATCTATCCAGTAAACCAAGGGGGTGTTAAAATCATCAACAATGACTATTTCTGTCAGTCCCTCCCTTTATGTCCATCAAGATTTACTTTACATATTTAGTTGCTCTTATAATGGATGCATAAATGTTTACTAGGGTTATATCTTCTTGTTGGATTTTGCACTTTATTATTATGCAGTATCCTTCTTTGTCTCTTACCATAGTACTGACTTTAAACTCTATATTGTTGGATATAAGTACTGCTACCCTATATTTTTTTCTGTTCAATTTCCATGAAATTTCTTTTTTGATACTTACTTTTAGTCTATGTGTATCTTTCAATCTGAGATGGGTGTCTTAGAGGCAGCATATACATGGATCTTGTTTTCTTAGCCATTCAGCTACCTCATGTGTTTTGAATGGAGTATTCACACCATTTACATTTAAAGTGACTATTGGTAGATACATATGTAGTGCCTATTTATTCCTGAACTATTTACCTGTTTTTTTCTCTTTTTCTTCTTATTTTTTCTCTCTCTTTTTTTATTGTTGTTCCAGGACAGTTGTCACTATTCCCCCCTACCACTTCCCCCACCCCGGCCATCCCCACTTCCCACCTGTGATCCTACCCCCCTTTGGATTTGTCCATGTATTGTTTATATATGTTCCCTGACAACCCTTTCCCCTTTTAAACCCATTTTCCTCTCCCACCTCCCCTCTGGTTACTGCAAGTTTGATGCTGATTTCAATGTCCCTGGTTCTATTTTGCTTGCTTGTTTTGTTGATTAAGTTCCACTTATAGGTGAGATCATATGGTATTTGTCTCTTACCACCTGGCTTATTTCACTTAACACAATGCTTTCTAGATCCATCTATGCTGACACGAAGGGTAGGAGCTCCTTCTTTCTTTCTGCTGCATAATATTCCATTGTGTAAATGTACCATATTTTTGATCCACTCATTTAGTAATGGGAACTTATGAAGCTTCCAACACATGACTATTGTAAGTTGTGCTGCTATGAATATTGGGATACACATGTTCTTTTGAGTTGATGTTTCAGGATTCTTGGGGTATAATCCCAGAACTGGAATTGTCAGGTCAAAAGACAGTTCCATTTCTAGTTTTCTGAGGAAATTCCATATAGTTTTTCAGAGTGCGTTTACCAGTCTGCATTCTCACCAACAATGTACTAGGGTTCTTACTCAGCCTCCATCTGCCTAGTTAACAATTTGAATATTTGGTGGAATTGAAGATAGCCTGATGTGCTCTATCCACAAAAATTAATTGAGATTTAATATTATTTTATATTAGTATTTTATATTAGTGATTAAACGTTTATACAATTTAAAGTGATCCTCAAAAATTTCCAGAAAAAATCCTAAGTGCAATACTCACATGGCACCGCACACAGTTATTACAATATTATTGACTATATTCCCTACACTGTATTTTACATCCCCATAACTATATTGTAACTGCCAATTTGTACTTCTTAATACTTTCACCTTTTCACCCTGTCCCTCATGCCCTTCCATCTGGCAATTATCAGTTTGTTTCCTGTATCTATGAGTCTGTTTCTGTTTTGCTTATTTATTTATTTTGTTCATTAGATTCCACATATAAATGAAGCCATATGGCATTTGTATTCCTATGTTTGGCTTATTTCACTCAGCACAATACTCTTTAGGTCCATCCATTTGTTGCAGCTGGCAAGATTCCATTCTTTCGTGGCTGAATAATATTCCATTGTGTACTTGTACCACTGCTTTTTTTTTAAAGATTTTATTTATTTATTTTTAGAGAGGGAAGGGAGGGAGGGGAGAGAGAGAGAGAGAGAGAGAGAGAGAGAGAGAGAGAGAGAGAGAGAGAGAGAGAGAGAGAGACATCAATGTACGGTTGCTGGGGGCCATGGCATGCAACCCAGACACGTGCCCTGACTGGGAATCGAACCTGCGATGCTTTGGTTCGCAGGCCGCGCTCAATCCTCTGTGCTATGCCAGCCAGGGCTGTACCACTGCTTTGTTAACCACTCCTCTGTTGACAGGCACTTGGGTTGCTTTCATGGTTTGGCTATTGTGAATAAGGCTGCAATGAACATATCAGCATGTTCCAGGCACAGTGCTAAGGACTTTACATTTCATATTAACAACAACAAAATGAAAATGTGCTCTTGTTATTCATCTTTTACAGATGAGAAAAAATAAAACCTAAATTGATTCAGTAACTTCACAAGGCCACAGGGCTAGTAAGTGACAGAGCAAGAATTTGAAACTAAATAACTTGTTTATAGTTCTTTGATCCATTCATTTACTGATGGGCACCTAGGTTTATTCCAGCACTTGGCTATTGTAAATTGTGCTGCTATGAACATTGGGGTGTATAGGTTCTTTTGGATTGGTGTTTCAGGGTTATTAGGATATAATGCATTATGGTACATTTACACAATGGAATTCTATGTAGCAGAAAGAAAGAAGGAGCTCCTACCCTTTGTGACAGCATAGATGAAACTAGAAAGCATTATGCTAAGCAAAATAAGCCAGGCAGTGAAAAACAAATACCATATGATCCCACCTTTAACAGGAACCTAAACAACAAAACAAACAAACAAATAAAATATAACCTAAGACACTGAAATAGAGAACAGGTTGACAGTGACCAGAAGGGAGAAGGAAGGGAATTTCAGGGAAATTTCAGGGGAAAAGGGGAAGGGTATACAGGAAGAAGTATAAAGGACACATGGACAAAAACTAGGCAGGTGGAAATGGAAGGGAGGTAGGGAGGGATGGTTGGGTGGGCTGGGATGGGAGTAAAGGACAGAAAACTGTGCTTGAACAATGATTAAAATAAAATAAAAATAATTTGATTGTAGAAAAGAGAATCAAAGACTGTGTTTGGGGCTTCAGAGAAAACATCTATTTAAGATAAAATAATGACATTAAACTATTGGAAACAAGAGAATGACAACCCTAGATTTTGTCCTGCAAGTTTGTGAGGTAATTTGAAATTATGGTTTTTAAACATGACAAAGTAAAGCCATTTTTGCTTCAACAATATTTTAAAAAGAAGATCCCAACTCTGGTTTTAGTCCCAGATTCTCCTTAGTTTCGTCTGTGGCTGTCATGCTATTTTTACTTTTCAAACTTATAAAAATTTCAGTTACTGAGTGTAAGTAATGAAAGACTCCTTGACAGCTTCAGACAAGAGCCCAACATGTGTCTTAAATGTTTACACTTGATCAATTTGCAAACTGTCATCTTGTTACAGAACAAATAAGGGGGACCTGGGACGATATACTATTACTGAAAGAAGCCCCCAGGTCCGTTATGTCCGCCGCCAGAGGAAAGACGTATCTTAATGCCTGGGATTCATGAAAAGGAAAGGAAATGTTTATTTAATGCTATACAAACTTAAAGTAGTGGCCTAATGTCTTTATCAAAAATCCTCAAGTCCCTTAAAACACCCACAAACAGACACAGTCCTTCCCTCCTTCCCCCTTTGCCCAGTCCAGTGTACTGTATCTCAGGAAAGGAAATAGAAGTCTATGGCTCAGGCAGTCCTCTGGTTATTCCCAGTTAGTACTCCATTTTGACTGGGAGACCTCCCTGGGTTCCCGGCACCCTCAGCTGAGTCCCCGGGATCTCTGCTAAAACCAGGTTGTGGTTCCCCCTCCTAAAGCTGCGGGGGTCCCCACTCTGGCAAAGGCATGTGGTCCTCTCTCCCAGGGCCACGGGAGTCCCCATTCAGCCAAAACCACGTGCTTCTCTCCTGCGCAATGGCTGCAAGCGGGGTCGGGGGGCCACTCTGCCAAAGCTGAGTTGCGGTTCTCTGCTAAAGCCGCATGGTGATTCTCTCTTGCAGGGCTGCGGGAGTCTTCACTCTGCTAAAGACGTGTGGTTCTCTCTCTCAGGGCTGTGGGAGTCTTCACTCTACTAAAGCGGTGTGGTTCTCTCTCCAATGGCTGCTGCATCTCGGTTTAAATCCCCGTGCCAATCTTCCTCTGCAGCCCCATTTCCGACTCCTCCCACACTCGGCTTCACATGCCAGAACTCATACCCTTCCAGCTTTACTGGACTGCCATCATGAGTCTGGGCAGGTGTGGCCCCAAGTCCTGGAGCCAATCATCTCCAAGCTCCCACGCAGGTGTTGTAACTTGGGAGACCTACCCCCCACCCGTTACATCTTGGTGGGGAAGTTACTTCCATTCCCTTGGCTCTGAGCGTGGCCACAGCTATTTAGCATATCTAAGCAATCAGCCAAAGGCTAGAGATATGTTAAATGACTACGCCAGAGGTTAGCTGCAAGGCTGTTGCTATGAGAAACAGCTTTCAAAGGCCCTGCTCCACGTGTCCCTTCCCCCAACCCACACCTGGGGGGGTGAAGACATCTTAAAATCTCCTGGACACCTTAAGTTATGGACCCCATTTCAAATGCCTATTTGGGGTCCCCCCTCTTGGCTGCACCCTGTAACAATCTCTGCCTTAATATGACTAAAATATTCTTTAAGTTGTGATATTGTTACTTGTTACAACTAAATAATATTTAAATAATTGAAATTACCTTCTTCTGATGAAATCTTCTGAGGGGACATTGCCAAGATGACTTTGTTTTTGTTTCATAGGTGAATGATGTAGGGGAGCTTTGTCCACAGAGCCCCTGGTCTGCCATGGATGAGAATAAGTCTACCAAGACATTATCTGTTTGGGGAGGAAAGGTGGCCGATCTCTCACAGGAGAAGGACCAAGAGGCTTTTCCTCGAGGGCTTTTATTGGGTTCGTTTACACAGGAATTCAGGTAAAGCTCATTACTCATTGCCAGGAAGTAAGGATCAAATAACCAGGAACTCTGAGGGCCTATTTTGAGTTAGGGTCAGGTAGCTAAAGAGCTGTAAAAAACTTCAAGGAACCAACTTAATTCTTCCTTGGAACCTTATCATTTAATTGAGAGCATTCTAAACAAGGCAGGTTTCACAGGATTTTACATATTCTTTCTTAGGCCTGATCACCCAGGGAACCCGCTCTTTCCAGCACAGGGCTGTACCACCCTCTGTCATTGTTTCAG
Source organism: Phyllostomus hastatus (assembly GCF_019186645.2). Lineage (NCBI taxonomy): Eukaryota > Metazoa > Chordata > Mammalia > Chiroptera > Phyllostomidae > Phyllostomus > Phyllostomus hastatus. The sequence goes on along the minus strand of NW_025333984.1, from coordinate 11,352,667 downwards.
GCTTAGGTGGAGCAAGGGAAGTAAGCCAGCCAAGAGATTAGGAGATTTTCTTGCAGACGATGAGGACTCAGGCTATGTCAAAGTCGAGGGGCAAGGGTCCATCACCCCCTTTTGCTGTAGCTCCCAAAGTCCTTCCTTGGGGGCCTCCCATGTGATCATGCCCATCTTAGGTATTTCCCCCCTTGGGGAATCTTACCTGTCATTGGCTAATGGACCAAGCATTGGGGGCCAGTTATGAATGAAGTAAAAGGAGCAGAAGTGGCACTCCTGCCAGGGAGATAAGCTTTTGTCTCTTTGCTGGCTTATGGTCCAAGGTCTTTCTCTCAGCCTTAGCCTTGGGGGAGGGGGGAGTTACAGCTTCTGATACCAGGCAGGGAAGTTCCCAACAAAGTGATATGAAGGACACATGTTAGATCCCTTCACCCTTGGGCCACCTTTTGGACAATAAACATACATTTTGTAATCAAGAATGTAGAAATTGTGATGGATTTAGTCCTGACTCAGCCTTTGCTCAACTGCAAATTCTTTTAAGGCAGAGTCATGTCAGTTATATTTCTCTGTTTTCTGTAACATCTAATGCAGGACTTATTGCATTATAAGAGTTCAGTAAATATATATTGCTACATGAATGGAGCTAGAATGGTAAAGTTTTTCTAATTGCATTACTTTCTATGCCCCACTTACAAAAAAAAATTAAGTTATTTGCCATTGCTCATTTATTGTGTATTCTATATACTGAATATATGAAAATGGATTGAGTTACAATCAAGATAGTCCTAGAAATTCCACACTATGGATGGCCCCTCCCTAGTGACACCCAGAGAAATGAGAGTTAGAATATAAAAGAAGAAACATCAACTACATAGCTGATCTCAAAAAACAGATATATCTTTGTATGGACAATAAATGGAATAAAAATGCAAATTGGTGTCAAACTGAAGCTACAGATCTATGGGCTTTGGTTTCAAATGCATAAAGGGCAGTTGCTTGGCTCCTGTGAATGTCATAGAAAAAGTGTCAGCATTACATTATGATGGAAATCAAATACCAGCTTGAAACTCTAGGTCATGTTGGGGTTGTCCTGCTTGTTAATGTAAGTTGAAAAATGCTTTTGTGGACTGATGTCTAAGACTATAATTCATTAAATATTGAAATAAAGAACAAACTGACAGTAACCAGAGGGGAGGGAAGAAGGAAATAATGGAAGAAAGAAGGGAAAGAGTTTTCAAAGAACATGTATAAAGGACCCATGGATAAAGTCAAGGGGGGTATGATTGAGGGTAGGAGGTGGGGTGGAAAAGTGGTGGTGGGAAAATGGAGACAATTGTATTCAAACAACAATAAAAATGATAAAATATGTTGAATGTTTAAGGATGGGAAAAACACACATATAACTTTATAACTTCCCTTTGTGATCTCCCCAAAATAATTATAGAGCAAGAACCCTGTGCTGCCAATACATTACCTGGTTCTAGACTGAAGTCCATAAAAACATATAAAGTTTTGTTTTTTGTCTTGTTTATTATCACAAATAGCAGTATTTCATATTTTCTTATGGCTGAGTAGTATTTCATTGTACATAATTTTTAGCCAGTCATCTATGGAAGGACACTTATGTTGTTTCCATGTCTTGGACACCATGAATAATGTTGCAATGAATATTAGGGGTGTGTGTGTGTGTATATATATATATATATATATATATATATATATATATATATATATATCTTTATTAATATTTTTTAAATTTTCAGGTAAATACCCAGAAGAGGGCTTTCTAGAGCCCTCTTATAACACTTACATATAACACCTACATTCTTAATTTTTTTGAAGAAACTTCATAGTGTTTTCCATAGTAGCTGGACTACTTTACATTTTCAACAGCAGTGAAACAAAAACTCACAGACATAGACAACAGTATAGTGTATGCCAGAAAAAAAAGGGTCAAATATAACATGATGGAAAGAGATTTTAATTTGAGTGGTAAATACACAGTGTAATATATAGATGTATATAGAATTGTACACTTAAAGCCTATATGATTTTATTAACCAGTGTCATCCCAATACGTTTAATTAAAGTTTTTAAAAAGTAGATTGAGGCAAATGATAAATTTCTAAATAAAAAGGGATGAGGAGGGAACAGATAGGTGTTTGTGTATGTGTGTGTGTATGTGTAAGAGAAAGAAAGACAGAGATAATACCATGAAAGATAGACTGCAATCCAAAATTTTAAACTTCATAAAAATAATTATGTAAGGCCACACACAAAAACGAACATTAATTAAATGTAAATTAAATAAAATTAATAGAATAACCTGATGTAATCTTTTAAAATAAATATATATGAGATATTTGAAGAAATAAATGAAGGAATGATATATTTAAAGTGGGATAACTGTAATAGCATACAATAAAATATGAAAAAAACAAAGCAAAAAATTAAGTGCAAAAAAGAAAAAACTCACTATGTCTCATCTTTTATGTTTTCTAAATAAAAGCATTAAAAGTTGTAACTATAGCTCATATACCTCATTATCTTAAGCCCACACATTTCATAGATAGTACTTTCAGTGTCATTTGTTTCTCAATATTCTATGATTTCCAACTGTTTTCTTCCCAAACCTATGGATTAGGTAAGAGTACAATTTTGAAATTTCAAACACAGTGTCTGGCAGAAGTAAGGCCTGCTTGAGTGTGGTTGGTAAGTTAGTAATTTGGGGATAATAATTTATAGTTTTAATTTGAACATTTTACATAAAATGTCATATGGTATGCTTGAGTGTGATAATTATATAATGAAATTACATGCTTATGATTTCGTAATAAAAATTCTGTAATAAAAAGACCACTATTTATATTGGACCCTATATATGAGTTTTTAACCATCTTCTTTAAATTGAGTTTACGGGGGTGACAATGGTTCAAAAATCACACAAGTCTCAAGTGTACAACTCAATAAAACATTATCTGCACACAGCATTATGCACCCATCACCCCAAGCAAAATCTCCTTCTGCCCACATGTTTCCTTTTTTGCCCACCTCCATTTAGTGTCCACCCCTTTTTCCTTCTGGCTATCACCAAACTGTTACCTGTGTCCATGTGCTATGTACACAAGGTCTGTCCAGAAAGTATCCAGCCATACAATATGAAAAAGACATTTATTGGAAAAGATACAAAGTAAAAGAAACATTGTATGTGGGGCAATGACGTCTCAGTCCCCTTCAAAGTAGGTGCCTTGGGATCTCACACAGTTCTCCCAGTCTCCATCAGCTGCTCCATCATATTTTCTTGAACCTCATTGTCAGTCTGAAATCTTTTCCTTTCAAAGGTGACTTTAGTTTTTGGAAAAGCCAGAAGTCACAGGGCACAAAGTCAGGGCTATCGGGGGATGAATCACTTGGGTGGTTTGATGTTTCACCAAAAAACTGTGCATGAGGCAATGCAAGAGCAGGCATGTTATTATGATGAAGCTGCCAATCACCAGTTGCCCATAGCTACAGCCTTTTGAATCATCTGAATATTTTCCATGGAGGAATGTTCAAGCATAACACAAAATTTGATGCAGATTCATTGCTTTAGTTGCTCACTCATTTGGAATATGATAGCCACACAATACATGTGCTCACTCAATGCCATCTACCACCCCCACTGACTAGTACAATGAAGTTGCCATTCTTCAAACATGCCCATTCCACTCCACTCTCCTTGGTTACCAGGTTTCATTGATGTAATGCAAACTGTTCTCATTATATTAACAATGACTGGACTCTTTCTGGACAGACATTGTATTTTTTGGGGGGGTTAATGCTTTGACCTTCTTTTATCCAGTCCCCCCAAAGCCCTTCCTCTGTGACAGCTGTCAGACTGTTCTGTGTATCAGTGCCTCTGTTTCTATTTTGTTCATCAGTTTATTGTGTTCATTAAATTCCACATGTAAGTGAGATGATGTGGTTTTTGTCTTTCCCTAACTGGCTTATTTGACATAGCCTAATAATCTCCAGGTTTATCCATGCTCTTGCAAAATGTAAGGTTTCCTTATTTTTATGGTTGCATGGTATTCCATTGCTTAAATGTACCACAGCTTTTCTATCAACTCAAATACTGATGGACACTGGGGCTGCTGCTTATTCTTGGCTATTGTGCATGAGGCTGCAATGAACATAGGGGTGCATACACTCTTTCAAATTAGTGTTTCAGGATTTTTAGCATATATTTCTGGAAGTAGGATCTCTAGGTCAAGAGACAATTCTATCTTTAATTTTGTGAGGAAATTCCATATTGTTTTCCACAGTGGCTGCACCAGTCTGCACTACCACCAGCAGTGCAGGAGGGTTTCTCTTATTGATGATAACCATTCTGACCAGTTTGAATTGAGATCCCATTTTGGCTTTAATTTGTGTCTCTCTGATGATTAGTGATGCTGAGATTTTTTTTATATGTAAATTGGCCATATGTATGTCCTCTTTGGAGAAGTATCTATTTATGTCCTTTGTCTATAATTTAATTGGATTGTTTTTCTTCCTGGTGTTGAGTTATATAAACTCTTTATATATTTTTGAAATTAAGTGCTTATTGGATGTGTCATTGGTAAATATGTTTCCCCATTTAGTGGGTTTCTTTTGCATTTTGCTGGTGGTTATTTTGTTGTGGAAGAGTTTTTTAAGTTTGATGTAGTCCATTTGCTTATTTTTTCCTTTGTTTCCTTTGCATCAGGATGAATTGGCAAAAATATATTGCTACAAGGTGTGTATGAGATGTTATTGGCTATGTTTTTTTCTATAAATTTTATGGTTTTGTGACTTACATTAAAGTCTTTTATCCATTTTGAGCCTTTTATCCATGTTTATTGTTAGGTATGGTGTAATTTCTTTCTACTGTTCTTTTTAGAGAAAGTGGTCTTCACATTGCTTTTGGAAATTTGTTGGGAATTCCTTTCTGAAATAATAAGTCATCAATCTTTATATATCTTCCCTGTGTACTAAGAAACAATGAATGTCTTGCCTTTGTCAGGTGAATCATTTTATAAATATCCATTAATTTAAGTTGACTATTTTTAACGTTCAAATAATCTATATGCTCCATCATGTTTTTGCTCATTGATCACCTTCAAAGCAAAAATGTGTTAAAATAGCTTAATTTGTGGATTTAACAAATTCTTCTGGAAATTCTGTCCTTTTTTTCTGTAATGAGTTAAAACGGAAGTAGAAAAAATATTTTTAAAATGTATATGGAACCACAAAAAGCCATGCATAGCAATAGTGTTCTGAGAAAGAACAAAGTTGGAGGAATGAATGATGCTACCTAATATCAAACTATACAATAAAGCCATAGTAATCAAAACAGCTGGGTACTGGAATAAAAACAGACACATAGTTCATTGGAATAAAATACAGAGCCCATAAATAAACCTACACCTTTATAGACAAGTAATATTTGACAAAGGAAGCAAGCACATGCAATTTACTAAAGATGGATTATTCAATAAATGGACAGATACATTCATAAAAATGAAACTAGACCATCTTCATATGTCACACACAAGAACAAATTCGAAATGGATTAAAAACTGAAATGTTAGGTCCCAAACCCTAAAAGTACTAGGTGAAAATAGAGGCAGTAAAATCTCAGACATTGCTCATAGTAATATTTTAATAAATTTTTATTGTTATTCTATTACAGTTGTCCAAATTTCTCCCTTTGCCCTCCTCCACCCATTCCACCCCCTACTCCCACAGTCAATTTTTACACTGTTGTCCATGTCTGTGGGTCATTCATACATATTTTTTGGTCTAGTCCCTTCTCCTTTTTTAGACTATTATTCCTCTTCCCTCTTCCCTTTGGTCACTTTCAGTCTGTTCCATATATCCTCAGGCAAAGGAGACAAAATGAAAATAAACAACTGGGACTTTATCAAACTAAAAAGTTTTTTGCACAGCAAAGAAAACCATCAACAAAATAAAAAGACAATCCACTGAATGGGAGAACATATTCAGTGATACATCTGCTAAGGATTGAATATCCAAATTACTAAACAATTTATAAAACTCAACACCAACCGCCCCCCAAATAATCCAATTAAAAATGGGCAAAGGACCTGAATAGACACTTCTCCAAAAAGGACATATAGTTGGCCAATACATACATGAAAAGATGCACATTAAAATCACAATGAGATTTCACATCACACTAGTCAGAATGGCCAGTGTCAATAAATAAACAAACAAGTGCTTTGCAAGGATTTGGAGAAAGGGGAACTCTTTTGGACTGTTGGTGGGAGTGCAGATTGGTGCAGCCACTGTGGAAAGCAATATGGAAATGCCTCAAAAAATTAAAAATGGATCTCCTTATTTACCCAGCAATTCCATTTCTGTGAATGTGTTTGAAGAAACCCAAAACACTAATTCAAAAGAACATAAGCACCCCTATGATCATTGCAGCATTACTTACAATAGCAAAGCTATGGAAGCAGCCCAGGTGTCCATCAGTAGATGAACTGATAAGCCAACCATGGCCCCTGGCTGGTGTGGTTCAGTGGATTGAGCACCAGCCTGTGAACCAAAGGGTCACTGGTTTGATTCACAGTCCAGGGCATATGCCTGAGTTGAAGGCCAGTTCCCCAGTAGGTAGCTCATGAGAAGAAACCACACATTGATGATTCTCTCCCTCTCTACCTCCTTTCCCCTCTCTCTAGAAATAAATAAATAAGTAAGTAAATAAATAAATCTTAAAGAAAAAAAAACAACTATAGGACATTTACACAATGGAATACTACTTGGTGATAAATGAGAAAAATATCCTTTGGGACAGTATGAATGGACCTGGAGAACATTATGCTAAGTGAAATAAGCCAATCAGAAAAGAAGCAAATGCCATATGATTTTACACATATGTGGAATCTAATGAACAAATTGAACAAACAAACAAAATATAGGTGGTTTTATAAATAGAGAGCTGGGCTGACAGCTCTTGGAGGAGGGGTAAAGGGTGAAGGGAGAAAAGGAAAAAGGACTCATGGACAACTGTGTCCTGATGGCAAGTGTAGGTGGTATAAGGGGAAAAATGGTAATGGATAAAATACAACTGAAAGAATTTTTCAAAAAAAATAAAAATAAAAATTTACAACATAAAATTAATCATTTTACACTGTATAATGCAGTAGCCTCTAACACATTAAAATGTTATGCAACTATCACTATATCAAGTTCTAAAACATTTTATCACCCATAAGGAAACTTTGTATCCATTAAGCTATCACTCTTGTCCCCTAAACCCCTCACAAATTCTAGCTTGCTTTCAGAACCTATGGTTTTACATATTCTGTGTGTTTCATATAAATGGAATGATACAGTACAATGACCTTTTGTATTTGGCTTCTTTAACTAAGCATAATGTTTTAGAGGTCCATCCACATTATTAAATATATCAGTACCTCAATCATTTTTATGACTGAATAATTGTCCTTAGTGTGCATATACCACATTAAGTCTATCCATTCATCCACTAATGTGCATTTTGGTTGTTTCCACCAGTGTTTTTATGAATTGTGGTACTATGTACACTTATGTACAGGTTTTTCTTTGCATATCTGTTTTCAGCTCTTTTCTGCATACACGTGGGAATAAAATTTTTGGGTCAGATGTTATCTGTATGTTTAACTGCTGGAAGAATAATTATACTGATTTCCACAGTGGCAAAACCACTTTCAATCTACATCAGCAATGAACGAGTTTTCTAATTTCTTCACATCTTCCTCAACACTTGGTATTTTCGATTTTTAGTTATAGCCACTCCACTGGGTGTGAAGTGGAATCTTATAACTTTAATTTGTATTTCTCTAATACATAATATCTATATTAGGTTAGGCATTTTTTTCATGTGCTCACTGGACATTTGTATATCTTCTTTGGAGAAACCTATTATAGTCCTTTGCCCATTTTAAAATTTGCTCTATTTAGAATAGAGAGCCCAGAAGTAAAACCATGTCAATATGGTCAATTAATATTAGACAAAGGGGACACAAGTACAAATGCAGTAAAAAGAGCCTCTGCAACAAATGGTGTTGGAATATCTGGACAGCTACATGCAGAAAAATGAAACTTGACCACCAACTTACACCATACACAAAAATAAAATCAAGATGGACAAAACATTTAAATATAAGTCATGACACCCTAAAATTCCTAGAGGAGAACATGGCCAGAAAAATCTCAGATATTCCATGCAGTAATATTTTCACTGATATGTCCCCTTAGAGTAGGAATATAAAGAAAAGAATAAACAAAGGGGACTACATCAAATTAAAAAACTTCTTCATGGCTAGAGAAAATATCACCAAAATGAGAAGGAGACCAAATTTATGGGAAAATATATTTGTCAATGATACCATGGACAAGGGTTTGATCTCCAAAATATATAAAGAGCTCGTATGACTCCACACCAGGAAGACAACAATTCAATAAAATAATGGGCAAAGGACCTGAAAAGACACTTTTCCAAGGAGGACATACAGAGGGCCCAGAGATACATGAAAAGACACAGCATCACTAGCCATCAGAGACATGAAAATTAATACCATAGGGAAATACTACTTCATAGCAGTCAGAATGGCCATCATAACCAAATCAAAAAACTATAATTGCTGGAGAGGTTGTGGAGAAAAGGGAACCCTAGTACACTGTTGGTGGGAATGCAGACTAGTGCAGTCACTGTGGAAAACAGTTTGGAATTTCCCCAGAAAACCAAAAATGAAACTGCCTTTTGACCTGGCAATTCTACTGCTGGGACTATACCATAACAATCCTGAAATACCAATTCAAAAGAACCTATGAACCCCAATGTTCATAGCAATGCAATTTACAATAGAGAAGTGCTGGCAACAGCCTAAGTGCCCATCAGTAAATGAGTGGATCAAAAAACTATGGTACATTTACACAATGGAATACTACGCAGCAGAAAGAAAGAAGTAACTTCTACCTTTTATGACAGCATGGGTGGAGCTGGAGAATATTATGCTAAGTGAAATAAACCAGGCATCAAAAGACAAATACCATATGATCTCACCTATACCAGGAACCTAATGAACAAAGCAAACAAATGAACAAAATAGAACCAGAGGCAGAGAACCAAGGAACAAACTGACAGGGACAAGGAACCGGGGAGGTGGTTAAGGGAGGAAAGGAAGGGATGGTTCTAGTTAAAGAATAAATATAAAGGACCCATGGACAAAGACTACTGGGGGGATTAAATGTGGGAAGTGGGGGTGGGTAGGGCAGGGGAGAGTAATGGGGGGAAATGGGGACAACTGTAATTGAACAAAAATAAAAAATAAATAAAATATAGTAAAATTGGGTCTGTTTCACTTTTTGTCATTGAATTGTAAGAGTATCTTCTATGTTCTTGAAATAACAGCCTTATCTGATATATGATTTTCAAAAGCTTTCTCCCATTCTCTATGTTGCCTTTCACCTTCTTGACAATGTCCTTTGATGCACAAAATTTTTAATTTTGATAAAGTTCAATTTATTTTTTCTTTTGTTGCTTGTGCTTTTGGTGTTGTATTTAAAAATCCACCACAAAATATGAGGTCATAAAGACATGTAAGGTTCCTTTCAATATAAATAATCTTTTCTACTAATGCACATTTCCTCTCCTACTTTTTGTGATTTGCATTACTTGATAAGTGTTGTTTCAGTTAGTATTCATTAACTATGCTTTTCATTCATGAATTAATATTCACCATTTATGACTGCTTTTGTTTCAGTATTTTATTTTAAGTGATGTAAGACTGAATATATGAAAATGTCTTTATTTTGCCTTTATGCTCACATCTTAGTTTAGCTGAGTATGGAATTCACAGCTGAAAGTTAATTTTACTTTCTCTGACTCTCAGCCACCTATCATTCTTCAGTAAGTACTTACAGTTTTTGTAAATAGTCTATACTTTCTTGGTTTTTAATGGTTGTTCAAGTACAGTTGTCTTCACTTTCTCCACCACTACTCTCCCCTGTTGGGGACCCCTCTGTGTGGTTTCAGAGACTTTAGCCCGGTGAGAACAGGCTCTGAAAGGGGCTAGTAATTCTCCCTGGAAAACTAGGTAACGCAGGTGGCAGACGACCCGACTCTAACACCGAGGGTTCCCATGGGAATCAGGCCTGAAATGTACATTTCATCCTTTGAAGCTTGCTCTGCTTTATATAGCCCTGTTGATATAAACCAGATGCTTAAGTTCAAGACATAAGGAGTAAACTCTTTATCTCACGGAACACATTTTAAAGACCATCTGGTGTCAGCATCACTAACAGATCCTGACTTATGACAAATCTCTGTGTTCCTTCAGTTGTAATCTATCGATAATATCTGTTTTTGAATGACTATAGTCTTTTGATATTGATTGGTGAGCTATGCATGTATGCTGTATATCCCTACACATACCATTCCCAATGAAACCTTTTGGGGCTCAGAGCATTCCCCACTAGAGGGAATCACCACCCCTTTTCCCATCAGAACAGCAAGATTGTGTCTGGGATGATTTGTTCCCATCAGTGGCAGCAGGGAGAGCTCTGTGGGATGGAGTTCTCTCACACTTTCCCACCCCCTGGACCCCCAACTCCCACCCTCAATACTACCCTCCTTTGGCTTTGTCCAAGGGTCCTTTATATATGTTCCTTGATGACTCTTCCCCTATTTTTCCCCATTATCTCCCTTCCTTCTGGTTATTGTCAGTTTGTTCTTTATTTCAATGTCTCTGGTTATATTGTGCTCACTTGTTTGTTTTGTGGATTACATTCCACTTATAGGTGAGATCATATGTTCACTGCTTGGCTTATTTCACTTAGCATAGTGCTCTCCAGTTCCATAGCTTTTAAGACCTCACTTGATGGTCTTCAATTTTACTGCAATAATTCTTTAATTATAATGCTTAGTGGTTAAAGACACTAATTGAGGATTCATAATTTTTTTAATTCTAGAAAATTTTTACTTTTTTTCAAATACTGCTTTCAATTTTGATTTTAAGTATATTTTATTGATTATGTTATTACAGTTATCCTATTTTTTCCCTTTTATTCCTCCCTACCCTGCACAGCCTTCCCACCAGCATCGCCCCCTTAGTTCATGTCCATGGGTCATACATATAAGTTCTTTGGCCTCTCCATTTCCTATACTATTCTTAACCTCTTCCTGTCTATTTTGTGCCTGCCATTTATGCCTACCATGACCTACAAAGTTTGAATGACTCTGTCACAACCAACTCTCTTGTTTTACTTAAAAGCACTCAGTCTTCATCTATTATGTCCTAAATACAATGACCTTCTTTTAGTTCATAAGCTAAAACTACCCCAAGGCTTTGTGCTTGTTCTATAATTTTCCTTCGATATTTTTTTTTAAAAAATTATTTGCAGGAATACTTCTTGTCATTCAGATCCCAGTTGATATGCCATCTCTATACAGAGCACTTTCCTGACCATTTTTCAGTAATGCCCCCACATTATTCTCTGTCAAAAAGGTTTCTTGTTTCTTTGCTAACACATAATGGAAGTTACTACTATTGAATTTGCATATTTTTTAGAAAATATCACAAGCTTGTACTTAGTTATTGCTGGATTGACATTGATCACTAACACTAAAATATCTAACACCTCCTCTAGTTCAAAAGCAAAATTGTTAGTGACCTACCACATATCATTCAGATAGATACAAAAAAAAAGAAGCCAATGGGCAAACCCTGTGTCATTGTCTAAACCCATGTTCAGATTATTAGAGGTGAAGTATTTCAATTTTTCTGGAAATTCTCTCATGAAAGACTTCCTAGAAAGGTGGGAGTATCCTCTTGCACATAAACAAAAGAGGATATCCACTTTACATTTTGGTTTTTCAAGGACTATTTCTACAGAGAAGACTATTCTCATTAACATTTTTTCAAATCATTGAACATTAGTGTCTGTTTTAACAAATGCAGCATGTGTAGCTACATTCAACGTTATCCACTAAGTTTTGTTTGGGAAAAATGCCCTTTGGACTCAAGACTATGCTTATATAACTACTATTATATCATACACAGACATACACCATACCACAAAATATGTATGTCTAAGAACTAAACCTAAATTCCTTTTCTCCAACAGATTCTAAGAAAAACTTAATGACTTCCCAACGTTTTGATTACTGTGATTAAAGAACCTGGCACACATAGCTTGAAGGTCAGTCAGTACTAGCTTGTGAGCAGCACAAGAGATACGGAACAAAGTTGTACATATGGACACTTTACATTTAATCATCCTTTGAATAACATTTCAATGGCAATGAATGTTGCAGCTGTTTGTAATCAACTTAGTAGTGAGATCTCTTGAGAATTATGATACGTAACAGCTATTGAATTTTATATGCAAGCTGGTCTAAATCTGATTGGGTTGTTTCAAAATTAGTGTGTTGTATAAGGACAAAATATGAATAATAAGATGTATTTATGCTGCCTATGATTTGGCAACAATATTATTCTTTTACAAAATATTTTATTTATTTATTTTTAAAGAAAGGAAGGAAGATCCCCTACTGGGGACCTGGCTTGCAGCCCACGCATGTGCCCTAAACTGGGAGTCAAGCTGGCAACCCTTTGGTTCACAGGCCAGCACTCAATACACTGGGCCACACCAGCCAGTGAACAACATTATTCATGTATTCCTTCTCCCTCATCTTTTTGCTTGAAACAAGTTACTTAAGAAAAGTTTTCCAATTAGCAAAAAATGATGTTACTAATGTGTTATTTGTAGTATGTTCAGTTTCCCAATTGAAAAGATGAACTTAATTGAGTCACATATATTTTTATCAACTGGTCCTTCCTGTGAATAAAAGCTAGTATTTGCCATATACATTGGGGAGAAAGATACTAGGATAAATAAAACTGTTAAATGAAAGCTGTGACTGATCCTGAATGTCACTGAGGACTCCTTAACTCTTTGAAGGGAAGAAAATGGTGCTCATTCAAAAGATGTTTTCAAAGCATCTATTATCAGAAGGATAATATTTAAATTTTTTGAAAATTTCTTATAGATATAAGTTATCTGTGTAACATAATGACACTTGGAATCTCACTGGCTATATCACTCATTGCCAAAACAAAGCTTATAAACTCTTAATTCTGTCTGGTACTGGCCCTCAGCAGAAGTTTAAAAACTTACATTTCAATGTCACTCATTTTTTGCTTAACATTCAAGTCTTCCCTTTTGGTGCCTCATAACTCATGGTTGTGCATGACTTTACATTCCAGCCTTTAAAGCCTTCTCTCTCAGTTCCTTGTGTTTCAAATCTCTCATGTGTCCTATAAAAGTGTCTCTTTTCTATGCCACATTCACTATTACCTAGAGCTCTTCCAAGAAAAACTTGTTCATTAATATATTCTGTACTTTAAATCAAAAGAATGAATATAAACAACAATTTTAGATCCCTAGAGACTATTCAAAGAGATGTAACTGGATTTATAGATGTCATTGATTTTATTCCATAACACAAATATTTATTTGAGCCTTCACCACTGCCATATAACAGTACATATAAAAATGAAGCATTTAGTTTCTTATGGTATCTATCAAATTATCTCATATATAATCAACAGGAAGTCGAAGAGATGTGCTATATATGTTTAATGATGAAATATGATTTCCAAAATTATAATCAGAGGAGTATTAATGGGGAGTATGGCATTTGGCATAGATTTGAGGAAAGGATAAGACTTCATTATCTAGAGATTGGAGGTAGATGATATACAAGGTGGATCAAAGAATATAAAGGGTGAAAATAATATAAAGATTGAAAATCACAGGCCTTTATGAAATGGAGCATAGTTCAATTTGACCACAAAATAATGTGATTATATGAGTGGTGATTGGAAAAAAGGAAATGCAATATCACATTAAAGAATTTAGACATTATTTAATAAATATTCTTGAATAAAAGGTTTAATATAGGTTTAGTATTGTGCTAAGTACATTGATCACATTGCTTTCCCAAGTCAGTAAATACACCTGTGAATAAATATTATTATCATTTAGAATATGAAGAAATAAAATCTAGGAGAGGTAAAGTGACTTCTACAGCATCACATAGCTATGAGAGTGAAAGATTAAATTCACCCAGTTCAGTTTGACTCTTATATAGTTATTAAAAATATAGTCATTAAGCTGGAGCTCTTAATGACTATTCTATAAACTCCCTTAACTTTCAGAGAGTTAATGCCTCCATCTCACAAACATAACACTAAAGTAAGCAGGAAGCAAATACAAAGGATTTATTTTGAAAACTAATATATTGTGGCAGGCTTTTTTCTCTCTGTATTTTTATTTATTTACTTTTCTTGTTTTTAATTTTATTGAATGTATTGGGGTGACAGATTTTAGTAGAATGATATAGGCTTCAGGTGTACAATTTTGTAATACTTCATCTGTATATTGTATTGTGTGGTTACCACACAAAGCCATGTTTCCTTCCATCACCATTTGTCACTCCTTTATCCATTTCTATCACTTCTATCCCCCTTTCCCTCTGGAAATGACAATACTATTTTCTGTCTATGAGTATTTTTCACATTTTTATTGTTATTCAAGTACAGTTGGTCTCCATTACCCCGCCACAACTCCCTCCTACCCCAGCCATCCCCACTTCCAACCCTTGATCCCTTTGGTTTTGTCCACATGTTCTTTATACATGTTCCTGAAACCCCTTCCCCATTTCCCCCACCAATTATCTCCTCCCACCTCCCCTCTGGTTACTGTTACTTTATTCTTAATTTCAATGTCTCCAGTTATATTTTGCTTGTTTGTTTTGTTGATTAGGTTCTCCAAGGAGGACATATAAAGGTCCCAGAGACATGTGAAAGGATGATCAGCATCACTAGCCACCAGAGACTTGCAAATTAAAAACACAATGAGATACCACATCTCACTGGTCAGAATGGACATCATAAACAAATCAGTAAACAACAAGTGTTGGAGAGAACGTGAAGGAAAGGGAACCCTAGTTCACTGTTGGTGGGAATGCAGACTGGTGCAGCCACTGTGGAAAAACAGTGTGGAATTTCCTTAGAAAACTAAAAATGGAACTACTGCCTTTTGATCTGGCAATTCCACTGCTGGGACTATACCCTAAAACCCTGAAATACCAGTTCAAAGGAACCTATGCACCACAATGTTCATAGCAGCACAATTTACAATAGTCAAGTACTGGAAGCAACCTAAGTGCCCAGCAGTGAATGAATGGATCAAAAACTATGGTATATTTACACAATGGAATACTATGCAGCAGAAAAAAGGAGATTCTACCCTTTATAACAGCATGGATGGATCTGGAGAGCATTATGCTAAGTGAAATAAGCCAGGGAGTGAAAGACTAATACCATATGATCTCACCTATAAGTGGAACTTAATCAACAAAACAAACAGGAAAGTAAAATATAACCAGAGACATTGAAATAAAGAACAAACTGATAGTAACCAGAGGGGAGGTGGGCAGGGATAATGGGGGGAAAAGGCTGAAGGGTTTTTAGGAACATGTATAAAGGACCCATGGACAAAACAAAAGGGGCAGGTCAAGGATGGGAAGTGGGGATGGCTGGGGTGAGAGGGGAGTGGTGGGGAGAAATGGAGACACCTATACCTGAACAACAAAAAAAGTGAAGAAAAACAAATAAATTTAAAAATAAATAACAATTAAAAAAGAAATGTGCAAAAATATGCAGCCTTCATAAATAAACATATGAAATAATATTAACATATAATTAAAGAAATGCAAATTAAAACTACAGTGAGATAACATATCTCAGCTATCAGATCAGCTGCAATTAAAAAATATGAAAAGACTTCAGGTCCCGTCTTGAAATGTAAAAGGCCTTGGAGTTGTCACACTCATCTTTAAAAGCAAAACAAAGAAAAAACTGATAGACTGAAAGTCAATGACTTTACTTGGACCCATCAGAAAGCTGAAGCAGCAGAGCAGCCATCATATGGAAATCTGCATAGTCAAGGGGATCCAGAAAGTCACATCTAATATCTCCTTACCTACAGCAGGATACACAGCAGCTGTTAAATGGTATACCACTTAAATGGTATTTTTGACTGAATTCAGAATCTATGGAGGCTGAATGAAGAGTAGCATGAGGGAGACAATCAACTTGGGGTGCAGTTTTAGAAAATCACTACAAATAAGTGGATTTTACCTCTGGTGATCCCATGAACAAAGACAACAGGCAGGGGATTGAATGTGGGAGGTGGGTAGGACAGGGGAAAGTAATGGGAGAAATATGGGAACAACTGCAATTGAACAACAATAAAAAAATGTTCCTAAGAAATCTCCTCATGGCTCTGGCAGAGGGACAGAAAGAATAATCATATTGCTCTCCATAACAAAGGCCTGCTATACTAGTGAAAAAAACTTTATAAGAACCTTATCCTAGCTAGCAGTGGGCATTTTTCACTCCAACTCCCTCTAGCCTTCCCGTCTCACCAAAAGCTAGTTTGGGACGAAGATTACCATTGCAGAAACACTTGTGAAGATACAACTGCCCAGTAAAACAATGAGATTGAATCAAAAGATTACAAGAAGTCATCTCTCTCCCACACCAACAGGGCTTAGAGGAAAATTTATAGCATTAAATGAATACATTAAAAAAGAAAAATATATATTTAAACTTAATAACCTAAGATTCCACCTGAGAGAACTAGAGAACAAAAACCACTTAAAGCCAAAAAAGTAGCAGTTTAAACCTATAAAAATTAGAGCATAAATAAATGGAATTGAAAACAGGAAAACAGTTAACAAAAGAATGCAACCAAAAACTAGGTTTTTCAAAATTTTATTACATTTTGGGGGTGATTGTTTAATAAAATAATATAGGTTTCAAATATATAATTCTATATAACACATCATCTGTATATTACATTGTGTTCACCACTCAAACTCAAGTCTCCTTTCATCACTATATATATGACCCCCTTTACCCTTTTCTTCTTGCCCCATACCCATTTTCCTCTGGTAACCACCATCCCATTGTCTGTGTCTATGAATATTTGTTTGTTTTTCTTGTTTGTTTCATTTTGCTGCTTTCAGTTTTATATCCTACATATAAGTAAAATCATATAGTTCTTGACTTTTTTCATCTGGCATTTTGCTGAGCATAATATTCTCAAGATCCATTCATTTTGTCACAAATGGCAGTATTTCATCTTTCTTATGCCAAGTAGTATTCCATTGTATATATGTACCACTTTTTCTTTATTCAATCATCTGTCTCATGACTTGACCACTGTAAATAATGCTGAAATAAACACAGGGGTGCATATATCTTTGCAAATAAATGTTATCAAGTTTTTCAAGTAGATACCCAGAAGAGGTATTGCTAGGTCATATGATAACTCTATTCTTAGTTTTTTGAGGAACCACCACACTGTTTCTCCTAGTTGCTGTACCAGTTTTCATTCCCATAAGCAGTGTATGAGGGTTTCTTTTTATCTACAACCTCTTCAATACTTATTCTTACTTGTCTTATTGATAGTAGACGTTCTAACAGGTGGGAGGTGGTACCTCAATGTGATTTTGAATTACATTTAAGTTTTTTAAAGATTTTATGTATTTATTTTTAGAGAAGGAAGGGAGAGAGAGAGAGAGAGAGAGAGAGAGAGAGAGAGAGAGAGAGGGAGAGAGAGAGGGAGAGACATCAATGTGTGGTTGCTGGGGTTCATGGCCTGCAACCCAGGCATGTACCCTGACTGGGAATTGAACCTGCGACACTTTGGTTCACAGCCCGCGCTCAATCCACTGAGCTATGCCAGCCAGGGCTAAAATTACATTTACTTAATAGATAGTAAAGTGGAGCATCTCCTTATATATCTGTTGGCCATTTGTATGTCTTCATGGGAGAAATGTCTTTTAAGGCCCTCTGCCCATTTTTAAAATGGATTGTTTGCTGTTGAGTTGTGTGAGTTCTTTATATTTTTAAAATACCAACTGCTTATTGGATCTGCTGTTTGTAAATTTCTTTTCCCATTTGGCTGGTTGTTTTTTGTTTGTTTGTTTGTTTCATTTTGTTGATTGTTTATTTGGCTATGCAGAAGTATTTTAGTTTGGCATAGTTCCTTTTTTTGGATTTTACTTCCCTTGGTTTGAGGTCAAATTCATAAAATCCTCTCTAAGACTAAGGTCCATATGTTTACTACCTGTGTTTTCTCCTATGCATTTTATGAGGTCCTTGAACAAACAAACAAACAAAAGGACATTAGGTAAAAACAAATGAATGATATTTGGAAAATCATGAACATTTGTTATTTATAATGTTTCAATATTGGTTCAGTAAATGTAAGAAATGGATCATCATGTGAAATAATAATACAGGTAATTAGATGTGGAGTATTTAAGAATTCTGTATACTATCTTCACAATTTTTCTGTAAATTTGAAACTGTTTTTCTTTTCTGTATATATTTAATTTATTATGCTATTACAGGGGTCACAATTTTCCCTCTTTGCTGTGTTCTACCCAGTACTCTTATTCCTCCCTCTGCTATCCCCTCCATATTTCATATCCATAGGTCATGCATATCAGTATTTTGGATACTCTATTTCCTATACTGTTCTTTTTTTTTTTCCTGTTTGGTAGGTGTATATTCTTTTAGTCTTTTTTTACCTGGAAAAATCCTTATTTTACTCTTTCTTTCTTTCTTTCTTTCTTTCTTTCTTTCTTTCTTTCTTTCTTTTTCTTTCAATTATATTTTATTGATTATGCTATTATAGTTTGTTGGGAACCGCCCTGACTGGTATCAGAAGCTGAAACCCCCCCCCCAGGCTAAACCCTGATATATTAAGAAATGATTTCGGGGAGAAGGAAGGAAGATGGTGCCAGAGTAGGAGGGAGAGGATTCGGTTTCCCTCTGCACACAGGAGAAAATCCTGGCCAATCTATGGAGTAGAGGAGAAAACAACCAACATACCTCAGCATATGTGAAAATAGGGGACCAGGGATTGTGGCAGAACTGAAAAACCAGACCCCAAGAGGGGTACTGCAACACGGTAGGGTCCCAGGGACCAGCGTGGGGTCCAGAGGGCTGCAGCCCCAGGCCCAGCACTCACTGCTGGGTTTGCCACCGAGTCCTTGGGAAAGAGCCGAGATAACAGCTCCCTACCCAGCCAAACAAGGTCTGAGAGGCACAGAGAGGAACACAGTTGGTAGCAAACGCACAAGGGCTGTGAGCACCCTCAGAGGCTGTGGACACCTGTTGGGAACCGCCCTGACTGGTATCAGAGGCTGAAACCCCTGCCTAGGCTAAAGCTAAGGGAACGCCCTTGGAACCGTGAGCCAGCAAGGAGACAAAAGCTTATCTTCCTGGCAGGAATGCTGCTTCTGCTGCTTTATTCATGACTGAACCCCAAAAAGCTTGGTCGGTTAGCCAAAGACGGGTAAGATTCCCCAAGGGGGGAACGATCTAAGACAGGCACGATCACTTTGGGGAGGCCCCCCAAAAGAAGGACTTGGGGGGCTGCAGCAAAAGGGGGTGATGGACCCTCGCTCCTCGGCTTTGACATAGCCTGAGTTCTCAGCGTCTGGGAAAAAACCTCCTTGTCTCTCGATTGCCTTAGTTCCCTTGCTCCACCTAAGCCTGAAACAATGACAGGGTGGTGCAGCTCGGTACTGAGAAGTGCGGATTCCCTGGGGTGATCAGGCCTAAGAAAGAATATGTAAATTACTGTGAAACCTTCTTTGTTTAGAATGCTCTCAGTTGAATGAGAAGGGTCTTAGGAAGAAGTTATTTTGTTCCTCAGTCTTACAGCTCTTTGACCCCCAACTCAATAGACCGGCAGAGTTCCTTGTTTTCTATAGTTCCTTACTTCCCCTAATGAGTACTGTACTTTACCTGAATTATTATGCAGAATGAGCCCAATAAAAGCAGGTATGGACTGTAAATCAGCGCACTCCCCACTAGGGGGGGTGGCCATTTCTTCCCTACTTCCCCACAGAAACTAGTCTGTCTCTGTGCATGCTGTTTTTTCTCGTGTATTGTCGAGCCATCCGCAGTGTTCCGTGGTCACTGCTGGCCGGTGACCCACGCGCAACAATAGTTGTCCTGATTTTTCCTCTTCAGCCTCCCTAACCAGTGTCCCCTACTCCCTCAGGCAATTTTCTCACCATTGTTCATGTCCATGGGTCATGCATATAAATTCTTAGTCTACTCCATTTATTTTTTATTTTCAGTGCTAAAACTAGAATCCTGAGAACTCTGTTTTATTTTTAATATATTTTATTGATTATGCTATTACAGTTGACCAATTTCCCCACCTTCACTCCTCTCCACCGTGCACACCCTCTCCCACCCACATTGCTCCCATTTAGATCATGTTCATGTGTCATAAGTTCTTTAGCTTCTACATTTCTCATACTATTCTTACTCTCACCCTATTTTCTACCTACCATCTATGCTACTTATTCTCTATACCTTTTACCCCCTCTCCTCCTCCTACTCCTCTGTTGCTAACCCTCCATGTGATCTCTATTTCTGTGGTTCTGTTCCTGTCCTATTTGTTTGCTTAGTTTGCTTTTGTTTTAGGTGTGGTTGTTAATAAGTTTGCTGTCATTTTAATTTAATTTTTAATTGTGAGTTTGCTGTCATTTTACTATACATGTTTTTTATCTTCTTTTTCTTAGATAAATCCCTTTAACATTTCATAAAATAAGGGCTTGGTGATGATGAACTCCTTTAACTTGACCTTAACTGAGAAGCACTTTATCTGCCCGTCCATTCTAAATGAAAGCTTTGCTGGATAGAGCAATCTTGGATGTAGGTCCTTGCCTTTCATGACTTGGAATACTTCTTTCCAGCCCTTCTTGCCTGCAAGGTCTCTTTTGAGAAATCAGCTGACATTCTGATGGTAACTCCTTTGTAGTTGACTGTCTCCTTATCTCTTGCTGCTTCTAGGATTCTCTCCTTCATTTTTACCTTGGCTAATGTAATTATGATGTGCCTTGGTGTGTTCCTCCTTGGGTCCAACTTCTTTGGGACTCTCTGAGCTTCCTGGACTTCCTGGGACTCTATTTCCTTTGCCATATTGGAGAAGTTCTCCTTTATTATTTGTTCAAATAACTTTTCCACTTGTTGCCCTTCCTCTTCTCCTTGCGGTACCCCTATAATTCGGATGTTGGAATGTTTAAAGATGTCCTGGAGGTTCCTAAGCTTCTCCTCATTTTTTTTTGAATTCTTATTTCTCCATTCTTTTCTGTTTGGTTGTTTCTTTCTTCCTTCTGGCCCACTCTATTGTTTTGAGTCCCAGTTTCCTTCCCATCGCTATTGGTTCCCTGTGCATTTTTCTTCATTTCTCTTATTGTAGCCTTCATTTTTTCATCTAGTTTGTGACCAAATTCAACCAATTCTGTGAGCATTTTGATCACCAGTGCTTTGAACTGTGCATCTGATAGGTTGGCTATCTCTTAGTCACTTAAAAGTATTAGCTCTGGAGCTTTGATTTGTACTTCTGTTTGAGCCATTGGGGAGGGGTCTGGTCATGCCTGTTACATATGAGGGGCGGAGACTTAGGTGTTCTCCAGGGTGGGGCAACCCAGCTGCTGAGTTGTGTCATTGTATGTGGGGGCATGGTCTGAGAGGGAACAATGGCACTTGCTCCTCTCTCTCAGATTTCAGTCCCTTCTGCTGCTTCCCCCAAGCTAACAGGGCCTTGCTGATGCTATTTCCCATGTGGGTGGGCTTGTGTATGTTCTAGGACCCTGTGGGACTCCTCAAGGAACTCTCCTGTGATGTTGGGAGATTATCCTGACACCTCAGCTCCCACAGGTGTTTTCAATTGGTGTTTTGAGGTTCTATTTCCCATCACTGGGACCCTGGGTTGTGCAGTCTGTCTCATTGCCTAATTTTGCCTGGTTTGTCTGCACATGAATGTGGCCCGGACGGCCAGGAGCCTTGTGTGCAGTGCGTTGCTTCAAAGTCACTGCCTCACTGGGTTTGCTAGCTGCTTGTGTGCCCAGGGTCCACCCTTTGCTGTCTTGTGCTTGGGATGCCTTATGCATCCAGGATGTGTTATGTGTCTGGTGCCACCACTTTTTGTTCCACGACCCCTTTCCACCCCTTCTACTGGTCTGGATCAATGTGTGTGTTTTAACTCCTTGGTTGTCTGACTTCCATACAGTTCAATTTTCTGTCAGATATGGTTGTTATCTTGTTTCTAAATTGTTGCTGACCTTATTTTGGTCGTGTGAGGAGGCAGTGTGTCTACCTATGCCTCCATCTTAAGAACAGTATTTCCTATACTGTTCTTAACACTCCCTATCTATTCTGAACCTACTAATTTGTACTTCTTTTTTTTAAGATTTTATTTATTTATTTTAGAGATTGAAGGGAGAGAGAGAGAGAGAGAGAGAGACAGAGAGAGAGAGAGACAGAGAGAGAGACAGAGAGAGAGAAAAACATCAGTGTGAGGTTGCTGGGGGCCATGGCCTGCAACCCATGCATGTGCCTTGACTGGGAATCGAACCTGAGATGCTTTGGTTTGCAGCCCACAGTCAATCCACTGAGCTACGCCAGCCAGGGCTTTAATTTGTACTTCTTAATCCCTGCACCATTGCCACCATTCTCCTCCTTCCCATCCCCAACTGATAACCCTCTAAATGATCTCCACATCTATGATTCTGTGTCTGTTCTGCTTGTTTGGTTAGTTTGGTTTTTTTTAGATTCAATTTGTTGACAGTTGTGAATTTATTACCATTTCAATGTTCAATGATCTTCTTTTTCTTAAATAACTCCCTTTAACATTTCATGTAATAATGGCTTGGTGATAATGAATTTCTTCAGCTTTATCTTTTCTGGAAAGCACTTTATCTGCCCTTCCATTCAAAATGCTACCTTTACTGGATAGAGGAATATAGATTGTAGGTCCTTGCTTTCCATAACTTTGAATGCTACTTGCCAGTCCCTTCTAGCCTGCAAAGTTTCTCCTCTCTCTCTCTCTCTCCTTGTTCAAGTACCATTGTCCCTATTTTCCCCTAACACTGCCACCCACCACAGCCATCTCCACCTCCCAACCATCAATCCTACCACCCATTGGCTTTGTCCATGTGTCCTCTATACATTTTCCTTGAAGATGCTTCACCCCATTATCCCTTCCCACACCCCCTCTAGTTACTATCAGGCCATTCTTAATTTCAACGTCTCTGGTTATATTTTGCTTGCTTGCTTGTTTTATTGATTAAGTTCCACTTATAGGTGAGATCATATGGTATAAGCCTTTCATTCCCTGCCTTATTTCACTTAGCAAAATGTTCTCCAGATTCGTCATACTGTCATGAAGTGTAGGAGCTCCTTCTTTCTTTCTGTTGTGTAGTATTCCATTGTGTGAATATACTATAGTATTTGGATCCACTCATTTACTGATGGGTACTTAGGTTGTTTCCAGCATTTGGCTATTGCAAAATTGTGCTGCTATGAACATTGGTGCTTAGGTTCTTTTCAATTGGTGTTTCAGCATTCTTAGGGTGTAATCCCAGCAGTGCAATTGCTGGGTCAAAAGGCAGTTCCTTTTTCGGTTTTGTGAGGAAATTCCATACTTTTTTTCCACAGTGACTGCACAAGTCTGCATTCCCATGAACAGTGTACTTTCCTCCACAACCTCATGAGCACTTGTTGTTTATTGATTTGGTTATGATAGTCCTTCTGACTGCTGTGAAGTGGTATTTCCCTGTGGTTTTAATTTGTGTCTCTCTGATGGCTGGTGATGCTGAGTATTCTTTCGTATGTCTCTAGGCCTTCTGTATGTCCTCCGTGGAGAAATGTCTGTTCAGGTCAGGTCCTTTGCCCATTTTTAAATTGGATTGTCTGTCTTCCTGGATGTAGTTATGTGAATTCTTTATATATTTTGGAGATCAAAACCTTGTCCGAAGTATCATTTCCAAATATATTTTCCCATATGGTTGGTTCTCTATTCATTTTGCGGATGTTTTTTTTAGCCATGCAGAAGCTCTTTATTTAGATGAAGTCCCATTTGTTTATTCTTTCTTTTATATTTCTAGCTGTGGAAGACATATAAGTGAAAATATTGCTGAGTCAAATATCTGAGATTTTCCTGCCTATGTTGTCTTCTATGACTTTTATTGTGTCATGACATATTTAAGTCTCTTATACAACCTGAGTTTATTTTTGGGTATGGTGTAAATTGGTGGTTGAGTTTTATTTTTTTCCCTGTAGCTTTCCAGATCTCCAGCACCATTTGTTGAAGAGGCTATTTTTACTCCATTTTATGCTTCTGCCTCCTTTGTCAAATATTAACTGACAATTTAGACTTGGGTTTATTTTGAGGCTGTCTATTCTGTTCCATTAATCTATGTGTCTGTTCTTATACCAGAACTAGACTGGTTTGATTACTGTGGCCTTGCAATATAGTTTGATGTCAGGTATTGTGATCCTTCCTCCTTTGTTCTTTCTCAAAATTGCTGCAGCTATTTAGGGTCATTTACAGTTCTGTATAAATTTTTGAAATATTTGTTCTATATCTGTGAAATATGCTATTGATATTTTAATAAGGATTGCATCGAATCTATAAATTGCTTTGGGTACTATGGCCATTTTGATGATGTTGTTTTTTTCAATCCATGAACATTGTATGTACTTCCATTTATTTGTATCTTCTTAATTTCTTTCTTCATTGTTTTGTAGTTTTCTGAGAACAGGTCTTTTACTTCCTTGGGTAGGTTTATTCCTAGGTACTTCATTTTTCTTGTTGCTAAATCAAATGAGATTTTTTTTCCTGATTTCTGTTCTGATATTTCATTGCTGGTATACAAAAATGACTTTCATTTCTGAATATTGATTTTGTATCCCACTGATTTGCCAGATTCACTGATAGGTAGAGTAGTTTTTTATGGAGTCTATAGGATTTTCTGTGTATACTGTCATGTCATTGCAAATAATGACAGTTTTATTTCCTCCTTTACAATTTGTATGCCTTTTATTTCATCTTCTTCTCTGATCGCTGTGACTAGGACTTCAAGTACTATGTTGAATAGAAGTGGTGAAAGCAAACATCCTTGTATTGTTATGATCTTAGTTGGAAAGATTTTAGGTTTTGCCCAATGAGAATGATGTTGGCTGTAGATCTCTCATTTATGGCTTTTACTATGTTGAGGTATGCTCCCTCTACTCCAACTCTGCTGAGTGATTTTATCATAAATGGGTGCTATACTTTAGCAAATGCTTTTTCTGCATCTATTGATATGATTTGTGATTTTTGTCTTCCTATTTGTATGTGCAATATTTTGTATTCATTGATTTTTAATATTGCACCAACCTTGCATCTGTAGGATCATGGTGTATGATATGTTTTATGTGTTTCTGGATGCTTTTTGCCAATATTTTGTTGAGGATTTTAGCATCTATGTTCATCAGTGATATTGGCCTGTGGTTTTCTTTGTTGTGTCTTTATCTAGTTTGAGGATTAGCATCATGCTGGCTTCATACAAGGTGTTTTGGAGTCTTCCTTCTTTTTGGATTCTTTTGTAATAATCTGTGAGGTATATGAGTTAGCTTTCCCTTAAATGTTTTGTAAAATTCTCCTGTGAAATTGTCTGGCCCAGGGCTTTTGTATGCCAGATGTTTTTTGATAACTGCTTTGATTTTGCCAGGTGTTATTGGTCTGTTCAGACTTTCTGTTTCTTCTTCACTGAGTTTTGGAAGATTATTTTTGTAGAAATTTGTCCATTTCACCCAAATTTTCAAATTTCTTTGCATACAGTTGTTCATAGTAATTTCTTACAATCCTTTGTGTTTCTTTGGTATCAGTTGTAATCTCTCCTCTTTCATTTCTGATTTTTTCTTTACTTGGGTCCTCTCTCTTTTTCTCATGATGAGTCTGCTTAAAGGTTTTTTGATTTTGCTTATCTTTTCAAAGAGCCAGCTCTCAGATTTATTGATACTTTGAATTGTTCTTTTAGTCTCTATGTAGTTTAATTCTGCTCCAGTCTTGGTTATTTCCTTCCTTCTACTTGCTCTGAGCTTTTGTTGTTGTTGTTGTTGTTCTTCTTCTTCTTCTTGTTCTTCTTGTTGTTGTTGTCTAGTTCTTGTAGATGTAGAGTTAGGTTGTTTATTTGAAATGTTTATATCTTTTTTAAGTAGGCCTGTATGGCTATGAACTTCCCCCTTAGGACTGCCTTTACTGTGTCCCATAATTTTGGGATTGTTTTGGATTCAATTTCTCTTTTTCCCCCAGAAACTTTTTGATTTCTTCCTTAATCTCATTCTTGACCTAGTCTTTGTTTAGTAGCATGCTATTCAATATCCATGAATTTGGGTATTTTTTTAGTTTTGTCCTTGAGGCTGGTTTGTAGTTTCAGTCCCTTGAGATCTGAGAAAATTCCTGATATGATTTAAATTTTCTTGGATTTGTTGAGGCTTGTTTTCTGTCCTAGCATGTGGTATATTTTTGAAAATGTTCCATGCACATTTGAAAATAATGTGTATTTTGTTTCTTTGGGATGAATGGTTATATATATATAATCAGTTATGTCCACTTGATCTATGATATTATTCAATGTCACAATGTCCTTTTTTATATTTTGTTTGTAAGATCTATCCATTTTTGACAGTAGGGGTGATAAAACCCCCTTTTATAAGTGTGCTGCTGTCTGTATCTTTCTTGAAGTTCTCCAAGATTTTCCTTATGTATTTGGGTGGTCCTATGTTGGGTGCATATATGATTATAATGTTTATATCTTCATGGTAAATTCTTCCCTTGGGTGTTATGAAGTGTCCTTCTGTGTCTTTTTTTATGTCCTTTCTTTTGAAGTCTATTTTTTCTGATGTAAGTATTGCTACCCCAGATTTTTTTCCTGTCCATTTGCTTTGAGTATTTTTTCCAACTCTTCACTTTTAGCCTGTGTAGGTCTTTTTTCCTGAGGTGGATCTCTTCTAGGTATCATTTGTGCAGGTCAAGCTTTCTTATCCATTCAGTTACCCTATATCTTTTAATTGGAGTACTTAATCCATTTACATTTAAGGTTATTTTGACAGGTACTTATTCATTGCCGTTTCACTATCTTTCTAACTATGTTCCTTTCTCTCTCACTCCTTTTGTTAAAGAAGTCCCCTTAGTATAACCTGCAGTGCTGGTTTGGTGGAGGTGTCTTTTTGAGCCTTCTTTTGTCTGGGAAACTCCTTATTTCACCTTCCACTTTAATTCAGAACCTTGCTGGACTGAGTAGTCTTGGTTGTACACCTTCACTTTTTATTACTTGGAACAGTTTTTTGCCATTCCCACCTGTGTTTTGAACTCTGCATGTGATAGATTGCTTATCTCCATTTTATTTAGTTCTTTTTCTATAGTATTTTTTTTTCTGTTCTTTCATTTGGGCCATATATCTTTATCTCCTCATTTTGGCAGCCTCCCTATGTTTGTTTCTGTTTATTGGGTAGAGCTAGTTTCACTATCTGCCATAATAGCATGTCCTAATATAGAACAGCACACCACGGTGGGACAGCTCATGTGAACTAGGTATATTGTGTCTCTGGTATGGTGTCTCTGCTATCTTGCTCTATATGGAGGAAGGCTCTGAAAAGGAACTATGGCTGCTGCCTCGCCTCTGTGATTTTGTCCATGAGGAAGCTGTCTCCTGTCACTCACCCTGATGCCAGATGTGTCAGTTTCTCCCTGTGTGCCACTAGTGCCCCTCCAGCTGCTGTCCCTCCAGCTGCTGCCCTAGTGTTGGAGCACAGGGGGAGTGAGTGTACAAAAGTCCTAATTCCATTTCAGGCCCTTTAACAGGAGACACCTGAGAATCCTGAAGTTTCCTCCTCCACCCCAATCCTCACTGGTTTTTACAGCTGATAGTCATGAGGACCTATCTTCCTGGTAGTGGAACCCTGGGCTGGGTGGTCTGGTGTGGGGCTGGGATCCCTCACTCCCTAGTTTCCTACAGTTCTCCACATCTCTGCATATCCATCTCTCCTCCACACCTAGATGAATGTGAATTCTTTAATTTCTTTGTTGTTGGACTTCCAAAGCTTGGTATTCTGATGATTTGGGGTGATGATTCTTTTGTATTTTACTTTTAGTTTTTGCTATGACTGTGCAAGGAGGTGAGCCATGTTAGCCTATGCCTCCATATTGACTGGAAGTCCTAAAACTTTTCTAAAGTATAAAATATTAAATGTGTTACAAGCCATTCTGTTAGCAATACAGTGGCAAAATAAGCACTCAAACATATGCTTCCACATTCCTGTGAGAATACAAATAGTTTCAACTCTTATGAAAGTGAATTGGGCCACATCTATTAAAAATATACATCTGTTTACCATTTAAACCATCAATCCAAATTCTAGGACCTCACCTTAAAAATACATTCAATAATACAAAAATAGATATACACTAGATTATTTGCTTCAGCATTATCTTGGTAAATTTATAATACTGGAAAGATTCTAAATGTTCATACTTAATAGTGTGGTTGAATAAACTGTAGTGCATCCTTATGACAAAGTATTAGGCAACTACAAAAAAGAATGAGGAAGAATAAATGAACTGATATGGAGTGACTTCCAAGATATATTGGTAAATGAAATAATATAAACACAAAGATCATTTATTGTATGGTATTTTTGTGGAATAAAGATGGGGAAATAACAGAGCATACACATATCTGCTGCTTTTTGCAAAAAAAAAAAAATGAAACCCAGGGAAGACAAAATAAAAACTAAAGGGACTAGTCACCTACAAATTTGAATAGGAGAAAGATAAGTAGGATGCTGGATGGGAAAAGTTTAAAAGGGACTGGGATAAGAGTATGACTTCTCTAAGCACATGTTTCTGAGTAGTTTTAACTTTTGAAAACATGTTAACAATCCTAGAGCCTAGCATAAAAATAAATAACTAAATACATACATTTATTCATACATACATACATTTAACAAAGATAGGAAGGGGTTCAGAAATTACATAAAAAACAGAAATGCATGAAACCATCTGTTTGTCAAATGAATAACATAGCACAATCACAATCAAAGAAGATACAAAAGTAGTTACTTAGCCAAGTAATTCTTTAATATATTAATTTCAATATATCACATCAAGTTAAAGACATATAGATCTATACTTACTGTACTCTTATAAGCAATTCTGAAATTACTTTATATGTATTCATTATTGTACATAATGAGATCCAGTTTTCTCAGTGTCCTTGAACACTGTGGAACAAGTTACGAGTATACAAGTTAACTTGAACACTGAACAAGTTACAATGAGGAAGCAAAGAGGGCTAGAATTAACTATGTGGTATGGGATTAAAATCAGTGTGAGCTCAGTGTTTTTAACATACATACATCAGCTAGAGAAACAAAATGTATCTGTGTTTGTGTAAACATACTTATATTCCTTAGCTTTGTCCACCAAGAGGGTCTAGAAGCAAAGATATGCAGACCAGTGAGCACACCAAGTGCCAAAGAAGGCTGGAATTTGGCCTATAGCCTAGCATAGTGCTTATGCCTGGATATGTACTAAATGACAAATATCATCATTGTCACCATCATCTAATTTTAGCATGATCATCATAATAAGGAAAGCTGACTGCATGTACTAAGAAACACTAAACAAATAAAAATGAGAATGAGAACAAGATTAAAGATAGAGTAATTGGGAGGCCAAATTTATAATGGGGTACAACTTTGTATACAGTGGTGGGCAAAAGTAGGTTTATAGCTATGAGTATATGAAACACAGAGTTTATTCTTTTATTATCATTTATTAATTATTGTATTATTTATTTCTATTACAACTGTAAACCTATTTTTGCCTACCCTGTATAATGAATTTTTACCTTGGAAAAGAAAATCACTCCCTCTGCCTCTAAGTGAAGAGTGAGGAAGAGAAAATTATTGAAAAAATACATAAACATTTTAGAACTGAAAAAATACCTTTGATCTCCTCAGAAATATATGAAGTGAAATCTCCCAATGAGAGCAATGGATTTATTGTGAGAAAGGTCTGGGTTAAAGTTAGGAATATTTGGATTTTGTTAGAATTATCACTTCTGGAGAAATGTGATATAGAGACAAGATATGAATAGAAAGGTCTGCAGAGCAGCAGAGAGTGCATAAGTCAAGTAATGTGATTTAGTAGTGAATTCATTTTACAGCAATATTAGAGTTACCACATAAAACACAGTTGAGTATTTCATTGGTCTCAACTTGCTATTATGCATTAACTTTGTCTCCCTAATTGTAACTTTCTTAGGCAAGTTAAAAGGTCTTATATAACATTTATATTTTCTATTACATCTATTACAATGCTAGGGACATAACACATACCTAGCAGAAGACCAAAAACACATAAAAAACTGTGTTTTCAATTTGGACATTTTGATAGTCCTACTCTTAAATTCTGCTTAGTTCTTTCACCATTTTCCAAGAAGATCAGAGAAATGTGTGAGTTTTCTTATAGGAATTTGTTGATCCCTAAAAGAGTTCAGAGACAGGGAAGGACTACTGCATAGCTACCTATTCATTTTTCAACAGTGGATTATCCCAGGCAAATCCTTTGTTCTGGGATAGAGTTCCCAAGTCTATGAGTACATGGGAGAATAAACCCTTCTTTTTAACATTATCTTAAGGGGAATATAATTAAGAAAGGAAGGTTTTAATTAAAAATAAAAAAAATCACTTTAAAGTCTAATTGATGTTTGGAATATTCATTATTTTGAAATATCCACCTCACCCCTCTCTGTCATTATTAGGGGGTATCAAAAGACATGGTTACCTTAAGTGCCAAGCACTCCTTCCAGGCTATGGCTTATAAGCAATAAGTCACTCTTATCAGAAGATGACATTTGAACTGCAGCTTTTCTCCAGACTCATGCATTTAATTCAAACCTAACAGCTCCACTGCAGTCCATGAAATATTTACATTGTTACTTGCTAAATTATATACATTATTTACCATATCGTCTATTAAATATTTACCACCTTTTCAAATATGCAATGAATCCACACTCTACTGTTTTTGTTTCTTTTAGCATTAAAATAGAAAAGGCCAAGCCCTGTGGAAACCTGAGACAGTGGCTGTGACAAAGAAAGCAGAGGAGGAAAAATGTAAAGAGAAGCAGAAGGCAGTTATTTGAAAAAGAGATCCATGTTATGTAATTGCTCTTTTCTCCTTTCCCTTCCTCTGACTGGAATAATAATTTCTCTCACTTAAGAAAGATGATTATTTTCCCAATACTTATATGTGTAAATAATTGAATAGAAACTATTTTGAAAATAAGCTATATTATTTTCAGGAGCCTTACTTTAGGGTGGCTTGATATATAAAATTGTCTAAGAAAAACATATGATGATAACAGGAGGCAAGGCACTGGCCCACCTTATCCAGAACTCTTCCATACAGGAAATAGTGACATATATTCAACTCCCCTAAGCAACATAATGATTCACTCCCTTGAAAACAGAAAAAAGCTATTAATAGATGTATTGTCAATAGGATATACTTATGGTAATTTTGATGAGCAAATGATACCTAACTATGAAATTTTTAAGCTTTAAGGGATACCCAAACTCCCCCCCTCAAAAGACCTAATTGGTTCCCACTTGAGAACTTTAACTCATTCATTGTTCTTTAACTTATCATCCCCAAAGTAGGCATCTTAGAGATAGCTAATTAGCTACCAATTAGTTATGTATTATCTTCTTCCATTGAATTTAACATAATCTTTAATTTTAGAGAAACATGCTAATGCCCACTTAAAAGACTATATTTCCCAGCCTTCCTCTCACTTGAGGGTGGCATATGACTAAGGTCTGACTAATGAAGAGTATGTGGGACTTCCAGAGGTTCTCCATGTGGGTAACATGGCTGCCTTCCTTTCTCCTTCCATCTTGCTCCATGAAACCTGAAGATGATAACTGGAATATTAGTAGCTATCTTGAACAATAATGATGAAAACAACATAATAACAAATCAAACAGCAAATACCTGGACAAGTCTTGGTTTCTGATAACCATGGAACTTCTATACAAGTCCTGAGCTGCCAACCTTAGCACTTATTTTACAGGATAGAGAGATAAATCTCTGTCATAGTTAAGCTACTCAGTTTTATGTCTCTACTATATATAGCTAGCCTTAATCTATACTAATATATCTAGGTTTATGTGCTATTTCTCCCACAGGCACTGAAGACCCTTATATATGTCTATTTTCTGTCAAAACTTTTTCAGAGAGCAATTACTTATGTCTTACTGCTGTAAATATAGCTCTGTGGATTACTTCAGTCATAGTTAGCTATCCACCCTGCATCAAGGGCTATCTTTATTCCTTCCCATCTGAAATCAAAGGATACCCTTCTACAGGGTATTATGGGTATAATTATGGGTATACCCATTATGAACACCTTAAATTGTTTTTCTTCCAATTTAGAATGGGTTGTCTTAGAAATGGTTTAATGCTGCCAATATGCTGAAGCATATTACTGATGTCCATATCTTAGAGCCGTCAAGGCCTTGCTGGTTAATTTTTATTTGTTGTATTGAATAGCTATTTGCAATTGCCACATAGCTATAAATGCTTCAACATATTTGACTTATATGCAAGAATTAAATTCCTAAAGTCTCTCATTTTATTCATATACAAAATTGTTTCAAAATTCCCTTAAACTGGACTTTAGTTCAACATACATTTCTTTCAATCACAGCTTACAATCAATATTATTTTGTATTTGTTTCAGGAGTACAGCATAGTGATTAGACAATCATATACTTTACAAAGCAATCCCCTCAATATTTCAAATATTCACCTGGCACTATATATAGTTACTACAACATTATTTATTGTATTCCCCATGCTGTATTTTACATCCTTGTGATTATTTTATAACTACAAATTTTTGATTTTTTAGAGATTTTATTTATTTATTTTTAGACAGAATGGAAGGGAGGTAGAAAGAGAGGAAGAGAAACATCAATATGTGAGAGATGAGTTGCCTCTCACATACCCCCAACTGGGGACCTGGCCTGTAACCCAGGCATGTGCCAGTACTGGGACTTTATCCAGTGACTTTTTGCTTCACAGGCTGGCACTCAATCCACTGAGCCACACTAGGGCCCAATTTTTACTTCTTAAACTCTTCACTTTTTTCATCCAGCTACCCAACATCCATCCCCTCTGACAGCAGATATTTCTTGAGTGCTTGTGATATGGTAGGATATAAAAAAGCAAAATGATTTGAAATTGAAGAAGTTTAAAAGTCATAAATACAACCTCAGAACAGAAAGGGGTGCTGGCAGTTTGGGGAAACACTTGAATTAACGTTATCCTTAAATGAATGGAGGCTGTAATTGCATTCTTGTCTTAAATGCAGTCATCTCTGGTGTCAACATCTCTTTGAAAATAGTCTAGATTTTTTTATTTTGCTTTGCTGAAACACATCAAATCACCTCATATTGTAAGTGAGATTTCCTGAAATCTCTGCTCTCCAATGTTAAAAACATCCAAAGTGCATTGCAGGTGTTTTTATAGGGAGAATATTCTTTAATATTGGCTTGAATAAATCTTAAAATCTTTTGATTAAAACTGATGGTTTTATAAATCTTCAACAAAACTGTATTTTTTTCATTTTTTCATTTTTTTATTAAATACTTTTGAATTTTATTATTGTTCAAGTACACTTTTCTGCCTTTTCCCTACCACCCCTCCCCACCACCCCAGCAATCCCCACTTCCCTCCCATGTTTCCACCCCTCTTTTGTCCATGTGTCCTTTATAGTTGTTCCTGTAAACCCTTCACCCTTACCCCCCATTATCCCCTTTCCCTCCCCTCTGGTTACTGTCAGTTTGTTCTTAATTTCAATGTCTTTGGTTATATTTTGCTTGTTTGTTTGTTCAAAACTGTATTTCTATCTAGCAACTTCTTCAGAAATATCAAGTGAATGGCATTGACTTTGACTATTTTGATATTTAATGAGTAAAGTTCTATTTTATGTCATAAATAATATAGATGATTGCCTGAATTCTCCTCCTTACTTTACAAGGCTGGAAAAAGTAAATGTGTTTTCACGGGCATATTCCCAAATGGTGTACTGTTCTGTAGTTAACCAAATGCCATGATATGAAACAGAACAATCAGTTAGAATATTAGCAATGGATAGTATTGTTTCTAGGTTTTTAAGTCCAATGCAATCTTAGTGGGTTTTATTTAACCTGATTTCTCCATTTAGACTGAGTAAGTAATCTTTGTGCCCCCTTCAGTGTGAAGTTGGTTTCCATGGTTTTGCATAAGCTACTTTTGTGGTTTGCTAATGTACAGACATGCTGGGATTCCCATTGACTTTTTGGGAATGGCCACCAGCTACCAAACCACTACATGATGATAATAGGACTTCAAAGTCTATTCTATGCCTGGAAGCACTGTTCTATTCTGAGACTCTTAATTATATAAGATGATAGCTGAACAGACTGACATCTGTCAGGAGAGTGGGAAGGGAGGAATGGATGAAAAGAGTTGAAGGGATTAGTCAAAGAACATATACACATGACACATAGAGAAGGACAACAGTGTGGGGATATTCAGAGGGAAGGGGTGGTATGGGTGCTGGGTGGAGGTGAGCAAAATGGGGGTGGAATAACAACATCTGTAATAGTGTCAACTATAAAAATTATATATATAAAATCAGATTTTGAATGAACTCTAAAGGCCAACTCAGTATGAACTAGATAGATGATTTACTGCATTCCCAGCCTGGTCTCTGTTTTTCTTTCTTTTTTTTTTTTTAAATAAAGTTTGAGATTGTGAATTACTTTATTTTAAACCAGCTGAATTTGTTTAAATTAGAGCAAATATCTATATGTTATTGATGATTCCTGAATCAAAATAAGACTTATCTATCTTTGACTTTCTTAAAGAGAGTTACTAATTCATTTGATTCAATTTTCTAATTATGAGAATACTTAAAAATGAATTTGGAGAATCAACAGGTATATATCAAAAAAGGTCTCAAACATTTAATGTCTAAAGTGCATCTGAATGGTCATACCATCAAGATGAATGACCTGGGTTTTCTTTTGTTTGTTTTTTATCCCTAGATGTTGTGTGAAGAAAGCGAACTGAGATCTAAGTATTTAATGGAGATTTTGTCCAGAGTGACTTCTTATTGATGTTTTTATGCTTGAAATTAGAAGAGAGTGAAAATGAAACTTTTTCCATAACACTATTTTTCTTCTAATCTATTTCATACAGAAATATTCTCAGTTCACTAATTTTAAGCAATTTTACATCTATTTTCTAAATTAGCATTTAGAAATTAAGGGTTTATACACAAAAGAATACAAGAGGCTATATGCACTATAGAATGAAAGTGAAATGAAAACCAAGAGTTATCAATTCATCCATTAGAAACAAACTTTTTTTTAATGAAATCAAATGTTATTAAAGTTTAACTGTTCAATTTCAGCAAAGAAATAAACCAGCTCTGGCCTTCAACAATTCCACAAGCTCCCCTGGGGGCTAAGTTCTTTCTGCACTTCAATGAAACAATCAGTGTTTGAGACACAAAGTAACTGTTTGACACACATTGAAAAAGGTACCAAAATGGTCTCTGTCTTTGCTGTGATCAACTCTGAAATGAAAACCTACCACTTAAATCACTTTTACTACAACCTAATTTGATCTCCCTGAATACAGTACAGAATAAGTCTCAGTGCCCTCTGGCCCATGGAATTTTTCTTAAAATAAAGTAAGCAATGTAAATGAAGTTTCTGTGGCTGGAACATCTTCCCAATCTACAAATATACTTGATATTTCCATTGTAGTTTGAAATTTAGTCTATCAGTGAATTGTCTGCTGTATACAATGTCAACCTTATTTAAATCCCAGTTCTACCACTAATTAGCTATGTGATCTTGGTCAAGTCATTTTTCTTTTACAGCCTTCATTTTCTTTACCTATAAATGAAAAAGTTAAATTGAGTCTAAATGCTGTTTTCAGCTTTAAGGGTATATGAACCTAACTAATATTTCACCATGTAAAACTGTTATTTGATAAGATTTAGACATGGATTTAAAGTGTCTGAACCTCTTTCATTCACCAACTTTCAATTTTCACACACAATGTATTTTGCAAAAGGATTTAGCCACTGATCAAGCCAGTGTTACATATCCAAGGAGTAGGTGCCCACTTTCATAGGACAGGAAGCCCTTAGGTCATGTAAAGGACCCCTATAGGGGGCAAGCCTCCAAAGAACCTCATTTGGAACTTCTCTCTTTTATGGTAAATTTATCTTAATGCATGCAACCTAATTCTTAGCGATAGAGCTGGAATATATGTAATCCTTTATTGAAAGCAAGTACGGTTTCTTTTTTATTATTGATCAATTAGTTGTTCCCATTTTCCTCCCATTACTCTCCCCAGAGATATCACCCCCACATTCCACATTCAATCCTCCCCCATCCCCAAGTGTCTTTTCAATGTGTCTTTCATACATGTTCCTTGATGACCTATCCCCTTCTTTGCCCCATTGTCCCCCTCCCCCTATTCAATGGCATACTATGCAGCAGAAGAAAGAAGGAAGTCTTACCCTTCAGGACAACATGGATAGAACTGGAGAGCATTATGCTAAGTGAAAGCAAAGACAGTTTTAATTTGGGCTTGCAGCAATGGCAAAGAAGTATACTTCATCATTAAACATAATTATGGACTCTATAATGGAACACTTGGTCATAAGAGAGGTGAAAAGTTTCTACTTATGAAGGTGAATGTGGTCATTGGACTTCAGGAGACATTGTGTACATCTCTAGATGAGGGAAGTCTCTTCCAAGGACATGTGATATCAGACAATGGAGGATTTTCAGCCATCTGAGGAAAAGCAGATAAGGGTATTTAGATTGATCAAAGACCTTTTTTGTTTATAATTGATAAAATGCAACACGAAATTACTGGAGTACCAAAATCCTGAAGAAAAACTTCCTTAAACCAACATTTATTTTAGTCAGTTTATTAAGGGATACACACACACACACGTACATATATATGTACATGCATATGTACATATGTACATACATATATGCACATATATATATATATATATTATATATCAGAATATATAATATCTATCCAGAAGGTACCCAATCATGTAATATGAAAAGTAGATACATTTATTGAAAAACATATAAGATACAAGAAACATTATACATAGGAAAATGACACCTCAGTCCCCTTCAAAGTAGGCCCCTTGGGACCTCACACAGTTCTCCCAATCACCATCAGCTGCTCTGTCATATTTTCCTCGATCTCATCAATGGTCTGAATCTCTTCCCTTTTAAAGGTGACTTTATTTTTGGGAAAAGCCAGAAGTCACAGGGTGCCAAATCTGAGCTGTAGGGGGCCTGAGTCACCTGAGTAATTTAATGTTACTCCAAAAACTCTGCATGAGATATGATGCATGAGCAGGCATGTTGTTGCGATGAAGCTGCCAATCACCAGTTAGACTTTTTCCAAGCAGACATCATATTCATATTTCATGTTGGCTTTAATAAACAAATAATTTTATATCAATATTTGTAAGAAAATAGGATTCAATTAACAGAATTTCTTCTAATGAAGGCTTCATTACTAGAGTAGCTCTATTCTCTCTAAAGTAGATTAATTTATTTCAAATAAATGTCTCAGGAATTCAAATGCATATTAAGAATACACAGTTCCTTTGTGGGAAAATGGTTGGAATCTTTCATTTCTTACTAAGACTATTTTTAGGGCTCTGTTCTTACTAGGACTTATTAGTCTTACTAATGTATCTCATGTCTTACTAGGGTTCTACATTCTGCTAATATAACATAAAGATATTTGAGATTTCCTTATACATTTTCATTTATATTCCTAAATGTTTGATGTGCTAGATTCCCCCTAGTAGGTGGAAACAAGGCTTGATTTCAACTAACAGACACTGGCAGGAATTATTAATTCTTCATGATAAGCTAAAGATAGACAAATATGCACCAAATGTTGTATAATTTGCAAATAGAATGACAGTTGACCTAATTAAACAGTACACAGTGCTAAGGGCAACATAAACCCACTCAGTGATCCAAAATGTGTTTTTTCTCATCCATCCTCATTTCCTGTTGGCTTCGGTACCAGATATTTCAGAATTTCAAGAATCTTGACATCCTCCAAATAGCTATATGGGTAACTGAGGTATATACTGGGGGGAGGTGTGCACACATGTTAGAGAGGTACTTGTCTATCAATCCCTACATTCAAGGTTGAGAATGTAAAATCTGAAAGCAATAAAAAGGGGTTTTGTTTGAAGTGAGGCAAAGCTTCATTTGAATTTATCTATCATCAACTTCATCTGTGCGACCTTAATTAGATGACCTAATATGATGCTTTGGTTTTTTCATCTATGGAAGAATGGTAATAATAGTCCCAATTTCATTCATCTGTCTAAAAGTTAAATTAATAAATGTTAAACACCTACCATAGTGCCTTCAATAAGAAAGCACTTAGTAAATACTAATTATGATATCACAGACCTTTGAAGGGTTGAAATGTTTTGGAAAGACTCCAATACACACAAATGAGATTGCCCTTAAGGATTCAATATGTTCTGGAATTTACATTAATGGCACATATTAAGTAGGAAATCCAACATATTCCTTAAGAACTTGATTTCTGTACTCATACAGATTAAAGTTCAAATCCTGGCTCTTTCAGCTATTAAAAGTGCATGAGTATTTTTCTTCTAATCCTATTTTTATTTTTTATTGTTCAGCTACAGTTGTCCCACCTTTTTCCTCATTGTTCTCCCCTGCCTCATGCTGCCCCACTCCTGCAGTCAATCTCTCCCATTGTCTGTGCCCATGAATCCTCTATTTGTGTTCCTTGGCTTGCCCCTTCACCTTCTTTCCCCCATTACCTCCTTTCCCCCACCCCCCCCAGTTAATGTCAATTTGTTCTTTATTTCTATGTCTCTGTTTATATTTTGCTCATTTGTTTGTTTTGTTGATTAGATTCCACTTATAGGTGAGATTATGTGGTATCTCTGTCTCATGTCTTTCACTGACTTTCTTACTTCACTTAGATAATACTCTCTAGATCCATATATGCTGTCTCGAAAAGGTAGGAGTTTCTGCTTTCTTTCAGCTGTGTACTATCCCATTATGTAAATGTACCACAGTTTTGTTTTGTTTCTTTTATCCACTTCATTACTAATGGACACTTAGGCTGTTTCCAGTGCTTAACTACTGTAAATAATGCTGCTATGAACATTGGGGTGCATAGGTTCTTTTGAATTGGTGATTCAGGATTCTTAGGGTATAGTCCCAGCGGTGGGAATGCAGGATCGAAAGGCCTGTCTATCTTTAGTTTATTAAGGAAATTCCATACTGTTTTCCACAGTGGCTGCACCAGTCTGCATCCCCACCAATAGTGTACTTGGGTTCCCTTTTCTCCACACCCTCACCAGAACTTGTTTGTTGATTTGTTAATGATGGCCATTCTCACCGTCATGATGTAGTATCTCATTGTGGTTTTAATCTGCATATCTCTAAAGACTAGTGATGCTGAGCATTTGTCAAGTGACTATAGGCCCTCTGTATGTCTTCCTTGGAGAAGTATCTGTTCAGATCCTTTGCCTAGTTTTTAATAAGAGTGTTTGTTTTCCTAGACTGGAGCAGTATGAGTTCTTTATGTACTTTGTAAATCAAACCCTTGTCAAAGGTAACATTGGCCAGTATGTTTTTCCATATAGTTGGTTACCTTTCCATTTTGTTGACGTTTTTCTTTAGCTGTGAAGAACTATTTTTAGTTTGATGTAGTCCCATTTTTATTCTTTCCTTTACATCCCTTGCCCTAGGGGATGTATCAGTGAAAATATTTCTTCTTGGAATATATGAAATTTTCTTTCCTATGTTTTTGTCTCAGACTTTTATGGTGTCATGACATATTTAAGTATTTTATCCATTTTATGGTATTTTTTGGTGTAAGGTGTAAATTGGTGGTCTAGTTTCATTGTTTTTGCATGTAGCTGGACAGATTCTCCCAACACCATTTATTGAAGAGGCTGTTTTTATTCCATTTTATGTTCTTGCCCCCTTTGTCAAATATTAATTGACCACATTGACAGGGGTTTATTTCTGGGCTCTGTATTCTCTTTTATTGGTCTATGTGTCTGTATGCCAGTGGAGTATTCTAATAGTCTGAATCTCCAATTTTTGCCTAAAACAATAGTGGTTATTAAAGTTCCTCCATCACTGTGTTGTGAGTTTAGACTCATATAAGCCATTCTAAACAGTGGATAATACCTAGTAAGCATGTTATCAGAAATATTTTCTGAGCAACCTTCTTGGGTTTCCATGCTCATGGGTTTAACCTCTACACTACTAATTGTGAATTCTTTATATGTCTTACCATTTTTATTAGCCCCTTTCATGATAAATGTGATTGAGTATACCATCTTCTTCTCATCCTAACTGGCAGATAAATATTTCAACTTTTGCAGGATGTTCTAGCCAAAGGCTATTTGTAAAGCTTTCAAATTCACATGTGTGATCACTGTTTTTTTTTATTAATCTGCATTGTAGTTTTTTCCATTATCTTTAGTCACCTTATACCCTTCTCCCCAGCAATCACCACACTGTCATCAATGTCCATTAGTTCTTTTTTCCTTTACACTCAATCTTTCAACGTCCTCAAATCCCCCATTCCCACTAGCTATCACCCTGCTCATCATCTATGAGTTGGTCCTCATTTTTCTTATTAGTTCAGTCAGTTCATTAGATTTCACTTATGAAAGAAATCATGTGGTATTTGTCTTTCTCTGACTGGTTTATTTCACTTGGCAGAAGATTCTTCAGGTCCATCCATACTGTTGCAAAGGGTAAAACTTTTTTCTTTTGATGGCCAAGTGGTATTTCATTGGGTAAAATATTTTATCCACTCATCTACTGATGGACATTTGGGCTGTTTCCATATCTTGGTGATTATAAATAGTTCTGCAATGAACATGGAGTGCTTATGTTCTTTCACATTAGTGTTTTGGGTTTCTTTGGACATATTCCCAGAAGTAGGATCACTGGGTCAAAAGGAAGATCCATTTTTAGTTTTTGAGGTATCTCCATACTGCCTTCCACAGTGGCTGCACCAATTTACATTCCCACCAACAGGGCCAAAGGGTTCCTCTTTCTCCACATCCTTGCCAGCACTTGGCTGTTATTTATTGAAGATGGCTATTTTGACAAGTATGAGAGGATATTTCATTGCAGTTTTAACTTACATTTCTCTGATGATTAGTGACATTGAACACCTTTTCATATGTCTATTGGCAACTGTGTGTCCTCTTTAAAGAAGTTATTTTACAATACACTGATGAAAGAAGTTGAAGAAGCTACAAATAAGTGAATCACATACTGTGTTTATGGATCAGAAGAATTACACCATTAAAATATCCATACTACCCAAAGAAATCTGTTGATTCAACACAATTCCTATCAAGATTCTAATGACGTGCCCTGCCTGGTGTAGCTCAATGGATTGAGTGTCACCCTGTGAAGCAAAGGGTGTCCAGTTCAATTCCAAGTCAGGGCACATGACTGGGTACCCAAGATCTCAGTTATGGGCTCATGAGAGACAACCACACATTGATGTTTCTCGCCCTCTCTTTGTCTCTCCCTAAAAAAAAATCATAAAATCTTTAAAAATATTCCAAAGATGTATTTCACAGAAGTAGAACAAATATTTCAAAAAACTATACGGAGCCACAAAAAGCTCTGCATAGCATCTTTGTTCTTCTGAGAAAGAACAAGCTGAAGGAATCAGGCTACCTAATATTAAACTATACTATCAGGCCATAGTAATCAAAACAGCCTGGTATTGACATAAAAACAGATATACAGATTAATGGAAGAGAATAGAGAGCTCAGAAATAAACCCACACCTTTATAGTCAATATTTGACACAGGATGCAAGCAATTATAATGGGCTAAAGAGTTTATTCAATAAATTGTGTTTGCAAAATTGAACAGATATGTGTAGAAAAATGAAACTAGACCCCTTTTTACACAACACACAAGAATAAATTCAAAATAAATCAAAGACTTAAATACTAGACCTGAAACCATCAAAACTGTAGAAGAAAATGGGCAGCAAAACTCAGACATTGCTCCTAGCAATTTTTATTGATGTGTCCCCACAGGCAAAGGAAACAAAAGAAAAAATAAACAAATGGGACTACATCAAACTAAAAAGTTTTTGCACAGCAAAGCAAAACATCAACAAAATAGAAAGACAACCCACAGAATGGGAGAATGTATTTGCTGATATATCTGATAAGGGATTATAATCCAAAATGTATAAAGAACTTACAAAACTCAACACCAATAAAACAACCAACCCAATTTAAAAATGGGCAAAGAACAAGATAATTGGTTTTATGCTTCCTATTTATCATCCTTGCCCCTAACATCTCCAATAAATAGTTGTATTTATGGAGACACAGTCTTATTTTTAACATGCATTTATTATCAATTCTCATATAAATTACTTTTGGTTTCACTTTCCCTCTTCTTCTCATTCTCTAATAGTTCCTCTTATTTTTATTGTTCAAATTAATGATCTCTAGCCATAAAGTTACCTTCATTTATTCTTTGAAAAGCAGGCTTCAGAAATAGTTTGGGCAGATTCCTAAAATTCCCTCTTAGAATTGTTTATTTTTATTTTGTGGATTAGAAAAAGTTTGATTCAATGGACACATTGGTCCAAAATCAGAATTTCAATAGTAAGGAAGAGTCCCTCTTATAATCTTAGAGTTAGAAGAATTCTCAGAAACCATTACTTCAACCTCTCACTCAATAAAGAATATGTATTCATCCTCCCTATATGAGTTATTGAGCTTCATTAGTTAAGAATCATAGCAGCAAAGACTTTCAGAAGTTATCTAATGTAACACAGTCACTTGCTAGATGAAGGTGCAGAGAGAAAGAGAGAAAAATCCACTCTTCCAATCTTCTAGTTAATTCCTCTAGCTTTAAAAAAAATTGATCTGGCTGGCATAGCTCAGTGGATTGATCTCGGGCTGAGAACCAAAGTGTCATAGGTTTGATTCCCAGTCAGGGCACATGCCTGGGTTGCAGGCCATGGCCCCCAGCAAACGCACATTGATGTTTCTCTCTCTCTCTTTCTCCCACCCTTCCCTCTCTAAAAATAAATAAATAAAATCTTTAAAAAATTGAAACAATGATCTTCTCACTGGATTTTTCTTTGGGAATCAAAGGAGAATAATAAATCTTGTGGGTTTCCTTCTTTGTCATGAATGCAGAATGATTGTCTTTCTGGTACATTTGCTAAGCTCATCTATGGTCTAGGACAAGATATTGAAAGGATAAAGAGTAAAGTCTGATGTTGATGAGATAGGGGAAAGAGAAGGAATATTTAAGGAAATAAACTTTGAGGTTATGTTTCTAAAGGAAAGCAAAAGCTATTAGAATAAATGTTTTCATCCAATCACTATTCTTGGTCAGGTATTTCTCCAGAGCAGTGCTGTCCAATAGAATTTTTTTATTATAAATATATTCTATTTGTGTGTTGTCCAAATGGTAGCTAAATAACTACATGTGGTTACTTAGCCCTTGAAGTATGGCTTGTGTGAATGAGAGACTAAATTGTTTATTTTACTTAATTTAACTAATTTAAATTTAATTAGCTACATGTGTCTACTGATTGCCATACTAGATAAGGCAGTTCTGGACTTTCATAGCAATAACGTTTTTTAATCAGGCCAGATACACCTTCTTTTTTTGTGTGTCTAGAAATTGATCCTGAAGGAGCAACACATCTTTTGCTGAAACATTTTATGTTGACAAAATATCCCAAATGCAGCCTCTGAGTTACTACAGTATCTTAAACAAGATGTTTTCCTCTCTGATAATAGTTTGCCTATCCCCATGAACTATAGTCTAAGTTTCTTGGTAAACTTGATGTGAACCTGCTCTCCCGTCCCTTGTAATATCTCTTTTCCATGGTACAGACTCTTACCTGATTTACCTCATAGAACAGTTGTGAATATCTATAGAAATAAGTGATATAGAATACATTTAAATAAAGTAATATGAACAGGTAAAACAGGAATTATCCAAACTCAATAGATGAGGAAATAAATGAGGAAACTGAAGCATAGAAAGTATGTGACAAGCCATACTGATCTAAAAGTAGTAGAGCTTTGATGCAACATGGGCCTCCTTAGTTTTTTATCAGAGGATCTATAACTAATTATTTCATATATTATGATAAATAGTGACCCACTACATCCCATGCATTCCCCTCCAGAGATGGAAGGGGTTGGGGTAGGGAGGGCAATGCTTTCAAGCTATCAAAATAACAGGATTCAAATGAATAATATAATTTTTGGTCATTGATTTAAGCATTACAGAATCACAGTTCAATTATAGAAATTCCTTGGCTACCAATACAAGTTGTTCTAATGTCACCTTGAAAAGACTTCTATAACCAAATTCTCAGTGTTATCTTATGTCATTGGATAAATGTTTATATTGTCTCATCACTTTTCAGTGTCTAAATTTTGCCCACAAATACCATCCAGC
The DNA here is from genome assembly GCF_019186645.2 of Phyllostomus hastatus. Lineage (NCBI taxonomy): Eukaryota > Metazoa > Chordata > Mammalia > Chiroptera > Phyllostomidae > Phyllostomus > Phyllostomus hastatus. The sequence goes on along the minus strand of NW_025333984.1, from coordinate 11,308,067 downwards.
ATATCACAGATACCGTACCCCATTGTTAAGATGGTTGACCAAGTTCTTAAAAAGGTGAGGTTTTCTTTTTCAAGATTGTTTCTCTCCTGCTCAAGTATAATTCAAGCCAAATGAATGCATAATTCTATAACTGATGTGGAAGTACATCTTGGAATTAATACATTATGCACAGGATGACTTGATGTCAGAGTCCCTGTCCCTTTTCACCATGGCTAATTTTTTAACCAATTTGAGACTAAGCAAACCTCCCAGACATAGCTCCATAACTCTAGGGCATGTTCCTTAGCCCATAAATGTAGTTAAGTAGTCTGGAACAAATAAGCTCAGCTTGTATAGAAAATTTTAGAGAAAGAGTCTCTTTAGTGGGGTTTTATTTATCTCACAGTGCTTTGCTATACCCTAAAAGTAAGGGGCACTGAATGCTTTAGAGGATTTTCTCCAACCCTTTATGTATCACTATTGCTGAAGTATCAGTACCAGCTAATTTTCCTGTTATTGGGGAAATTGTGTTAATAGCAGAGTATCTCTTCATACTTTCCCCTTTCCTATATGGTCCTGGTAATCTTCACTAGAATGGATTTTTGTACCTTTTCACACACCTTAATTTGTTATTTATAAAAAACCCAAATTTTCAATGTCTCTGGTTGTATTTTGCTTGGCTGTTGTTAGTTGTTGTTGCTGCTGTCAATTAGTTTCCACTTATAGATGAGATCATATGGTATTTCTCTTTCACTGCCTGGCTTATGTCACTTAGCATAATGCTCTCTAGTTCCATCCATGCTGTCATGAAGGGTAGGAGCTACTTCTTTCTTTCTGCTATGTAGTATTACATTGTGTGAATGTACTACAGTTTTTGATCCAGAGACACTGAAATAAAGAACAAACTGACAGTAACCAGAGAGGAGTGGGGAGAAGAATAATAGGGGATAATAGAGGAAGGGCCATCAAGGAACATGTATAATGGACACATGGACAAAGCCAAAGGGGGTAAGTTTGAAGTTGGGAGGCAGATATGGGTGGGGTGGATGGGTGGGGTGAGGTGAAAATGAAGACAACTGTACTTGAACAATAAAAAAACCCTACATGTTGTGGTTTTGCCATGCTGTTGTCAAATCGGCCTTATTTATTAGTTAAACAACAGATTTTATTGTAACATTTCTTTAAAAGTAGTCATGTGGGACACCCACATCCAAATCACCTGAGAGAGGACTCATGAAATGCAGATTCTTGAACAATGCTCAAGATGATCCTCATGCACAATAATGTTTGAGAGCCCCTACTTTAGTGAAAGCCTGATCTTTACAGAGCAATCTTCAAGATCTAGATCAGGAGTGTCAAACTCGTTTTCACTGGAGGCCACATCAGCCTAGCAATCTTCAAAGGGCAGAATGTAATTTTAGGACTGTATAAATGTAACTGTTCTTTAACAGTTATACAAGAGCTCGGCACTGTCACCAGGTAGAAACAAGGGGCTGGGCCAGATAAAACAAGGTGGAAATCCAGATCAAGCCCACAGGCCTTGTGTTTGCCACCTGTCATCTAAAGCAAATGAGAAGGACAATAGAAAAGTCTAATTCCCAGACACCTGATAAATGATGGTCATCTGACCATGAGTTAAAACTATTTATTTTTAAATTTAAATAAATTTATAGCAATAAACCAAATAACCAGAAAAGAGTGAGAGATATTGTGGGAGAGCCAAAACAACATGCTTACCTGAAACAAGCATACAACTTCTCTACACAATTGATCCAGTTTATTGCTATACAAACAATCATAAATTTTCAAATCCAGCACACTGTGCTACAATCGTAGTTAATTTGTCATGGCCTGCACCTCATTACTACCTTCATAAATTAAATAAAATATTACCAGTTACCCACTATGTAAAAAGTACCAATTTTTATACTGTAGTTCTAGGCTGAGTAGTGGGTCCTATGGAGATACTGGTGAGAAAAGCCTCATATCTTATACTTAATATTTACTTAAAACTAGACTATTACCAAGCTGAAACATTTTTCTATTAACTATACTCTTCTAATTTTTCAGTAACTGTTGTTCTAGTGGGGCCAAGATAGGTGGGACTAATATCTGAGTGGTGTGTCTGTGTGTGTATGTTTGTGAATATGTATAGCAATATAAAGTTAACAGATTCCAAAAGCTTAAGGAGATGCCAAATGCATTTTTAAATACCACTCTGTGGGGTTTGCAGAACTCTGATTTCTGATACTTCAGGAGAAATTTAATCCAATGATTATAATATTCTATATGGTTGTGAAGCAACAAATGTAAAACCAATTTACTTATCATTTCAGGTGTTTATCAGCAAGAATAATTGTTGAAAAGTCAACTTGTGCCTACATATATCTATTATGAATGAAATTTTAGTTTCTTGAAATTAAACATGTTTACTCTTCATTGTAATTCAAATGTTTGATGTACATGGTTCATTGTACATGTACAATAATCAAGCTTATTTTATTCCAGAATAAAACAACACAACTTGGACAAGAAAATAAGATGACTATTTATATATTTGGACATATCCTTGTTTATGGGTATCTTTAAACAACAACATTTATTTTTCAACTGAGTCAGAGCATAATGTTAGCCAAAATAGGTGATATTATAGAAGTAAATTTTATCCTACTTATCAATGATCCTCAAGTCTAATTGGAAAGATAAAAAAAAATCCCTATGGCAAAAATTTGGCATCTATGGGGCCAATTACAAGTAAATAGAAATTCATGTAATATTTACCATAGATAACTCCTAGAGAAAACATTACTAAAATGCTAAGTACATTAAAAGGTTAACCAAGAAGGACTTCCTAAAGCCTTACCAGAAATTTTATAACTATATGCTAAGCTGTACACATTTAATATAAGTTCTGCACTCACTGACCTCAGTCTAGTGAAGATAGACATTAAATGATATAGGTGTGATGAATTTTACAAATAAGAAGTCCCAGTGCTGTGGTGGTTGTGACACAGTTTTGAAGTCAGGGAAGGCCTCTCTGAAGAGCTGAAGGTCCTAAGGCTCAGTGAACATAATGTATCTAAGTAACTGACAAAGAAGTAGTCAGACTAAGGCACAGAGTTTGAGATGGAAATGACCATAAAAAATGAGGCTAGAGAAGCTCATGAATTGAGGTGGGAAGAGGATGTGAGAATGAACATTACATCTTCAAGTAAAAATTGAATCTGCAAAAATGAGATTAAATGGATCTTTTCTTATTCAGTGACCTACAATTATGTGCATGGATCAAGATTTTTCCCTTTAACCTGTTTCATTGTAATAGGTTATTTGTGCAAGAAACTTGATCTTTCACTGTTGCATCTAAGAAATATCAAAGAACTATTGACAACCAATCTCTAGATTTTTAGATACTTCCCCTTGAACATGGTTTCAATCTATTCTAAATGTCATTTCAGGGACTGTCAGATTGTTTTGTTAATACATTGTTACTATAATTTTAAATTATAAAATTTCAAAATTTTCAAACCCAGGGTGAAAATATAGTCATATAAAACCCTTTAAATACTTAATGAATGAATATCAGTGTTTTAAGATATGCAGTATAATGTGTTTCACCACTCATGTTTGCAGATCATTTAGCAAGTACTTGAAAGCTAAGGTGGAGAAACTCACACATACTGACATCATCACACACGTGACAAAAGAAATTTCAGCAGAAGTACATTTGATTTTGTGAACATTTTTAGTGAATTAAAGGAGATGTAGCTAAATTGTACAGACCTTACCACATGCTAAAAAAATGGTCGTGGGGATCTTGGGAAGGTGTTTTTAGCAGAGTTTTTACAGATTTATTTGCTTCCAAGACAGGGAAGCAAGAGTACTGGGACCTAAGTTGTTTCTCACAGAATAAATGGTGGTTAGGTCAAAAACTGGATCAATTTCAGAAATAATTCAATTTTTAAGTTGTAAATTGCCACATAGGCACCAAAAATTAAAAGCTCCAAAATCAATTGGGTTAGGAAGAATTAATATTATTAGTCAAGCATATGACCCTTGGATAACTAACACTATGTTATGTTTTATACTATATCATTGGTATATATCATATTAAAAGAGATTGCAGAGCTGAGCAGCCTTTTCATATGTCTCTGGGCCCTGGGTATATTCTCCTTGGAAAAATGTCTGTTCAAGACTTTTGCCCATTTTTTAATTGGGTTGTTTGTCTTCCTGGAATGGAGTCATGTGAGTTCTTTATATATTTTGGAGATCAAACCCTTGTCTGAGGTATCATTGGCAAATATGTTTTTCCATATAGTTGGTCCTCTTTTCATTTTAATGCTGTTTTCTTTAGCCATCCAGAAGCTTTTTAATTTGATGAAGTCCCATTTGTTTATTCTTTCCTTTATGTCTTTTGCTCTGGGGGACATATCAGTGAGAATCTTGCTGTGTGGAATGTCCTAAGAATCCCGAAACACCAATCCAAAAGAACCTATGCACCCCAATGTTCATTGCAGCACAATTTACAACAGCCATGTGCTGGAAGCAACCTAAGTGCCCATCAGTAAATGAATGGATCAAAAAACTGTGGTACATTTACATAATGGAATACCACACAGCAGAAAGAAAGAAGGAGCTCTTGCCCTTTGTGACAGCATGGACAGAACTGAAGAAAATTATGCTAAGTGAAATAAGCCAGGTAGTGAGGGACAAATACCATATGATCTCATCTATAAGTGGAACTTAATCAACAAAACAAACAAGCAAGAAAAATATAGGCAGAGGCATTGGAATTAAGAAGAATCTGACAGTAACCAGAGGGGAGGGGATAATGGAGGGAGGGGTAAAAGGGTTTTCAGAAACAACTCTAAAGGACACATGGACAATACAAAGGTGGGGTGGAAACAGGGGAGGGAGTTGGGGATAGCTGGGGTGGGGGAAGAGGTGAGGGATAAATACAGACATCTATAATTGAACAACAATAAAATAATCAAGAAAATAAAAATAAAAGATACTGCAGAGCAAAGCATTAAAAAAGTGCTAAAATTTGTTAAATGCAAACCATAATGATTATTACATTTACTTCTTTCTAATAATGATTGTTCTATACAACCTTTTTAATATTGCTTATGTCTGTTGATTTCATATTTCATAGGAAAATATATTAATTTGTCTTTAGATTTTCTGTGATCATAATTCATATGACCTAAGCCAAATTGCCAGATGGAACTTTAGCATCCTGTCATTAGAGAAGGTGAGGACATCTGTATCTTAATGGTATAGAGACTATGGGAAAGGAATTTAGTTCATGTGAGTACACATTAGGCATAAGAATATGGTGGAATTGTCCGTGATATGGTCAAAATGTGGTAGTAGAAAAGATCCAGTATAAATAGTAAGTATGTCATAGTAGCTGGATAACAAGACAGATTATGTACAGCAGTGTCATGTTTCATTTGTAGTAAATGTAGGTTAGTTACTAAAGGACATGGAGTAAATATGACTCACTCAAAGAAAATACACTGCTAAAAAAGGAAAATAAGGCATACAGATCACAGACAAATCCTAGCCCTCAGCAGTTGGTGGGTTGAGACTATTAAGATCAAGGTATTTCTTCCCTGGCTGGTATGGCTCAGTGTATTCAGTGCCAGCCTACAAACTGAAGGGTCACGGGTCCAATTCCCAGTCTAGGGCACATGCTTGGGTTAGGGGCCAGGTACCCAGTAGGGGACAAATGAGAGGCAACCACACATTGATATTCACCCCCCCTCCTCCTTTCCCTTCTCTAAAAATAAATAAATAAATCTTTTATTTAAATCTCCTTTTAAAAAAGAGATCAAGGTACTTCTTACAGTACACAGAGCTACCTAGGTTGGCCTAAACAAGATGCAGAGTATATGGGAGAACATCAAAGCCTCTAATTATAGGGGTGTGCATAATGGATAGGGTATGACTAAATGTACTGTGCCATGCCCAAAGTGGCACAGTATATAAAAAGACATTTTGCATAGGAGTTGCCAGGGTTTTTGTCTTCTGACATTACCTACACTGAACCAATTGTTTAGATCAGATCAAAAATCAATTCATCCCAGCACAAAAGGGAAAGTTGCCAGACACTATGGGCACAAAACCTGTTTGATACAGGCATTCTATATTGTACAGTGACTAATGAATCAATCACATAATCAAATCCTCTCTCTTGGGTAATTTGAACATGTGCCATATAATTTAGAATATTGACCAATCTAAACATTCTCAAGAATGCTTGTGTGCCTCTTTTTATTCTGTTCCCTCAATTTGGAACATTTTAAAATTTTCTTCCCCACTATTAAATCCTAAACCTTTAAAATTAATTTCAAAATGTTATTTCCTTTGTGAAACCTTCCCTCAACATTCAGGTAAGCCCCATCCTGCTTTATTTGCCTTTCTGACTTCCACTCATAGTCTCCAAATTCTATGAAGGCACAATATGCCCCTTATCTATTCATTATCCCTAACACTTAACAAAGTTAAGTGTTTAATATAATTAACATATTAAAAACTAGCCTTTTATAAGTATAATATATGCCAGAGACTATTATAAGTTATCTTAAATGTATTAAATCATTTAATCTTCATAACAGCTCTATCACATAATTCCTGTTATTGTAGATGAGAAAATCAAAGCAAAAGGAATTTAGACTGGACCCAAGGTCTCATGACTTGGATGGCAAGTGGGATTCAAACTTAGGCAATCTGTTTCCAAGACTAGCAGGTGTTCAATAAATATTTGTAGAGGACATTTGGAAATCATCTTAAAGTTATCTTATTACAGATGTGGAAAATCATGCCCAGAAAGCTAGCTAACAGAGGGTTGGTTACCTAGTTGGTGGCAAAGAAGAAATTATAATTTGGATTTTAAGGTTTTTTATTTTCATTTCTCAAGGTTGCCTACCTCAAAGGCTGTCTGTAAGAAACTTTAAGATTAATTTTCAAGGACCCAACAAAATTATCTTTTTATTGTCTGACTGAATTTAGTTCTTTTTACCTGAATCAAATATGGCAAAAAAGGGCCATAAAGAACTCCTCTATTCATAGAAGGAGGGTCCTTAAGTTTTTGCTCTATTATCTATTGTGCATGTTTTATTCAAGTACAAGTAATGACACCTGCTAAGTTACAAATCCATTTTAATAGATCATTAAACCAATTTTCATGCATCCATAATGATGGATATTTCTGAAACCCCTAACCTGCCCCCATAACAACAATTACTCTATTACTCTATTTTGTGTCTCTCTCTTTTTAGCAGACTCTTCTACATGACCTATTCTGTATATTCTCCAATTGTTTATTCTGTTTTTCTTTTATTCCTCTTTACCTCTAGATCTGTATATTTCCCTAAAATGCCAGTCTCAGTGACTTTAGTGTTCTCTTCAATTTCTTCTGAACTTGACATTTGTCATCTATGGATAACGAGTTATTTCCCATGCTAAAGTGATTCTGTTGGCAGAAAGTTTTCTCCTTTGAATGCAAAACTGATGGGGTGAATTATTTTCTTTTCCTTTTTTAAAAGAATTCGAGAGTGAGTGATTCTCCAGGTCTTGGAAAACCAATGGATTTTGATGGTCATATATTTCTTATTAAGTTCTGGCTGACTTTCATAGCCTGAATGTGTATGTGTAGTAATTTTTGTTGCTATTTTGCAGGTAGAAGCAAGCTAGTATTTTACTGTTCTCCAGCAAAAAACAATAAACCCTTCTTCAGACTTCAGAAGCTGGCACAATAAAAACCACTACACCAAAAGGACATTTTCCATTCAAAATAACAAAGCAAAACACGAAGTAAACCTAAGCATATTAACAGAGAAAGTTATCTTTGAAACTGAACTCCAGTAATGATTTACTTAAAAGAATTCCTCAGAAATGGCTTTGGCTGGTGTGTCTCAGTAGATTGGGTGCAGGCCTGTGAAGCAGGGTGTCATTGGTTCAATTACTGGTCAGAGAACATGCCTGGGTTGCAGGCTGAGTGGGGGGACAGGCAAGAGGTGGAGGACAGGCAAGAGGTAACATCACATTGATGTTTATCTCCCTTTCTTCCTCCCTACCCCTCTGAAAATAAATAGATAAAATCTTTATAAAATAATTCTTCAGATATGGCTTGAACTTGACAGGAAAAAAAATATTGATCATCAACTTCTATTCCCCTCTTTCCTCACAGCCCAGGATATAAACCAAGAGAAAACCGAAAGAGACAAAGTCAAATGTCAATATTTTTATCTAGAACCACAAAAGTCTTATATACTGGCTATTATATTGACTTTACTACTTACCTTAGAAAATTATGTTTAATAGTCTCTTCATATTTTATTTTTGTCCCTGACTTTTTCATGTGAGAATACAAAGTTGTTTACCCAAAGATCTCAGGGTCTAGCAATGTCGGAAGCAAGTTGTTACTAAGGAGATTTGAGGTCACTTGAGGAACAATGGAAGTTTATCATTGAATTTCTGACAGCCATCACCTATCAAAATATATTTTTCACATGAAAATTCTCTGCCACATTAACTAGAATAACACATATTCCAGAATAAGAATCATAACAGTGTCACTTCTTAGCATTGCTGAATAATTTGCAATGCACAGAGATGATTTTAATACAGGTCTCAATGGAGACCTCCTGAAGACAGCTCAAAGCTATTCTGACAAAGCAGTAGCTAATGTTAGCAGAGCAGGGCTGAAGCACTGCAGAAAACCAAAAAGGTCTTTCAGTATTCAACCACTAGGAAAAATAAAGAAGGGAAAGGAAGGCTTCACTACTTAACACTTCATTTTATGTAGTTGCTCAAATTTTCAAAACTTCGTAGGCCATAATCCATTAAAATGGCACCTATTACATCAAGTTCCAATAGCTAAATTTTCTGTTAAAGCCTTCAGGTAAAGAATTGGATCTCTCCCATTTTCCATAAAGCTGATTTGTAAAACCAAAAACAAAATATCCATGAGATAATCTGGTAGATCAGTCACTATTCCTTGTCTGCACTATATACTTGTTAGCCCTACCTCTGTAACTAATTAAAAAGCTTAGCCTAAATGCTTTGTCTCTATTAAAGAAATTGCCACACATTACAAGGTTTTACTTTTATTGTTATTCCTTAGCCTAGGTTAAGCTTAAAGAGTGGTAATGCCTGTCCAAATTTTTGTCAGCCACCTACTATTTCAAATGCACCCTTGTGTTACCACATACAAGTACTGTTTTTCTAGATTTTCATGAGGGGGAGTTTCAGACAATCTTTTTTAATGAATTTATTGGGGTGACATTGGTTAATAAAAGTATATAAGGTTCAAGTGTACAATCTTTTAAAAAATATACAATATACCTAACTATTTGAATGGAGATCAGTGTTTTCTGTGAAAATGCAGATGTAGTGTCTAACACCCTTTTTAACTTTTTCACTTCTGATCTTTTATAGTTAGGACCATTTCAGTCAAATTCATCACTATCCAAAAAATCAGACACCATATACTGTTTCACAAATAAGGAGATATATATATAAGTCCTGAGGCACAAGGTTAAGTAAAGAATTTCACCAATGACTTACTAAGCATAAACTCACACTTCCTCCTGCGGATTCTGTTATATGGTTTATATTTCTATGTTTAGGGCAGGGATTATTCTGCTTCATTGGCATTAATCTACTTTAGGTCTATAAATCTAAATCCCCCCACAGGTTTCAGTGATCTCCCAGTGTGATAATTCTCTGAATGCTTTTACAACATAGTGCAGTTTATATTATCACAACTTTCATCACTTAGCCTCCATGAACTTCTATTAATCTTCCAATACACACATTATATTGTCATGCTGTCAACTGATTTTATAGTTAAATGTCTTCTGACAAAGGAATTCCCAAATCCCATATGGCTCTACTAGTGGATTCTACCAAATATTTAAGGAAGATGTAATACTAATTATATGAAAACTCTTCTAAAAAATTGAAGAGGAGAAAATATCTCCCACATCATTGTATGAGGCCACCATTACAATAATACCAAAACTGGATAAAGGCATTCCAAGAACAGAAATCTAAAAACTAATAATCACCATGAATATTGGAGAAAAATAATTACTAAAAATTTTAGTAAATTACATCAAAAAATTTTAAGTGAATAATATGTCATAGTCTACTGGAGTTTAGTCCAGTAAGGCCAAGTTGGTCTGACACTTAAAAAGAGTCAATGTAATTCACTATATTAACAGAAGAAAAAAACAAACATCTCACAATATGCATAAATAGGGTTTGTCAAAAACCAACATATATTCCTAATAAAAAGCTCACAACAAAATCAAGAATAAAAAGGTAACTTCCTCAATCTGAAAAAGATAATATATGAAAATTCCGCACATAACATCATCATACTTATTGATGAAAGACAGAATGTTTTTCATCTAAGGTCAAGAATAAAGCAAATATGTTTGCTTATTACACTTCTACTCAACATTGTACTACTGAATATTCTAACCAGTGCAATAAGAAAATAAAAGCATTCAGATTGAAAAGGAAGAAGTAAAATTGTCCATATTTTTGTATTACATGATCATTAATGTAGACAGTTTGTGTGTTCTATAAAAAGATTCTAGAACGATTGAGTTTAGCATGTCAGAAGCATACAATATCTTTTTATATAAAGTGACTTTATTTGTATATACTACTAACAAATATAGTAAACTTAAATTTAAAACATACTATTTATAGTATTTAAACATATGAAATAATTAGGCATAATTTTGACAATGTGTAATTCCTGTACATTTGAAAGTATAAAACATTGTTGAGATAAACTAGAGAAGACCTGAATGGGAGGAGAGATGCATGTGCATATGGATTGGAAGACAATATTTTTAAAATATCAAATCTACTAAAATTGTGTTTAAATTCAATAAAAAGTCAATTGAGCTTTGAGAGATTAAAAGACAGATCAATGGATAAATAATAGTCTTTTAAAAATATACTGAAACAGTTAGATATCTATATGAAAGAAGGAGCCTCAATCAATAACACACATTATAAGCGAGTATTAACTCAAAATGATCATAGACCTAACATAAGTGCTAAAATTATAAACTTCTTAAAAGAAAATATAGGTATAAATTTCCCTGGCTTTGGATTACACATGGTTTCTTAAATATAACACCAACAGAACTATCCATAAAATTGATAAATTCAAACTTTATCAAAATGTGAAACTTCTATTCCTTGAAAGACCCAGGTAAGAAAAAGAAGTGACAAGCTATTTACTGGGAGAAAACATTTTAAATTTATAGAACTGATAAATAATATACATTTAAAACATGTAAACTTTCTCAAAATTCAATAGGAAGATAAACAAGCCAAAAATATATACAAATTATTTGAACAGATGAATCACTAAAGAAAATATAATAAGGAATAATTTTTCTCACATTTTTGTTTATTTATAATTTTTATTCCTGTTCAAGTACAGTTCTCTCCATTCCCTCTCTGAACTCCCCCCATCTCACTCATTGCCACCCGCCACACTCTAAACTATCCGCATTTGCTTTTTCCATGTGTCCTTTATGCATTTTCCTTGACTGTGCTTCCCATATTTTCACCCATTATCCCTCTCCCCCCATCCTTCTGGTTACAATAATATTTTCTTTATTTCAATGTCTCTGGTTATACTTTTCTTGCCTGTTTCTCTTGCTGATTAGTTTCCCCTTATAAGTGAGATCATATGGTATTTTTCTTTCACCATATAGCTTATTTCATTTAGCATAATGCTCTCCAGAACCATCCGTGCTGTCACAAAGGGTAGGGGATCCTTCTTTCTTCTGTGTAGCATTCCATTGTGTAAATGTACTACGGTTTTTTGATCCACTCATTTATTGATGAGCACCTAGGTGGCTTCCAGTACTTGGCTATTGTAAATTGTTCTCCTATGGACATTGGGGTGCAAAGGTTCTTTTGGATTGATGTTTCAGGATTCTAAGTGTATAATCTCAGCAGTGAAATTGCCGGGTCAAAAGACAGTTCCCTTTTTAGTTTTCTGAGGAAATTCCATACTATTTTCCACACTGACTGCACAAATCTGCATTCCCACTGAGTGCACTAGGGTTCCGTTTTCTCCACAACCTCGCCAGCACTTATTATTTATTGATTTGGTTATGATGGCCATTCTGACCAGTGTGAAGTGGTATCTCATTATGATTTTAATTTGCATCTCTCTGCTTACTAGTGATGCTGCATATCCTTTATATGTCTCTAAACTCTCCATATGTTCTCCTTGGGAAAGTGTCTTTTCAGATCCTTTCCTAGTTTTTTCAATGAGTTTTTTTTTTCCTGGAGTGAAGTTGTGTGAGTTCTTTATATATTTTGGAAATCAAACCCTTGTCTGAGGGATCATTGGCAAATATATTTTCCCATATGGTTGATTCCCTTTTCATTTTACTGCTGTTTTATTTAGCCATGCAGAAGCTTTTTATTTTGATGAGTTTCCACTTATATATTCTTTCCTTTATGTCCCTTGTTCTAGGGGATATATCTGTGAAAATATTGCTACATGGAATATCTAAGATTTTTCTGCCTATGTACTTCTCTAGGACTTTTATTGTGTCATGAATTATATTTAAGTCTGTTATCCATCTTGAGTTTATTTTTATGTATGGTGGTTATGGAAGTTGGTGGTTGAGTGGTTTGGTTTTTTGTTTTGTGTGTGTGTGTGTGTGTGTGTGTGTGTGTGTGTGTGTGTGTAGTTGTCCATATCTCCCAAAACCTTTTATTGAAGAGTCTGTTTTTACTCCATTTTATGGTTCTGCCTCCTATGGCAAATATTAATTGACAAGGGACATGAGTTTATTTCTGGGCTCTCTATTCTGTTTCATTGGTCTATGCATCTGTTTTTATGTCAGTACCAGATGGTTTTGCTTATTGTGGCCTTGTAATATAGTTTGACATCAGGTAATGTGATCCCTCCTACTTTGTTCTTCTTTCTTAAAAGAGCTGGGGTTTTGCTGGGTCATTTGTGGTGCTACATAAATTTTTGAAGTGTTTGTCCTATATCTGTGAAATATGTCATTGATATTTTAGTTGGGATTGTGTTGAATCTATAAATTGTTTTGGGCAATATTGGCATTTTGTTGATGTTAATCCTTGAATCCATGAACATGGTATATACTTCCATTTATTTGTGTCTTCCTTAATTTCTTTCTTCAAGGTTGTGTAGTTTTCTGAGTACAGGTCTCTTACCTCCTTGGTTAGGTTTATTTCTAGGTACTTTATTTTTCTTATTGCTATAGCAAATGGATTTTTCCCTGATTTCTGATTCTGATATTTCCTTGTTGGTGTACAAAATGCCTTCAATTTCTGAATATTGATTTCGTATCCCACAGTTTTGCCAAATTCACCTATTAAGTCAAGTATTATTTTGGTGGAATCTATAGAATTTTCTGCATACACTCCTATATCATCTGCAAGCAGTGATAGTTTTGCTTCCTTCTTTCCAATTTGAATGCCACTCATTTCTTTGTCTTGTATGATCGCTTTGGCTAGGACTTCCAATACTATGTTGAATTGAAGTGGCAAAAATGGTAATCCTTTTTTTTTCCCTGATCTTAGTGGTAAAGCTGTTAGTTTTATCCATTGAGTATGATGCTGGCTGTAGGTTCCTCATACATGGTCTTTATCATATTGAGGTATGCTCCCTGTACTCCCAATTTGCTGATTGTTTTTTATCATAAATTGGTGCTGTACCTTGTCAAATGCTTTTTCCACATCTATTAATATGATCACGTGATTTTTGTCTTTCACTTTGCTTATGTGATGTATTATGCTATAGATTTGCAAATATTGCACCATCCTTGCGTCCCTGGGATGAATCCCACTTGATCATGGTGCATGGTCTTTTTCATGTATTTCTGGATATAGTTTGTCAATATTTTGTTGAGAATTTTAGTGTCTATGTTCTTCAGCAATACTGGACTGTAGTTTACTTTCTCTGTTGTGTCTTTACCTGGTTTTGTGATTATGATGATACTGGCTTCATAAAAAGACTTAGGGTGTCTTTTGTCTTCTTGGATATTTTGGAATAGTGTGAGAAGTATAGGGCATAGCTCTTCCTTAAATGTTTTGTCAAATCCTCCCGTGAAACCATCTGGTCCAGGGCTTTTGTGTGTGGGGTGTCTTCTGATGACTGCTTCAATTTCACCAGCTGTTATCAGTGTGTTCAGACTTCCTCCTCCTTTTACATTCAGTTTTGGGAGATTATATTTTTCTAGAAATCTGTGCACTTCACTGTACTTTTCAAATTTCCTGGCATAGAGTTGTTTCTAAAAGTTTCTTACAATTCTTTGTATCTCTGTGGTATCAGTTGTCATCTCTCCTCTTTATTTTTTATTTTATTTCTTTGGGTCTTCTTTCTTTTTTTTCTTGGTGAGTCTGCTTAAAGGCTTGTTGATTTTGTTCATCTTTTCAGAGAATTGGCTCGTGGATTTATTGATCTATTTATTTTTTTCTTTTAGTCTGTGTGGCATTTAGTCTGTAGTCTTTACTTCTGCACTAATCTTGATTATTTTGTTCCTCCTACTTGACCTTGGCTCTGTTTTTCATTGTTTCTCCAGTTCTTGAAGATGTAGGGCTAGGTTGTTTATTTGAAATGTTTCTATCATTTTAGGTAGGCCTGTATCCCTGTGAACTTCCACCTCAGGACTGCCTTCACTGTTGTCCAAAACTTTGTTCATTTTCATTTGTTTACAGGAACTTTTTGATTTCTTCTTTGATCTGATTATTAACTCATTCACTGTTTAATAGCATGCTATTCAATCTCTATGAATTTGTGTACTTTTGAGTTTTTTTCCTTAAGGTTGGTGTCTAATGTCAGGTCCTTGTGGTCCCAAAAAGCATTTCATATAATTTCAATTTTCTTGAATTTGTTGAGGCTTGTTTTGTGTCCTATTATGCAGTGTATCTTTGAAAATGTTCCTTTTGCATTTGAAAAGAATGTGTATTTTGCTTCCTTGGGATGAAAAGTTCTATATATATATCAGTTAAGTCAATTTGATCTAGGGCATTGTTCAATGGCACAATATCCTTGTTGATATTTTGTTTGGAAGATCTATCCATTGTTGACAGTAGGATGTTAAAATCCCCTAGCATGAGTGTGTTGCTGTTGATATCTTTCTTGAAGCCTTCCAAGATTTTCCTTATATGTTCGGGTGCTCCCATGTTGGGTACACGTCTATAATGTTTATGTGTTCTTTTTTAAAAAGTATTTTATTTTTTTATTTTCAGAGAGGCAAGGGAGGGAGATAGAGAGAGAGAAACATCAATGTGCAGTTGCTGGGGGTTATGGCCTGCAACCCAGGCATGTGCCCTGGCTGGGAATCGAACCTACAACACTTTGGTTTGCAACCCAAGCTCAATCCACTGAGCTACGCCAGCCAGGGCTTATGTCTTCTTAATGTATTCTTCCATTTGGTATTATGAAGTATCTGTGTCTGTTTTTATGGCTTTTGTTTTGAAGTCTATTTTGTCTGATATAAGTATTGCTACACCAGCTTTTTCTTTCCTGTCTATTTTGTTTGAATATTTCTTCTGAGCCTTTACTTTTATTCTTTGTAGGTTTTTCCCCCTTAGGTTAATCTCTTGTAGGAAGCATATGTGCACATCCTCTCTTCTTATTCATTCAGCTATGCTATGTCTTTTGATTAGAGCATTTAATCCATTTACTTTTAAGGTTATTATTGTTAGGTACTTATTCATTTTTCCCCTTTGTACCTGTGTTCCTCTCTCTCTCACTCTTTTTTTTTCCCTCTTCTTAAAGCAGTCATTTCACCATACATTGCAGTGCTGGTTTGGTGGAAGTGTATTCTTATAGCTTTCTTTTGTCTGGGAAACTCCTTATTTCAGCTTCTATTTTAATTGACAGTCTTGGTGGGTAGAGTAGTCTTAGTTGCAAGCCTTTGCTTTTCATTCCTTGGAATATTTCTTGCTGTTCCTTTCTGGCTTATAGTGTTTCCTTTGATATGTCAGCTGCTAGTCTTATCAGAGCTCCCTTTTTTATGTTACTTCTGGTTTTTCCCTTGCTGCTTTTAAGATTCTCTCTGTCTTTAAAACTTGACATTTTAATTATGATGTGACTTGGAGTAGGCCTCTTTGGGATCATTTTCATTGGGAATCTCTTGGCTTCTGAAATTGTTTGGTTTCCCCCCTCTCCAGGTTCAGAAAGTTTTCTGTCATTATTTTTTCAAACAGGGTTTCTATCCCTTGTTCCTTTTCTTCTCCCTCTGGTGTTCTTATGATTCCAATGTTGTTGTGTTTTATGTTGTCTTGCAGTTCCCTTAAGCCATCATCATTTTTTTTAGACTTTTCTTTGTGCAGCTGCTCTACTTGGGTATTTCTTTTTACCTTGTGTTACAGCTCACTAATTCAGTCCTATGCTTGATCCAGCCTGCTTGTAATTCTTTTGGGTGTTTTTCCCCTCAGAAATTGTATTCTTCATTACTTCCTTGTTATTGTTTATAGTTTCTCTTTCCTTTTTCATACTTTTGTAGTTCTCTCTCAGTTCCTCGTAGTTGTCTGTGAGTTCCTTGATCATCCTTATAAACATCCTTTTGAATTCTATATGTGATAGTTTGCTTGCTTCCATTTCATTTAGCTCTTTTAGTGAATGGTCTTATATTCCTTTTAATTGCAAGTTTGTTCTTTGCCTCTCCATTTTAGGTGACTCTTTTTTTGTTTCTGTGACTCCTGATTCTCTTCTTTGCAAGCTGTCTTGTTAGGGTGAACATATGGCAAGAGTTCTGTGAGACCCTTTGATCTCCTGGATGCTTTAAGGTTGTCCTTTCTTCCATTTGTATGGGCTCTCTTGTAGTTGGGTTCTACCTGCTGGTGGCTCCTTTGTGAGTTCTCTCCTCCAGTGGGTTTTCTGGTATTTATATCTCTTACCTTATCTTGTATGTGATCAGGGCCAGGGCGAAAGCAGAGTGGATTATGACAGTGTGAGAGTATTCTTTGGGATTTAGAATATCAAAAGTAGAGAACAGATAAAAGATCCTTTGGAGAAGTACAGCAATAACTGTGATATTTCAACCAACTATCCACTTTCTATAAAAGGTGAAAAAGAGATATGACTCTTATTAGAAGGGAAGGAGAATGTGAGCTGATCCAGAGAACAGGGCACTTATAAGAGGTTAGATGGTGTGGTATAGTGAGAGTAAGGGATAGAAACTTGGCTTAGTGTGCAAGAGAAAGAAGTTAACCACAACAGTAATAAAGCTCAGAAGACAGTGAAATGGACTAAGGCCAAAGGAGGGTGCTGTGTGCAATTTGGAACAACAATAATATGACAACAAATATATGATCTGAATAAAAAGAATATAAAGACCAAGAGTAGTCTGTTATTAGAATACAAGTGAAATGAAAGAAGAAAAAGTAAAATGCAATATGAAAGGGAGCAAAAAGAAAACCAGTCAAACAATGAAATCAAGCAAACAAAAGAAAGAAAACTGAATGGAAAGAAGAGAAATAAAAATATAAATAAGTAAAAATAAAAATAAAATGCAAGTTCTGTAGGAGAGCAAAGTGAAATTTGTCTCAGTTGTTGGCATTAGCCTTCAGATCTCCCTCTGAATCTGTCCTTGGTCCTTTCATAGCTCCAACTGTTATTGTCTTATACTTGGGGAAAAAGAGTTTCCTGTTGACTTTAAACCCTCCAAGCATGTTTTGCTGGTCTTCCTGGATGTTGCAGGCAGGGAGTGGGGGGTGGGGGCAAGGCTAGGCTTTTCCTTTCCTGTGGTTCTGCAAGGATGGAGGCTCAGTCTGGGCTACAATATTCACAGGTGTCCAGCCTCCAGTCCAAGCCCTCAAAGTGTAGTGAGGCTCACACTGTCCACATTCACCAGGCCAGCACCTTTAATTCACCTTGTTGTGCCACCCTTTGATTAGTTCATGAGGTACACCGAATAGTAACAACTCACATTACTCCTCTTCCCTCTTTGTTGGCCTGGGTGCTGTGCACTAGAAAAGCCTCTTCAGGGTAGTTTAGTTCCCTGTTATTAAACTAAAACTTTCTGGGGACTGCTACCTCTCTGAGCCCCTGCTGCCCTTCTTTGATCAGTGTATGATGTGCCTTGACTTGGAGCACATCATACCCCTCCTCCTCCCTCTTTGCTAGCCCAGCTGCTGTGCACAAGAGTTTCTTGCACAGAGGCTAAGCCTTTTTTTGAGTGAATCATTCTTGGTTGCATGCAGCCATTCCTAACAAGCATGCAAGTTTTCACACAGCCCAACTCTCTAACTAGTCCAGAGTCTATCTGGGTCATGGTCAGTTGTGGCTCAACTCTTCTTCCATCTCCAGGTGTCACATGGCTCCTCAGTTTCTCTGGTAATACCCCAGAAGGTGATCAAAGTCCCAGCCAGGAAATGCCACCTGTTGTATGCATCCCACTGTGTCTTTATTCCCCCCAGCAACTTCAAGCATCCGGGTCTCTCCTGGCTTAGGACCGGCTTCCATCTTCTAGGAGGGGAAGGAGCTGCCAAGTTATTATCACTTACTTGGCTCTCCTCCAAAGCTCCTACAGCAGCCATGGTCCCTGGTGCAGGGCCTGGAGAACTTTCTGCTGGCCAAAAAAATCTCCTTACAGTCTGTTTTTAAATGTCCTCTGCAATCTTTGGCTTCCAAACTTCATATAAGCTGGAATTCCATTGGCTGTTCACTGTGTTCTTCAGAAGACTGGCTAGGTGTCCCAACTGAGTGCACGAACAAGTGGTTTCAGCTCCCACCTACCTCACTGCCATTTTCAAAGTCCCACAATAAGCAATACATTTCACCATTATTATCCACTGATGATAATAAAATGAAAATCATAGACAAAAGTGAGATTATAATACATGCTTATTAGAATAACAAAAATGAAAATGTGTACCCATACCAAGTGTTGGTGAGGATGTGGAAGAGTTAGAACTCTCATATACTGCTGGTCAGAATGAAAATGGTACACCAACTTTACTTGGTAGTTTCTAAAAAGTTGAAAGCCTTAAAAGTTAAACATACATTTATCCTATGATTCAACCATTTTACTTCCAGGTATTTACCAAGAAGAAATTAAAGTATGTGTTCACACAAGTCCTTGTACATGAATGTTCATAGTAGCTTTGAGTATAATAGTCAGACTGGAAACAACCCAACTGTCTATCAACAGGTGAATGGCATCCATAAACTCATTCTAATGCTATGGAAGCTATGGATTTAAAACAAAGATGTCTCTTCTTCCTTAGGCTTATCTCCACTCTATTATTTGTTTCATTTCCCAAACTGCAGTTCTCTCACACACTTCCTCCCAATTTAGACATGGAAAAATCTCGTATCATCTTAGGTTCAACTCTCTTCTCTGAGGTCTTCAGAGGCCAATGTGGTCTTTAGCAATTTACTTGACTCCTCTGACTCTCAGTTTCTTTACTACAATATGAAGATTCTAATACCTTTTATAGGGTTGTGTGTGAAGTTTAAGAGTTGAGGCCCATAAAGTATTTGAGTCATAGTAAAAAGCTAAGAAGTTCTAATTTTCTTTCCTTCTGGATCCCACTGTCATAGATCCCTCATTAAAATTTTCCCACCTAGTGTTTTATCTCTTCCACACTCTATCCTCTTGTAAGAGAATGAGTTATATAGATTAATCAACAAGTGCCTAATCTTTAACTTCTCCTAGAGAATGGAATGTGTATTTATAATTATAGAGTGGGAAAATAAAACATTATTTTAGGTTTTTGTATATGTAGGAGTGAAGGGGTGAAGGAGAAAAATCATAAAAGTCTTTTCTACTCTATATTTACTCAATATAAACAGACATTTGTTCTACTTACACTCAAAGCTGGTTTTGATTTCTTCCCATGTTTCAGTGCTCAAGGTCCTATTTTTGCTCTACAATCCTTCACTCTCAAATACCTGTTTCTCCTATTAGTACAGCCCAAAAGTGAACACCATTATGCTTAAATATGAATGTATCTGTTGTACTATTTCTACTGCAAAGAGATGACTTTTCCTAAGCCTACTCTTGAATTTCCTGACTCACACAGGTGTTCTAGTCTTTAAGAGTTTATCCTTCTCTTTTATTTAGAAGAAGGAAAGAAGGGAGGAATTTTTTATAATCACCAAAAATTTAGGAGATACCATATAGAATGTTATGAAAAGTCATAAAAGACTATTTTTTAAATAGAAAAAAATGAGTAAATAAAGGGATTCCTCAGCCACTCTTCCAACCCTAATATTATGTTAAAGTTCATATCATGGCAAACAGCTGGAACAATAAAAACAACTACAAATATTTAATTATTTAGTGTTTGCCAGTACTGTGCTATGTACTTGACATGTAATGACCTTTTTGGACCCTACAACAACTTTCTCTATTAGGTGCTATTATAATTGTCATTTAACAGAAAATAAAATGGAGACTGAGGATCATAAAGGTTAAGGTAGATATTCAACATCACAGTACTAGGATGAAGCAGAGACAGGAATTGGGCTTAGTTAAAAATCTACACTATTAAATTAACCCCTACAGTTAAATAACACTTCATTACAGTAAGATTTCAATTCATCAGAACTCTACTAACTGAAGTCATTAGGTAAAATATCTCTCCTTTTAGGAGAAAGAAGCACATTGTAAAATTAAAGCTCATGGTATAGGCTTTGTTTCAACAAATTTTTAAAAATAAAATTAGCTTTTTCTTTCTGTCCTTCAAGATCCTTACCCAACAAACAAAAAATTAGTGGTTACTGGACTTAACTTACAAAGGAGATAAAATACCCACCATCAAGAGTAAAGCAAACACATATTTGTTGTTCCTAACCTTCAGTTCACCAGAATATTCAATTAATCAGAACCACCCTTTTTATGCAGTCTGTTTAACTGAGGTCTTCTTGTAACCTGACATTTCTTCATATTTAGATATTAGATACCAGGCAGGCAAAATATCTGGTTATTTAACTATTTTCCACTGTTTGTCTAGATCAAGAACACAGCTGACAACTTCAGAAATAAGGTATTGTAAGTGTGCTATATAATGAAACATGGAATGTATTTATAATGAAATTATACATATATTAAATAAAACATGTGGAGATAACATATAAAATGATCACTTTTGAATAGAAGCTTCTTTTTGCTAATACATTTTGTCATTTCTGATATTTAAATTCTCATAAACAGGAAAGAGAAATTATTGCTCATCTACTGCTCAAAACTCTAAAACTTAAATCAAAGATTTAGAAATATTCTGAGAAAGTCTCCATAAGAGAATAACTCAATATGATGTAAAAGATAGTTTAACAAATACTCAATTTAACAATGTGACTAGTGTCATTTGGGTAGTGAAGTGTGAACAGTCACTACATTTGGATGGTTAAAGTCCAAAGCTTGATAAAATATTTCACAATTAACATTTGAACTAATAATAAAAGCAACATTATGGTAAAGCAACATTATCAATTCAAGATGCATTCACTTGCTTTTTCTAGACCCTTCCTATAAAAGTCCAGTGTAGTTGATGACAAAAGAGCCAGTAATTGGTGTGGGAAAATGACTTGGTAAAAAGATCAGGCAAGATGTTTTTCATAAAGCAAGCAAACATATATGAATACAAAAATTTTACCTATAAAATCATCTTATATAATAAAAAGTCTCATATAATAATCTAAAAGATCTTCCATTAGATTCAGAAATTAGGTTTGGAAAATTCTCCTATATGCTTGTATTTCCAATAGTCTATTTTTTCTTTGAAAACCACTGGGCAACATTTTTCTTAGCAGGTATCAACCAATCACATGTGTTAGTACTATATTTCCCTCTTTTCCTACCTTACCTCCCCCCTCCCCACTCATGCTGCTTTTATTTTATCCCGAAGTGGTAGTTTGCATAAGGATTAAGGGAAAAGATCATCCAGTTTCATTATTTTCAGGTCATGCCCTGAGTAAGCATCAAAGTAATTATAAGAACAAGAGAGAATATACAACATAAAAAGAAAGCCAAGCTTTCTATATTATGTGTGTATGTGTGTTAAGAAGTCCACAGGCCCCCATATTTATGTGTGTAGATTCAGAAAAGTAATGCCATAAAATCACCTATCAATTCTAATGTGTCATTTACTTTCCCATATTCCTTTTGAATATATTACTTTTGTGTGAACAGCTGCAAGTAATATGTGTGGTAAAAAATAAATAAATAACAAATAAATGCTTGTATGGTCACAGCGATTTTCAGATCAACTTAATTTTATCCATTAGTAGTGACCACTTTGTATTCCCAATAAAGAGTTGATCATTCTAGTCATTCAAAATGATTTCTCTAGTTCAGATTTTTCTGCTCTAATTGCTTAAAATCTATTCTATTCTGAGATATAAGATACTATTCAATTTTATACTTCAAGTAGATGAATTGTATAATACATGAATTATATCTCAATAAAGCTGTTATTTCAAATCTATTCTATGCACATTATACCACTATTTATTGAGCATTTATCATATACTAAGTGCTTTGCATATGTTAAATCTTTTAATGTGACACTCATAACCAATTTATATGGGGTTTATAGGGCTTATAACTCTAATTTCATGAAGAAACTAAGGTTTAGAAACATTAAGTAACTCATGCTATAAGCTAATAAGTGATGGATTCAGGGTTATATCTGGCCCTGTTAGACTCCAAAGTCCTTATTCCTTTCATATCACCAGACTGCCTTTGTGTGCAAGCTGGAGGTAGCCAAACCTTTGCTTACTTACCTAACATAAGCAAGCTGGATCTGATGATTTCTTAAAGTTGTTTGGAACTGAAATTTGTTATTTTTAAAATATTTCTTCCAATTTCTTAGCTAAGTCTTTCTTTTTTTAATTGGGGATCTAAAGGAAGAATAATAATTTAGAAAAGTCCTGATTTCTCTGGTTTTGGGAGATGGATTACAATCCACTTTTCAAGAAGGGGATATCAAGTCATACAGTAACACTCAATGAATATTCTTTACTTAAGTTTCACAAATGTCAGTGCAGAAACACTTCTTTTTAAAAAAGATTTTACTTATTTATTTTTTTAGAGAAGGAAGGGAGGGAGAGAGAGATAAACATCAATGTGCGGTTGCTGGGGGGCTGTGGCCTGGAACCCAGGCATGTGCCCTGACTGGGAATCGAACCTGCGACACTTGGTTCGCAGCCCGCACTCAATCCACTGAGCTATGCCATCCAGGGCCAGAAACACTTCTGACTCAGCTGCCTCCTTGGGACTTGCTGTGGGCATAGGTTTGGTTGGGTGTCTTTTCCCCCTGGATGCTGCTTTTCTCACCAGCTCTATTCATCTTGAATATTATTTTTTCTGGACATACATATTATTTTGTTTTTAGATATGACTTCAGGGATTCCTAAAGGATGGTATCTGATGGAAGCCTTGACTATATAACTGGGCAGAGACTTTTTAAATACTGAGATGCAATTGTAGACACATGATAATTATCCCTGATAATTCCCAGTCACCAAGTCAAATTACCAAGACTTCCAGTCCAGTACAAAAGAAGACAAAAAGAAGTGAAACTCAAAAGTCTCAAACCAAATATATAATTGTCATGGGGGATTGTATCAATAATAAAAGATAAGAAATTAAAGTTGTTTTAAAATTTTCCTTTCCAATTAAAGTTATTTTCAAATCTATCACTGCTAGCACACTAATCCAAATTGAACATTCCCTCTCATATGAGCTACTGTCACAACTTCCAACCTGAACTCACTCTTATTTCTCTTGACCTTCTAAAGTCCATTATATTTACATTAAACACAGTTAAGGCATCTTCCTGGATGTCTAATGGAAACAAGGTCAAAACAGCTTGATTTCTACCTTTCCCCAACCTGTTCCTTCCTTAGTCTTCCCCATTTCAGAAAATGCCACTACCAACAAATTGCTAATACCAGAAATCTGGGTGTAATAGACTAGCACCTGATATCTAATGTCTTAGTAAGTAAATGGGTTTTTACTTCAAAATTTGTACAGAATTCAACCATTTCTCTCCACCTTTGACACTATCACCCTAATCTAGGCCATTGTCATCTTTCATTTGAACTATTGGAATAGCCTCCTAATAGGTCTCACTCTTCCCTTTACACCACTTCCTACAGTGAATAGTAGTTAAGTGATATTTTTGAACTTATATCATTGTATTCTTATGAGTAAAATCATTTAAAGACTGATCATTATCATTATATGAAGCCTAAGCCACTTATCTTCTTCTTAAGGGCCCCATATGTTTTGGTTCCTATCTATCTCTCAAAACTGATTTCACTTCTCCCACTTCCTACTTACTCAGCCTGTCACACTCCCACTAGCTACAGCACAGTGACATTAAAATTTTCTCTGTTCTTAGAACAGAAAGCATACAATGTACTTTGGTGACTTGTATATTCCCTCCTATCTGGCATGTTCATCCCTCAACTCTTTGCATTATTAGCTCTTTTAAAATCTATCTGATCTCAGTTTATATGACATCTTCACAAAATTTCCCTAACTCTTTATTTAGGTAGCATTCTCTGCTATTAATAATTTCTTCTGAAGCTCATACCACTTCTCAGTACTAAAAATTCACATTTACTTGTATGATAATTTGATTAATAGCTGTCTCCTACCTCTCCTCCACACACTAGCATGCAATTGTCTCAACTTTCTGATTCACCATTATATCTATAGGTTTAAGCACAGAGCCTAGGATAGACTATGTCTTCAATAAATATTTTTGAAATAAATACATTAACATAGGAAAAATTGCAATGGTGAAGCCAAGGGAGCCACAAGGAAGAGTGGGGAGGGGTGGAGGTCATCCAGCTGAGCTTCTGAATTCTCTCTTCTGTGAAGACAAATTTTTTTCATCAATCCATGGGTGGTGGTAATCTTCCAGGCTTGCTAGACATTGTTACTTCTAGTTAATTCAAGTCAAGATGTACAACTGAATCTTTACAAAAAGGCATGATTGAAAATTATTTAATTAATATTTTATAACACATTAATTTATCCTCAAAACCCCCTTGATGTTTTCATCCAAAGTGACTCTTAGCAATAACAAAAACTCAAGAAACAGCATTTCTAAACCATGCACAGCTGAGGATGTAGTTCTGTTTCTATAAAAAAAAAAAAATTCAACAGCCTAAAGGGTCCTGGAGCACAGGGCAGTGAATTCCCTGGTGAAAATTAATTACTGAATTATCTCACTTACCCAAATTTAGGAAATAAATAGAATTCAGTAATTCAGAAAAGGTCTACTTGTATCAGTAAAATGTGCCAATTACAGATTATGTTCAAATATATATTCTGCTGCTTTTAGGTTCAATAAGTTGATTATATACCTTTTGATAGCTAAGAACTACTTATAAACACATCAAGCATTATCTATATTTGAATGAGGGAGACAGGAACCAGATTGCAATGTGACTTGTATGCTATGCTTAAAGCTTTATATTTTTTTCTTGAAAGTTACAGAACATCACTAAAGGGTTTTAAGAAATAATGAAATCAAATTTACATTATATTTTTATAACGTTTAATTGGGGAAGAATAATAAGGGTGGATTATAGATGGAGGTACAGATAGCAAGGAGAGTAATTTGGAGGTTTTCTCATATTCTTGTTGAAAAAATTATTACTACATGAAATTGTACTAGTGGGAACACAGGAGAGGGGGATAAATTGAAATAATATTTAGGATGCAGAATCAACTGAAAATCTATGTAAGGAATTTGGATGTGAGAAATGAGAAAAGAAGACAAGTTGAAGGTATCTTATAGATTTCTTGTTTGGTGAAATAGGTAGATGGCAGGGCCATTTCTTCACACTTGAAGGCTACGAGAAGAGGAGTAGGTTTGGGTAGGAAGATCATTTTTGATATGTTGAATCTATGATGTCTGTGAAATTAAGTAGAAAAAAGTTACATGCTATTTGCATTGTATTACAATTCTTCCCTTCGAATGTTCTGCCATGGGATTATAGGATTATATTCTCTGATAAAGTGATACACTGAGCCAGTGCTCAAATATAGTTACTGACTTGATTTGATTTGCATACACCTACCTCAGGCTACTCGAAACAGCTACCTGAGCGAGAAGAATGGGAAAGATGAGGGTGTTCATCTACCCTGACAGAACAGGGCCACAGTCTGCAATTTTTCCCTTCTGTCAGCTAAATTCCTTAAGCTGCCAAGCACATGCTTGGAGAGAAGGTAGGTCTATACCATTTGCAGAGGCGGCTCGGTTGCCATGACTGCAAATTGTGCTGTGGTGGAGCTGCCTTTCCTAAACTCCCTCACTTGTTTCCTTCTCTGGAACTGCAATGGCCAAGACACATCTGTGGCCTTGAAAGAAAAAATAAGTGTAGAGATTAAGGAACTAGCTATTTCTTCACTGGAAATTTAAATAATAGGAAAAGCAGTTCTTCAATGTTGTACCCAATTACAGCACAGCCCAATCAGCTGCCATTTGTTGGAGTAAATTGACTATTTAGGGTGTATTTTAAAATAGGGCTTGCATCTTCTACTAAGATAATTTTTATTGTACAATAGTGCCATATTGTTGCTGCATTTAAAGTAGTCATTTTGAGTGTTCAGAGGCTGTGACAGCAACTTAGGAAAAACTTTTCCACTTGCCACTTTATCATGTATCCTTTATAAGGATGAATGCACATTTTGCTATCTGAATAGGCAAATGGATTCATGCACAGTTAACCTGATCTTTCATAACTTTACACCTCATCAGAAACATATGTTGCCTGTCCCCACAGCCATTCCAGAATTCCTGACACTGGAGGAGCCCTTTTCACAGAAAGCATGTACGTTAAAGGTTTGACCTTTGAGACCTGAGAGATGGCTTTGGTGACCCAAAATGTCAAAGAATGCAAATATCGTCAAAAGAAAGACAATGTTTACTTTGGGATATAGGGCAATTTTTCACTCCCAAGAGCTGAATTTTCACCTAGGCAAGATTGAGTCTCATTTACAGAATCAAAAGACTCTAGATCAGGCTAAGAGCCTTGAACTGATGTGCAGAGAGTTAAATCTTAGCCCAAGCTCTGATGCTAACAAGTTGGGTAGTTTTGAACAAGTTGCCTTATCTGTCTAGATCTTACTTTACCCTCATGGACAATTATGAGACTGGAAATTATTATCTCCATGTTTCTCTTAGAAGGGTCATAGATTCTATTCCAAACACTATGCTTACACAAATGCCTTCAGTTGTTGACTTACCTTTTCATATTCTGTAAGAAGAAAGGGAAGTGGAAGAAGAACTCTACCCCTCACCCATGCCCCACCCTATTCCTAAATTCCCAAAGTTGTCTAGTCTGACAGATTGTCAGATCCATGACTTCTATCTTATTAAGCATATTTCCCTAGTATCCTTGCACAGCAAAATGGCTTGTGAGGTCACATAAACACTGTTTCTACTCTTTCTTAAAAAAAAAATGGAGGATATCTGTGAATGAAGATGGGAGCTTTAGTGGCCAGACTTCCCTAAAAGCTATTCAAAACTAAACTAAAGTGCCTTACTCTACAGTGCCTTTAGCTATTTAAATAAGGAAAGCACTTGATATGGAGATTAGGAGATGTTGCCTTGAATTTAAATAACAGCATTTGGGCTGGTTTTGACACTATAAAGCATCAGTATTTTTAATGCATGCTTTAGAAAGCCCATACATAGTTTCCAGTCTTATATTTGAGTATTTTAAACTTACAATTTAAATCCTATATTTTAAATTTATTTTTGTATATGGTATAAGGGTGTAGTCCAGTTTCATTTTTTTCATGTATCTGTCCAGTTTTCCCAACACCATTTATTGAAGAAGTTGACATTTATTTGTAGATTGTATGTTCTTGCCTCCTTTGTCATAAATTAATTGATCGTATGAAACAACTAGAAGAAAACATAGGCAGTAAACTCTTTGACATTGGTCTTACCGATATCTTTTTGGACATGTCTCTTTGGGCAAGGGAAATAAAAGCAAAAATAAGTAAATGAGACTACATCATACTAAAAAGCTTCTGCACACCAAAAGAAATCATCAACAAAATGAGAAGATAACTTACTGAATGGAAGAAGATTTTCTCTAGTGATATATCTGATACAGGTTTAATATCCAGAATATATAAGGAACTCATACAACTCAACATCAAAAACACAATCAAATTAAAAAATGGCCAGAAGACTTGAATAGACACTTCTCCAAAGTTAGGACATATATATATGGCTAACAGATATATGAACATATGCTCAACATCACTAATTGTCAGGGAAATGCAAATCATAATCACAATGAGATACCACCTTACACCTGTCAGAGTGGCCATTATTAAAAGTCGACAAATATCAGGTGATGGCTAGGATTTAGAGAAAAGGGAACCTTCCTGTACTGTTGGTGAGATTGTAAATCTACAGTCACTATGGAAAACAATATGGAGATCCATCCAAAAAATTAAAAATAGAATTATAACACATTCCAAAAATTCCACATCTCTGTATTCATTTGAAGAAAACAAAAACACTAATTAAAAATTATAGCTGCATTCTTATGTTCATTGTAATATTATTTACCATAACCAAGATAAGAAAGCAATCTAGATGTTCATTGATGTATAATGTGTATATGTGCATACACACATGCACACACACACACAATGCAATATTATTCAGCAATTTAAAAAATGAAATTTTGCCCTACCTGGTGCAGCTCAGTGGATTGAGCTCCAGCCTGTGAACCAAAAGGTCACCAGTTCAATTCCCACTCAAGACACATGCCTGAGTAGCAAGATAGGTCCCCAGTAGGGGGCACATAAGAGGCAAATGCAGACTGATGTTTCTTTCCCTCTCTCTCTCCCTTCCCTTCTGTCTAAAAATACATTAAAAAATGAAATCTTGCCATTTGTGACAACATAGATGGACCTAGAGAGTATTATGCTAAGTGAAATAAGTCAGACAGAGATAGCAAATAGCATATGATTTCACTTATATGTTAAATCTGAAAAACACAGTAACAAAACAAAATAAAACTAAAACAGACTCATAGATACAGAGAACAAGTTGAGAATTGTCAAGAGGGTAGCATTGTTGGGGGTCAGTGATAAGGATGAAGGAGAATAAGAGGTACAGACTTCCAATTATAAAATGAATGAGTCACAGAGATGTAATGTACAGCACAGGGGATAGATTCAATAATATAACTTTGCATGGTGACAGATAGTTACTAGACTTATTGTGGTGATCACATCATAACGTTTATAAATGTCAAATCACTATGTTGTACATCTAAAACTAATATTGTATGCCAATTATACTTTAATAACATTTTAAAGTATTCATAGAGCTTTTGAACAGTTTTTAAAGAATAGCTCTAATAGTGACAATATGCACTCAGTTATTTAATTGTAGAATGCCTAAATATTAACACTAAGTCCTGAGAAATTTTTATTAAGCCAATAATCATTTGACATTTCAGGAGTCTCAGACACTGAAGCTGTTTTAAGGGACAACTCTACATTGTTTCTTTTCTATTTTAGTTACCCAGACTCAAGAACAGCCCAGAGTGTTCTAATTACTTAGCTTCTGGAGCTGCCATGGCAGCCAATCATTGTTATGTTAACAGAAATCTAAGCACTCATGTTTTTGGAAAGCTGAATTCAATTTTTCTTTATGGTACACTTTTTTTTTGCATTATGTTTCCTTCATGTTATTTTAGATAACAATTTGATTTAAACTATTGCCCACTGTGGACTACAGCATGGATTTTGAAAGCCAGACTGCAGAACTCTGGATTAAATCCTTCACTTAGTGATAACCCATTTCCTGCTTCTTTAGTGAGCATTTTAAAATATCTTCATTTAGCTTTCTGTTGAAGAAGGTTAGGGGGATGGGGTAATTCAAGTGTTAAAAAAAAGAGTCTCTAAACAAAGAAAGGTTGTTGGAGGGGGAGAAAAGAAAAATATTTAAACTGCAATACAAAATGGAAGTGCTCTAAAAATAAGAGGCAAAGCATTGCCATTTTTTCTGCTCTATAGAAAACTGATCAAAATGTAAAATGATGATATTAGAATCTAGGCAGAAAAGAAGATTATCAAAAATATTGCTTGTAGGTATACATTTCTTAGTAAGAAATTGACCTAGTATATTCAGATGAAAATTTGTAGCTTTGCTGGTTAAAGGACTTCAGATACATGCTAATCATTTGCCTGAGACCTTGAAAGAATTCCCAGGGCAGCTCTTCAGGGTTTGCACATGTCCCACATATCCTGTACTTTGAAGCAGACACCAAATTCTCTCTAGCTCATAATTACAGGAAGCAGCCAACTGCTTAACTTCAGTGTCTTAGCCACAAATTGATGTCTTTTTAATAGGTACATCTGTTAAAGAACATACACTATTCAGAAGACCATAGACACAAGCCTCATTTACAAAATAAATCTTAGTTTGGGACTCCTGGGATTCATGGATCCTAATGACTACAATCTAGAAAGCAATCTGGCTGGAAAGTGCATCAGACTAGAAAAAAGAGAGGTTTCTTCTGTTCTTCCTTTCCAGGTTATTTTGGGTTCAAATTCCATTGGATTCCCTATTTGTAGGAGGGTGCAGCCAGGGGGCCCCCAAAAGAAGGATTTGTAATGCGGTCCAGAACTCAAGGTGTCCAGGAAATATTAGAAAGCTATATAGGATGTCCTCGCCCTCCACCACAGGTGTGAGTTGTTGGAAGGGACACATGGAGCAGGGCCATTGAGAGCTGTTTTGCATAGCAACAGCTTTGCAGCTAACCTCTGGTATGGTCATTTAGCATATCTATTTAACATATCCATAACCTTTAACTGGTTGCATAGATATGTTAGATAGCTATGGCCAGCTCTGAGCCAGGGGGATGGAAGGAAATTCCTCCCAAGATGTAACTGGGAGGCAACTCCCCCTAGTTACAGTGCCTGCATGAGAGCTTGGAGATGATTGGCTCCACGACATGGGGCCACCCCTGCACAGACTCATGATGGCAGCCCAGTAAAACTGGAAGTATATTTAAACCCAGACTCGGCAGCCATTGGAGAGAGAACCTTGTGGTTTTGGCTGAGTGGAGACTCCTGCAGTCATGTAAGGAGAGGGAACACGTGGCTGTGGCAGTGAGGAGAACTATGTGGCTTTGGCCAGAGTGGGGGAACATTCCCCTCCCCCCCCCAGCCAGGAGAAGAATCACCATGCAGCTTTAGCGAAGAACCACCACGTGGCTTTAGCTGGAGATCCTGGCAACACAGCTGATGGTGCTGGGAACCGAGGAAGGCCTCCCAGTTGAGCACGGATTACTGGAAAGAACTGGGGGCTGCCTGAGCCATGGACTTCTATTTCTTTTCCTGAGATATGGTATCCCAGACTGGGCAAAAGGGGGAAGGAAGGACTGTGTATGTTTGTGGGTGTTTTAAGGGACTTTGGGATTTTGATGAAGACATTAAGTCATTACTCTTAAGTCTGTTTAACTTGAATAAATAATTCCTTTCCTTTTCACCAATCTCTAACATGGAGAGCTATAATTCTCTGGTGAAGGGAAAGGTGCACCTAGTACAGGGGGACCCCAGGAGAAACGGGGGTCAATTGGGTAGCATTGTGGGACCCTCTTCCCTGGTGGCCAATCAGGGAAGATCATGGGAGACCACATGTGCAGTAGCTTTAAAGTAATACAACTACTTGTACATGCTTAGTAAAAGCCCACCAAAACAAGCCAGGAAGGGTCCGCCCTATAAGAATAGAATCCCTCCAGTCCATGAGGTCAGTCTCTGCTTGGAGTTGGCCTGTTCCTATGTTCTCTGCTATAAACTCTAGGTGTTCAGTTCAATTCTTTGTCCCGATCACCAAGAACCTAGTTACCTGTGCCCACCTGCAACACATTGATGAGAGAGCTCTGAGTGGATATTAATTACCTTGAGAAGCTGAGGGCACAATTTGCTTCTCTTATC
Organism: Phyllostomus hastatus; assembly: GCF_019186645.2. Taxonomy (NCBI): domain Eukaryota; kingdom Metazoa; phylum Chordata; class Mammalia; order Chiroptera; family Phyllostomidae; genus Phyllostomus; species Phyllostomus hastatus. The sequence continues at coordinate 11,276,109 of NW_025333984.1, read as the reverse complement.
ATCTTATTCTAATATTCTTATAATCATTTCTGCAAAACTTCCATGTTGTTCTGTGCCTTGACCCCAAACAGTTAATATTTTGTAAACTTAAATGCAGCAAAGAAATTATTATCAGAAGAAATCTTAGGCTTCGACATAATGGTTAATATTCAAATATACCTATGTCCTCATTTTTTTTTTCTTTTGACACTTTGAATGTTGGCATTTTGGATTTTCTTAAAATGAGACCCATAACTACTGGCTGCAAGAAAGTATCTATACATAGTTTTTCATGCCAAACATGAAGACAGGAGAAAAGGTGGGTACCTTAGAAAGAGATGATGGAAGTTGTTTAAAAAAGATAAATAATATCAATATACAAGCCTGAACAAACAATTAGATGAGATGAGGTCCTCAAAAGTACTTTCCTGTTTCCCTTTTCTTGCATCCCATACTCTTCCTTGATCTGTTGCACAATGTACTCACAGTGTACATGGCAGGTCTCCTGAGGCACTGCCTTAAACTTTCAGAATTCTCTCTTTCCTTTATTCTCCTCAATAACACTAACACTAACCATAACACACATTCCTCTCTCCAAATAAAATTTTCTTTTCACCTACACTCTTTGAGGTACAAAAAGGAAAAAAAACTGATATAACTCACTAATCTGAAATATTTATATTATCCCTGAATTTGCAATGTAAATTGTGCCTTTATAAATCTCTAAAAATGATATTTCATACATTGACGTGTAGATTGAGGGATTTGAGAGGGTTGGAGGAAAGATTTCCTGACAGTCTCCATCTTCGGTTCTTATTATGCCAATATGTGATAGATAGAAGCTTTGTTGCAGTCCAAATGGTTTCTGAAAATGACAAGTCCATGATAAATTATGTTTGCCAAAATGACTTACAGAGTGTGGTGTAGGGTACATGATGGACCTAAGCCTTTGATTTATTTTCCACTACCTACACCACTTCTCCCTGATTTATTTTCCATAGAATTTATAAAGTGGAAGGATCTCACATGCTTTGCTTTTCCATTTATTCAATTTTCCATTTTGATTCCTAGACACCAACAAATGGCTTTAGGATATAGTTTCCAGAAGTTTGTGACTTCATCACCCTCCCACAAAAATAATAGAATGAAGGAAGAAAAAAGAAAAATAATGAGAAAAGTATGAGCAAAGCTGTAGTTTCTATGAAAAACAAATCCATTTATATTTGTGTTATGCATAACATTTTAGAAAGTCAATTCCTCTCTGACCTAAACCACTAACATATAAATCTTTGTGTCTTTGTGTAGGTAATAAGGATATGTCATCTGTTCAGTTGTGCGCATTAAGCATAGTTGATTACTTGTCTTTATTATATTTTAGGGTTCTGCCATTCAAAAAGGTTATGACAAGATGGAATAAAATAAGATTGAGTGAAATATTAATACAAAAAAGAACATTCTTGGATATGGAACTCCTTTTAAGTCATCATTTTTTAAAGTTTCTCAAGTATATAAAATACACACACACACACACACATATTATTTCCCAATGTACTTTGACCCCTCCTTCCTCATAAATACATAACTGCTTCTTGTCATCTTCACACACACCTTGAAAGCAATTCATATATTTGGAAATCTTTTGGTCTAAACACAGTAGATAACCTGGATGTGGTATGGCTTGAGAATAATTTCTCTATAGTGAAATTTGGTGCTTTTCTATCTGGAAGGGAAAATATTCATATAGGCTTTCATAAGTCATTCTAGAAGGTCAATGGTTTTACCTGCTCCTTTGAACTTTAAAGTAAATGGATCAATTTCTGATCAGCAATACAGAATAATAGCTTGCTAGTCCTCATTTTTAAAAAATGACCTCTGAATTATGTGACACCCATTTGAGAGAAATCATTCTCAAGAAAGTTATAGAGAGATGTTATTCAGTCCTTCTACACCTTTAGATACTTAGAGTGGTTATTTCTTATCTGTTTTTCCCTTTCCATTCCCCCATCCTAACTGAACTTGAATTTCTCAGTCACAAGATTTGGAGAGATTGACTCCACTTCCAAGCACACTTCCAAGAGGACCAATATTGGCTTAAGACAATTGTTATATCTTCTCCCTCTAGAGACAATATTTTTGGTCCAGAGGTAAACATATGAAACAATTGAATTATTTATATTTGAAGACACATTTGCTATGGGTTTCTGAGAAAGAAAATCCCCTCTCATTTCAATAAAAGATACATAAAATGATGTTCTATTTCACTTACTAAGTATAACAAAGAAACTTATGAACCCATAACAGCTACATGCAGCCATCTTTAGATTTGAATGAGTCAGCTATAGAATGAGGTTACATCATGGAAAGAAAAGTAGAAAATAGGAATTAAAAGGTGTATTACTGTGTTGTTTAACTGCTATATCAACCCTTGTCTGAAGCATTACCTGTCTCTAGAATTTAAGTTATATGTTCCAGTAATATGCCTTTTTTTTAAAACCAGTGAGAACTATGTTGTTCTTATTGTTCTTACTTCCAACTGAAAGCAAATGAACTGAAACAGTACTCTAAGGTGAATTATGAAAAAAACTTGAAATAGAGACACTGTTACTACATAAGATTTACTTGTATACACCTTCATTAAAATTAATTTTAAAGTTATAAACACAGCTTTTATCATGGACTTTTATTTTTATTTTTTCACTATGTAAAGATTTTTAAATTTATTTATTTTAGACAGAAGGAAAGGGAGAGAGAAAGAGGGAGAGAGAAATATCAATGTGTGGTTGCCTCTAGTATGCTCCTTGTTGGGGACCTGGCCTGCAACCCAAGCATGTGCCCTGACTGGGAATTGAACTGGTGACCCTTTGGTTTGCAGGCCAATACTAAATCCACTGAACTACACCAGGAAGGGCAATTGTTTAAATTATAACAATATTAATATCTTTCTACATTTGTTATAAAAATGTACTCTAAAGACATAGCTGATTATATTATTCAATTGTCCTTATATTAGGTCCCACATGAAAGGACTGCTTTAGAATTTAAGAGCACAAAATCCATATCTTTCTTGAAGAATCACTATAATCCTTATCTCATAATCTGAACTCTGTCATTCATCCTATTTCTGTTTGTATACTATTATGAGAATATGAGCCAAATAAGATTGATTTTCTAGAATTTGGCAGAGTTCTTTACTTCCAGACTTGATCCACTTTAACTTACACTCAACAGAACAGCCACAGTTATCTTTTAAAAATAAATCACATCATACCTCTGCTCAAAGCTCTCCAATGGAGGTTTAACTAGTGCTTAGCATGAAAAAAAAACCACAAGAGAACATTACTTCCACTAAATAATGAAAAAAGTCTGAATAACTACAAATGATGATTTTTTCTTGAGCACATCAGAATACTAATGTTTCAAGGCAGAAGACTTATGAGAACACTCCTGTGATTAGTCATATAAGTGATGACTGGATTCCATTTAGAGACTACAGTTAAAACAGCTTCTAATTCTTTGGATCTCCTTTCATATGAATTAAAATCCTTAGGACACCTGAGAGGTACAGAAAACACTCCAGTTCCTAAGGTCAAGCAAAAACCAATTACATTGAGATAAAAGTAGAAGCTAACCATTCTCTGAGAAGGGGTAAGAAGCAGTCTTATTTCAGGAACACAAAAATAGATGTGCTATTTCTGGAGAATGAAAGAAAAACTCTGTGCTCCTAAGGGAGGGATGAAGAGCACTTTTGACTCTGGGATCTTATACCAATACAAGGCACAGGGGAAGAAACTCTTTCCCACTTGAAACCTGGAACAGATATAAGTCAGAGTTTGGCTAACACAAAGGAAGTAGGGAAGTAATGCTGCTGAAAGATTGAGGCTGGACCAGGAGAATCTACAAAATCCTCATTCCCTGCAAGACACCTAGAACTCACTAACCACAAAAAGTCTTATTTTTTGTGGTTTTTCCTCCATCCCACTGGTGGAGGAAAAAGTGCTTGAAAAGATGTATCTTCCATGGAGCACAAGAGGGAGAAAAAACACTAAGAAAACACTACAGAATTCTAATTCTCATTCTAAACAAAGGTAAAAGCAGTACACTGCTAATTGATTCCTGTGGTTTGCTTAAGCTAAAGATATAAACAAGTAAACCAAACCCAGCTCAATGACTGACTAGATTGCCCAACATCCAGTCAAGAAAGGTTGGCCATCAAGAACCATATGATCTCATTCATATGTGGGATATAAAACTGACACAATAGACACAGACAACAGTATGGTGGTTACCAGAGGGAAGGGGGGTGCAGGATAATAAAGGGTAAAGGGAGTCACATATATGGTGATGGAAGATGATGTGGCTTTGGGTGGTGGAAACACAATGAAATATACAGATCATGCATCATAAAAAATGTACACTTGAAACATATGTAATTTTATTAACCAATGTCCACCCTAATAATTTTAACTTAAAAAAAGGTTAGTCATTTGTTCAGTAAAGAAACAATGAGCTCTCGTTAAAATCAGGTAGTTTATTGCTCGCATAAAACTGCAAGAGCAGCTGAAGTTGCCAGATCCTTTTTTCCCTTGTCCCTAAGGACAATAATGGCACAAAAAGTCCAGAGGACTGCAGCACAAAGGGTGAGATGCAATTTATGCCATGGTGAACCTAACCGGTTTTATATCCTGTAGTTCTGTTGTAAAGAAAACAAGAAAGAAATCCTCATAACGCATCAGAACCTGGAATAAAATGAAAAGCTGTCTCATGACAGTCTTCTAGGAAAATATGGAGGCAAGTAGGAAATGGCCTAGTAGCAGATCCTCACAGGTCTCTTGGGTTCTTATGTTCTTAAAGGATCACAGAACATTCTGCAATGAACTAGAACAGCTTCATTTAAGCCTTAGTTATGTGGCCCATGTGAATACACACAAGGTCATCAGAGCACTATCATAGAGATGTTATCCTACACATCCACCTTAATAGCTTAACAGAATAAGAGACATGTCCATTTCCAGGCATAAATGCTATTTATATCACTCTTTACTGTTCTGAAATACCATGTTGAGAATTAAATTAAAAATTATAAGACCTTCAAAAATCAAGAAAGAACCCCAACTTATTTTCTAGAGATAATGCAAATAATAGAGTGATTCACAGATGACACGAAAGTTACAACTATCACACAATATATTTTTAAAAGTTTATAATTCACAAAGGAAGTAAAAACTGCAACATATGTAAATAAAAGCTGAGGTAGACTTGCCCTAAAAATGCTAAATGAGGACCTCTTGTTTTATGTCTTATAAACACAAAGATGTTTTAAAAATAAAGGACATTTATAAAGGTAGAGGCACAATTAAAAATAAAAGCCAAAAATACTGCATATTTAGTTGGATGAAACACTCCATTTAAAAGGCAGAGTTTGACAGAATGGACAAAAAGCATGATCCAAACAAATGCTGACTACAAGGGACTCACTTTAGACTCACAGACACAAGTAGATTGAAAATAAATATGGAAAAAATATGCCATGAAAAGAGTAATCAAAAGAGAGATGAGGTGGCTTTATTAATACTACAAAAATAGATTTTAAGTAAAAAATGTTCTGGTAGGCAAAAAAGTACAAAAAATCTACATTAAATATTGATAAAAGTTTTATCACCAAAGTAATTCAGCAAGAAAATATGGCAATTATGAACATATATGCACCAAAGAAAAAGGTATAAAATAGCACCAAAAAACTATTAGACTTGAAGGGAGATATATAGTTCTATAATTGTAGTCGGAAAATTTAATACCTAATTCTCAATAACATAAAAATGTGCACAGAAGGTCAATTAAGTAATAGAGAATTTGAACAACATTACAAGCCAAGTAGACCAGACATATACAGCACATTCCACCCAATAGCACTGGAATACATATCTGCTTAGGTGTATATGGAACATTCTTCAAGAATAGGACATATATTAAACCCAAAACAAGTCTTAAAAATTTTGTAAAGGGGGCCAGAAGATGGCAGCAATGTAAGTGGGAGCTGAGACCACTTGCTTGTGCACCAAACTGAGACACTTTGCTGATCTTCCGAAAAATGAATTGAACAGTCAAATTGTTTTTCAAAAAAACTATGGTATATTTACACAATGGAATACTGTGCAGTAAAGAGAAAGAAGGAACTCCTACCTTTCGCCAAAGCAGGCATGGAACTGGAGAGAACTATGCTAAGTGAAATAATTCAGGCACTGAAAGACAAACACCACATGATCTCACACTTAAGTGAATCCTAACCAACAAATCAAACAAATGAGCAAAATATAACCAGAGACCTGGAAATAAAGAACAAACTGAAAGTGACTGGAAGGGAGTGGGGAGTAGAACAACAGGATAGAGAAGGGGAAGGGACAAACCAAGGAACATGAATAGAGGACTCATGGGAACAGACAATGGTAGGGGGTAATTGACTGGGAGTGAGAGAGGACAAGTAAGGGGAGAGCAATGGGGAAAGAGGCAGGAAAACTGTAACTGAACAACAATAAATTAAAATTAAGAAAATAAATTAATTTTAAAAAATTAAAATTACACAGTCTTCTAGACCACCAGGGCATCAAAATAAAACTCACCAACAGAAGAAAAACTGGATATTCACAAATATATGATGTTACCACACTCTTTAACAAGTAATGGACAAGGACAAATTACAAGTGAAATTAGAAAATACCTTGAGAACTTATTTTTAAATGAAAAAAAATTTTACATTATTTTTCATGTTAAGTCTTCAAAATTCAGTATGTATTTTACATTTCTACCACATCTCAATGTGAACCAGCCACATTTCAAATGCTCAATAAAGTTGTGAGAATAAGAACTATCATACTGGGTAGAGATAACTTTGACAATTTCCTTATTCTTTCCCCTCCCAGTGGCTTAAAACACAACTTTATTTTTAAAGATTTTTTCATATTTATCTTTCATAGTTTTTATTGTTGTTCAAGTACAGTTGTCTTGATTTCCCCCCACAACATCCCCCCCCAAGCTATTCCTACCTCCTACCCTAGAAACTACCCCCCTTTGGCTTTGTCCATGTGTCCTTGATAGATGTTCCTTCACCTGACCCTTACCCTTCTTTTGCCCATTATTTCCTCCCCCATCCCCGCTGATTACTGTCAGTCTGTTCATTGTTTCCATGTCTCTTATTCTATTTTGAGCCCTTGTTTGTTTTGTTGATTAGGTTCCACTTATAGGTGAGATCATATGGTATTTGACTTTCACTGCCTGGTTTATTTCACTTAGCATACTGTTGTCCATATGCATTCATGCTGTGATGGAGGGTAGGACTCCCTTCTTTCTTTCTGCTGCATATTATTCCATCAAGTAAATGTACCATGGTTTTTTGATCTACTCATTTACTGGTGGGCACTTAGGTTGCTTTAAACACTTGGCTATTGTAAATTGTGCAGCAATGAACATTATTAGGGTGTGCAGGTTCTTCTGAATTGGTGTTTCAAGATTCTTAAGTTATAATCCCAGCAATTCCATTGCTGGATAAAAAGGCAGTTCCATTTTTTAGTTTTCTGAGGAAATTCCATACCGTTTTCCACAGTGGCTGTACCAGTTTGCATCCCCACCAACAGTGCACTAAGGTTCTGTTTTCTACAAAACTGCCCCAGCATTGTTGTTTGCTGATTTGTTTATGATGACCATTCTGACAATTGTGAAGTGATATCTCAACTGGTTTTAATTTGCATCTCTCTGATGGCTAGTGATGCTGAACATCCTTTCATATGTCTCCGAGCACTGTATATGCCCTCCTTGGAAAAGTGTCTGTTCAGGTTCTTTGCACATTTTTTAATTGTATTGTTGGTCTTCAAGGAGGGGAGTTGTGTGAGTTCTTTATATATTTTGAAGATCAAACCCTTGTCCAAGAGATCATTTGCGAACATATTTTCCCATATGGTTGGTTTCCTTTTCATTTTCCTGATGTTTTCTTTAGCCATGCAGAAGCTTTTTATTTTGATGAGATCCCATTTGTTTATTCTTTTTTTAATGTCCCTTGCTCTAGGGGACATATGGGTGAACACACTGCTGTATGGAATATCTGAAATTTCCTTGCCTATGTTCTCCTCTAGGACTTTTATGGTGTCTCAACTTATATTTAAGTCTTTTATGCATTTGAGTTTATTTTTGTATATGGTGTCAGTTGGTGGTCTAGTTTCATTTTTTTGCATGTAGCTGTCCAGGTGCCCCAACACCATTTGTTGAAGAGGCTATTTTTACCTCATTTTATGCTTCTGCCAACTTTGTTGAATATTAATTGGCCATAAAGACTGGGGTTTATTTCTGGGCTCTCTGTACTGTTCCATTGATCTATGTGTCTGTTGTTATACCAGAACCAGACTGGTTTGATTACTCTGACCTTGTTTGACATCAGGTAATGTGATTCCCTCCTACTTTATTCTTCTTCCTCAAAATTGCTGAAGCTATTTGGGGTTATTTATGGTTCCATATAAATTTTTGAAATGTTTGTTCTATATCTGTGAAATATGTCAATGGTATTTTAATAGTGATTGCATTCAATCTATAAATTGCTTTGGGTAGTATGGGCATTTTGTTAGTGTTAATTTTTCTAATCCATGAACATGGTATAAGTTTCCATTTTTGTGTGTTTAATTTCTTTATTCATGGTTGTCTACTTTTCTGAGAAAAGGTCTTTAATCTCCTTGGTTAGGTTTATTTCTAGGTCCTTTATTTTTCTTATGGGTATATCAAATGGGATTTTGTTTCCTGAGTTCTTTCATTATTGGTATACAAAAATGCTTTCTGTTTCTGAATATTGACTTTGTATCCCACTGTTCTGCCAAATTCACTTATTAGGTAAAGTAGTTTTTGGTGGGGTCTATAGGATTTTCTATGTACACTATTGTGTCATTGCAAATAATGACAGTTTTGTTTCCTCCTTTCCAATTTGTATGTCTTTTATTTCTTTTTTTTGTCTGATTGCTGTGGCTAGATCTTCCAGTACTATGTTGAATAGAAGTGGTTAAAGTGGACATCCTTGTATTCTCCCAATCTTAGTTGGAAGTCCAATGAGAATGATGTTGCCTGTAGGTTTCTGGTATATGGCCTTTATTTTGTTGAGGTATGCTCCCTCTACTCCAACTTTGTTGAGTGTTTTTATGATAAATGGGTGCTGTACTGTATCAGATACTTTGTCTGCATCTATTGATATGATCATGTGACTTTTGTCTTTCCTTTTATGTGATGTACTACATTTATTGACTTGTGAATTTTCTGTTACCCTTGTATTCCTGGGATGAATCCCACTTAGTGATGGTGTATAGTCTTTTAAATGTATTGGTGGATATGGTTTGTCAAGATTTTGTTGAGGATTTTAGCATTTATATTCATCAATGATATTGGCCTTAGTTTTCTATCTTTGTTTTGTCTTTATGTGGTTTTGGGATGTGGATGATTCTGGCTTCATAAAAGCATTTGGGAGTCTTCCTACTTTTTGGATTTCTTGAAATAGTCTGTGAAGGATGGGGGTTAGCTCTTCCTTAATTGTTTTGTAATATTCTCCTGTGAAACCACCTGTTCCAGGGCTTTTGTGTGCTGGGAATTTTTTGGTTGCTTCTTTAATTTTGCCAGCTGTTATTGGCCAGTTCAGGCTTTCTGCTTCTTCTTCAGTCTGTTTTAGATAATTATATTTTTCTACAAATTTGTCCATTTCTCCCAGGTTTTCAAATTTCTGGGCATATAGTTCATAGCAATTTCTTACAATCCTTTGTATTTCTGTGGTATCAGGTGTAATCTCTCCCCTTTCATTTTTATTTTTATTTTTATTTGGGTGTTCTCTTTTTTTTTTCCCTGATGAGTCTACTTAAATTCCTGTTCAGTTTCTTTATCTTTTCAAAGAACCAGCTCCTGGATTTATTGATCCTTAGAATTATTCTTTTAGTCTCTATGTCATTTCATTCTGCTCTGATCTTGGTTGTTTCTTTCCTTCTAGTCACTCTGTTTTTTTTTCTTTTGTTGTTGTTGTTGTTCCTCCATTTCTTGGAGATGAAGGGTTATGTTTTTTATTTGAAATCACTCTATCTTTTTTAGGTATGTCTGTATCACTATGAACTTTTCTCTCAGGGCTGCCTTCCTCTGTCTCGTGAGCTTGGACTGTCGTAAGTTCATTTTCATATGTTTCCAGAAACTTTTGATTTCTTCCTTCATCTCACTCTTAACCCACTCATTGTTTAATAGCATGCTCTTCTATCTCCATGAATTTGAGTGTTTTCTATTTTTTTCCTTGAGGTTGTTTTCTAGTTTCAGGGCCTATAGTCTGAGAAAATGCCTGATATGATTTCAGTTTTCTGGAATTTGTTGAGCCTTCTTTTGTGTCCTATCATGTGGTCTATCTTTGAAAATGTTCCATATGCATTTGAAAAGAATGTGTGTTTTGCTTCTTTGGGATGAAAGGTTTTATAAATATCAGTTGAGTCCATTTGATCTAAGGCATTGATCAGTTTCACAATGTCCTTATTGATATTTCGTTTGGAAGATCTATCCATTGTTGACAGTGGGGTGTTAAAATCCCCTAGCATGAGTGTGTTGCTGTTTATATCTTTCTTGAAGCCCTCCAAGATTTTCCTTACATGTTTCAGTGATCCTATATTGGGTGTATATATGTTTAAAATTTTTATGTGTTCTTGGTGGTTTTTTCCATGAGTATTATGAAGTATACTTCTGTGTCTTTACATGGCCTTTCTTTTGAAGTCTATTATGTGTGTATTGCAATCCAGGCTTTTTATTCCTGCCCATTTTCTTTGAATATTTTTTTCCAAACCTTCACTTTCAGTCTGTGTAGGTATTTTGTTCTCTGGTGGGACTCTGGTAGGCAACATATGTGCAGGTCATGATTTCTTATCCACTGAACTACCCTATATCTTTTTATTGGAGCATTTAATCCACTTACATTTAAGGTTATTATTAATCGGTACTTATTCATTGCCATTTGACCCTCTTCTTACCTGTGTTCCTCTCTCTCACTTTTTCTCCCTTTTCTTAGGGTAGCCCCTTTAACATATCTTGAAACACTGGTTTGGTTGTGGTGTATTCTTTTTGCCCTCTTTTGTCTGGGAAATTCCTTATTTCACCTTCCATTTTAATTGAAAACCTTGCTGGGAAGAGTAGTCTGGGTTGCAGGCCTTTGCTTTTCATTACTTGAACTATTTCTTGCCATTCTCTTCTTGCCTTTAGTGTTTCCTTTGAGAAGTCAGCTGCTATCCTTATTGGAGCTTCCTTGTATGTTACTTCTGGTTTCTCTCTTGCTGCCTTTAAGATTCTGTCTTTGTCATTGAAATTTTGCCATTTTACTTATGATGTGTCTCAGAGTGGGCCTCTTTGCATTCCTCTTCATTGGGACCCTCTCTACTTCCTGTATTTGTGTGACTTTCTTTCTCATTATATTAAGGAAATTTTCCATCATTACTTTTTCAAACAGGTTTTCTATCCCTTGATCTTCTTCTTCTTCTCCTTCTGGTATCCCTATTAAATGGATAGTATTACATTTCATGTTGTCCTGCATTTCCCTAACCCCTCTTTGTTATTTTTGGGTCTTTTTTTCCTTTTCTAGCTAGGTCTTGGAGTTTTTTTTCTACCTTTTCCTCCACCTTGCTGATTTGATCCTCTGCTTCATGTAGCCTGCTTTTGATTCCTTCTACTCTGTACTTCAATTCAGAAATTGTATTCTTCATTTCCTCTTGGCCCTTGTTGATAGTTTCTATGTCCTTTTTCATGCTGGTATAATTTGCAGTACATTCCTTGTAGCTTCTGTGCAGTTTTTGATTATTCTCAGCAAGCTCATTGAGCTTCCTCATAACCATTGTTTTGAACTCAATATCTGATAGTTGACTTGCCTTTATTTCATTTAGCATTCTTTTTGATGATTGTCCTTTCCTTTCATTTGGGGGTTGTTTCTTTGTCTTCCCATCCTTTTTGAGGCATTCTTGTTTGCCTCTGCTTCTTAAGTTTATCTGTTTTGACTCCCTGAGTTTGTGGTTTGAACTTCTATGGTGGGAGACCTGTGAGATTCAGTGGTGCAGTCTCCTTGATCCTCTGAACTTGATGTTCTTGTGATGGTCTTTATGCCACGCATGTTGGCTATCTGGATATAATTGGGTTTCAATTGTTGTTAGTTCATTCTTTGGTGGGTTCTTCCATCCAGTTGGTTGAGTGAGTATCACTCTGTCCAATACATCTTGTATGCTGTTGTGCAGGTGCAGTCAGTTAGTGCTGATGATGACTCTTCTGTCTGTCCAAGCTTATAAAGCTTCTCTCTCATTATTCATTTTTGTTTCCTGTGATTTCTCCACAATCTAGTTGTAATTCTAGATTGGTCCTGGGAAGAAGTTAGTGTCATTTCCATTCACTTGTCAACCATCTAGCCTCACCTCCAATACCTCCAGAATTTAGAAGTAAAGTTAGTATTATCTAAAAACAAAAACACAGCATATAAAAACCAATCAAAAGCAGCAAAAAGCAGTACTCAGAGGAAAATTTATAGCTTTAAATGCTTACAATAAAAAGATCAATCTCAAATCAATGTCTTAACTTTACACCTTAAAGGCTTGTGACAATAAGAGAAAACCAAACCTAAAGCCATCAGAGGAAGGAAATAAGAGAGGGTAGAGTGGATAGAAATGATCAAAAGAATAGAAAAAAACAATAAAAAGATTCAACAAAACCAAAAATTGATTCTTTAAAGAGATCAATACAATTGAAATATATTTATCTAGACTAATGAGAGAGAGGCAAGAGAGAAAGAACATGGGAATAAATAAAATAAAAAAGAATATAAGAACATTATTATTGATGTTACTGAAATGAAAAACAAACTTGTAACACAGTACTAAGAAAAATTGTATGTCAACAAATTAGATAATCTATATGAAATGGACAAATTCCTAGAACACTCAAATTATCTAATTCACCTCAGGAAAAAGTAGAAATTTTCAGCAGAGCGATAATAAGCAAAGGAATTAAATTAGTAATCAAAATTATCAAACAATCAAAGGCTCTGAACCAGATGGCTTCACTGATGAATTCTACCAAACATTTAATGAAGAATTAGCACAAATCCTATTCAAAATCTTTAACAAAAATAGAAAACGGGAAAATACTTCCTAATTCATTCTATGAGGCATGCATTAACCTGATATATCAAAGTCAGATAGAGATAGCACAAGAAAAGAAAATAGCCCAATATGATTTATGAATATAGAGGCAAAAATCCTCAATAAAATACTAGCAAACCAAACCATGAACAAGTGCAGTTTACTCCAGAAATGCAAGGATGGTTCAACATAAGGAAAATAATTAATGTAATATACAAAATTACAGACTAAGAAAAATATTATTATCTTACCTGATACAGTGAAGGCATTTGACAAAATCCAACATTGTTTCATAAAGTAAAAGTTCTTGGAGAAGTAGAACTCCCTTAACATGTTAAATGTCATTTATGGGAAACCACAGCTAACATACTCAGTGGTAAAGGACTGAAAGCTTTATCCCTAAGATGAGGAACAAGATATGGATGGTCACTTTTATCACTGCAATTCATAATTTTACTGGAAATTTTAGTCAGAGCAATTAGACAGGGAAAAAATAATAAAAACATCCAAAGTGGAAAGGAAAAAGTAAAACTGTATTTCCACATGACACGGTCTGTAATATAGAAGACCTCAAATAATCCACAAAAAAATGGAGGTAATAAATTAGTTGCACAAAATTTAATATTTCATAAACAAGAACATAAGAATCATTTTCATTTTTACACACTGCCAATGAATGGATTTTTTAATTTTATTGTTTATACTATTATACTTGTCCCACTTTTCCCCTTTTGCTTCCCCCACTCAACCTTTCCCCCACTTCTATAATTAGTCCATTGGTCCTTCGTATGTGTAATTTGACTAATCCCTTCACCTCTTCTCAATGAGTCCCCACCTCACCCTGTGCACGTACAACTGTCAGTCTGTTCAATGTTTCTATGTCTCTGGTTCTATTTCTCTCATTAGTTTATTTTGCTCATTAGACTCCTTTTTAAGTGAGATAATAAGGTATTTGCCTTTCACTGACTGGCTTATTTCATTTAGCATAATAGTCTCCAGCTTAATCCATACTGTCTCAAAAAGCAGCAATTATTTCTTTATTTCTGCTGCATAGTTTTGCATTGTGTAGATGTACCACAGTTATTTTCATTGTTTGTCGGTTACAGTTGTCCCACCTATTGCTCTCCCTGACCCACCCAACTGCTCTCACAGTTAATTTCCACCCCATTGTATATGCCCAGGGGTCCTCTATTCATGTTTCTTGATTTGTCCATTCCCCTTTTTTCCCCAGTCATCCTCTCCCCACTCCTCTCCAATCACTGTCAATTTGTTATTTCCATGTCTCCGGTTCTATTGTGCTCATTTGTTTTTTGTTTTTTGTTTTTGATTAGGTTTTTTTTTTTTTTCTCACTCGTCTACTGTTGGGTACTTAATGTATTTCCAAATCTTGGGTATTGTAAATAGCACTATGAACATAGCGGTGCAAAAATTGTTTTGAACCGGTGTTTGGGGATTATTCAGGTATATTTCCAGCAGTGGAATCACTTGATCAAATGGAAGTTCCATTTTTAGTTTTTTGAGGAAATTTCATAATGTTTTCCACAGTGGTTTCACTAGTCTACATTCCCACCAACAGTGCACTGGGGTTCCCTTTTCTCCACATCCTCACAAGCACTTTTTGGTTGATTTATTAATGATTGCCACTTTGGCAGGTGTGAGTTGCTATCTCATTGTGGTTTTAATTTGCATCTCTTTGATGGCTCATGGTGGTGAACATTTTTTCATATGTCTATATGCAGTTTGTATGTCCTCCTTGGCAGAGTGTCTATTCAGGACCTTTTTTCATTTTTTAATTGGATTGTTTGTCTTCCTGGTGTTGAGTCATATGAGTTCTTTATACTGTTTGGTGATTAAACCCTTGTCCATTATATCATTGGCAAATATGTTCTCCCATACAGTCAGTTCCCTTTTTATTTTGATGATGGTTTCCTTAGCTGTGCAAAACTTTTTTAATTTGATGTATTTCGATTTGTTTATTTTTCCTTTTATTTCCCTTGCCCTGTGAGATATGTCAGCAAAAATATTGCTAGGCAAGATATCTGAAATGTATAGCCTCTGTTTTCCTCTAGTATTTTTTATGGTATTACAACTTATATTTAAGTCTTTTATCCATATTGAGTTTATTGTGTTGTATTGTTTAAGATAGTGGTCTAGTTTTAAATTTTTTCCAAGTACTAGTAGAGTTTTCCCAACACCATTTATTAAAGAGACTGTCTTTACTCCATTGTATGCTCATGCCTCTTTTGTCAAATATTAATTGACCATAAAGATGTGGGTTTGTTATTGGACTCCCTATTCTGTTCCATTGGTCTCTGTGTCTGTTCATATGCCAGTACCAGACTGATTTTCTCATAGTGACCTTGTAGTATAGTTTGATATCATGTATTGTGATCCCTCCAACTTTGTTTTTATTACTCAAAATTGCCAGGTTATTGGGGGTATTTTGTGGTTTCATGTAAATTATTGTAGTATTTTTTTCTGGATCTGTGAAATATGCCAGTGGTATCTTAAGAGGAATTTCATTAAATCACATTGGTTTGGGTAGTGTGAACATTTTAATGATGTTAATGCTTCCAATCCATAGAGATGGTATATACTTCTACTATTTGTATCTTCTTCAATTTCTTTCTTCTGAGTACAGGTCATTACCTACATGGTTAAATTTATTCTTGGGTATTTTATTTTTTTGTTGTTGCAATAGTAAATAAGATCATCTTCTTAGTTTCTCTTTCTGATAGTTCATTACTGGTGTATAAAAATACATTGATTTCTAAATATTGACTTTGTATCCCACTATATGCTGAATTCATTTATTAGGTCAAGTAATTTTTTGGTGCTGTCTATAGGGTTTTCTATGTACAATATCATGACTTCTATGAATAATGACAGTTTTACTTCCTCCTTTACAAATTGGATACTTTTTATTTCATCTTGTCTGATCACTGTGGCTGAGACTTCTAGTACTCTGTTGAATAAAAATGGTGAGAGCAGACACCATTGTCTTGCTTCTGACCTTAAGGGAAATGTTTTAGTTTTTCCCCTTTGAATATGATGTTGGTAGTAGATTTTTCATATATGGCCTTTATTATTTTGAGGCATGCTCCCTTTATTGTGAGCATTTTTATCATAAATGGGTGCTGGATTTTATCAAATGGTTTTTCTGCATTTAATGATACAGTCATGTGATATTTTAGTTTTGAATTTGTGTGATGTACCACAGTTATTGATTTGTGAATATTGTATCATCTTTGTATCCCAGGGATAAATTAAATGATAACGGTGTAGCATCTTTCAGCTGTAGTGCTGCATCCAGTTTGCTAATGTTTTGTTAAGGATTTTAACATCTATATTCATTTGAGATGTTGCTTCTAATTTTCTTTCCTTTTTGTGTGTGTTTTTACCTGATGTTGGAAGTAGGATAATACTGGCCTCATAGGAAGAGTTTGCAAGTCTTCCTTCTTCTTGAACTTTTTGCAATAGTTTAAGAAGGAAAGGTGTTCTTCTTAGAATGATTGGTAAAATTAGACTGTGAAGCCATCTTGTCATGGACCTTGCTGTGCCCACATTTTTTTAAAATTATGCTTCTATTTTGTTAGTTATCAATCTATCAAGGTTTTCTGCTTCTTCAAGATTCAGTTTTGGAAGGTTATGTGTTTTTAGCAATTTACCCATATTGACTAGGTTATCCAATTTCTTGACATATAATTGTTTACAGTAATTTCTTAAGAACCTTTGTATTTCTGAGGTATATGTTGTTACTTCTCTTTAATTTCCATTTTATTTATTTGGGTTCTCTGTCTTTTTTCTTGATGAGACTGATTAAAGTTTTGTCAACTTTGTTTATCTTTTCAAAGATCCAACTCCTGGATTCATTGATTTTTTGGATTTCTTTTTAGTCTCTATGTCATTTATTTCTGCTCTAATCATAACTATTTCCTTCCTTCTACTCACTCTGGTTTTTGTTTGATGTTGGTTTTCTAGTTCTTTTAAGTTTAAGGATAGGTTGTTTATTTGACATTGTTCTATATTTTTAAATAGGTCTGTAAGGCTATGAACTTCACTCTCAGGACTGCTTTTACTGGGTTCCATAGATTTGGGGTTGTTGTGTGTTCATTTCCATTTTTTTCCAGTTCCTCTTTGATTTCTTCCTTGGTCTCATTGTTAACACATTCATTATTTAATAAAATGTTATTTAGCCTCCTTATATTTGAATGTTTTTGAGTTTTTTTTCTTCAGGTTGATTTCTAGTTTTGAGCAATTGTAATCCAAGAAAATGCTTGATTTAACTTTGATTTTCTTGAATTTATTAAGGCTTATTTTGTGTCTTGCATTGCACTCTATCTTTGTGAATATTCTATGTGCATTTGAGAAGAATGTATATTCTGATACTTTGGGTTGAATATTCTGTAAATATCAATTAAACCATTTGATATAGTGTGTTGTTTAATGTGACTATACCTTAGTTGACTTTTTGTCTGGAGGATCTGTCCATTGTTGACAGTGGGGCATTGAAATCCTCTACAAAGACTGTATTGCTGTTCATCTCTTTCTTAAAGTTTTCCAAGATTATCTTTATATATTTAGGTGCCCCTATATTTGATGCATATATGTTACATAGAGTTACATCCTTTTGTGGGACTACTTGCTTTAGTATTATGTGGTGATCTTTGTCTCTTTTTGTGGCTTTTGTTTTGAAGTCTATTTTGTCTAAGTACTGCTACCCCCGCATTTCTACATGTCCATTTGCTTCAAATATTTTTTCTGTCCATTCACTTTCAGCCTGTGTAGATCTTTTGTTCTGAGGTGGGTCTCTTGTAGACAGCATTTATGCAGGTCATGTTTTCTTATCCATTCAGCTACCCTATGTCTTTTGATTGGAACATTTAATCTATTTATATTTAAGGTTATTATTTATAACTACTTATTCATTGCTATTTTTATGATCTTGGCAGCTATTTTTTTAATGTTGTTCAGTTGCAGTTGTCCCTGTTTATCCCTATGTTGCTCTCCCCTGCGCCATCCAACCCTGCTCACAAAGACAATCCTCACCCCATTGTCCTTGACCATAAGTCCTTTATACATGTTCCTTGACTTTATCCTTCCCCTTTTTTTACCTCATTATCCTCTTCCTCCCACCCCTCTGGTCACTGTCAGTTTCTTCTTTTTTTCCATGTCCCTTGTGCTTTTTTGCTTATTTGTTTTGTTGATTAGGTTCCATTTATAGGTGAGACCATATGGCATCTATTTCACCTCTCACTTTAATTAAGAGCCTTGCTGGATAAGATAGTCGTGGTTGCAGGCTCTTGCTCTTCATTACTTGAAGTATTTCAGTCTAGTCCCTTCTGGTCTGTAGTGTTTCTGTTGAGAAATCAGCTGACAGCTGTTTAGAAGCTCCCTTATAGGTAACTAATTGTTTCTCTCTTGCTGCCTTTAAGATTTTCTGTTTGTCTTGATTTTTTGTCTTTTTTTTGATGTTTTACTGTTTATACTATTACAAATGTTCTATTTTCCCCTTTCATCCCCTTCACAAACCTGCCTTCCAATTCCATAGTCAATCTCCACAGGGTTGTCCATCTTCATGGGTCTTTCAGGTATGTTTTTTGACTAATCCCTTCACATTCTCTCAATCAGTGCCTAGCTTTGTCCTCCACTCTTACAACTGTCAGTCTGTTCCATGATTCTGGGCCTTGATTCTGGGCCATGATTCTATTTTATTAGTTTTTTTTTCATTAGATTTCTCTTCTAAGTGAGATCATATGGTATTTGTCTTTTATTGACTGAATTATTTCACTTAGTCTAATAGTCTCCAGTTCTACCCATGCTGTTGCAAAAGGTAGGAATTCATTCTTTCTTTCTGCTGTAGAATATTCCACTGTGTACATGTAGCACAACTTTTGATCCACTCATCTACTGATGATCACCTTGGCTGTTTCTAAATCTTGGTTATTGTAAATAGCACTGCTATGAAGTTAGGTGTGCATAAGTATTTTTGAATTGGTGATTCAGGATTCTTAGGGTATGTTCCCAGCTGTGGAGAAGCTGGGTCAAGAGGCAATTCTATTATTAATTTTTTGAGGAAAGCCCATACTGTTTTCCACAGTGGTTGCATCAGTCTGTATTCCCACCAACAGTGCACTAGGGTTCCCTTTTCTCCACAGGCTTGAGAGTACTTGTTGGTTGATTTATTAATTATAGCCCTTTTGGCAGGAATGAAATGATATCTCATTGTGGTTTTAATTTGCATCTCTCTCATGTTTACTGATGTTGAGCATCTTTTCATATGTCTATGAGCCATCTGTACATCCACCTTCGAGAAGTGTCTATTCAGGTTCTTTGCTCATTTTTTAATTGGATTGTTTGTATTCCTCATGTGGGGTCTCATTAGTTGTTCATATATTTTGGAGATTAAACCTTTGTCTGATGCATCATTGACAAATATGTTCTCCCATAGAGTTGATTTCTTTCTCATTTTGAATCTGGTTTCTTTAGCCATGCAAAAACTTTTTTAATTTGATTTAGTCCAGTTTGTTTATCTGTTTTCTTTATTCCCTTGCTCTGGGAGATATATTGGCAAAACCATTGCTTCTTCCTTCATATTTAAATTTTGTTATTTTAATTGTGATGTGTCTTAGTGTGGGCCTTTTTGTGTCATCCCATTTGGGACTTTCTGTGCTTCTGAGCCTGTGTGACTCCCTCACCAAATTAGAGAAGATTTCTATCCTTATTTCTTCAATAAGGCTTTCTTTTTCTTGTTCCCTTTCCTCTCCTGGTATCCCTATGATGTGTATATTGTTGCATTTCATGTTGCCCAAAACTCTTTTAGTCTATCCTCATTCTTAAGTCTTCTTTTCTTTTTGTTGCTGTAACTGATTCTTTCTTCCACCTTGTCTTTCAAATCGCTGTTTTTGTCCTCTACTTCATGTAGCCTATTTTTAATTTCTTCTAGTGTATTTGTATCAGATATTAAATTTTTCACTTCTAGATGGTTCTTATCCATAGTTTCTGTGCTTTTATTATGCTGTTGTAGTTCTCATTAAGTTCCTTGAGCATCCTTACAACGATTACTTTGAATTCTACGTCTGATAAATTGCTTCCCTCAATTTCACATGACTCTCTTTGTTGGAGTACCTCCTTTTCTTTTGTTTAGAGATTGTTTTCTGTTTCCCTATTTGTTTCCATGTGTTATGTAGATGTACTTCAGCTCCCTGTCTTCATGGGAAGAGATTATGAAGTAAGAGTCCAGTAGGACACAGTGATGCAGACTGCTTAATCTCCTGATCTGGATGCTCTATGAATGCTCTTTGTGTGGGTTATGTATACTCTCCTGTTGTATTTGGGTATGAATGTTGGCTTGTTCACTGGTGGGCTATTCCATCCAGCTGGCTACTGAACTGCTCATCCTCACCATGTCTTGTATACTGTTGGAGAAGTGTTGGCAGCACAAAGCAAAACAACACAGAAATGAAATCAAAGCAGGCAAAACCTAGAACAAAGAGAGCAATCTCAATGACAAAAGATGAGAAGATAATAAAAGTAGAAAAAGAGATGGAATATTAGGGAAAAGGGAAATAAAAGAAAATGAGTTAGAGGTGACCAAAACAGCAAAGTGATTATAGGAGGATAAAAAAAGGAGAGAAACAATATGAATAATTAATTGAAAGAGGAAAACAGGAAAAAAATACAAAGAAAGATGAAGAATAGCAAAAATAAGAAAAGGAAAGAAGGGAACAATGGCATAATCAATGGTAAGAATAAAATAAGAGATATGAAAGAAAAATAGAGCAATAAAAATAGAAGAAAAAGAAAAGAAAAGATAATTAAAAGGCTGTGAAATAGAAAGTATAATGAAAATAATGAAAAAGATCAAAATGGATTTCACCTCAGCAGAGTTTAGTGTTTACTTTTTGGGTCTACCTATGGATATGGCTCTGATATAGTCTGATGCTTTGCAATCTAATGTCAGGTGCTGTCTACATCTAGCCCTCAACAACCTGTTCAAAGCTACAAAGGATCCACAGTTTTCTGCTGATTCCTCCAGGCTTGGCTGCTCCCAGGATGGACCCAGATGCTCTGCAAAGCTGGGTTTTATGAACATTGGTCCCAGAGGTGTTACAGCAAATGTCTCAAGTCACCACAGGAACTACTTCTTCCTGCCTGTGCCTGCTGGTTTGCTGTCAGTCTTAAAGTAGTTGTAGACCCTACTGTTTCTGAGAGGGTTTCTGGGGGATTTGGGGGGATGGGGCTCCCACTGGGTTTTCCCTTTCAATATGGCTCTTATGTTGTCTTAAGTTAGTGAGAGCCAATGTCAGGTGCTGACCACATCTAGCTCTCAGCAGCCTGTTTGAAGCTACTAGCAGTTCAGTTTGTGGTTGATTCCATCACGCTTGGCTACATGTGGGTTGGGCCAAGCTACTCTGCCAAAATGGGTTTAACTGCACTGGGTCCAGGGGTGTGTCAGCAAGTGACCCAAGTCACTTCAGGATCTGCCTCTGCCTGTCTCTGCCTGCAGGCAGTAGTCAGTCTTAGACTACCCACAGACCTGTTTCTAAGAGGGCTTCTGGAGGAATTAGAGGAAAGGTATTGGGACTCCTGGATCTCCCATGGCAAGTGCTTTTCAGACTTCATGGAAGATGATGGGTGTGTTCTGTTGTGCCAGAGACACTAGACTGGATGTCTCAGAATTTTCCCCCTAGCAGGCTAATGGGTGGGGTCTCCAAAGCCCATATTTTGGTTCTGCCAGAAACAAGGAGGGTGTTTCTATGGTTCTCCCATGAGGGGGTAACGCCAGTCTACTTCCTGGGGAAGGGTATGGAACAGCTGCTTCTTACATCAGATCTCTGACATCCCCTGAGTCTACATATGTTGCTGTCTCCTCAGTAGGGGTTAAGATGCTGGATGGGAGAAAATAAAGAAAAATAAATGGGAAAAAAAGAAACCTGACAAAACAAAGAACAAAAAGAAAGAAAAGATCCAAGCTGGAGCAAGCAGGATTCTAGAGGGTGGGTGGAACTGTATCCAACAGGGTAAGGTAATTGCTTTGCCCCTGGGAGGGACTTGCTGTTTCCAAGAAATATGGCTGGTGTGGATTCCAGGTATATCCCAGCACAAAAAACTCTACAGCCACTCCCCCATATCTTTCCCATTGCCTCCCACTCCAGACTGTCCTCATGAGACTGCAGTCTGTGCTGCTCTCCCTTTGCTTGGGCTAAGGTGAGTGGTTATGAACATAAAATCTGTGTTTTGACTCCTTTAAGAATTAAGAAAGAAAAAAAGAAAAAAAAATAGTGGCTTTGTCTCCAGCAGGTCTCGTTTCTCCAGCAGAAACAAACCCCATGGCCTTTTGCCACTGGGTGCTATATAGTCCTCTGATCCCTCACAGGTATTCTGTGCTTGGGAGACCAGTTTGTGGTTCCAGCTTCTCTTCTTTCAAGGGGAAGCTCCTATAGCAGGGCTGTTGCCTTAGCCCACTGCTTTTGTGAGTGGGGCCTGCCCCTTTAGCAACCTCACCCTTCCTACCAGCCGTGCTGCTTATTTCTCAGGTTTGGTTAAAAGTCCCTTTGCAGGGGTAGTCTTTTGTTTATTTCAGTGTCTACTCCTCTCTTTACTTTTATTTCCAATTTGGTTCTGGAAGGTGTGCAATATATCCTCCTATTCTGCCGCCATCTTGCAACCCCCTCCAATGATCAATCTTAAACCACAATGAAAAAAGTAGTTCAAATTATAACAGTGTATAAAAGAAAAAATGCCTAGGAATAAATTTAACCAAGGAGATGGAAAGCATTTACATTGAAACTACAAATATTGTGGAAAAAAATTAAGACAAGGTTTTTAAGTATAGAGATATTTATCACTTTTTATTTTTTTAATTTTAAATGTTTATATATTTATTTGAGAGAGAAACATTGATGTGTTGTTTTACTTTTTTCTTTTTCTTTTTTAATTGATTATGCTAATACAGTTGTCTCATTTCCCCCCTTCACTCCCTTCCACCCTGCCCACACCCTCCCACTGACATTCCCCCCCCTTTAGTTCATGTCCTTGTGTCATAAGTTCTTTAGCTTCTACATTTCCCATACTATTCTTGCCTTCCCCCTGTCTATTTTCTACCTACCATCTATGCTACTTTTTCTCTATATCTTTTCCTCTTCTCTCTTCCTCCCGCTTCCCTGTTACTAACTCTCCACGTGATCTCCATTTCTGTGGTTCTGTTCCTGTTCTAGTTGTTTTCTTAGTTTGCTTTTATTTTAGGTGTGGTTGATAATAACTGTGAGTTTGATGTCTTTTTACTGTTTATATTCTTTATCTTCTTTTTCTTAGACAAGTCCCTTTAACATTTCATATAATAAGGACTTGGTGATGATGAAGTCCTTAACTTGGCCTTATCTGAGAAGCATTTTATCTGCCCTCCCATTCTAAATGAAAGTTTTGCTGGATAGAACAATCTTGGATGTAGGTCCTTGCCTTTCATGACTTGGAATACATCTTTCCAGCCCCTTCTTGCCTGCAAGGTCTCTTTTGAGAAATCAGCTGACTGTCTGATGGGAACTCCTTTGTAGGTGACTGTCCCCTTAACTCTTACTGCTTCTAGAATTATCTCCTTCACTTTAATCTTGGGTAATGTAATGATGATGTACCTTGGTGCGTTCCTCCTTGCGTCCAACTTCTGAGGGACTCTCTGAGCTTCCTGGACTTCCTGGAAGTCTATTTCTTTTGCCAGATTAGGGAAATTCTCATTTATTATTTGTTCAAATAACTTTTCCACTTGTTGCCCTTCCTCTTCTCCTTGTAGTAACCCTATAATTCGGATGTTGGAATGTTTAAAGATGTCCTGGAGGTTCCTAAGCCTCTCCTCATTTTTTTTTGAATTCTTATTTCTTCATTCTTTTCTGATTGTATGTTTTTTTCTTCCTTCTGGTCCACTCCATTGATTTGAAACGCAGTTTTCTTTCCATCACTATTGGTTCCCTGTGCATTTTTCTTCATTTCACTTAGTGTAGCCTTCATTTGTTCATCTAATTTGGGTCCAAAATCAACCAGTTCTGTGAGCATTCTGATCACCAGTGCTTTGAACTGTGCATCTTATAGGTTGGCTATCTCTTGGTCACTTAAAAGTATTGGCTGTGGGGATTTGATTCGTTCTGTTTGAGCCATTTTTTTTTTGGTCTGGTCACACCTGTTACCTATTGAGGGGTGGAGCCTTAGGTGTTCACCAGGGTGGGGCAACCAGTTGCTGGGTTGTGATGCCATACGTGGGGGCAAGATCAGAAAGGGAATAATGTCGCTTGCTCCACTCTCTCTCCGCTCTCTCCACTCTCTCTCAGACTTCAGTCCCCTCTGATGATCCCCACAAGCAAATTGGGCCCTTCTGGTTCTGGCTGCTGGGTAGGTGGGCTTGTGTATGTTCTAGAACCCTGTGGGTCTCCCCAAGTAACTCTCCTGTGAGGTTGGGAGATTCTCCCTGCACCTCAACCCCAACAGGTTTTTTTTTAACTATTTTTTTAAGTTTTTATTTATTTATTTTTAGAGAGAGAAGGGAGGGGGAGAGAGAGAGAGAGAGAGAGAGAGAGAGAGAGAGAGAGAGAGAGAGAAACATCAATGCGTGGTTGCTGGGGGTTATGGCCTGCAACTCAGGAATGTACCCTGGCTGGGAATCGAACCTGCGACACTTCGGTTCACAGCCCACGCTCAATCCACTGAGCTACGCCAGCCAGGGCTCCCCACAGGTGTTTTCAATCAGTGCTTTTAGGCTTTATTTCCCTGCGCTGGGTCCCTGAGTTGCGCCGTCTGTGTCACTGCCCATTTTCACCTGGTTTATCTGCACTTGAATGTGTGACTGCAGACAGCCAGCTGCCTTGTGTGCCTCACTGGGTCTGCATTGTTGCCTCCCATACCCAGGGTCTGCCACTGGTCTGTCAGCTGCCCCTGTGCCCTACATGCTGGCATCTGCCAACCACAGCTTTTCCCTGCCAGGACTCCTCTTGGTAGGCCTCCGACTCTGCCCCTCTTACCGGTCTGGATGAATGGTTGTCCGACTTCCGTACAGCTCATTTCTCTGTCTGTTCTGGTTGTTTTTTTGTTTCTAAATTTTTGTTGTCCTTAGTTTTGGTCGTGCGAGGAGGCACTGTGTGTCCACCTATGCCTCCATCTTGACCAGAAGTCTATTGTTTTACTTGTTATGCATTTATTGGTTGATTCTTTTAAGTGCCCTGACCAAGGGTCAAATCTGCAACCTTGGCATATCAGGATGATGCTATAGCCAACTGAGCTGCACAGCAGGTTATCACAATTTTTAAAAAATATGTAAATAGATTTTCTATTTTTTTTACAGTTAATGGCAAAGTTTTATTCAAGGATTTTATGGTTTACAAACTGGAAACAGCAGCTAGGCAATACCCAGAGTGTTTTGAAGAAGAAAGGAAAGTTAAGAGTTTTTATGATTAAAAATACATTCTTAAAAAGAGTTATCCCTGAATTCCTAGCCTTTAGATTGGTCCGAGATGATAGTCCTCCAGATGTATGGTAGTGTAGATAATGAATGTCAGGCAGCCTGGATACATGAACATTCTTTCTCAAGTCCTTCAGGCATGTAATCAAAGGACTATCTCTAGGATGTATATCTGTATCTGTATCTATATCTACATCTATCTCCATGCATTGGTGTACAACTGGAAAGTTCAAAAGTTTAAGTCATCTGGCTAGTTAAAATAAAATAAAATCTGCTCTTCATGCTTTTGCTAATTTGGTCTGAACCAGTTTTGTCAGCTTGACTATACAGATTCCACTTTAAGACAGTTTAGCTCTACTGACTTCATCTTGTCTTCTTCACTCATTACCCCATAGGCTGGCAGGTTGGATTTAAATGGTCTTTTACAATCCTATCTCACCCTGACCTTATTGACTGTAGGGTATTTTTGCTCAGAGACCACCCTTTGGATCAGTGCAGACCAGTGACCCTGCAAGCCAGAATGGGAGTATGTTTCCAGGGGATGCTGTAAAAAATACCCAAAACCAGATGACTGAAATAACAAACAACATTGTCTCATAATTCTGGATCTAGAAGTACAAAATCACGGTGTTGGTAGGGTTGGTTCTTCTCAGGGATGTGAGGGAAGTATCTATTTCAGGCTTCTCTCTTTGGTGTCTTTACATTGTCTTCTCCTAGTATGAATGTATGTCCAAATTTCCCTTTATTTGTTTTATTTTCAATATATTTTATTGATTATGCTATTAAAGTTGTCCCAATTTTTACCCCTTTCCCCCCATCCACCCAGTATTACCCATTCCCTCCAACATTACCTCCTTGGTTCATGTCCATGGGTCATGCATATAAGTTCTTTGGATTCTCCATTTCTTTTTTTTTTATTTTAATCATTGTTCAAATACAGTTTTCTCCTTTTTACTCCCAATCCAGTCCCCCCTCCCACCCTCCCCACTTCCCTCCCATTACCACCCTCCCCTTAGTTTATGACCATGTGTCTTTTAAGTTTGTTCCTGTGAACCCTTCCCACTGACCCCTTAAATTCCCTTTACTCTCTTCTGTGGGCACTGTCAGCATTTCTTATACTGTTCTTAACCCCCCATCTATTCTGTAACTACTAATTGGTACTTCTTAATCTCTGCACCTTTTCCCCATTCTCCTCCTTCTTCCTTCCAATAGATAACCCTCCAAATGATCTCCATATCTGTGATTCTGAGTGTGTTCTACTTGTTTGCTTAGTTTGTTTTTTAGATTCAATTGTTGATAGTTGTGAGTTCATTGACATTTTATGTTCATAGTTTTGATCTTCTTTTTCTTAAATAAGTCCCTTCAACACTTCATATAATAATGGCTTGGTAATGGTGAACTCCTTTAGCTTTACCTTGTCTGGGAAACACTTTATCTGCGCTTCCGTTCTAAATGATAGCTTTGCTGAATAGACTTATCTTGGTTTTAGGTCCTTGCTTTTCATCACGTGAATACTTCTTGCCAGTCCCTTGTAACCTGCAAAGTTTCTTTTGAGAAATTAGCTGATAGTATTATGGGAACTCCTTTGTAGGTAACTATATGCTTTTCTTTTGCTGCTTTTAAGATTCTCTCCCTTTTTCTGTTTTCCTTATTTTTAAACAACAGATTTAAGAAATGGTGAAAGGTATAGAGTAACAAATATTATGCACAAATATTTCATGTAGAAACATAATGTTTAAATGTTGATGTATTGTGTTTAATTTTTAATACTATAAATGTTTTCTTATAACAGTAGTTATACATATATAATATCTTAAATTTCACTTTTCTTAGATAGCATTACCAGCATCTCCCAATCACATTAAATAAATAATCATTAAATCTTTCTTTTGAAAATCTTATCACATTCTATAACTTTATTCATACATTTTGTTAGTATTAGGCATTTTGATTGTGCAGTGAATACCTTATACATATGTAAATGTCTAATCTCTGATTATCACCTCAAAGTATATTCTTACAGGAGAAATTATTTTATTAAAAGTGTACTCTTGTTTGATACATTTGGTATATACAGATAGTGTTCAGCTTATGACTTTTTCAATTTTGTCATAGTATGAAAACAGTTCATATATAGTAGAAACTGTACTTTAAATTGTGAATTTTGATCTTTTCCTGAACTAGCAATATGTGGTGTGATAGTCTGTCATGATGCTGGACAGTGGAAGTAAGCTGCAGCTTTCAGTCTACCATGTGATGTCTTTGATAAATAACCAATAATCTACAGTGCACTGTGGTGCCAGCATTTTTTGGATATTATGTTCTGTGTTTTTGTATCACATCATATCTACAAAACATCCGACTGGAGTAAAAAGAAGAGGAAGGCAATTACTCTTGAAGTGAAATGCAAGATAATGTTTTATCTAAAGCTACATTGGAGGTAATCTATGTTAAAATATGATATTCAATAGGCCAAATGTATTAAGTTCATTTTTTGATGTATTTATTTTCAACTTACAATAGATTTTCTCAGGAGGTAACTTCACTGTAAATTGAGGAGCATCTATATTACAAAATAAATCTTCAGAGAAGTTCATATTGAGTACAAAATATCTAATCTGTTTTTTTATTATTATTTTTAGAGAGAGGGAAGGGAGAGAGAAAGAGAGGGAGAGAAATATCAGCATGTAGTTGCCTCTTGTGCACCACCTACTGAGGACCTGGCCTGTAATCCAGGCATGTGCCCTACTGGGAATTGAACTGGGACCCTTTGGTTCACAGGCCCATACTTAATGCACTGAGCTACACCAGCCAGGGCTGTTTTAATTTTTAATTAAATATATTGGGGTGACTTCATGACAGCATGGATGGATCTGGAGAGCATTATGCTAAGTGAAATAAGCCAGGCAGTGACAAACAAATACCACATGATCTCACCTATAAGTGGAACCTAATCAACAAAAACAAACAAGCAAACAAAATATAACAATAGACTTTGAAATAAAGATCAAATTTACAGTAACCAAAAGGGAAGGGGGAGGAGCATAACAGCAAGGAAAAGGGGAAGGGTCCTCAAAGAACATGTATAAAGAACACATGGACAAAGCCAAAGGGGGTTAAGATAGAAGGTGGGAGGTAAGGATGGGTGTGGTGGTGGTGAAATGGAGACAACTGTACTTGAGCAACACTTAAAAAAGCAAAAAGAAAAAAATGCCCTGAATTGAAAAATAAATATACATAATTTTATTAGGGTGACATTGGTTAATCCTATTATATAGGTATCAGGAGTAAAATTCTATAATACATCATGTGTATATTGTATTGTGTGTTCACCACCCCAAGTCAAGTCTCCTTCCATCACCATTTATCCTCCCTTTACCCTTTTCTACCTTCCCCAGACCCTTTTTCCTCTGATAACCACCATACTGTTGTCTGTGTCTATGAGTTTTATTTTTTACTTAATCCCTTCTGTTATTTCACCCAGAACTGCAACTCACCTCCCCTCTGACAAATATCAGTCAGTTCTCTAACTGTGAGTCTGTTTCTATTTTTTTGTTAGTTTATTTTGTTCATTAGATTCAACATATCAGTGAGATCATGTATTTGTCTTTCTCTGACTGGCTTATTTCTCTTAGCATAGTACTCTCCAGATCCACCCATGCTGTTACAAAGGGTAAGATTTCCTTCTTTTTTGTCCATGTAGTATTCCATTATATAAATGTACTGTGGCCTTTTCATCCTGTCACTTACTGATGGGCACTTGGGCTACTTCCAAACTTGGGTAGTGTGAATAACACTGCATCTAATTTTTTTTTAATATTGCTTTTATAATTATTAGTGGAAAAAAAGCAGTTTGTATTATGACTGTTAGTAAGCTGTATTTTTTGCTAGTTATCTTTTAGGGCTTTTACACATGATACCATTAGTGTTTTAAAGTTTTTATTTTATTTCTATGGTTGTTTTATACATTATAAGTACCAATTATCATTTAAAATATTTTTTCACAAAATGTCATGTTTTTATTTTCAGATATGATATTTTGACATTCAGAATTTCTAGCTTTTCTGTAATTAAATGTGTTGGTTTTCTTTTGTGCTCCCATGTATGATTACAAGTTCTTTCCCATCAGGTGAAAACTTAACTTTACTTCCTTGTACATGTTATTGGCATTTGTTTTATATATAAGTCTTTAATTCTTATGGAATTTGTTTTTTGTGTTCTGTGAAATGAAAGTCTAGTCCTACTTTTTTTCAAATAGATAATACATTGCTCTAGCACATTACTTATATGTCTCAGTGTCAGCATTATTTAACATTTTCAAAAAAGAAAAATTGAAAACAAACTATCAAGAGAGAAATGACTAAATGCTACTAAATGTAAAATATAAATTATTGAAGAATAAGAGACATAATTTACCACTTTTAAATATTTTAAAGGCATTGAAATATTCTGTGATGTAATGTTAAGTAAAAACATCAAAATGTAAAAATATTTCTACATGGGTTCATCCATTCAGGCTGCTATGACAAAATATAGAGTCTATATAGCTTATTTCTCACAGTTCTGGAGTCTGGAAGTCCAAAATAAGCGTGACAGCATAGTCAAGTGATGGCCTACTTCTAGGTTATAGAAATCTCATTGTATCTTCTCATGGGGAAAAGGTGAAGGATTTCTCTGGGTCCCTTATTTAAGAGCATTAATCCCATTCATGAGGTCTTTACACTCATGAACTAAGCACTTCCCAGAGGCCTTGTCTCTTAATACAATTACATAGGGCATTGGGATTTCAACATATGAATTTTGAGGGGACACAAGTAATCATACTATAGTAATGAAGACAACTTCTATTGTCTAAATATCAAAAGTGGAAAGAAATACACCGAAATATCAACAATTTACCATATACTGTATATATGGTTGGATTATGTGTTTTTCTTTGTGTTTCTTTGACATTTTATAAGCTACATTTAATAGTATGAATTACTTACACTTTTTTAGTTATTAAGAAATATCCATTTTTTAGTAATGGCTCAAAGGAAATCAAAGTGGGAATGGACTCAGATGAAAAAGATTTCTTGATGTAAAGTTTTAATTGACACAAGATTAATATAAAAGAATTATCAATGCAAACTAACTATTCAGACATCTATATTAACAAAAATATAGTGTCCCATTCAGGGATAGTAATAGTTTAACACATTTTTGTAGTGGCTAATCAACAAAAATTATATTGTATTTCATTTTGGTCTATGTTTTAAAGAGTATTGACAAACTAAAAAGCATTCAGAAAAGGTTTACCAGAGCAGTTTGGATTCAATGCATGTATGTATGTATGTATGTAAAATGATTAAAAGAAGAAAGGATACCGGTCAAGATAAGACTAAGAGGGAAATTTATTTTAAAATATTTGAATACTGTTTTAGGAAAGAGGCCACTTTCTCTCACCCCAAAACAAAACACAAAAGACAAAACTAAAACCAAATTTAGAGAAACAAATTTCACTACTGTAGTTTCAGACAGAAACTAGATGGTCAACTGTCAGTATCACTATAGAAAGATTCCTGCTTTAGGTGGCAAGGTAGATTGAATGACCCAAAATGTTTATTTTAACTTTGAGATTCTCCAACTCCAAGCTTATCTGACCACCCTTATTTAAGAACATATACATTTCTGTATCATTTATTATCTTTACAATATGACAAATTCATATTTTATTTATTCATGTGACATTAAATCTGTTTTAGGCTAAAAGTTGTAATGTTCATATGATGAGAAATGTGTATACTGATACTAGAAAAGAATTTTCAAAAAAGTAAAAAATTAAGTTAAAATGTTTTTAAATTTCATAACAAACAGCTCTGGAGAGTCATTCAGATAATGATATTTCAATTAGTATAAGAGATATTTATTATCATACTGTTCATGATACCTATAATGCTCTATGCATGACAAAATATAAATTACAGACAAAACTCATAGTACAATAACACCACCATTGTATCAAAGGCCATGATTTCTCTCATAATTCATAGAGAGAAAATATCATTATGATTTAAGAAGTAAATGTCACTTAACCTTTTTATTATGACAAAAGATGTGTAATTATACTTCTCGAAAACCATTCAATCTAATGGCATTGGAGAATATAAAGAAAAACAAGGCTTCTACCAATGAGAACTCGAGTTATTCATCAAACTGGCATTAAACTTATGTGCTCAGATTAAGAACTGTGTCTATTTCATCCATGTATAGCTCACATGGCAAATTCATTTTTAGTAATTTCAAAGCATATTGAACTACTTGTGAGCATTACTAAACACTAATGGGTATCAGGATAATAATGAAATGGTTGGATATAGCCAGGTCAGTTATTGTTAAAATAAGAGTTCTGATGTCCTGACTAAGCTAAGTTGGAAACACTCATTCATTCATTAATCATTAACCAAGTTCTTAACCTTTGCCATCTAGACCTAAAGATGATACAAATATGTTATTTCTATTATTAAATACTTTACAATTTAATACACATTATAAGATTTATGAACAAATAAACAATTTAGGGTATCAAGTGACAAAACCCACAAAATATTAGGAAATTAGTGTTTTGACAGTTCAGAGAAGGTAAATACTGCTTTCAGATAGGAATGATGTGAAACAAATGGTATTTAGTTTAAGCCTAAAAAAGATATTTAGGATTTAGACATGGACAGATAGGAGGGCAAAAGAGGAAGATATTCTAGGAGAGGGACTATGGCACACACAAAGTGCTAAGAAATAGGCTGCATGTTTAGTAATCCTGAGTAGTGCTGCATGGCTGAAATGAATGATAGGAAAGAGTGTACTGACAGATAACACTGGAATGGTAATTTGGAAGCCAACTCAGAGTGGGGGAGGTATCTAGAGTGCATTGCCAAACAAAGAGAAAATTGTTTGGTTCTGAGGGATTGGACAATTAGTGACAATAGATTGCCTCACATCCAGAAATGGCTTCACTGTATGTCTTGACAGAAGGGTTAGATGGCAAATGTTCCTCTTTCATAAGTTACAAAGCACTGCTTATTGACTAAAATTCTTATCCAAAGATAACATTGATTTTTTTAGGGAACTTAGGGACTAATGAGAGAGTACACAAAACTCTGTGCTGAGGAGAAATCTAGTTTGCTTCCTTCTCTCCAGGTTCTAGCATGTTATACTTTTACTAGACATGGCCATGTACAGTGATTATTTAGTGGAATAGCATGTGTGAGCTCAGGGAGAAGAAAATGACATTAACATCAGATTAAATATGGTTGGAAAAAAGGGAAATGTTCAGCCAAACAATTTAATTTATGTATGGTTTTAAATAATGTGCTTTGTCACATTATCCATGTTTATTCACTTTAATGAATTTAATTACCTGACAGCTGCCTATAATTTGATCCAAGAATGAAAATAATGCTGAGATCTAACTTTACCTCAGTTGTCACACATGTAGTCAATTTCTGCTTGAACCAATTTCTGCATTTGGCATGTCAATAAGACTCCTCACCAGAAATGTTGGAGTTGAATTAATAGTTTATGTAAAGGCTATGGTGTACCATTCACAAAGATAACATAGACAATAAATAATGGTAATGTAATTGCAAAATAAGAAGCAGGTTGATTACTTTTAACAAATACATATTAAACACTTAGCTTCTTGCCTCACTTAGATTGTTGAGTACAGCAATTAAGAGGATCTTGATAAAGTGAGTGTAAATTTATTGTTGACAACAGAACACTTTTGAGAAAAAAAATCACAACTATTAAACTATAATAGAGTAACAACTGGTAAGCAAGGCCTTTCCTGAGAAAACTGAAATACATGTTCATTCTATAATTTTATTTTATTATTTTATTTTATTTTAATTTTATTGCTGTCCAAGTACAGTTGTCTGCATTTCCCTCCGCCACTCCCCCACCCCAGCCATCCCCACCTCCCTTCCATGATCCCACCTCTCTTGGTTTTGTCCATGTGTCCTTTGTAGTTGTTGCTGAAAACCCTTCCCTATTTTCCCCCAATGATCCCCTCCCCAGCTCCCCTCTGGTTATTGTCAGTTTGTTCTTAATTTCTAAATTTTTAAAATATGGTCTGTAGTTTGTCAGAGTTAGCATGCCAAAACTGTTAGTGTGCAAAGTGCCATATGACCAACTACAAGGTGGTGTGAGTTGCAAAAATAAAAAAGTTCTGAGAAGGAAACATTTGAGAAAATAGAATTTGAAATTTGAACAGATGAGATATTTTTGACTAGGCATAGACATCAAGGTAAAGGAGAGATAGAAACTGGAAGAAGACTTTAATTAAAAGTGGAAAGGTAGCAGTGAATTATGCTACCTTTCTGATGGATATGAGAGGGAGCCTGATGAAACATACCTGACTTGAACCTATGCTTATTTTAGAGGAATGAATATCTGAATAGAATTTCTTAAGGATGACACCATTGGCTCCCATTGACTCTCTTTTAAAAAGTATTCTTAAAAGATAACACTCTTTACTTCTCCTTTTAAGAAATAACTTCATTGCTAAGATTATATACTAAGGACCCTGAAACACCAATCCAAAAGAACCTAGGCACCCCAATGTTCATAGCAGCACAATTTGCAATAGCCAAGTGCTGGAAGCAACCTAGGTGCCCATCAGTAAATGAATGGATCAAAAAAATGATACATTTACAAATGGAATTCTATGCAACAGAAAGAAAGAAGGAGCTCCTACCCTTTGCAATAGCATGGGTGGAACTGGGAAGCTTTATGATAAGCAAAATAAGCCAGGGGGTGAAAGACAAATACCATATGATCTCACCTTTAACAGGAACCTAATCAACAAAACAAGCAAACAAGCAAAATATAGCCAAAGACACTGAAATTGAGAACAGTGACCAGAGAGGAGAGGGGAGGGAATTTCAGGGGAAAAGGGGAAGGATTTGCAGAAACAAGCATAAAGGACACATGGACAATAACAAGAGGGTGGGGTGGAAATGGGAGGGAGGTGGGGAGGGCTTGGGGGTGGGCTGGAATAGGGGTAAAAGGCAGAAAACTGTACTTGAACAACAATTAAAATAAAAAGATAAAAAGGAAAAAAAAGAAATAACTTGGCTCTTTAGAAAAATAACTCCAATAATGGATTTCATGCATATCAGGCTCAATAGGCAGGGATATGATTGCATCAGAAAGTGGTATGAAGTGTGTGCACTTTAAAATTACTAGGAGAATAATAGTTTGCAATCTTTATGTAAATCAGTAAGCTTTTCTGCCTTTATCACTTCCTCCTAGCATGGCAAGAGAAGTGCAAACCTCATCCTTTAGGAAAGAAAATGGCCAATGAAATATTAATAAAGATTACTAACAAAGTAAGCACTGTGACTCAGGTTGTAGAAAGCTGTGGTATTTAGATGGTGAACAAATTTATTTAGCAACAGGGCAAGTTATTCAGATGTTTTAAAGCAAATGCCACCACTCCTATAAACTGCAGGGAGCCTTTGGGAGTCAGGCAGTGCAGTGTGTGTGTGGGCAGGGTGCATCTGAAAGAAGGGTGTTATTTTATTAGGTTTAAATAAAGGGGAATTTCAATGAAAAACTCACAGCATATCCACACAATAGCATATAGGCCACCATTTCCTCCCTGAAATGGTCACATTTCCCTCATCCTTGCCTTTATAACCACAAAAGAAACTCATTTAAGCCATACATGTTCCTTAGTACAAAGCTGCTGTGCTGAGGCTTTCAGATCACATTCATATGTGACTGGACAATGTGGATTTTACTTTAAAAGGGAAATAGTCAGACTTGAACATTTCCAGTGATAGGTGAAACAAGGTCACTAAGAGACAATTTTACTTATTTTCTGGATATCTGTTTTAGACTGTCTTATCTTGGCTGTTATAACAAACTATCATTACCCGGTGGCTTAAACAACAGACATTTCTTTACTCATAGTTCTGGAAGCATGATATTTGAGGTCAGGGTGCCAGCATGGTTAAGTTCTGGTAAAGCCCTTTTCCTAACATGCAAATAGCCACTTTCTCATTGTGCACTCACATGACCTTTTTTAGTGTATGCATGTGGAGAGAGGAAGCTCTGCAATCTATTCCTCTTCTTATGTGAACACAGATCCCATTGAGGGGGCTCCACCTTCATGACCTCATCTAATCCTAATCACTTCCAAAATGTCCTGCCTCAAACATCCCATCATATTTGGGGTTAGGACTTTAACATATGAATTCTGGGGGTGCACAACATTTAGTCCATAAGCAAGACTTACCTAGCAGCAGTCTACTGGGGAAAAGTCAGAAGGGAACCACTGTTTCTTAAATGTAGAAAAACACATGTCTTATCCTCCACAGCTTTTCCTGAACTCAAGGTTTATTTTCCTCTACCCAGACAGAAAGACAGAGGGAGATTGAGACTGAGGATAGGTAAACCAGAGAGAGAGAGAGATTGAGTGCTAGTTCTAACAGGGTAGCTATCATATTCAACAAGCTAAAGGACTTATGTTCAACACAGATATGCAAAGCAGACACTACATATCAGATCTGATATTTTCCCAAGTTTTCCAAGGACATCTTATGGGTGGGGGATTGCTACATGTGTATCTGTAATATCTTAAGTCCTTTTGGGCTGCTGTAAAAGAATACCATAGACAGGGTGGCTTATAAACACTAGAAATTTATTTCTCACAGTTCTGGAGGTTATGAAGTCCAAGATCAAAGCACTGGCAAATTCAGTATCTAGTGAGAAATTGTTTCCTGGTTCATAGATGGTTATCTTTTTGCTATGTCTTCAAATAGTAGAAGGGGCGAGCAAGCTCTCTCTGGTCTCTTTTATAAGGGCACTAATCCCATTCATGAGGGCTCCACTCCTATGACCTAATCACCTCCCAAAAGACCCACATCCTAATACTATCAAGTGGGAATTAGCAATCAACATACAAATGTTAAAAGAACATAAACATTTAGTTTATAGTGTGTGGGATTCAAGTTGTGCTGTTGTTACCTTCTTCCTTCACCTCTAGGAAGGCCCTCTAATTATCATTATTCTAACTCCACCACATGATAAATAGGCCATATGCCAAGGGAGATACTAGTCACATGAGTAAATTTCAACATTATTGAAAGATAAAATTGAATAGCATACATTAATCAGGAAATATAACCATTTTTATGAGTGAGGAATTTGAGGTCCAGTGAAGCCTTCAGTGACTTATTCAAGGTCAAGAAATGTTACCAAGGAAACAAACAATAATCCAGGTCTCCTGAATCCTAGCAGAGTTCCTTTTTTTAGTGACTTACTGTTGATTTGAAAGCCTAAAAGACTCTAAGACCTCCTTTGATAGGTATTCTCCTACAGGCTAGAAAGGTAACTTATTTTTATAAAGGAAGTGGAATTAAAGAAAGATAAGACTGCTGCTATTTTTCGCACATTTGTAGTTCAGTTATATCTGTCACAGTGAATAACTCACAGAACAAGGGACACAGGTGAGATTCCAGAGGGATGAGTGAGGCCATCCAGACTTCAAATTTTTCAAAGGCAAAAAAGAAGTTTCATTATTATTTTAAAGGAGGTTAGAAGATTGCTATGGTGCTGTTTCACAGTATCAGTAGATTAAAAAAGCCAAAAGAATAAGCATTTTAATGACTCTTGAGGGTTAAATAAGGAGGGAGACCAGGGGTATCAAGGTAAAAGTATGCACTATAAAACACTGAGATTCATTGCAAAACAATTTATTACTATCAGTAAATACATTAAATTAATATGTTTATAATACCATTGCTTTGACATAGCACCATGAGGCTTCCAGAGTATCCTTCATTCAATTAAACTATTGACTTGGGTTGGGACCTCGCTCGGCTATACAGTTCATATACATTGGAAAATTCAATTACTGTTTTACTGTTTTTCTTCTATTGACAAACACTAAAGACTAATGAACAAAGAGGAACACTGCCATAAACATGAAGCATGTCAATATCAGGTGTAAACATGTCCTTAATTAATGAAATTTATAATTATTTACCTCTGATTTAAGAGATTGTCAAATTTAGTATTCATAAAACAAGATGTGTACAGAATACAATATCTAATATTTTTCTTTTTAAAAATGTTTTTATTGATTATGTAATTATAGTTGTCCTGATTTTCCCCATTTGCTTCCCCTCCACCCAGCAGCCCCAAATCCCTCATGCCATCCCCCAAACATTGTTCATGTCCATGGGTCATGCACATAAGTTCTTTGGCTACTCTGTTTCCTATACTGTACTATACACTCCATGGCTACTCTGTAACTACCAATTTGAACTTAATCCCTTCTTTGCATATTCTCCCCTACATCCCTCCCATCTGGAAACTGTCAAAATTTCTCCATATCCATGATTCTATCTCTGTTCTTCTTGTTTGCTTAGTTTCTTTTTTAGATTCAATTGTTGATAGATATTTATTTTTTTGCCATTTCATTGTTCATAGTTTTGATATTCCTTCTCTTAAATAAGTCCCTTTAATGTTTCATATAATAATGATTTGGTGATGATGAACTCCTTTAGGTTTTTTTTTTTTATTTTCTTGTTTGAGAAGCTCTTTATCTGCCCTTTGATATTAAATGATAGCTTTGCTGGGTAGAGCAATCTTGACTGTAGGCCCATGTTTTTCATGACTTTGAATATTTCTTGCCACTCCCTTCTAGCGTACAAAGTTTCTTTTGATAAATCAACTGACAGGTTTATGGTAACTATCCTGTAGGTACCTAACTGCTTTTCTCTTGCTGCTTTTAAGATTATCTCTTTATCTTTAACCTTTGGCATTTTAATTATGATGTGCCTTGGAGTGGGACTCTTTATATCTATCTTGTTTGTAATTCTCTGTGCTTCCTGGACTTGCATGTCTATTTCCTTCACCAAGTTAAAGAAGTTTTCTTTCATTATTTTTTCAAATAGACTTCCAATTTCTTGCTCTTTCTCTTCTCCTTCTGGCACCCGTATGATGCAAATATTGTACCTCTTGAAGTTGTCCCAGAGGCTGTTTATACTATCCTCACCTTTCTGGATTCTTTTTTCTTCTTGTTGTTCTGATTGGTTGTATTTGCTTCCTTATGTTCTAAATCATTGATTTGGTTCTTGTCTTCATTTACTCTACTGTTGTTTCCTGGTAAATTATTCTTTACTTCAATCAGTGTACTCTTTGTTACTGACTGGATCCTTTCTATGCTATTGAAGTTATCACTAAGTTCCTTGACCATCTTTATAACTAGTGTTTTGAACTCTGCATCTGATAGATTGCTTATCTCTATTTTGTTTACTTCTTTTTTTGAAGTTTTTTTATTTATTTATTTTTAGAGAGAGAGAGAGAGAGAGATATCAATGTGCGGTTGCTGGGGGTTATAGCCTGCAACCCAGGCATGTGCCCTGACTGGGAATCGAACCTGGGACACTTTGGTTCCCAGCCCGTGCTCAATCCACTGAGCTACGCCAGCCAGGGCTTGAAGTTTTGATCTATTCTTTCATCTTGGCCATGTTTCATTTGTCTCCTTATTTGGCAGCCTTCCTGTGATTGTTTTTACATGTTAGGTAGAGTTTCTTTGACTCGGTGTCTTGTTAGTGTGGCCTAATGTAGTAGGTGTCCTATAAGGTCCAGTGCACTGCTTTCCCTATCACTCATGCTGGGTACTCAAGGTGCAAACTTTGTGTGGGCTAAGTACAGCCTCTTCTTGTAGTTGAGCCTTGATTGCTGTTGGCAGATCAATGGGAGGGATTTAGCTATGCCAGTCAACTGCAAGAATTGTCTGTGACCACTGATCACTAACCTCTGCCCTATGTGGAGAATCAGCTGTACAGTGGTAGGGTGGTGGTGCTCCAATGTGGTTTGCAGCTGTCTACAGGGGTGCACTGGCCCTGGGGTTTCCCAGGTGGTGCAGGCCAAGATCAGCCCCAACCTGTGATTTTCCCAGGGCACCCTGCCTCAGCTATAAAGCCATCTGAGATAGCTGCTACTTGTGTTGATCTTGGAGATTCCCAGGTGAATCCAAACTGT
Source organism: Phyllostomus hastatus (assembly GCF_019186645.2). Lineage (NCBI taxonomy): Eukaryota > Metazoa > Chordata > Mammalia > Chiroptera > Phyllostomidae > Phyllostomus > Phyllostomus hastatus. The sequence continues at coordinate 11,236,488 of NW_025333984.1, read as the reverse complement.
GAATCTAAGTTGGTTGCTGCTAGTGCCATGCCTGGGACTCACTGAATCCAGCTGTTGTTTGCTTGAAAAGATTTAGGAAGTTGTGAAGCATGAGTCAAGAGCAGCTATTCATATGAAAAGCAGCTTAGGTTGGCCCTTAAATTGGATGGGGCAGTCTTTGGGGATCTTCAAGGCAGGTCATACAGCATTAGCTAGGTTGATGGAGTCTCAGATATAACACCAGCACCATCTCTCTGGGGGAAGGGTTTAGCAAAGGGACAATCGACTATGTTATCCTTGATGCCAGATACTTCAGTTTCTACTTTTATACCACTGGTTCTTTTCAAGCTGGTATGCTAGTGCTGGAGCTCAAAGGGAGGGAGTCTGAGTAGGTGAGTCCATGTGTGGGTTCTTTAAGAAGAACTTCTTGGGGCTCCAGAAGTTTCTTCCATTGACTCAATCCCTGCTAGTTTTTGCAGCCAGAATTGTAGGGACTTATCTCCCTGACATTGGAACACTTGGCTAGGGAGCTTGGTGTGAGGCTGGGACTCCTTACTCTTGAGATATCCCTCCCCCATTTGTATCCACCACATGTCAGTGTGGGCATACCCCATTCTGCATCTGTACACCTTCTTCCAGTCTCAATGGGTGTGGTTTCTTTAGTTCTGTAGTTGTCAGGCTTCCATTCAAGTTAATTTTGTTGTTGTCAGACTTGCATTCAACTTGCTTTCTCATGGTTCTGGGTGATAGTTGTTCTATATTTTGGTTGTAATTTTGATATGGCTGTATGAAGAGATTATCTATGTCTGCCTATGCCACTATCATGACTAGAAATCTCTAAAATCTAATTTAAATACACACATGCACATAGAAACACAAACAAAAGTATTAGACTTCCAGCAACATCAACCGAGAAACTAGAAGTAGACAAACAAAACAAAAATAAAAATAAACTTGCAATAGTTCTCAAAGAGCCCAGGTATTTAATCCCATAGAAGTATTTCATCCTTTCCTTGGATTCATATTATATATCTAGATTAATATAAATATGTATCTATATATATCTATTTTTATATATAAGCAAAATAAACTTACTAATTCTTCACCAATTTAAAAACAAAACTTTTAAAATAAAAATTTATTTTATCATATAAAACATTTTAAAAAGAAAAAATACTAACTCTTCAATTTATAGACGATTAGAAGTAGCAAATTAAAAGGTACAAGCAACTAAAAGAAGTTGTCATTTCAGGCTGACATGCCACAGTGAAAAATGACAGACATTTTTGTAGCAAGCTAGAGGCTAAAACCTCTATATATAAGCAATTAAAAGCACTACATTTGAAATATGGAAGCCATATCTCAATAAAGGTCAAGGGCATGATAATATGTTATATGGCCTAATATTTCATGGTCATATTGATCCATTTCTTCCATCATCCAGCAAACTTTTTTATATTCTGTTAGATTTTTTATCATCTTACATATGAATTTGTAATTAATTTCTTGCTGCCTTTCTAACCGTTTCAGTTCTTGAAAAGTTTTGCAAAATTATTTTCAGAAAATCTCCTTTGATAATTCTGGATTAAAAGAAAATTGCCATGTGTATATGTGTGTTGGAGAAGAAATTGGGTTCTTAGTACATGGAAAGAAATAACAAAACAAACAGGTTAGAGAAACAGAACCAGAGATATGGAAATAAAGAACAAACTGACAGAGACCAGAAGGGTGGGGGAAGGGGGATAACAGGGGGGTAGAAGGGAAAGGGTCAAGTCAAGGAACATGTGTAAAGGACCCATGGACAAAGACAACAGGGGAAAATTGAAAGTGGAAGGTGGGGGATGGGTAGGGCAGGGGAGAGTAATTTGGAGAAATTGGGGACAACTGTAACTGAAGAATAATAAAAAAATTTAAAAAGGAAATAAACCCTGGTGTCTGGATAAACATAAGCAAAGCTGTTTCCAGATTGTGGGGAAGTAAGACTGAGTTAAGTATTTTTATGGGGCATCTGACTATAAACAATTTAATTATAAAACATATAGTATAATATCAATGGGCCGATATAGGGTATACTGATTTATTTATTAAGATTTAGAATATTTGGTACATAAAGTACATTTAGAATAGTGGATGTAGAAAATATACTTTTATGTTTGTTTTTTTATACAAAAAATACATGTGAAAAATTTTAGTGTGTCCAGGTATTATTTCTCTGTTCAAGTCCAAGAGTAATCTCTGCATATTTTATTGTCAAATGTACCATTCCTGGCTAATTTCATACATCTCACCATGAAAATATATATAGTAATGCTGGTATTATTCACAGTGCCATGGCTCTTTACAACCACTTTATTATGAAATAATGTAGTTCCACTTGTCTCTGTAGTACCCTAATGTCATTTATTTATATTTTTTTATTTTCTTTTTTATTGTTGTTTAAGTACAGTTGTCTCCATTTCTCCCCACCACTGCCCCTACCCCAGCTATCTCCACTTCCCACCCTTGATCCTGCTCCCCTTTGGTTTTGTCTATGTGTCCTTTATAGATGTATTTAATGCTGGTTATACCATTACTTACAATGCTACATCCATCTTGCTTCTTCTGAATACTAGTTTCTAGTGACTTTGTTGAAAGTCATTACTGTACCCTGTTGATGATGATCCCAAATGCAGATTTTGCCCAGAGTATGCAAAAAATATGAGCAATAATTTGTTTTCTGGTCACATTAAATTTATCATTCAGAATCACGTACCTTAAACATAGAAATACATATTCCAACCATGTCTACTTTTGAACTCTTCAGACCATAATCAGTAGCAAATAGAGTCCATCAGAAAATCCTGAATATTCTTGAAACATATGAAGCCAAGTCCTTGCTTAAAACTGTCCAGTGTGCTGGCCTTCTGGCTTCTCATACCAGAGCCACCTGGCCTGGATAACTCTCTCTACCAGCAGGAAAAGTGTTGGAACCCACTCTGGAGAGTAGCGAAGACTTATGATTCATTTTGGAGTTCCAGCCAAGATACAGGTGTAGGTAGAAATGCTTTGTTTCCTTGTACAACCAAAAAAAGTATAACAATCAGTTTAAATAAGGAACAACCAGAATTGCCAAAAAATCAAACTGTATGAAACTCTGACAACCAAGGGGTTAAAGAAACATTCATCCAGACAGGTAGTAGGGGCAGAAACTGGAGGACCAGGCCAGCAAGGCGGGGCTGGCTGACCAGGAAATTAAAGAGTCAAGACCTCTAGCCATAAAATCCTGTGGGGCTTGCAAAGTCAGGAGAAACTCAAAGTCTAGAGAGTTTGTTGGAAGGTGGGAATAGAGCAGAAAAAGTGAGCAGCATTGTTCCTTCTATGACCCCTCCCCCACAAACAGCAACACAACACAGCAAAGAGAGTTGCCCCACTCTGGCAAATACTTAGGGCTCCACCCCTTACAATGTAACAGATGTGCCAAAACAAAAAAAAATATGACCACAATGAAAGAACAGATAAAATCTTCAGAAAAAGAGCTAAGCAACAAGGAGATAGAAAGCCTATCTGATGCAGAGTTCAAAACACTGATAATCAGGATGCTCACAGAATTGATTGAGCTCAGTTGCAATATGAAGGAAGAAATGAAGACTACACAAAGTGAAAGCAAGCAAAATATACAGGAAACTAACAATGAAGGGAAGGGAACCAGGACTCAAATCAACAATTTTGAATGAAAGAAAGAAAGAAACATTCAACCAGAACAGAATGAAGAAATGAGAATTCAAAAAAGTGAAGAGAGACTTTACGAACCTCTGGAACAACCTGAAACATTCCAATATCCAAATTATAGGGGTGCCAGAAGGAGAAGAACGACAGCAATAAATTGAAAACTCATTTGAAAAAAACAATTAAGGAAAACTTTCCCAATCTGGAGAAGAAAATAGACTTCCAGGAAGTCCAGGAAGCCCAGAGAGTCCTAAAGAAATTGGACCCAAAGAGGAACACACCAAGACAGCATCATTAAGTTACCCAAGATTAAAGACAAAGAGAAAATCCTAAAACAGCAAGATAAAAGGAGACAATTACTTACAAAGGGTTGGCCATAAAACTATCAGCTGATTTCTCAAAAGAAGCCTTGCAGGCAAGATGGGGCTGGAAAGAAGTATTTGAAGTCATGAAAGGCAAGGACCTACATCCAAGATTACTCTATCTAGCAAAGCTATCATTTAGAATGGAAGGGCAGATAAAGTGCTTCCCAGACAAGGTCAAGTTAAAGGAGTTCATCATCACCAAGCCCGTATTATATGAAATATTAAAGGGACTTATCTAAGAAATTGAAGAAGAACAAAAACTATGCATAGCAAAATGAAAACAAACCCACTGTTATCAACAACTGAACCCAAAAAACAAAAACAAAAACTAAGCAAACAACTAGAAGAGGAAAAGAATCACAGAAATGGAGGTCACATGGAGAGTTATCAGTGGGAACATGGAAAGGGAGAATGGTGGGGGGAGGTACAGGGGATAAGAAGCATAATTGGTAGGGACAAAACAGACAGGGGGAGGTTAAAAATAGTATAGGAAATAGCCCTGGCTGGCATAGCTCAGTGGATTGAGCGCGGGCTGGGAACCAAAGTGTCCCAGGTTCGATTCCCAGCCAGGGTACATTCCTGAGTTGCAGGCCAGAACCCCCAGCAACCACACATTGATGTTTCTCTCTCTCTCTCTCTCTCTCTCTCTCTCTCTCCCTCCCTTCCCTCTCTAAAAATAAATAAATAAAATCCTTAAAAAAATATTATAGGAAATAGAGAAGCCAAAGAACTTATATGTATAACCCACAGACTAGGCCTAAGAGGGTGTCAGAATGCTGGAGGATGGGGGTGTGCAGGGTAAATGGGGATCAAAGGGAGAAATGAATTGGGACAACTGTAACAGCATAATCAATAAAATATATTTAAAAAAACTTCTTAAAATGTAAAACACAATACAAAATTGTCAATATAGGTTAGAAATAAGACCAATTTCAGGTAAATATAGGATGTAGGCACTTTGATATCATTTGATGCCATGACATATATAAAATTGTAATTATTAACCTGTATTCCCTAGAATAGAAATGTGAAATTATACTGAGTGAAAAAAGCTAAACTCCTAAGTTTCCATATTGTATGATTCCATTTATATAACATTCTCAAAATGACAAAATTTTAAAGAGTTGGACAACAGATAGTGGTTGCCAGTTGTGGGAGGGTATGGAGAGACAAGGGGATGACTATGACTATAAGGTAGTAGCAAGGGGGCTGTTTATGGTAATAAAACAGCTCTGTATCTTGATTATGGGTTATAATGTATAATTATGTTTATACATATCTACACATGATAAAATTGCATAGAACTTTAGATACACACAAGTGCCTATAAAACTGACAAAACCTCAATAAAGTTTATGGATTCGGGCCTGGATGGTGTCGCTCAGTGCACTGAGCTCCAGCCTGGAACCAAAGGGTCACCAGTTCAATTCCGAATTAGGGCACATGCCTGGGTTGTGGGCCAGGTCAGGTCCCAAGTGGGGGGCGCAGGAGAGGCAATCATACATTGCTGTTTTTCTCCCTCTCTTTCCCCCTCCCTTTCTCTCTTTCTAAAATAAATAAATAAAAATCTTTTTTAAAAAGCTTATGGATTGTACCAATATTGATTTCCTGTTTTGTTACAGCTATTAAGGTTTTGCCAATGGAGGAAACTGGGTGAAGAGTACACAGGACCTCTTTGTAGTACTTTTTAAACTTCCTGTGAATCTCTAAGTATTACAAAATAAAATAATAATAAAAAACTTTCTAATGTCTTCTTATCACAATTTGAATAAATTCAAATTCTTAACAATGTGCAAAAAAAAATGGTCCTGGTTACACCCATTTGCCTACCTCTCTAACTTCTTATCCCACCCTAACCCACCCCACACTATGTTCCATATGATTTATTGTATACCCCACTACAGAGCCTTTGTTTCTTCTTTTCCACTCCACAAATCAATCTCTATTATATTCACTTTCATTTTCTTCATGGCACTCATCACTTACTGAAATTATGCTGATTATTAAACTGCTTATTGTTTATTTCCTTTCTTTTCCACCAGATCAGGGGTGTCAAACTCATTTTCACTGGGGGCCACATCAACCTCCAGGATGCCTTCAAAGGGCTGAATGTAATTTTAGGACTGTATAAATGTAACTACTCTTTAACTAGGGGCAAGGAGCTCAGTGCTGCTGCCGGGTAAAAACAAGGTGCTGGTTTGGATAAAACAAGGTGGATTTGGGCTGCAGGTCTTATGTTTGCCACCTGTGCACTAGATGTAAGGTCTATGAGATCAGGAATTTTATCTATCATGCCCACTCTAGTATTCCCTGTAACTAGTGGCAAAATTAGGATTAGGCCCTGGATCCAAAGACTCAGTGCAATTCTGCCTTCAAGGGATTTAAATTCAATTTAGAGAGATATGAGACACATTAAGAATAATGTAATGCAGTCATCAGTTAGATACTAATTGTTTGAAATGAATCAAAAGTGATAAAAAAAATCAGAAAAGACTAAGATTAGTATAGCCAAGAGTCTAAGTGTAGATATTACAGAGGAGGTGGATTAAATGTTTTCATTGCTGAGCCAAGACAATTATAGAAGTTGGAAGTACATGTGTGAAATCATTATTTTGTATCTGGACAAAATTTACTCTGCACCTATAACTTAAGTAAAAACCTCCCAAATTTTGATGCTTGATATTTAACATATCTAGTCAGTGCTATTCTGTTTCAGCACAGAAAAAAATCACAACTCAAGTGCTTATATTCTGAGATATATTAATTTGCAAAAAGGAACACTTCAAAAATAGATTTTCTTCTTCTCATCAGGTTCCCAGATGTGATTGTGAACTACAAAGGGACCTTGGATAAGTTTAGTCCCCAGTGTACTACAATTAAATGTGATTTAAGTATATTCGAATTTATGAGAAAAGGCTATGAAAATTTCAGAGAGAAAATTATGTTGAAATTAATATGCAAACCTGTCCTGTGGTTTGTACCAGTCTGTATAAAAAACATATGCTGTAAATGAATGGGGAATGAGTTATCAGTTAGATTGTGTGGGCTTCTTACAACAGAAGACAGAGTTTTAAAAAGGTAAAGGAACTTTTTATAAATCTGATCAGGCATGAAAAACTGTAGAAATAATATAATAAACCATTCAAAGGTATAGGCACCCAGAAACAAAAACCCAAGACAAGGGCAGAAAACATGAGAGAGTGAGAAAAAAAAAAAACATTCCTAGACTCAGACTTAAATTGACATAGGTAATGGAAAGGCTGTATACTTGCATTAAGAAAGCTGGGTATTGTGAGTTTTTTCTTGTGATTTGATTCAAAATATATCAAAGTTTCTGATGAGTTATTTATACTGGATTGCACATTCACATGAATTAAATATGCTGAAGATTTTAAATGTTAGGTGGTAGGAACAATGGACTAGCTTACGATTCTGAAACAAGAAAGAGGCTGTGCTGAAAGCCTTCAGGCTGTGAAATAAATTGTACCATCTCACTAGAAAAAGACTTACCTGACTTCCCAAACTAGGACAGCACCTCATGTACTTAGGTGCTTTTAAATATTATACCATAAAAACATCACTTTTTTAAATAAGAAAACAGTAAACATCAATAATCTCACCACCCCAAAATAAACACAACTAACAACTGGTATTTTTCCTCCCATTCTTTGTATTCCTGGTTGTCAATATGCCTTGTATCATTTGATTTAAAGTACAAAATAAGGTCACATCTCTTCTGACATTGAAAGTAATGCAAGTCTGGATCTCATCTCACAATTTCAATCAGTGCTTTTGTTCTCTTAGACACTGCTTTCTCCCAGTAGTCCTCAGAATCCTTAAGGTGATCACAGTACTTCTATTGACTACTTGATCCACATTGAATTCAATGAGAGGCAGGCAATTTTCCAAATGAAAAACATTACTATTAAAAAGGGTGAATGAATACTGAGTGGTCAGTAGGTGACCAAAATAAAATGTGCACTGAATCTCTATGGGTTCCCAAGAAAAAGGGACTCTGAATTTTAGGCATTGTGTTTTGGGTGTATCACAAAGAGGCTGCAGCTTTCATCTGAAGAACTGAACTATATAATATGAATAAAACAAATATTAAGCACATTTTTACCTCTCCTTTGGCCTATTTTGGAGTACATTCTTTTCTTTAAGTATATTTTCCTCCTGATTGTTATTCTTTTCTTAAACTACAGTGTAAAAATAAAATAAGACTTGAGCTTGTCTACTTTCAGATGGCTTTTAAAAAGCATTAACCACCTTAGTTTTCATTTGGTTTTGACAGTCATTTATTTCCATGGTGATTTAGAGGAGCAGCTGAAAAGAAACAGAAAGTGCTGGATAATTTTAAGCAAAAGTAGGGGTGAAGACAGAAAGCATTAAAGTATACTTGCATAAGTGTCATTCAGGGTGTGTGACCCATTGTATTGTTGATAATCGACACCAATGTTACCACCTTTGAATTTCCATGTTCTGAAGGAAGTAAAGTGTCCAAATTTTCCAAATGGTGTCCTGCATTGTGGCTGAATTTTACACTTATGGCAGAAATTAGAGCATCTTCACATTTAGAATACATATCCAGCTGGTGACCATCGCATATTTATAATTTGAAATTTGGGGTCCAGTCAAATCCAGCCATCTGGAACAGAAGTGTTAAGTCAGTAAAATATAATTGCAGAGTCCACCATTTTTTCTTCCATATATCCATTCTCCTTTGTGATGTGTCAAATACCTTAATAATATGCTCACAATAATTAGGGTTCTTAGCTTTGGTACAAAATGGAGCTAAGTATTTTCACCTCCTGAATTTTCTTCATATCGTTCTCTCCTTACAAACATTTCTATCGACATTTCATTCTCTGCGGATCCTCCAATGAAATGGAGGACATTTCCATGAAAATGAAGGAATGTTGTCATGGCAACATTTTGATAGGAGTGTGCAATATCTAGCCTAATCATCTTCGGCTATTTCTTAATCTCAGAACACTTTGTTCAAATAATGCTTTACTGGTTTGCTAAGACTGTGAATGTGAACTTCACATAAATGTGAACTATACACAAATTTGAGAACCTTTGCTTTAGAGATGTGACTGAATAAATTTTCAAAGGACATGGCCTAAACCTGAAAATACCATATTTTTCAGACTGTAAGATGCACTTTTCCCCATCCAAATTTGGGAGAAATATTGGTTGCTAATGCTGTGGTTGAGTTCTTTTTGCATTTACATTGGTGAGATATTATGTTATTTATGTTATTAAATGTTTTATCACATTTTTTGCTCAAAATTTTTTTCTCCTATTTTCCTCCTCTAAAACCTAGGTGCATCTAATGGTCCAAAAAATATGGTATTGACTAAAATTCAAAACCGCTCACTGCATGGTAGGTATTAGTGGTGATTCAGAGCCATCTTGATTCATAGCCTTGAGAATCCTGACCCTACAGCCAATATTTTTATGTCATGTGCTTATGTCTTTGTATGTGCTTTATTGTCTCCTACCTATGTGTTGTCCCCAATTCATGGTCTTTATTTGCAGCTCTAGGAGAGCAAATTTGCATTCTTGATGTCTCTGTGCAGACCCACATTATTTAGCATCATGTGTGGCACCCAACCTCAGATCAATCAATATTATTGACTCACTTAATGATGAATTTGAAGCAACCATTAATACCACATTTTTTCCTAAGGGAAAATAATATGGAATGCACTGTTTTAAATAACTTCCATTTGCACATTGTTGTTGAGACAACCACTTCCCTCCTGACTGTAGTTCACAAGTCTCTGGCTGACATTATTTTTTAACTAGCATAATGTGAGCCATTGCGAAAATTCAGAGAAACTGGCCAAAAATGAACCTGGTCTATACTTGGTAGGCCATTTGTTAATTTACCCACAGAAGTTTCTTTACTATTCTTTTCTAGAACTTCTTAAATGATAGAGTATACAAAACCCCTTTACGATGCCAATTCTTACACTACAGTTTTTATTAGGGTGGTCTCTGTAATCAGACTGCCTGGAGTAGAATGCATGTCTGACACTCACTAACTGTCTGACACTGGGCAAGGTTTTAACATCTCTATGTATCAGTTTTTTATATTGTTTAAAAAAGTGGAAAGGAAGCAAGAACATACAATGGCATAAACACAATCTATTCAGTTGTGCTAAGAAAATTGGACAGATATATGCAAAAAAATGAAACTAGATCACTTGCTTAGACCATACACAAGAATAAACTCAAAATGAATTAAAGACTTAAATACAGGACTCAAAACCATAAAACTCCAGAGACTGAAGATGGTGGCAAGGTAGGAGGGGGCGGATTCCACTCCCCCCTACACAGGAGAGAAAAACCTAGCCGATCTATGGAGGAACAGAGCAAACAACCAACAGCACCCCAGCATATATGAAGATAGGAGACAAAAAATTGTAGCGGACACTGAAAAACCAGATGGTAAGGAGAGTACTTCAGGACAATAAGGTCCCTGGGAAGAGCACTGGGACTAGGGCGACTGGGACCAGGGCGGCTGCAGCCCCAGGCCTACCAGGTCTGCCACAGGGTTCTTGGGAGAGAGCTGGGTCAACAGCTCGTTCCCCTGCCAAACAAGGTTTGAGCAGCACCTGGAGAGACCTGGTTGCTTGAAGTCACAAAGAGGGGAATAAGGACTAAGTGGCAAACACACAGGGGCTATGAGCACTCACAGAGTCTGTGGACACTGGCTGGGGACAGTTGTGAATTGGGCTATGATGGACTCTGACCCTGATAGATGCCAGTCTGGTTGGAGATTTGGGCTGCTTGAAAGGCCAGGCCTCTGAATGGAGCAGCAGCCTTGAGTGGGAGGAATTTCTCAAAAAGAAAAAGTGAAAAAAGAGACACTTGGTGGCTGTTTAGGGAATTCTCCTGCAGCAGGCACTCTGGCCTCCTCCCCACCCAGCTTGGTGCTCCCAAGATGGCGCGGAAGGCCTTGTGCACACTCCCATAGCCCTGGGAAGAGTGTATGCCTGAACCTCAAGGATGAAAGGTGGCTAGGCCAAAGGCATAGGCCAGCAACCAGGGGAGAGTGCACTCTGCGGAAGGCTTGGCACCCACACCGAAAGCCCCAGAGAGAGGCACCCGGAGCTCACATTCTTAGCCCCCAGGAGAGTGCATGCCCAAACCTGTGGAACCTGAGGAACCAGAGGCTGCTGGCAGCTAGGCTAGAAGCTGACTGAGAGCAGATCAGGAAGGGAGAAAAGCAAAACAAATTGCCCCTTAGCCTGCTGTGGCCAGGAAGACCAGAAAAACTGGTTTGGCCAGTTTGAAGCCAGCAAAAGGATTTTTTAAAGTAATTCTTTATTTTTTATTTTTATTATTTTTTTTATGTTTCAACTCCTTCTTTCTTTCTCTTTTTCTTTCTTTCTTTCTTTCTTTCTTTCTTTCTTTCTTTCTTTCTTTCTTTCTGTTTTATTCCTTTTTCTTTTCTTTCCCATTTTATCTCTTCTTCCTTTCTCCTTTTTTTTTTCCGTAAATTCCCACAAGTGAGACAAAAAAACCTGGAACTATGAAAAGACCAGAGTTGGACTGAAAGAGGTGTCATCCAAACAACTGAGACAGTGAGAAAAATTTTACTTTGCTACTACAGAGAACCTGCAAGTTATTTCATATTTGTATTATTATTTTTTCATTATTCATACATCTTTTATTTTATTAGTATTTTTGTATTCCTCTTGTTTCTGTTTAGTCTTCTTTGCTTGGCTGGTTAAATTGTATTTCTTGACTGGTTTCCCTTATTCTCTCTTTCATAATGTATTGTTAATTTACTGTCTTTCACTTCATTTGTGTTCCATTAGCACACTACTCAAGGTCCTATACTTCCTATTCTTGTAATCTAGATCACATAGATTCTGTCATATGATTGTTGCTCCATTATTATTGTAAACAATATCTGTTCCATACTATTGTAAATACTATACACCACCTCTCCCAGACCTTATCCCACTTAACGATTTCCTGAATTCTATTACTGTTATGGTTAACTCAATTCTCTCACACACTACACCTATTTTCTATACATTACTCTCACCTTACCTCAGAATCTGACCTCCCATAAACTCACTGCTTTCTAGATCCACCTCACCATCCTTCCCTCCCCAACAAGAGTCTTATCTTCTTTCTACACTTGCTAAAAAGTGGCTAGTTAGGTATTATATCATGGTTAACACTATACATAGCCAAAGGATCTCCTACCTCTTCTCTATGGGCTGATACTGTAAATATCATAGAATACACTGTTGCTGTCTTAAACCATTTTGCCTTCCCCCTCCAACTGATCACAAAAAGGAGTAAGTAGTAAGTGGAAGCTGTGAACACCAAGATACCTGCTGGAGGAGGAAACCCATCAACAAAGGAACCACCAACAGATAACAACAGAAGATGATGAGGGAAGGAATGGAAGCCACACTAACCTCAATCCAGGACCTAACTGGAAATACAATTAAATACTGGAGAAATTACCCAGAACAAACAACTGAACAAGAGCAAGAGAGAATCCTCAAAACCTTGTACACATGGAAGAACCAGCTTCAACACAACCTGCCCTCACTAGCACAACAAATTACAAGGTGGTAGACAGAGTGACACTTAGTTAATCAGCTGATGGGAAGGACGACCAAAGAAAGACCCAACAACAATAAAATCCCAAAAATAAATACAGAGCCAACTTAAACAACAGCCCAAGACGAGTGAGCTCGAGAGATCAAGGAGAAAGCACAACTGAATCTCACAGGTATACTACCATAGAAGTTCACACCATAAATGCAAGGTGTCAGAACAGATAAATTTAAGAAGCTGAAGCTAACAAAAAGAGTCTCACAAACAATGGGAAGACAAAGAAACAATCTCCAAGTGAAAGGAAAGGAGGAAGCCTTGGAAAGAATGCTAAATGAAATAGGGGCAACTCAACTATCAGATATTGAGTTCAAAGCAATGGTTATCAGGAAACTCAATAAGCTCAAAATGAGCTACCAGAAATGAAAGGGAAGCTACAATGAACTCACCTCAAACTATGTCAACATGAAAAAAGAAACAGAAACTATCAACAAAGGCCTAGAGGAAATGAAGAATACAATTTCTGAACTGAAGAACACAGAAGGAATCAAAAACAGGCTCAATGAAGCAGAAGATTGGATCAGTGAGCTGGAGGACAAGGTAGAAAAAAACACCCAGAAAGAGCAAGACAAGGAAAAGAAGTTCAGAAAGAATGAAGAGGGATTCAGAGAAATACAGGACAATATGAAACATAAAAATATCCATATAATAGGGATACCAGAAGGAGAAGAAGAAGAGCAAGGGATAGAAAACTTGTATGAAAAAATAATGATAGAAAATTTCCCTTATTTGATTAGAGAAAAAGTCAAAAAAATCCAGAACACACAGAGACTCACAATAAAAAGGAACCCAAAGAGGCCCACTTCAATAGACATTACAACTAAAGTGGCAAAATTCCAAGACAAAAATAGAATCTTAAAGGCAGCAAGGGAAAAACAAGAAGTAACCTATAAGGGAGCAGTGATACGGTTAGCAGCTGACTTCTCAATGGGAATGCTTCAAGCCAGAAGAGAATGGCAAGAAATATTCCAAGTAATAAAACCAGAGGCCTGCAACCAAGGTTACTTTACACAGCAAGGCTATCAATCAATATAGAAGGCCAAATAAGGAGCTTCCCAGACAAAAGGAGCCTAAAAGGCTACACCTCAAACAAACCAGCTCTGCAAGAGATGCTAAAGGGACTGCTTTAAGGAAAGGAGAGAGAGAGAGAGAGAGAGAGAGAGAGAGAGAGAGCTGTACAAAAATGGCAATGAACAAGTCCCTATCAATAACAACCTTAAATGTAAATGACTTAAATGCTCCAATCAGAAGACATAGAATAGCTGAAAGGATAAGAAAGCATGAGCCACACATATACTGCCTACAAGAGACCCACCTCAGGACAAAAGATTTACACAGACTAAAAGTGAAGATCTGGAAACAAATTTTCCAACCAAACAGACAGGGAAAAAAAGCCAGGGTAGCAATACTCATATCAGGCAAAATAGACTTAAAAAAAAAGGGCCATAAAGAGAGCCCCAGAAGGTCACTTCATAACACTCACGGGAAAAATCTACCAAGAAGACACAACCATTGTAAATATATTTGCATTCAACATAGGAGCACCCAAATACATAAAGAAAATCATATAGGACTTCAAGAAAGACATTGAGAGCAACACAATTATAATAGAGGATTTTAACATTCCACTGTCAAAAATGGACAGACCTTCCAAACAAAATATCAACAAAGATATCGTGGCAAATGAACTTAACTGATATATGTGGAGCCTTTCATCCCAAAGCAGCTAAATACACATTCTTTTCTAAAGCACATGAAATATTTTCAAATATAGACCACATGATAGGACACAAAACAAGCCTCAACAAACTCAAGTAAATTGAAATCATATCAAGCATTTTCTCTAGATAACAGGGACTGAAACTAGAAACCAACCACAAAGAAAAAAAAAACAAAACAAAAAAACCAAAACACTAAAAATCATGGAGATTGAATAGCATGCTACTAAACAATGAATGGGTCAAGAATGAAATAGGGGAAGACATCAGAAAGTTTCTGGAAACAAAAGACAATGAACTCACAATAACCCAAAACTTATGGGACAGTGAAGGCAGTCCTGAGAGGGAAGTTCATAGTCATACAGGCCTACCTAAGAAAGATAGAAGCATTTCAAACAAAGAACCTAACCCTACACCTACAAGAACTCGAGAAACAACAAAAAACCCCAGAGCAAGCAGAAGGAAGGAAATAACTAACATCAGCACAGAATTAAGTGACATAGAGACTAAAAGCACAATTCTAAGGATCAATGAATCCACAAGCGGGTTCTTTGAAAAGATAAACAAAATTGACAAGCTTTTAAGCAGGCTCATCAGGAATAAAATATAAAGGATTCAAATAAACAGAAGCAGAAATGAAAGCAGAGACATTAGCACTGATACCACAGAAATACAAGGATTGTAAGATATTACTATGAAAGACTGTATGCCAAAAAAATTTGAAAACCTAGGTGAAATGGCCAAATTTCTAGAAAAATATAATCTTCCAAAACTCAATGAAGAAGAAGAAAGCCTGAACTGACCAATAACAGCAGATGAAATTGAAGCAGTAACCAAAAAAATTCCCAACACACAAAATCCCTGGATCAGACGGTGTTACAGGAGAATTCTACAAAGCATTTAAGGGAGAGCTAACTCCCATCCTTCACAGACTATTTAAAAAAATCCAAGAAAAAGAAAGACTCCTGAACTGTTTTAATGAAGCTAGCACGATCCTAAACCCAAAACCAGATAAAGACACAACAAAGAAAGAAAACTTCAGGCCAATATTGCTGATGAACATAGACACTAAAATCCTCAAAGAAGATATTGGCAAACCACATCCAACAATACATTAAAAAGATCATACACCATGACCAAGTGGGATTCATCCCAGGGATTCAAGGATAGTACAATATTTGCAAATCAACAAATGTAATATATCACATAAACAAAAGCAAAGACAAAAACCACATGATCATATCAATAGATGCGGAGAAAGCATATGATAAGGTACAACACCCATGTATGATAAAAAACACCCAGCAAAGTGGAAATAGAGGGGGCCTTCCTCAACATAATAAAGGCCATATATGAGAGACCTACAGCCAACATCATACTCAATGGGCAAAAACTAAAATCTTTTCCACTAAGATCAGGAACAAGACAAGGTTGTCCACTTTCACCACTTCTATTCAACATAGTATTGGAAGTTTTAGCCACAGTAATTAGACAAGGAAAGGAAATAAAGGGCATCCAAATCAGAAAGGAGGAAACAAAACTCATTGTTTGCAATGACATGGTGGTGTATATAGAAAATCCTATAGACTCGGCCAAAAAACTGCTTGACCTAATACATGAATTTGGCAAAACAGCAGGATAGGAAATCAATATCCAAAAATCAAAGGCATTTTTGTGTACGAACAATGAAACATCAGAAGCAGAAATCAAGAAAAAATCCCATTTGATATAACAACAAGAAAAATAAAATACCTAGGAATAAACCTAACCAAGGAGATAAAAGACCTGTATGCAGAAAACTACACTATACTGAAGAAATAAATCAAGGAAGACACAAACAAACAGAAAAATATACTGTGTTCATGGATTGTAAGAATGAACATCATCAAAACGTCCATATTACCCAAAGCAATTTACAGATTCAATGCAATACCTATTAAAGTACGAATGGCATACCTAACAGACATAGAATGAAGACTTTAAAAATTTATATGGAACCATAAACAACCAAAATAGCTGCCACAATTTTGAGAAAGAAGAGCAAAGTAGGCAGGATCACAATACCTGATACCAAACTGTATTACAAGCCCACTTTTATCAAAAAAGCCTGGTGCTGGCATAAAAACAGACTGATAGACCAATGGAACAGAATAGAGAGCCCAGAAATAAACCCAAATCTCTATTGTCAATTAATATTTGACAAAGGGGGTAAGGGATATAAAAAGAAGTAAAACTAGCCTCTTCAACAAATAGTGTTGGAGAGCTGGACAGCTATATGCAAAAAAAAAAAAAAAGAAACTTGAGCACCAGCTCACAGCATACATGAAAATAAATTCAAGGTGGATAAAAGATTTAAATATAAGTCGTGACACCATTGAAGTTCTAGAGGAGAACTTAGGCAGGAAAAGCTCAGATATTTCATGCAATAATATTTTCAATGATATGTCCCCTAGAGTAAGGGACATAAAGGAAAGAATAAACAAAAGGGATCTCACCAAAATAAAGAGCTTCTGCACAACTAAAGGGAACATTATTTAAATAAAAAGAGAACCAATGATATAGGAAAACATATTTTCCAATGATACCTCAGACACAAGTTTCATCTCCAAAATACACAAAGAACTCACATGACTCTACTCTAAGAAGACAAGCAACCCAATTAAGAAATGGGCAAAGGACTTGAACAGACACTTCTCCACAGAGGACTTACAGAGGATGCAGAGACGCATGAAAAGATGCTGAGTATCGCTAGCTATTAGAAAGATACAAATTAAAACCACAGTGAGATATCACCTCACACCAGTCAGAATGGCCATCATAAACAAAGCAACAAACAAGTGTTGGAGAGGTTGTGGAGAAAAGGGAACCCTAGTGCACTGTTGGTGGGATTGCAGACTGGTACAACCACTATGAAAAACAATATGGAATTTTCTCATAAAACTAAAAATGGATCTGCCTTTTGACCCAGAAATTCCACTGCTTTGATTATATCCTAAGAGCCCTGAAACACCAGTCCTAAAGAACCTATACATCCCAATGTTCATAACAGCACAATTTGCAATAGCCAAGTGCTGGAATAAACCTAGCTGCCCATCAGTAAATGAATGGATCAAAAAGCTATGGTACATTTACAGAATGGAATTCTATGCAGCAGAATGAAAAAAGGAGCTCCTACCCTTTGTGACAGCATGGATGGAACTGGGAAGCATTATGGTAAGTGAAATAAGCCAGGCAGTGAAATACAAATACCATATTATCTCACCTTTAACAGGAACCTAAACAACAAAACAAACACACAAACAACATATAACCAAAGACACTGAAATTGAGAATAGGCTGACAGTGACCAGAGGAGAGAGGGGAGGGAATTTCAGGGGAAAAGGGGAAGGGTTTGTAGGAATAAGTATAAAGGATACATGGACAATAACAAGGGGGAGGTGGAAATGGGAGGGAGGTGAGTAAGGTCAGGGGTGGTCTGTGATGGGGGTAAAAGGCAGAAAACTGTACTTGGACAACAATTAAATTAAAAAAAAATAAGACATAAAACTCCTAGAAGAAAACATAGGTGGTAATATTGTGAACATTTCTCTTAGAAATATTTTATCTGTTATATCTCCTTAGCATGGGAAGCAAACAAAATAACAAATGGGACTACTTCAGACAAAAATAATTTTTCACCACAAGGGAAACCATCAACAAAACAAGAAGACAACCTCTGGCTGGGTGGTTCAGTTGGTTAGAGCGTTGTCCCATGCACCAAAAGGTTATGGGTTTAATCCATGGTTGGGGCATGTACAGGTGGCAACTGGTTGATGTTTCTCTCTCACAGTGATGTTTCTTCCTGTCTCTTCTTTCCTGTCTCTCTAAAAGCAACAAACATGTCCTTGGGCATGGACTGAAGAAATAAAAATACAATCTACTAAATGGGATGAAGATTTTCACCAAATGATGCATCCAGTAAGGCCTTAATATCCAAAATTTATAAAGAACTCATACAACTCAACTCCAAAAAATTCAATTAAAAATATGCAGAGGACCTGAATAGACACTTTTCCAAAGGGTACATACAGATGGCCAATAGACACATGAAAAGATGTTCAACATCACTAATCATCAAAGAAATGCAAATTACAACCACAATGAACTGTCACTTCACACCTGGCAGAGTCACTATCAATAAATCCACAAATAAGTGCTGGCAAAGAGGTGGAGAAAAGGAATCCCTTGTGCAGTATTGGTAGGAATGCAGAATGGTGTGGCCACTGTGGAAAATAGTATGGAGTTTTCTCAAAAAATTAAAAATGTAACTGTCTTATGACCCAGCAATTCAACTTCTGGTCATATATATGAAGAAACTCAAAATGCTAATTCTGAAGACTATATGCACCCCTATGTTCATTGTAGCATTAACTACAAAGCCAAGAAATGGAAGCAACCCAAGTGTCTATCTATAGCCAAGTGAATAAAAAAAATGTGGTCATGTAGATGATGGAATATTACTTGACTGTCAAAAAGAATTAAATCTTACCATTTGCAACAGCATGGATGAACATAGAGGGTATTATGCTAAGGAAAATAAATCAGAGAGAGAAAGACAAATACCATATGATTTTACTTATATGTGGAAACTATGGGGCAGAATTTACAAATGGAAAAGATGGAGACAGACTCATGGATACAGAGATCAGACTGACAGTTACCATAAGGGTGGGGGTTGGGGAGCTGGGTAAAATATGAAGGGATTAGTAAGTACAAATTGATGGTCACAAAGTGGGCACTGGGATATAGGGTACAGCATAGGGAATGTAGTCAATAGTATTGTGGTAACTATGTACAGTGCCAAGTTGGTGCTTAAAATGTTGGAAGGACCACTTTGTAGAGTATATAGTTGTCTAGCTACTATGCTGTACAACTGAAGCTAATACAAAATAATATTGAATGTGAACTGTAATTAATAAAGAGTGGGAGCATAATATCAGTATCCATCCCTCAGAACTTTTGTGAGGATTAAATTTCATAATGCTTATAAAGAACTTAGCACTGTGATTGACACATGGTAAGAGCTTTGCAGGTGTTATGGAATGGTGGTGTTACCTTCAGGAGTGGCAAAACTGTGAGAAATATTAGCGTCCAGACCATGAAAGCCAAGAAATTACATATGGCTATTTTTGACAACAGAGGTCAGAGTGAAGAACAGATACTGAATCTGTGGCACCAGCAGTCCAACCACTGAAGGGGAATCTGATAGAGAGGTGAGGGTCTGGATTTGCTTTTAGGTTCTTACATACTTTCAGAAGAGACCCATTCATGCAAGTCATAAATGATTACTTTTGGCAAGATGCAAGAATGGGAATTGCAGTCTAACTTTAGTGTTTTGTTCCCAAGATGAGTTGTAAGAAATTCTGGATTGCCAGTGCTTAACTGATAAACAAAAAACAAACTTCATTTTATTTTTTTTTTACTCTTAAAGTGGCAAACTGGTACATTAAGTGGCCAATTAGCTCTTCTTGTGTGGATGTGAGAGGAAATAAGTCTACAATAAACTGATAGAAGCTTTTCTCATTAGAATTGTAAGGACTATATCAACTCCACCACTGTTTATAGTCAGTGACATTCTACAGCATCTCTATGGACAACAGCTGTTACCTAGTATGGCAAGAGATAATGTCAACCATCAATCCTCCAGGCTGCATCCTTACACTCTCCATGACAATAATAGATCTCCCCCCATCTTTGAAAGCATAAGTAAGCAGGATGCGCTAACTAACCTTATTGAGATAATCATTTCACGACATATACATGTATCAAATCAATATATTGTACACCGGAAAATTACACAATGTTATTTGTTAATTATATCTCAATCAACCTGGGAAAAGAGCTGTATTGTCAGTAATCAATAAGGCTCTCAGCTTCAAGGATAACTTTTCCCTTCAAGCTGGAACAGACATACTTTTCAGTGAGAATTTGGGAAGGTGTGTTTTGTCCTTGCTTAGGAAGAAAATTATTAAATAACATTGTAAATGTTTGAAACCAGAGTGCTGGGACATGAGTCTCTTATGAGTCTCTTGTACTGTACAGCAAAACTTTGTAACCCTGGTCATTCATTGTTGTCTATGCTGCAATTTCAAAATAACAACCCAAGAAGAGTTCTGGCCAACTATATCAACTTTCTGCTAGGCATAGCATCTTATCAAACTCTGTTCACCTCTCCCCAGGAAAAGGCACTGAGTTCCATGCAGCTCCATTAATAATTTGTCTTCATCCTACTTTTCTCCCACTCTTTTCCTCACTGCCACCAATGTATACTGTAAATTCTTTCCTCCTTGATTTTACTTATGCTGTTTCCTATCCCTGAAATACTTTCCATCCTCTTCCCTGCCTCTTCAAGTTCTACTCATGTTTCAACACTCAGCTCAATTTTTCCCTTATCAATTAAGACTCCTGGTTCTAGCACATACTGGCACACTGGTATTAATCTTCTGATATAACAGTGTATAATTTGTGTAATCAGTCACAAAGCCAGGTTTTTAAAGATATGTATATGTCCTCAATGGTGACATATATTAATTATAAAATTCTTTTCTTCCTGGCTTCAGTTTAAAATTCTGGCCCTGGCTGTGTGGTTCAGTGCATTGAGTGCAGGCCTGCAAGCCAAAAGAGTCGCTGGTTTGATTCCCAGTCAAGGCACAAGCCTGGGTTGTGGACCAGGTCCCCAATAGGGGACACATGAGAGGCAACCACACATTGTTGTTTATTTCCCTTTCTTTCTCCATCCCTTCCCTTTCTAAAATTGAATAACATCTTTTAAAAAATAAATAAAATTCTGGAAATCAATTTTATGTTCTGTATTTCTTTTATACTCTTCACAGCATTTTTCTTTTTGTTTTTTTTTAGCATTTTTCATATATGCTGTCAACATATATAAATATTTACAATCTCCTAGTCTCCCCAACTATTCATTTCCAGATTATCTTTGTTTAGTACCAATGTCACAGTCCTGCTTTCTTCTCCTACTAAGTATCTAATACTCATTTTATATTCAATTTTTTAAAAGAGAGCAAACTGTAAAAGAAGAAAAATGATACTATTACATTCAAGACACTTAAAAAAAAGAATAGAACATGAAAACATTTTGCCAAAATTTTATATTACCACTTTTTATGCCTGGAAGACTGATACTAGACCATGCTTACTTATCCTGTGTTTGGACCCAAATATATCTACTTCTCTGGTTGTGTTTAATCTCAGAAAATGAGAGAAAAGTAATAGATTAGCATCATTTGAAAGCTTTCCCTACTTCAAATGTTCTATATGGATTTACCTTTTTAGCAATAATTCCACAAAGGTGATTTCATTCTCATTTTATAGACAGGGAAAGTAAGAGCCAGAAAAATGAAGCAACTGTTCTTATTCACAGGATGTAGGTTTCAGAGCTATTATTTGAACCTGATCTAGCTTTATTCCAGTGCCCATATTCATAATTAAACTGTTATTTTTTTGAATTTTTAAATTTTATTTTATGTACAAAGAGCTAGCCATTCTGCAATAAAGTAGATGTCTTGAATGACCCATTCAAAGAAGTTCTCTTAGTCCAACTTAATGAAGCCTATATCCTTCGCGTACTGACGGAAACAGTGGCGGCACATATTAAGGCCATACTTCCGGATCAGGCCATGCCAGTTTGAGCAGACGTGGAAAGAACAAGAACCCTGGCCGAATTTTCTCGGATGGCTACAGTACAGCTGCTGGTGACCCATGTTGCTCTCTCTGCTGCGACGAGGCAAAAGGCTAACCTATGTTATTTATTTGTTTCTCTGGGCTGGTTAAGGACTCAAGTGGACAGATTTACTCTCTGTATCTAATCAGGGCTGGAGAAAGAAGGAGGTTGTGTGAAACCAGGGTATTTAATACAAAAGATAAAATTTATTGTAGATAAGATATCAGCCCTGGCTGATGTGGCTCAGTAGATTCAGTGCTGGCCTATGAACCAAAGGTCATTGGTTCAATTCCTAGTCAGGGCACATGCCTGGGTTGCAGGCCAGGTCCCCAGTTGAGGGTCTGCAAGAAGCAACAACACATCAATGTTTCTCTTCCTCTCTTTCTCCATACCTTCACCTCTCTCTGAAAATAAATAAATTTAATCTTTAGAAAAAATATATCATTGTATGACATGAAAATTATGGACTTTGAAGTCAGTCATGCTAGTATATACCCCCTAACTCTGCCACTAACTACTGTGCAACAGTAGCCAAGTCATTTAACCTCTTTCAGCTTCAGTTTTTTTTTCTCATCTGAAAAGGGAGGAAACTAAACTAGGTGACTCTATTCTAAGGTTCCTTCTAACTCTAATGTTCTATTAATTAAACATCAAAATTATTACTTTGAAATAAAAGAGATGCATGCTTAAAGATTTGTGATTAAACCAACAAAGGAAAAATCTGGTTCAATAGATTTAAATAAATGTGTTTTAGCATGCATAGATAATTTTGTCTTGCGAGTTAATACAGAAATTGGTGTGAATGGTAAGTTTTTTTTAACTTAGAGCAAAAATAAGTATCTTGTTATAATATCACCAAAACAAAGCCAGCAGTTTAAAAGGCCATGGATGTTATAGGAATCCATCATCTTGAGTAAACGAGGTTATGATATAGAAAGTAGAATATCTCTACATGTCTCAAAGGATTGTGCTGAAATATCTTCATGAATTAAGCATTAGAATGTAATGTGCACCATAGTCATTCACCCTTCCTCAGCCTCCCAATTCAAGAAGAACATTTCGTCTAAACTTTTTGTGTTGAGTATGGTTATTTACCTGTACTTATCTGGTCTTGGCATTTAGCTTGTAAGCTTCTGGGAGTGAAAAAAAATAATTTACAACCAGATTTATAGCAAGATGCCTTTAGATATGATTAAGGTGACTTCTGTTGTAGCTTGATACCTGCAGTAAATCTAAATCACACTGCTTTCTCAGTGGTAAAAATATCATTAAGTCACAATGTTTTGTTAAACAGTCTCTTAATATCTGACAGGAATAAAATAAAGATCAGGGCACCATAGATAAGACAAGTAACTCCATCTGTCTGCATTTGATCCATGATTTATTAGAAGTTGTTACCACTACTCAATGCCTTTCATTTTAAAGAATTTCAGGTTGAAATTCTGAATGACAGAAGATCCTAATTAGGCAATTTTATAAAATATGAGTACTATCTGACATGCAAAGGCATAAGAGAAAGGAACCAAGCAAAAAAAAATAGACTTCTGCTCTCATACTCCTTTGGTGCCTCATTTAAATCCAAGTTTTCAATGTGCTTAAAGGTGAGATGTTTATGATGTATATATGTGTGCATGTGTAAAAACTAAACAAGAAAAGGAAGAATGAAGAGAAGAGAAGGAGGAGAGAAAGACAGATATGTTGAGACACAGAGAAAGGGAACCATGTAATATCATATATTAGATTCTGTGGCAAAGTATGTTCAACATCATATTCACCTTTAGAGACTGGCAAATATTGTATTTTAATTAACCCCATAGCCATTTGATCAATTTCCTTCCTAAAGGATTTTATTTTTTAAAAATGTGCTTTGGCCCTGGCTGGTGTTGCTCAGTGGGTTGAGCAGCAGTCTGTGAACCAAAGGGTGGCTGGTTTGATTCCCAGTCAGGGAACATGCCTGGGTTGCAGGCCAAGTCCCCAATAGGGGGCACACAAGAAGCAACTACACATTGAAGTGTCTCTCCCTCTCTTTCTCCCTCACTTGCCCTTTCTCCAAAAATAAATAAATAAAATCTTTTAAAAATGTGCTTAGGCCCAAGAAATAAATCATGATGGCCAGTATGACAATCCAGTTTCCCATTCCCAGTGAAAGAACTAGTCTGGGGACACATGATGCAATTCTGGCTGGCTAATAGAATTCTAAAAGAAGTCTGTTGGAAGCTTCTAGAAATGATTTTTTCCCTAGAATCTCCATTCTTAGATCTATCATGATTCATCTCCTGATACTAGGCATATTTTAGCTTTAACAAAATCCAGCCTTTTGTTTTCCTGTGTTCTCTCCTGGTTTGAACGTTCTCGTATAAGGAAATGGTGCTTGGAGCTACTTCTGCAATCTAGTGACCACAAAGGAAGGGCAAATATAAATCCATAGACGTGTACCCAGTACCCTAACATTGTCATTCTGTTAACTTAATCCTACCATCAACTACCTCCAGATTTCTCCTTTAGGGAACACTAAATGTTCTCATGTTTATAACCATTGTTAGTCTTTTTTTGCAGTGGGGGGGGGCTACTTGTAGCCATAAATATCCTCAAAAATACAACAATCTGCTTAAAAATGTGACCCATTTCTCAATAGTTGGAATAAAAATCAAAGGCCAATATCTATTATGTTGGAGAGCACATAAACTTCTAAATCTGGCTGCTCTCCTTCATGACTCATACTTCAGCTCAGCATAAAGTATTACCACTCTTGGTCATTTTGTCCTCTATGTTTCCAGACCACCTCAATGTACTGAAGATTATGAAGACACCAAATTCTTTTTACATATTTGCTTGTACTTTTCTTTGGCTTTAAGTCATTGGCTAATTAAGCAATTGTGTAGGTGCTAAAATAAGTAAAATATGTAACACATACACAAGCACACTGATTCTAAAGGTAATACAACACTCTGAGTCTGAAGAAATCTGAAGTCAGAATCAAGCATTTTTAGAGTGTCCTGGTTGACTCATAGATATTTTGTTTCCCTAAAGACATTCAGGTTTTGCAACTATGTAGACAATCCCAAATTTACATTTTCAGCTGAAAAGCTAGATTTTTGGAATCATACAAAAACAGATGTTTTTCCTTCTATTCCTCTTACTATAAACCAGGTGCACATCTTTCTCCAAAATTATCATCAACATAAAGTGGATTCATTTAAGAAATGACATATGATCCTCACCAAAATAACTTGAGTCCATAACTTACAAAGGATATTTATTTTCCTTTTGATTCTTTCCTATACATTCCATGTTTTTCATTTTTTTAATTTTTTAAAAGATTTTGTTTATTTTACTTTTAGAGAGGGAAGGGAGGGAGAAAGAGAGAGAGAGGGAAACATCAATGTGCAGTTGCTGGGGGTCATGGCCTGAAACTCAGCATGTACCCTGACTGGGAATCGAACCTGCGACACTTTGGTTCTCAGCCCGCACTTAATCCACTGAGCTACGCCAGCCAGGCTCATTTTTAAAAATTTTTTGATCTACTCAAAATATTTCTCTTTAACTAAATATTTAGTTTGTTTACTTAACATGTATTTTTTTTAAATATTTTATTTATTTATTTTTAGGGAGGGAAGGGAGGGAGTGGGAGAGAGAAAGAGAGAGAGAGAGAGAGAGAGAGATCGATCAATGTGCGGTTGCTGGGGGTTATGGCCTGCAACCCAGGAATGTACCCTGGCTGGGAATCGAACCTGGGACACTTTGATTCCCAGCCCGCGCTCAATCCACTGAGCTACGCCAGCCAGGGCTGTATTTTTAAATATATATTATTCTAACACATTCTTGCAGAATGGTTGAAGCACTACAGGATTTTGAAGCTTAGTGTGCTATATACTATTAACTGGCCATATTTATTGAATTTTTTTCTTTTGCAACAGCATGGGTGTACCTGGAGAGCATTATGCTAAGTGAAATAAGCCAGGCAGTGAAAGACAAATACCATATGATCTCATCTATAAGTAGAACCTAATCAACAAAGCAAACAACCAAGCAAAATGCAACCAGAGACAGTGAAATTAAGAACAAACTGACAGTAACCAGAGGGGAGGTGGGAGTAGATGATGGGAGGAAAAATGGGGAAGGGTTTTTAAGAACATCTATAAAGGACACATGGACAAAACCAAAGGAGGATAGGATCAAGGGTGGGAAATGGGGATGACTGAGTTGGGGGGTGGGAGGGAATGGAGACAACTATACTTGAACAACAATAAAAAAATTACCTACACAAAAAAACTCACAAAAATACTTCATTCCCTGTTTTTCACTGTGATCTTTATATCTCATGTGAATCAGTCAAAATTAATGTCTTTCTTTCAGCAATTGTAAGATGACTATCAGGAAAACCAGGCAATTGAAATTTTAGCACCTGCACAATTCAATGCCAAAATACTTTAAAGAACAGAGCTAAATTTACTATAGAAAAATAAATATTTATATTAAATATGGTTTAATATTCTTTTCCAGGAAGCTTATGTAACAAAAAATACAGCTGGAGGCTATAGTGACCCATTTCTAACCATAGTTGGATTTGTTACCGGGGAACCCATCAAAATCAGCTTAGCTTGTTTGAATGGCTCATTCTGGCTCTCTGTGCTTTTCTTCTTATTAGATTTTAGAAGCTCTAACTGGTTTAGTGATGCTAATCAGGGGGGATGATTTTCTTTCACTTTGTCAACTAGGCAGGACCAGAATAAAAGGAATAGATGGCTATCCACATGTTGTGAAGGTTCAGAGATAGCTCATTTGTCTCTTCCTCTCCTTCATGTTTTATTTACTGGAATGGCTTTTGATCCTCTCCTCAAATTCATCATACTGGGATAAAACAAAATATATAGAAGGTACGTATGACATGTAAGTAAATGTATCTCTAAGGGAATAAGCCAATGTGTTAAGTTGATTATGCCTGACTACCAGAAAGATGAGAAAGGTAGGTTAGTGTGAAGACTCAAATCTCAGCACTCAACCAAAACTTAGGAAGCCATACCTTGTTCTTTACTTAATAGAGGCAGGACTGGAGTCAAATTAGCCATGACTGATATTGTCATTTTTGTTTTTCAACACTCCTTGCTCATGATTCATTTTCTTATTTATTAAACAGAGCCATCCAATGACAACATAGTATATTAGTTTTCTACTACTGTGTTACAAATTACCATAAATTTACAGGCTTAAAAACAGCACCTCTCATTATCTCACAGTTCTGTAAGTCAGAAGTTCTGGCAGGTTTGACTAGGTTCTTTATTCTGGATCTCACAAGGGTGAAATCAAGACTTGTTGACCAGAATGGACTATATTCTGGAGTATTTGGGAAAAAACTCACTACCAGGCTCATTTAAATTGTTGGAAGTATTCAGTTAATTGTGGTTATGAGGCTAAGATTCCCATTTCCTCTGACACTTTCACATAGTTCCCTCCATTTCAAAGCCAGCAGCAGCTGCACGTATCTGGACACTCTCTGACTTCCTCTTCTGCTACCAACCTGAGAAAACTCTGTTTTTAAAGGAAGGGAATCATGTGATTAGATCAGGCAATCCAGATAGTCTCCCTCTTTCTATGACATAATCAGGGAGTAATACCAGGAAATACTCATTTGTTGCTTACAACAATGTGAAATGATATAGTGACTTTTGAGAATAGCTTGGCAGTTTTCTACAAAGCTAAATATAAATGTGTCATTTAATTCTGTAATCATACTCCCAGGTATTTACCCAGCCAATCTGAAAACATGTTCACAGAAAACCTCTACAAGAATGTTTACAGAAGATTTATTAATAATCACCAAAACCTGAAAGAAACCAACTGTACTTCAATAGATGAACAGATAAGCAAATTATGGTATATTTATACAATGAAATATTATTGAGTTCTAAACAAGAATGTATTATCAATCTACACAACAGTATGGAAAAAAGTTTATTTTATACTCATTCAAGAGAGAAGAGCCTGGGTAGAGAAAGAAACATCAATGTGAGAGAGAAATATCAGTCAGTTGCCTCTCACACACCCCCAACCAAGGACTAAACCCATAATTTAGGTCTGTGCCCTGACCAAGAATCAAACCTGCGACTGTTTGGTTATGGGATGATGCTCTAACCAAGTGAGCCACACTAGCCAGGGTATTATAGATGAATTTTAAATGGATATTGCTAAGTGAAAGAAACCACTCTGAAAAGTCCTTATACTGTATAATTCCATTCACATGATTTTCTGGACCAAAAATAGACCATTGTTCATCATGGGTTTATACAGGAAGGCAGGTTAAATGGTTGAAACATAGGGGTCTTTTTAGGGTGGTGAAACTATTCTGAATAATACTGTAATGGTGGATACATGAAACTATGCCTTGTCAAAACCCATAGATCTTTACAACACAAAGAGTATACCTTAATATATACAAATTTTAAAAATAATTTAAGAGGTCAGGGATATAAAGAAGGAATGTACACTATGATAAGAGATCAAATTGTATTACAAATGACATAACCTCATTGAAAGGGGTGGGAGAAAAGTGCTAACCTAAATAACTTTGAAAATAAGTAGTCTCTAAGTCTAAAAGCAAAAGAAATTGTACATGCTCACTGTACTCTAGTTAGTAATGTCCCTTGTGAATAAGGATAAGCAATTTTGATTGTAATATACATATACATATATGTATAGAATAGAACAATTAAGTAAATAGATTGTGGGTACTTAGAGCCAGGTTTCTCACTGTTGTAAGTTTACAAATAAGCAATAGGTGGGGGCTATAATGATGCATGTGGTAATAGATTAAATCATCAATGTGAAGTCCTCTTTAATATAGATAAAAATGGTTACACATAGAAATATTTGTAGTCATATACACATACACATATACATATGTGTGTATATGTGTATATGTACTATATATACATTATAATACATATATAGTACTATGTGTATAAATATATATTGTATATATATACACACACATACATATACAGCATAGTATACACATATTCATTTCCTTGCACTGTTAGCTAAGAGAATCTATGAGCAATTAACCCCAATAACAATAATCATACATAGTATCAAGATTTTGATTCCTGTGGAAATAAGTAAACACCAACCAAATGAGAACTTGCCAAGGTTATTTATTCAGAGCCTGCTAGGGAGTCAGCCACCATCATTTGCATTTTGGCAGACTCAAAGGCAGGCAAAGCTGTAGAACAGCTTTGTGATGGAAAAAAAGAGAAAGCTTCAATTATGTCCTGATTGGAGGCTGTTGGCAAGGGGAAGCTACATGTAGGCAGGCTAACTTTAAGTGTCCTATCCTATGGGATTATTTAGGGGTTGGTAGTCATAGTTGGTATTCTCTTGATGGTTTTAAATTTGAAATAGAGACAAGAATTAGAAAAGTTGTCAATTATTAAGCCAATTGTTACAGAGATTATTGTTTGGCTTCCTGAGCTGGCTGCTAAAGAAAATGGTCTGACTTTCTACAAATCTGACCTTAAAATACTAGGATGGCTTCCTGAGTTGGTTACTATAGTTAACAGGTTGCTCTTCTGGGCTGGCTGCTACAAATTGTGAGTCAGAGTTTCATTTCTTTTTTAAAGTATACTTTGTTGATTATGCTATTACAGTTGTCCCAGTTTTCCCCCTCTTTATCCCCCCTTCAACCTGCACCACCCAAACCTCCAGCATCCCTCCCTTAGTTCATGTCCCTGGGATATACATATAAGTTCTTCGACTTCTCTGCTTCCTGTACCATTTTTAACCTCTTCCAGTCTATTTTGTGCCTACCAATTATTCTTCTTATTATCTGTACCTTTTCTCCCATTCTCCCCCTCCCTCTCTCTGCTGATAACCCTTCATGTGATCTCCATTTCTGTGATTCTGTTACTGTTCTAGTTGTTTGCCTAGTTTGCTTTCATTTTGTTTTTTTTTTTAGGTTTAGTTGTTGATGACAGTAGGTTTTTTGTCACTTTGCTGTGCATAGTTTTGATCTTCTTTTTCTTAGATAAGTCCTTTTAACATTTCATATAATAAGAGCTTGGTGATGATGAACTCCTGTAACTTTACCTCATCTGGGAAGCACTTTATCTGCCCTTCCATTCTAAATGATAACTTTGCAGGATAGAGTACTCTTGGATGTATGTCCTTGCCTTTCATGGCCTCAAATACTTCTTTCCAGTCCCTTCTTGCCTGTAAGGTTTCTTTTGAGAAATTAGCTGATAATCTTATGGTACCTCATTTGTATGTAACTCTCTCCTTTCCTCTTGCTGCTTTTAAGATTCTTTCCTTATCTTTAATCTTGGGTAACTTAATAATGATGCGCCCTGTTGTGTGCTTCCTTGGGTCCAACTTCTTTGGGGCTCTCTGGGCTTCCTGGACTTTCTGGAAGTCTATTTCCTTCACCAGATTGGGGAAGTTTTTCTTCATTATTTGTTCAAATAAGTTTTTAATTTCTTGCTCTTTCTCTTCTCCTTCTGGCACCCCCATGATTCTGATGTTATAGCACTTAAAGTCCCAGAGTTTTCCAAAGCCTCTCCTCATTTTTTTGAATTCTTGTTTCTTCATTCTGTTGTGGTTGGAGGTTTATTTCTTCCTTTCATTCCAAATCATTGATTTGAGTCTCAGTTTCCTTCCCTTCACTGTTGGTTCCCTGTATATTTTGCTTTATTTCACTGTGGATAGCATTCACTTCTTCCTTGATTGTGTGACCAAACTCAATCAGTTCTGTGAGCATCCTGATTATCAGTGTTTTGAACTCTACATCAGACACATTATCTATCACCTCATCACTTAGCTATTTTTCTGGAGTTTTGATCTGTTCTTTCATTTTGTCCATATTTCTGTGTTTTGGCACACCTGTTATATTGTAATGGGTAGAGCATTAGATATTCACCAAGGTGGGGCAACACACTGTCTGTGGAAATCTCTGTGGGGGAGAAGTCAGAAAGAGAACAATGCCAGTTGCTTGGCCCTTTCCCCTCTTTCAGTCACTTTCCTTACTACCCACAAGCAAATTGTGCTCTTCTGGTGCTGATTCCCAGGTATATGGATGGGTTTGTGTACATCTGGGACCCCATGGGTTTCTCCAATGAATTCTCCATTGAGGCTGGGAGATTCTCCTATGATTACAACTCCCACAGGTCTTTACAACCAGTGGGTTTGAGGCTTTATTTTCTTTCACTGGAACCCTGGGTTTCACAGTCTGTCTTACTCCTCAATTGTTCTTTCCAGCTTCTCTGCATGCAAATATGGGATGGTCCGCTCTGCTGCCTTGTTTGCCCAGTGACCTTGCTGTGTGTCCTCTCTGCCACAGCCACCCATCTCTGCCCCTCCCACCAGTCTGGATAAATGTTTCTTCTTTAACTCCTCAACTGTCGGACATATACACAGTTCAACTTTCTGGCAGTGCTGGTTGTTTTTTATTTCTAAATTGGTTGCTGCACTTCTTTCGGTTTTGCAGGGAAGCAAAGCATATCTACCTATGCGTTCATCTTGGCCAGAAGTCTAGTTTCTGGTATTTTAAATGTCTAATATGGATATCCCTTAAAGCAAGGCTATGTGAAACTAGCCAGACTACATGACATATTTAAAACAAATGACAATAAAAGAGAGATAGTCGATACCAACATATATAGATTTTTAAACTTTTAACCGACTGTTGCAACATCATGTAAAATAGCCAACATAGTAATTGATTTCAAACTCATATGGCTCAAATTCAATAAATTAAATAAAATGGAAGAAACTTGTGTGGCTCTGATAGAATTCTGGATTGTTTAAAAAATATTTTTAGTTATTAGTGTTTTTATAATTTTTACCAATGAAAATATATTGCTTTTCCTGCTTTTTAAAATATAAGATATAACACACCATGGCCAGGTGTCTCAGTTGGTTGGAGCATCATCCTCTATACCAAAAGTTTACATGTTTAATTCCTGGTCAGAGCACATACGTAGGTTTCAGGTTAGGTTCCCAGTCAGGGCACATATGGAAGGCAACCAACCCATGTTTCTTTTTCGCATCAATGTTTCTCTCTCACATGACTGTTTCTGTGTGTGTGTGTGTGTGTGTCTGTCTGTCTGTCTCTCTCTCTCTTTTCCTCTCTCCCTCCCCCTTCCTCTCTCTTTCAAATCAATGAACATATCCTTAGGTGAGGAATATGAGGTTTGTCTAGAAAAAAATTCAGCCATTGTTAATATAACAAGAAGGGTTTGTACAACATCAGTGTAAACTGGCAGAGAAGGACAGTGAACTGGAATGCACATGCATAAACAATAACAACTTCACTGCACTAGTCAGTGGGGGTGGTAGACATCTTGTAATTTGAGCATGTGTACTGTGTGGCTGTTGCATTTGACATGACTGAGTGAGTAGAGCAACAAATCTGCATCAGATTTTGTGTTAAGCTTGAACACTCCTCCACAGAAACTATTTGGGTGCTTCCAAAGGCTACTGATATGGACAACAGGTTATTGGCAGCTTCATCTTGACAACATGCATCATGACTTAAGCAGACTTCTTTGGTGAAACATAAAATCACCCAGGTCACTCAGCCCCCCTACAGCCCAGATTTGGTGCCCTGTGACCTCTGGATTTTCCAAAAACTAAAATCACCTTTGAAAGGGAAGAGATTGCAGACTGTTGCTGAGATTCAGGAAAATACAATGGAGCAGTTTATGGCAATTGGGAGAACCATGTGAGGTCCTGAGGTGCCTACTTTGAAGGGGACTGAGATATCATTGTCCTGTGTACAATGTTTCTTATATCTTATACCTTCTTCAATAAATATGTCTATTTTACCTATTACATGGGTGCATACCTTCTGTAAAAACTATATATAATATAGAGAGAGAGCATGTAAGATAAAATATATAAATAGAGAGTGCAAGATAAAATATGTGTGTATATAATCATCAAATTGCATACCAGATGATTTAGAAAATCTTAAAATAGTCTTAAGAAATTCTCTGCTTCACCCCTACATTTAGGCAGACCTGAGTCAAATTTACTAAAATAATAGTCACTGAGCTTCTTACAAAGCACTTCATTGTTTAAATATCTATATTTTCCCAATAAGGCAACAAAAACCCAGGGCAGATAAATACCTTACTCCCAGGCACATTGGTAGTTGGTGGCAGAGACTAAGAATGATCACAAAAACTTGACATCACCACCATCTCATCTTTTTCATACTCTCCTTGCTTCTGCAAACCACTTCCCACCATCATCCTTTCTATGACTCTGCGTACCTCAGTGTCTATGTTTGTGGCATTTTGCTATGGAAAAATGGTTTGAAAATACTACAGCCCTGGGAACATGCTCTTTGAAAGATGTTCTATATATCAACCTCATCAATATACAAAAGCAGCATGTCGTAAAGACAGAGATATCCCACCAAAAAAATCAATCCCAACTAAAAGATTGTCATCTGTCATAGTGCTTGAAGTCCACATCTTGTCATGTCTGTAGAGCCATAGATGCAATATTCAATCAGTCATCCCCAAGAAGTATATTAACAGCAACCCATACAATGGAAACTGCTTGTAGTGTATGGAGATTCAGAGATGGACAAGATCTGGCCCTTCCCCTTGAGAAACTGACATAATAGCTGTGAAGAAAAGTAAGTAAATAGGCCATTAAAATTGTGATAGAGAAATGGTGTTCTGAGAATTCAGAATAAAACCACCTCACTTAGAAGGAGATAGTTAAAGAAGTGACATTTTAAAGGATAAGCAGGCAGATAAAGTGAAGAAAGTTAAGCAAGGCATTCTTAGCAGAGAAAATATGTAAAGGTTAAGACATATTAGGGTTCATTGAGGTGCCAAAAGTAGTTCAACACAACTAAGGAAAGGCATGCCATAATGGAGTAGTGACAGATTCAGACAGAAAGGTAAACAGGTGTCAAGTTATGAAGGGCCTTTGTGGACCATGCTAAGGTATTTGTATTTTCTCTAAAGTTGTCTGTAGTCACTGTATGATTTTAAATAGGAGAATGCATTACAATTTGGGTTCACAACATTATGTTATCTGGAAGGGCCTCCATATTAGCATGAGTGATTCCTAGCCAGAGCTAGTCACTAAAAAAATGAGAACAAAATTAGATACAGATCAGGTACACTGATAACTAGGATGGGTAATGGTAAATCCTGTTCAGCTTAAGACTTTGGAATACACAGACATATAAAGAATGTATTATAGATACATTAAAGATATAAAAGAGTTATCTTTTTATATATCTTTTATGTATCTTTTAATATATCTTATTTATGTGTGTACCTTTTATAGATATTTATTACATATATTTATATTTTAAAGATAAATGTATTAAAGGTATAAAGAATAATATATATCTCTAGAATAGAACTCATTTCTCTCAATGGTATGCCTACTCTCTCTGTTTGTGCTACCTTTTTTCTTTGCCCACTTTGAGTCCTGACAGAAAGCAAGCAAGCAAGACTTCATAAATGGGAACTCTACCAGGCATATATGTTGCCCCTATGCTAATATAGTCTGATATCAAAGAGCAGGTCACTCACAATGCCAGTCTGGCTCAAACTTAGTTACTCTGTTCCCATTGGTTGCTTTTTCTATTACACATTGGATTAATTACCTAGAAACTCAGCCACTCTTAGTAATAAACATAGTCTTTCCCATTCAGAGCTTAAATATTATATATCCCATGAGACAGAATGGAGCCCCATTTAGTCATAGATGTTTAAAGTATGTGTTTAGTCTCTAACTTCTACATTTAATTAACAATCAGCAAGGCATAACTAGCAATAGAACCTCTGCTAGCCCACCCTTAGCCACTGACATAGCCTTTGGGAAGTAGTCAGGCTGAAAATAATACCACCTGTATTATTTAATTCTTATTTCCATCTATAAAAACTATAAAACTATAGAGGATTAGAAATTGTAAGAAGGAATAAAAGAGCTCAGCTTTCAATGTAGTAAAAGTGCCCCTGATTGGGGAGAGATAGTATACCAGTTTTCAAAGAATCACAAATGAATAATTTGAGTGAAAGCATTGTCTACCTAAATTAGCTAAAAAAGATTGTGACATAAACAGAGTGTTTTATGATATTGCTGGCCATAGCCTGCTGCCACTCATTCCAATAAGGAAAAGATCATTTTCTAATAGAGTGCTTCAGAAAAGCAATGAATGGTAATTAAGAAATTGGACTGGTGCCACTTTGAGATGCCATGGCAAAACTGGTACCTAGAACCAGCTCTTTCAGTAACTCAATAAATGACCTTGGAGAAGTTTCTTAAAATCACTATAGACTTTTCACGATGGAATATTGAAATGATTTAAAGATGAGATGATAAATATTAAAATGTTAAATACATATACATATATTTATATGTTGACAAGCGTCTGGATGTGAGTGAATAATTAAGTGAATTATAGAATTTGAGAGTGGGAAGGGATCTTAATGCTCATCAATTCAACTCACTCCTTTTACAGACAAATTTGTGTCTACAGTGAGAAAGTGACTTGCCCAAAGTCAATTTTCCACTGAGAACCACTTTCCACTCAGTTTGACTCCTACTCCAATTGACCATTTTGCTTCATGTTAGTTAGAAAAGGGATAAGTAAAATAAACTTGATAGGGGAAAAGAGAGGCAAAGAGGGTAAAACATCTGAATCTGGACAACAGAAACAGTGCTAGCAATTAAAAACAATGTTGGCACTCAGTGTACTATTTAATGATATTATAGTGAAAGAACCTAATAATACCAGTACTTTGACACAGACCACAGCCAACCTTTCCCTAAAATAGTCCTATGCAACAAGAAATGGTGACAATGGAAAGCAAAGTAGTATTTGCAGGAGGTTTGACCACAAATCCCACTAGAGAAAATTTTCATGACTTGGGTTGGTCCACATAGAATGCTCACTTTCATGTGATAGTTAAGCTTTTGATTGAATCAGAACATATGGTCTTCTCAGTGGAATTTGATCACTTTCTAACACCTCCACTGCTACTACTGTGGCTGAAGCAACTATCATCACCTCTCACCAGAATTACTGCAGTAGTATTTTAACTGGTCACCTTGCTTCCACTCTTATCATCTATAATCTATTCTTAAAAATAATCAGTGACTCTCTTAAAATATGTCAGAACATTTCATGTTCCTACTTAAAACATTCCAAACTCATCCCAGTGGCCTTCAAGGCCCATTGCATAATCTCTTTCCCCATTATCACTTTGCCCTCATCTTCTGCTACTCCCCACCTCAATCATTTCTTCAGTCACACTGGCTTCTGTGTGTTCCTTGAACCCCCCCCCCCCGCTAAATATGTTGTATCCTCAGGACTATTTTATTTGTTGTTTCATCTGTCTGGAATCCTCTTCTTCAAGATACATACTTACTTAACAAAGATTTCTATTCAAACATCACTTAAGTCTTGGTCTTTATCAAAATAATGAAAGGACTAGTCAAAGAACATGTGTGAATGATGCATGGACAAAAAGAGAGGCTTGACTTTTGCTAGAGGGGTGGACTGAGTGGAAGGGCAGAAAGGAAAAAAATTGGGACAACTGTAATAGAATAAATAGTTTTAAAAACTGGTAACATTTATCCACCCTTCCTGTTTCAAGCACCCCCTTTCCCTGCAGTATTATTCTTCATTGTACTTTTACAAATCTTTCTGTTACCCCTACTAGAATGGAAATGCCATAAGGTCAGGGACTTCAGTACTTTTCTTTTGTTTAGATTTGAGTTGATTTAGTTTTTCTTCACTAATGTATCTTAACACCTAAAACAAGGTCTGGAATCGATATAGTAGGCATGCAATGAATATTTGTTTAACATAATAATGATTGAATAAGGACTTAAAAATGCCACCTATATTTATGTGACTGGCACTGTGCTAACTGCTTTGCATTCCTTGTCTCACACATCAAATGTGACATTCAGAAAGTACTGTTGGTTATCTAATTTATGAATGAGAAACCAGAGAGCGTAAGCAATTTGCCCAAGGTTACAGAGCTAGTTGAAGTACAGTTAGGTTTCATTAAAATCCAAACATGGCTGACTCCCAAAGCTTAGAAACCATGCAAGACTGCCTTCTTAGTTACAATCTAAAACTAAATTTGCTTGTCCTTTCTCTAATTTCTCACCGTGCTTTATGAGGATAATTGATTTTGTGTATGTGTTACTATCCAGGGAAAAAATCTCCCCTGCTTACTGAATATCTGTCCAATAATAGTATTCCAAGCAGGAAAACATTCAGTTTTCCTGCTTCATGTGATTTTTGTCACTCATCTGAAGCTCAGCATACCAGAGAGCTTTTGAATATTGTGGGAATTGGAACACAAACAGCCACAGAAATCACCAAATTTTTGCCATGATGAATTTCAAATTTGCGTATCACCTCACTGAGCACAATACTTATATTAGTCTGTGTGCATGTTGACAAAGTTTTTTTGAGAAAGAAAGCAAGCTAAAAAAGTTATTTAATCCAGACAAATAACCCATAGATTCTAGAATGAAGATATGAATTTATTTGTGTATGGGGCTTTATCAAAAGGTTTGGGGATCATAGTATGAGTGTTATACATGATAATAATTATGTATTTATTGCTTTTGCCCTTGACAGTTTTCAAGGTGTTTTTATCTATATTATCTAAGTATAAGCTTTTTTAATTTTAATTTTGTTTTTTAAAATTTATTTTTTATTGTTGTTCAAATGCAGTTGTCTCCATTTGATAGCTGCTTGAGGATTGAAGTTGAACAAATGAGGTCCTGAGTGTGATGGCTATTAAGTGGCACAGACTGGACTAGTACCCAGATCTTTTAACTCCTAGTACAGTGTTCTATTCTCCACAACACAAAACATTCCTAGTAATTTTTATGTGGAATTTTTGCATTAATTATACAATGGTTCCAAGCATATTCAAGTTTGATAATCACTAAGTGCTATCAAAGTTTGCTCAACAGACATGACATTGGTACACTCTTAACTAGAGTGCTAAAAGTAATACAGCAACAACCCTTGACAAAAATATTTGCTTCTAGCAGTCTGAGCTAAGACCTTATGTTCCCTTATTCAGTTAAGCCACTGGAAAACAAACCTATGAAATAAATAGTAACTCTATATTACAAATTGATATAACCAGTTAGCTTCAATATCTCAACAATTTCTTAAAGAAGAGATTAGCCAAAGAACATATATGCATGGCCTATGGATACAGACAATAATGTGGTGAAGGTGGGAGGTGCAGGGGCTAGATGGAAGGGGATAGAGGGGGAAAATGGG
Source organism: Phyllostomus hastatus (assembly GCF_019186645.2). Lineage (NCBI taxonomy): Eukaryota > Metazoa > Chordata > Mammalia > Chiroptera > Phyllostomidae > Phyllostomus > Phyllostomus hastatus. The sequence continues at coordinate 11,198,067 of NW_025333984.1, read as the reverse complement.
GGACATATGTAATAGTGCTAACAATAAAAAATGGGCCATAGGACAAATATATTTTAATGGCAGGAAGGAGATGAAAAAAATGGGAGCTAGGACAGCTTTGAATGGAGAGCCTCAAAGAGCTAGGAATACAGAAGATAATATGGGAACACATAATACCTGGAGTAGGAAAGGCAGAATGTATGCCTGGCTGGCGTAGCTCAGTGGATTGAGCGCAGGCTATGAACCAAAGCATCGCAGGTTCGATTCCCAGTCAGGGCACATGCTTGGGTTGCAGGCCACAGCCCCCAGCAACTGCACATTGATGTTAAAAAAAAAGAATGTATGGTGGGCTGGGGCTGGAGTGAGTGAGGAACATGAGAGGTAGAAAAATAGTCCTGGCTCAGTGGATTGAGCACTGGCCTGCTAAGCAAAGGATCTCTGGTTCGATTCCCAGTCAGGGCACATGCCTGGGTTGTGGGCTAGGTCTTTAGTAGGGGGCACACTAGAGGCAACCACATTGATGTTTCTCTCCATCTCTTTCTCCATCCTTTTCCCTCTCTCTAAAAATAAAAAATAAATAAAACATATTTTTAAAAAAGAAAGAAAATAAAGGGTCTTGGAGTTAAAACTATGACTGAATTTGCTCTGGGATAGTTTTGGTGAAAAAGAAAAACAAGTACTATCTGATGCAAAACAAATTAATGTGAGTCTGCAAAGACAAGATGTTTTTTGTAAATACCATAAAAAGGAGAAAAGAATAAAAAAGTCTTAGCTTTCAATGTACTCCAGTATGTTACTCAGAGAAGATGCAACTGGTTTTCTAGAAAGCTAATGAGCTGCTAAATGAAGAGTGTAAACTGCAAATGATGCCAATCAGGAATGTTAATGAGAAACTATGTTGCATGCTGATCTTTTTTTCATTCTATGCCTGAGTTTTTTAAAATATTTCATATATATATATACACATATATATGCATATATATGAATGAAATTGGTAAGGAGTTTGTAAGAAAGCACTAAAGTGGATTGTGATAGAAAATATTATATATTTCAGGCAGTCATCTGCTCTAATTCTTTAAATGTTTCACCATAATAACCATAATGTGGTCAACAATTACTGTAAGCAAATTAAAAAGAAATAAGAAGTGTTTGTTGATCTCCATTTAAAGAAATATCTTAGACCATTTTGAATAATATAATACTATGGTGTAATCTGTCAACTCTATTCTTGCAATATATATGGAATCCTATTGTGAAATCAAATGTATTTAATCAATTAATTAAAAGAGAATATTAAGAAAACTGGTACCACTAATTCCACTAACCATAAGATTCTCTTCTAGTTGTATATATTGTCCAAATATCTTTGCAGTTGGAACTTTTCAAAGACATGTATGTTTCCCTTTAGTTTCAAACACAAATCCTGTGACATTTGTAATAATATTGTGAGGTTGAATTTTTTTTATATTTTTACAAATAATACCTTCTAGAGCTGGGATGGCACATAGGTTTCTTCTCATATACCTATTTCAATTGTTTTCTTTTGTCTGCCTGGGGTACTGCCAGAAAGAATCCCATGATTAATTTAGTATATCTATGGCTGAAGGAGATGGAAAGTGGTATTACAAGTGTCAAATATTAGCCATCTCTTCTCTAGAGACTATTTTTTATATCGTCTTAAGTCTGATGACTAAAATTTAGGTAGCTTCTGCCAGTGGGTAGTGGTAATTTCTGAGAAAATAGTGCAGTTTACTTGTGAACTCTCCTCAGGGATACATTTGTGAGAGGTGTGGAAGATAAATCATTGTTCCATTATATAAAAAGGTAATACAATTTGACATTAACTTTTATAATCCTTAAGAAAAAAATATTACTGGAGCAAGAATAAAATAAATTAAAAAATCTATGTATAGGCAATTCATCAGTTGTATTAAAATAAACTGCCCCAATATCCTTTTTAAGTATATTTTATTGATTATGCTATTACAGTGGTCCCAATTTTCTCCCTTTGCCCCCCTCTGACTGGTACCCCAATTCCCTCCAGTAACCCCTTTCTTAATTCATGTCTATGGGTCATGCATATAAGTTCTTTAGCTTCTTCATTCCTATACTATTCTTAACATCCCCCCATCTATTTTATACCTACCGATTATGCTTCTTAATCCCTGTATTTTCTCCCATTCTCCCCCTTCCGCCTCCCCACTGATAACCCTCCAAATGATCTTCATATCTATGATTCCATTCCTGTCCTTGTTGTTTGTTTAGTCTGTTTTTGTATTTTTTTTAGAATCAGTTGTTGATAATTGTGAGTTTGTTGCCATTTTAATGCTCATGGTTTTGTTTTTTTTTTCTTAAATAAGTCCCTTTAACATTTCATAAAATAAGGGCTTAGTGATGATGAACTCTTTTAGCTTTACTTTGTCTGGTTAAATGCCTAATCTGTCCTTCAATTCTAAATGATAGCTTTGCTAGACAGAGTAATCCATGTTGTAGGTCCTTGCTTTTCAACACTTAGAATACTTACCAGTCCCTTTATCCTGCAATGCTTCTTTTGAGAAATCAGCTGACAGTCTTATGGGAACTCCTTTGTAGGTAACTATCTGCTTTTCCCTTGCTGCTTTTAAGGTTCTCTATCTTTAACCTTCAGCATTTTAATTATGATATGTCTTGGTGTGGTCCTCTTTGGGTCCAATTTGTTTGGGACTCTCTGTGCTTCCTGGACTTGTATGTCTATTTCATTCACCAAATTAGGGAAGTTTTCTTTCATTATTTTTTCAAATAAGTTTTATATTTTTTGCTCTTCCTCTTTTCCTTCTGGCATCCCTATGATTTGGATGTTGGCACTTTTGGAGATGTCCCAGAGTCTTCTTATTTTCTCCTCACTTTTTTTTTTTTTGAATTCTTGTTTCTTCATTCTATTCTGGTTGACTGCTTATTCATTCCTTCAGCTTCAAATTGTTGATTTGAACCCTGGCTTCCTTCCCTTCACTGTTGGTTCCCTGTGGATTCTTCTTTATTTCACTTATTGTAGCCTTAATTTCTTCCCTTATGCTTTTTCCATACTCTATGAGTTCTCTGAGCATCCCAATCACCAGTTTTTTGATAGATTGGCTATCTCTGTTTTCTTTAGTTCTTTTTTCTAGGTTTTTGTTCTGTTCTTTGATTTGAGCCATGTTTCTTTGTCTTCTAAATTTGGCAGTCTGCCTGTGTTTGCTTCTGTGTATAACGTAGAGCTGCTTTGATTCCCCATCTTGGCGCACCTGTTATATTGTATGAGGGGAAGCTTAGGTAATCACAAGGTGAGGCAACGTGCTTCATTGCTTTGTCTCTGTGTGGGAGAGGAGGGGTAATAGAAGGGATAATGCCACTGCCTGGCTGCTGGAGGTTTATTTCTTACTTGATCCACTTCTACTCACTTCCCTCACTCCTCGTATGCCACCAGCATCTCTCTAGCTATTGCCCTGGTGGTGGTTCCCACAATGGGTGGGTTTGTGTACTTTCTAGGGCCATGTAGGCCCTTTAAATGGCTTCTCCTGAGAGACTGGAAGTTTCTTCCACCACCCCAACCCCCACTTGTTTTTACAGGAAGAAATTATGAGGCTTTATCTTCCTCTTCTGGAATCCTGGGCTGTGCAGTCTGTCCTGAGACTGGGACCACCCATTTTCAGGTAGCTCTTCTGATTTTTATCCACCACATGAGAATGTGGGACCACCCACTTTACTGGCCACTGCCACTGCCACCTTGCTGCCACCAAACCTTGTCCTCTCTGCTCCAGCTCCCCATCTCCCCTGTCCTACCCATCTGGATGAATATTGTGAGAGGCCATTCTGCATGGTGTGGGCCCAGCTCCCACTTGGAGATGCACAGGACCCACACCCACAGACAGGTTTTCCTGTGGGGAACCAGGCCTGGAATGTACCTAGGCCACTATGAGTCTTGCTTTTTGCTAAAACTCTCTCACCCTGAATTGAGGCCATTTACTACAAAGCAACTTCATAAAAACCATGCTAAACCTTCCTAGGATGAGTATAACCAGTCCAACTACTTTTGCCTTTTCATTTGAAAATATCCCTCTTCTGTGATGTGATTACCAGCATCCCCTCCTTTGTTTTTTGTATAAGGTAACCACCTAAAGTGAGCCTGTGCATAGTTAATGAGGACCTTCTTGTAATGTGCCCAGTAAGACAATAAAAGCTCACTGGAGCGAGGACCAAGGGTTTGGCTCTCCTTGAGAGAAAAGTCATGCCACCCCCTTTCCTCCACAGGACTCAGTAGTCCATGTGAATTTGTCTCATAGTTCATCCATAATGACGCAGATCACATGAGCCAGGGTCCACATCAGAATATGACTCCTTTAAATCCTCAGTTACCCGACTTCATACAATTTGATTTTCTGGCAGTTCTGAGTGTTTTTTGTTTTGAGGTTAGTTGTGATCCTTCTTATGGTTGTGCAAGGTGAAGTGTGTCTACATAAGCCTCCATCTTGACTGGAAGTCCCTCAATATACTTCTTTTAAAAAATTGATTTCAGTAGAGTTCATATACAATATTATATTGATTATATTAGTTTCAGGTGTACATTATAATGATGTGACATTTTTATAATTTACAATATGATCACCCCCACTCATTCTAGTAATCCTTTGTCACCATGCAAACTTATCACAATATTATTGACTGTATTCCCTTTCCCCTTTTCACCCATTCTCACACCAAGTCAATATCCTTTTTAACTAAATTCAGATATTTTCGAACTTTAAAATATGTAAAAGCCTTTCTCCTAATGTTCTTCTAGGCTCTGTAAAGAGACCTCTGGGCTAACCACTTTTGTGGAGTAAAATCAAGTAGTTTATAACTTTGGTGTTAACAACTTTGGTGTTAAAACTCCACATCTAATGTCTTTTATTGCAGATACTAATTGACAACCTTGTGGTTAGCTTGACTCCTCATGTTGTCCTTAGATGATTACCTCTTAATGAGATTTTCAATAAAATTTTAAACTGTTTTTCTCTATTTTCTTCATGTCATAGCCTGCTCTTTTCCAGTATGGGAACACACAAAAAAAGGTGAAATCATCACATTGATTCTTTTTCTCCTTGGGCTTCTCAAGTTCTTACCACTTTCACCCTCCAGGTAACTAAATTACTGATATGGCTTACCTTATACCCATAATTTTCTAACTAATCTAGTCCAAGAATTTGTTATTCCCCTGTCCTGTCTAATGAGAGCTTCATCTACAAAGAAAATATATGGGTATTTTTTAGTGAGACACTCCTTTTAGCAATATTTCTTTTTTTAAATGTCAAATTATTCCTTAAAGGAAAATTGCAATTTTCTTCACTATTTTATCATTTGAAAGAACAACTTGTATGTAAATTAACCATTTAATGCTTAATGATGACATTATTTGTTTTGCATCTTAAACATAGCACCAAGAAATTAAGTGTCCTTGTGAATAGCAACTGAAACTCATTACCTGCTTTTGTGCTCCCTGTCTGTTCCCTTTTAGGCCTAGCTACATTGGCTCAGCTGGTTGTGCATTGTCCAGTGAACAAAAAGTTCCCTAGTTAGATTCCAGATCAGGGTACATGACTGGTTTGCAGGTTTGGCCCCCTGGGGCATGTGAAGAAGACAGCCAGTCAATTTTTCTTTCTCACATTGATGTTTCTTGCCCTAGGTTCCCTGCCCCTCTCTCTAAATAAAAAAAATCTGAAGAAAAAGATTCAATAAAATATTTATAGGGTTTACTGTCAACCTATGTTTCCTTTTATTCTTTCAAGAATATCTGTATCAATGTCATAAGGGAATCAATAACTAAGAAAAAAATGAATTTCTACGTTATTATGGGGCTGGTTTTATTTTTCAACTTTATTGAAATCTAATTGATATAAACAATTTAGAAGCTTAAGGTGTACAATGTTATGATTTGATACACATATGTATTATAAAATGCTTTACTAGAATAAGATTAGTTAGCACATCCTTTATTTCATGTAATTATCATTTTGTTATTATTATGGTGAGAACATTAAAAGTCTAATTTCATACCAACTCTCAAGTGCACAATACTGTACTGTAAACTCACCATGCTGTACATTGAATCTACAGAATTTATTCATTTTAAAACTGTAAGTTTGTACCCTTTGACAAACATATGCTTATTTCCTCAATCCCTTAGACACTGACAACTACCATTTTACTCTGTTTTATGAGTTTGATGGTTTTAGACTTGCCACATAAGTGAGATTATACAGTATTTGTCTGCCTTATTTCACTTAGTATAATACCCTCAAGATTCATCCATATGGTTGTGAATGGCAAAATTTCCTTCTGTTTTTGTGACTGAATAATATTATATATATATATGTGTGTGTGTGTGTGTGTATACATATATATAGACAACATATATATGTGTATATATACATATATATGGACAACAGTGTGGTGATTGCTGGGGGAAGGGGTATCAGGGGATTAAATGGTAATGAAAAAAACTGCAATAAAGATTAAATATAAGGTAAAAAAATTAATAAAATGTGACATATCCTATTTATTATTTGTACTTTATATTTAATCTTTATTATAGTTTTTTCATTACCATTTAATCCCCTGATACCCTTTCCCCCAGCAATCACCACACTGTTGTCCATGTCCATGAGACCTTTTATCTTCTTTCTCAATCCCTCTACTGCCAACCCCTGTCCCCCAGAGCTGTGAGCCTTTCCTCTGTATATGCGTGTCCCCATTTTCCTTGTTAGTTCAGTGTGTCATTAGATTTCACATATGATTGAAATCATATGGTATTTGCTTTTTTCTAACTGGCTTATTCCACTTAGCATAATGTTCTACAGGTCCATCCATACTGTTGCAAAGAGTAAAACTTTCTTCTTTTTTACAGTCGAGTAGTATTCCATTGTGTAAAGGCACCATGCTGTTTTATCCATTCATCTACTGATAGACACTTAGGCTGCTCTCATATATTGGCAATTATAAATAATACTGCAATGAACATAGGGGTACTTATATTCTTTCAACTTAGAGTTTTGAGTTCCTTTGGATATATTGTCAGAAGTGGGATCACTGGGTCATAAGCAAACCCATTTTTAATTTTTTATGGTATCTCCATACTGCTTTCCACAGTGTCTGCACCAATCTACATGTCCACCAACAGGGCAAAAGGATTCCCCTTTCTCCATCCTTGCCAGCACTTATTGTTTGTTGATTTATTGATGATAGCCATTCTGAGGTATAACATGATATCTCATTGTGGTTTTAATTTGCATTTCTCTGATGATTAGTGATGTTGAACATCTTGTCATATGTCTATTGGCCATCACACTTAGGTTATTTCCATGTCTTAGCTATTGTGAATAATACTGCCATGAACATGGGGGTGCACATACTCTTTAATATAGTGATTTTGTCTGGATATATATGCAGAATGAAATTGGGGGATAGTATGATCATCTTATTGATTTTTTAGAAAACTTCATACTGATTTCCATCATAGATATACCAATTTGGATTTCCAATAACAGTACAACAGGATCCCCTTTTTTCCACATTCTCACCAGCATTTGTTATCTTTTATTTTTCTGATAAGAGCCATTCTAACAAGTGTGAGATGATATCAAATTTTGTTCCTGAGTTGCATTTCCCTAATAATTAGTGATGCCGAGCATCTTTTCATGTATTTGTTGGCCATGTGTATGTCTTCTTTGGAAAAAAAAATGTCTATTCAAGGCTTCTTCATTTTTTTTTTATTTTTTTAAATTTTATTTTAATCATTGCTCAAGTACAGTTTTCTCCCTTTTTACTCCCATTCCAGCCCACCCACCCAACCCTCCCTACTTCCATCCCATTACCACCCTCCCCCTAGTTTTTGTCCATGTGTCCTTTAAATTTGTTCCTGTAAACCCTACCCATTGTCCCCTGAAATTCCCTCTTCTCTCCCCTCTGGTCACTGTCAGTCTGTCCCGTATTTCAGTGTCTTTGGTTATATTTTGCTTGTTGTTTAGGTTCCTGTTAAAGGTGAGATCATGGGGTATGTGTCTTTCACTGACTGGCTTGTTTCGCTTACCATAATGCTTTACAGCTCCATCCATGCTGTTGCAAAGGGTAGGAGCTCCTTCATTCTTTCTGCTGCATAGAATTCCATTGTGTAAATGTACCATAGTTTTTGGATCCATTCATTTACTGATGGGCATCTAGGTGGCCTACAGCACCTAGCTATTGGAAATTGTGCTGCTATGAACATCGGGGTGCAAAGGTTCTTTTGGATTGGTGTTTTAGTATTCTTAGGATATAGTCCCAGCAGTGGAATTGCTGGGTCAAAAGGCAGATCCATTTTTAGTTTTCTGAGGAAGTTCCATACTGTTTTCCATAGTGGTTGTAGGAGTCTGCAATCCCACCAACAGTGAACTAGGGTCCCCTTTTCTCCACAACCTCTCCAACACTTGTTCTTTGTTGCTTTGTTTATGATGGCCATTCTGACTGGGGTGAAGTGGTATTGCATTGTGGTTGTAATCTGCACCTCTCTGATAGCTAGTGATATTGAACATCGTTTCATGTGTCTTTGGATTTTCTGTATATCCTCTTTGGAGAAGTGTCTGTTCAAGTCCTTTGCCCATTTTTTAATTGGATTCCTTGTCTTCTTAGAGTGTAGTCGTGTAAGTTCTTTATATATTTTGGAGATTAAACCCTTGTCTGAGGTATCATTGGCAAATATGTTTTCCCATACAGTTGGTTCTCTTTTTATTTTGATACTTTTCTTTAGCTATGCAAAAGCTTTTTATTTTGATGAGGTCCCATTTGTTTATTCTTTCCTTTATGTCCCTTGCTCTAGGAGACATGTCATTAAAAAAGTTTCTGCATGAAATATTTGAGATTTTCCTGCCTATGTTCTCTTCTAGGACTTTAATGGTGTCATTGTTTATATTTAAGTCTTTCATCCACCATGAATTTATTTTTTTATAAGATGTAAGTTGGTGCTCGAGTTTTATTTTTTTGCATGTAGCTGTCCAGGTCTCCCAACACCATTTGTTGAAGAGGCTATTTTTATTCCATTTTATGTTGCTGCTTCCTTTGTCAAATATTAATTGACGATAGAGACTTGGGGTTATTTCTGGACTCTCTGTTCTGTTCCATTGGTACCTGTGCCTGTTTTTATGACAGTACCAGGCTGTTTTGATTACAGTAGCCTTGTAGTATAGTTTAGTGTCAGGTATTGTGGTCCTTCCTACTTTACTCTTCTTTCTCAATATTGCAGCAGCTATTTGGAGTCGTTTATGATTCCATATAAATTTTTGAAGTGTTTGTTCTATGTCTGTGAAATAAGTCATTGGTACTTTAGTAAGTATTGCATTGAATGTGTACATTGCTTTTGGTAGTATGGCCATATTGATGATATTAATTATTCCAATCCATGAACACATTATATGTTTCCATTTGTTTGTGTCTTCCTTGATTTCTTTCCTTAGTGTTATGTAGTTTTCTGAATATAAATCCTTTACCTCTTTGGTTAGGTTTATTCCTAGGTATTTTATTTTTCTTTTTGCTATTTCAAATGGGATATTTTTCTTGATTTCTGCTTCTGCTGTTTCATTGTTGGTGTACAGAAATGCCTTTGATTTCTGGATATTGCCTTTATATCCCGCTGTTTTGCCAAATTCATTTATTAGGTCAAGCAGTTTTTTGGTGGAGCCTATAGGATTTTCTATGCCCACTATCATGTCATCTGCAAACAATGAGTTTTGTTTCCTCCTTTCCTATTTGGTTGCCTTTTATTTCTTTTTCTTGTCTGATCACTGTGGCTAAAACTTCCAGTACCATATTGAATAGAAGTGGTGAAAGTGGACAGCCTTGTCTTGTTCCTGATCTTAGTGGAAAAGATTTTAAATTTTCCCTTTGAGTATGATGTTGGCTGTAGGTCTCTCATACATTGCCTTTATTATCTTGAGGAATGCTCCCTCTATTCCCACTTTGCTGAGTGTTTTTATCATAAATGGGTGCTGTAATTTGTCAAATGGTTTTTCTGCATCCATTGATATGATCATGTGTTTTTTGTCTTTGCTTTTGTTTATGTGATGTGTTACAGTTACTGATTTGCGAATATTGTACCATCCTTGCATCCCTGGAATGAACCCCACTTAGTCATGGTGTATGATCTTTTTAATGTATTGTTGGACGCGGTTTGCCAGTATTTTCTTGAGGACTTTAGCATCAATGTTCATCAGTGATATTGGCCTGAAGTTTTCTTTCTTTGTTGTGTCTTTATCTGGTTTTGGAATTAAGATGATGTTGGCCTCATAAAAAGAGTTTGGGAGTCTTCCATCTTTTTGGATTTTTGAAATAGTCTGTGAAGGATAGGGGTTAGCTCTTCCTTAATTGCTTTGTAGAATTCTCCTGTGAGACCATCTAGTCCAGGGCTTTTGTGTGTTGGGAGCTTTTTGATTACTGCTTCAATTACTTTTGCTGTAATTGGTTTGTTCAGGCTCTCTGCTTCTTTTCCACTGAATTTTGGAAGATTATATTTTTCTAGAAATTTGTCCATTTCATCTAGGTTTTCAAATTTCTTGGCATACAGTTCTTCATAGTAATTTCTTACAATTCTTTGTTTTTCTGTGGTATCTGTTGTAATCTCTCCTCTTTCATTTCTGATTGTGTTTATTTGGGTCTTCTCTTTTTTTTTCTTGATGAGTCTGCTTAAATGCCTGTCGATTTTGTTTATCTTTTCAGAGAACCAGCTCTTGGATTCATTGATCCTTAGAACTGTGCTTTGAGTTTCTATGTCATTTAATTCTGCTCTGATCTTGGTTATTTCCTTCCTTCTGCTTGCTCTGGGTTGTCTTTGTTGTTGTTCCTTGAGTTCTTGTAGACGTAGGGTTAGATTGTTTGTTTGATATGTTTCTAACTTTGTTAGGTGGGCCTGTATCACTATGAACTTCCCTCTCAGGACTGCCTTGGCTGTTTCCCATAAGGTTTGGGTTGCTGTGAGTTCATTTTCATTTGTTTCCAGAAACCTTTTGATTTCTTCCCTAATATCATTCTTGACCCATTCATTGTTTAATAGCATGCTATTTAATCTCCATGATTTTGAGTGTTTTGTGTTTTTTTCCTTGGGGTTTGTTTCTAGCTTCAGTCCCTTGTGATCCAAGAAAATGCTTGGTATGATTTCAATTTTTTTGAAATTTTTGAGGCTTGTTTTGTGTCCTATCATGTGGTCAGTCTTTCAAAATGTTCCATGTACATTTGAAAAGAATGTGTATTTAGCTTCTTTGGGATGGAGGGTTATGTATATATCAGTAAAGCCCATTTCATCTAGGGTATTGCTCAATGCCACAATATCTTTGTTGATATTTTGTTTGGAGGATCTGTCCATTTTTGATAGTGGGGTGTTAAAATCCCCCACAATAATTGTGTTGCTGTCCATATCTTTCTTGAAGTCCTCTTAGATTTTCTTTCTGTTTGGGTGATCCTATGTTGGGTGCAAATGTATTTACAATATTTATGTCTTCTTGGTGGATTCTTCCCTTGAGTATTATGAAATGACCTTCTGGGTCTCTCTTTATGGTACTTTTTTGGAAGTCTATTTTGTCTGATATGAGTATTGCTCCCCGGCTTTTTTTTCCTGTCCATTTGCTTGGAAAATTTGTTTCCAGCCCTTCACTTTCAGCCTTTGCAGCTCTTTTATCCTGAGGTGGGTCTCTTGTAGGCAGCATATGTGTGGGTCATGTTTTCTTATCCAATCAGGTATTCTATGTCTTTTGATTGGAGCATTTAATCCATTTACGTTTAAGGTTATTATTGATAGGTACTTATTCATTGCCATTTATGTATGTGTGTTCCTCTCTCACTCTCTCTTTTCCTTTCTTTCCTTAAAGCAGTCCCTATAGCATCTCTTGCAGAGCTGCTTTAGTCGAGGTGTATTCTTTTAGACTTCTTTTGTCTGAGAAGCTTCTTATTTGGCCTTCTGTCTTGATTGAGAGCCTTGCAGGGTAAAGTAGTCTTGGTTGCAGCTCTCTGGTTCTCCTTACTTGGAATATTTCTTGCCATTCTCTTCTGGTTTGGAGTGTTTCCATTGAGAAGTCAGCTGTTAGCGTTATTGGGGCTCCCTTGTATGTTACTTCCTGTTTCTCTCTTGCTGCCTTTAAGATTCTCTCTTTTTCTTGAAATTTTTCCATTTTAATTATGATGTGTCTTGAGGTGGGTCTCTTTGGGTTCTTCTTGATTGGGACTTTCTGTGTTTCCTGGATTTGTTTGACTTTTTCTCTCATCACATTAGGGAATTTTTCCATCAGTACTTTTTCAAATAGGTTTTCTATCCCTTGTTCTTCTTCCTCTCCTTCTGGTATCCCTATTATACGGATATTATTACGTTTCATATTGTCTTGCATTTCTCTTAATCCCTCTTCATTCTTTCTGAGCCTGTTTTCTTTTTCTTGCTCTCTCTCGGTGTTTTCTTCTACTTTGTCCTCTACCTCGCTGATCCGATCTTCTGCTTCATCGATCCTGCTTTTCATTCCTTCCACTGTGTTCTTCAGTTCAGAAATTGTATTCTTCATTTCCTCTTTGCCCTTGTTGAGAGTTTCTATTTCCTTTTTCATGGTTATGTAGTTTTCAGTGAGTTCATTGCAGCTTCCCTGTAGTTTCTGATAGCTCATTGTGAGCTCATTGAGCTTCCTGACGATCATTACTTTGAACTCAGTATCTGATAGTTGAATTGCCTGTATTTCATTTAGCATCCTTTCTGAGGCTTCCTCCTTTCCTTTCATTTAGGGATTGTTTCTTTGTCTTCTCATTGCTTGTGAGACTCTTCTTGTTAGCCTCAGCTTCTTAAATTGATCTGTTCTGGCTCCCTGGGTTTGTGGTATGAACTTCTTTAGTAGAATAGCAGTGAGTGTCCGTGGTGCAGTTTCCTTGATCTCCCAAGCTCACTGCTCTTGGGCTGTCATTTAAGTTGGTTTTGTGTTTTCCTTTGGGTTTTGATTGTTGTTGAGTCTTTCCTTGGTGGTTCTTTCCCACCAGCTGGTTAAATGAGGGTCACTCTGTCCACCACCTCCTGTATTTTGTAGTGCTGGTGAGGGCAGGTTGTGTTGAAGCTGGTTCTTCAGTGTGTATAAGGTTTAAAGAATTCTCTCTTGCTCTTGTTCAGTTGTTTGTATTGGGAACTGTCTCTACTGTTTAGTTGTATTTCCAGATAGGTCCTGGGTTGAGGTTTGTGTGGTTACCACTCCCTCCTTCACCTTCTTCTGTTGTTATCTGTTAGTGGTTCCTCTGTTGTTGTGTTTCCTCTTCCAGTGAGTATCCTGGTGTTCACCACCTCCACCTATTCTTTTTTGTGATCATTTGGAGGGGGACGGCAAAATGGTTTAAGACAGCAAGTTAATATTCTATGATATTTACAGTAGCAGCAAGTAGGGAAGAGATAGGAGATCCTTTGACTATGTATAGTGTTAACTGTGATCTTCCACCCAGCTAGCTGATTTTTAGAAAGGATGGAAAGAAGGTAAGACTCTTGTTGGGGAAGGAAGGATTGTGAGTTGGATCTATAAAGCAGGGAGGTTGTGGGAGGTCAGATTCTGAGGTTAGGTGAGAGTAAAGGATAGTAAATGGGTGTAGTGTGTCAGAGAATAGAGTTAACCACTACAGTATTAGAGTTCAGGAAACTTTGAAATGGGCTAAGATCTGGGGGGGTCTTGTGAAGTAATTACAATTTCATGGAACAGCAGTTATTTACAATAATATGGCAACAATCATATGGCAGAATCTATGAGATCTAGGTAACAAGAATAGGGAGTACAGGACAGTAGATTAGCAGTTCAGTATGGAAAGAGCTATCAGGGGAAAGCTGTCAGGTCATACAATATATCCAGCTTAGGAAAGCAGACCATACAAAAAGAAGAGGGATACAAAAATACTAATAAATAAAGATGTAGGAATACTGAAAAAATAATAATAATACAAATATGCAATAACTTGCAGGTTCTCTGTAATAGCAGAGTGAAATGTGTCTCACTGTCCCAGCTGTTGTGATGCCCCTTCTTTGGGTTCAACTTTGGTCTTTTCACAGATCCAGGGTTTTGTCTCACTTGTAGGTATTTAGAAAAAATTTTAAAAAGTAAAAATAGAAAAGGCAGACGAAGGAAGGAAGAAGATAAAATTGGAGGACAGGAAGGAGGAAGGAATAAAACAAGAAATCAGGAAAGAGAGGAAAAAGAAATCCCTTTGGATAAAAACAATAAAAATTACAAAATTAAAAATTGTTTAAAAAATAGAATCAAATTAAAAAGTCTCTTGGTTTCAAAGTAGCCAAACCGGTTTTTCTGCTCTTGCTGGCTGCGGCAGACTGAGGGGTGATTGGTATGGCTTTTCTTCCTCCTCCAGCGGAGCTCGCACTTGCTCCTCAGCCTTGCGCCCTGGGTGTGGGAATCAGGTCTTTCCCCAGGGTTACTCCTGTGGACTGGGGTGCGTGGATGCTCTCCCTGCACAGGTGCCCACAGATGGGTTGCAGGGAGGCTGGACCGACTGATCACTTTAGGAGAATTCCCCAAACAGTGTCTGTCTATTCACTCCTTCCTCTTGAGAAATTCCTCCTGTTCAAACCTGCCGCTCCCCACAGCGGACTGGCTTCTCCCACCGCCAAATGCTCCAGCCAGACCAGTGACTGTGGGGGTCCGGGCTTGCTGCTCGACCCAGCCTCTCCAATGTCTACAGCCTCCAAAGGTGCTCACAGCCCCTGTGTGTTTGCTAGCACCTGGATTTCTCCCAGTGCCTCTCAGACCTTGTTTGGCTGGAGAGGGAGCAGTTGTCCTTGCTCTCTCCCTAGGACTCTGTGGCAAACCCAGTAGTGGGCCCTGGGTCTGGGGCTGCAGCCCTCGGACCACATGCTGGTCTCTGGGACCCTACCTTGTTGCAGCACTCTTCTTAGGGTCCTGTTTTTCGGTTCTGCCACAATCCTTGGTCCCCTATTTTCAAAAATACTGAAGTATGTTGGTTGCTTGCTTCTCTACTCCATAGATCGGTCAGGATTTTCTCCCCTGAGCAGAGGGAAGCCGAATCTGTTCCTCTGTACTCCGAGGCCATTTTAGCCCCCCAATTGGCTTCTTCATTTTTAAATAAATTTGTTTGGATTTTTTCTATCTTGTTATATAAATTCCTTAAATATTTTTGATATTAACACCTTACTAGATATATAGTTTACACTTATTATTCCATTTCACAGGTTGTCTTTTCATTTTGTTGATTGTTTCTTTTACAGTGCAGAAACCATTAATTTGATGTAGTCTCACTTGTTGATTTATATAATTGTTGCTTTTGGTTTTGGTTTGTTATCCAGAAAACCATGGCCAAGGCCGAAGTCAAGGAAATTTTTCTCTGTTTTTTTATAGGAGTTTTATGGTTTCAGGTCTTATTTTTAAGTCTTTAATCACTTACTTTTTGTAAGTGGCATAGGGTAAGTGCCCATTGTCATTCTTTTGCATGTAGATATCCAGTTTTCCCATCATCATTTATTGAAGTGACTGCCATCTTCTGGTGAGTATTCTTGGCTCTATCATCAAATATTACTTAACAATATATGTGTGGGTTATTTCTGGGCTCTTGATACTGTTTTATGTATGTGACTTTTTAATACCAGTACCTTACTGTTTTGATTACTATAGCTTTGAAATAAATAATTGTGATGCCTCTGAGATTGATCTTCTGATTATTTCTTTGGCTATTTGAACTCTTTTTTTAGTTCCATAAAAATGCAGCATTTTTTTCCTATTTCTGTAAAAAATTCCATTGGAAAGACTATATTTTCAGGGATCATTTCTCTTTTTTTAATTTTAATCATTGTTCAAGTATAGTTTTCTCCCTTTTACTCCCATTCCAGCCCGCCCACCCATCCCTCCCCACTTTCATCCCATTACCACCCTTCCCCTAGTTTTTGTCTATGTGTCCTTTAAATTTGTTCCTGTAAACCCTTCCCATTCTCCCCTGAAATTCTCTCTTCTCTTCCCTCTGGCCACTGTCAGCCTGTCCCCTATTTCAGTGTCTTTGTTTATATTTTGCTTGTTTCTTTGTTTGTTGTTTAGGTTCCTGTTAAAGGTGAGATCATATGGTATTTGTCTTTCACTGCCTGGCTTATTTCACTTAGCATAATGCTTTCCACCTCCATCCATGCTGTTGCAAAGGGCAGGAGCTCCTTCTTTCTTTCTGCTTCTTAGAATTCCATTGTGTAAATGTACCATAGTTTTTTGATCCATTCATTTACTGGTGGACATCTAGGTTGCTTCCAGCACCTAGCTATTGTAAATTGCGCTGCTATGAACATTGGGGTGCATAGGTTCTTTTGGATTGGTGTTTTAGGATTATTAGGATATAGTCCCAGCGGTGGAATTGCTGGATAGTTCGTTACTAGAGAAGTTTCTTTGTATGTGTAGAGCACCTGAAACCATGAGGAGGAGGTGCAGTGTTCTCTCCAGAGCATGAAACCATCTTTTGGTGTTACTTCTGCAACTGCCAATAGCCGTTGATGACTGTTCTTCTCTTCCTCTGGAAGAGTAAGAGGGAGAGAACATAGTCTGAGTGGTTTCTAAAAAAAATTCCACTGGAATTTTAATAGAGTTTGCATGAAATCTGCAGATGGCTTAGTAAGGACATTTTAGCAACATCAACTCACAATCTGTGAACACTAGATATATTTTCATTTATTGTGTCTTTTACAATTTCTTCTCTTAGTGTCTTGACTGAGTGTCTTCTCTCAGTTTTTGGTGTATAGATTGTTAACATCCTTGGTTAAATTTACTGCTAAGTATTTTATTATTTTTGATGCTATTGTAAATAGTATTGTTCATTTCTTTTTAGATAAACTATTCATAGTGTATAAAAACACAGCTTATTTATGTATGTTGAATTGTATCCTGAAACTTTACTGAATTCATTTATAGGTCTAACAGGTTGTTGTTGTTTTTGTTGTTTCCGGTGGAGTAATTAGGATTTTCTGTGTACAACATTATGTCATCAGTCAAGAAAGACAATTGACTTCTTTTCCAATTTGGATTCCTTAATTTTTTTTCATAATTGATAAGACTAGATCTTCAAATACTATGTTGAATAGAAGTGGTGAGAGTGGTCACCCTTGTCTTGTTCTTTTTTTAAATAAAGACTTTATTTATTTATTTCTAGAGAGGAAGAATGGAGGGAGAAAGAGAGGGAGAGAAACATCAATGTGTGGTGCCTCTCACGTGCTCCCTACTGGGGACCTGGCCCACAACCCAAGCATGTGCCCTAACTGGGAACCAAACTGACGACCTTTTGGTTCATGGGGACAAGCTCAACTCACTGAGCTACACCAGCCAGAGCTCCTCTAGGAATTTTATGGTATCATTATTTATACTTAAGTCTTTCATCAACCATGAATTTATTTTTGTGTATGGTCTAAGTTAGTGGCTGAGTTTCATTTTTTGTTTTAATTTTTGCATATAGCTGTCCAGATCTCACAACACCATTTGTTGAAGAGGCTATTTTTACTCCATTTTATGCTTCTGCCCCTTTTGTCAAATATTAATTGACCATAGAGACTTGGGTTTATTTCTGGGCTCTCTATTCTGTTCCATTGGACTATTTGTCTGTTCTAATTCCAGCACCACATTGCTTTAATTACAGTGGTCTTATAATATGGTTTGATCTCTGGTATTGTGATCCCTTCTATTTTGTTCTTCCTTATCAAAATTTCTGTGGGTATTCAGAGCTGTTTATGGTTCCATATAAACTTTTGAAATGTTTTATCTATATCTGTGAAATATGTCAATGGTATTTTAATAGGCATTCCATTAAATCTATAAATTGCTTTGGGTGATATGGACATTCCAATGATGTCTATTTTCCCAATCCATGAACACAGTATATGTTTCCATTTATTTGTGTCTTCCTTAATCTCTTTCTTCATGGTTGTGTAGTTTTCTGAGTACAGGTCTTTTACCTCCTTCGTAAGATTTATTCCTAGGTACTATATTTTTGTTGTTGCCATAGCAAATGGGATTGTTTTTCCAGATTTCTGATTCTGATATTTCATTGCTGGTATATAAAAATGCCTTTTATTTCTGAATACTGACTTTGAATTCTGCTTTTATGCTAAATTCACATATTAGGTCAAGCAGTATTTTGGTGGACCCCATAGGGTTTTCTATATATGCTATCAGATCATCTGCAAGCAGTGACAGCTTTGCTTCCCCCTTTTCAATTTGGATGTAGTTTTTTTCTTTTTCTTGTCTCATCTCTGTGCCTAAGACTTCCAATATTATGTTGAATAGAAGTGGTGAAAGCAGACATCCTTATCTTGTTCTGATCATAGTGAGGAAGCTTTAATTTTTGCCCATTGAGTATGATGTTAGCTGTAGGTTTTTCATACATGGCCTTTATTATGTTGAGGTATGCTCCCTCTACTCCCCCTTTGCTGAGTACTTTATCATAAATGGGTGATATACCTTATGAAATGTTTTTCCTACTTCTATAGATATGATCATGTGACTTTTGTCTTTCCTTTTGTTTATGTGATGCATTACATTTATTGATTTGCAAATATTATATCATCCTTGCGTCTCTGGGATGAATCTCATTTGATCATGTGTATGATCTTTTTGATAGATTGCTGGATGTATTTTACCAGTACTTTGTTGAGGATTTTAGCATCTATGTTCATCAGCGATATTAGCCTGAAGTTTACTGTCTTTTTCTGTTTTGGGGATTAGGATGATGCTGGCCTCATAAAAAGAGTTAGGGAGTCTTCCTTCTTCTTGGATTTTTTGGAATAAACCAAGAAGTATAGAGGTTAGGTCTTCCTTAAATGCTTTGTAAATTTCTCCTGTGAAACTGTCCAGTACAGAGCTTTTGTGTGATGGCAGTTTGGGGATTGCTGCTTCAATTTTGTCAGCTGTTATCAGTCTGTTCAGGCTTTCTGCTTCTTCTTCTTTCAATTTTGGAACAATATGTGGTTCTAGAAACTTGTCCAAAACATTCTGGTTTTGAAATATCTGGGGATATAGTTGTTCATAGTAATTTCTTACAATCTTTTGTATTTCTGTGGTATCAGTTGTAATTTCTCCTTCTTCATTTTGGATTTTATTTCTATGGGTCCTCTCCCTTTTTTTCTTGATTAGTCTGGTTAAAGACTTCTCAATTTTGTTTATCTTTTTGAAGAACCACCTCTTAGACTTATTGATTATTTGAATTGCTCTTCTAGTGTCTATAAAATTTAATTCCACTCTGATCTTGAATATTTCCTTCATTCTGTTTCCTCTGGGCTTTGTTATTGTTCCTCCAGTTCTTGTAAATGTAGGGTTAGGTTGTTCATTTCAAATTTTTCTATCGTTTTTAGGGAGGACTGTATCACTATGAACTTGCCTCTCAGGACTACCTTTGTTGTGTCCCATATGTTTTGGATTGTTGTGTGTTCATTTTCATTTTTTTCCAGAAACTTTTTTATTTCTTCTTAGATCTGATTATTAACACATTCATTGGTTAATAGCATGCTCATCAACCCATGAATTTGAGTGTTTTTGAGTTTTTTCTTTGTGATTGGTTTCTGGTTTCATGCCCATGTGGTCCAAGAAAATGCTTGATATGATTTCAACTTTTTTTTAATTTGTTGAGGCTTGTTTTGTGTCCTATCATGTGATCTATCTTTGAAATTATCCCATCTGCATTTGAAAAGAATGTGTATTTTGCTTCCTTGGGATGAAAGTTATATATATAAATCAGTTAAGTCTATTTGATCTTGGGCATTGTTTAATGCTGCAATATCCTTGTTGATATTTTGTTTGGAAGGTCTGTCTATTGTTGACAGTGGGGCATTAAACACCCCTATTTTAAGTGTGTTACTGTCTATATCTTTCTTGAAGCCCTCCAAGATTTTCCTTATATATTTGTGTGCTCCTATGCTGGGTGCATATATATTTACTATGTTTAGGTCTTCTTGAAGGATTCTTCCCTTGAGTATTATGAAATGCTCTTCAGTGTCTCTTTTTATGGCTTTTGTTTTGAAGTCCACTTTGTCTGATATAAGTATTGCTACACCAGCTCTGTGTGTGTGTGTGTGTGTGTGTGTGTGTGTGTGTGTGTGTGTGTGTCCTTTTGCTTGGAACATATTTTTCCATCCCTTCACTTTCAGCGTCTGTGAGTCTTTTGTTCTGATGTGTGTTGTGCAGGCAGCATATGTATGGGTCCTGTTTTGTTATACATTCAGCTAGCCTATGTCTTTTGATTGGGGCATTTAATCCATTAACATTTAAGGTTATTATTGATAGGTATTTATTCATTTACCCCCTTGTTCCTCTGTGTCTTACTCTTCTTCCTCTTCTTATAGTAGTCCCTTTAGCATATCTTGCAGGGTTGGTTTGGTGGAGGTGTATTCTTTCAGTTTTATTTTGTCTGGGAAACTCCTTATTTCACCTTCCATTTCAACTAAGCACCTTGCTGGGATGAGTAGTCTTGGTTGCAGGCCTTTGCTTTTCATTCCTTGGAATATTTCTTGCCATTCCCTTCTGGCTTGTAGTGTTTCTGTTGAGAAATCAGCTGCTAGTCTTATCAGGGCTCCCTTGTATGTTACTTCTTATTTCTCCCTTGCTGCTTAAGATTTTCTCTTTGTCTTTTAAACTTGACATTTTAATTATGATGTCTCTTGCAGTAGGCCTCTTTGGGTTCCTCTTGATTGGGACTATCTGTGCTTCCTGAACTTGCATAATTTTTCTTCTCTCCAGATTCAGAAAGTTTTCTATCATTATTTTTTCAATAGGGTTTCTATCCTTTGTTCCTTTTCTTCGCTGTCTGATATTCCTGTGATTCGAATGTCATTGTGTTTCATTTTGCCTTACGGTTCCCTTGAGCTATTGT
The DNA here is from genome assembly GCF_019186645.2 of Phyllostomus hastatus. Taxonomy (NCBI): domain Eukaryota; kingdom Metazoa; phylum Chordata; class Mammalia; order Chiroptera; family Phyllostomidae; genus Phyllostomus; species Phyllostomus hastatus. Next base: position 11,177,211 of record NW_025333984.1, on the reverse strand, counting down.
CTTCTTCTTCTTTTTTATAAGTCTTTTTTAATGCAGATGCTTTACTTCAGTATTTCTTTCACCTTGTCTTCCACCTTACTAATTTGGTCCTCTGCTTCATTCAGCCTGCTTGTAATTCCTTCTAGTGTTTTTTTTTTTTATTTCAGAAATTGTGTTCTTCATTTTTTCCTGGGTCTTCTTTATAGTGTCTGTTTCTTTTTTCATACTGTTGTAGTTCTCACTCAGTTCTTTGTAGTTGCCTCTGAGTTCCTTGCCATCCTTATAACCATCCTTTTGAATTTTATATCTGATAGTTTGCTTGGCTCCATTTTATTTAGCTCTTTTAGTGGGAGTATTGAATTTCTTTTCATTGCAGATTCTTTCTTTGTCTCCTCACTTTATGTGACTCTTTGTTTGTTTCTGTGATTCTTGATGCTTTTTTTCACTAGCTGTCTTTGTAGGGTGAATTTCTATAATAGGAGTTCTGTGGGACTCAGTGGTGTGGCCTCTTTGATCTCCTTGTCTGGATGCTTTAGGATTGCCATTTCTTCTGTTTGTGTGGGTTTTCTTGTTATAGTTGAGCTTTACCTATTGGTGGCTCCTTGGTTGGTTGGTTGGCTGGTTCTCTCCTTCAGCAGGTATATTGGTATTCACAGCTCCCACCTAATCTTGTATGTGGTCAGTGGCAGGAGAAAGGCAAATAGATTAAGTCAGCCAGAGAGTATTCTATGGTATTTAAGGTACCAACAAGTAGAGTACAGATAGGAGATCCTTTGGAGAAGTACAGCAATAACCATGATATTTCACCCAACTAGCCACTTTTTATACATGTGCAAAAGAGATAAGACTCTTATTAGAGGGAAAGAAGAATGTGAGGTAGGTCCAGAAAGCAAGACACTTATACGAGGCTAGATGATGAGATATAGTGAGAGTATGAGATAGAAACTTTGCATAGTGTGCAAGAGAATAAAGTTAACCACAACAGTAATAAAGATTAGGAAGACAGTGAAATAAACCAAGACCAGGGAAGTGTGCTGTATGAGATTTGGGACAACAATAATATGACAAGAAATATATGATCTGAATAAAATGAATAAAAACTAAAAGACCAAGAATAGTGTGTTTCAGAATATGAGTGAAGGGAAAAAAAAAGTAAAATACGGTATGAAAGGGAGCAAAGAGAAAACCAGTCAAACAATGAAATCAAACAAACAAAACAAAGAAAACTAAATGGAAGGAAGAGAAGTAGAAATAAATAAATAATAAAATAACAGAAAATAATAATAGTAAAAATTAAAAATAAAATGCAAGTTCTGTATAGTAGCAAAGTAAATTTTTTCTCAGTTGTTAGCATTAGCTTTCTGATCTCTTGCTCCAGATCTGTCTTTGGTCCTTTCAAAACTCGAGGCCTGATTGTCTCACACTTGGAAAAAGTAATCCTCCTTTTGACTTTAAACCTGCCAAGTGGATACTGCTAGTCTCTCTGGTTGCTACAGGCAGAGGAGGGATGGGCTGGCTCCATTTGTTTGCTTTTCTGTGGTTTTGCTAGGATGGGGGCTCAGTTTGGTCTACAATAATCTCAGTTGCCCAGCTTGCAGCCCAAGCTCTCAGAATGTTACAAGGCCCACACTGTCCATATGTGGCAGGCCGGCGCCTTTAGTCCACCTTGTTTTGCAATTCTTTCATTAGTCCATGAGGTACAAGGAGTGGGAGCAACTCATGCCCCTCCTCCTCCTTCTTTGCTGGCCTGGGTTCTAAGCATGGACAAAGTCCCTTCAGGAAAGTTTAGTTCCCCTATTAAATTAAGTCTTTCTGGGAACTGATACCCCTCTGAGCCCCTGCTGCCCACTTTTGATCAGTCCATGAGATGCCTTGATTTAGAACAAGTCATGCTCTTCTTCCTCCCTCTTTGCTGGCCCAGCCACCGCATGCAAGAGGTCCTTGCACAGTGGCAGAGAGCCTTTTTGTGAACAAATTTCCATTAGTTGTGAGCAGGCACTCCTAATAAGTGCCCATCTTTTTACATAGCCCATCTCTCTAACCAGTCCTAAGACTACCTGGGTCACAGTCTGTTGGCCCAACTGTTCTCCCATCTCCAGGTATCACCTGGCTCCCCAATTTCTCTGGTACTGTCCCAGGCAGTGACCACAGTCCCAGCCAGAGAAAACCACCTGCATGTGTGTCTCCCTCTGCGTCTTTATCCCCCCAGTTACTTCAAGCATCTAGATCTCTCCTGGTGTGGGACTAGCTTCCCTGATCTGGGAGGTAAGGGTGCTGAGAAGTTACTATTGCTGACCTGGATCTCCTCCAAAGCTCCTGCAGTAGATATGATCCCTGGCACAAGGCCCAGATACCTTCCCGTAGGACTGCAAAATTTCCTTACCCTTCATTTTTAAATGTCCTCTGCAATCTTTGGCTTCTAAACTTCATATAAGCTGGAATTCTGTTGGCTGTTCACTCTGTTCTTCAGAAAATTGGCTAGGTGTCCCAGTTGGGTGTTGATGTGAACCCCAGCTCATGGGGTCTGCCACATTGTGGATGGGGCATGAGAAATTCACATGGAGTACTGAGTCCTGTGGAGGAAAAGGGTCAGCATGGACACTCTCTCAAGGAGAGAGCACCTTGACCCCTACCTTGACAGCTTTTATTGGGTTCAATTGGCACAGGAATAAAGCTCATCAATCATTGTCAGGCAGAAATGATTAAATAATAGATAACATTCAACTCTGAGGGCTTATTCTGAGTCAGGGTTGGATAGTTAAAGGGCCATGAAACTTTGGGGAAACAAACTCATTTCAGGCTTGGACTCTTATCATTTAAATTGAGGGTATTAGAAAAGTAGGTTTCACAGGGTTTTATGCATTCTTCCTTAGGCCTGGTTACCCTGGGAAACTCACCCTTTCCAGCATAGGGCTTCACCCACCTCTGGCATTGTTTCAGGCTTAGGTTGAGCAGGGGAAGTAAGGCAGCCAAGAGATTAGGACACTTTTTGCAGACAGAATGAGGACTCAGGCTATGTCAAAGCCAAGAGGCAAGGGTCCATCACCCCCTTTTTCTATAGCTCCCCAAGTCCTCTGAGGGCCTCCTTGTGATCATGCCTGTCTTAGGTCATCCCTCCCTTGAGGAATCTTACCTGTCATTGGCTAACTAATCATGCACTGGGGGCCAAAGCAAGGTGAAGAAAAGTGGGCAGAGGCGGTGCTCCTGCCAAGGAGATAAGCTTCATCTCCTCAGTGGCTTAGGGTCCCAAGGTCTCTCACTCCACCTTAGTCATGGTGGGGAGAGGGGGGCATTACAGCTTCTGAAACCAGGCAGGGCAGTTCCCAACAGGGTGCATGAGCAAGTGGATTCAGCTCCCACCTACCTCTCTGCCATCTTCAAAGTCCTCAACTTCAATCTTTTTTTGCTAGCTTTTCCTTGTGACAGAGACTGGCCAGATGTTCATTAAACCCATTTGTTCTTCTTTCTTCGCACAAACCTTGACTTCTTTTTCCAGGCTCCTTGAAGTTCAGTGTAACTGCAAAGTGAGTTTTTGTAATGGAAAATGAGCATGAGTTATATGCTCATATTTCAAACTTAGCCCATAAACTACTCTCACTTACAATCCTCCAAATTCATTTCTCTTCTACCAACTTGACACACTATGATGAAGTTTAATGTTGTGGTTGTGACCTGGGAAGTCAAGTAATTATGATAGTGGAAACACAGTTAGGTCTCTGGGGAAAAGCTTTCCCTCACCAAGTAGCACCCTTTTTGGAATTTACGTAAGGAAGATATAAACTTCTATTTGCTTAAGACATTTAGCAATCACATGTTAGAACAACTAGTGTTTACTTAACTAATAAGTACTTTAGTTTTCTGATCCTTTATTGTTACATTGCCTCAGGAATTTGTCTACACATCTCTTATCTTTTCTATATAAACTTTCCTGCTTTGGGTGATCTCATTCAGATAACATGCTAATGAATGATTCATTAATTTACATATCAAGGCAGGACCTTTCCCCTAAAATCAAACCTATATAAAGATTTGTTTACTTGATATCTCTAATTGATTTTGAAATTTAATATGCCCAAAACTGAACCATGATCATTATCTTAAAACTTTTTCTTCATACTCTTTCTCTTCTGTTACTGACCAGTGCCTTTTATTCACAGTGTGAAAATCCCTCAAGTTATCCTTGACCCATCTTTTGAGTGTCCTTACATTAAATTTGTTTTAAAATTGTGATATTTACATCTTTAAAATACATACAGATTTCAATTACTTCTCACTACTTCCATTGTTGTTACCTTAGTTCCCAAATCATCATTTCTCACCTAGATTGTTGCAGTAATTTCCTAACTGATCTCACAACTTCCTCTCTTACTTCCTTTCAGTCTATTAATCACACAAGAGTTGATACTTTTAAAATGTAAATTATGTAGTATTATTCCTTTGCTTAGAAACTTCCAAACTCATTTCTTTTTGGGGGGAGAGAGAGTTATATTCTTTTTTACATTTTATTTTTCAATTATAGTTTACATTCAAAATTATTTTTTATTAGTTTCTGGTACACAGCATAGTGGTTAGACAATCATACACTTTGCAAAATGATTCCCTTGATATTTCCAGTACCCACATGGAACCATAAATAGATATTTTAATATTATTGACTACACTTCCTATGCTGTACTTTACATCTTCATGACTATTATATTTTGTAACTACCAATCTATGTTTTTCAATCCTTTCACCTTTTTCACCCACCTTCCCAAAACCTCTCCCCTATATTACAGGTTAACATCTATACAATGGCCTATGAAGCTATTTAATCGGAACTTTGATCTTTTTTTTCTTAATACTGTCTGCCATGCTTTCCCTTATACAGCTACATTGACTTTCTCACCATTCCCTGAACATACCAGTCACATACCTAATGTAAGTCTCTTTGTGTTTCCTATTATAATTGCCTAAAATTTTACATCCCAAGATATCAGATGAGTTAATCTCACTTTCTTTAGATCTTTACCTAAATGCAGCCTCCTCAGTTAGGTCAATCCTTACCACCCTATGTAAAATTATAAATCTGCAACCTACCCAGCAAACACTTGCTATTCCCTCTCTGCATTTATTTTCTTCCATATCACCTATCACCAACTAATGTACTATATATTTTATTTACTATATATTTCATTGTTATGTTTCACAAGCTACAATGTAAGGACCATGAGAACAGGGCTCTTGTTCAGTGCTATGCTCCAAACACCAAGCACTTAACAGGTTCACAATAAATATAAATTAAATGGATGTATTTTGCACTACTGTTCTTTTAAATTCTTTCAATAAGTATTAAGCAGAACATCCTCCACTATCCACAGATCCTCATAGCAAATGGCAAGACAAGAATCTACCCCCTTCAGTGTCAGTTTCCTTTGTTTCTGTGGCAGATATGAGTCCTACAGCTACACATCAAGATAAAACAGCTAATTCTTATGCCAGTGTGGTTGCCATTTATCACACAGCAGCATTATTGTGCTACTCAGGCTGTGGCTGAAAGGTCTGTCCTTAGGGTATTTTGGCCTGGCAGAATCTACCTCCATTGCCTTCTATTCAATATCCTTCTAGCTTATTTGAGCCTCTGTTACTTTAGTAGGGACTGATACATAACTAAAATCTTCCTGACATTGTAGTTTTTTCTTCCTTGCTTCCTGAGATGCATCTGCTCAGTTCTTACAGCATATCCTTGGGAGGGAAGAGATTTTTTGTTGTCTTTCTTTCTTCATTCTTTCATTACCTCTAATCCTATTATGTTAACATGTGTAAGTCACTTGCTTGCATTTATTTACAAGGATTTTTTGTTTTGTTTTGTTCTGTTTTGGCATTTGATCATCCTGTCTCTACTTGTGGTCTACTTTTCTCTAGAGCTATGGACCACCAGCACATATTATCACTTTCTTGAGTATTCACTTTTGAGTAAAAGTAATCTGAGCAAATATTTTTATAAAACAAAATAAATTTATATTTAGTATGATTATTTGTTTAGAGTTGTAAGTACATTTAGAAGATGACATTTCCAACACATTCATTTTCTAGATTGGGAAGCTGAGTCCCAGAGAATGTGAGTGACTATAGTGATTTAGCATTTGCAAATTGCACATGTTTCAATAACTCTATGGGGCAATAATTATTATTCTATTTTTACATACAATGAAACTGGAGACTGAGGCTTTGAAAGTTTGAATGGCATCTGAATGTCACACACATAGCAGAAGTGGGACTTCTAATTCTATGCTCTTTATATGATACCTTATTGATTCCTATACCTCCTCAGGAAAAAAAAAGTGTTGAGTTCTTAAGGTTGTGAAATGTAAAGAGATAGAAAGAACAATTGTGCAGAGAACAAGTGAAATTGATTACACTTGTGAAGAACAGTCTACTTTTACATCTCTGGCACTGTTCTTCTGACAGCTGGTGTGGTGCTGATAAGCTGCTGAGGACATACATGAAACAACAATTGCTTTAGACACAAAGCAACATAAGTGAGTTGATGGGTCCTTAAAGGAGACATTACCATGCAGCTTCAGCACTGTCAGTTACCAGACACAGGTAGTGGTCAAGATATGCCTTGTAAGTATTTGTGTGTAAATAAGAAACTTTAGACTAGCTGTCTCTGCTTCATGACAGTGTTTGCTCTCTAAATTTTAAGGTTAGAAGGAATATACTATATTCCCTCCATTAAATTTTTCTTCTTCTTCACAAATGTTTTACTGTTAACACTAAGAAGCAGCAAGTTTGAGTTGTAAAGTATGTGCGCATGGGTGTGTGTGTGAATGTATGTTTTGCATGAATGATGGTAAACTCAGGCATAACTTGAGTTCAGGTATAAAGCTTTCCCAACCAGTATGTTGTCCTAGTCATGGCAAAACACTCTTTCAGCATAGAGTTTCAAACAACTTGATAAGAATGTTCGAATTGCCATGAACAGTGGTTAAGGCCTATATGTACCTCTATTTAGCCAAGTGGATTTAATGCAGCACAATTGTCTTTTTTTCCATCTATTCTCATCTAGATTACAGAAGCTCCAGTTATATTTTGGAGACATATCAAATATACCGTTGTTGAAATATATTGTATATTTATTCAAGGTACAATACTTGGCCTGGACTATGGAATTCAAGCAGTTATCTTACACAGTTATATGAATTATATCTTTTGCCTTTCATCTGTGAACAAATATAATCACCACACAATATTTTATCTTGGGTCAAAGGGATAGAACAAGGATATAACCAGACTTGAGTACTAGTTCTGTCTTATACTGTTTCCTACTTGGTTATGTCTCAGGAAATTTGTCTGTATAATGAGACTAATACTTCCCAAGAAAGTGTTTACTGTAAAGTACTATATTCAATTATCAAATTATTTTCTCTAAACTAAAAATGTAAATAGAAATAACCACAAAGATAAACTGCCTGTTATTCTTCCTTTCTGAATCAATGACTAGAATTATATCTCTAGCTAAAAATATATCTATTATACTGGTTACATGTACTTCTGGAGTATAGGAAAACTCAGGGCCACAGAAACAGAAAGTTTGGGTAACTTTTAAAACAGGAAATTTTCAAGAAGGAAATGGGAACATTCTGTATGTATCATTTATTCAGCTATTAATTTGTGAAATCAACTTCCTCACTGGCATTCCTGACCCTTCATTCCATTCTCTACACTATTACTGAAGAAATTACTTAAAAATTAAATAAGAAATATGTAAATTACTGTTACTCCCCTGATTAAAAATATTTGCTGGGTTCATATTTAACTTTGGATAAAGTCAAAATTTCTTAACATGATCTAAATAAGACCACATGATCTAAAACCTGACTAATTCTCCAGCCTCAACTAATGCCCTCTTTCCAACAACATGAAATATTATTAGAAGTTATAATAAGTTAACTTCTGGACTTCCAGCTAAGATTGAGGCATAGGTAGATACAATATACACAGGACAAGGCAGCAGATGGAGAAGTGTGTAGTTCCACATTTACATGTGGTTAAAGCAGAAGGAAAAACTGGGGAGCAAGATAAACCACATAACCCAGGGTTCCAGCGCAGGGAAATAAAGCCTCAAAATCTCTGACTGAAAAAACCTGCAGGGGTTGGGGCAGTAGGAGAAACTAGAGACTTCATTGAAGAGACCCACAGGGTCCTAGAATGTACACAAAGCCACCCACCTGGGAATCAGCACCATAAGGGCCCAATTTGCTAGTGGGTAACAGAGGAAGTGACTGAAAGCCCAGAAAGTGACATTATTCCTTTTCAGGCTCCACCTTCACATACAGCACCACAAAGCAGTAATGTGGGTTGCCCCACCCAGGGAAAAACCTAAGGTTCCACCCCTTACTATATAACAGGCATGCCAAGACAAGAAAAAAAGGCCCAAATGAAAGAACAGATAAAAGTTCCAGAAAAAATACATCTAAGCAATGAAGAGATAGCCAACCTATCAGATGGAGAGTTCAAAACACTGGTAATCAGGATGCTCACAAAAATGGTTGAGCATGGTTGAAAATTTGAGAAAAAACTGAAGGCTATGAAAGGTGAAATAAAATAAAATAAAATAAAATGTACAAGGAACCAACAGTGAAGGGAAGGAAATCAGGACTCATATCAATGATTTGGAACAGAAGGAAGAAATAAACATTTGACCAGAGCAGAATATAGAAACAAGAATTCAGAAAAATGGGGAGAGGCCTCAGAACTTCTGGGACAACTTTAAATGTTCCAACATCTGAATCATAGAGCTGACAGAAGGACAAGAGGAAGAGCAAGTAATTGGAAACTTATTTTAAAAAATAATGAAGGAGAACTTCCCCAATCTGGCAAAAGAAATAGACTTTCAGGAAGTCCAGGAAGCTTAGAGAGTCCCAAAGAAGTTAGACCCAAGGAAGCACGTACCAAGGCACTTCATAATTGCATTACCCAAAATTAAAGATAAGGAGAGAATCTTAAAAGCAGCAAGAGAGAAGGAGACAGTTACCTACAATGGAGTTTCCATAAGACTATCAGCTGATTTCTCAAAAGAAACCTTATAGGCAAGAAGGGGCTGAAAGAAGTATTCGAACTCATGAAAGGCAAGGACCTCCATCCAAGATTACTCTATCCAGCAAAGCTATAATTTAGAATGGAAGTGCAGATAATGTGCTTCCAAGATATGGTAAAGTTAAAGGAGTTCATCACCAAACCCTTATTATATGAAATGTTAAAGGGACTTATTAAGAAAAAATATAAAAACTATGAACAGTAAAATGACAACAAACTCATAACTATCAACAACTGAACCCCCAAAAAATGAAGTATGCAAACACTAGAACAGGAACAGAATGACTGAAATGGAGATCACATGGAGGGTTATCAGCAGGGAGGGGGATGAGGAGAAATAAGGGAAAAGGCACAGAGAATAAGAAGCATAAATGGTAGGTACAACATACACAGGGGGCGGTTAAGAATAGTATAGGAAATTTAGAGGCCAAAGAACTTATATGTACAACACATTGATATGAACTAAGGTGGGGAGGTATATGGGTGGGAGGGGGTGCAGGTCACAAGAGAGTAAAGGGGGAAAATGGGACAACTGTAATAGCATAATCAATGAAATATATTTTAAAAAATAAAGAAATGGCCCTGGCTGGTGTAGCTCAGTGGATTGAGCGCGGGCTGCGAACCAAAGTGTTGCAGGTTCAATTCCCAGTCAGGCCACATGCCTGGGTTGCAGGCCACGGCCCCCAGCAACCGCACATTGATGTTCCTCTCTCTCTCTCTTTCTCCCTCCCTTCCCTCTCTAAAAATAAATAAATAAATAAAATATTTTTAAAAAATAAAGAAATGAAGTGTAGCTTCCTGGAAAGAATAAATAAACTTCTGCTCTCTTATGTTGTTCTCTGCCTGAGACACTCTTCCCAGTGAGCTTCCACTTCCTTTCTACCCACATTTCCATCTTCTTTCTCCCTTTGCCTTGATAGCTCACACTCAGCCTTCAATTCTCAACTTAGATATTCATTTCAAAACTCTCTAGACTATGTTAGGTAGCCCTATAACAAACATATCCTCATGATGGCCTATATGAGGATAGATAGAGGTCTGTCTGAGAAAAAGTTCAGCCATTGTTAATATAATGAGAACAGTTTTCCCACATTGATGTAACCTGGTGGCCAAGGAGAGTGGACTGGAATGTGCATGTGTGAACACTGATGACTCCACTGTACTGGTCAGTGGGGGTGGTAGATGCCCCATTGAGTGAGCATGTGTACTGTGGGACCTCACACTCAAAATGACTGAGCGAGTAGGGCAACAAATCTGCATCAAATTTTACACTAAGTTTGAAAATTCCTCCGTGGAAACTATTTGGATGATTCAGAAATCCACAGCCATGGGCAACTAGTGATTGGCAATTTCACCACAACAATGCACCTACTCATGCATCATGTCTCATGCAGAGTTTTTGGTGAAATATCATCACCCAGGGGACTCAGCCTGCCTACAGCTCAGATTTGGCACCCTGAAACTTCTGCTTTTTCCCAAAACTAATATCACCTGTGAAAAGGATGAGATTTCAGGCTATACATGAGATTCAGGAAACTATGACAGGGCAGCTGATAGCAATTGGGAGAACTATGGAAGGTTCCAAGGTGCCTACTTTGAAGGAGACTTAAGTGTTGTTATCTTATGTACAATATTCCTTGTATCTTGTAGTTTCTTCAATAAATGTTTCTATTTTTTCATATTGCATGGATGGATACTTTCTGGACAGACCTTGTAAGTCCCATATTATAGAAAACAATGTATCACAACTATTTGATTTAAAATTTTAGTCTACTTTGCTGGGTTATGAGCTCCTTAAAGGCAGAGACTATTTATTATTGTAAACAGTTTAATATAGTAGCTATGGATGTAGGCTGATATAACTGCCAGGCTCCACCTCTGTGACCTTTGGCAGATTTCTTGACCTGCCAGTGTCTCAGTTTTCACATTTATAAAGTGAAATAATAATAATTGAATCTATTTTAAACAGTTGCTAGGATAGGTACATGAGTTGATACATGCAATGTACTTAAAACAGTGCCAGGCACACAGTCAGTACTCCATACATAATGGTTGTTATTTGTTGTTATCCACAGTTCCTAGCACAAAGCCTGGCACATAGCACATGCTCAATAAATGTCTAATGAATGAATGAGAGAATAAAGAGTATAATCTGGTAGATCTTGTTGCTAACCTATAACCTCTGTGAGAGTAAGAACACAACCTATTCTCATAATTGAATTCTAAATGCTTAACACAGTTTTAGACACCATGTAATTCTTTAATCCCCATGAGTTATATTAATGCATTAGATGAACTCTAACTTTGTGTACATGTTTATGATATTGCAGTAATTAGTGACAATTCTATTCAAAATATCAATAAATGGATTTTCCAAATCAAACAAAAAGCCAACAAAATATAACAAGAGATATTGAGATTAAGAACAATCTAACAATAGCCAGAAGGGAAGGGAGAAGGGACAGTGGGGAGAAGTATTTTCAGGAACTACTATAAAGGACACCTGGACAAATCCAAGGGGGAGGGTGGAAGCAGGGGGAGGGTAGAAGCAAGGGAGGGAGGTAGGTTTGGCTGGGGTGGGGGGAGTAGGGGGGAGAAAATGAAGACAACTGTAATTGAACAATAATAAATTAATTTTTAAAAGAACATAGTAAATGCTCAATAAACACTTATTGAAAGAAAAAAAGAAATATAGAACTGAAACCTTTCCCTGTAAATCATTGTACTAGATATTTTAGTCACTAGAAATGGAATCAGATTATAGTTGGTTCTCAGTGAAACTAGCCTATAGTATGACTCAAAGAAAAATAAAAGGCAAAAAATGAAAAAGCTCTCACAAAATCCCTTTCTACCTTTGAAAACATTAAAGTCATTACTTCTAAAGTGCTACTTTCAACTGAATACTCCCACTGATTAGTACAACTTAGCCTTGATGAAAAATTACTTTGAAAGTTGGATTTGAACTTCCCAGCTGAGGCAGTAGTGCTCAGGGAAGGAGTGATCAGAACTGTTCTTCCCTGCACAAGCATATGTAGGGAAAATGCAGTCCTTGACACAGCCTAATAGAAGACATCCAGGGATTTCCATTCTAGTGCTACAACTTCTTAACCCTGTAATCCAGAGCAAGTTACTTGACATCTCTAATCCTCTGAGCTTTCATCTGTGAAGTAGAAATAAGATCAATGTCACACTACACAACTGTTGTAAGTAACAAATACATCTATGTATGTAGTGTGCATAGCATGATGCCTGGCATACCAACAAGTGGTAGCTATTTTTCATTATGGGCTTTAACTCTTGACATTTTAATTTGTGTATTGGGTCATCTGAGCAGGAACAAAACACTCATTTGCCAACTATAAATATTTAGCACCTTAGTGATCTTTTGCAGTGGAGTCCTTCTCTGTAAGTACCATGAAGAGTCTCATATCATCATATTTCAGTAGAACATTAGAGTCTTGGCTGTTCAACTTTCTAACTCTGTGATCTTGGCCACAGTTATAAGGTGCTTATAACCTTTCTGTGCCCAATTTCCTCTTTCTTAAACTGTATATAGTAATGGCATCTACCTCATAGGTTTGTTGTGAGGGTTAAATGAAATTGTATATTATAGCCATAATAAGAGACCCAGCACATTATACAAACCTTACAAATGTTAGAAATGAAAATTACACAATAGGCTCATCTCTGGCCCTGGAAATCTACTTGCCATTCTTTTGGTATAATGAATTTAAGTTTCATATGTAATTATACATACAGTCTTGAGTAGAAAACTATACTGAGTGGAAAAGAGCTTCTCCATTTATTAAGCACTTAGTATACCCAAAATACCCTTCTAGGTGCTTTATAAACATTACTTTCACCTTCACAGTGAGCAAGGAAATGTGATGAACATTATTATTCCCATTTTAAAAGCACATTAAGATGCCCCAGCTAGGTTGCTCACTTGGTTAGAGCATTATCTTATACAGCAAAAGGTTGTAGGTTCAATTTCTGGTCAGGAAACATATCTAAGTTGCAGATTTGATGCCCTGTCTGGGTGTGTATGGGAGGCAACTGAACAATGTTTTTCTCAGGTGAGGAGTACAATCAATCAATCATCCAATAAAATTTTGAATAATAAAAACACATTAAGATATTTTAAGAAAGTTATCCAAGACCACACATCTAAGAAATGGACTAAGAAATTGGCAGAATTGTATTCTAAGCTCAGGTCTATATGACATCAAAGCCTATGTTCTGTCCACTACATCTGTAATTTGTCATTATGAATTTGTTTACTACATTAGCTAGCTGTCATCAGTATGAGAGATTTGGCCCTGAGGATAAGACATAGGACAAGAAAGTTCAAGAAAGTAGGAGAACAAAAGAAAACAGATCAAATATGGGTTGGCCATGGGCCAGTCCTGTCAAAGGCTCTAGTCTCTGGCACTTTTGTCTAGTTGCCTCAAGGCACCCTGGTTTTGCTTGTGCTTTTGCCCTAGATTTCTATTAATTTCCCAACCTTTGAAAACTTGTTCTGAATCTCAATATTTTAATTTCCACAGCACTATGTGAATGTTCTGTTTTTTCCTTGCTCTGTTTGTTGACTTGCTTTTTTTTTTCTTTTTAATCCATATAGATCTTCCTTTCACCTTTTCATCACACAGCATTTTCTGCTTTCCTTCATTGACCTAATTCTCCATTGACTGCACATCTGGTAATAAATGTACATCTTTATCAAGTAGACAGTGATGAATAAAAACCAGCATCATTCAGGGGCAGAAAGTACTATTTAAATGAAGCATATGGACAATCTGTCTTTGTTTATTTTTTAAGATTTTATTTATTTTCAGAGAGGGTGAGAGAGAGAGAGAAACATCAGTGTGCATTTGCTTCTCATGTACCCCTTACTGGGAACCTGGCCCTCAACCTAGGCATGTGCCCCAGACTGAGAATTGAACCAGTGACCCTTTAGTTCACAGGCCAGCACTCAATCCACTTAGCAACACCAGCCAGGGCTAACTTTGTTTGTTTGTTTGTTTTGTCATTATATCATCTGCTTTTCTATCAGTTCCCTTACCACTGAAGAAAATATTTTATTACCTTTCAGTTTGTCCATTAGAGCTCAAGGTCCACTTCTCCCTTCTTACATTCTAGACATGTAGGCTGATTTGTGACATCATGGTTATAGCCAGACAGAAACTGCAAAGTTATGCATACTAAATAGACCTGCAATGGAGAAGGTGCCAGAGCAAGGAAGTGACTCAGGAATACAACATCAAGGAAATTGAAGTATTTCTGAAAATTCTAGAACACTAAAAACTGGATGGTTGATTTGCTAAAGTACATAGGAGGCTATAAGCCACCTGAACATCTTTGAAAATTCACACCAAACAATGATGTTCTTGTAAAGCACCTTGAGAGAAGCAAACAAAACAGTCAAATGTCAAGTTGAATTTTAAATCTTCTTTCTTAAACTACTTTTGCAGCCTTCCCCAGTGGTCCCCAATGCACTCCTACTTAAGGTACAATTCAGAAAAAGAAGAAAGTTTTATTTATTTCTTGATCTTCATATTTCTCCTTCTTCTATCACTATGGATCCCACTTAGTCTAGCTGAGTTAATAAGTAAAAGGAATAGAGACCAGGTAATGAAACTTATTTTTAAATCTTCTGTAAATTAGCAGGTCAGATTGAACACATACAATGTGGTATATCTATATACATAGCTGCCCCACATCAAGGTAAAACTTGAGAAAAAGTCAATAGGCAAGACAAACCTATTAAGACGTGGAGTCCTGTTTATTTTTCTATCACCTAGTATAATGATGTGTTTGTTTAAATGTATGTTTTTCTTTTATTACAGCCAGTCATGACTATCAGTTTAAAAAACATGAATTTTATCATTTCTTGGCATTTTGGCTAAGATCAAGTGTAGTATCTGTTCTTACCAGTTTGAAAATCATGGATTTTACTAACACAAGTGAATTGCATACTTCCATTTTCTGAAGAGCATCCAACTTTAATCAATATTTTCACAGAATAAGACACCTGAAAAAGAAAGTATGTATTATCTAAGTTGAGTTGATACAAATGGTTATTCTACACAAAAGAACTATAAACATGACCTTAATTGACCTTAAATTTGCTAATAGTTGCCCTTTCCTCCTGAATATCAGTCAAGATTATCTTTTAGCCAGGGCAGCTTTTTAATGAAAACCACTAAATTAAAAAAATAGTCAAACAAGTTGTTCTGCCTGACCCAGCAGCCAATTCTTTTTAAGGACATAACTAATCTCTTCCCTAATATAAGTTGGAAACTTGCCAATACTTCTCTCCCATCATCTTTCCACATCCATGACTTTTTTTCCCCATGCCAAAGCCAAAACCATCTATTTAGCATCTTATATAGAACCTATCTCAATCATGAAGATGAGAAGAAAGGTTACCATTAAGAGACATAAGAGTCAATGCCTTTTTGCCTCTGCGTGCAAGAAAGACTTCAGAGACAGTAGGATTGCTCCTGGAGCTAAAAAAGTAAAAATAAAAAAACAGAGATGTATGTGCATTGTTAATGTAGAAACACCTAATGTGGCCTCTGTTTTTCTTTATTTCAAATTAGCCTTCCATATTCAACCAAATGGAAGTCACTGCAATTTTTCAATGTGTTAAAATGATGGAAACATATTATGAAATGGCAACTTGGAAACTACTAAATGAACAGTAGAAAATAGTTTATATCCCTTCTATAAAGAGATTTTTCCACACACATAAAGAGAATTAAGTCTATGTATTTATATCCTTTATATGTTTTCCTTTCTATTTACATTTTAAGCAATTTAAGTATATTTATTAATATTTCGCCCTTTATGATCCTGTTTTTAAATTATTTTTCTAATGGAATGAGAGAGTACTGGTGAGGTTGCCACTGCTGTTGCAATATACCCTGACTTATGAAAGTGAAATGGTGTTCTTCTATCCAGCCATGTCTAGGACAACATACACCTTCTTTTTTAAAAAAAATATTTTATTGTTGTTCAAGTATAGTTGTCTACATTTATCCCCCACCATTCCCCTCCCCCACACCAGCCATCACCATTTCCCTCCCCTGCTTTCATCTCTCCTTGGTTTTGTCCATGTGTCCGCTATACTTGTTACTGCAAATCCTCCCCTTCCCCCATTATCCCCTCCCCCTCCCTTCTGGTTACTGTTAGATTGTTCTCAATTTCAATGTCTCTGGTTATATTTTGCTTGCTTGTTTGTTTTGTTGATTAGGTTCCACATAAAGGTGAGATCATATAGTATCTGTCCCTCATCGCCTGGCTTATTTAACTTAGCATAATGCTCTCCAGTTCCATCCATGCTACCGCAAAGGGTAGGAGCTCCTTCTTTCTTTCTGCTGTATAATATTCCATTGCGTAAATGTACCTTCATTTTTTTATCTACTCATTTATGATGGGCACTTAGTTTGCTTCCAGCACTTGGCTATTATAAATTGTGCTGTTGTGAACATTGGGGTGCATAGGTTCTTTTGAATTAGTGTTTCAGGATCCTTAGGTTATAATACCAACAGTGGAATTGCCGGGTCAAAAGGTAGTTTGAAAAGAGAACCAAATATATGCAAAAACATATTTGCCAATGATACGTCAGACAAGGGTTTGATCTCCAAAATATATAAAGAATTCACATGACTCCACTCTAGGAAGACAAACAATCCAACTAAAAAAAATAGGCAAAAGACTTGAACAGACACTTCTCCAAGGAAGACATACAGAGGGCACAGAGACATATGAAAAGATGCCAACATCACTAGCATCAGAGAGATGCAAATTAAAATCACAATGAGATACCACTTCACATCAGTGAGGATGGCTATGGTAAAAAAACAATCAACAAATAACAAGTGTTGGAGAGGATATGTAGAAAAGGGAACCTTAGTGCGTTGTTGGTGGGAATGCAGACTGGTGCAGCCACTGTGGAGAACAGTATGGAATTTCCTCAGAAAACTAAATGGAACTGCCTTTTGACCCAGCAATTCCACTGCTGGGATTAAAGCTTCTCAATACTATTGTTCAACATGTTTGACAGATCATATGATATAATTGTAAGATATACCGATCCTCAAATTCCTACTAAGCCTTCAAGATACATTTCAAAAGATCCTTTAATGAAACTATCTTGGCAACCTTTCTATAAGTTTAAATACATTTCAAAATAAAAAGTTTAAGAACAAAAGAAAAATGGAGTAGACTATTTTTATTAGGTTCCAGATGTCAACCTAAATTGTATGGGAGAGAAATTTTATTCACTATGATACATTCGGATGAGCAGAAACAGGGGCTAGGAGAAGCCCTGGCAAATCATTGTAGCACATGGTGAGGAAGTAGTGGCTAAATGGAGTACATGGTCCATATAAATAATCACTGAGCATCAAGGGAAACATGAATTCCTTGGTTTGGGATTCATGGAGTGGGTTTACCAACTATCAGACAAAAGAAAAAGAGTCAGTCACAGAGGTAGGTCCCATGACTCTGGAAAGGCAGTCCATAAGTTACCAGCATCAGTTTATTACTTTGCCTTAGTTTTTTCTATGATTGTTGTAACAAAGTATCGCAAAAGTGGATAAGCAACAGATTTTTTTTTGGGGGGGGGGTCTCCTGGGATGAATTTTATTTTATTTTATTTTTTAATTTAAATTTAATTTATTTTTTGTTTATAGAAGTATCATAATTATTTGTATTTCTTTTTTCCTCTCTCTTTTTCTATTGTTGTTCAAGTACAGTTGTCTACATTTTCCCTCACCACTCCCTCCCCAGCCATCCCCACTTCTCACCCTACATCTTAATCCTCTTTTGGTTTTGTCCACGTGTCCTTTGTACATGTTCCTTGGAAACCCTTCTCCTTTCCCCCCCATTATCCTCTCCCATCTCCCCTTTGGTTACTGTCAGATTGTTCTTTATTTCAATGTCTCTAGTTATATTTTGCTTGCTTGTTTTGTTGAGTGAGTTATACTTATACGTGAGATAATATGGTATTTGTCTTTCACTGCCTGGCTTATTTCACTTAGCATAATGCTCTCCAGATCCTTCCATACTGTCACAAAAGGTAGGAGCTCCTTCTTTCTTTCTGCTGCATAGTATTACATTGTGTAAATGTACCATCGCTTTTTGATCTACTCATTTATTTACCGATTAGCACTTAGGTTCTTTCCAACACTTGGCTATTGTAAATTGTACTGCTATGAGCATTGGGGTGCATAGGCTCTTTTGAATTAGTGTTTCAGGATTCTTCGGATATAATCCTAGCAGTGGAATTGCTATATCAAAAGGCAGTTCCATTTTCAGCTTTCTGAGGAAATTCCATACTGTTTTCCATACTGGCTGCAGCAGTCTGCATTCCCACCAACAATGTACTAGGGTTCCCTTATCTCCACAACCTCGCCAGCACTTGTTGTTGACTATAACCATTTATTGCCTGAGTTCTGTAAGGCAAGAGGCCAGGTGGGCTTGGCTGAATATTCCACTTAGTGTCTAACAAAACTAAAATCAAGGCTTTGGACTCCAACTTTTCTGGAGGTTTTAGGGGAGAATCTGTTTTTAGGATCATTCAGATTGTTGGCAGAATTCAGTTCCATGCAGCTATGGGACAGTTCCTATTTCCTTGCTGGTTCTCAGCTGGGAGCTGTTCTGAGTGAGCTTCTAGAGTCTATTCATAGTCCTTGGCTCATGGCTTCTTTTATCTTCAATGCCAGCAAAGATGCAGTGTGTGGAAAACTTCTGTGTTGCTTCAAATATTTCTCACTTCCCTTTCTGCCTTTCTCTTATGCTTTTAAGGGCTCATGTGTTTAAATTTTCTATGCCATCTACTCCCAGAAATTCAGTATAATCAACCTATTTTAAAATAAATTAACTAGTAACTTATCCATGGCAAGATTCATTTTGCCACATAAGGTATATATAAAGTCCTGGGGATTATTGAATGAAATCTTTTCAGAGACTCTAGCTACCACAAGCTTTCAGCTTAGGCACATCCTAAAGTCATATACTGTGCAGTCTCTTCCAGCATTTACTTCACTTTGTTTTCACTAACTCCTCACAAGCATGATGATCTTATCAGATGTGAATGCAACTGAGAGATCTCTGCTGAGCTCCAGTTCCCATAATGCCACTGCATGCAAGCAAACATTGAATATCAATTAAGCATCAAATTATCTTAACATACCTCAAACTATGAAAAACTCTAAAAATTCATTTAACTGTAAATGACTATGTTAATAGCTTCTTATTTCATATAATTCTTGAAAATAGTGCATATGTGGGTATGGAGGAGGAGACTTTCAAATAAAGCCTCTTTGCTCACAAAACTGGTTACATTAATAAGAGAAGGAACTATCTTAGAGCTAAAACCTAGTGCACTCAAAAGTATGGGAGGGAGATACACAATGTTTAGCATTTCCCATAAACCTAAACACAGTTAACTACCTTCTTTACATGATAATTCAAAGCTCAAAAGCCCACTCTGGAAGACTAGTTATGACACTAAAAGGCTTTTTTTTTTTAATCTTTTTGTCAGAGTAAAAACAACCAAAAAAGATCTAATGTGTCCTCTATGAATTACTTCTGTAATTATTTTTTCCCTCTAGTTTTTCATGAACTGGCTATAGAAACTGACTACAAGACTGGACTGCTGATGGAATAAAATATATTACAAAACAGACACAAAACACGAGAAGTCACAGCACTGTTCCCTCCAAGGATGTTCTAAAGTACAAATCCAAATGATATCTGAACCATATAACTCATCCATACAATTTCTGTATTTTGAAATGTAAATTGATTCAATCAATCATTTATATTTACTTTAACTGAATTTTATTAATATGTTCATAAAAGCTTTAAGAATATGAAAAATAAAATTATTTTAACTCTCCTCTGGAACAGCAATATGTTTGTTCATTTATAAGGCTTTTTCTGTCAACAACTGCAATTGGCTGTTCATGTGTATTTGGAAGAACCTTTCAGTTAATAACTACTAAGTAACATGGTTTGTCAGGGAAAAGATGCTTCATTACCACTGCAAATCATTCACTTGCAGGAAAACTTTGTCTGCTCCATTTCCACAGTTGTTTTATCTTAAATACCTACCCATGAATGCTTTGTATCTCAGCAGACATGCTTACTTAAAACAAAGACATATTAGTTGTCTTAAACAATTAAGGAAAATTGTTTTGGCTTTCATGAGAATATATATATATATTGTGTGTGTGTGTGTGTGATTTTCATTTGCACTTTAGTTTTCCCCACATTGCTTTCTTTAACCCTAAATTCAGAAATTACTTCTTGGTGTGCTTTATGTATTTTGCACACAGTTAATATTTCTTCTAACCCTAATACTTTCTGAAAATGCACATTTAAAGACAAAGAATTTGCTATGCTTGTACTCTGTAAATAGTGATGGTAAATCCTAATTATACTTTCAAATTGTAGTGTCTGTTTCCAGCTGTGCATATGAATGTTTCTGATCAGGATGTATGTTCCAGTATGTTTATTTTTAATACAAAATTATATCCTTCACAAGCCAACACCAAATGTCAAATGATCAATTTTTATCTGCAGACATGTGTCAATTGCTTGTTAATTGTTCCATTCTTGCACCTTTCTTTTTAAAAGACTTTATTTATTTTTAGAGAAAGGAAGATGGGGAGAAGGAGAGAAACATCATTGTGTGGTTGCCTCTCGTCCACCCCCTACTGGGGACCTGGCCTGCAACACAGGGATGTGCCCTGACTGGGAATTGAACAGGCAACATTTGGTTCCCAGGCCAGCGCTTAATCCACTGAGCCACACCAGCCAGGGTGCATTCTTGCACCTTTCTTGATAGAGTTCTCTGATAGTTCCCTTTGTCTGTAGTATGGGGAAAGAAATGAACCTGAGTGGTTTCTTACCAGAAGGTGAGCATGCTTATTGTAATTCCTAAAGCTTACCAAATGAAGTACCTCTGTCTTCCCAGGTGGGACATTTCCATGTGCTTCTCTGAAGAACTATAGTAGATTTTGGGAAGGCTGCACCATATAAGAAAGAGATTTAAATTTCAAAATTGAGCCAGATGTACTCCCTTAGGTTATTCACAAGGTTATCAGTACAAGGAATACAAAATGGATTTGAAACAACTTCTAATGTGATTTCATACTAATTAAAGAAAAAAAAATAAAACCTACAATACAGTATCCAATGGAAGAGAACACTTAAAACTCACACACAGAAGGAAGATGCTGGTGAGGTAGGTGGGAGCTCAACCCACTTGCTTGTTCACCCAACTGGGACACCTGCCTGATCTTCAGAAAAACAGAGTGAACAGCCAACACAGTTCCGTCTGATATGAAGTTTGGAAGCCAAAGGTTGCTGAGGACATTTAAAAATGGATGTGTAATACAATAAAACCTGGTGCTGTCAGAAGATCAAAGACACATACAGAAAGACATCTGAAGCATATGAGACAAAGTGGGAGTTGTACCAGTAAACCTGCTGGAGGGGAGAACCCACCAACAAAGGAGTCACCAACATGTAAAGCCCAAGTACAATAAGAGAGCCCACACAAACAGAAGAAAGAGCAACTCTAGAGAATCCAGAAAAAGAGATCAAAGAGACCACATCAATGAGTCCCATGGAACTCCTTCCGTAGAAATTCACTCTATAAAGACAGCTAGCAAAGCAGAGCACTCGGAAATGCAGAAACCAGCAAAAGGAGTCACCTAAAATGGGAAGACAAAAAATAACCTGCAATCAAAATGAATGGAAGACTTTCTACCAAAAGAGTTAAATGAAATAGAGTTAAGCAAAGTATCAGACATGGAATTCAAGTTAATGATCATAAAGATTCTCAAGGAATTAAGCCCTGGGTGGCATAGCTCAGTGGATTGAGCGAGGGCTGTGAACCAAAGTGTCCCAGGTTCGATTCCCAGCCAGGGTCCATTCCTGGGTTGCAGGCCATAACCCCCAGCAACTGCACATTGATGTTTCTCTCTCTCTCTATCTCCCTCCTTTCCCTCTCTAAAAATAAATAAATAAAATATTTTTTAAAAGATTCTTAAGGAATTAACAGACAACTACAAGGAGCCGACTGGGAACTACAACAGTATGAAAAAGGAAATAGACACTATAAACTAGAACCAGGACGAAATGAAGAATACAATACCTGAAATAAAATATATGCTAGAAGGAAATGTAAGCAGGCTGGATGAAGCAGAGGACCAAATTAGAGGGTTGGAAGACAAGGTAGAAATTCCCAGGTAGAGAAGCTACACAAAAATAGACTAAAAATATGAAGGTAGCTTGGGAGCTGCAAGACAACATGAAATGCAACAACATTAGAATTATAGGAGTACCAGAAGGAGATGAAAAGGAGCAAGGGATAGAAACCCTATTTGAAAAAATAATGACAGAAAACTTTCTGAACCTGGAGAGGGGAAAAACCACACAAGTTCAGAAAGCACAGAGTGTCCCAATCAAGAGGAACCCAAAGAGGCCTACTGCAAGACACATCATAATTAAAATACCAAGTTTAAATGATGAAGAGAATCTTAAAGGCAGCAAGGGAGAAACAGAGAGTAACACACAAGGGAGCTCCAATAAGGCTATCAGCTCATTTCTCAACAGAAACATTACAAGTCAGAAGGGAATGGCAAGAAATATTCCAAGGAATGAAAAGCAAAGGCCTGCAACTAAGACTACTCTACCCAGCAAGGTTCTCAATTAAAGTGGAAGGGGAAATAAGGGATTTCCCAGACAAAAGAAGGCTAAAAGGATACACTTCCACAAAATAAGCAATGCAAGAGATGCTAAAGGGACTGCTTTAAGAAGAGGAAGAACAAGAGTGAAAGAGAGAGAAACAAGTACAAAGGGGGTAAAATGGCAGTGAAGAAATACCTATCAATAATAATCTTAAATATAAATAGATTAAATGCTCCAATCAAAATATATAGGGTAGCTGAATGGATAAGAAAACATGACCCACACCTACACTGCCTATGAGAGACACACCATAGAACAAAAGACCTACACAGACTGAAAGTGAACATTTAGAAAAAAAATATTCCAAGCAAATGGATACACGCAAAAAAAGCTGGTGTATCAATACTAATATCAGACAAAAGAGACTTCAAAACAAAGGCCATAAAATGAGACATAGAAAGACACTTCATAATACTCCAGCGAAGAATCCATCAAGAAGACATAAACATTGTAAACATACATGCACCCAGCATAGGAGCACACAAATATATAAGGAAAATCTTGGAGGACTTCAAGAAAGATATTGACAGCAACACAATTATAGTAGGGGATTTTAACACCCCACTGTCAAAAATGGATAGATCTTCCAAACAAAATATCAACAAAGATATTTCAGCATTGAAAAATGCCCTAGATCAAATGGACTTAACTGATATATATAGGAAGTCTTTCATTTGCTTTAGTTAAATACCTGTTATTTACTTTGTGTTTGGTGTTATTTTATTTTCTTTTTAATTTTTAAATCATACTAAGATAGTTAAACTCATTTTTAAAAAGTTTTTGTTTCCTCTCAAGCCCAGACACCTGGACCCACCTTGTAATCTGGAGTGTGAAATTGGTAAATAGTTGAAACGAGTGTTGATGTATACACAGACATCATGTATACTCCAAATGCAGCTGCTTTTTGTAAACTATGTCAAATGTTTTCTCTTTTCACTGAAGACATGATTTTTGCCTCGATTACTTTGAGCTAGAGATTACATACATATGTAGAGATATATTCCAAACCCAAATTGTCCCTTTTGAGTCTGCTTTTTTTTTTTAGTCTTTGGTTGTTTTTTTTTTTAAAGATGAGAATCTTTAGTTAACATGAATCATCTTAGTATACATTATGACACATTACAAACAACATTATCAGGTGAGTAATAACTGTTTGACCAAGGAAAGTAAATTCTCTTCTTTGTGACTGCATTTTCCCATCTGTAAATTAAATTGGAATACATAAACCTTAAGATCCCATCTTTCTCCATCATTCTTTACTCTTTCAGAGGTCTTCCCATTCCCTGGGCGGTCTTTCATATAACATGAGTGACATTCTGCTAAAATAAAGAAGATACAATGTAGCCATCACTCAGCTAAGTAAATGCTTATTAATGTATACATAAAGTGATTATTGGACAGATTAAAAATGAACTGTTCCAAAGAAGATGAAAAAATTCAACAAATGTTGAAAAAATGGGTAGCCATCTGGAAATAAGTTGAAGCTGGGTCCCTAGTTTTTATCCTACTAAAAAAATAAATTCCAAATGGATGAAAGATTTAAATTTATGAAATTAAACTCTAAAGTTACTAGCACAAAGGGGAAATTGTTTTAATTATAGAATAGTAAAGGCATTTCTAAGGTTGACAAAACCCCCCCAAATAATTTATAAGTCAAAAGTAAAAAACTGATAAATACAACTAAATAAAAATCTAAATATATGTATTAAAAATGAAGTCAAGTAACAACAAATTGAGGAAAACATTTATAATTCATATCACAATTAAAGTTCTAATTTCCTCATTACATAAATAATTTCTAAAAATCTAAATATATAAAATCATAAAATATATTTATGGATCAGAGACATGATCATGTTTATGAATCTTAAATCATTTTGCCAAATTGTTTTCCAAAAAGTAGTACAACATATGCGACACAATTTATGTATGCCATGTGAGACTAGCCATTAGGAGTTATAATTAATTTTTTTAACTGGTGCTGGAGTTGTGTCATTTGCTTCATCCTGATTCTTCTTTTGTGAGTTATTCTGTCTCTGTGCCTCTTATGAGGTCTTAATTGTCTTCAAAATCTGCATGAGGTCTTTGAATAATAAAGATATTGCCTTTCATATAAGAAAATGAAACACAATGACACAATAGAAAATTATAAAAATATATAAATAAGCATTTAACAGAAGTGAAAATACAAATAGTTTTAGATGTGAAAGAGCTTTCAGTCCTATTCATGATTGAATATATATATATATATATATATATATATATATATACACACACACACACTATTAAATACTACATATGCCATTAAATACTACAAAATACTATTTTGCACCTCAAAGACAGAAAGAGCTTAAAAATTGTGCTGGTGAGGGTTTGGGAAAACACTCATACATTCAGGTGGGAATATAAATGGGTGCAACATCTATGAAAGACAAGTAGTCTATGACCACAAAATATCACAAATATGTATTGTGCTGTCCAAGATTCTATAGAGAAATATAACCAATAGATTATATATAACTATGTATTTATATGTGTATATATATATATATATATATATATATATATATATATATATATATATATATATAACAAATTGGCTGATGCTATTATGGAGGCTGAGAATTCCCATGATGTGCTGTCTATAAACTAGAAACTCAGGAAAACAGTTAAGTGGGTATAAATTCCAGTCCAAGTCCAAAGGCCTGAGAACCAAAAGTGTTAATGGTGTAAGTTTCAGTCCAAGAGCAAGAGAAGTGGAAGTCTCTGTTCAAGTGGTCAGGCAGAGATACAGCATTCAAACCTCAAATTTTGGCTCTATTAAGGCCCTCAATAGATTGTATGATGCCCAGCAACCTTGGGGAGAATAATCTGCTTTTCACAGTTCATTAATTCAAATGCTAATCTCTTCTGTAAACACCCTCACAGATATACTCAGAAGCAATGTTTAACCAGATCTCTGGGCATTCCTTGGACCAACAATCTGACACATAAAATTTATCATCACACACATATTTTTGACATCAATTATCTTTATAAATAAATAAATAAATAAATAAATAAATAAATAAATATATATATATATATATATATATATATATATATATATATATCCTACAAATATGCTCACACATGTACAGACTATGGAAATAGACATTTCTAGCAGCACCATTTGTAATATACATTCAAAAACATAAATTATATTATTAAAACAGAAAGAAAGAAACTTCCTTAAGCAAAATTTAAAATGTAGAGAATCAAAATTCTTTTCCTATATCTGCCCTTCTCTGTCATTTCAGTACTGCCCTCCGCTTCAAGGCCTCCCTTCTCACATTCTGGACTGTGTCTTTTTCCTATGCTTTTCCCAAAACAAATAGGTACTTGCCTTGTGGTTCATTTAATCAGGAACTTTATAGATGATTAAGAATTATTGAATTTATATATGTATAAATATATACAAATATGTAAATATATATTTAATACATATAAATATGTATTATATTTAATATGCATATTTTATATATTTAATACAGTGTGTATAAATATGTGTTTATATCTAAATATCTATGTATATTTAATACATATAAATATGTATTTGATACATATAAATATGTATTAAATATGCATTTATATATTTTGTATGTCCAGAAAAAGTCTAGCCATTGTTAATATAACAAGAAAGGTTTGCATGACATCGATGACCTGGCAGGCAAGGAAAGTGGACTGGAATGTTCATGCATGAAGAATGATGACTTTACTGTAGTAGTTAGCAGGGGCAGTAGACACCATTGAGTGAGCATGTGTACTGTGTGGCCATCACGTTCAAAATGATTGAGTCAGTAGAGCAACAAATCTGCATCAAATTTTGCATTAAGCTTGAACATTTCTCTATGGAAAGTATGTGGGTGATTCAGAAGGCTTTTGCAGATGATGTAGTGAGTGCAGCACAAATAAAAGTGTGGCACAAAAGCATCAAAGATGATCAGGAATCTGTTGAAAATGATCCATGTTTGGAAAGCCTGCAACAAGCAGAACATCTGAGAATATTGAATATGAAGGGGCTGCAATCAACAAAGAGCAGTAACTGACAGTGCTAGAATGAGAAGCTTATGTGGGGATTCCAAAAACTACTGCATCTGAGATTTAGGTGCAGGATCTTGGCATGAAATATGTCATCACAAAATTTGTCCCATGGCTTCTGCTACCAGAGCAGAAAGAACATCATGCTGCAGTCGCTAATGACTTGATTCAAAACACTATCAAGGAACCAAATTTCCCCAAGAATGTCATAACCAGAGAAAAATCATAGGTCTATATCTATGAACCAGAAATGAAGGCCCAGTCATCCCAATGGAAGTTGCCTGGTTCTCCATGCCTAAAGAAGGCACAGCAAAGTCACAGCAACATCTAGACCATGTTAATTGTGTTTTTTGATTGGGAAGGTGTTGTCCATCATAAGTAAACCTCTCCAGGGCAAACAATTGACAAAGATTATTACCTCAATGTTCTGCATCAGTTGAGAGATGCAATAGGATGAAAACAGCTGCAGCTATGGGGAACTGATGATTGGCAGCTTCATCACCACAACACACCCACTCATGCATTACATCTTGTGCAGAGTTTTTTGGCAAAACATTAAATCACCTAGGTGACTCAGCTCCCCTACAGTTGGTGCCCTGTGGCTTCTGGCTTTTCCCAAAACTAAAATCACTTTTGAATGGGGAGAGATTTAAGACCATTGATGAGATTCAGGAATATATGATGGGGCAGCTAATGGCAATTGGGAGAATTGTATGAGGTCCCAAGATACCTACTTTGAAGGGGACTGAGGCATCATTGTCCTATGTACAATGCTTCTTGTATCTTGTATTTTCTTCAATAAATGTCTCTGTTTCTCATATTACCTGGCTGGATACCTTCTGGACATACTATCATACAAATATACATAAGATACATGTTGTATATATATTTCATTTTTTTCTTTTTTCCAATCCAACCTATACAATATAAAATTAACCTTAGAATACTATTGCCCTAAACATTTCAAAGATTCCTAACAAACTAAAGAATTAAGTTAAAAAAGTCATGTAGTCTTCTAATTTTCACTGAACTGTTAATGTCTGATAATTTGATCTATTAGTTCTCCAACTAATTTTATATTTAAACAAAAGCTTTGTACCAAAAATAACAATATGAGGACTTTTACATTATAGAAGGAGGGTGGTGGTCTCTCCCTCTCCCCTGCCACCATTTTAAGACAAATTAAGATAAGGCATACCTCAAGACCTTGACATGTATCATCTGAAACTTGAGTGTGATAAGTGAAAACTGTTACCTGACACATGCCTCGAAAATATCTGTGGATGTACATGTCTGGCATTGGTAGGATACAAAAAGAAAATACTGCATGAGAGTAATTAATGTTTTCACCAATGGCAGGAAAAGTTGCATTTTCTTGTGGGCCATATGTGGACCCTACAAAAGTAACCATCTGTGAGTTGCACTATAAAAGGATACTATTAAAAAAGACTTCTGCCTTGTCTGGTGTGGCTCAGTGGGTTGGGCATCAACCCAGAAACCAAAAGATCACCAGTTCAATTTCTGACCTGGGCGCATGCCTGGATTATAGGCCAGGTCCCCAGTGGAGGATTTGCAATAGGCAACCCATCAATGTTTCTCTCACATATTTATATTTCTCTCCCTCTCTCTCACCCTCCCTTCCCATCTCTCTGAAAATAAATAAATACAACCTTTTAAAAATGAGTAAAGAAGATTTCCTGCCAGGTTTAATGTGATCTCAACCAAGATCCTGGAGGTATACTGTAGGAAACTATACCTGGATCTCCTTAATTGAAAAAACATCAGAGAAACCCAGAAATATACTCGAGAAGGAGTTAGCATTTTAAATAATGTCATACAAAAAGGGCATTAATTTCAGATGACATCAGTACTAGTCTAGTAAGTCCTTTTTGGTCAACTGTGTGTGCAGTCTTCTACAACTCCAATTTTAGAGGAGTGAGAGTCAGCATAGTGATTTATGGTGGAGGGATAAGGAGAAAAAGGAGGGACTACCACATTCATCTGCTTCTCCCTTACTTCTCTGGCTATTTGTTTTCATTTTCATCTGTTGATTGGCCTTGAATGTTGGCATTACCAAGGATTCAAGCCCATGCCTTTTGATTTTCACAAACTACATATTTTCTTTGAATCTCATCTATATCCACAGTTTCAATTAACATGTTTTAATTATTTTTATAAAGCTTTTATTAATCTATGAGATTATTTTTTATTTACATATTTATCAACTGTCTTTCTCCACCAGACTCCTGGTAGCAGGGACTCTACTGACTCTTCAGCTCCTGGCAAAATGTCCCATATATGGATGGATATAAGAAGTAATTTTTTCAATCACTAAATGAGAAAAACTGTGATAAACACTTGGGACACAGAGGTAAACAAGGCATGGCCCTTACCCTTCAGGAATCAACTACCTAATAAAGGAGAAAGCCACATATAACAAGAAAATTGTCATATAATTGATCAAAGTTAATGCACACTGTGTTTTTAGAAAACTTTGTATGGAACAGTCATGGAAGACTTTAAAGAGGAATTTTACATTAGCTGTATCTTAATGAATAAGAAATTTATTAGGTGAAAAAAGAGCAAGAGCAAAAACACGAAATCCCAAAACAAATGATGTAATCTCATCTTTAAAATAGTTTCCAGTAGTAAAAGAGAAAGTAGGAAAGCCAAAATCTGAGAACAGGTAGAGCTACTGAAGTTAAACTGTGAGACTTTAACCATTCATTTAATGAGGGGTGGGGTGGAGATGGGGGTTACAAAATTATCCAGTACACGTAGGTGAAAAACCTAGCTTGCTCTAGTTGCAAAAAAGTTTCCCTACCTCTTTTCATTCTGGGCTGGATCTGTTGGGCTAGTTACCTGCTTTAGGATCCAGCTTCCTACAAAGTGTCTCAGATTAGTTGGATTACATGGAAGGAGAGACAGCTGCCACTCCCTGAAAGATGAATCTCTGAAGTGAGCCTTGGCTAGCCAGCTCATTGAAAGACTCTGTGTCAATTCCCAGTCAGGGTTCATGCCTGTGTTGTGGACCAGGTTCCCAGTGGGGGCTGCACAAGAGGCAACCACACATTGCTGTTTCTCTCCCTTTCTCCTTCCCTTCCCCTCTCTCTAGAAATAAATAAAATCTAAAAAGAAAGACTTTGTGGGATCCCTGCCAGGCTCTCCTTAAAATCCAAAGGATTTCCCTTTGGAAGAAAATACCCCTCAGACCCCATTGATCAACCAAATCATCATCCCCAGAGGTATTGTGTGTGTGCATGTCTTTATGTGTGTGTGTATTCACAAATGTGTCAAATACAATAAGCTGATTCTATTTTTACATATGCTTCTTTTTACCACTAATTGTGACTATCTGGAAAGTTCTCTCCTATTAAAAAGTCCCCATCACATTACATTTTTGTGACAGCAATCTTGAAAGAAGGAGAATATGAGAAGTCAAGAGGTTATGGAGGAAACTCAGATTCCGCCATTTTATGGGTGAAATGTTTCTGAATTCCTTATATTTTAAATGTAGTTGTGGTTGTTTAGACTGCCATAGAAAGCACTGTTAATAACACACATATAATATTGTTTCCTTGCATTGGGTTAGTATGAAAATATGTATTTTTCTCCAGGTTTACAGGAAGATATTTAGTAAAAAGATATGAGCTGAAAACCACAGTATTTTACCCTAGTGTACGAGCAGGATGTTTGTTTATTGTCAAGATTCAGGTGCAGTTGGAACCTTGTTTTGCATTAGCAACTTAATTTGGTTTACATTCTCCCTATGAATACACAGGGTATCATTCATTAAGATGTGATTGTAAAGTCATCATAATTATCTAACAAATGTGTTAATTAAACACTCTCTAGATTACACTGATTACACCTACTTCCTTTGGAAACATGTTTTTGAGATGTAAATGGACTCTGACACCCATGTTTGGCTCTCTTTGTGAAAAGTTTATAAGCACAGTAACTTTCCCTTTCTACCCCAGTTCACATGGACAGAAACCTTCTCAGAGTAGGGATTGGGATTTAGTGGGGCCATAAACTGAAAGGACTCATGGCTACGGCCAAAAAAATGTCATATTATCCAATGCAATTCTAGTAAATAGCATTCTGAAATTTCCAATTTTTGATCCAATGAGGGAACACAGAATATCCACTGAAGAACTCCTTCCCAGTTACTCAACACAAGGAAATAAAATGACCTGATAAATAAAGAAGCCTGTCTTTGATTGATGAGAACTCCTTGTGAATACCTGCATTCTTATACCCATCCAACTCTCTCTAAAATGTTGAATGATCCCATACTGTTTTTGGCTACCCATTGAGAGCCTTTCCCCTGGACTTCCCTTCCCAGTTACCTCATGTTCCAGACCATTCTCTTTTCTGCTCTGTCTGATAAGGTTAATATGATGGACAATACCAACAATTCCTCCATCTCCACCATCTTTAAATCAGTTTTTCCTTGGGGTCTTCCACATCTCAACTCAAAGGAGTGATGCTAATTACACTACTTATAGGTTCTTTTTTAAAATGTTATTTTAATTGTTGTTGCAGTACAATTTTCTATCTTTTACTCCCATCCCAACCCACCCACACAGCATTCCCCTTGTCCCTCCCATTTCCACCCACCATTAGTTTTTATCCATGTGTCCTTTATACTTGTGGTAAGCACAACCTACAACTCAGGAATCTGCTTACTTGTTATGTGCACTGAGTAAGTACTACTAGGCTCCCTTGTTCATTTTCTCTATACCCTAAAAGAGGTTCTCTTCTTTTTTCCTTTTATTTCATATTTTTCAAGTCTTTGCCTTTTGGGGTATAAAATGACATTCATACATTCCAACTCAAAGTTGAAAAGCAATTACCAGAGAACAACAAAAAAGTTCTCATAGACCATCTGTACTAGAAATGACATAGGTTTCATCCCAATGGCCAACTTTATTCTATTCATACTGCTTGTTTTTGTAATGCTAGAATTCTGAGACCTTCTCTGGGTTCAATGGTAAAGAATGCCATGACTGATAAGCATTCTCCACTACTGGCATGAAAATGAGAGGGTGCAGCCTGTGTGTAAAGGATTTTGTGTATTTTTTCTTTCCATTTTATACCAGGGATATCTCAATAAACCTGCCCTCTTTCTACATGACGATATACAAGTATGATTGGTAGCTTAGAGATGGTAACAACAGATGAGTCATTCTACTTCTCTCTTCCCCCCAAAATTGTTTCCAAGCTCTTCAGAATTTATAACAATATACTCTAGAAAACAGTATCAAAATAAAAAGAGAACCAACTGTATGGGAAAACATATGTGCCAATGATACCACAGACAAGGGTTTAATCTCCAAAATATACAAAGAACTTACACGACAACTGTAAGTTCTAAGTTCCCCTCTAAGACAAGCAACCCAATTAAAAAATGGGCAAAGGACTTGAACAGACACTTCTCCAAGGAGGACATACAGAGGATCCAAAGACACATGAAACGATATTCAATATCGCTAGTTATCAGAGAGATGTAAATTAAAACCACAATGAGATACCACTTCACACCAGTCAGAATGGTCATCATAAACAAAGCAACAAACAACAAGTGTTGGAGAGGTTGTGGAGAAGAGGGGACCCTAGTGCACTGTTGGTGGGACTGCAGACTGGTGCAACCACTGTGGAAAACACTATAGAACTTCCTCAGAAAACTAAAAATGGATCTGTCTTTTGACCCTGCGATTCCACTGCTGGGACTATATCCTAAGAATACTAAAACACCAATACAAAAGAACCTTTGCATCCCGATGTTTATACCAGCACAATTTACAATAGCTAGATGCTGGAGGCAACCTAGATGCCCCTCAGTAAATGAATGGATCAAAAAACTATGGTACATTTACACAATGGAATTCTATGCAGCAGAAAGAAAGAAGGAGCTCCTACCCTTTGCAACAGCTTGGATGGAGCTGGAAAGCATTGTGCTAAGCGAAACAAGCCAGGCAGTGAAAGACAAATACCATATGATCTCACCTTCAACAGGAACCTAATCAACAAAACAAAGAAACAAGCAAAATATAACCAAAGACACTGAAATAGAGAACAGGCTGACAGTGACCAGAGGGGAGAGAAGAGGGAATTTCAGGGGAGAATGGGAAGGGTTTACAGGAAGAAATTTAAAGGACACATGGACAAAAACTATGGGGAGAGTGGTAATGGTAGGGAAGTTGGGAGGGTTCGGTGGGTGGGCTGGAATGGGAGTAAAAGGTAGTAAACTGTACTTGAACAATGATTAAAATAAAAAAAAATGCAAAACAAAATCCAATATACTTTAATGGGCAAATGTTATACTGAGGCAGTTTTGGAGGTGGTCTGAAGCAGCAGCCCAAAGTCTTATTTATGGAATTGCCATCATTAAAGTCACCTTTTTCCTGCGAAGGCAGTAAAGATGTTATAACAAAAGGTAACTATGTTCCTTGCACAATAGAACACATAAAGTTCTCATTAGCCACCACTGTTGACAATGGTGATATTATCAGATGAGCTACTATTGTCTACTGGTAGGCAAGAACAGGCATTGTGGGAGGGCTGGGTATTTTGCTGTAGAATAAAATAAAATAGAAGGGTTATATTGGGACACAGACCAGGAAATACAGATCTTGGTGTGAGAGTTCTAGGTACTAGAGACACTAAAACACAAAGAGTGTCAGTCAGATGTCCCTATGTCAAACATATTCTCCTCCACAGGTAGATAGTTTCAAAACAGATAATACTATGTACTGTGTGTGTGTATGTGTGTAAAAGATAGTTAAGATAGAAATCAAGAAAAGGTGAGGGAATAAGACAAAGGTGCATCTTTTTACTAGGCATCTAGCCCTACTTTCATTACATTCCTGACTTCTGGCTGCCACACCTCAAACTTTATTCCCAGTAAATTATTCCTAGGTTGCACTTTTTCCATTCAATAAATGTTTGTTTTGTGTTCTATTGGGTCTAAAAATTCTATGTATACAAAGATGCAAGTAATTGATGGTGACCTAATAAACACCTGACTTAAGCCAATTTTCCACCAAAACTGGACAAGGTTGAGGAGAAGACAACTGGAAACAAGTCAACAAGAATTTAAAAATGAGGGCCAAACCTAGTACCCAAAATAGCAAAAATTGAAAAAAAAAGAATTGTGAGTAAGAAACCAAAAATCACATCCATATAGAGCAAGAACACAGCCCTTTAAAAATGGAGACACTGAAGGCCCTGAAGGTAACGAGGACATCCTGATAAAACTCTTTACACAGTGAAACCACAAGAAGACAATGTGAAACAATTCACCATCAGTGTTTGGGTGGTTGTGAGAGTGGACACTAGATAAAGAGTAAGGTGATAGAGTGATATCTTCAACCTTGAGACAGGATATGCATGGAAAACTAGCCTCATTCTCTAAAGGTCCTCTTCAGTGCTTTCTCTCCTTGCTCATGAATGTTTCATAGAACTAAAGCCTTTTTAGAAGCCCTAAACACTGGAGTGATTATGTTGCTTTCTCCTCCATGAAATTCAAAATAAAAATAATACTAAATCATTAAATAAGGATAAGTAAGGAGAAAAACTTTTCATTTTGTCATTATGACTAGCTCAATGCTTTTTTAAAAAAAGATCAAATATCAAAAATGTCCTTAAAATATTTTTGGTGCCATATGAATGTGCTTAGTTATCTTATATAGTAACCCAGCCCCCCTTGTCTCTATTTCTTGTGAATTATCTCTTCCCTTACTCCCCCTTCAATACAGAATCATGAAACAGCCACTGGATGAATGAACTCTGTTTTCACTGAGAGAGATAGAGAGAGGAACTCTGTTTCTACTGAGAGAGAGAGAGAGAGAGAGAGAGAGAGAGAGAGAGAGAGAGAGAGAGAGGAAGAAGGAGAAAGAGGAGGAGGAGAAGAATAAAAATAAGAATAAAAATAAGAGTAAGAATAAGAATAGGAATAAGAATAAGAAAGAATAAGAATAAGAATAAAAGAATAAGAATAAGAAGGAGGAGGGGGAGGAGAGGAGGAGAGAGGGGAGGAGAGGAGAGGTGGGAAAGGAGGGAGGAGAGGGGAGGGAAGGGACTGCTCATTTTTTTCCATATTTGGTTGGGCTTAGGGTCAATTTGGCTCATAATATCTAGAAGCTATTTCTTTGGAGTACAGCCTTCAGGGGTTAAGAATGCTTCAAAGGAGGTCACAGGCATGTTAACAATGGTCAGCAGCAGTGCTAAAATCATCAACCCAAAGGCAGATTTCCTCACTTTAATAAAAAAACACAGTCAAGTTCAGCTTCTGGGCTATACTCTCTGAAGCTAGGCTAGCCCTGGTTCATGCTTCCAGGGCAATTATACCAGAGGCAGCAGCACTTTCTTGTCTGGAAGATTTTTCTTTTGCATTATATAATTAAACTGGAAACATGCTTTTAAAAAAGGATAATTATCATGTAGTTCTAAGGCTCATAGTGAACTGAATTTCTTGTTGGCTCTATTTAACCTATACTAGAATATTGGTTAAGAACATGGGATTTGGAATAGTCAGGCTTTGGTTTGAGGTCATAAGTAAGTTATTTTAAATTCTGTGTCTCAATTTCTTCATCTGTTCCTATGAATCTGGACTTCTGGTGTGCTTTACCTTTTTTAAAAAAATTAATTTTAATTATTGTTCAACTACAATTTTCTATCTTTTACTCCCATCCCGGCCCACCCACCCAGCCCTCCCCACCTCCCTCCCATTTCCACCCACCCCTAGTTTTTGTCCATGTGTCCTTTATACTTACTCCTGTAGACCCTTCCCCTTTCCCCTGAAATTCCCCTGAGATTCCCTCCCCTCTCCGCTCTGAACACTGTCAGCCTGTTCTCTATTTCAGTGTCTTTGGTTATATTTTGCTTGTTTCTTTGTTTTGTTAATTAGGTTCCTGTTAAAGGTGAGATCATATGGTATTTGTCTTTCACTGTCTGGCTTGTTTCGCTTAGCACAATGCTTTCCAGCTCCATCCAAGCTGTTGCAAAGGGTAGGAGCTCCTTCTTTCTTTCTGCTGCATAGAATTCCATTGTGTAAATGTACCATAGTTTTTTGATCCATTCATTTACTGATGGACACCTAGGTTGGTGTGCTTTATCTTAGTAATTGCTACAATCATATCATTAACCAGTTGCTCAAACACAAAACTTACAGGTATGTAATAGTCAACCCAGGCTACCATAACAAAATACTACAGACTATGTAGCTTAAATAATAGATATTTATTTCTTTTATTTGTGAGGGTTAGAAGTCTGAGAGTAAGATACTGGCAGCTTTATTTCTCCTAAAGCCTCTTTCCTTGACTTGCAGATGGACACTTTCTCTCTGTGTCCTCCCAAGGTTGCCTTTCTATGCACACATATGTCTGGTATCCCTTTCTATTATTATAAGGACTCAAGTGTTATTGGTTTAGGGCCCCACCCTTATGACTTCATTTACCATTAATTACTTCCCTCAAGACACTGTCTCCAAATACAGTAACAATGGAAGTAAGAGCTTCAAACTATGGATTTGGAGGCACAGAATTTAGTTTATTTCAGAGTGATTATTAACATTTACTTTACACATTTAATATATCATCAAGGCTTGTCTTTTATAACCACTTACATTTCTTTTAAATCAAGCAAAGTTACTTCACATCAACCACAATCAGTTGGTGTCATGATTACATTTGGCTAAATAAATACAATTTCCTAACATTTCCCTGCATCCACTCTCTATGTCCTCTAATATATTCTACAATTGGCCAGAGTGGTTACTTCTAAACACACATTTGAACAGGTCATTTTTTTTCTTTAAAATATTTCACTGAACTCTAATGGCCCAAAATCCTTATCATACTTATCACATGATCTGGCCCTTCCCTAACTTTCCACCCTCCATGTATACTCTGTATACCCTACTCTTTCTGTTCCTGGCATACTGGCTTGTTTTCACAGTTTCTCAAAAGCATCATGCTCCCTCCCCCACAAATTTTTGCACTCTTATTTCCCCACTCTCACTCATTCCCTCAGGGAAATCTTCCTAGATCTTTATGACTAGAGCAATCCTTCTAATTATACATTCTTGTAGCCATTTTAAGACTCATCACAGTTGTCATTTTAATTCATTTATGAGATTATTTTATTGTTATCTGCTTCTCCCACTAGACTATAAGCTCCTTCAAAATATTGCTGTGACAATTGAATAAAACAATGAATGTAAAATACTTTATTCAAAGCTTGGCACATACTAAATGCTAAATTGATTTTAGCTTTTATTATTATTATACTGGAAGGATTCTCAGCCATTCAATTGGTTGATCTTAGTTGTCATCACCTGGCTTTTATCTGTTTTTCTTTTATTTTTTTAGATTTTGTAAGTTTTAATTCACATGATGGTTATAAGTAGGTATTTTTAAAACGTTTTTTATTGTTGTTCAGTTACAGTTGTCTCCATTTTCCATCCACCACTCCCTCCCAACACAGCCATGCCCACTTCCCATCATTAATCATACCCCTCTTTGGCTTTGTCCATGTGTCCTTTATAGATGTTCTTGACAACCATTTCCTCCCCGCACATTATCCCCTCACACCTCCACTCTGGTTACTATCAGTTTTTCTTAATTTCAAACTCTCTGGTTATATTTCCCCTACTTGTTGCTTTCTTGATTAGGTTCCACTTATAGATTAGATCATGGTATTTGTCTTTCAACACCTAGCTCATTGCACTTAGCATAATGCTTTCCAGATCCAACCGTGCTATTAGAAAGTGTAGGAGCTCCTTCTGTCTTTCTGCTGCATAGCATTCCATTGTGTAAATGTACCATTGTTTTTTTTTATCTTCTCATTTACTGGTGGGCACTTAGGTTGCTTCCAACATTTGGCTACTGTAAATTGTGCTGCTAAAAACATTGGGGTGCATAGGTTCTTTTGGATTGGTGTTTCAGAGTTCTTAGCATAATCCCAGCAGTGGAATTGCTGGGTCAAAAAGCAGTTTCATTTTTAGTTTTCTGAGTAAATTCCATGCTGTTTTCCACAGTGGTTGCACCAGTCTGCAATCCCACCACAGTACACTAGGGTTCCCTTCTCTCCACAAGGTCTCCAGTACTTGTTTCTTTATTTGTTCATGATGGCCTTTCTGACAGGTGTGAAGTGGTATCTCATTGTGGTTTTAATTTGCATCTCTGATAGCTAGTGATGCTGAGCATCCTTTCATATGTCTCTGGGCCCTCTGTTTGCCCTCCTTGGAAAAGTGTCCATTCAAGTCTTTGTTCATTTTTTTAATTGGGTTGTGTGTCTTCCTAGAGTGGAGTCATGTGAGTTCTTTATATATTTTGGAGATCAAACCCTTATCCAAAGCATCATTTGCAAATATAGTTTCCCATACCATTGGTTCCCTTTTCATTTTGCTGATGTTTTCTTTAGCCTTGCAGAAGCTTTTTATCTTAACAAAGTCCCATTTGTTTAGTCTTTCCTTTATGTCCCTTGCTCTAGGGGACATATAGGTGAAAATATTGCTGTGTGAAATATCTGAGATTATCCTGCCTGTTTTATCCTCTAGGATGTTTATGGCATCACAACTTATATTGAAGTCTTTTGTCCCTCTTGAGTTTATTTTTGTGTGTGGTGTAAGTTGGCGGTCAAGTTTCATTTTTTTTTTGTATGTAGCTGTCCATATCTCACAACACCATTTGTTAGAGAAGACTGTTTTTACTCTATTTTATGTTTCTGCCCTCTTGTCTAATACTAATTGATCATAGACTTGGGTTTATTTCTAAGCTCTCTATTCTGTTCCAATTGGTCTGTGTGCCTGTTCTTATGCCAGTACTAGGTTGATTTGATTACAGTGGCTTTGTAATATAGTTTGATTACAGGTATTGTGGTCCCACCTACTTTGTTATTCTTTCTCAAAATTGCTGAGGCTATTTGGGGTCATTTATGGTTCCATACAAATTTTTGAAATGTTTGCTCCATACTGTGAAATATGGCATTGGTATTTTATTAAAGACCTATAAATTGAATCTATAAATTGCTTTGGGTATTGTGAACATTTTGATGATATTAATTCTTCCAATACATGATCATGGTATGTGTTTCCATTTGTTTGTGTCTTCCTTAATAACTTTCTTCAGTGTTGTGTAGTTTTCTGAGTACAAGTCTTTTACCTCTTTGGTTAGATTTATTCCTAGGTACTATATTTTTCTTGCTGGTATATCAAATAGGATTTTTTCCCCTGATTTCTGTTTCTGATATTTCATTGTTGGTGCACAAAAATGCCTTTGATTTCTGAATATTGACTTTGTATTCCACTGTTTTGCCAAATTGACTTATTATGTTGAGTATTTTTTTGCTAGAGCCTAAAGGAATTTTTATGTACACTATCATGTCATCTGCAAACAATTACAGTTTTACTTCCTCCTAACTAATTTGGATGTCTTTTATTTCTTTTTCCTGTCTGATTGTTGTGGTTAGGATGTCCAATACTATGTTGAATAGAAGTGGTAAAAGCAGACATCCTTGTCTTGTTCTTCATCTCAATGGGAAAATTTTAGTTTTTGTCAACTTAGTATGATGTTGGTTGTAGGTTTCTTGTACATGGCCTTTATCATGCTGAGGAATGCTTCCTCTACTCCTACTTTGCTGAGTGTTTTTTCATACATGAGTGCTATACTTTATCAAATGGTTTTTCCACATCTCTTGATACTATCATGTGATTTTTGTCTTTCCTTTTGTTTATGTGATGTATTACAGTTATTGATTTGTGAATAATGTATCATCCTTGAATCTCTGGGATGAATCCCACTTGATCATGGTGTATGATCTTTTTAATGTATTTCTGAATGAGGTTTGCCAATGTTTTGTTGAGGTTTTTAGAGTGTATGTTCATTAGTGATATTGACCTGTAGTTTTCTTTCTTTGTTGTGTCTTTATCTGGTTTGGGGAGTAGGATGATGCTGGCTTCATCAAAAATGTTTGGGAGTCTTCCTTCTTCTTGGATTTTTTGGAATAGTCTGTGAAGAATGGAGGTTACCTCTTCCTTAAGTGTTTTGTAAAATTCTGCTATGAAACTGGCCCAGGGCTTTTGTGTGCAGGTAGTTTTTTTTTTTTTATTACTGCTTCCATTTTGTCAGCTGTTATTTATGTGTTCAGGTTTTCTGTTTCTTCTTCATTCAGTTTTGGAAGATTATATCTTTCTCAAAATTTGTCCACTTCACCTAGGTTTTCTTTTCTCTTATTTTTTTAAATTTAATTTATTTTAATTGTTGTTGAAATACAGTTTTCTGCCTTTTACCCCCATCCCAGCCCACCCCTCCGTTCCCCCACCTCTCTCCCATTTCCACCTCCCTTGTTTTTGTCCATTTCTTTATACTTGTTCCTGCAAACCCTTCCCCTTTCCCCTTGAAATTCCCTCCCCTCTCCCCTCTGGTCACTGTCAGCCTGTTCTTAGTTTCAGTATCTTTGGTTATATTTTGCTTGGTTTTTTTGTTGTTGTTGTTAATTAGGTTGAAACTTCTTGGCACATAGTCTTTTCTATTAATTTCTTACAATCCTTTGTATTTCTGTGGCATCAGTTGTAATCTGTCCTCTTTCATTTCTAATTTTTTGGGGGTTACCCTTTCTTTTTTTCTTGATGAGTCTTCTTAGAGGCTTGTTGATTTTGTTTGTTTTTTCAAAGAACCATGTCCTGGTTTTATTGATCCTTAGTTATGTTCTTTTAGTCTCTGTCATTTAATTCTGCTCTGAACTTAATTATTCCCTTCCTTCTACCTTCTCTGGGCTTTGTTTTCTGTGGTTCCTCCAGTTCTTGTAGATGTAGAGTTAGGTTATTTATTCAAAATGTTTCTATCTTTTTTTAGGTGTGCCTGTATTGCTGTGAACTTCCTTCTGAGGACTGCCTTCACTGTGTCCTAAAAGTTTTGGACTGCTGTGAGTTTATTTTCATTTGTTTCCAGAAACTTTTTGATTTCTTCCTTTATCTCTTTCTTCATATACTTGTTGTTTAATAGCATGCTGTTCAGTATCCATGAATTTGACCATTTTTGAATTTTTTCTTTGAGTTTGGTTTCCAGTCTCTGTCCCTTGTGGTCTGAGAAAATGCTTGATATGATTATAATTTTCTTGAATTTTTTGAGGCTTGTTTTGTGCCTTGTTATGTGGTCTATCTTTGAAAATATTCTACATGCGTTAGAAGAGAATGTGTATTTTTTCTTTCAGATGAAAGGTTCTATATATACAAAAGTTAAGAGTATTTGATCTGGAACATTGGTCAATTCCTCCGTATCCTTGTTATTTTCTTTGGAAGATCTATTTTATTTTTTGACAGTTGGGTGTTAAAAACCCCAACTATAGTTGTGACGCTGTCAATATTATTTTTGAAGTCCTCCTATATTTTCTTTATATATTTACATGCTCTTATGTTCAGTTCATATATGTTTAAAATGTTTATGTCTTCTTGATGGATTCTTTCCTTGAGTATTATGAAGTATCCTTCTGTGTCTCTTTTTATGGCCCTTGTTTTGAAGTCTATTTTATCTGATATGAGTATCGCTACCTTGGATTTTTTGTCCTGGTCATTTGCTTGGAATATGTTTTTCCAAACATTCACTTTTGGTCTGTGTAGGTCTTTTGTTCTATGGTGGGTCTCTTGTAGGCAGCATATGTGTGGGTTATATTTTCTTATCCATTCAGCTACTCTATGCCTTTTGATTAGAACATTTGATATGTTTACATTTAAGGTTTGGTGATAAGTATTATTCATTGCCATTTACTTCCTTCATACCTCTGTTCCTCTCTCTTCCTCTTTCTTTTTCTTCCTTTTCTTAAAGCATTCCCTTTAGCATCTCTTGCATTGCTTATTTTGTGGAAGTGTATTCTTTGAGCCTTCTTTTGTCCAGGAAACTCCTTATTTAGCCTTCCATTTTAATTGACAGTCTCGCTGGGTAGAGTAGTCTCAATTGCAGGCCTTTGTTTTTCATTCCTTAGGATATTTTTTACCATTACCTTCCTGCTTGCGGTGTTTACATTGAGATGTCAGCTGCTAGTCATAACAGGGCTCCCTTGTATGTCACTTCCTGTTTCTTTCTTGATGCTTTTAATATTCTCCTTTGTCTTGAAATTTAGCCTTTTAATTATGATGTGTCTTGGAGTGGACCTCTTTGGGTTCCTCTTGATTGGGACCTTCTGTGCGTCTTGTATTTGTGTGACTTATTCTCTCATCAAATATGGGAATTTTTTCATCATTACTTTTTCAAACAGGTTTTCTATCCTTTGTTCTTCTTCTCCTTCTGGTACCCCTATTATATGGATATTATTATGTTTCATGTTGTCTTGCAGCTGCCTTACCACCTGTTTATTCTTTCTCAAGTCTCTTTTCCTTTTCTTGCTCTTTCTAGGGTCTTTATTCTACCTTGTCCTCCAGCTCACTGATTTGATCCTCTGTTTCATCTAGCTTGTTTTGATTCCTTCTACTGTGTTCTTCAACTCAGAAATTGTATTCTTCATTTCCTCTTGGCTCTTGTTGATATTTTCTATTTTGTTTTTCATGTTGATATAGTTTGCACTGAGTTCCTTGTTGTTTCTGTGTAGTTTTTTGGTAATTCACAGTGAGCTCATTGAGCTTCCTGATGATCATTTCTTTGAACTCAATATCTGGTAGTTGACTTCCCTCTATTTCATCTAGCATCCTTTCTGAGGATTCCCCCTGTCCTTTCATTTGGAGTTGTTTCTTTGTCTTCCCATTGTTTTTGAGACTCTTTTTGTTAGCCTCTGCTTCTTAAATTGACCTGTTCTGAGTGTCTGAATTTGTGGTGTGTTCTTGTATTTGTAGAAGACCTGTTAGATTCAGTGGTCTCTTTGGTCTCCTGAACTTGATGCTGTTGGGATGCCATTTTTGTTGGTTCTCTGTATTTAATTGGGTTTTGATTGTTGTTGGGTCATTCTTTGGTGGGTCTTTCCCTCCAGCTGGTTGACTGAGGGTCATTCTACCCACCATGTATTGTATGCTATTGTTCAGGTGCTGGCAGAAGAAAACCACAAACCCCAGGGAACCAACCAACATCTGCAAAAATATCTCCCCCCCTCTGCAATCTCAAGATTTACAGAAAATGAACCAGTGTAAATGAGGGTGTAAAGAGATTAGGACTATTATAGGAAAGGAGAGAAATAACCTACAGTATAAATTCTAGTGACAATATGCACAAATTTGCTGGACAAGAAATGAATGTTAAAAAGCTATGCTTGAAAGAAAATATCACTAATCATGGAGAAGATGACAGTGGATTTCATCTTGGTAAGCTCTAGTATTTACCACTGTTTTTTCTTTCTGGATCTGCCTCTGGTGATGTCAGATGTTGAACCCATCTGACCTTAGGCAGCATGCTCTGAGACTGCCAGGGATCTACTGTCTATGGTTATCTCCTACAGTTGTTTATCTAGTCTCTCTGCACTCAGCTGTCAGGCTTAAGCCCCATTTGGCAGGGCAAAATTCCTCCTGAGGTTAGGGTTATTGTTTCCCCTCAGGCTGCTGCTGCTCAGAGGGGAGTGGTCTGCTTGAGCAGGATGGCTGCTGCCATATGGGTGACAACTCAACACCAGGATCACAGTGGCTGCTATCTCAGTTCTCTCCCCAAAGCCTCTGTCCCCAGTCTCTCCTCAAGCATCTCTAGTGCACTCTATTCCCCCTTTGTCAGGGATCTACTGTCTATGGCTATCTCCTTCAGGGGTTAATATAGTCATTCTGCACTCAGCAGTTAGGCTTAAGCTCCACAGAGCCCAGGCAGAGTCTTTCAGGGGTGAGGCTGTTGTTTCCCCTCATGCTACTGCCACTTATAAGGGAATGGTCTGCCTGAACAGGATGGCTGCTGCCATAAGTGGGATGACTCAGCTCTGTCATCCCAGCTGATATTCTCTCAGCTCTCTCCCCAAAGCTTCCATCACCCATCTCTCCTCAGGTGTCTCAAGCTCTCTCTGCTCCCACCTTTACCAGAACTCTGGGTATATGACGGAAATGAAAATTTGTGCATTGGCCCTTTAAATAGCTCTTTGGGTCTCCAGCCAGCCATCTGTGACAGAGATCAGCCTTGTTGCTTTTCACCACTGGTTGTTATTTGTGTACTTTGTGGGCTCTGGTTTTACAGGCTGGGGATCCCAGCTTAGGGTTTAGACCCCACTTTTCTCAGTGGAATCCAAACAGCCACTTAATTATCCTACTGGCACTGCCATAAGTAGGTGTCCAGCCAGCCCTTTTGAGTATCCAGTCCATTTTTTACCAGACAGATTGTGCTGAAGTTGATTCTTCTGTCTTTCTGAGATTATAAAGCTTCTCTCTTGACTCAGATACTTGCCAGCAGTATCCGTGGTGATGTGGATGGACAAGACATGAGAGAAATTCACACAGACTACTGAGTCCTGTGGAGGAAAAGGGATGGTACAGCTACCCTCTCAAGGGGAGGGTGCCTCGGAGCGGCCTGGCCACTAGCTCAAGAGGAGAGCATGCCACACCCCTACCTGAGCAGAGTTTATTAGGTTTTAGGGGGGTAGGAATACAGATACATCTTATTAATCATTGTCTGGCAGTTAGGATCAAACATATAAAGTTCAAAGAACTATTAG
Source organism: Phyllostomus hastatus (assembly GCF_019186645.2). NCBI lineage: Eukaryota > Metazoa > Chordata > Mammalia > Chiroptera > Phyllostomidae > Phyllostomus > Phyllostomus hastatus. The sequence goes on along the minus strand of NW_025333984.1, from coordinate 11,132,685 downwards.
GGCTCACACTGAGTCAGGGTCTATCACCTAAAAAGCTACAAAACTTAACAGACTAAACTCATTTCTTGCCCAGGCCTTTTAAGAGCATTCTCAGCAAAGCAGGTTTTACAGGATTTGACATATCCTTTCTCAGGCCTGATCACCCAGGGGAGCCCACTATTTCTAGCTCAGGGTTGCACTGCCCTTTGTCATTGTTTCAGGCTTAAGTCAGGCAGAGGATGCAAGGCAGCTGAGAGATTAGGAGACTTCTCACAGGCAGAATGAGGACTCAGGCTTTGTCAAAGTCAAGGGGTGGGGGTTGATCGCCCCCTTTTTCCACAGCTTCCCAAGCCCTTCCCTGAGGGCCTTCCCATGTGATTATGCCTGTCTTAGATGGCCCCTCCCATGAGGGATCTTACCCATCATTGGCTAACCAGCCAAGCAATGGGGGCCAGGCAAGGAGCAGAAGTGGTTCTCCTGCCAGAGAGATAAGCTTTGTCTCTTTAGTGGCTTCTGGTCCAGAGGTCTCTCACTCAGCCTTAGCCATGAGGGGTTGCAGCTCCTGAAACCAGGCAGGGTGGTTCCCAACACTCTCTCACTATTGTTCAGTTGTTTGTTCTGGGTAATTTCTCCACAATTTAGTTGTAATTCCAGATTGGTCCTGGGAGGAGGTTAGTGTGGCTCTTATTCACTCCTCTTCCATCTTACCAAGACTCTTTTATTTGTTTTTCAAATGGGGCCATAGTATCTTGTGCATGATTATCTCTCAATAATTGTTTGCTAGTATTATTATTATTTAGTATTCTATGATTATTTTCTATGTGGAGTTCTAGTTATGGCATATACCAGTTCTGTGACTTTGCACAATTTGTCTAACTTCCCTGATTATAATAAGACCTACTTCAGCCAGGTGCTGTAAAAACTGGTCAAATACAATGAGCTGAAGGAAATGGGTGTGGGACTTCCAGTTAAGATGGCAGCATGGCTTGCCTGTTGGCACAACCACATCAAAATTACAACTAAAATATAGAGCAACCATCACTCAGAACCATCAGAAATTCAGTTGAATGGAAGTCTGACAACTACAGAATTAAAGAAACCACATCCATCCAGACTGGTATGAGGGGTGCAGATGTGGAATGTGCTGGCCCCTCACCTATGTGCGGTAGATAAAAATTCAGGAGTGATATCTGGGGATCAAGGAGTCCCAGCCTCACCCTAACCCCCCCCCATCCCAGAGTTCCAGTGCCAGGAAAATAAGTCCCTACAACTTCTGGCTGCAAAAACCAGTGGGAATTGAGTCAGTAGAAGAAATTTTTAGAGCCCCAAGCGGTTCTTCTTAAAGGACCCACACACAGACTCACCTACTCAGACCACACCCTCTGACTCCCACTCCCTCCCACTCCCTCTACCAGCTCCAGGACCAGGGTAGCAGCTTGAAAGGTAGCAGTGGTATACAGGGAGAAACTGAAGTGTCTGATATCAAGGCGAGCAGAGACCATTGGCCCTTTTCTAAACCCTCCCCCCACAGAGCCAGAAGGCTGGTGCCATATCTGAGACTCCATCAACTTGGCTAACACTGTTTGACTTTCTGTGGACATCCCAATAGACCCCACCCCACCCAATTTATGGGCCCACCCAAGCTACTTTTCCATATGAATGCCTGGTCTTGGCTAATTCTGCACAATTTCCTAAATTCTTTCAAACAAGCAACAGTTGGCCTCAGTTAGCCTCAGGCAGCCAAATCTATCTAGCTGCAGCCACCCTCATTTCACAACTTGGCTTCACCTGAGAATCTCCAAGTCCAGCACAAAAATCAGCCATCTCAGATTGCTTTATGGCTCAGGAAGGGTGGCCCAGGCAAACACAGGAGAGAGCTGACTTTGCCCTGCACCGCTTGGGAATCCCCATGGCCAGGGCACCCAGTGGACAGCTACAGACCATGTTGGAGCATCACCACCCTTCCTCTGCACAGTTGATCCACCATAAAGGGTAGAAATTTGTGGTCAGTGGTCACAGCCAATCCTTGCAGCTGACTGGCATGGGTAAATCCCTCCCACTAACCTACAAAGAGCAACCAAGTTTCAACTACAAAAGCAGGGTATACTCAACCTAAATGAATGTCATGCCTCGAGTACCCAGCCTGGGTGATAGTGAAGGCTGTGCCACTGGATTTTACACGACACCTACTATAATAGGCCACATTACCAAAACATGGAATCAAAGCAGCTCTATCTAATACACAGAAACAAACACGGGGAGGCTTCCAAAGTACAGAGACAAAGAAACATGGCCCAGATGAAAGAACAGATCAAAACTCCAGAAAAAGAACTAAATGAAATGGAGATGAGCAATCTATTGGATGCAGAGTTCAAAAACACTGGTTATAAGAATGCTCAAGGAACTTAGTGATGACTTCAACAGCATAAAAATAATCCAGTCAGAAATGAAGGATACATGAATTGAAATGAAGAACAATTTACAGAAGAACAACAGTAGAGTGGATGAAGACAAGAATCAAGTCAATGATTTGGAACATAAGGAAGCAAAAAACAACCAATCAAAACAACAAAAAGAAAAAAGAATCCAAAAAAATGAAAATAGTGTATCAAGCCTCGGGGAGAAATTCAACAGGTCCAACATTCACATTATAGAGGTGCCAGGAGGAGAAGAGAAAGAATGAAAAATTGGAAATCTATTTCTAAACAGTGGTCTTCCCCAGTGAATTGAAGTGTTTTATTCACATGAATAAACACTGACAGAGAGGACTTGGAGGAGAGGATAGCCAGCTGAGAGAAAAGAGCAAAATTACATAAGCTGCAGCTTTTAGAAATGTGTCATGACAAATCAATTGTAAATAAAAAGTAAGCAATCCTGAGATTTTGAACCTGTGGAGGAATGGAAAATGATTTACAAATAGTCCATTTGTGGACACTTTTCCAGGAGCTCCTTCATCTGTAAAACAATAACATTGATCTAAAGAATCTAGACTCTAGATGCCCTCTTACAATCAATGAATGTCATAGCTAAGAGGAGCCCCATAAAGACAAAAACACAAACATACACACCCTGCAGTAGAATTAGACAGTCATCTACGTTTTACTACCATTTGAGAACATGATTGCAGCATGACAGATGTTGAAATGTGTAATTTGTTTGACTGTGAAAGAAGAGGAAAATGGAGGAATTGTGGTATCTGTTGAATACCTCTGTCCTGACTTCCTTTTCAGGAAGTCAGGCAGCATCTTATGTAGTGTAGTAGTTATGATTACAGGCTGCCAACATTGGAATCCTTACTTAAACATTGCTTACTAGGTATGTGACCTTGGGTAAGTTATTTAACTTCATGATTTCAGTTTCTTCATCCTTAAAACAGGCACACAAATTAGTACATGTAGTAAGGTTGCCAGGATTAAATGTATGTAAAATATTTAGAGCACTACCTGGCATATAGTAAGTACTCAACAGCAAGTACTATTTATTACTATTAAATACTCTATATTTATTATTAAAATTAAATACCAACTTCCTGAATGTGGCCAGAATCACTCTACAAGTTAAATGAAATGTCTATATAAAATGTCTCCAATACAGAGATTCAGTATTAGAGAAGGATATAGTTGCAGTAGAATTTTTCCCTTATTTGGGAAAATTCATTTACTAAATCCAAAGGAAAATGAATGGTAGTTACATAAACAGAATGTTTAAAAGTGAGAAAAGTGCATTCATATTGTCAAACAATGGAATACAAGACATTATACAAAAGGTCTTGGAAAAATGGAAATGAGTTATCCATTGAGAAAAAATACTTAATGATATGAAAAGGTATGAACAATGGATAATTAAGTAAAACAAAGCAGACAATAAAACAGTCTGCACAATATGATCTATCCCACAAGTACATGCAAAAATAGATATCCATTCTGTTTAATTTGAAAAAGACACACCAAATCATTAAAACAATTATACTGAATGGGAGGATTGTGACTTTTTAAATTTTTAATTTGTATTTTTAAAAATTTTATCTGTACTTATCCTCTGCATCTTTGTTTCAGTTCACACAAACAAGATAGACTATTGTGATTGTCAATTTGATACAAATATTTGTCAAAATATACATTCATTTAATCCAACAAATGATCTGCCCAATGTTATAACAAGAGAAATTATTTTTAATTGAATTGATCAGAATAAATTCAGTCAAGCAGGTAGACATTAAGGCTGTCACACACCAAATAAAAAATCCAGGCATGTCACATAGTTTGCACTACATGGATCTAAACTTGTCACCAACAGCCAGCCACTATAACTCCTAAGTATCCATTCTTCCACATTACTCTGTTCTGGGACACATTATTAAGGAAATGACAGGTTTCTTGCCCTCATAGGGCCTGCATATCAACAAGAATTTAATTTTAGCATTTGCTGTCATCTATGAAATTTGTATCACCTCTTCTCTTTGAGTCCCTTCCATTTTGCACACCCCTAATACCACAGTACTTAAATATGCACATATTGTATGTGTATATTCATGTAACTCCCATTTTTCAAAGCCTTCATTGCTTTCATTGCTTTCAAGGAAAATCTACACATCTCTGATGTATGAGGCTCTTCATGATCTGCCCTTCATTTCTCAAGAATGCCTCATGATTTTTGCACATGTGTTTTCCTCTTTTTAGAAAGCCATGTCTAGCTATAATGTCCTAATTCCTTCCCTTTTTAATTATGAAAAGTAAAAGCAGATTACAGAGAGTAACATGGAAAATGTCTATGAATCTAAAACATGGAATTTTTTATAATGAATAAATCTTTTTGGTTTAAATTCCTTTATACTGTTCTTTTAGAGTAGAGGCAGTCACTTATGTAAATTTCAGGTATTTTTTTCATCCAAGATTTTATTACACTTATTACATACATTTATGTCCATAAAAATAGTTATATATTGTTTTGTGTAATTTACAATTTATACAACTAGTATAATTTGCATATATAACTGCAAATTGTTTTCACCAAGTAATAAGTTTTTACTTCAATTCATAAGAAAATTAAATATAATCACCAATATACTTATTATTTATCTAATCCTTTATTGATGAACATTTCAGTTTTTTAAAATTTTCTAACAATTACAGTCATATTAAGGATCCTTGTACACATCTCCTTATATATATTTACATGAGCCTTTTAGGGCATCTAGAAGTGAGAATGTGTGTTTCCAATTTAACTCAAATTTAACATTATTCCATTTGTTTCACAAGCAATTATAACAATTTGCATTTCCACCAGTATGTCCAAATGTTCTGCTTTCCTTATGTCTTTTTTCACATTTGATATTTCCAGGCAAATCTTTTAATTTTTAAACAATATTCCATATTATAAATATATCACCATTTATTTTTTCATGTTCATGGGTATTTGGTAGGTTCCAGTTTTGTTTGTTTGTTTGCTTGTTTGTTTGTTTTTGCCTCTAATAAATAAAGCTGCTATGAAGATTCATACATAAGTTTTTGTGTAGATTTTTCATTTATCTTAAGTAAATGCCTAAAGTAAAATTGTTGGATCAATTCCATATCCAGAAATATGGAGTAGATATATTTTCCCCTACTTTTCCCATTAAATACAGCTAAAAGCCTTAGGCATTATTATAAATAAAACAAACATAAGAAATCTATAAGAGGAGGAGAGAAGAGAAAGACTGGATAGTTATCTCAGGATACAAGGAATAACATAGTAGTAAGATCCCTGGATATTCTTTTTGCTTCATATATCTTGATTGGAGCTGAAGACAACAACAATACTATAAAACTGACAGGCACAAATATAAAAAGTATCCACCCTCACTACCAAAAGGTCATTTTCTATAGCTGAAGGAAGCTATTAGATGACTATTATAAACTATTATAAATATTAAAGTATTCCAGCTTAAATGGAAACTATTAAGGAATAATCACTCTACTCCAGGCAAATATTGCGGAGAAAACTGGCTCCACCTCTCCTAACATTAAAATTTTAGTGGAAAGCCTAGATTTCCACTCTTGCTAATATGTAACAAGGTGCTCCAATACCCCTCCTGGGGTGGTATAAGAGAAGGTCAAGTAGAGAGCCTGAACTTTTATTATGAGTACTGGTAATAAGCCCACTCCATGGTGTCATTGAAAACCAAGGAAGACACCCTCATTGAGTATCAAAAACCAAGTGGGGAATCTGGACCTCCACCTTAATCTGACAGTAATAATGTAGAACTAACTGTCTGTCCCATTACAGAGCAGTGACCAACTAGAGCAACTAAAGAAAATTTAAATAATCTTGGAGTGTCAAAACATAACACCCAAAGTATACATATTTCAATAAAAAATCACCCATACTAAGAATCTGGAATACTGAGATAAGTTTAAAAAGATAATTTAAAATATATAAATACTGAGATGGCAAAAATGTTACAATTATCTGACAAAGATTTTGAAGCAGCCCTTATAAAAATGCTTCACTGAACAATTATGAATATGTTTGAACCAGATTAAAAAATGAGTCTCAGTAAATGAAATAGAAAGTACCAGTAAAAACCACAAAAGAGAAGAATCTAATGGATACTCTAAAGCTGAACAACACAAAAACTGAAGAAAAAGCCCAATAAAGAAAGCACCCAATATGAACAACAAAGTAGACTAAAAAATGAACAGATCCACAGAGACATGGGAAATTTTAAGAGTTACTTTTAAAAAGAGCTAAAATTCCAGTCATTAGAGTTTCAAAAGGAGAAGAGAAAGAGAATGAAGCCAAAAAAGTATTCAAAGAAATGATGGCTGAAAACTTTTCAAATTTAGCAAGAGACATAATCCTACAGATTAAAACTGGAAAAAAAAAAACAACTAAGAAAACCTTGTCTTGGCCATGTAGCTCAGGTCATTAGATCATTCTTCCAATTCACCCAGTCAGGGCACACAAAAGAATCAACCAATGAATGCATAAATAAGTGAAATAACAATTCTCTCCCTCTCACCCTCCCTCACTCTATTTTTTATCTAAAATTAATAAATAAATATTAATAAAACCTAAGAAAACATCTGAAAAATAGAAAAGAGTAAAGATGCTTTACCTACAAGGAAGAAACAATTAAAATGACTGGATATTTCTCATCAGAAACCTTGGATGTAACCAGTGGTACAAGGCTGGGTTCAAAGTTCAAAAACAGCCAATTTCTAATCCACCATATTAACAGCCAAAGAAGAACTGTAGAAAAAGTATTTGACAAAATCCAATGTACATTTATGATTTAAAAATCTTTCAGCAAAATGGAAATAAAGGGAGAATTTTCTCAACTTGATAAATAACAAAAAACCTAAAGCTAATATTATATTTAATGGTAAATGACTGAATATTTTGCTACTAACACTGGAAATAAAGTAAACATCAACTCTAATCACTCTTATTTAACACAGTGCTGGAATGTCTAGACATGCAACAAGGTAAGAGAAGGAAATAAAAGGCATATAATTCACAAAAGAATAAATATAATCATCCTTATTTGTTGATTACATGATTGTCTAGATAGAAAATCCAAATGAATCTATTTAAAAATAATCTTAGTGAGTTCAGAAAGGCTGAAGATTCAAGATCAAAACAAAAAAAATAACTTTTATTTCTTTCTTTAACTTAAATATTTTATTGTTTATGCTATTACAGTTGTCCCAATTTTCCACATTTGCTCCCTCCAACCAGCCCACCCTCTACTTCCATAACCAATCTACACGATCTTGTCCAAGTCCATGGGTCATTCATATATGTTCTTTAACTAATCCCTTAACCTTGTTTCAACCAGTTCCTATCCGCCTTCTTCCCTCTTACACCTGTGAGTCTTTTCCATGTTTTTTTTTCTCTTTTGTTGTCATTCAAGTACAGTTGTCTCCATTTCCTCCCACACCATTCCCCCCACTCCAAACATCCCCACCTCCCTCCCTTGGTCCCAACCCCCTCGGTTTTGTCCATGTATCCTTTATACATGTTCCTGAAAACCCTTTCCCCTTTTCTCTCCCATTATCTCCCCCACCTCCCCTCTGGATACTGTCAGTTTGTTCTTAATTTCAATGTCTCTGGTTATATTTAACTTGTTTGTTTGTTTTGTAGATTAGGTTCCACTTATAGGTGAGATCACATGGTATTTGTCTTTCACCACCTGGCTTATTTCACTTAGCATGATGCTCTTCAGTTCCATCCATGCTCTCAGGAAATGTAGGAGTCCCTTCTTTCTTTATGCTGCAGAATATTACATTCTGTAAGTGCACCATAGACTCTTGATCCACTCATTTACTGATGAGCCCTTAGGCTGCTTCCAACATTTGGCTATTGTAAATTGTGCTGCTGTGTACATTGAGGTGCATAGGTTCTTATTTTAAAATATTTTATTTATTTATTTTTAGACAGGGGAAAGGAGGAAGCACAAGAGGGAGACAAACATCAATGTGTTACTGCCTCTCGTGTATCCCATACTGGGGACTTGGCCAGCAACCCAGGCATGTTCCCTGACTAGGAAGTGAACCAGTGACCCTTCATTTCTCAGGCTGGCACTCAATCCACTGATACACAACAGCCAGTGCTATTCTTTTGAATTGCATTGTTCATGGGAATGCAGATTGGTGCAGACACTGGAAAACAGTATGGAATTTCCTCAGAAAACTAAAAACGAAACTGCCTTTTGACCCAGCAATTCCACTGCTGGTACTATACCTTAGGAATCCCAAAACACCTGTTCCATGTCTCTATGCCTCTGGTTCTACTTGGCTTGTTAGTTTATTGTGTTCATTAGATTCCACTTACAAGTGAGATCATATGATATTTGTGTTTCACTGACTGGCTTATTTCACTTAGCAAAATAGTTTCAAGTTCCATCCATGAAGATACAAAAGGTAAAAACGCCTTCTATTTTACTTTCCATGTAGTATTCCATCGTGTACATGTACTACAGTTTTTTCTTATACATTCATCTACTGATGGCCACTTGGTCTGTTTCCAAATCTTAGCTATTGTACACAGCACTGCTATGAACATAGAGGTGCATAAATTATTTTGAATTGGTGTTTTGGGATTTTTAGGGTATATTCAAATCGGTGGAATTGCTGAGTCAAAAAGTAGTCCCATTTTTAATTTTTTGAGGAAATTCCATACTGTTTCCCACATCAGCTGCACCAGTCTGCATTCCCACCTGCAGTGCACTAGGGTTCCCTTTTCTCCACATTCTCCTGAGCACTTCTTGCTTGTTGATTTATTCATGATAGTCATTTTGGCTGGTGTGAGGTGATATCTCATAGTGGTTTTAATTTGCAACTTTCTGATGGCTGGTGATGTTGAGCTATTTTTCATGTCTCTGGACCATCTCTATGTCCTCCTTGGAGAAATGTCTGTTCAGATCTTTTGCCCATTTTGTAATTGGATTGTTTTCCTACTGTGTAGAGTCATATAAGTTCTTTATATATATTGGAGATTAAACCCTTGTCCAATATACTGTTGGAAAATATGTTCTCCCATACAGTAGATTCCCTTTTAATTTCAATGATGGTTTCTTTAGCTGTGCAGAAACTTTTTAATTTGATGTAGTGACATTTGTTTACTTTTTCTTTTGTTTCCTTTACCCTAGGAGATATATCAGCAAGAAGTTTGCTAAGCAAGATATCTGAAATTTCACTGCCTATGTTTTCCTCTAGGATTTTTATGGTATTGTGACTTATATTTAAACTTTAATCCCTTTTGAGTTTGTTCTGGTGCATGGCGTAAGATGTTGTTCTAGTTTCTTTTTTTTCCCCATGTACCAGTCTAGTTCTCCCAACACCATTTAATGAAGAGGCTGTATTTGCTCCATTGCATACTATTGTTTCCTTTATTTTTTATTAATTGACCACAAGGATGGGGTTTATTTGTGGGCTCTATTCTGTTCCATTGATCTATGTGTCTGTTCTTATGCCAGTACCAGACTTTTTTTATTACAGTGGCCTTGTAGTATAGTTTGATATCAGGTATTATGATCCCACCAATTTTGTTATCCTTTCTCAAGATAGTAGAGTATATTAAGGGTCTTTCTTGGTTCCATACAAAATTTTGGAATATTTGTTTTAAATGTGTGAAATATGCTATTGATATTTTAGTAGGAATTAAATTGAATCTGTAGGATGTTTTGGGTAATATGGACATTTTAATGGGGTTGTTCTCTTATTTTCTCATTCTGATAGCATGTTATTGTATAAAATGCCATCAATTTCTGAATATTGACTTTGTATCCAGATATTTTTCTGAATTCATTTATTAGGTTAAGCAGTTTGGTTTTGTTTTTTTTTTGTAGAGCCTATAGGGTTTTCTTTGTATAATATCATGTCATCTGCAAATAATGACAGTTTTACATCCTACTTTCCCATTTGGATGCTTTTTATTTCTTCTTATCTGATCACTATGGCTAGGACTTCTAGTACTATGTTGAATAAGAGTGGTGAAAGTGAACACTTCTGTCTTGTTCCTGATATTAAGGAAAACACTTTTAGGTTTCTCCATTGAGTGCAATGTTGGCAGTAGATTTTTCATTATGGCTTTTTTTAAAGGCATTTTGCTGATTTTTTAAAAGATTTTATTTGTTTATTTTTAGAGGGGAAGGGAGGGAGATAGACAGAGAGAGAGAGAAACATCACTGTGAGGTTGCTGGGGGTTATGGCCTGCAACCCAGGCATGTACCCTGGCTGGGAATCGAACCTGGGACACTTTAGTTCCCAGTCCATGCTCAATCCACTGAGCTACGCCAGCCAGGGCTTCATTATGGCTTTTTTAATGTTTATGTGTAATCCCTCTATTTCCACTTTGCTGAGTGCTTTTTACCATAAATTGATGGTGGATTTTATCAAATGCTTTTTTTTTTCATTTGTACATATGATTGCATTTTTCACATTTCATTTTGTTTATGTGATATATCACATTTATCAATTTGCAAATATCGTACCCACTTTGCATCCCTGGGATAAAGCCCCATGGAATTTTGTTTGCTAAGAGTTTTATGTTCATTGCTTCAATTTCATTAGTTTTTATCTACATATTAAGATCTTCTGCTTCTTCCTGATTCATTTTTGGAAGATTGTATGTTTCTGGAAATGTATTCATTTTCCCAGGTTGTCCAATTTCTTGGCATATAGTTGTTTATAGTATTTTCTTATAATCCTTTTTATTTCTTGGGCATCAGTTGTTACTTATTTTTCATTTCTGATACTATTTATTTGAATCATCTTTTTTTTTCTTTATGAGTCTGGTTAAAGTTTAATCAATTTTGTTTATCTTTTCAATAAACCAGCTCCTGGACTCATTGATCTTTTGGATTGTTTATTTAGATTCTATGCAATTAATTTCTGCTCTGATCTTGATGATTTCATTCCTTCTACTCACTCTGAGCTTTGTTTATTGTTCAATATATAGTTCTTTCAAGTGTGAGCTCAGGTTGATTATTTGAGATTTTTCTGTCTTCTTTAGGTATGGCTGTACTACTATGAACTTCCCTCTCAGGACTGCTTTTATGGTATTCCATAGGCTTTGGTTGTTGTGTGTTTATTTTCATTTGTTTCCATACACTTTTTTATTTCTCCTGTGATCTCATCGTTAACACATTCATTATTTAATAACATGTTATTTAGCCTCCATGCATTTCAATGTTTCATTGAGGTTGATTTCTAGTTTCCAGCCATTGTGATCTGAGAAAATGTTTGATATGATTTCAAATTTTTTGAATTTGTTAAGACTTATGTTGTGTCCTACCCTGTTGTCTGTCTTTCAAAATGATTCATGTGCACTTGAGAAGAATGCGGATTCTGTTATGTTGGGATGAAACATACTGTAAATATCAATTAAATCAATTTGATAGCGTGTCATTTGGAGTAGCTGTTTCCTAGTTAATTTTTTTCTCAGGAAGATATATCCATTGGTGACAGTGGCAAATCAAAATCCCTTATGATGACTATATTGATCTCATTCTCCTCCAAGATTTTTAAAATATATTTATGTGCTCCTATATTGGATACATATGTTCACCAGGGTTATATCTTCTTCTATTTTTTTAAATTTTATTTTAATCATTGTACAAGTACAGTTTTATCCCTTTTACTCCCAATCCAGCCCACCCTCCCAACCCTCCCCACTTCCATCCCATTACCACCATCCCCCTAGTTTTTGTCCATGTGTCCTTTAAATTTGTTCCTGTAAACCCTACCCATTGTCCCCTGAAATTCCCTCTTCTCTCCCCCGTAATCAATGTAAGCCTGTCCTCTATTTCAGTGTCATTGACTATATTTTGCTTGTTTCTTTGTTTTGTAGTTTAGGTTCCTGTTAAAGGTGACATCATATGGTATTTGTCTTTCACTGCCTGGCTTGTTTCACTTGGCATAATGCTTTCCAGCTCCATCCAAGCTGTTGCAAAGGATAGGAGATCTTTCTTTCTGCTGCATAGAATTCCATTGTGTAAATGTACCATAGTTTTTTGATCCATTCATTTACTGATTCCTAGTTAATCTAGGTGGCCTCCAGCATCTAGCTATTGTAAATTGTGCTGCTATGCAACATTGGGGTGCATAAGTTCTTTAGGATTGATGTTTTAGTATTCTTAGGATATAGTCCCAGCAGTGGAATTGCTGGGTCAAAAGGCAGATCCATTTTTAGTTTTCTGAGGAAGTTCCATACTGCTTTCCATAGTGGTTCTACCAGTATGTAGTCCCACCAACAGTGCACTAGGGACCCCTTTTCTCCACAACCTCTCCAACACTTGTTGTTTGTTGCTTTGTTTATGATGGCCATTATGACTGGTGTGAAGTGGTATCTCATTGTGGTTTTAATTTGCATCTCTCTGATAGCTAGCGATATTGAACATCGTTTCATGTGTCTTTGGATCTTCTGTATGTCCTCCTTGGAGAAGTGTCTGTTCAAGTCCTTTGCCCATTTTTTAATTGGATTCCTTGTCTTCTTAGAGTGTAGTCATGTAACTTCTTTGTATATTTTGGAGCTTAAACCCTTGTCTGAGGTATCATTGGCAAATATGTTTTCCCATACAGTTGGTTCTCTTTTTATTCTAATAGTGTTTCCTTTAGCTGTGCAGAAGCTTTTAATTTTGATGAGGTCCCATTTGTTTATTCTTTCCTTTATGTCCCTTGCTCTAGGGGACAAGTCAGTAAAAAAGTTTATGCGTAAAATATCTGAATTTTCCTACCTACGTTCTCCTCTAGAACTTTAAGGGTGTCACGTTTTATATTCAAGTCTTTTATCCATCTTGAATTTATTTTTGTATATCGTGTAAGTCGGTGCTCGAGTTTCACTTTTTTGCACATGGCTGTCCAGTTCTCCCAACACCATTTGTTGAAGAGGGTATTTTTACTGAATTTTATGTTGTTGCTTCCATTGTCAAATATTAATTGATGATACAGACTTGGGGTTATTTCTGGACTCTCTGTTCTGTTCCATTGGTCCATGTGCCTGTTTTTATGCCAGTACCAAGCTGTTTTGATTACAGTGGCCTTGTAGTATAGTTTAGTGTCAGGTATTGTGATCCCTCCTACTTTACTCTTCTTTCTCAAAATTGCAGATGCTATTCAGGGTTGTTTATGATTCCATATAAATTTTTGAAGTGTTTCTTCTATGTCTGTGGAATATGCCATTGGTACTTTAATAGGAATTGCATTGAATGTGTAATTGCTTTGGGTAGTATGGGCATTTTGATGATATTAAATTCTTCCACTCCATGAACACGGTATATGTTTCCATTTGTTTGTGTCTTCCTTGATTTCTTTCCTGAGTTTTATGTAGTTTTCTAAATACAGGTCTTTTACCTCTTTGGTTAGGTTTATGCCTAGATATTTTATTTATCTTTTTGCTATTTCAAATGGGATTTTTTCCCTGATTTCTGCTTCTGCTGTTTCATTGTTGGTGTACAGAAATGCCTTTGATTTCTGGATATTGACTTTGTATCCCACTGTTTTGCCAAATTCATTTATTAGGTCAAGCAGGGTTTTTTGTGGAGTCTATAGGATTGTCTATGTATACTATCATGTCATTTGCAAACAGTGACAGTTTTGTTTCCTCCTTTCCAATTTGGATGCCTTTTATTTCTTTTTTCCTGCCTGATCGCTGTGGCTGAAACGTCCAGTACCATATTGAATAGAAGTGGTGAAAGCGGACAGCCTTGTCTTGTTCCTGATCTTAGTAGAAAAGATTTTAATTTTTGCCCATTGAGTATGATGTTGGCTGTAGGTCTCTTATACATGGCCTTTATTATGTTGAGGATTGCTTCCTATATTCCCACTTTGCTGAGAGTTTTTATCATAAATCAGTACTGTACCTTATCAAATGCTTTCTCTGCATCTATTGATACAATCATGTGGTTTTTGTCTTTGCTTTTGTTTATGTGATGTGTTACAGTTACTGATTTGCAAATATTGTACCATCCTTGCATCCCTGGAATGAATCACACTTGGTCATGGTATATGATCTTTTTAATGTATTGTTGGATACAGTTTGCCAGTATTTTGTTGAGGATTTTAGCGTAAATGTTCATCAGTGATATTGGCCTGAAGTTTTCTTTCTTTGTTGTGTCTTTATCTGGTTTTGGAATTAGGATGATATTGGCCTCATAAAAAGAGTTTGGGAGTCTTCCATCATTCTGGATTTTTTGGAATAGTCTGTGAAGGATAGAGGTTAGCTCTTCCTTAAATGCTTTGTAGAATTCTCCTGTGAAACCATCTGGCCCAGGGCTTTGGTGTGTTGGGAGTTTTTTGATTACTGCTTCAATTTCTTTTGTTGTTATTGGTGTGTTCAGGCTTTCTGCGTCTTTTCCATTGAGTTTTGGAAGATTACATTTTTCTAGAAATTTGTCCCTTTCACCTACGTTTTCAAATTTCTTGGCATACAGTTCTTTGTAGTAATTTCTTACAATCCTTTATATTTCTGTGGTATCTGTTGTAATCTCTCCTCTTTCATTTCTGATTGTGTTTATTTGGGTCTTCTCTCTTTTTTTCTTGATGAGTCTGCTTAAAGGCTTGTTGATTTTGTTTATCTTTTCAAAGAACCAGCTCTTGGATTCATTGATCCTTACAATTGTGCTTTTAGTCTTTATGTCATTTAATTCTGCTCTGATCTTGGTTATTTCCTTCCTTCTGCTTGCTCTGGGCTGTCTTTGTTGTTGTTCCTCGAGTTCTTGTAGATGTAGGGTTAGGTTATTTGTTTGCAATGTTTCTAACTTTTTTAGGTGGGCCTGTATCGCTATGAACTTCCCTCTCAGGACTGCCTTGGCTGTGTCCCATAAGTTTTGGGTTGTTGTGAGTTCGTTTTCATTTGTTTCCAGAAACCTTCTGATTTCTTCCCTAATATCGTTCTTGACCCATTCATTGTTTAATAGCATGCTATTTAATCTCCATGATTTTGAGTGTTTGGGGTTTTTTTCCTTGGGGTTGGTTTCTAGCTTCAGTCCCTTTTATCTGAGAAAATGCTTGATTTAATTTTAATTTTCTTGAAATTGTTCAGGCTTCTTTTGTGTCCTATCATGCGGTTAATCTTTGAAAATGTTCCGTGTATATTTTAAAAGAATGTGTATTTAGCTTCTTTTGGATGGAGGATTCTGTATATATCAGTAAAGTCCATTTCATCAAGGGTATTGTTCAATGCCACAATATATTTGTTAATATTTTGTTTGGAAGATCTGTCCATTTTTGATAGTGGGGTGTTAAAATCCCCCACGATAATTGTGTTGGTGTCAATGTTCTTCTTGAAGTCCTCTAAGATTTTCTTTATGTATTTGGGTGCTCCTCTGTTGGGTGCATATATATTTACAATATTTATGTCTTCTTGGTGGATTCTTCCCTTGAGTTTTATGAAGTGGCCTTCTGTGTCTCTCTTTATGGACCTTTTTTGGAAGTCTATTTTGTTTGATATGAGTATTGCTACCCCAGCTTTTTTTTTTCCTGTCCATTTGCTTGGAAGATTTGTTTCCAGCCCTTCACTTTCAGCCTGTGCAGGTCTTTTATCCTCAGGTGAGTCTCTTGTAGGCAGCATATATGTGGGTCATTTTTTCTTATCCATTGAGCTATTCTATGTCTTTTGATTGGAGAATTTAATCCTTTTACATTTAAGGTTATTATTGATAGGTACTTATTCACTGTCTTTTATGCATGTGTGTTACTCTCTCTCTCTCTCTCTTTTCTTTCCTTTTCTTAAAGCAGTCCCTTTAGAATCTCTTACAGAGCTGGTTTCTTGGAGGTGTATTCTTTTAGACATCTTTCATCTGGGAAGCTTCTTATTTGGATTTCTATCTTGATTGAGAGCCTTGCTGGGTAAAGTAGCCTTGGTTGCAGACCTCTGGTTCTCATTACTTGGAGTATTTCTTGCCATTCTTTTCTGGCTGGGAGTGTTTCCACTGAGAAGTCAGCTGGTAGCCTTATTGGGGCTCCCTTGTATGTTACTTCCTGTTTCTCCCTTGCTGCCTTTAAGATTCTCTCTTTGCCTTGAAATTTTGCCATTTTAATTATGATGTGTCTTGAGGTGGGCCTCTTTGGGTTCCTCTTGATTGGGACTCTGTGTTTCCTGGATTTATTTGACTTTTTCTCTCATCAAATTAAGGAAGTTTTCCTTAATTACCTGTTCAACTAGGTTTTCTATCCCTTGCCCTTCTTCTTCTCCTTCTGGTATCCCTATTGTACGGATATTATTACGTTTCAAATTGTTTTGCATTTCTCTTAATCCCTCTTCATTCTTTCTTATTCTCTTTTCCTTTTCCTGCTCTTTCTGGGTATTGTTTTCTACTTTGTCCTCTAGCTCGCTAATCCGATCTTCTGCTTCATCAGTCCTGCTTTTCATACCTTCTACTGTGTTCCTCAGTTCAGAAATGGAATTCTTCATTTCCTCTTGGCCCTTGTTCAGAGTTTCTATTTCCTTTTTCATGTTTATATAGTTTTCAGTGAGATTGTTTTAGCTTCCCTCTAGTTTCTGATAGCTCATTATCAGTTCATTGAGCTTCCAGATAATCATTGTTTTGAATTCACTATCTGATAGTTGAGTTGCCTCTATTTCATTTAGCATTTTTTTCTGAGGCTTCCTCCCTTCCCTTCATTTGGGCATTGTTTCTTTGTTTTCTCATTGTTTGTGGGTTTCTTCTTGTTAGCCTCTGTTTCTTAAATTGATCTGTTCTGGTTCTCTGTAATTATGGTGTGAACTTCTGTGGTACAATACTTGTGAGATTCAGTGGTATAGTCTCCTTCGTGTATCCTGGTGTTCAAAACTTCCCCCTACTCTTTTTTGTGGTCAGTTGGAGGATTAAGGCAAAATGGCTTAAGACAGCATGAGAGTGTACTATGATATTTACATTAGCAGCCAGTAGAGAAGAGATGGGATTTCCTTTGGGTCCTTATGGTGTTAACCATGATCCTCCACCCCACTAGCCACCTTTTAGAAAGGATGGAAAGAAGGTAAGACTCTTACTGAGGAGAAAGGATTGTTACTTGGATCTAGCAAGCTGTGAGGCTGTGGGAGGTCAGATTCTGAGGTAGGGTTGGAATAAAGATTAGTAAATAGGAGTAGTGTGTAAAAGAATAGAGACTATACCCACAATAGTATAGTTCAGGAAATTGCAAAGTGGGCTGAGATCAGGTAGGGGTGTTGAGTAGTATTTACAATTGTATGAACTAGGTCTTTTTAACAGTAATAGTAAATCAACAGTCTTGTGGAAGAATTGATGAGATCTAGATAACAAGAATAAGGAGTATAGAACCTTGAGAGGTGTACTAATGGAACACAGATGAAGGATAGTAAATTATCAACACAGTGTGATTGAGATACCAGGGGTAACCTATCAAATGACAGTATAACCAGCCAAGCAAAGAAGATTATACAGAAAGAAAAAGAATACCAAAATATTATTAAAATAAAAAATGTCAGAAAATTGAGAAGAAGATAAATACAAAAATACAATAACTTGCAAGATAAAAAAAATAAGAAAAAAGCGGAGAAGATGGAGTGCAGGAGAGATAAATTTGGAGTGGAAGGAATAATACTAGGATGAATGGAAGAGAGACATAAGGGATTGAGAGATATAAAAATAAGAATTGAAAAATAAAATGTCACTTAAAACACAAGATAAAATCAATCAACCAACAACAGCCACAAAAACAAAACAAAACAAAACAAAACAAAACAAAAAACCTCTTGTTGGTTTCTAACTGGTCAGACCAGTTATTCTGATCTTGCTGGCTTCAGCTGGCTGAGGGATGTTTGAAATGCTTATCACTCTTCCTAGCCAAATCTCAGTAAGTCTCTCAGGT
This sequence comes from Phyllostomus hastatus, assembly GCF_019186645.2. NCBI lineage: Eukaryota > Metazoa > Chordata > Mammalia > Chiroptera > Phyllostomidae > Phyllostomus > Phyllostomus hastatus. The sequence goes on along the minus strand of NW_025333984.1, from coordinate 11,114,392 downwards.
ACTATCCCCAGGGCCAATCTACTTTCCCCTATAGGACCCTGGGCGCTCTGGAGCATGCTCATTCTCTGGAGCTCACTGCCGCATTCTCCTGGGATCCGTGGTCCCCGCAGGGTTTCTGCAACTTTTTGATTTCAGGATGCAAGCTCCAGGGATTGCAGGGAGACTTGCCCTTCCGCCAAATTACCTCACGGCGAGCTCTATGATCTCAGGAAACACCTGAGACATTTTGGGATTCACTGTGCCATCTCTGGGGATCGTAAAAGGGCACGCCCATCCACCAAATTTTTGAGTTTCCGGCTCTAGGAAGACACTTAGCTCTGCGTCCCTTCTGGGTTCACAGCGCGAGAGTCAGGATTCCCAATGGGGTGTGTGCTTCCACAGTTCAGCACAGCAGGCTCCAGAAACCTGAGAACGCCTGCGCCCTTTCCTGGATCAGGGCTGCAATGTCTGGGTTTTCCACCGATCCACACTCCCACTGGGCTAGGGGTGCAGGCGCACTTCCAGACCGCCCCGCACCTGGTCATGCCTGCTGGAGGCACTCACTTCTCCCAGGGCTATGGCTGGGTGTTCACAGTCCCTGGGTGATTTTTTCCCCAGTCCAACTGGCCTCCTTGTGCCTCCAAGCAACAAGGTCTCCCTGGTGTTGCTCAACCCCCGTTGTCCAGGGAGGGAGCAGTGACTCTGCTCTCCTGGCTGCCCTGGGGTAGACCCGGGAGTACCAGGCCTGGGGACTGCAGCCCCCCTGGTCCCTCGCTGATCCCTGGGTCCCTTTTGTCCTGAATCAGTCTCCTTACCATCTGATTTTTCAATGATTGCTATAAATTTTGATGTCCTGTTTTCAAAAATGTTTTGGTAACCTAGGCCAATTGCTCTGTTCCTCCACCGATCCACGAGTTTCCCTCCTCTTCACAGAAGCCGAGAATCACACTGCCTAGAGTAAAGCCGCCACCCCCACCCACCCCTCCCCCCCGCCCCGGTTATATCTTCTTGTTGGATTGATCTATTTAGTATTAGGTAGTGACCTTCTTTGTCTCTTGTTATTGCCTTTGCTTTTTTTTATTTTAGAGGTATAATGGAAAGGAAGTAGAAAGACAGGGAGAGAAACATGAATGAGTGAGAGAAACATTAAGTGGTTGCCTCTCACGTGCCCCAACCAGGGACCTGGCCCACAACCCAGGGATGTGCCTTGACTGTGAATTGAACTCATCCCCTTTCAGTTTGCAGAAGAATGTTCAACTCACTGAGCCACACCATTCAGGGCACTGTTATGACATTTGTTTTGAAGAGATTTTTTTTCAGATAAGTATTGCTTCCTCAGCTTTTTAAAAATCTCATTTGCATGGAAAAGTTTTCCATCTCTTCAATTTAAGTCTGTGTAAATCTTTTGTTCTGAGGTCCATCTCCTGTAATCAGTCTATACAGGTCATGCATTTATTGTATTATATTATACATGTATTTCAAAGACAGACAATATATATTACACAGTATAATACAGGTCATATATTCTTATTTATTACACTACCATATGTCTTTTGTTTGGTGCATTTAATCCATTTACACTGAAGGTTATTATTGAAGGTACTTATTAATTGCCATTTTCCCTTTGTACCTGTGTTTCTTTCTATATATATCTCTTCTTTCAGGAGTCCATTTAGCACCTATTTCAATGCTGGTTTTGTGGAAATGTACTCCTTTAGCCCCCTCTTTTTTTGGTCTGGGAAGCTCTTTACTTAACCTTACATTATAAATGAAAGCTTTGCTGAATACAGTAGTCTTGGTTATAGGTCCCTGCTTTTCATTACTGGGAATATTTCATGCCGATCCCTGCTTGCCTATAGTGTTTTTGTTAAGAAACAAGTGAACAGCCTTTTCAGAACACTCTTGTAGGTAGCTGTTTCTTTCTTGCTGCCTTTAAGATTCTCTCTTTGTCTTTAAAATTTGCCATTTTTATTATGATGGGTCCTGGTGTTGGTCTTTTAGGTTTATCTTGATGTGTGACTTTTTCCTTTACCAGGCTATGGAACTTTTCTGTCATTATTTCTTCAAACAGATTTTCTATTCCTTACTACCTTTTTTCTCCTTCTGATTTTACTATTATGTAAATATTATTGTATTTCATGCTGTACCATAGCTCCTTTAAACTATCCCCATTCCTTTTAAGTCTTTTTTGTTCTTTTTGTTGCTCTGACTGGGTGATGTTTTTTTGTTTTTGTTTTTTTTTTTTACCTTGTCTTTGAAATCACTGTTACAATCCTGTGCTTCATTTAGCTTGTTTTTAATTCCTGCTAGTGTATTCTCTGTTTCAGATATTGCCTTCTTCATTTCCAACTGATTCTTATTCACAGTCCCTATGTCTGTTTTCATGATGATGTAGTTCCCACCAAGTTCCTTGAGCATTTTTATAACCCTTACTTTGAACTCTATATCTGATAATTTTCTTGCCTCAATTTTATTTAGCTTTTTTTTTCTGGGGATTCCTCCTTGTCTTTCATTTTGAGGTTGTTTCTTGTTTCCCAATTTTAGGTGTCCATTTTTTTTGTTTCTAAGTGTTAAGTGGATCTGTTTTGACTGCCTGTCTTTGTAGGGTGGCTTTTTGTGGTAAGAGTCTTGTGGGACCCACTTGTGTAATCTCCTTGATCTCTTCATCTGAATGCACTAGGAATGCCCTTCATGTTGCTATGTGGGCTTTCATGTATTTGGGTCTTGATTGTTTTTGGCCTATCTGTTGGTGGGATCTCCCCTCCAGCTGGCTGACTTAGAAGCTCAACCTCCAGTACATCCTGTATGCTGTTGTACAGGTGCTAACAGAACAACACAAAACAACACAATGACTAAGACCTAAACAAGCAAACCCCTGGCAAAATCAATGACAAAATAGCAAAGAATAATAAAAGTGGAAAGAGAAATAGAATGGAAGAGACATAGGAAAAAGAAAAAAGAAAAAGAAGACAAAATGAAAGCAAAGTGATTATTATGAGAATAGTAAAGGAACAGATCTAATTTGAGTAATGAATAAAAAGAGAAAATGGGAAAAAGATAAAGAAAAAGAATTAAAAAATAAGTAAAGAGGGAAAAAAGATGAAGAAAGGGTAAGAGTATGAGGGATATGAAAGAAAAAATAGAGCAATAAAAATAGAAGAAAAGAAAAATAAAAAGGCGATGAATAAGAATATATAACAAAAATAATGAAAAATAACAAAGTTGAATTGTCTCATTAGTTCTTGCTTGCTGGATACTCCCTCTGTATATGGCTCTGATGTTGCCTGAGGCTAGTGTAAGCCAATGTCAGATGCTGTCCACATCTAACCCTCAGCAGCCTGTTTGAAGCTACAAACAATCCACAGTTTCTGATTGTTTTTTACTGGAATTGGCTGCACCCAGGGTGGGCCAAGCTGCACTGCAAAGCTGGCTTTTATCAGCAATGGGCTTAGGAGTGGGCCAGCAAATGTCCCAAGGCACTGCAGGATCTGCCTACACCTGCCTCTGTCTGACAGCCTGCTGTCAGTTGTAAAATAGTCACTGATTCAACTGTTTCTGAGAGGACTTCTGGTAGAATCAGTGGATAGGACCCCTGGATCTCCCATGGGAGTTGCTGTCAGACTTCAGAGAAGATGGTGTGTGTGTTCCATTGTGCCCAAGGCATTCGTTTGAGCCTGCCTTGGATTATTTCCCTGAACTTGTCAGGGTGGAGTTCTTAGCAGACAAGTGGGCAGGGCCTTCAGAGCCCAAAATTTGGGTCTGTCAGAAAGTAGGAGGTCGTTTCTGTGGTTCTCCCATGAGGGAGAAGTGTCAGTATGGTTCCCAGGAAAGTATATGGAATGGCTGCACCCTAAAGCCAACCTCTGACACGCACTGAGTCCGTGTATTTTGTTGTCTCCTCAGTAGGGGTTAAGATGCCAGATGGAGGAAAATAAAGAAAAAAATATGCAGGGTGGATTGAACAGGATTCCAGAGGGTGGGGAGAGTGGTATCCCACAGGGTGGTGTAATTGCTTTTCATCTGGGAGGGGTTTATTCTTATCAAGAAAGATGGCTCCTGTGATATTGAGGTTTAACCCAGCACAGAAATACTTGAAGCCGCTCCCCTACATCTCTCCTCAATGCCTCACTTCCCAGACTCTTCATGCAACTCCAATCCTCACTGCTGTTCCTTTTCCCAAGCCCCAGGTGAGTGACTGTGAACATAAAACCTGTTCTTTGACCCCTTTAGGAAAACAAAACAAAACAGGTGTCTGTCTGCAGTGGGCTCTGTCTCTCTCCAGCAGACAGAAACCACACTGCCTTTCACCGTTGGATGCTCCATAGGCAGCTGATCCCAGCACTTGTGCTCTAGGGTTGGGAGCCCTTTCTGGGGTCCAGACTACTCTCCTCTGCCAAGAAAGTTCCCACAGACTGTTGCCTATGGGAATGGGTCTATCCTCTTTAATGTCCTCACCCTTTCTACCAGTCTCAAGTTGGTTTCTTTCTGTTCCAGATTAAAAGTCACTTTTTTTCAGGTAGTCATCAGGAGTTTATTTTGGATGGCTGTTCCTATCTTTAGTTTTACTTTCACTTTTGTTCTGGGAAGAAGTGTGAGAAAGGTCCTCTGACTCTGCCACCACCTAGCAGCCAAAATTTTTTTTCTATATACCAACAAAAGTGTGGACACCAAAGCTAAAATTATGATATTATTTACAACTGTTCTAAAAATGACAAATATTTAGATGTTAATGTAACAAAATGTGTAAGTGGCTTATATGCTGAAAACTACACAACACTGATAAAAGTAATTTAAAAAGACCTAAATAAATGGAGACATGAATTATGTTCATGGCTTGGAATGCTCAATATAGTAAAGATGTCAATTTTCCCCAAACTGATAAATAATTTTGATGCATTTTTTATCAAAATCCCAGTAAGAACTTTTGTAGATACAGACAAGATAATTCTAATCTTTATATTAAAAGTCAAAATAACTAGAATAGCTAAAAAAAATTTGAAAAAGAACAAAGTGGGAAGAATAAATCTATCTGATCTGAAGACAACCATGAAGACTTTCTGGTATTAAAAGAGAGAAAGGGACAACAATCAATAGAACCCAATAGACCCAGAAATAGATTTAAACAAATATATCTAACTCAGTCTTGATAAAAGTACAAATTCACTTAAATGAAAGCAAGTTAATCTTTTCAACAAACCATGTTAGAGTAATTGGACATAGATAAGCTAAACAACTAAATAAACCTACACCTTACACCTTATATAAAAGTTAACTCAAAATGGATCACAACATACATTTGAAGTATAAAACCACAAAAACAATTGGAAAAAAATAGTAGAACATCAATAATCTAGGGCTGAGTAAAGAATCTTAAATATGTCACCAAAAACACAGTCCATAAAAGGAAAATTCATAAAGACCTTGATAAGGGGATGAAAATGCAAGCTATAAACTTGAAGTGTATATTAGCACATTATATATCAGACATAGAACTAATATCTAAAATATATTTTTAAAGGCTCAAAGTCAACAGTAAAGACACAAACAACTCAATTATACTAGGTGAAATAAGCAAGGTAGTGAAAGACAAATACCATATGATGTCACCTACAAGTGGAACCTAATCAATGAAACAAACAAGCAAGCAAAATATAACCAGAAGCATTGAAATTAAGAACAAACTGACAGTAACTAGATGGAAGGTGGGAGAAGATAATGAGGGGAAAAGAGGGAAGGGTTGTCAGGAACATGCATAAAGGACACATGGACAGAGCCAAAGCAGGGAAGGATTGAGGGTGGGAGGTGGGGATGGCTGGGGTAGGGGAAAGTGGTTGAGGGACAACGGGGACAACTGTACTTGAACAACAATAAAAACATGAGCAAAGATATTTCAGTGAAGTAGTTACATACACACAACAAACAAGCACATGAAAAGATGTTCAGCATCATTTCCAACAGACAAATGAAAATTAAAATTACAACAAGATCACTACACACCTATAGAGAATAGATAAAATAAAAATAATTATAACACCAAATGCTGGCAAGAGTAGAGAGAAACTGGATCCATCACTTATGGAAATGTGGACAGGCATGGCTATTGTGGAAGAGAAGAAAAATACATACATGTAACTAACAGACAACTCACTTATTGTAGTCTTGGGAATTTATATCAGAGAAATGGAAAATTCTGTTTACATTAAAACCTGTACACAAATGTTTATTTCATCTTTATTCATAATAGCCTCAACTGGAAATAACACAGGTGACGTCCAATTGGTGAACAAACTGTGGTACACTTGGAATACTTCTCTGTTATATATTGCACGGTCATCATAGGTAAAGAAAGGGTGAATATGTGCATGCAAAGTGCTACACCTTCTGAGAAACAACATCAAAGGCTTCTCATGGTTGGGGAATTAGACTTCATTCAAATAATCCATTCAAATCATTAAACAAAGAATAAGATGACAACAAATGCAAGCTCCCCAAAGGAAGGAAGAAATAATTAGCCAGAGTTGTTATAATGCATTGTTTTATATATGTAGTATCCAACCCAAAATTATAAAATATGCAAAGAAACTTAATATGAGTTCTGCTTTATAAGGGAAATGGGCTCATCCTTTTTACAGGAGTCAGCTTTCTGAAACCAACTGGATTTCCAAAAACATGCAGGTAATTACACGGCAAACACATACAAATCTTGCTGTGCTGAGATTGAAAAAAGCTGTTGAGAGCCTAGTAACCTCAGATGCTAAACAAATTAATAATGCAAGAATAAACTCATCTTCTGGTGGCAACTATAAAGATTTTTTTAAAGATTTTGTTTGTTTATTTTTAGACAGAGGGGGAGGGAGGAAGAAAGAGAGGGAGATAAATATCAATGTGTAGTTACCTCTTGTGAGCCCTTCACCGGGAACCTGGCCCCCACCAGGCATGTGTCCTGACTGAGAATAGAATCAGAGAGCCTTTTATTCACAGGCCGGTGCTCAATCCACTGAGCCACACTATCCAGGGTGACTATAAAGATTTTTTACTCTAGGTCAGGAGCTCCCAATATTTGCTGCACATTGGAGTCACCCAGCTCCCACATTCAGCTATTCTGATGTAGTTGATATGGGATACAACTTGGGCGTCAGGGATTTTAGAAGCTCCCATATAACCCTTGATGGTTTGGCTCAGTGGATTGAGCACCAGCCTATGAATCAAAGAGTTGCTGGTTCAATTTCTAGTCAGGACACATGCCTGGGTTACAGGCCAGGTCCCCAGTAGGGGGCATTCAAAAGGCAACCACACAGTGATGTTTCTCTCTCTTTCTCCTTCCCTCCTCCTCTCTAAAAATAAATAAATAAAGATCTTTTTTGGAAAAGCTCCCCATATAATTCTTATGTGCAACTAAGTTCAGGAACCATTATTGGTATTTAGAACAATAGTAATGCCTACCATTTTGTGAATTTACTGTGGGCCAAGAATATGGAACAACTCTGTGTTATACTTATTATCATAAAGCCATTTTTTAAATGAAGAAAATAAGCTCAGAGTGGTTAAATGACTCTCCCAAGGTCACAACTCCAAGAAGTACCAGATTCAGGATTTCTGATCACATACATTTAATTGGATAGTGTACTATGCATAATGCATAATGCACTATATTAAGGTAGTAACAATTCAGTAACCATGTTATTGAAAACTTGTATGAATACCATGTTTTAGTATATTGAATGATATTTTAAATGCACTAGAGAGCTTGTTATAACAACCCTGTAGTGAATACACATTTATCTTCTGCATTACTCTTGGGAACATGGCTTAGCAACAATAGTTCTTGTAAAGGAGCTTTCAGGATTTAATAGACAATAAGCTCAGAATGATCCAGTAAATATGGTACAAGCACCAAAACAAGTAAAGTGATTATTCTTAGGCTACATTAATAAAAATGTGATATCTGGACTGGGGGAAGTGATTAACTAGTCTCTGTTGTTATCAGAACACGTTGAAGAATTATGTGCAGTTTCTGGGCTTCACCATTCTTTTTTATTATTGCAATAAAGTATCATAGGCTCACAATACCATATCTAAAACACTGAAGACCAGATGTGCTTCAGAAATTCAAAAAATTTCAGGATTCAGGAAGATAATTCATTGCTATACACTGTATATTTTTTAGTATATTCAGTGGGGCCCAGGACAGCACCCCCTAATCAAACACATTAATATTTCTGAAACAAAATCAGTAAATGTACATACTGCAATACTAAAGATTATAAATATCTTTATATCAGTTACAATTTTGCTGAATAACTACCAAATTTTCAGATGAAGTGAGATTTAATGACCAAATGTTAGGGAAACACTTTTCTATCTCAGATATTTTTGGGTTTCTGAATTACATGTAAGATATCATGGAACCGTCTGTGCTCATAGTAATAAAGATTTAAACAACACAGAAGAGTGAAAAAGGAGAAAAGAAATCTCTCTCTCTCACCCATAGTCTGAGTTTCAGAGCAGTAAGTACTTTTAATCATTTCTCTTTGAGGGTTTCCTACTGGTTGTCACCATAACACAAAATGTGTGTTTATATATCTCTTTCTGGACTTACAATTTTAAAAATAATACAGTAGCTCTCTGTCAACATATAATTAGTTTATTCTACTCCTCCACTTCCTCCTTACTCACCTCCTGCTCCCATCGTCCCCTAAAACCCCTGGTGGTCACATTTTTATTTTTATATATAACTCTGTATACTGTTACTTAAATTTTCTTAACCTTTTCATTTTGGATAGTATTTTTCCCTTTCCCTTGCTATATAAGGGAATACCAGGCCTTAGGCTTTTCAAATAGAATAACCATGGTATAATAGAGATATAAAATAATATAAGAAACATAGAGCTTAAAGAAGGGGTGACTCAAAAAAAGGTGAAAGGTGTCGTCAAATAGTTTAACAATCATGAAAATGAGAGAACAGAGTGCTCTGTGTATCCTTGAGAGAGCAGAACTAAAAATAATACATGAAATCTATGGAACAGATTTTGGATCAGGGTAAGCAAACTTATAAGGATAAGCAAAGACTAACCAAAGAAAGTGTAGACAACTTCATGAGGTAGTAAGCTCCTTATCACTAAAGGTATTTAAGCAAGAGCGTGGTAACCTCTTGCTTGACAGGGGATTTATAGAGGAATTCAAACATCAGTTAGATAATGTGCACTGGATGACATTTAAGATATTTTCCAACTCTGAAAGTCTATGACACAATGATTGTTTATTCTCTAGGGTCTCTTACAGTTTAAAAATATGTATAATCCCATGACATTAGTCTAAAAGCATTATGTTTCAAACTAAGTAGCCAGTTTTCCAGTAAGTTAAGGATCTGCCATATACTGAACCAGAACCCTAAACTCAGAATTCTATCCTTTCCTTTCCTTCCAGGAAGTCTCACCAGATCCTTCTTGATGTGATTTTCGCCCCCATGCAGAACTAGTTCTTTGTGGATACCAAATGAACTAAACAACTGGTTGTAGTTACTTATTACTCTAAGGTACTATAGTCAGGAAACTATTAAGAGAGAGAAAGATGAAAGAAAGAGATTCAAGGGGAAAGAAATTAATTAAGCCTGAGGGCCAGAAGCTTGGATGTGAAGGAACAGGATGGTAGATTGTTAAGCCCTCAAGAGTATCAAAGGGATTCTCATTTATGTAAAGTTTGCATATTGGAAAATATTAATTCCAAATTTAAACTCCAGACCCACAAATTATTATTTTTCATTCTTGTTAAGAAGACAACTACTCACTGAAGGAATACTGCTGCAGGTAAGTGTGGAGGGAATCTCCCTACATACCCAACCTTGAAAACTGCAGAGATAGATGGAGATCTTTCAGGAATATTTGTTAGTAAAGGAGACTTAAAAAATGTAGAAAGATCTTATCATTTGTTTCTAAGCATCCTCATTAATGAATTATTTCTCTTATTTTCTTTCCCTTTATTTTCATTAAACATCTTTACACAAAGTCCAAATAAGCCTTAAATCACCATGAACTAGCAAAAATTTTCCTCTTTATTGTGTTTTATTTGGCAGGTATGTCTATAATAAAATTTAATAGAAAATACACTCTGCACATTCTTGCCTCATCTCATCAGTATTTGATATTACGGAATTACAGCAAGTAATATCTACCACTGAATGACTGATTTACCTATGTATGTGTTTATACTCATGCAAAGCTTCTTAAATGTGTAACAAATAAAAATCTGTGTATCCTTTCAAATGCATGAGTGAAAATTAAATATGTACAGTAAAAACTTTAAAGTATTTGAATTATTCCAATGAAATAATGTATTTTCCAGCAGAATAGCAGAAAATACAAAGCAATTTTTATTTTAAAATATTTTTCTGAGGAACCAGCATGTTTTATTTAAATGGTAACACAGGTCTCCACATGAACATAACTGTCTCCTCCCACCCATACACACACACACACACACACACACACACACACACACTTCTGATCATATTCAGAAAGATTTCCACCCACAGATTTGGAGCCAAAGAGCAAATGTACATTTATTTCTGGAAGTAGAGGTGGTTTAAATTTGTTGGAGTAGATCCAAAGAGATATAGCTAAGTTAACCAAGAAAGAGCCCACTCACAAAGACTGGTTAATTAGATGAACCTTATTTAATCTAGGAAAGTAAGGACTAAGGGAGTGGAGTAGCTGATAGTCATAAATTAACTAAAAGAAATAAGGAGAATGATCTTGACTGTCAAGCTCCAGAATATTGATTTAGAGGAGAGATTCACAAACATAAATAAGAAATTTGAGCCCTGGCTGGTGTGGTTCAGTAGATTGAGCACTGGCCTGTGAACCAAAGGGTTGCCAGTTCGGTTCCCAGTCTGGGCTATGGGCTAGGTTCCTGGTGGAGAACACATGAGAGGCAATGACACATTATGTTTCTCTCCCTCTCTTCTTCCTTTCCACTCTGTCTAAAAATAAATACATAAAATCTTTAATAAAAAAAGAAATTTTGAAAAGACTAAAACTGTGGCCAAGGGAAGGAATCTTGTATTGCAAGAAAATGAGAGGGTACATTAAGAGTATTTTCTAATTTATAAGTCTGTGTTATCCTGAGTTTCAAAAATCATTTTAGTTATGTCATGGATAAAAGTCCCAATAATGTGTAAGCCACTCATATGATTTGTAAGGCAAGCTTTCATGGAGCACAATCATCTTTGAAAATGTTCATGTTCAAGAAGGTTCTTTTATTTTTGTGTGTTATCTGTTTCATTTACTGCTATTTCTTTATGAACTGAAATCATAAGATGACAAAGATATGCAGCAGGTTCTATAATGGAATATTAACCAATTATTCATATAATTATATCTTGGCATGCCCTGTCACATGTGTTCCCAAATGCCCTGTGCAGGATGTGTTGAGGGAATGAGGCAGCTTAGAAGTCTTGGACAAAATCAATCCACAATTGGAGGAAACTGAAAAAGTACATGAGACATCTCTGTATATATTTTTTCAATTCCCTTCTGAATTTAAAGTTATTTTAAAGTTAAAACTTTTGAAAAATCAACCCACAGTGAGCAAATATGTCAACAAATATGAAGAAACTGATAGGACTTGGGATACAGGAAACAAGGAGTATCCTGGCCTAGAGTAACAAATCAACTGCACTGAGACTGTTTTTAATATCTGTACATGACTCAGAAAATGAATGGACAAATAGGATTTTCTTTCTAAATCTGACTTCAAGAAGTAAGCAAGTATTGTAGGGGACTTCTGATCATCACAGAGATCATGATAGAGAATGACTGTTATCTAAATTTCTGCTTCTTAGAAGACAGGACTTGTTTGTTAGGCCCATGATGGTAACAGAACATAGTTTGTCCTCATGCATGCACTAGTCTTCCTCCTGTCATTCCCAGACCCAACTAATAAATCACAGCACTCTCATGTAAAATGATTCCAAATCCTTTCACACTAGCTGAGTTGTATGAGGAGATACTTTTATGTAAATATGTACCCTTAGCTAGAATTTACCTAAAAGATTTCCCCAAATTCTTTCTCTATTACAGATAATCCCACCAAGCCCACGTAAAACCTCCCTCAGAAATAAGTAGAATATCTCCTCCCATTAAAAAAAAGTAGCTGGCATACACAATCATTTTTCCCGAGATAGTCAGCTATGCATGACTAAATGCAGTAAGCTAGACAGGATGCTTCCCCCGCACTCTTGGTGGCTTCTTTTTTAATGCCAGATCTTTGCACCCATAATACCACTGATTTCTACAAACACAAATTCTTTATTTGTATGTGGGATGGAGAGACATGTCTGCTGATACACAAATCCTCAATGTATGTGTTGTATTGGATCAATTCTGCAGTGAATGTTTCCAGTAGGCACTGAGGACTATTTTTTATCTATTAACAGAGATAATAACTGCCAGGGAGAAAGGATGTGGGGTAGGGATGTGGGGATAAAGCAGGGACAAATTCTTTACTATATGTCCTTGACAATATTGGGATTCAAATTGGCTAATGACAAAATGTTCCTTCCAGGCATTAATGAGTCAACTGACAACCTGACAATCACTCCTAAAGCCTCTTCAAGTCTGTCTTTAAATAAAATATTCCTTAAACCCTTCATCTCTTCCTCTTATGTCAATTGCAGCAAGATAAATGTTACATTAGATCCTGTCACATATTTTCAATAAAAGAAGCTTTGGAGCATGTTCATGTAATTTGAATGCAGGCATTTCAGTGTTTGAAGCTGGGGAAACAACGTGCTTCTTTGGTGCCTAATGAGCACCCTGAGTCATTAACCAGGTGAATAAGGATGGAGAGCATGCATGGGTCTCCTCCTCTCCATCATCCTTTTAATTTTAATTTGGGATTCAAACTAATGCTTTATTGCAGGAAGCAATTCTTCCACTGACAGGACATTTCATATCCCTCCTGCCTGAGTCACCAACAACCAAGGAGAAAGTTTGCCAAGTCACAATGAATATCTATACTATTAGTTTGTCCCATACCTATGTTTTGGCTATCTATGACATCAAAAGAAGGTTACAAAAGGTTAATAGGAGAAAAACAGGAAATTGGACTCATAAAGGAGCCAAGGATATAAAAAATACAGTGACCAACAAAGTTATTTTAGAACCCAGATGGCACTAGGCTGTCAGGGCATATGGCTTGCTTGGATGGTGGAGAAAGAATCATAAATTTGCACAAATATCAAGACTAACATAATAAAAGATGGTCTTTCATGGATGTAGCAGACACATGCGGAGAGATGTTGTTTTAAGGGGTGCTCTAGGAAGCCTACTGCCCACCTCAACCACTCAGCAGACAATACCCTTTTCTTCCACTGAAATAATTCATATGCAGAGATCCTGGATGAAACAACACATTGGCTTAATTTCTCTTGAAGGTGGCCATGATGTCTCTTTCATTCTTAACTGTAAACCTTCCTACAAAGAAGGTATTATAGCCTGCAGGTGGGAGAGAGATAAAAGAATCACTAAAGGATGTTCAGAAGAGACTAAATGTAAGAGTACACACTCAGCCATGTTGTCTTAAACAAGATCAACAGAGATCAGCCATATATGCAGAATCTCTGGCCTTTCTGTGGACCATATTACTAAGGGGGACTAAACACCCATCCATATGTGAATATCTAGGTTTGGAAAGCCTTTCCTTTCCCATTATTCCTATCAAAGACTCAGAAGTTAACCAAGCACTATGTCATCATAGCTCAAAATTGGAAGGTGTGGAAACAGTCTAGATATCTACTTGTGAGCCTATTAAAAGGAAAAATCCACTTATTACAATATGCATTGAAGCACAAAATTTCTTGACATATCTTCACAGCACTTTATGCCCTGAGAACATTTAAAGAACTCAAGTACAACTAAGGTCAGGCAATAGGAAACAAAACTCAAGCATAAGACAAAACCAGCTATGTAATTTTCTGTCTCAATGAAAAATTAAAATGTGAGACCGATGTTAAAAATTTTCAAAATAGCAACAACAGAGTGCTAAGCCAACAATTAGGTTCTTCTGCACATAGAGCATTGTTTGACAACACAAGACTCATGCCGGTGAAGTTGATTCTTGTGCAATGTATTAGATTTTAAAGGAGATGCCTTTGACAAGTCAATATACCAGGTATGTATTTTTCCTCAAATCATTTATTTGCAATGAATTAAAGTGTGGAAGGACCATGAGAAAGAACAAGCTATGAAGGAGAAAAAGCACATTGCATTGTTGTAATTGTTGTTTGATTTTAATATTTAGTTTGATTTTTTTGTTATTTTTCTTATTCATTCCATAAATGAGATTTTTCTGAGTAGGGCACTGGAAAGATAAAATATTTTATTATTTTTATTGTTGTTCAAGTACAGTTGTCTCCATTTTTAATCCACCAAACACCCCCTTCCCCACATATCCTCACCTCCCACCCTTGAACCTACCACCTTTGGCTTTTTCCATGTGCCCTTGTACATGCTCCTTGATGGCCCTTCCCCTATTATCCCTCTCACTACTCCTCTGTTAACTGTGTTTGTTCTTTATTTCCATGTCTCTGGTTGTATTTTGCTTGCTTGTTTGTTTTGCTGATTAGGTTCCACTTATACATGAGATCATATGATATTTTTCTTTCACCGCCTGGTTTATTTCACTTAGCATAATGCTTTCCAGTTCTATCCATGCTGTTGCGAAGGGGGTAGGAGCTTCTTCATTTTATCTTCTGCATAGTATTCCATTGTGTAAATGTACCACTGTGTTTTGATCCACTAGTTCACTGAAGGGAATTTAGGTTGCTTTCAGCATATGGTATAGTAAATTGTGCTGCTATGAACATTGGAGTTCATAGGTTCTTTTGAATTGGTGTTTCAGGTTCCTTAGGGTATAATCCCAACAGTGGTATTGCTGGGCCAAAAGGCAATTCAATTTTTAGTTTTCTGAGGAAGTTCCAAACTGTTCCAAAGAGACTGCACCAGTCTATATTCCCACTAACAATACACTAGGGTTTCCTTTTCTCCACATGTTTGTTGCCACTTGTTGTTTCTTTATTTCTTTACAATGGCTCTTCTGACCAGTTTGAAGTGGTATGGCATCCTGGTTTTAACTTGCATCTCTCTGATGGCTAGTGATGCTGAACATCTTTTCATATGTCACTGGGCCCTTTGTATGTCCTCCTTAGAGAAGTGTCTGTTCAGATCCTTTGCCCATTTTATTAATGGGGTTGTTTCTCTTCCTAGAGTTCAGTCATGTGAGTACCTTAAATATTTCGAAGATCGAACACTTGTCTGAGATACCATAGGCAAATATGTTTTCCCATACATTTAGTTTTCTTTTCATTTTAATGCTGTATTCCTTAAACTTACAGACACTTTTTAAACTTGATGAGATCCCATTTGTTTATTTTTTCCTTTATGTCCCTTGCTGTAGGGAATATGTTGATGAAAATACTGCTGCCTTTAATATTTGAGATTTTCCTGCTTATGTTCTCCTCTAGGATTGTATGGTGTCACAACTTATATTTAGGTCTTTTATTTATTTTTATTTTTTTTTATTTTAATCATTGTTCAAGTACAGTTTTCACCCTTTTACTCCCAATCCAGCCCACCCTCCCAACTCTCCCCTCTTCTCTCCCATTACCACCCTTCCCATAGTTTTTGTCCATGTGTCCTTTAAATTTCTTCCTGTAAACCCTTCCCATTGTCCCCTGAAATTCCCTCTTCTCACCCCTGTGGTCACTGTCAGCCTGTCCTCTATTTCAGTGTCTTTAGTTATATTTTGCTTGTTTCTTTGTTTGTTGTTTAGGTTCCTGTTACAGGTGAGATCATATGGTATTTGTCTTTCACTGCCTGGCTTGTTGAGCTTACCATAATGCTTTCCAGCTCCATCCAAGCTGTTGCAAAGGGTAGGAGCTCCTTCTTTCCTTCTGCTGCATAGAATTCCATTGTGTAAATGTACCATAGTTTTTTGATCCATTCATTTACTGATGGGCATCTAGGTTGCTTCCAGAATCTAGCTTTGTAAATTGTGCTGTTATGAACATTGGGGTGCATAGGTTCTTTTGGATTGGTGTTTTAGTATTCTTAGGATATAGTCCCAGCAGTGGAATTGCTGGGTCAAAAGGTAGATCCATTTTTAGTTTTCTGAGGAAGTTCCATACTGCTTTCCATAGTGGTTCTACCAGTATGTAGTCCCACCAACAGTGCACTAGGGACCCCTTTTCTCCACAACATCTCCAACACTTGTTGTTTGTTGCTTTGTTTATGATGGCCATTATGACTGGTGTGAAATGGTATCTCATTGTGGTTTTAATTTGCATCTCTCTGATAGCTAGCGATATTGAACATTGTTTCATGTGTCTTTGGATCCTCTGTATGTCCTCCTTGGAGAAGTGTCTGTTCAAGTCCTTTGTCCATTTTTTAATTGGGTTCCTTGTCTTCTTAGAGTGTAGTCATGTAACTTCTTTGTATATTTTGGAGCTTAAACCCTTGTCTGAGGTATCATTGGCAAATATGTTTTCCCATACAGTTGGTTCTCTTTTTATTCTAATACTGTTTTCTTTAGCTGTGCAGAAGCTTTTAATTTTGGTGTGGTCCGATTTGTTTATTCTTTCCTTTATGTCCCTTGCTCTAGGGGACATGCCAGTAAAAAAGTTTATGTGTGAATTATCTGAGATTTTCCTACCAATGTTCTCCTCTAGGACTTTAATGGTGTAACGTTTTATATTTAAGTCTTTTATCCACCTTGAATTTATTTTTGTATATGGTGTAAGTTGGAGCTCGAGTTTCATTTTTTTGTACATAGCTGTCCAGTTCTCCCAACACCATTTGTTGAAGAGGATATTTTTACTTCATTTTATGTCCCTGCCTCCTTTGTCAAATATTAATTGACCATAGAGACTTGGGTTTATCTCTGTTCTGTTCCATTGGTCCATGTGCCTGTTTTTATGCCAGTACCAAGCTGTTTTGATTACAGTGGCCTTTTAATATAGTTTAGTGGCAGACATTGTGAACCCTCCTTCTTTACGCTTCTTTCTCAAAATTGCAGAAGCTATTCGGGGTCGTTTATGATTCCATATAAATTTTTGAAGTGTTTGTTCTATGTCTGTGAAATAAGCCATTGGTACTTTTATAGGAATTGTATTGAATGTGTAAATTGCTTTGGGTAGTATGGACATTTTGATGATATTAATTCATCCACTCCATGAACACAGAATATGTTTCCATTTGTTTGTGTCTTCCTTGATTTCTTTCCTGAGTGTTATGTAGTTTTCTAAATACAGGTCTTTTACCTCTTTGGTTAGGTTTATTCCTAGATATTTTATTTTTCTTTTTGCTATTTCAAATGGGACTTTCTCCTTGATTTCTGCTTCTGCTGTTTCATTGTTGGAGTACAGAAATGCCTTTGATTTCTGGATATTGACTGTGTATCCTGCTGTTTTGCAAAATTCACTTTTCAGGTCAAGTAGTTTTTTGGTGGAGTCTATAAACTTTTCTAAGTACACTATCATGTCATCTGCAAACAAAGACAGTCTTACTTCCCTCTTTCCTGTTTGTATGCCTTTTATTTCTTTTTCTTGTCTGATTACTGTGGTTAGGACTTCCAATACTATGTTGAATAGAAGTGGTGAAAATGGACATCCTTGTCTTGGTCCTGATCATAGAGAGAAAGATTTTACTTTTTGCCAATTTAGTATGATGTAGGCTGTAGTTTTCTCTTATCTGGCCTTTATTATAAGAGGTATGCTCCCTCTACTCTTACTTTGCTGAGCATTTTTTTCATAAATGAATGCTATACCTTATCAAATGTGTTTTCCACATCTATTCAGATGATCATATGATTTTTGTCTTTCTTTGTTTATGTGATGTGTTATGTTTATTGATTTTCAAGTATTACACCATCCTTGCATCTCCTGGATGAATCCCACTTGATCATGGTGTATGATCATTTTGATTGCGGGATGCAGTTTGCCAGTACTTTGTTTAGGATTTTAGTGTCTATGTTCATCAGTGATATTGGCCTGTGGTTTTCTTTCTTTGTTGTGCCTTTGTCTGGTTTTGGGATTAGAATGATGGTGGCCTCATAAAAATAGTTTGGGAGTCTTCCCTCTTCTTGGAATTTTTGGAATAGTCTGTGAAACATAAGAGTTAGTTCTTCCTTAAATGCTTTGTAAAATTTTCCTGTGAAACCATCTGGTCCAGGGCTTTTGTGTGTTGGGAGTTTTATTATTATTATTATTATTATTATTATTATTACTGCTTCAATTTCATCAGCTGTTATCAGTCCATTCATGTTTCCTGTTTCTTCTTCACTCAGATATGTAAGATTATATTTTTCTAGAAATTTGTCCATTTCACCTAGGTTTTCAAAGTTCTTGGCATATCGTTCTTTGTAGTAATTTTTTACAGTCCTTTGTTTTTCTGTGGTATCAGCTGTAATCTCTCCCATTTCATTCCTGATTTTATTGATTTGTGTCATCTTTCTTTTTTTTTTCATTAGTCTAGGTAAAGATTTGCCAATTTTGTTTATCTTTTTAAAGAACAAGCTCCTGGATTTATTGATCCTTTAAATTGTTCTTTTAGTCTCTGTTCAGCCCTGATCTTGATTATTTCCTTCCTTCTACTCTCTCTGAGTTTTATTTGTTATGGTTCCTCCAGTTCTTGGAGATGTAAGGTTAGGGTGTTTATTTGAAATGTTTCTCTTTTTAGGTAGGCCTATATCACTATGAACTTCCTCCTCAGGACTTTACTGTGTCCCATAAGTTTTGCACTGTTCTGTGTTCATTTTCACTTGTTTCCAGAAAATTTTAATTTCTTCCTTGATCTCATTATTAAACCATTCATTTTTTTAATACCACCTATTCAGTCTCCATGAATTTGAGTGCTTTTGAGTTTTTTCCTGAGGTTGGTGTGTAGTTTCAGTCCCTTGTGGTCCGAGTAAATGCTAGATATAATTTTAATTTTCTTGAATTTGTTGAGGTTGGTTTTGTGTCCTATTATGTGGTCTATCTTTGAAAATGTTCCAAGTTCATTTGAAAAGACAGTGTACTTTGCTTCTTCGGGATGAAATGTTTATATATATACCTGTCCAGTACATTTGAAGTAGGAATTGTTCAATGTCACAATATATTTGTTGATATATTGTTTGGAAGAATTATCTATTTTCGACAGTGGTGTGTTAAAATCTATATAAGTGTGTTGCTGTCTATATCTTTATTGAAGTCTTCCAAGATTTTCGTTATTATTTGGGTGCTTCTATGTTGGGTGCATATACATATGTAATGTTTATTTCTTGCTGATGGATTCTTCCATTGGGTATTATGAAGTGTCCTTCAGTGTCTCTTTTCATGGCTTTTGTTTTGAAGCCTGTTTTGTCTGATGTAAGTATTGCAACTCCAGCTTTTTTTCCTGGCCCTTTGCTTGGAATATTATTTTCCAACCCTTTGCTTTCAGTGCATATGTCTTTTTTTCTCTTTACTTTTGTTTTTTGTTTTATTTTTTTTAATTTTATTGATTATGCTATTAGAGTTGTCCCACTTTACCTCTTTATACCCCTCCACCCTGCACACCCACTCCCACCCACATCCCACGCCCCCTTTAGTTTATGTCCATTGGCTGTACATATAAGTTCTTTGGCTTCTTCATTTCCTATACTATTCTTAACCTCCCCCTGTCTATTTTGTACCTATTATTTATGCTTCTTATTCCCTGTACCTTTTCCTTGATTCTCCCCTCCCTGCTGACAACCCTCCACATGATATCCATTTCTGTGATTCTGTTCCTGTTCTTGTTGTTTGTTGAGCTTGTTTTTGTTTTTGTTTTAGGTGTGGTTGTTAATAACTGTGATTTGTTGTCATTTTACTGTTCATATTTCTTATCTTCTTTTTCTTATATAAGTCTCTTTAACATTTCATACAATAAGGGCTGGGTGATGATGAACTCCTTTAACTTGACCTCATAAGCAAAGCACTTTATCTGCCTTTCCATTCTAAATGAAAGCTTTCTAGA
Organism: Phyllostomus hastatus; assembly: GCF_019186645.2. Lineage (NCBI taxonomy): Eukaryota > Metazoa > Chordata > Mammalia > Chiroptera > Phyllostomidae > Phyllostomus > Phyllostomus hastatus. Next base: position 11,094,383 of record NW_025333984.1, on the reverse strand, counting down.
TAGAGTAATCTTGGATGTAGGTCCTTGCCTTTCATGACTTCAAATACTTCTTTCCAGCCCCTTCTTGCCTGCAAGGTTTCTTTTGAGAAATCATCTGGTAGCCTAATGGGAACTCTTTTTAGATAACTGTCTCCTTTTTTTTTCTGCTGCTTTTAAGATTCTCTCCTTATCTTTAATCTTAGGTAATGTATTTACAGTGTGCTTTGGTGTGTGCTCCCTTGTGTCCAACTACTTTGGGACTTTCTGAGCTTCTTGGAATTTCTGGAAGTCTATTTCCTTTGCCAGATTGGGGAAGTTACCCTTTCATTATTTTTTTCAAATAAGTTTTCAATTTCTTCTTCTTCTTCTTCTCCTTCTGGTAACTCTATGATTTGGATATTGGAGAATTTAAAGTTCCAATAGGTTCCTAACCTTCTCCTCATATTTTTTGAATTCTTGTTTCTTCGTTCTATTCAGGTTAAATATTTATTTCTTCCTTCTGGTGAAAACTGTTGATTTAAGTCCCAGTTTCCTTTCCATCACTGTTGGTTTCCTGTACATTTTTCTTTATTCCATTTTTCACAGCCTTCACTTTTTCCTCTATTTTATGACCATACTGAACTATTTCCATGAACATCCTGATTATCAATGTTTTGAACTCTGTATCTGATAGGTTAGTGGTCTCTTCATCGCTTAGTTGTATTTGTTCTGAAGCTTTGATCTATTCTTTCATTTGGGCCATTTTTTTTTTGTCTCGATATGCCTGTTAGCTAGTAATGGTGGAGCCTTTTCCCAAGGACAGGGCAACCAATGTCAGTGTGTGGTGGAACCCTATGTGGGGGAGGGGTCTGAAAGGGAACAATGCCACTTTCTGGGCTCTTGGCCAGCTTTCAGTCACTTCCTCCACTACCCCCAAGAAAATTGGGCTCTTTTGGTGCTGATTCCAAGGTAGGTGGGTTTGTGTATGTTCTAAGACCCTGTGTGTCTCTCCAACGAATTCTCCTGTGAGGCTGGGAGTTTCTCCCACTGCCTCAACTCCCACAGGTTTTTTCAATCAGATATTTTGAGTCTTTATCTCACCTCACTGGAACCCTGGGTTGCAGGGTCTGTCTTGCTTCCCAGGTGTTCCCTCTGGTTTATTCATATGCAAATGTGGGACCTCCTGGACTTCCAGCCACCACATGGACTGGTTCGCAAGTCGCAGCCTTGACCATCCCTGTCCCCCAGCTGCTGCCTTGCCTTGAGTCCTCTCCACCTCGTCTGCCCATCTCCACCCCTCCTACCAGTCTAGATGAATGTTTCTTCATTATCTTATGGTTTTCCAACTTGCAAATAGTTCAATTTTCTGGCAGTTCTGGTTGTTTTTTATTAAATTTGTTGTTGTCCTTCTTTTTGTTGTGCAAGGACGTACTGCGTATTTACCTATGCCTCTATCTTGGCTGGAGGTCATTTTTTTTCCGAGGTTGGTCTTTTGTAAGCAGCACATGTGCAGGTCATGTTTTCTTATCCACTCAGCTACCCTATGTCTTTTGATTGAAGCATTTAATCCATTTACATTTAAGGTTATCATTGATAGGTACTTGTTCATTTTCCCCCTTTGTACCTGTGTTATTCTCTCTCTAACTCTTTTCCTTCCTTTTCTTATAACAGTCCCTTTAGCATATCTTGTAGTGTTGGTTTGGTGAAGGTGTATTCTTTCAGCTTTCTTTTGTCTGGGAAATTCGTTATTTCACCTTCCATTTTAATTGAGAACCTCACTGGGTAGAGTTGTCTTGGTTCCAGGCCTTTCCTCTTCATTACTTGGAATATTTGTTGCCATTCTCTCCTGGCCTGAAGTATGTCTGTTGAAAAAATCAATTGCTAATCTTATCAGAGCTCCCTTATATGTTACTTCTGGTTTCTCCCTTGCTGTTTTTAAGATTCTCTCTTTGTCTTTTAAACTTGGCATTTTAATAATGATGTGTCTTGGAGTAGGCTTCTTTGGGTTCATGTTGATTGGGAGTCTCTGTGCTTCCTAAAATTCTGTTGTTATTCCCCTCTCCAAGTTTAGAAAGTTTTCTGTCATTTTTTTCAAAGAGGATTTTTATCCCTTGCTCCTTTTATTCTCCTCCTGGTATTCCTATGATTTGAATGTTCTTACGTTTTATGTTTTCATGGAATTCTCTTAAGCTAACTTCATATTTTTTAGTCTTTTTTCATGCAGCTGCTCTACTTGAGTGTTTCTTTCTATCTTGTCTTGCAGCTCACTAATTAGGTCCTCTTCTTCATCCAGCCTGCTTGTAATTCCTTCTAGTGTGTTTTTTTTTTAATTTTCAGAAATTGTATTCTTTATTTCTTCCTGGTTCTTGTTTATAGTTTCTATTTCCTTTTTCATACTGTTGTAGCTCTCACTCAGTTCTTTGTGGTTGTCTGTGAGTTTCTTGACCATCCTTATAACCATTCTTTTGAATAGTATATCTGATAGTTTGCTTGCCTCCATTTTATTTAGCTCTTTTAGTGGGGAGTCTTCCATTCCTTTTGACTGCTTGTTTTTTCTTTGTCTTTCCATTTTAGGTGACTCTTTTTGTTTGCTTCTATGCTTATTGATGTCCTGCCTTGCTAGGTCTCTTTGTAGGGTAATCTTCTATGGTAGGATTTCTATGAGATTCAGTGGTGTGGTCTCTTTGATTTCCTTGTGCAGATGTTCTTGGGTTTCTCTTTTTTCTGTCTGTGTGAACTCTCTTGTTGTACTTGGGTTTTACCTGTTGGTGGTTCCTTTGTTGGTAGGTTCTCTCCTCCAGCAGGTTTACTGGTGTTCACAACTCCCACCTTATCTAGCATGCTATCATTGGCCAGGTAAAAGCAAAAATAGTTTAAGACAACAGGAGAGTATTCTATGGGATTTAAAGTACGAACGGATATAGAACAGATAGGAGACCCTTTTTAGAAGCACAGTGATAACTGTGATATTTCACCCAACTAGCCACTATTTATAAATATGCAAAAGAGATAAGACTCTTATTAGAGGGGAGAAGGAATATAAGCTGAAACCAGAAAGCAGAGCACTTGTGCAAAGTTAGGTAGTGAAATACAGTGGGAATAAAGGATAGAAACTAGGCATAGTGTAAGAGGGAATAGAGTTAACCACAACAGTAATAAAGCTCTTGAAGATAGTGAAATGGGCCAAGACTGAGGGGGGGGGCAATTGCTGTATAGTATTTATAAAAATATGGAACAGTTTTTTTGCAATAATACTGTAACAACAATAATATGACAAGAAATATGTGATCTGAATAAAAAGAATAGAAAGTAAAAGACACAAAGTGGTGTGTTATTGGAATATGATGGAAGTGAAAGAAGAAAGATTAAAATGCACTATGAAAGAGACAACAAGGAAAGCCAGTCAAACAATGCCATTAAACAAACAAAATGAAGAAAACTAAACAGACACAGGAGAAATAAAAAATTGTAATCAAATAAAAGAAATAAAAATATAAAAAATAATAAAAATAAACAATAGCATGCAAGTTCTGTGGTATAACAAAGTGGAATTTGTTTCAGTTTCTCAGTTTTTGGTGTTAACGTTGCGATCCCTCTCTGGGTCTGTCTTTACAGCTCCAGGTGTTATTGTCTCACACTTAGGGAAAAAAAAATCCTGCTGACTTTAAACCCTCTAAGGGAGTTCTGCCGGTCTTCCTGGATGCTGCAAGGAGAGGGGTTTGTGCTTCACTTTTTTCCTTTCCTGTGTTTTTTTGAGGATGGAGATTAGGTCTGGACTACAGTATTCACAGGTACTCAGCCTCCAGCCCATGCCTTCTGAGCATTGCAGGGCCCTCACTGTCCATCTGTGCCAGGCCAGTGTCTTTAATCCACCATATTTTCCACATGTGAGATTCTCTGATGAGGGGCAACTCATACCCCACCTCCTCCCTCTTTGCTGGCTTGGGTCAAACACCTTTCAGGGAAGTTTATTTCCGCTATTAAATTAAGTATCTCTTGGGACTGGTGCCCACTTTGAGCCCCTGCTGCCCCACTTTGACCAGTCCATGAGGTGCCCTTATTAGGAACAAATCACAGCCCTCCTCCCCACTGCAGAATGGTTCCTTAATCAGCCCTTTTTTTAAGTAAATTCTTGTTAGCACCCTCAGTTTTTAACAAGCTCCTAGGTTTTCACACAGCCCAACTCTCTGACCAGTCCAGAGACTATCTGGGTCAGGGTCCACCATGGCCCAATGTTTCTCCCTTCCCCAGGTATCACCCAGCTCCCCAATTTCTCTGGTAATGACCTAGCTGGTGCCCACAGTTCCAGTAGGGGAACACTGCCTCTGTGCATCTCCCACTGCTTTATTCCCTCCAGCAATTTCAAGAATCCAGGTCTTTCCTGGTGTGCAGCTGTCTTCCCTGTTTTGGTAGGGGAGGGATCTGTGGATCTGGCTATCCTCCAAAGCTCCAGAGGCAGCCACCAACCCCCGCACCATGCACCAGTCTCAGGATTGTAATAGCTTTCATCCTCGAGTCAGTACCAGAGATCTTACCTACCCAATGCAATTTCCTTACCATCTGTGTTTCAACGACCTCTACAATTTTGGCTTCCAAACTTCATATTAGCTGGAATTTCATTGGCTGTTCACTCTGTTCTTCAGAAGAACAGCTAGGTGTTCCAGTTGGGTGTACTAGCAAGTGGGTTCAACTCCCACCTATCTTGCCACCATCTCAGACCTCTAAAATCAAATATTTTTTTACAGAATCAAGTTTGAACTCAGGTATTTGGCCCACAAACCCTCCTAAGAGGAGGAGGAAAAGCTCAATTACTTCACATCTTAGAGATTAATCACTAAACTGCTTTGGCAATTCTAGATTCAACTATGGTTCAACTGTGTAATGCTGGAATAACTTATGGCCTTCCTGTGGCATACTGAATAATTCATATCACTGTTCCTATCAAGGAAAAATGGCCTTGAGATACTGAGCCAGCTACTAGTTTCTATGAAATCTTAGTTAAAAAAGTAAAGATTTGTTATTTTTCTGAGACGAAGTTCCCTAGTCCCAAATATAGTTCCATATGTGCTGGAAACATGAAGCAGTCTGGTCCTGCTATAAAGATATGGCATGTTATCTTATAGGGGGAAGCAGGTATGTTACTTAAAAGGTCAATATCACAGATATCATCCCAGCTGTGTTCATTAACTTTGTTTTTATATAATCACAGAATGAATACAAGCCTGGTTTCAGACTGAGCCCTGACTTTGGGAAGCCATCTTCTAGCTCTAACATTAATCATAACAAGATTTAAGAGAGAGAGGATAGATGACTTAGTATAATTCATTGACAATATCTCTAACCTAGACCTTTTTCCTAACCTTCACACTTATGGAACATTTCCATGTGGATTTTGCCAGGGAAACCTTAAACTCAACATGTCCAGTATTAAACTTTTCTTCCATTCTAGTCCTTGTACCTCATCCCTAAAACAGCTCTCAAACTATTCATCCTGCTTCCATTCAGTTGCACAAGATAAGCCCTTGGAGTCTTCCTTTTCTCATTGCCATTCCCTCTGGACTAATGTGAGAGTAGTTGGAGAATTTAGGTATTAATGGGCAAATAATATGAGTTATTCCTCAAAGATATGCCAATGTTGAGCCAGAAAAGTGATTCCAGAATGAATTGTCAATTTATCAATATATGGTGTGTGTAGATGGAGAGAACTGGAAAAACTGAGGTACAGAACCCAGTGGAAGTAAAAGAACTAGCGAGAACAAAAGCAAAAAAAACAATGAATAACATCAAAGACATAACTGGGCTCATTCTAGAAGACATTCCATGTGCACTTGAGAAGTACATGTATTCTGCTGTTTTGGGGTGAATCCCAACAGCACTACTGAAAAGTTGGGTTTTTTTTTTTGCCTTGTTCATAAACCAGACAGAAGTTAACAAAGGTTTTTTTTTTTTTCATTTGTTTTGTTTCTGTAGCAACAATTCAACTCTGCAAAGGTAGCATGATAGTATTCATGGGGCAATATGTAAATGTGTCAGTGTGATTCTGTGTCAACCAAATTTCATTTACAAAAACAGGTAGCAGACCATTTTTTACCCACTCAGTGTGGTTTAGTGACCCCTGGAATAGCCTATGCTGTGGTAATAAATTAACCCTTTAACATTAGAGATTGCACATAAAATTTTTTCTTGCTCATATCACAAACAAGATAGATGAGAATATTTTCCTTGATCTCATAACTAATACCATCTTAAACAATTGGTTTCTAAGGTAATATAGAAGGGAAAGCAAGGATTGAAGAGTCTCATTAGTACAGGAAGTAGCTTACATATTTTTAACCCATATCCCATTGGCCAAAACCCAGCCTCATGGCCAGAATCTACTGAAAAGGAGGTTTCACTACATTATAGGCTAGATAATGTAGTGAAACAGATGAATATTTGGTAAATAACTCACAATTATTGCTATAAGAAATGACAATGATTTCTGTTTCATATAGTTGTAAAACATTTAGCATAGTGTCTGACATATAAGCAACATTCAATAAATATTCAAACATTCCCAATCCATTCCTTCTGATCATTTTACCCTTTGGTAAGCCATAAAAATGCCCTTTACACCCAGACATAGATATTTATTAACATCCACATGCCTTTTCTTATTCTGTTTCTTTTAATGTTCCTTCTTTGTTATTCTCACCTAACTAATACATATTCAGTTATATTTAATATTTCTGCTGAAATGTGACATTTTCTTCCTTTAACTTTCCCAGACAGAGTGACTTAGGTGCCTGCTCTTGCACCACCACTTAGTTTACACAATCAGTACAATAATTAGCATGTTGTAATGTCATTAGTTATACATGTATGATTCTTCAGATTGTGGACTCCGTGAGTACAGAGCAATATCATATTCTTATCTGTACTTCAGCATTTACCTGAGTCCCATATAGAACTGACAATCAATAAATGTTCATTAAAATGATTGGTGAATTCCAATGGTGTGAATTTCAGGTTGTAGGCAGCCTATAGGTATAGTAAGAGAGGCTTGAGGCAAAAGAGGAGCTTTTATTGTTTATGACAGCTATAATCCCTGTGCTTTATTAATATCACTACAGAATGAAGCCTGGCAAATATAAAAACACTTAATAAAATTTTGCTAAAACCTATGGAAAAGAAAAAGGAGAAAAGATGGTTATTTTTCCCTGTGTGGGTCCTTAAAATATTTTTTTTATTTTTCATGAAATCCAGTCCATTGAAAAGAAGCATTTACTACATTCAGGTAAAGAAATCAGTGTGAATAGTATATATGCCCCAGAGCACATTCACTGTCATTTTAGAATGGGTCCATCAGGAATATTTGTGAAGCTGCAGTGAGTCAGCTATCTATGACCCTGACACCTGGGACTTCTCACTCCTGAGTGCTGAGCATTTCTATATAGAGAGACTCCCAGAGTAGTATCAGTAAAATCTATTTTTTACACCTCTCACTGTCAGTGAAAATCACCAAAAATATATTAATAAAAAGAACCCTAAACATTCCAGTCAGGCTTTTATTTCTCTCATCTTTTCTGAAGCCTAAGGAAATAATGCCTTTTATTTTTCTCTCTCTTTTTATTTTGAGAGAGAGGGACATCGATCTCTTGCCTCCCATGTGCTCCCTGACCAGGAATTGAATCTGCAACCTTTTGGTGCACGTGAAGGCATTCCAACCAAATGAGCAACCCAAACAAGACATGCTTTTTTACTTTTTAGATCATATATTTCATTCAATACTTCTCTATGTTCATTATTATTTTAGAAAATAGTAATTATACCTCCATTAATTGAGCAAAACCATTGTGTCACGAACTTCACACTAACTCTACTAAGCACTTCAGAAGCTTAAAAACACCTTTCCTGACCTGGGAACTCTTGATTTGGCCTACTGTTCTATATGGCTAACAGCAAAAACCACCATCTCATTCAAGCCCTAAAAATGGTAATGTTTGCTCTCTGCATCTCAGGGCTAGGTCCTCAGTGACAACAGAGCCTATGAGTAAATGAGAGGCAGTGTATAGTACAGATGTCTGTATTCAAATCTTAGCTCTAAAACTTACCATTATATGGCTTTGAACTAGTTACTTGATTTCTCTGAGACTTTTTCATTCTATATAAAATTGAACTAATGATAGTGCCTATTTCAGAGTTATTGTAAAGGTTAAACAGGATAATGCTTTCCAAACACAACAAAATTTCAGGTGCATAATAAACACTCAAACTATAAGCTATTATTTTGAAAATGTGAATGAAATAAGCTAAAGATGATCCTGACAGAGTGGACAATATCCCTTCTTGAGGGTGAATAAGAGAGCAGACATAAGTTCTCTTCTTGTTCTAGGAAAAATATCAGCACATCTAGTGGTGAGAACCATGAAAGAATCAGAAAGGAAATACTGATAAGTACGTGGTAATCAGTAATTTTGGAGAGATTTATTGAGTGATATCTGTGTAGGATCCAGAGACATATGGAGTAGGAAGGGTTATTTGTCTTGATTTCATTCCAGGAAAAACAATAAAATGAGGACTCACAGATTCCCCTCAAGGTGAGGCTCAGCTCATCCAGATAAAGGGAAGCGGAAGTCAAGGTAAATGCAAAGAAATTGATTTTAAAATGGTAGAATTTTCGACAACATGAATAGACCTTGAGGGCATTATACTGAATGAAGTCAGACAGAAAAAGACAAATTCCATAAGAACTCACTTACATATAGAATCTTCAAAAAACATAGAAAGAGAGAATAGTTTGTTGGTTGTTAGAGGCAGTGAAGTGGGGAAAATGGAGGAGGTGGTCAAAAGATACAAGCTTCTAGTTATAAGATGATAATTTCTGGGAATATAATGCACAACACGGTAACTATAGTTAACAATATTGTATTGTGTATTTGAAAATTGCTAAGAGAGTAAATCTTAAAAGTACCCATCATAAAAAACATTGTAACTATGTGGTGATGAATGTTAACCAGTCTTCTTGTTGTGAACACTACAACACTATATTGTATCTAAAAAAAAGAACCATAATTATTTAATTTCATAAAATATTGTCAGTGTTCTGATATCCTTGATTATTGCATTATTTTAAAAAATATATATGACTTTTACTCCACCTTGATTTTTTTTTACTTCGCATTGTACCATGGAAATGATTTCATAACACTATATACAAATATTTTAAAGCATTGAGACTTTCCCATGTAAAAAGAAATCTGTATTAGCAAGGTAGGGATTTACTAGTCTTTTGAGGCTTCATTCAAAATAATCTGAGAAACCCAAGCACTTCCCACACTAAGTAGTGGGGCCATCTTACAATGGAGTCATCACTAATATACTTCTTATTCTTGACCTGGAAGCAAAAGGCAGAGAGAGAAAAAAGAGAAGGTAAGCTACACAGACAAGAAGCTCTTAGTACTTATATAGAACTAAAAGTTGACCAGCTGGGAAGGAGAAAGGAATATTTAACATTCTCTAGCTGCCATTTTGTATTTGTGATTATCTATTTGATGCCTTTCTTTTAGTGGACTATACTGCAAGCCCCTCAAGGTGTTGTTGGGAATTGTGGGCTGACACTTATTTGCACATCTCTGGTACTAACTGTGACCTTAGGAACAATCACTTCATTTCCAAGCATTTCAGTTGTATCATCTGTAAATTTTGAGGCTAGGTTATATCATCTTTAATGCTCCTTCAAACTCTTAACATTCTATATATTTTTTTCAAAATGTCAAATAAAAAATAAAATCACCAGAATCATTTGTGGATATTTAAATTTTTAAAAAGTCGGGGTTCATTCTTTTCAGAGAAAATTTACTCTTTGAAAACAAGAACAGTAGGTTTATTTAAACATGAAGCAGACTGCTAACAATAACCCAGCTGTAATTAAATAACTAAGTAAGTGAATAAATAAATAAATATTTGTAGAGACGGGTACATTTGGATGAGATTTATAATAAGCTTCTCTCTGGAGAACATGAGCAAGTAGATCAGGTACATCAGAAAGGAGCCATAGCAGCAGAAAAGAAGGAAATAATATCCACCAGTAAAAATCCACTAAGGAACATGAGAGATTATGGCTCAATCTGATATGACTCTAAGTGATGAATACTTATGTGTCATTCCTACATACAATGCTACATCTCCCCCATACAATGGGGAAAATAATCTTAAAAGTTTATAAGAAAGATGGACAGAAATCTTAATTTCACAATATAGAGTAAACAACTTCTCTCTAAAGACAAGTAAATTGAAGATAACATCGTTCCTGGTTGACAAAACCATATTACTTTAACATTTATTTTACTGCTAAGGGAAGAGAATAGCATGGTTAAGGGACATTCAGCACTTGTCAAATCAGTGACAGCATAGATAAAAGTTTCTTTATGTGAGGTAGAATATGACCCAGAGTGATATTTCCAAAGTATTGTGATCTAATGTGGAGGCCAGCATGAAGGATTCTAAATGGGAATAGTATAGGTGTTTCAGTCTCAGTTGAGACTAAATCCTAAATTTCCTAAGTAACCTTTGGAAAGTCCCTTGATGACTCTGGGTCTCAGTTTCCTCATCCATAAAATAACTGTAAAACTTTTTTTATATGTGATTTATTTATTTTTAGAGACAGGGGAAGACAGAGAAAGAGAGGGAGAAAAACATCACTGTATGATTGCCTCTATGCACCTCTACCTGGGGACCTGGCCCGCAACCCAGGCATGTGCCCTGACTGGGAATTGAACCAGTGTCCCTTTGGTTCTCAGGCTGGCACTCATCCTCTGAGCCACACCAGCCAGGGCAAACTTTTTTAACTTAGTGAGAGAACCCATTGATCAGTTTGAGTTTGAAAAACAGTAATACTAACACTATTAATAATAATAATAACTGTAACCGAAAAAGAATGGCTCTGGTCACAATGCCCACAGCAACCTTTAAAGAAAAGTCTTTATGAAATTGCTTGGTTGCTCTTCTATTACCTGGTGACCTCTCCTTAAAGTGGGCTGGTATCCATTTGGGTTTCACTGAAGCAGAGATGTTTCCTGACTTTGGTGCCTACCATATCTTTGACCAAACTTTAGCTAAACTTTATGTTCAGGTTCCCTGTGGAATTGAATTTCTTTTTTTACTGTTCAAATACAGCTGTTCCCATTTTTCACCACTACATCCCCTGCCCCCCTTTGGCTTTGTCCATGGGTCCTATATACAAGTTCCTTGATGACCCCTCCCCTTCTTTCCCCATTACACCCTCCCCCATCCCCTATGGTTACTGTAAATTTGTTCTTTATTTCAATGTCTCTGGTTATATTTTGCTTCATTTTTTGTTTTGTTCATTAGATTCCACTTATAGGTAAGATAATATGTATTTGTGTTTCACCTCCTGGCTTACTTCACTTAGCATAATGTTCTTCAGTTCCACCCATGCTGTTGTGAAGGGTAGGAGCTTCTTCATTTTATCTGTTGCATAGTATTCCATTGTGTAAATGTACCATAGTTTTACTGATGGACACTGAGGTTGCTTCCAACATTTGGCTACTGTAAATTGTGCAGCTATGAACATTGGGGTGCATAGGTTCTTTTGAATTGGTGTTTCAGTATTCTTAGGTTATAATCTCAGCAGTGGAATTTCTGGGTCAAAAGGCAGTTCCATTTTTAGTTTTATGAGGAAATTCCATACTGTTTTCCACAGTGGTTGCACCAGTCTGCATTCCTACTAAAAGTACACTAGGGAGGATTCCTTTACTCTACACCTTCACTGGCACTTGTTTTTTTATTTGTTTATGATGGCCCTTCTGACTGGTGTGAAGTGGAATCTCACTGTGGTTTTAATTTGCATCTCTCTGATGGCTAGTGATGCTGCGCATCCTTTCATATGTCTCTGGGCCCTCTGTAAGTCCTCCTTGGAGAAGTTTCTGTTCAGGTCCTTTTCCCTTTTCTTAATTGGGTTGTCTTCCAGCAGTGGAGTCATGTGAGTTCTTTATATATTTTGGAGATTAAACCCTTGCCCAATGTACCATTGGCAAATATATTTTCCCAAATAGATGGTTCTCTTTTCATTTTAGTGATCTTTTCCTTAGCCATGCAGAAGCTTTTTATCTTGATGAAGTCCCATTTGTTTATTCTTTCCTTTATGTCCCTTACTCTAGGGGATATACCAGTGAGAGTATTGCTGTGTGGAACACTTGAGATTTTCCTGCCTATGTTCTCCTCTAGGACTTTTATAGTGCCACAACTTATATTTAAATATTTTATCCACCTTGAGTTTATTTTTGTGTTTGGTGTAAGTTGGTAGTCAAGTTTCATTTATTTGCATGTAGCTGTCCAGATTTCCCAACACAATTTGAAGATGCTATTTTTATTCCATTTTTATGTTTTTGCCCCCTTTGATCACTGTTAATTAACCATAGACACATGGGTTTGTTTCTGGGCTCTCTATTCTGTTCCATTGATCTATGTGTCTGTTCTTATGCCAGTACCAGGTTGATTTGATTACAGTGGCTTGGTAATATAGTTTGATTACAGGTATTGTGATCCTACCTACTTTGCTATTGTTTCTCAAAATTGCTGCATATATTCAGAATCATTTATGGTTCCATATAAATTTTTGAAATGTTTCTTCTCTGTGAAATATGTCATTGGTATTTTAATAGGGATTGCATTTAATCTATAAATTGTTTTGGGTAGTATGAACATTTTGATGATGTTAATTCTTCCAATCCATGAACACAGTATATGCTTCCATTTACTTGTGTCTTCCTTAACTCCTTTTTTCAGTGTTGTGTAGTATTCTGAGGACAGGTCTTTTACCTTCTTTGTTAGGTTTATTCCTAGATACTTTTTTTTCTTGTTGCTAGATCAAATGGGATTATTTCCTGATTTCTCTTTCTAATATTTTGCCATTGATGTACAAAAATGCTTTCAACATCTGGACATTGACTTTGTATCCTGCTGCTTTGCTAAATTCATTTATTAGTTCAAGTAGTTTTTTGGTGCAGTGTATAAGATTTTTTATGTACACTATCATGTCTTCTACAAATAATGACAGTTTTACTTCTTCTTTTCCAATTTCAATGCATTTTATTATCTTGTCTGATCACTATGGTTAGGAATTCCAATGCTATGTTGTACAGAAGTGGTGAAAGCAGAAGTCCTTGTCTTGTTCATTATCTCAGTGGGAAAGCTTTTAGTTTTTGCCCATTGAGTATGATATTGGCAGTAGGTTTTTCATATATGACCTTTATTTTGTTCAGGTATGCTCCCTCAACTCCCACTTTCCTGAGTGTTTTTTATCATAAATGGGTGCTGTACTTTGTCAAATGCTTTTCCATCATCTATTGATATGATCATGTAGATTTTGTCTTTCATGTTATTTAGGAGGTGTATTACATTTATTGATTTGTGAATATTGAACCATCCTTGCATTCCTGGGATAAATCCCAGTTGACCATGCATATGATCTTCCGAATGTATTGCTAGATGTGGTTTGCCAATATTTTGTTGAAGCTTTTAACATCTATGTTTATCAGCAATATTGGCCTGTAGTTTACTTTCTTTGTTGTGCATCTAGTCTTGGGGTTAGGATGATGCTGGCTTCATAAAAAGTTTTTGGGTGTCTTCCCTCTTCTTGGATTTTTTTGAAATTGAGAAGTATAGGGGTTAGCTCTCCCTTAAATATTTTTGCAAAATTCTCCCGTGAAACCATCTGGTCCATGGCTATGGTGTGCAAGGAGATTTTTTTTTATTAGTTCTTCAATTTCATCAGCTTTTATCAGTCTGTTCAGGCTTTCTGCTTCTTCTTCATTCAGTTTTGAAAGATTACATGTTTCTAGAAACTTGTCCATTTCAGGCTGATTTTCAAATTTCATGGCATATAGTTGTCCATAGTAATTTCTCATGATCCTTTGTATTACCGTGGTATCAGTTATAATTTCCCATCTTCCATTTCTGTTTTTATTAATTTGGGTCCTCTCCCTTTGTTTCTTGATTAGTCTTGTTAAAGCCTCAATTCTGTTTATCTTTGCAAAGAACCATCTCCTAGACTTATCTATCCTTTGAATTGTTCTTTTAGTCTCTATGTCATTTAATTCTGCTCTGATCTTAAATATTTATTTATTTCTTCTTGCTCTGTGCTTTGTTTGTTGTTGCTCCTCCAGGTCTTGTAGATGTAGCATTAGGTTGTTCATTTGAAATGTTTCTATCTTTTTTAGGTAGGCCTGTATCACCATAAACTTCCCTCTCAGGACTGCCTTCACTGTGTCCTATAGGTTTGGGGCTGTTGGTGTTCATTTTCATTTGTTTCCAGAAACCTTTTGATTTCTTCCTTGATCTCATTATTAACTCATTCATTGTTTAATAGCATTCTACTAAATCTTTTTTAGCTTGAATGTTTTTAATTATTTTTCTTGAGGTTGATGTCTAGTTTCAAGCCCATGTGGTCTGAGAAAATGGTTGGTATGTGTTGAGAACTGCCCTGACTGGTATCAGAGGCTGAAACCCCTGCCTAGCTAAGGCTAAGGGAACGCCCTTGGAACTGTAAGCCAGCAAGGAGACAAAAGCTTATCTTCTTGGCAGGAATGCTGCTTCTGCTGCTTTATTCATAACTGAACCCCAAAAAGCTTGGTCGGTTAGCCAAAGACGGGTAAGATTCCCCACGGGGGGAACGACCTAAGACAGGCACGATCACTTTGGGAGGCCCCCCAAAAGAAGGACTTGGGGGGCTGCAGCAAAAGAGGGTGATGGACCCTCGCTCCTCGGCTTTGAAATAGCCTGAGTTCTCAGCGTCTGGGAAAAATCTCCTTATCTCTTGGTTGCCTTAGTTCCCTTGCTCCACCTAAGCCTGAAACAATGAGAGGATGGTGCAGCTCGGTACTGAGAAGTGCGGATCCCGCAGGGTGATCAGGCCCAAGAAAGAATATGTAAATTACTGTGAAACCTTCTTTGTTTAGAATGCTCTCAGTTGAATGAGAAGGGTCTTAGGAGGAAGTTATTTTGTTCCTCAGTCTTACAGCTCTTTGACCCCCGACTCAATAGACCAGCAGAGTTCTTTGTTTTCTATAGTTCCTTACTTCCCCTAATCAGTACTGCACTTTACCTGAATTATTATGCAAAATGAGCCCAATAAAAGCAGGTATGGACGGTAAATCGGCGCGCTCCCCACTAGGGGGGGGGTGGCCATTTTGTCCCTACTTCCCCACAGAAACTAGTCTGTCTCTGTGCATGTGTTGTTTTTTCTCACGTGTTTTGTCGAGCCATCCACAGCATTCCGTGGTCACTACTGGCCGGTGACCCACGCGCAACAGCTGGCGCCCAATGTGGGGCAGTGATTCAGGACCACAGAGGTGGGACCCCATTTGAGACCACTTGGAACCAGCGGCTACGAGCTGTCGCTGTGGACAACGCATCAACTTCGGGTGGATTTGCGCGCTAACAGCCCAGGTAAGGGCCGACGACCCCATACTCTTTCTCGGGCATGTCGTAGGATGCGTTGAATTTTCAGGGAAGTAGGTCTTTCTTTTCTAGGTTGTTTCTCTCTTCGCGACTGCCTATAATTGGGAAAATGGTAATTTAATTCTCAAGTTTGGAAAAACAAACGATTTGCCTTGAAAAAAATAATCAGGTGATTTATTTTGGCCAATTAAAAGTAAATAAAAGTAAGCTTTTTCTTTAAAAAAAAGGGGGGGAAGGAAGGTAAACACGGGTTGTAACTTATCTAAAGGGCAGAAATCTTTTCTGCGTATATTACAACAAGTTCTTAAAGAAGCAAAGTATAAGGTGAAAGAAAAGCATCTGGTTCAGCTTTTGCAATCTATAAGAAAATATTGTCCTTCATTTCCTGATAGAGGGACGTTAGACATTGATGTTTGGGAAAAAGTGGGTGAAAGGTTAAAATCTTTGCAAAACAATGGTATATCTATTGGTGTACACACCTTTGTAACCTGGAGGCTTGTCAGGGATCCTCTCGAGTTCATTTGGGCAAAGAAAACAGAGCTGGATGATGAGGAATCTGATTCTGACAGAGAAATGGTGTGCAAATTGAGTGAGCAGATCACGGAGGCCCCACCTTCAACCCCACAGAGAAGGATGGAGTTTGCTCTGTATCTGCTCTGAAAAGGAAATTGAGGATTCCAGGGAAGGTTGAAACTTCACACTCTAGGAATATAAATGGGAAACTGTAAAGATAAATGTAAAAGTAAATGTTTTAGGAAAGAAGTTATGTGATGTTAGTTAATAATTGAAGGTATAAGGCATGGAAATGCAATCTTGGTGAATATCAGAAGGAGTATGAAAGAAAGATTAGAAGGTTTGTGAATGTTTCAGAAAGTCTGTGGAAGTAAATGTTTTAAGAAAGAATTATGTGGTGTGTGTTAGTGATGGAAGGTCTAAGGCATGAAGATGCAATCTTGGTGTATATCAGAAAGTGTATGAAAAAGAATAGAGAGTTTGTGAATGTTGCAGAAAGTCTGTGGAAGTGAAAGTTTTCAGAAGCCTGGTAGATATCAGAAGGAAAAAGATTTTCCTTCACACTTTATATTTTTCTCCCTACCTGATCCCTCCAGAATTTGGCATTCTAAAGGAGTAAGTAATGACATAAGGTTTCTTTGCATAAATCTAACAAGACCGGTTGTTAATAGTGGTTATGACTTAATTGTGCCTTCCAACACTTTCCAAATCTGTCATCTCCAGAATATGACCAGAAAATGAATGAATCCAAATGGCATTATAGCATTTAACAATGCACTGTCCTCCTTATGAGTCCGACAGTTTGTTAACACCTGGTTGCACTTATTGTTTAATCAATGCTACTTTAGAATTAGTCCAACAGGCTCAAATAGATCAGGAGATCCTGACCCGCCTTTCTGCGGTTGAATCAGCACTGGATTGGATTGGCGAATGCCAGGACGCTCTCGTGACTCGTCAGCACCTAACCTGTGACCCTGGTTTCTCCAGACTGTGTGTCACAGTGCTACAGTGGAATTCCAGCCAACATACTTGGACTGATATACAACATCACTTGAGGGGAGCTTTCTCCACTAACTTAAAAGGACAAATTGATAAATTGCAGTTGGAGTTACATCAGCAGCTGCAGGACATTCAACGTTTAACCAAACAGGACATTTTTCGAGCCCTTAATGAAAATATTAATTGGCTAAATCCTAAAACATGGTTTGATGGAATTAATTTAAGAATTTGGGTTTCTGGAGCTGCTGGTTGTTTACTGGTTGTGATATTGATTTGTGTACTTCGGTGTATTTGCAAATTGTTTTCCCAGGGTCGTATCAGAGACCAGCAGGTAGCCACCTTTATGGAACCCTTAGCAGTCCTAACTGAAAACAAGGGAGAAGGTATGAGAACCACTCTGGCAGGCATAAAATTAAAACTCAACACCCACGTAAGAAAGTAGGTGATGAGTCGGTGCGCAGAACTGCACCTGTTAAGAAATCCTCTCGTAAGAAGTCAGGCTTGCATTATGCTCAAACTGCCATGTGATTTGCCTTTCCTGATATCTATGTAATTTCTCACAAAGATTGAAATGTAATCAGACCTATTACTTTTGTTTTTCCCTTAATATGTTTTCTTGCACTGACTTTAGAAATTTAAGTATTCACAACCCATAGAATTTAGTTTCTGCTTTATATTTCTATTATTGTCTTATGATGTATGTAGATGTTGCTTTTCTTCTGATTTGCATTCGAAAACAGCAAAAGTAGGTTTCACAGGCTTAACAACCACAATTGATTTTAAAAACTAAAAAAGGGGGAGATGTTGGGAACTGCCCTGACTGGTATCAGAGGCTGAAACCCCCGCCTAGCTAAGGCTAAGGGAATGCCCTTGGAACTGTAAGCCAGCAAGGAGACAAAAGCTTATCTTCTTGGCAGGAATGCTGCTTCTGCTGCTTTATTCATAACTGAACCCCCAAAAAGCTTGGTCGGTTAGCCAAAGACGGGTAAGATTCCCCACGGGGGAACGACCTAAGACAGGCACGATCACTTTGGGAGGCCCCCCAAAAGAAGGACTTGGGGGGGGGGCTGCAGCAAAAGAGGGTGATGGACCCTCGCTCCTCGGCTTTGAAATAGCCTGAGTTCTCAGCGTCTGGGAAAAATCTCCTTATCTCTTGGTTGCCTTAGTTCCCTTGCTCCACCTAAGCCTGAAACAATGACAGGGTGGTGCAGCTCGGTACTGAGAAGTGCGGATCCCCCAGGGTGATCAGGCCTAAGAAAGAATATGTAAATTACTGTGAAACCTTCTTTGTTTAGAATGCTCTCAGTTGAATGAGAAGGGTCTTAGGAGGAAGTTATTTTGTTCCTCAGTCTTACAGCTCTTTGACCCCGACTCAATAGACCAGCAGAGTTCTTTGTTTTCTATAGTTCCTTACTTCCCCTAATCAGTACTGCACTTTACCTGAATTATTATGCAAAATGAGCCCAATAAAAGCAGGTATGGACGGTAAATCGGCGCGCTCCCCACTGCGGGGGGGTGGCCATTTTGTCCCTACTTCCCCACAGAAACTAGTCTGTCTCTGTGCATGTGTTGTTTTTTCTCACGTGTTTTGTCGAGCCATCCACAGCGTTCCGTGGTCACTGCTGGCCGGTGACCCACGCGCAACAGGTATGATATCAGTTTTCTTGAATTTGTTGAGGCTTGTGTTGTGTCCTCTCATGTGGCTTATCTTTGAAAATATTCCATGCACCTTTGAAACGAATGTGTATTCTGCTTCTTTAGGAGGAAAGGTTCTGTATATATTAGTTAAGTCCATTTGATCTAGGGCGTTGTTCAATGCTGAAATATCCTTGTTGATATTTTGTTTGGAAGATCTATTCCTTTTTGACAGTGGGGTAGTCAAATTCTCTAGTATAAGTGTGTGGCTATCTTTATCTTTCTTGAAGTCTTTGAAGATTATTTTTATATTTTATTACTACTATGTAGGGTGCATATATGTTTGCAATGTTTATGTCTTCTTGATGGATTCCTCCCTTGAGTATTATGAAGTGTACCTCTGTGTCTTTTTATAGCCTTTGTTTTGAGGTCTATTTTTTCTGATGTTAGGTATTGCTACCCTGGCTTCTTTTTTTCCTGTCTGTATGCTTGGAATATTTTTTCCAGCCTTTCACTTCCAGTCTGTGCAGGTCTTTCATTCTGAGGTGGGTCTCACATAGGCAGCATATGCGTAGGTCATGTTTTCGTATCCATACAGCTGCCCTATATCCTTTGATGGTAGTATCTAATCCAACAGCATTTAAGGTTATTATTGATAGGTACTGATTCACTGCCATTTTACCTCCTTTGTACCTGTGTTCTCTCTCTCTCTCTCTAGCTCTTTTTCTTCCCCTTCTTAAAGCAGTCCCTTTAGTATATCATGCAATGCTGGTTTGGTGGAGGCATATTCTTTTAGCCCTCTTTTGACTGGGAAACTCCTTCTTTTGCCTTCCATTTTAATTGAGAGCCTTGCTGGGTTGAGTAATCTTGGTTGCATGCCTTCACTTTTTATTACTTGGAACGTTTCTTTCCATTCTCTTCTGGCTTGTTATGTTTTTTTGTTGTTTGTTTGTTTGTTTGAGGAGTCACTTGATAGCCTTATTGGGGCTCCCTTGCATGTTACTTCCTGTTTCCTCCTTGGTGCTTTTAAGATTCTCTCTTTGTCTTTTAATTTTGCCATTTTAATTATGATGTGTGTTGGAGTGGGCCTCTTTGGTTTCCTCTTGATTGGGACCCTCTGCACTTTCTGGATTTTTGTGACTTTTTCTCCCTTCAAATTCAGGAAGTTTTCCACCATTACTTTTCCAGTCAGGTTTTCTATCCCTTGCCCTCCTCACCCTTCTCCTCCTCTGCCTCCTCCTCCTTCTTTCCCTGTTATATGAAGATTATTACATTTCATGCTGTCCTGCAGTTCCCTTAATCACTCTTTCTTCTTTTTGAATCTTTTTCACATTCTTGCTCTTTCTGGGAATTTTTTATACCTTGTCACTCAGCTTACTAATTCAGTCCTCCACCTCATTTAGCCTGCTTTTAATTTCTTCTACTTTTCTTCAATTCATAAATTGTGTTCTTCATTTCCTCTTGGCTCTTATTTATTGTTTCTATGCCTTTTGCATACTGATATGGTATGCAGTACATTACTCATAGCTTCCCTGTAGTTTTTGGTAATTCTCACTAAGCTCATTGTGCTTCCTTATAACCATTCTTCTGAAGTGAATATCTGATAATTTGCTTGCCTATGTTTCATTTAGCAGTCTTTCTGAAGATTCCTTCTTTCTTTTCAATTGGGGATCGTTTCTTTATCTTACTATTACTTGTGACATCCTTCTTGTTTGCTTCTGCTTCTTAAATTGATCTGTTTTGACTCCTGGACTTTGTGGTGTGATCTTCTATAGTAGAAGAACTGTGAGACTCTGTGGTGTAGTATAGTCTCCTTGATCTCCTGAACTTGATGCTCTCAGGATACCTTTTATTCTGTTCATGTTAGCTTTCTTGATGTAATTGTTTTTTTAAATATATTTTACTGATTATACTATTACAGTTGTCCCATTCCCCCACCCCTTTATTTTCCTCCGCCCTGCACACCTCTTCCCATCCACATCCCCCCCCCTGCTTTAGTTCATGTCCATGGGTCATACATATAAGTTCTTTGGCTTCTACATTTCCTATACTATTCTTAACCTCCTCCTGTTTACTTTCTACCTACCATTTATGCTACTTATTCTTTGTACATTTTCCCCCTCTCTCCCCCTTCCACTCCCTGCTGAAACCCTCTATGTGATCTCCATTTCTGTGGTTCTGTTCCTGTCCTAGTTGTTTGCGTAGTTTGTTTTTGTTTTAGGTGTGGTTGTTAATAACTGTGACTTTGTTGTCATTTTACTGTTCATATTTTTTATCTTCTTTTTCTTAGACAAATCCCTTTAACATTTCATACAATAAGGGCTTGGTGATGATGAACTCCTTTAACTTGGCCTTATCTGAGAAGCACTTTATCTGTCCTTCCATTCTACATGAAGGTTTGCTGGGTAAAGTAATCTTGGATGGAGGTCCTTGCCTTTCATGACTTGGAATACTTCTTTCCAGCCCCTTCTTGCCTGTAAGGTCTCTTTTGAGAAATCAACTGAGAGTTTGATTGAAACTCCTTTGTATGTAATCATCTCCTTTTCTCTTGCTGCTTTTAAGATTCCCTCCTTATCTTTAATCTTGGCTAATGTAATTATGATGTACCTTGGTGTGTTCCTCCTTGGGTCCAACTTCTTTGAGACTCTCTGAGCTTCCTGGACTCCTGGAAATCTATTTCCTTTGCCAGATTGGGAAAGTTCTCCTTCATTATTTGTTCAAATAAGTTTTCAATTTCTTGCTCTTGCTCTTCTCCTTCTGGTACCCCTATGATTCGAATGTTGGAACATTTAAAGATGTCCTGGGGGTTCCTAAGCCTCTCCTCATTTTTTTTTGAATTATTCTTTCTTCATTCTTTTGTGGTTGAATGTTTCTTTCTTCCTTCTTGTGCACACCATTGATTTAAGTCCCAGTTTCCTTCCCATCACTCTTGGTTCCCTGTACATTTTTCTTTATTTCACTTAGCATAGCCTTCATTTTTTCATCTAATTTGCGACTATATTCAACCAATTCTGTGAGCATCCTGATTGCTAGTGTTTGAACTCTGCATCTGGTAGGTTGGCTATCTCTTCATTGTTTAGTTGTATTGTTTCTGGAGCTTTGATCCTTTCTTTCATTTGGGCCTTTGGGTCTTGGTATGCCTGTTCCATAGAAGGGATAGAGCCTTATGTGTTCACCAGGGTGGGGCAACCCACACTGGTTTGAGACACTCTATGTGGGGGAGGGGTCCAAGAGGTAACAATGGTGCTTGCTCCACTCTCTGCCTGTTTTTGGTCACTTCCCCTGCTTCCCACAATCAAAATGGGTCTTTCTGATGCTCATTCCTGGGTGGGTGGGCTTGTGTATTTTTTAGGACCCTGTGGGTCTCTCCAACAAACTCCCCTGTGAGCCTGGGAGTTTATCCCACCAGCTCTACCCCCACAGGTGTTTTCAGTTAGAGGCTTTGAGGCTTTATTTCTACATGCTGGAACCTGGGTTTCTCAGCCTGTCTTGCTCTCTAGTTGTTCTTCTAGGTTTATCTGCCCATGAATATGAGACCACACAGTCCACAATCTGCCGCCTCGCCAGGTCTGCCAGCCACCGCCTTTCTGCAAGTCCTCTCTGCCCAGCTGCTGGTCTCTGCCTCTCCTGCTAGTCTGGATGAATATTTCTTCTTTAACTCCTTGGTTGTTGGACTTCCATAGAGTTAAATTTTCTATCAGTTCTGAATGCCTTTTGTTTTTAAATTGTTGTTGTCCTTCTTTTGGTTGTGCAAGGAGGCACAGTGTGTCTACCTACGCCTCCATCTTGTCCAGAAGTCTGTAATTGGGCTTTGTTTGTGGTTGGGTTGTTCTTTGGTGGGTCCTTCTCACCAGCTGGTTGACTGAAGATCACTCTGTCCACAATGTCCTGTATGCTGTTGTGCAGGTGCTTGCAGAACAAAACCACAAAGCCCAGGAAATAACCCCCCCCACACACAAAAATAACTCCCCCCGCCATGATCCCACTATCAACAGCAAATGAACCAGTATTCATAGGGTTGCAAAGAGTTAAGACTGTTATAAGAAAGGAGAGCTTATGTGGGATGACCTACAGAAAGGAAAATTATTTTGGGAGGCTAGACATAGGAGAGATAATAAGAGTTGAGCTTCAGAGCAATGTGAAGATAGAAAATAAAATTAACATCATGAATAAAAAAACAGAATGAAGAAGGCAGAATATGCATAATCTTGATGGAGAAGAAATGTATGTTAAAAAGCTATGCAGGAAAGAAAATATTGCAAATCATGGAAAAGATGACAGAGGATTTTGTCTCAATAGCTTCTAGTATTTACCACTGTTTTTTCTTTCTGCATCTGACTCTAGTGATGTTAGATGTTGACCCCATCTCTCCTTAGGCAGCCCGCTCCAAGGCTGCCAGGGATCTACTGTCTGTGGCTTTACCCTTCAGTTGTTAATCTATTCACTCTGCTCTCACCAGTCAGGCTTAAGCCCCATAGGGTAAAGCAGAATCCCTCCTGGGACCAGGGCTGTTGTTTCCCCTCAGGCTAATGCTTGGAGGGGCATGGTCTGCCTGAAGCAAGATGGCTGCTGCAGTGTGTGGGGTGACTCAGCACCAAAATCCTGGTATCTTCTCTCAGTTTTCTCCCCAAAACTTCTGCCACATCTCTCTTTGGGCATCTCTAACCCACACTGCCACTCCCTTTGCCAAAGCCCTGGGTAAGTGGTTGCAAATGAACATTTGTGCATTGTCCCGTTAAATGGCTCTTTGCATCTCCAGATGTCCATCTGTGCCAGATAGCAACCCTGCCACATTTTGTAGCTGGTTGTTATCTGTGTATTTTTTGGGCTCTGGTGCTCTAGGCTGGGGATTCCAGCTTAGGGTTTAGACTACACTCTTCCCAGAGGGATTCAACTGGCTGCTTAATTATCCCTCTGGCATTGCCACCTGTGGGCACCCAGCCACCCTTCTCAAGTCTCCACTATAGTCCTTACCAGACAGGTTGTGCTGAAACTGATTATTTTGCCGGTCTGAGGTTATAAAGCTTCTCTCTTGCTGTTGTTCAGTTGTTCATTCTGGGTGATTTCTCCACAATTTAGTTATGATTCCAGCTTGGTACTGGAAGGGGATTAGTGTTACTTCCACTTACTCCTCCATCATCTTGCTGAAAAAACTCAACTTTGTTTTGAGAGTGGTCCTCATCATTGCTTGCTGTTGTCTCACTTTTGGCTGAAGCACCCTGATGTTGGCACAAAGGACATCTCATAGCCAATGGGAAAATTTGGAAGGGAGGACACCTTGACATCTCTTTTTTTGACACTCTCCCCTTTATTATCTAAGGTAGGGTGTATTTCCTGATTCAGGAGAGCTGAGAAGGCGGTAGCAGGAGAAAAAGAATGTTGGCAATGTGCCTAATGTTGATAATTTAAGAAACCCAAAAACAGTCCTGGTGGTGTGGCTAAGTGGATTGAGTCCTGGCCTGTGAACCAAACAGACACTAGTTTGATTCCCAGACTATGGTGTATGCCTGGGTTTCAGGCTAGGTCCCCAGTAGGGGACAGGTGAGAGGTGACCACACATTGATTTTTCTCTCCCACTCTTTCTCTCTCCCTTCCCCTTTCTAAAAATAAATGAATGAAATCTTTTAAAAGAAAGAAACACAGGAACAGTTTATTATTCAGAAGCAGAATCCTCTGAATGCATGAAATGTGTTGATTACCTAATATGTTCTCAGGATAGCTATTGCCTTCCTTGAGAATGAACAATGAAAAGAACAATCTCTACATAGAACCCCATTTTTTCGGCAAATGGAGCCATAAGCAAAAATCAGTACCTTTACAATTCTGAGGTGCACATATGAAGATCTAAATTTGCAGTGGTGTCCCATCAAGATGTGGGGAGGCAGAGGCAAGGAAGCTGGAATGAATTCTGTTATACTCCTGTCACTCCAGGTTATAAGAGATGTATATGAGATTCCAAACTCTGCTTAGAGGAAGTGATTACTTAAATAGACGACTTTAATTACTTGTTCCAGCTCTGAAATCTTCATTTTCTTGCAGGTAAAATGGGACTATAATCTGCACCTCATATGGCTAATGTGAAGATTTGTGGTGGATGCTCAATGAATGTTTCTTCACACACAAATTCATCCTTCAAACATAGGACAAAAAAAGTCAGAAAATGTTGGAAAAAAAGAAATTCCAGGAATCTAGCACAGACTCTTTCCAGGTTGTGTATTATTAATGGGCCACAGTTTTAAATAGAGAGATGGGACACTTTCAACAATAAAGCTTACATGGCTGGTTCTTGCAAGAAGTGATGAGTAAATTATTCTCCAGAATACTATGGGGACATGAAAGTGGCTACCATTATGTATGTATAATTGACATCTAATCATGACATAACATCAACAAACCCAATAGATGCACATTATACAACATAACTGGTCTGTACTCTTATAAAATATCAAGGTAAGGAAAGACAAAGGTTGAGGAGATGTTCCAAATTAAAAAAGTTTAAAGAGACATAACAACTAAATGTAATCTATAATAATCTTGGAATGGACCCTGGAGTGGAAAAAAAACTACAAAGAAATTATTAAAATTATCAAAAAAATTAGCTTATGGACTTTGAATTAGATGATAGAAGTTTATCAACATTAAATCTCATAATTCTTACAATTATACTATACTTATGCAAAATAATGTGCTGTTCTTAGTAAATACACACTGAGATATTTATGTGTAAATGGAAACAATACCTGTAACTTAGTCTGTAAAAGAGAAAGGTAGAATGAATATGGAAAAGTGTAAATTCATTGTACAGTATGGGAAAAGTGTGCATTGATGCAACTTTTCCCTAGATTTGAAATTGAGTTAAACATTAAAAATTTTTAAATAGGATGAGAAACAGGAAATTCAGAGTTGTGACAAGGGATACATAACAGGGGCACCTGATGTCTTAGGTGGAAGAAAGGGTCAGAGAGGAACTGACAAATAAGCTGTGATATGAAGAATAAGTCATTTTTCTAGGTGTAGTTGGGCAAAATGTTACAAAGGGAGCAGCATATATGAAGATCTGAAGGAAGTAAGAGGAACATGATGGATTTGAGTAGCAGTGGTGAACAATGAAGCTGGAAATATAAGCTGGATGTAGATCACAGTGAGAATTCTGGTGAATAAATATTTGAGAGGAGATACAAAAAGTTATAGGATGTGAGGGAAAGTTAGCAATATTTTATCTTTGGTTTTCTTAAAAAAGATTTTTTAGGAGATTTTTTGGTGTGTAGGTTTTTTTGGAGGGTGAGAAGCTTTTTGAGGGTTGTTTATGGACACAATTGACTAAGAAAAAGGAGTGGGGGAAACTCCCAAGCATTGCTTCACACATACATTTTAAATCATTGGAAGGGTTTTGCTACATAGCACAGTGCCATATCATGAGTGATAGAAGGCATTATTTTCAAGACAAAAATCTGTTTTCAGTGAAATCACAGAACCAATAACTGGATTAGGCTGGAGAAGGAACAGTTGGTAGATATGTTCCTCAGCATAGGAAGTGCTTAAGTGTGCATATTTTTGTCTTTGGGATAGAGTTTAGCACAGATAACAAAGATTAGAATGCCATAGGTACTAGGCAGGTTAACATATATAATTAAAGTAAATCAAATGTAAGAAAAGCAATATAGAGTCCAACAAGATGGTGTAGATTCATTTCTCCCTGCTCTCCCAACTTTACACCCAAGAAACAAGTTATATGATAAATTCAACTATAATCCTTGGGAACAATGTAAATTGGAACCAAAGGAGGAATCTGAAATGTAGAAAGAGGAAGGTGGACTAGTTAGGGACAGCAAGACTGGAGAAACAAATTGCAGCAGAGTACCTTAAGACGTGACTCAACAGAAGAGGACAATCCAAACCCAGCATCCTCCAACCTCTAACCTAGAAACAGCAAGTAATCCAAGGAGATGTATTCCTCCCTGTATGGAACAGTGGTCCTAACAATAGGTACTCCCACTGGCACTAGCATGGAGGATAGATCAGAAGCACTACTGACAATAGCATCCACAGGAAGCTCTTGCTTACCCTGCTGGGCCAGATATTTCTCTATCTTATACCAGGAATCTGGGCAGCACCAGCAAGGGGATCCTGCCACAATACCCAGCTAGGAAGTTTTGTTGTTTTTTTTTTCTAAATGGACCACAGAGCTCTTTCTCTCATTGAAAAAACACTTGGCAGTTGAGTGGTACTGACAGTAGGAATCCCACTATGACAAGTGGTCCAGACCATGAAGCAGTCCTTATCCCTGATGAGCCCTGTAATTGCCCTCCCCTGCATAGAGACACTGAATGAGACTGGCAGAGTCATCAAACCACAACAAGCAGCCCAGCCAAGCAAGTAAGTTCTCTTTATTCCTTCACCTCTCTAGAGAGGCTCTTCCTACCCTCTCAAATAGCATCAGCAAGGATTAGTGTGAGCCTTGGTGAAACCAGACAAACCAAGCAAGCAAAAATAGCATTACAAAGTCTCAGAAAATTAAATTGTCATTGGAACTAGAGTCCACAAAAGTAGGCCAAGATATGCATGCTAAACCTAAGCAGAATGACTGCCTGCTGCAATAAATATTAACATAGTACCAAAAGTATTCTTTTTTTAAAGATTTTATTTATTTATTTTTAGAGAGGGAAGGGAGGGAGATAGAGAGAGAGAGAGAGAGAGGAAGAGGGAGAGAGAGAAACATCAATGTGAGGTTGCTGGGTATTCTGGCCTGCAACCCAGGAATGTACCCTGGCTGGAAATCGAACCTGGGACACTTTGGTTCCCAGCCCGCGCTCAATCCAGAGCTATGCCAGCCAGGGCTTAAGTATTCTAACATAGTAGTCAAAATGTTCAGGGTACAATAGAAAGTGTCCCATTCACCCAAGAAAGAGAAAAATCACAAAAATGAGTGAAAAAAAATAAATTGATATTAACACCAAGATGAACAAGATACTGGAATTATCTGGCAAGAATTTTAAAGCAATTATCATAAAAAATGCTTCAAAAGCAATTAAAAGTTTTATTGAGACAAATATTGAAATTGAAAATCTTAAGGAAATAGAATTCATTTTTAAATGAAAATTATACCATAATGGAAAAATACAATGACTGAATTTTTTAAAAAAACATTGGATTGACTCAATAATAGAGTGAAGATAATGCAGGATAAAACTATCCAACTTGTAGTCAGAAGTTACCCAATAGGAACAACAGAAAGAAAATAGACTGGTCAAATTTATACAGATCCACAGGGATCTGACAGACAGTAACAAAAGATTCAAAGTTCCTATCATCAGAGTTTCAGAAGGATAGGAAAGAGTGGATCTGAAAGAATATTTAAAGAAATAAAATAGCTGAAACATTTCTGAATTTGGAAAAATATATAAGCCTTTGGATTCAAGAAACTGAATTAATCTCAAACAGAATAAATCCCCAAAGAAATCCATGGCAAAACATCTCATAGTTAAACTTCTGAAAATCAATGACACAAATGTAATTATAAATGTCACATGATATTCTGCTGCAGTGTCAAGATGTAATAGGAGTAGTGGGGACTGTGGTAAACTGGAAAGTATATACATGTATTGTCTAAAGGGAAGCTATTGTTTAGCTCCAACTATTTAAATATGTGGGAATTCAGACCTGATTTCTTTGTGTATGAAATCTAAACTTTAAGTGTAAGCAACTATTTTTTTCTTTACATTTTAAATTAGTCTGCCAGTTTTCTAGTGAAAGAAAGGAGTGACTTTGGAATAGGACCTAGGTTGATTCTGTATCATATAATCTTGGACAAATCCATAAACTCTCTGAGTCTCAGAGTCCCCATCTATAAAATATTTTACTAAAAGCTCTAATTCTATGCCCTGGCTGGTGTGGCTCAGTGGATTGAGTGCCAATCAATGAACCAAAGGGTTACTGGTTCAATTCCCAGTCAGGGCACATGCCTGGGTTGCAGACCAGGTTCCCAGTAGGGGGTGCATGAATGTAAACCACACACTGATGTTTCTCTCCCTCTTTTCCCCTCTCTCTAAGAATAAATAAATAAAATCTTAAAAAAACTCTCAGCCTATTTTTTAGTGTTTGAGTGCTGATAGCTTTTAAGTCTCACCTTCCTCTTTCCCCCTTCTACCCCACATCTTGGAAAGCTAATAAGAGAAAACCAAGGTGCTCTCTCCTTTGGTGCCATGGAAGATTCAAACTTTGCATGCTCCTGTACATGAGTATGAGCCCACAGACAGGCCCAATCCTAACCACAATGAAAATTCCAAGCCAGTTTCCTTTCCTCACTCTCTCAAACAATTATCAGACCAGCTTGATAAGTCTGCCCTACTGTCCCCAGAAGCCTCGTTATGTAAATAATAAACTTTTTCATAACCTCTTAGTGTGTGTATCATTATTAGTCTCTATATGTGGACAAAATTTGGAGTTAAGTTTTGTTCTGTGTCTATGAAGTACCACAACAAATAGAAAGTATCGTATTCACACTGTAAATTTCCCATAAAAAATAATGTATAAAGGATCCCTTGGCCACAATTCATGCTCAATAAATAGCAATTACTATCATGACTAGAATTAGTGAATACTCACCAGTCCCTCTCTTCCTTTTTCAAAAATGTGCCCTTTCCTTTATTTCAAGAGCACATGAATATTTTAATGGGGCAATCCTAGGGACTAGATAGAAGCAAGGCCAGCCGTTAAGGTTTAGAACTAGTGTGGCTTGCTTGAAATACTTATATGTTCCCATTATATGTCCTCAAACTTTCTCTGGTGTACTCATTCAGTATGCCTGCAGAAAACTTGAAACAAAGCTGACCCAGAGATGTTTTTAATTTTTTGGCTTACATAGTGTTTTTAAATACATTTATATTAGTTGCCAATACCTTAAAATCAGGAGATGTCATATAAAAATCTGGGTTTCTAGTACTCGTGAAAACTGGGAAGATTTAGCATCACTGTACTCATGTTTTTGCTTAGCTAAATAGTAGCTGCCACATTTAGAAAGAAGGTGAGCTCTTCATTATACTTGATTCCCCACCATTCCATATTATTTCCATCACTAAGACCCAATATCAAATGTCATTTATCATTATCATTTCACTGTTGATATTTCTAATAATTTAGAATTATTTTTCTACACCAGTTTGTAACAAAAGTAGGAAATGAAAGATAGACCAGGAGGAATAAAATTTTCAAAAAAAAAAGTTAAATCCAGCTTGCTGCATTCAGTGATACAATCCTTCTGACCTCCAGAACACCATGAAGATCTCTATTTTACTTCTTCATTTTTAGATGAAGATCCCTAGATTTCCTGAGAAAATTTTGTAAGAGTTTATATTCTTTTATGCATGTTGAAGTTACAGAAGGTACCTGTAAGCTAAAATGGTGAGTAAAAGCCAATGATGCTTTACTTTTTCTTTGTTTCTAATCCTCATCACAGGACATTTTTAATTGGCTTTAGAGAGAGAGAAAGACATTGATGTGAGAGAGAACCATTGATTGGTTGTCTCCTGTACATGCCCATACCAGAGATCGTACACATCCAAACTAGATATTAAATCCATAACCTAGTCCTGTGCCCTGACCAGGAAGCAAACACACAACCTTCAGTTATGGGACAACACTCCAACCAAGCCACAATATTCAGAGCTGTTTTCCACTTTTTAAAATGAGAGTTTCAGAGAAGTTCAAAGTTACTTCTTATACATAGTTAAACAATAATTTAAATATAAGACATATTGGGACATTAACAAAATGAGTATCCTCAAATATATACTTAATTACTGTATACATCAACTGTTATATTTCAAAAAGATAAGTTCTATTCATTGTTCTTTGGACACCTGGTTTGTGACTTAATTTTATTTAATCTATTGCTCAATACCCAAACATATATTCACTGTATTTCACTGTTTTATTTTGTTTCAAATTTTGGACTAAAGAAAGTTTTATATAAAACCCAGAAATCTTAAGATTCTTAGGTCCAGGGGATATAATGTTCCAGGTGCTGCAGGGAAGCCCTAGTGAAAAACAGGTCCAAAATATGACTTCCAACATTCTGCTATGATGGACAGAATTCAGCAACTCAGTCATTCTTTTACATTAAAACATAAAAGTTTCCTACAAAATGTAAACCTAATGAAGTTAGGTATCATTAGATACCCTTTCAGAATCATACATTCTCAATTAACATGACCTAGGACCTGTTAGATAGGAATTTTTTATATGAGTTGTGGTTAGTGCCAAGAAAAAGGATTTCAAATCTTGAATCTGACAGTTTAAACAAAAAGTAAAAATCGTCTAGTCCAGTTTTTTCTTAATGCAGATATTTTGTCCTTTATACCATACCTAAAATGGGACCATAAACCCCCCAGTCTCTGCTTCAACAATTCCAGTGCCAGAAAGCCTGCTGCTTCAAGCAGTATATCCGTTCAGTTTTCTAATCAGGTATTTTCTCTCTCTTGAACCAAAATGCAGCTTTCTCTATGTTTCATTAATTCATTCACTGATTTTATTTCAATTTTTTGGAAAAAACTAAAAGCCTCATTTAAATACATTTCCATATGAGAATTTACACCATGTTTTTAAGTAAACACAACATTAAGCTTACTACAAGTATCAGTCGAAGCACATTTGTAACAGAGAAGAGTATCCCTTCCCTATTTTGACTTTTCCTATGATTAATTTTCAAAGTAAAGAAAAAGACCTTTTCTCAGTGCGCTTCTTAAAGAATAGAATGAGTCTGAGTCAAGTGAAAGCCAAATAATCAGGCAATCAAAAGGAAGAAAAATTCAATAGTTTCATATCCTAGGCTGTTAATATGTTCTGATTCTTGATTGGGTTATAAGTGGTGGTAATTATTTCTCATGAACAAATTTTAGGATTAAGCAAAAGCTGCTGAGATTAGTAAAAGGAAAATTACTCACAGACATCATTATTTCATCATGATTAACCAAAAACTAATGAGCTTTGTTTTTAAGTAGAACTTGGGTTTTTCTGTTTTAATGTTCTACTTCATTATAAGAATTACCATGAAAACATACCTATGAGTTATGGCTTTGGCCAACTAGAAATGCTTACATACATCCATACATTGAGAGCCCTGACCTTACCATGAAGCATTCTACCAAGAGCCACTAACAGCATTTTCCAATAGACCTCTCTAGTCCATGCCACAAATTTCATGTTTTGCATAAATCTCATGTTGCTTAATCCTTCCAGATAATCAGAACAAAATGACAAATCTGTTTTCATTAATTAAATATATTGCTTAAATGTTACATTGAGAATGCAATATATTTTTCTCTTTTTCTTTTACAAGACACAACAAGGCAAAATGTTTAAAAGAAGGGAATTGACATGTGGGAACAAAGTTTGCCACTGAATGATTTCAAATCAATCTTTGAACTTAATTTTCATTTACTGTGTGAACACATTACTACTGACAAAAGTAAATAAATAACAATTGCACACACACCCACAAACTACTTTCAATGATGATATTTTCAAAATTTATAAATGAGTAGTGTAAACAATTCCTATATTCACCTGTATAGTAATCATAAAGTTATTAATGACTTGATTTCTACAAAAGAATTTACCAAAGATTAATAAAGAATAAACAAGCAATTGGGATTTGATTAGAGGATAGCTCATTTTAAGGCATGGTAAATTTCTTATACTTCTCATATTAATGATATTTGTTTTCAGTAATAAGTTTTCATTTGCTCTGCAGACTTGAAAAACACAAGCTTGCCAAATGAACACAAGCTTGGCTTATGGGCTTTCCCTTAGATTATTTTTATACACATGTTAAATTTAAACTATAATATTTTGTTCAGAAAAAAACTGGTCTAGCCAGTTTTAGCAGAAACAATCACTTCTGCTAAATGATTGGCAGTCATCAAAATAGCAGGTCATAGATTTAACTGAGTTATGTGACTTTGGGGAAGGTCATTCAGTCACTCCAGATCTCTTCAGCTCACCAGCTTTAGCATGAGTGAAGAGTCTCTAAGATCCCTTACAATTTGAACACTTATTTAAGGTTTTTATCCTATATATTGAACATGCCTTGGTCACTAGCTATTATGTAGCTAATGTTCATAATGGTTAACAAATCAGTTTTGATTTTATGTAAGAATTTTTGAAATGCCTAACCAAATAGTTTTTAAAACCAGCAACCAGCCTGAAAAGTAAATTGTAAACTTTATTTTATCAGTTTTATGGGCCTTAGGAAAAATACCATTTGAGGTTGCATCTATATGACAAAACCACACCATTTGAATTTAAAAGAGAGAAATAATAAAGCACTTTGAAGATGACCAAACTATTTTTAAAGAAAAGTTACAACCATAGTTAAGACAGTTATCCTAATTTCTAAATCCCCTTAGGGTTATGCTCCTGAATTTGTTATCCTATTGGTTAGGGGGAGGAACTGATGGATAGGTGTGGCCAATGCCACAGGGGAAACTTTGGGTAAAGGGAATTACTGGCTTTGAAAACATAGCTATTAACTGTAAGCAATTTTAGTTACCCACCAATTAAAAATAAATACCTTTAAGTGCCCAGTGATTAAACTTTATTACCCCAAGTGACTCCCACAGGCTTTTTTACTTACTTAAAGAAAAAATATTAGAATGACAAATTGTAAATACTGTTAGCCTTTTCATAGTGCATTTTGGTTCCACTGATGTAAAAATTCTTTATTGCTCTTAAAGATGTGTTGGTTGCAATAGTGAAGAAAAAGGTCCTGAGATGTCTAAAATATTGAGTGAGGGCTTTGGGCAAAAATAGCTTTAGAGGAAGCAGTCTTGCATCTGGTATAACTAGAAAATCAATAGATTAACAGTCAGGAGACCTAGATTTGAGATTCAATTCAGTATTACCATAATGACTAAGTCATCAACAAAATTCTCTGGGCCTCAGTTTCTTCAGATAAAATTGAGAACAGTTGTATCAGATTATCCCTAACGTCCTTTTCAGCTGTAATATTTTATGAGTTTAACCTATGCCTCTATGTTGAGCTAACAGACACTAATTCAGATAAGACATTTTATTTGGATGCTGAAGATAGGTTGATTACTATCTTCTTTGGGAGGCTGGATTACTCTTCTGATTGCATTTGGACATTAGCCATTTTAAGAATATAAGCTGAAATATGTCCCCAGAACTTAAAGTACAACATTCTAGAAACAGAGCAGCAAGGTTGCTTTTGAGTATATCAAAAGCCCTCAAAGGGTTTTTTAATATTTGTTATCCTTTTGTAAGTTTGGATTTAGAGAACTTTTGAGGCAGTTTCTCTGGAGCTACTCTGCCTGCCATTTAGGAAGGTGCTACCTTCCTAAGGTGCTATCATTATCAGAGGAGAAGTTCATGGGCTTCCTATGGAGAAGTAAGGAGTAAGGCCCCCCGTGGCTGGGGAAAACACAAATGCATCACATTTCATATTATAAAGTTCTACCTAACAGTCCTTTTTTATAATAGATACAAAGAATAGCATTTACTGATCATCATATTGACAAACATTTACTAAATACTATAACTGATAAGAGTAATAGATTTTTCTAAATATGATTCTAAGCCAGAGGTGAAATACCTGGAAAAAATTATTTGTGTGTGGAAGAATAAGCCTGAAGTGGGCCCTGTACCTTGTGGCAAAATATAAAAGCAGTGCTACATTGCTCTGAATGAAACAATGGAAAATACTGCCTATACTATATTCACTCTTGGGGGACAAGAGTGAACAGTCTAGAGAAAGCAGAGGAAGTAGAGGAAACAAAAAATAAGGTGAGGCCTGAAGCCTAAGCTATTTCAAATAGCCAAAGAACTCTTTCAGAAAAGAGTTATCAATTACTCAAATTTTAAATCACTTGCATTGCTGAAATGAGACACCTTCTTTTCCTACAACCCTTCAGAAATTTTTACCACAAAAACCCTGTATGAGCCCTAATTAGCATAGCTCAGTTGGTTGAGTGTTGTCACATAAAATGGAAGGTCTACAGTTTAACTCCTGGTTGGTGCTCATATCTGTGTTGTGAAGCTGTGTTAGAGAAGCAACCAATCAACGTTTCTCTCATGTATCAGTGGTTATTTTTACATAACCCTCCCTTTTTTTACATTGTGTAAAAAATATATATAAATAAAATCTTTTTAAAAAGAAAAGAAAAAAAATCCTGTATGGGTGTTGTCTGTATGGGAATCAAGGAAAAGGAGCATAGCTTCAAATATGAGCTAGCATGAAACTGACTTATGAAAGAAATGCAAGATAGTGCAGAACACAAATCTAGAGCCAGGGGTGTCCAACCTTTTGGCATCTCTGAGCCACACTGGAAGAAGAGTTGTCTTAGGCCACACATTAAATACATAACCGTGAATGGAAACTGATGAGCAAAAGAAAGGTTATAAGTAAATACACAATTTTGTGTTGGCCCACATTCATAGTCATCCTGGGTCACATGCAGCCTGTGGGGGGAGGGTTGGACCCCTGACATAGTCAGAAATCGGAGCCAGAAAAACAAGGAAACTAACTTTCATTTCTTTTCTACCTACATTCCTTCTCAGATTCTGGTAGCCTAACTTCACCTTCTTTTGATAAATTGCCTTTCCTCAATTTCCCATGGTATTTTTAATTTAGTCACATTATCTAACCTTATTCCACATGGTCATAGGGGTGGTCTGTGACCCAAGCCAAGTCAATTATAATTTCCTTTTTCTCTGCTTGCAGGTCTAATTCAACATCAGTTAGAGAGACTTTCTCTTTAACTAATAAATCTTAGATGGTAGATGTAACTAACCTTGCCTAGATATTATTTTTATTGTGGTAAAATATAAAAATATATAATTTAACATTTTAAATATTTTTAATTATACAAGTCAGTGGAATTAAGTATACTAACATTGCTATGCAACCATCACCACAATCCATCTCCAGAACTTTTTCATCTTCCCAGACTGAAACTCCATACACATAAAACAATAATTCTCCATTATCTCCACCCAAACCTTGGAAACCATTAGTCTATCTATGAATTTTACTCAACTAGGTAACACATATGAGAAATAAATATTATTTTTTTCTTAATCCCTTCACATTTTTCACCCAGCCCCACAACCTCCAACCTATCTGATAGTTGTCATTCTGTTCTCTAACTATGAATCTGTTTCTATTTTGTTCATAGACACACACAACAGTATGGTGATTACCAGAGGGAAAGGGGGTGGGGGGAGTAGAAGAGATTATCAGAGGGATATGTGATGATGGAAGGGGTGACCTGGGGTGGTGAACAAACAATACAATATATACATGGTGTATTATAGAGTTGTACACTTGAAACCTATAAAACTCTACTAACCAATATCACCCCAATAAATTCAATAAAAAAGAAAACAAAGTTCTATGGGAAATAACCTCACAGGATGACCTGATCATAAATTCCTAGCTGGTTAGGTCCTGGTGGGTAGTCATGGTTCAGGCATATAACTTCTTTAGTGAAAGGTTTATCTTTGCCCTAATCAAGGCATGACCATTGTTTCTGTGCATCTAGGTTAATATACTTTTGAAATACCTCTTTTGCATGTGGGTAGAGTTCTCCCAACAGTTTTTGTTGATGACTATGTTTTCCCCATTGAATAGTCTTGATAACTTGTTGAAAATCATCTGACTACATGTGTGAGGGTGTATTTCTTTTTCTTTGTTAAAAAAATTTATTAATTTACTTTTAGAGGGAGGGGAAGGGAGGGAGGAAGAGAGGAGAAGATGCATCAATGTGTGGTTGTTTCTTGTGTACCCCCCACCAGTGAGCTGGCCCGCAACCCAGGCATGTGCCCCAATTGGGAATCAAACCAGCAACCCACTGGGAGTCGAGCCAGCAATCCCCTGGTTCACAGGCCAGCACTCAGTCTACTGAGCCACAACATCCAGGGCATGAGGTTTCATTTCTAAGGCCTCTGTTATATTTTTTTTGGTATATTTTTTGTCTTTATGTCAGTATCACACCATTTTTGGTTACTGTATTTTTGTAGTAAGTTTTGCAATTAGGGCAGTGTTAGGCCTCCAACTTGGTTCTTTTTCAGGATTGTTTTGGCTATTTGGAGCCCCATGAGATTCCCTATAAACCTTAGGATAGATTTTTCTATTTCTACAAATAAATGTGATTTTGAAAGAAAAGGACTTGCCTTGAATCTGTAGATTGCACTGAGTAGTATTTACATGTTAACAAATGAAGCCTTTTATTTCATGAACATGGGATGTCTTTTCATTTATTTTTGTCTTCTTTCATTTCTTCCAGGAATGTTTTATAGCTTTCAATGTACAAATTTTTGACTTCTTCAGTAAAATTTAGTCTTAAATAATTTATTCCGTTTGATGCTATTGCAAATGGAGTTGTTTTCTTAATTTATTTTCTCAGATTGGTCATTGCTAATGTATAGAAGAAACAGCTGGATTTTGTGTATTGATTTTGTATCCTGCAACTTTTATAAATTATTTATTAGTTTTGACAGTTTTTAGTGGAATGTTTATAGTTTCCTACCCATAAGATCTTATTGTATGCAAACAATGATAATTGTTTACTTTTTTGATAATTTTACTTTTTCTTTCAAAATTAGATTTTTTATTTGATCTAATTGTTTTAGATAAAACTTCCAATACTGTCTTAAATAGAGTTGGCAAAGCAGGCATCTGCCCTGTTTCTGATCTTAGGGGAAAGATTTTCAGTAGCTGTGTGGTTCTCATGTATAACTTTTATTATGTTAAAATTTTTCTTTCTATTTCTAGTTTGTTGCATGTTTTTATCATGAAAAGTCATATATTATAAAATGCTTTTTCTGCATCAATTGAGATGATTATATGATTTTTTCATTCTCTTAATATTACATTGACTGATTATAACATGTTGAACCACTCTTGCACTCCAGAAATTTAACCCACATGTTTTTCTGTATAATCATTTTAATATGCTGCTGAAATCAGTTTGTTAGTATTCAGTTGAGGACTATCAACATTCATAAGAGTTATTAGTCTGTAGTTTTCTTGTAGTCTCTCTCTGGTTTGGGGATCAAGATAATGTTAGTCTCATAGAATGACTGAAAATCCTTTCTCCTCTTCAATTGTTTGTTAGAGTTTCAGAACCACTAGCATCATTTGTTTTGTAAATATTTTGTAGAATTTACTAATGAATCCATCTAGTCCAGAGCATTACATTTTTTAAGGTTTTTGATTATTGATTCAATATAATTACTAGTTATAGGTATATTCATATTTTCTATTTTTAAATTCAATCTCAGTAGGTTAACTGTTTCTTCTAGGAATTGTCCATTTCATCACAGTTATAGAAGTTTTTGGATTAATATTGCTCATAGTACTTCTAATAATCATTTCCAATAATCATTTATTGTTGTAGACCAGTAGTACTTCTAATGTAGACATAGTACTTCTAATAATCATTTCCAATAATCATTTATTGTTGTAGACCAGTAGTAATGTCCCCATTCTCATTTCCAATTATAGTAAGTTAAGTAGTTCTACTCTCTTTTTCTTAGTCAATATAATTAAAAATTGTATTCATCTTTCAAAAAAGCCAACACTTGGTTTTGTTTAGTTTCTCTATGTTTTTATTCTTTATTTATCTTCACTCTGTTCTTCATTATTCCTTTCCTCCTGTTTATATAGATATTTTACTGCTTTCCAGAACTTCTATAAGATTTTTAAGTCATTTTTGGTACATTTTCTTCTTTTTTTGTTTCTGTGTGGAAATAAAGGAATGGAGCTTTCTAGTATATCATCAAGGTCACATAATTTCTCCCTTGCCTAGATCTTGAAGAACAGAAACATAAACTAGCATCTGATTTCAACAAAGCTGACATATAACTTGAAAAAATGCTTAATATTGAAAGTAAAATTAATTAACTAATTCAATAATTTATTCTTTTGAATTGTAACTTAATATGACTCTGTTATTTACAGGCTTGAGTAGAAAATTTAAAATGTTAATCTCAGTTGAGTACTACTTTTGAGTCCTCTGTTTCTAAGGTAAAATGAAAACACCATACATTTTCTCAGATATTGAGGAGATGACAGATGGTTTTAGGATTAGAGGCATAAAAATAACTGAAAGAAGAATGGAGTAGTCATCAAGAGGTATCAATCACCATATAATTTTTAGCAGTTTTGCTCCTGTCCCACAATCTTCCAACAATCCAGAAAATCACCAAGAGATTCCTGAAAATTGGTTATTTTGCAGTTCAAACAATTAAAAGTAGGAAGTTTTAATTGCTTATTGTGACCTCATTGTATTTTCACTATATGAAGACCAACAAATTAGCCAGCTAGAATTAATTTGTCAAACTTTAGAGCATCTCTTAGGACTAATTTTTCTAAAATCCAAGACTACCATATTATAAATATAACAGAGAGGAAGAATGACAAATATTCAAGTTTTCTTCCAATTAAGGAGGATTATTTTACTGTTAGCTAGATTCCTAGGCCATTGTGACACAGATCAGGTTAATGGATATAGTGAATGAAAGGACTAAAACAAGACTGAATACTTTACCAAATTGATTAAATGAGAGTTTCTCATGGAAAAGTAAAAACAGAAAAAGGAAAGCAAAGAGAAATGTTAGCTGGAAAATTAAAGACCAATATCACTTGATTTAAGAAAAAAATATTGAGGTGTTTATGTAGACATGTGGAGGGATATGATATACCTGCCTTACATGAGGGTTTTGGGAGGAGACTATTTTTAAGCCTTACTGGGTGTTATGAATGAAAATTTCCTTTATAATGTTATAGAAAACTTCAGCAAAGATACTTTGGATGTTACACAAGTGTTCTTTGGCATGAAAATTCTATAGATCCTCAGGTCACAAGCAGTTTGGCTTTTTAATGACTACATAACCAAGTAGGATGTTTCTAATTTTTATTTTTTATTTTTTTATTATTTTGTTGTTCAATTACAGTTGTCTGTATTTTCTCCTCAACCCTCCCTGCCACTGCCTCCATACCCACCTCCCTCCCTTGCTTCCACCCTACCCCTTGGTTTTGTCCATATGTCTTTTATAGTAGTTCCTGAAAACCTTTCTCGTCACTGTCACCTCCCCCTCTGGATATTGTTAGATTGTTCTTAATTTCAATGACTCTGGTTATATTTTGGTTGCTTTTTTCTTTTGCTGATTGTGTTCCAGTTAAAGGTGAGATCATGTGGTATTTATCCCTCACCATCTGGCTTATTTCACTTAGCATAATGCTCTCCAGTTCCATCCATGCTGTTGCAAAGGGTAGAAGCTCCTTCTTTCTCTCTGCTGCATAGAATTCCATTGTGTAAATGTACCATAGTTTTTGATCCACTCATTTACTGATGGGCATTTATGTTGACTCCAGTACTTGGCTATTGTACATTGTGCTGCTATGAATATTGGGGTGCAAAAGTTTTTTTAGATTGGAGTTTCAGGGCTCTTAGGGTATAATCCCAGCAGTGGAATTGCTGGGTCAAAAGGCAATTCCATTTTTAGTTTTCTGAGGAAATTCCATACTGTTTTCCACAGTGGCTGTGCCAGTCTGCTTTCCCACCAATAGTGCACTAGGGTTCCCTTTTCTCTACATCCTCTCCAACACTTGTTTGTTGCTTTGTTTATGTTGGCCATTCCTACTGGTGTGAAGTGGTATCTCATTATGATTTTAATTTGCATCTCTCTGATGGCTAGTGATGCTGAGCATCTTTTCATATGCCTCTGGGCCCTCTGTATGTCCTCCTTGGAGAAGTGACTGTTCAAGTCTTTGGCAAATTTTTAATTGGGGTTTTTGTCTTTTTGGAACACAGTTATGTGAGTTCTTTATATATTTTGGAGATCAAACCCTTGTCCAAGGTGTCATTGGCAGATATGTTTTCCTATATAGTTGGTTCTCTTTTCATTTTAATGTTGTTTTCTTTGGTCAAGTAGAAGCTTTTTATCTTGATGTTTTTATTCTTTCTTTTATGTCCCTTGCTTTAGGGGACATATCAGTGAAGATGTTGCTGTGTGGAATGCTCAAGATTTTCCTGCCTATGTTTCCCTCTAGGACTTTTATGGTTTTATCATATATATTTAAGTCTTTTATCCACCTTGAATTTATTTTTGTATATGGCACAAGGTGGTGATCAAGTTTCATTCAATTTCCTCCGTAATGTTCAGAATATATTAGTTTGTGTATTGTGTTATAAGTAACTTAAAACTCAGACTGGTTTACGCCATTAAAAGGATTTATTGGCTAACAAATCTGAAAACCCAGAGGAAAAGTAGAGAAAACAGGATTGTCTAATTCAATAATGTGAATCATCTAGTTTCTTTCTGCTTTTATTTTTCCATAGTCTTAGTATGGTGGTAAAGTTGTTTTCCATCATGGATGGACTACTGCTGCAGTATTTGAAACTACAAATCCACATAGACTATCAGGCAAGAAAATAAAACTGTTTCCTCTTAGAATTTTAAGGAATAATATTGAGATATATCCTAAGTGGCTCACTTCTGGTACATGCTAAACTCAAAGCCAATGACTTGGCCAAGCCTAGATAACAAACTATGCTATTTGACTTAAGCTACTCCTACTGCTTGGGGTCAAATTACCACAAAATACTTCAAGGGGAAAGAATGGTGAATGAAAATGCAGACACTGTAAGAAGGGGAGAATAAGTGCAGATGATAGGTGGGCAATTTCCAAAATCCATGACAGTTACAGCTCATACCCAAATTTGTCTGATGTTTTCAACAAGATTATAAAATATGCAACTTCATCATTTTTTCAGTTTAAACTTTATTTTTTAATTACAGTTTACATTTATTATTTTGCATTACTTTCAGATGTACACTGTAGTGGTTGGACAATCATATATTTTACAAAGTGTTTATCCCAGTATTTTCAGTACCCACAAAGCACCATACATAGTTATTAAAATATTATTGACTATATTCCTTATGCTGTACTTTACATCCCCATGAATATTTTGTAACTACCAATTTTTATCTCTTAATCCCTTTATGTTTTTTCATTTAGTCTTCCAACCCTCCTCCTGTTTATAAAATATCAGTATTTTTACTGTTGTAGTTTTCAATAGGTTCTCTTTTTGTTTTGTTGATGATTTCCTATGCTGTGTGAAAACATTTTAGTTTAATGTAGTCTGATTCATTTATTTTTCTTACCTTAAGAAATACATTAAAAAATACTACTATGAGCAGTGTTGGAGATATTACTGCCTATGATTTCTTCCAGGAATTTTATGATTTTGAGTCTTACATTTAATTCACCTTATGTTTATTCTTGTATATAGTGTAAGGAGTTATATGGTTTCATTTTTCTGCATGTATTTATACAATTTTTTTCAACACCATTTATTGAATAGACTGTTTTCACCCAATTGTATGTTGTTACTTCCACTGTCAAATATTAATTAACCATATAGCCTTGGGTTTATTTCTGAGCTCTATATATTCTGTTCCATTGATCTATATGTTTGTTTTTTTAAAGAAATTTTTAAAAGATTTTATTTATTTATTTTTAGAGAGGGAAGGGAGGGAGAAAGAGAGAGAGAAAGAAACATCAATGTGTGGTTGCTGGGGGCTGGGTCTTGCAACCCAGGCATGTGCCCTGACTGGGAATTGAACCTGTGATGCTTTGGTTTGCAGCCCACGCTCAATCCACAGAGCTATGCCAGCCAGGGCTATATGTCTGTTTTTATGCCATCAACATATCATCTTGATTACTATAGCCTTGTAGTATAATTTGATAATAGATAAAATTATGCCTCCAACTTTATTCTTCTTTCTCAAAATTTCTGTGGCTATTTGGGGTATTTAGTGGTTCTATACAAAGTTTTGGATTATTTGTTCTAGTTCTGTGAAATAATGCCATTGGTATTTTGATAGGAATTATATTGAATCTACAGACTGTTTTGGGTAGTATGGACATTTCAATGATGTTAATTCCTCTTACCCATGAACACAATAAATGCTTCCAGTTATTTGTATCTTTTTCAATTTCTTCTTCAGTGTCATAATTTTCCAAGTATAGGTACTTTACCTCCTAAGTAAAATTTAATTGTAGTTATACTTTATGCAACTGTAAATTGTATTATTTCCTTACTTTCACTTTCTGATAGTTCACTATTGGTGTAGAAAAATATAAACTATTTTTTTAATTTATTTTATA
Organism: Phyllostomus hastatus; assembly: GCF_019186645.2. Lineage (NCBI taxonomy): Eukaryota > Metazoa > Chordata > Mammalia > Chiroptera > Phyllostomidae > Phyllostomus > Phyllostomus hastatus. Next base: position 11,051,620 of record NW_025333984.1, on the reverse strand, counting down.
TTCTGCTAGTTCACTGAATTCATTTATCAGTTCTATGAGTGTTTTGGTATACTTCTTAGGGTTCTTTATATACAGTATATTGTCATCTGCAAATTATGAAAGTTTTACCTCTTTTTTTCTTTTTTCAAAGATTGTATTTATTTATTTTTAGAGAGGGAAGGGTGGGAGATAGAGAGAGAGAGAGAAACATCAATGTGCTGTTGCTGGGGGCCATGGCCTGCAACCCAGGCATGTACCCTGACTGGGAATCGAACCTGCGGCACTTTGGTTCACAGCCCATGCTCAATCCACTGAGCTATGCCAGTCAGGGCTTACCTCTTCCTTTCTAATTTGGATTCCCTTTATTTCTTCTTCTTCTCTGATTGTTGTGGCTAGGATTTCCAGTACTATGTTAAATAAAAGTGGTGAAAGCAGACATTCCTGTCTTGTTCCTGATCTTAAGAGAAACACTTTTAGTTTTCCTTCATTGAGTTTTGGAATATTGTATGTATCTAAGCATCTACCCATTTAATCCATGTTGTCTAATTTGTTGGCATATGGTTGTTCATAATATTTTCTTACAATCTTTTGTACTTCTAGGGGGTTCAAAAGTGGCGGCTTTGCCTGAGGGAGCCTGATTCTCTGCTTCTGTGCAGGGGAGAGAAACTCGCTGATTAGCGGAGGAACAGAGCAAGTGGCCTAGGTTACCGAAACATTTTTGAAAATAGGACATCAAAAATTATAGCAGACATTGAAAAACCAGATGGTAAGGAGACTGCTTCAGGACAACAGGGACCCAGGGATCAGCACGGGGACCAGGGAGGTTGCAGCCCCTGGGACGTGTGCTCCCGGGTCTGCCTCAGGGCACCCAGGAGAGCAGAGTCGATGCTCCCTCCCCAGACAACAACGGGGATGGAGCAACACCAAGGGAGACCTTGTGGCTTGAAGGCACAGAGAGGGCAGTTGGACTGTGAGACAGTCATCCAGGGGCTGTGAGCACCCACCCATAGCCCTGGGAGAAGTGAGTGCCTCCAGCCTGCACAACCAGGGGCGGCCTGGAAGTGCGCCCGCACCCCCAGCCCAGTGGGAGTGTGGATCGGTGGAAAACCCAGACCTCGCAACCCTGAACACGGAAAGGGCACAGGCATTTTTGGGTTTCTGGAACCTGCGGTGGTGAACTATGGAAGCATGCACCCCATCGGGGATCCTGACTCTCACGCTGTGAACCCGGAAGGAATGTGGCACTTAGGGGGATCCTGGAGCCTGAAACTGAAAAATTGGTGGAAGTGCATGCCCCTTTATGATCCCCAGAGCTTGCACCATGAATCCAGAAAAGATGTGGGTGCTTCCCAAGAACATAGCTTCTGCCACGGTGAAAATTGGGGGAAGGGCGCATCTCCTTGCAATCCCCAGAGCTTGCATTGTGAACCTGGAAAAGATACAGGAGCTCTGCATGGCCCCAGAGCCCAGGAGACCACGGCAGGGAGCTCTGAAGAGTGTGCTCAGGAACGCCCCGGGTCCTGTAGGGGAAAGTCAGATTGGCTCTTCAGAGAGTGTCCTGCTGGCCCTGGGACAATACCTGAGAGACTAACTCAGTTTTGACTGGGAAGAGTGATAAGCATTTCAAAAGCTGCTCACCCTGCTAAAGCCAGCAAGACCAGAAAAACTGGTCTGGCCAGTTAGAAACCAACAAGAAGTTTTTATTTTTCTTTTCTTTTTTTTTGTCTTTCTTTCTTTCTTTCTTTCTTTCTTTCTTTCTTTCTTTCTTTCTTTCTTTCTTTCTTTCTCTTTTGCTGTTGTTGGTTAATTGATTCTATCTTGTGTTTTAAGTGACTTTTTATTGTTCAATTCTTATTATTTTTATATCTCTCAATCCCTTATGTTTCTTCTCTTCCATTCATCCTTGTATTATTCCTTCCACTCCAAATTTATCTCTCCTGCACTCCATCTTCTGCTTTTTTCCTTTTTTTTTTTGAGCTTGCAAGTTACTGCAAATTTGTATTTTCTTTTTCCCAATTTTCTGCCATTTTTTATTTTAATAGTATTTTGGTATTCTTTTTCTTTCTGTATAATCTTCTTTGCTTGGCTGGTTATACTGTCATTTGATAGGCCCTCCCTGTTATCTCAGTCACAGTGTGTTGATAATTTACTATCCTTCATTTGTGTTCCATTAGTACACCTCTCAAGGTTCTATACTCCTTATTCTTGTTATCTACATCTCATAGATTCTGCCACATGATTGTTGCTGCATATTACTGTAAATAAGACCTAGTTCATACAATTGTAAATACTACACAATACCCCTCCCAGATCTTAGTCCACTTTACAATTTCCTGAACTCTATTATTGTGGGGATTGTCTCTATTCTTTTACACACTACTCCTATTTACTAAATTTTATCCCAACCTCACATCAGAATCTGACCTCCCACAGACTCACAGCTTTCTAGATCCAACTAACAATCCTTTCATCCCCAATAAGAGTCTTACCTTCTTTCCATCCTTTCTAAAACGTGGCTAGTGGGGTGGAGGATCATGGTTAACACTATAAGTAGCCAAAGGATATCCCATCTCTTCTCTACTGGCTGCTAATGTAAATATCATAGAAAACTCTCTTGCTGTCTTAAACCATTTTGCCTTACTCCTCCTACTGATCACAAAAAAAGAGTAGGGGGAAGTTGTGAACAACAGGACACATGAAGGAGACTGCACCACTGAATCTCAAAGGTATTCTACCACAAAAGTTCACACCATAATCACAGGGAAGCAGAACAGATCAATTTAAGAAACACAGGCTAACAAGAAGAATCCCACAAGCAATGAGAAAACAAAGAAAAAATCCCCGAAAGAAGGGAAAGGAGGAAGCCTCAGAAAAAATGCTAAATGAAATAGAGGCAACTCAACTATCAGATAGTGAGTTCAAAACAATGATTATCAGGAAGCTCAATGAACTCATATTGAGCTACCAGAAACTAGAGTGAAGCTACAATGATCTCACTGAAAACTATATAAACATGAAAAGGAAATAGAAACTCTCAACAAGGGCCAAGAGGAAATGAAGAATGCCTTTTCTGAACTGAAGAACACAATAAAAGGAATGAAAACCAGGATTGATGAAGCAGAATATTGGATTAGCGACCTAGAGGACAAAGTAGAAAACAACACCCAGAAAGAGCAATAAAAGAAAAAGAGGCTCAGGAAGAATGAAGAGGGATTAAGAGAAATGCAAGACAATATGAAACCTAATAATATCAGTATAATAGGGATACCAGAAGGAGAAGAAGAAAAGAGCAAGGGATAGAAAACCTGTTTGAAAGTGCTGACTGGCATAGCTCAGTGGACTGAGAATGGGCTGCAAACCAAATTGTGGCAACTTCAATTCCCAGCCAGGGTACATGCCTGGGTTGCAGGCCATAACCCCAGCAACCGCACATTGATGTTTCTCTCTCTCTCTCTCTCTCTCTCTCTCTCTCTCTCTCTCTCTCTCTCTCTCTCTCTCTCCTCCCTCTATCTCCCTTCCTTCCCACTCTAAAAATAAATAAATAACATCTTTAAAAAAACAAGAAAACCTATTTGAAAAAGTAATGAAGGAAAAATTCCCTAATTTGATGAGAGAAAAAGTCACACAAATCCAGGAAACACAGAGAGTCCCAATCAAGAGGAACCCAAAGAGGCCCACCTCAAGACACATCATAATTAAAATGGCAAAATTTCAACACAAAGAGAGAATATTAAAGGCAGCAAGGGAGAAAAAGGAAGTAACACACAAGGGAGCCCCAATAAGGCTAACAGCTGACTTCTGAATGGAAACACTCCAAGCCAGAAGAGAATGGTAAGAAATATTCCAAGTAATGACAGCCAGAGGTCTGTAACCAAGGCTCCTTTACCCAGCAGGGCTCTCAATCAAGATAGAAGGCCAAATAAGAAGCTTCCCAGACAAAAGATGTGTAAAAGAATACACCTCCACCAAACCAGCTCTGCAAAAGATTCTAAAGGGACTGCTTTAAGGAAAGGAAGGAAGAGAGAGAGAGAGAGAGAGAGAGAGAGAGAGAGAGAGAGAGAGGAACACACATGCATAAAAGACAGTGAATAAGTGCCTGTCAATAATAACCTTAAATGTAAATTGATTAAATGTTCCAATCAAAAGACATAGAATAGCTGAATGGATAAGAAAAAATGGCCCACACATATGCTGCCTACAAGAGACCAACCTAAGGATAAAAGACCTGCACAGGCTGAAAGTGAAAGGCTGGAAACAAATCTTCCAAGCAAATGGACAGGGAAAAAAAGCTGGGGTAGCAATACTCATATCAGACAAAATAGACTTCCAAAAAAGGTCCATAAAGAGAGACCCAGAAGGTCACTTCATAATACTCAAGGGAAAAATCCACCAAGAAGACATAAATGTTGAAAATATATATGCGCCCAACATAGGAGCACCCAAATACATAAAGAAAATCTTAGAGGACATCAAGAAAGATATTTACAGCAACACAATTATAATGGGGGATGTTAATACCCCACTGTGGAAAATGGACAGATCTTCCAAATAAAATATCAACAAAGGTATTGTGGCATTGAAAAGTACCCTAGATGAAATGGACTTTACTGACACATACAGAGGCCTCCATCCAAAAGAAGCTAAATACACATTCTTTTCAAAGGTACATGGAACATTTCCAAGATTGACCACATGATAGGACACAAAACAAGCCTCAACAATTTCAAGAAAATTAAAATTATGCCAAGCATTTTCTTGGATCACAAGGGACTGAATCTAAAAACCAACCACAAGGAAAAAAACCCAAAACACTCAAAATCATGGACATTAAATAGCATGCTATTAAACCATGAATGGGCCAAGAATGAAATTAGGGAAGAAATCAAAAGGTTTCTGGAAACAAATTAAAACGAAAGTCACAACAACCCAAAACTTATGGTTCACAGCCAAGGCAGTCCTGAGAGGGAAGTTCATAGCTATACAGACCCACCTAAAACAATTAGAAAGATTTCAAACAAACAACCTAATTCTACGTCAACAAGAACTTGAGGAACAACAACAAAGACAGCCCAGAGCAATCAGAAGGAAGGAAATAACCAAGATCAGAGAAGAATTAAATGACATAGAGACTAAAAGCACAATTCTAAGAATCAACGAATCCAGGAGCTGGTTCTTAGAAAAGATAAACAAAATCAACAAGCCTTTAAGCAGACTCATCAAGAAAAAAAGAGAGAAGGCCCAAATAAACACAATCAAATATGAAAGAGGAGAGATTACAACATATACGACAGAAATACAAAGGATTGTAAGAAATTACTATGAAGAACTGTATGCCAAGAAATTTGAAAACCTAGGTAAAATGGACAAATTTCTAGAAAACTACAATCTTCCAAAACTCAATGAAAAAGAAGTAGAAAGCCTGAACAAACCAATAACAGGAAAAGAAATTGAAGCAGTATTCAAAAAACTCACAACACACAAAAGCCCTGGACCAGATGGTTTCACAGGAGAATTCTACAAAGCATTTAAGGAAGAGCTAACCCCTATTCTATGCAGACTTCCAAAAAATTCAAAAAGATGGAAGATTCCAAAACTATTTATGAGGCCAACATCATCCTAATTCCAAAACCAGATAAAGACACAACAAAGAAAACTTCAGGCCAACATGGCTGATGAATGTTGACGCTTAAATCCTTGGCCAAATACTGGCAAACCTCATCCAACAGTTCATTAAAAAGATCATACACCATGACCAAGTGGGATTCATTCCAGGGAAGCAAGGATGGTATAATATTTGCATATGAGTACATGTAATACATCACATAAACAAAATTAAAGACAAAAACCACATGATCATATCAATAGATGCAGAAAAATCATTTGATAAGATACAGCACCCATTTATGGTAAAAACACTCAGCAAAGTGGGAATAGAGGGAGCATTCCTCAACATAACAAAGGCCATATATGAGAGACCTACAGCCAGCATCACACTCAAACGGCAAAAATTAAAATCTTTTCCACTAAGATCAGGAACAAGACAAGGATGTCCACTTTCACCACTTCTATTCAATATAGTACTGGAAGTTTTAGCCGCAGCCATCAGAGAAGAAAAAAATAAAAGGCATCCAAATAGGAAAGGAGGAAACAAAACTGTCACTGTTTGCAGATGACATGAGAGTGTACATGGAAAATCCTATAGACTCCACCAAAAAACTGCTTGACCTAATAAATGAATTTGGCAAAACAGTGGGATACAAAGTCAATATCCAGAAATCAAAGGCATTTCTGTACACCAACAATGAAACAGCAGAAGCAGAAATCAAGGAAAAAATCCCATTTGTAATAGCAAAAAGATAAATAAAATATCTAGGAATAAACCTAACTAGAGAGGCAAAATACCTGTATTTAGAAAACTACATAACACTCAGGAAAGAAATCAAGGAAGACAAATGGAAACATATCCCGTGTTCATGGATTGCAAGAATTAATGTCATCAAAATGTCCATACTACCCAAGACAATTTACACATTCAATGCAATTCCTATTAAAGTACCAATGGCTTATTTCACAGACATAGAACAAACATTTCAAAAATTTATATGGAATCATAAATGACCCAGAATAGCTGCTACAATTTTGAGAAAGAAGTGTAAAGTAGGAGGGATCACAATACCTGACACTAAACTATACTACACGGCCACTGTAATCAAAACAGCCTAGTACTGGCATAAAAACAGCACATGGACCAATGGAACAGAACAGAGAGCTCAGAAATAAACCCAAGTCTCTATGTGCAATTAATATTTGACAAAGGAGACAGCAACATAAAATGGAGTAAAAATAGCCTCTTCAACAAATGATGTTGGGAGAACTGGACAGCTACGTGGAAGAAAATGAAACTCGAGTACCAACTTACACCTTATACAAAAATAAATTCAAGGTGGATAAAAGACTTAAATATAAAACATGACACCATTAAAGTCCTAGAAGAGAACGTAGATAGGAAAATCTTGGATATTTCACCCAGAAACTTTTTTACTGACACGTCCCCTAGAGCAAGGGACATAAAGGAAAGAATAAACAAATGAGGTCTCATCAAAATAAAAAGGTTCTGCACAGCTAAAGAAAACAGTATTAGAATAAAAAGAGAACCAAATGTATGGGAAAACATATTTTCCAATGATACCTCAGACAAGGGTTTAATCTCCAAAATATATAAAGCACTTACACAACTCCACTCTAAGAAGACAAGCAAACCAATTAAAAAATGAGCAAAGGACTTGAACAGACACTTCTCCAAGGAGGACATACAGAGGATCCAAAGACACATGAAAAGATGTTCAATATCGCTAGCTATCAGAGAGATGCAAATTAAAACCACAATGAGATACCACTTCACACCAGTCAGAATGGCCATCATAAACAAAACAACAAACAAGTGTTGGAGAGGTTGTGGAGAAAAGGGGACCCTAGTGCACTGTTGGTGGACTGTAGACTGGTACAACCACTATGGAAAGCAGTATGGAACTTCCTCAGAAAACTAAAAATTGATGTGCCTTTTGACCTAGCAATTCTACTGCTGGGACTATATCCTAAGAACACTAAAACACCAATCCAAAAGAACCTATGCACCCCAATGTTTATAGCAGCACAATTTACAATAGCTAGGTGCTGGAAGCAATCTAGATGCCCATCAGTAAATGAATGGATCAAAAAACTATGGTACATTTATACAATGGAATTCTATTCAGCAGAAAGAAAGGAGCTCCTACCCTTTGCAACAGCTTGGATGGAGCTGGAAAGCATTATGCTAAGTGAAACAAGCCAGACAGTGAAAGATAAATACCATATGATCTTACCTGTAACAGGAACCTAAACAACAAAACAAAGAAACAAGCAAAATATAACCAAAGACACTGAAATAGAGAACAGGCTGACAGTGACCAGAGGGGAGAGAAGAGGGAATTTCCGGGGAGAATGGGAAGGGTTTACAAGAACAAATTTGAAAGACACATGGACAAAAACTATGGGGAGGGTGGTAATGGGAGGGAAGAGGGGAGGGTTGTGTGGGTGGGCTATATTGGGAGTAAGAGGGAGAAAATTGTACTTGAACAATGGTTAAAATTAAAAAAAACAATCCTCTGTACTTTTTTGGTGTCAGTTTTTATTTTTATGTTTCATTTCTGATTTTATGTATTAGGGTTCTCTCTTTTTTTATAAGCCTAGTTAAAAGTTTGGTACAGGGAAACAATAATAGAAAGGATGAAGCCAAGAATCAAATCAATGATTTTGGAACACAAAGAAATGAAGAACACCCAGTCCCAATAACAAAAGAAAAAACTGGTCAAAAAAATGAGGATAGTGTAAGGATACTCGAGGAAAACTTAAGGCATACCAACATTCACATCATGGGGTTGCTAGAAGGGGAAGGGAGAGAATAATAAACTGAAAACCTATTTGAAAAAGAATAATGACAGAAAACTTCCCTAACTTGGTGAAGGAAAAGAGACATACAAGTCCAGGAAGTATACTGATTCCCAAACAAAATGAACCCAAAGAGGCCCATACCTGGGCACATCATAATTAAAATGCCAAAGGTTAAATGCAAAGAGACAATCTTAAAAGCAGCAAAGAAAAGCATTTATCTACCTACAAGGAAGCTCCCATAAGACTATCAGCTGATTTCTCAAAAGAAATTTTGCCAGAGGGGTTGGCATGAAATATTTAAAGTAGTGAAAAGCAAGAACCAACAACTAACATTACTCTACTCAGCAAAGCTATCATTTAGAATCAAAGGACAGATAAAGAGCTTCCCATACAAGAAAAAGCTAAAAGAGTTTATCACCACTAATCCACTATTATATGAAATGTTAAAGAGGGTTCTTGAAGAAGAAGAACAACAACAACAAATATGAACAATAAAATGACAATAAATACCTATCTATAACACTTGAATCATAAAACAAAATAAATAAATGAGCAGAACAAAATATACTCAGAGCTACAGAGAACATTTTGAGATTTGCCAGATGGGGGATGGATGAAAAAGATGAATAGATTAAGAAGTACAAATTGGTTGTTACAGAATAGTCATGGGGATGTAAAGTACAACACAGGGAATATGGACAATAATCTAATAAATACCTGTGGTGTCAGATAGGTATGAGATTTATCAGAATGATCATGTTGTAAGTTATATAATGTCTATCTAATCACTGTGGTGTATACATGAAACAAACATAATAATGCATGTCAATTATAATTGAAAAATAAAAATGATTTAAAATGGACAAAAAGCCAGTGCTGAGTTGCTCAGTTGGTTGTATTGTAGTCCTGTGCACCAAAAGATTGCAGGTTCAATCTTTAGTCAGGGAACATAGCTAGGTTGCAGGTTTGATCCCCACTCAGGTGCATATAGGAGGCAACTGATTGATGTATTTCCCTGGACAATAATTTGCTTTAATTTAATAATGTGTCACTCTTCATTCATGCCACTTGAAAGCCATGATTAATTTATAATGTTATACTGTTGAGAGGGAGGACCTATGCCCCAGTAAAAGTTGTTCATCAACACATACAATAATAATTTAAACTTGATCTAAAAACTTGTTTACCTTCTCATTTGAATTACAAAGAGAGCCTACCTTAAAATATTTTCTAATTTTTTCTTTGCTTGGAGATATTAGATGCTATTTTTTCATAACTAATTTATTTAATGAATTTATTATTTTTCAACATACTCATTTAGGGGGTGAAATAGGAAGGAGAATGGTGGAAACTAAGAGAATAGAGTCTATTAATTTTAATTGACAACATGGGCACTGTATAAGCAAACTATCTGGATTTCACTGTACTTGAAATGTCCTTATGAAAAGCAATTGCTATGAATAGCTCTTAATTTTCTCTTTAAACAAGAAAGATTTCAAGAAGGAACTCAAAGAAATTGAAAGAGAAATGTGTGTTGACAGATGGGCGAGCCTTCCAGTGCTCTGCTGCCAGGTAAAATGAGTCCACTGGAGTCGCAATCCATTTCTTCCACAGCTGCAAGGCGGCTGGAGGCACATTTCACTACTTGTTAGTGCAGATACAGTCCATTTGGAAACTGTCATGGGAAATAACAAGTTGACATTTAATAATTCATTCGTTGCTAAGCCAATAGTTTGGAATGGTATGTGAGGCATCCCACATTTAATAGCAAGAGCTTGAGATATTGGTGGCAAGGTCATAACAACTTACTGTTTTTAAGGTTTGAAGTTTAATAAGTAAGTACAAGAAAAGAATGGCTTTTTATATACACATGACAACTCATGGAAAATTTTGCTTTATTCTGCAAATGAGTAAACATTTCCTTTTAAAAATTAACAATGTTTTTGTGAAGACACAGAGTTTATGAAATACTCTTTATCTGATAAAGCATACTTGTAGAAAGGATTAAACTTATTTATGTGATGAAGATAGAAAGAGGAGAAGAAAATACTCCAGATATTTTATATGTATTGTATTACTTAAGCTTCAGAAAACTTGTGATATTAGTATCACCTCCATTTCATAGAATAAAAAAATGAAACTATTAAAGCACTAATTAATTTGCAAAAGATGACACAACTAATCAGTGTATTAACTGGATTTAAAGACAGTTTTGTCCAGTTACAAAGCCTGTATAATTGCTACTACATTAAGCTATTCCTCAAATTTTGTAGGCTGATAGTAACCAAGATTAATGTTCATTGGGAACATTTTGATGGTTAAAAATGAATACATTTTTAAAAAGAAAAGAATATCACCTTAATCAACCCCTGGAGGTGTGTTAAAAATCTACCTTTATGAATATACTTTTTCTTTTAATCATTTGTACCAGTTTTTAAAAAACAAAGAAACCTTGGAGAGCATAGTATGTGTGCCAGAATTCTCCAAGTTTTGGTCCATAAGGCACTAAATCTGAGGGATTTTTAAAAGAATTGTTATCTGACAAGAGTCAACTTAGTTGGCGAGATGTTGGGATAAACAAAGTTAAGCAGATTTCTTCACCATTGAACTTTTCCAAGATTTTAATATGTTTATATGAATGGCAACATTCTAAAAGGCACTATGGAAAAACAGGTCTCCTAAATGTAATTTTCCATAGGAACTTGCTTTGCCAAATGTGTTACACAAAACACCAGCTTGAAAAATACTCTTGTATTCTTTCAGTGACTGACTCCCAGGGTGAAGGAAGAGAAGCAGATTTGCTAAGGAAATAAGGACAAGTTCTTGAGTACCTTGGAATCATGGAGATGTCTCCAGAAATAGAAGAGTTCAGAGAGTTTAGAGCCCTTTCTAACAAACTGTGTATTTTATAATTTTGCTTAAGTTTGACTGCATTTCAAGAAATATCAATAAAGCAGACTTTTGTGTTCTAAACACTCTACATACAGTTTTTTTAGATTAATATATGATGGCTAGTCTCAAATTAGCATAATGGGCTTGTTTCTATGGCTATTTCAATGTGTCCAGTGCCAATTCAACAACAACTCTTCCCATTGGTTCAGCATGTGATAATAACACTCAATAAACCAAATGCAGGTGGCCAAGCCACAGAGAACTGATGGCATTATGCTAACATAAACCAAATTTAAGGAGTGTAATTGGCAGTCATTATAAGTACCACTCTTAGGTATATTTACACTAGGTGGTTGTTCAAATGCCATGACTTAAGCCATCCTTCTCCCAAATATCTTTCCCATAACCCAAAGAAATCATATCTGGAAATCTGCCATGGATAATATATTATTTGGGTTAAGTATTGCCATCTCTGCATATCCATTTAGAAGTAAAAATACCTCCAGAAGAGTAACATATGAAATTCGTTATCAAATTTATTTATGAGATACTTTTCTTCTGTAATAAGAAAAATTGGACCCTGTCTGGTGTAACTCAGTGGATTGGGCATGGGACTGTGAACTAAAGGGCTTCCAGTTCAATTCCCAGTCAGGGCAAATGCCTGGGTTGCAGGCCAGGTCCCTAGTAAGGGGCAGATGTGGGGCAACCCCACATTGACATTTCTCTCTCTTTCTCTTTCCCTGCCCTTCTTTCTTAAAAATAAATAAATACAATCTTTAAAAAGAAAGAAGGAAAAATTGGTCCCACATAAGGGAATTGGAATATGGGTTGTTGTAAGACAACACAGAAAAACTTTACTGCTCATTTTGACTATAAGCACTGAGTCAAACAAAAAAAATCAACAAAACAAGACATACAAAAATGCCTCCCTTGGCCTCTTCTTTTTTCTCTTCCCAAATAGCCTGAAACCTCTGCAACTGTGGAGAGAAACCCAGACCAGCAATCTTAACATTCTAATATTACCAATGTAGAAGAAGGCATAAATAAGTGTTGATGAAAGCCCTGCCATAATGGCCATTTGGAAAAACCTCTCAAATATATATTTGGGGAGAGAATTAAGATCCTTGGGAATGAAGATGGACATCAAATCAGTAGAAAGTGGATCCAGTTGCTCTTGCCCCTAACTCAGATACTTTGCTGATCTTCTGAAAAATAAACTAAACATTCAATTGAATCTTAGCTTTTATGAAGTTTGGAAGCCAAGGAGTACAAAAAACACTTCACAATGGGCAGTAAGGAGATTTATTAGATTGAAGGGGAATTAACCCATGTGTGGTGCCTGCAACCACAGAGAGCCTAGTCAGAGATTGTAGCTTTGTGGGTAAAAATAAGTAAGTCATGCAAGTATAGAAAGCACAGAGGGTTCCAATCAAGATGAACACAGTAAGGCACATTCCAGGACACATGATAATTAAAATGACAAAATTTAAAGGCAAAGAGAGAATCTTGAAGGCAGCAGGGAGAATCAGCTAGCAACATGCAAGAGAACTCCAATAATGCCATCAGCTGATTTCTCAACAGAAACAATACAAGCCAGAAGGGAATGTCATGAAATATTCCTATAATGAAAAGCAAAGACTTGCAACTAAGACTACTCTATCCAACATTGCTTTCATTGAAAATGGTAGGCAAAATAAAGAGCTTCCTAGACAAAAAAAAAAAACAAAACCTAAAAGAGTACATCTCCACCAAAACAGCATTACAAGAGATGCTAAAGGAACAGAAGAAGAAGGAAAAAGAGAAGAAGAGAAGAAAAAGAAGGAGAGAAGAAGAAGAAGAAGAAGAAGAAGAAGAAGAAGAAGAAGAAGAAGAAGAAGAAGAAGAAGAAGGAGAAGGAGAAGGAGAAGGAGAAGGAGAAGGAGAAGGAGAAGGAGAAGGAGAAGAAGAAGAAGAAGAAGAAGAAGAAGAAGAAGAAGAAGAAGAAGAAGAAGAAGAAGAAGAAGAAGAAGAAGAAGAAGAAGAAGAAGAAGAAAGAAGAAGAAAGAAGAAGAAAGAAGAAGAAGAGGAGGAGGAGGGGAGGAGGAGGAGGGGAGGAGGAGGAGGAAGAAGAAGGGAGAGTGAGAGAGAGACAGAGGGAAGAGAACAAAAGTGTGAAAGGGAAAATGGCAAGGAACAAGCACCTATCAATAATAACCTTAAATGTAAATGGATTAAATGCTCCAATCCAAAAGTAAATGGTAAGTGAGTGGATAAAAACATATTCTGAATACATGCTGACTACAAGTGACCCACCTCAGAAAAAAAGATTTACACAGGTTGAAGGGGTGGAAAAAACACTCCAAGAAAATGGACATAAAGAAAGCTGGGGTAGCAATATTTATATCTCACAAAACAGACTTCAAAATAAAGACCATAACAAAAGACAAAGAAGGTCGCTACATAAATCTTAAGGGAGTTGGCCAACAAGAAGAAACAACCCTTGTAAACATATATGCATCCAACATAGGAGCACCTAAATACATAAGGAAAATCTTGGAGGACTTAAGAAGGAGATAGAGAGCAATACAGTCATTGTAGGGGATTTTAACATCCTACTGTCAACAATGCATAGATCTTACAAACAAAGAATCAACAAGGATATTGTGGCATTGAAAAACACTCTTGATCTAAAGGACTTAACTGATATTTACAGAACATTTCACACCAGAGATGCAAAGTATACATTCTTTTCAAACACACAAAGATCATTTTCAAAGATAGACCACAAAATAGGACACAAGTCTTAACAAATTCAAGAAAACTGAAATCATATCAAGCATCATTTGACATCACAGTGGCTGGAAACTAGAAACTAACCTCCAGAGAAAAACTCAAATCCTTTCAAATACATGGAGATTGAATGCCATGTTAGTAAACAGTGAATGGATGAACAATAAAATCAAGGAAGAAATTAAAAAGTATCTGAAAATAATTGAAAATGAACACACAACAACCCAAAACTTTTGGGACACAGAGAAGACAGTTCTGAAAGGGACATTCATAGCAATAAAGCCCTACCTTAAGAAGACAGAAAAAATGTCAAATAAACATCCTAATTCTACATCTAAAAGAACAAGAGGAACAACAAACAAAGCCCAGAGCAAGTAGAAGGAAGGACACAATAAAGATCAGAGCAGAATTAAATGACATATAGACTAAACGAAAAATTCAAAGAATCAATGAATTCAGGAGCTCATTCTTTGAAAAGATAAACAAAATTGACAAACCCTGAACCAGATTCATCAAGAAAAATGAGGGAGGATCCAAATAAATAAAATCAGACATGAAAGAGGAGAAGCAACAATGAATACCACAGAAATACAAAGGATTGTTTTAAAAAATTACTATGAACAACTATATGCCAAGAAACTGGATAACATGGGTGAAATGGAAAAATTTCTGGAAACATACAATATGCCAAAACTGAACCAAGAGGAAGCAGAAAGCCTGAACAGACTAATAACAACAATTGAAATTAAGGCAGTAATCAAAAAACTCCTGGCACACAAACCCTGGACCACAGCGTGGGTTTGAAGATGGCTTCACAGGTGACTTTTACCAAACATTCAAAGAAGATCTAGCATCTATCTCTCTCTAACTGTTCCAAAAAATTCAAGAACATGAAAGACTCCTATTTTTATGAGGCCAGTATTACCCAAATTCCAAAACCAGGTAAAGACACAAAAAAGAAAGTTACAGATCAATAACTCTGATGAACATATATGCTAAAATCCTCAACAAAATACTACCAATCCACATTCAGAAATACATTAAACATACCATACACCATGATCAAGTGGGATTTTTCTCCCAGGGATGCAAGGATAATAAATATAACATTTGCAAATCAATAAATGCAATACATCACATCAGCCAAAAGAAAGACAAAACCCACATGGTCATATCAATAAATGTTGAAAAGTATTTCATAAAAATCAGCTCCCAGCCCTGGCTGGTGTAGCTCAGTGGATTGATATGGGTTACAGACCAAAGGGTCATTCATTCAATACCCAGTCAGGGCACATGCCTGGGTTCTGGACCAGGTCCCCATTGGGCGCCATGTGAGAGGCAACCACACATTGATGTTAATCTTTCTCCTTCCCTTCCTCTCTCTCTAAAAATAAATAAATAAAAGCCTTTAAAAATAATCAGCACCATTTATGAAAAAACACTCAGGAAAATGGGAATAGTGGGAGCATAAATCAATGTAATAAAAGTCATATATGCAAAATCTGCTTTCAACATCATACTTGATTAACAAAAACTAAAATGTTTCCCTTAAGATTCAGAACAAGCCAAGGGTGCCCAGTTTTACCAGTGTTATTCAATATAGTACTGGAGGTTCTAGCCACAGGAATTTGACAAGAAAAATAAATAAAAGGCATCCGAATTGGAAAGGAGGAAGTAAAACTCTCATTATTCACAGGTGAAATAATAGTATACATAGAAAACCCTATAGACTTCAACCAAAAACTACCCGACTTTATAAGTGAATTGGCAAAGTAGCAGGATACAAAGTCAATATTCAGAAATTAATGGAATACTTGTGCACCAATGAAAAATTATCAGAAAGATAAACTAAGGGAAAAATCACATTTACTATAGCAACAAGAAAAATAAAGTACCTAGGAATAAATTTAACCAAGGATGTAAAAGATCTGTACTCAGAAAACTATAAACACTGAAGTAAGAAACTGAGGAAGATACAAATAAATGGGAGCATATACCTTGCTCATGGATTGGAAAAATTAACACCATTAAAATGTCCATACTGCCCAAAGCAATCTATAGATTCAAAACAATTCCTATTAGAATACCAATGGCATATTTCACAGATTTAGAACAAATATTTCAAAAAATTTTATGAAACCAAAAATGACCCAGAATAGCCTCAGCAATCCTGAGGGAAAAAAGAACAAAGTTGGAGGGAGCACAATACCTGATATTAAACTATACTACAAGGCCACTGTAATCAAAACAGCATGGTACTGGCATATGAACAGACACAAAGATTAATAAACACAATAGAGAGCCCAGAAATAAACCCATGTCTCTGTGGTCAATTAATATTTGACAAAAGGGACATAATTATGCAATGCCGTAAAGATCATCTCTTCAATAAATGGAGTTGGGTGAATGAGACTGGTAGGTGCAAAAAAAAATAAATAAATAAAAACTACACCAACTCACACCATATACCAGAATAAACTCAAAATGAATAGAAGACTTAAATATAAGTCATGATACCATAAAATTCCTAAAAGAAAACATAGTAAAATTTCAGACATCCTACATAGCAATATTTTTGCTGATACATTTCCTAGGGCAAGGGAAATAAAGGAAAATAAACAAGTGGAACTATATCAAATTAAAAATGTTTCTGCATGGCTAAAGAAACCATCATTGAAGTGAAAATGGATCCAACCATATGGGAGAACATATTTGCTAATGATATATTAGAGAAGGGTTTGATATCCAAGTATAAAGTATAAAGTATATAAAGAACTCACATGATTCAACACCAGGAAGATAAACAATGTAATTTAAAAATGATCTGAATAGTCACTTCTCCAAAGAGGACATACAGAGGGTCCATAGACATATGAATGGATGCTCAGCATCACTAACCATCACAGAGATGCAAATTAAAGACACAATGAAATATCTCCTCACTCCTGAGAGAATGGCCACCATTAATAAATCAACAAACAACAAGTGCCAGTAAGAATGTGGAGAAAAGGGAACCTTAGTGCACTGTTTGTGGGAATGCAGACTGGTGCAGCCACTGTGGAAAAGAGTATGGACCTTCCTTTAAAAACTAAAAATTGAACTGCCTTTTGACCCAGAGATTCTGCTGCTGGGAATATACCCTAAGAATCCTGAAGCACAAATTCTAAAGAATTTATGCACCCTTATGTTCACAGTGATTTTATTTACAATACCAAAGTGCTGACAACTCTCACCAGTAATTGAGTGGATTAAAAAAAGCATTCATACATTTACACAGTGGAGTAGTATGCCACAGGAAAAAAAAAGGGACTCCATCCTTTTGTGACAGCAAGGATAGAACTGGAGAATGTTTTTTAAGTGAAATAAGCCAGTCAGTGAAAGACAAACACCATATTATCTCATCTGTAAGTGCAATTTAATGAACAAAATAAACTAATGAACAAAATAAAACCATAGACATGGAAACATGGAGCAGACTGAGAGTGACCATGGGGAGGGAGGAGGTGGACAATGGTGGAAAGAAGGGGAAGGGACTAGACAAAGAACATGTATGAATGGCCCATGGTCATGGACAACAGTGTGGAAACTGACTGTGGGAAGATAGGGTGGGATAGGTGGAGGAGGGCAAAGGGGAAAAAATGAAATAACTGTAATAGAATAACAATAAAATTATTTAAAAATCCTTGGCATAACTAAAGGCTAAAATTTGTGATACTAACTTAGTATCACAAGGAAGACAAAATAAGTATGGACTAGAAAAATCAAGAAAACTGCCCTGGGTGGTGTAGCTCTGGACTGGGTGCCGACCTGTGAACCAAAGGGTCGCTGGTTCAATTCCTGGTCAGGACACATGCCTGGGTTACAGGCAGAGTCCCCAGTGGTGGGCTCATGAGGGGCAACCACACAGTGATGTTTCTCTCTTTCTCTTTATCCCTCCCTTCCCCTCTTTCTAAAAATAAATGAATAAAATCTTTAAACAAAAAAAGGAAAATTTACTGGAGGAAAGAAGATTTTAGCTGACTTTTTGAGTCCCTAAATCCAGAATGAGATACAAGAGTGGTAGTTGTTTCATAAGATCAAGCAGAGCTACTAAATTGGTTTTACCTCTTATGCTAATTCCAAAAGTAGATAGTGGCTGCTGGCTGCCCAGAGTTCTGTGTCAAGAAGGATGTTGAAATTGCTTCCAGGCTTGGCATAAAAGAGTGGTATGATCAATTAAGTGATATCTGACGTGGGCTACAACCATCTTATCTGAGTATGGAAGCAAAAGCTCTCCAAGTACAATTTTGAGCTGATACTGATAAGATCAAACACTTTAATCTCACCCAGGCTAACAGAAACCAATAGAATATATTATCCAGCACTGGAAAATTCTTATTCCCTACATTTACAGAATTTTATAAGGGAATCTTAATTACCATTTCTCAGAATTACCTCTTTTAGCATGTTGGCAGGTACACCCTTGTAATATGAAAAATTTTAATTTTTGGTTTAGTTGAATTCAACCATATTTCATGTTTTAAAAAATAATTAACATGGGCTCAGATATAAAATTATGTATGCAGTGGGAATGTTAAAACATAGTCTACCTAAATGTCTGAGAACTAAAAGGATCTATCTCCATTTAGTGCCAATTTCTGGCTCCACGCCAGATGGGCCTACTAATGGCTATGGTTCTGTGGGTTCCAAAAGGAAATGTAGAGACAGAAAAGTTCCCTCTTAATGCTTCTTCTCATTACTTTCAGTATGGCTCTTCTCATAATTACATCTTCTCACAAATCAAAGAACTCTAAGTCCTTTTTAGTATGTCCCTGATATTCATGAATCTAACATTATATTTAAATATACCATGTTGGTTGAGTTTTACTCTAATCCCCAACAAATTGTCATGTTTCCCTTTAACAGAATACTTTGCATTCTGTTGTCATAGCAACAAAATGTGCTAGTAGGCTGAAAAACTGACATTTTCTCCTGATGTTTATTATTCATGATACAGACACCATTTCCTCCATCACCTCCATCAGCACTAAAAGGTCTCTCCATTCAAATGTAAAGTCACCATAAAAAGATAAAAGGCTTCAATTATACTAGCCAAAAAAGGTGTCTGTCTTTCCCATGCTTTTATTCATTCTTCTGTGCTTCTGACTCAATACTTCCATAAAGGAGATGCTCTTTAAAAGTTGAAGGGACATTTGCCATTCTACCATAATCTGGGAACTTTTTATGCACATTATATGCCAAAAGAGAGGGAAAATTGTTCTTACCAACAGGAAGAATAATGCTAGCTAACATTTACACATATAAATTTATACTTTTCAAAGTATTTTCACAAACATATCAACCAGTTATCTCTTGTGGACTCCAGATAAGCACAAAATGTGATGTCTTCTCAACAATCTTCATAACAAAGGGTCACACAATCAGCCTGTTTCCATTTTAGAAATAAGACATTCACTCTTCTTTCAGGATGAATTCATTAAAAGGTTTTTTTATGCAGATAGATTTCTGTGAGACTATAGAAACTAGGCTTTCCATTACTTGTAACCAACCACTATTTCCTCAGACAACTTGTTGAGCATATGCTTTCCTCTTTCCAGAACACAGGATCCAAAAAAAGTAAGCTCATCAGCCCTTTCTACAGTTGTATGTTGTACAGACATGAAAGCAACCATTCAGTGGACTCTACTTTCTTCATTCATTTATATTTTTAGATTTTAATAAATGATAAATAATATACTTTTCAGTATTTATGGAATCTAATGGTTGGATCTAATAATTTGTTCTGAACATAAATATATGTTTATTAAAAGACTAAAAAGTTGTATGAACTTAGTGTTTTATTGAAAGCTTTGAGAACATTTCCCAAGGTTAACTCCAACTCCAAGCCATTCAGATTTTGAAGTACATTCATATAATTAAGTGATTCCACAAATAGTCAGAATGCTGTGGGTAGAGAACAAAAATTGCCCTCATTTCTCCTAATTGTGATAAAGATTTTTCTATATTTATACCCACACATTCCTGCTTTATTAAGTAGAGACTAAAACAAAAACAAAGATTGCCTTTTCTTTCTTTCTTTCTTTCTTTCTTTGTTGTTGTTGTTGGTAATGCCCATGTAGAAGTTCAAATTTTATACTAAAAGCATCATTGATTTTTTTTCTACAGTGGCAAGTTGGTGTTGCAATATAGCCAGATGTTCAAGCAATAAAATCCAACACAGTTTGGTTTAAGTCCTTACTATGCCACTCACTAGCTATGTGATCCTGGGAAGGTAAGCTTAACTTTTCTAGGCTTTAGTTTCTCTACCAATAAAATATACCTTATATCAGTGTTAATTTCATTTATCCTTGTGAACATTCAATGATATAATTTATGCTGTGCTTATCCCAATATTTGGCATATAATAAGAATTTACCAATGTGAGCTAATTTTATTGATATAGGAGCAGGAGCTAAGTATGACTATCCCCTGGCCAGTTGCTATTTAAATCAAGCCCCTGATATGAGCTCTTTGATTCCCTAAAAAAGAGGGGAAATGCAGAGGGCAACCATATCATCAAATCTGCTCTGTAACCATTTTCATCACAGCCACAATAGCTTCCTAGGAGAAAAGTAGGAGAGCATTTAAGAGTCACCTAGTTAAAAACTATTCTGGGGGGGGAGGGGGTTGAGAAATAAAGCCAAAAAGGAAAAAGAACTCATAGACACAAACGAGAGTGTGGTGATTGCAGGGAGTGTGGTGGAGGTAGAAGAGGATATAAGGAAGATAAATGGCAGTGGAAAAAAATACAATAAAATTAACAATTAAAAAGTACTCCAAATATATGTGATAATCTTGATCTTAAAACTCACTGATAAAGAATTTTATATTCAAGCGGCTCTTTTTGGGATCTAATTGGAAACTGTCTAGCTAATATATAAAATAATTTCTTCTTCCTCTTTGATGATGAAGAAACACTGATCTCCATGATTGTTTTAATAATCCTTACAAAGCAAGAATTTAATCACAGAATTATAGGCATCAGGTTTGTAAATGGTATTAGGGATCTGTTAGTCTGAAGAATTCATTTTAAAGATGGGAAAACAAATGGAAGCTGTCACAAAAACTGACATGCCCAAGGTCATGAAGTTAATGAATGGTGGACTCAGCCTAGAACACAAGTTTCCTGGCTACTGATCCATTTTGTGCAGCATTGGCTCTGTAATAAACATTACTAGTTATCTTAGTTTGGGTTCTCCTGTTAGGGGAGCCTGAGACAAGAACACAGGTACAGATAGTTTATATAGGAAGTGATCTTTAAAGAGCACAAGTAAGTGGAGAGATGGAAAGCCAATAAAATGTATACTATTGAGTTGTTATCTGTGAACAATGGGGCTTAATTCCCCTTGAGACCTTGTGAGAAATGCTTTAGAAAGTACCTCAGAATTTTTCCTTTGAAGGGGTAGATGTTTGAAACATTTATGCACTGACTGCTTAACCCTCATTTGTTGAAAGTTATCCTCAAGCCTTTTAACTCTATCACCTACTCAGGCTACACCTTTATGAGGGTTGAGCAGCCTTCCAACCTTTTGGGGGTAGCACAAAGGTACAAAAGCAGAAGCAGGGATGTCTAAACTGTTGATGTCTCTGGGCCACATTGGAAGAATTGTTTTGGGCCACACATTAAATACACAAACACTAATAAAAACTGATAAGCAAAAAAAGGTTTTAAGTAAATTTATGGCTTTGTGTTGGGCTGCATTCATAACCATCCTGGGTTGCATGTGGCCTGTGGGCTGTGAGTTGAAAACCCCTGTTAGAGTGTGTAAGATAAGGTGAACTATCCAATATAGCTGTGCTGAAATCAGGTGGACTATGGTGATGTCATATGAAGCAATGCAAGTATCTGCCATACTACTGTCCACCAGTATCTAGTGATCTTCCATTTCTGAACAGAGAAGGGAAACCATGCATTTCCTAGCTCTTACGCACTAAGGGGAGTACAAAACATGAAAATAAAATAATATTTATAAAATACTCTATAAATTCCAGCCTGAGGCAGTTAAACATTCATGTAGAATTCTCTAGTACTTCATCTTCCCTGACATAGCACCTATTAAGGAGGCCTTGAGATGCCAAAGTACCTTGGATTATGGAGTCATCATATGGTTGGGCAACTGTCTTCTGGAGTCACCTAGGACCCACAGTGAACTTTTTCTAAGCAAGAAATAACCTCTGTTGTGTTAAGGCACAGATATTTGGGACCTTGCTTGTTACAACAACATGCTTAGCCCATCATGACTAATAAAGGCTCTGCCATCTGAAACACATATCTTAAGATATTTCTGAAATTGTAAGAATGTTTCATACAGAAATATCTCATGTTATCTAAACTATTTTCCAGGATGATCATCAATATATTTTTATGAGTTTTCAAAATTAGGCCTTAAATCTGGGATCAGACTAAAAAGTAAAGCTTATGTGGAGACTGGATATATATCCTGGATCTCATTGTCAACATACTCTAATAAAATAAGATAATTAGCCTCATTCAAACTGTAGATTGATATAACTGTTTTGCTGTAGTTGCAATATTTGCACCCAATGCAAACACTTCAATGCAGAAATAAAGAAAAGCATCCAATACTTTTATATGTGCCTGTCCATCAAAAAATTCTGCTTTTTGACATAATAACAGGTTATGCCTTTTTGAAGCCACATCTACTGTGAGAATATTTAGCACATCTTTACTACGAAGATTGAAGCTATTTGAAGACACTGTTAATCAGGTTACAAAGATGCAATAGTTATTAACCCACTGATTTCCTTTACATAAATCTTTTTCCTTCGATGAAGGGAAAACACAATTCCAAGAATTGAGAGCCAAGCCTTCAAGGCTTTCTCAAGATGTAGTAACAACATAGAAGCCCAACTTTCAAACTCCTCATCTCAGATTTATCTCTTCATAACACCTGTGTATTTTCCCATGGTTTCCAACCTAACCATGAGTTTCTGTTCCTACTGCATTACATTACCCTGATCAAACCCCTAAGTTTAGTTTTTCTTTATAGGACAGGTTTTGTTTACTGTTTCTCTCAGACGTGTTTTTCCCCCTTTTACTTCTACTCATCACTGACGCCAATACAATAAATTCTACAGAGAGAGATAGGAGATTCATTGAGAATTTTACTTCCATCAAGTCATTTGAAGGCTTCCCAGGTATTACACCCTGTTCCAGAAATTTTGGTGCTTGAGGCAGTTTTGGTGAAGAATTTCTTTTAAACAAAAAATTGTATTTATTTATTTATTTTTACAAAGGGGAAGGGGGAGAAAGAGAGAGAGAGAAACATCAATGTGCGGTTGCCTCTCACATGCCACCTACTAGGGACCTTGCCTGCAATCCAGGCATGTTCCCTAGACTGGGAATCAAACTGGTGACACTTTGGTTCACAGGCTGGCACTCAATCCACTGAGCCACATGTGTGCAGCCAGGGTTGGTGATGAATTTCTGATGCACATTTGCAAATGACATGCAAAATCATCCCAGAGCCCCAAACTAGAAGATAAATTGCCAAGATGCCTTTCTTTCTTTTTCCCCATTTACTCTTGGGAATACATTGTCCCATTTATTATAGTCCTTAACCTACATGAGCATGACCATTTCCACTGGGAAAGGTGAACAAAAAGTGTCCAATGCTCAGATTTTCTTCAAAATGATTCAGCATATTTGAGTCTAAATGTGGCATTTAAGTCATGTTCTTTTATACATTGTAATTAAATTAACATTAATTAGTTTCTCTCCTACCCCACTCCCTGCCCCAGTGCTTCATATACTTGCTGGGCTGTGAGTTTCAATTTATTCTAAATATCTGAGTTACTTCATAAAGGAACTACTAACGTGGTTGTTAAAATAACACAGAAAGATCATATAATGAATAAGTGGTAGGGGTTTTGGGGAGAGAAAAGAAGCAGGGATTGTGAAGTTATTTTTGTTTAATTATAATGCTTTAATTTATTATTTATTTATTGGGTGTTTATTATGTGCAACACAGTTCTAGGTATAATCAGTGATACAGAGTCATGAAAAAGATATAGTTTTCCAGAAAAAATGTATCTGTATATACAACAGGAAAGTGCCCTGACTGGGGATCATACTTGTAACCTTTTGCCTTTTAGTGTATGTGACAACACTCCAACCAACTTAGCCACCCTGTTAGACCAAGAAAATAACAGTTTGAAAACATTGTGATATTTTTTGTCTACCATTTCACTCAAGATATTTAGGCCCAGGAGTGAGCTTGAGATAGGAACATGAGTAAGCTGTTTCCTCAGCAGGTCTCTCAGTTCTTGTGAGACTCTCATATAACAAGCATCTCACCATGCTGAGTGCCATTCTGTAGTTAAAATATATCCATTTTGTTTCAGTATGACATCACTTCAAAACACGAACTTTTATCTAGTGCTCAAGAAAAGAGTGAGCCATTCCAGTCTTATGGCAACTGTTTTCTGATCCTGATCATTTGCAGCTTATGATGTGTTACTAAGGGTTTTCAAGTGCTTGCCTTATACACTGAGTTTTATAACCTAAACTCTATAAAATGTGTTATTCTAGTATTATGTGATTACATAAGTAATATGTAATGGTAGTAGTGGGAGTAAAGAGTTCTAGAGAGAGAAGATGGCAGCCGAGTGAGCGGAAGCTGAGTTCACTTGCTCTTACGCCAACTCAAATTCTCACCTTATCTTCTGAAAAATAATCTGAATAATCAATGGAGTCTTAGCTGATGTGAAGTTTTGAAGCTAAGGAGTACAGAAGACACCTAATAATGGGCAATAAGGATTTTATAAGTTGAAGGGGAAACACCCAGTGCATGGCACCCACAGCTGCAGAGAGACTGGTCAAAAATCGCAGCTTTCTGGCTCCCTCCCCTCTCAGGGCAGGAAGCCCCGGTCCCACACATGGTAGCACTAAGCCCTGGCTGAGAGGAATTTTGGAGGATATACAGAGGCAGGAGATACAGGCTACACACACAGTAAGCAGCATGTCCATGGGTGTAGTTCCAAATGCCAACCAGGAGAGTTCCAGGGAGGGAGAGAAGGACTCTATCTCCCAAAATGATCAGGGAGCACATATCTATTGGGCACACAGGGACTTAATCTACAAAATATATAAGGAACTCAGATAATTCAACACCAAGAAGACAAACAACCCAATTAAAAAATGTGCAAAGGACTTGAATAGACACTTCCCAAAGGAGGACAAACAGATGACCCATAGACATATGAAAAGATGCTCAGTATCACTAGCCATCAGATAAATGCAAATTAAAACCACAATGAGATACCACTTCACACTGGCCAAAATGGCCATCATAAACAAATTAACAAATAACAAGTGCTGGTGAGGTTGTGAAGAAACAGGTGCCCTAGTACCCTGTTGGTGGGAATGCAGACTGATGATGTCACTGTGGGAAACAATATGGAGTTTCCTCAGAAAATTAAAAATGGAACTGCTCTATGACCCAGTGATTCCACTGTTGGGAATATACTCTAAGAATCCTGAAACACCAATTCAAAAGAACTTATGTACCCCTATGTGCATAGCAGTGCTATTTATGATAACCAAGTGCCCATCAGTAGACAGGTGTATTAAAGATTGTGGTACATTTACACAATGGAATACCAAGCAGCAGAAAGAAACAAGGAATCCCTACCTTCTGTGACAGCATAGATGGAACTGGAGGCCATTATGCTAAGTGAAATAAGCTAGTCAGCCAAAGGCAAATACCATATGACCTTACTTACAACTGGAATCTAATGAACAAAATAAACTAACAAGAAAAATATAATCAGAGACATGGAAATATGGAAGACTGATAGCTGTAGGAGGGGAGGAGGAGGAAGGAAGGAAAGGGAAAGGCTTAGTCAAATAACATGGATGAATGACTCATAGACATGTACAACAAAGAGGGGATTGACTGTGAGAGAGAGGAGTGGGCTGGGTGGAGGGGGCAAAAGGGAAAAATTGGGACAACTCTAATAGAATAAACAATAAAAAAGAGTTCTATGTCAGAAGTATAATCTATAGTAGTTTTTCAGCTGATTGATATCTCTTAAATGTGAGACCTGGATAACATATAGAAATATGGAATTTGAAAGAAGCAATAGATTGGGGTAGTAAAGATAATGAGGTGGGTCTTGGACAAATTGAGGTCAAAGAATAATGAACCGACCAGATTTCTAATAGAAAGTTGTAATTACAAACTTAGACCTAGGTCAGTGGTTCCCAAACGTTGCTGCACACTGGAGTCACCTGGGGATCTTTTAAAATAATGATTTTTGGTTATTATTATTTAATTAGTATTGTGTTCAGTATTGGCATTGAATTTTATAAGCTCTCTAATAAGTACCGACTTTTGGGAACCACTGACACAAGCAGAGAAATCCAGTAGTCCCCCTTATTAGTGGGGGATATATTCCAAAACCCCCAGTGGATGCCTGAAACTTCAGATATCACCAAGTCCTATACATACCATGTTTCTTTTTCCTATACATACACACCTATGATAAAGTTTAATTTATAAATTAGTCACAATAAGAGACTAACAATAACTAATAATAAAATAGAACAATTGCAACTATATACTATAATAAAAATTATGTGAATGTGATCTTTCTCTTGCTTTCTGATAATCAATCTGATAACCAAGATGGCTACTAAGTGGCTAATGTGCAGACAGCATATGCAACATGGAAACACTGGACATACGGGTGATTCACATCTCAGGCAGGACAGAGAGGTATGATGCAAGATTTCATTAAGCTATTTAGAATGGTAAGCAATTTAAAACTTAAGAATTATTTATTTCTGGAATTTTCCATTCAATATTTTCAGACCATAATTGATTATGAGCATCTAAAACCATGAAAATCAAAACTGTGAATGAGGGGGAGCCATTGTAGGAGTTAAAGATGAAAATTTTCTGACTAATACACAGAAAGATGATGATTGAAAATGTGAGAGCGTTGTCAATTGCTTAGCAGGTATAATAAGAGAATGATAGAGAGCAGAGGGCAGAACCTTGGAGGATTCTTGTTCTCTTATTGGCTATGAGAAAGTAATAAATGATGAACAGATAGAGTTAAGGATGCAGACTCTGGCCATTGAGAGAATGAAACTGCAAAACTAATGTACACGAACCTTTCTCATTAATATTAATAGTTATAATAACTTCTCTTTGCCAAGCATGACACTTAACACTTTGTCATTATCAATGTTACCATCGTAAGCATCATCATTGTCAATATTATTCAACAGTCATTGAATGATTAATATATGTCAACTTATACACAGTTTTTCATTTAATCTTCACAACAAAACTGAGGTGCTTATTATATAAAGAATGGAAATGAGGTTTAGAACGAGATTAAGTAACTTGTCTAAAGTCACATATGGCAGAACCAAGCCTTGAACCCATAAATACCTGACTTCAGAGACTAAGATATAGTTTCATTAAGCTTTTCCAGTCCCGGTAACTACCTTTAATAATAACAGAAAATAAATTGGCATTAACTTTTCTCAAAGTACTTTTACATTCCTTCTTACACTTGATTTATTCAGAGATGGTATTGACATAGTTTTATAGATGATAAAACTGACACATAGAGGTTACAGCACCTCCTTAGAGTTACACAATTTTATTGGTGAAACCTGAATTAGGTTAGTGCAGATTCTTTGATTGTATAAAATTTCCCCCTGAAAGATGTGTGTGACCCACTGTCTCTCCCTAGCTAGATCAAATGGCTGTCTTCTGTGTTTCCAAGGCACTATCAGCATTCCTTTATCAAAGTATTTACCAAACTACATTGTGATTTTTTGCTTAGCTGTCTTTATGAGACCATGAGCTTAGTAAGGGCAAACATCTTGCTTCTCATGTCCAAAGCATTAAAGCTCTACCTTGCTTCTACTAGGCACTCAATAAATATTGGTTTAAATGAATTGAGCTTATTAACTCTGCCTAGGTGATCGATCTATAGGGAACAGGTAGATGAAGACAACAGTCTCTGTCCACTATATAGGCAAGCTTTAAACTGATAGCATTATTTACTATCTGCATTATAATAGTTTGCAAAAAAAGTTGCAAAAGAGAAAAATAGGACTGGCATGTACAGCCACAGAATTTTCTAGCTTCTGCCTCATGAAGCCAAGAGCTTCTTTTTTATTGTTAAGTATCAAGCTAGTATAACTGGATAATACAAATAGGTAAAATGAAGGGTCAATAATGAAACCAAAGTTAAGAGTTAGTTTCCCAAGTGGGAACTTTACTACAGTCTCCATTAACTACTATTGATCAGAGCACAAAAGGAAAGGAACATGGTGTCAAATTGAGCTAACTGTGAATAGGGCCTAAAAGGGAGTATGAAGAGTTTCATATTTGTGAATTTGCCTTAATCCCTGATGTCAATTAGTTTTCTAATAACTTGATTCTATCTCCTCAAAGTAGAGGGCACATTCATAAGAAAGTGAGATAACAAATGTTCTATTCAGTTTGCCTTCAGTTTATTGCAAAGGGGATACAAAATGTGGACAACATTGATCCTACACTTGAAGCTATTCCAGCTGACATAGAACAATTGGTTTGACATAAAAGCAATTTAGCTAGCCATTTAAGGTTATATGGGAACAATTTCTTAAAGGTTCCAACTGTATATATAAATGTAGCCAGGGAAAGTATAGTATCAGCAAGATCAGAGAGAGGGCTAGATGGAAACTGTAAATGTGGGTAGAATCACAAAGGGAAAAAGAAGATTGAATTAAAAATATGACTTGGGGCAGACTGCAGAATCATCCACCTGGAATCCTACTGTCATCCTCTTTTAACTCTACTTTCAGGAAGAAGTAGGGAAGAGCTTTATTATGGCCTCAATTGAGGAAATAAGATTTAGTCTCAAGGGAAAATTAGTAAAATTAAGAAAATGGTAGGCCAGGGCATTGGCACTTGTGGACTTCTGAAAGATTTCAGAAAATGTTCAAGTTCTGTGACTTGCTTTGCTGGCTCAGAGAAATGTCTGTGAATGCCTTATCCTATCCTTTGCTGCCAGAACACCCACCAGTCTGCTGTGGGTTTGGTTTATTGTAAGCAAAGGAAGAAAATGAATATCTATACAGTTTTATTAACAAAGTCACCCCAATAAATTTAATAAAAATTTAAAAGTAAAATAATAAAATAAAAGGTATAAATATAAAGAAAGAAAAAAAAAGAAAATGAATACCTGAAAATTCCACAGGACCATTTTAACACTGAAATTTTACATGTGATAGATTGTTTAAAAATCACAGTAATTTTTTTCTTCCCTTTTCCAGTTTTTGTAAAATGGTACAATTCTGGAAACAATAGAACAAGAAGACAATCATGGATGAACAAGAAGATTTGGAACACAGATTTCAAAGGACTCACATTGGGAAGTTAGGCAGATGACTCATCATGTTAAGGTTTTCATAGAAAATTGTAAATTGGGACAATCTTCTTCATAATCTGAAGTACCTTGCAGAAAGTACATATTTCAGGTACCTAGGTGAAAAAGTACTTGCTGCCACCCCTTTAAAGCAAATGTAAAATCACTGACAAAAGAAAAGAAAATCGCCAAGGGCATCTTTCACTACTTATAAAGGGTCAATTTGGGGGCTCTTACTTCCCTCTGCTAGAGAACAGAAACACTGTTCTCCACTCTCTCAGCCACCCATCCCTAGTCACATTTTACACCTACCTTGTTGTCATAAAAATCTGAATCCTTGAAATCACTAATTTAGATATCTCACTCTCCACCACAATATCCTGTTTTTCCAGTTCACTTGCTCACATGGCTTTGCTGAAACAGGTTTTCTTTTCAATAAGATTCCCATTGAACACTTCATTGTTTTCTACTTCTCCCTTGCCTCCTAATTCGCATTTTCCCTATTCATACTATATGAAATGGTTCATCATTACTATCAGTCTTTAGAAAATGCTGTCATTGCTCTTTTCTGTTCCTTCTTTTATACCACCAGTAAAATACAACACTGTATGAAGCCTATCGCTCTGCAACTGAAAGGTTGATAGAGAAAATTTCAGAGCCAGGAGAACTGGACATCTTTTATACATTTATGACAAATTATCAACTTAGCATTAAACACTGCAAAAGTGTTATGTTTCTCTAATAAGTTTGCTTTCTCTTTTTTGTGATAACTAGTTCTTATTTTTCTTCCTTTTAACTCACCAAACTCACCTTCCCCCACTACTAATCTCTCTCTTGAGAATGATCTTTCCTCATACCTCTTATGGAAAATAGCCCTCAGGCAGGAATTACCACATCTTGCATCTGTGCTCATCTTCTTCCCCTTCCTTTTAATTATAATGGGAAAGTAGCCCTCATGCTAACAAAGACCAAATCCTTGCCAAGAGCTCTGTTTTTATCTATTCCTACCTCTCTATGATCATAATAATCAGTATTCAAAGATGCTTTATTCACTACCACCTAAAATAAAATTTGTTCTTCATCCTATGGTTTTCCAAAATTTTTCTGTCTCTTCTCAATAAATTCAAGTTTCCTAAAAGAACTGTTTATTCATTAACAACACTTCTTCATTTCCCATTCACTTATCCGTGGCTTTAATCTTCATCATCCATTGAAATATCTCTTGGTTACATAGTCCCTTTTGACTTGTGTGTTGCTATTCTAGTAGATACTTTTCAGTTCTCATCTTACTTGACTTTTTGACATTGATAGTTAAGTTGTCCACTCTATACATTTGAAACTCCATACATTTCCTTCTAATATTGTGGCTTTTCCTTCTCAATTTATTTTTGTGTGTGTTGTCACAACCTGTCTTCTGGGCCCCAAATTTGTACAGAATATTCATATGCTTATTTGGCACTTGATTTCTTACCATTATATCTAACTCTACATGCCTACAACTGGAATCAATCTTTCCACACTACCGAAAGAAATCTTCCCCATTTCCAATGTTTCTGGTCTCTGTAAATAGCATCACCTGTTCCTTATTAACTTAAAAGAAAGTACAAAACCTTTAATCAGGCCTTCAATGAGCAAACATTGATAACCTCTCCAGCCACATGTCTGGCCAGCACTCATTCCTACCCAGTAAGAACTAGTCCTACTAGCCTTCTTTCAGCTCTTCAAATAACATTCCTCAAGATCTTGGTACCTACTGTTCCTTCTGTTTGGAATTTTTTTTCTAACTAACTTCCACTTACTCTTCAAGACTCAAGTTAAATTTTTGTTATTCAGAATAGATTTTCCTGACATATAACTGAAATTAGATCTCCTCATAACTCGTAACTATAAATTTATTTGCATAATTGTTTATTTAACATCTGCATCACCACAAATCTGTTCACACCATAAGAGAAAAGGATACTTTTTTGTTTATTACTGTATGTACATCTAGTACAGTGCTGTTACATGGTGGGTAATAAAAAATAGTTAAGGATTGAATGACAAATAATTAAACAGTAAAATTCTCAATATTAAGGAAAGGCTGCCCTGTTTAGTACAATTATTTAATGTATCTCTCAAAGTTTTGGCCAAATAAAGAAGATACAGTAAAAGATAGAAGGGCTTTAAAAATTGGAAAATAATTTGCTCACTGCCTACTGAGAAGAACAGTGAGATTCCACTGAAAAATTAATAAAACACTTAAGGTGCTTTAATAAACCAACTAGTTTCAAACTAAATATATCAAGCAAACATTTTTCTACCATAAATAAGGAGTTAGAAAGTAGATTGTGGAAAAGATTCATTTTAAATAGAAAAAACATTTAGCAATTAATTAATAAATAAGTTCAGGTTACAGTTATCAAAGCAAAGGTGACTTTCTGGTGCTCTTTTCTAAAACCAGATGAAACCTATAAAGAGAGTGAAAAATAGAGAAAAAATACATTCTCAATAAAAGCAAAATACAAACACAACCTCAAGTCACCATCTATGAATAAGGTGGTCAAGTACAGAAAAAAATTGACCTGGTTGAATTAGAAAACCAAGAGTAGGACACAAATCTCAACAGATCTTTGGTAACATACTAGGTCCTTTAGAAGGGGGACATACCACCTTATGGTCCAAACCAATAGTCTCTTCTTTCCTATTATTTTTTACATTTTTTTAATTACAGTTTGCATTTCATATTACCTTGAAGTAGTTTTAGGTGTACAACATTGTGGTTAGACTACCATGTACTTTACAAAATGTTTCCCCTGGAATTTCCAGTTCTAAACTGACAACATATATAGTTACTACAATATTATTGAAGATATTTTACATGCTAAAATTTTACATCCCTGTGACTATTTTGTTTTTTTCTGTTTATTTTAATATTTTTATTGTTATTCAAGTACAGTTTTCTGACATTTACCTCCATCCCTTCCCACTACCCCAACCCTCCCCAACTCCCTACCCTGTTTCCACCCCCTCTTGTTATTGTCCACGTATGCTTTATAATTGATCCTGTAAACCCTTTAGCCTTTTCTCCCATTATCCCCTCCCCTCTCCCCTCTGGTCACTATCAGTCTGTTGTCAATTACAATGTCTTTGGCTATACTTTGCTTGCTTGTTCATTTTGTTGATTAGGTTCCTGTTAATGGTGAGATCATATGGTATTGGTCTTTCACCACCTGGCTTATTTAGCTCAGCATAATGATTTCCAGCTCCATCCATGCTGTTGCAAAGGGTAAGAAACCCTTCTTTCTTTCTGCTGCATAGAATTCCATTGTGTAAATGTAGAACATTTTTTTCATCCCCTTGTTTATTGATGGGCACTTAGGTTGCTTCCAGCATTTGGCTATTATAAATTATGCTGCTATGAACATTGGGATGCACAGTTTCCTTTGGATTGGTGTTTCAGGGTTCTTAGGATATAATCTTAGCAGTGGAATTGGTAGGTCAAAAGACAGTTTCATTTTCAGTTTTCTGAGGAAATTCCATACTGTTTTCCACAGTGGTTGCACAAGTCTGCAAGCCCACCAAAAGGGAACTAGGGTTCACTTTTCTCCACAACCTCTCCAACACTTGTTTGCTGCTTTGTTTATGATGGCCATTCTGACTGGTGTGAAGTGGTATCTTATTGTGGTTTTAATTTGCATCTCTCTGATGGCCAGCAATACTCAGCATCTTTTGATATGTCTCTGGACCCTCTGTATGTCCTCCTTCGAGAAGTGTGTGTTCAAGTCCTTTGCCCATTTTTTAATTGGGTTCCTTGTCTTCTTAGAGTGGAGTTGTGTGAGTTATTTATATATTTTGGAAATCAAACACTTGTCCAAGGTGTCATTGGCAAATATGTTTTCCCATAAAGTTGGTTATTTTTTCATTTTAATGCTGCTCTCTTTAGACATGCAGAAGCTTTTTGTTTTGATGAGATCCCATTTGTTTATTCTTTCCTTTGTGTCTCTTGCTCTAGGGAACATATCATTGAAAATATTGCTGGGTGGATTACCTGAGATTTTCCTGCCTATGTTCTCTTCTAGGACTTTAATGGTGTCATGGCTTATATTTAAATATTTTATCCATCTTGAATTTATATTTGTGTGTGGTGTAAGATGGTGCTTGAGCTCAATTTTTTGCATGTAGCTGTCCAGCTCTCCCAAAAACATTTGTCGAAGAGATTATTTTAGCTACATTTTATGCTACTGTCCCCTTTGTCAAATATTAATTGACCATAGAGACTGGGGTTTATCTCTGGGCTGTCTATTCGGTTCCATTAGTCCATGTGTTTATTCTTATGCCAGTACCAGGCTGTTTTGATTACAGTGGCCATGTAATACAGTTTGATATCAGCTATAGTGACCCCTCATGCTTTGTTCTTTCTTCTCAAAATTCCTGCAGCTATTCAGCATCATTTATGGTTCCATATAAGTTTTTGAACTGTTTGTTGTATATCTGTGAAGTATGCTATTGGTACTTTCATAGGGATTGCACTGAATCTATAAATTACTTTGGGTAGTATTGACATTTTGATTGTGTTAATTCTTCCAATCCATGAACATAGTATATGTTTCTATTTGTTTGTGTCTTCCTTGATTTCTTTCTTCAGTGTTGTGTAGTTTTTTGAGTACAGGTCTTTTACCTCAATAGTTAGGTTTATTCCAAGGTATTTTATTTTTCTTGTTGCTATATCAAATGAGATTTTATTCCTGATTCCCATTTCTGATGTTTTATTCTTGGTATACAAAAATGCCTTTGATTTCTGAATATTGACTTTGTATACCATTATTTTGCCAAATTCATTTATTAGGTTGAGCAGTTTTTTTGGTTAAGTCTATAGGATTTTCTACGTACACTATCATGTCATCTGCAAAGAGTGAGAGTTTTGTTTCCTCCTTTCCTATTTGGATGCCTTTATTTCTTTTTCTTGTCTGGTTATGGTAGCTAGGACTTCCAGTACTATGTTGAGTAGAATTGTGAAAGCAGGCATCCTTGTCTTGTTCCTGATCTTAGTGGGAAAGCTCTAAGTTTTTGCCCTTTGAGTATGATATGATGTTGGCTGTAGGTCTCTCATACATGGCCTTTATTATGTTGAGGCATGCTCCCTCTAATCACACTTTGCTGAGTGTTTTTATCATAAAAGGTGAGTGCTGTATCTTATCAAATGCCTTTTCTGCATCTGTTGATATGATCATATGATTTTTGTCTTTGCTTTTGTTTATGTGATGTATTACATTTACTGATTTGCAAATATTGAACCATCCTTGCATCCCTGGGATGAATCCCACTTGGTCATGGTGTATGATCTTTTTAATGTATTGTTGGATGTGGTTTGCCATATTTTGTTGAGGATTTTAGCATCTATTTCATCAGCAATATTGGCCTGAAGTTTTCTTTCTTTGTTGTATCTTTATCTGGTTTTAGGATTAGGATGATGCTGGCTTCATAAAAAGAGTTTGGGAGTCTTCAATCTTCTTGGAATTTTTGGAAAAGTCTGTGAAGGATAGGGGTTAGCTCTTCCTTAAATGCTTTGTAAAATTCTCCTGTGAAACCACCCGGTGCAGAGCTTTTGTTGTCGTAAGCTTTTTGATTACTTCTTCAATTTCATCAGGTGTTATTGTTCTGTTCGGGCTCCGCTTATTCTTCATTGAGTTTTGGAAAATTATATTTTTCTAGAAATTTGCCCATTTCACTTAGATTTTCAAATTTCTTGGCATACAGTTCTTCATAGTAATTTCTTACAATCCTTTGTATTCCTGTGGTATCAGTTGTCATCTCTCCTCTTTCATTTCTGATTGTGTTTATTTGGGTCTTCTCTCTTTTTTTCTTGATGAGCCTGCTTAAAGGCTTGTTGATTTTGTTTATCTTTTCAAAGAACCAGCTCCTGGATTCGTTGATTCTTAGAATTGTGCTTTTAGTTTCTATGTCATTTAATTCTTCTCTGATCTTGGTTATTTCCTTCCTTCTACTTGCTCTGGGCAGTCTTTGTTGTAGTTCTTGGAGTTCTTGTAAGTGTAGTTAGGTTGTTTATTTCAAATGTCTCTATATTTTTAGGTGGGCCTTTGTCACTATAAACTTCCCTCTCATAACTGCATTAGCTGTGTCCCATAAGTTTTGGTTGTTGTGAGTTCATTTTTGTTTGTTTCCACAAAGTTTTTGATCCTTCTTGATCTCATTCTTGACCCATTTATTATTTAATAGTATGCTATTCAATCTCCTTGAGTTTGAGTATTTTTTAATTTTTTTCCTTGAGGTTGGTTTCTAGTTTCAGGCCCTTGGGGTCAGAGAAAATGCTTGCTATGATTTCAACTTTCTTGAATTTGTTGAGGCTTGTTTTGTGTCTTATCTTGTGGGCTATCTTTGAAAATGTTCCATGTGCCTTTAAAAAGAATATTTATTTTGCTTCTTTTGGATGAAAGGGTGTTTATCTATCAGTTAAGTTCATTTGATCTAGGACATTGTTCAATGCCACAATATATTTGTTGATATTTTGTTTGGAAGATATATCTATCTATCTATCTATCTATCTATTTATTTATTTATTTATCTTTAGAGATAGAGAGAGAGAGAAACATCAGTGTGTGGTTGCTGGGGGTCATGGCCTGCAACCCAGGCATGGACCCTGACTGGGAAACAAATCTGTGACACTTTGGTTCACAGCGTGCGCTCAATCCACTGAGCTATGCCAACCAGGGCTGTATATCCATTTTTTACAGTGGTGTTCTGAAATCCCCTAGTATAATTCTGTTGCTGTCAATACCTTTCTTAAAGTCCTCAAAGATTTACTTTACATATTTGGGTGTTCCTATGTTGGGTGCATATACATTTACAATGTTTATGTGTTCTTGATGGATTCTTCCCTTGATTATTATAAAGTGATGTTTTGAGTCTCTTTTTATGACCCTTTTTTTGAAGTCTATTTAGTCTGATATGAGTATTGCTACCCCAGTTTTCTTTCCTGTCTGCTTGGAAAATTTGTTTCTAGCCCTTCACTTTCAGTCTGTGTAGGTCTTTTATCCTGAGGTGGATATCTTTAAGGCAGCATATGTGTGGGTCATGCTCTCTTATCCTTTCATGGATAAGCTCTTCTATGTTTTTTGATTGGAGCATTTAATCCATTTACATTTAAGGTTATTTTTGATAAGTACTTATTCATTGCCATTCTTTCATACCTGTGTTCTTCTCTTTCTCACTCTTTTCCATTCTTTTCTTCAAGCAGACCCTTTAGCATCTCTTGCAAAGCTGGTTTGGTGTAGATGTCTAAAAAGAATTTTTAGACTCCTTTTGTGTAGGAAACTCCTTATTTGGCCTTCCATTTTAATTGAGAGCCTTGCTGGGTAGAGTAATCTTGATTGCAGGCCTCTGGTTTCCATTACTTGGAATTTTTCTTGCCATTCTCTTCTTGCTCAGAATGTTTCCATTGAGATGTCAGCTGCTAACCTTATTGGGGCTCCCTTGTATGTTGTTACTTCCTGTTTGTCCCTTGCTGTCTTGAAGATTCTCTCTTTGTCTTGGAATTTTGCCATTTCAATTATGAAGTATCTTGAAGTAGGCCTCTTTAGGTTGCTCTTGATTGGGACTCTCTGTGTTTCCTGGATTTTTGTGACTTTTTCTCTCATGCAGTTAGGAAAGTTTTGCATCATTACTTTTCCAAACAGCTTTTCTATCCTTTGCCCTTCTTCTTCTCCTTCTGGTATCCTTATTGTATGGATATTGTTATGTTTCATGTTGTCTTGCAGCTCTCTTACCACCTACCTCTTCTTTCTGAATCTCTTTTCCTTTTCTTGCTCTATCTGGGTGTTTTTTCTACCTTGTTCTCCAACTCACTGATTCAATCCTCTGCTTTATCCAGCCTGCTTGTAATTACTTCTAATGTTTTTTTTTTATTTCTGAGATTCTATTGTTCATTCCTTCCTGATTTTTGTTTATAGTTTCTATTTCCTTTTTCATGCTGATGTAGTTTTCACTCAGTTCCTTGTAGGTGTCTGTGAGTTCCATGAGCACCTTTTTACCATTAATTTGAATTCTATATCTGATAGCTTAGCTACCTCCATTTCATTTAGCTCTTTTAGTGGGGAGTCTTTCATTCCTTTTGATTGCATGTTCTTTATCTGTGTCCCCATTTTAGGTGACTCTTTTAGGTGTTTCTGCACTTGCTGATGTTTCACTTTGCTAGCTGTCTTTGTAGGGTGAGCTTCTATGGTAGGAATTCTATGAGGTTCAGTGGTGTGGTCTCTTTTATCTCTTTGTTTGGATGCTCTAGATTTGCCCTTTCTTCTGTTTATGTGGGTACTCTTCTTGTACTTGGGTTTTTATCTTTTGGTGGCTCCTTTGTTGGTGGTTTTTCTCCTCCAGCAGGTATATTGATGTTCACAGCTCCCACCTATTCTTGTATGTGATCAGTGGCAGAGGGTAGGCAAAATGGATTAAGACAGCGGAAGAGTATTTTATGGGATTTAAAGTACCTGCAAGTAGAGAAGTGATAGGAGATTCTTTAGATAAGTATAGCATTAGCTGTGATATTTCACCCCATTAGCCACTTTTTATAAAAGGTGAAAGAGAGATTAGACTCCTGCTAGAGAAGAGGGGAGACTCTTGCTAGAGGGGAGCTGAATCCAGAAAACAGAGTGCTTGTTCAAGTTTAGATGATGAGATATAGTGAGATTAAAGGATAGAAAGTAGTTATAGTGTGAGAGAATAGAGTTAATTGCAACAATAATAATGCTCAGGATTAAAGTGAAGTAGGCTAAGATCATGAAGCATTGCTGTGTAGTATGTACAATTGTATGGAACAACAATTATTTACAATACTACTGGAACAACAATAATATGACAAGAAATATATGATTTGGATAACCTGAATAGAAAGTACCCAGTCAAGAGCTATGTGTTTTTGGAACATGGGTGAAATAAAAGAAGGAAAATGCAATAAAGAGAAAATAAGAAAAACCAGTTAAACAATGCAATTAAACAGGGAAATCAAATGAGGAAAACTAAACATAAGGAGGAGAAATATAAAAATACTAATAAAATAAAAGTGGTAAAAATAATGACAAGATAATAATAATACACATCCACAATAAAATGATAGCTCTATGGGATAGCATAGTGACATTTGTCTGTTTCTCAGTTTTTGGAGTTAGCCTTGTGCTCCCCCTTCTATCTGTCTCTGGACCCTTTGTAATCCCACATCTTATTGTCTCACTTGGGGTAAGAATAAAAAAGAGAGAGGATCCAAAAATAAATAAAAGATAATAATAAGCCTCCTGCTGATTTTAAACCTGCTCAGCAAGTTCTGCTGGTATTCATAGATATCACAGGAAGAGGAGGGATGAGCTTTGCTTTTCTCCCTTCCTATGGTTTTGAGAGGATGGGGACCAGATATGCTTTGCAATATTCAGTTTCCTGGCTTCAGGCCCAGGTCCTCTGTGAGCTGCCAGGCTTAAATCAGCACCTCAGCTGCTCATATGATGAGTCAATCTCATGACAAGCAGGGCACACAGTTCCACTCAGCCACTCACTCTGGGCACACAATGCAAGAAAAGTGGGGTGCACAGTTCTGCTCAGCTACTGTCTCTGGGAGTGCGGTAAAAGACAAGCAGGGCTCACAGTTCTGCTCAGCTCTTATGCTCAGCTCTCTGAGCATGCAGTGCAAGACAAGTGGGGCACACAGTTCTGCTCACCCACTCACTCTGGGTGAGAGCAGTTGAAATCACCCTTAGGGTGAGCCAGCCACTTCTGGAGAGTTCCTTACAAAGCAGCTGCCCACAGTTCCCAAGAAGTGCACAGCTTTTCAGACAGCCCTACTTTCCAACCAGTCCAGAGACTATCTAAGTCAGGGTCTGACACAGCCCAACTCCTCCCTTCTCCAGGTATCACTTGGCACCCCAATTTATCTGGTGCTAATGTCCACAGTCCCAGCAGATGTGTATTGCCTCTGTGAGTCTCCCATTTCATTTCTATATCCCCCAGCAACTTCCAGCATCCAGGTCCCTCCTGGTGCCTGGCTGCACTGCCTGGTCTGGTAGGCGAGGGAGCTGGTGCTCTAACTCTCCTCCCTGTTTCCTTTGGCAGGTGCCAGGTTGGGGGTCACAGCAGCCTTGATGCCCACGCAGATCCCAGGGACCTTACCATCCAAGTGCAATCCCCTCTCAGTCTGTGTTTCAATGTCCTCTGCAATTTTTTGCCTCTAAACTCCATATAAGCTGGGACTCCATTGGCTGTTCACTCTGTTCATCAAAATAACCGCTAAGTGTTCCAGCTGGGCACAGGGAGAACTGGGCTTCACTCCCATCTACATCGCTGCCATATTCTGACCTCCTCCTCTGTGACTATTTTGTAACTACCAATCTGTACTTCTCAATCCATTCACTTTTTTCACCAACTCTCTGAACCTCCCTCCACTCTGGTAGCCATCAGCCTGTTCCCTGTATCTATGACTCTTTCAGTTTTGTCTGTTCATTTATATTATTCTTTATATTCCAAATATAAGTGAAATCATATGACATTTGTTTCACTCTGAATTACTTATTTCACTTAGCATAAAACCCTCTAGATACATCTATGTTATAAGAAATGATAAGATTTCATCTTTTTTTAATGGATGAGCAATATTCCATTTTGTATATATACCACCACTTTTTATTTTATTTCTTAATTTTATTTTAATCATTGTTCAAGTACATTTTTCTGTCTTTTACTCCCATTCCAGCCCACCCACGCATCCCTCCCAACCTCCCTCCCACTTCAACCCCCCACCAAGCTTATGTCCATGTGTCCTTTATATTTGTTCCTGTAAACCATTCCCATTCTCCCCTGAAATTTCCTCCCCTCTCCCCTCTGGTCACTGTCAGCCTGCCCTGTATTTCAGTGTCTTTGACTATATTTTGCCTGTTTCTTTGTTTTGTTAATTAGGTTCCTGTTAAAGTTGAGATCATATGGTATTTGTCTTTTAACACTTGGCTTACTTAGCTTAGCATAATGTTTTTCAGCTTCATCCATGCTGTTGCAAAGGGTAGGAGGTCCTTATTTCTTTCTGCTGCATATAATTCCATTGTGTAAATGTACCATAGTTTTTTGATCCATTCATTTACTGATGAGCACCTAGGTTGCTTCCAGCACTTGGCTGTTGTAAATTGTGCTGCTAAGAACATTAGTGTGCACAGGTTCTTTTGGATTGGTATTTCCCAGTTTTTAGGATATAGTCCCAGGAGTGGAATTGCTGGGTCAAAAGGCAGATCCAT
The DNA here is from genome assembly GCF_019186645.2 of Phyllostomus hastatus. NCBI lineage: Eukaryota > Metazoa > Chordata > Mammalia > Chiroptera > Phyllostomidae > Phyllostomus > Phyllostomus hastatus. The sequence goes on along the minus strand of NW_025333984.1, from coordinate 11,010,854 downwards.
TTTTAGTTTTCTGAGGAAGTTCCATAGTGTTTTCCATAGTGGTTGTACCAGACTGCAGTCCCACCAACAGTGCACTAGGGTCCCTTTTTCTCCACAACCTCTCCAACACTTGTTGTTTGTTGTTTTGTTTATGATGGCCATTCTGACCAGTGTGAAGTGGTATCTCATTGTTGTTTTAATTTGCATCTTTCTGATAGCTAATGATATTGAACACCTTTTCATGTGTCTTTGGATCCTCTGTATGTCCTCCTTGGAGAAGTGTCTGTTCAAGTCCTTTGCCCATTTTTTAATTGGGTTGCTTGTCTTCTTAGAGTGGAGTTGTGTAAGTTCTTTATACATTTTGGAGATTAAACCCTTGTCTGAGGCATCATTGGCAAATATGTTTTCCCATACAGTTGGTTCTCTTTTTATTCTAATACTGTTTTCTTTAGCCGTGCAGAAGCCTTTTATTTTGATGAGATCCCATTTGTTTTTTTCTTTCCTTTATGTTCCTTGCTCTAGGGGACATGCCAATAAAAAATGTTTCTGCATGAAATATCTGAGATTGTCTTGCCTATGTTCTCCTCTAGGAGTTTAATGGTGTCATGGTTTATATTTAAGTCTTTTATCCACCTTGATTTTATTTTTGTGTAAGGTGTAAGTTGGTGCTCAAGTTTCATTTTTTTCTGTCCAGTTCTCCCAACACCATTTGTTGAAGAGGCTATTTTTTCTCCATATTATGTTGCTGTCCCCTTTGTCAAATATTAATTGACCGTGGAGACTTGTGTTTATTTCTGGGCTCTCTGTTCTGTTCCATTGGTCCATGTGCCTGTTTTTATGCCAGTACCAGGCTATTTTGATTACAGTGGCCTTGTAATACAGTTTAGTATCAGGGATTATGATCCCTCCTACTTTACTTTTCTTTCTCAAAATTGCAGCAGCTATTCGGGGTCATTTATGGTACCATATAAATTTTTGAAGTGTTTGTTCTATGTTTGTGAAATACGCCATTGGTATTTTACTAGGAATTGCATTGAATGTGTAAGTTGCTTTGGGTAGTATGGACATTTTAATGATGTTAATTCTTCCAATCCATGAACACGGTATGTGTTTCTATTTGTTTGTGTCTTCCTTGATTTCTTTCTTCAGTGTTGTGTAGTTTTTTGAGTACAGGTCTTTTACCTCCATAGTTAGGTTTATTCCTAGGTATTTTATTTTTCTTTTTGTTATATAGAATGGGATTTTTTTCTTGATTTCTGCTTCTGCTGTTTCATTGTTGGTGTACAAAAATGCCTTTGATTTCTGTATACTGGCTTTGTATCCTGGTGTTTTGCGAAATTCATTTATTAGGTCAAGAAGTTTTTTGGCTCAGTCTATAGGATTTTCTGTGTACACTATCATGTCATCTCTAAACAGTGACAGTTTTGTTTCCTCCTTTCCAATTTGGATGCCTTTTATTTCTTTTTTTTTTTTTTGGTCTGATTACAGTAGCTAGGACTTCCAATAATATGTTGAGTAGAAGTGGTGAAAGTGGACAATGATACCTTGTTCCTGATCTTAGTGGAAAAGATTTTAGGTTTTGCCCACTGAGTATGATGTTGGTTTTAGGTCTCTCATATATGCCCTTTATTAAGTTGAGGAATGTTCACTCTATTCACACTTTGCTGAGTGTTTTTATCATAAATGGGTGCTGTACCTTATCAAATGCCTTTTCTGCATCTGTTGATATGATCATGTGGTTTTTAGTGTTTGCTTTTGTTTATGTGATGTATTACATTTACTGATTTGTGAATAACATACCATCCTTGCATCCCTGGGATGAATCCTACTTGGTCATGGTGTATGATCTTCTTAATGTATTTTTGGATGTGGTTTGCCATATTTTGTTGAGGATTTTAGCATCTATGTTCATCAGCAATATTGGCCTGAAGTTTTCTTTGTTTGTTGTGTCTTTATGTGGTTTTGGGTTTAGGATGATGCTGGATTCATAAAAAGAGTTTGGGAGTCTTCCATCTTTTTGGATTTTTTGGAATAGTCTGTGAAGGATAGGGGTTAGCTCTTCCTTAAATGTTTTGTAGAATTCTCCTGTGAAACCATCTGGTCCAAGGCTTTTTTATGTCAGGAGTTTTTTGATTACTGCTTCAATTTCTTTTGCTGTTATTGGTGTGTTCAGGCTTTCTTATTCCTTTTCATTGAGTTTTGGAAGATTATATTTTTCTAGAAATTTGTCCCTTTCACCTAGGTTTTCGAATTTCTTGGCATACAATTCTTCATAGTAATTTCTTACAATCCTTTGTATTTCTGTGGTATCAGTTGTTATCTGTCCTCTTTCATTTCTGATTGTGTTTATTTGGGTCTTCTCTCTTTTTTTCTTGATGAGTCTGCTTAAGGGCTTGTTGATTTTGTTTATCTTTTCAAAGAACCAGCTCCTGGATTCAGTGATCCTTAGAATTGTGCTTTTAGTTTCTATGTCCTTTAATTCTGCTCTGATCTTGGTTATTTCCTTCCTTCTACTTGCTTTGGGCTGTTTTTGCTGTTATTCCTTGAGTTCTTGTAGACGTAAGGCTAGGTTGTTTGTTTGAAATGTTTCTATCTTTTTTAGGTAGGCCTGTATCACTATAAACTTCCCTCTCAGAAGTGCCTTTGCTGTGTCCCATAAGTTTTGGGTTGTTGTGAGTTCATTTTCATTTGCTTTCAGAAACGTTTTGATTTCTTCCCTAATTTCATTCTTTACCCATTCATTTTTTAATAGTATGCTATTTAATCTCCATTATTTGAGTGTTTTGGATTTTTTTTCCTTGGAGTTGTAATACCAGCACTTTTTAATTCACTTGCATGTTGATAGACACTTGGGTTACTTCTATAGTTTGGCTATTGGAAACATACTGCAATACACATAAGGCTCCATATACTCTTTCAAATTAGTGTTTTAGGTTTCTCCATATATACTGAGAAATGGAATTGTTGGATCACAAGACATTTCCATTTTTAATTTTTTAAAAAGATATTTAGTTTTTAGAGAGGAGAAAGGAGGGAGAAACAGAAGGAGACAAACATCAATGTGTGCTTGTCTCTCATGTACCCTCTACTGAGGACTTGGCCTGCAACCCAGGCATGTGCCTTAGACTGGAATTTAACTGATGACCCTTTGATTCACAGGCCAGCACTCAACCACTGAGCCACAACAGCCAGGACCCATTTTTAATCTTTTGAAGAAACTCCATATAGTTTTCTGTTTCAAAATGTGTTATTTATTTATTTTAGAAAGCAGAGACAGGAAGTAGAAAGAGAGGGAGAAAAACACTGATGTGTGAGAGTCCTCCCAATTGAGGACCTGACCTGCAACGCAGGCATGTACCCTGACTAAGAATCTAAGTGGTGAACTTTTGGTTTGCAGATCAGTGTTTAATCCATTTAGCCACACCAGCCAGGGCTCCATGCTGTTTTCTATAGTGGCTTCACCAGTCAACATTCCTACTAACAGTGTAAAAAGGTTCCCTTTCCTCTACATCTTCAGCAGCACTTTGTTTGTTTGTTTGTTTGTTTGTTTTTGCTGAACATATACACTGACTGGTGTGAGGTGAAATATCACTGTGGGTTTAATTAGCATTTATCTCATGGTTAGTGACATTGAGCATCTTTTCATATGTGTATTGGCCATCTGTGTCCATCCTCTTTGGAGAAGTGTTTATTCAGATCTTTTGACCAATTTGTAATTGGATGGCTTGCATTTTTGGTGTTGAGTTGGACTAGTTCTTTATGAATTTTGGATTTTAATTTCTTACTACCTGTATCATTAGAGAATGTGTTCTTGCATTCAGTGGGCTGTCTTTTTATTTTCTTTTTATGACTACCATGCTATTTTGTTTACTATGGCCTTGTAGTGTAGTTTGATATCATGTAGCATGATTCCTCCAACTTCATTCTTGTTTTTCCTGAAGATTTCTGTGGCTATTCAGGATCATTTGTGGTTCCATATAATTTTTTTTTAAATTGTTTCTTCTAGTTCTGTGAAATGCCTCATTGGTATTTTGATAGGAATCCGGGTCAACCTATAGATTGCTCTGTGAAGCATGGACATTTAAACAATGTCAGTTCTTCTTAACTGGGAACATATTATATACTTCTTTTTATTTGTATCTTCAGTTTATTTCTTCAATGTCTTACAACTTTCTGAATACAGATCTTTTGCCTCATGGGTTAAATATATTCCTTGGTATTTTTGTATGTATTGTAAATTGAATATTTTCTTAGTTTTTTTTTTCTTTTTAATTTTTCTTTCTTTTATTTTGAGATCATTTTTTGTTGTTGTTGAGTTACAGTTGTTCACTCCTTTCCCCATTACTCACCTGCACCCTGCTCCCCTACTCCCACAGTCAATCACACCCCATTGTATATGTCCATGGTTCCTCTATTCCTGTTCCTTTGCTTGCCTCTTCCCCTTCTTTCCCAAGTAAAACTCCTCCCCCTTTCCCTCTGCTCCCTGCCCCTTTCTTCCTTATTTCTCAGTCTCTAGTTCTATTTTACTCATTTGGTTTGTTGGTTAGGTTCCATTTATAGGTGAGACCATATGGTATTTGTCTTTCACCTCCTGGCTTATTTCACTTAGCATAATGCTCTCCAGATCCATCCATGCTGTCTCAAAGGGTGGGCATTCCTTCTTTCTTATGCTACATAGTATTCCACTGGTAAATATACCACAATTTTTGATCCACTCATTTACTGATGGGCAGTTAGGTTGTTTCCAGCTCTTGTAAATAAGACTTCTATGAGCATTGTGGTGCATAGGTTCTTTTGAATTTGTGATTTATGATTCTTAGGGTGTAGTTCAAGCAGTGGGATTGCTGGATCGAAAGGCAGTTCCATCTTTAGTTTTTTGAGGATATTCCATACTGTCATAGTGGTTGTACCAGTCTGCATTACTGCCAACAGTGTATTAGGGTTCCTTTTTCTCCATAACATTGCCAGCACTTGTCATTTGTTGATTTATTAATGATGGCCATTCTGACCAGTGTGTAGTAGTATCTCTTTGTTGTTTTAATTTGCATCTCTCTAATGACTTGTGTTGTTGAGCATTTGTTCATGTGTCTATGGACCCTCTGTATGTCCTCCTTACAGAAGTGTTTGTTCAGGTCCTTTGCCCATTTTTTTAATTGGATTGCTTGACTTCCTGCTGTAGAGTCATGTGACTCCTCTTTATATATTTTGGAGATCAAACCTTTCTTGCAGGTATCATTGTCAAATATGTTTTCTCATATGGTTGGTCCCATTTTCATTTTGCTGATATTTTCTATAGTGATGCAGAAGCTTTTTATTTTAATGAACTCCCATTTGTTTATTCTTTCCTTCATATCCCTTGCTCTAGGGATCATATTGGTGAAAATATTGGTGTGTGTAACATCTGAGATTCTCCTGCTGATGTTCTCCTCTAGAACTTTTATGGTGTGATGACTTATGTTTAAGTCTTTTATCCATTGTAAGTTTGTTTATTTGTATTATATAATTTGGTGGTTGAATTTCATTATTTTGCATATAGCTGTCCAGATTTCCCAGCACTATTTGTTGAAGAGGCTATTTTACTCTGTTTTATGCTTCTGCTCCCTTTGTCAAATATTAATGGAACATAGAAACTTGGGTTTATTTCTGGGCTCTCTATTCATTCCCTTGATCCATGTGTCTATTCTTATGCCAGTACCAGACTGCTATGATTACCATGGCTTTGTAATATAGTTTGATTTCAGGTATTGTGATCCCTCCAACTTTGTTCTTCTTTCTCAGAATTGCTGAGGCTATTCAGGATAATTTATGGGTTCATATAAATTTTTTTGAATGATCTATACCTGTGAAGTGTGTCATTTGTATTTTAATAAAGATTGCATTGAATCTATAGATTGCTTTGGGTAATATGGACATTTTGATGATGTTAATCTTCCAATTCATGAACATCGTATATGTTTCCATTTGTTTCTGTCTTCCTTAATTTCTTTCTTCATGGTTGTGTAGTTTTTTGAGTAAAAGTCTTTAACCTCCTTGGTTAGATTTATTCCTAGGCACTTTATTTTTCTTCTTGGTAGGACAAATGGAATTTTTTTCCAGATTTCTGTTTCTGATAGTTCTTTGTTGGTGTGCAAACATGCTTTTGATTTCTGAATATTGACTTGTTATTCCACTGTTTTGCAAAATTCACATATTAGGTTGAATAGTTTTTTTGGTGGAGTCTCTATGGTTATCTATGTACATTATCATGTCATCTGCAAAAAAATTGATAGTTTTGTTTCCTCTTTTCCAATTTGGATGCCTTTTATTTCTTTTTCTTCTCTGATAGCTTGGCTAGGATTTCCAATACTATGATGAATAGAAGTATTGAAAGTGGACATCCTTGTCTTCTGATTGATCTTAGTGGGAAAGATTTTGGATTTTGCCTATTGCGTATGATGTTAGCTGTAGATTTCTCACATATGACCTTTATTATGTTGAGGTATGCTCCCTCTACTCCCACTTTTCTGAGTGTTTTTATCATAAATGGGTGCTGTACCTTATCAAATGCCTTTTTCCACATGTGTTGATATGGTCATGTGATTTTTGTCTTTCTTTTTGTTTATGTGATGTATTATGTGTATTGATTTGTGAATACTGTACCATCCTTGCATCCCTGGAAGGAATCTCAGGTGATGATGGTGTATTGTCTTTTTAATTTTTTTTTTTTTACTGGATGCAGTTTGCCAATATTTTGTTGAGGATTTTTGCATCTATATTCATTAGTGTTATTTACTTTTAGTTTTCTTTTTTTGTTGTGTCTTTACATGGTTTGAGGATTAGGATGATGCTGGCTTTAAAAAAAGTATTTGGGAGTATTCCTTCCTCTTGGGTTTTTGGAATAATCAGAGAATGATAAGGGTTGGCTCTTCCTTAAATGTTTTATAAAGTGCTCCTGTGGGACCATCAGTCCAGGGTATTTGTGTGCTGGGAGTTTTTTTATTACTTCTTCAATTTTATCAGCTGTTATTCATCTGTTCATGCTTTCTGTTTCTTCTTCATTCAGTTTTTGGAATATTATAATTTTCTAGAAATTTGTCCATTTTCCAAAGTTTTCAAATTTCTTGGCATATACTTGCTCATAGTAATTTATTAAAATCCTTTGTGTCTGTGTGTTGTCAGTTGTTATCTCTCTTCTTTCACTTCTGATTTGATTTATTTGGATCTTTTCTCTGTTTTCCCTTGATGAATCTGCTTAAAGGCTTGATGATTTTTTTACCTTTTCAAAGAACCAGCTCCTGGATTTATCAATCTTTTGAATTGTTCTTTTAGGCTGCATGTCTTTTAATTCTACTCTGGTCTTGATTATTTCCTGTTATTGTTCCTCTACTTCTTGTAGGTGTAGGGTTATGTTGTCCATTTGAAATATTTCTTTCTTTTTTAGGTAGGCCTGTATTACTATGACTTCCCTCTCCTTTGCTGTGTCCTATAGGTTCTGGACTGTTGTGTATTCATTTTCATTTGTTTCCAGAAACTTTTTGATTTCTCTTTTGATATCATTATTAATCTGTCCATTATTTAATAACATGTTATTTGATTTCCATGAATTTCAGTGTTTGGGAGTTTTTTCCTTGAGGTTGGTTTCTAGTTTCAGGCCCTTGTGATCTGAGGAAATGCTTGATATGATTTCAATTTTCTTGAATTTGTTGAGGTTTATTTTGTGTCCTATGATGTGGTCTATCTGTGAAAATGTTCCATGTGCAATTGAGAAAAATGTGTATTTTGCTTCTTTGGAATGAAAGGTTTTATGTATATCAGTTAAGTCCATTTGATCTTAGGCCTTGGTCAATGCTACAATATCCTTATTGATATTTTGTTTGGAAGATCTATCCATTGTTGACAGTAAGGTGGTAAAATCCCTAGTAGAAATGTGTTGCTATCTATATCTTTCTTTAAGTCCTCCAAGATTTTCCTTATATATTTGGGTGCTGTGATGTTGGGTGCATATATGTCTATTATGTTTATGTCTTCTTGATAAAAATTTCCCTAGAATATTATGAAGTGCTCTTCTTTGTCTCTTTTTATGGTCTTTGTTTTAAAGTCTATTTTTTCTGATGTAACTATTGCTACACTAGCTTTTTTTCCCTATTCATTCATTTGGAATACTTTTTTCCAAATCTTGACTTTCAGTCTGTGTAGGTGTTTTTTCTGAGGTGCATCTCTTGTAGGCAGCATATGTGTGGGGTTTGTTTTCTTATCTATTCAGCTACCTTATGTCTTTTGATTGAGGCATTTAAAATATTAACATTTAATGTAATTATTGACAGGTACTTATTCATCCCCCCCCTCTTTTGTCCCTGTGTTCCTCTGTGTCTCACTCCTTTTATTCCTCTTCTTAAAGCAATCCATTTGGTATATCTTGCAGTGATGGTTTCAAAGAGGTGTATTATTTCACCCTACCTTTTCCTGGGAAACTCCTTATTTCACCTTCCATTTTAATTGAGAGTCTCACTGGGTAGAGTACTCTTCATTGCAGGACTTCATTTTTCATTACTTGGAATATTTCTTCCCATTCCTTTCTGGCTTGTCATCTTTCTGTTGAGAAATCAGCTGCTAGCCTTATTTGGGTTCCATATGTTACTTCTTGTTTCTCCCTTGCTGCTCTAAGCTTCTCTCTTTGTTTTTAAAAGTTAGCATTTTAATTATGATATGTCTTGGAGTAGGTCTCTTTGGGTCCATCTTTATTGGGATTGTCTGTGCTTCCTGAACTTGTATGGCTTTTCTCATCTCCTCCCAGTTAGTGAAGTTTTCTGTCATTATTTTTTCAAACAGGATTTCTATCCCTTACTGTTATTCTTCTTCTGGTACTGCTATGATTTCAATGTTGTTACCTTTCATCTTGTTCTGAAGTCCCCTTAAGCTATCCTAATACTTTTTGAGTCTTTTTCTCTTACTGTTGCTCTACCAGGGTATTTCTTTCTACCTTGTCTTGGAGCTCACTAATTTGGTCCTCTGCTTAATCCAGACTGTTTGTAGTTCCTTCTAGTGTATTTTTTTATTCCATGTACTGTATTCTTCATTTCTTTATGGTTCTTGCTTACAGATTATATTTCTATTTTCATGCTGTTGTAGTTCCTACCCAGTTCCTTGTAGTTGTCCTTGAGTTTTCTGAGCATCCTTATAATCACTGTTTTTAATTCTATGTCCAACTGATGCTTGCCTCAATTTTATTTAGCTCTTTTACTAGGTATTCTTCCATTCTTTTTTATTGGAGGTTCTTTCTTTGTCTCCCCATTTTAGGTGATACTTTTTCTTTGTTTCTGTGTCTCATGGTGCTCTGCTTTGCCTACCTGTTTTCATGGGGTGGACTTCTATGGTAGCAGTTCTATGGGACTCAGTGATGAAGTCTCTTTGATTTTTCTGGATGCTCTAGGGTTGCCCTTTCTTCTGTTTGTGTGGGTTCTCTTGTTGTACTTGGATTTTAGTTTTTACTGGCTTCTTTGTTGTTGGATTCTCCACTCCAGGGGGCTTACTGATAGTTACAATTCCCACCTTTTCTTGTATGCTGTTGTTCAGGTATTGGTTAACAAAGCAATATTTACAGACAACCAAAATTATGTCAGGAAAAAAAAAGCCCTACGACATGAGTAATGTCAACCACAATAGAGAAAAGATGAATAAAGGTGAAGAGTGATTACAGATATTATAACCTATGACAAAGGGAATATGAGATGAATAAAAGAGGGGAAAATGTTGTTGAGTGGTAAGACAGAGGAGAATTGATAAGTGTTAGTATAGAATTCTGGCAAAAAAAAGAGAGAGAACAAAATTTAAAGCATAAGTAAGACACAAACAGGTGATGGGAACAACATGGTAAGAAAATGGAAGACTATACTATGAGTTGTGATTTGAAAAGGTATTAGACCATCAGGATCAAAATTGCAAAAAACCACAGTTGTATTGATAGCAATGACAGCCAACTGAAGTTTAATAAAGGTGGAATGGGAATAAGAATTTTGTAGAAAAGTGAAGAGTAAATATGAGATATCTACCATAAAGAAAAGTCATTTTGAGCCATGGTTGGTGTGGCTCAGTGGATTGAGCACTGGCTTGTGAACCAAAGGGTCGCTTATTTGATTCCCAATCAAGGCACATACCTGGGTTGCTGGCCAGTTCCCCAGTGGGGGGCACACAAGAAGCAACCACCCATTGATGTTACTCTCTCTGTATTTGTCCCTCTCTTCCCTCCTCTCTAAAATTAAATAAATAAATTCTTAAAAATCATTTTGAGAGGATGGAGGAAGCAAATTAATTAATGTAAGGAGTAAAGCCCAGGTTGAGAGCAGGGGAAGGAAAAATGTAATAAAATGCCTCATTCAACTCATCAGGGATAGGGGAAAGTGAAATGGAGTAAGACAGTGGGAGAATATTCTATGAGATTTAAAGTGCAAACAAATAATGAACAAATAGGACTTCCATTGGAGATGTACAGCAATAACCATGGTATTTCACTTAACTATCCAGTGTTTATGAATGGTGGGAAAGCAATGAGTCTTATGAAAGGGGAAAAAGAATATGAGCTGACTTAATAAAGAAGAGTACTTATGTGATGTTTGATGGAGGAGAAATAGTGAGAGTAATAGGAACATGGCATAGTGTGAGAGAACATAAAGTTTACAACAACAGTAATAAAGCTCAGGAAGCCAGCAAAATGGATAAGTGTGTTGTGTGATATTTGGAATAACAATAATATGATTAAAATATATATTCTGACATAATAAAAAGAATAAAAAGTAGAAGACCAAAAGTAGAGAGTTATTTGGCATATGAGTTAAGTGGATGAAGCAAAATTAACATGCAATATAAAAGGGAAAATTAAACAAACAAAAAACTGGAAAAATGAAAGGAAGACAAATAAAATGAAACATGCAAGTCTGATGAAGAGCAAGGTGAAATTTGTCTTAGTTGTTGGTGTTCACCTTCTGACTTCTTTCTCTATCTGTCTCTATTTTGCTCTCAACTCCAAGTATTACTGTCTTACTCCTGAAATAAAGGGGGGAAAAAGCCACTGGCTTGCTGTTAAGCCTGCCCAGGAAGTTTTGCAGGTCTTCTAGGCTCCTGCACAGGGTGGAGGGTTGGTCTCTGTCTATTTTCCCTTTCAGGTGCTTTGGCAAAGATGGAGGCTCAGTCCCAGCTTCAATAATCACAGGTGCCCAGTTTCTAGCCCATATCCTCAGAACACTATGTGGCCTGAACTCTCTACTCTATGCAGTTGTGTCAGATTGGCACCAATAAAACACCATGCTTTGCACCCTTTTGATCAATCCATGAGGTGCACTAAGTGGGAGCAAATCATGCCCACAATCCTCTTTCTTTGTTGGAGATGAGGAAAATTATTTATTTCAAATAGGAAAGAAAGTGACATTTGATAAATAAGTTGGTAAATGTAACAACAAAGTGCTATAGGAGCAAATTCAGCTGAGCCCTTAGTTTTGTTTTTTTTTTGAGAGGTTCATAAATCTGTTGCCAGTTGAATCTGCAAACCTAAACATATAAAGTAATGGCAGTGAACACTGTTTTCTTTCTTTTTTTCAAATATTCATAAAAAATTTGAGCTGATGTCAAGGTAAATAAGACATAATTAGGGATGCTTCTTGCTGTCTTGGAGTATATATTATGTTATAAAGAATAAAATTTTTCCTGTTCTTGTTGGACTCAGTCTAGAAGTTGCAAATTCTTAGCACTCTGGATAACCTAGCCCATGTACATGTTTATTCTGGTTCACAATCCTCATTAAAATACATTTAAATGCCCTTAGTTTCATCATACTTTCTCCAGTTCATCATTGGACACAATAGTCCCTTTTGTAAAATTAACATCATGCAGTGATTAAGAATAGAAATACTAAAAGTAAGAGTACTTGAGTTGAAACTCAAGATCTGTCACTTATTAGTCATGTGACCTTGGGAAAATGGCTTAACCTTTTTGTTAGTTGTCTCCACTCTAAAACAGGAATATTAATTATAGGGTTTTAGTGAGAATTAAAATAGTTAACACTTGCAAAGCACTTAGAATAATGTCCAACACAGAGTAAATGCTGTTTGAGGATTTATTAAATTAAAACTATTGGCTTAACTGCAGCCTAATTATATTCCCTTCCTGGCCTCTGTAAGGCTTTGGGCTTCTACCTCTGGCTTAATTCTATCCAAGGAATGTTGTACCTTGGCCTTGCATGTAAACAATTTGACTATCTCTCCCTACATGGTATGAATTGAAGGATTCTAAGAGTTCTTTCCATATCTCCCCTATATGTACCATATGATGACTCATTTCTATCATAAAAAAAGTGTCTGAGTTACTTAAACACTGGAGAAACATGAAGATGAAAGATATAGTCTCTGTCTTTAAGGGATAACTGCCCAATGAGACTGGAATTGCACATTAAAAGTAAGTACGGTAGAAATTGCATAATGCTATGTGCTATATGTTTTAAGTCAATTAGAGAAAGCAGTAATCACAGAGAGATGTGGTAGACCAAGTAGGTTCTATAGAGGGTATGAGGCTTGAGCTACTTCCTAATAAAATGGTAGGATTTACATTTGTCTGGAGATTAGATAGAGGCATTGTGAACAGGATCTATATGAGCAAAATATGGGGGTAAGAACATATCTGGAAACTTGAGAGATTATACACACATTCAATTTGAGTAGGGAGTAGACTATGTGTTAGAAATGATAAGATATGAGGCTGGGAGACCCCATAGATGAGGACTGGATTGTGGAGAGCAACAAATGCCAGATGAAAGGCTGAAGGTTTCATCTTGAAAGCATTAGGAAGTCATTGAAAATTTCAAAGCTGGGAGAGGTGGTAGGGAGACAGCAAATGATTTTTACAAAGAAATATTTTACGAACATTATTCTGTTAGCCAGGTGGAGGATGGATGGGGGACAGTTAAGAAACCACAGTGGAAACATGAACACTTGTTGGAAGACTGTTTTAATAGTCTGAAATTGAGTCGACCTAGATCTGGGTCACATTGGGGCCATGGACCTGAAAAGAAAAAGAAACAGGCTAAAGGCATTATTAAGAAAATGAAGACATTCACTTACTTTGCCTAATTAACTTCTATCCATCCATCAAATGGAAAATCATCTATTCAAGAACTCTGTTTTCCTCATAGCTTTATGTGCATTTATCCTTATTTTACTAAAACATAGCATTCTGTTAACATGTTTCTCCTGAACCTAAAAACTCCTGCAGGTTACGGGTTTTGTCTGGTAATTTTTATCTCTCTAGAACCTAGCACATTGCCTGACAAATATTAAAGTTTTAAAGTGTAAAACTGAACCACAGGATCAATAAGACAAGGTAGATTTTAATGAATCAGGGAAAGATAGCTCTTGAGATTTTTTGGTACATGGAAAGCAAATGAGAATATGAAAAAAAAAGAATTCTGAAAGAGGATAAAATTTGGCAGGAAAATAAAAATATTTCCAGGTATCAGAGCTTTGAAAATACTCTGTCTCTGTCTCTGTCTCTCTCTCTCTCTAAATTCCTCTTTCCTCCTTTCCTCCCTGACCCCCTCTCCCCATGCCTAAGTTCCCTTCACCTCACCCTCACTCTTTCTCTTTCTTTTTCCCTCCACTTCCTCTCAACAAAGCTATTATCTGACAGAAATAATAACGATTTTATATATATATAAATTATCTGGTGTACAATTATTATCAAAACTATAAGAAAAATAACCCCATTGAAGAATGGGACAAATAGCAATCAGTTTGTGTTCAGAGTATAGACACAGATAAGTATCTGGGTGATTTAGTGTATAAAATAGGGAGGAGGGTCAGGTAATCTGAGATTCAATGCTTAAAGAAGAGAGAGCTCTAAAATAGTAAAGCATTCATTGCCTAATTAAACAATCAGATTAATGTCACAGTGACTATCAGCTTTGAGTCTGACCATGGATTATCACTGAAAAGAAGATAACAACACCTCACTCACTTGGTTAGGGTACCTAAGTTCATGAGGCCAATATTGCTTACTTGATGCTCATAAATACTATACTTATGATTATGGATTATATAATATAATCCTAAAACAACTATATGAGGTAAGCATTATTACAATCTCACTTTGAAGACTCAGGAGTGGAGTTTATAGAAGTTAATAAACTTCTACAAGTTTATGTAACTAGGAAGTAAATGCAGGACTCATATCTAGCTATCTCTCTAAAGCCCATGAAATGTCTAGTTCCTCATTCTGCCTCATTAGTTTTGCTAGGATTACTTGCCTCATTTCCTGGCTACTACATATACCTAAACCTTGATCATAAATATCATAGCTGGTTACCTTTGGCCACATGTAGCAAGATTGGGGCAAATTCATCACCATCACCACAAATACAGTTCAGTTTAATTCCAGAAACATTTATTAAGCAACAGTGTATGTCCACATCCTATTCAAAGTCCATGCCTCTCTGATGGTCATGACTCATTTGGGTCATATTGATATTGTCAGAGAATTATACTGCAGCCAAATCATTTCATGGTTATCTCTCAAGGAAAAGGGAGAAGATACCTCTCCAGCAGTTCATTGGAAATGCCATGCTTTGTAACTCAGAAACTGGTAAGTTCCCTAAGCTCCTTTATATCAGAAATTCATCCACTTGCAGGAGATAAGAGATAGTTTTCTGCATTTTTTAACTGTTCAAATGATAGTCCCTGAGACAAGCAGTGTCTCTGGGCCTATAAAGGTAGAAGGACAATTGTGGACCATAGAAGGCTGTTTAATCCAGAAGTAATACGACTGCATTTAAAATATCTTTTTCTACATTTCCTTTACTAAGAAATGAATAAACCTAGATTTGGTAAAAAGGATTAAATGTACTGTCATCCTCCTAAAAAATGCTTTAGGGCTGGTATCACCAAGTGCCTCCATTACCTTGCACCATGATATCCATCACCCATAAAACAGCAAAATTAAAAACAAAAAAACCAAAACCTGAATTTTTCTTCCAAATCACAGTGTCACTCTGGAATACAAGCCCTTAATTATTTCCAGTGTTAGCACTTCTTAGAACATGGTATTAGAATGGATATGTGGGCCAAAAAGAGAAGTTTGCATTAATTTTTTACCTTCCTGTTGATGGTTCTCACTCTGAGGCTCCAACTAATAGAAAAAAGATGGTCATCAGTTCTTTTATGCTTTTAGGAAAACTGGCCTGCTTCACTCACTTGTGCCTAAGTGGTGGTTCCAACTGAGTGACTGGCTGGCACTGTTCGTAGAGATAATGCAAGCCTTCTAGTTCCTGCTCAACAGAACCCAGTTTCATTTGATGCTGAGCTGGTATGGGCACCACTCCAGCTCTGCAAGGATGCCTATCTGAACTTCCACAGAAATATGCTTGGGTAAGATGCTTGCCATTGTCCCAGGGTCTGTGCATAATTTCAGAAAAAGAATGAGACACTTTTGAATGTTCACTTTCACTAGATTATGAATGTGCTACTTTAATTTTACAAAAACTGCTGAAGAATTTTGCTCAGTACTGAACCAACACTGACTTATTTTTTAAAAAGAATAACCTCACTATGTAATGCATTTTAACTGTGCAATGGAAGGTGAGGAATTCTGCTCCTTCTTTCATTATTATGCATTTTTAAACATGTAGTACCCAATGTAAAAATCACTATGGACACAATGTTTACATTCTCCTGCCAGTATCAATATACTCAGTTTTACTTTTTATTTTTTTTCTTGAAAATAATTATAGCCATTTTTATTATATATTTTCCATTACCATTTCCCCCCTATACTTTCTACCACCTCCTCCCACTCCTTCCCCAGCAATCACCACATTCCTGTCCATGTCTTTGAGTACTTTTTCCTATTTGCTGGATCTCTCCATCATCTAACCCCTCCTCCCCCAGAACTGTCAGCCTGTTATGTATATATGACTCTATCTCAATTTTGCTTGTTAGTTCAGTTTGTTCATTAGATTCCACATATGAGTGACATATTATAGTATTTGTCTTTCTCTGACTGGCTCATTCAACTTAGCATAATGTTCTCTAGGTCCATTCATTCTGTTGCAAAGGGTAAAATTTTGTTCTTTTTTTAAAAAAGATTTTATTTATTTATTTTTAGAGAGAGGGGAAGGGAAGGAGAAAGAGAGAGAAACATCAATGTGTGGTTGCCTCTTGCACACCTCCTAGTGGGGACCTGGTCTGCAACCCAGGCATGTGCCCTGACTAGGAATGGAACCTGCAACCTTTTGATTTTCAGGCTCACGCTCAATCCACTGAGCTACACCAGCCAGGGCTAATTTTGTTCTGTTTTATAGTTGAGTACTATTCCATTGAGTACTATTGCATTATGTAAATGGAACACAAGTGAAATCACTGGATCATAAGGCAGTAACATTTTTATTTTTTGAGATATCTCCACAATGCTTTCCATGGTGGCTGCACCAATCTACATTCTCACCAACAGTGCAAAAAGTTTCCTCTTTCTTCACATCCTTGCCAGCACTTCTTGTTTGTTGTTTTATTGACGGTAACCATTCTGACATGTGTGAAGTGATATCTCATTGTGTTTGTAATATGCATTTCTCTAATGATTAGTGACATTGAACATCTTTTTATATATTTATTGGCCATCTGTATGCCCTCTTTGGAGAAGTGTGTTCTCAAGTCCTTTGTCCGTTTTTAATTGGATTGTTTTGTTTTTCAGTGTTGAGATTTACAAGTTCTTTATAAATTTTGCATATTAACCCCTTATCAGATGTATTAGTGAATATACATATACATATAACCCATTCAGTGTGTTGTATTTTTATTCTATCAATGATTCCCTTTGTTGTGCAAAAACTTTTTAATTTGATACAGTCCTATTTGTTTATATATTTCTCCTGTTTCTCTTGCTTGATGAGCTTTATCAGAGAAAAATGTTGCTATGAGCAATGTCCAAGATTTTACTACCTGTTTTCTTCTAGGAATTTTATGGTTTTGGGTCTAACAATTAAGTCTTTAATCCATTACAAATTTAGTCCATTTTTATTTTAAAATGCATGTGGTGTAAGAGGGTGGTCTAATTTCATTTTTCTGCACATATATGCCCAATATTCCCAATAAAATTTGTTGAACAATCTATCTTTTGACAATTGTATATGCTTGTTGCCTCTGTAGTCAAATATTAATTGACTGTAAAATCATGGGTTTATTTCTGGGCTGTCTATTCTGTTGATGGATCTATGTGTCTTTTTTTGCTAGTACCATGCCATTTTTTATTGTTGTTCTATTATAGTTGGCCCAGTTTCCCCCATTGCTCTCTGTTGACCCACCCAACCCCCACTCCCACAGTCAATCCCCACCGTGTTGGCCATGTTCATAAGTCATTTACACTTGTTCTTTAACTAGGTTTTTCTCATTCTTTACTCTGTTATCCCCCTTCCTCCTCCTTTCTGGCCCTTATCAGTCTGTTTCTTGTTTCCATACCTCAGGTTCTATTCTGCTCATTTGTTTGTTTTGTTCATTAGGTTCCACCTGTAGGTGAGTTTATATGGTATTTGTCTTTTTCTTCCTGGCTTATTTCACTTAGCATAGTACTCTCTAGTTTTATCCACATTGTAGTGAACAGTAGGAATTCCTTCTTTCTTTCTGCTGCATAGCACTCCATTGTGTAAATGTACCATATTTTTTTCATACACTCATTTACTGATGGGCATTTAGGCTGTTCCCAATTTTTGACTATTACAAATAATGCTGCTATGAATATGGGGGTGCATAGGTTCTTTTGAATTGATGTTTCACAATTCTTAGGGTATAATCCCGGGAGTGGGATCACTGGATTGAAAGGCAGTCCCATAGTTCATTTTCTGAGGGAATTCCATACTGTTTTCCACAGTGGCTGCATCAGTCTGCATTCCCACCAACAGTTCACTAAGGTTCCCTTTTCTCTGCATCCTCACCAGCACTTATTGTTTGTTGATTTGTTTATGATGGCCATTCTGACCAGTGTGAGGTAGTATCTCATTGTAGTTTTAATTTGCATTTCTCTGATGGCTAGTGATGCTGAGCTTCCTTTCATATGACTATGGGCCCTCTGTTTGTCCCCCTTTGGGAAGCATCTGTTCAGGTCCTTTATCCAATTTTAATTGGATTATTTATCTTCCTGGCATTGAGTTGTATAAGTTTTTTAATATATTTTGGAGATCAAACCCTTGTCTGAGGAGAAAGAAGTTCATAGCAATACAGGCCCACCTGAAAAACATAGAAACATTTCAAATAAACAACCTAACTCTACATCTACAAGAAGTACAGGAGCAACAACAAAGAAAGCCCAGAGAGAGCAGAAGGAAGGACATACTAAAGATCAGAGGAGAATTAAATGGCAGAGACTGAAAAATTGAAAAGATCAATAAATCCAGGAGCTTGTTCTTTGAAAACATAAAGAAAATTGACAAGCCTTTAACAAGACTCATCAAGAAAAAAAGAGAGAGGACCTAAACAAATAAAATCAGAAACAAAAGAGAAATTACAACCAACACCACAGAAATTCAAAGGGTAGTAAGAAATTACTATGAACAACTATATGCCAAGAAATTTGAAAACCTGGGTGAAATGAACAAATTTCTACAAACATATAATCTTCCAAAACTGAATCAAGCAGAATCAGAAAGCCTGAATAACCCAATAAGAATTAGTGAAATTGAAGAAGTAATAAAAAAACTGGCACACAAAAGCCCTGGACTGGATGACTTCATAGGTAGATTTCACCAAACATTTAGGGAATAGCTAACTCCTATCCTTGTCAAGCTGTTCCACAAAAAAAAAAATTCAAGAAGAGGGAAAACTCCCAAACTCTTTATGAGGTTAGTATTATCTTAATTCCAAAACCAGGTAAAGACACAACAAAGAAAGAGAACTACAGGTCAATATTGTTGATGAACATACATGCTAGGATCCTCAACAAAATATTGGCAAACAAGATCTAGCAATACATTAAAAAAATCAGTACCATGCCATTTTGATGACTATGGACTTATATTATAGTTTTACATTAGTAGCATGATTCCTCCAACATTGCACTTTTTTATCAAGATCACTGTTGCTATTTGGGACCTATTGTGGTCCCATATAAATGTTTTGAAATATCTGTTCTAGTTCTGTGAAATGCACCATTGGAATCTTGGTAGGATTGCATTGATTCTTTAGATTGCTTTGGGTACTATGGGCATTTTAATTATATTAATTCCTATCCATGATTACAGTATTGCTTCCATTTATTTGTATCTTCTTCAGATTCTTTCTTCATTGTCTTATAATTTTCTGAGTACAAGTCTTTTAACACCTTGGTTACATTTATTCATAGATATTTAATTCCTTTTGAAGCAATTGTGAATGGGATTGACTTCTGGATATTAATTTTGTATTCTGCTACTTTATTGAATTCATTTATCAGTTCTAGCAGTTTTGTGATGGAATATTTTGGGTTCTCTCTACACTGTACCATGTCATCTACAAATAAAGACAGTTTTACTTCTTCCTTTTCAATGCAGATGCTTTTAATTTTTTTCTTCTTGTCTGATTGCTATGGCTAAAACTTAGGGTACTGTGCTGAATAAGAGAGGTGACAAATTGGATGCCCCTATCATCCTGTCAATCTTAGGGGTGATGCTTATAGCTTTTTCCTATTGAGTGTGATATTGGCAGTGAATTTGTCATATATGGCCTTTGTTATATTTAGTTTTCTTCCCTCTATTCTCAATTTGCTGAGAGTTTTTATCATGAATGGGTGCTATCAAACTGTTTTTGCATTTATTGATATGATCATGTAGTTTGTTTCTTCATTTTTATGTAGTGCATCACATTTATTGATCTGTGAATGTTGTAGTAACCTTGCATTCCCAGAATAAATCCATTTGATCCTGGTGTATGGTGGTGTTGGTGTGTTGCTGTATTTGATTTTCTAATATTTCATTAAGAATTTTAGCATCTATGTTCATCAGGGATATTGGCCTGTAATTTTCCTTTTTTTTTAGTGTCTTTGTCTGGTTTTGGAATTAGGATAATGCTGCTCTCATAAAATGAGCTTGGGAGTCTTCACTCCTCTTTAAATTTTTGGAATACTTTGAGAAAGAGAGGTATTAGTTCTTCTCAAAATTTTGGTAAGATTCCCCTTGAAGCTATCGAGTCCAGGTATCCTTTGATTTCTTCCTTGATCTCATTGTTGACCCATTCATTGTTTAATAACATGTTGTTTAGCTTCTGTGTATTTGTGTATTTTTCAGTTTTCTTTTTGTGATTGATTTCTAGTTTTATAGCAATGAGGTCAGAGAAGATGCTTGATATGATTTAAATCTTTTTAATTTTATCA
Organism: Phyllostomus hastatus; assembly: GCF_019186645.2. NCBI lineage: Eukaryota > Metazoa > Chordata > Mammalia > Chiroptera > Phyllostomidae > Phyllostomus > Phyllostomus hastatus. The sequence goes on along the minus strand of NW_025333984.1, from coordinate 10,990,526 downwards.
AAACTTGTTTGGTGTCCTAACATGTGTTCTATCCTAGAAAACATTCCATGCACTTGAAAGGAATGTATATTCTGCTGCTTTGAGGTGAAATACTCTGTAGATATCAATTAAATCCATTTGATCCTATGGGTCATTTAAGGCTGCTTTCTCCTTGTTGATTTTCTGTCTGGAAGATCTATCAATTGAGGACAATGGAGCATTAAAATTCCCTACTATTACAGTATTTCTGTCATCTCTCCCTTTATGTCTATCAAAATATGTGTTTACTTCTCCATCACACATACTTATCTATATATTCATAATTTCTGTAAGAATTGCTATTTGTCTAACACTGATCATTATAGTGCCATATACATTTATGAAGTTATTTAAATAAAATAATGTTCAATTTGTTGTGTATTTTATTGCATTCCACTAAAATAAATTAAGCTTTTAGAATTGAAAAAAAAAGGTTTGCTCTACATATTTAGGTGCTCCTCTGTTCGGTACATAAATGTTTACTAAAGTTATATTCTCTAGTTGGATTGTTCCCTTTCTCATTACTAGTGTCTTACTTTATCTCTTACTATAACCTTTGTTTTAAGACTATTTTTTTTCAGATATATGTATTTCCACCTCAGCTCTTTGTCCCTTTCCATTGATATGAAATATCTTTTTCCATCCCCTTTACTTTTAGCCTGTGTGTATCATTCTTTCTGAGGTGGGTCACTTGTAGACAGCATATATATGGGTCTTGTTTTCTCATCCAATCAACTACTCTATATCTTTTATTGGAGCATTTGAGCCATTTACATTTAAAGTGATTATTAGTGCATATTTATTTTTGCCATTTTATTTTTAACCATTTTCCACTGTTTTTATTTCCTTTTTCTTCTTAAAGCAAGTTCTTTAACAATTGTTGCAATACTGGTTTGATGTTAAAAAACTCCTTTAGCTTTTTCTTGTCTAGGATGATCTTTATTTCTCCTTCAGTTTTAAATTATAACCATTCTGGTTAAAGCAGCCTTGGTTGTAGGTTCTTGCTTTTCATCATGTTGAATATATCATAACAATCTCTTCTGACCTGAAATATTTCTGTTGAAAAATCAGATAACAGTCTAATGGGAGCTTCCTTATATGTAGGCAATTAACTGCTTTTTTCTTGCAGCTTTTAAGATTTTCTCTTTGTCCTGAAGCTTTGCCATTTTAATTATGGTGTATCTTGGTGTGGACTTCTTGGAGTCCATCTTGTTTGGAACTTTGTGTGTTTTCTGGACTCGTGTGTCTTTTTCCTTCACCAGATTAGGTAAGTTTTCAGTCATTATTTCTTCAAATAAATTCTCAATCCCTTGCTCACACTCTTCTCCTTCTGGTATTCCCATGATGTGGATGTTGTTACACTTCACGTTGTCCCAAATTTCTTAAACTCTCCTCATTTTTTAAAATTCTTTTTCTTTTTGCAGCTCTTCTTAGGTGTTTTTTCCTTCCTTTCTTCCAAATTGCTGTTTCAGTCCTCTGCTTTATCTTCCAATATATTCCTTCCAGTGTATTATTTATTTCAGATTGTGCATTCTTTATTTCTAAATTTTCATTTTTAAGGTTTCTATGTTTTTTTTTTCATATGGCTGAGCATCCTTATCATTATTTCTCTTAACTCTGTATCTGATAAATTGTTTGCCTCCATTTATTTAGTTCTTATGCATAATTCTGTTATTCTTTCATTTGGTACCTCTTTCTTTGTCTTCCTATTTTGGATACCTCTTTGTGTTTTCTCAGACACTGCCTGTGATTGGATCTGGCAATCTGTTTGGAACTATCAGTGATCCACAGCTGTGGCTCCCACTGGGGCTGCGTAAGTGCAGAAAGAACCAAGCAGGGCACCAAACTGTTATTTACCAGCACCACGCCCTGGGGCAGGGGGCGCCAAAAATCCTAGTGCTCCCAGAAATCTGCCTCTGCCTGCAAACTTTGTCTTAGGCTTAATCAATGAGATTGCCTGCAACCATATCTATGAGCAGCCTGGCTTAAGCTTTACATGGTGGGTGTGGTGATAGGGATTCCTGTGGGTGGGACTATTGCTTCCCCTCAGGCTGACACTGCTTGAAAGCTGATTCCTGCAGTATGGAGGATGACTCAACACAGGAATCCTGGCAGCTGACCCTTCAGCTCTTTCTCCAGAGCCACCAACCCCAGATTCTCCTCACATGGGTCTAGTCTTCTCTCTCCCTCTCTCTCCCTCTCTCTCCCTCTCTCTCCCTCTCTCTCCCTCTCTGTCTCTCTCCCTCTCTGTCTCTCTCCCTCTCCCTCTCCCTCTCCCTCTCCCTCTCCCTCTCCCTCTCCCTCTCCCTCTCCCTCTCCCTCTCCCTCTCCCTCTCCCTCTCCCTCTCCCTCTCCCTCTCCCTCTCCCTCTCCCTCTCCCTCTCCCTCTCCCTCTCCCTCTCCCTCTCCCTCTCCCTCTCCCTCTCTCTCTCTCTCTCTCTCTCTCTCTCTCTCTCTCTCCCCCAGAGATCAGGGTAAGTGGCTGCATATGAAATTTTATGAATTGGCCTTTTAAGATGCTCTCTGCGTCTCTAGCTGTCTTTCCCTGGTGGACAGAAACACTGCTGCTTTTCACAGCTATTATTTTGGATCTTAACTCAGTTCTAGTGCTCTAAGCTGTGAAGACAAGCTTGGGGTTTAGACCCCACACTTCTCAGGGAGAACCCCTTTGTTGCTAAAATGTCTCTCCAGAACTTTAGCTGTCACCCATGGGAGCCTAGCCAGCCCTCTCTCATACCTCCTCTGCTCTTCCTAAGATTCACTTTGTGATGAGGTGGTTTCTTCTGTAAGTCTTCGGTTATACAGCTTCTCTCCAGCTAGTGTTCAGTTGGTTTTTCAGGATGATTTTTCTATAATTTAGTTGTAATTCCCATTTGATCCTGGGAGTAAGTTAGTGTAGCTTCCACTTACTGTGCTACCATCTCAGATTTCTTGAAAAAAACTTTTTATCATGGTTAAATACAGAAAACAAAATTTACCGCCCTAAGTATTTTTTGTATACAGTTCAATGGCATCCTTAGCATCATCTCCAGGAGTTTTTCATCTCCATTAAACACTAACTCCCTTCCCCCTCCTCCAGCCCGTGTCACCCATTGTTCTGATTTCTGTCTCTGTGATTTGACAACTGTGTGTACCTCATGTAAGTGGAAACACATAGTATCTGCCCTTTGTGACTGGCTTATTTCACTGAGTATAGTGTCCTAATGTTCATCCATGTTGTAGTGGATGTCAGAATTTCCTTCCTTTTCAAGCTGAATAATATTCCATTGTGTGGATAAACCACATTTTGTTCTCATTCACCTATGGATGGACATTTGGGTAACTTCCTCATTTTTGCTATTGTGAATAATGCTGCTGTGTACAGTGGCATGTAAGTATTTGTTTGAGTCCCTGATTTCAGTTCTTTTGGGAATATACCCAGAAGAGGAATCACTGGGTCATATGGTAATTCTATTTTTAATCTTTTGAGGAACTTCCATACTGTTTCCCACAGTAGATGCATATTTCTGAATTCCCACCAAGAGTGCACAAGTGTTCCTATTTCTCCACATCCTCAGCAACATTTGATTTTTGTTTTTGTTGTTGTTGTTGGAGAGAAGCCACAGTAGCCATCCTAACAGGTGTGAGATGATATCTCATGTGGTTTTGATTTACATCTCCCCAATAATTAGTGATGCTGAGCACCTTTTCATGTGCCTGTTGGCCATCTGTATATTTTCTTTTAGAAAAATGTCTATTTAAGTCCTGATAGCCATTATTTATTTCCACTAAAAAATAACTTTCTCAGTGTGTGTAATATTTTTAAAATATATCTGCTTGGTTTTGCAAACAGCAATTTAAAAACTAAAACAGGATCCCTCTTCTTGAGTTTTCATCACATTCCCACAACATGCCTTTTCAGGGAAATGGCCTGTTTTCCTCAGTGCCTCATACTGTGGGCAGATGTTTAACCTCTGTCTGCTGTTGCCCATGTTGGGTTGTTCAGAGTTGTGTGTTGATTGTAATTTCTTCCAGGATTATTACCTGTTGCCCTGAGGCTGAATGTCACCCCCTGCAGGCAATCAGCTTTACTTTTTAAAGAAGCATGCTTTTGGCGTAAATGTAATCTTGTCCATGAAGTTATTTGGGAAAATAATAGATATGCCCTGAGAAGAGAAAACTTTATATTTTCCTTACATATTTTGCAGTATTTGGAAATTCCATATTTAATAGTCAGGAAATAACAGTCTATCAGTCAGGCTCATATAACTTTTACCCAACTAATAGGATCTCCCCCCTTTGAGGCAAAAGACCAAAATTAGAATTCATACTCATATCCCAGAACTCAGTACAATTCCTGGCACTCATGCATGCACTTATTTACTCATACCTCAATAATTCAACAAATATTTATTGAGTACTTACCTTTCATCAGGCACATAATAATGAGAATATAGCAGTGAACAAGGCAGGTCCATGCCCTCATGGAGCTTAAAGTCTAATGAATGGTCCATAGTAGACATGTTTTACATGTCTGATAAATTTATTTGTTCATCTATAGTTCAAAAGTTAATTTCTAAGGAATGCCTTAATTTCCCTCTGCATGCTAATGTGTCTGTATATGTGTTTGTAATAAGGATTATGCTTGGAATTAAAGAGAGATTGTAGACTCCATGAGGGGTATATATCATATACCTAATCTTCTAATCTCCTGCACCTGTGGCATGACAGCTCTAGTTATGAATGGAACTGTTCATAGTAAGAATGAGAACTGTAAGAGCTTTGATGATGATCACTATATTATAATTAAGGTAAAAAAGTGGACTCAGACACTTTTCACAAGGGTTGGGAAAAAAGAGGTTCTGAGTAGACTTAAATAAATCTACTTCAGAGTAAATATGGAATAGCGATTTCCAAAGAATAGGAGAAATGGAATTAAATAGCCTGGATTTGAATCTCAGCTCTGTCATGTGGATTTGGGCACCTCTTTAAAGCCTCAATTTATAGTTTAAAATGGAGATAATAATACTGGCCTAGCAGAGTTCTGAGAAATTAAATGAAACACTTACCACAAGGCCCAACATATAGCTCTCATTTAAAGTTGTAGTAGTTATTGTTGTAATTGCTTTTGCTGTTGTTGAGCTGATGTCTCATAAATTTAGCTATCTAATAATTTGTTATATCTTGGCCACCTATACTTAATGGGCTTTCCAATGTAAACACAAGAGAATACATGTTAACGAAAATAAAATATGAGTTTGGTTCACCTTCTGGTGTCATGCATCCCCTCTGTGGTGTCTTTTCCCCCTCTTTAGTTATAAACACCATTACAATCACACACACACACACACACACACACACACACGCACGCACGCACATGAATTAAGCTTGAGATGGAATGCCAGCTGTAATGGATTAATAGTTCCTGCCTGGGATAATTTGTTGAAAGCATCCTGAGCTTGCAGTGAGAATCAGCATTTAAAAGTAGCATGCTAGCCCTGGTTTGTGTGGCTCAGTGGACTGAGCACCAGCCTTCAAACTAAAAGGTAACTGGTTTGATTCCCAGTCAGGGCACATGCCTAGGTTGTGTGGGCTAGGTCCCCATTTGAGGGTGTGCAAGGGGCAACCAATCGATACATCTCTCAAACCTTGATGTTTTTCTCCCTCTCTTTCTCCCACCCTTTTCTTCTTTCTAAAAGTAAATAAAATAAAATCTTCAAAAAAGTAACATGATAGATTAGTAATTACTGTCAAGAGCTGGAAGAGTGATAGCATACATGGTATATATTTGTCAGCTATGCCTTTAACTCTGCTTGCAGGAAATTATAGGCCACTTAACATTTCAGTATGACTTGTAGTCTGTTCTCACCCCTTTTTAAAAATTTTTTGGATCACACACATGCCTTTTCAGTTTTAGTGTTCATTGTGGTATAAATGCCTTAGCTACCTATTAAATACATTTTCCAGTGTTAAGAAGAAAATGAGAGAGAGATTTGGTTGGGAGAACAGCACTGCCTTTCTAATGGTGTATCATAATGACCAGCTTTACTTTTGCTTAACTTCCTCCTTAATATTTATGATTCAATAAATTAATTTTCCTCAGAAAAATATAAGATTTCCCTTAAAAAAAGTTCCCTTAATGAAAGTTCCACTAACAACCTACCAAAGAGTTAACATTATATATTTATACAGTGGAATACTAATCAATTTAAAACAAAGTTATACATGCAACAAATATGAACAAATTTCACAGATATTTTGCTGAGAAAAAAGTCCAGACACAAAAGGGTACATACTATATGAATGCATGTACACAATTTCTGTCTGGAAAAGCCCAGCCATTGTTAACATAAAGAGAATGGTTTGCATGACATGGATCTAACCTGGCAGCCAAGGAGAGTGGACTGGAATGCACATGCATGAACAATGATAAGTTCACTGTACTAGTCAGTGGAAGTGGTAGACACCCTTGAGTGAGCATGTGTACTGTGTGGCCATCACATTCAAAATGACTGACTGAGTAGAATAATGAATCTGCACCCACTTTTATATTAAGCTTGGACATTCCTCCATGGAAACTATTCAGATGATTCAGAATGCCAGAGTTATGGGCAACTGGTGATGGGAAGCTTCATCATGACAACATTCCTGCTCATGCATTACAGCTCTTGTAGACTTTTTTTGAGAAACATCAAATCACTCAGGTGACTCAGCTCCCCTACAGCCAAGATTTGGCACCCTGCAACTTCTGGCTTTTCTCAAGACTAAAATCACCTTTGAAAGGGAAGAGATTTCAGACCATCGATGAGATTCAGGAAAATACCACAGAGCAGCTGAAGATAATTGGGAGAACTGTGTGAGGTCCCAAGGTGCCTTCTTTGAAGGAGACCAAAGTTGTCCTTTTACAATGTTTCTTGTATCTTCTTTTTTATTGTTGTTCAGGTATAGTTGTCTCCATTTTCCCACCACCACTTTCCTGACCCACTCCCACCTCCCACCTTAAATCCTACCCCTTTGGTATCTTGTATCTTCTTCAATAAATGTCTCTATGATTCATAGTATGGATGAACCATACCATAGTATGGCTGGATACTTTCTGGACAGACATTGATGTGTGCATGTGTGTATGTATATTTCTAAAACACACAAAACTGCTCTACACAGAAGTTCTCAAACTTGGTCATGAAAGAGAATCACCTGGAGAGCTTGTTAAAATATATTTTTCTGGGACCCACTTCAAGGGTTTCTAATTCAATTGATCTGGGATACCATCTGGGGTACGATCTGAGAATTTTCATTTCTACTTAGTTTCCAGATGATGCTGATATTGTTGGTCCTGGATTCGCGTTTTCAGAAGTACTAATATATAGTGATAGAATTCAGAATAATGGTTACCTCTGAGGGCGCAGGAAGGTTGCTGTTAACTGGGAAGGGGCACACATGATGAAAATGTTCTGTATCTTGAACTGGGTGGTAGTCATATAAGTATACACATAGGTCAAATATTATCCAGCTGTATCCTTGAAATTTGTATGTTTTTCTTCATGTAAATTTCACCTTTAATTAGAGGAAAGAACATGAGCTTTGGAATCAAATAAATGAAGTTCAAATCTGAGCTCTGACACTTACCAATTCTGTTACATTTGGCAACTGATTTCACATACCCAAGCCCTACTATTTTCATATATAAAATGGGATTTATAATAGTGCTACCTCAAAAGGTTGTTGTGAGAACTCAATAAGATGTTTTTTGTAAGGTGTTAAGTAAAATGCCTAGCACAGAATAAACACAATATATGTTTGCTTATTTTTAAATGTGATTCTATATTAAAAGGATTTAATTTAGATTTACACTTTAAGAGTTAAAGTTTTCCTCCCTTCCCCTCTCCTCCCCTCTGCTCCCATCTCCTCCATATTCCACCACTCTCCTTCCATGTCTTCCCCTCTCCTCCCTCCCCTCCCCTCTTCTCCTCCCTCCCCTCCCCTCCCCTCTCTTCCCTTATCCTCCTCCTTTTTCCTTCCCTCCCCACCCCTCTTTCTCCCTCCCTTTCCCCTCACCTCTTCTTTCCTCCCTTCCCCTCCACTCCCCCTCTCTCACACACACACTCCTATCACTCTTCTGTATTTCCACTGGCATTCTTCATCTTAGAAATGCCTTCATTGTTTAACATCACCTTGACTAGTGGAGTTTCTACCAAAACAAAACTATTTATTTCTCCATAATAATGCCAGAAAGCCTTGGCATGGAAACACCTGGCTCCCTGCTTAGAAAATGAGCTGCCATATCAATTGAGACGGGTGTACCTTGGTACTTACAATGGGTATGGAGTATTCCCTGAATGTTACTGAAAGACCCTGGACTGGTAAACCACCCATAAAATCCAATTCAACATAGGGAAATAGATTATAAATAGGACTCAATGAAGACACTTCTCTGAGAAAATAATCCAGGCAGTGGCTAGCTCTAAGGACACAAACTGAAGACAAACATGTTCAGGCCACAGATTAACAGATTTGAGCTCTTTGTCCCTTTTTGCAGTGCAACTGTTAGGTTCTTTAAATACTTCTAGTTCTTCAAACTCACTCTAATGTGGATGTTTATCTGTTTAACTAATTACTGTACCCTCTCATCTCATGATATCAGTAAACCACAGCATTTAGTTAGATTCCAGAAGTACTGACTGAGCCCTTTCTCTGTGCCAAGCTCATTGCTGCCTGATACAGTTACAGACCCAAAGCATACCTGACCCCTATACTTGAGCATTCCATGAATATGGTAAGAAAGCTACATAAGTAGACAATAGACAAAACAAAGTGTACTAAGTAACACTGCAGAGAACTATCTAAATAAGTATTAGAAGGAAAGGAGTATGAGTGAATGCTAAGAAACGCTTACTGAGAGAAACCACCTTTTGAGATCTTTATTATGAGAGGAACTAAGCTCATTTCAGAATAAAGGAAGAAAAAAAACAAGGTACTGTAACTTTTTAATGTTTTGGATGGAGATGTAAAAGGAAGTTTAAGCACCAGATTTTTAAAAATATCTTTTTTAAATATATTTTATTTGTTTATTTTAGAAACGGGGAGGGGAGGGGAGGGGAGGGGAGGGGAGGGGAGAGGAGGGGAGGGAGAAAGAGAGGAAGAGAAACAACAATGTGTGGTTTCCTCTCATGAACCCCCTACTGGGGACCTGACCTAGCCTGCAACCCAAGCGAGTGCCCTGACTGGGAATCAAACCTACAACCCTTTGCTTTGCATGCCAGCACTCAATCCACTGAGCTGAACCAGCCAGGGCTAAGCACCAGATTTTATGTTCTGGCTGGCATGAAAGATACTAGAAAATTATTAAGAAATGATGGGCCTGGTTGGGCCTAGAAACAAGCATAGATCTAGCCTTTTTATCAAGCAGTGGAGCTTACCTAGGACAGAGTTGAATCAAGGCTCTTCTCTGACACACCTTCTTTTTGTTTCTACCATACATTACTGAACTCCAAAATTAACCCTCAAATTAACTGATGTTACTATTGAACTGAGAAGGACTTCAAAACAGCCTCATTGCACACAGCTCAGAAAGCTAGAGACACCTATAAGTCTTTCTCTGCTCTTCTTAACTAAGGGGAAAAAAAACATTTATAAATTGGGGAGTCGAAGAGCCAAGAAGGGGTGCAATAAAATATGTTGCTTTTGAAGACTGATTTTGTGCTTATTCATGGGGAAAAAGCATATTTACTTTTATTATGAATCCTTGCAATTGATTAGACAGAGTGAAGACACTGTTTTTCCCAGTGTTTTTATTAAAATGAGTAAAGCGTTTTGTTTTTCACAAGTTTATTATACAATTGCACAGCACATTTTCCACCCCTCTTTTATAAGTTTTTTTTTCCTGTAAGCAGGCTTATTATGTAACCATAACCCCGGTCCTATATAATTGATCATGTCACAAAGGTACTAACTCACAATCCTCCAAGCAAGCATGTGAAATGCTGTCCTGAAAACTGGGAACCACCTCAAGATTCTTCTAGGAATCTAATCATTCATCCTTTGGTCATGAAAATGATAACTTTTGAAAAGTTGTGTCCAGGGAAATTAAATATTTTTCCTCCCCACTCATGTTTAGGGAAGAAAAAGGCTGAACAAGTTCCACAAATACTTTATATGAAGGGTAGGTGATAGTCAGTAGAGAAAAACAGCCAAAAACATCAGGAATAAAGTTGTTGTACATGTACATGCATATGTGTGTGTGTGTGTGTGTGTGTGTGTGTGTGTGTGTATTTAGAAAAAGAAAGAGGGAGAAAGCAAACCTTATGTGAATCCCCTAAATCCTTTATCTAAATCACAAGGCAAAGGAGCTCCTTTAGCCAGGTGTCATGTTTTATCTCAAAGGAAAGTACCTTTCAGCCATATATGCTGTATATGTATTTTGGTCACCAAAATAGCAGTGTGATCTTGAACAAGTTAATTCAATTTTCTGCATTTCTCTTTAAAAAAAGAGCATTGAAAGCCTTTTTGCCTTGGCCAGGTGGCTGTTACTTGGTTGGAGCATTGTCCCATACACCAAAAGTTTGCATGTTTGATTTCCCGTCAAGACACATAACTAGGTCGTATGGATTTGATCCTCGATCGGACTATGTACAGGAGGTAACTGACTGATGTTTCTACCTCACATTGATATTTCTCTCTCTCTCCCTTTCTTAAATCAATGAACATATCCTTAGGTGAGGATATTTTTTTTAATGGAAGAAAAATAAAGGCCCTTTCAGCTGTGATGTTTCATATAACCTTAGACTGGAGTTACCCCACATATTAATGAGAGATTAGGTTGAGGCACAGACTAGAACAATTACTCTCTTGACCTAGACTGCAGATGTTTTCCTTATAGCATAAGCCAGCAGAACCACTTTTGTTATCAAGGCTGGGTTAAGGACTGCTGCAATGCGCAAACCCAGCTCTGGAGATTAACATATGTATAGGGGTCTGCATGGGTTTCTAGGCTTTGTTTTATTTTTTAGTCACAAACTGTTAAAGAACCCCTACCAGCTGCCCCACTAAACATATTCTTGGCCACAGAAAAACCAGGTGAGAAATAGAGAACAAGCTGACAGTGACCAGATGGGAGAGGGGAGGGAATTTCAGGGGAAAAGGAGAAGGGTTTACAGGAACAAGTATAAAGGACAGATGAACAAAAACTAGGGGGGATGGAAATGGGAGCGAGGAGGGGAGGACTTGGGGGGTGGGCTGGGATGGGAGTAAAAAACAGAAAACTGTACTGGAACAACAATTAAAATAAAAAAAAAAGAAAGTGGGCTGAAAGTCCAACTCTAACTACTGGTCTCTGAGTCCCTGAACCTACAACAGACACTCTTTCTCCCAGATCAGGGGTGTCAAACTCATTTTCACTGGGGGCCACATCAGCCTCACAGTTGCCTTCAAAGGACCAAAATAATTTTAGGACTGTATAAATGTAACTACTCATTAACTGTTAAGGAGTTGAAATTATATTCAGCCCTTTGAAAGCAAACACAAGGCTGATGTGGCCCCTGGTGAAAGTGAGTTTGACACCCCTGTCCTAGATACATTCATTCTCTATAGCACTTTTCTATTGTATTTTTTCATGTGTAATTCTGAGCATGTATTTGTGGGAGAGAGAGAGAGACAGAGACAGAGAGAGAAAGAGAGATATGAAGAGATGGAGGGAAAAACATAGGGTACATCTCCCCAACCAGTCTCTAAGTTCTTTGAGAGCAGAGACTATGTCATCTACCTCTTTTCTCTAAATAACAATGTAGAATACTGCTTAAGCATGCTGGCTCTGAAACCAGATTCCCTGGTTTTAAATCCCAGTTCCATCTCTTACAAGGTAAATGAGATTTAACTAGTTTTCTAACCTCTTTGAGCCTTAATTTTATGACCTATTAATTGGTATTTGGAGGTGTGGTTTTTGAGGAGTGATTAAGTCACAAGGGTGGATTAGTGAAAGCGCCCTTTCAGGACAGCAGGAGGACAGATGGCTATGAACCAGAAAGTGGGCCCTCATCAGGCATTGACTCTTCTGATGACTTGATCTTGGACTTCTCAGCCTCCCAAATTGTGAGAAAATAATTTTTATTGTTTGTAAGCTACATAGTATATGGCATTATAGTTATTTCAGTCTGAACAGTTTAGAACAACTTCATGAGAATTTTGTAAAGATTAGGAGCTACCCTGGCTGGTGTGGCTCGGTGGATTGAGCACTGGCCTGTGAACCAAAGGGTCACTGGTTCCATTCCCAGTCAGGGCACATGCCTGAGTTGCAGGCCAGGACCTCAGCAGGGGGCATGTGAGAGGGAACCACACATTGACATTTCTCTCCCTCCCTTCCCCTCTCTCTAAAAATAAATAAATAAAATCTTTTAAAAAGAGTATAGGAGCTAATATATGTAAAGCAATTAGAATACATTCTGGCACCAAATAAGCCTTAATAAAAGTTAGCTACTATCATTATTATTATCTGAAAAGCCTGTAAAAATGCACATCAAGCATGGGCTACAAGTGACTCAACCAATCTATCACATACCTTTGTTTTATTATTTTATGATTTTTAAAAGACTGTAACAGTAAAACATGTTCAACTAAAGAATTTCAAAAATTCAGACATCTATAAAATAAACATGGAAAGTGACCCTTTAAGACTCCCCCAAGTAACAGTACTCCTGCCTTCATTCCCCATAGGTAGCTCCTATGCTTCCTGACTTTTTCATATGCAAATATAAGTATAAACCATTTTTTTAATTTTACAAAATAAATTTTATATTATGCCATAAACACTGTACTTCAACTTGCTGCTAAATCTCAACAGTGAGTCACAGAAATTCTGACATGGCCTTGCATTCAATACATCATATTTTAAACTCTGTGTATAACATTTCATCACATGAATGTACTATAATGGTTCCAGCCAAGATGGAGGCATAGGAAGATATTCTTTGCTTCCTCACACAACCAAAAGGACAACAGCAAATTTAAAAACAAAAAACAGCCAGAAAATTGAACTGTATGAAAGTCCGACAACCAAGGAGTTAAAAAAGAAATATCCATCCAGACTGGTAGGAGGGGCAGAGACAGGCAGCTGTGGGGAGAGGATGCACAACAAGGTGGCAGACCAGGTGGGCAAAGTGGCAGCAGGCAGACAGGACTTTCCACATTCACATGTGGATAAGCTGGGAGGAACAACTGGGGAACTAGACAAATGGTGCAACCCAGGGTTCCAGCATGGGGAAATAAAGCCTCAAAACCTCTGGCTATAAAAACCTGTGGGGCTTGTGGTGGTAGAAGAAACTCCCAGTCTTAAAGGAGAGTCTGTTGGAAAGGCCCATGGGATCCTAGAACATACACAAGCCCATCCTCCTGGGAATCAGCATCTGGAAGGGCACAATCCAGTTGTGGAAAGCGAGGAAAGTGGGGTAAGAGTGGAGCAAGCTTGCAAGCTGCATTGTTTCCTTTCTAACCCCTCCCCCACATACAGCACATTACTTCCAGTGGAGATTGTGAATTATTTTATTTGTCCTAAGCCTGATACCAGCTCATTGTTAGCAAATACTCCATGAGCCTTGACTTTCTTCCTGCTTTCTGCAAGGTTAAGCTGGTACATATATCAGGAATTCTGCCTCTGTTTTCAGATTTCAGTTCCACTTCTCTGGTGGCTCAAGAGTGAGGCTGAATCTCTGACTCTGTGATACCCTTTATTAATGGGACAGAATTATCCTTCTTTGCTTTCAGTCAAATGGATCTTATAGAACTATAGTGCTGCCATACTTCTGCACATAGAGCTAACCACTGCTTGGAAACTTCTGCTAATGAGCATCCACATACCATCTAATCATAATGTACCACCCTCCCCCTTGGAGATTTATGAAAGCTAGGCCTGAACTTGCTATACTACTATGAACACTATGACATTAACTTGGTCCTTTAAAAGCTATTGCTAAGTTGATTAAGTTCCATAGCCCTGACTACGTTCTCTTCTGGATTATTTCCCTTCCCTACTGGCCCTCTAAAGTCTTAGTGGGTTTTTTATCCCAGGATATAAAGATGATAACATTGTTCACTCAAGGGCTATATGCAATTAGGTACATCCCACAGTTTTGGAAAAGAAAATGCTGGACTCATTGTACCCCAAACCATTCAGCTAAATCTACTCTCTGCTTTCCTTCCCTCCCCCCTCCACTCCCTCCTTCTTTCTTTCCTTCCTTCAACAAATATTTATGTAACACCTTCTTACATTCACTCTGCTGGGGACAGGAGATACAGTGCCAAATTTTAGAAAATCTATAACCTCAGAGAACTTACCTTCTGCAAGGTTGGAGTTCATTAAGAAAACTTCCTGAAGATTTCCAGTCCTCTTCCTATTCTCTATATCCTTCTAGAAAATTATTTCAAAGATAATATATTACTAACCTTCTGGCTTCCACAATGATACCCTTGCAAAAAAAGTGAATTGTGTGCTGCCAGTAACATCAGAAATAAAATTATGAACAACCTTATACATTCACGCATCCACACACAAAGCTATCAGTACTAAGGGGAAATAATTATTTTCATTTCCCAAAAATCTATGCTATAAAATGTCAAGGCCTCTATAGATTTAGTTCTATTTGAAAATGAAAGAACTAATTAACAAGTTAATTGGACTCATCAAGTCAGACATTTGACAATATTCTATAATGTAGAGAAATAAAATGAGTGTAATATTAGACCCGCCTTCTGGTCAGCAGCTACCCTGTCTAATAGAGCTCACAATATACTCAGAATGTGCAATACAATCCAGAATAACTAGGATGGCCAGACAAATCTTTCAAGAGCAAAAGACCCCATCACATTTATATCTTTCATTGCCAATAGGTAATCACCAGGTTCTACCTCAGCATTATAAGATTTTGTCTAATAATTTATTGTACAAACAACTAAGGAAAAAAAGGTCTCCAATGACATAATAATATGCATAATATACATTTTAATTAAAAGGCAATTTAGATATTTATTTAGGCCATGTTCATATGTGAGTTATTTTTAATGATGGAAAGCTGCTTTTGTGAGCTAATTATAATAAATTACTAATGGTGCTTTCAAATATTAGGTGTTCAGCCAAAGTGATCAATAGACCAAAAGCCAAGCTATGCTATGCTTGGCTTTTGACATAATTGCAATGCTTTATGTGAACTTCTTATGGAATTAAAAAAGGGCCCTCTTTATCCTGTTCTACTAGAGAATGTGTCCTCCAAGTCCTTGGAGAGTGAGTCCTTAATATACTTGGCACTCAAAGCGAAGTGCATTAAGATTGTCTCAGCAATGGCAAAGCTGCCTCGAGATAGAGATATATGAATCCCTAGATCCTCAGAAATGGGATTCTGGCCTTTCCCATAACACAGAAGAACTGGGAACTGGGGTGCTGATATAATGTTGAAATATCCCAACTAAGCTTCATTTTTCTCAGAAATTAATCTTGGAACAAGAGGTGCTGGACTTGATGGAAACTGGTTAGATGAAAAGTTAATTTTGCAAATGATTTATTTGCACACTCACTGTCAGTGAGAAATGAAAACAGGTCAATTTTTATATGACTACAAATTAAATGCAACATAAATGTATTTAGAACCATGCAAAGTCCATTTAAAAAAAATAGGTTGAACAATTAGAGTCCTTGCTGAACAAAGTAATCTTGCTCAAGAGTGAAAGTGTTTTTCTGTTTTAGACCTCATCACAAAATAACCAGGTTCTGTACATTGTAAAATATTCTAGGGTCAGTAGGACCTCCCATGTTTACTTTGTATTTTGAAAGCATGGACCACAACAATAATAGGTGATTCCCAGAAATGTTTGTTCCCCAATTGCCAGAGAATGTCCCAGGTATACAGTTTTAAATTAATGTTTCCTTAATAAGAACTGTAAGAGGTGAATAAGATAATTTCAACCTTTGCCTATCCACCACTCAGTTTATGAAATAATAGTTCACACATATAAGTGAAACCACCTGTACAGTGCCTCTCTTCCAGTTTCTTTTCCCTCCCTCCTTCTTCAGAAGTAAACACTATTGTAAATTTGGTGTTTGATATTTCCATATATGAGGTATGTTTTGTACTGTTTTATACATATATAATCATAAATAACAGTATTATTTTGTGTTTTATGGGATCACACTATATGTATTTTTCCATAAACTGTGTCCTTTTATTCACTTGACATTGTGATTTTGGGGATTCATCCATGTTGATGTACATAGTTCTAACTGAATCATTTTACTACTATATAAACTCCATTGTATCATATATCACAAGTTTATAATCTTTTCTTTATTATAGACATTCAGGCTGTTTCTGCCTTTTTGCTATTACAAATAATATTCCTGTGAGAATGATTCATGACATTCATGTTCAGAAGTTTATTTAGGGTGATCACCTAGGCATGGAATTTCTGGATTGGAGGGTATGTGCACATCTCCAGCTTTACCAAATAGTGCCAATTATTTTCCAGTGTGATTGTACCAATTCACATGCCCATCAGCAGTGTGAAAGGGTTTCCACTGCTTATTTTTCAAAAGTTCTTTTTTCTATAGTTCTATAGAACTATAGAACTTTTCTATAGTTCAAAAGTTCTGTTTCTATAATATTGAAAGAAAAATTTAAAACATGGCCCCAAGCCAGTAAACTTGATTAGTTGGAGTCTATTTGAGAATCACAATGGATCATTTTAAGCTCCTGTTTACCAGTTTAGCCAATCTCAGGACAAAATAGTGAAATGTGTGACATTCATCTTTGTATGTTGTACTTCTTCCTCTGCACTTGCAGCTCCCAATTATTTGATGACTCTCCTTAAGGACAGTCATGCCATTACTAGTCACTACTTCATGCCTCAGCCAGCTACCATTCTCATCACAGTTTACTTGTCAATCCCTGACTAATTCACTTATACATTTAGTCATCTGGTCAAAGTTTTGAAACTATGTAGTGAATGATTAAAATATTCCAGACACTATCTAATGGGGTTAAAATAGAAGGGAAGGATCAGAGTGGACAAGACCGGTACCTTTCTGCCTTATGTTGCAATCTTCTTCTCTTTGTCAGAAAATATGATAAATTAAGTCATGGTGAGTAAGAAAAGAACAAGTATTAATTGAACACCACTATGAGCTAATGTGTATTGCATGTATGATGCTTTTAAAGTAACATGATCATCAATGACCCAAAGGAAAGCAAGTAGAAATTAAGCTATCATTTATTGAGTACCAATGAGTTTTAGGCACAAAGTTATTTCTTTTTATTTCTACAGCAGTACTGTGACATAAAGTGTATTATTTTTCACAATTAATGACAAGGAGACCAAACATCAGAGAAAATCAGTGACTTGTCCAAGATCTGATAGTAAGAGCCTGATCTAAGATTCAGATCCTCATCTTACCCCACTACTCCAAGGCCTCTTATGGCTGATGGTAGGAATGTTAAATATCATGAACCAGACAAGGAAAACATAGTTTCCCATTCATGCCATAATATGCAGGCTAGACAGAATGTAATTTGCTGATGTGATTTTTGCCAAGAAAACATCAAAGGGATCTTTAATCACTGTGAGTAAGCTGAGGTTCTATTGCCCATTATAGATGGTGCTTCCCTCAGGACAAGTTCATGGCACACAAGTCTTGATTCACTGCCCAGTCTGATTTTGTGTCATAAGACTATATCTCTGGCTTTAGGATCCTATCACAAGAAATTTCCCTAACATCCTCTAATGAAGGGTAGCATCAAGGTAGAACTGGCTGTGAGGCCATTCACAGCCTCTGAATTCCTTTTTAAATATACAGGACTGAATGGAGAAGGTGGGGTATGGATAGGGCAGGAAAGAGTAATGTAAGAAAATTGGAGATAACTATAATTGAACAACAGTAAAAATATTTGTAAATAAATACACAAACAGGACTTCTCTAGACTCAGTAACTATCAGGAAAACCGAGTGAAGGAAAACATGACATTATGGGTTCAATCTCTGAGTATCAAAAAATTTCAGCTGGCAACAACCTTGTTGCCACTAAGGGAAACTTGGAGGTCAGATCTCAGTTTGTATGTCACCTCCTCAGGGGAGTCTTCCCTTGTTACCCAAACCTGAGCTTGGTGCCCATCTTGGATGCTTCCACAGAGCCCCTTGCTTCATCTACCAAAACACTGACCCTACTGTACTGTAATTTAGTTATCTCTTTAGTATCTCTTACATCAAGACTGTGAGCTCCATAGGAGACCATATTTGTCATTTCATTCTTATACTTGCAGTCCCTAATACAGTGACTAAGAGAGAATAGGTAATCAATAGGTGCTTTCTGAATAAATTAATGAATGCACAAATGAAATTAGGACTGAAAAATCTATTTCTCTCTCTTAGAAGACCAGAAGTAAAGTGGTCTGACTGAAGCATTATAAGCAACTAGAAAGCAAAACCTCATTGATGCACAAAATACCCATAATACTTCATTGGCACTTAATATGTACCAGGTAATTTTATATCTGAATCATTTAATTCTCACAACAATTCTATGATGTAGGTGCTATTACTATCCTCATTTAAAATATTGAAGAACCTAAGATATAGAGAGGTTCAATAAATAACCCAAGTTCAGTCACCTAGGAAGTATTGGAGCTGGGATTTGTACTCAAACAGTGTAGATCCAAAGTCTGTACTATTAATCACCTGCATAACGCTTAAAAGCACAAAGGTCTTTCTTGACTTTTGTTGCAAAATAAGCTGCTTATATTCAAAAGCTACCATCATTTCCTAAGTCTAGGCCCTAAAATTCTACTAGAGTAGACTGTGTATTCCCTGGAAAACATGACCCTATTTCATGGAGCTGTACTCCTAGGCCTAATATATTTTGGTTGTTCTGAAAAAGTGCCATTCTACATTCTGTACATGAATACCTTAGTTGAGTCAGACTATAATTGTACCTTGGATAAATTATCTTAGATTAGGCTATGGAAGACAAAACTGGGTTTGAATACTATCTGTAACATTTATAAAGAGAGCTTAAGCAAAATATGTGAACTCTAAATCTGTTTCTTTTTTAAAATATTTTGTTTATTTATTTTTATAAGGAAAGGGAAAGAGAAATAGAAGGGGAAAACATCAATGTGTGGTTGCCTCTCATGCTCCTCTACTGGGGACCTGGCCTGCAACCCAGGTATGAGCCCTCGACTGGGAATTGAACAGGCAACCCTTTGGTTCACAGGCCAGTGCTCAATCCACATCAACCAGGGTTAAATCTCAGTTTCTTATCTGTAAAGAGATACTAATAACATCTATCTCAAAGAATGATATGAGTACCAAATGCAATAAACTATGTAAAATGCTGAGTGCAGTGCCTGGCACAGAGGGAATGAATGCTCAACAAATATTAGTGTTATCCATCTTCCTCTGAAAAACAGGGATTCTTCTAAATGTCTTCTAAGATTGTTGTGAGGACTAAAGGAGGTAGGGAAAATAGGCCTAGCAACAGACTTACACTACTGCCTCCCTGTTCATCCCATTTTCCCTTTCTAGACTGGGAATCCAGCTGTAAACTTACCACCTGTACCTTCCAAAATGTCAATTCTAACATTCTTTTCTCAAGTTTTATCCTACTTGCCCTGTATGCTACATTTTTTTCACTAACTGCTCCTCTGTCTTAAATTTCTCCCCTCTTGGTTACTCTAAAATTGCATTCCGTTGTTGTTATCACTGCTGCTGCTGCTGCTGCTGCCACCTAAAATAATATCTCTTTTACTAGAAGTTCCTCTCTGCCAACCATTTCAGCAGAAAATTGCTAAATTTCTATACCTGGCACACTCTATTTCTCACTGAGCCCACTTTTATTGGGCAAACACATCTAATCCTGCAGCTACAAGAACTCACTCTATGTGGATAAGCCACCAATTTACCACTCTGACCTTAACTTTAACTGAGCTTGAGTCCTGAATATTTCTTGCTGAATGCCAAGCTTGGCAAGCTCTCCTTTCCTCCTCTTCAATCCAATATCTCCTCCTATGTTTCTGGTTTTCAATTAATGGTCTTAACACCATCCCAAGCCATGAGAGCTTGAAACTCTAGTAATCTCTTTCTGTTGTCATTATGTCTTGCCCAAACTCAAAAAGTAATTACCAAATAAGGTAACTGATTTATACCTTAACCTGCTCTATCCCATCTTTCAGCTGACCACAGTTTCATAGACCTAACAAAACCACTCCCAGGTCTACAAGTATGCTCCACAATAATAAATTTAAAATTTCATACCTTTATATTTTTTAAAGATTTTATTTATTTATTTTTAGAGAAAAGGAAAAGGAGGAAGAATGAGAGGGAGAGAATCATCAATGTGTGGTTGCTTCTCATCTGTCCACTACTTGGGACCTGGCCTGCAACCCAGACATGTGTCTTGATTGGAAATCAAACTGGCAACCCTTGGTTCACAGGCTGGTGCTCAATCCACTGAGCTACACCATCCAGGGCTAAAATTTCAGAACTTTAACGCACAAATCTTGCCCTCAAAGTACATTACCAACTTAACTGCCTTATAAACTTAGTGATATCATTCCCCTTAACATTTCCCAAAAAATGACCTAAACTTTTCACACAATTTTACATTTTAAGTTATTCTCCCTGCTTAGATTACCCTGCACAAGTAATCCTAAAATCTCACCTCAACCACATACCCATCTCAAAAGACCTCACTGGAAATTTCTTTCTTCTTATTATATTCCCATAGTATCTAATTTTTACCTCCATCCTATGTTATAATTATTCACACCCAGTTCTTTCTCAAGGACTGTATTATAAAGTGTTTGAGGACAAGGATGCTCCTACATGCTTTTTATCTATAAATTACCCACAGAAAGAAACTTAGGGATTTTTAGATTTTATTTAATTATTTATTTATAGAGAGAGGAAGGGAGAGAGAAGGAGAGGGAGAGAAACACACCCCCTACTGGGGATCTGGCCCACAACACACACATGTGCCCTGGGAACTGAACCAGCAACCCTTTGGTTCACAGACCAGTGCTCAATCCATTGAGCCACATCAGCCATGGATACATGGGGTTTTATATATGGTAGGAACTCAGGAAGCATTGTGTGTGCATTCGTGTGTGTGCACAGGTTTTAGTGGAACTTAGCCTAATGTACTCTGAATGACTATAATCGCTGCAATTCTTCTTTAAATACTCCCATGAGGATATGTGTATTGATTTGAGAGAGAGATGAAAGGGGGAAGAGAGAGAGAGAGAGAGAGAGAGAGAGAGAGAGAGAGAGAGAGAGAGAGAGAGAGAGAGAGAGAGAGAGAGAGAGAGAGAGAGAGAGAGAGAGAGAGAGAGAGAGAGAGGAGAGAGAGGCTGGGGATTGAACTCACAACCTAGGTATGTGCCCTGACCAGGAATCAAACCCACAATGTTTTGGGTTTTTTTACATTTCCTTTTTTACTGTTGTTCAAGTACAGTTGTCCCAATTTTCGCCCCACCACATACCCCCGCCCCACCCAACCCCACCTCCCATCCTCAAACATAACCCCTTTGGCTTTTTCCATATGCCCTTTATACATGTTCCTTGATGGTCCTTCCCCTACTATCAATCTCTGCTGTCCATTCTAGTTACTGTCAGTTTGTTCTTAATTTCAATGTCCCTGGTTATATTTTGCTTGCTTGTTTCTTTTGTTGATCAGGTTCCACTTATAGGTGATATCATATGGCATTTGCTTTCAATGCCTGGCTTATTTCACTTAGCATAATGCTATCCAGTTCCATCCATGCTGTCATGAAAGGTAGGACATCCTTCTTTTTTTCTCCTGTGTAGCATTCAATTGTATAATTGTACCACGGGCGGGGGTGGGGGGTGACAATATTTTTTTATTTTAATTGTTGTTCAAGTACAGTTCTCTGTATTTTACTCCCATCCCAGCACACCGCCCCCCAGTGCTCCCCACTTCGCTCCCATTTCCACCAACCCTAGTTTTTGTCCATGTGTCCTTTATACTTGTTCATGTAAACCCTTCCTCTTTCCCCCTGAAATTCCCTCCCCTCTCAGCTTTAGTCATTGTCAACCTGTTCTCTATTTCAGTGTCTTGGTTATATTTTGCTTGTTTGTTTGTTTTGTTGTTTAGGTTCCTGTGAAAGATGCGATCATATGATATTTGTCTTTCACCAGCTGGCTTATTTCACTCAGCATAATGCTTTGCAGTTCCATCCACGCTGTTGCAAAGGGTAGGAGCTCCTTCTTTCTTTCTGCTGCATAGAATTACAGTGTGTAAATGTACCATAGTTTCTTGATCCATCCATTTACTCATGGGCACTTAGGTTGCTTCCAACACTTGGATATTGTAAATTGTGCTGCTATGAACACTGGGGTGCATAGGTTCTTTTGGATTGGTGTTTCAGGGTTCTTAGGATATAATCCTACCAGTGGAATTTCTGGGTCAAAAGGCAGTCCCATTTTTAGTATTCTGAGGAAGTTCCATACTGTTTCCCATAGTGGTTGTACAAGCCTGCAATCCCACGAACAGTGCGCTAGGGTCCCCTTTTCTCCACAACCTCTCCAACACTTGTTGTTTGTAGCTTTCTTTATGACGGCCATTCTGACCAGTGTGAGGTGGTATCTCATTGTGGTTTTAATTTGCATCTCTCTGATAGCTAATGATACTGAGAATCATTTCATGTGTCTCTGCATCTTCTGTATGTCCTCCTTGGAGAAGTATCTGTTCAAATCCTTTGCCCATTTTTTAATTGGGTTGCTTGTCTTCTTAGTGTGGAGCTGAGTAAGTACTTTGTACATTTTGGAGATTAAACCCTTGTCTGAGGTATTATTGCAAATTTGTTTTCCCATACAGTTGGTTCTCTTTTTGTTTTAATACTGTTTTCTTTAGCTGTGCAGAAGATTTTTATTTTGATGAGACCCCATTTGTTTATTCTTTCCTTTATGTCCCTTGCTTTAGGGGACATATCAGTAAAAATGTTTCTGCATGAAATATCTGAGATTTTGCTGCCTATGTTCTCCTCTAAGACTTGAATGGTGTCACGGCTTATATTTAAATCTTTTATCCACCTTGAATTTATTTTTGTGTATGGTGTAAGTTGGTGCTCGAGTTTCATTTTTATTGCACATAGCTGTCCAGTTCTCCCAACATCATTTGTTGAACAGGTTATTTTTACTCCATTTTATGTTGCTGCCCCCTTTGTCAAATATTAATTGGCCATAGAGAGTTTGGTTTATTTCTGGGTTCTCTGTTCTGTTCCACTGGTCCATGTGCCTGTTTTTATGCCAGTACCAGGCTATTTTGATTACAGTGGCCTTGTAATACAGTTTCGTATCAGGTATTGTCATCCCTCCTACATTGCTTTTCTTTCTCAAAATTGCAGATGCTATTCAGGGTCATTTATGGTTCCATATAAATTTTTGAAGTGTTTGTTCTATGTCTGTGAAATATGCCTTTGGTACTTTAGTAGGTATTGCATTGAATCTGTACATTGCTTTGGGTGGTATGGACATTTTGATGATGTTAATTCTTCTGATCCATGAACACAGTGTATGTTTCCATTTGTTTGTGTCTTCCTTGATTTTTTTTCTTTAGTGTTGTTTAGTTTTCTGCATACAGGTCTTTTGCCTCCTTGGTTAGATTTATTCCTAGGTATTTTATTATTCTTTTGGCTATATTGAATGGCATTTTTTCTTGATTTCTGCTTTTGTTGTTTTATTCTTGGTATACAAAAATGCCTTTGACCTCTGGATATTGACTTTGTATCCTGCTGTTTTGCCAAATTCATTTATTAGGTCAAGCAATTTCTTGACCAAGTCTATAGGATTTTCTATGTACACTATCATGTTCTCTACCACCTGTGACAGTTTTGTTTCCTCCTTTGCAAGTTGGATGTCTTCTATTTCCTTTTCTTATCTGATCACTGTGGCTAAAACTTCCAATACTATATTGAATAGAAGTGGTGAACATGGACAACCTTGTCTTGTTCCTTATCTTAATGGAAAAGATTTTAGTTTTAGCCCATTATGATGTTGGCTGTAAGTCTCGCATATATGGCCTTTATTATGTTTAGGAATGCTCCCTCCATTCCCACTTTGCTGAGTATTTTTATCATAAATGGGTGCTGTACCTTATCAAATGCTTTTTGTGCATCTATTGATATGATTATGTGATATTTGTCTTTGCTTTTGTTTAATCTGTTGTATTACATTTACTGATTTGCAAATGCTGAACCATCCTTGCATCCCTGGGATGAATCCCACTTGGTCATGGTGTATAATATTTTTAATGTATTGTTGGATGCAGTATGCCATTATTTTGTTGATGATTTTAGCATCTATGTTCGTCAGTGATATTGGCCTGAACTTTTCTTTGTTTGTTGTATGTTTATCTGGTTTTGGGATTAGGATGATGCTGGCTTCATAAAAATAGTTTGGGAGTCTTCCATCATTTTGGATTTTTGGGAATAGTCTGTGAAAGATAGGGGTCACCTCCCTTAAATGCTCTGTAGAATTCTCCTGTGAAACCATCTGGTCCAGGACTTTTGTGTGTCATAAGCTTTTTGATTACTGCTTCAATTTCATCTGCTGTTATTGGTCTGTTCAGGCTTACTGCTTCTTCTTCATTGAGTTTTGGAAGATTGTATTTTTCTAGAAATTTGTCCACTTCACCTAGGTGTTCAAGTTTCTTGGCACACAGTTCTTCATAGTAATTTCTTAAAATCCTTTGTATTTCTGTGGTATCAGTTGTAATCTCTCCTCTTTCATTTTGATTATGTTTATTTGTGTCCTTTCAATTTTTATCTTGATGAGCTTGCTTAAAGTCTTGTTGATTTTGTTTATCTTTTTAAAGAACCAGCTCCTGGATTCAGTGATCCTTAGAATTGTGTTTCTAGTCCCTATGTCATTCAATTCCGCTCTGATCTTCGTTATTTCTTTCCTTCTACTTGCTCTGGGCTGTCATTGTTTTTGTTCCTCAAGTTCTTGTAAGCATAGGGTTAGGTTGTTTGTTTGAAATGTTTCTATTTTTTAGGTGGATCTGTATCACTATGAACTTCCCACTCCAGACTGCCTTCAATGTGTCCCATAAGTTTTGGGCTGTTTGAGTTCATTTTCTTTTGTTTCCAGAAATTTTTTATTTCTTCCCTAATTTCATTCTTGACCCATTCATTGTTTAATAGCATGCTATTCAATCTCCATGATTTTGAGTGTTTGGGATTTTTTCCCTTGGGGTTGGTTTCTAGTTCTAGTCTTTTGTGGTGGGAGAAAATGCTTGGTATGATTTCAATTTTCTTTAATTTCTTGAGGCTTGCTTTGTGTCCTATCATGTGGTCCATCAAAATATTCCATGTGCATTTGAAAAGAATGTGTATTTAGATTCTTTGGGATGAAAGGCTCTCTCTATATATATGAGTGAAGTCAATTTCATCTAGGGCATTGTTCAATGTCACACTATCTTTGTTGATATTTTGTTTGGAAGATCTGTCCATTTTTGACAGTGGGGTGTTAAATTCCCTACTGTAATTGTGTTACTGTCAATATATTTCTTGAAGTTCTCTAAGATTTTCTTTATGTATTTGTGTGCTCCTATGTTGGGTGCATATATATTTAGAATGTTTGTCTTCTTGGTGGATTCTCCCCATGATTATTATTTAGTGAACTTCTGGGTCTCTGTTTATGGCCCTTCTTTTTGAAGTCTATTTTGTCTAATATGAGTATTAGTACTCTGGCCTTTTTTTTCCTGTCTGTTTCGTTGGAAAATTTGTTTCTAGCCTTTCACTTTCAGTCTGTGTAGGTCTTTTGTCCTGAGGTAAGTCTCTTGAGGGCAGCATATGTGTGGGTCATGCTTTTTTATCCATTCAGCTATTCTATGCCTTTTCATGGGAGCATTTAATCCATTTACGTTTACGGTTATTATTAATAGGTACTTATTCATTGCCATTTTTGTGCCTGTGTTCCTCTCTCTCTCTCTCTCTCTCTCTCTCACTATCTTCCTTCCTTTCCTTAGATCAGTCACTTTAGCATCTCTTGCAGAGCTGGTTTGGTGGAGGTGAATTCTTTTAGACTTCTTTTATCTGGGAAACTCCTTATTTGGCCTTCTATCTTGATTGAGAGCCTTCCTGGGTAAAGTAGCCTTGGTTGCAGGTCTCTGGTTCTCATTACTTGGAATATGCCTTGCCATTCTCTTCTGACTTGGAGCATTTCCATTGAGAAGTCAGCAGCTAACCTTATCGGGGCTCCCTTGTATGTTACTACCTGTTTCTCCCTTGCTGCCTTTAAGATTCTTTCTTTATCTTGGAATTTTGTCATTTTAATTATGATGTGTCTTGAATTGGGCCTGTTTGGGTTCTTGTTGATTGGGACTCTCTGTGTTTCCTGGATGTGTGACTTTTTCCTTCATCAAATCAGGAAAGTTTCCCATCATTACTTTTTCAAACAGGTTTTCTATCCTTGCTCTTCTTCTTCTCTTTCTGGTATCCCTATTATACAGATATTATTACATTTCATATTGTCTTGAATTTGTCTTAATTCTCCCTTCATTCTTTCAGAGCCTCTTTTCCTTTCCTTGCTCCTTCTGGATGTCTTTTTCTACTTTGTCCTCCAGCTTGCTGATACTGTCTTCTGCTTCATTGATCTTGCTTTTGATTCCTTCTACTGTGTTCTTCAGTTCAGAAATTGTATTCTTCATTTCCTCTTGGCCCCTGTTGATAGTTTCTATTTCCTTTTTCATGTTGATAGACTTTGCAGTGAGTTCATTGTGGTTTCCCTGTAGTTTCTGGTAGCTCATTGTGAGCATTGAGCTTCATGATAACCATTGATTTGAACTCAATATCTGATAGGTGACTTGCCTGCATTTCCTTTAGCATTCTTTCTGAGGCTTCCTCCTTTCCTTTCATTTGGGGATTGTTTCTTTGTCTTCTCATTGTTCATGAGACTCTTCATGTTAGCTTCAGCTTCTCAAGTTGATCTGTTCTGTCTCCCTGGGTTTATGGTGTGAATTTCTGTGGTAGAATACCTGTGAGATTCAGTGGTGCAGTCTCCGTAATCGCCTGAGCTCACTAGTGTTTGGCTGTCGTTTAAGATGGCTCTGTGTTTGTCTTTGGGTTTTGATTGTTGTTGGGTCTTTCTTTGGTCGGTCCTTGCCACGAGCTGGTTAATTGAGGGTCACTCTGTCCACCACCTCTTGTATTTTGTCGTGCTGGTGAGGGCAGATTTTGTTGAAGCTGATTCTTCCATATGCACAAGGTTTTGAGGATTCTCCCTTTCTCTTGTTTAGTTGTTTGTACTGGGTAGTTTATCCACTATTTAGTTGTATTTCCAGATATGTCCTGGATTGGGGTTTGTGTGGTTTCCACTCCCTCCTTCACCTTCTTCTGTTGTTATCTGTTAGTGGTTCATTTATTGTTGGGTTTCTTCTTCCAGTGGGTATCCTGGTGTTCACTACTTCCACCTATGCTTTTTTGTGATCAGTTGGAGGGGGAAGGCAAAATGGTTCAAAACAGCAAGAGAGTATTCTATGATATTCACAGTAGCAGTCATTAGAGAAGAGGTGGGAGATCCTTGGCTATGTATAGTGTTAACTGTGATCCTCCACCCAACTACTCACTTTTTAGAAAGGATGGATAGAAGATAAGACTCTTGTTGGGGAGGGAAGGATTGTGAGTTGGATCTAGAAAGCAGTGAGGTTGTGGGAGGTCAGATTCTGAGGTAAGGTGAGAGTAAAGGATAGTAAATAGGTGTAGTGTGTGAGAGAATAGAGTTAACGACTATAGTAATAGAGTTCAGGAAACTGTGAAGTGGACTAAGATCCGGGAGTGGTTTTGTGAAGTATTTACTATTGTATGGAACAGCTAGTATTTACAATAATATTAGAGCAACAATCATATCACAGAATCTATGTGGTCTGGATAATAAGAATAGGGAGTATAGTACCTTGAGTAGCGTGCTATTGGGACACAAGTGACATGAAGGACAGTAAATTAGCAGTGCACTATGAAAGAGAGAACAGGGGAAACCTGTCAAATGATACAATATAAAAAGCCAAGCAAAGAAGACTATACTGAAAAAGAGGAATACAAAAATACTATTAAAATAAAATATGTAAGAATAAAGAAAGTATAATAATACAAATATGCAATAAGTTATAGGTTCTGTGTAATAGCAAAGTGAATTTTGTCTCAGTGTCTCAGCTGTTGTGATGCTTCTTCTTTGAGTCCAGCTCTGGTCTTTTCACAGTTCCAGGTTTTTTACTTTTTGTCTCACTTGTGGGTATTTAAAAAAAAAACAGAAGAAGGGAGGAAGAAGAGATAAAACTGGAAAGGAAGAAGGAATAAAACAAGAAGGAAAGAAAGGAAAAACATATTGAAAGATAAAACAATAATAAAAATTGAAAAAATAAAAGGTTACTTAAAAAAATAACAACCCTGTTGTTGGTTTCAAACTGGCCAAACCAGCTTTTCTGGTGTTGCTGGCTGCAGCAGGCTGAGGGGCGATTCGTATGGCTTTTCTCCTTTCCTGCTCTGCACTCAGCCAGTCTTGTGCCCACTCTCCCCAGAGCTAGCCTGATGCCTCTCCTCGGTGCCTTGGGTGTGGGAATCAGGTCTTCCTGAGAGCTCTGTTTCCCCTGGGGTTACCGCTATGGGCTAGAGTGCAGTGTGGGCTCACTCAGCCGGGCTGCCTGGGTCCCCCAGGCTTGGGTGCACACCCTCCCTAATGCTATGGGGATGCACAGGGCCTTCTGTGCAAATTTATACGCACCTTGGGATCACTGCCCAGCTGGGTGGGGAAGAGGCCGAGCAGCTGTTGCCAGAGTATTCCCCAAACAGTTTTTCTTTTTTAGAAATTCCTCCTACTCAAGCCTGCCACTCTGTACA
Organism: Phyllostomus hastatus; assembly: GCF_019186645.2. NCBI lineage: Eukaryota > Metazoa > Chordata > Mammalia > Chiroptera > Phyllostomidae > Phyllostomus > Phyllostomus hastatus. Next base: position 10,961,646 of record NW_025333984.1, on the reverse strand, counting down.
GCCAAATTCTCCAGCCAGACCAATGACTATCAGGGTCAGTGCCCATCACTGCGCCACTCTCAACTCTCCCAAGCCAGTGTCCACAGACTCTGCATGTGATCACAGGCCCTGTGTGTTTGCCACTTTGTACTTTTTCCACTCTCTGCCACTTCAAGCAACCAGGTCTTTCCCAGTTCTGTTTAAACCTTGATTGGCCAGGGAGGGAGGAAGCTGTTGACCTGGCTCTCTCCCAAGGACTCAGTGGCAGACCCAGGGGCAGGCACTGGGTCTGGGGCTGCAGCTGCCCTGGTTCCCAAGCTGGTCCCTGGGACCTTATTTTCCTGAAGCACTCTCCTTACTGTCTGGTTTTTCAGTGTCCTACACTGAAAAGCTACAGTTTTTCATCTGTAGCTGTAGATGAAAAGCTACAGTTTTTCATCTCTTATTTTCATATATGCTGGAGTACTGTTGGCTGTTTTCTCTGTTCCTCTGTAGATCAGCTAGGTTTTTCTCCTGTGTGTAGGGGAAAGTGGAATCTGCTTCCTCCTACCCCGTTTCCATCTTCCCTCTGTACCAGTTTTTTGATCCACTTATTTATTGGTAGGCACTTAGGTTGCTTCCAGCACTTGGATATTGTAAATTGTGCTGCTATAAACATTGGGGTGCATAGGTCCTTTTGAATTGATGTTTCAGGATCCTTAGGGTATAAGGTTTCTTGTATATGGCCTTTATCATGTTGAGGTATGCTCCCTCTACTCCCACTTTGCTGAGTGTTTTTATCATAAATGGGTGCCATAGTCTATTAAATGCTTTCTCCACATCTATTGATTTGACTGTGTGATTTTTGTCTATCCTTTTGTTTATGTGATGTATTATGTTTACAGATTGTGAATATTGTACCAACCCTGAATCCATGGGACGAATCCCACTTGATCATGGTATATGATCTTTTTAATGTATTGCTGGAATGCAGTTTGCCAATATTTTGTTGAGGATTGTTGTGTATATGTTTATTAGAGATATTGGCCTATAGTTTTCTTTCATTGTTTTATATTTATCGGGTTTTGGAATTAAAATGATGCTCTCTTTTGAAAAAAAAGTTTGAGAGTCTTCCTTCCTCTTGGATTTTTTTGGAATAGTCATAGAAGAATAGGAGTTAACTCTTTCTTAAATATTTTGTAAAATTCTCCTTTGAAACTGTCTGGTCCAGGGCATTTGTGTGCCAGAAGATTTTTGATTACTGTTTTGATTTCACTGGCTGTTATTTATCTTTTCAGGCTTTCTGCTTCTTCCTCATTCAATTTTAGAACATTATATTTTTCTAGAAATTTGTCCATTTTACCATTGTTTAGTTGTTGTTGTTTTTTTTCCACCAGAGGAAACTGTTGCATATGTAGCTGAGGATTCAATGTGTCTGTGGAAGAAGGTGAATCCAGGAGCTTCCTATGTCAACATCTTTAACAAGAACTACATGAATTTCTTTAATGAAAAGAATTGCAGAGCCCTGGCCAGGTAGTTCAGTTGGTTGCAGCATCATCCCACATATTTGGTTTTCAAATTTCCTGGAATATAGTTTGTTCATAGTAATTTCTTACAATCCTTTGTATTTCTGTGATATCAGTTGTAATCTCTCCTCTTTCATTTCTGATTTTATTTAGGTCCTCTCTCTTTTTTTATTGATGAGCCTGCATTAAGGCTTGTCAATTTTGTTTATCTTCTCAAAGAACTAGCTCCTGGACTTATTGATCCTTCAAATTGTTGTTTTATTTAGTCTTTATGTCATTTAATTCTGCTCTGGTCTTGGTTATTTCCTTTCTTCTACTTTCTCTGGGCTTTATTTGTTATTGTTCCTCCAGTTCTTGTAGATGTAGGGTTATGTTATTCATTTCAAATGTTTCTGTGTTTTTCAGGCAGGCCTGTATTGCTGTGAACTTCCCTCTAACAATTGCCTTCACTGTGTCCCATAGGTTTTGGGTTGTTGGGTGTTCATTTTCATTTTTATCCAGAAACTTTTGATTTCTTCCTTTATCTCATTATTAACCCATTCATTGTTTAATAGCATAATATTCAATCTCTATGATTTTTTAGTTTTTGAGTTTTTCCCATGAGGTTGGTTTCTTGTTTCAGGCCCTTGTCATCTGAAAAAATGCTTGTTATGATTTCAGTTTTCTTTAATTTGTCAAGGCTTGTTTTGTGTCCTGTAAATCCGCAACCTTTTGATATGTGGGATGATGCTGCGACAAACTGAACTACCTGGCCAGGGCTCTGCAATTCTTTTCATTAAAGAAATTCATGTAGTTCTTGTTAAAGATGTTGACATAGGAAGCTCCTGGATTCACCTTCTTCCACAGACACATTGAATCCTCAGCTACGTATGCACCAGTTTCCTCTGGTGGAAAAAAAAACAACTAAACACTGGCAAAGCAACCCCTTCACATTGGGGAAATGAGAAAAAATATGAAAGTGAGTAAGAAAGGCTGAGACACAATCTGAACATAAACCCCACTCCTGACATGACAACACAAATCAGAAGGGAACTTCTCTCTGAGAACTGAAGGGTTTATACCCAACATCTGGCACCTTTGTTTTCAATACTGGCACCTGAGAAATGAACTCATAAAACAGTTGGCTTTAAATACCAATGGGGATCATATCCATGAGACCCACAAGGCTGTGATGAACTGCTATATCTCTTAAAAAGCTTATGTACAGATTCACTCACCTAGCTCCCAGTATAAAAAGAACCCTTTGAAAACTTCTCAGACTTTACATGAAAAATACTCATTTCCTAATTTTAAAGTATTGATCTAAAGGGCAGGGGCCTGCGAGGATACCCTCTGAGAGAGATGTTGGTGAATACCATCTTCTGCACTCTCCTTTTGCTTTGCTAAAGCTGTGGAACACCATAATTTTTTTATTTTTATATTTTTCCTTTTTCTTTTTATTCCCTCTTATTTTTTCTCTTCACTTTTTCTTTTATTCTTTTCTTTCTTTTCCTTTTCCTGTTTTGGGTGAGTACCATCTATAGACACTCCCCTTGCCTCACTCCAGCCAGCAGGCACCATTTCACACTCTTTCTCTACCACATTCCAGCTCTAGTATCTCCCAGAGGGGAGATCCTACACATATCTGATGCCCCAGTGTTTACAGCTTCCACCCAGGAAAACCCAAGTTCACTTGGCTATGGAAGCTAGGAAGGCTTTCTTTCCTTGGTCTCATGGGACTATAACAATCAGCAAGATAGTTCTTATCAAACGACCATTCTCAAGGCACCACACAGATAGCCAATAGCCTACATATGGAAAAGGACTATTTGCTTGACCAGGAGCTTTGGCCTTTGGGGCAGGATTCTGGTTTGGCACACTTATCAGGGCCTACATAGGGTCTCTCAGGAAATATACACTAAAGGATGCTATCTTTCCTCTCTCTCTCTCTCTCTCTCTCTCTCTCTCTCTCTCTCTCTCTCTCTCTCTCTCTTTCTCTCTCTGCATCACTTCAGCTCACCAGTATCTAACAAAAAAGAGTCTGCTCTGGTGCCCTAATTTTTGTGGCTACTGCCAGAGGACAATTCTACATTGCCTGGTCCTAGTGGCCAGCAAGGCTTACACTCATGAATTCTGCAGATCTGTAAACAATGAGAAAAATTCTAAAACAACTACCACCCCCAGAGGCAATATACCCAGGGGCCCAATATTTCTGCAAAAAGGCTTATCAGCTTATCATTATAGCTGCAACCTAAGAGGCATTATTCCAATTAAATACACATCTAAAGGCTGGCTTTAACCTTTCATGAGACTTCAGAGGTCAGGCACTATGTTTATACTCTCCCTCTACTGAACCCCAGATTATCAGCATCTTTCAGAGGGGAGCTCTCATGAATATCTGGTACCCCAGATAAAAATTTATAATTAGTTATGTACTCAAAATAGGAGCACCTAATTATATAAAGCAAATATTAAAAAACCTATAGTCAATAATAAACAGTATTATAATATAGACTTTAACACCCCATTTTCATCAATGGGTAAATTATCCAGACAGAAAAAAAGGAAACATTGGCTTGAACCCTGAAGAACTCATGATCAAAAAAATTACAGTGTAGGTTGCATGTATCCAAGAGATATATTCACTACTAGCATGTGCTGAAATGCAAAAAATAATTAAAAACATTGCAAATTTAAATGTATTATATTTATATAATCAAATATATGATTTTTCACTTTCAGTTATAATCTAGAAATCACTAAACAAGGATATCTAAAAGCATAAAGAATAATTTTTTTTTCAAATAATAGAAATAGGGATATTGCAAAAAATACAACCAAAAATGTCTTTTATATTAATTAATCAGAATCTTCAATAGTTGGATTTGCAAAATAGAATAAATTTACTATCAAATATCACACACCCTCACAAAACACATGTTAAAACCAAACTGACAGCTTAAATGTTAAGGCTTAACATTAGTCACATGCAAACATGCAGCTAGTCATGACCTTGAAGTTATGCACCCAATATGTATAACAATATTTAAGAAAATGCTTTTTTGTATCTCTCAGATCAGCTGTGATCTCCACAGGGTTAAATAACACTAAGCTAGAGCAAATAAATTTAAAACACCCATGCACACACCCATGCACACACACAGAACATTCCATTCAAGAGCAACAGAATATACATTCTTCAAAAGTACATGTGGAATATTCACCAGAACAGATTATGTCAGGTTACAAAACAATTCTCCACAAATTTAAGATGAAAATCATATGAAGTATCTTTTCCAACTGCAATGGTATGAAACCAGAAATCAATTAGTAAAAGAAAACTGGAAAATTTCACAAATACATAAAGATTAAGCAACATATGCTACTAAATAACCAATGGATCAATGATGAAATCAAATGAAAAAACAAAAAATACCTTGAGACAAACAAAAATGGAGATATAACATACCTAAACTTATGGGATGAAGAAAAAGCAACTCTAAGAAAATTCATAGCAATGAATGCCTACTTTGAGAAAAATCCTCAAATAAGCAATATGTTTACCCCTCAAAAAACTAGAAAAAGAACAAACAATGCCCAAATTGACAGAAAGAAGGAAATGACAAAGTGCAAGAATAAATATACTAGAGGAAAAAAGGCAATATAAAATATCAATGAAAACAAGAGCTGGTTCTTTGAAAAGATAAACAAAATTGGTTAAGTCTTTAGTTAGACTCACCAACAAAAATAACAGAGTACCCAAATGAATAAAATTTTAAATGAAAGAGGAGACATTGCATAGTAATGGAAGTCCTAGCCATAGAAATTAGGCAAGAACAAGAAATAAAAGACTTTGAAATTCAAAAGAAAGAAGGAAAAATTACACTATTCCCAGATGACATGATACTGTATATAGAAAAACCTAAACTGCTAGACCCTAAACCAAAACTGCTAGAACTAATAAAAGAACTCAGTATAGTTTCAGGATAAAAAATCAATACACAGAAATCTGTTATGTTTCTATACACTAACAACAAACTATCATAAAGAGAAATTAAGAAAACAATCCCATTTACAATTACATCAAAAGGAATAAAATACTTAGCAATAAATTTAACCAAGGAAGTAAAAGACCTGTACACTGAAAACTACGTTATTGATGAAAGGACCTGAAGATACAAATAAATGGAAAAACATTCTGTCCTGAGGGATTGGAATAATTAATATTATTAAAATGTCTATAATAGGCTTGGGAAGATGGTGGTGAGGTAGGTGGGAGCTGAACCCGCTTGGCATGCACCCAACTGGGACACCTAGCCAATATTCTGAAGAAGAGTGAACAGCCAATAGAATCCCAGCCAATATGAAATTTAGAAGCCAAAGGTTTTAAAGGATGTTTAAAAATGGTTGAAAAGGAGATTGGGTAGGCTGACAAGAAGGCCACCAGGCCCTGTGCCTGAGACTGCAGTTGCAGCAGGAACATTAGAGGAGAGCTCAGTCAGTGATTGCAACTTAGTGGCTCCCTCCACTCCCACAACAGGGAAGTCACAGACCCATGCCAGAAGAAACCTGAACCCTAAAAGTTGCTCGGGGGATAAAGTTGCAATAAGAGACACACAGCTGGTGGCATACCCTAGCTGGGGCTGAAGTGGCGGTTGCCAGCTGGGGCAGTACCAGAGAAACTGGGGAGCCAGGTGAGAATTGGAGATGGAAGAAGTAATGGGCCATGACTGGCTGTAACCCAGATAGCTTCTGGACTGGTCAGAGTGTCAGTGTGTGTGGAAAGCCAGGCTCTTGTTAGGAACAGCTGGCCTTACCCAAGGCTACTCACTCCAAAGGTAACTCACTCCAAAGATGATCTCAGCCACCATACAAGGAACTCTCACTCACAGTGGCCAGGCCAGCAAAGAGGGAGAAGTGGGGGTGCAATTTGCTTCCACTCGGGTGGCCTCATAGATGTATCAAAGAAGGGCAGCAGGGGCTTGGAGAGGTAGCAGTGTCCAGAGACACTTAATCCAATAGGGAAGCTTAGTTGCCCCAAAAGGACTTTGCAAACATGTAGGGCCCCGGCCAACAAAGAGGAGAAGAGGTGTGATTTGCTCCCACTCAGTGCACCTCACAGACTAATCAAAGGGTTGCACAATTAGATGTATTATAGGTGCCAGCCTGGAGCATATTCACAGAGTTGACAGTGTGGGCCACACAGTGCTCTGAGTGTATGGACTGAAAACTGGGCACCTGTGAATATTGTCCAGACCTGGCCCCCATCCTCACAGAACCACAGGAAAGGAAAATAACAGAGCTCAGCCCACTTCTGCCTACAGCATCAGGGAAGACCAGCAAAACCTCCCTGGTTTCTTTTTTCAAGTGTAAGACAATAAGACCTGGAGCTGTGAGAAGATCAAAGAGATCCAGAAAGAAGTCAGAAGGCAATCACCAACAGCTCAAACAAATATCACTTCACTATCATTCAGATTTTTAAATTTCTCTGCTTTCCATTCAATTAGTTGTTTTTGTTTTGTTTGTTTGATTTCATTGTTTGATTTTTCTTTATTCTCCCTTTCATACTGCATTTTAATTTTTCTTCTTTAACTTTACTCATATTCCAATAACACACTACTCTTGGTCTTATTTTTGTTCTTTTTATTCAGATTATATATTTCTTACCATATTATTATTATTCCAAATCCCACACAGCACCCTTTCCTGGTCTTAATCCATTTCACCATCTTACTGAGGTTTATTACTGTTTAGTTAACTTTATTCTTTCACACACTATGCTAACTTTCTATACCTTACTCTCACTATATCTCACCATGTAACCTCGCATAAGCATTCTGCTTTCTAAAGTCAGCTCACATTATTTTCCTCTTCTAATGAGAGTCTTATCTCTTTTTCACCTTTTATAAAACATGACTAGTTGGATGAAATATGATTATTGCTGTACTCCCCCAAGGGATCTCCTATTTTTTCACTACTTGTTTGTACTTTAAATCCTATAGAATACTATCATGCTGTCCATTTCATGGACATTTCATCTTTGCCCCTGCCCCTGATCAGTTGAGTAAGGAATTTTACCTCAATGTTTCCTCTCTCTCCATTTTTTTCTTTCTTCTTTTTTTTTCTTTTCTCTCTCTCTTTCTTTTTTTCACTTGTCTTAACCTGGGCTTTACTCCTTACTCTTATTAGTTTGCTTCCCCTATCATCTCAAAATCATTTTACTTTACTGTAGACATCTCATATTCACTTTTCTTTTTTCTTCAATATTCTTATTCTCATTTCACCTTTATTAAATTTCATTCAACTGGTGTTGCTATTGACCCTGTTGTGGGTTTTCTATAACTTTGCTTCCATTGGCCCAGTACCTTTTCAATTTTACTGAAATCCTCATAGTATACTCTTCCCTCTTCTTACCCCATTGATCCCATCACCCTTTTTTGTTTTACTTATGTTGTAAATTTTGCTCTCTCACTTTCTTTGCCTTTGTTCCATCCCAACTCTTATCAATTCTCCTCCTTCTTACCACACATTTTCCCCTCATCTAGTTATCTTATATTCCTTTTGTCATTTCATATAATATCCACAATCCCTCCTCATATTCATTAATCTTAGTTCTATTGTAGTTGAGATGTGGATGTTGTGGGGGGTTTGTTTTAGCTGACGTAGGCTTGGTGGTCAAGAAATACTACTTTGTTAACCAACACCTGTACAACAGTATATAAGACAAGATAGAAGTTGTGAATATGAGTAAACCCGCTGGAGGGGAGAACCCACCAACAAAAGAGCCACCAATGGGTAAAACCAAAGTACAATAAGAAAGCCACCTCAAACATAAAAAAGACAACCCTAGATCATCCAGACAAGGAGGTCAAAGAGACTGCACCACTGAGTCCCACAGAACCCCTACCATATAACACCCTACAAAGACAGCTGGCAAAGCAGAACATCTGGAATTGCAGAAACAAACAAAGTAATGTAAAATGGGGACACAAAGAAATAACCCAAATCACAAGGAATGGAAGATTTCCCAGTAAAAGAGCTCAATGAAATGGAAGCAAGCAAACTATCACATATAGAATTCAAAAGAATGGTTATAAGGATGCTCAAGGAACTCAGTGACAACTACAAGGAACTGAGCAGGAACTACAGTAGTATGAAAGGAAATAGAAACTATAAATAAGAACCATGAAGGAATGAAGAATACAATACATGAAATAAAAAATACACTAAAAGGAATTATAAGCAGGCTGGATAGAAGAGAGGACAGAATTAGTAAGCTGGAATACAAAATAGAAGGAAATACACAGGAAGAGCAGCTGCATGAAAAAAGATGACTCAAAAATGAAGATAGTTTAAGGGACCTGAAAGACAACATGAAACACAACAACATTGGAATCATGGGGATACTAGAAGGAGAAGAAAAGGAGCAAGGGCTAGAAACCCTGTTTGAAAAAATAATGACAAAAAAACTTTCCATTCCTGGAGATGGGAAAAGCCATGCAAGAACAAGAAGCACATAAGGTCCTAATCATGATGAACCCAAAGAGTCTGATTTCCAGACACACCAAAATTAAAATGCAAAGTTTTAAAGACAAAGAGAAAATCTTAAAAGCAGCAAGAGAGAAACAGAAAGTAACATATAAGGGAGCTCCAATAAGACTAGCAACTGACTTCTCAACAGAAACACTACAAACCACAAAAGAATGGCAAGAAATATTCCAAGTAATGAAAAGCAAAGACCTGCAACCAAGAGTACTCTACCCAGCAAAGCTCTCAATTAAAACAGAAAGCAAAATAACTTTCCCTGGCAAAAGTAGGCTGAAAGAATACACCCCCACCAAACCAGCACTGCAAAAAATGCTACAGGGACTGCGTTAAGAAGAAAAGAAAATGAGCAAGAAAGAGAGTAACATAGGTGAAAATGGGGGAAAATGAATAAGTATGTACCAATAATAACCTTAAATGTTACTGGATTAAATGTCATAATCAAAAACTATGGTGTAGCTGAATGGATGAGAAAACATGACCCGCACATATGCTGCATACAAAAGACCCACCTCAAAATGAAAGACCTACACAGACTAATGGCGAAGGGTTAGAAAAGAATATTCCAATCAAATGGACAGGAAAAAAAGATGGGGTAGCAATACTTACATTCAACAAAATAGACTTCAAAACAAAAGCCATAAAAAGAGACACAGAAGGACACTTCATAATACTCAAGGGAAGAATCCATCAAGAAGACATAAACATTATAAATATATATGCACCCCACATAGGAACACCCAGATATATAAGGAAACTCTGGGAGGACTTCAAGAGAGATATAGATATAAACACACTTATACTAAGGAAATTTTAATAGCTCATTTTCAAAAATGGATAGATCTTCCAAACAAAATAACAACAAGGATATTGCACAATGAAAAAATCCTTAGATCAAATTGACTTAACTGATATGTATAGAATCTTTGATCCCAAAGAAGCAAAATACACACTTTTTTTCAAATGCATATGAAATATTTTCAAAGATAGACCACATGATAGGACACAAAATAAGCCTCAACAAATTCAGGAAAATTTAAAACATACCAATGTGTAAATGTACCATAGTTTTTTTATCCACTCACTTGCTTATGGGCACTTAGGTTGCTTCCAGCACTTGGTTATTGTAAATTGTGCTGCTATTAACATTGGGGCACATAGGTTCTTTTGGGTTGGTGTTTCAGGGCTCTTACACATGGACAAAACCAGGGGGGATAGTGGAAGCAAGGGAGGGAGGTGGGTTTGGAAGGGGTGAGCAGGAGGGGTGCGGAGAAAATATAGACAACTGTAATTGAACAACAATAAACAATTTATATAAAAAAGCAATTTATATAAAAAAAGAAAGCATACCAAGCATTTTCTCTGACCACAAGGACTTGAAACTAGAAAGCAACCTCAAGGAACATTCATCCATGGAGATTTAATAGCATGCCATTAAACAATGAACAGATTAATAATGAGACCAAGGAAGTTATCAAAAGGTTTCTGGAAACAAATGAAAATGAATACAGAACAGCCCAAAACCTATGGGATACTGAAAAGGCAGCCTGACAGGGAGGTTCATAGTGATACAGTCCTACCTAAAAAAGAGAAACATTTCAAATAAACAACTTAACCCTATATCTACAAGAACAGGAGGTACAACAAACAAGGCCAAGAGTAGAAGGAAAGAAATAACCGAGATCAGAGCAGAATTAAATGACATAAAGATTAAAAGAGCAATTCAAAGGATTAATAAATCCAGGAGCTGGATCTTTGAAATGATAAACAAAATCGACAAGTCTTTAAACAGACTCATCAAAGAGAAAAGGGAGAAGATCCAAATAAATAAAATCAGAAATGAAAGAGGAGAGATTACAACTGACACCTCAGAAATACAAAGGATTTTAAGGAATTACTATGAACTATTATATGCCAGGAAATTTTAAAACCCAGGTGAAATGGACAAATTAAAAAAAAATATGTATATATATATATAATGTTCTAAAACTAAATGTAGAAGAAGCAGAAAGCCTGAACACACTGATAACAGCTGGTGCAATCGAAGCTGTAATCAAAATAATCTTAGCACACAAAAGCCCTGTACTGGATGGTTTCTCGAGAATTTTACAAAACATTTAAGGAAAAATTAACCCCTGTATTTCTCAGACTATTACAAAATAGCCAAGAAGAAAAAAGACTCCCAAATAATTTTTATGAAGCCAGAATCATCCTAGTCCCAAAACCACATAAAGATACAACAAAGAAAAACAAAACAACAAATCAATATTGCTGATAAACAAAGATGTTAAAATCTTCAACAAAATATTGGCAAAACACATCCAGCAACACATTGAAAAGATCGGAGCCCTGGCTGGCCTAGCTCAGTGGATTGGGCATGGGCTGCAAACCAAAGTGTCGCAGGTTCGATTCCCAACCAGGGTACATGCCTGGGTTGTAAGCCATGACCCCCAGCAACCGCACATTGATGCTTATCTCTCTCTCTCTCTCTCTCTTTCTCCCTCCCTTTCCTCTCTAAAAATAAATAAATAAAATCTTTAAAATAATTTTAAAAAGAAAAAAAAAGAAAAGATCATACACCACTATCAAGTGGGATTCATCTGAGGGATGCCAGGATGTTACAATATTCACAAATCAATAAACATAATGCATTACATAAACAAAAGGAAAACAAAAATCACATGATCATGTCAATAGATGCAGAAAAAGCATTTAATAAGGTAAAGATAATGATAAAAATTATTAATGATAAAAACTCTCAGCAAAAGGGGAGTAGAGGGAGCATACCTTAACATAACAAAGGCCATATACCAGGAACCTACAGCTAACATCATACTCAATGGGCAAAAACTAAAAGATCTCTCAATTAGATCAGGAGCAAGACAAGAATGTCTGCTTATAATATTTCTGTTTCAACATAGTATTGGAAGTCATAGAACAGCAATCATACAAGAAGAAGAAATAAAAGGCATCAAAAATAGAAAGGAGGAAGTAAAACTGTCACTGTTTGCACATGATATGATAGTGTACATAGAAAACCCTATAGACTCCACCAAAAAACTACTCAACCTAATAAGTGAATTTGGCAAAATAGAGGTATACAGAGTCAATATTCACACACCAAAGGCGTTTTTGTACATGAACAGTGAAATATCAGAATCAGAAATCAGGAAGAAAATCTCATTTGCTATATCCACAAGAAAAATAAAGTACTTAGGAATAAACCTAACCAAGGATGTAAAAGACCTATTCTCAGAAAACTACACAACTATGAAGAATGAAATTAAGGAAGACAAAAACAAATGAAAGTATGTACTGTGTTCATAGATTGAAAGGATTAGCATCATCAACATTTCCATATTACTGAAAGAAATTTATAGACTCAACACAACCTATTAAAATTCCAATGACATATTTCACAGTTATAGAACAAAAACTTCAACAATTTATATGAAACTATAAATGAACCCAAATAGCTGCAGCAATTTTGAGAAAGAACAACAAAATAAGAGGGATCACAATACCTGGCATCAAACTATATTAAAGACCATGGTAATCAAAACAGTATGGTGTTGGCATAAGAACAGACACATAGATCAGTTGAACAGAATAGAGAGACCAGAAATAAACCCAAGTCTCTATGGTCAATTAATATTTGACAGAGGGGGGCAGAAGCATAAAAACAAGTAAAAATAGCCTGTTCAACAAATGGTGTTGGGACCTTTGTACAGCTACATGCAAAAAAAAAAAATCTTGACCACCATCTTACACCATACACAGAAACAAACTCAAGATGGATAAAAGACTTAAATATAAGTCATGACACCATAAAAGTCCTAGAGGAGAACATAGGCAGGAGAATCTCAGGTATTCGATGCAGAAGTATTTTCACCAGTATGTCCCCTAGAGCAGGGGCATAAAGGAAAGAATAAACAAATGGGACTTCATCAAAGTAAAATTCTTCTACACTGCTAAAGAAAACATCAGCAAAATGAAAAGGGAACTAACCATATGATGATACATTGGACAAGGGTTTATCTCCAAAATATATAAAGAACTCACACAACTCTGCTCCTGGAAGACAAACATCCAATTAAAAATGAGTAAAGGACCTGAAGAGACACTTCTCCAAGGAGGACATACAGAGGATCCAGAGACATATGAAAGGATGCTCACCATCACTAGCCATCAGAGAGTTGCATATGAAAACCACAATGAGATACCACTTCACAGTGGTCAGAATAGCCATCATAAATAAATCAACAAACAGATGCTGACGAAGATGTGGGGAAAAGAGAACACTAATGCACTGTTGGTGGGAATGCAGACTGGTGCAGGCACTGTGGAAAACAGTATAGAATTTCCTCATCCCCTAAGAATCCTGAAAGAACCATTCAAAAGAACCTATGACCCCCAATGTTCATAGCAGCACAATTTATAATAGCCAAGTGTTGAAAGCAACCTAAGTGTCCTTCAGTAAATGAATGGATGAAAAAACTATGGTACATTTTTATAATGGAATACTACACAGCAGAAAGAAAGAAGAATCTCTGCCCTTAGCAACAGCATGGATGAAACTGGAGAGCATTATGCTAAGTGAAATAAGCCAGGTGGTGAAAGACAAATATGATATGATCTCACCTATAAGGGAATGTAATCAACAAAACAAACAATCAAGCAAAATATAAACAGAAACGTTGAAATAAAGAACAGACTGACAGTGATCAGAGTGGATGGGAGGGGCATAATGGGAGAAAAATGGAAAGGGTCTTGAAGGAACATGTTTGAAGGACCCATGGACAAAGCCAAAGTGAGGCAGGATTGAGGGTGGGAGATAGGGATGTGAAGGGCAGAGGTGAGTGGTGGGGGCAAATGGAGACAACTGTACTTAAACAACAATTTAAAAATACATTAAAATAAAAAATTAATAAATAAATAAAACATTTTTAAAAGAAATAAATGAATTTAATTATCACTTTTACAAAAAAAAATGTTAGGCTGTTTTGGCCTGTGTGCTGTGATTTAACTATCTGTCTTAAAAAAAAAATTCTGTTAAAAGAAATAGTCACATCCCCTTAGTTTGAAAATGAAATGGTATTCAGCACTGATCTAATTCTTAATGGTGCTTTCTAATCTCTAAACTGTGGTTCTTTTTTTCTCCCACTTAGTATAAATGTACCTGTTTACACTTATGATCCAAATGCACTCATTGGTTATTACAGTGTTTTTCTAGGCTGAATAAATATGCCTTTTTCCCATTAAGGCAGCAAATTTTCCTGTTTTCATATTACCAGGTGCTGGCTACATTAGAGAGTATTTAGCTGATTAAAGTCTGTCTTTTGCAAGCATGAAAACAAGAAAATATGAAGGGATGGGGCATCTGCTACCTGTCTTTCTCACTGAAATTTTTTAAAGTCCTGTAAGTTAGACATTTCTTTCCAACTTTGCCTAGACCTGGTAGGTCTGCATTTAGGACAATTCCTTGGGTTCAAGGCCACCAAATAGGACAAAAGTAGCTACAATGGGTACTAGACTACAAGGAGAATGGAACCATCCTTACTTTAGCCCCACCTATTCCAGGGATCATTCCTCCACCTAAAATAATGTGTTCATTCAACAGGGTATAGTAAGTCCATTTTCTGTGCCAAGTACTATCCAGAGTTAATGTGTTATTAAAAATTCAAAAGAAAGAGAAGAAACAGAAGAAAGTTCAGTACCTAATCTGAAGAAACTCCAGACATTTCCAAGAAACTATAAAATTGGAATCAAGAGCTAAGTTTTTGGTGTTGTATAGCCAGCACTGGCAGAGGTCAAGAGAAAGGGAAAAAGTGAATAGTGTTAGCAGGGACAGCTTCATTACAAATTCAGGTTGAGTAGGTATACATAGCAGGAACAAGCAGTAAAACAATGGTATGCAAGGAAACAACCACTGCACATATATTTGTTAAAATAAACTGCTTTGCTTCAATATTATTTTAAACAGTTTTAAGAAAAATGGAGTTCTGTCTCTTTTAAGACAGATAAAGCCCATAATAGATTGTTTTAAAAAACTGCAAAACTCTAGTAGGAAGGTTAACAACATCTTCAAATGAAAATAAAACATGGGTTGAAAAAGGAGAAGCATTGGGGAGGGGCTGGACAAAAGTGATTGAATTGACATTTTACACAATTGTGGTTTAGTCTAGTAACCTTTTCTGGATTAGAACAACAAAGGATAAAGAATCATGTAGGAAGAAATGTGATATGTGACTCTGTTTTGGATCTTTCTTTGAAAGTGCACTGAAGAATGACTTGAAGGGTTAATAAGATGACCTGATGCCATCTAACTCAGAGGAGCAGGAAATTAGCTAGCTAACTCACATATATCAAACACTTATGATGTTCTAAGCACTGTGCTTAGTACCTTGTATACACTCTCATTTAAAATTCTTATCAGTCCTGCAGAGACAACCTCCCTAGTGGACCTTTTCTGTCTACTCCAAGTTATTGCCATTCAACTGCAGATTTGCAGGCTCAGTATGTGGTAACAATTATTCTCAGTGGGGTTGGCATTATAAACTAGATCTAAAGAAGAATGGCACATTTGCAATATATGTTCAGGCTGAGGAACAGTGAGAGCTCAGTCCACAAAGTAGCATGGCACACAGTTGACAGTGGCAAGTGTACAGATTTTAGTTATTTATTTTCTCTTTTTCTTGGAGTTAAACAATGTACTGTGTATTTACCTGGGGGTTAGGACTCACTCCTGTCATAATTACTTTTCTTTAAAAAGAGAAAAGTTTATTTCCCCATATCTGATTCTGTATATTTGGGCAAAGAATTGGGGGTTGGAGGATAAAGCTATTAGGCTTTTTGAAAGTCTTGGTGAAAACATTTATGAACTGTTTTTCCAACATTCTTTTATTCAGTTATTTTCTCATTTAATACATATTAGCTAAGCACCTATAATTTTCCAGGCATTATGCAAGCTTCTGGGTTTATTACAGAGTTCAAGTCATAGTTTCTCACCCAAAAGACCTCAGAAGTTAATAGCAATACTCTTAAGGTAAGAGAATCAGTGAAACAGAGACAGGAGACAGAGGAGGAGCTCAATCCAGTTTTTGGGTGTATAGTGGCATTGCAACCTTACAAATAACAATTCTACTAATGAGAAAATATGGGCTCAATTTAATTTTGCTATACACTATTTATTTTCTCAGTGTTCCATCTCTCCATGCAATATTATTTGATAGTCTAAGATAGTTCAAGAGTGGGGCAATTGTTGGCACTTATGTGCCAGTGGGTCAGTCAGTCAGTAGCAGCACAAGGAAAATCTTTAAGAAGGCTAAGTGCTGCATGTGAAAAGCATTAAAAGAATTCTGCTCAAAGATCTCATCTTCAGAGATCAATTCTCGAGAGCAACCAGAAAGAATATTAAGTTCTAGAGTTAAGTTCCTATGGACAATTGATATGGTAGCAGATTACATTCTGTTGAGAAAACGAGTTCAGCTGAAAGACAGAGCTTTTAAGATTTGAAATACCATTTTTGTCAGAATGATTAGGGCAGGCAATTTGGACCTCAAGTCCCTTCTCTGTATTGTATGTCTTGTGCCTGTAACATTAACAAGTCCTGCTTTAAATATTTTAGTTAAGGAAAGGAAGAAAATCAACATATATTAATTGTCTACTGTGACCAGATCCTGTGCTGCTTTTACATGTAAATTCACAATAATCCCTGGAGGTGGGAATCAATAGTCCAATTTTTAAAGACAAGAACAAACATAAGGGAAGTTAAGTATCTTATGCTGGATCACACAGCTGTTAGGTGCCAGAGCCAAGATTTGAATTCAGCTCCAAATTCCAATTGGCAAAAATAAGGTCATATTCAAAGGCAAGCACATGTTTTTGGAGAGTGGACACATTAACATGCAGAAAATGTTTGATTTCATTCTGATTTCCTTGGCTCTGAAGTAGCTGTGTCCTGGGTAACAGTTTGTGGTGCTTCACTGTATTACACAGCCATAAATTCCCTTTACAAAGAACTGTCTTGGTGGGTTTGCCAGTCTTTTCAATCCTTTCTAGGCACTAGCGAATTGGGTCATGAACACAGTAGCCAAGACCAGAACCAAAAGGAAACATGCCAAAATGTTTTGACTGTCTTAACATGACTGAAGCACATGTGCAGTGAAACATATTGAGAATATTCACAACTGTCAAAGAACCAGGTTAGTGGTATTTCAAACCCTCTTTATTCCCACTCCCACACCTACATTTCCAACATGTTTTGGGCTGTTGTAGACAGTCCATGTTACTGAAGTGGAAAAGGCTTTTAAAGAAAAGGCTGTGCATAACGGTGACTCACTGACAGCCAACTAGGAAGCTTCTGCTGGGAGTCTGCCCTAGACTGACAGCAAAGCTGCAAATCCAGAGTAATCTAACCAGATTGAACCATTTCACTAGGGACGCTCAAAACAAGCTTTGGGTGGTGGGACGCTCAAAACAAGCAGGGGGGACCCAAATTGTAGAAAGTTCAATTGATTAGTTTTTGTTTTGTTTTAAGTAGAAAAGAAGAGGCAGTGAAAGGGGATTTCATGATTTCTTACCTCTGCTTCTATCATTCTCTTTCTAGATGGAATATTTATTTGCTCTTATAAAGAAACACCACTTCTCCATGATGCCTCCCTCCACATACAGACATAGCCTCATTTAGGACTTCTTCATATGGTGAGAGGTGAATGCCTACTTTGAATACATGCTTATTTTATGGATGGTAGTGTCAAGAATTAGTCATAGAATGTCTTCTGATTAAGATTGATTGTCTTCTCTATATTATAAATCATAATCCCATGACATTTATCACAGTCATCACTCTACACCTGGAGAAGAGAAAGGTATTTGAGAGAGGCCAAGTAACTCATTCAGAATAGAGAATCCTTTTGTCTCAATAATATAAATGCTATTAGAGCAGCTATTTCCAGGATGGGCAAAAGGAAAAAATATGATGGTGAGGGTGATGATGATGATGAAAGTAATGATAATGGTCATGACATTAACAATGATAATTATACCCTTACCTTTCTAGCCACCATATATTCAGGAAGGAATTTCTTGTGAGAAAGTCCTTTAGAGATGGAACTTCATATCAATTTTTCTCATTTATTTTCTTATCATGGCAGAAAGGATAAGAATTTTACGTAGAGTAAAAGGAAAGGACTGCTCACTGTCAAATTGAACTGACTGCCTGAGACCCCTCCTGGCCCACTAAATGTTGGAGGTGGTCAATATCTCAGCAAACTTGTAACCTTTACACACACATTGAAAAAGGTGTCCCATCTAGACAATAGTTGACAAAGATCATCCTCCTGATTCAGACTCACATAATAGTTTTTCCAAGCAGCCCAATCTATATATATCTTAAAATCCCTTAGAGATAATCATTAATAAGTTAACAATGTCTTCAATTTACTAAGTTTAGTTGAAGTGGCTTTATCTTTTTTCCTATTAGGTGCTATGTTTATAGGCATCTTGAAGGTCCTTGAGAACCCTATGTAAATAGTTTGCTGTACTAATTGTATAAAGATAATGTGGCAAGCTCTTCATTCAGTCAGAAAGGTGAACAATCTAAATTATTCTCCCAGGAACAGGATGGGTTTTCCCTGATCCAACTATTCTTTCTCTAAGGGATTTACAAGATATCAGGTGGAAGTGGGGGTCCAGTCTCTTTCAACAGAAAAATCAGTTAGTCTTTGTTCATACTGTCTCCTCTGGCAAACGTTTCTTTTTTCCTTTTCTCCACTCTGGAAATAGCTAGTCTAAACTCAAGCCTGATCTACTTCAAGAAACCTTTCTTTTAAAAAAAAAAAGATTTTATTTATTTACTTTTAGAGAGGGAATGGAGGGAGACAGAGAGAGAGAGAGGCATCAATGTGTGGTTGCTGGGGTCATGGCCTGCAACCCAGGCATGTACCCTGACTGGGAATCGAACCTGTGACACTTTGGTTCACAGCCCATGCTCAATCCACTGAGCTATGCCAGCCAGGGCCAAGAAACCTTTCTTAGTCATTACTGTATTATGTATATTCTATCATAGTATTTATCATACCATGTAGTTGATGTCTCTCACTGATGCCCTCTACATTGTGAGCTCCGAAACTTAGGATTGTACATACCCTCTCCCGAGGGTCCTGGCTTACCAAGAAAAAAAAATATTGAACAAAGCCATGAATGTGTGGCCTAACCCGTGTAGAGATCAGAGTTCACAACTTTGGACTTATTTATATCATTTACCAACTCAAAATGAGAATACTAACTATTGGGTTGGCCAAAAAGTTTGATTTTTTTTCTGTAAGATGGCTCTAATAGCTCTTCTTGTCTTTAACTTCATTGGAAACAGTTTTGTTAGATTGTATTTTGACAGCTGTTATAACACCATGCATTAAAATATATCAAAATTAGTAATTTTTCTGTAGCAACTTTAATTTGGAAGATGGAGTAAATATGTAACATTTTGGCATATTATGCTTTATTATTTCAAGAAAGGCAAAAATACCATTGAAATGCAAAAATAAAGATTTGTGCAAGTGTGTGGAGAAAGTGTTATGACTGATGGTACATGTGAAGAGTGGTTTGAGAAGTTTCATGTTAGAAACCTAAGTGCCCATCAGTAAATGAATGGATCAAAAAATTATGGAACATTTACACAATGGAATTCTATGCAGCAGAAAGAAAGAAGGAGCTCCTACCCTTTGCAACAGCTTGGATGGAGCTGGAAAGCATTATGCTAAGCGAAATAAGCCAGGCAGTGAAAGACAAATACCATATGATCTCACCTTTAACAGGAACCTAAACAACAAAACAAAGAAACAAGCAAAATATAACCAAAGACACTGAAACAGAGAACAATCTGACAGTAACCAGAGAGGAGG
The DNA here is from genome assembly GCF_019186645.2 of Phyllostomus hastatus. Classification (NCBI taxonomy): domain Eukaryota; kingdom Metazoa; phylum Chordata; class Mammalia; order Chiroptera; family Phyllostomidae; genus Phyllostomus; species Phyllostomus hastatus. Next base: position 10,941,734 of record NW_025333984.1, on the reverse strand, counting down.
TGGGAGGGCATAATGTGGGAAAGGCGGAAGGGTTTTCAGAAACAACTGTAAAGGCCACATGGACAAAACCAAGGGTGGGTGGAAGCAGGGGAGGGAGGTGGGGATGGCTGGATTTGGGGGGTGTGGGGCGGGTAAATGCAGACAACTGTAATTGAACAACAATAAAAAAAGAAGTTATGTGCTAGAGATTTCTCAGTGGACAATGCTCCACAATCAGACCAGTTGAAGTTGATAGCGATCAAATTTAGACATTAATTGAGAATAATCAGTGTTATTACTAAGTGAGAGATAGCTGACATACTCAAAATATCCAAACCAATAAAGTTATTGATGAAAATGAAAAATGTGTCTTTTATGGAAAAAAACTAAATGGACTTTTTGGCCAACCCAGTACTATGTAGTAAGTGCTTCTTTTTTGTCAGGTGCTTTATGCATATTATGTTGCATGCCTCCTCCCCCAACAAGATGAGATGGTGTTACTAGTGCCATATTATGAGAAGCTTAGGAGAAGGGGCAAGTGACTTATCAAAGGGTGGAGACAATGTTTCAAACCTAGCTCTGGCAGACTCCAAACACATTGCTTTTTTATCCATTGAACCTCAGCATTTTTTTCAAAATTGTTTATCCCTAAATGGTCCATTGGGACAGAGCAGACACTTTAACAAGCAGGGCATTGGCACACATTGTAGTTTGGTATTATGAAGAATTCTGATTATGTATTATAATTATCCAAAGATGAAACTGCTGCAGTAAGGCAAAGAGGCTCAAAGTATTTTTGAAAATTGCTTGGTGAAGAATGGGTAGAAGAATAAAACCCAACACATATTATCACATTTAATAGTTACAATAATTCTGTGACATAGGTACTATTATAACTCCCAATTTAGAGATGAGAAAACAGAAGTTAGGAAAATCCAAGATGACAGAAATTATAAGAACACTTTACTCTGGTTGTGTTTTGCTTGCTTGTTTGTTTTGTTGATTAGGTTCCACTTATAGGTGAGATCATATGGTATTTGTCTTTCACCACCTGGCTTATTTCACTTAGCATAATGCTCTCCAGGTCCAAACTGACAGTAACCACAGAGGAGGAGGGAGGAGGATAATGGAGGAAAATAAGGGAAAGGTCATCAAGTAACATGTAAAAAGGACACATGGACAAATCCAAAGTGGGTAAGATTGAGGGCAGAAAGCAGGGATGGGTGGGGCAGGGAGGACTTGGGGGGGATGGAGACAACTGTTCTTGAGCAACAATATAAATATAAATAAATAAATAAAGAACTTATATATTTTTTATTTTCCCAATTCATTTTATAAACATTAAAAGATCGAAGAGCGAAGCTATTTTTATTAAAGTCACACAGCTACTAAATATCAGGATCAAGACCTTAATACTTCTAACTCTAAATTTAGTGCTCTACCAACTATTTCAAGCTCCTTTCTTCTCCACCATAATCTAATCCCTCTACCTCAGATGTGCCCCTTTACTCTTTATCTCCAATTTGTCTGAAGAATGTGAGTTAATATTTTTAGCTTATATTCATTCATTTATTCCAATAGCATGTATTGAGTGTCAAACTATGATAGGCAGTGGAGCCTAGAATAAAGAATAAAATAGACAAGACAAAATTCTAGTTCTGTTAGCACATGAAGTCTACTGAGCAACACAGGCATTACAGAAATGATCAACAGATAAATAACTACCAATTATGAATGCTTTTAAGCAGTATTAAAGAGTATATAAGTATATACTAATGGTAATAATTTGGTTTTATATGTTCGGAAAGGGCCTTTCAGAGGAAATGAATATTAAGCATAGATTAGAAATAAGTAAAAGTTGTTCAATCAGAGTTTAATATTACCACTTTGAGCTTTAATGTGTTTGAGATTTAATTCATTTGGTCAAATGTAGTTTTTATCCAATTAAATATTTTTATGTGACAGAAGTCATTTCATTTTTAGCCATCTAGGATCAAGTCATGAGCAATCAGATGCTTCAGAAAAGTATTCTGATGGTGATTATGGAAAAGAGTCAGTCTCAAAGAGCACAAGTGGATGATTATCTCAAACACTGATTAATTAACTTTACCTAAAAAATTATTGGCAAACAGTTTACAAACTGCCTTTCAAGTAAGGTCATGATTTGAACAAAGGCACTGAAGTGCTCATTCACAACTTACCACTGAAATGACCAAAATGCTCTTCAATATCACTTTATGTTACTTCCATAAAGATATGAATAAAACCAAGAAAATCCCTAAAACTAAATAAGGATACTTTTCTTCACTAGCAAGAAAATGTGCAAATGTATATACCAGTTGGGAAAATGATAATATCTTTGAGATTGCTGTCAGTGAGTTAAGTATTAAAAGATTGACAGCAATTTTAATACCTTTTACCAAACATAATGACATAAACATTATCATTAAAATTATCCCAAGATTATAAATTACATTTCATAAGTGGTAAGACCAATATTTTCAAGGTAAAATATTTAAGGATAGCTCTGCACAAATAAACTAGTCAAGAATACAATTTTATAGTTACAAGATACAAATTAATCATTGATTTAACTTTAATTAGTCCTTTATCACACTCAGCTAACATATTTTTATTTCTTGTACCTGATTTATAAATATAATCTAGCTAGTCTTTATTTTTATAGCAAAGAATGATATGTGGCCCAGCTCTTAGCATTCTTAAGAACCATTTTGCCACAACCTTATAAAAATAAGAAAGAGAAATAAGACAGTGCATACAAAAAAGCAAATGCTCCTGAAACATTTGAAATATAACAAAATGAAAATTAAGACCAATTAAACTTTCAAAAATACAAAAATTTAGTAACATCACTCTGTTTGTGGGATTATGAGAAAACAGACACTCTTATACATGGTTAATGAGATTGCAAGATGATACATCTCCTATAGAAAGAAATTTGGTAATATTTAGGAAAATTACAAATATATTTACTGTTTGACACAGCAATCCCACCTCTAGGAGTCTATCCCAAAGACATATCATAAAAAATATAAAATGATATATGCTAAAAGCTATTCAATGAAGGACTACAGTTGACTCTTGAACAACATATGAATTAGGGGCACTGACCCACTCAGTTAAAATCCAAAAATTTTGACTCCCCCCAAATTTAAGTTGTCCCTTAGTATTCGTAGGAAATTGGTTTTAAGACTCGTGTAGATACCATAGTCATAGAGTTTAGGTCCCCACTATAAATGGTATGTATCAATAAGCCCTCCACCCCATATCTCCACATAGACTCCCAACAGTGGTTGGAAAACTACAGGGATTTATTGAAAAAAAAATCCACATATAAGTGAAATTCATGAAGTTCAAACCCATGTTGATTAAGGGTTAGCTGTATTTTTAATAACAAAAGACAGGATATACCTCAAATGTGTATTAGTAAAGAACGATTTTAATGAACCTGAATATCCACACAATGGAGTATCTGCACCCATAAGAAAAAATGAGGCAGAACCCCTTATGATACTATGAAGCAATCTCAAGAATATATTGCTTTGTAAAAGTGATGGGGTAAGAACTCTATGTTATATTATGTTTATATAAGAAAGTGAGAAAAGTTTTAAATTATAGACCATTATATTTATATATTTTAAAAACAAACAATGGAAAAATAAGCCCAAAATCATTTTTAAACTTGTTTATCTGTAACAGGGAGAGAAGGAACAGGATAGCAAAGAGAGGAAGAGAAACTAGATATTTCTTTTAATATAACTTCCTTTTTTACATTGGAAACATGTAAATGTTTTCAATAACTAAAACAAAATTAAGTTTAAAATATTAGGGAAGAAAACAATCAGACAATAAAGAGAAATGAAAGGCATTGGAATTGGAAAGGAAGAAGTAAAACTATCACTGTTTGCATATAATATGATAGTGTACATAGAAAACCCTATTGACTCCATCAAGAAAATGCTTGATCTGATAAGTGAATTTGGCAAAATAGCAGGTTCAAAGTCAATATTCACAATTCAGCGGAATTTTTATACACCAATAATGAAGAATCAGAAATCAGGAAGAAAATCTCATTTGCTATAGAAACAACAACAAAAAAGAGCACCTAGGAATAAACCTAACCAAGGAGGTGGAAAAAAAACTGTATTTAGAAAACTACACAACTATGAAGAAAGAAATTAAGAAAGACACACACAAAAAATGGAAGCATATACTATGTTCATGGATTGGAAGAATTAACATCATCAAAATGTCCACATTACCAAAAGCAATTTATAGACTCAACACAATCCCTATTAAATTACCAATGACGTATTTCACAGTTATAGAACAAACATTTCAACAATTTATATGGAATCATAAATTAATAACTGCAGCAATTTTGAGAAAGAAGAACAAATAGAAGGGACCACCATACCTGACATCAAACTATATTAAAAGGCCACAGTAATTAAAACATTCTGGTATTGACATAAGAACAGACACATAGATCAATGGAACAGAATAGAGAGCCCAGAAATAAACTCAAGTCTCTATGGTCAAATAATATTCAACAAAGTGAGCAGAAGCATAAAATAGAGTAAAAATAGCCTCTTCAACAAATGGTGTTGGGGCATCTGGATAGCTATATGCAAAAACTTGAAACTCAACCACAAACTTACACCATACACAAAAATAAATTCAAGGTGGATAAAAGACTTAAATATCAGTCGTGACACCATAAGAGTCTTAGAGGAAAACATAGGCAGGAAAATCTCAGATACTTCATGCAGCAGTATTTTCAAAAATGTGTCCCTCAGTGCAGGGGACATAAAGGAAAGAATAAACAAATGGGACTTCATCAAAATAAAAACAACTTCTGCCTTGGCTGTTGTAGCTCAGTGGATTGAGCACCACCCTATGAAGCAAGGAGTTGCTGGTTCAATTCCCAGTCAGGGCATATGCTTGGATTGTGGGCCAGGTCCCCAGTTGGGGACATGAAAGAAGTAGCCACACATTAATGTCTTTTGCCCTCTTTTTCTCCCTCCCTTCCCGTTTCTCTAAAAATAAATAATAAAATCTTTTTTAAAAAACTTCAGCATGGCTAAAGAAAACATTAGTAAAATGAAATGGGAACAAACTATATGGCAAAATATGTTTGCCAATGATGTCTTGGACAAGGGTTTGATCTTCAAATATATGAAGAACTCACACAACTCCACAGCAGGAAAAGAAACAATCTAATTAAAAAATAGGCAAAGGACATGAACAGACACTTCTCCAAGAAAGACATACAGAGGGCCCAGAGACATATGAAAGGATGCTCAGCATCACTAGTCATCAGATAGATGCAAATTAAAACCACAAAGAGGTACCACTTTACACTGGTCAGAACGGTCATCATAAACAAATTAAGAAAGAGTAAGTTCTGGTGAGGTCATAGGGAAAAGGTAACCCTAGTGCATTGTTAGTGGGAATGCAGCCTGGTGCAGCCACTGTGGAAAACAGTATGGAATTTCCTCAGAAAACTAAAAATGGAACTGCCTTTTGATATAGCAATTCCACTGCTGGGATTATATGCTAAGGATCTTGAAACACTAATTCAAAAGAGTTTATGCAACCCAATGCTCATAGCAGTACAATTTACAATAGCCAAGTGTTGGAAAGAACCTAAGTGCTCATCGGTAAGTAAATGAGTAGACCAAAAAGCGATGGTGCATTTACACGATGGAATACTATGCAGAAGAAAGAAAGAAGGAGCTCTTACCCTTTGTGACAGCATGGATAGAACTGGAAAGCATTATGCTAAGTGAAACAAAGTTAGGCAGTGAAAGACAAATACCACGTGACCTTACCTGTAAATCAAACCTAATCAACAAAAAACAAACAAGCAAGCAAAATATAATAATCACTTAATTCCATTTGATCTGGGGCATTATTCAATGCTTCAATATCCTTGCTGATATTTTGTTTGGATGCTCTATCCATTATTGACAATAAGGTATTAAAATCCCCTGGTATATGTATATGTATGTTGCTATTTATATCTTTCTTGAAGTCCTTCAAGATATTCCTTATATATTTGGGTGATCCTATGTTGTGTGCATATATGTTTATAATGTTTATGTCTTCTTGATGGATTCTTCCCTTCAGTATTATGAAGTGTCTTTCTGGGTCTCTTTTTATGACCTTTGTTTTGAAGTCTAATTTTTCAGATATAAGTATTGCTACCAGGGCTTTTTTTCTTGTCCATTCCCTTGGAATATTTTTTCCAACCCTTCACTTTCAGTCTGTGTAGGTCTTTTGTTCTGAGGTGGCTCTCTTCTAGGCAGCATATGTGTGGGTCATGTTTTCTTATCCATTCAGCTACCCCTTGTCTTTTGATTGGAGCATTTAATCTATTTGCATTTAAAGTTGTTATTAATAGGCACTTATTCATTGTAAAAGGCCTTCTTGAATAAGAAGAGAAAGAGGAAGGGGAAGAGGAAGAAGAAAGAAGAAAAGAAGAAGGAGAAGAAGAAGGAGCAGGAGGAGGAGGAGAAAGAAGGAGGAGGAGGAGAAAGAAGGAGGAGGAGGAGGAGAAGAAAGAAGGAGGAGGAGGAAGTGAAGGAGCAGGAGGAGAAAAAACAGAGGAACATAGCAAAAAGAATATAATGGCAATAAACACATACCTATCAGCATTACTTTAAGTATGAATGGGTTAAATGTTCCAATCAAAAAATATATGGTAAAGTCCATACTTTCAGGGACCATTTGTATAATTTGTTAAAAAATCATAGGATAACTGAATGATTAAAAAAAAAGAAAATAAAACCCATATATATGATGCGTACAAGAGACCAATAGACAAAAGGGATGTAAAGAGGTGAAAAAAATATTTTACAGAAATTTAAAAAAAATGTCCCAGTAACATTTATATCAGACAGACTAGACTTTACAATAAAGGCTATGGTAAAAGGCAAAGAAGAACACTACATAATGATAAAAAGATTAATTCAGCAAGATGATATAACCCTCATAAATATTTACACACCAACATAGGAGCATGTACATATGTAAAACAAATTCCATGGATGTAAAGGGAGATATTGACAGTAATACAGTCATGGTAGGGGGGTTTAACACCCCATTGACTTCAGTATGTAGATTTTCCAGACAGAAAATCAACAAGGAAATGGTGGCTATGAATAATACTCTAGACTAGATAAATTTAATTGATATCTTCAGAGAATTTCATGCCAAAGCAGTAAAAATGCACATTCTTTTCAAGTGCCCATGGAAGAGTGTCTAGGATAAACCTTATGTTAGGAAAAAAAATAAGTCTCAATAAATTTTAAAAGATTGACATCATATCAAGCATCTTCTCTGACCATAATGGTATTAATCTAGAATTAATCACAAGGAAAAACTGAAAAACACACAAAGACATGGTGGTGAAACAACATGTTCCTAAATACTGAATGGATTAGCAATAAGATCAAGGTAAATTCAAAATATACCTAAAAACAAAAGAAAATGAGAACACAGCAACCCATAATCTAAGGGAAACAACTAAAACAGTCCTAAGAGGGCAATTCACAGCCACATCCCTCCCCCTGGTGGGGGGACAAGGAAAAGCTTAAATAAACAATCTAACTTCACACTTGAAGGTAGTTGTAATGGAACAACAAAATCCAAAATGAGTAGAAGGTAGGAAATAATAAAGATCAGAGCAGAAATAAACAAGATATTTTTAAAAATATACTAAAGATTGATGAATCCAAGACCTAATTCTTTGAAAAGATAAACAATTTTGACAAACCTTCAACCAGATTCATCAAGAAAAAAGAGAAAAGACCCAAATAAGTAAAATAAGAAAAAGAGAAGTAACGACTTAAACCAAAATAGTACAAAGGCGGGGGAGTGCAATGGGGGAAAAGTATGGGCAATTGTAATTAAACAATAAAAAAAAATTAGGCAAAGAAATACAAAGAATTATAAGAAAATGCTAAAAACAACTATATGCAAACAAATTAGACAATCTAGATAAAATGGATAAATTCTTAGAAACATACAATATTTCAAAACTGAACATGAAGAAAACAGAGAATCTGAATAGACAGATTACAAGGAGTGAAATTGAAGCAGTAATCAAAAAACTCCCAGCAAACAGAAGTCATGCACCACATGGCTTCATAGGTGAATTTTACCAAACATTCCAAGAAGAACTAACATCTCTCCTTCTCAAACTATTCCAAAAAACTTAAAAGGAGGGAAGACTCCCAAACTCATTTTATGAGGGCAGCATTATCCTAATTCCAAAGCCAGATAAAGATACTGGAAAGTTATAAAATACAGGCAATATCTCTGATGAGCTTAGATGTTAAAACTTTTAACAAAACACTAGCAAAGCAAATCTAGAAATACATTAAAAATACCATATATCATGATCAATTGGGATTTATTGCAGGAATGCAAGGTAGGTATAATATTGAAAAATCAATAAACACTATATGCCACATTAAAAAATGAAAAAAAAAACACTTATCAGTAGATGTGAAAAAGGCATTTGATAAAACCCACCACTTACTTATGATAAAAAGTCTCAGTAAAGAGGGAATAGAGTGCACATATCTCAACATAATAAAAGACATATATGACAAACCCATGATAAATATCATAATGGGCAAAAACTACAAATGTTTCCCTTAAATTTGGGAACACAGGGATGCCCACTTTATCTCTCTTACTTAACATAGTACTAGAAGTTCTAGTCACAGCATTCAGAGAAGAAGAAATAAAAAGCATCAAAATAGGAAAGGAAGAAATAAAACTGTCATTATTTGCAGATGACATGATACTGCATATAGAGAACCCTAAAGATTCCACACACACACACAAAAAAACTACTAGAACTGATAAATTAATTGAGTTAAGTAACAGGCTATAAAAATATACATCCAGATATCAGTCACATTTTATACATCAATAATGAAAGATCAGAAGGGAAATTAAGAAAATCCCATTCACGATTGCTTAAACAAAATGAAACACTTAGGAATGAATTTAGCCAATGATGTAAAACACCTAAACTCAAAAAATTAAAAGACACTGAAGAAAGAAACTGAAGAAGATACAAATAATTGGAAGCATATACCGTGTTTATAAATAGGAAGAATTAACATTATTCAAAGTTTCATATTACACAAAGCTATCCATAGATTCAACACATTTCCTATTAAGATACCAATGTAATATTTTATAGAACTAGAACAAATATTCCAAACATTTATATAAAAACCCAAAAGACCCCAAAGAGCCAGGACTATCTTAAGAAAGAAGAACAAACCTGGAGGACTCATACTACCTGTTATCAAACTATACTATAAACCCATAATAATCAAAACAGCATGTTACTGGCATAAAAGCTGACATATAAATCAAGAGAACAGATTAAAGAACCAAGAAATTGACTCAAGCTTTATAGTCAATTAATATTTTACAAAGGAGGCAAAAGTACAATGGGGTCAAGATAGTCTATTGAGTGACATTGGGAATATTGGACAGATATGTTCAAAAAATGAAATAGACCATCTTCTTACATCATACACAGAATAAACTCAAAATAGATTTAATATAGAACATTTCTTTTAGCAATATTTTTGTTTCTGATATATCTTCTCAAGAAAGGGAAGTAAAAGAAAAAATAAACAAATGCATCTACATAAAACTAAAATGTTTTGCACAGCAAAACAAGCCATCAACAGCTGCAACTCCCTGCCAGGTAGTTTACTTCTCCCAGTCAATATGCTGACTTTAGAAACTCCAAAAGAGAGGCTGAGAAAATTTAAGTACAAAGGAAAAGATGCATCTACACAGTGGCAGCAGCAGATAGCAATCAACCTGCAGCTCCGGAAAACCAAGAAGGATGAGCAGGTCATAAAGAGAATAAACATCACTAGTCTTTCCACTGACTCAGCTTCTGAAGAAGGGACCAACGGGTCTGCCTCACTCTTCAAGAAACAGTCAATGGTGTGAGTGCCTCAGATCCAGAACTATGTTTCCAGTCCACCCAGGCTGCCAGGAGAATACTGTCCTGGGAAAATAACTCACCTCTGAAAATGATTGTCAAAGCATGGTTCATTCCCCAGCTGGTGGAGTTCCTGAGGTCCTCAAGTCACCCCTGCTCACAATTTGAGGAAGCCTGAGCTCTAACCAACTTTACCTCAGGGACTTCAGAGCAGACTGGAACTGTCATGGAAGGGTGGAGAGCATCCAGCCCTTGGCTGAGCTCCTGTCTTGTCCCCATATGACTGTGTGTGAACAAGCAGTGTGGTCCCTTGGTAATATAGCAGGTGACAGCCCAGTAGATATCAGTCAGCAATGCCATACCATACCTGCTAGCCCTGATCTCATCAACCATACCAGTCACATTTCTGCAGAACATCACAAGGACGCTGCCCAACCTGTACTGAATCAAGGACCCGTGTCCCTGCAAAAAGGTAGTGAAGCAAATGTTGCTCATCCTCTTGCACCTCCTGCAGCACCAAGACAACTAAGGGCTGACACCTGCTATGCCCTGTCCTAACTCACTGAGAGCTGCAATGAGCGCACTGGCCAAGTGCTTGACATGTGGTGCCGCCCAGGCTGGTTGAGGTTATAACCAGCTCCAAACTCAACGTCTTGACCCTGTCTCTCCACACTGTCAACAACATTGTCACAGAAACTGTTCACCAGACCCGAGCAGAGAGTGATGTGGACATCCTGGGCATGCTGCCCCAGCTCCTCCTGTACTCCAAATCCTCTGTCCAGAAGGAGGCAGCCTGGGCCCTGAGCAATGGGGGTGCCCACCAGGGCCCCTCACCCCCAGCACCTCCAGCAGCTCATTGCTTCCAACATCCTGCCTCCCCTGGTGGCTCTGCTGAAAAAATGGAGATTTTAACGTCCAGAAAGAGGCTGACTGTCTGGTGGCTAACTTTGCAGACTAGGAGCACCATGGACCAGCTTGTCCACTCTAGAGTCTTGGAGCTGCTGGTGAACCTGCTCACCATCCCAGACACCACGTTTGTCATCATCATCCTTGACATCATCTCTTTTCTTTCAGGCAATAGAGAAGCTCTCTGAGGAGGAATCCCTGAATCTTCTGATAAAGGAACTTGGTAGGCTTGATATAATCAAAGCTTTGCAATTTCACGAGAACCATCTGATTTTCCTGACTGCTCAGAGTATTATCAAGAACCACTTTTCTGAGGAAGAAAAAAATGGCACAGTATCACCATTCCTGTACCAAGGTCATGAATTCTTAAAGCACTTAAAATACAAATACCAAGGCTCCACAACTTTTAAACCAAGAACTAAACCCTAAAGGGTGACTACTTTAAGAAGCAGCACTCTGCCCTGGCTGGTGTAGCTCAGTGGACTGAGCACAGGCTGCAATCCAAAGGGTCGCTGGTTCAACTCCAAGTCAGTGCATGTGCCTGGGTTGGAAGCCTGGTCCCCAATGAGGGCCATGTGAAAGGCAACCACACATCAATGTTTCTGCCCTTCTCTTTCTCCCTCCCTTCCCCTCTCTCTAAATATAAATAAGTAAAATCTTTAAAATAAAAAGAAGAAGCACCACTCCTACATCTTGGTGTACCTCAGGTATAAAACTTTTAACACTGAATGTTAATAAAATTTTTGACACTTTCACTTCTATCGAAAAAAAAAGAAATTATCAACAGAATGAAAATACAACCCACTGAATGAGAACATATTCAGCAATAATATATCTGATAAGGGTTTAATATCCAAAATTTATAAAGAACTTATAAAACCCAACATTAAAATAAAACCAAACAATCCAATTAAAAAGTGGGCAAGGGACCTGAATAAACACTTCTCCAAAGAGGAGAAGGCCCATAGACATATGAAAAAATACTCAGTGTCACCAATTATCAGAGAAATGCAAATTAAAACAACAATGAGATATCCTCTCACACTTGCCAGAAAGATTATTATCAATAAATCAACAAACAACAAGTGCTGGCGAGGATGTGGAGTAAAGGGAACCTTCCTGCACTGTTGGTGGGGATGCAGACTGGTACAACCACTATGGAAAACAGTATGGAGTTAGCTCAAAAAATTGAAAATGGAACTACCTTATGACCCAACAATTCAACTTCTGGGCATTTATCTGAAGAAACTAAACCAAATTTGAAAGAATATATGCACCCCTATGTTTACTGCAGTATTATTTACAATAGCCAACATTTGGAAGCATCCCAAGTGTCCATTAGCAAATAAGTGGAAAAAAATGCTGTGGTCCATTTATACAATGGAATACTACTCAGGCATGGAAAAGGAGATTTTACCCTTTGCAACACCATGGATGGACCTGGAAAACACTATGCTAAGTGAAATAAGCCAGTCAGTGAAAGACAAGTACTATGTCATTTTATTCATTTATACTATCTAATGAACAAATGATCCAGCAAGCTAAATAGAGACAGACTTATAAGTACAGACCAGGCAGACAGTTGTTTGGGAAAGCAGGCTTGGTTGGGGTAGCAGTGAGCGATTGACCAAAATTTTTTAAAAGAGAAAAAACTTGTGAAGACAGACAACACTGTGGTGAATGCCAGGGGGAAGGGCAGGGAGACGTGGGGAAGGATATGGGGATATAAATGGTGATGGAAAAACAAAACACAAAAGAAAAATTTTTAATTTAAGTATTGTTGGAATGATTGAAAGAGGTGAATGGATTGAAAACTACAGATTGGTAGTTACAAAATAGTCACAGGATTGAAAAGAACAGCATAGTAAATACAATCAATAATATTGCAATATATGGTACCAGGTGGGTACTGAAATATCAGTGGAATACTTTGTAAAGTATATGATTGTTTATCTAGCCATTATTCTGTATACCAGAAACTAACACAAAATGATATAGAATGTAAACTGTAATTGAAAAAAATAAAATAAAAATAAATTTTTTAAAAGAAATTCGGTAAAACATATGCATTTGAATTGAAAACATGAGTATAAAGTCATGATATATTTTTCTAGCTCATGATATATTTTTCTAGCCACTGAGAAGGTTTAGAAAACAATGAATACATTTTGATTATTGGTGACACAACCTCAGAGAAGATAGGGTGGTCCCTGCAATATCCAGTGAAGAAAACACGCAGGTAAAACTGTGCATACAATTCAGCAGTTCTGAAGGTGGCATTTAGTAAGGGGGATAAGTGACATGATAACTGAAGTGGTGTTCCTCTATAAATCAGGGTAAATAAAAATGAAAAATATAAAATAAATGAAAGAAGAACTATATAAAGAATAAAAACATACAGATAATTGTTATACCTAAAGAAGTGGAATTAATTAAAAAGAAACAAAGATACAAGAAAAAAAGCTTTTCTGAAATGAACTAAAAGCTAAGCCAGTAAATGGGAAAGGCTCACTGGATAACAGACTAAAATGATTTTAAAGGAACCTACTCCTAAACAAATGTAAATGGTATATTGTTTTTTTTTAACTCCAGAGATAAAGAAGGGACCTTATAAGTACCCAGCCACGTTTTGTTTAAAATTTCTATTTTGCATCTTATTTTATTTTATTTTTAAAATATTTTTCCATTACCATTCAGTCCCCTTATATTCTTCTCCTTCTAGCAATCACCATACTGTTGTATATGTCCATGAGTCTTTTTTCCATTTTGTTTAATCCCTTTACTCTCTAACCTCCCCCCCAACTAGCTGTCATCTGCTCTCCATCTGAGTCTGTCTCTGTTTTGCTTGTTAGCTCACTTTGTTCATTAGATTCCACATGAGTGAAATCATATGGTATTTTTCTTTCTCAGACTGGCTTATTTCACTTAGCATAATGTTCTCCAGGTCCATCCATGCTGTTGCAAAAGGTAAAATGTTCTTCTCTTCTTTTTATGGCTGAGTAGTAGTCCAATTGTGTAAATGCCCCATAGTTGTTTTATCCACTCATCTACTGACGGACACTTTGGTTGCTTCCATATCTTGGTGATTGTAAATAACACTGCAATGAACAGAGGGGTGCTTATGCTCTTTCAAATTAGTGAAGATGTAAAAAATAAGTGATTCAGAAATAGTGAAACTAAAAACTAAACAAAGGTGAATAGAGCAAATGAAACAAAAATAAATCAGGTTTGTCAATATTAATATTCAAAACAAAAAGTAGAATCCAAGATAATCATTACAAATAAAGTCAATATTTATTTATTATATTTTCATAATTCAGATCGTCATCATGAACTTTATCCTTCATGTGTCAATGAAAGATACTGTGAGACTGAAACAAATAAATAATGAATAAAATGTAAAACAGATATTACTTTTACTTATAACCAAAAACTATAACAATTTTTAGAAAAAAATGTATAGGAACCACTAAGAAGAAAAGTACAAAATTTTAATGGAAGATAAAAAATGTTTTAATAAAAGAGAGAATAATTATGTTCCAAAATGAAAACATGTTAATTCTTCCCAGATACATTAATTTAATGCAATTTGTTTCTTTCATTTTTTTAACTTTTATTTTAATTTTTATTCAAGCACAATATTCTGCCTTTTACTCCCATCCCAGGCCAACCCCCAGCACTCCACACCTCACTCCCATTTCCATTCCCCCCTAGTTTTTGTTCATGTGTCCTCTTTACTAATTCCTGTAAACCTGTCCCCTTTTCCCCTGAAATTCCCTTTCCTCTCCCCTCTGGTCACTGTCAGCCTGTTCTCTACTTCAGTGTCTTCAGTTATATTTTCCTTGATTGTTTTGCTGTTTAGGTTCCTGTTAAAGGTGAGATCATATGGTATTTGTCTTTAAAAGCCTGGCTTATTTCACTTAGCATAATGCTTTCCAGTCCTATCCATGCTGTTGCAGAGGATAAGAGCTCCTTCTTTGTTTCTACATCATAGAATTCCATTGTGTAAATGCACCATAGTTTTTTGATCCATTCATTTACTGATGGACACCTAGGTTGCTTCCAACACTTGGCTATTATAAATTGTGCCACTGTGAACATTGGGGTGCAAAGATTCTTTTGGACTGGTGTTTCAGGGTTCTTAGGATATAATCCCACCAGTAAAATTGCTGGGTCAAAAGGCAGATCCATTTTTAGTTTTCTAAAAAAATTCCATACTGTTTCCCACAGTGGTTGGACCAGCCTGCAATCCCACCTACAGTGCACTAGGGTCCCTTTTTCTCCACAAATTCTCCAACACTCATTGTTTGTTGCTTTGTGTATGATGGCCTTTCTGACTGGTATAAAGTAGTATCTCATTATGGTTTTTACTTTCCATCTCTCTAATAGCTAGCAGTATTGAGCATCTTTTCACATGTCTCTGGATCCTCTGTGTGTCCTTCTTGGAGAAGTGTGTGTTCAAGTCCTTTGCCCATTTTTTTAATTGGGTTGCTTGTCTTAGAGTGTAGTCATGTAAGTTCTTTATATATTTTGGAGATTAAACCCTTGTCTGAGGTATCATTGGCAAATATGTTTTCCCATACAATTGGTTCTCTTTTTATTTTGATACTGTTTTCTTTAGCTGTGCAGAAGCTTATTATTTTGATGAGATCCCATTTTTTTATTCTTTACTTTATATCCCTTGCTCTAGGGGACATGTCAGTAAAAAAGTTTCTGCGTGAAATATCTGAGATTTTCCTACCTACGTTCTCCTCTAGGACTTTAATGGTGTCACATTTTATATTTAAGTCTTTTATCCACCTTGAATTTATTTTTGTATAAGGTGTAAGTTGGTGCTCAAATTTCATTTTTTTGCATGTGGCTGTCCAGTTCTCCCAACACCATTTGTTGAAGAGGCTATTTTCACTCCATTTTATGTTGCTTCCTCCTTTGTCAAATATTAATTGACCATATAGCCTTGGGTTTATTTCTGGTCTCTCTGTTCTGTTCCATTAGTCCATGTGCCTGTTTTTATGACAGTACCAGGCTGTTTTGATTACAGTTGCCTTGTAGTAGAGTTTAGTGTCAGGTATTGTGATCCCTCCTACTTTTCTTTCTCAAAATTGCAGCAGCTATTTGGGGTCATTTATGATTCCATATAAATTTTGAAGAGTTTGTTCTATGTCTGTGACATAAGCCATTGGTACTTTAATAGGAATTGCATTGAATGTGTAAATTGCTTTGGGTAGTATGGACATTTTGATTATATTAATTCTTCCAATCCATGAACACGGTATATGTTTCCATTTGTTTGTGTCTTCCTTGATTTCTCTCCTCAGTGTTATGTAGTTTTCTGAATACAGGTCTTTTACCTCTTTGGCTAGGTTTATTCCTAGGTATTTTATTTTTCTTTTTGCTATTTCAAATGGGATTTTTCCATGATTTCTGCTTCTGCTGCTTCATTGTTGGTGTGCAGAAATGCCTTTGATTTCTGGATATTGACCTTGTATCCGGCTGTTTTGCCAAATTCATTTATTAGGTCAAGCAGCTTTTTGGTGGAGTCTATAGGATTTTCTATGTAGAATATGATGTCATCTGCAAACAGTGACAGTTTTGTTTCCTCCTTTCCAATTTGGATGCCTTTTATTTTTTTCTTCTCTGATGGCTGCGGCTAAAACTTCCAGTACTATATTGAATAGAAGTGGTGGAAGTGGGCAGCCTTGTCTTGTTCCTGATCTTAGTGGAAAAGATTTTAGTTTTTTCCCATTGAGTATGATGTTGGCTTTAGGTCTCTCATATATGGCCTTTATTATGTTGAGGAATACTCCCTCTGTTCCCACTTTGCTGAGTGTTTTTATCATGAATGGGTACTGTACCTTATCAAATGCCTTTTCTGCATCTATTGATATGATCATGTTATTTTTGTGTTTGCTTTTGTTTATGTGATGCATTACATGTACTGATTTGCGAATATTGAACCATCCTTGCATCCCTGGAATGAATCCCACTTAGTCATGGTGTATGATCTTTTTAATGTATTGTTGGATGTGGTTTGCCAGTATTTTGTTGAGGATTTTAGCATCAATGTTCATCAGCGATATTGGCCTGAAGTTTTCTTTCTTTGTTGTGTCTTTATCTGGTTTTGGAATTAGGATGATGTTGGCCTCATAAAAAGAGTTTGGGAGTCTTCCATGTTTTGGATTTTTTGGAATATTCTGTGAAGGATAGGGGTTAGCTCTTCCTTAAAAGCTTTGTAGAATTCTCTTGTGAAACCATCTAGTCCAGGGCTTTTGTGCGTTGTGAGTTTTTTGATTACTGCTTCAATTACTTTTGCTATTATTGGTTTGTTCAAGTTTTCTGCTTCTTTTCCATTGAGTTTTAGAAGATTATATTTTTCTAGAAATTTGTCCATTTCACCTAGGTTTCAAATTTCTTGGCTTACAGTTCTTTGTAGTAATTTCTTACAATCCTTTGTATTTCTGTGGTATCTGTTGTAATCTCTCCTCTTTCATTTCTGATTGTTTTTTATTTGTGTCTTCTCTCTTTTTTTCTTGATGAGTCTGCTTAAAGGCTTGTTGATTTTGTTTATCTTTTCAAAGAACCAGCTCTTGGATTCATTGATCCTTACAATTGTGCTTTTAGTCTCTATGTCATTTAATTCTGCTCTGGTCTTGTTTAATTCCTTCCTTCTGCTTGCTCTGAGCTGTCTTTGTTTTTGCTCCTCAAGTTCTTGTAGACATAGGGTTAGGTTGTTTGTTTGGAATATTTCCAACTTTTTTAGGTGGACCTGTATCACTATGAATTTCCCTCTCAGGACTGCCTTGGCTGTGACCCATAAGTTTTGGGTTGTTGTGCATTTGTTTTCATTTGTTTCCAGAAACCTTTTGATTTCTTCCCTAATTTCATTCTTGGCCCATTCATTGTTTAATAGCATGCTATTTAATCTCCATGATTTTGAGTGTTTTGAGTGTTTTTTGGGGGGGTGTTTTCTAGCTTCAGTCCCGTGTGATCCGAGAAAATGCTTGGTTTAATTTTAATTTTCTTTAAATTGTTCAGGCTTGTTTTGTGTCTTATCATTTGGGCAATGTTTGAAAATGTTCCATGTACATTTGAAAAGAATGTATATTTAGCTTCTTTTGGATGGAGGGCTCTGTATATATCAGTAAAGTCCATTTCATCAAGGGTATTGTTCAATGCCACAATATCTTTGTTGATATTTTTTTTGGAAGAGCTGTCCATTTTTGATAGTGGGGTGTTAAAATCTCCCACTATAATTGTGTTGCTGTCCATATCTTTCTTGAAATGCTCTAAGATTTTCTTTATGTATTTGGGTGCTCCTCTGTTGGGTGAATATATATTACAATATTTATGTCTTCTTGGTGGATTCTTCCCTTGAGTATTATGAAGTGACCTTCTGGGTCTCTCTTTATGGACCTTTTTTGGAAGTCTGTTTTGTCTGATATGAGTATTGCTACCACGGATTTTTTTTCCTGTCCATTTGCTTGGAAGATTTGTTTCCAGCCCTTCACTTTCAGCCTGTGCAGGTCTTTTATCCTCAGGTGGGTCTCATAGGCAACATATGTGTGGGTTATTTTTTCTTATCCATTCTGCTATTCTATGTCTTTTGATTGGAGCATTTAATTCCTTTACGTTTAAGGTTATTGTTGATAGGTACTTACTCATTGTCTTTTATGCACGTGTGTTCCTCTCTCTCTCTCTCTCTCTCTCTCTCTCTCTCTCCCTCTCTCTCTCTCCTTTCCTTCCTTTCCTTAAAGCAGTCCCTTTAGAATCTCTTGCAGAGCTGGTTTGGTGGAGGTGTATTCTTTTAGACATCTTTTGTCTGGGAAGCTTCTTATTTGGCCTTCTATCTTGATTGAGAGCCTTGCTGGCTTAATTAGCCTTGGTTGCAGACCTCTGGTTCTCATTACTTGGAATATTTCTTGCCATTCTCTTCTGGCTTGGAGTGTTTCCATTGAGAAGTCAGCTGTTAGCCTTATTGGGGCTCCCTTGTATGTTACTTCCTGTTTCTCCCTTGCTGCCTTTAAGATTCTCTCTTTGTCTTGAAATTTTGCCATTTTAATTATGATGTGTCTTGAGGTGGGCCTCTTTGGGTTCCTCTTGATTGGGACTCTGTGTTTCCTGGATTTATTTGACTTTTTCTCTCATCAAATTAATGAAGTTTTCCTTAATTACCTGTTCAACTAGGTTTTCTATCCCTTGCTCTTCTTCTTCTCCTTCTGGTACCCCTGTAATACGGATATTATTACATTTCATATTTACTTGAATTTCTCTTAAGCCCTCTTCATTTTTTCTGAGCCTCTTTTCTTTTTTCTTGCTCTTTCTGGGTTTTCTTTTCTACTTTGTGCTCTACCTCGCTAACCTGATCTTCTCCTTCATCAATCCTGCTTTTCATACCTTCTACTGTGTTCCTCAGTTCAGAAATGGAATTCTTCATTTCCTTTTGACCCCTGTTGAGAATTTCTATTTCCTTTTTCATGTTTATGTAGTTTGCAGTGAGATTGTTTTAGTTTCCCTCTAGTTTCTGATAGCTCATTGTGAGTTCATTGAGCTTCCTGATAATCATTGTTTTGAACTCACTATCTGATAGTTGAGTTGCCTCTATTTCATTTAGCATTTTTTCTGAGGCTTCCTCCTTTCCCTTCATTTGGGCATTGTTTCTTTGTTTTCTCATTGTTCATGGGTTTCTTTTTGTTAGCCTCTGCTTCTTAAATTGATCTGTTCTGGTTCCCTGTAATTATGGTGTGAACTTCTGTGGTAGAATACTTGTGAGATTCAGTAGTGCAGTCTTCTTCGTGTATCCTGGTGTTCACAACTTCCCCCTACTCTTTTTTGTGATCAGTTGGAGGAGTAAGGCAAAATGGCTTAAGACAGCAAGAGAGTGTACTATGATATTTACATTAGCAGCCAGTAAAGAAGAGATGGGATATCCTTTGGGTCCTTATAGTGTTAACCATGATCCTCCACCCCACTAGCTACCTTTTAGAAAGGATGGAAAGAAGGTAAGACTCTTATTGGGGACAAAAGGATTGTTAGTTGGATCTAGCAAGCTGTGAGGCTGTGGGAGGTCAGATTCTGAGGTAGGGTTGGAATAAAGATTAGTAAATAGGAGTGGTGTGTAAAAGAATAGAGACAACCCCCACAATAATAGAGTTCAGGAAATTGCGAAGTGGGCTGAGATCAGGTAGGGGTGTTGAGTAGTATTTACAATTGTATGAGCTAGGTCTTATTTACAGTAATATTAAAGCAACAATCTTGTGGAAGTATCTATGAGATCTAGATATCAATAATAAGGAGTATAGAACCTTGAAAGGTGTACTAATGGAACACAGATGAAGGATAGTAAATTATCAACACACTGTGACTGAGATAACAGTGGGAACGTATCAAATGACATATAACCAGCCAAGAAAAGAAGATTATACAGAAAGAAAAAGCATATCAAAATACTATTAAAATAAAATATGTCAGAAAAGTGAGAAAAAGAAAATACAAATTTGCAGTAACTTGCAAGCGCAAAAAGAAAAGGGATAAAGAAGCAGAAGATGGAGTGCAGGAGAGATAAATTTGGAGTGGAAGGAATAATACCAGGATTAATGGAAGAGAAACATAAGGGCTTCGGAGATATAAAAATAGTAAGAATTGAACAATAAAAAATCACTTAAAACACAAGATAAAATCAATCAACCAACAACAGCCAAAACAAAACAAAACAAAACAAAACAAAACAAAACAAAACAAAACAAACCTCTTGTTGGTTTCTAACTGGCCAGACCAGTTTTTCTGGTCTTGCTGGCTTCAGCAGGCTGAGGGGTGTTTGAAATGCTTATCACTCTTCCCAGTCAAATCTCAGTAAGTTTCTCAGGTACTATCCCCAGGGCCAGCAGGGCGCTCTCTCCAGAGCCAATCTGACTTTCCTCTACAGTACCCTGGGGAGCTCACTGCTGTGGTCTCCCGGGATCCGGGGCTCCACAGGGCTCCTGCGTCTTTTCAGTTTCACAATGCAAGCTCCGGGGATTGCAAGGAGATGTGCCCTTCCCCCAAATTGCACTGCAGCAGGCGCTATGTTCTCGGGAAGCACTCGCATCTTTTGTGGATTCACGGTGGAAGCTCTGGGGATCATAAAAGGCCTCACCCATCCACCACATTTTTCAGTTTTGGGCTCTAAGCACTGCGTCCCTTCCAGGTTCACAGTGGAGATACAGGATTCCCAAGGGGGCGTGTGCTTCCACAGTTCACTACCACAGGCTCCAGAAACCCGAAAACGCCTGGGCCCTTTCCTTGTTTAGGGCTGTGAGGTCTGGGTTTTCCATGGATCCACACTCCCACTGGGCTTGGGGCACACGTCCAGGCCGCCCTTGGTCGTGCCAGCTGGAAGCACTCACTTCTCCCAGGGCTGTGGGTGGGTGCTCACAGACCCTGCGTGATTGTCTCCCAGTCCAACTGCCCTCTCTGTACCTTCAAGCCACAAAGTCTCCCCTGGTGTTGCTCAACCCCCATTGTTCAGGGAGGGAGCAGAGACTCTGCTCTCCCGGGTGCCCTGAGGCAGACCCAGGAGCACCGGGCCTGGGGACTACAACTCCCCTGGTCCCTGCACTGATCCCTGGGTCCCTGTTGTCCTGATGCAGTCTCCTTACCTTCTAGTTTTTCAATGATTGCTATAATTTTTGATGTCCTGTTTTCAAACATTTTTTCGTAACCTAGGCCACTTGCTCTGTTCCTCCACCGATGCTCGAGTTTCCCTCCCCTGCACAGAAGCCAAGAATCACGCTCCCTGGAACAAAGCCACCATATTTCCACAAAAGCGAAGATATTCTTAAGAATATGGTATAATAATCATACTAACAATTCTCAATATTTTTGAGAACTTTTCATATGCCACAAAAAAGGTGAAGAACTTTCTGTACATAATCTTTTCTAATGCCCTTGACAACCTAAGAAGTTGTTAATATTTTGAATTTCATTTTAAAGATTAATATGAAAGTTAAAAAATTAAGTGACTTGTCAAGACCACAAAGCCAGGGAGCAACAAATCCATAAATCAAACACAGGCCTCTGTATGCCCAGAGCCTGAGCTTGTACACTATCCCCCTGTTGTTGTAAATAATATAGTGGTTAATAAATTATGATACAACTTCATGAAAAATGCTATAGAGTCATTAAAATCATGGTGCATCATATTTAGTGACAGGAATATATTTATAATTTACTAAGTAAAAACTTTTGCATTTTAGAGCACATGCCCACATATGTGAAAATGCACATCATTCTAAGGCTGCAGTAACGAATTTATTTGTTTATTTGTTTTATTTATCTTTTATTTATTTTATTTATTTGTTTATTTGTTGATAGGCTGCCACCTATCTTGCTGCCATCTTCCCTTATCCTCATAAAAATTTTGGATAACAATCAATTTAAAAACAATAAACAACCACAACTGCCAAAAAATCAAACTACATGGAACTCCGACAACCAAGGAGTTAAAGAGACATTCATCCAGACTGGTAGTAGGGACAAAGATGGACAGCCAGGCAGAGAGGACTAAAGAGGACATGAGGTAAGGTGGTGGCTGGAGAGCTGGGTGGGGTGGGTGAGGCAGGGATGGCCAACAATAAAACAAATAAAAGATACTTGTATTTTTGGCAACAGATGATAATGGAAAAAAGCAGAGATAGAAGCTAGCTTGCTTTATATACCTTTCCCACTGCAGTAGACATGTGTTGCTGATACAATGAAGGCAATTGAGGTCATATTCATTGTGAGTGGGCAGCCAATATCATTGTTGCTTGCTTGGGATCCCTTCATGCTCATGTTTCCTGTCAGCAATCTCCTGACATTCTTTTTCTTTTAAGTATATTTTATTGATTATGCTATTACAATTGTCATAATTTTCCCCTCTTTATTCCCCCTCTGCCTTACACCTACACACCCCCCGCCATTTCTCCACTTAGTTAATGTCCATGGGTTGTACCTATAAGTTCTTTGGCTTCTCTGTTTCATATACTATTATTAATCTCCCCCCATTTATTTTATGCCTACCAATTATGCTTCATTGAAGTCGATTTCCTTTGCCAGATTTGAGAAGTCTTCCTTCATTATGTTTTCAACTAACTTTTTAATTTCTTGCTGTTGTTCTCCTTCTGGCACCCTTATGATTCAGATGCTGGAGCACTTAAAGCTGTCCTGGAGGTTCTGAAGCCTCTCCTAATTTTTTTTTGAATTCTTATTTCTGAATTCTGTTCTGGTTGGATGTTTATTTCTTCCTTTTGTTCCAAATCATTGACTCAAGGCCCAGTTTCCTTCCTTTCACTCTTGGTTCCTTGTATGCTTTCTTAAATTTCACTTCATCTAGACTTCATTTATTCCTTCATTTTGCCACTGAGCTCAACCATTTCTGTGAGCATCCTGATTTCCAGTGTTTTGAACTCTGCATAAGATAGGTTGTCTATCTCCTCATCATTTAGCTTTTTTTCTGGAGTTTTGATCTGTTATTTTATTTAGGCTATATTTCTTTGATTTGTTGCACCTTTTATATTGTAAGGGAGCAGAGCCTTAAATATTCACCAGGGTGGGGCAACTTTCTTTGCTGCGTTATGGCACTGTCTGTAAGGGAGGGGTCAGAGAGGGAACAATGCCACTTGCTAGTTCTGCTCTAGCCCCACTTTCCAACAAACTCTCTTGAAAGACTGGGAGTTTTTCCCACCATCACAACACCCATAGTATTTTACTAGACTTTCTGAATCTTTAGTTTCCTGGTCATCCATCCCTGCCTCACTCACCCCACCCAGCTCTCCAGCCACCACCTTATCCCATGTCCTCTTTAGTCCTCTCTGCCTGGCTGTCCATCTTTGTCCCTACTACCAGTCTGGATGAATGTTTCTTTAACTCCTTGGTTGTCAGAGTTCCATGTAGTTTGATTTTCTGGCAGTTGTGGTTGTTTATTGTTTTTAAATTGATTGTTATCCAAAATTTTTATGAGGATAAGGGAAGATGGCAGCAAGATAGGTGGCAGCAGTGTTCACTTCCCCCTGTGCATGGGTGGAACACCTAGCTGATCCTCTGAAGAAGAGAGTGAACAACCAATGGTGATATCCCAGCATATATGAAGATTAGAGGCCCAAACTGTAGATGACATTGAAAAATCAGATGGTAAGGAGAGTGTTTTGGGACAATAAGGTCCCTGGGACCAGCTTGGGGACCAGCTTGGGGACCAGGGCAGCTGCAGCCCCAGGGTCGGCGCCCAACAGGTCTACCACCGAATTCTTGGGAGAGAGCCAGGTCAATGGCTCCCTCTGCTGCCAAAAAGGGAGGTTTGAGCAGCACTGGGATTGACCTGGATAAGTGAAGTCACTGTGGGGAATAAGGATGAAGTGGAAAACACACAGGAGAAGTTTGCATGCTCTGAGACTGTAGATGCCAGCTGGGAAGAGTTGGGCCATGACAGACCCTGACCCGAATAGCCCCTAGTCTGGATGTACAGTTGGGTTGTGTGAGAGGCCACGCACTTGTTTGGAGTGGCAGGCTTGAATAGGAGAAATTTTTCAAAAATAAAAAGAGTCACTCAGCAGCTGTTTGGGGAACTCTCCCGCAGCAGACGCCCCTGCCTCCTCTAGCACGTGCAGCCTCAGCAGCCTCAGTTTCCTCAGCAGTGGGTCCACTTCTGCTGCCAGGACTGCGACCGCACCCCTACCCTTGGCTGCAGCAGCAGAGGGCACCCAAATGTGCCATGACACCAGTGGTGCGGTACATATCCAGATGCCCCCCACCCCTGCAGCAGCACAGACTAGCATGAGCAAGACACCTTGCCCCATGACTGCACTCTCGCTGCAGCAGCGGAGGCCAAGCACTCATGCCTACAGCCCTGGGGGTGGAAATATCCTGATCCCAATGGCTGGGCCACCACAGCAGTGGAGGCCAAGAATTCATGCCCACACCCCTGGTGTAGCAGCAGAGAAGGTATGTGCCTGCATTCACCATGGCAGCCACAAAAGCACCTCCACCTGCAGGGCCAACTGGATTCCTAAGAGGAAGGTGGAGGTGCCCCTGCAGAGGAAAGCAGCAGGGCTCAGGGAGTCAGCAATCCCCAGAAAGATTTAAGTCAGTGGCAGGATGGGGGGCTGAACTACCCTAAAGAGACTCTGAGAGTCCCTAGCATCTAAGACAGCAAAGAGTAAGAAGGTGGTATGTGAGTTTCCCCTAACTGGAGTACCTCAAGGACAACACAACTTGTGGACTGAAAGTGTTGGTGGGCTCAGTAGGGGACTGGGGCCCAGCAGTGAACTCAGGAAATGGGCTGGAGGCTCGGCAACTGCTAAGAGTGCAGCTCACACATGGCCATCATCCTCACAAAACCAGAGAAAGAGAGAAAAGTGAAACCAATCCTTCCTCAGCCTGTTGTAGCCAAGAAGACCAGCAGAACTGGCTTGGCTTGTTTAAAGCCAGCAGGAGGTTTCTTCTTCTTTTTCAAATTTCCTTCTTCCTTTCTTTCCTCCTTTCTTTTCTTATTCTTTCTTTCTTTATTTCTTTCTTCATTCATTCATTTTATTCCTTCTTCCTTCCTTCCTTTTTTTAAATTCCCACAAGTAAGACAATAAAACCCAAAAAGGGGTCATCCCAACAGCTGTGACAATGAGGCAAACTTCACTTTGCTACTCCAGAGACCTGCAAGTTATTGTATATTTCTATTATAATTATTTTTTCATTATTCCTACATCTTTTATTTTATTAGTATTTTTATATTTCTCTTCTTTTTATTTAGTCTTACTTGGTTTCTTAAATTGCATTGTTTCACTGGTTTCCCTTGTTCTCTCTTTCATAGTGTACTTTTAATTTTCAGTCTTTCACTTCACTTGTGTTCCAATAGCACAGTACTAGGTCCTGTACTTCCTTTTCTTGTTTAGACCACATAGATTCTGTTGTATGATTTTTGTTCCATTACTATTGTAAATCATTGCTGTTCCATACAATTGTAAATACTACACAGCACCTCTCCCAAATCTTAGCCTACTTCACTGTTTCTGGGGCTTTATTACTGTTGTGGTTAACTCTATTCTATCACACACCTATATTCTATCCTTTACTGTCACTTTACTTCATAATCTGACCTCCACAAGCTCACTACTTTCTAGACCCAACTCACAATTATCCCTGCCCCACAATGAGAGTCTTATCTTTTTTCTACCCTTTCTAAAAAGTGGCTAGTTGGGTGAAATATCATGGTTAACACTATACATATGCAAATAATTTCCTATGTCTTCTCCATGGGTTGGTACTTTAAATACCATAAAACGCACTCCCGCTGTTGTAAACCATTTTGCCATCCCCCTCCAACTGATCACAAAAAAGAGTAAGTGGGAGATGTGAACACCAGGATTCCCGCTGTAGAGGAAACCCACCAACAAAGGAACCAGATAAAAACAGATAAAAAGGGAAGAAGGTGAAGGAAGGAGTGGAAGCCACATTAACCTCTACCCAAAACCAATCTGGAAATACAACTAAATGGTGGAGAAATTACCCAGAAAAAACAACGGAAAAATAGCAAAAGAGAAGCCTCAAAACCACATACACACAGAAGAATCAACTTCAAAACAATCTATTCACATCTGCACAACAGAATACGAGAGGTGATAGACAAAGTGATTCTCAGTTAACCAGCTCGAGGGAAGGACCCACCAAAGAAAAACCCAACAATCGAAACCCATAGACATTCAGAGAGCCAACATAAATGACAGCCCAAGACCAGTGAGCTCAGGAGATCAAGGAGACTGCACCACTTAATCTCACAGGTATACTACCATAGAAGTTCACACGAGAAACCCAGGGAGTCACAACAGATCAATTTAAGAGCTGAAGCTAACAAGAAGAGTCTCACAAACAATGGGAAGACAAAGAAACAATCCCAAAATGAAAGGAAATGAGGAATCCTCAGAAAGAAAGCTAAAGGAAATAGAGGCAAGTCACCTATCAGATATTGAGTTCAAAGCAATGGTTATCAGGAAGCTCAATGAGCTCACAATGAGCTACCAGAAACTACAGGGAAACTATCATGAACTCACTGCAAACTATATCAACATGAAAAAGGAAATAGAAACTATCAACAAGAGCCAAGAGGAAATGAATAATACAATTTCTGAACTGAAGAACAGAGTAGAAAGATTCGAAAACAGGCTCCATAAAGCAGATTGGATCAGCAAGCTCGAGGCAAAGGTAGAAACAGCCAGAAAGAACAAGAAAATTAAAAAAGGCTCAGAAAGAACAAAGAGAAATTAAGGGAAATGCAGGACAACATGAAATATAATAATAGCCATATAATAGGGATACCAGAAGGAGAAGAAGAGCAAAGGATAGGAAACCTGTTTGGAAAAGTAATGATGGGAAACTTCCCTAAGTTGATGAGAGGAAAAAGTCACACAAATCCAGGAAACACAGAGAATCCCAATCAAGAGGAACCAAAAGAGGCCCACTTCAAGACACATCATAATTAAAATGACAAAATTCCAATACAAAGTGAGAATCTTAAAGGAAGCAAGGCTAAAACAGGAAGTAACATAAAAGGAAAGCCTGATAAGACTAGCAGCTGACTTCTCAATGGAAAAACTCGAAGCCAGAGGGAACAGCATAAAATATTCCAAGTAATGAAAACCAAGGCCCTGCAACAGAGACTACTCTATCCAGAAGGCTCCCAATTAAAATGGAAGGCTAAATAAGGAGTTTCCCAGACAAAAAAAGCCTCAAAGAATATATCTCATCCAAACCAGCTCTGCAAGAGATGCTAAAGTGTCTGCTTTAAGAACACATAGAAAAAAAATAAGAGAGAGAGGAACACAGGCACAAAAGAAATGGCAATGCATAAGTACCTATCAATAATACCTATAAATGTAAATATATTATATGTCCCAATCAAAAGACAGAATAACTGAATAGATATGAAATCATGACTGACACATATGCTGCCCACAAGAGACCCACCTCAGAACAAAAGACCTATACGGACTGAAAATGAAGGGTTGAAAACAAATATTCCAAGCAAATGGACAGAGAAAAAAAAAAGCCAAGGTAGCAATATTCATCAGACAAAACAGACTTCAAAAAAAAGACCCAGAAAAAGAGACCCAGAACATCACTTCATAATACTCAAATGAAGAACCCATCAAGGCATAAACATTGTAAATATATATTCACCCAAAATATGAGCACCCAAATACGTAAAGAAAATCTTGGAAGACTTCAAGAAAGATACTAAGAGCAACACAATTATAGTAGGGGATTTTAACACCCCATTTTCAACAATGAATAGATCTTCCAAACAAAATATCAATAAAGACATTGTGCCACTGAAAAATGCCCTAGTTCACATCGACTTAAGTGATATATATAGAGTCTTTCATCCCAAAGAAGCAAAATACACATTCTTTTCAAATGAACATGGAACACTTTAAAAGACAGAGCACATAATAGGATGCAAAATAAGCTTTAACAAATTCAAGAGAATTGAAGTCATATGAAGCATTTTCTCAGACTACAAGGGCCTGAAACTAAAAGCCAACCTCAAGGAAAAAACCTCAAACTCATGGAGATTGAATAGCATGCTGTTAAACAACAAATGGGTTAATAATGAGATTAAGAAAGAAATCAAAAAGTTTCTAGAAACAAACAAAAATTAATTCACAATAACCCAAAACTTTTGGCACACACTGAAGGCAGTCCTGAGAGGGAAGTTCATAGTGATACAGGCCTACCTAAAAAAGATAGAAACATTTCAAATAAAAAACCTAAACCTACAACTACAAGAACTCCAAGAACAACAACAAAGACAGCCCAGAGAAAGTAGAAGGAAGGACATAACCAAGATTAGAGCAGAATTAAATGACATAGAGACTAAAAGCAGAATTCTAAGAATCAATAAATCCAGGAGTTGGTTCTTTGAAAAGATAAACAAAATCGACAAGCTCTTAAGCAGACTTATCAAGAAAAAAAAAAGAGAGAAGACCCAAATAAACACAATCAGAAATGATAGAGGAGAGATTACAATGGATACCACAGAAATACAAAGGATTATGAGAAATTACTATAAAGAACTATATGCCAAGAAATTTGAAAATCTAGGTTAAGTGGACAAATTATTTAAAAAACATAATCTTCCAAAACTCAATGAAGAAGCAGAGCCTGAACAGACCAATAAGATTTGCTGAAATTGAAGCAGTAATCAAAAAGCTTATGAAACACAAAAGCCCTGGACCAGATGGTTTCCGAGGAGAATTTTACAAAGCATTTAAGGAAGAGCTAACTCACCCCTATCCTTCACAGAGTATTCCAAAAAATGCAAGAAGATGGAAGACTACCATCCTTTTTTTATGAAGCCAGTATCATCCTAATCCCAATCCAGATAAAGACATAACAAAAAAGAAAACTTTAGGCCACTATCACTGATAAATATAGACACTAAAATCCTCAACAAAATATTGGCAAACCACATCCAACAATATATTAAAAATATCATACACCATGACCAAGTGGAATTCATCCCAGGGATACAAGGATGGTATAATATTCACAAATCAGTAAATGTAATACATTACATAAACAAAATGAAAGTAAAAAAATCACATGATCATATCAATAGATGAAAAAACATTTGATAAGGTACAGAACACATTTATGTTAAGAACAGGTAGTAAAATGTGAATAGAGGGAGCATTCCTCAACATAATAAAGGCCATTTATGAGAGACCTACAGTCAACATCATACTCAATGGGCAAAAACTTAGAGCTTTCCCACTAAGATCAGGAATAAGACAAGGTGGTCCACTTTCACCATTCCTATTCAACATAGTATTGAAAGTCCTAGCCACAGCAATCAGACCAGAAAAAGAAATAAAAGGCATCCAATTGGAAAGGAGGAAATAAAACTGTCACTGTTTGAAGATGACATGACAGTGTACGTACAAAATCCTACAGACTCCACCAAAAAACTACTTGACCTAATAAGTGAATGAGGCAAAACAGTGGTATACAAATCAATATTCATAAATCAAAGACATTTTCGTACACCAACAATGAAATGAAAGAAAAAGAAATCAGGAAAAATCCCATTTCATATAGCAAGAAGAAAAATAAAATACCCAGGAATACACCTTACCAAGGAGGTGAAAGACCTGTAACTCAGAAAACTAAACACTGAAGAAAGAAATTAAGCAAGACACAAATAAATGGAAGCATGTACCATGGTCATGGATTGGAAGAATTAACACAATGAAAATGTCCATACTACCAAAAGGGATTTATAGATGCAACACAATCCTTACTAAAGTACCAAAGACATATTTCACAGAAATAGAGCAAACATTTCAGAAATTTATATGTAACCATAAGCGACCCCAAATACCTGCAGCAATTTTGAGAAAGAAAAACAAAGTAGGAGGGATCACAATACCTGATACTAAACTGTATTACAAGGCCACTGTAAACAAAACAGCCTGGAACTAGCATAAAAACAGGCACATAGACCAATGGAACAGAACAGAGTCCAGAAATAAACCCAAGTCTCTATGGTCAAGTAATATTTGACAAAGAAGGGAGCAGCATGAAATAGAGAAAAATATCCTCTTCAACAAATGCTGTTGGGAGAGCTGGACAGCTACGTGCGAAAAAATAAAACTTGATCACCAACATACACCTTACACAAAAATAAATTCAAGGTAAATAAAAGACTTAAATATAGGTGATAAAACCACAAAAGTCCTAGAGGGACACATAGGCAGGAAAATCTCAGACATTCCACATAACAACATCTTCACTGATATGTCCTCTAAAGCAAGGGACATAAAGGAAAGAATAAACAAATGGGACCTCATCAAATTAAAAAGCTTCTGCATGACTAAAGAAAACAGCATTAAAATAAAAAGAGAACCAACTACATGGGAAAACATATTTGCCAATGACACCTCGGACAAGGGTTTAATCTCCAAAATATATAAAGAACTCACATGGCTCCACTCCAGGAAGATAAAAAACTCAGTCGAAAAAATGGGCAAAAGTTTTGAACAGACACTTCTCCAGGGAGGACATACAGAGGGCCCAGAGACATATGAAAAGATGCTCAGCATCACTAGCTATCAGAGAGATGCAAATTAAAGCCACAATGAGATACCACCTCACCTGATGGTCAGAATGGCCATCATAAACAAATCAACAAATAAGTGTTGGAGAGGATGTGAAGAAAAGGGAACCCTAGTGCACTGTTGATGGGAATGCAGGCTGGTGTAGCCACTGTGGAAAACAGTATGGAATTTCCTCAGCAAACTAAAAATGGAACTGCCTTTTGACCCAGCATTTCCACTGCTGGGATTATACCCTAAGAATCCTGAAACACCAATCCAAAAGATCCAATGCACCCCAATGCTCACAGCAGCACAGTTTACAAACAGCCAAGTGCTGGAAGAAGCCCAAGTGGCCATCAGTAAAAGAATGGATCAAAAAACTATGGTACATTTACACAATGGAATTCTATGCAGCAGAGAGAAAAAAAGGAGCTTCTATCCTTTGCAACAGCATGGATGGAACTGGAGAGCATTATGCTAAGTGAAATAAGCCAGGCGGTGAGGGACAAATAGCATATGATCTCACATCTAACTGGAACATAATCAACAAAAGAGAAAAGCAAGCAAAATATATCCAGAGACACTGAAAGTACGAAGAATCTGACATTAACCAGAGGGGATGTGGGAAAGGATAATCAGGGGAAGGGTTTTCAGGAACTGCTATAAAGGACACATGGACAAAACCTAGGGGGAGGGTGAAACAAGGGAGGGAGGGGATTTTGGCTGGGGTGGGGTGTAGCAGTTGGGAGGAGGAATGCAAACAACTGTAACTAAACAACAATGAAATAATTTAAAATGTAAATTATCCGTTATCCTTGTTATGGTTGTCTGAGGAAGCGAAGCATTTCTCCCTATGCCTCCATCTTGGCCAGAACTCTTCCTGACATTCTTTATTACAGTCCTTTCAGTGGTTTTAACAGCTTTTAATTCTGTGAATCACTCTCGATTTGTACCTCTCTAAATATGCAAAATACCCAAATGGCTTTTTCTTTTCTGAATGGACACTGATTGATCCATTATTTAGCATCAGGATATGATGATACATGCCTGCCAAGAGATGCCAAAACCAACACAATTTATTTAAAGGGTTTGTACATTACTGTGTGGGCTAACATTCAGTTTTTCTTTAAGTACTTCATTAGCAGTACTGTGTGCTTCTGTATCAATAGCTCTGTATGAGCATCTGTAAAGAAAAAAAAAATATCTGCACTAATCAACCCTATGCACTTCAAAGCAACCCACCCAGCAGACATG
This sequence comes from Phyllostomus hastatus, assembly GCF_019186645.2. Classification (NCBI taxonomy): domain Eukaryota; kingdom Metazoa; phylum Chordata; class Mammalia; order Chiroptera; family Phyllostomidae; genus Phyllostomus; species Phyllostomus hastatus. The sequence continues at coordinate 10,909,490 of NW_025333984.1, read as the reverse complement.
TACCTAAATAGTAATGTTGAATTTGAGTGTCTTTGGGACCCTTCTCAGGGAAAATTTGTCTTAGCCCACTGAGGCTTGAAGTAAATGGATCTGGCTTGTTTTCATAATAATTACCATTGTTATTATTTGTAGACAGCTTTATTTAAAAAGAATTAAATTGAAGATAAGATTAAGCAGAATTCAAACTAAGTCAAGTTGAAAGACTAGAAAAAGAGGGCCAAAAGGGAACAGCAGTGAGAGATCATAATAATAATAATACCTTGGATTTATATAGCTCTCATCCTCCCACTCCCACAAGCACAATGTGAATGTGAACAGCATATATAAGTGAATAAAGAAGCAAATGCAGTTTTGGTTTTTCAAGTCTGAATTTAAAAAAACTGTTACTGAAGAGACTAGCACATCGAGAATCAAGATCTTCAGACCAATTTGAAAAAGCTCCTCATGGAAACACATTTCAAAAATTATTCTATTTCTGTTAAAGGAGCAGTATTCTCAAAATAAAGCCAAGACTTATGTGTCAAAGAGAATTGAATCAAAAGAAATGAACAAATAAGAAAGCCTAATCAGTAAGTGTCCTTCAGTTATAACAATTAAAATACTGCCTTGTTCATTAAATTTTCCTAAATTGCCCCAGCTATAAGTGATCTCTGAACTCTTAAAAGGGTTTTTCTTATGTTTAATGGGGCGCACACTTAGCACATTCTACTTTTGGTGGGGGGGTATTTATATATACTCCTATCTCATCAGTCCACTATTCCTATATTTAGTGTTCTTTAGAATTACAGTAGAAATAAATTAAAATCTAGATTTGGGGACCTTATTCTCAGAGATTCATATTCAGTGAGTCTTGGGTGGGGCTTGGAACTGGCATTTTTAATATGCACTTCTGGCATTCTGGTGTGGGTTCTTGATGCCTAGACTGTGACTTCTTTGAGGGCAGGGACCTCATTCCACATGATATACAGATGGATATTATTGAAGCATTTTATATAATGCTATGTACATAACAGGTTGCTCTATGATTATGCATAAAATGGAGGAATGAACATGAAATAACTAAATGTACCAGGTTATCTATTTAAAGGATTAAAGAAGTGTGTTGCACGTGGGTCACCGGCCAGCAGTGACCACGGAACGCTGTGGATGGCTCGACGATAAACACGCGAGAAAAAACGACACATGCACAGAGACAGACTAGTTTCTGTGGGGAAGTAGGGACGAAATGGCCACCCCCCCTAGTGGGGAGCGCGCTGATTTACAGTCCATACCTGCTTTTATTGGGCTCATGCTGCATAATAATTCAGGTAAAGTACAGTACTCATTAGGGGAAGTAAGGAACTATAGAAAACAAAGAACTCTGCCCGTCTATTGAGTTGGGGGGTCAAAGAGCTGTAAGACTGAGGAACAAACTAACTTCCTCCTAAGACCCTTCTCATTCAACTGAGAGCATTCTAAACAAAGAAGGTTTCACAGTAATTTACATATTCTTTCTTAGGCCTGATCACCCTGGGGAATCCGCACTTCTCAGTACCGAGCTGCACCACCCTGTCATTGTTTCAGGCTTAGGTGGAACAAGGGAACCAGGTAACCAAGAGATAAGGAGATTTTTTCCCAGACGATGAGAACTCAGACTTTGTCAAAGCCGAGGAGTGAGGGTCCATCCCCCCCTTTTGCTGCAGCCCCCCAAGTCCTTCTTTTGGGGGGCCTCCCAAAAGTGATCGTGCCTGGCTTAGGTCGTTCCCTCCCGTGGGGAATCTTACCCGTCTTTGGCTAACCGACCAAGCTTTTTGGGGGGTTCAGTCATGAATAAAGCAGCAGAAGCAGCATTCCTGCCAGGAAGATAAGCTTTTGTCTCCTTGCCGGCTTACGGTTCCAAGGGCGTTCCCTTAGCCTTAGCTAGGTGGGGGTTTCAGCCTCTGATACCAGTCAGGGTGGTTCCCAACAGAAGTGGTATAGTTTTCAAGTGCTATGAAGCTCGGAAAGAGATAATCTTATGGTTTAAAATGATGAAAGTTTTGTTGGAGGTAGGGGTTTCTTAAGTGGGTTGCTCAAGAAAATAAGGTATTTAGAACTGGAAAAGAAAGAATGGAAGGCAGTAAAAATAGCAATGGTACAAAGGTAAGAATATGTGAAGTATGTTTAGAAAATAGTTACTAAAAATTCCTAGCTATATTTGTTCTTTTCTCAAAGTCATAAGTTATAGTTTCCTTTATTTTAATGCATAATCAACATATATTTCCCTCTGCTTCCATAAGAATTAAGTTACTTCCCTTTGATTTAAACATCCAACTTCTTAGCATGCCATACATAGGCTTTTAGAATCCAGTCTTTTCACGTATTTATACACCTGATCACACACAACTTCCCCCCAATATACACATTATGTCTTTTTTCATTTTTGCCAAACTGCCTTTAGTTCTTAAAGATATAATATCTACATGATGTTCCCCCTCCTGCCTTCTAGCCAACGTAACTTCTCACTTTAAAACAAGGATCAGATATTACATCCTCAAAGACAGGATTCAATGGAATCCCTATTAAAGTACTAATGACATCTTTCACAGAAATAGAACAAACATTTCAGAAATTTATATAGAACCATAAATGACCCCAATAGCTGCAGCAATTTTGAGAAAGAAAAACAAAGCAGGAGGGATCACAATGCCTGATACTAAACTGTATTACAAGGCCACTGTAAACAAAACAGCCTGGAACTAGCATAAAAACAGGCACATAGACCAATGGAACAGAACAGAGAGCCCAGAAATAGACCCAAGTCTCTATGGTCAAGTAATATTTGACAAAGGGGGAAGAAGCATAAAAGGGAGTAAAAATATCCTCTTCAACAAATGCTATTGGGAGACTGGACAGCTACGTGCGAAAAAAATGAAATTCGATCACCAACATACACCTTACACAAAAATAAATTCAAGGTGAATAAAAGACTTAAATATAGGTGATAAAACCACAAAAGTCCTAGAGGGACACATAGGCAGGAAAATCTCAGACATTCCACATAACAACATCTTCACTGATATGTCCTCTAAAGCAAGGGACATAAAGGAAAGAATAAACAAATGGGACCTCATCAAATTAAAAAGCTTCTGCATGACTAAAGAAAACAGCATTAAAATAAAAAGAGAACCAACTACATGGGAAAACATATTTGCCAATGACACCTCGGACAAGGGTTTAATCTCCAAAATATATAAAGAACTCACATGGCTCCACTCCAGGAAGATAAAAAACTCAGTCGAAAAATGGGCAAAAGTTTTGAACAGACACTTCTCCAGGGAGGACATACAGAGGGCCCAGAGACATATGAAAAGATGCTCAGCATCACTAGCTATCAGAGAGATGCAAATTAAAGCCACAATGAGATACCACCTCACCTGATGGTCAGAATGGCCATCATAAACAAATCAACAAATAAGTGTTGGAGAGGATGTGAAGAAAAGGGAACCCTAGTGCACTGTTGATGGGAATGCAGGCTGGTGTAGCCACTGTGGAAAACAGTATGGAATTTCCTCAGCAAACTAAAAAATGGAACTGCCTTTTGACCCAGCATTTCCACTGCTGGGATTATACCCTAAGAATCCTGAAACACCAATCCAAAAGATCCAATGCACCCCAATGCTCACAGCAGCACAGTTTACAAACAGCCAAGTGCTGGAAGAAGCCCAAGTGGCCATCAGTAAATGAATGGATCAAAAAACTATGGTACATTTACACAATGGAATTCTATGCAGCAGAGAGAAAGAACCAAGGGAAGGAGGTGGATTTGGTTGCAGTGGCGGGGATGGGTGGGGAGAAAATGCAGACAACTATAATTGAACAATGGTAAAGTAAAAAATAGTGGTTTAGATTTATTTTAGAAATTTGAAAAGGGGGTATATGAAATGATGGTCTCATTTATAGGAATTTATTCAAGTAAATGCAATTGTATACACACTCATCCATTTTTCCGCTGCTGATTATTTAAAACCAACACCTTTGGTACATAAATTGTGTAATGACACTTGCCAGATATTTAATTATTGGATGTTACACATAACGTTTAGACATTTTTAATTGTAAAAACTTAAAATCCTGTCATCCTGTCAACAGCCACATTTACAATATGTCCTTTTTGTAAAGTCAGAAGCTATAGATTCACCACAATTTAATGCTTGATCAACAGGTTTTTACAGCTAACAAATAAACAATCCAGAACACATACTGTAAATGCCTAATTGCATCCTAACAATGTTATGAGATTTCAGCAGACCCTATTTATTGCATAGTAAAATTGTGAAAAAGATAAAGGATAAAATATTTTATTTTTAGAAGAGTGAAAGAGAGAGAAATAGCTTATTTAAGTCCCTGCTTTTATGAAGTCCAAACAATTGGCTGAAATGTGAGAAATTTAATCAATTAATGTGGCATAACACCCAGAATTCATGTCAGACTTCTTTCTTTCCAATTCCCAAATATCCCAGCCCCCAGCCCAAGCTAATTTCCATTATAATATAGTTTTAAAGCCCATGGGGCATCAAGTCATATAGACCTCAGTTAATATCCCTGATCTGCCCCTTAGTGGCAATGTAACTTTAGGCAAATTATTGTACCTCTCTTCATTATGGTCTTCTTATCTGTAAAATAGGAACCTTAAAATCTACATAATTGGTTTGTTAAGTAGACTGAATAAATATATAAAGGAATATAATGTTTATGTGCAGTGCTCAAAAAATTGCAATAAATAGCATTAGATGCTTGATAAATATTTGGTGACAAGATTGAGTAAATCTAACTGCCCATAGAGATATCTTAACTCATAAAAAAACGTTGTATTTCCTTGAGAGCAGAGTTATTCATAAGTAGGTGTTACAGACAGAATGTGCACCCCAAAATTTATATGTTGAATCCCTACCCCTTTGGAAGATTATCAAGATTAGATGAACTCATGAAGGCAGAACCCTCATGAATGGGTTAAGTATCCTTGTAAGAGTCAGAACAGAGCTTGCTTCCTCTCTCTGCTCCTTGCCATGTGAGGATGCAATAAGTTGGCCATCTGTAATTGGAGAGTCCTCAACAGAACTCAACTATCAGCCACCCTGATCTCTGACTTTCAGCCTCCAGAACTGTGAGAATAAATTTCTGTTGTTTACAAGCTAACAGGTCTATGGGACTTTTTTATAGTAGCCCGAACTTAGACTGTGGTTTAAGAACTCTGATATCTATTCAGTCAGGTAAGAATGACACCAGACTGAGATTACAGGGAAACCTGCAGGGCTTCACAAACAATTAGTCAGAGATTGCCACAATATAGTCATTCCAAAAGCTACTGTTATATCACTTTCCTTATCACCCATGAGCATATGTAATGCAAACTAAAAATTCCTTCTTTGCAATCCCCACCATATGTAGCAGGACCATCATCATATAATCTTCACCCTCTACTCAGGGAAATTTTCCCTGCTCCAGGCTGAACCCTCATGACTTAAGCATCTCCCAAGGGCCCCACCTCCTAATACCAACATTTTTGGAAGTTAGGATTTCAACATATGAATTGAGGGGGCATATAAACATTTAGATCATGGCACATACAATATGTAACCTTTTGTGTTTGGCTTCTTTTACTCAGTGTGTTTTTAAAGTTACATCCATGTTGTAGCATGTATCAGTACTTCATTCTTTTATGCTGAATAATAGTCCATTAAATGGATTTACCACATTGTGTTTACCCATTCATCAGTTGATGGACATTTGGATAATTTACACTTTGGTCTATTATGAAGAATAATTCTGCCACAAATACCTGTGTACAATTTTTTGTTTGAACATGTGTTTCCAAGTCTCTAGGTAAATGTCTAGGGGTGGAATTTCTAGGCCACATGGAAATTTTATGTTTAACCTTTTAAGAAGCTGTTATACTGTTTTCCATAGTGGTCTCACCATTTTACATTCCTACCAGCAGTGTATAAGGATCAATCTTTCCGCATCCTCACCAACAATTTTTATTTTCCTTTTTTTTTTATTCTAGCTACCCTAGTGAATGTGAACTCATATCTCAATGTGGTTTTGATTTACATTCCACTGATAACTAATGATGTTAAGCATTTTTATCAACTTATTGGGCATCTATATACATTCTATGGAGATGTGTCTGTTTAAGTGTTTTCCCCATTTTTTAATAGGGTCATTTGTCTTTTTGTTGGTAAGTTGTAAGGGACACCCAGTCCTTATAAGATATATGATTTGCACTCTGTTAGTTGTGTTTTCATTGCCTTGATAGTGTTCTTACATGCAAAAAGTTATTTTTTGTGTGTTTTTTAGTTGCCTATGTTTTTGGTGGCATATTTAAGAAAATGTTGACTAGTAAAATGTCACGGATATTTATATCTATATTTTATTGCAAGTTTTTTAACCTTAGCTCTTCCCTTTAGGTCTTTGACCCATTTTGAGTTAATTTCTATATAGTGTGAGATAAGGTTCAAAACTTCTTTTGCATATACCTATTCAGTTGTTCAAGGACCTCTTATTGATAAGACTCTTCTCTCCCGCATTGAATGGTTTGGATCCATACATCAGCAATGTATGAGTTTATCTCTGAATTCTCAATTTTATTCTATTAATCTCTGTATCTTTTCTTATGCCAGGCCACAATGTTTTGATTACTGTGGCTTTGTATTAATTATTGAACTGAGTAATGTGAGTCCCCTCACTTTGTTTTTTCCTGATCATTTTTTTAATTTTGTTTCCCTTGCAATTTCATATGAATTTTAGGATAAGCTTGTCTATTTCAGCACCAAAAAAAAAGTAGTAGGAAATTTAATGAGAATTGTATTAAATACATAGATAAATTTGGAGAGTTATGCCATCTTACCATCTATGAACATGGTATGTCTTTCCATTTAATTTTTTCAACAATGCTTTCTGGCTTTCAGTATTTAACTCTTGAACATCCTTCAATAAAGTTATTCCTAAGCATTTTTTAATGTTATTACAAATAATTTTTTCCTTAACTTAATTTCTGGATTGCTCTTTGTTAGTGTATAGATATACAGCTGCTTTTTGTAAATTGATCTTATTTCCTGCAATTATGCTGAACTTTGTTATTAAGATATTTTTTGGTTTCATAAGAAATTTTATGTAAAAGATCATATCAACTGCAAGTAAACATAGTTTTACTTCTTCCTTTCTGATTTGGTTAACTTTTTTTGCCTTTTCATACCTAAATTGCCATGACTAGGATTTCTAGTACAATGTTGAATATAAGTGGTGAGAGCAGACATCACCTAATTGCTGATATTAAGTGGAAGGCTTCTAGTTTTTCACCATTAAGCATGATGTTAACTGTAAGTATTTCATAGATGCCATTTATCATTTTGAGGAAACTCCCTTCTATTTCTAGTTTATTAATTATGTTCATCATTGAAAGCTATATGATTTTGTCAAATGACTTTTCTACATCTAATGAGATGATCATATACTGTTTTCCTTTATTCTATTAATCTGGTTTGTTACATCAATTGAACTTTATAAGTTAAACCAGCCTTGCATTCCTTGGATAAAGCCCATTTTGGTCATGAGATATAATCCTTTTCATGTGTTGCTAGATTTAGTTTTCTAGTATTTTGCTGAGAGTTTTTTCACTCATATTCATAGGATATATTGGTCTATAATTTATTTTCTTATACAATCTCTGTCTGGATTTGGTATCAGACTAATATTGGCTTCATAGAATTAGTAAGCAATGTTTTGTGTTTTTCCCTTCTCTATATTTTGGGAGACTTCATGAATGATTGATGTTAATTCTAACTTAAATATTTGGTAGAACTCAGCAGGTCTTGGTTTGTTTGTTTGGAGATTTTTTTATTACTAATTCAATCTCTTGTTATAATGCTATTCAGATTTCTACTTCTTGTGTCAGTTTTACTAGTTTTTATATCATAAGGAATTTTTTCATTTTATCTAAGTTATATAATTTGTTGACATGTAATTGTTTCTAGTATTTTCTTAAAATCACATTTATCTCTACAAGACTAGTTGTTATGACCTCATTGTCATTTCTGATTTTAGTGATCTGAGTATTTTCTTGGCAAATCTAGCTAAAGGTTTTAAAATTTTATTTACTTATTTTATTGTTGACACATTACAAATGTCTCCTATTCCCCACCTATTGCTCTCCACCACTCTCCCCACACCCTCCCAGCCTTCACCACATTGTTGTCTGTATCCATTGGCTATGCATATATGCCTGTGTGTTCTTTGACTGGTTTCTTTCAGTTCTCCCACCCACGTTCCCTCTAAGATCTGTAAGTTTGTTCCATGTATCCATGCCTGTGGTTTTATTTTGTTCATCAGTTTATTTTGTTCATTAGATTCCACATATGAGTGAGATAATATGGTATTTGTCTTTCTCTAGATTATTTCACTTAGCATAATAATTTCCAGGCCCAACCATACTGTCACAAAGGGTAAGAGTTCCTTCTTTTTTTACAGCTGAGTCATATTCCATTGTGTAAATGTATCATATTTTTTTATCCATTCATTTACTGATGGGTACTTGTACTGTTTCCAGATCTTGGTTATTGTAAATAACACTGCTATGAACACAGGGTTCGTATATTCTTTCTGATTGGTGTTTCAGGATTCTTAGGATATATTCCCAGAAGTGGGATTGCTGAATCATATAGCAGTTCCAGTTTTAGTTTTTTGAGGAAATTCCATACTGTTTTCTATAGTGGCTGAACCAGTCTGTCTTCCCACCAGCAGCTCACGAGGGTCTCCATTTCTCCACATTCTCACCAGCACGTGTTGTGTGTTGATTTTTTTATGGCAGCCAATCTGGCAGGTTTATTACTTTAAACAATAAACTTTGGGTTTTGTTAATTCTTTGTATTTCTTTAAAATTACCCATTTCATTTACATGTGAGCTAATATTTATTGCTTCCTTTTCTGTACAAAGACAGAAAGTAGGTCAGTGATTGCCTAGTGGTGGGTAGGAATTGAAAAAGACTGCAATGAGTAAATGGGATCTATTTTAGATTGAGGAAAATGGCCTAAAATTGGATTTTCATGATAGCTGCACAATTCTATAAATTCATAAAAAATATTGAATTGTACATTTAAAATGAGGATTTTATAACATGCAAATTATACCTCAATAATTTTTTTCAAATTCCCAGCTCTGCCATTTATTTTTTTTATTTTTATGTCTTTCATTTACTTTTTAAATTTTATTTTAATTGTTGTTCATGTGCAGTTTTCTGTCATTTACTCCCACCCCAGCCTGCCCACCCAACCCTCCGCACCTCCCTCCCATTTCCAACCCCTCTAGTTATTGTCCATGTGTCCTTTATATTTGTTCCTGTAAACCCTTCCCCTATTCCCCTGAAATTCCCTTTCCTCTCCCCTCTGGTGACTGTCAGCTTGTTCTCTACTTCAGTGTCCTAGGTTGTATTTTGCTTATTTGTTTTGTTGTTTAGGTTCCTGTTAAAGGTGAGATCATATAGTATTGGTCTTTCACTGCCTGGCTTATTTAGCTTAGCATAATGCCTTCCAGTTCCATCCATGCTGTTGCAAAGGGTAGGAGCTCCTTCTTTCTTTCTGCCACATAGAATTCCATTGTGTAAATGTACCACACTTTTTTGATCCATTCATTTACTGATGGGCACCTAGGTTGCTTCCAGCACTTGGCTACGGTAAATTGTGCTGCTATGAAAATTGGTATGCATAGGTTCTTTTGGATTGGTGTTTCAGGATTCTTAGGATATAATCCTAGCAGTGGAATTGCTGGGTCAAAAAGCAGATCCATTTTTAGTTTTCTGAGAAAATTCCATACTGTTTTCCAGAGTGGTTGTACCAGCCTGCAATCCCACCAACAGTGCACTAAGATCCCCTTTTCTCCACAACCTCTCCAACACTTGTTGGTTGTTGATTTGTTTATGATGGCCATTCTGACCAGTGTGAGGTGGTATCTCATTGTGGCTTCAATTTGCATCTCTCTGATGACTAGCAATATTGAGCATCTTTTCGTGTGTCTCTGGATCTTCTCTGTGTCCTCCTTGGAGAAGTGTCTGTTCAAGTCCTTTGCACATTTTTTAAAAGATTTTATTTATTTATTTTTAGAGACGGACAGTAGGGAGAAAGAGAGAGAGAGAGAAACATCAATGTGCAGTTGATGGGGGCCATGGCCTGCAACCCAAGCATGTGCCCTGACTGGGAATCAAACCTGCGATGCTTTGGTTCTCAGTTGGTGCTCAATCCACTGAACTACGCCAGCCAGGGCTCCTTTGCACATTTTCTAATTGGGTTGCTTGTCTTCTTAAAGTGGAGTCGTGTAAGTTTTTTATATATTTTGGATATTAAACCCTTGTCTGAGGTATCATTGGCAAATATGTTTTCCAATACAATTGGTTCTCTTTTTATTTTGATACTGTTTTCTTTAGCTGTGCAGGAGCTTTTTATTTTGATGAGGTCCCATTTGTTTATTCTTTATGTCCCTTGCTCTTGGTGACATGTCAGTAAAAAAGTTTCTGCATGAAATATCTGAGATTTTCCTACCTACGTTCTCCTCTAGGACTTTAATAGTGTCATGGTTTATATTTAAATATTTAGCCACCTTGAATTAATTTTGTTTGTGGTGTATGTTGGTGCTCGATTTTCATTGTTTTGCACATAGTTGTCCAGTTCTCTCAACACCATTTGTTGAAGAGGATATTGTTACTCCATTTTATCTTGCTGCCTCCTTTGTAAAATATTAATTTACTGTAGAGACTTGGGTCTATTTCTGGGCCCTCCGTTCTGTTCCATTGGTCCATGTGCCTGTTTTTATGCCAGTACCAGGCTGTTTTGATTACAATGGCCTTGTAATACAGTTTAGTATCAGGTATTGTCATCCCTCCTACATTGCTTTTCTTTCTCAAAATTGCAGCTGCTATTCAGGGTCATTTATGGTTCCATATAAATTTTTGAAGTGTTTGTTCTATGTCTGTGAAAAATGCCTTTGGTACTTTAATAGGTATTTCATTGAATCTGTAAATTGCTTTGGGTAGTATGGACATTTTGATTATGTTAATTCTTCTGATCCATGAACATGGTATATGTTTCCATTTGTTTGTGTCTTCTTTTATTTCTTTATTCAGTGTTGTGTAGTTTTCTAAATACAGGTCTTTTACCTCTTTGGTTAGATTTATTCCTAGGTATTTTATTTTTCTTTTTGCTATATTGAATGGGATTTTCTTCCTGATTTCTGTTTCTGCTGTTTCCTTGTTGGTGTACAGAAATGCCTTTGGTTTCTGGATATAGACTTTGTATCCTGCTGTTTTGCCAAATTCATTTCTTAGGACAAGCAGTGTTTTGACCAAGTCTATAGGATTTTCTTTGTGCACTATCATGTCATCTTCAAACAGTGACAGTTTTGTTTCCTCCTTTCCAATTTGGGTGCCATTTATTTCTTTTTCTTGTCTGAACACTGTGGCTAAAACTTCCAGTACTAAATTGAATAGAAGTGGTGAAAGTGGGCGTCCTTGTCTTGTTCCTGATCTTAGTGGAAAAGATTTTAGTTTTTTCCCATTGAGTATGATGTTGGCTGTAGGTCTCTCATATATGGCCTTTATTATGTTAAGTAATTCTCCCTCTATTCCCACTTTGCTGAGTGTTTTTATCATAAATTGGTGCTGTATCTTATCAAATGCTTTTTCCACATGTTGATATGATCATGTGATTTTTGTGTTTGCTTTTGTTTATGTGATGTATTACATTTACTGATTTGCGAATCCTGAACCATCCTTTCATCCCTGGGATGAATCCCACTTAGTCATGGTGTATGATCTTTTTAATGTATTGTTGGATGCAGTTTTTGTTGGGAAGCGCCTTGCCTGGTATCAGAAGCTGTAACCCCCGCCAAGGCTGAGGCTGAGAGAATGACCTTGGACCATTAGCCAGCAAGAAGACAAAAGCTTATCTCCCTGGCAGGAGCACCACTTCTGCTCCATTTACTTCACCCTTCCTGGCCCCCAGTGCTTGGTCGGTTAGCCAATGACGGGTAAGATTGTTACAGAACAGACAAGGGGGGCCTGGGACAATATACTATTATTGAAAGAAGGCCCCGGGTCCATTATGTCTGCCGCCAGAGGAAAGAAGTCTCTCAATGCCAGAGATTCGTGAAAAGGAAAGGAAATGTTTATTTAATGCTATACAAACTTAAAGTAGTGACCTAATGTCTTTATCAAAAATCCCAAAGTCCCTTAAAACACCCACAAACACAGTCACAGTCCTTCCTTCCTTCCCCCTTTGCCCAGTCCAGAGTATCGTATCTCAGGAAAGGAAATAGAAGTCCATGGCTCAGGCAGTCCTCTGGTTCTTAGTTAGTCCTCCATCTCGACTGGGAGACCTCCCTGGGTTCCAGGCACCCTTGGCTGAGTCGCCAGGATCTCTGCTAAAACCAGGTGGTGGTTCCCCTTCTAAAGCTGTGGGGGTCCCCACTCTGTCCAGGCCTTGTGGTTCTCCCTCTCAGGGCTGCGGGAAGGGGAGAGTCCCCACTCTGCCAAAGCCGCGTGGTTCTCTCCTTCTCAGGGCTGCACGTGGCTCTCCTTCTTAAAGCAGCATGGTTCTCCTCCTCAGGGCTGTGCATGGCTCTCCTTCTCAGGGCTGCGCATGGTTCTTCCTAAAGCAGCATGGTTCTCTCTCTCAGTGGCCGCCAAGTCTGGGTTTTAAATCCCCGTGGCCAATCTTCCTCTGCAGCCTCATTTCCGACTCCTCCCACACTCGGCTTCACTTGCCAGAATTCGTATCCTTCCAGCTTTACTGGGCTGCCATCATGAGTCTGGGCAAGTGTGGCCCCATGTCCTGGAGCCAATCTTCTCCGAGCTCCCACGCAGTCGCTGTAGCTTGGGGGATCTGCCCCCAGTCACATCTTGGTGGGGAAGTTACTTCCATTCCCCTGGCTCAGAGATGATCACAGCTATTTAAGGTATGTAAGTGACCAGCCAAAGGCTATAGATATGTTAAATGACCATGCCAGAGGGTAGCTGCAAGGCCGTTGCTATGCAAAACAGCTCTCAATGGCCTTGCTCCATTTGTCCCTTCCCCCAACCCACACCCTGGGTGGGGGGATGGAGACATCTTAAAATCTCCTGGACACCTTGAGTTCTGGACCCCATTTTAAATGCCCATTTGGGGTCCCCCCTCTTGGCTGCACCCTGTAACAAGATTCCCCAAGGGGAATGACCTAAAACAGGCACAATCACGTGGGAGGTCCCCAAGGAAGAACTTTGGGGGCTACAGCAAAAGAGGGTGATGGACCCTTGCCCCTCAGCTTTGACAAAACCTGAGTCCTCATTGTCTGTGAGAAAATCTTATCTCTTGGTTGCCTTAGTTCCCTTGCTCCACTAAGCCTGAAACAATGACAGGGTGGTGCCTCCCTGTGCTGGAAAATGCGGGTTCCCCGGGTGATCAGATCTAAGAAAGAATATGTAAAATCTTGTGAAACCTGCTTTGTTTAGAAAGCTCTCAGTTGAATGATAAGGATCCAAGGAAGAAGTAAGTCTGTTCCTTAAAGTTTTTTACAGCTCTTTGACCCTGACTCAAAATAGGCCCTCAGACTTCCTTGTTATTTATTGTTTGATCCTTACTTCCTGGCAATGAGTAATGAGCTTTACCTGAATTCTTATGCAAACGAACCCAATAAAAGCCTGCTCGGGTGGGAGAACGAGGCACTCTCCCTTAGGGGAGCTCTCCCCTAGGGAGGATGGCCCTGGCACTCCCCACTAGAGAGAGTGGCCATTCCGTCCCTATTTCCCCACAGGACCTGATTGTCTCTGTGTATGGCTTTCTTGTGTCTCAACAAGCCATCCGCAGCGTTCCTCGGTCACTGCCGGTCAGTGATCGTGACAGGTTTGCCAATATTTTCTTGAGGATTTTAGCGTCCATCTTCATCAGTGATATTGGCCTGAAGTTTTCTTTCTTTGTTGTGTCTTTATCTGGTTTTGGGATTAGGATGATGTTGGCCTCATAAAAAGAGTTTGGGAATCTTCCATCATTTTGGATTTTGGGGAATAGTCTGTGAAAGATGGGGGTTTAGTTCTTTGTTAAATGCTCTGTAGAATTCTCCTGTGAAACCATCTGGTCCAGGGCTTTTATGTGTCAGGAGTTTTTTGATTACTGCTTCAGTTTCATCAGCTGTCATTGTTATGTTCAGGCTTTCTGCTTCTTCTTCACTGAGCTTTGGAAGATTATATTTTTCTAGAAATTTGTCCATTTCACCTAGGTTTTCAAATTTCTTGGCATACAGCCCTTAATAGTAAATTTCTTACAATCCTTTGTATTTCTGTGGTATCAGCTGTAATCTCTCCTCTTTCATTTCTGATTGTGTTTATTTGGGTCCTCTCTCTTTTTATCTCAATGAGCCTGCTTAAAGGCTTGTTAATTTTGTTTATCTTTTCAAAAAAACATCTCCTGGATTCACTGAACCTTAAAATTGTGCTTTTAGTCTCTATGTCATTTAATTCTGCTCTGATCTTGGTTATTTCCTTCCTTCTACTTTCTCTGGGCTGTCTTTGTTGTTGTACCTCAAGTTCTTGTAGACATAGGGTTACGTTGTTTGTTTGAAATATTTCTATCTTTTTTAGATAGGCCTGTATCACTATGAACTTCCCTCTCAGGACTGCCTTCAGTGTGTCCCATAAGTTTTGGGTTATTGTGAGTTCATTTTCCTTTGTTTCCAGAAATTTTTTGATTTCTTCCCTAATTTCATTCTTGACACATTCATTGTTTAATAGACTGCTATTAAATCTGAATGATTTTGATTGTTTGTTTTTTTTTCAAGGGGGGGGTGGTTCTAGTTTCTGTTCCTTGTGATCTGAGAAAGTGCTCGGTTCAATTTTCTTGAATTTGTTGAGGCTTGTTTTGTGTCCTATCATGTGGTCTATCTTTGAAAATGTTCCATGTGTGTTTGAAACAAATGTGTATTTAGCTTCTTTGGGATGAAGTGTTCTATATATATATATATCAGTTAATTCAATTTCCTCTAGGACATTGTTCAATGCCACAATATGTTTTTTGATATTTTGTTTGGAAGATCAGTCCATTTTTGGCAGTGGGGTGCTAAAATCCCCTACTATAATTGTGTTGCTGTCAGTATCTTTCCTTATGTATCTAAGATTTTATGTATTTGGGTGCTCTTATGTTGGGTGCATATATATTTACAATGTTTATGTCTTCTTGGTGGATTCTTCCCTTGAGTATCATGAAGTGACCTTCTGGGTCTCTCCCAGCTCTGACATTTAGTTAACTGCTTGTAGAAAAAATATTTAATTTTTCTGAACTTCACTTTTCTCATTTGTTACATGAGAATAGTAGTTTCCATTTTATATGTTGATCTTTAGAGTTAGACACCATGTATATAGAATTAGAGATAATGTATATAAAGTATCTAACACAACTCTTGGCACTTCATAGATTTTCCATAAGCATCAACATCAATTATCTTTGTACTTCTATTGAATATTGGCATTGGTGGTGACATTGATGATGAACAGGAGGATCTCATTCTGCTCAGTCATATACAATTCACATTTAGCCCATATTTATATGAGAGAACACTAGAGTAAAACCTTACTAGTACTTGAAAAAAAAATGCTCTACAGAGTATATCTTGAAAAGTACTTTGGTTTTAAAAATGTTGGTAATAAGGGTTTACAGGAACAAGTATAAAAGACACATGGGCAAAAACTAGGGGTGAGTGAAAATGGGAGGGAGGTGGAGAGGGCTGTGGGGTGGGCTGGGATGGGAGTAAAAGACAGAAAACTACTGGAACAACAATTATAAAATAAAAAATAAAAACAAAAATAGGAAATAAATAAAATAAAATTCTTACCTTGACTAGTAAAGAAAAATGCTTTATAAAACACCTTTGAACACTAAATTTAAGGAAAAATACACTGATTTTTTCATCTAAGACCAACTTTTTTTAAAATATGTATCTCAGTGAGTAAATGAGTCAACAAGATATAGTTACTTTATGACAATTTTTAAAGAACATCAGGGGTGTTGTCTATCTTCTAAAAATGATGTATTTTGTTTTAGGATGGTTGATCTATAGAACTTTTTGAAGCAATAGTTGCACAACATATCCAGTTTTCTGGTATGGTCACCCTAACCTTTTGACAAGAAAGACAAGTTATCTAAAATAATAATAAAATAAAATAATAAAATAAAAATAAAATAAAATAGTTGGTAATACAAAACAATTTTGAAGTAAAGTCAGTCTTAAAGAGAACAGCATGTTTTATTCTAGTTATGAAGTCCATAGCATGTTTCAAATCTCTAGCTTGAGGGAAAGAAAAATGTTTTGGCTTTGGCCTGATTCCGTGTCATAAATTGTGGAAGACAATGAAGCCCTCAAAATTTTCACCTTAAGGGTCTTTTCAAGACTTAAGCTTCCCTAAAGTGGCTAGCTGGGTACTATGACCCAAAACACCTTTGGCATTAACACAGTCTCTGCTCCCTGCTCAAAGTCTACAAAAGGTAGTAGATGGTGGACTGTTGTAGAGCTCAACTCTAGGCAGTTTAGAAACAAGGCAATCACATACATTCAGCCTTGAGACTTACTTTCCTTTAGAAATATCTGACACAAGATTGTCTTGCATCATCTCAAGTTTCTGGAGGAGAAGCCAAACCTGCTAATTCTATGTTGTTTTGGTTCTGAATGGCTTCCCATTCAGAAATTGGTTTACTCTCACATGAAGATATACAATGAAGGTGTGAAGGGAGACACTGAGGTATGTTATCACACTAAAATGATCTTTTACTCAAAAACTACTTAGTAAATGTGACCATCATTTCCATTACCTCTATCCAGAGAAAGATAAAATAAGACATAAATTCTTATAAAATAAAATAAAAATTTGAGGGAGGAAAGAGAAAGAAAGACCTGACACTTTGCCACAAAGTAAGAAGTGTATTTTCAAGGTGCCTTCCATTCTCACACTAAGATCCCTGCTCAAGTACTTGTCTCCTTAGCTTGGCATTCAGTCATAAATATACTACTAAGCAGCTATGACTGCGAGCACGTAACTGAAATTTTTCTGGGTCTCAGTTGCTTCCTATGTAAATTGGGGAAAATAATAAATTTTATCTTACCATGTCCTCATAAAGATTCCAGGAGGTCACAAAGCAACTGCAAAACATCTACTTCAGTGTCTGGCACAAAAATATACTTAGTTAAATTCCTATTGAATCCAAAGTCTATAATAAATGTATTCTCCCCTCCACAGTGCATGTGTGCATTTTTACAATCTTTCACTGTCTCATGTTGAAGAATTTATTATCAATGGATGTTTCATAAAAAATACAGAGCAATAAAAATGTTTTTTATAGAGTGTTGACTGAAGCAAAGAACCTTTCCACTTTTCCTTGGTCATCAAAACAGTAGTATAATAATTAGCCCCAAGTGACCTGTTAGGGTCAAAGTGGTAAGTCTTTGCAAGGATGTGAATATATGATATCACTATAAGGAAATAAATAATTATGACCAACAATTCCATCTAACACAATAGAAGAGCATCAGAAAGGGCAGCAAAAACTTGAGCTTAGGTTAATAACATACATTGGGCATGGAATGGAAAGAGGAACAAGAATTGTAGAGAGAGGAGTTCTCATAAACATGTAATTCAATGCTATATTATGTACATTTCTGATTTCCAGGACATAGCACTTGGGATAGTTTAGCTTTTCAATTCTTTACTTAAAAGAAAAAATTGAATCAATGTGAAGTATCTCTATTGCTTATAAACACCTTAACAATTCTTTAAAAACTAAGTGAGGTAGGAAGAAAATGAGTATTTGGTGATTTCAATGTACCATATTTTTGGACTATAAGATGCACCCCCCCCCAATTTGGGAGGAATAGTGGTTGTTAATGCTGCTGTTGAGTTCTGTTTACATTTGCATTGGTGAAATATTATGTTATTAAATATGTTACTACATTTTTTGCTTCCAAAAATTTTCCCCAGTTTCCTCCTCTAAAACCTAGGTGCGTCTTATGGTCTGAAAATATGGTAGGTCCTGACCCCTTCCTGAATCCATCTCTGAGTTCTTAGTGAAAGAGAAAATTAAATATCATTAAGAAAAAAGTGTATTCATGCAGATGCTATTGTTTCCATATTCTTTTCTGTCATGGCTAAATAAAACACACCATTTACATGGAAATCACCACATTGTGATTCTACAACACTTCTTAATAACTGAATGGGATACTTTTGGGTACAGGCTTCCCAAGTCCCTAGAAATTATAGTCACACAATAAAAGGCAGTTGGTGTGTTCCATCAAATCAAGAAATGAATATTAACAAAACTATGACCCCAGGAGAAAGGACATCTATAAATCACAAGGATCTAAGCAAAGAAGAATCAGAGGCCAGGTAAGCCCCAGAAATCAAGAGGTCCCTTTGAAAAGAGTACACAAAAGGGAAGAGAACTGGTGTTACTAAGTATCTACAATGTATTAAGAATTGTTGTTACTGAGTATCTATAATATATACAGTGCTATTCTAGGTGTTTTATACACATTTTCTCAAGTAATTCTCTTAATAACTTTATGAGATATACAGTATTTATTCCCATTTTACAGATGAAGAAACTGAGACTCATCAAGGCTTAGTGACAGCAGCTAGTATGCCATAAAAGTAAGCTTAGTTCTTTCTGAATCCAAAGTCTATATCCTTCCACCACAATATGTTATCTCCAGACAAACATGATGTTTGGGGAAAATAGCCAAGCAAACAGTACACAGAAGGTTCACAGGATATACACAGGAGTATATAAATGATGGAGTAAGGTGAGGTGGAGATACAAGGCAGTAAATAGGAGAAGCTAGAGAAAAAAGGTAACACAAACAGCAAAAAAACACTGTAAGTTCTCTTTACATCTCTCTCCTGCAGGTAAAAACCAATCCTTAGTGAAATTGACCTGGAATCTTGAAGAGGACAAATAAAAGACATAAGACCAAATGCTCAGCACCATTGGCTGGTCAGCTAGACCTTGTACTCAAAGCATTCTCTGTCATAGGCTCTTCCCTGATATGGCCTTTATGTAGATATTAGCACAACTGGCATTTTTTGGCCTTTCAATTTAGTGAGTAGCATTTGTAAATATTGAACTGTAGAGAAATATCATTGTGTGAACTCTGCATTTGTTCCTCTGCTGGCCCACTGAACATTAATGATCGTATGGGGTGGAAACTGTTTACAACTGCTTATTCTGGTCCTCTAAGCAAAGAGCACTAGAACTAGTATTTGTATTAGGAAGCCAATATATTGAAACCTTAAGGAGAAGAGTATCAGATAGAGCTTCTCTTTTTTCTGGAAATCTGAGATGCTTTTAAAGAGCATTGACTAAGGGAGAAAAGAAAAGAATCCTAGCATAATTACAAAAATAGAATTTACCATAGAGTTTTGTGCAATCCAGTCTGGTGTTGGGTGGGAAACCTTGAATTATAGAAATTGGCCAAAAAAACTCTTTTCTGTTTGCTAGCATGGCTGACCACACACGTAAGTGATCTGAATTAGGGGTTTAACAATTGATTTCAGTCATTTGCTCACTGAAACATAAAATCTATGCTTAAGATTTAATCCATCCAATTGAAAAGCACTTTGAATCCTGTTAAAATGTAAACACTCTTGGGGAGGGTAATTCTTTTATACATTAACTCTTTCATCAGCTGTGTTTTTCTGAACTTTTAAAATGTACAAGATCAGCAAACTTCTTAGTTCTCCCGTGACTATTTAATTCTGCAGTGTAAGAAAAAAAAAGAAGCCTCAGTGTATTAACAAGTAGGTGTGAAAGTATTCCAATAAAATTTTATTTAACACAACAAATCAGCAAGTCAAATTTAACCAATCTCAGATCTAAACAAAAGTTTTCTTAGCAGGAAGGCTAAGGTCTCTGGTCAACAGAGGCAAGAGAAAGTGAAAGGCTGCCCTCCAAGGCATCTAAGTGGGGTAACAAAATCGCAGGCCATAATTAGTTCTCCAGATAACCAAAATCCAAAAGAAGATTCTATTTAGAGAACATGGATTTGTCTAAAAAATGTTACTAGAGTATTAAAGACAAGTATGCAGGAATATTTCATCAGATTTTCAAAAAGATTTATGAGCCCATAAAGGGTGAAGCTCCAAAGCATAGAAGGGATCATCTCATACTATAAACTTACCTTCCCCAGGCTAGTCCCTAGCCCAAGTCATCCCCTGAAGCTCAGTGACCACTCTTACTTTCACTCACATACCTTTCTGTAATCATCCTAGAGAAAACATCTTTCACATTTTATTTCCCCTAAACTTTTCTGGGGGGCTATTCATTTATATTAATTACAAAAAAACATACAAGTATATTCATCACTGAAAGGTTGAGTTTAACAGATTCCACCCATTCTTAAATTGATCTTAGCTACTGAAAATAAAATGATGTATTCAGTTAATGAGCCACTTAAAGTTCTACCAGATACTGGGCCTATATTTCATCCTTTATTATAAGCATAAATTGATTCTAGACACACAGAGATATAGTCATTAGAATCAGGCTTACTCAAAATTAGCAGGAATAGTGAAGTGAGGGGCAGGATCGGACTATGACTTAGGTCAAAAAAGGGCAAGTTTGGATTTTGGTTTCACATCATGAAAAGAGCTTAAAATTTGTCAGTCTTGTCCTTGAAACAAATAAAAAGCTGGACCAAAAAAAAAGAATTAATGACATTTTCTTGGACCCACCACAGAACCAAAGACAGAGCAAACACTGCCCCAAAATCTAGAGGGACAATGACAGCAAAAGCGACATAACCATCAAAATGTACTTAGCTGGAACAAAGCCACTAAGACCCATAAACTAGTAAAGAAATTTAAATGATCATTTTGACAAATATCTGAAGGTTGAGTGCAGACTACTTGAGAGTAAGAAACTCCTGGGTGCTGCCTCTTATTTAATGGTTTGCCATTGTAACTCCTTTTCCTTAAACTAAGAATTCTGACCATGTGAATTACCTCTTCCTTATATATCTGAAGGCCTTGGTTTTGATAAGAAGAGCATATCTGTCATCCCATGGGTCTTTAACAAAGGAACCTTTTACAGGCAGAGCTGTACAAAAAAAGAAACAGCCTAATCCAACAGCTTCCAGATCTATATAATCACCAGAATCACCTAGAAAGCTTGTTAAGTATGCAGGTTACCAGTGCATACCCCACACCTACAGAACTGAACTGAATCCCTGGAGGTAGGACCTAGAAATCAGTATGCTTAAAAACATTACAATTATAGATTTAATTCAGTAGGAAAACCCCAAAGTGATTCTGATAACCAGTTTAGAGAATACTGATCTATCTATCTTGGAGATCAAACCCTTGTCTGAGGTATTCATTCGCAAATATATTTTCCCATATGGTTGGTTTCCTTTTCATTTTGCTGATGTTTTCTTTAGCTGTGAAGAAGTTTTTATTTTGATGAAGTCCCATTTGTTTATTCTTTCCTTTATGTACCTTGCTCTAGAAGACATCTCACATATAAGCAGAACCTAATTGACAAAACAAATAAGAAAGCAAAATGTAACTGGAGACATGGAAATAACCAGTAGGGAGGAAGGCAGGGTAATGGGGGAAAGAAGTGGAAAGGTCATCGAGCAACATGCATAAAGGACCCATGGACAAATCCAATGAGGGGTAGGATTGAGGGTAGGAGGTGGGAGTGGGTGAGGTGGGAGAAAGTGGTGGTGGGAAAATGGAGACAACCGTATTTGAACAGCAATAAAAAAAGAAAAAAAATACTGATCTAGTCCAAATTCTGACTAGAGATTAGCAGTCAGGACAGTAGAGCCACACTGAGCGGCTCCATATGGTTGAGATATTTCTGAGGAACTCAATGCATGTTGACAGAGGAGACCTAAGTAACAAATGGTTATTAGACTCTATTCACTTATGTTCAAAATGTTGCTGCCTGCGGGCTTCTGGCCAAGATGGAGGTGTAGGTAGAAACGTTTCACTCCTCGCACAACTGAAAGAAGGATAAACCAATTTAAAAATAATAAACAATCACAACTGCCAGAAAGTCAAACTGCAGGGAACTCCAACAACCAAGGAGTTAAACATTTATCCAGACCTGTATAAAGGGTGGAGACAGGTAGCCGAGCACACCACACAAGGGACCATATGGGCAACCACGAGGGCAACCACATGGGCTACTGGTTAGGCGAGGCAGATGGACAGGAAACTAAAGACTCAAAACCTCTAGGTGTAAAATACTCTGGAGGTTGCAATGGTGGGAGAAACTCTCAGTTTCCCTGGAAAGTTTGTTGGAAAGTGGGGCTGAAGAATTGAGGGAACAGCATTGTTCCCTCTCTGACCTCTCCCTCACAGACAGCACCAAAACCAGCAAAGAGGGTTGTCCCACCCTGGCAAATACCTAGGGCTCCTTGCCCTTGTAATATAACAGGTGCACCAAATCAAAGAAATATAGCCCAAATGAAAGAACAGATCAAAACTCCAGAAAGAGAGCTAAATGATGAGGAGATAGACAACCTATCTGATGCAGAGCTCAAAACACTGGTAATCAGGATGCCCACAGAACTGATTGAACTTTGCCACAAAATGAAGGAAAAGATGAAGGCTACCAAAATGAAATACAGCAAAATACACAGGGAACCAAGAGTGAAGGGAAGAAAATCAGGAATCAAATCAGTGATTTGGAACAAAAGGAAGAAATAAACATCCAACCAGAGCAGACTGGAGAAACAAGAATTCAAAAAAATGAGGTGAGGCTTCAGAACCTCTGCGACAAAAGCACTCTAACATCCATATCGTAGGGATGCCAGAAGGAGAAAAACAACAGCAAGAAATTGAAAACTCATTTGAACAAATAATGAAGGAGAACTTCCCCAGTCTGGCAAAGGAAATAGACTTCCAGGAAACCCAGGAAGCCCAGAGTACCAAAGAAATTGGACCCAAGGAGGAACACACCAAGGCACATCATAACTAAATTACCCAAGATTAAAGATAAAGAGAATCTTAAAAGCAGCAAGAGGAAAGGAGACAGTTACCTACAAAGGAGTTCCCATAAGACTATCAACTAATTTCTCAAGAGAAATGTTGCAGGCAAGAGGGGGCTGGAAAGAAATATTCCAGGTCATGAAAGGCAAGGACCTACATCCAAGATTACTCTATCCAGCAAAGCTTTCATTTAGAATGGAAGGGCAGGTAAAGTGCTTCCTAGATAAGGTTAAGCTAAAGGAGTTCATCATCACCAAGCCCTTATTATATGAATGTTAAATGGACTTTTATATAAGAAATACAAGAAGATAAGGATCTATGAACAATAAAGTGACAACAAACTCATAACTATCAACAACTGAGCCTAAAAACATAAACAAAAACTACACAAATGAATAGAACAGGAACAGAGTCAGAGAAATGGAGATCACATGGAGGTTATTAGTGGGGAGGGGAAGAATAGGAGGGAAGGTACAGGGAATAAGAAGCATAATTGGTAGGCATAAAATATATAGGGGGAGATTAATAATAGTATATGAAACAGAGAAGCCAAAGAACTTACAGGTACAACCCATGGACATGAAGTAAAGGGGAGATGCTGGAGCACTGGCGGGTTTCAGGGGGGTAATGGAGAGAAAAAAAGTGCGACAACTGTAATAGCATAATCAATAAAATGTACTTAATAAATTTTGCTGCCTGGAGGACAGGGCAAAGTTTACTACCTTCCTATAGCCAATATAAGGAATACATTTTCCTTTGCTTCAGCTAAAGAAAATTAACCTTCCAAAATATTAATTTAATTTTACCTCAGACACTAGATAATAGTCTAGAATCATCCTATGTCTCACCTTAGTGTGCCAGACAACATGGGGTCAGTACCAGAACTTAAATACCAATTCATAGTCCACTAATTATAAGCAGAAACATTCATAGGGAAACACCTAGAATTTTCCAGAGAAGATGACTCTCTAAATTTGGTTGGTCAAATGCTCAAGAGGCCAAATTACCAGGGAAAATATCAAAGTGGTTGAGCCACAGCAATCCTTTTACTCTCAGCCAGAATAGCTCCAAAAGAACAGGTTTCTCTACCCTATATATTCATCTTTGAATGCAACTTTCAAAGATAAAGCCCAGAATTTCATTTTCTGAGATATACAATGAACACTGCACTTGAAGTCAGAACACACACAGTTGGTTGCCTTAGATAAATCACTTTCCCTCTCTGAAGATTAATTTTCATATCTATAAAATAAAAAAATAAACTGAACAAGTTTTTAGAATTACAGCTCTAATTTTTAAGTGAACCCAATAGGCTCATTTGTAGTATGGGTTCTGGACTTCTAAGGACTCTGGTTATATGTAAAGAATCTCTAAAGGAGTTCCAAGAGTTACTTGCTTGATACTAAATTTAGCCCTGAAGATCTTCCAACTTTTCATCCCAGTTAACCTTACACTGGACTCACCATCTTGGCCAGTAAGCCATCCAGCCACAAGGCAAGGGAGCCAGGGAAAATAGTCTGTCAATATTGCTTGCTGCTCACAGCTTCAGAGGGCCTATCAGAAAACTCATGACTTTTAACATAATTCAATTCCATGAATGCCAGAGAAAATAGTATAAAGTTTATCTCAATCCAATGTCCTCCAGATGAGATAAAATCCTGAATCTTTCAACTGAGACAAAATTTTTTGTTCAACTTTTAGCACCTGCTGACAGGAATAAAGATACAGCCACATGTTTATTGCCTAGTATCTTAAAGTGGAAAGACCAAATTAACATGGTAGTGGTCAGTGGGCTCACTCAAGCTCTGTGGAAGGATACCTCTCTCTCTACTTCTTATTTGGGTCCTTGTTTTACTTGGTCTCACTCAGATAATTTCTTTACTTGGCATATCTTCTTTGCTGCCAGTTTCCCAGTTTTCTAGGATTATCGTTTCTGCTGAAACAATCCTCTTTTTCTGGCTGAACCACAGGCACAGGTTTCTGTTTGGTTTTGGGGTAGTGATTCTTTTTTTTTCTTGTGTAGGTTGGCAAGAGGAAGTGAGGGTATTATTTTGGTCCCCAAAGCATAGCACAAGTTTCTCACACTATAAAGCTAACCAGCTTCATAAAACATCATGAAAACATCCTTTTTTCTTCTGCTGAAAACCCATAAATAACAGAAGAGTCCATGGGAAGCTCATTTCTTCCAAAAGCATACAAATATTCTTTTATAATACTGTTTCCAGAGGTTAGGACCCACACCCAAATACATGACACTACCGAATGGCATAGGTTGCAGAGACATGGTTTGATGGGTGTTGATGTAAACTGCCACTGTTGCACATTGTCCTTTACCTGAAAAAGGTATTTCTCAGCACCAAATGAGGCTACCATCCCAGGAAGCTATAAAGTCTGACCACCCACAGAGTCAGCACAAATTCACTATACCTGTATTACCAGAATGGATAGACTATTTTTTTCACTGTTTGGGTCACCATTTCCATAATTGTAAGAGTTAGAAAAAAACCCTTGGTATTAAAGGTTCTGATCATTTTAATGCACATCCTAATGGCTAATGGGCCCTGGTGGGGAGGGAGATGGAATGACTTTGAAAATAATCTTTCCTCAGATACAGTACTTCCTATAGTCTAGACCTTCTCTGTGTTCTAAGTATTCAGATTAAATGGCACAATATGAAATAAAGAATAGATACACTGCAAAATGCCTCAACTCTCAGGACAACTGCATAATATGTTAAATTAACCAACATAACTACTTACTCAACCCCTCGTCAACAATGACTTTCAATCCTTTTTGCTGGAATTATTTAGTCCCTTCCTTCAGTCCATTGGTCTTTCACAAAGGAGCCTTGTATAGGCAAAGCTGTTCAAAAAGAGAAAGAGCTGTTCCAATCCCTAGAATCAATCAGAATCCTAGTCTGGGAGAATTTAAGAAACTTAGAGTCAGGATTCTCTGCTGCAGATCCTCCACTGGTTAATGGGTTGTTCCTTCTGATCAAGTTCTGTCTTATTTCCTTATTTGAAAATCTGGGTCCTTTTTGTTTTCCAGGGCCTAGTACCTGAGATTCCCAGGAGTATCAGCCTATTACCACAAACTACACTGTTCCCATATTCTACATGTTTATTCTGTGGCCTACTGCTAAGAACCTCCAGGATCACTTTCTGTTTCCCAGTATGTCTATTTGGACTGTAGAGCTTAACCTTCTTTGTTCTGGCTTATCTCACTATCACACAAGACCCAGTCCAGAAAGTTGCAGAGTGATTAAGATCTCATTTGGGAATACCCATGGCCCATAGCTAATCATACTCACTATTACTGTCCAATAAGCTAGATTGGCCATCTAACTGCCTTCTAAGAGATGTGGGAGAAGGGTATGGGGATTGGTTGGGGAAAAGGGCAAGGAAATCTTCAGTTTTAGCAAGAAGACAATTCTGTTGTCCTTGGGTCTTATATAAATAACCTAAGGGTTGTTTTCATGACCCCTGGGTGTAAACGAGATCCTATCATGTATCCTATCATCTGCTTTGGGACAGTAGTGGTTCTATAAAAGTACCTAAACACAAGGTAAAAACATATCCTTATTGCCTAGGTCCTGCTTGAGGCTACTAAATCTCTGTCCACTTTAGCCAGATCTTATCACTTCACTCTATTGTACTGACACTCCTAGACTATTATCATTATAATCATTTAAATATGAGGGTCTACTCCAGGGTATGAATGTCCAGAAAATGTCATATATCTGATGGAAGTCCAGAACTACCAGTGACTCTCTTTTGACTCAGTTCCTGAAAACAAGACCAGAAACTTCTCTTTCTGAGTGACTCAGGCATGACCATGGTCCAGAAGAAATCCAACATTTTGTTTCTCAAAATATTAAATGCCAATATAATGACTCATAACCCTTTGGTTCAGATATGAAACACTTATATAAAACTCATAGCTACTGTATTCATTCATTCACTCATTCATTCATTCATTTGACAAACATTAAACAACCAATATATGCCATTCACTGGGAATTCAGCAGGAAATAAAACATAGTCCCCACTGTCATGAAGCTCAGAGTATCACAGGAGTAGGCAAACATTAGACAAATGAAATTAACTAATTAATAACATATTGTGATAAGAGTTATAAAAATAAATCAGGTCAAGGAAGAAAATGGTGTGCTGTGGGAAGGGGCTTTAGTTTTAAATAGAGTGGTAAGGTTAGGTCAGTTATAATGTGGTATTTGAGCAAAGACCTGAAGCATATCAGTGAGTGAACCATGTGGATATATGAGAGGCAGAGCATTCTAGGCAAAGGGTAAAGCCAGGACAAAAAAACCTGGAGCAGGATGTGCTTGGTGTATTCAAGGAACAGAAAGGAGGCCAGTGAGGTTGAACTGTTGTGAACTAAGTGGGGAGAAGCAAAGGGATGAGATAAGGAACTCAAGTCCTGATCATAGTCTACTGTGAGGACTTTGGATTTTACTATAAATGAGATGGGAATCCATGGGGATTTTGAGCAGAGAAATGACAAGAGTTGACTTACATTTTAATAATACAACTCTGGCAGTTTTGAAGGGGGGCAAAGGGAAAATCCAAGAGATCCGTAGGGGAGTCTTACTTTTGACCAGGTGAGAGGGGACAGAGGCTCATCTTCAGGAAGATTGTCAAAGGGTTGTTGCCTCTGCTAACTAGCACATGAGTGAGAATCCCTGAGTTGCCTCTGCTGACCTTACTGCCACTTAGGTTTATAGACCCTATCTTCCTTTGCTGTTCTCTCCAAGCCCAACTGATTAGCAGTTATCCCTTTGACAATTCAGCCTCAGCCCAGACCTAGACAGTTCAGGGCTTGTCTCTGTTCTGTGCCTGGAGACTGATAAATATGCTGTAGTTGTGGTCTTTAGCCAGAAAACTAGAACCACACTGGCCCTCATAAACCAGAGACCAATTCATGAAAATTAGGTGTTGGCCCAAAGAAACTCAAGAAGCCACCTCCTTTCCCATGGCACAGCTGAGTGACATTGCCTTTAACAGTCCTAAGTAGAGAAGCTATACCATTGTAATATTATTTTGAGTGCTTGTTATGTGGCAAGCATTGTGCAGAATTCTCTAATGGACTATTTCATTTAAACTTTTTCAACAAACCTAAGACATAGATTTTATTATTACTCACTTGTGACAGTCTGTTTTATGTGTCAACCTGACTAGACTATAGTACTAACTTATTCAAACACTAATCTAGGCATTATTGTAAACATGTTTTGCAGATGTATTTAGCATATACAATCAGTTGACTTTAGATAAAGAAGGTTATTCATGACAAAGAGAATGGACTTCATCCAATCAGTTAGAAGGCCTTAAAAGTGAAAATGAATTTACCCAGAGAAGAAATTATGCCTCAAGACTACAGCATCAACTTCTGCCTGAGGTTCCAGCCTGCCAGCCTGTGCATCAGATTTCAGATGTGCCAGCCCCCACAATCAAGTGAACCAATGAACCAATTCCTTGAAATTTATTTATATATATCTTACTGGAGAATATGAATATACATATTCAATTTTATATATATATATATATATATATATATTTTTTTTTTTTTTACTGGTTCTGTCTCCCTGGAGAACACTGATTGACAGACCACAAGTATAGAGAATCAGACCTGAATAGACTGACTCAAAGCCATTCACCCATCCTCTGCTTTCTCTAAGATGTATGAATCTATTTTTAAAAATTATCTGAGCCCTGGCTGGTAGGGATCAGTGGATTAAGTGTCGGCCTGTGAACCAAAGGGTTGCCGGGTTGATCCCAATTCAGGGCACATGCCTGGGCTGCAGGCCAAGTCCCCAGTGGAGGCCATGTGAGAGGCAACCACACATTGATGTTTCTCTCCCTCTCTTTCTCTCTCCCTTCCTCTCTCTCTAAAAACAAGTAAATAACATCTTTAAAAAATAATAAAAATAAAAATTGCCTGAGCCTGAGAAATACCATAGGAGTACTTCAAGTGTCTGTATGCTTATTATATTATAACATGAATGTAGCTTATGATTAGTATATATATTTATTATATTTGTATACTTATTCTCAGCAGTGATAATTATAGCTGTTGTGTACTAAATCAATCTTGTATGCCAGGCATTGTGATGAACATTTTGCATTCATACTTATCTTATGTTACTCTCATAACAACCATATACGTAATTTAGAATTACCACCATTTAAGCCAGGGTATGAAAGACAAATGCCATATGGTCTCACCTATAAGTGGAACCTAATCAACAAGCAAGCAAAATATAACTAGAGACATTGAAATAAAGAACAAACTGACAGTAACCAGAGGGGAGGGGTAGAGGGATAATGGGGGTAAGAATGGTTGTCAAGGAACATGTATAAAGGACTCAAGGACAAAGCCAAAGTGGGGAAGGA
Source organism: Phyllostomus hastatus (assembly GCF_019186645.2). Lineage (NCBI taxonomy): Eukaryota > Metazoa > Chordata > Mammalia > Chiroptera > Phyllostomidae > Phyllostomus > Phyllostomus hastatus. The sequence goes on along the minus strand of NW_025333984.1, from coordinate 10,880,062 downwards.
TTGAGGGTGGAATGTAGGGGTGAGTGGCATGGGAGAAAGTAGTGGCTGGAAAATAGAGACAACTGTACTTAAACAATAATAAAAATGTAAAAAATCTGTAATGAAAAGTTACCATTATTTTATAGTTGGTAAATGAGGATCAGAGATGTTACATAACTTGTCCAAATTTACACAGCTAGTAAAAGGAATAGCTAGGATTCAGTACATTGCTTTGGAATTACTTCTCCTGAACTATTGCAAATAGAACCAAGTGATTACCCAGCCTTAAACTTTATGGAACCATTTTTAACCCACTGAATCCTATAGAACCATTTATTTGTTTATGGACCTTGGCTTGCAACCCACCTCCAAAATCAAACTTACAAAACAGTTCCTAAAAATAGCTACCATTACTTGTTCTTGCCCTAAGTGAGCATGATTTATAAGATCAATGTCACTTATAAGGAAGCATTTAAGAATAGAGAGGCCAAGTCTTCTGACTCCATGGAATAAACTTTGTAGTCAGAAAACTTAGGTTCAAATCTCTGCTCTGAGACCTTGAGCACATCAGCTAACTTTTCTGAACCTTATTTTGTTCAACTATAAAATGGAAATATTCAATAATTGCTATTGGATGGTTTTGAGAATTAAAAAAGTAATATGAGGGAAATATTAGGCCAGAGCATAGCTCCACCAAATGTTAGCTACAAATGACAGTTACAGAACCTTCAGCCCTGCCCATTGTGACCTCAGGATGACCTGAGCACCTACCTCAGCAGCCACCCTGGGAGCTCTGACTGGACTCCAAACTGGAATAAGCTGCTCAAGCACAAACACAGCCATGTCTGTATAATTTACTTGATAGAGCTTGTGTTCATCAAGTGACATTTTAAAGACAAATAGGCCATAAACAGAGTTAGAGAAGAAACCAATGGTGTGTGTTCTCACCATCATTTCAGTACTATTAGTATTGTGTAGTAAGAAGAGACCACCAAGTCATTAATTCAAATCAACTCTAATTTTTGAGCATCTACTCCATATCAGATTCTGTGTTAGGTATTGGGAATACAGGAAAGAATAAGGTATCATCTTGCAATCACTCAGCTACTAGTCTAATGGATTTGCAAATATAGGAGAAAGAGAAGAAATAGGCAAGAGTATTTTACTGATCCAATAGTTATGTGGCATTTTTTGTGCCATATACGCTTTTGATTACCCATTAAAGTCTCATATATACACAATGAAGTAGTTAATATCATTATTATTATTTATATTTTACAGATGAGGAAGCTAAGACAATGACACAGAGTAAGTTTTTCAAAGTCACGCTCTTAATAAATGGCAGAGCCAAGATTTTAACATACCCTACAATACTACTGTATTACAATAAGACTTCTTGTTACAGATACACTGGTGAAAGCACCTCATGGGGATGACTGAGAGAGTCCCCAAAGAATGCAGAAACTCTAGTCTATTGGTGCATGTTGTTATACTTTAAGAAATGGCAAAATCTCTGATCACAAATCAGAGGATAACCAAGACATCAAATAATGAATTTTGGTAACCTACCCATAGAATAGGTAACAATATGGGATTTTTTTTCTCTGCATTAGTTATTTTTTGCTATGTTAATAATTACCCCAAAATTCAACAGGTTAGATAACAATCATTTATTATCTCATAGTTTCTGTAGGACAGGAATCTATGCATAGCTTAGCTTGGTGTCTCTGCTTCAAGGTCTTTTATGATGTTAGAGTTAAACTATCAGCCAGGGCTGCAGATTCATCTGAAGGCTCAACTGAGGGATGATCTGCTTGTGAGCTCACTTATGTGGTAGTTGGCAGGATCCAATTCTTCACAAACTATTGGTCAGAGGTATCAAGTCCTTGGTGGATATCTTCCTAAGTTCTTTCCTGAGCCTCTCCCATAAGGCAACTCACAAGGAGGTTTATGGCTGCCCTAAGAGTAAGATAAAAAGAGAACAAGTGTCTAAGACAAAAGTCATCATCTTTTTATAACCTAATTTAGGAAGCTGATATCCTTTAACTTCTGACATGTTTTATTTGTTAGAAGAGAATTCCACTTATACTAAAAGGGAGAGAGGATTACAAAGGCTATGAATACCAGGAGTTGGGTATCTTTGGGTATCATCTTAGAAGCTTTTTAGTACAGTCTCTAACATCACTCAAAGCAGGAAGCTCTGCAATGGCTCTGCCAGTAGATCATTAGTCTGAATTGTTGCCTTCAGGTACTAGAGTACTCTATTATACCATTGAATTCAGAAGAGATCTCTTTGCTGAGGATTAGACACTAAGTCTAATAATACAAGCTACATTTCTATTTTACTTGCACTTCTATGATTTTCACTAGTGCCCTTACTTCTAGTTTTTGCCAGACAGGTTTTTAAAAAGTATATAAAACTAGACTGTTCCATCCTTAATTCTTCACCATTTGTTTCATCTTTCAAAAGCTACCTCTTGACTCATATCTGGGAAGATTTTACTAACTAATCTTGCCTGGCATAAGAGGGTTTTCTTGTCTGAGATCCAAATCAGTTCCTTTAAGACACACATATAAGCAAATAATAGCAGATTATGTGGAGAATTTTAAATACACAAGGATGATGACACTTTTTTCCCTGCCATAAGTAGAAGCAGATATACCCACAGACCTCTAAACATTTATTACATATATAATTACTACTTGTGAAAACAGGGTTACACTTATTGACAAAAATATCAAAGTGGGGTGGGCTGTACCCCAGACATGTGTTTATGTCAATTTTTCTTGGTTATTATTAATATTTTTACTTTTCTGGACTATGGGCCTACATGTATCTCAACTTTTTCTTCCTGTCTTAGCTGGCCTAACAGGTATTGACCTCTGAACTGCTTAGCTGTTTGCCACTACTGCCTTTGGTTAATTAAGCTTGCCTGCCAGCAAAGTCAATTTGATTTTTCTTAGACAGTTTGTTCTTCCAGATTGCAAATTTTTGTGGATTTCACTTTATCTAACCAAACGACAAGTACTGGTCCCTCCTGGCCATCCTCTCTCTTGCTACCACTTATTCCACATTATAAAAACTACGCTCTTCCACTTTGAGCAAACTCTCTGCCTCTATCAAAATAATGATGACTTTGGGCACATACTCCTTGTTACAACCTTACCCTAACCTGTCCTGTCTAATCTCTGTATCAAACTTGAAAATATTATTTCCAACTTCCTACATCTATCATCAAATTTACCTGTTGCTTGTCCAATGTTCTCAATACATTATAACTGATAAACTAAGTCATGCTGAGTTGTTGATCACTGAGAATACCTTAATAAGTTACCCTATACAGAAGGATTTCCACTTTAGTTACTAAAAAAAAAAAAAAAAAGCTGCCAGAGCACAAAGTGAACAGCTATGGTAGAATTTCTGGCACTCTAGTAGAATAGTGAGATTATTACTTGTGATAGAAAGACATAATAGTGGTACTCTTAAAGTGACACTCTTGGTGTCCCCCTACTCCACTTATGCAAAGGGCCAATCCTTCATAGAACATATACAGTAGTCCCCTTTATTCATTAGGGATGTATGTTCCAAGACCCCCCAGTGAATGTCTGAAACCAGATAGATCCGCACCCTATATATACTATGTTTTTTTTCTATACATATATATATTTTCACTCAAAGGAAGCACTTTAAGGCCTCTCTTTGGCATATCCAAATTTCCAGCATCACTATTCTTATAATTTGGGGCCATTATTAAGTAAAATAAGGATTACTTGAACTCAAACACTGTGATATCATAATGATAAATCTGATAACTAAAATGGCTACTAAGTGACTAATGGGTAAGGAGCATGCATATGGGGGACATCAGGATGATTCATGTCCCAGGAGAGACAGAGTGGGATGGCACATATTTCCTTACAAGAATCAGAGTGACTCACAATTTAAAACTTATAAATTATATATTTCTGAAATTTTCCATTTAATATTTTCATACTGAGGTTGGCTGTGGGTAACTGAAACCATGGAAAGCAAAACCACAGATGGGAGGGGAAGACTACTGTATACCTATGTAGGTTCAAAACAACCTTAGGTAAAGTCTTAGTAGATAGAGTTATTAATAGAAACTAAGAATATTATGGGATGGGGGAGAGTGGTGGGGGATGGAGACAACTCTACTTGAACAACAATAAAAAAAGAGAAACCAAGGATACTTGATGTTTCCTTAAAATTTGAGATGGACAACCAAGAACAACTAGTCCCTCCTACTTTGGGACTGAAACATACAGAACTTGCAAAACAACTTGAAACTAGGTAAATTATAAACAAAGGCTGCACTCATAGTAGCCTACCTTGTATACTGGAAACAATAGCTGCATTTAATTTAGATGTACATTTATGGCCCAGTCAGCTAATAGGTGACATGGTGCAAACCACTGTGATATTTGGAATACGTGTGACCTATAAGAACACTGTGACTACATTGTTCATCTGGAATTTGTGATAGGCATGTAAGAGTCATGTCCTGTACAGGTGACTGTATAGAAGAGACCTGTCCAGGACAGATTTGTCATTTGATAGCATTGACAAAGAAAGATGCTTCTAGATACAAATGATATATGCCCATTAATATATGGCTTAAATGGAATTCTTTCATTCAATAATTTTTATTATATGATATTTCCTTTTTGTTTTTCTCTTGCTTTTCCCCATGAAAACGAAAGCTTCATAAGAGCAGGGATCTTGTTTTTCTTGTTTCCTGTGGTAATGCTAGCTCCTAGAACAGGTGCTTTGTATAGAGGAGGTCAGTAAATATTGACTCAGTGAACATAAAGACTATTTGCCTTCAATGATTCTTGCCAGTCTGTTTCTGTGGTTGGTTCTTTCTCTTATTCACCACACAAGTTATTTGTCTTCACCCCTTCACTCTCCTTTAACCTCCAATGTTTTCACATGTATTCTCACTCTCAGTAAAACATGCCAACTCTTACATTTTAGAAAAAACAGAAGGCAACAAATGGGGATTTCCTCAACAATCTTTCTCTTTAAAGCCACAAACTTACATTTGCTGCATCACCCTGATCTCTCCCTCTGTTTTCTCATGACATTCTTCCTGTGTGTCTCTGTCTTCACATGATACTTTATTCTTCTTATGAGGGTATTTATCATGTTAGATTAAGGGCCAGTCCTACTGGCCCTTAAGGATCGTACTCCTGTACGACCTCATCTTAACTAATCACATCTGCAATGACAATTTCCAAACAAGGTTACATTCCTAGGTTCTAAGGGTTAGGACTTCAACATACCTTTTTGGGGGACACAAGTCAACTTACATAGCCTTCTAACAATTGCCTTGTATCACTCTTCTCCTCTTAATCTACACTTGCTGAATGAGGTACCTGTACTCACTGTCTATACTTACACTCCTCAATACACTTAAATAAGCTGCTATTACCATCAGTCCTCTATCTACTTTTACTACATCCTTGTACCATGTCCAATGGATACATTTTCCTTTTAAAATTTATGAAATGTTTATTTCTAGAACTTTCCATTTGATATTTTCTGACTATGGTTGACCTTGTATAACTGAAACCATAGAAAGTGAAACCAAGGATAAGAGAGGACTACTGTATAAGCTAGAAAGTTAATTATGCTAAAAAAGCATCTTATTACATTGAGCTGCTGAAGCTGTTTTTACATATACAGTTCTAAATATGTTTAGAAAACTAGGAGTTTCTCTAAAAGTAATTTAATTTTTTAAAGTAAATGGACAATAGTATATTACATGGAAAAATGTACAACTTTACCAATTGTCCAGACATTTTCTGACAGGTACCCCTTTTAGACCTTTGAAAGCATAACTACTGCTAGCTAAGAAGTTACTACAGTATATAAGATTACCCAGAAGTATCATAAGAATTGTATCATCTATATTATAGATAAAATTCAAGTACAATTTTATATGACATTGTTTTCAAGGCACAGTATATTCTAAATTATGAAAAATTGCTTGGTAAATTAACTTTTGGAAACCAACTCTTTTGCAAGTTAAGAATTGCTTATGTTATGTATGTGGAATTTTCCCAGGTTTTTAAACACTATGCTAGAAAAGATCTTGTGGTTCTTTTTTAATCAAAAGATATCCAAATAATTTTCATGATGATATTTGCTTCATCTCACCAACATATAGTGAGAGACATACAACACCAGTTCCAGACTGGGTATAAGAATGCTTTGGTGCATCACAAAAATATTCTCAGTAGGTCAGTGCACATCTAGCTGTCTCAATCTCTCTTGCCTCTCTCAGGTACACACTTTCCCAGGGGACCCATAAATAAACAAAATCTACCTCAAAACTCCAAGAAAATGGCATTAATACCATTTCCTTTATAAGAAAAGGGGAAAAAAACAAAACTAAAAGAGGTATTAAAGGTTTAGTCAGGGGGTCTTATCACCACACAAAATGGTCCCTACCTCCTCTCCTTAATGCCTGGAGAACAGACTGATCCTCTTAGCCTGACTTACATGGACCTTCACAATCAGGCCCCAGTTAAACTTCCCAGGCTTTTATGTCTTCCTACATGTAGATCCTCCATACCAGTTAGGCAATCTCTTCATTGGTCCTTCAACACCAGTTCCTGTGTGACTTCGTTTGCCTTATCTCCCCTGCCTGACTGTCTCTGACTGCTTCTTTTCTTCACTAATAAAAGACTGTCTGGTATATTGAAAGGAGAATGACTTTTAGAATGTGAAAAGTCTAGGGTTTAAATCCAGGCTCTGCCATTTAAGTCATGAGCCTTTAGGAAAAGTGTCTTAGTTTCTTTTTTAATTGAATTTATTAAGGTTACATTGGTTAATATTTTTACACATATGGGTTTCAGGTGTGAAATCCTATAATACATCATCTTTTTATTGTATTGTGTTTACCACCCCAAGTCAAGCCTCCATTCATCACCATTTATGCCCTTTACCCTCTCCTGACTACCCCACCCACATTTTCCTCTGGTAATGATTGTACTATTGTCCATCTATGAGGTGTTTTTTCCTTAATCTCTTCAACTTTTTCACCTAGTTTCCTCACCTGAAAACTGAGGATGATGATGTTGCTTGCCTCACAGGAATATTATGTAGGTTAAATGAAATAATGCATGTAAAGCACCTAGCCCATATTAGCTTTCCAACAATAGGATATATCATCATTATTATTATCCTTTTATATTTTTAAGTCATAGTTCATTGCTCAATCTTTATCCCAGCTCATGGGGATATCCAATTTCTCTGAACTCCAATATCTTACTGCATCTATATAATGTCTTGTATTTTAATAGTATTAGTTTTATTTGTAGATGCAAATATTGTAGCAACCCAAGTACACTGAAAGCTCATTTAGGGGTACTATTAGGTCAACCTTCTCTATATTATTACAGATAAACTTTTATATGGAAGTAGAACCCCCAAAATATGTGTTCATTGTCTAAGATTATAGGTATAGAATTAGTAGGCACTGATTGATAGGATGATGACATAGGGCTTGAAGGATAATAAAATTAAATAAAAAATAATGTTGCCTACAACTAATATTTTGTTGAACACTAATAGTTAGTAAAAACAATACACAACAAGTATTTATTATATAGAAGAGATTCTACCAAGCACTTGACAGATATGACATTTCATCCTTAAAACTTTGTGATGTAGGTATTATTAGCTTTATTTTACAGGTGAGGAAACTGAGTCCCACAGAGGTTATAAAATTTTTCTGGAATTACATAGCTCTGGGAACCAAGACCTAGATCATTTGACTCTACATTTTGAGTTCTAAACCTATAGGCATAATGCCCTACTAAGGGGCAGATACCATCTTAAGGACTTTACAAATTATCAAAGGCCACTTCACTATTGATACTTACATCACATCTTGCTAAGGTGAAAAAACATACATAATAAAGAGATTCTCAGCATGCATGGTTGAAAAGAAAACAGGGAGTTCTAGTTCACTAGACCATACCCACACTCATTCACTCCATGTTATTCCTAATCATTCTTCAACTGAGGATACAGTCTATGTAGAGGAAAAGGGGAGAGTGATCAAATGCAAGCAGATAGATGGACAGATTGCTGGAGGAGTAGATGGCCATGTGGGAGAGTACAGGGACTGTTGCCTGCTGTGTGCCAGGAAGGCACAGTGTCCATCAAGGGGAGAAAACAATTGGGAAACACTTCACAGTGCCACACACCAAATTGACTAAGAGCCTACTCATCTCCATGGAGCAAGAAAAAAGTAACAGTGCCCACTGCCTGTGTGGGTGTTCTTGGTCTTTTCCAGCAAGGTGTGCATTTAAAAAAAGATTAGTACAATAGGGCACAAACAGTCCTATTGAAAACAGCCGCCTGCGTAGACTTGGCAGATTTGTACTGTGGAACAGTTCTGTCTGACATTTAAAATGTGGCAAAACTACTTAAATTAAATTTAAAAATAAGTTTTCTATAGCCCCTTATTTTCTTCTTATAAGCATGAGTTCAGTGAACATGTCATCATGAGCTTTAGAGGATGCCCCCAGAATGAATGTTTGCCAAAGACAAGAACATGTGGTGTTATGGAATGACAAGCTGATTAGGCTGCAATGATTCCCAGGCTCATGCCTGAGAAGATTACTCTCTCAAGGATGCAGCTCCAAACCCCTGCAGCCAAGATCACAAATGGGATATGAAATCAAGATATTGTCTCTGATAAAGAGTGATTCATTTTAATTAATAAACGGCAAAGAGTAAAGGGAATAAAAAGGGACATTTTCTGTATTGTCACTGAGAGAGAGTTCAGTGACTTGGGCCTGTATCCTGATTTCTTCACAGTGGTTTAATTTGGTGAAATGGATTATAAAACTCTGGCTGAATAGGTTATGTAGCACAGCTACTGATTTATTCATGTTCCACAGCATAATGATTGGAAGTGCTTTCTGCGGAACTCAATAGACAGACTTTTTTTTCTTCACTGAGATACTGGCTCAAAAGCATCTATTCACATCCTCTAAATTATGCCCATTTTTTCCCCTGATGCTTTCTGCTAGAACCATAGCCAGGAGCTAGAATACATACTATCACTATACAATAAATCTTTCTTGTTTAGAGTGTTACAGAGGGAAATTCCACCCTTCACTCCAAACTTCTACCTCTGTCTGTCCCCTTAACTATATCTCCATAAGGGAAGAGGAGTTAATATGCTTATTGGTTCAAAGGCCAAGACATAGTTTTGGCCACATTTGATCAGTGGATATATTTATTGTTCCAGAACCCAGTCATAACACTCTCTCACTTGTACTTCTAGAAAAGGTCCATATATTTGCACAGATTTAAGTTATCTTCTTCTTTTATACCATCTTGTTTCTTTTCTCTTTTTTTGAGTTTATATCTCATTTTCTTTTTCTTTCTTTTCTTTTTTTAATCATTGTTCAAGTACAGTTGCCTCCATTTTCCCCACACCACTCTTCCCCACTCCACCCTCAATCCTACCCTCTTTGCCTTTCTCCATGTATGCTTTATATATGTCCCTGGATCATCCTTCCCCTTCTGTCCCCCATTATCTCCTCCCCCTCCCTTCTGGTTACTGTCACTTTGTTCTTTATTTCAATGTCTCATTATGTTTTGCTTGCTTGTTTGCTTTATTCATTAGGTTCCACTTACAGATGAGATCATACGGTATTTCTCTTTCACCTCTTGGCTCATTTCACTTAGTATAATGCTCTCCAGTTCCATCCATGCTGTTGCAAAAGATAGGAGATTCTTCTTTCTTTCTGCTGCATAGTATTTCATTGTGTAAATGTACCATAGTTTTATGATCCACTCATTTACTGATGGGCACTAGGTTACTTCCAGCATTTGGTTATTGTAAACTGCACTGCTATGAACATTGGGTTGCATAAGGTCTCTTGAATTGGTGTTTAAGGATTTTTAGGGTATAATCCTAGCAATGGAATTACTGGGTCAAAAGTCAGTTCCGTTTTTAGTTTTTTGAAGAAGCTCTACACTGTTTTCCACAGTGGCTGCACCAGTTTGCATTCCCATGGGCAGTGCACTAGGTTTCCCTTTTCTCCACAAGCTCTCCAGCACTTGTTGCTTGTTGATTTGTTTATGATGGTCATTCTGATAGATGAGAAGTGATAGCTCATTGTGATTTTAATCTGCATCTGTCTTATATCTAGTGATGCTAAGCATCATTTCATACATCTCTGGGCCTTCTGTATGTCTTCCTTAGAGAAGTGCCTATTCACATCCTTTTTTAAATTGGATTGTTTGTCTTCTTGGAGTGGAGTCATGTGAGCTCTTTACATATTTTGAAGATCAAACCCTTGTCTGAGGTGTCATTGGTAAATATATTTTCCTTTTCATTTTGCTGATGTTTTCTTTAGCTGTGCAGAAGCTTTTTATTTTGATGGAGTCTGATTTGTTTATTTTTCATGTCCCTTGCTCTAGGGGACATATTGGTGAAAATATTGTTGCATGGAATATCTGAGATTTTCCTGCTTATGTTCTGCTCTAGGACTTTTATGGTGTCACAGCTTATATTTAAGTCTTTTATCCATCTTGAGTTTATTTTTGTGTATAGTGTAAGTGGGTGGTCAAGTTTCATTTTTTCTATACCTTCCTCTTTCTTACCTTCCTACCTCAGGAACAAACTTGGCATTCTTTTTGTCTTCTCTCTGTGCCACTGCATGTAGTCAGTTAGGTAAATGGACTCAAGGCTGTTCTTAAAACCTGGCTTCTCTGTCTGCCTCTCCCATTCACTCTCTACTTACCCCTACCCTAAGCAGGCACATTCAGGTACACACATCTCAAGTTTAAGATTAAGGAATATAGGTGAATAAGAGATTCTATTAAGCCTCCATCCTAAACCCCATCATTCCATTTAGTTTTGCTCAAAAATTATTGAGTACTGGCTCAGCTATTAATGAAATCATAATTAGATTCCCATTCGGTTATTGTACTTAACACATAGCTTCCTTGATACAGAACCCTACAAGAAGGAGGGGGTCACTGGAAGGACAGGCACCAATTTGGAGTGCAGGGTTATAATACCAATCTGAGTCTATCAAAACCCTGCCTATAACTATTTTGGAATTGGAAATATATATTGCCTGGATTACTAAAATAGACACCTGACTATTCCTCCTATCTCTATCTATACCTTTCTATTGCCCATCCTTCCTATTATAAATAGAATTGACTTCTTAATTTAAAAATATTTGCATATTACTCCTTTCCTTAAAACCATTTGTTTATTTGCTTATCCTTAGTATGACCTTGAAAACTCTTGCTAAAATGTCCCTGTTAAACTGTAAATGAGAGATTCCCAAAATCTGTGTCAACAAGTTAGTATTTTTGCCTTACCCAGAAACACATTCAGTAAGTCTAAGGAGAAGCTTGGAAATTTGCAATAGAACACATGTCTTAGACTATTCTGACACAAATATTCTGAGAACAACACTTTGAGAACCATTTCTCTGTGGTGGTACAGACTGACCTGCCTCATCATCTTCTTCTCCTTTTCAGTGGACTCCATATACTCTTACTGAAATATTGTGTTCATAAATTTATGCAATCTTGAGTTAGAATAAACCTTAAAAATTGTTGAAGTGCTTTTCACACTCTATGTAGGCATCCTCTCCACAAGTTGTCTCATAGATAGATCTCAAACCTCTATACCTGATCACACTGTTGAATGGCTGTAAAAAGTTCAAGTTTCCTCCAATAGGAGAAACATACTGGAGTAGTGGAAATAGCACTAGATCATTAGTCAGAATTTAGACCCTCAGTGCCACTTTTTAGATTTGTGATGTCAAGGAAATCACTTGATCTGTGTCCAAGTCAGTTTCACCCTCTGTACGAAGGTGGTGATGTAAAAGGCAGTGTAGTATAACAGTTGATAGTATGAAATGGAGCCCATTTGATTCCTGAGAGGAATCAAATATTGGCTCTGTTAGTTGCTAGATGTATGACCTTGGCTATGTTACTTAAACCCTCCATGCTTCAGGTTAGTAGGGTGTTACCTGATAAGAAGTATAACTAACTCATGTGGTAAAATGTAAATGAGTTCATATGCACAAGTGGTTGGCACACAGTAAGCACAATATAGGTGTTAGCAATTACTATATTCTATTATCCTGGGGTAAAATTACTGCAGTAACTAACTCAGAGGGTTGGTATAAAAATAAAAGATACATGAAATGATATAAAATAAAGTGCTCAATGAGCTATAAAGTACCATATAAATGTAATCATTTAGTTGATTTAGTTTAAATCTGTTAGTTCTAAAATTAAACTGAGACTGCAAAGAAAAAGTCTAATACCTCATCTACACACAATATCTGAAGAAAGCTTATCATCTAGCCCCAATCTTAACAGCTTTAGTGTTTTCAACAATTTCTTATATCACATAGCTCATGGAATCTTCATCATCTTGGTCATAATTTGTGGATGTGCTATATTTGGTTATTCATTTTTAATTCATAAAACATTTTATGAGCACCTACTACAATCTAATCACTAGGCTATGTATTAAAGATACAACAATGACTAAAACACAGTTCTAACCACGAAGAACATTGTCCAATGGTCAAACACTTCTGAAAATATGACATCACAAACAGTTGTTAACAAAGGACTGGCTGGGCCAATGCATAGCTCCTCTTCTGCATAGTGCATTTTTATCAATATAGCCCAAAGCCCCAGTAGGATGTTTGATCAGTATTGATTCACAATGAGCATATGATCAAGTAATCCTCTGGGATTTACACATAAAATATTCTGTTGGATCAGCTACTGAACCCTACATTCATACAGTTCATTTGAAACCAAAAAGTTAGGACTGGAAATTTACACGTATTAAGTGAGTTATTATCATTTTCATCCCACCTTTCTAGACTATAAAAACTTTTTAATATCTACAGAGTTAGTAGGCATGCTGTCTATACCTTCACAGCATTGTGGTTAGACCATCATATACTTTACAAAGTGTTTTGGAACTGTATCTAAGGACTTTAAAATAGTACCTAGTAACTGATCAATAAACATTAGCTATTATTGTTTGAATGCCTGGAATGTGAGCTGTATGACACCAAAATAATAACAGCTAATGCCTATTAATCAATTGCTAGATGTTGCTTTAAATTTCTTAGATACTGTCTCAAAAGTTTTACATCATAAACACATCTTACCTTCACAACAATTCCATGAAATAATTGCTACTTCTGTTTGATTTTATAAATCAAAAACCTGCAGAACTGAGAGATAACGTCAATTTCCTGAGATTTCACAGTGAGTAAGTGGTGGAGCTATGATTTTAAACCTCAAGTCTAGTGCCAGAGCCCATATGCAATCAGTGAGATATCCCTTTGCTTGTTATTGAACAAATAAAATGGAATTAACTAGCTGTAACGTGACCCTTAGTGACACTATACTATATATTTGTGATCATCACTCTTTTCTTAGTGTTTGCAACCATTTCTTTAAGAATTCACTAAAGATTTTCAATGAATATTGATGTCAACATCACTGGCCTACAATTTCTAGAACTTGACCCCTCCTTTTTTAAAACAAATCAAATTAACATTATTTTTGTAATTGCATTCAGTCAGGAACCCCTCTCATTGAATTAATATTGTGTTTCTTTGAACTATGACTAAGCAGCCTGCTTGCATATCATAATTATAAGTTCCAGAATTTCATTAAATATTTAATTAGTGTTCGCAGAAACACAGAACGCCTAACTAAAATCTAAAAAATGACTCTTTAAACCCATTCACTGGGAAATAAAATGAAGCAGAAAACAAAAAAGTTTATACTCCAAGCAGACACTGGTAATTATCACACTGAACCACGCATCTGTCTAGCCACCTTCTGTTCACAAGACGAAATTAAAACTGTTGGTGTGCTGGCTTGCTATTCCTGTTAGTTACAATCTACTCATACATGCCTGCAGGTAGAGATCCTCTGCATTGCTATTTCATTTCACTGACATTTTGAGAAAGTAGAGTGAAACTTCTGTTTTATTTCTTTGTCCCTATTAGGGTCTGTTACCAGTTCGCCCACAGAAAAAGCTATTTATTCCTATCTCCTTTTATGGTTTTTCTTTTTATCTTCCTGAAAACTTTCTATGGAGAAACTTTATGTGAGCCTTTGATTAGGCAGAGAGTGGGAAAGTGGGAAGCAGGAAATAAACTGGTGAATTTTATTCTTGGATATGCACTATGGCAACATTTTGGTCAAAATTGTTCAAGTCCCTGTCAATTTTATGGAATATTATTAACCCTCAAAATTAAAAAAGTAAATTCTGAAAAAATATGATAATTATTTTCCAACTGTGTACTGGGGACAATGAATGCAGAATTAATTTTAACTGTGTATTTGGAGGAGGAAGCTGTATGCTCAAACAAGAAATTTTTATATTTTCTACATAAGTGGCCATTATTTACAATTTCAATCAATGTCAATAATTTCAATTTTTTACAATTTCAATTTAACAAATGTTTGTTGATGACCCTCTATGTTTCAGGCACTATTGCAGGATCTGGAGATAGAATGCCCTAATGGAGCTAACATCCTAGATGGAGAGACAGGAAATATACAAGTCAATGAATAAATAAATTAGATAAACTTAGATAATCATAAATGCTTTGAATTAAATTTTAAAAAAAACAGTTATGAGACTGAGCATGGCAGGAGGATATGTTGAAACAACTTTAGATAGAGTTTTCAGGGAAGGGCTCTCCAAGGAGGTGATATTGATCTGAAATGCCCTGAGGCAGGAAAGCCTTTAGTGTGTTCAAGGAACAGCAAGGAAGCTGAAGTGGTTAGAGCAGAGGGTTAAGGGAAAGGTGAAGTTGAAAAAGAAGTCAGGGAGCAATTTATGTAGGGCCATGTAAGCTGTGGTAAAGATTAAATGGTTTTGAACAGGAAAGTGGATTAACTCAATTTACATCAAACTTTGAAAAACCCCACTTTAAAGAAATCTGTTTAGCATTTTTAATCCAGTAATACCCAAGCACATTTGATCATTAAAGATTTTTATCCCTATAGGACACATTTTAAACATATTGCATAACAGTATCCCATAGCACTCTAGTTTAGGAAATACTTGAGCTAAATTTGTTAGTAAAATACCCATTTTGCAATATTATGGGAAGTTTGAAGATATACTGAAAACACAGATACATAGATGAATAGAGACAGGCAACTGATAAGAGAAAAGTAAAGACAATCCTCCCCCACTAGTTTTAGACAAGGTACACTGTGCACCATAGAGTTGAGCTAGGTTTGGGGAAGAGGAAGATTAAGGTTCTTATATTCTTGCAAAATAACCACATTTTCTCTTCTTAAACACTGGCATTGATTGTTGTCAGGAGGACTTCAGTTTTACTGGTCTTCTCTCCAAGACTTGCTCACAGAGGGTTCTGGAGAAAAAGCAGTTGGACCTAGAGCCATGTTTGTACAGTTCACATTAAAGAACAAATAAATAATACACCATTATTTTTCACAATATGCATCTTTCAGAATAGGAAAGGAAAGGTGGAGAAGTGAGTAAGAAAAGACAGCTGAGTAGTAGGAAAGAGAAAGGAAATGTTCAAGTTGAATCTGTGGGGTTCAAAACATGATGGGTGCCAAGGTCTTTCCACAAGCAATGTCATCTAATTGTGGAATATTAGAAAGGTATTCCTTAGAAAGATAAACTCGAGCTGAAGAATGAAAACTTGATGGGAGACAGTCAAGTTGAGTAGTTAAAAGCATGGGCATTGAAATCAGACTTGGGTTACAGACTCAGCTCTGCCAGTTACTAGCTGTGTGGTTTCAGACAAGTTGTTTAATCTCTCTGAGACATGTTTTTCTCATGAATAAAATGAAGATAATCAAGGCATCTATCATATAAGAATGTTGAGGAAATTAAATAGTATAGTATGCATTATAAAATGTTTCTGTTGTCAAATTTATTAATGTCTAGGCCTCTGAGAGAAAAGGGAATAGAAATGTAGGTCATTACTGTATACTGGAAGTTTCTATGACAATTAAAATATCCTTTACCTGAGCTGGAGTAGGTTAATCACTAGTCACAAGAGACCATTTACCTCTTGAAATATTTCTAGTGCAACTAAGAAACTGAAATACTAATTTTATTAAATTAATTTAAGCTTAAGTAGCTGTGACTATCTACTAGCTATTGTATAGAATGGTACAGATCTAGGTGCACAGGATTCTGGGACTGAAGGAAGAAGAAAATATTTGAAATGCTTCTGGGTTTGGAAGGGGAGAAAGCAAAAGGAGGAAAAGAGGGTAGATTAAAAGGTGAGACAAACAGAAGAAATGAGGTTTCCAAAAGAATTAAGATGAGAATATGAGAAATGCTATTTTTGGTTTTATCATCCAGCCAAATAGGAACCCTACAGGAGGATGTCACCTCTAGCATTCATTTAAGAACTTGAAAGCTAGGCCCTCAACCAAATCTAACTTTCACTTGGTACTGGAATTCAAAAATTTCTCTCAGCACTTGACCTTTTTCTATTTTCAGACTGCATTACATCTTAAGGTAATTGGTTTTATATGTTTACCACCTTCTGGATAAAGAGGTTTTCTTCTTTATTGCTTTCAAACCATCTCCTCTAGCTCCAAGTAATAGTACTTGCCTTTGATGAGTTCCAAGTGCTCTAAAGATATCCTCCAAATAACCTAATGACAAGTGAACATGTCAATTCTTCTCCTGAGACTCTCAGCTAATGTAACTGCATTTTGTCCTCAGGGAACTCTGTGTCAGATGGGGCACACTAAAGTGATTTGTCCTAGCCTGCCAAAGCACTTAAAACCCCTCTGATTAGGGTTTTCTTTTAGATAAAGATTTTGCTTTTAGAAACCCATTAAAATGCAAGTATGTCACACTGGAAACCAGAAGCAACCACTTATCTTCTTGACTTGTTTTCTTCACATTGCATTCTGAGGACCCAAGACTATGTTAGCTGGGTTTTACAAAGAGTATATGTGGACAGGCCCGGATAATGGAGGGTCTACTGCCTAGTGTGGAGTATCACAAAAGAATAAATACATCTGCCCTATATACCTGTTCAGGAAACAAAAAGAGACAGCTAAAGAATGGCATCAAATAAGAGCCATGTCAACAATACCTTACAGTTTTTCATCCTTCACAATGGGGCTCTTTTTCTTGCTTCTTTGTGTCACAATGGTTGGACCAAGTTACACAGTTCAGAAGTCACAAGATAAAGCTGTTATTACTCCTTTCAAAGACAACTGACTGAAATGATCAACAGGTAGTAAACAGTAAGAAAACTAATGTTTTATTGAACTACTCATCTTCCTGAGAACTTTATTTGGCCTTTGAGTGTTTGCCAGTCAATGTTCTTTATGTGAAGACTCTAGTTAACTCCATGAAGCCCTCAGATTGGCCTCTTTTGACTCCATCCTCCCTGAATCTGTCAGTAAAATAACAATACATAATTTTGTTCATGACCTACATTTTTTAATGACACTGGCAGAGTACAAACTCAGTTCAAATGTAATCAGTATTCAAGTAATGACACTTTATAGAACACTATGTTTTCCATTAAATTTAGCAAACAGTTCTTGAGCACAAACAATGTAGAGCTATAAGGACATGAGCTTAATTATAAAAAGAAATTCCCGGCTCCTGGGCAAGATGGAGGCATAAGTAGATACACTTTGCTTCCTCACACAGCCAAAGAAGGACAACAACAAATTTTAAAATAAAAAATAACCAGAACTGCCAGAAAATCAAAGTGAAGTGAAGTCCAACAACCAAGGAGTTAAAGAAGAAATACTTATTCAGACTGGTAGGAGTGGGGGAGATGGCAGCCAGGGCAAAAAGGATACATGGCAAGATGGTGGCTGGCAGACCAGGCAGTCCCACATTTGTGTGGGGATAAACCAGGAGGAACAGCTATGGAGCAAGACAGACCAAGCAACCCAGGGTTCCAGCACAGGGAAATAAAGCCTCAAAACCTCTGATTATAAAAAACTGTGACAGTTGTGGCAGCAGGAGAAACTCCCAACCTCACAGGAGTGTTCCTTGGAGAGACCCACAGAGTCCTAGAGTGTACACAAGCCCACCTACCCGGGAATCAGCACCCAAAGGGCACAACTTACTTGCGAGTAGCAGGGGAAGTGACTGAAAGCCAGCCAAGAGTCCAGCAAGCAGCATTCTTCCCTCTCAGACCTCTCCCCCATGTATAGGACCACAACACAGAGACGTGAGGAGCCTTACCCTAGAGAATACCTAAGGCTCTGCCCCTTACAACATAACAGGCCATGAAAACAAAAAAAGGAAAATATTGCCCAAATGAAAAAACAGATCAAAGCCCCCAAAATAGAACTAAGCAATGAAGAGATAAACAACTTACTACATGATGAGTTCAAAAGAATGTTAATCATGATGCTTACAGAAATGGTTGAGCATGGTCCCAAAATAAAGGAAAGAGTGAAGGCTATACAAAGTGAAATAAAGAAAAATATACAGGGAACCAACAGTGAAGGGAAGGAAACTGGGACTCAAACCAATGATTTGGACCAGAAGGAAGAAATAAAGATTCAACCAGAACAGAATGAAGAAACAAGAATTCAAAAAATAAAGAGAGGCTTAGGAACCTCCAGACAACTTTAAACATACAAACATCTGAATCATAGGAGTGCCAGAAGAAGAACAAGAGCAAGAAGTTGAAAACTTGTTTGAAAACATAATGAAGGAGAAATTCCCTAATCTGGCCAAGGAAATAGACTTCCAAGAAGTCCAGGACACTCAGAGAATCCCAAAGAATTTAGACCTGAGGAAGCACACACAAAGGCATATCATCATTAAGTTACCTAAGATTAAAGATAAGGGGAGGATTTTAAAAGCATCAGGAGGAAAGGAGAGAGTTACCTACAAAGGAGTGCCCATAAGACTATCAGCTGACTTCTCAAAAGAAATCTTACAGGAACTAAGGGTCTGGAAAGAAGTATTTAAAGTCATGAAAGTCAAGGACCTACATCCAAGATTACTCTATCCAGCAAAGTTATCATTTAGAATGGAAGGGCAGATAAAGTGCTTCCTAGATAAGGTCAAGTTAAAGTTCATCATTACCAAGTCCTAATTATATGAAATGTTAAAAAGGACTTATATAGGAAAAAGAAGATGCTCAACAATGCAAACAGTAAAATGACAACAAACGCACAACTATGAATAACTGAAACTAAAAACAAGAACAAAAACAAACTATGGAAACAATTAGAACAGGAACAGAATCACAGAAATGGAGATCACATGAAAAGTTATCACTGGGGAACAGTGGTGGAGAATGGAGGAAAAGGTATAGGGAATAAGAAGCATAAATTGTAGGTACAAAATAGACAAGGAGAGATTAAGAATAGTATAAGAAATGGAGAAGCCAAAGAACATATATGTATAACCCATGGACATGAACTAAGGGGTAGGAATGCTAGTGGGAGAGGGATGCAGGGTAAAGGGGAATAAGGGGAGAAGAAATGGGGCACCTATAACAGCGTAATCAATGAAATATATTTAAGAAACAAAATACAAAGAAATTTCTGTCTAAAAAAAGCACATGATATAGAATATGATCTTCCTCTCCTCTAGGTCATCCAGCATTTTTTATCACATTCCAATTTAGTATCTATTATGCCATAAATTGTGTTAGGAATTGGTCTGTGATAGAAAACAAGAGAGCAGATTCCCTGACCTCAGAAAGCAGTCATTTGTAATTTACTTTGCTGTGAGACTGAGCTTAGTTTAGTTTACCTAGCATTAAAGACTTTTATTTGGGTATTTGTGTTATGTCTTCCTTAGGAAAGCCATGAGAGGAAGAGACAATATTTAATGTAGGTTTGGAAGGATTTTAGCGAAAACATAGAAAAAAGAGGGATTTGAGTACAGAAAAAAACAGTATAGTTAGAATCCTGGATATTATCTTTTTTTTTTTTTAAGATGTGCAAATGGTCACCTTTGGGAGAACAGTAGAGTGAATAATCCAGAGGCAGATAACAAAAAACAAATCTGAAGAAAGTAAATCTGAAATAATGGATTGGTAGAATACCAATGAGAACTGTGAATGCTAGGGTGAGAATTCTATACTTAATTCAGTTGACAACATTAAAATATATAGGGCTACACATATATTCTTAGCTTAGAATCTTTTAAATGAAGAAATGATATGACCAAATATGAACTCTCAGAAGATTAACTGACCATTCTGTATATTGGATGGCTAGGATGCTGAGAAAGACAGGAAGCAGGGAGATGTGTTAGAAGGTTTCTGTAAAAGTCCAGACAAAAGATCTCAAAACCAAATAAAGACACAACAAAGAACGAAAACTACAGGCCAATATTGTTGATGAACATAGATGCTAAAATCCTCAACAAAGTACAGGCAAATCGCATCCAGCAATACATGAAAAAGGTCACACACCATGATCAAGTGGGATTCATCCTAAGGATGCAAGGATGGTAAATATTCACAAACCAATAAAAGTAATATACCACATAAAAAAGCAAAGACAAAATTCACGTGATCATATAAATAGATGCGGAAAATACATTTGATAAGATGCAGCACCCATTTATAACAACAGTCAGTGAAGTGGGAATAGAGGGAGCATTCCTCAAACATAATGAAGGCCATATGTGAAAAACCTACAGTCAAAATCAGCCTCAATGGGAAAAAAACAAAAGCTTTCCCACTAAGCTCATGATCAAGACAAGGACGCCCGCTTTCACCACTCCTATTCAACATACCATCGGAAGTCCTAACTACAGCAATAAAACAAGAAAAAGGAATAACAGGCATCTAAATTGGAAAGAAGAAACCAAAACTGTCATTATTTGCCAATGACATGATAGTGTACATAGAAATTCCTATAGACTCCACCAAAAAACTACTCAACCTAATAAGTGAATTTGACAAAACAGCGGTAAAGATCAATATTCAAAAATCAAAAGCATTTTTGTACACCAACAATAAAAGATCAGAAACAGAAATCAGGAAAAAGTTCCATTTGATATAGCAACAGAAAAAATAAAGTACCTAGGAACAAACCTAATCAATGAGGTAAAAGACTTGTACTCACAAAACTACACAACACTGAAGAAGGAAATTAAGGAAGACAAAAAAATGGAATCTTGTACTATGTTCATGGATTGGAAGAATTAACATCATCAAAATGTCTATACTACCCAAAGCACTTTATAGATTCAACACAATCACTATTAAAATAACAATGAAACATTTCACAAATACAGAACAAGTATTTCAAAAGTTTATATGGAACTGTAAATGACCCCAAATAGCCACAGCAATTTTGAGAAAGAAGAACAAAGCAGGAAGGATCACAGTACCTGACATCAAACAGTATTACAAGGCCACTGTAATCAAAACAGCCTGGTACTGGCATAAGAGCAGACACATGGACCAATGGAACAGAATAGAGAGCACAAAATAAACCCAAGGCTCTATGGTCAGTTAATATTTGACAAAGGGGGCAGCAGTATAAAATGGAGTAAAAATAGTCTCTTCAACAAATGGTGTTGGGAGATCTGGATAACTACATACAAAAAAAATGAAATTTGATCACCATACACAAAAATAAATTCAAGATGGATAAAACTTAAATACAAATCATCACACCATAAAAGTCTTCCAGGAGAACATAGGCGGGAATCTCAGATATTCCACTGATATAATATTTTCACTGCCATGTCCCCTAGAGCAAGGGACATAAAGGAAAGAATAAACAAATGGGATCTCATCAAAATAAAAAGCTTCTGCACAGCTAAAGAAAACAGCATTAAAATAAAAAGAGAACCAACCATATAGGAAAACATATTTGCCAATGACACCTCAGATAAGGGTTTGATCTCCAAAATATGTAAAGAACTCACATGATTCCACTCTAGGAAAAAAAATTAAAAGATGGGCAAAGCACTCGAACAGACATTTTTCCAAGGAGGACATACAAAGTGTCCAAAAACATATGAAAAGATGCTCAATGTTGCTAGCCATCAGAGAGATGCAAATTAAGACCACAATGAGATACCACTTCACACCTGTCAGAATGGCCATTATAAACAAAGTGACAAACATGTGTTGGAGAGGATGTGGAGAAAAAGGAACACTAGTGCACTGTTGGTGGGAATGCAGACTGGTGCAGCCATTATAGAAAACAGTATAGAATTTCCTCAGAAAACTAAAAATGGGACTGCCTTTTGACCTGGCAATTCCATTGCTAGGATTATATCCTAAGAACCCTGAAACACCAATCCAAAAGAACCTATGTACCCCAGTATTCATAGCAGCACATTTTACAATAGCCAAATGGCCGAAACAACCTAAGTGTCCATCAGGAAATAAATGCATCAAAAAACCATGGTACATTTACAGAATGGAATACTATGCAGCAGAAAGAAAAAAGGAGCTCCTACCCTTTGTGGCAACATGGATGGAATGGAGATCATTATGCTAAGTGAAATGAACCAGATGGTGAAGGACAAATACCATATAATCTCACCTTTAGGTGGAATTTAACCAACAAACAAACCTGCAAGCAAAATATAACCAGAGACATTGAAATTAAGAACAAACTGACAGTAACCAGAGGGGAGATGTGAGGGGGTAATGGTGGGGGAGCGGTAAAGGGTGAAGGATTTTCAGGAACAACTATAAAGGACACATTGACAAAAACCAAGGGGGGATTGAATCGGGGGAGGGAGGTGGGGAAAAGAAGGGGAAAGGTCATTAGGAACATGTATAAAGGACCCATGGACAAAGCCACAGGGGGGTAGGTTTGAGAGTGGGTAGGGCAGGGGAGAGTGGTGTGGGGAAATGTAGAGAAGTGTACTTGAACAATAAAAACAGAAGTATATAATAAAATAATTATCAATTCAATATATATTTAATGACTGTGTACTCTGTTCCAGACTTCTGTGGTATGTGCTAAAAATACAACAGTGAGCACAACAGAAAAATCTCTACCTTCACTGGAGTTGCATTAGAATATAAGAGACTGAACCCTCAAAAGTAAACAAATACATAATATTATTTCTGCTAATTAAATTATAGCATAATAATTGTTATTTAAAATGGAACTAAATAAGAGCAGACTATGGGAAAATATCCAGGGAAAGACCTCTCCAAGCAGAGGAAGGAGCAGGTACCAAGGTCCTCAGAAAGAGAATACAATGGCAAGTTCAAGGGACAGAATAACGTCAGTGTGTCTGGGGTAGAATGAGAGAGAGGAAGAGAGGTAGGTAGGAGAAGGCTCATAAAAGGTTTTGCAGGTCATGGTACAGAGTTCTATTTTACCCTGAGTGTACTGAGGGTTTTAAGAAGTAGGGAACATGGCTTAGTTTACATTTTGAAAAAAGATTACTCTGGCTGCTGTGCTGAGAATAGACTCTAGAGGGGCTGGAGTAGAAGCAGGGAGATTTGTTAGGATGCTATAAATACACATGTATATCTCTGTCTCTTGTCTTTTTCAAGCAAAATAATGTTTCTCCCTTATGAAAAAATAGAACCTATAATATACTTTCTTATCACTCATCATTTTTTCCAAAGCAGAACAATAGAACAATCATTCAAAGTAAGTAGTAAAATCTTATGTCAAATTTGGCTATTTAGGCAATTCATTCATTCATTCAACAAATATTTATTGAGTGGCTACTAAGGGCCGCACACTTTGCTAGTCCCCAGGGATACAAATATGAGCAAAACAGAAATAATACCTTCTATACTGAATTTTTTGATATGTGGAAGGTGGATATCTATGAAATAATTATATACATACATAATCACAAAGTGGGTGTCTGCTGTGAAGGGAAAATAGTCTGCTATTCAAGGCTTATTTCTTATATTAATGTGGTCTCAATGAGCATGTGGTTATCTGCATTGCCATTTAAGAACAGAACACATGAAAGGGGTAAACTCAAGACCTTAAACTAATATTTTAATAGATATCCACTGTCAAGTATTAATTATCACTGTACTCCCAATACAAAGAAAAGAATAAAGTGTAACTGACTACATTAAAATAAGAGAGTGACCTCAAAATGGAAATACAATAATCCAATAGAGAGCATGCTCAGTACACAGCACAGAGATGGAGTGTTCTGCAGGGGAACACTGATCAAACAAGGACTCTGCCCTAAATAATTTATAGTGTTGTGTTCTCCTGTCTTACAAGAGGCCTTTCTTAAATGTCCTTGCCATTTCATATATGGGTAAAACACCATTTTCTAGTGTCCAATGACACCTACTCTTAAGTCTATTACTATCTGATTCTAGATTTTATGGCCATTGCTTTCTAACTTGCCTTTCTTCCCTGACTAGACAATGAATTCTGTAAGGCCAGTGACATTGGCCAACGTGTTTACTGATATATCCCCACATTTCAAGTAGAAATGACATATGATGGACATTCAACAAATGATGAATCAACAATACAAGGTAAAAATAATAAAAGTACCATCAGTGTCTTAAATAAGTTGATACAGTCATTTATTGGAAGCAGAGGGCACTTCAGAGATAAATTAGAGAAAGTGTGGTAGAAGGGTGTTTTGTTTTGTTTTGTTGCTGGTCTGTGAAGATCAGACAAATTTGGATGTGGGCATGAGGGAAGACATGCCAAGTGAGGTGAACAGTATGAAAAAAGGCAAGGAAGTAGAAAAATGCCAGACATGCTTGTTAAACTAAATGGTATGTAGTGTGACTAGACAAAGAGAATATGAGAAGCAATAGTGGGAGGTGAAGCTGGAAAGGGAGGTTAAGGGCTGAAGTATGAAAGACCTTGATTATCAGACTCATGGGTTTGATCATCTGACACTTAGTCTAATTCACTATGACACACAGAATTTGAAATCAGAAGATACGGATTCTAGTCTTAGCTCTGCCATTTGTCATCTATGTACCTTAAGAAAAACTATTAAACCCTGATGGGCTGATCCTGTGAATCACTGACACAATATACAAAAATAAGAAATACACCAAAAAAAGGCTAAGATGATGAGTACATTTTAATACCTACCAAATTTGAGGGCCCTGGATGATATCCAAATGGAGATGCCTCATGAACAGTACAGCTATCTGAGAGATTTAAAAGTAGAAGGTCCATATAAATTTTTAAAATATTTGTTCTAGTTCTGTGAAATATATCATTGGCATTTTGATACAAATTTCATTGAGTCTATTGATGACTTTGTGTAGTATGGACATTTTAATGTTTCTTCATCCTACCCAAAAACATGGTATGTGCTTCCCCTTATTTGTATCTTCTTCTATTCCTTTATTCACTGTCTTATAATTTTCCAAGCACAGTTCTTTTACATCCTTGGTTAGATTTATTCCTAGCTATTTTATTCTTTTTATAGCAATTGTGAATGAGATTGCTTTCTTAATTTCCTATTCTGTTAGTTCATTATTGACATATAAAAATGCAGTGGATGGGGTTTGGCAAGATGGCAGAGGAGGGAATGGAAGTCACACTAACCTCTTCCCAGGACCAATCTGGAATTACAACTAAATTTTGGAGAAATCACTCAGAACAAACAACTGAACAATAGTAAGAGAGAAGCCTTATAACCTCAGAAAGACAGAAGAATCAGCTTCAACACAACCTGACTGACAAGGAGTGTGATGGAGACTTGAGAAGGCTGGCTGGGCACCCACAAGCAGGAGCACCAGAGAGATAAGTAAGCAGCCAGTTCAATCCCCCTGGGAAGAGTGGGGTCTGAACACTAAGCTTGGATACCCATCCTAGAGCACCAGAGCCCAAAAAAGTACACAGATAACATCCAGTGGCAAAAGGTGACAGGGTGGATCTCTGCTAGATATGGAAAGTTGGAGATGCAAAGAGCCTTTAAAGGGCCAAAGCATAAAATCTCCATTTTCAGGCAATCACCCAGGGCTCCAGCAAAATTGGGGGCAGAATAGGCTGGAGACACCTAAGGAGAGACTGGGGATGAAAGCTTTGGGGAGACAACAGAGAGTAGAAGCTGGGAGTCTGGTGCTGAGTCATCTTTCACTCTACCACAGCCATCATGTTCAGGCAGACCACTGCTTTCTGAGCTGCAGCAACCTGAAGGGAAAAAAGAGCCCCAATCCCAGGAGGTATTCTGTCCCACCCTATGGGGCTTAAGACAAATGGGTGCGTGCAGAGTGACTACATTAACTGAAGGAGACAGCTGCAAACAGTAGATGCCTGGAAACTTGAACTGGCTGGCTAAGTTCAGAAGGGTTCAATATCCGACATCACTAGAGGTGGATCCAGAAAGAAAAAAACAGTAAATATTAGAGGTGACTGAGACAAAATGCACTGTGGTCTTCTCCATGATTGTGACATTTTCTTTCCTCCATAGCTTTTTAACATTCATTTATTGTCCATCAAGATTGTGCATATTCTGCCTTCTTCATTCCCTTTTTTATTTATGATGTAAATTGTACTATCTTCTCATTGCTCTGACACCCAACTCTTATTAGTGCTCCTACCTCCTACATCTACCTTTTCAAAATCATTTTTCTTTCAGTAGGTCATCTTATATTCACTCTCCTTTCTTATACTAACCTTAATCTCTTTACACCCTTATTAATATTGCCTCATTTGCTGTTGATAGTGGGGTTGTAGGGAGGGGGGTATTTTTGTGGGTGTGGGTTAGTTTCCTGGGCTTCGTGGTTTTTGTTCTGGCATCACCTGCACAACAGCATACAAGACATGATGGGCAAAGTTATCCTCAGTCTCCAGCTGGCTGGGAGGACCCACCAAAAAACAACCCAACTACAATCAAAACCTAATTATATCCAGAAAGCCAACATGAACAGCATAAAGGGCATCCCATGATAATCAAGTTCAGAACATCAAGGAGACTGCACCACTGAATCTCACAGGTCTCCTACCATAAAAGATCACACCACAAAGACAGGGAGTTAAAAATAACAATTTAAGAAGCAGAAGCAAATAAGAAGACTCTCACAAATAATGGGAACACAAAGAAACAGCTCCCAATTGAAAGGAAATGAGTAATTCTCAGAGAGTGCACTAAATGAAACAGAGGCAAGTAAACTATCAGATATTGAGTTCCAAACAATGGTTATAAGGAAATTCAGTGAGCTCAGTGAGAATTACCAAAAACTATAGGGAAGCTATCAGGAACTTACTGCAAACCATACCAGCATGAAAAAGGAAATAGAAAGTATAAACAAGAGCCAAGAGGAAATGAAAAATACAATTTCTGAGTTAAAGAAAACAGTAGAAGGAATCAAAAGCAGGCTGGATGAAGCAGATAATTGAATCAGCAAGCTGGAGGACAAGGTAGAAAAAAAACTCCCAGAAAGAGAAAAAAAGAGGGAAAAACTCAAAGAGAAAAATGAGGGTTTAAGGCAAATGCAGGACAACATGAAACATAGTAATATCCACATAGGATTACCAGAAGGAGAAGAGAGGAGCATGGGACAGAAAACCTATTTGAAGAGTAATGATAAAAAACTTCCCTAATTTGATGAGGGAAAAAGTCACATAAATGTGAAAAAGTCATGAAGAACAGAGGGTCCCAATCAAGAGGAACCCAAAGAGGCCCACTACAAAGCACACCATAATTAAAATGGCAAACTCAAGGACAAAGAGAGAATCTTAAAGGCAGCAAGGGAGAAACAGGAAATACATACAAAGGAGCCCCAATAAGGCTAGCACATGACTTCTCAAAGGAAACACTACAACCCTTCAGGGAATGTCAAGAAATATTCCAATTAATGAAAAGCAAAGACATGCAACCAAAAGTACTCTACCCAGCAAGACTCTCATTTAAAATGGAAGGTGAAATAAGGAGCTTTCCAAATGAAAGAAGGCTAAAAAAAATAAACCTCCACCAAACCTGCATTGCAAGATATGCTAAAGAAACTGCTATAAGAAGACAAAGAAAAAGAATGAGAGAGAGAGGACATAGATACAAAGGGGGTAAAATGGCAATGAATACCTATCAAAAATAACCTTAAATGTAAATGGATTAAATGCTCCAATCAAAAGACATAGAGTAACAGAATAGAATGGTTCAGAAAACATGACCTGCCCATATTCTGCCTACTAGGGACCCATGTGAGAACAAAAGACCTCTACAGAATGAAAGTGAAGGGTTGGAAAATAATATTCCAAGCAAATGAGCAGGGAAAAAAACCAAGGTAGAAAAACTTATATCAGACAAAATAGACTTCAAAAAAAAAAGGCCATAAAAAGCAACACAGAGAGACAGTTCATATTACTCAAGGGGAGAATCCATCAAGAAGATATAAATATTGGAAACATAACTGCACTGAATAATGGAGCACCCAAATATATAAGAAAAAAATCTAGGAGGACTTCAAGGAAGATAGAGACAGCAACACAATTATACTAAGGAATTTTAATACCCCACTGTTAACAATGGATAGAACTTCCAAACAAAATATCAACAAGGATATGTCTGCAAACCAAAAGGTTTCAGGTTCAATTCCCAGTCAGGGCACATGCCTGGGTTGCAGGCCAGGACCCCAGTGGGGGGCTCATGAGAGAGAACCACACATTGGTGTTTCTCTCCTTCTCTTTCTCCTTCCCTTCCCCTCTCTCTAAAAATAAATAAATAAAATCTTAAAAAAAATAAGGATATTGTGGCAATGTACAATGCCTTAAATAAAATGAACTTAATGGATATATATATATAACCTTTCATCCCAAAAAAGAAAAATACACATTCTTTTCAAATGCACATGGGATATTTTCAAAGGTAGACCACATGATAGGACACAAAACAAACCTCAACAAATTCAAGAAAATTGAATCAATCATCCATTTTCTCAGACAAAAAGGCCTTGAAACTAGAAACCAACCACAAGGAAAAACCTCAAAATTTTAAACTCATAGAGGCTTAATAGCATGCTAGTAAACAATGGATGGGCTAATCATGAAATCAAGGAATAAATAAAAAAGTATCTGGAAACAAATGAAAATGAAGTCACAATTGTCCAAAACTTATGGGACACAGCTAAGACAATTCTGAGAGGGAAGTTCATAGTAATACAGGATTACCTAAGAAACATAGAAACATTTCAAATAAACAACCTAACCCTACATCTACAAGAACTGGGGAAACAACAATGAACAAAGCCCTGAGAGAGCAGAAGGAAGGAACTAATAAAGATCAGAGCAGAATTAAATGGCATAGACACTAAAAGAATAACTCAAATGATCAATAAATCCAGGAGCTACTTCCAGTTAAGATGGAGGCTTATACTTTATGCCTGGAAAGGTGGCAGCTGGAGGACAAGGTGGGATTGGCCCAGCTGGCAGTCCCATATTTGCATGCAGATAAACCAGGAGGATAAACTTGCAGTTCTGGTTGGTGTTTGTTTGTTTGTTTTTTAACTTATTGTTGTCCTTCTTTTGGTTTGTGAAGAGGCACGGTGTATCTACCTATGGCACCATCTTGGCAGGAAATCCCCCCCTTTCTTGTTCTTGATCTTAAGGGGGATTCTTGTAGTTTTTACCTGTTGAGTATGATGCTGCCAGTTGGTTTGTCATATATGACATTTATTATATTAAGTTATATTCCCTCTAATCCCAATGTGCTGAGATTTATTATCATAAGTGGGTACTGGATTTTATCAAATATTTCAAAAATTTATATGGAACCACAGGAGGCCTTACAACAGCAAACTTAGGAAAAAGGAACAAAGTTGGAAGAATCATGCTATCTAACATCAAACTATACTACAAGGCCATAGCAATCAAAACACCCTGGTACTGGCAGAAAAAATAAATACATAGGTCAATGGAACAGTGTAGGGATCCCAGAAATTAAACCCACACCTTCATACTCAATTGATATTCTATAGAGGATGCAAACACATAAAATGAGCTAAAGATAGGTTATTCAATAAGTGGTATTGGGAAAATTGTACAGATACACGCAGGAAAATTAAGCTAGATCACCTTCTTACAACACTCACAAGAATAAATTCAAAATGTATCAAAGACTTACATGTTAGACCCTACACCATAAAATTCCTAGAGAAAAACAAAGGCAACAAGATTTCACACATTGTTCATAGCAATGTTTTATAGGATATATCTCCCCATACAAGGGAAACAAGAAAAAATAAATGGAACTACATCAAACTATAAAGTTTTTGCACAGCAAAGAAAATCATCAACAACGAAAAAAGACAACTCACAAAATGTGAGAACATATTCACCAATACATCTGATAAGGGATTAACATAGAAGATTTATAAAGATTTACAAAACTCAACCCCCTCAAAAGTCAAACAAACCAATTTAAAAAATGGGCAAAGGACCTGAATAGATGCTTCTCCAAGGAGGACATACAAATGGCTATTAGACATATGAAAGATGCTCAACATCACTAATCATGAGAAATACAAATTAAAATGAAAATGAGATAATCATCTCACAACTGTCAAAATGGCTTCAATAAATCATCAATAAATCAACAAACAACAAGTGCTAGTGAGGAAATAGAGAAAAGGGAACCCTTTTGCAATGTTGATGGGAATGCAGACTGGTGCAGCCACTGTGGAAAGCAGTATGGAGATACCTCAAAAAATTAAAAATGGATCTGCCATTTGGCCCACCAATCCAACTTCTTGGAATTTATCTGAAGAAACTGAAAACATTAATTTGAAAGGACATGAGTACCTCTATGTTCACTGCAGCATTATTTACAATCACCAAGATATGTAAGCAGCCCAAGTGTCCATCAGTAGATGAGTGGATAAGACATCTATGGGACATTTACCCAATGGAATACTACTTGGCCATAAAAGGAAAGATATTTTACCCTTTGCAACAGTATGGATGGACCTGGAGAACATTATGCTAAATGAAATAAATCACTCAGAGAAAAGCAAATACTGCATAATTTCACTCATATGTGTAATCTAGTGAACAAACTGAACTAACAAGGAAAATGGGGACAGACTCATAGATGGAGAACAGGATGACAAGTAGTGGAGGGAGGGGATAGGGTACAGGGATTGAGCAAACAAAAAGGACTCATGGACATGGACAATAGTGTCATGATTACTAGAGGTAGGAGGGTATAAGGGGGCTCAGTGGTAACAGAAAAATAGAATAAAGATTAATTAAAAAAAAAACATTAACAAAAAAATCAAAGTAGAAGGGAGTTAGAAATTGATTTAGTACTCATAAATACAGAACTGACACTTGAATTCACAATTGTTTAAATATTATTTCTTTTCTTTTTTATTGCTGTTTTATTACAGTTATCCCAATTTTCCCTCATTGTTCTCCCCTTCCTTGCCTACCCCTGGCTCCCACAGTCAATCCCAACCATGTTATCCATGTCCATGTGTCATTTATACCATTTCTTTTATGACTTTTAAGTAAAGAGAAATGGTAATTAAAGTCAATATGTGGCAAAGAATTTTTTTCAAAAACATTTTTTATCAATTTAGAGTCAGTTCAAGAAATGTATTTGAAGATCAAAAAATCCTCAGGCAGTCATTTCACTATCAGCCTGCTTCTGCTGCTGGATAGTCTTATAGCCATGGATATAAGATCAGCTCCCCAAACCAATTCCAAACAAACAAAACATTTTTAGCAGTCAAACCTGTGCCTCTTATCACAGAAGTTCAACATCAAACATCTCTAATCAGAGAAGTCACCAGATTATATAAACAATTCTCATTTTTCATGATTGTTATCTGAAGCTCATCCATGCTTTTTGAATTACATTATAAATTACCTGAATCTCAAAAAGCTGCTTAAAAATACATTTTTAAAAAGTAACAGTGTTCTCTCCCTAACTTTGTTTATATTCAGGAGTTCCTCTTATCAGAAGTAGCTGAATAAAGTTGGGCCTCTCAGACTCCATCCTTCACACTATGCTCTACACTCCTGGAAAGATCATAATGTATAAGTTTAAAGTGTTACCTTCAATTCATCTAGTCCATTTTTCTGTCTCTGAGGGTATGCAGGTGGGTGCTAAATAATAACTTACAGATACTGTGTGAACCTCAGCCCCATGTGACTGGGATCCTGATTCCCTGTTAAACAATTGTCGACTTTTTCTTTTATTTTGGGTTTAAATTTTGTTTCTATACTTTCAGCTACAGGCTAGATACTTGCTTCAAACCTAAAGGGTTCTCCAAACTATAGCCCTGCCTCCTGTATAACTAGGTGTCACTAACTCCTTACTGCCAAGTTCAGTCAATGAGATCATATATGAATATTAATGTTGACTATCAATGCAGCCAAAATTCACCAAAACAGATAACTTTGGACTTTAGGTCCTCTCTGACAGAGTACAAAACTACAGGTGTGTCATTTATCTTAGGTCTTGGGACTGCAACCTTCCAAGCTTCTTCTCTTTACACATGTGTCTGGGCTGCTGACATACAACTGTGCACACCAACTGGTTGAGCCACTAGAAATTTATCAACAGCTGTGTAGATGACTCAGTACAAATATATCCCCCACTATTAGAAGAACAATATACATGGTATTTATATTTACCACAGTGATGAGGCTAAGCCAAAAATGCATCTTAATTGAATAATCAGTGGTGAATCAGTTCTTGATGATCACATAGGCACCTACAATGAGATACTTCACCCCTCACATACATACACAAAATTTAGGAAATGAGAGCAATAAGGTTTTCTTCAGAATTAATGAGAAAACACATAATAAATGAGAAAAAATAATAGGCAAATTGTTTTCAAGAAATTAAATTTTTGAAGGCCAGCAGAATTAGACCTTAGCCTGATTAACTTTATTAATATAGCTGGAGGAAGAATGTGTCTATGAGAAGCAGAAGTGAACATACACACACAGAAAAAATGATGGTGAATAAATATTAACTATTGATAGTGACAATTTGAGTACTGTCCAGGGGGGAAATACCTTAGCCAAAGCATTTTACATTCTAATGTCATTAGCAAGATTCTCCATATATATTATGATAATGAATATAGGAAGTTTAAGACAATGGAAATCAAGTGTATTATCCCCATGGGTAAGACTTCCCCTTACTTGAGATGTGTCCATCTATCTTAGTTTTATGTCATTAAATATTCATTTCATCTAACTCACCTTGACCTGATTCAAAGTTCATCAACCTTCATGGTTAAGTCCCAATTGTGGGACTTGCTAAAGGTCCCACAATTTTGACTTGACTGCCTAAGTCCATCTATTTAGATAGAGAGGATAATGTTGGTCATAAAGTTTTCATACATTCCAATTCCTATAAAATTTACTTTTATTATGATTTTTATACACTGGTAGTCTGATCAAGATTTGGCTTCTCATGTAGATTATCCTGAAGGTAGATAATTTCTGGTCATGCCAAAATAAGTATTTTGGTTTGTATAACAATCATATTGTTCATCATTCATTAATACACTGACATTCTAGTTTTATACATTATTCTTGTGACAATAGTTAGTGTATATCTGCCTGAGTAATGAATTTACTTCCAATATACTGACAATAACAGATGTCTAAGCAAACAGTCTCAAGTCTAGGTTTCAAGCCAAAGTATAATACCATACATAATACTGTCCTCTGTGATATTTTTCAAGACAATCAAATGACCATTACCCAATTAAGTACCAGCCATTTCCAATGTCATTTATGATTACCAGCAAGCAATTTGCTAAGTCTTTATCGTTATTCACAGTATAAGTTTCCATAATTTAAATTCATTAATTGATGATGTCAAGAGTTTTTCATAAATTATTTCCAATATTTAAATATGTTATATAGATATTATTATAACTTTTCCAGTTAAGGCAACTGAAGCTCATGGAGGTTAAGTAACTTATTTTAGTCCCACAGAAAGTAAATGGTCAGGTGTAGAATTGATGCCTATTCTCCAAGTCTAAAATTCATTCTTTTAAAAAATTATTATAATTTTTATGTCACTGTTCTACTTTGGATTTACTTACCAATTTATTTGCTCAAAATCTGTTTTACATCTTATACTTTTCTTCTCAGTTTAATTTTCTTCTTCCTGAAATGCATCTTTTAGTAGTTCTTCCAGTGATCATCTTTTAGAGGTAAGCTCTAAATTGCTGTTTATTTGAAAATGCCTTTGTTATATTCACACTATTTGTATTGATCAACATTAGATTCAACTGACATAACAAAAATAATGTAATTGAAATAGAATTGTATTTTTCCTTATATTAATGTAGGAAATCAAGGGCCAATAGAATGGCTCCATGATCACTAAGAATCCAGATTCCAGACCTATCTTGCTCCATAATTCTCAACTTTAGGATTCTACCTCATGATTCAAAATGCCTATTGTACCTCTAGCCATCAAAAGGTGGGTGGTGATTTTCTCTCCCCGTCCTTATTCCTTCTGGCTGGAATTTGAACACAATGGCAGAATTTCTCACATGGAACACATGGCAGCAAATACCAGCACTTCTATGTTAGAGTTTTTTACTTGAAGATTTTTGGATTATGCAGGAGGGTTGAATCCAAACTCCAAAGCCATATGAGGGAAGGTCCATGATCACCACTTTTCAGGAAAAACATTTTTCTCTGCCAAGAATGCAGCCTAAGACAGGTAGCCCGCTTGCCAGCTTCCTCTGCAATGGAGAAAGGGTTTCTTTCACTGCACATAAAGCACTTTGAGAGACCCAGTTTTACATGGAGGTCTCATTCTAAACTTCCACACTGTACATGGAACATGGAACATGTACACTGTACATGGTTGTTAAGACACAAACCTTGGTTATCTGTACCTAAACTTCTTAAAACCCAGGAAAACCACAATGTTATTTCATGGGTATCATTCTAGTTAGTAATTTCCTTTTCATGTTTGGCACCTGGAAATGTCTTCTGTCTTGAAAACTTGACTATGTCTTGAAAACTACATTTTTTTTCTATTCACTAGAATGTAAACTCCACAAGTCAGAAATTTGTTGTATTGTTCACTTGCATAGTGCCTAGAATACTGCCTGGCACATAGAAAAGGTGTTCAATAATATTTGGTGAGTGAACAAGTTAATTTTATTCCGTATTTCAGGTCTTTTGTACCTGGGAATGGGGTGAGAGATCCCAGATTATGTAATGATATTGTTTGAAATGCAAATCGAATCCATGCCGTTTCCACTATACTATGCTATCATTTATGTTCATATCCACAGTGAAATTTTCAGTGCGTTTGCAAAGTCAGCATATGACAACTATAGTTTAGTGAGGATGAGCACAATATATCCTGAGAGAAATAATCTCTGCAGTCTTATCTTAACCACAATTTTTTTATTGTTCTTCAAGTACAGTTGTCTCCTTTTTCCCCCCACCACTCTCCAATGTCTCACCAACCCCCACCTCCCACCCTCAATCCTAAGCCCCTTTGAGTTTGTCTATGGGTCTTTATACATGTTCTTTGAAGACTCTTCTCCTTTTTCCCCCCATTATCCCCCTAATCCCTCCCACCTGCTTACTGTCAGTTTGTTCTTTGTTTCAATGTCTGGTTATATTTTGCTTGCTTGTTTTTCAAGTGGTGAAAGAAAAATACCATATGATATCACCTACAAGTGGAACCTTATCTTAACCACAATTCTATTGAGAAATCAGATTCTCCAATAGCATAGGTACAGAGCAACCATATTATTTCTATAGATAAATTCTAATTCCGTACCAGATGAGAACTCAGAGCTTGCCACAAGCTTCCTTAAAAAGTTCTATAGGTATAATTTTCTCTCATCAACAAATCTGTATATATTACCCATGAGTTATAACAAATTCGTTTATTGTAAACTTACCATGTGCCAAGTACTCCTGCAAATGCTTTACATTTGTTAGCTTGTTTACAGATATAGGAACTGAGGCATAAAGAGATTAAGCACCTTGCCAAAACCTACACAGATAATGGTGGAGCCTGGGTTTCTTCAGGCAGGCTGGCTCCAAAGCACATAAACCTAACAATTATGCTATGCTGCCCCATACTTATGTGCATTATTTAGTCTCATACACAGTCCAATTCTAACAGAAATTTTAATGTTCAAATGGTAAAATATAATTATAGGACCAAATTCCTTTATTCTTTCTTCGTGAAACCAGAAGTTACAGTCTGTGGCATCAGCTGCCATCAGCATTTCCACAATGGGGTTTATAAGAGTAACTGAAGAGGTGTGAGCAGTGGCTAAAACACATTTTTTTTTTTGCTTTTCAGTATGAGGGATCACTCAGATTTGTATTGAGAAAATCACAAAGAGAAGAGGAAATGTTTCATAATAACTCTTCAAAATTGAGAGGGAGAATGTAGTGTGAGTACATATATAGTATCTATCACTCACTCAAAAAATCTGTTTTTTAATATAAGACTTTTTAAGGTTCTTTAGTCAGGAAAATAGTTTAGTCTAATATATACCAAAGAATGTACTGAACTGGGTTGAACTAACAGATGTAAAGGAAGATTTAGAGAACAGTTATTTTAAAGTTGGAAAATCACTTAATATCCAGGCAATGTACCAACCTTGCTGAGTTTACTAAACCCAGTAAATGGAACTGGGTATTAAAGATATTAAAGATGATGCATGAATAATGCAAATTGATTCAAGTTTATTACTTTTTTCTCATTGTTTTCCTAATAACCCAACTTTTGGATGCAAATTCACACTGCTATATAAAGCTGCATTTCAACAGTTGACTCTATAGTAATTACAGACATGGATTCAACACACTGAGGAAATATCTTACTGAGAGACAGGCTCCATGAGACACAGTTAGAAGATCCTATACATAAACACTGGTCATATTTTTATAAGTTATATGTGATATGGAATAAATGCACAAGTCATGAAATAAGAGAGAGATATTGACTTTAGAGAAAAGGAAAATGCTAATAACAACCAATACTTGCTATATTCCAGGGACTAGATTTACTACATGAATTTCATTATACAATTTTTTCATAGCTAATATACACGAAACCCCTGGGATGTAGCTATTATTATTAATCCCACTTTATCTGTTAGGAAACTAAAACACAAAATGATAAAGTGACTTCCCCAAGGTCATAGGATTTAATAAGTGTTGGAGCTGGTACTTGAAACCAGTCTGGCTCCAGAGAATGCTCTTAGCTACTTTCCTATACTACTTCTCATAGCAAAAGATATAAATATTAAAACATCACTCAACAAATTTTATTGAATGTCTTCTATGTGCTTCATACTGTGATAACCACTGAGAGTGTAAGAGAAGGATGGGATTGAAGGGAACACATAGTAAAGGTTTCTTGATAGCCTGGAGATCAGAGTGTTCCAAGGTTATCTCAACACAAGTTTCCAAAAGGTCACGGAAAAATTGGAAAATGGCATTCATTGTATCATAAAATTAGCCTTTATTGGACTCTGCTTCCATGAAAATATCTTATCTTAAAGTCTGTAAAGATGACATGCAATGACTACAACAAAATAAAAAAAAATCTCTAGGCAAGTTCTAAAATCCTTAAGATTCCTATGGAAGTTCTCATGCTTAAGGAATATTTCAGACCATTTATTTTTATTTTAATCAACTTTGTCCCTCTTTAAATTCCTCAACCCATAAGTGTCTTTGAGTATCTCGCACAGTATCAGACATTATGAAGGGTACACTTGTCTTAGCAACAAAGAATCTACAACCTAGTGAATTGACAAGGAATTCCAATGAAACAATTACTAGAAAAAACATTTTATGAGAAATCGCTCATTTATGCAGTATAAATATTTAAGGGAGTCAGATAAGAGAAGGAAACTGAGTTGAATTGTTTAGAGATGGCTTCATGGAGACTAGGAACTTAGTTAGGCCTTGAAGGATGGAAGACTTGAAGTGATGGGAGAGGAAAGAAGCAAGAGTACTCTTAGTCTAGAGAAGCAGTTGACGCAGGCCTTATGGGACAGTAGTGTGATATAGGAACCTGAACAGAAATCAGAGCCATGTCATATTAGGACCCAAAATCAACAAATGTAATCTGAGAAGTAAATGTGTTATTAAAGGCATAAATCAAGCTAAAAAGCCCAGAAGCTAGACCATAAGAGAAGGCAAGTATGGAGAATCAGAAAGTGCTAACAGCTACAAGAACTCCAGCTATTCATTTCTTGGCTGGACTGAACTAGGTTTGAATTTTACTTTTCCACAGATTCTCTATGCCAGCTTTATCAAGTTATCTGACTTTTCCAAGTCCATTTTCTCATACCTACAATGTGGTATGTTATTGAGGAATTAATTGAGACCATATATATGTAAGAGTTTTTGTATTGTGAAGTTCTATGTATCTGAGAGTCAGTTAATATTAGCTGTTGTTACATGCAGACAGGACCAAATCTTGGAGGAATTTGTAGTCAGGAAAGTTTACAGCAATTCTCAGCATAAGATATGAGCAGTTGTCTACAGAAGTGAATCAGAATCTCTGAAGGCTTGTTTGTTCATTTGCTCCTTCTTTCGTTTGTTTTAAAATATAGCTCCTTTAGATTCTGATAAATTTTCCCTCATATATATCCACATAATATTTACTATAAACAGGGAACCACTCTACTGGTAAGCTAATAAGAGTATATTATATCCTCACTGTCTTTAGGCAATAAAAAGGTTGAAGTTCCATTGATATAGGAACTTATTTTAGTATGTTGACTATGAGGTGATGAATGGTAGCAGTAGCAATAAAATGAAAGGAACAAATTTGAATGTTATTGTGAAGGCAGATGAAATTAGATAGGAAACATTTTTGCATACTAACTGCATGGTATATTACTATTCAGGAAAATGAGCTAGTAAGGAGACAAAATTTGAACCTAGTTCTAATTGACTCTGAAGAAAGAGAGAACTCTATTCTTGCATGATATGTGAAGAAAAAATGAGGAGAAGGGAAAATGGCTATAAAGTTCTTTAAATTGAAAGTTTGAATGAACCAGAAGTCAACAAGTTGAGCAGGTAAACTTATCTAGAAGAGAACACGGTATGGGTTCTAAACTATATGTCATCAGAATCATAGTAATCAAAAATCAGTTCAATCTTTTTTGTGAGGGGTTGTAGTTATTTATTTATTACTAAAGTATAGTTGGTATACAATATTAGTGTCAGGTGTACAACAACATAGTGATTTGACATTTACATATCTTATGACGTACTCACCATACTAAAAGAGTTTACTCTTAAGCTTCTAAAAATATTCTCAGTAATTCTTCCCTAAGTCAGACACCTCCTGATTTATCTATGATGCATAGACCACACTGGCACTTTTGGTCCCCATAAATAGTGCCTAGTAGGGCAGTTAACTCTGTGCTAACTCAGGCATGCCCTTTTTAACTGAAGGTGTACATTTGGAGGACAACCAGAGAGGTCAAATGTGCCATCATGAATCTGTGAGAATTCACATTATAGGCAGCCAACAGGATTACCAATATAAAGTTGGTGAACTAAACGCAAAGATGACTGAATACTTAGTTTATAATCCATATGATTTTTACAGTGCATTCTTTTATTTGGCTTAAGGAAGTTCTGAGGGAAGTTTGGATAAGATATAAAAGTCATTTTGTTGTTATTTTAGTTTGATTTTTCATTGTTGATTGTTTTTATTTTGTTTTGTTTTGATTTTGTTATTGCTGTTGTTTTATTTTCTGCTCAATTTTATAAAGCTGTGAAAGAGCATTAAGACAGAATTAAGATTGAAATTATTCATGAAAGGAGGAAGATGGCAGAGTAGTGAATGGAAGTCACACTAATCTCCTCTCAAGAGCAGTCTGGAATTACAACTAAGTTGGGGAGAAATCATCTGGAACAAACAACTGGGCAATAGCTGCTGGGATTATACCCTAAGAATCCTGAAACACTAATTCAAAAGAAGCTATGCACCCTATTGTTCCTAGCAGCACAATTTACAATAGCCAAGTGCTGGAAGTAACTTAGTTGTGCAAGGGTAAATGAGTCAATCAAAAAACTGTGATACACTTACACAATGGAATACTATACAGCAGAAAGAAAGAAGGAGCTCTTAGCCTTAGAGACAACATGGATGGAACTGGAGAGCATTATGCTAAGTGAAGTAAGCTAGGCAATGGAAGACAAATACCATATGATCTCACTTGTAAGTGGAATCTAA
The DNA here is from genome assembly GCF_019186645.2 of Phyllostomus hastatus. NCBI lineage: Eukaryota > Metazoa > Chordata > Mammalia > Chiroptera > Phyllostomidae > Phyllostomus > Phyllostomus hastatus. The sequence continues at coordinate 10,839,926 of NW_025333984.1, read as the reverse complement.
TCAACAAAACAAACAAGCAAGCAAAATATAACCAGAGAAATTGAAATAAAGAACAAAGTGACAGTAACCAGAGGGGAGAGGGATGGAGATAATGGGAAAAATTGGAAAGGGTAATCAAGAAACATGTATAAAGGAGCCACAGACAAAGCCAAATGAGGGAAGGATTGAGGGTGGAACAGGGAAAAGTGGTGGAAGAAAAATGGAGACAACTGTACTTGAACAACAATAAAAAATGGTAAAAAAGTCAAAAAAATAAAATAAAATAAAATAAAATAATTAAAAATAAACAAATTATTCAACAGAATACAAGTATCCCAAATCAACAGAGTCAAATTAAATATGATTCTTTTGCATATTCAAAAATCAAGTTAACAAAGTCAAACTGAGAGAAGACTTTTCAGAAATTCACAAACATGTAACAACAATATAAACAAATATACAAATACATAAATACATAAATAAATAGAAATTCACAAACAAAACAGACTGGAAGGCTGTATTCACCACAAAGTCAATATGAGGCCAAATTGTGACATAATGGGTAAAAAGCCCAAAGAAATCTTAGGTTTATTTACTGAAAAAAAAATTCTTATGCACCTAGCATGTATCAGGTACTATATCCTGGGTTGAGGCAATAAGGGAGTACACCATCAGTAAAACTTTTTAAATAATGATAACACTGATTTTAGCAGTTATTTTTTTATTGTTAACATGAGCTGGTAATTCTCAAGATGTCAGAGAAATAATTTTTCTCTCTGCCCAGAAGGATCACTCCTACCAATTAATCTTCCTTCCACCTCCAACCCTGGGTGCTTCTGGAATCCAGATTTGTGTGGCTCTAAAATTCATGCTTTTTCCATAACAGCACTGCCTTTCAAACTTTTTGACCATAGGCCTCAGTACAAATGTATTTTATATATGGCCAAGTACAAGCATGCACACAAGACACATATATGACAGATCCATAGATATCCACATACACACAGAGGCTATGATCACATAACTTGTACAGAATTTCATAAAATAATACTACCATTACTATGGGCAATGCATTCTAACATTTTCCACTCTATTCTGCTTAAGTTTAAAAAAAGGAAAAGAAAAGGAAAAAAAGAGGTGAGTCTTTTCCTACTAAATTTATTTCACAACCCCCTAATGGGCTATGACCCTAAGTTTGAAAAATAGTGCATTTTCACTTTCAGATAAAGGTAGACAGAGGGCAGGATAGCAGGGAGGTGTTAGCCTGGAAGTAAGCATTAATTATAGGAATTATCAAATAAGAAAACCTACAGGATTACATCTGCACATTCTGCCCCTGATTGTGTGTGTGTGTGTGTGTGTGTGTGTGTGTGTGTGTGTGTGTGTACTGCTCCAAATAGATTGTATTTACATAACTAAAAGCCTTGAACAAAGAGTTGGCATTTTTGTTTTGCTTGATTTGATTTATTATTGTTTTTTTTTTGCAGCCTACCTACAGTACTCAACTTACATTATGACATCATTTTGGACTGCAGTGATATAGTTAGCTTTTGAGGGAGAAGAAAAATTCTTAACTTGCTTTTCTTTGAGCAATATATATATACATATATATATATATATATTTGAAATATATAAATAAATAAATTTATATATTTATTTACATAAATACATAAATATATAAATATATATGTGAAATACATTTCAAATAAATATAAATATATATATTTGAAATTTATTCAGGGCAGGAACCAGACAATAGGGAAAGAATTTATACTATAATCCTCAGATAGAACATTAATTAATCTTTCTTCAGTATATAGGGTACTCTTCTTATGAATAAAAGCTTTTAAGATCACATAGTAAGTTGTAACCATTTTTTTTCTTTACTAAATTTTTTGTTATGTTGTTTTGAATATTTGGTTTTATACTGGCAGTACAGGTGATCAACAAAGCAGCCTGACTATGTAATAACAATTTCCTAGGTAAATTTTTATTAAGCAAGGTCTTTTCTAGTATGGGCAGCTGAAGAAACCAGATCACACTTGCTACATATTTGGTTCAATCATGTAATAATTTCCCTTGACCATCTTAGAGTTTCATAGACCACTTTATGCACTACCTATGTCTATGATCCTTTATTTGTTAGAAATAAAAGATGCAGCCCAATATGTGTGTCTTTGTGAAGCTATAGAATTGATTGGTTAATTCAGCCAGAATTATCTGTCAAATAATCCAAAATGAATCAAATTTAAAAATGGACTAAATTTGTGCAAGGTTGGATGAAACTTGGACACATTTTGGGAAGCAATTGTGACTGTCTTGCTAGATTCAGTCAGCCATGTCAACCAAAGTTTGCCTTTGCTCCCAGGTGAAGTTTTGTTATGTCCCTTAACTAGCTTATACAGCTCTTTAATTCAAAGCACTTCCTTGACTAGTTTTGACTGTCTTGACCAGGTTAGGAAGGTTTTTGAAAAAGTTAAGAAGAACTAAGATTAATAGTGGTTTGATTAAAATGACTAGCTAGCCTGAATTTCTTGGTTGATGCACTAAAACCACTCAGCTATTTGAGCAAATAGGTAGTTGTCTTAAAAAAAACTCATAGACACAGAAAACAGTATGATTACCAGAGGGAGAGGCATTTGGAGAGGTAAGCAGATGACAGTATGTATAGCAGGGAGAAACAGTGATGGAAGCAGACTTGACTTTGGGTGGTGAACACACAATACAATATAGATGATATAGAATTGCACGCTTGAAACCTATATAATTTTATTAACCAATTTCACCATGAAAATTCAATTAAAAATTTTGATAAAAATTTGAACCCTGGACTTAAGTGTTACTCTACGAGTCTGTCTCTATTTTGCTTGTTAGTTCAGTTTGTTCATTAGATCCCACATAACAGTGAAATCATGTGGTATTTGTCTTTCCATGACTGGCTTATTTAATTTAGCATAATGTTCTCCAGCTCCATCCATGCTGTTGTAAAGGGTAAAACTTTCTTTTTATGGCTAAGTAGTATTCCACTGTGTAAATATCCTACAGTTGTTTTATCCACTCATCTACTTATGGACACTTGGGCTGCTTCCATGTCTTGGCGATTGTAAATAATGCTGCAATAAACATAGGGGTGCTTAAGTTCTTTCAAATTAGTGCATTGGGTTTCTTCAGATAAATTCCCAGAAGTGGGATCTCTGGGCCAAAAAGCAGATCCATTTTTAGTTTTTTTTTAGGTATCTCCATATTGCTTTTCACAGTGGTTGCACCAAAAGTGCAAAAGGGTTCCCTTTTCTCCACATCCTCACCAGCACTTAGTGTTTGCTAATTTATTGATAATAGCCATTCTGACAAGTGTGAGGTGATGTCTCATTGTGGTTTTAATTTGCATTTCTCTGATGATTAGTGATGTTGAACATCACTATATGACAATTGGTCATCTGTATGTCCTCTTTGAAGAAGTGCATATTCATGTCCTTTAGCCATTTTTAGATTGTTTGGTTTTTGGTGTTGACTTTCGTAAGTTCCTTATAAATCTTGGACATTAACCCCTTACCCGATATATTAGGGAATATGTTCTCCTGTTCCATGGGTTGTGTTTTTATTTTATTGATGGTTTCCATTGCTGTGCAAAACTTTTAGTTTGATGTAGTCCCATTTGTTTATTTTTTTGTTTCCTTTACCTGAGGAGATATATCCAATAAAATATAGCTACAAGTAATGTCTGAGATTTTGCTGCCTACGTTTTCTTCTGTGATTTTTATGGTTTCAGGTCTAACACTTAAGTCTCTGATCCATTTTGAATTTATTCTTGCATGTGGTGTAAGAAGGTTGTCTAGTTTCATTCTTCTGCATGCATCTGTACAATTTTCCCAACACCATTTATTGCACAAACTGTCTTTAGTTCATTATATGTGTTTGCTTCCTCTGTCAAATATAATTGAGTATAAAGGTATGGGTTTATTTCTGGGCTCTCTATTCTGTTCCTTTGATCTATGAGTCTGTGTGCAAATACCATGCTCATTTGATCACTGTGGACTTACGGTATAATTTGATATTAGGTAACATGATACCTCTAACTTTGTTCTTCTTTCTCAGGATCACTGTTGCTATGTGCAGCCTTCGGTGATTCCATATAAATTTTTGAAATATTTGTTCTAGTCCTTTGAAATATGTCATTGAGATCTTGATTGAAATTGCATTGAATCTATAGATTGCTCTGAGTAGTATGGACATTTTAATGATGTTCATTCTTCCTATCCATGAACACAGTATGTGCTTCCACTTATTTATATCTTCTTCAGTTTCTTCCTTCAGTGTGTTACAATTTTCCAAGTGCAGGTCTTTTAAATCCTTGGCTAGGTTTATTCCTAGGCATTTTATTCTTTTTGTAGCAACTGTGAATGGATTGTTTCCTTAATTTTTCCTTCTGCTAGTTCAGTATTGTCATATAAAAATGAAACTTATTTCAGGTTATTAATTTTGTATCCTGCTACTTTGCTGAATTCATTTATCAGTTATAGTAATTTCTTGATGGAACCTTTGGGGTTCTCTATTTATAGTAAAATGTCACCTGCAGATAAAGACAGTTTTACTTCTTCCTTTCCAATTTGGATGCCTTTTATTTCTTTTCCTTATCTGATTGTTATGGCTAATACAGGTGAATATGGACATCCCTGTCTTTTTCCTGATCTTAAGGGGAACACTTGCAGTTTTTGCCCATTGAATATGATGCTGGCAGTGGGTTTGTCATATATGGTCTTTACTATGTTTAAGTTCCCCCTATTCCCACGTTGCTGAGAGTTTTTAGCATGAATTGGTGCTGGATTTTACCAAATGTTTTTCTGCATCTTTTGATATGATCATGTGGTTTTTATCCTTCATTTTGTTTATGTGGTGAATCACATTTATTGATTTGCAAATGTGTACCAACCTTGCATTCCTGGAATAAATCCCACTTGACCATGTGTATAATCTTTTTGATGTGCTGCTGTATTCAATTTGCTAATATCTTGAGGATTTTACCATCTATGTTCATCAGGGATTAGTACTATAATTTTCTTTATTTTTCACTTTCTTTATCAGGTTTGGGAATTAGAATTATGCTGGCATCATAAAATGAGCTTGGGAGTCTTCCCTCTTCTTGAATCTTTTGAAATAGTTTGAGAGGGAGAGGTGCAAGTTTTCAGAATATTTAGCAAAATTCACCTGTGAAGGTATCTGGTCCAGGGCTTGTCTTTGATGGGAGTTTTTTTTTTTATTACTGCTTCGGTCTCACTCAGTGTAATCTCTCTATTGGGATTCTTTATTCTTTCTGATTTCATTTTGGAAGATTGTGTGTTTCTAACAATTCATCTATTTCATCCAGTTTGTTCAATTTGTTGGGATGATAGTTCATAATATTTTCTTACAATCTTTTATATGTCTTTGGTGTCACTTGTTAATTTCTCCTCTTTCATTTCTGATTTCATTTACTTATGTCCCCTCTCTTTTTTTTCTTGAGGAGTATCCTTAAAAGTTTGTCAATCTTGTGCTCGCTTCGGCAGCACATGTACTAAAATTGGAACGATACAGAGAAGATTAGCATGGCCCCTGCGCAAGGATGACACACAAATTCGTGAAGCATTCCATATTTTTAGACCAATGGAACAGAACAGAGAGCCCAGAAATAAGCCCAAGTCTCTATGGTCAATTAATATTTGACAAAGGAGGAAGCAACGTAAAATGGAGTAAAAATAGCCTCTTCAACAAATGGTGTTGGGAGAACTGGTCAGCCACATGCAAAAAAATGAAACTTGAGCACCAACTTACACCTTATACAAAAATAAATTCAAGGTGGATAAAAGACTTAAATATAAAATGTGGCACCATTAAAGTCCTAGAGGAGAACGTAAGTAGGAAAATCTCAGATATTTCACGCAGAAACATTTTTACTGACATGTCCCCTAGAGCAAGGAACATAAAGGAAAGAATAAACAAATGGGACCTCATCAAAATTAAAAGCTTCTGCACAGCTAAAGAAAACAGTATCAAAATTAAAAGAGAACCAACTGTATGGGAAAACATATTTGCCAATGATACCTCAGACAAGGGTTTAATCTCCAAAATATATAAAGAACTTACACGACTGCACTCTAAGAAGACAAGGAACCCAATTAAAAAGTGGGCAAAGGACTTGAACAGACATTTTTCCAAGGAGAACATACAGAAAATCCAAAGACACATGAAACGATGTTCAATATCACTAGCTATCAGAGAGATGCAAATTAAAACCACAATGAGTTACTACTTCATACCATTCAAAATGGCCATCATAAACAAAGCAACAAACAACAAGTGTTGGAGAGGTTGTGGAGAAAAGGGGTCCCTAGTGCACTGTTGGTGGAACTGCAGACTGGTACAGCCACTATGGAAAGCAGTATGGAACTTCCTCAGAAAACTGAAAATGGATCTGCCTTTTGACCCTGCAATTCCACTGCTGGGACTCTATCCTAAGAATACTAAAACACCAATTCAAAAGAACCTATGCATCCCAATGTTCATAGCAGCACAATTTACAGTAGCTAGGTGCTGGAAGCAACCAAGATGCCCATCAGTAAATGAATGGATCAAAAAACTATGGTACATTTACACAATGGAATTCTATGCAGCAGAAAGAAAGAGGGAGCTCCTACCCTTTGCAACAGCGTGGATGGAGCTGGAAAACATTATGCTAAGCGAAACAAGCCAGGCAGTGAAAGACAAATACCATATGATCTCACCTTTAAGAGGATCCTAAACAACAAAACAAAGAAACAAGCAAAATATAACCAAAGACACTGAAATAGAGGCCAGGCTGACAGTGCCCACAGAAGAGAGTAGAGGGAACTTAAGGGGACAGTGGGAAGGGTTCACAGGAACAAACTTAAAGGACACATGGTCATAAACTAAGGGGAGGGTGGTAATGGGAGGGAAGTGGGGAGGAGTGGGAGGGGGGACTCGATTGGGAGTAAAAAGGAGAAAACTGTATTTGAACAATGATTAAAAAAAAGTTTGCCAATCTTGTTTATCTTTTCAAAGAACCAACTCCTAGATTTATTGATCTTTTATATCTTTTTTAGACTCCATTTCACTTATTTCTGCCGTGATCTTCATTATTTCCTTCCCTCTATTCATTTTGGGTTTTGTTTGTTGTTCTTTATTAATTTCCTTTAAGCTTAAAGTTAGAGTGTTTATTTGAGCTTTTCTTGTTTTTTGAGGTAGGTCTGCAGTGCTATGGATTTCTCAATTAAGATTGCTTTCCCCTGTGTCTGACAATTTTGAATTGTTGTATCCTTATTTTAATTTGTTTTAAGTTATCTTTTGATTTCTTCCTTGATCTTGTTGTTGACCTATTCATTGTTTAATAACATATTGTTTAGCTTCCATGTCTTTGTATGTTTTCAGTGTTCATCTTGTGATTGATTTCTAGTTTCATAGCATTGTGGTCAGAGAAGGCTGCTTGATAGGATTTCAATCTCCTTAAATTTATTGAGACTTGTTTTGTGTCCTAATATGGGACTATCTTATAAAATATCCCATGTACACTTCAAAAGAATGTATATTCTGCTGTTTTCTGGTGAAATGCTCTGAAGATATCAATTAAACTCATTTGACCTAATGTGTTGTTTAAGGCTGCTGTCTTCTTGTTGATTTTCTGCCTGGAAGTTCTATCCATTGAAGTCAATGGGGTGTTAAAATCCCCAACTATGACAGTATTTCTGTCAATATCTCCCTTTATGTTCATCAAGATTTGCTTCACATATTTAGGTTGGTTCTCCTATGTTGGTGCATAAATGTTTACTAGGGTTATATCATTATGTAGTGTTCTTCTTTGTCTCTTACTATAGCCTTGATTTTAAAGCCTGTTTTGTCAGATATAAGTATTGCTACCCCATTCCATTTACATAAAATATATTTTCCACCCTTTAATTTGAGTCTGTGTGTATTTTTCAATCTGAAATGGATCTCTTGTACTCAGCATTTATATGGGTCTTGTTTTCTTATCCATTTAGCTACCCTCTGTCTTTCAGTTGGAGCATTTAAGCCATTTATATTTAAGGTGATTATTGATAGATATGTATATAGTTCCATTTTATCATTAGACTGTTTTCCTCTGTTTTGATTTTTCTTTTTTTTTCTTCCTCTTAAGGAAAGACTTTTAACATTTGTTGCAGTACTGGTTTGATGTTAACAAACTCCTCTACTTTTTTCTTGTATGGAAAGCTCTTTATTTCTCCTTCAGTTTTAAATGATAGCTTTGCTGGGTAAATTAGCATTGGTTGTAGGTTCTTGCTTTTCATCTCCTTGAATATTTCATGCCAATCCCTTCTGGCCTGAAATGTTCCTGCTACCCCCTGCTACCCTATTTCTCATGCTGAGAAATAAGATGACAGTCTAATTGGAGCTCCATTGTAGGTAACTACCTGTTTTTTTTTTCTTGTGGCATTTAGGATTCTCTCCTTTTCTTAAGCTTTGCCATTTTAATTATGATGTATCTTGGTGTAGGTGTCTTTAGGTACGTCTTATGTGGGACTCTCTGTGCTTCCTTGGTTTGTGTGTCATTTTCCTTCACCAGACTAAGGAAATTTTGTTTTTATCATTATTTCTTCAAATATGTTCTCAATCCCTTGCTCACTCTCCTTTCCTTCTGGCATTCTCATGATATAGATGTTGTCACACTTCATGTTGTCTCATAGTTTTCTCAAGCTCTCCTCATTTCTTTTGATTCTTTTTTAGTTTTGCTGCTCTACTTGGTTGTATTTTTTTCACCTTGTCTTCTAAATCGTTGATTTGATCCTCTGCTTCATCTAACTTATTGTTTATTCCTTCCAGTGTATTATTACTTCAGATTTTGCATTCTCTAGTTCTGACTGGTTCTTTGTTTATGGTTTCTATGTCCAGAGCCACCAGGCCCAGACTTTCCTCAAGCATATCTAGTCCATTTTGCCCTTCCCTTGCCAGTGTCCAGGGTAAGTGGCTGAAAATGAAAATTTTTGTGTTGGCCCTTTCAGAAACTCTCTGCATCTCTAGTCATCTCTCCCTGGCAGACAATCCCTGCTGCTTTTCACAATCAGATGTTATTTGGGTCCCTTTCCTGGTTCTAGTGCTGTATGCTGGGGAGCCCAGCTTGGGGTTTAGATCCCATAATTATTAGAAGGAACACTCTGGCCTCTGAAATATCCCTCTGGAACTTCAGCTACCACCCATGGGAGTCCAGCCAGCCTTCTTGCACTCTTCCACACTCCCTACCAGTGTTGTTGTGGTGAAGCTGTTTCTTCAGCCTGTCCTTGGTTATAAAGTTTCTCTCCAGCTCTTGTTCAGTTGGTTATTCAGGATGATTTCTCTACAGTTTAGATGTAATTCCAGCTTGTTCCTGGGAAGAAGTTAGTGTAGCTTCCACTTACTCCACTGCTATCTCTTCCCCCCGAAAATATTTTTACTGCATTTTTCTAATTATATACAGTCTTATCATTTTTGAGAAAAGAGTAAATTATATGTATTACACAGCATCTTCAAGTGAAACAGAACTAATATATCCATGGAAGGCAAACACAGTATCTCACCATCATTGATATAAATTATTTTTGTATAAGTTTTCAAATTATTTAAGAGTTCCCTTTGTAAATTAGAAATGGTAAAGGAAAGTTTTGAGACAGGTCTAAGTCATGAGTATAGCTACAGTGTGTATGTATATGGAGGGAAGATAGTTGGTCCTGATGTATCTTGAGGACAACTAAGGGCACCCAGCAATAGGGAAGATACAGAATACATGAAAATAGTACCCAGAGGATAAGTGGAAAGAAATCAGAAACATATAATATCTTATCATTTTCTGAACTTGTTTTGATTGTTGATTAATTTTTGGTCTTCACTGGGTCAATAGATACCCACAGGTGCTGCTATAATATTTTGTCACAGTCTCTCTGAGGTCTCCAAGATGACTTTGGAATACATTCAAAGAATTGATTGTATGACAGGATAAATAAAAATGGGAAAGCAATTCAGTCAATAACATTTTCTGTGGCTCATTCTATGGTATGGTAAAAAGTAAAGACTGATAAACTTTAGTTTGCAATTTCTGAGTTTCATGGAATCAATCTGGGTACTTGCGTGCAAATCACGTCTTCTTTCTTAAACCCAGTATGCAACTTTTAGTAACAATGTCACTTCATCCATCTTCTCTCCACAGCTAGAAACCTTTCTAAGGCTCAATTATGTTTGTGAGGCCCTTATTTATGTAAACACTTTGTCTTTGTGCATGGGAATTAGAAGATTCTCTATGGTTAACATAGGAAGAGTCCTCCTAGCTTTGTAAAGCTCATTCTTCATGGGAGAGGCACACAATAAAATTGCCCAGTGCTCCTAAAATCATGGAACATTAGGGAAGCAAGAGGAGTTTGTTTTACTGATATATTTTCTGTTCTCTTAATAATTGTCCAAACGCAAGCATTATACAAAATCCACCAAGTCTTACCCAAAAAGCCTACCATAAGTAAAAATTAAGCTATTTCTGCCTCTTTACTGGCTGGTTTAAAATGTTTTGCAAATGATCAAATGATATTAATTATCTACAACAAATTGGAGGACATTCCTAAATGAACTGAAAGGTAGATTGTGGCCAAATATATTACTCAGAATGAATTCCCAGTGAACACTAGTAGTCTATAAATTCAGCAGCAGAGGCTGTGTAGGTAAATACAGCAACTAATTTGTACTCAGTGGGAGAGAGCCTAGTGTGCAGAATGGAAAGTATTTGTGTCTTTTTCATTAAAAAATGATTGAGAAGAAGAGCAAAAATTGGGATAGTAAAAGGGAACAGAGTGGTCACACTAAGCAATTCTGTGAATGCATTTCAAAATCATCTTGAAAACCAGAGGTAGACTATGAAAAAATATTGTAGTACTACCTGTGAATATGCATAGATCATATGAAGAGCAAAAATTAATCAACAATATCAAGATCATACATTGGCAAAATCCTCTGATCATGATTCTCCCTTAGTTGAGTATAGAGTCAGTGCCTAATGAATTATTGTTTTTTTCAAGTACAGTTGACATTCAATATTATTTTATGTTAGTTTCAGGTATACAACATAGTGGTTACATATTTATAGAATTGACAAAGTGATACCTCTGATAAGTCTACTACTCATCTGGCACCATGCATAGTTATTACAATATTATTGACTTTATTTTCTATGATAAATTTGGAAAAAAAAGAATGAAATATCATCATTATAGGAGCCACCTTCTCCTTCCATAATACTTTTGCTGCTAAGAAAGAAAAAAATACCAGCCCTGATATCCAGAAACAAATCTGATATTTAGGCTCCAATGTTGTTAGAGCAGGCCTGGTGCTCACAATTAGGCCGGTTGTTCTGTTAAGCATAATCTCACAGAATACCGACATCAGACAAGGTTACTCTGTAACCACATAAACTGTGGGGGTGGGGAAGCATGCTGCATACTTTGCATCTAAGAATAAACAAAAACATGAATATTTCCCAAACTCCTGGCTAACCTGAGTCTCTGCTGCTTCTTTACAAATTATAGCCTTACCCTCACTGTATTCTCTCTATATTCCCTCTCTATAGATAATATTTATTGAGATATCCAATGATAGAATCATCTGAGTTTGCTGACACCATCCAATCTAGAGAGAATCTCTGCTTCATTGGACCCTTCTCTAAATCACCTAAGCATGGTCTAAATCTTGTAACATGTCCTTTTTAATTCTCTCTCCCTGAGGCACCTCATGGTTCCCCATGGTTTGTGTTTTCCTTTATTGGAATTGGTATTAAATCCTACATGTTCAATTACAAGTGTCTTCCTGGTAGTCTTTGGCTAAACAAGATATCACCTTTAGAAAGAAGGGAAGAACCTTCAGAGGCAAAGGTCAGTATGGTGGCTAAAGCAATAAACCCTGATCCCCATATTTTTTGCTTTTCTCCTTTCATAACTTCCAAATCAATAAATATCTACACAAAATTGAAATGAATAACAAAACTATAATGAATATTTTTGTTATTCTCTCTTGGAAATTCCCAGCCAATAAGACCTTTTTGCAAACTTTATAGCCATTAGTTTACAGACTTTTTAAAATAATTTTTTAAGATTTTATTTATTTATTTTTAGAGAAGGAAGGGAGGGAGAAAGAGAGAGAGAGACATCAATGTGCGGTTGCTGGGGGCCGTGGCCTGCAACCCAGGCATGTGCCCTGACTAGGAATCAAACCTGTGATGCTTTGGTTCACAGCCCACGCTCAATCCACTGAGCCATGCCAGCCAGGGCAGCTTACAGACTTTTATAAGTGAATGATCACTTTCCAGGGAACTTTGCCTTTGGCTATTGTACTTACATCAGTTACCAAATGCAACAAGCCTATCCCAGTAAGTATCTTTTCACTCAGTGGCTTTAAGTTTATGGTTTATCTTCTGGTAAGATATCCCAAAGAAACTTTCCTCCAGTTATTTTCTCCATATTATCCCATTCTCATTGAGCACCCACTATTTACCAAGCATAACTTAAGTTCTGGAAACACAATGGTAAATAAGAAAGTATTTGCCCTCATGGGGCTTACATTCTAGTGAGAGAGACATAAAATAGACAAGTAAACAAATAAACACTTCAAGTAACACTTCATTTTTCTTGACAACCCAGTCCAATTCAACACTTCTTCCTCTGAACTTCTATATTAATGACCATTTGTGTCACAAAATTCTGTGCTTAATTACCCATTGTCTTATAATAGAATTATTGAAGGAAAAATATGTTTTTTAATAATAAGAGAAGTTTCCACAATACATAGCTGCTATTTTCAGTATCATGTGGAAGGAGGAAGTATACTTGTGATAAGTGGTCTCACCTTGGTGGCTACTCCAGGTAAGCAGATTTGGGCCCTACATAAGCAACTACCTTCTAAAAGTCAGCTGTCTGCACTCTTAGTGAATGACCTCCAAAATTAATGAGATTTCTGTCAGTATGAGAATTCAAACATATACTGGGTAACCTCTTGATTGATGTGATTTAGGAATATTTAAGCATCAGAATGTAGGTTGAAGAAGACGCTTTTTAAGTTTTGTCCCTTAACATTCTAAGAATCAATGATTTTGTACATTGTTCTCTACTATACTCATGTACATACACACCCTTTCCATTACACTAGAAACTAATTATGAGCAATAATCTTGACGTTCTTCTTCTTATTTTATTCCTCAGACCCCTACTGTGTATAATATAGTTCTGGGCCTACAATGAAAGCATAATAATTACTTCCTCATTTTAATATTTCCACTACAAGAAGGCCACAGCTAACTAGGCCACCACCCTTTGGGATTTCCAGCTGTAGTGGACAAGATCAGAGTTGAAAACAGCTACAAAGTCATTATGTCATTCTCCTTTATTTTTTCTCTTTTAAGATTATATTTTTAAGGATGCAGTTTTCCAGGATAATAATAGGCCATATGTGTGTTTTCACAGACTCATTGCCATGTTCACACAAGTTTCCAAGCTCTATTAATATCTTACCTACCAACCATAACCCTGACCCTGACCCTGACTGTGGAAAGCCTTATTATTCTTTTCTCTATCTGAATTCTTTCCATCCTATATTTATATTTTGCCATTGTGCCGGAATGGCATTCTTGCCTTATTCCACCATAATAAATAAAGAAGCAGCCATTGTACTCAGATTGATATTAATGCAAAATGACATGGGACTACAGAGGTACTAGGCTGTCTTCTTCTGGACTAAGCAAGCAGACAAGTGTGTGTCTACCCAACTGATTGATGAGGGGCCCATTAATTGGCATCTTAAGGCTAACGCCCAGGAAAAACCATGACCCATAAACAAAGCCTGTGATTCATGATTACCTCACAGGAGACCACTGTAGTAAGCTTGTTAAGCACTGGAAAACCATTTGAAGAAGTAGATTGAAGATATTTTTTATGAAGAGAGACTTAATGCTTGCTTGATAAACAAATTATGATTAAGTGAATGCAAACCTGAAGCCAAATACAACAGTCACAACACAATTAAATGCAGCTGTGTTCCTTCCTTCTACCACAAAGCACCAGCTACAATCACTCTTCTTCCTTCTTATTTATTGACCTGTAATAAAATCTTGTTGGATGAGCCTAATGGGAATTTGCAGAGTTGAGGGACTGCATAGTAGGTGGGTATACAGATGGTAATCATCTTTATTTATCTATGACCCTGAAGTCACACCTACCCAAAGATAACCACCAAAGAGACTATTATCTTCTGTTCTGTCTTGAAATTTCAATAGCAATAAAAAGCTACTTCTGACACTTGATCAAACCTTGAAATGATCCTCTAACACTATGTTTAATCTAGCCTCATATTTTACCAGGTTTGATATTGCCTGGGAGTTCAATCCTTGAGTTGAATGAACCAACATGAGGCTTTTCCTGCTTCCAGTTTGGCTTGTTGATAATTACTCAAGGAATTCAATCAAACTTCATTAGCTTGGGAAATTTTGTTAACCATTATTTATTTATAACCATTATTTATTTACCAAAGGCTATTTCTACATGGGTAAATCAACTGACCAACTTCAGAATGCTGACATGTTGAGTTAAACCAGCTAAAGGCAGTGAGTGGAAAGGGGTGGAGGTAATTTTAATAAATGCCAAAAATCCAATTTAGCTGAATTGTTGGACCCATTCAACACCTGTTTCAGGTGTTTATAGGTAAAGCTAATGTCTGCATTAATACCTTTCTTTTCAAGAAAAAAAATGCACAAAGGAATAAATTGGGGTGATCTTCATATAGCATCCACCACAATAGCAGGCATACTAGAAGCATGAAGTAAATAATTATTGAACATTTAAACTGCCAGAATACCTCTTTAAAATAATAACCTAACCTCTCACAACCCCTCTAACAGCCACTCCAGAAGCTAGCAGTGGAGTTGAGAGAGGCTTACTCCTATTTCTAGGGACAGAGAAAAAGTAAAACAGTCTTTTAGGTTTTTTGTTTGTTTTTCTAGAAACACTTCATCTCTGCATCAGTTCTGCAACTTGGTGTTTCATAGTGCCTGTACTTTTGTGTTAGCCTGTCAATTAGACTTCATGAAGATACAAAGAAAATGATCAATAATTTCTTTAGATAAAAAAAATGCATCTCTCTGATGGCTGGTGATGCTGAGCATCTTTCCATGTCTCTGAGCCCTGTGTAAGTCCTCCTCAAAGAAGTGTCTGTTCAAGCCCTTTGCCCATTTTTCAAATGGACATAGGAAAATCTCAGATATCCCATGCAGCAATATTTTCACCAATATGTCCCCTAGAACAGTGGAAGCAAACTCATTTTTACAGGGGGCGACATCAGTCTCACCGTTGCTTTCAAAGAGCCAAATGTAATTTTAGGACTGTATAAATGTGACTACTCCTTAACTGTTAAGGAGTTGAAATTACATTCAGTCCTTTGAGGGTAACTGCGAGGCTGATGTGGCCCCTGGTGAAAGTGAGTTTGACACCCCTGCCCTAGAGCAAGGTACATAAAGGAGAGAATAAGCAAATGGGACCTTGTCAAAATAAAAAGCTTCTGCATGGCTAAAGAAAACAGCATCAAAATGAAAAGAGAACCAACTGTATGAGAAAACACATTTGCAAATGATACCTCAGACAAGGGTTTAATCTCCAAAATATAGAGAGAACTCACACAACATCCCTCCAGGAAGACAAACAACCCAACTGGTTGTATTTTGCTTGCTTGTTTGTTTTATTGATCAGGTTCCACTTATAGGTGAGGTCATATGCTATTGCTCCTTCACCGCGTGGCTTATTTCACTTAGCATAATGCTCTCCGGTTCCATCCACACTGTCGCAAATGGTAGGAGCTCCTTCTTTCTTTCTGCAGCATAGTATTTCATTGGGTAAATGTACCATAGTTTTGTGATCCACTCATTCACTGATGGGCACTTAGGTTGCTTCCGGCACTTGGCTATTGTAAATTGTGCTGCTATGAACATTGGGATGCATAGGTTCTTTTGAACTGGTGTTTCAAGATCCTTAGGATATAATCCCAGCAGTGGTATTGCTGGCTCAAAAAGAAGTTCCATTTTTAGTTTTCTGAGGAAATTCCATACCGTTTTCCACAGTGGTTGCACCAGTCTGCATTCCCACCAACAGTGCACTAGGGTTCCCTTTTATCCACAATCTCTCCAACACTTGTTGTTTGTTGATTTGTTTATGATGGCCATTCTGAATAGTGAGAAGTGGTATGTCATCATGGTTTTAATTTGCATCTCTCTGTGAAGAACGAACTGACAGTAACCAGAGAGGAGAGGGGAGAGGGATAATAGGGGAGAATAGGGGAAGGGCCATCAAAGAACATATATAATGGACACATGGACAAAGGCAAAGAAGGTAATTCAAGGGTGGGAGATGGGGATGAGTGGGGAGGGGGGGCATGGTAGGGTGAAAATGGACACAACTATACTTGAACAACAGTAAGTAAATAAATAAAATAGCTCACATCTTGAAAAAAATAATGTTAATATCTGATACATATAGGAATGTTCCCAATTGCCTCCAAAATGTTTTTATGGTTGCTAGTCTAAATCAGAATCCCAATAAAATTGACAATGAATTTTTTAAAAATGCAGAACATGTATAAAGGGCACATGGACAAAACCAAAGGAGAACAGGATCAAGGGTGGGAACTGGGGATGGCTGGGGTGGAGTGGACTGGTGAGGGAGAAATGGAGACAACTGTACTTGAACAACAATAAAAAATGTAAAAACAAGAAAATAAAAAAATAACATTTTACTTCAGCAGTTCCATAATTTACTGGATCTTTAATAATACAACTTTTGCAGAATGAAGAAAGGTCAGACTTCTATCCCCTGAATCACCTCTATGATAATGAAAGTTTTTGTTCTTTCTTCCCCACTAATGTGAGATCAATCCTAGCCAATATAGAGGTCAATTTTTTCCTCATTTAGTACTGGAGTATTATTTAGATGCGTTTTCTTATATATCTAGTGTTTTCTCCCAGATATTTTACCAAACTTCAGATAACATGATTATGGACTAAAAGAAATTTGAAGTTAATTTCCCTCAGACTCCCCTTCATTGCATGTCATACAAAAATAAAGTGTAATTGATATGCTGTCTATACTCACAGGAGCTATGATGAATGAATCTTAGATGCACTAAAAGCAGATGACTTTTTTAAAGTCCACCACCCTGACTTCTGTACTCAGAACATATTTAAACAAAAGTAAAACTGGGGTTCATGGGTATGTGAAAACTGTTTAAAAGCATTGAGAAACAGGAGCATCATCCAGTAGCACTCAACCTACACTAACTTTTGGTTAAATAGCTATATTTTGGATGTCACACCATGTACATAGTACAAACTATGAGAAAACTCCAGGGAAGGAACCTATTTAACCTGACCATGTTTATCCCATCTCAAGGCTCACATAAACAAAGGAGTTAAGGAACCCAAAACACTAATTCAGAAGAACATAAGCAGTCCTATGTTCACTGCATCATTATTTACAATCTCCAAGATATGGAAGCAGCCCAAGTGTCCACCAGTAGGTGAGTGGATAAAACAACTATGGGACATTTACACAACAGAATACTACTTGGCTGTAGAAAAGAAAAACTTTACCCCTTATGACAATATGAATAGACCTGGAGAACATTATGCTAAATGAAATAAGCCAGTCAGAGAAAGACAAATACTACATGATTTCACTCATTTGTGGAATCTAATGAACAAACTGAACAAACAAGAAAAATAGAGGAAGGCCAACAGATAGAGAGCAGGATGACAGCTAGTGAAGTGGAGGGATTGAGTAAAAGGAAAAAGGACTCCTAGACATGGACAACAGTGTGGCAATTGCAGTGGGGAAGAGGAGGGTATAGGGGGACTAAATGGTAATGGGAAAAAATACAATAAAAATGAAGTTAAGTGGATTACTTCATATGTTTGTAGTTCTCAAACTTGAGGATAAATAGTACCTAGCAGGTATGTTAAAAAGCAGATCCCCAGGTCTTGCCCTCAAAACTCTGAATTACCTAATTTGGAAGAGAGCTAACTGGTCTACATTTTTAATACAGCCCTTCAAGTGACTTCAATGTAGCTGATTAGTAGGCACCCTTTGAGAAACACCAGCAAACAGTGTGTGTGATTAGAGTGGCATAAAAAGGTCACTGACCTTTCATTAATGCTAGAAATTTGCCATTTGAAAGTTGAAATGTAAGGTCAGATTCCTTTGGAGTACCACAGCAGACACTATGCCAAAGGGTGTAAGATTCTTTCCACTTGACAGCAGATTTGGTTGGGAGAGACACATCAGATACTTGGAAGGTGAACTCTATAAATCTAATTTGTTGCTTATATCTTATCCTATTCTTTCCAATAGACCACATGGGGTCTGAAGGTATGGTCACATCTAAGAAAAAATTTTCAAAGGTAATTCTTCAAAATGTGTTCACTAGAGAGAGAACAATAACATACCAGATATACAGAGGTACTGAAGGACCATGGAGTCCAATCTAATTATTTGATGTTTATCCCCACTCTCCACTGGGTTGCTCCTTGGTTGACTTCCCCCTTCATCCTAGAAAGTGATCCCTTTTGTCTCACTCTTATAACCTCATTTCTTGATTATTGTCTTTGATAACCTCTATGGTCCTAGCCAATTTCCAGCCTTAGTTTTCAGTAGCATCATTTAGCTGCCATTTAAGAACTTGCTTGATCACTGATCCATCTGATTTACTAGCCACTGATCTTCCATCATTTTGGTTAATCCTCTAGTTGCTCTGGTATGACATTCTACCATGATTTTTTCTTAAATTGACACCTTGTATAAACTCCATTGGGTTTAATTACCCTCTCTGCATAAATGAGAGATAGGAAAAAGCCTCAATTCCCATAGAGAATAGGGTTCTAGGAGCTAGGAATGCTACTCCTCCATCACTAGTTTCTTAATCCTATCTATGACTCCTGATAAATGGTTTTGTAGAATCCCATTGATCAAATACTTGTATAGCTCCTCCCAACACTCTGGGTCATGGCTATAAAATCACTGCTGCTTAGGATTCCTACCCTCTCTAATAAGACAACAAACTTTCAAAGCTCCACATCTTACTTGGGGACTATTTGATGCACTTAGCATTTGAAATGGTTGATCACTTCCTCCTCCTTGAAACACTGTCTTCCTTTGCCTTCCAGCACAAAACTTCCATGCCTTTTTTTTGGGGGGGGGGGGGGTGTAAAAATGCAGTTTCTCAGATTGAAGTAGAGGTAGGAATTGTAGAAAATGAACCATGCTCCCTGGTCTTCCCACTCTCATTTTCTTACCCATAATGGCTTTCTACTAACTCAGTATAATCCAATGGCTTCTAGAAATTTTATAAGTATAAACTGTGAGAAAACGTGTCCTAAGAACATTTCTACATGATCCATATATTACTTGTATTTTAGATCACTCGGGGCTGAATTAAATTCTGTCACAAAAATCAGATGACTATCTCTAATCAAAGACTTAAATGTGTTTTACACACACACACACACAAATGTGTGCATCAAGTTAGGAAGTACATATTTCCATTTCCATTAGGAAAAGTTAATGACAATGGCAATTATAATTAGCAACTAACATTTGTGGGGCAAAGACTGTTAGGCACCATATTAAGTACTTTACCATCTATGCCACATTTATTGTTCACAGCAACCATGCAGGACAAGTATGACTACCCCATTTTACAGATGATCAATCTGAGGTTAGAGAGGTTAAGCAGTTTGCCCAAGTGACAGATTTTCACACAACCCTCACTGATCCTAAAGCCTTTTTTTTTTCTTTTTAACATATCACGCAGCATGAAATACTGGCTCTGTGGACTCTCTAAAAAGAATTTCCTTGAAATTCTGTATTTATCACCAGCAAAGACAATACAGCAATAAAGCAAGAAGATTTGAAAATAAAAGCTGAGCCAAGTAGCATTGGGGGAAAAAAAACATAACAAGTTGGGTGTTTCAAAGCAAGGGAGTCCAATGTGCCACAAATCTTTTCAATATTGAACCACTCAAATGTTCTCTCTAATCAGCATCAATGCAGACATTTTTGGTTTCACTTTAGATATGAATGTGAAAACTCTGCGTCTAGTATCTCAACACAGCTGTTCCAAGGCCCCAAGGGAAGGGCACTGAGAAAGAAGGCAGTGTGGGCATCCTGGAGACTTTGCCAGATGGTTCCTCTCCACATTAGACTCTCCTCAGCATATTTTATTTACTTAACCCTCTCCTGTCTGGTCCTTCTCTCTCTGACACAAACACACCAGTTTTCTTCCAAAGACAATTTTCCCCCAGATCCTTGTGGAACTTCACATAGTGTATTCTAATTTCATTTAAAAAAATAGGTCAGCTTTTTTTATACCCACAGTCATTTAACTGCTTCTCCAGAAAGGACTTTTCCTGTAGTTTATACTTTATTTATTTATATAACTTCTTAACCTGAGGTTGGCACTTCACTCACTTCTCAGTCTCTCTCTGTCTGTCTCTCTCCATTTCTCCTTCCCTCCCTCCCCACTTCATACTTGTTTATGTACATTCCCTAGGTCTTATGGAGCCTTCTGATTTCTAACCTTCTAATGACCCTCCTTTTTTATCATTTCCAGCATTTCTGTACTTCTCTCTGTTTGTCTGGTGTTGAGGGTATCACTTACCTAAACCTTCCTTCCTTGTAGAAAGCTATGATTGAATTGCCTGTATGAATCTGACTCATATCCATGTCTACACATTCCCTCAATATATAAATGAGTTTCCATTCCAGAGTACTCCCACTATTCTTTTCCTCAGCTCCATCCTTGACCATAAGTTTTCGAGCCCCACTTTGAGTGCCGTGTGCCCTTGTGCTAATCCTCTACTTATGATTTTCTAACTACTAGAAGTCTTGGGAGTTCTAATGAGTTACTCTAGAGCCATTATGGAGAAAAAGTGAAAGTCAAGGGGCATTACTCAGGAACTCCCAACAAAAAAAACTTTAACAATAGTAGCTCCATGTTTATCTTTTTAAACTTATTGAGTATCACAGAAAATTTCATTTGAAACATATAATCTGTGAAAAAGATTTCAAATCTGTACATCTACTCTTTATCCCATTACTGTAGACTTAGTAACTCTACCTTAAATTTATGATTCAACCCACAACTCTGGTGCTGACAGGTAACTTGTTGAAGAAGCTATTTTTACTCCATTTTATGTTTGTGCACACTTGGTCAAATACTAACTGACCATAGAAACTTGGGCTTATCTCTGGGCTCTCTCTATTCTGTTCCATTGATTTATGTGTCTGTTCTTATGATAATACCAGATTGTTTTTATTACTGTGGCCTTGTAATATAGTTTTTTAAATCAGGTATTTTATCCCTCCTACTTTGTTACTCTTTCTCAAAATTGCTGCAGCTATTCAGGGTCATTTATGGCTCCATATGAATTTATGAAATGTTTGTTATATATCTGTGAAATATGTCATTGATACTTTAATAGGGATTGCACTGAAACTATAAATTGCTTTGCATGGTATGGGCATTTTGATGATGTTAATTATTGCAATCCATGAACATGGCATATGCTTCCATTTGTTTCTGTCTTCTTTAATTTCCTTTTTTAAGTTCAAAATTGTTGTTTTTTTAAAATGTTATTGTTGTTCAGGTACAGTTACCTGCCTTTCACCCCAACCACTCTCCCCACCCTGGCCATACCCACCTCTCTCACCACTGATTCTACCTACCTTGGTTTTGTCCATGTGACCTTCATAGTTATTCCTGAAAATCCTTCACCCTCACCCTGCATTACCCCTTCCCACCTCCCCTCTGGTTACTGTCAATTTGTTCTTAATTTCAATGGCTCTGGTTACATTTTGCTTGCTTGTTTGTTTTGTTGATTAGGTTCCACTTAAATGTGAGATCATTTGGTATTTGTCTTTTACCATCTTGCTTATTTCACTTAGCATAATGCTCCCCAGTTCCATCCATGCTGTTGTAAAATGTAGGAGCTCCTTTTTTCTTTCTGCTGTGTAGTATTCCATCATGTAAATGTACCATTGCTTTTTTAAAAAGATTTTTATTTATTTATTTTTAGAGAGAGGGGGACAGAGGGAGAAAGAGATGGAGAAAAATATTAATGTGTGGTTGCCTCTTGCACATCCCCTATTGGGGACCTGGCCCGCAACCCAGACACGTGCCCTGACTGGGAATCAGACCAGTGACCCTTTGGTTCACAGGCACGTGCTCAATCCACTGAGCCACACCAGCCAGGGCGTACCATTGCTTTTTTTTATTATTATGAAGTGTCCTTCTGTGTCTCTCTTTATGGCTTATCTTTTGAAGTCTATTTTTTCTGATGTCAGTATTGCTGCCACAGCTTTTTTTTCCTGTTTGCTTGGAATATTTTTTCCCAACCCTTTACTTTCAGTCTGTGTAGGTCTTTTGTTCTGAGGTGGGTCTCTTGTAGGCAGCATATGTGCAGGTCATGTTTCCTTATCCATTCAGCTACCCTATGTCTTTTGATTGGAGCATTTAATCCATTAACATTTAAGGTTATTATGGATAGGTATTCATTCATTTTTCCCCTTCTGTGTCTGTGTTCCTCCCTCTCTCACTCTTTTCTTTCCTTGTCTTACAACAGTCACTTTAGCATAACTTGCAGTGCTGGGATGAGGGAGGTATGTTCTGTAATCCTTCTTTTGTCTGGGAAACTCCTTATTTCGCCTTCCATTTTAATTGAGGGACTCGCTGGTTAGAGTAGTCTTGGTCGCAGGCCTTTCCTTTTCATTACTTGGAATGTTTCTTGTCAATCTGTCCTGGCTTGCAGTGTTTCTATTGAGAAATCAGCTGCTAGCCTTATTGGGGTTCCTTTGTATATTACTTCTTATTTCTCTCTTACTGCTTTTAAGATTCTCTCTTTGTCTTTAAACCTGGTATTTTAATTATGATGTGTCTTGGAGTAGGACTCTTTGGGTTTATCTTGATTGGGACTCTCTGTGCTTCTTGAACTTGCACGGTTTTTCCCCTTTCCAAGTTCCGAAAGTTTTCTGTCATTATTTTTTCAAACAGGGTTACTATCCCTTGCTCATTTTCTTCTCTTTTTGATATTCCTATGATTCAAATGTTGTTGCTTTTCATATTTTCTTGGAGTTCCCTTAAGCTATCTTCATATTTTTAGTCTTTTTTCATGCAGCTGCTCTACCTGGGTGTTTCTTTTCACTTTGTCTTCCAGCTCACTAATTTGGTTCTCTTCTTCATCCACCATGCTTATAATTCCTTCTAGTGTGTTTTTTATTTCAGATATTGTATTCTTCATTTCTTCCCTGTTCTTGTGTATAGTTTCTATTTCCTTTTACATACTGTTGTAGTTCTCACTCAGTTTCTTATAGTTGTCTGTGAGTTCCTTGACCATCCTTACTACCACCCTTTTGGATTCCATATCTGATAGTTTGCTTGCCTCCATTTCATTTAGCTCTTTTAGTGGAGAGTCTTCCACTGCTTCAAATTCTGTTTTTTTCTTTGCCTCTCTGATTTAGGGGACTCTTTTTGTTTGTTTCTGCATTTCCCAGTGCTCTGATTTGCTCGCTGTCTTTGTAAGGTGACCTTCTATGGTAGGAATTCTGCAGGACTCAGTGGTCTGGTCTCTTTGAATTCTTTGTCTGGATGCTCTATGGTTGCCTTTTTTCCATTTGAGGTGGCTTTCTTGTTGTACTTGTGTTTTATCCCTTGGTGGCTCCTTTGTTGGTGGGTTCTCTCCTCCAGTGGGTTTACTGGTATTCACAACTGCCACCTTATCTTTTATGTGATCTGAGGCAGGGTGAAGGTGGATTTGATTGTGCAGCAGTAGGGTATTCTATAGGATTTAAAGTGCCAACAAGTGGAGAACAGATAGGAGAACCTTTGGAGGAATACAGCAATAACCATATTTCATCCAACTAGCCACTCTTTTTAAAGGTGAAAAAGAGATAATACTCTTATTAGAAGAAAAAAAGAATATGAGAAAACTCCAGAAAGCAGAAGGCTTATGGTAGGTTAGGTGGTGAGATATAGTAAGAGTAAGGTGTAGAAATTTGGCACAGTGTGTGAGAGAATGAAGTTAGCCCCAACAGTAATTAAGCTCAAGAAGGTAGTAAAATGAAACAAGAGCAGGGAAGGGTGTTGTGTGGGAATTGGGAACAACAATAATATGAAAACAAATATATGGTCTGAATAAAAATAATAAAAAGTAAAAGACTGGACTTCCAGCCAAGATGGAAGTGTAGGTATACACATTGTGCCTCCTCACACAACTCAAATAAGGACAACAATAATTTTAAAAAAAACAGCACTGACAGAAAATTGAACTGTTTTGAAGTCCGACAACCAAGGAGTTAAAGTAGACACATTCATCCAGACTGGTAGGAGAGCGGAGTCAGGGAGCCTGGACAGAGAGGGCTCGTGGCTGGGTGGCTGGTGGACGTGCAGATAAACCAGAGGAAACTGGGGAGCAAGAGACCACACAACCCGGGTCCCAGTGCAGGGAAATAAAGCCTCAAAACACTGATTGAAAACACCTGTGGGGGTTGAGGTGTCAGATGAAACTCCCAGCCTCACAGAAGAGTTCCTTGGAGAGACCCACAGGGTCCCAGGATGTACACAAACTCATCCACACACAGGGTCCCAGGACATACACAAACCCATCCACCCAGGAATTAGCACAAGAAGGGCCCAATTTGTTGGCAGGAAGCAGAGGGAGTAACTGAAATGTGGCAGAGAGTGGAGCAAGTGCCATTGTTCCTTCTCAGACCCCTGCCCCACATACAGTATCACAACCCAGTGACTGGGTTGCCCCACTCTGGTGAATGCCTAAGGCTCCACCCCTCGCTATGTAACAGGTGTGACAAGACAAAAAAATGGGCCAAACAAAAGAACAGATCAAAGCTACAGAAAAAATACAACTAAGTGATGAAGAAATAGCCAACCTATCAGATGCACAGTTCAAAACACTGGTAATCAGGATGCTCACAGAATTGGTTGATTTTGGTTGCAAATTAGATGAAAAAATGAAGGCTACACTAAGTGAAATAAAGGAAAATGTACAGGGAACCAATCATGATGGTAAGGAAACTGGGACTCAAATCAATGGAGTGGACCAGAAGGAACAAAGAAACATCCAGATGGGAATTGAAAAAAATGAGGAGAGGCTTAGGAACCTCCAGGATATCTTTAAATGTCCCAGCATCTGAATTATTGGGGTACCAGAAGGAGAAGAGGAAGAGCAACAAGTGGAAAAGTTATTTGAACAAATAATAAAGGAGAGCTTCCCCAATCTGGCAAAGAAAATAGACTTCCAGGAAGTCCAGGAAGCTCAGAGAGTCCCAAAGAAGTTGTACCCAAGGAGGAACACATCAAGGCACATCATAATCACATCAGCCAAGATTAAGGATAAGGAGAGAATCTTAAAAGCAGCAAGAGAAAAGGAGACAGTTGCCTACAAAAGAGTGCCTATAAGACTATCAGCTGATTTCTCAAAAGAGACCTTACAGGCAAGAAGGGGCTGGATAGAAGTATTCCAGGTCATGAAAGGCAGGGACCCACATCCAAGATTGCTCTACCCAGCAAAGCTATTATTTAGAATGGAAGGGCAGATAAAATGTTTCCCAGATAAGATCAAGTTAAAGGAGTTCATCATCACCAAGCCCTTATTTTATGAAATGCTAAAGGAACTTAACTAGGAAAAATAAGATAAAAACATGTACAGTAAAATGACAGCAAACTCACAATCATTAACAACCACACCTAAAAGAAAAACAAAAACAAACTAAGCAAACAACTAGAATAGGAACAGAACCACAGAAATGGAGATCACATGGAGGGTTAGCAACAGGAGAGTGGGAGGGGGAGAGAGGGAGAAAAGATACAGAGAATAAGTAGCATAGATGGTAGGTAGAAAATAGACAGGGAGAGGGTAAGAATAGTATGGAAAATGTAGAAGCCAAGAACTTATAAGTATGACACATGGACAGGAACTAAAAGGGGGGAATGTGGGTGCGAAGCCATGTGCAGGGTGGAGGAGAGTGAAGGGGGCGAATGAGACAACTGTAATAGCATAATCAATAAAATATATTTTAAAAAGGTAAAAGACCAAGAGTAGTGTGTTATAGGAATATGAGTGAAGGAAGAGAACTTAAAATGCAATATGAAAGGGAGAACAAAGAAAACCAGTCAAACAATGAAGTCAAACAAACATGAAGAAATTAAACTACATGGAAGGAAGAGGATTAAAAATAAAATAATAATAAATAATAATAGTAAAAAATTAAAATAAAAAGTAAAAAATAAAATGCAAGTTCTGTAGGAAAGGGAAGTGAATTTTGTCTCTGTTGTTGGTGTTAGACTTCTGATCTCTCTCTCTGGGTCTGTCTTGGATCCTTTCACAGCTCTAGGTCTTTATTGTCTTACACTTGGGAAAAAAAGAAGAAAAACAAAAGTACTATGCCTCCTACTGACTTTGAACCCACCAAGGGGGTTTTGTTGCTCCTCCTGGATGTTGGAGTCAGAGGGGGACTGGGCTTCATGGTTTTTTTTTTTCCTTTCCCATGGCTCTGCGTTGGGGGTTTGGTCTGGGCTCCAATAGTTAGAGGTGTTCAACCTTCAGCCCAAGCCCTCAGAGTGGTGCACAACACCCACTGTCCAAATGTGCCAGGCTGGCACTTTTAATCTACCTTGTTGTGCCACCCTTTGATTAATCCATAAGGTTCATTAAGTGGGAGCAACTCGCACCCTTCTCCCTCTTTGCTGGTCTGGGAGCTACACACATGCAAAGTCCCTTCAGGGCAGTTTAGTTCCCTTATTAAATCAAGTCTCTCTGAAGACTGCTACCCCTCTGAGCCCCTGCTGTCCCATTTTGATCAGTCTGTGAGGCTCCCTGATTT
Source organism: Phyllostomus hastatus (assembly GCF_019186645.2). Classification (NCBI taxonomy): domain Eukaryota; kingdom Metazoa; phylum Chordata; class Mammalia; order Chiroptera; family Phyllostomidae; genus Phyllostomus; species Phyllostomus hastatus. The sequence goes on along the minus strand of NW_025333984.1, from coordinate 10,812,987 downwards.
GGAGCAAATTGTGCTCCTCCTGCTCCCTCTTTGCTGGCTGGCTGAGGCATAAGAGTTTCTTAAACAGTCGCTAAGAACCTTTCTTGAGTAAATTCCTCTTGTTCATGCTGGCCACCATTCTTAATAAGCATCCAGCTTTCCAGACAGCCCAACTTCTTACCAGCCTGAAGACTATCTGCATCAGGGTCCAACACTGCCCAACACTTCTCCCATCTCCAGGTGTCACCCAGCTCCCCAAATTCTCTAGTACTCTTCCATCCAGTGAACACAGTCCCAGTGGGGAAACACCACTTCTGTGCATCTGCCACTGCATATTTGTCCTCCACCTTGAGACTTCAAGTATTGAGGTTCCTGGTGCAGGACTGCCTTCCCTACTCTGGGAGGGGAGGGAGTCACGATGTTACAATCGCTGATCCTGCTCTTCTCCAAAGCTCCTGCAGCAGCCACCATCCTGGATGCCAGGCACCAGGCCAGAGACTGCAGTAGCCTAGGTCCCCATTCAGGTCCCAGGGGCTTTACCATCCCTACACAATATCCTTAAAGTCTGTTTTTCAATGTCCTCTGCAATCTTTGGCTTCCAAACTTCATATATGTGGGATTCCATTGGCTGCTCACTCTGTTTTTCAGAAGATTAGCTGTGTCCCAGTGAGGTGCACAATCAAGTGGGTTCAGCTCCCACCTACCTCACCACCATCTTAGATCCCCTCTATCTCCTTTTTTATGTTTTCTATTTCTTTATTGAAGTTCTCACTGAGTTCATCTCTGCTTCTTCCAAGTCCATTGAGCATCCTTATAACCAGTGTTTTGAATTCTTTATCTGATACATTGCTTGCCTCTGTTTCATTTAGTTCTTTTCCTGGGGTTTTGTGCTGATATTTTGTCGGGGACATATTTCTCTATCACCTTATTTTGGCTTTCTATCAGTGTTTATTTCTATTAATTAGGTGAAACAGCAACCTCTCCCAATCTTGAAGGAGTGGCTTTCTGTAGAGTTACTTCTTCACAGACTGTGTATACTGGGTGTATTTGGCAGGCCAGCTGCAGTTGGGCCATACATTGGCCACAGAAAGTCTCAAGTACAAAGCATTACCAGGGCCTGTAGTTGTAGCTGCAGTGAAGGCAAGCCACGATAATTCCATAGAACAAGTTGCACTGGGACTACCTTGGCAGGTCAGTTAAAGTTGTAGCTGGTGTGGGCTCAGGACTTGGGTAGTCCCAAGCTCAAGGTATAAGGTACAAGCTGTAGTAATTCTCAGAGGTAAGCTGCTAGTGCTGTAGCAGAAGTGGGGATGGTATTCAGGAAGTCCCAGGGCCCCAGGGACAAGGAAGAGATACAGCAAAGACTAGGAGAAGCTGAAGAGAGTCCTGTGGGCAAGTCACATGGCTACAATTTACAGCAGGCTGCAAGGAGACCTATTTCTGTACATTCTTTCTCTCTCTTCCTCTATCCTTCGCTTTCACTCTGTCTCTCCCTCCCCCCCCATTTGTTGTGTAGAAGCCTTTCAGTCAGCCCTCAGTTCTTCAGAGGGAATTGCTTTGTTTCTAGGTATAAATTTGATGCATTCCTGGGATGAGTTGAGCTCAGCGTCTTCTTATGTCAACATTTTAGACCAGAGACAAAGCTGTTTTAGTTAAAGAATGGGGGGGGCGGTTCTGGCCAAGACAGAGGCATAGGTAGAAACCCTTCACTTCCTTATACAAACAAAAGGAGGATAACAACTGATGTAAAATCAATAAACAACCAGAAGTGGCAGAAAATCAGACTGCATGGAACTCTGACAACCAAGGAATTAAAGAAAAAATCAATCAGAACAAGTGAACCGGTAAGAACCCAAGGAGAGGTGGTAGACCATGGTGCCTGGGCCAACTGAAGGCAAAACTAAGACTCAGAGTTGTTTGTGGACTATGGCAGTTGTCACAGTGGGAGAAACTCCCAGTTTCACATGAGGGTTCATTTGAAAGTGGGCTAGAGCTGAGCAAGTGAGCTGCATTGTTCCTTCTCTGGTCCCTCCCTGACAGCAGTGCCATAGTGCAGCAAAGATGGCTGCCCTGGTAAATACCTAAGGACCCACCCCCTTACAACTTAACAAGTGTGCCAAAACAAAGAAATATGACCCAAATGAAAGAACAGAGCAAAACTTCAGAAAGAGAGCTAAGCGATGAGGAGATAGCCAACCTATCTCATGGAGAATTTAAAGCCCTGGTAATCAAAATGTTCACAGAACTGATTGAGCTTGGTCTAAAACTGAAAAAAAAAGAAAGAAAAAGAAAGATACCCAAAATGAAATAAAGCACAATATTCAGGGAACCAACAGTGACAGTAAGGAAACCAGGATTCAAAGCAACTATTTGGAACAAAAGAGAAAAATAAACATCCAACCAAAACAGAATGAAGAAACAATAATTCAAAACAGTGAAGAAACTTAAGAACCTCTGTTACAACCTGAAATATTCCAATATCTGAATTATAGGGGTGCCAGAAAGAGAATAACAATAGCAAGAAATTAAAAACTTATTTGAAAAAATAATGAAGGAAAAGATCTCCAATCTGGCAAAGGAAATAGACTCCCAGGAAGTCTATGAAACCCAGAGTCCCAAAGAAGTTGGACTCATTAAGGAACACACCAAGGCACATCATCGTTAAGTTACCAAAGATTAAAGAGAAGGAGAGAATCTTAAAAGCAGCAAGACAAAAGGAGACAGTTAACTACAAAGGAGTTCCCATAAAGCTATTAGTTGATTTCCCAAAAGAACTCTTGCAGGCAAGAAGGGGCTAGAAAGAAGTATTTGAAGTCATGAAAGGCAAGGACCTACATCCAAGATCACTCTGTCCCACAAAGCTATCATTTACAATAGAAGGGCAGATAAAGTGCTTCCCAGAGAAGGTCAGTGTTGGGAACTGCCCTGCCTGTTTTCAGAAGCTGTAATACCCTGTGTCCAAGACTGAGTAAAGGACCTTGGGACCATAAGCCACTTAGGAGACAAAGCTTATCTTTCTTGTAGGGGCACCAACTCTTCCCCCTTTCTCTTCATTCTGCTTGGCCACGGGGGGATGACAGGTTAGCCAATGACAGGTAAGATTCCTTAAAAGAGGGATGACCTAAGACAGGCACAGTCATGAAGGGGCCCTCAGAGAAGGACTTGGGGGCTATAGAAAAAGGGGGTGATGGATCCTTGCCCCTCGGCTTTGACATACCTGAGTCCTCATTCTCTCTGCAAGAAGTCTCCTAATCTCTTGACTGCCTTACTTCCCCTGCCTGACTTAAGCCTGAAACAATTCTGGAGATGAGTGCAGCACTGTGCTGGAAAGGGTGGGTTCTCTAGGGTGATCAGGCCTAAGAAAAAATGCATAAAATCCTATGACACCTACTTTGCTAATACCCTCAATTTAAATGATAAGGGTCCAAGCAGGAAGTGAGCTTGTTCCCCAAAGTTTTATGGCCCTTGAACTATTTGACCCTGATTCAGAATAAACCCTCAGAGTTCTTTGAATGTTAGCTATTGGTTAATCATTTCTGCCTGACAATGATTGATGATTTTTACACATACAGCCTGTATTCCTGTGCAAATTGAGCCCAATAAAAGTCTGTCAAGGCAAGGGTCAAGGTGCTCTCCCCTTGAGAGAAAAGCCACACCAACCCTTTTCCTTCACAGGACTCGGTAGTTTGTGTGAATTTGTCTTGTCTTATCCATAACACCATGGACCCCAGGGGCTGGAATCTGCATCAGGTCAAGTTAAAGGAGTTCATCATCACCAAGCCATTATTATATCAAATGTTAAAGGGACTTATCTAAGAAAAAGAAGATTAAAAATATGAACAGTAAAATGACAACAAACTTACAACTATCAACAAATTAACCTAAAAAAAAGACAAAGAATGAAAATAAAAACTAAGCAAACAACTAGAACAGGAACAGAATCAGAGAAATGGACACCACATGGAGGGATTTCAGTGGGGAGGGGGAAGGGAGGAAAAAGGGGAAAAAGGTACATGGAAGAAGAAGCATAATTAGTAGGCATAAAATAGATGGGGAGAGAGAAAAATGGTGTAGGAAACAGAGAACTCAAAGAACTTATACATACAACCCATGGACATGAACTAAGGCGGGGCGGAGGGACACTGGAGGGTTGGGGTGCAGGGTGGGAAGGGGATAAACGGAGGGAAATTGGGAAAATTGTAGTAGCATAATCAATAAAAATACTTTAAAATAAAAAAGAATAGGAGTAAGAATCTGATGTTTGTTCAAAAGAGAATGATTTATTGATAATAGCCATTCTGACCAATGTAAGTGATATCTTATTGTGGATTTAATTTGCATTTCTATGATGATTAGTGACATTGGACATCTTTTCATATGTCTACTGGCCATCTGTATGTCCTCTTTGCAGAAATGTCTATTTAAGTCCCTTGTCTTTTTTTTTAAATTGGACTGTTTTTTTTTTCCATGTGGAGTTGTGACAGTTCTTTATAAATGTTGGATATTAACCCATTACAGATGTAGCAGTGAATAAGTTCTCCCAATCAGTATGTTGTCTTTTTTATTTTATCGATGGTATTCTTTACTATGCAAAAACATTTTAGTTTGATGTAGTACCATTTGTTTATTTTTTCTTTGGATCCCTTTGCCTGAAGAGCTATATCAGATAAAGTATTGCAATAAGCAATGCCCAATATTGTACTGCCTATTATTTCTTGTAGGATTGTTATGGTTTCAGGTTTAACATTTAAGTCTTAATCCATATTGAATTTATTTTTGTGTGTGGCATAAAAGTGGTTTAGTTTCATTTTTCTGCATGTTATCTTTCCTATTTTCCCAACACCATTTATTGAATAAACTAACTTCAGTTCATTGTATGTGCTTCCTTCCTCTGTCAAATATAAATTGACTATAAATGCATGGGTTTATTGAGGATGTAGAGAAAATGGAACTCTTTTGCACTGTTAGTGGGAATGGAGATTGGTACAGCCACTGTGGAAAGCAGTATGGAGATATATCAGAAAATGAAAAAAGGAAATGCCTTATGACCCAGCAACTCAATTTCTGAGAATTTACCTGAAGAAGCCTGAAACACTAATTCAAAAGACTATAGCACCCCGAATTGTGGAGAAACATCCCAGAACAAGTAACTGAACAATAGCCAGAGAGAAGCCATACAACTTCGGACAGACAGAAGAAGCAGCTTTGGCACAACCTGTCCGGTAAGGAGTGTGGTGGAGGCTTGAGAGGCCTGGCTGGGCACACGCAGGTGGCAGTGATGGAGGGACAATTAAGCAGCTGGTTGGATCCCCCTGAGAAGAATGGGGACTAAACCTTAAGCTAGGATTCCCAGACTAGAGCACCAGAGGCCAAAAAGTACAAAGATAACAACCAGCAGTGAAAAGTGGCAGGGCTGCAGAGACAGCTGGATGACGATGCAAAAACCATTTAAAGGGATAACACACAAATTTTCACTTGTAGCCACTTAGCCTGGGCTCTGGCAAAGGTGGGAGCAGAGTGGGCTGGTGATGCCTGAGGATAGACTAAGAACTGAGGCTTTGGGGAAAGAACTAAGAGAGTAGATGCCAGAGTCCCAGTGCTGAGTCATCCCCCAGATGGCAGCAGCCATGATGATCAGGCAGACCACTCCCCCACCCCCCAAGCAGCATTATCCTGAGCAGAAACAATAGCCCTGACCCCAGGAGGGTATCTTCCCTGGCTCTGCGGTGTTTAAGCCTTACTACTGAGTGCAGAGTGACCAGATTAGCAACTAAAGGAGATAGGCAGAGACAGTAGATCCCTGGCACAGCGGGGACAGAGTGGACTAGAGAGTCTTGAGCAGAGACTGAGGAAGGAGGCCTTGGAGAGAGGACTGAGAGAGTTGTCTCTGGGATCCTGGTGCCAAGCCAACCCCCATATGAAGCAACCATCCCACTCAGGCAGACCACTCCCCTCTGAGCATACCAGACTGAGGGGAAACAATAGCCCCCACCCTACAAGGGATTCAGCCCCAACCTACAGTGCTTAAAACTGACTTCTGAGTGCAGAGTAACCAATTAACAATTGCAGGAGACAGCCAGGGACAGCAGATCACTGGAAGTATCCAACAGGCTGCCTAAGGTCAGATGGGGTCAATATCTGACATCACCAGAGGCAGATTCAGAAAGAAAAAAAAACAGTGGTAAATACAAGAGTCTACCAAGAAAAAAGCCACTGTGGTCTTCTTCATGATTTGTGATATTTTACTTTACTTCCGGCATAGCTTTTTAACATTCATTTCTTATCCAGCAAGTTTAAACATATTAAGTTACTACATTTTATACAATAGTGTATTTCAATTCACATATTTTACCCCTCCCTCCTCTTAGCCCATTTTACCTTCCACTTTCCTCACATTATTTTCATTTCAAATTTTGTTTTCTCTCTAGCTACAACTTGCTTCCATTCTGCACACTTACTATTTGTCCTCTGTCCAGACACACAAAACCAATTTTCTTTTCTTCTCAGGGGTCATTTCGCATCGTTTTGCCCTCCTCTAAAAATACTCATGTTCTCTCTCAACCTCTAACAATCTTTGCTAGTTGGTTGTGGGTACAGTAGTTGTTGCACTATTTTTTTTATTTTTATCTCTAGATCTTCACTAGTTCTGTATTTCAAATATCAAATTTTAATGGTCCCCTCTCCTACTCTTTTCTTGTCTCAAATTTTAATTTTGCCACCTAAGTCTATTTTTTCTTTTTTTGCCTTTCTTCTATTTGTATTTCATCCTGCCTTTTATTTTTCTTTATTCTCCTTTTTTTTCTTTTTCCTTACATCCCAAATTTTAATTTTTCCCTCTCTTAGTCTGGTTTTTGTTCCTCACTCTTAGTATTTTCTCTCCTTCTATCATTTCAAAATCACTCCCTATTCCTCTAAACATCTCTTAGACTTTTCTCTGTTTCTTTTTTCCCTCTTATTGCCCTATAGCCTATATTAATTTTAGCTCACTTGTTGCTAATAGTATGGTGGTGAATCATTCCCTCTAATTTGGCTCCTATATTTTTATTGATTATTTACTAACTTTCCTTCCTTTTTCTTTTTCTCTCACACTTTATTTTTTATATTATTTAATTTCTGTTTAAACCTAATATTATATGTGTCCCTTCTGATACTTCATTCCACATCCTTCATTCCCTTTTTTATACATGAGGTAAATTTTACCTTCTCTCTTTCAATTACTCCAACAGGAGTTAAGGGAAATGCAGAAAAACATGAAATGGAATAATATACATATAATAGGGATACAAGAAGGAGAAGAAGAGGATGAAGGAATAGAAAATCTGTTTCAAAAAGTAATGATGGGAAACTTCCTTAATTTGATGAGAGAAAAAGCCCCACAAGTCCAGGAAGCAGAGACGGTCCCAATTAAGAAGAACCCAATGAGGCCCAATGCAAGGCACATCATAATTAAAATGGAAAAATTTCAAGACAAAGAGAGAATCTTAAAGGCAGCAAGGGAGAAACAGAAAGTAACATACAAGGGAGCCCCAATAAGGCTAAGAGCTGACTTCTCAACAGAAACATTACAAGCCAGAAGGAAATGTCAAGAAATATTCCAAGTAATGAAATGCAAAGGCTGAAACCAAGACTACTCTATCCAGCTAGGCTCTCAGTTAAAATGAAAGGTGAAATAAGAAACTTTCCAGAAGAAAGAAGGCTAAAAGAATAAACCTCCACCAAACTAGTATTGCAAAATGTTAGATCTAGGCAGGCCTAGGAGGAATGAAAATCATCAGGTAAGAAAATGGCACTGTGGGAAGCTTCCTGAAGAACCTACCCAGGAAGATTAGGTCTGTGGTTGGCCTATCCAGCATAACAGGATGCAGCTTTCACCCAGCAACCAGCTTTAGCCAATCCAACTCTGATACCCCAACTGCAGGTTTTTGCATTTAAAACCCCTGATCTAAGAACAACTGAGTGAGTCCCAAACTCCCTTGGTTGGTTCCACTTTCCCTCTTATTCCCCAGTAATAAACTCTGCCCTCCTTAGCTCACTGCATCTGTCTGGTTTCTTGAGTGACTCTGACATAATACAAGATATGCTGAAAGGACTACTTTAAGAAGAAGAAGAAGAAAAACAGTGAGAGAGAAGGGAACAAAGGTAGTAAAATGTCAATGAATAAGTACCTATCAATAATAACCTTAAATGTAAATGGATTAAATGCTCCAATCAAAAGACATAGGGTAGCTGACTGGATAAGAAAATATGACCCACACATATGCTGCCTACAAGAGACCCACCTCAGAACAAAAGACCTACACAGACTGAAAGTAAAGTGTTGGAAAAAATATTTCAGCCAAAAGACAGAGAAAAAAAACAGCCAGGGATGCAATACTTACATCAAGAAAAATAGATTTCAAAACAAGGCCATAAAGAGAAATTCAGAAGGACAATTCATAATACTCAAGGGAAGAATCCATCAAGAACACATATATATTATAAACATATATGAACTCAACATAGGAACACCTAAATATATAAGGAAATTCTTGAAGGACTTCAAGAAAGATATAAACAGCACCACAATTATAGTAGGGAATTTTAACACCCCATTATAAAAAATGAATAGACTTCCAAACAAAATATCAACAAGGATATTGTGGAACTGAAAGATGCATTAGATAGATCAAGTGGTCTTAACTGATATATATAGATATACAGATATATATAAGCTCTCATTCCAAAGAAGCAAAATACACATTCTTTTCAAATGCATTGGAACATTTTCAAAGTTAGACCACATGATAGGACACAAAACAAGCCTCAACAAATTCAAGAAAATTGAAATGATATCAAGCATCTTCTCAGACCAAGTAGAAACCAACCTCAAGGAAAAAACTAAAAAAACACTCAAACTCATGGAGTTTGACTAGTATGCTATTAAACAATGAATGGGTTAAGAATGAGATCAAGGAAGAAATAAAAAAGAGTCTGGAAACAAATGAAGATGAACTCACAACACTTCAAAACTTTTGGGGCACAGTTCTGAGAAGGAATTTCATAGCAATACAGGCGCCTAAATAAGATAGAAAATTTTCAAATAAACCATCTAATGTTACATCTACAAGAACTGGAGGAACAACAAGAAACAAGGCCCAGGCAAGTAGAAGGTAGGAAACAACCAAGATCAGAGCAGAATTAAACAACATAGAGACAAAAAGCATAATTCTAAGAATCAATGAATCCAGGAGCTGGTTCTTTGAAAGGATAAACAAAATTGACAAGCCTTTAACCAGACTCATCAAGAAATAAAAAGGGAGAGGAACCAAATAAACAAAATCAGAAGTGAAAGAGAAGAGATTACAACTGATATCACAAAAATACAAAGGATTGTAACAAATAACTATGAAGAACTGTATGCCAAGAAATTTGAAAACCTAGGTGAAATGGACAAATTCCTAGAAAAATATAATCTTCCAAAACCAAATGAAGAAGAAATACAGAGCCAGAACAGACCAACAACAGCTGATGAAATTGAAGCAGTAATCAAAAAACTCCTGTCACACAAAAGCCCTGAATGGGATGGTTTCACAGGAGAATTTTACAAAAGATTTAAGAAAGAGCAAACTCCTATCCTTCTCAGACTATTCCAAAAAGTACAAGAAAAGGGAAGACTCCCAAACTCTTTTAATGAGGCCAGCATCATCCTAGTAGACAAAACCAGACAAGGAGAAAACAAAGAAATAAAAATTCCAGCCCATATCAGTGATGAACATAGATGCTAAAATCATCAACAAAGTCTTGGCAAACAGCACCCAACAATAAATTAAAAATATCATACACCATGACCAAGTGTGGTTCATCCCAGAGATGCAAGGATGGTACAAGTTTAACAAATCAATAAATCTAATGCATTGCATAAACAAAAGCAAACACAAAAATGACATTATCGTATCAATAGATGCAGAAAAAGCATTTGATAAATGATAGCACCTATGTATGAATAAAACACTCAGCAAAGTGGGAATATAGGGAATATTCCTCAACATAATAAAGGCCATATATGAGATACCTACAGCCAACATCATACTTAATGGGCAAAAACTAAAAGCTTTCCAACTAAGACCAGGAACAAGACAAGGTTGTCCACTTTCACCACCTCTATTCAACATAGTATTGGAAATCCTAGTCATAGCAATCAGACAAGAAGAAGAAATAAAAGGTATACAAATTGGAAAAGAGGAAACAAAACTGTCATTGTTTGCAGATGACATGATAGTGTATATAGAAGATCATAGATTCTACCAAAAAATTACTCTACCTAATAAGTGAATTTGGCAAAAACATTGCAATACAAAGTCAGTATTCAGAAACAGAAGGCATTTTTGTACACCAACAATGAAATACCAGAAACAGAAATCAGCGGGGAAAAAATCCCATTTGATATAGCAGCAAGAAAAATAACATACCTACCAGTCAACCTAACAAAGGTGATAAAAGATCTGTACTCAGAAAACTATAAAACATTTAAGAAAGAAATTAAGGAGAGCACAAATAAAGAAAGGCATATACCATGTTCATGGATTGGAAGAATTAACATAATCAAAATATCCATACTACACAAAGCAACTTATAGATTCAATGCAAGCTCCATTAAAATACCAATGACATTTCACAGATACAGAACAAACATTTTAGAAATTTATATGGAACCATAAGTGACCCCGAATAGCTGCAGCAATTTTTAGAAAGAAGAGCAAAGTAGGAGGGATCACAATACCTGATATTAAACTGTATTACAAGGCCACTGCAATGAAAACAGCCTGGTACCTGGCATGAGAACAGACAAATAGACCAATGGAACAGAACAGAGAGACCAGAAATAAACCAAAGTCTCTATGGTCAATTAATATTTGACAAAGGGGGAAGAAGCATAAAATGGAGTAAAAATAGCCTCTTCAACAAATGGTGTTGGGAGATCTGGACAGCTACATGCAAAAAAAAAAAAAATGAAACTCGAGCACCAACTTACACCATATGCAAAAATAAGTTCAAGGTGGATAAAACACTTAAATATAAGCCATGATAACATAAAGGTCCTGGAAGAGAACATAGGCAGGAAAATCTCAGACATTCCAAGCAGCAATATTTTCTTGATATGTCCCTTAGAGCAAGGGACATAAAGGAAAGAATACACAAATGGAACATCATCAAAATAAAAAGGTTTGGGTGCAGCTAAAGAAAACATCAGCAAAATGAAAATGGAACAAGCCATATGGGAAAATATATTTGTGAATGATACCTCAGATGAGGGTTTGATCACCAAAATGTATAAAGAAATCACATGACTCCATACAAGGAATATAAACAATCAAAGTAAAAATGGACAAAGGTTTTAAACAGACACTTCTGCAAGGAGGACATACAGAGGGCCCAGAGACATATGAAAGGATGCTCAGCATCACTAGCCATCAGAGATATGCAGCTTAAAATATGCAGACATGCTGATATTTTGTATATTGATCCTGTCCATGCAACCCTATTGAACTTATTTGTTACTCTTATAGATTTTTCAGCAGATTCTTTATAATTTTCTGTGTGCAAGATCATTCCCTCTGAAAATAAAGATAGTTTTACCTCTTAAAAAAAGAAAAAGAATATGAGCACCCCTGTGTTCTTTGCAGTGTTATTACAATTGCCAAGATTTGAAAACAGCTCAAGTGTCCATCAGTAGATGAGTGGATAAAGCAACTATGTGATATTTACACAGTGGAATCATAGTTGGCCATAAAAAAGAAGAAAATTTTACCTTTTCAGCGGCATGTATGTACCTGGAGAACATCATGCTAAGTGAAATAAACCAGTCAGAGAAGACAAATACCGTATGATTTCACTCATATGTGGAATCTAATGAACATACTGAAATAACAAGCAAAACTGAGACAGAGTCATAGATGGAGAGCAGGCTGACAGCCCTGGGGGGCAGGGGTTGGCAGTAGAGGGATTGAGCAAAAAGGAAAAAGGACTCATGAACATGGACAACAGTGTGGTGATTGCTGGGGAGTGGAGTATAAAGGGAATAAAAAATGGTAATGGAAAAAATACAATAAAGATTAAATAAAAATAAATAAATTTAGAAAAATTTGAAAAAGAGAATGGGAAACAGAGCCAGTGAGTACCGATGTCTATTTTTAGGATTTTTAATATAAAAGGAAACAGGAATAGAGTGAAGGTTGGAGAAAGATGTAAGGTAAATCAAGAAATTTTTTTAACACTAAAAAATATTACCTCTTTTTATCCTAGTAATAATGAACACCAAAAGGAAGAAATTTGTTACTGCAAGAGAAAGAGGAGGTAACTGATGGAGTAAAATAGTTGGGAAGGTGAGAGACTGAGAGGGAATGAGATCTAGTACATATTCAGGGAATGGGCCTTAGATGAGACCAGGGACAATTTATGTATTGTAAGAAGACAAGAGAGGTGTTTTGGTAAATATGGAGGTGGGATTGCTTCTATTTTCTCAGTGAATAAGGTTATCAGCTCAGGTTGAGGAGTAAGGGGCTTTTGGAGGCTTCTAAGGGGGAGAGGTGAAAATATTTTCAGAGGAAATTGGAGTGCAAGGAGTGCAAGTTGACTTGAGAAGTACATTAGGAGAGTGAGATTTATAGATTTAAATTTAAAGCTAATCAAGTCAGCATAGCTGTGATTTTTTTCAAGTCAAGCTTAGCCACTTAAGTGTAGACTTTGAGATAGTGGACTATTAGATTGAGCCATGTTTTTCCACGTGAGTATAATGAAGGTAAAGAAAAACAAAGTAGTTCAATATTTTGCAGAGCTGAGATTATAATGATAAACCATGGAATCACAGTTTGGTAAGGAGGAAATGAGGATATGAAGTAAATCATGGACAGCTAAACAAGTCAAGTCATCAATGGATTGGAGGTCCCAAAGTATTTTAAAAATGGTTGTTAGAGTTATCATATTAAGTAAACTAGAAATGCACGAGGCAGTGTTCAAAGAGTAAGGTGCTATTAAATCAATTTTCTGGTGAGGGAGGCAGTTTATTAGTAATGACAACTTTTAAACCATGACCATGTAAAGTCTTGGTAAAGTGAGGTAAAAGTCAACATAACCCAAAAAGAATATGTGAAGGAACAGAGAAGGCAGAAAGTTGGAAGGATACCTACATGGACTATTGAGTAGCCAAGAGTGATAAATAAAGAATGGATAAAGAGAAAGCAGTGAGTCAAGAACTAATATTTCCAGTGCATGATAGATAATAACCAAGGATTGAATAGATCACTAATAAGAAAGGATGGCGGGTCTAATGGCTGGAATTTCAATAGACATTGGGTATTAGAAAGAGGAGGGAGGAGAAATCTGAGGATTGTCAGGTATACGAGAAAAAACAGCTACCACTTGCAAGATGTTCAGGGAAATTTATATCCTCAAGTAAAGGTAGGTTTCAGTTAAGACAAAAATGAAAAGGGTGCTAAAAATGCAGTTGCAAATATCGGGAGTTGTGGATAATGTATTAGAATAGCTAAGTGAATCAGGGAGGAACAGAATATTGAGTCAGGTTGATTGAATCTAGTAAATGAGGGATTACCTGCAGCTTGGACATCTGTGAGTGATTGAGGCAAACAAACACACGAGACATGAAGGGATTGGTCCTGGGGTTGGGTCATGTTTTATTTTATTAAGCTACTGAAACAGAATATCATAGACCAGGTAGTTTAAACACCAAACATTTATTTCTCACAGTTCTGGAGGCTGGGGTGTCTAAGATCAAGAAACAGGTAGATTTGGCATCTGTAGGACCTCCTTCCCCATTCATAAATGGCTGTTTCTTGCTGTCATCACATGGCAGAAGTGGTGAGGGAGCTCTTTGGGGTCTTTTTTATAAGGGCACTAATCCCTTTCATGGAGGTTCCAATATATGACACAGTCACATCTCAAAGACAGCACCTCCACATACCATCACATTTAGGATTAGGTTTCAATGTACGAATTGGGGAGGGAGATACAAACATTTAGTCTATAGCAGGTCTCTTAATGGAAGGTGGGTAATTAGATCTAATAATACCTTTTTTCTGGGGGATGGTCTCCTAGACGTTTCTAAGGGGAACAGGTGAAAACAACCTCTGTTGAGGCCAACACTGCTGAAGGAAGTTATACATTAATATGCAACACCCTTAATCCTATAGTGGGTAATGTTACTACTTGTGAGGGGTGGGCTTTCCTGCAGGACATGAAAACTGGAGTCTCCATTAAATCCAGTTCTGGAAGGAGATAGCGGTCTTATCAAGAGCATGTGGAGCTATGAAAGCCTAGTTTAAATTTGTGTCTATTTAAAATGATTTTATAAACTTCATAAAAACCTCCTTTACAGACTGCGGTGGCAATTTTGAAAAGGAGCTTACCAGTAGCTCTTTGGACCTCTGTTAAATCTTTTCAGGTATTTTAAGGTATTACACTGAATAAGAAACAGAGAGATCATACAGTCAAATATGTTTGGGAACTGCTAGATGGTAGGTTCAAGAAGGTTCAAGAGGTTATCTTGCAGCCTTTCAAGGCTGGGCAAGTTCACACAGGATTCAGGCAGACAGAAGAAAATTTTCAGAGCTGTGAGAATTCCTGACATGCTTTTATTCAAGGGTTGGATGATCCATGCACGCCACAATCCATGTGCTCTGCTTCAGGAAGTCCCAACCCCCTTGTATACTAAATGCACACAAAGCTGGCAAGGTGCCAAGATATTATATAACAAAGCATGATTCTGCGCATGTAGGCCCATTCTTAAGGTTATGGGAATACTGCTTATTGGGCCAAGTGAGGGAGCCTTACTAACTCCATTTCCCCTATAGAGGTATTTTCCCCCTTGCAGAACAGCAGAACCATTATGAGGCAATGTGAATGTTAATTGTCTAAAAAGTGAGGTAGAATATTCAGGTAAACAGGGGTGTAGGCCAGAATCACCAACCAGACCCAAGTTTAGAGAAAAGGAAAGAAGAGCTTTGGACTCTAATACTGTGTTCATGAGAGGACACAGGGGACTATGTATATATATACTTGTAATGTGATAACAAAAATGCATAAATAAATGGGAATTTTGTTAATTCAATCCTATTTCCCATTGGTCTGCACAGTCATTTATAGTTACTTTCTCTTTTTGAAAGACTTTCAGAGAGTAGTGTCTCCCATCATTTTTGTTTTTAGCATAACTTCCAGTAGTGAGTCACAAAACAAACACCTAAATGCATTTGGAAAGATAGGGGCTTAAAGGAATTTTTATTGTTGAATCACTTTGTAAATGGAGAAGAAAAAATACTGGCTGCCTATCACTGTCAATTTTGCTCATTTACACATTCAACCAATTTCACCAATTTTAAACTAAAATCATCAAGAAAGGTTGATGTTCTATAGTTATACAACATAATGCAATGACGCCTTTATAATTAAAATTAAAATCACCATCATTGCCAGTCAGTCAGCATCTTCAAGCTTCATTTTATAGACTACAAAGAAAGAATAATGTCTGCAGAATAAATCATATATTTCTTTGAGATACCATTTTCTTTCTATCCTTTCCATTAAACAAGATCATAAAATATAGGTTGCATATTTGAATATGCACTCCCTAAAGAGAGGTGGAACTCTGTCTTTTTAATTAATGCCCTGTAACTGGTAGGTGTAGTGAAAATAAAAATTAAAAATACATAATTATATTTTGTGGTTATGACCCTATTCCCATTCCATCAGACATTGGCAAAATACAATTCTTGTTTTATAAAAAAATTAGTACAATAGAGAACACAGAGCTGGCATATCTTAAATTTTTGCTATTCTAATGGAATAATAAAATAAACATGAGCTTGAAGTTGAACAATTACCTTAAGTTGTAATAACAACACTGTTTTAGACCTAATTCTGAAAAAAAAAACATGGAGAATCTTGCTATTGAAATTTTTAGGTTTTTAGAAAGTAATAATCAAAAGCCTATCATCGGATAGGTTTTTCATCATTATGTTAAAAACATGATATCCACTCTATTAATGGGGACTTAGGTTGCTTCTACATGTCAGCCATAAAAAAGAATGAAATCTTACCATTTACAATAACATCAGTGGACCTAGAGGGTATTATGTTAAGTGAAATAAGTCAGGCAAAGGCAAATATCATATGACTACTTATATCTGGAATCAAAAAAAATATAAATGAACGAATGAAACAGAAATGGACTCACAGATACAGAACAAAATAACAGTCGTCAGATGGGAGAGTGTTTGGAGGGTCAGATGAAAAAGGTTGGGGTGTAGCTCAAGACATGGTCCCAACTGACTGCCTGGTCAGCAGCCATAAGGAATAAGGAAAACAGGCTATACCTGTAATCCCAGCCTCCTCAGGGCCCCTGTGTTTATCACAACCCTGTAGCATTTTCACATGCTGCTGCAGCTCCCACAGCACTGCCACGGACACCTCCCTAACCCTATAAGTAGCACCAAGGCTGTAGGTGGGGTGCCATCTCTACTGCCCAACCCGCCACCTTCAGGCATTCCACTGTAACATGAGTAATAAATGGCACGTCAATAGCATGTTCACATCTGCTGGTCCTCTGAGTGTCTTTTAAAGAATATTGTGAACACTAAAGCAGCTCCCCAGTTTGGAGCTCCTACATTAAAAAAAGTAAATGGATTGAGATGCACAAATTGGCAGTTACAAAATAGTCACTTGGATGTAAAGTACAGCATAGGGCAGGGCTGTCAAACTCATTTTCACTGGGGGCTGCATCAGCCTTGTGGTTGCCTTCAAAGGGCCAAATGTAGTTTTAGGACTATATAAATGTAACTACTCCTTAACAGTTAAGCAAGAGCTTGGAGCTGCCACCAAGTAGAAACAAGGTGCCAGGCAGATAAAACAAAGTGGAGGGACAAATTCAGCACGCGGGCCTTGTGCTTGCCACCTGTGGCATAGGGAATATAGTCAATGATATTGTAATAACTATGTATGGTGCCAGGTGGGTACTAGACTTACTGAGGGATCACTTTGTAAGTTATATAAATGTCTAACCACTATGCTGTATACCCAGAACTAACACAAAACAATATTTAATGTCCACTGTAATTTTTTTTAAAAAGCATGCTACCCACTCTTCTTCCTGAAGAAATCCAGTCTAGAAAGCAATTGGAACATGTGGCTCATGAATGGTTATCCTGGAAGGATTCAGGACCATCAATCTGCCGAAGTGTGGGGGTGAAAGGGAACACTTATATCATATTTCCAGGGTGGTGGTAGGCACTTCACATACTTTGTCACATTGGATTCTTATAAGAACTTTAGGAGAAATTAAGTGACCTAGAGACCAATACAGCATGCACTCCCAAGTCTATTTCACGTTGGTTGAATGTATACTTATTTTACAACATTCTCCAAGAAGTTGTTACTCTTTTTACAAAATCTTAACTGTAAGTTTATCTTGCCATCATTTATCTCCTCTTCTAAAAAGCAAAATATAGCAAGAAAAAAATTGTTACCTGAATTCTGTTTAAATGAAATTCTGCTGAAATGAAATTATAAGGATTAAATGAAGAATAAACTCCAAATGAGATAACTAAATAAATACATATATTACACAGGACACTGTCTTTAATTACAGACATTTATTTAGAATCTATTGTATGCTGGGAACTGTGCTAAGTATTCTATATGTAGTACCTGCCGGGATCCAAGTAGGAAACAGAAGGCACAGTCAAATGGGATAAGTAAGAGTTTAATGAACAGACTATTTGCAACAAGGTAAGGAAGCTTAAAGGATGATGCAGTACTGTAGGGATAGTAATAGCCAGAAAGTATTTACCATCTTTGCTAAAGTGAAGAGAGAGAGGGCATTTACCGAGATCAGAAAATATGTTAGCTTTAGCTGTAACTCTATGAGAGAGCCATCTACAAGGAACTATAACCTTAGATAGAACACAGCCACTGTCAACTCATAACAAACCACTGTAGAGGGAAATACATATCCACACTCTCCTCCTGACCTCTAAGTTTCTGCTGGATGAACCCAATCAGAAGCTACAAGGCAATGTAACCCCTTTATGCAAGCAATACAAGCCAGACTCTCATGACACAGAGCAAAGAAGAGCAGAGATTTATAGGGGAAATGGGAAACTATTCAGCACTAGTGTTTTGAATCTCTGCAACACTGGTACAAGTTAGGGTTACTATAATCCTCACTTTACAGATGAATAAACTGAGGTTTAGAGAGATCATTTTCCTGAAGATCCCAAGGGCAGTGACTGGAGCTAAGATTCATACCATAGTCTATCTGAATCCACAGCTGGTGTTCTTAACCACCACTCCAACTGCACAATAGAGTCACCCATGGAGCACTGCAAAATTGCATCACCCAAGGACATATCAAAAAGCAACTGAATCAAAATTTCTTGGGGAGCTCTAGAATGTGTATTTTTTCAAGTTCCATAGATAACTCTGATATACACTAGGGTTGAAAAATAATGTCTTGTGTTGCACAACTCCTTGATAGTGACTTTCAGTAAGTCATTAACCACTTTGAGCCTGCCATCTTACCTGCAAACTGGGGGTAAATTCTAGCATTAGCTTCTGTTGTTACAACTAGGTTGATCTATACAAAACACTTAGCATAGCTTCTGACACATAAAAGGTGCTTAATAAAATGTCTGTTCCATTTTCTTTCCCATTTCTTTCCATTGCCTTGAAGCCCGCCTTCAGAGTAACCGACACAGTTATCCATCAAAGATATGATGGTTTTACATTTTTGTAGTGCTAAATCTCTCAAAATCCTGATCCTTGACCCCAAGAAGGTATAGTATAACTATCATCTAGCACAAATCACTAGTCACAAATCACTGTCTTTATATCAAATAGAATAATAAAAATGCACAAAATACCTAAGAAGTAAAATAGAAACAAATACAAACATTACAAATGCTAGTGATCTTATAAATCATGTGTGATTTTACAAAATAAAATTATTTTCTTTGCTTCATGTAAGTGTTCAACAATAAAAAATTTCCTCAATCCCTCTTCTCCCCCTGAATATCACCCTATGTATGTGGCATTACCACTTTTATGCTGATGGCTCACAGATCTATATATTCATTCTTGAACTCTTTTATAAGTTCCAGACTCAAATGAATATTCAAATTCCTACTACACATATCTACCTAGATGTTCTACAAACTCCTCCTATGCATGTCCAAATCTAAATTTACAACCAGGTCTCCTCTGTTCCTTTTCACAGCTAATAGTACCAGCACCCACCCAAACTAGAAATCTGGAATTCATATATTTCATTCAAGTGGTTACCAAATCTTATAAATTCTTTGACTACATAATAATTTAATTATCCCTCCCCCAATAAGGGAATATATAGGTTTTTCCCAATTTTTGTTATTAAAAATCATACTGTGGACTTCTGGAAAGATGGAGGCATAGGTGGATGCACCATACCTCTACGCACAACCAAGATTGGAACAACAACAATTTAGAGGCAGAATAACATCCAGAACTGATAAAAAATGTATCTGAATGGAAGTCAGACAGTCAACAAGTTGAAATAGACCCATTTATCCAGACTCGTAGGAGGGGCGGAGACAAGCAGCCGGGCGTGGGTCGAGGCACAGCGTGGAGAACAGGGAGAAATGGGCACATAAGGTAACCGGGAGCGTGTAAGGCATCTGGGGCATGCAAGATCACAGCGGGTGGACCCTGAGTACGCAAGTAGCAGCTGGCAGACCCAGTGAGGCAGTGATTGTGGAGCAGGGCAAAGCATGCAACCCAGGATCCCAGAGAAGGGACTGAGGTCCCACGGAGAAGGGAGCTACCCCCACTGTTCCCTCTTGACCCTGCCCTCACATACAACATCACAATCTAGCGACTGGAGTGTACAGCCCTGGTGAACACCTTAGGCTCCACCCCCTCACCGTAACAGGAGTGACCAGACCAACAAAAAAAAAGAGAGAGAGAGAGAGAAAGACATGGCTCAAACAGAAGAACAAATCAGTGCCCCAAAACTCATCCTTTTGAGCGATCAAGAGATAGCTAACCTATGAGATGCACAGTTCAAAACACTGGTGATCAGGAAGCTCACAGAATTGGTTGATTTTGGTCACAAATTGGATGAACAAATGCAGGTTACCATAAAAGAAATGAAGAAAAATACACAGAGAACCAATAGTGATGGGAAGGAAACTGGGACTCAAAACAATAGAGTGGACCAGAAGGAAGCAAAAAAACAAGCAAGCAGGAAAACATGAAGAAATAAAAATTCAGAAAAATGAGGAGAAGCTTAGGAACCCCCAGGACATCTTTAAATGTTCCAACATCCGAATTATAGGGGTACCAGAAAGGGAAGAGGTAGAGCAATATATTAAAAATGTATTTGAACAAATATTAAAGGAGAACTTCCCCAATCTGGCAAAGGAAATAGACTTCCAGGAAGTCCAGGAAGCTCAGAGAGTCCCAAAGAAGTTGGACCCAAGAAGAAACACACCAAGGCACACCATAATTACATTAGCCAAGGTAAAAATGAAGGAGAGAATCCTAGAAGCAGCAAGAGATAAGGGGACAGTAACCTACAAAGGAGTTCCCATAAGACTGTCAGCTGATTTCTCAAAAGAGACCTTACAGGCAAGAAGGGGCTGGAAAGAAGTATTCCAAGTCATGAAAGGTGAGGCCCTACATCCCAGATTGCTCTATCCAGCAAAGCTTTCATTTAGAATGGAAGGGCAGATAAAGTGCTTCTCAGATAAGGTCAAGTTAAAGGAGTTCATCACCACCAAGCCCTTATTTTATGAAATGTTAAAGGGACTTATCTAAGAAAAGAAGATAAAAAAAAACATGTATAGTAAAAGGACAGCAAACTCACAATTATGAACAACCACACCTAAAGCAAAATCAAAGCAAACTAAGCAAACAACTAGAACAGGAACAGAACCACAGAAATGGAGATCACATGGAGGGATAGCAACAGGAGAGTGGGAGGAGGAGAGAGGGGGAAAAGGTCCAGAAAATAAGTAGCATAGATTGTAGGTAGGAAATAGACAGGGGGAGGGTAAGAATAGTATGAGAAATGTAGAAGCTGAAGAACTTATAAGTATGACACATGGACATGAACTAAAGGGGGGAAGTGGATGGGAGAGGGTGTGCAGGGTGGAGGGGAATGAAGGGGGAAATGGGACAACTGTAATAGCATAATTAATAAAATATATATAAAAAAGAAAAAAATGATACTGTGATAGACATACTTTTGCATATTTCTTTGCTTTTTTAAAAGTCATAACATCATGATATTGCTTTTTAATTTACTTATTTGAATAAGTAAGACACTGACGTGGCTCAAAAGTCCCACCCATCACTTTTTTTACCCAGCCCCACAGCACTTCTTATCCACTCATCTACTGATGGGCATTTGGGCTGTTTTCAAATCTTGGCTATTGTGGATAGTTCTGCTATGAACATAGGGGTGCATATATCCTTTTTAATGTTAAAATTAATTTTTAAATTAAAATATATTTTAATAAAGTTTTGTGTGAGTTGACCATGAGAGACTAGTTCTAGAGAATGGAAAATTTAGACATGAGTAAGAAAAATGAATAACAAATAGATGTGGCTAAGAAAATTTCATTGGCTCTTGTTAAGTGAATTGAAATATTTTCTATCATCCACAATGAAAAGCTTTACAAATCTTTTCAAGTGCAAACTAGTTAATGACTTTAGCAATCGATAGGCATATACATGGAATTTTATTAAATTCATTGTCTACAATTTGCTATTGAAGAACAAGAGTGGTGTAGGACCACCTAAATCATTCTACATTAAATTACATACTACTGCCATGTGCACTGATTGGTATATTTCTTAATTATGCTTGTTCAAGTGTTTTGTGGGGAAATAGTAGCCCAGGGGGATGGAGAACCAAAGACAACCTTCAGTTAATGCAAGAGTCATTTTGCTCTATAACTATGAAACATATTATCTATAAAGATAATAGTAAACTGCAACAACTTTTGGGGAAAGTCATTTGATAAATGCATCATAAGCCCTAAAAATAATGTGCAAAATTTTTAGCTCAGTAAGCTCATTCCTAAGGCTATAAACCAAAGTGAAAAATAAATAGAAATTATTATTTTACAAAGGCAAGATTTGAAAACAAATGTCTATAAATGAGATAACCAATACATTTTGATACATCTGTAAAAGGAATATTATTCAGTCATTAAAAGTAGTGGTTACAAAAATAAACACGGAGAACTTATCAAATGACTTTAGGAAAAAATACTATACAAATATTGTGATACTTGAGAGATTATTTCCATGGCTGATTCATAAAAAATATTGGCAAGTTACATATATATAGGTTCCAATTTTATTACAAACAGTAAAATTAAAGGGCAGAAGTACATGCAAAAAAAAATAGGTTATTCATAGATGTTAGCATTATGAGTAATTTTTGTTTTAATCATTTATATATTTTTATTGAATTTATTGAGGTGACATTGGTTAATATAATTATATAGGTTTCAGGTTTATAATTCTATAATACATTATCTGTATATTGTATTGTCTGCTCACTACCCCAAATCAAGTCTCTTTCCATCACAGTTTATCACCCCTTTACCCTCATCCACCCCCCCACTATCTTTACCCGCTGGTAATCAATTTATAATTTTTGATTATTTCAAAATTTTATAAAAAGCATGTGTTATTTTACAGTCATAACAAAGTTAATTTTAAGTAAAAATTACACACTCTTCAGAGGAAATATTTTGAAATAGTCAAGTAAAAAAAAAAAAAAACTTCCCTGGCCATCATGGACTAGTTTGTAGTAGAACAATCCCCTATTCTAGAACAACTAGAAAAGTTGTTTCACTTCTGCATTTGACACTCTAGGCCAATCACGTGCTCCTTCATTGTCTTCTGTTCATTCTCTAGGGTCTACTCCCAGCTCTATTACCACTCCTTGTCTTCCACCTTAGCTGATTCCTTTTCCCAAAGTTTGGCCCATCCCTCTCTGTATACTCTTTCATTGAAGATTTTTCCAACCCCCCCCCCTTCGCAGCTTAACTACCACTTTTATAAAGATAACTATCTTTATTTTTTAAATTATTTTATTGTTGTTCAATTACAGTTGTCTGTATTTATCCCCCACTACTCCATGCCCACCCCAGCCAAACCCATCTCCTTCCCTTGTTTCCTACCACCACCTTTATTTTGTCCATGTGTCCTTTATAGTTGTTCCTGAAAACCCTTCCCCCATTATCTCTTCCCACGTCCCCTCTGGTTACTGTCAGATTGTTCTTAATTTCAATGTCTCTGGTTAAATTTTGCTTGCTTTTTTCTTTTGTTGACTAGGTTCCTGTTAAAGGTGAGATCATATGGTATTTATCCCTCACTGCCTGGCTTATTCACTTAGCATAATGCTTTCTAGTTCCATCCATGCTGCCACAAAGGGTAGGAGCTCCTTCTTTCTCTCTGCTGTGTAGTATTCCATTGTGTAAATGTATCATAGTTTTTTGATCCACTCATTTACTGATGTGCACTTAGGCTGCTTCCAGTACTTGGCTATTATAAGCAGCACAGTATCTTTATTTTGAAGTCCAACCATTCTCCCAAGCTCTAAACTTATGTATCTGCCTATCTGATAGACAGCTTCACCTGGATTTTACAGAAACATTACAGTAAATAAATTTAATTCATTATTTCTTCCACCAACTTAGTAATTCATTATTTCTGTTGAAAGTACCATATGTCACCTTAAAACTTCAATGATTGTGTATTCTTCATTATTTCTCTCTCCCTATATTCAGTCAGTTGCCTAAACCTATAAGCTGACTATTTATAAATTTTTCTTTTTTTATTATCTTTCTTGGCATTCTCAATGTCATCTCTGTAGATCATGTCCCAATCCTCTAATGGCCAGATGATGGCTTCAAGCTCCTAGTTTCTCTGCTTAACTCTAAAATCTCCTCCATAATTTATCTAGCAAATGTCCATTTGTTTAATATTACTAATTACACCATTAAAAACTTCTATAGCTCTACCAAGTATAAATAAAACCTTACTTTACATTTAAGTTCCCTATAGCATAGTCTTGACCTACCTTTCCAGTCTCGTTTTCCATTAAATCCCACTCTGAGTCATAACCCACCCAAACAAAATTTTATATTCACTTTTTATCCAGATGCCTTGTGCCTTCTTGTTTTTATGACTTTGATTATGACATTCTCTCTTTATATGCTTTTGTTCTCTTTGCTAACTGAACTATGAGGTCTAAATCAAATTTAATATCTTATCTGATCACTTCTTTCCTGATGTAGCCCAACTCTCTTCCTTGACACATTATTTATAGAGCTTATTTGGTATCTATCTTATAATGCATTGTTTCATACTTATATAAGCATGTACCTCATATACCCACACTAAATTATAAGCTCTTTGAGTTTACAATGTCCTAGCAAAGTGCCTGGGACAGGGTAGGACTTTTATATATATATAAAAGTCCTAGTATATGTATATATATATATATGTATGTATATATATATATATGTATATATATATATATATTAAAAACAGGCACAAATAACACCCCTTTTATTACAAATTTTTTATTATAAAATTGTAAGCATATAAGTCAGTAATATAACAACATCACACTCAAGCACACCATATAACATTTTAGCTGAAATGTTCAAATTGAAACTGTAAATTATTACACTATTATTACCCTACCAAACACATTCAAGCAGGTTTAATTCTGCCAGACCATGTAAATTAAGTAATTTACTAAAAGTGAATGATGTGGTTTTCATATAGAATATTCCCTTCAATAAGATATAACCTTTTTAAAGATTTTATTTATTTATTTTGAGAAAGAGGGGAAAGGAGGGAGAAATAGAGGGAAAGAAACATCAATGTGTGGTTGCCTCTCAAGCGCCCCCTACTGGGGAGCTGGCCCAAAACTCAGGCATGTGCCCTGACTGGGAATTGAATTAGCAATCCTTTGGTTCACAGGCCAGCACTCATTCCACTTAGCCACACCAGCCAGAGCAAGATTTAACTTTTATGCAAAATTTATCTAGCCAAGTAACTCACCTGTTTTTTTTTATTTTTTATTTATTTATTTATTTATTTTTAGAGAGAGGGGAAGAGAAGGATTAATACAGGGAAAGAAACAGATCTATGTGTGGTTGCCTCTTAAATGTCCCCTATTGGGGACCTGGCCTGCAACCCAGGCATGTGCCCTAGACAAGGAATTGAACCAGCGACCCTTTGACTCACAGGCCCACACTCAATCCTCTGAGCTATGCCAGCCAGGTCACCTGTTCAATTCTTACCAAATAACTAATTTAATGCCATGTTATCTTGCTCCACTAATATTTTCAGGTAATTTGTAAAGAATTCCATCTGATAATTTATACAGATTTGAGAGAATTCTCAGAGAGAAACAGATATAAAATTTCCCTTAGTTTGAGTGTTTCCCAGAAACAAATAACTACACTAATACAATGATATCCTTAAATGCCTACATGCCTACAACTTCTATGGATGTTTAATTAGTTTTCTCAGGGCATGGGGCTACAAACATGTGGTCTTATTGAGGTCTGTCTTGTTTATAAGCAACAATAATAGTAGGTTGATTTTTGTGTTCATATACCAACCCTCTGGCATTCCTTCTTAAGAGCTATCCTCCCAGGCAGAACTACACATTTCCAATACCAGTTACATAAACAGGTTTTTGTTAGAAGCCACAATTCCATGAATTTCTATGAAACCAACACTAATCAATCTTTTAAAATGGTATAACCTCATTGAAATATACAAATTATAAAAGCACATGAGGGCAAAGTAACCTAGATGAATTTCAAATCATGACCTAGGGATAATATTGTTGTAGGAATTAGCAACACAGCAGAATATCTGGTGCCTAGATATCATCTCCTTAGCCCAGTACTGTCCTTCAATTTCTCACAAGGGTATTCCTCTGCTCTGGAATAAAAGAAAATAAATGAGTACTTCACAAAAAATGCCAGCCCACAATCAAAAAAGTTTGGAAGTAAGACTTCTGGTCAAGAAGGAGGCATAGGTAGACACACTGTGCCTCCTCACACAACCAAAAGAACGACAACAACAAATTTAAAAACGAAATACAACCAGAACTGAAAGAAAAACAAACTGTATGGAAGTCTGAAAACCAAGGACTTAAAGGAAAAACATTCATCCAGACCAGTAAGAGGGGCAGAGACAGGCAGCCAGGCAGAGAGGACTCCCAGCAAGGCAGTGGTTGGAGGACTGGGGCCAGCAAAGCAGTGGCTAGTGGACCAAGCAGTCCCACATTTGCATGCAGATAAAACAGAAGGAACAACTAGGGAGCGAGACATACCATGCAACCTAGGGTTCCAGTGAGGGAAAATAAATCCTCAAAACCTCTTACTGAAAACCCCTGTTGGGGTTGAGGTGGCAGTGGGAGAAACTCCCAGCCTCACAGGAGTGTTCATTGGAGAGAGCCACGGGGTCTTAGAATGTACACAAACCCACCCACCTGGGAATTAGAATCGGAAGGGCCCAATTTGATTGTGGGTAGCAGGGGAAATAACTAAAAACCAGCAGAGAGCAGAGCAAGCTGCATTATTCCCTGTCAAACCCCTCCCCCACATACAGCATCACAAAGCAGCAATGTGGGACCCACCCTGGCAAATACCTAAGGCTCTGCCTCTTACTACATAACAGGCATGCTGAGACAAAAAAAAAAAAATTACCCAAATGAAAGAACACATCAAAGCTCCAGAAAAAACACAACTAAGTGATGAAGAGATAGCCAACCTATCAGATGCACAGTTCAAAACACTGGTAATCAGGACGTTCACAGAATTGGTTGAATTTGGTTGCAAATTAGATGAAAAAATGAAGACTATGGATAGCGAAATAAAGGAAAATGTACAGGGAACCAACAGTGACAGGAAGGAAACTGGGACTCAAATCAACAGTTTGGAGCAGAAGGAATAATATTCAACCAGAATAGAATGAAGAAACAAGAATTCAAAAAAATGAGAAGAGGCTTAGGAACCTCCAGGACATCTTTAAACATTCCAACATCTGAATCATAGGGGTACCAGAAGGAGAAGAGAAAGACCAAGAAGTTGAAAACTTATTTGAACAAATAATGAAGGAGAACTTCCCCAATCTGGCAAAGGAAACAAACATGCCAGAAGTCCAGGAAGCTCAGTCTCAAAGAAGCTGGACCCAAGGAGGAACACACCAAGGCACATCATAATTACATTAGCCAAGATTAAAGATAAGGAGAGAATCTTAAAAGCAACAAGAGAAAAGGAGACAGTTACCTACAAAGGAGTTCCCATAAGACTGTCAACTGATTTCTCAAAAGAAATATGTCAGGCAAGAAGGGGCTGGAAAGAAGTATTCCAGGTCATGAAAGGCAAGGACCTACATCCAAGATTACTCTATCCAGCAAAACTATTATTTAGAATTCAAGGACACATAAAGTGCTTCCCAAATAAGGTCAAGTTAAAGGAGTTCACTATCTCCAAGCCCTTATTATATGAATGTTAAAGGGACTTATCTAATAAAAAGAAGATAAAAAATATGAACAGTAAAATGACAACAAACTCACAACTATCAACAACTCAACCTAAAAAAAATGAAAACAAAAATTAAGCAAACAACTGAAACAGTAACAAAATCAGAGAAATGGACACCACAAGAAGGTTTTCAGTGGGTAGGGAGAAAGGAAGAATGGAGTGGGAAAAGTACAGGGAATAAGAAGCATAATTGGTAGGCATAAAATAGATGGGGAGAGTTTAAGAATGATATAGGAATCGGCGAATCAAAGAACTTATATGTACAACCCATAGACATGAACTAAGTGGGGGGAATGCTGGAGGGTTGGGAGGTGCAGGGCAGAGGAGGTGTAAAGGGGGAAACATTGAGAAAACTGTAATAGCATAATAAAATATACTTAATTTTTTTTAAAAAAGCTCCTGGGAGAGGGGTAATTTCCTAAACATAGTTGATCAATCACACATATGCCCTTTTTCCTCTGAAACCCCAACAATTTTAAAAATAGATAAACTCACAAGAACAGGAAAAAAAAGAAACAATAGACTAAACATCCTAATGAAGCTTTTTCAGGCTGAAAGTAGATAGAAAGGAGGTAATTAATTTAGGAAGATGTTACAATATAAAAACCTACATAGGGAGATGACATTCTTTAGAGAAAAAACAGTTTTCCCTGAAGAACAAAGGAAATGTCATGTCTTGGAGAGAGAATTTACCACAGGCAGTGGGAATGATGCACATAGCAGGTAACAGTGAGATTGATTCAAAGTCTGTCTCCTGAGAAATTGGACCTCCAGGTCCCAAACCTCTACTTTGAGCAGCCAAGTCACTACCCTAACCACCAAAACAACACAAGAGGTTTACTCATTAAAGATACCGAACATGAGAAGCTTAGAGTGTGGTAACAGTAGACATCATGGAAGATGAAGATGAGGTATAAGGGTGAAACCAGGGAGATTAAGTAAAAGTCTACCTGCTTATTTAATAAGTGAAATCAGAGCACAAAAGCTGACATTAATCTCCTAAAAGTGGTTGAGTAGATCTCTAAGGAAGGAAACAAGCAAGAAATAATCTTATCATATCCATCTGCTCTATCTCCAGCTTCCGAATCACAGTTTAATTGACCACTGCCTGCCCAACTAGACATCTGGTACTAGGCTGCCTTACCTTTACATGTGAATTTACTCTCATAGTCATTCTTTAAATGATAAAGGCAATAACTGAAGAAAGATAAAGTTCATGGGCTTAACCTAGATTCTATTCCTGACTCTACCTTTATCTAGATGCATGGCAGAGCAATTTAACCTCCTGGGCCTCAGTACCCACCTATAAAATGGGAATGATAACTATAGTACCATTCATAACATTGTAGTAAGATAAAATACTTATCAGTGTCTATCATGTAGTCAAGACTCTCGAATGTAAGCTATGTGCATGATTATCAGCACATTTGAAAAAAAATATTAGCATTTATTTCAAGATGGTGTGCTGACCCACAAATCAAATTTACTGTACATCTTGCTACCTTTTAGGCTTGGCCTTCTACTACAAATATAAATTATAGTGGTTTATGGCCACAGCCCCCTTCTGAAAAGAACTGTTGCCTCTAACTACCCCCAGACCATGTGAAATCACTCTCCTTTCACTATTACCACCATCTCAACCATAGATGATTGGACCAAGTGGACACTTGATCCAAAGAAAAGCAATTCAATGACTTTCCATTATTTAACCAAAGTTTTTCCTGTGTCAAGGATTTAAACTAAGAGACACAAAAACTATAGTTTTTAATGTGCATTGCACCTGTAAGTTTAGGCAGACAAAAATCTCGTAGAATCTGGGGATTGGATGGCAGAGAGGGAAGGAGAAACAGGGATGAAAAATGTAATTTAGACCTGTGTGCATTATCTATTTGCCACAATATTTCTGCCTAATAAATGACCAGAAACTATTAGTAACACACAACAGTATATATCTAATTTTGCTCTTGAGTCTCTGTGTAGGCTAGGCAGTTATTTTGATCTGACCTAGGTCAACTGTGTGTTGGCTAGATAGTTTTGCTAATATTAGCTGGATTTTCTCACATACTAAGAGCTGCAGCTGAGACAACTGAGCTGACTTGGCCCTGATCTATGTGTATAATTGTCCCACAGGCTCACCTGGGCATGTTCTCATGACAAAATTGGAGGAGTAAGAGAGGAAATGTGTAAACACTTCTCAAGTCTCTGTTTACACCATGTATGTTAATATCTCATTGGCCAAAGTAAATCAAATGGCCAAGCCCAGATTCAGAGTGGGGTGAGGAGGGGCTTCAAAGTTACAGGGCACAGGATGAGAAGAAGACTAATAATTAGAGCATAAAGCAGCCAATCTTCCACAGTCCCTGAGAAAAAGAGATTGGTTTTGGCTTAGCAACTTTCCCAACTCCACTTCCCAGAAGTTGTGACTGCACTCTGGTTTTTAAGTATGTGACATTGGCTACAGTTTTCTTATAACAAATCTTCCTTATCTGCACTTTGTTGAATGGATTTATTTTCCATGCAACCAAGAGATCCCTTATTAAGAGTTCTAAATTTTGTGTAACTAATAGGAACAATGAAATACATGATATGGTACAAAATGGCAAAAAGTTGGAATAAAACAGAAAAATCCCATTAGTCAACTAAATCAAGTACCTGCATCATTAAGCACTGACAAACAGTTGTTTAAAGATAATCTTTTCCTTTTTAACTTTTCTTTGCTTTGTTTTCCTCCCAATATGCTGAATTTCAGAAGAATTCAGTAATTTTATGGTAAAGCACCAAGACATGGCACATTTGACAATTTCTGTGACTTTTTAAAATTTTTTGCTGCCCTGCACAGATAAACTACTGCCAGTTATCTGTTTCAAAGCTGCCTGTTTCAGCTTTAAGAGATATCTGGGAATATTTTGCTCGCTTCAGAACTTCCATAAATATTCAATGAGACTGAGTGACCAGAATAGATCTGCACATTTTTCCTCTTTGCAGAACATGTAAAAAGTGGGGATACATTGTGCTGATTTCCAGCTTTGATTCAGAAAATTCTTGGCTCTCAGAGCCTTGAGCATCTGTAGCTCCCCACCCACCTGAGCTAATCTTGAATCATCTGCTAAGACACATCCAAAGCTTTGCACACTCACATAGATTCACTGAAAGCTTTTCACATGGGCATTCTCACCATTAGCTTTTACAAATGTATCATTTAATAAAGACTGCTATAAGGCTTCTAAACACCCTCCACTGTTGTGAGTTGTTTATGTGCAATAAACTTTCTAAGGAGTCTAAATTCTGGGAAATTTTTCATTATTACCATTAATGAGACAATCTCAACTTAATTAGTTTGGGCTGTGCCCCTTCCTGAACCTAAGTCTCATTGGATATCATGAGCCAACATAAAATTAGGCTAGCTGAGAAATAATATTTTCCATCAAATCTAGAGTTTTCTCACAAAAGAATTCAGATTCACTGATGGCTTTAGCTGTAATATCTGAAACTACAGCATCATGGAATATTATAGATTCTTGCATTTTCTACTTGGTAGGCATCCCATTGATTTGATTGGTTACTCACAGCCTCAGTGACATATTTCTGTGATAAATAGGAAGCACAAGCTACACCGTGCAAGAGTGTATATTTTCATAAATGATCTATTGGCAATTATTTCAAGCCAATATGCAAATAGAGTCCTTTAATTTACAGACTATTTATTTCAGTAACTTTGATCAAGAAGGCAATAAAACATCTCTTCAGTTAAAGTTACACCACTTTGAAAGAAGTGTTAATATTATTAATCAAGTCCTGTTATTACATATAAAATCTTCTCTTGTCAAGATTAAAGAATGTAAAAAAGAGGTGCAAAGATGAGGGAACACTGGAATCTTTTTTTTTTCTATTTTCATAGAGAAGGAAGATGAGATCATTCAAATCAACCATTTAGAAAAATCCTAGGATATCAAAGGTCCAAGAGTTTTATCAAAACTTTTCTGAGCAGCCTTTTTCTACTGCAATACTAGTGGAAATGAAGTCCAAATGCTTGGATGTTCTAATTGGCTTGCAGCAGATATCTGTGTCAGATGCAATGGCTGAAATAACCTTTTTGCTTTTCTTAAAAGATTTTATTTATTTATTTTTAGACACAGGGGAAGGGAGGGAGAAAGAGAGGGAGAGAAACATCAGTGTGTGTTTGCTTCTTGGATACCCTCTACTGCAGACCTGGCCCACAACCTAGGCATGTGCCCTGACTGGGAATCGAACATATGACCTTTTGGTTCACAGGTTGGCACTCAATCCACTGAGCCACACCAGCCAGGGCTGAAACTAACCTTTCTGTTTAATAAGCAGTAGATTGGGGAAAAATTTTAGGCAATGCTATTCCACTTAAAGTTTTTGACTGAAGGGAAAACTTTATTTTGAAATGTACATGATTATTACATCAGCAAATAGCACTACTGATGGATGCGCCATAGCTCCACTCAAAATAAATCTTCAGTGGTTCCCAACACACTTCAGGATTTAGTGCTTATTAAACATATAAGGTCCTTTACAATCCTTCTCCTTCCTACTTTACAGTCTCATCTGCTGCTACTCCCTCAAACTTCCCCCCAAATACTTGCCTCCCAACATGCTGAAATACCTTCCAATCTTCAAACACACCAGGCACTTTGAGGCCTCTTTCTTCACACATGCTCTTTCTCCTATTTTCCCCCTCTTCTCCACTCATCATTTAAGTTTTAGCCTTGGGAAACCATCTCAACATCACCAGGTATAGTCATTCTTTAGTCCTGTTTACCAAGCACTGTAGTAATTCCAACATATTCTGACACTGTGATTGTATGTCACACACATTAGAGAACATACTATGTGAGTTCAGCCATCATTTGCACATACATATGTCCTTGGAACTGGAACCCACTTCATAGGCACTTCATAGTCCTACAGGTTCAGCAAAGTGCTTGGCAAAGAATAAAGACTCAGAAAGATAGTGGAATTTATGATATTTGTGGGTGAGTATGGATTTTCCCTCAGTACACAGAATCTCACATGGACCTCCTTGTGAGTGACTGATAACATTTTGGCTAATTGGTGTGTCTATATTAGGAGTAGACTATGGACAAACAAGGAAAAAAGGTATAGCTGACTGGTCCTGTTGGGGAAAAAAATCCTTGGCCATGATCTTTAGACTTACACAGTAATCACATTAACCTATACCAAGGACAAACTTTTTCAATATGAGAATCTACTCAGATGCAAGCAAACTGTCACAGTTCTCCCATCCTTAGGCTTTCTTTTTCTTGGGATACAAACCATGATTTTCATTAGTTTCCCATTTTTAGGGTTTTTTTTCTGAACTCCTTAATCCATCCCCCATTTATAGAGTTATTTAGGATGATTTGGCAGACACAAACTCTTTGCCATGACTCAAATGGCATTTTAAATTATTTTAATTTCAAGAGAGGCAGCAGTGACACAACCATTTTTAACCACTAACTACATAGAAACTTTCTTACTTAGGCAAATCCATTCTTGCAAATAGAATTCAGTTCATGATGAACTGAATCACCAACCACATGTCAAACCAAAGAGACAGT
Source organism: Phyllostomus hastatus (assembly GCF_019186645.2). Classification (NCBI taxonomy): domain Eukaryota; kingdom Metazoa; phylum Chordata; class Mammalia; order Chiroptera; family Phyllostomidae; genus Phyllostomus; species Phyllostomus hastatus. Next base: position 10,779,806 of record NW_025333984.1, on the reverse strand, counting down.
TATTTCTACCACATTGCATTAATATTGCAAAAAAATATTTCTCAGGTAACTTAGAAAGCTCTACTATTGTTAAAGGAAAAAAACCTAAGTCACCATTCAGCCAAAGGATGGTAAGAAACAAATTATGATGAACCTGTAGTTGTGATAATTGCCTCTTCCTCAAAAAAATCATTCTATCAATAGAACCAATGAACAGACCTTGGAAAGCAAAAGGCAGCCCTGGGCTTCGTTGGGTCTTGTTTAAAACATTAAGCCCCAGAGAAGTCAAGAGATAGCAGGAACTAACAACAAAACCCACTGGACTATAATGTGATTGTTTATATTGTCTACAACTAAAATATAAATAACCTCTCATTCCTACCTCCCCAACCCCATGAAGAATTAACTTCATTAATTGACTCATATTTAGAAAATATGTAAAAAAATCTTTTAGTTTTTTCTCTTTTTCATTTTCTACTATATCCTTCCACCCCATAAAATTACCTTTTACAGAATTTATTAGGCACACAGTGATCCAAAATGAACAATTGCACACAGTCGCACACATGCATGCACACACACCTCTCACAAGAGGAAAAGGATTTCTCATACTAGGAGCTTAAACACAGAAACCAAAAGCAAAATGTCAGTACCTACTGATTTAGAAAAATTGACCTCCTTCTTTCCCTGTATGTAGAAATTAACTTAAAAACATAAGTAAAAATACAAACACTGGTTAACAATGTTTATCTTATAGAGCAGAATGTGATTGGGAGAAGGGTTGAAGTTAGACTTTCATCTTTTACTTTATATTGTTTTTTAGTCTTTGATTATTTTCATAATAATTATGCATATAGACATTATTTGTACATTAAAAAGGAAAATACTAAAAGTGAGAAAAATAATGGCTTAAGCTACTGATATCTGTGTCACGTGTATTAGAGATAAATTGTGCTAAAATTCCCCCTCTTCATTCAAAATTTTGCATACCTGTAACTCTGCTAGAACTCATTATTTGATGCAAGAAATTCCCTTTATTCATTCAATTAGACATTCACTACTATGGATGAATATGAAGTCACTCTCCTCATATACATTCTAACATACAAGAACATGTGCATGTGCATACAACCCCACACACACCTGCCTTCTCACCATCACTTTCAAACCACTTATCAAAAATCATCAGTGTGTTAGAAAATCTAGAACATCATGTAAAACCAAGGTCATCACCACAACCAATCAAACATTTGAGTTAGAACACAGCAATTAGCCAGTTAGAATGTTCGAATCTATATCAAAACCCAAGTCTCACTGTTTTATGTGTTCTGTGTTTGTGTGTGTGTGTTTTAATTCACTTTTCAAATGAGATTTTCCTGCTTTTTTATAATTACATTCTCCTTCTGAAAACATATATATATATGTATGTATGTATGTATGTATAGAAAGATAATACATACATACACACAAACATAGATGTGAGAGGTAAAAAGAGCAAAATCTAGAAATCAATTAACCCTGAGATTCTAGAATTCATAAAAAGTCTAAAGCACTGTTTCCATGTACAAACATTGGGCACAATAAGTATATCTTTAAGAGGCTTAGTTTGACATTCCAGAAGTATTCAGAAATATGCATTTGATGTTACACACACTTACCATCTTCAGCAACATAGTAGCAGTTTTCATATTTCAATCTTGCAGATTCTTATGTACAACAATTCACACTAGGAAAACCCTCCTGGGTTATAAAACCATAACTCCCTTCAAAGGCTATTGTTTCTTTTCCTAAATTACATTAAAAAGAAATTCCCAGTACAAAGAACATTTCAGAGTGCTCTTTGGAACGGTGAGTAACAATGCTTGCAGTATTACTGGGAAGTATGCAAAATGAAACAGGGTCTGGAAAGGCTGGTGAGGTCTTATGTATTTCAACAAGAAGGCTTGAGAACTCTTCAAGATTAAATTTTGGTCACCTCAACTCCAAATAACACACACACGTACACATTCATACAAATAAGTTGGCATATTTACCGCATACTATACTCTTTCATCTAGAGATGAGAAAGGAGAGTGAATTACAACTGAATCCGCAGAAATAACAGGATAAGTAATGAAATGAGGAGTGGCCTTCTCAAGTCTTTATTATAGGCTTCTGAAAGGATTGGCAATGGAGGGTAAAGTAGAAAGGTATTTGAAAATGAGCCTATTCTCAAGAAACTTCCATCTATATACAGAGGGAAGAATAATCTATATAAATAATGTAAAGCAGTTAATTGCTTGAATTAATTCAGCCTCTTATAAAAATTCATGTTCCTTGGCCCACCACCAACATACTGATTCAAAATCTCTGTTTAACCCTGGCTGGTGTAGCTCAGTGGATTGAGCGCCAGCCTATGAACCAAAGGGTCACCACTTCAATTCCCAGTCACAGCACATGCCTGGGTTGTGTGCCAGGTCCCCAGTTGGGGGAGCATGGGAGGCAACCACACATTGATGTTTCTCTCCCTCTCTTTATCCCTCCCTTTCTCTATGTCTAAAAATACATAAATAAAATGTTTTTTAAAATCTTTGTTTATAGAGAATATATATATTTTAACAAGCTCCTCCAGTAATTCTGATAATTAGACCATTTGGGGGACCACTAAAGGAAAGAAAACACAAAGGGGTATATAAAGAAGTGATTATATATATATATATATATATATATATATATATATATATATATATATATAATTACACCAAATACACCAAATATATATATATATAATTGGAGGAGAGGGAAAATCAAAATGCTAGGAAATTAGAGGATAATAGGATCCATGAGGCAGGAGTAATCAGGAAGTTCTTCTCAGAGAAGTTGAGACAACAGCTGAGACATGAAGAATGAGCAAGATTTGAATTGGCAAAAAGGAAAAGGGATGGCATTTGAAGATGGATGATGCAACATGAACAAAAGAATGGATGTAGCAATAAACAACATTAGAGCACAGATATAAACCAGCACTTGTAGAGGGACCACTATTAAGAAAGTGAGAGAAGATTGGTCCTGTAAGAGAAGATTAGGATACTGAAACCAGCACACCAATGATGCCTAGAGAAAAAATGATTCTCTGAGCACCAAAATTGTGGTAGTCTTTGCAATCAGACATTCCTTTGATTGCAGGAAAAATAATGAGATATGGGATAGGCAAAGAACACAGGAATAAATAGCAAGCGCAGCATCTTATTTGGGGACAAAAATTTGCCTCAGACTCCACAGTAACTCTTCAAAACCATCAGGTAACATTCAATGAAGAAAGTCAGCAGTATGTATAAGAAAAAGCTACGCTCTGTGATGGCATAGAGGAAATGTCTGAACTGGGTTGGCAGTCAGCATAGGTAACCTCTGACTCCCCTTCAAATTGCAATACTGTGAATCTCTAGAATCTCATTTACCATGTGACCATGTCCCAGTAATTTCACCTCTCTGGGTCTAGGAATCCCTATCTGCAAAATGTGGCAATTGGCTGTAATATTCTGTGCTTCTGCTTGAAAATTATAATTATTTTACAATAACCACAAGAACAGAAAAGCTGAGACTCATACAACTATTACCCTTAGCAAAATCAACTCCAAATAAAACTATAGAAAGAATTATCTCATTTACCTTTTTTATTGTTCTTATCTCATCCAGGGCCTGAGTAATTTGTTATAACATTACTGTAAAGTGATTACTAATATATTCACCAAAAATCAGAGAAGAATCAAATCAAATCAAAATCCTCAATAAATGCCCTATACTCCAGAAAAGGAGTTTAATTTAATTTTAAAAACTCTTTTTAAGGAACCTATGCTGTTACTGCAGATGAGAATAGATAGCTTTGGAAACACTCTCAAATACTATTCAATCCAACTCCTTCTGATAACCTTCTAGGTAGGTGAGAACTGGAGACATACTTCATAAGGATTGTTTAGAGAAGAAAAAATATTTATGGAAATATTTATATTAAATATGAACCAACCTCTTTGCCCAAGACAAGATGGGTACTAGATTTTTTTAGTGTTTTCAGTGATATCCAGTAAAACTTTGATTAACCAGGACACTATAAATACAAACTTCAAATTTCCAGAATATTCTTGCTACCTTCTACTCTAAGGAAAATAGAGCCAGTTTTCAGGCTCTGGTCAGACCTCAAAGGGTTACAACAGTTAATAATGGTGATGATCTGGGCTTCTTTAGCCAGAGAAGATAATATGTAAATAATGTTTCTACAGATAATGTTTATACCATTTACATAATATGTATACTGTGTTTATATTATAGATAATATTTATTTAGTATTTTTTCTATACCAGGCCCTGTGCTAAGTGTTTATTGAGTACCATCTTATTTAGGAGACTGCTAATGAGAAAACCCCATCAGAAACAAACAAAAATTCTTTAAACCCAGAGGGGTTAGCCAGGAGGGGTAGAGGTGGAGCCATGAGGTTTACATGTTCTGGTGTAAAGGATTACAGAAAACTTCAGACAGCTATCATAGCTGTGGCCTTAGACTTCCCCTGGCCACTACTGGAACAAGCTCCAGAGAGTGCTATAACAGCAACCCTTTGAGCTTGGTTCCCGCAATTGTCCCATGTAGTTTCTGGACCATCAATCAGCCACTTGGACTTCAAATTTATTCTTCTTAGACCTTGCAGTGACCCTTGGCTTCACAGTGTCTAGTGCCAGACTGCTTTTGTCTTGCATTGAGCAAGAGAGAAAACTGAGAGACCAAACAGGAGGCTCTTACAATAGTCCAGGTGAAAGAGATTTAAAACAGGGTGGGAGCAGTGAAGTGGAATATAAATGAGTATACTTGAGCTATATTTTGAGGATAATAAAATTGGCATGTCTTTCTCTGGGGTTTTATGTTCACAACAAATGCCTAATTATTCCATCTGATTTGGCTGCTTTCTTTGTCAAACTAGTGTATTTGTTTCAACACACCAACCAAAATAAATCTTGAGTTAGAGACTAAATTTCTCACTTTATACTTTTGTAATATGTAGATAAATTTTAAAACTTAACAATTACATAAAAAGTGATAAAGAAAGGAGCATAAATATAAATGATAATTCAATCCAAAAGAGCAGAAAGGCTATAGTGTGCCTTTATCCAAAGCCACTTTTTATAAAATATTAATATTCTCAAATGGAAATATTACCTAAAGTATACACTGAGTGATGATGTCCCAATGGCAATTGGCCAAAAAAATGAGAATTTTTAACATCAATACATTAAGATCTCTGAAAAAATTGTTTACTGCTGAGACTATTGCTCAAAAAAATTAGGAATAGAATCAATGAGGCATAAGCCTCAGTATACTTTTTTAAATTAGTTTTTTACATGTATTAATTTTATTGCCATTGTTATATTTTCATTCTTGCTGGAATGGGTTTTACTTTTCTTTGTTTGAGCCCCTAAAGTACAAACACATAAATAATCCAAATAACAAATGTCTGGTCCATGCAGTCCACTGGCTATTTTGATAACTAAATGGTAACTCTAAGCCAAAGGACATCTAGAAGAAAAGCAGAAAAGCCAACCAATCATTTACATATTTGAACATGGTAGTATTGAGAAGATTTGGACACTTCATAATTTTTTCATTTTATTTTATCTTTATATTTTTATATTTTGTTTATGCTATTACAGTTGTCTGAATCTTCCCCCTTAGCCCACCCCCCACTTCCATAGTCAATCTCTACACCATTGTCCATGTCCACAGGTCATTCATATATGTTCTTTGAGTAGTCCCTTCACCTTGTTTCAAACAGTACCAATCTCCCCCTTTCCCTCTTACAGGCTATCAGTCTGCTCCATGTTTCTATGACTTTGGTTCTATTTTCCTCATTAGTTTATTTTCCTCAGATTCCACTTATAAGTGAGATCATACGGTATTTGTGTTTCACTGACCGGCTTATCTCACTTAGCATAATGCTCTCCAGTTCCATCCAAGCTGTAGAAAAAGGTAGGAATTTTGTTTTTCTTTCTGCTACGTAGTACTCCATTGTGTAAATATTCCATAGTTTTTACCCACTCATCTACTGATGGGCTCTTAGGCTGTTTTCAAATCTTGGCTATTGTAAATAGTGCTGCTATGAACATTTTAACCCAGATGTTTCCTGTGCTTTTAAAAGTTTAACTTTTGGGGCTAGTTCACTTCAATTTGCCTATGGCCTGTTCAGAAATATGTAGATACTTGAAACATCTCTAGATTTCTAGCAGATGAAGTAACAACCAATTCAATAGTTATTTTAAAGATATACTAATATATATCTTGATGGCTTATCAGACATTTATCAGGCAGTTATTAATTTAGAAGGAAACACTTCTAGACTCTTGTAGCTGAACTCTGAATTTGTCTGTTAGTTTAGGAAAGCAACTGCTTTGACACATATTTTCTAACAAATTTCCCCGTTGCTCTGATGGTCGTCCTGAAAGAAGACCCCTAGGCATGGGTTAGCACCATTATGATAACCAGTTGACATGATTAGTCTTAAGGACTTCATTAAAATAGCTGAAAGACTCAAATCTTTTTATGTTCTAATGTTTGCCTACAAACCTGTAGTTATAGTAACCAAGAGAAAATTTTCACTCTCAAAGGATTATCAAATTTGAAGCAATGGACTATATTTGGCAGCTTCTCCTCTGTCCAAGATGCTGAGGGACTTAGAGGCAAAATAGTCTCCTACTCTTTCTTTTCATTACTTTGAAATGACAGTTGAAATGCCCACTTTCCAGGGAATGCCAGTCTATCTTCCATGTAGCTTCCTCCTCAAAAAAATTTAGACAGCAGAGAGGCAGAAGAAGTAAAATGTCAGGTAAGAAAATGTACAGGGTTGATGGTTACTATAAAAAATAATATTAAGGGAAGACTCCACATAGAAGCTAGGCCTGAAGCCAAAACAGGAGGGATGGGTAGAATCTGAACTATCAGAAAGGAATTTAAGGTGTGGATAAAGGCCTGCAGGAGAGAAGTATCTTGTGAATAGAGTCATGCCAGGTGAAGTAGATGTTCCCTACTGCTTCAAGCTGTAAAGGTGGTAGTAAAGATTTCTCCAGAAGCTCTGGCTGGTGTGGCTCAGTGAATGGAGTGCCAGCCTGAAAAAAAAGGGTCACCAGCTTGATTCACAGTCGAGGCACATGCCCGGGTTACAGGCCAGGTCCCTGGTGGGGGACATGTGAGAGGCAACCACACATTGATGTTTCTGTCCCTTTCTCCATCTTTTCCCATCTCTCTAAAATAAATAAATAAATGAATAAACAAACAAACAAACAAATAATCTTTTTAAAAAAGATTTCTCCAGGAAAGCCAAGATTAAAAAACACTGTTACATATAGAAATGGCTTTCCAATTTGATTTGGTTCAGCCACTAAGATGTGGAATTTGATATATAGTAGGCAGAATAGTTGCCTCCAAAGATGTCCAAGTCCAAATATCCAGAACCTGTGAATATGTTACCTCACATGTTAAAAGAAACTTGAGGTAAGGAGATTATCCTGAATTATCTGTATGACCAAATGTAGACAAGGGCCCTTATAATTGAAAGAGGGAGGCAGGGAAGCAAGTGTGTCAGAGTCAGAGGAGATGTAATGATGGAAGCAGAGATCACAGTAATGCAATTGCTGGCTTTGAAGATGGAGAGTGGTCATGAGCCAAAAACTGCAGGCAAGCTATAGAAAGTGGATTGGGCAAGGATATGGATGTTCCCCTAGAGCCTCCAAAAGGCATACAGCCCTGCCCACACTTTGATTTTAGCCCAACAAGATCCATTTCAAACTTTTGACATTCAGAACTGTAAGATAATAAATCTCTGTTGTTTTAAGCCATGAAATTGTTGGTATTTGGTATAGCAGCAACAGGAAACTAATACAAGCAGTTTATTAAATAATATCCAAATGGGTATGGCTTTTCAAGGATTATGAGCTATAATATCCATCTCCCACAGGCCCATGAGTGGAGAATGACAAGAATAGGTACCAAAAGTGACATCTTGAGACTCAATGGTCAGTCTATTAGGAACCAAGACCCCATTAAGTGACTAGAAGCAAAAAGTACACATTTAAGTAGTAGTAATATTAATTATAAGAGCAATGAGAGCTCCTAGCAGTTTTATAGCTACTTCATGCCAGCACTTTATACTTATTTTAGTCATCATAAGAAGCCTATATAAAATGTTATCCTCATTACTATTTTACACCCCATTTTATAGATAAGAAGACTAAGTTCAAGGAAAAGGGTAGCAATAACCAGGAAGAAAGTAATGGGCCCAGGAAAATCAGCTGAAAATCAGGGCAAGGCTCCAATCCCAGTAGGGAAATGTACTACTAAATAGAAAACTGGGGAAGGAATTCAGTGGAGCATCATAAGTGTGAGAGGAAAAAAGGGCTTCAAGTCAATCAATTTGTGTATGCTCAGGACCTATGCCAAGTATCCTGGATCCCAGTATGAAGGGCTGCAAAAGTCATTCTAGTCCATGCCTGTTGACATGTCCTTCAGCCTCATGTCTTGTCATATTTTCCAGAACAGACTCTCCACTCAAGGCAAAATAACTCCTTTTCCATTTTCAAGGATTTACACTCCAAAACAAGCAAAACACTCTCTAGGGATCAGAGGGCAAGTTCTGGAAGAAACTATCTAGAGAGTAGTGGATAATTATTCCTGAAGAAACCAAATTATATACACTGAGTTTTTGTTCCTCCCTCAAGTTGTTTCTTCTTTTAATTCCCTTTCAGAACCAATCTTTATCCCCATGGGGACTGTGTCACCTCATTTGAGAGTTAAAACCAAGCCTTGGCTGGTGTGACTCAGTGAATTGAATGACAACCTGTGAACCAGAGTTTTCGGTTTGATTCTCAGTCAGGACAGATGCCTGGGTTGTAGGCCAGGTCCCCAGTAGGTGACCACAGTTTGATGTTTCTCTCCCTCTCTTTCTCCATCCCTTCCCTTGTCTAAAAAATAAATTTAAAAATCTTTTTTTAAAAGGAGTTAAAACCAAAACCAATTTAAATAAAATAAGAAAAACCCACAAACTAAACCTTCTTCAAACCTGCCTCACCCACACACAGTCATTCTCTGAGTTTCAGCCTACAGACCATGATCTAATTCCAAGCTGACAAGGAAGACTGAAGGGACAGGCCTCCCTGAGCCCAAATAGACCTAGCCTTCCTGCCTCCCTTCAACATCACTTTTTACCTCAGGGACATTCTCTAATGACCCATGTAGTTGATTCCTCCTTCACACTGTAACACCATCTTGCAAAAGTTTGCCCATTATAATTCAACAATTAACAATTCCATAGCCATGTAATAGCCAAACATGCATAGAAAGAGAATCAGTATTAATTCTAAGAAGCCTTTCCTGTTTCTCAAAACTGGGTCAAATGTTCTTCAGTGCTTATATAGGACCTGAAGGGGCCTCAACTGACACAATACACAGTCACAGAGATACACTGCAAGATTGGAGAAAACAGAATTCTTCACACAACTTTAAGTAGTATCCAATTACCAGGCAACACTGCCTGTAGTGTACTATGAAATTATAAATTTATAATTTCTGTATAATTATCTTATGAACATGAACAATTATATTACATTGTATTCTTCATATATGTTAAAATAATTCATTTGTTAAACTTAAATCAAATAATTGAATCCTGTTTTTAGCATGTCTTCATTTTTTTAAAAAATATACTGGATTCCTGAAAATGTGGAAGAAGCTTAGGTCTTTCTCAGACTCTGAGAGGCCCTGGCAGCACTTATCTATCTGAATTGTAATAGTATGTCTACTTGCCTAATGGCCTCAATGCTAGCTGCACCTAAGAGTTACCTGGACAATTTTGAAAATAACTGGTGTCTGGGCCCCACTCTCACCAATTGAAATAAAAGTACTGGAACAAGGCCCTGGTATCTTATATGTGAAATGTCCTCCAGGTGATTCTAACCTGGTTGTACTTCCAAATCACTAGAACTTATTTAAAACCCACATTCCCAGACTCCACTCCAAACCACTGAATCCTTGCCTCTAAAGTGGAAACCAGGAATCTGTATATTTTGAAAATGATCCAGATAATCCTGACATGCTGCTTCCTTTAGAAATCACTGCCATGCTGAACATCAACTTCACCCCCAAAGGATATGTCCTTTCTATACAAAGCCTTTCTGAATTGATCCTGCTCTGCTTCAATACATTATATAATGTTTTCTATAGATGTTTGAATTTCTGTGAGGAGGGGAGAGGGGAAAAAGGATTTTCCCATATAAATTGAATACTAATACTATGTATGAAATTGGTTTTCTGTATCTGTTGTATAAACTACCCACCTACACAAACCATCCAGCCCAAAATAAGCCCTTTGGAAATGCTACTAATAAGTAGTCAGACCTACCAATTCATACATGGTAATGTTCAAGCTTGTCCCCCAGTCCTCTCAGCTTTCCCCTTCTATCGAATTTGGAAAATTTGTGCTTTTGTGCCTGAGATTAAAATAGGCTCATCAGCCATTTTTCCTAAATCTCTAGTTTATTTTTAAACCATTTTTTCTCTTTTGTGCTCAAATTAAATACCTCTGATAAATCTTGATTATCATTCAAAACAGTGACAATTGGCTGTATTCAATTTTCTCCCAAGTCCCTAACAGAACTCCTTTGGCTCTTTGCATTACTTTCACAGGTTGGTTGGTTTGTTTTATCTCCTAACCCATCTTCTTCTAAGGAAAGAGGCTGCTTTTCCAGAAATCTTCCTTAGCTAGGCCCCTTGGGAAGCTGTCACATCACCAAGGCTAATGAGTACACAGTTTTTATACTTTTCCTGATTATCACAATAAACACATATTTATGAAAACAAGAACAGCCTTAGGCCTGGGAATAGATGGCTACCCAAAGAGGGGTATTTAAGCCTCTTGACTAAACTAGAGTGCCAGGCTGAGTGTCTTTTTTCTCAAAAAATTCACTCCATGTACTCAATGTTATCTAAAATTCTACTATTGTTGATTTATTCCTTTGACTTTCAGGTATTTGTGGTCATTTTATTACTGGGGGGAGTAATTATATAATCAGTCAATTGCAAATTAGTGATAATGAATTAATCAAAGGAATAAAATCAGGGCAGGAGAATAGGGGATACTGAGGATTTTGGAGGAGGAACAGGGTACAGAGTTGAAGAAAAAGTATGTAAATAGGAAGCTAAATCTTCTAGAGACACCTTTATTACCTTCTTCATTTTCAGTAGACTGGATCACAAAAAACCCTTAGGTTAACAGTAAAAATTATTTCTGCCTTCAGATGTCAACCCTACCAGCCAACCCTCTAATCAGTAGCTATACTGTCATGTTTCCCTAATATCTGGGGCACAGGAGTCCCACATACTCTTGAGATCTTTTGTTTATAAGAAGAGATGTTGAGAAGCACAGTGAACTAGGTACCACTGTTACTTATCCCCTGCTAAGTACCTTATTATTCAGTACCCTTCTTCCACATAAGCAAGGCATACAGCCACATAAGGTACGTGAAACAAAGTGGTGAGTCATAGAGAGGCATGTTCTCTCTCTCCCTCACACTCCAGGGTTCAATATTTAAAACTGATAAACAATTTGCCTCTCTTTATCAAGAAAATATATAGATTTCTTGCCACGGGTCATTAGAGACATCATCTTACAACTGCCTCAAAATATAGTAGCAGACTTCAAAGGAACCCTTGACCACCAGATCACTCACCCCCTGCTCATCGGTTTTCCAATTCCATAAGGAATGAAGCTAATTCATTCTACTGAATATAGAGTCCTGGGTCTGCAACACTGCCCACAAACTGGTAGGCATGCAGGGTAAAAAGAGGCTGTTTCTTGACACCAATCATTTTATGCAAGGTTCAATATAAAACTTCCCAAAATTAGACCAATTCAGGAGAAGGCTTTATTTGAGGAATGTGTAAAAAGCCTAAATAAAACCTGTCCGGGCAAGATGGATACTTAGAAATCACCTATCCGAGTGGTTTTCAAACTTCAAAGTTAATCTGTCTACCTGTGTCTATCTCTCTGTATGTATGTGTGTGCGTGTGTGTATATATGTATATATGTATGTATATATATGTATGTATGTATACATATGTAATCTGAAAGACCTAGGCCCCACCCACTCAGCCCCCTCCACTTCTTCCCTTTGTAGAGCTTGAGGCATTGTCACAGAACTATATGACTTCCTACAACATTTCTGAAAAAGCACTGATGCAGTCCAAAATCCTGATGAGAAAACTGAGCCCAAGATCAGGGGCATGATCTAAGGTCCTATAACAATTTAGTGGCAGAACTGGTTGTAGAACATAAGTTGCATGGTGGCCAAACCGATATGCTTTCCAAATGCCACAAAACAATTTTAATATTGTTTACTGAATTTTTCAGATAACAAACATGGCATATTATTTTTCTGTGATTTCATTTTAAAGACTACCATAATTTATTTTTAGGATTATGTTTTGTGAACAATTTGTAACAGAAAAGTAGCATCTGCCTTAAATACATTTCCTTAAACATCCTGCCTGTTAGAATGCATGCTTTTAAGTTGGTTAAATTGGAAAAACCATAAAATTCACCCATTACTGAGTGCTAGTGTCTCTCAGTGAGGTCACATTGACATAAATGGAAGAGAAGCTATTTCCAACACTTGTGAGTTGTAAGAGCTAACCCTTTGAAACACATTCTCCAAGCACTCCTTCCCCACGAACTAACCCTGTATTTCTGGGGAGGGCCCAGCTGTTTCCATACTGCTTCCACAATCTCTGCATTGGTCACAGTTTGATAAAATAACCCACCATTGGTAAATACAACCCCTTACCACCAAAGCACAATCCAACCATGCTGGCTCATTTTTCTCCTGATTCTTAGATAAACGCATGAAAACTGAAGGTGGGTGAAATACTGAAGCCTGATCCTGACCCCACTTCACAGTCATCCTGAGAGTATCTGCCCAGAGTAGTACACAAAAATCACACATTAATCCCTTTCTCAAATCAGAACCACTAATCCCTTGCCCCCATTTGTTTCCTAACCTACCAAATACATCTACTTGAAGGATAAGGCATATGTAGGGACTCTTCCTATTAGTAAGTATACAATTCATTTAATCATAGCACTGTTGCTGATGCCTGTTACCTAGATCTAGAAGCTCATCTTTGCATATTCAGACTTTCTAACTTAGGTTCCAGATACCTACTTGATTGTTGTCCAGATACTTTTTCTAGACCCATTCCATGATTTTCAGTCTTTAATCCTGTATCTATAATTTACCTAAATTCCCTGGATTTTGGATGCTGTTTTTAATACCTCTATAATTGAATTTTCTCAACTGTTTGCACCTACATGCTCCTCCTTGCCTTTTGTGGTTTTCCAGGCCTGTATTGTTTGGAATACCAAGTAACTCCTCTCTTGTTGAGCTGAATATCAGCATCTCTTCTTCCAATCCACTCCCAGATTTTCCTATCCTCTTATCACCCAAATCCCAATGTGGCACTTATGTTTTCATTCTCCAACAAGTGTCATGCTCTACTAAAAAGCTAGAAAATCATATCTGGGCAGGGAGTTCAGTGGCTCTCCTTTAGAAAATTCTTGTCCTCCACATGCCTGGTATCCTTAAGCAGCCAGATGCTTATCCATAGCCACACAGGGTCCCTGGCTGGACAATACTTTGTGCTATTATTGCTTAACACAATTGGAGTTTCTCCTTGGATATTACCTTCATATCTATTTCACATTTGCCTGGAGAATCTCACCATACATCTTCCTTCCTGAAGTATGAAGTTTATTTAAGTAAGAAATGAAAAGGAATCTGGGGAGAAGCCTGATGAATAAACTGAAAATCCATTTCCTGGTCAATAACAGCTAACCAGAAACAGACATTATGAGCTATGGTAATTACAAGGCAAAAAGCCAGTCACAGTACTAAATTTTCCTTCAAAAAATTATCTTTGAGTTAATTTCTAACTGTTGTAACTGAAAGCATTCTGCCTAACATAATTTATAATTGCTTTTTAAAATATTAATATGATTGTTTTGGCTTTCATAAGTATTTCAAATAGTTTTTCCAAATTTTTTTCCCTTTCAAAATTATTATGTTGGCCTTTGATACAAAAAAAGATGTATGTAGGTATGCATGCTTGTTTGTTTTGATAATGATTCAAATTATTTATTTACATTTTTTTGGTCTTAATGTCATGCATTAAAATCATAATCAACTTTTAATACTATGTAAATATTCAATTATATTTTCTTCTAATAATTTTATTTACATATTTAATCTTTCTGAAATATTATTTTGTGTGAGCTGTCAATAGATAAATATACATTGCCATCTTATTGTCCCCAAATCCTTTAAAGAAAAATTTTATCTTTTAAAATACTTTAATATACACCAGATTGGTATGTTATTAGATAGATCGATTGGAATTTATTATCTTTAGGGATATTCTATTCAATTGCATCGAACTATCTGGCTGTATTTATGTTAGTCACATATTTTAATTACTTTCTTTTTGTAGAATTTTTAAATATTTTAATTTATTTTTTACAGAGGGGGAAAGAGAGGGAGAAATAAAAGGAGAGAAACACCTCCAACTGGGGACCTGGCCCACAACCCAGGCATGTGCCCCTGACTGGGAAGGAACTGGTTACCTTTCAGTTTGCAGGCCAGTGCTCAACCCACCGAGTCACACTTGCCAGGGCTATTTTTGTAGGATGTTTTGACATCTGGTAGGACAATATCCTTCTCCCACAATTAGCTTTTTTAATTGTCTTAGCAACACTCTTTTCTTTTTCTTTAATTAAATTTAGTGGAGTACAGTGGTTAATAAAATTATATAAGCTTAAGATGTAAAATTCTATAATGCATAATCTAGATAATGCATTGTGTGATCAACACCTTGGGTTATGTCTCTTTCTATCACAATTTATCCCCCGTTACTCTCTCCTGCCAATGCACACCCCCATTTTGCTCTGGCAATGACCATACTATTATCTATGTGGGTTTTTTGTTTAATCCCTTAACCTTTTTCACCCATGTCCCTACCCCCTAAGCAGGAAAATCTCAGACATCCCTTGTAGTAAAATTTTTACTGATATATCTCTTTGGGCAAGGGAAAAAGTACAAATATAAACAAATGGTACTATATCAAATTAAGAAGATTTTGCACAGCAAAGGAAATGATCGAAAAAGTATAAAAACAACTCACTGAATGGGGTAACATATTTGCCAATGATAGATATGATGTAATAGCTTAATATACAAAATTTATAAAGAACTTATAAAATTCAACATACACACAAACACATACACAAAAAAACACTCCATTTCAAAAATGGGTAAATGAACTGAATAGACCCTTCTCCAAAGAGGACATACAAATGGTCAATAGACATATGAAAAGAGCTCAACATCACTAGTCATCAGAGAAATGCAAATTAAAACCAAAATGATATATCATCTCACACCTGTCAGAATGGCTATCATCTTTTATTTTTTAAGATAAACTAGAATATGAATGTGTCAAATTGTGAGAAATCTGTGAAATACTTTCTTTGACATTTTAATTTTGATATTGATGATGCTGTAACAGTTGTTCCAATTTTTCGCCTTTGCCCTCTTCCACCCAGCATCCCCCACTCCCTCCAGTGATCACCCCTCCTTTGTTCATGTCTATGAGTTACGCATATAAGTTCTCTGGCAACTCCATTTCCTACACTTTCTTTTAACATCCCCTTGCCTATTCTTTAACTGTCAACTGTACTTCTTTTTTTCCTTTGCTTCCTCTTTTTTTATTGTTGTTCAAGTACAGTTGTCTTCACTTTCCCCCCATCACTCTCCTCTACCCCAGCCATCTACACTTCCCACCTTTGATCCTAAACCACTTTGGCTTTGTCCATGTGTCCTTTATACATGTTCCTTGATGGCCCTTCCTTTTTTCATGCCGTTGTCACTTCCTTCCTCTGCTCTGGTTACTATCAGTTTCTTCTTAATCTCTTCTTTTTATTTTCTTTTTTTATTGTTGTTCAACTACAGTTATCTCCATTTTCACCCCACCACAACCTCCTGTTCCATACATCCCTGCTTCCCACCTTCAAAACCTACCCACTTTGGCATTGTCAATGTGTAATTTATACTTGTTCCTTGAAGACCCTCCCCATATAATTTCAATATCTCTGGTTATATTTTGTTTCCTTGTTTGTTTTGTTGGGTGGGCTCCACTTATAGGTGAGATCATATGCTATTTGTCTTTTGCTGCCTGGCTCATTTCAGTTAGCATAATGCTCTCCAGATCCATCCATGTTGTTGAGAAGGCTAAGAGCTCCGTCATTCTTTCTGCTGTTTAGTATTCCATTGGGTAAATGTATCATAGTTTTTTGATTCATTTATTTACTGATGGACACTTAGGTTGCTTCCAACACTTGGCTATTGTAAATTGTGCTACTATGAACATTGGAGTACACAGTTTCTTTTAGATTGGTGATTCAGAATTCTTAGGGTATAATCCCAGCAGTGGGATTGCCAGGTCAAGAGGCAGTTTCTTTCTCTTTTTTTATTTTAATTGTTGTTCAAGTACAATTTTCTATCTTTTATTCCCATCCCAACCCACCCACCCAGCCCTCCCAAACACCCTCCCATTCCACCCACCCCTAGTTTTTCTCCATGTGTTCTTTATACTTGTTTCAGTAAGCCCTTTCCCCTGAAATTCCACTGAAATTCCCTTCCCTCTCCCCTCTGGACACTGTCAGCCTGTTCCCTATTTCAGTGTCTTTGGTTATATTTTCTTCTGTTTTTTTCGTTTTGTTATTTAGGTTCCTGTTAAAGGTGAGGTCATATGGTATTTGTCTTTCACCGCATGGCTTATTTCACTTAGCATAATGCTCTCCACTTCCATTCATGCTGTCACAAAGGATAGGAGCTCCTTCTTCCTTTCTGCTGCATAGAATTCCATTGTGTAAATGTACCATAGTTTTTTGATCCACTCATTTACTGATGGGCACCTAGGCTGCTTACAACACTTGACTATTGTAAATTATGCTGTTATGAACATTGAGGTGCATAGGTTCTTTTGGATTGGTGTTTCAGGGTTGTTGGGATGTAATCCTAGCAGTGGAATTGCTGGATCAAAAGGCAGATCCATTTTTAGTTTTCTGAGAAAATTCCATGTTTCCCACAGTGGTTGTACCAGCCTGCAATCCCACCAACAGTGCACTAAGATCCACTTTTCTCCACAACCTCTCCAACACTTGTTGTTTGTTGCTTTGTTTATGATGGCCATTCTACCTGGTGTGAAATGGTATCTCACTGTGGTTTTAATTTGCATCTCTCTGATACCTAGCAATATTGAGCATCTTTTCATGTGTCTCTGGATCCTCTGTATGTCCTGCTTGGAGAAGTGTCTCTTCAAGTCCTTTGCCCATTTTTTAATTGGGTTGCTTGTCTTCTTACAGTGGAGTCATGTACATTCTTTATATGTTTTGGAGATTAAACCCTTGTCTGAGGCATCATTGGCAAATATGTTTTCCCATACAGTTGGTTCTCTTTTTATCTTAATACTGTTTTATGTAGCTGTGCAGGAGCTTTTTATTTTGATGAGATCCCATTTGTTTATTCTTTCCTTTATGTCCCTTGCTCTAGGGGACAAGTCAGTAAAAAAGTTTCTGTGTGAAATATCTGAGATTTTCCTGTCTATGTTCTCCTCTAGGACTTTAATAGTGTCATGGCTTATATTTAAATCTTTGGCCACCTTGAATTTATTTTTGTTAATGGTGTAAGTTGGTGCTTGAGTTTAATTTTTTTCATGTAGCTGTCCAGTTCTCCCAACACCATTTGTTGAACAGGCTATTTTTACTCCATTTTCTGTTGCTGCCCCCTTTGTCAAATATTAATTGGCTGTAGAGATTTGGGTTTATTTCTGGGCTCTCTATTCTGTTCCTTTGGTCCATGTGCCTGTTTTTATGCCAGTACCAGGCTGTTTTGATTACAGTGGCCTTGTAATACAGTTTAGTATAAGGTATTGTGATCACTCCCACATTGCTTTTCTTTCTCAAAATTGCAGCAGGTATTTGGGGTAGATTATGGTTCCATATAAATTTTTGAAGTGTTTGTCCTATGTCTGTGAAATGTGCCATTGGTACTTTAATAGGGATTGGATTGAATCTGTAAATTGCTTTGGGTAGTATGGACATTTTAATGATGTTAATTCTTCCGATCCATGAACACAGTATATGTTTCCATTTGTTTGTGTCTTCTTTGATTTCTTTCTTCAGTGTTGTGTAGTTTTCTGCATACAGGTCTTTTACCTCCTTGGTTAGATTTATTCCTAGGTATTTTATTTTTCTTTTTGCTATATCAAATGGGATTTTTTTCTTGATTTCTCCTTTGGCTGTTTCATTATTGATATACAAAAATGCCTTGATTTCTGGTTACTGTCTTTCTATACCACTGTTTTGCCAAATTTGTTTATTAGGTCGAGCAGTTGTTTTTTTTTCCTGAGTCTATAGGATTTTCTATGTACACTATCTTATCATCTGCAGACAATAACAGTTTTGTTTCCTCCTTTCTGATTTGGATGCCTTTTATTTCCTTTTCTTTTCTGATCACTGTGGCTAAACCTTCCAATACTATATTGAATAGAAGTGATGAAAGTGGACAAACTTGTCTTGTTCCTGATCTTAGTGGAAAACATTTTAGGTTTTGCCCATTGAGTATGATGTTGGCTGTAGGTCTCTCATATATGGCCTTTATTATATTGAGGAATGCTCCCTCTATTCCCACTTTGCTGAGTGTTTTTATCATTAATGGGTGCTATCATTTATCAAATGCTTTTTCTGCATCTATTGAAATGATCATGTGATTTTTGTGCTTGCTTTCGTTTACGTGATGTATTACATTTACTGATTTGTGAATATTGAACCATCCTTGCATCCCTGGGATGAATTCCACTTGGTCATGATGTATTATCTTTTAAATGTATTGTTGGATGTTGTTTGTCAATATTTTGTTTTGGATTTTAGCATCTATGTTCATCAGTGATATTGGCCTGAAGTTTTCTTTCTTTGTTGCATCTTTATCTGGTTTTGGGATTGGATAATGCTGGCTTCATAAAAAGACTTTAGGAGTCTTCCATCATTCTGGATTTTTTGGAATAGTCTGTGAATGATAGGGGTTAGCTCTTCCTTAAATGCTTTGTGGAATTCTCCTGTGAAACCATCTGGACCTGGACTTTTGTGTGTCAGGAGTTTTTTGATTACTGCTTCAATTTCATCTGCTGTTATTGGTCTATTCAGGCTTTCTGCTTCTTCTTCATTGAGTTTTGGAAGATAATGTTTTTCTAGAAATTTGCCCATTTCACCTAGGTTTTCAAATTTCTTGGCATACAGTTCTATGTAATAAGATCTTACAATCCTTTGTATTTCTGTTTTATCAGTTGTAGTCTCTCCTCTTTCATTTTGATTGTGTTTATTTGGTTCCTCACTCTTTTTTTTCTTGATAAGCCTGCTTAAAGGCTTGTTGAATTTATTTATTTATTTATCTTTTCAAAGAACCAGCTCCTGGATTCACTGATCCTTATAATTGTGCTTGTAGTCTCTATCTCATTTAATCCTGCTCTGATCTTGGTTTTTTCCTTCCTTCTACTTGCTCTGGACTGTCTTTGTTGTTGTTCCTGAAGTTCTTGTACACATAGGGTTAGCTTGTTTGTTTAAAATGTTTCTATCTTTTTTAGGTATGCCTATATCATGATGAACTTCCCTCTCAGGACTGCCTTGGTTGTGTCCTGTAAGTTCTGGGTTGTTGTGAATTCATTTTCCTTTGTTTCCAGAAACTTTTTGATTTCTTCCCTAATTTCATTCTTGACCCATTCATTTTTTAATAGCCTGCTATTCAATCTCCATGATTTTGAGTGTTTCAACTTTTTTCCTTTGGGGTCCAGTCCTTTGTGGTCTGAGAAAATGTTTGGTATGATTTCAATTTTCTTTAATGTGTTGAGGGTTGCTTTGGGTCCTATCATGTGGTCTATCTTTGAAAATATGCCATGAGCATTTGAAAAGAATGTGTATTTAGCTTCTTTGGCATAAAGGGCTCTCTATATATATATCAGTTAAGTCCATTTCATCTAGGGTATTGTTCAATACCACACTCTCTTTGTTGATATTTTGTTTGGGAGATCTGTCCATTTTTTACAGTGGGGTGTTAAAATCCCCTACTATAATTGTGTTGCTGTCTATATCTTTCTTGAAGTCCTCTAAGATTTTCTTTATGTATCTGGGTGCTCCTATGTTGGGTGCATATATATTTACTATGTTTATGTCTTCTTAGTGGATTCTTCCCTTGAGTATTATGTAATGACCTTCTGGTTCTCTCTTTCTGGCTTTTTTTTTAAGTCTATTTGTGTGATATGAGTTTTACTACCTTGGCTTTTTCTTTCTGTCCATTTGCTTGGAATATTTGTTTCCAGCCCCTCACTTTTGCCTGTGTAGGTCTTTTGTTCTGAGATGGGTCTCTTATAGGCAGCATACGTGTGGGTCATGCTTTCTTATCCATTCAGCTGTTCTATGTCTTTTGATTAGAGCATTTAATCCATTTGACTTTAAGGTTCTTGTTGATAGGTACTTACTCATTGCCATTTCATACCTGTGTTTCTCTCTCTCTCTCCCTCCCTCTCTCTCTCTCTCTCTCTCTCTCTCTCTCTCTCTCTCTCTCTCTCTCTCTCTCTCTCTCTCTCTCTGTCTCTCTCTTCCTTTCCTTAAAGCAGTCCCTTTAGGTCTGCTTTTGGGAAGTCCCATTTGGGTTCCTCTTGATTGGGACTCTCTGTGTTTCCTGGATTTGTGTGACTTTTTCTCTCATCAAATTAGGGAAGTTTTCCATCATTACTTTTTCAAATAGGTTTTCTATCCCTTGCTCTTCTTCTTCTCCTTCTGGTATCCCTAATATGCGGATATTATTACATTTCATATTGTCTTGTATTTCTCTTAATCCCTCTTCATTCTTTCTGAACCTCTTTTCCCTTTCTTGCTCTTTCTGGGTGTTTTTTTCTACTTTGTCCTCTAGCTCACTTATCTGATCTTCTGCTTCATCAATCCTGCTTTTCATTCCTTCTTCTGTGTTCTTCAGTTCAGAAATTGTATTCTTCATTTCCTCTTTGCCCTTGTTGAGAGTGTCTATTTCCTTTTTCATGGTGATGTAGTTTTCAGTGAGTTCATTGTAGCTTTCCTGTAGTTTCCAAAATGCAAAATGGTTTAAGGCAGCAAGAGAGTATTCTATGATATTTACAGTAGCATCCAGTAAAGAAGAGATAGGAGATCCTTTGGCTATGTATAGTGTTAACTGTGATCTTTCACCCAACTAGTCACTTTTTAGAAAGGATGGAAAGCAGGTAAAACTCTTGCTGGGGAAGGAAGGATTGTGAGTTGAATCTAAAAAGCAGTGAGGTTGTTAGAGGTCAGATTCTGAGGTAAGATGAGAGTAAAGGGTAGTAAATAGGTGTAGCGTGTGAGAGAATAGAGTTAACCACTACAGTAATAGAATTCAGGAAACTGTGAAGTGGGCTAAGATCTGGGAGTGGTGTTGTGGAGTATTTACAATTGTATGGAACAGCTATTATTTACAATAATATTAGTGCAACAATCATATGACAGAATCTATGTGATCTGGATAACAAGAATAGGGAGTATAGTACCTTGAGTAGTGTGGTATTGGGACACAAGTTACATGAAGGGCAGTAAATTAGCAATACACTATGAAAGAGAGATCAGGGGAAACCTGTCAAATGATACAATATAACCAGCCAAGCAAAGAATACTATACTGAAAGAAGAAGAATACAAAAATACTGTTAAAATAAAAGATGTAAGAATAATGGAAAAATAATAATAATACAAATATGCAATAACTTGCAGGTTCTCTGTAATAGCAGAGTGAAATTTGTCTCATTGTCACAGCTGTTGTGATGCCCTTTCTTTGGGTCCAACTCTGGTCTTTTCACAGTTCCAGGGTTTTTTGTTTGTTTGTTTGTTTTGTTTTGTTTTGTTTTTTGTCTCACTTGTAGGTATTTTTTTAAAAAGGCAGACAAAGGAAGGATGAAGAGATAAAATTGGAAAGAAAGAAAGAAGGAATAAAGCAAGAAAGAAGGAAAGAGAGGAATAAGTAATTGAAAAAGAAAAAAGTAATACAAATTAAAAAATTAAAAGTTATTAAAAAAATAAAAATAGGATGAAATTTAAAAGCCTCTTGGTTTCAAAGTGGCCAAACCAGTTTTTCTGGTCTTCCTGGTGGCAGCAGGCTGAGGGGCAATTAGTATGGCTTTTCTTCCTTCCCAATCTGCACTCAGTCAGTCACGCACACTGTCCAGGGAGCTATCCTGGCACCTCTCCCTTGCACCTTGGGTGTGGGATCCAGGCCTTTCTCCAAGGTTACCACTGTGGGCTGGGGTGCAGGGGTGCTACCTTACCCTTCCCAATGGTATGGGGGTGGGTCTTCTGCACAACCTTCCACGCAACCTCGGGATTGCTGGCCAGCTGGGCAGCAGGGAGGCTGGAGCGATTGCTGTAGGAGAATTCCCCAAACAGTGTCTATCTTTTCACTTTTTCTTTTTGAGAAATTCCTCCTACTCGAGTGTGCCACTTCATACAGTGGCCTGGCCTCTCCCACAGCCCAGTTCTCCAGCCAGACTGGTGACTATGGGAGTCAAGGCCAGTCACTGCATGACATGACACAACTCTGAATTCTGCTGGTGTCCACAGACTCCACAGGTGCTCACAGCCCCTGTGTGTTTTCTAGCAACCTGTTTTCTCCCGGTGCTGCTCAGACCTTGTTTGGCTGGGGAGGGAGCAGTTGCCCTGGCTCTCTCCCAAGGACTCTGTGGCAAACCCGGCAGCAGGCACCAGGCCTGGGGCTGCACCCCCCTTGGACCCCACGCTGGTCCCTGGGACTTTATTATCCTGAAGCACTCTCCTTACCATCCGGGTTTTTGGTTCCACTACAATTTTTGGTCTCTTATTTTAATATATGCTGAGGTACTGTTGGCTGTTTTCTCTTTCACTCTGGAGATCGGCTAGGATTTTCTTCTGTGTGTAGGGAGAAGTGGAGTCTGCTCCCTCCTACCCCAACACCATCTTCCTCCTCTTAAAAGGCAGTTTTATTTTTAAATTTTTTGAGGAAACTCCGCACTGTTTGCCACAGTTCCTATACCAGTCTGAATTCCCACCAACAGTGCACTAGGGTTTCCTTTTCTCCACAACCTCTCCAGCATTTGTTGTTTCTTGATTTGTTTATGATGGCCATTCTGACTGATGTGAAGTGATATCTCATTGTGGATTTAATTTGCAACTCTCTGATGGTTAGTGATGCCAAGCATCCTTTCATATGTCTCTGGGCCCTTTCTGTGTCCTCCTTGGAGAAGTGTCTGTTCAAGTCCTTTGCCCATTTTTAATTGGATTTTTTGTCATTCTGGTATGGAGTCATGTGAGTTCTTTATATATTTTGGAGATCAAACCCTTGTCTGAGGTATCATTGGAAAATGTATTTTCCCATACATTCGGTTCCCTTTTCATTTTGCTGATGTTTTCTTTAGCCATGCAGAATATTTTTATTTTGATGTAGTCCCATTCTGAGCATCCCACAGCATGGTATTGACACAAAAATGGGCATATGCATCAATTGAACAGAGCAGAGGGCCCACAAATAAACCCACACCTTTATGGTCAATTAATATTTGATAAACAAGGCAAGAGTGTACAATGGTGTAAAGATACTCTCTTCAGTAAATGGCATTAGGTAAATTAGATGAATACATGTAAAAATATCAAACTAGACCACCAACTTATATAATACACAAAATAAACTCAAAATGGATTAAAATTTTAAGTGTAAGTCACAAAATCATGAAAGTCCTAGAAGAAAACATAGGTGGGGTAATTTCAGACATTTTTCATAGCAATATTTTTTAAAGATTTTATTTATATATTTTTAGAGAAGAGGGAATGGAAGGAGGGAGAGGAGGAGAGAAATATCAATGTTCCTGATGAGTGTGAATTGATCAGGTGATCTTTCCATTCACATGACAACACCCAACCCACTGAGCTACACCAGTCAAGGCACTCTTAGCAATATTTTTGATGATATATCTTCTTGGGCAAGGTAAACAGAGGAAAGAATAAACAAATAGGATTACATCAAACTAAAAACCTTTTGCACCGCTAAAGAAACTATGAATGAAATGAAAAATAAACCCATTAAATGAGAGAAAATATTTGCCAATAATACATCTGATAAGGGGTTAATTTTCAAAATATATAAAGAATTTGTACAACCCAACATGAAGAAGACAAATAAATTAAGAAATGGGTAAAGGACCTGAAAAGACACTTCTCCAAAGAGGACATGAAAATGACCCATAAACATATGAATAAAATGCTCAATGTCACTAATAGTCATAAAATGTAAGTTAAAACCACATTGAGACATCACCTCACACCTGTCAGAATGGCTGTCATCAATAAATCAACAAACAAGTGCTAATGAGGATGTGGAGAAAGGGAATCCTCACGAACTGTTGGTGGGAATTCATACTGGTGCAGCCACTGTAGAACAGTCTTCTCAAAAAATTAAAAATGAAGGTGTCTTTTGACCCAGCAATTTCCACTTTTGAGAATATATCAGAAAAAAATACTCATTTAAAAGACTATATGCATCCCTATGTTGACTGCAGCATTATTTACAATAGCCAAGGTTTGGAAACCGCCCAAATGCATATCAGTAGATGAGTGGATAAAAAAGCTGTGGTGCAGTGTAGTGATTGTGGCAGGGGAGGGGAGCAGGGAGTGTAAGGTGACTAAACAGCAATGGAAAAAATGCAATAAAAAGGGGTAAAAAACTGTGGTACAGCTACACAGTGGAATACCACACGGCTGTAAAAAGAAGGAAATCTTACCTTTTAGGACAACATGGATGTACCTGGAGATTACTATGCTAAGTGAAATAATCCAATTGGAGAAAGATAAATACCATATAATTTCACTTATATGCAGAATTTAATGAACAAAATAAACTGACAAAGAAAATAGAAACATAAGTAGAGACCCATGGAACAGATTGAAACACACTGACAGCTGTCGGGGGAAGAGGTGCTGGAGAGTTGGATGAAAGTGAAGAAATGAAGCAAAAATATATATAAAAGGGGGATAAATGGAGACAGAGAATTTCCTTTGTGGGCAATGGGTGCACAATGCAGTGTGCAGACAATATTTTGTTGAGTTTTACACTTGAAACCTGTATAATTTTTTGAACTAATGTTGTCCCAAAATTCCAATATAAAAAGGTGTATTTTATTGCTTTCAAGAACAAAGAATAAATTTACACTGTCATCAAGTACATTTTCTGTGAAATCTCTTTAATAAACAGAATAATTACTAGTAATTAGAATGCCAATTATTTGATTACATTTAGTGCTGCTCTAGTGTATAATTTTTGAGTCATTTCAATATGATACTCTGTTATATTTATTCCATATTTAGCTTGGCAATATTTTGAAAATATTAGTATAATATTAATATACAGCTTTATTTATCTGTATCTTTTTGAGAATTACAAATTAGTGTGTTCCAAATCAATGGTGATTTTTCAGTATATTATCAAATTTATTTAGAAAGAGAATTCTTTTTATCATGCCTTGTGTTTTTTTTCTTTTTAGTGGTCACTGAATTGATCTTTTTTTAAAGTGGTCTTCCCCTGATTGTTACTGCTTTGTTATTTGGAGGAACTACTCTGATACTCCAACTTATTTTATTTTATTTTATATCTCTAACTAAATAAACACTTTTTTATTGTTGTTTAACTACTAACTACAGTTGTTCTCATTTTCTCCCATTACTCTCCCCTGCCCTACCCCCCACCTTCCACTTTCAGTGCCCCCCTAACTTTGTCATTGTCCATGGGTCATTTATACATGTTCTTTGACTTGACCCTTCCCCTTCTTTCCCCCATTATCCCTCTCCCCCTCCCCTCTGGTCACTTTCAGTTTATTCTTTATTCCATGTCTCTTGTTCTATTTTGCTCACTTGTTTGTTTTGTTGATTAGGTTCCTCTTACAAGTGAGATCATAGGAGGTTTTACTGCCTGGCTTGTTTCATTTAGCATAATACTCTCCAGTTTCACCCATGCTGTCACAAAGGGTAGGAGTTCCTTCTTTCTTTCTGCTGCTTAGTATTCCATTGTGTAAGTGTACCACCATCTTTGATCCACTCATTTACTGATGGGCACTTAGGTTGTTTCCAGCACTTAGCTATTGTAAAATATGCTGCTATGAACATTGGAGTACATAGGTTATTTTGAATTGGTGTTTTAGGATTCTTAGGGTATAATCCCAGTAGTGGAATTGCTGCATCAAAAGGCTGTTCTACTTTTAGTTTTTTGAGGAAAAACTAAAAACTGGGTTTATTTCTGGGCTCTCTATTGTGTTCCATTGATCTATGTATCTGTTCTTATACCAGTACCAAACTGTTTTGACTACAGTGGTCTTGTAATATAGTTTGATATCAGGTGTTGTGATACCTCTTACTTTGTTCTTTCTCAAATTGCTGAGGTTATTTGGGGTTGTTTGTCGTTCCATATTCATTTTTGAAATGTTTGTTCTATGTCTGTGAAATATGTCATTGGAATTTTCATAGGGATTGCATTGAATCTATAAATTGCTTTGGGTAGTATGGCCATTTTGATGATGTTAATTTTTCCAATCTATGAACATGGTACATGCTTCCATTTATTTGTGTCTTCCTTAACTTCTTTCTTTAGTGTTCTGTAGTATTCTGAGTAAAGTCTTTTACTTCCTTTGTTAGGTTAATTTCTAGGCACTTTATTTTTCTTGTTGCTATAGCAAATGGGATTTTTTTCATGATTTCTGTTTCTGATATTCCATTGCTGGTATACAAAAATGCCTCTGATTTCTGAATATTGACTTTGTACACCACTGTTTTTCCAAATTCACTTATAGGTTGAGGGTTTTTTTTTTGTTGTGTATATAGGGTTTTCTATGTACACTATCATGTCATCTGCAAACTTCCTCCTTTCTAATTTGGATGGCTTTTCTTCCTTTTTCTTGTCTGATCACTGTGGCTAGAACCCCAACTGGATTTTAAAACATTCAACACAATGTCACAATATTTTTATTGTACTTGTTATCAGGAAAAAAATGTAGCTGTTAAGGGATCCCAGAACATTTAATATTAAGGATATTTTGTGTTTTTAATAAATTTGTTTTCTAATGTTTTATTGTTTGATGGATGATTACAAAAAATAATTTCCCCATCCCTCTTATGTTCATTAATCCCTAAATGCAATTTTAGTGTCCTTTCCTCTTTCGGTCTTACTAATACCTTAGTTGTATGCATTAGTGTCCTCTCTATCACAGACTTTCAACTAATATGATGTTTCAGTGCTGCTTTCACAATTTTGTTTGTTGGCAGCCTTGTCTGGACCCCCATATGCTTTATAGTCTTGTATTTTGCAACCAGGATGTGGCTCCACCAAACTCTTCTGGATGATTCTGTTTACTGTGTTGTAATGACTCATAGGATCAGATAGAGGCTATTATACATCTAACGTAGAGTACTAATGTCTAAAATTAGACCTGGATTTTGTAAACTGTAATGAAATGGAAACAATTGACTTTCAGATGTATTTTTGCCCTGTGCTATGCAATTACAACTCTAATATATTGGGGAACCTTGTCCTTCTCCTCCTCTTGATTAAATGTTGTAATCTTCCTTAGCCAGACTATTGAATTGTGTTTGTAAATCTCAGTGATTCTTAAGGACTATTTATGCCATAAAGCTGCGATGTTCTAATTAACAATATTTTTTCCTTCTTTAATCATTTGTTCCTTCTGGGCTGTCTCTGTGACTTCAGTACATTAGTGGCTGACCTTATTTCAGACCTATAGCCTTTTCCACCACATATGGTGTGTTTTTGTTTAAAGAGGTGGTAGGAATGCATTTAGAACATTTCATTTAAATGACAGGGTTGAGCAAATGGAGTCCTCTCTGTTCAAATTGTCCCTAAAAGAGAAAAAAAGTCTGTAAATTATTATGCAAGGTAATATTTTATATAGGATTTAAAGTAAATCCAACATGTTTGAACATAGCAATGCATGAACATAGAAAGCACATCAATTACTGATTGATTCACAAGAGTAATTTTCATTTTGAAATTTGATTCATTACACGGTTCTTAAAATAGGGAGCACTTCTCAGGGTATGTAAGTTTTTATTGACAAGTTATTGCTTATTTGACAACTAATGAGGATATAAGCTAAGAAAAACTGTGCAAATTACTGTGGGAGATCTACCTGCAGGAAACTTCTTGTTTCTGAAATTGGAACATAAGCCAATGAGAAAAACAAGAAGTCATTAAATTTCTATTTCTTGAGCACTTACTATATTTCAAGCATTTTATATCTGCTATCTCATCTAATTATCACATCATCTGTATAAATTACAAACTAGCTTTACAGACAGACTGAAGCTTGCTCAGTATTGTACAGCAAATAAAAGTAGTGGAACAGATTCAAGTTTATTTTTGCCTTCAAGGATTGTGCTCCTAATACATTACAAGCTAATGGAATTAATTTAGAAAATAACCATGTATATGTATTTTTTGAGACTTGAAACTAACATACTTTATAAAGGGCGCATGTGTGGATAAATCTGGTTTTAAATCCTTGAACTTAAATAGTCCAAGACTCTTTACCTTGTTGTTCATTCAGTGTGGTCTCCAAGAACTTCTTTTAATAGGAAAGTCCATCTGCTTTCATAGTAATTTTATAAAACATTCCAAAGACAAACAGAGAAGATTTCTGAATTTGCTTCCAATTGGGATGATCTGAGTTGAAGTTCCCTTCTATTAGGTTGACTGATTGGTATCATGTATAAATTAAGGCTTTGTGTTTTCTTGACAAGAACAATTAAGATGCATTTATTATGACAGTGTGGTGTGGTAAAAGGAAGATGGATACTGGAGTTAAGCAAAACTACGTTATAATTCCTCTTTTCTCAATCATTGACAATGAAACTTTGGTGAAATGACTTAATGTCTTAGGGCCTCAGTTTCCTCATCTGTTCAGCATTTTCTATTTTAAAAAAGACATCAAGTTTACTTAAATGGAATCACTTCCCAGTTTTAACTCCAAATCATAGGAGAGTTTTAGCCAACATACCCCTATTCACATGGATGAATTCTTGGGTCAAGAGAAACAGATTAATGAGAATCATACCCAAGACTTGTGGAACAGAATTTATTTTCCATTCAATTTGAAGCTGAAGTGATTGAGTCTGGAGCTGCTATGACTATTTCATGATTGCACTGGGAGAGTGTATCTCAGACTAAATCATACCTAAACCAAGAGTCAGAAGGTATCAGGTCCTGGTGACATAATTTGATTTCCTGCATCAAGCTTTGCTTGAAGTTAGTAGGATTCATTCTTGAGGTTTTCATATATGAATCAATAAGTTTCCCTTTGCCTTTAAAATTTTTCCTTTTTAAAATGCCAGTTTGAATTGGATTTTTTTATCCATTCAAATAAAAATAGTCCTAATTATTACCCAATCTACTAAGGCTGAGTCTGTAAGAATTAAATAAAATATTGTTTGAAAAAATAATTACTACAGAATCTAGCATACAAAGAGGTCTATGAAGGTTACTCTTTCAGTTGCTTTAATAGTATCCTTAGGTCTGGGATGAAGAGGATCCTACTGTCTAATTCTGACTATATCATTTGTGTTTCTGTGTGATTTAGCAGACCTTTTCACAGGAAGAGATAACGGTCATTCAGTAGTGATCAGCAGTTGAGCTCCACTTTCTCTTCCTGATTTTTGTACACAGGCAATAAAACATCTCAATGAATCCTCATCAATGCTCTAATGCTGAAGTGAACCTTCATTTCTCTTCATGCAGAAGTCGTCTAAAAAAGGGCCACTTCAAGTCCTGGGCATTGAAATTATTTATTATGGCTTATACATGTCAGGAACAAGGAGAAGTATGGTTCTGTTCAAGAATAGCTGCTGGTGAAGTTCTGTAGTCATAGACTTAAGTAAATCTATTCTTTATTCATTTTTAATTTTAAATGCTTTTGTATACAATTTTATTATTTTGGACATTTTTTCTAAGTTAGTTGAACTGGCATGACTAGTAGAAGCAATTCATGTCATTTCTCTACTTAAAACCCTTTAGTTTTCCATTACTTTCAGAATAAAATCTAAGTATTATGTTATTACATATAAATCCCTTCATAAGCTGGATTCTGTCTCTTTCCCAAGCTTCATATTTTGTTGTGTGGGGGAAGGGCACCTATATACTTTTGAGTTTTTCCATTCATGAACATGATATGCATCGTCATTTTTAAAAAATCTTTTATGTCCCTTAATTTTAAAAAGTTTTAAAAGCATTCATATTTCAGGATAGGAACATTTACACAATGAAATACTACACAACAGTAAAAAACAAAATAAATCCTAGCTTTTGCAACAGAATGGATGTAACTGAAGACTATCATGCTAATTGAAAAAAGCCAGGTGAAAGACAAATACCACATGATTTCACTTACAATTGGAATCTAATGAACAAAATGAACTAATGAGCAAAATAGAATCAGAGACACAAAAACAAGGAACAGACTGATAGCTATAAGATGGATGGGGGATGGTTGCAACTGGTTCAAAGAAGCTGAAGAAACTAGACATAGAACATATATGCACCACACATGGACATGAACATTCCTCATGGTGTGAGGATTGACTGTGGAAAGAAGGGGATAGGGGCAGGAGTCAAAGGAGGAACAATTGGGACAACTGTAATAGCATAAACCATAAAAATTTAAAAAGAAATAAAATAAAGTGTAAAAAATTAATCTTGCACTCATAAACTTTATTGCTATTATTTAATCATATCTTTTTAGCTTCTAACTGGTCATTTTTATTTGTTTATAAGGAAGGTAAACATTTTTAAGTAATTTTTGTAAGTAGCCATTTTACTTAACTTTCATTAGTTCTAATAAATTTTAGTTGGTTTTTCAGGTAAATAGTAATATCTATAATAAGTAAAACTCATGTTTTTCCCAATATTTCTCAATCTCATTGAAGTATCTAGAATTTCTGGAAAGAATATTAAATGATAGGGTGATATTGTCCATCTTGCTTTTGTTTTTATTATAGTAATGCTTTTATAGTTTTATGGTCAAGTATGTTCTTTTCTATCACGTTAAGATAACATATTCAGGCCTAGCCAGTGTGGCTCAATGGATTGAGTGCTGGCCTGGGAACCAAAGGGTACTGGTTCAATTGCCAGTCAGTTCCTCCCTTCCTCTCTGTCTGAAATAAATAAATAATATCTTTTTTTAAAAATTATATTTGTAGTCATTATTTACTAGCAATTTCTTTTATTTAGAAATATATGTTGAATTTTTATCATTTCCTTCTCCTTGATATATTAATAAGGTAAAATATATTACCACACATCAGTAAAATGGCACATTATCAGTCTGAAGTACATAGAATTTTAACTGTACATGAATTTTTGGAAAAAGGCAAACAGTAATGATTACTACTCTTTTGTAACATACTTTTAAATAACTTTTCATTTATAATGATAAATGAATTTGCCCTGTCAGTTTTCTTGTCCTTTCATTTCACAATCACTAGTTGAATGTCCATTGTATTTCATGCAGTATGTGCTATTCTTCTTTTACTTTTCAAGCCACACACCTTTCTTGTGTTAAGGAAATGTAAAAACACCACACAATGTTTGGGTTATTACAAGTTTATAAAATGAGTATTCCATTGTGTAAATATACCATAGTATTTGGATCCACTCATTCACTGATGGGCACTTAGGTTGTTTCCAGCACTTGGCTATTGTAAATTGTGCTGCTATGAACATTGGAGTGCATAGGTTCTTTTGAATTGGTGTTTCAGGGTTCTTAGGATATAACCCTAGCAGTGGAATTTCCAGGTCAAAAGGAAGTTTCATTTTTAGTTTTCTGAGGCAATTTCATACTGTTCTCCACAGTGGCTGCACCAGTCTGCATTGCCACCAAGAGTGCACTAGGGCTCCCCTTTCTCAACAACCTCTCCAACACTTGTTGTTTGTTGATTTGTTTATGATGGCCATTCTAACTGGTGTGAAGTAGTATTTCATTGTGGTTTTAATTTGCATCTCTCTGATGACTAGTGATGCTGAGCATCTTTTCATATGTCTCTGGACTCTCTGTATGTCCTCCTTAGAGAAGTGTCTCTTCAAGTCTTTTGTCCATTTTTTAATTGAGAAACCCTGAGTGCTTGACATTATAACTTTTCAAGTGAAAAAAAAAAGACCAAATAACATGACTTTGAGAAAAATAGTAACTCAGGATAAAACATGTCATTTTCAATCTGAGCAGGAAAGACTGTCATGGCAAAACTAGCATCTTTAAGTCTCCAAAATGGCCAAGACTAAACATGTGAGGACTGAACTATAATGCTTTTGTTACCTATAGTCTTCCTATAGAGCCAAACAGTAAGTTTGGATACATTCATATTGATCATGAAGGAAGGAGAGAGAATCAAAGTACTTGGAGAATTATAATATACTTTGCATGTGTTTTCTCTAAGCTATACACTCACACTTACCTTAATGAGTCAAGTACTATTATGGTTGTTTCTTTAAGAGAAAATAAGATCATGAACAAGTCAAGTAATTCAACCTTTACTAGTCATACAACTAGTAATTGTTAAGGTTGAGTCTTCAACCTAGGCTGTCTGACTCTATGTTTTGTGTACAGTAATCTCCAGACTTTCCTTGGTGTGGACAGTGCTCAGTGAGTAGACATACTAATGTTGCCATATGTTCTAGAATATTTTTGTCTCCATATTTTAGCAGACCCAAATTAGTTTGTGGACAGTACTTCTTCCCTTCTCTAATAGGCTAGCTAGACCTTACCAGTAACTTCTCTCCTCCCTATTAACAACTGCCACACTGCCATATTATAGCCAGGTATAAAATTGTATCAGCAGAAGCAAAAAGAAGTTAGTTGGTGTAACAGTTGTTAGAAACAATCGGGGGAGGCAAACAGCTTTCAAAAATTCTGCCAAAATTCTGTCCTCTGAGCAGCTGTTTTGAGCATTCACTGCTAGCCATAATGCTCTGGAGCCCCCTCCTCTAAGATAGGATGGCCTACCAAGGTTAATTACTAATCTGTACAGTCATTGCAGAATCCACACTAGTTACTAATACTGACCAATCTGTGACTTCTTTTATAAATATGAACAAAAAACGAAAAGTCATTAGACATATGGACAGAATCTACAGTTTGATGGAGGTTGATAGAGCACATTTGGCCATGCTAAAACAAACTTAACGTAGGAAACAAGAAATAACTAAGAAAATTACAATCTAGTTTCTTAGTGATATTTGAGAGATTATTGCAACAATAAACTAAGAGCACGATGTCATGACAAAGAGAAATTGGGGAATAAAAATTACCTTCTCAGGGCCTCTACTTACCCTCTGCTAAACTTTATTTTAGTACTTTATTTGTATTCTGCCTAGCACTTAAAATTTGCAGGTATTTTATTCTTCTATTTCTTTTTCCTCCACCTCCTTCCTCATATTCTACTAAATCAGTTTTATTCATTTTCTAAATCCCCATCCCAATTTTATATTGCACAGTACTTGATATGGAGTAAGCAAATAGAATCAGCAAATGCTTTCTGGGTGAATTAGAATTTTAAAACACCATTACTAACATGAAATTAACAGAATTACTCAATATAGGTGGCAAATAGAAGAAAGGACACTGCTGAAACTCAAAGTGCTGAATTATAATGCCCACCCAACAATTTTCATCATAATGTTGGGTTGGAGATAAAATAGAACAGAAAAGATAGTATTGGAAACTATAGATTTAAACAACTCATCAGTTTATGGAGAGGTAGTAAATATTGTTTAAATTTTGTGATTGATAAAGGTTAAAATGAATTTTTTGAAATGTAAAAAAACACAGAAAACAAACAAAAGATTGATATTATTACCTACATAAAGAGAAAACCTATATAATTAAAATTACACAATAAAATTTTAAAAAAGAACAGTAAAACATGTTACAATATATTTGTAACTTATAAGAGAAACAAAGGCCTAATCTCCCTAATTTACAAAAACTATGAATCGGTAAAAAAAATAATGAACAAAAATGCAAAGAAGATATAAATAGGCAGTTTGTAAGGGAAAGAAATAAAAATAAATATAAATATAATAATTCTCAACTTTGCACATACTCAGAGAAAGAAAAGTCAAACCAATGAGATTTTGCTTTTCATTTATCAGATCAGCAAAAAATAAATGTTGGATGACATCTATGTCATTTATTTCTGCTCTAATTCTTTATTGTTTCCTGCCTTCTACTTACTCTGGGTTTTGTTTATTGTTTTTTTTTCTCATTCTTTTAGGTAAGTGTTGGATTGTTTATTTGAGATTTATCTTGCTTTTAGAAGTAAGCCTGTAATGCTATGAACTTCCCTTTTAGGACTGCTTTTTCTGTCTCCTATAGATTTTGGATTTTTCTGTGTTCATTTTCATTAGTCTCCAGGAAACTTTTGATTTCTTCACTGATCTCATTGTTAATCAATTCATTGTTTAATAATATGTTATTCAGCCTCCATGTGTTTGAATATTTTTTCAGTTTTTTTCTCTTTTTTAAGATTTTATTTATTTATTTTTAGAGAGGGAAGGGAGGGAGAAAGAGAGAGAGAGAGAAACATCAATGTGCGGTTGTTGGGTGCCATGGCCTGCAACCCAGGCATGTGCCCTGACTGGGAATTGAACCTGCGATGCTTCGGTTCGCAGCCTGCACCCAATCCACTGAGCTACACTAGCCAGGGCTCAGTTTTTTTCTATTGTAATCAATATCAAGTTCATACATTGTGGTTAGAAAGGATGCTTGATATGATTTCTTTCTTTAATTTATTTTTCATTTATTTATTTTTTGTATTGTTGTTCAAATACAATTGTCTCCATTTTCACACCACCAAGCCCTCCTGCCTCACCCATCCCTGTTTCCAAGCCTTGATCTTACCCCCCTTTGGTTCTGTCTATCTGTCCTTTATACATGTTCCTTGCTGACCCTTCCTCTATTTTCCCCCATTATCCTTCTTCCCCCACCCCTCTGGTTACTATCAGTTTATTCTTTATTTCAATATTTCTGGTTATATTTTGCTTGCTTGTTTGTTTTGTTAATTAGCTTTCACTCATAGGTGAGATCATATGGTATTTGTCTTTCACTGCCTAGCTTGTTTCACTTAGCATAATGCTCTCCAGTTCCATCGACATTGTTGAGAAGGGTAGGAGCTCCTTCTTTCTTTCTGCTGTGTAGTATTCCATTGTGTAAATGCACCATAGTTTTTTTTCTTTTTTTTTTCTGTTTCATAAATTACTTTATTGTTGTTCAATTACAGTTGTCTGCACCATAGTTTTTTTGATCCACTCATTAACTGATGGGCACTTAGGCTCTTTCCAGCACTTGGTTATTGTAAATTGTACTGCTATGAACATTGGGGTGCATAGGTTCTTTTGAACTGTCAGAGTTCTTAGGGTATAATCCCAGCCATGGTAAGTCTGGGTCAAAAGGCTGTTTCATTTTTAGTTTTACGAGGAACTTCTATACTGTTTTCCACAGTGACTGCATCGGTCTGCATTCCCACCAACAGTGCACTAGGGTTCCCTTTTATCCACAACCTCTCCAACACTTCTTGTTTGTTGATTTGTTTATGATGGCCATTCTGATCAGTGTGAAGTGGCATCTCATTGTGGTTTTAATTTGCATCTTTCTGAGGGCTAGTGATTCTGAACATCTTTTCATATGTCTCTGGGCCCTCTGTAGTCCTCCTTGGAGAAGTGTCTATTCAGGTTCTTTGCCCATTTTTTAATTGAGTTGTTTGTCTTCCTGGAGTGGAGTCATGTGAGTTCTTTATATATTTTGGAGATTAAACTCTTTTCTGAGGTATCATTGGAAAATATATTTTCCTATACAGTTGGTTCCCTTTTCATTTTGCTGATGTTTTCTTTAGCCATGCAGGAGCTTTTAATTTTGAATAGGTCTCATTTGTTTATTTTTTCCTTTATGTCCCTTGCTCTAGGGGACATATCAGTGAAAATAATGCTGCATGAGATATCTGAGATTTTCCTGCCTATGTTCTCCTCTAGAACTTTAATGGTATCATAACTTATCTTAAGTCTCTTATCCACCTTGAGTTTATTTTTGTGTATGGTTAAAGTTGGTGATCCAGTTTCATATTTTTGCATGTAGCTGTACAAATCTTTCAATGCCACTTGTTGAAGAGGCTATATTTACTCCATTTTGTGCTCCTGCTCCCTCTGTGAAATAGTAATTGACCATAGAGACATGGTTTATTTCTGAGCTCTCCATTCTATTCCATTGATCTATGTGTCTGTTCTTATGCCAGTACCATACTGTTTTGATTACAGTGCCCTTGTAATATAGTTTGACATCAGGTATTGTGATTCCTCCTACCTTGTTCTTTCTCAAAATTGCTGCAGCTATATGGGGTCATTTATGGTTCCATTCTTGAGTTTATTAAAACTTATTTTGTATCCTAAAACGTGGTTTGTCTTTGAGAATGTCCCATGTGCATTTAGGAAGAATGTATTTTCTGCCCTGGCTGGTGTGGCTTAGTGTATTTAGTGCTGGTCTGCAAAGCAAAAGGTCACTGGTTTGATTCCCAGTCAGGATACATGCCCAGGTTTCATGCCAGTTTCTTTAGCTGGGAGTGTGCAAGAGCCAACCGATCAATGTATCCCTCACACATTGATGTTTCTATCCCTCTCTTTCTTCCTCTCTTTCCTTCTCTCTACAAAAAAAATAAATAAATAAATGAAATCTTTTAAAAAAGAATGTATCTTCTGCTGCTTTGAGATTAACCTTTCTGTAAATATTAATTGAATCCAACCAATCCAGTGTGTTGTTTAAGACTGCTGTTGCCTTGTTGATTTTGTATGGAAGATCTATCCATTGATGTCAGTGAGGTGTTAAAATCCAATACTGTGACTGTACTTCTGTCAATCTTTCCCTTGATGTCCACCAAGACTTCCTATATATATTTAGGTGCTCTTGTGGTACATGTACGCTTTAATCATTATTTCCTCTTCTTGGATCAATCTTTCTTGGCTCAATCCTTTTATTATTATGTACCTTGTTTGTCTCTTGCTATGGTCTTTGTTTTAAAGTCTATTTTGTCTGATATAAGTATTGCTGCCCCAACTGTTTTTTGTTTTCATTTGCATGGAATATATTTTTCATCCCTTCCCTTTCAGTCTGTGTGTATCTTTTGTTTTGAGGTGGGTCTCTTGTAGACTGCATATACATGGGTCATATTTCCTTAATCATTCAGCTACCCTTTGTCTATTGATTGGAACATTTACTCCATTTATACTTAAGGCAATTGCTGATTAGGTACTTACTTGTTTTCATTTTATTCTTGTTTTAAAGATGTTATTTATTTATTTATTTATTTGTTTGTTTGTTTGTTTTTAGAGGGGGGGAGGGAGAAAGAAAGGGAGAGAAACATCAATGTGTGGTTGCTTTTTATGCACCCACTATTGGGGTGCCTGGCCTGCAACCCAGGCATGTGTCCTGACTAGGAATTAAACCACCGTCAACCCTTTGGTTCCCAGGCTGGCACTCAATCCACTGAGCCACACCAGCCTGGGCCATTTTATTCTTTATACCAATGTTCCTCTCTCTCTCTTCTGCTTCTTAAAGCCTGTCCTTTAACATTTCCTGCAATTCTGGTTTGGTGGTAATGACGTTCTTTAGCTTTTTCTTTTGCCTCAGAAGCTCTTCCTTTCTCCTTCAATATTAAATTAT
Organism: Phyllostomus hastatus; assembly: GCF_019186645.2. Taxonomy (NCBI): domain Eukaryota; kingdom Metazoa; phylum Chordata; class Mammalia; order Chiroptera; family Phyllostomidae; genus Phyllostomus; species Phyllostomus hastatus. Next base: position 10,741,890 of record NW_025333984.1, on the reverse strand, counting down.
AGCATTGCTGGATAAAGTAATCTTATTTGTAGGTCCCTGTTTTTCATCACTTTGACTATTTCATGACAATCTCTTCTGACCTGAAGTGTTTCTATTCAGAAATCACTGGACAGCCTTATGGGATCTCCCTTGTAGGTAACTAGCTGTCTCTTCCTTGCTCCTTTCAAGATTCTCTCTTTGCCTTTAACCTTTCCCATCTTAAAAATGATGTGTCTTGGTGTAGGCCTCTTTGGTTTTATCTTGATTGGGACTATCTGTGCTTTCTGAGCTTGTGTGACATTTCCCTTCAACAAGTTAGGGAAGTTTTCTGTCATTATTTCTTCAGACAAGTTCTTGATCCCTAGCTTGATCTCTTCTCCTCCTGGTACCCCTATGATGCAGATATTATCATGCTTGGTGTTGTTCCAGAGGTCTTAAGACTTTCTTCAATTTTTTTAAATTTGTTTTTCTTTTTGATGCTCTGCTTGGGTGCTTACTCTTATCTTGTCCTCTAAATCTCTGATTTGATCTTTTGCTTTATCTGACCTGCTGTTGATTCCTTCTGCTCATGTTTGTTAACTCACATGTTATATTCATAATTCTTACTGGTTCTTGTTTATGGTTTTTATGTCCTTTTTAGTGCTAACTGTTTTTTTGTTCAAGTTCTCACTGAGATCACCCATTCTTCCCTTAAGGTCCTTGAGCATCCTTATAACTGTTATTTTAAACTCTACATCAGGTGTCTTGGTTAGTTTCATTTCACTTAATTCTTTTTCTGGAGATATCTCTTGTTCTTTCATTTGGGGCATATTTCTTTGCCTCTCTCTTATATTTCTGTGTATCGAGTAGCTCTGCTATGACTCCCAAAGTTGTTATGATGAATTTGTGATTAATATGTTTCATTGGGGTCAATGGTGCAATCTTCCACATCATCTGAACTTGGTGCTCCAGGAATGTATCTTGTGGTTTATGTGCACCCTCCTGTTGTAGTTGAGTCTTGTATGCTGTTGGCCTTTGTAGGTGGAGTTAACTTTTCAGGATGACTGACTGTATGGATGAACCTCAATGTCCGTATATAAGTCACTGTGCATTGACTGCACCCTGAGGCAGAGTTGTTTCCAGCAGAGTTTGATATATGCTGGATTCCTCCTTTGAGTATACCACTTGTGTGACTAGTTGCATTGAGCTCTGGTGTGGCCTTTGGCTACCTGTCTGTAGCTACCACACAATTCACTATTTGTGGCTGCATCTACTGGGCCTGGATGTTCATGGGAGGGGCCAATCTGTGCATAAGGGTGGCTTCCTCCACCTTATAACTGGGGGCAGATCTATAACAAGCCCAAGGCTCCCTGAGATCTTCATCCACTTATCAACTACTCCTCTACCCACTGAGGTCACCTCCAGAGCCTTTCAAAAAAACAATGCAGGGTGGGCTCCAGCTGGCTTCAATCCACAGACCCTTCCATAGGTCATGAGCTCACTAGGGTGGGTGACTTGGGTCAGTAAGATAAGGCTAATGTGTCCCTTGGGGGTCATGTGGTCCAACGTTCAATGAAAGGAAAGTGTCCTGTGCTCCACAGCCAAACCACTCATTCTCTGCCAGAGTCTCCAACTACAGCTGCCATAGGAGGAGCACACTGCAGTTTCAGGTTGGGTACAACCAGCCATGCCTTCTGTAGAAGCAAGCTCACCATGGCAGAGCCACTGGGACTCAGGGGAACAGACTAGAGAGTCTCCCATTGAGATGGTGTCAGCAGAGCTCACAGGAGGGGACCAAGAACTTCTTTTCCAGTCCCAGACAATAGCTTCTGAGGGGGACACATTCAGAATATCCCAGCTCCTAGCAGCACTCCCTTCTCTTTGTGGGGCTGAGATCAGAAGTGCAGGACCACTAGGACTTGGTGGGGTGTAGATTCAATCAGTCTCCCCTTTCAGGCTGGTGTCAGAAAGACTGTACGTGGAGAGGAGGGAATTTTTTCCCCTCCTGGGCCAAATTTGCCAATCAAAAACAGACTTTTCAATTCACTTGAATGATTTGAATAATTGTTCCTGACATATGAAGTAGAACAACAAGCAGATGATACTACAATATCATAAAAAACTGAGTGCAATAGATACATTAAAATGTAAAAAATGGGTAGAGCTAGATGATGAAATTGCAGGTGATATTTTTTCTTTGTGCTTTGCTTTATGTTCTAGAGTTTTTGTAATTAGTTTGCATTACTGCTGTAATCAAAAAGAGAGGGTTTTGTAAGATATTTCAAATTGGCCTTCCCCTTTCAGTCCAGCCTACACAAACTGTTAGATTATTTTCCATGCAAAATCTTGTCACTCCTAGATAGATAAATGATAGATAGATAGATAGATAGATAGATAAAAAAATTAAATATTTACTGGCATTACAACACTGCCTACAGAATTTTTTTAAAACATGCCTCAGCCTGGCATTCAAAGTCCTCCTTAATATGATTCCAAATTGTCTTTCCAGTCTTATCTCCCATCATTCCTTACAGGAGTCATGCATGGCAAATATTCCCTGCGTGTTTATCTCAGGTGTTTTCCCGTACTCCTTTTGTGCATCCTGCTTTTAAATCATACCCATTCTCTAAATCTCATCTCCAACACCACAACTTCTGGGAAACTTTTGCAGATGTTTACAGTTATATGTGCTCCTCTCACTTCTTCAAATTACTATAGCATTTTGTTTATTCCTCTGTTAATGGCATTTCTTATATCCTGCTTTATTATAATTACCTACATAATTATCTTCTCCCCAGCTAAGACTGAGAAAGTCTGAAAGACAGAATTAGATCTTACTCATTGATTTTATTGCCCACAGGACCAAACAAAATGCTTTTGTAAAATAACAATATTGGTTAAATTAAATTAAATTAAATTAAATGCTTTTTCAACAAACATAAATTATGAGGAACTTTGCCAAATAGTTTGGGCCAATAAGGCAAGGTAGGAACTGTAAAAAAAAAAAGCTAATCCAATACAGGTTCAAAGAGGTAAAAAGATGTATCACACCTCTGACTTTTAGTTATACATAAGGCTAGGGTAAAAAGTTGATACATATTTGTTGATCCTCGAGACAAGCCTGTCAACATCAAAAACTGAAAAATAAAATGCCAAAAGTCCCCCTACTAAGAATATAAAATGAAAGTTTTCATACATTTTGCTGACTCAAGAAAGGAAGAAAGGGAGGGAGGGACAGGGAAGGAAGGAAGGAAGGAAGGAAGGAAGGAAGGAAATGCTTCTCTGGCCAAGTAAACTGAATCAAAACAAAAAGAAAAAGACAGGAGAGCTGGCTGTTTCCTTATTTGTATTTTCACTGAACTCCCAGTCCTAAGCACAAAGCCTATCACATGCATAATTAACACATTGAACTAAGCTTAACTCCTACATTGACAAAAAATAAAGCATATTAAGAGAAAAAATTGCTCAAATACTCTTGTTGGAACAGTATTTGCCATTCTTTGGATTCAGCATATATTTAACATTTAGTATCTGCCATTATTATTAATTTAGTTCCATCATTTTATATATGGCTACCTGTTTATTTGTGTAAAATCAACCAAAACCCTGAAAACCCAAGGAATGAATCAGGCCTGAGACTACTTCTCAATTAAATTTGCTCTGGCAGGCTCTTTTCAAAGCCAGCAGTCTCAAAGCATGATCTCACTCATCTGTTACTTCTTTAACTAACAGGAATTCAAAACTGACTCCAGAGCCAAAACAAATATCTGCAACCAATGCCAGAAGGAGGAATTTTGCCTTGTGTGCAGGGGTGTGTGTGGTGTGTGGGTGGTGAGGGGAGTGGAGAGGGAGGGAGGAAGGGGGAACAGGAGAAAGAGGGAAGGGAATGAGAGAAGGTGGATTTTTTAACTGGGTTATAAACGTTTTAATGACATTTTTTGGATAATGAAAAGAGAAAGGTAATTTTTCTCTCTAATGAAAATAGGAAAATAATATTTTCTGTAGCAAGGTATGAAATGTCTCAGTAGACCCAAAGTGACACATAGAACATGATTGGGTTACGTATCTCAGAAGATGAATTCAGTTCTTTTGCTGACTCAAGAAAGGAAGAAAGGGAGAGAGGGTGAGAGGATGGAAGGAAGGAAGGAAGGAAGGAAGGAAGGAAGGAAGGAAGGAAGGAAGGAAATGTTCTTTATAGGGAGTCAAATCTTTCAGACCAAAGTTCTTTCAAATCTGTCTTCTGAAGCCAACATTTACACTTCATGATAAAAAGTGCTCTCGTGCCACAACTAGCTGAGGTTGAAATCATATGAACAGCATTATTGCTTGTGTGTCATACATGTAAAACAAATTAGCTTTCTTGATTTATCATAGACAAAAGTGATAGTTTTTGAAAACCAGACTCTGCTGAAAAATTGACCTTTCAGTCTACAAACATACCATTTAATTTACAAGAGAAGTAAACCCTTTTGAATTGTATTTACCCAGTTACTTTCATAAAGGTTAGACCTTTCAAAAACAATTGTAAATGTCGCATTCAGCTTCTCGAATTTTCCAAAGCATCACTTGAATCTTGAGAGTCAAAAGAAACAACTAAGAAAATAGCAATAAAGCAACATCAGAGTTTTCCCAGAGTGAGATAAAATGTACAATTTCAAGATTAAAATCATAGATTTAAAATTTCACATTTCAAAGACTCACAAGCCTCACTGGATTTTAGAAAATGTCATTAACATCTCCTTTGAGGGAAAGTTGGTTGACACATTCATTAACTCATTCATAAACCAAAGCTTATTACTAATACACACAGGTATTAGTTACTGAAAGCCAATGATTATTAAAGTGCAGAAGTACCATCAGGTTATGAAAATACAGTAATTAGAATTCAGGAGGTGAAATTTCACACTAAATTTCCGAAAGGTTTTATTTTACTCAAGGTTCTATATGAAAGAAATCAAATATGAACACTGCTATCAAACCACTGTATTTTCAAGTATTCAGTTTTACTGTTAAAAACAAGACAGTAGACCCAAAATTGAGTCACTTATGCTGAAACATAACTGAATTACAGTTTCAGCTTTTGCAAAAAATGGAATCTTTAATCAGACAATCAGGAGTCACCTGATCAGTCCTAGTAAGGTAATATACCTAATAGACTCCTGTCATCCCCTAAGGAAAGTAATCTTGTCATAACCATCCACTTTTATGCCTACTATAACTTCCTTGTTCCTACTTTTTCTGCCTATAAAAGTCTCATTTTGTATAGTCCTCAGCGCTCCTTCCTATATCCTGGAATGGATGCTGCTTGATTCACGAATTGTTGAATAGAGCCAACAAAATTTTCAAAATTTACTCAGTTGAATTTCTAAATTTTATTTTTAGTTATAATTTAATATTATTTTTATTAGTTTCAGGTGTAAAAATTTTATTTTAAACATTACTAATTTGACAAACACTTATCATATGTCTATTTCATGCATAATACTCTCATAAAATGAGTTGCAGTTCTATTGGCATTAAGTGGGATTCAGCCTCTATGAACATAACATAATCTGCTCAAGGACACATCTTATGATGAAAAGAATGTAGGCTTTGAAGAAAGACACACTCAAGTTCCAATTGTGGCTCTGTCATTTACTAGCTGAGTAATTTTAGACAAACTACTTAGCCTGTCTAAGCCTCACTTGCCTTGTTTCTAAAATGTAGATAACAATCCCTATACAACTACATTGCTGAGGCAATGATATAATAATTGGGTAAATAATATAATACATACCACTTTGTAAATGCTCAATAAGCATCAGGGTTCTTTTTTTTCCTTCCATGCTTATACAAAGAAAGTTAACAAATCAAATCTGTGTGATTGAACTAAGTAAAAAGAACTAAAATAGTTGAATTAAGGGGAAAAATAAAATCTGATTATGCCACTTGGACTCTGTAACATGTAAGTTTATTTCTACTCTCCTTGAAAACTATTAAAATATACAGAAGTTTTCAAAGCCTCCATTCCTTCAAAACCAATGGCAAGATGCCATGACAACTGGATAATTTCCAAGAGTTATGTTCTGGAATGCCTATAAGAAACTCACTCAATGTCACTGCCTAAATTTGGTAAACTTCCTTCATTTCTGGGAAGACATCAGCACTTGCCAATTTATATCTGCTGTCCTGGGTCAATTTTGGAATAATTGTCTAATAGGGAAGATAAGGAATTTGAGAGCCAGGTTTTCATTCTCAGTTTTTCATGGTATTATCTAAGACATACATGATAAGAAGCCAGGTATAAAAAATCTCTAATTATTTCAGTACCTCTGCCTTTGATCAATAGGTCTTTCACTACCTGATCTCACCAGCAGAATAGTTCTTTGGATTTACAAATGCATTGAAATATCAGAATACTATTAGTACTCTAATTGACATATCCACCACTGTACTTTTAGACCCCCCTAGACCTTGCCTGCCACCCCGCGGCTTACATTGTCCTTTCTGAACTTGATCCCATTGCTGCATTGATTTATGTCACCTGCCAGGTTCTAGTATTTGCCTATACACAGCATCTAAGTCTTACCTGGCCAGCCATAGTTCCAAATTCTGACAATCCTACTTTGGTTTCTTCTATATTCATATTTCTTAAACTACTATAACTCCAAAACATTTCCAAGGATTTTCAAAGTAGAAATTATTTAGAAAATGTATTGTGGGAGTAGGAGTGGGTGAGTAGCCATATATTTGGTCATCAAAAGAGCATTTTTAAAAATGAGGTGGAAATTTTGGCCTAACAAAATTACCACAGAATTGGATTGCTCAATATATTACTGTCAGTTAATGCTAATCTTACCATGATTTACTAACATAAAGGCAGCTTATAAGAATAAATATTATGCTAAATTTCAAATTAATACAAATACCTAATTTATAAATTATATTCATGGAGAGTTCATTTGGATTTTTAAAATAATAGTCGTGAAAATAGGTTATGCTATTTATTAATGGTTTAGTCCAATTCCCCAAAATAATCTCCTGTGTGAGAGTCAGTGAGAGAAGAATACATTGTTCATTAGTAAACTGTTCCCAGTAGTTTAGTAGTAAGCAAGGTACTATAGACTAGTGCCAAGGTAGCATCAGAATCCCCTGACAACATATTACTCATCTCCTCTGAAATATTTTTTTCCTGATCTTTCTTTATATGAGTATTAAGAATCTTATACTTCCAGCCATGATGGAGGCATAGGTAAATACACTGTGCCTCCTCACACAACCAAAAGAAGGACAGCAACAAATCTAAAAACTGAAAAACAATCATAACTGACAGAAAATCAAACTGTATGAGAGTCCAACAACCAAGGAATTAAAGATGAAACATTGACTCAGACTGGTAGGAGGGAGAGAGAAGGACATGTGGGCACAGAGAACTCCAGGCAAGGTAGAGGCTGGAGGACTGGGTCCGGCATGGCAGTAGCTGGTGGACCAGGTCAGGGGACAACTGTCAGACTGGGTGGTCCCCCATTAACATGCAAGTAAACTGGGAAGAACAACTGGGGAGCAGGACAAACCCTGCAACCCAAGATTCCAGGGCAGGGAAATAAAGCCTCAAAACCTCTGATTGAAAAAAACCTGTGAGGGTTCAGGGGGCAGGAGAAACTCCCAGCATCACAGGAGAGTTCATTGGAGAGACCCACAGGGTCCTATAAAGTACACAAAACCACCCACCTGGGTATCAGCACCAGAAGGGTCCAATTTGCTTGTGAGTAGTGGAGGAAGTGACTGAAAGCCCACAGAGAGCTGAACAAGCCACATTGTTCCCTCTTGGACCCCTCCCCTACATACAGTACCACAATGCAGCAATGTGGGTTACCCCACCCTCATGAATACCTAAGGTTCTGCCCCTTATTATGTAACAGGCATGCCAAGACAAAAACAAATGATCCAGATGAAAGAATAGATTAAAGCTCCAGAAAAAATACAACCAAGCAATGAAGAGATAGCCAACCTATCAGATGCAGAGTTCAAAACACTGGTAATCAGGATGCTCACTGAACTGACTGAGCATGGTTGCAAAATATAGGAAATACTGAAGGCCATGAAAAGTGAAATAAAGGAAAATGCACAGGGAACCAACAGTGATGGAAAGGAAACCAGGACTCAAATCAATGGTTTGGAGCAAAAGGAAGAAATAAACATTTAACCAGAACAGAATAAAGAAACAAGAATTCAAAAAAAAATGAGGAGAGGCTTAAGAACCTCCAGGACAACTTTAAACATTCCAACATCTGAAACATAGGGGTGCCAGAAGGAGAAGAGGAAGAGCAAGAAATTGAAAACTCACTTGAAAAAATAATGAAGGAGAACTTCCCTGGTCTGGTAAAGGAAATAGACTTCCAGGAAATCCAGGAAGCTTAGAGAGTCCCAAAGAACTTGGACCCAAGGAAGCACACACCAAGCCACATCATAATTACATTACCCAAAATTAAAGATAAAGAGAGAATCTTAAAAGCAGCAAGAGAAAAGGAAACAGTTACCTACAACACAGTTCCCATAAGACTATCAGCTGATTCCTCAAAAGAAATCTTACAGACAAGACGGGACTGGAAAGAATTACTTTAAGTCATGAAAGGCAAGGACCTGCATCCAAGATTACTCTACCCAACAAAGCTATTATTTAGAATGGAAGGGCAGATAAAGGGCTTCCCAGATAAGGTCAAGTTAAAGGAGTTCAACATCACCCACCCCTTATTGTATGAAATGTTAAGGGGACTTATATAAGGAAAAGAAAATAAAAAAACTATGAACAGTAAAATGACAACAAACTCACAACTATCAACAACCAAACCTCAAACAAACAAAAAAAAAAACTAGAACAGGAACAGAATCACAGAAATTGAGATCACATGGAGGGTTATCAGCAGGGAAAGGGAGGGGAGAAGTGGGGGGAAAAGTATAGGGAATAAGTAGCATAAATGGTAGGTAGAGAATAGACGGGGGGAGTTAAGAATAGTATAGGAAATGTAGAAACCAAAGAACTTATGTATATGGATATGAACTAAGTGGGATGGAATGTGGGTGGGAGAGGATGTGCAGGGCAGGGGGGAATAAAGGCAGGAAAATAAGACAACTATAATAGTATAATCAATAAAATATATTTTAAATAGTATCCTTCCCCACATTTTGACTATTCACAGTATAGCCCTTTTATTAAAAATTTTCCATTCCTAAACTTGGCCACTAATCATCCTCACAGTTATTATTTGGACAGAATTCAGAAGTCACAAAATATATACCTGAATGCCAGAGGGTGCCCTCAGACATGTTTTGTTTGTCTTACACAGTGTTGTTCTAAATTGTGTATATGGACACTCTTGGATAAGTGCTCTCTGGTTTGCACAGTTGCCACAACCTTCTATTGTAGAACCAGACAACATTCAGCATCACACTATCTATTAGTGCAGTAAGTACTATATTTTACCAGAGTGTTTGTTGCTGGTTTACTCTGACTATAGGGTTTGTAGCAGTCTCAATCTTTCTGTAGACCTCAGGGCAATCATCAAATCTTGTAACTAAACTGCAGTGATTTCATTCCAATGGGCTCCATGCTACCATTGTTATTGATCTTCATTGCTAATTGCCTCCCTAAATCTCAACACATTGTGAGCAGAAAAAAAAGGAATGAATGAACCAGCACTGCTAAGGAAACTAATTAGCATATTAGTATTAGGAATCCATATAGGTCAGAGTCACAACCCAGAGGTTATGCAAAGCCCAAAAGACTGGTGTCCACCAATTATTAGCTTTTAGGAGTGAAGTTCAAGGTAGACACCTTTGCTATTTGGGACACTTGTCTCTAGCAGCTAGAGAAAGTCAGGCAAAGGGACAATATCAAAAGCTTCATTCACATTTGGATCTTGGGGGAGATTTAAAGATGGAATCTGAGCACAAGGAGAAAGTTAGACTAATAAAAGGGATACTGTGCTTGAAATTGTGTGAGACAAGTAATGGTCTTGAGTTTTCTTATTTATGCATGTTTATTATTTTGAGTTACTTAAAACTCTCTAAAAAAGCAGTATTAATATATCTGCTGTTTCCTGTCACATAAGTGATATTTTTCTTCTTCAAAATTCCAGTGAATACTTGATGTCCCTTAGTGCATAGCAAGTGTGCTAGTTTTCTTTTTAACCTTCCAAGGCCACTTTATGCTTCTTCATCCTACTGTCTGCCATAAGAAGGGTACTTTGCCCCCTGCTTTCCAGCTGAGTTCAGCTAAAGAGGAGTTCCAGTAGGAAATTAGAAGTGAAAAAAAGAGTAAGCTCAGAGTATTTATTCCCCTGGCTACTTCCCTGCAGGATCACCTTGAACTAGTACTATCTCCCAAAAGAAGGTCACAGTTCCTCTTAGGATGTCCTATCTCCTTCAAGTTCCAGTATACACATGTTCCCCTCATGTTTGGGGGCCTAAGGGTTACAACAGCTGCACAATTACTAGCCTATCATTGATGAATAGACCCTATGGTTCCTTATACTCCATTGACAACTTTTTAATTAGTCCCTTTGTATCTAAAATATGGGAAATAAATAGTGTGCAGTAATCCAGATAATCAGTTAGTATCAGAGGTCCTAGTACCAAAGTGATAGCTGTCTCCTCATTGGTATTTCATTCATTAACTTATTCATTCATTTATTCAATTTCTGACCTATTGAGTAAACTTTACTGAGCACTTGAAAAGCCTTGAAGTGAGTACTTGGGAAGTTGAGATGAGTGAAAAATAATTCCTGGTCTTAGATTTTTTCAGATGGAAAATGGTAACAGAAAATCCAAGAAAGCCTGGTATTTATATAACCCTTAAATCTGGCTTTCTATTCACATGTTAGCAACTAGCAAGACCCAGACACTGGACTGCAATTCAGGGAGTGTCCACAAATTGTGGGAGGGACAGTAGTGCTGACAAAATCAAGATAGAAGTCAGTCTTAAAGGAATGAGGATGTTGGGAAAGCTACCAAGAAATTGTCTCAAGCACAGGAAACAAGACATTAATCAGAACCAAGATACAAAGTAAGGACTGGCTCTCAGAATAAGACAGTTGGCCAATTACCAGAATGAAAGAGAAAGGTCGGACTAGCCTGGCAATAAAGAGAACTGAGTACAAGTATAAGAATATTGGTCTGGAACTGCTAAAGGCCTCTGGCAGGGATACATCTTAGAGTCAAAAAAGAACTGCCCCTCCTTGTTACTGTTAGAAGGGTAGGGGAGGAGAAAGAAGGGACCTGACACAGAAAAGGAAAAAGGGATGCAAAGGCTTACCAATTAGCATCAGTTTATGTGGCTGGCAACCTATCTCAGATAAATGTAAAAATAGATGAGATAGCTACAAAAATGCCTTATTTCCTTGGAACATCATACTTTGTAAGATCAGAGATGCATCATCAACTCAATTTAGAGAATATAATATATATTCAATTTTTCATAGCATTTACAGAGTTAATGCATGCTTAAAGCATTTATCATCATAAATGTCCTTGAAAACTGTAAATTTCTCTTTGGAAATCAAATCATTTTAAATCCACTATGGGGACTTGCTATTTAAGTAAACCATGAAATTAAACCTTTTGTAAAGTTGAGAATCTGTTGAGTTATATGACTAATTTCCCCCTGATTATGTTTGTATATTTACATATGAGATCCCCTTAAAATGGGAAACTTTCTAGATGAGGGGTAATGTTGGACTGAGATACCACTTGTGAGAGTTCAACATGACTCACGCTGCCAGGCTCAGCATGTGACATTTAAAGGGCAACAATTCTAGGCTGCTTCTATTGCCTCACAGTCCAAGAAACAGTGACACAGATTTTCAGACAAATTTGTGAATGTCCCAAAGCAAAACAAGGCCTTTCAAACCCAGAGCAACACTGGGCAACAGAAAGACTGAATGTGGGGAGTGTGTGGATTGGAAGGAGATCTTGTCAGAGAAGCAGCAGCAGCAGCAGCAGCATCTATTCAAAACATAAAGCAAAGAGAAGTGACTCAGGATGAGGCCAGAACCAGTGTTGGAAGTATGAACAAAAGTCACCCATGTCAAACAGAGGTAGTGACTAAATTAAAACTGAAAAATGAGTAACAAGTTAGAAGTATAAACAAAAGAATAGGTCTTAGAGATAGAGGCTTTGTAACCAAGACTAAAAAAAGTCTGAAAAATTAGGAGCATGTAGGGTGACACACTGTCCCTGTTTGCGTGGTATTGAAGGGTTAAAAGGAAGGCAAGACTTTCAGTCCTAACACAGGGTAAACTGAGATGGTTGGTCATGCCAGGTACATCTGGTCTTGGGCAATAGTTAATGAGCCAGGTGGAGTTAAAGATTTGGAGAGCATTTAACATAGTCACCCCTAGAATCTATACTGTTTGATCTCTGCTCCTAGTGCATTAGTTTTCAATGCTGCTATGACAAAATACTACAACTTAGTGGCTTAAAAGAACACACATTTATGAACTTATAGTTCTTTTTTAAGTATATTTTATTGATTATGCTATTACAGTTTTCCCAGTTTTCCCCCTTTATCCTCCTTCCACCCTGCACCACCCAACCCTCCAATATTCCCCCCAACTTAGCTCATATAAGTTCTTGGGTTATACACATAAGTTCTTTGAATTCTGTTTCCTACACCATTTTTGGCCTCCTCCCATCTATTTTATGCCTACCAATTATGCTTCTTCTTCACTGTACCTTTTCCCCCCTATTCCTCCCCTCTGCCTCCCCACTGAAATCCCTCTTGTGATGTCCATTTCTCTGATTCTGTTCCTGTCCTAGTTGTTTGCTTAGTTTTTGTTTTCATTGTTTTTCTTTTTTTTTAGGTTCATTTGTTGATAGCTGTGAGTTTGTTGTCATTTTACTGTTCATGGTTTTTGATCTTCTTCAATTTCTTAGATAAGTCCCTTTAACATTTCATAAAATAAGGACTTGGTGATGATGAACTCCTTTAACTTGACCTTATCTGGGAAGCACTCTATCTGCCCTTCCATTCTAAATGATAGCTTTGCTGGATAGAGTAATCTTGGATGCAGGTTCTTGCCTTTCACGACTTCAAATACTTCTTTTCAGCCCCTTCTTGCCTACAAGGTTTCTTTTGAGAAATCAGCTGATAGTCTAATGGGAACTCCTTTGTAGGTAACTCTCTCACTTCCTCTTGCTACTTTTATAATTCTCTATGTATCTTTAATCTTGGGTAAATCAATGATGATGTGTCTTGATGTGTTCTTCTTTGGGTCCAACTTCTTTGGCACTCTGTGGGCTTCCTGGACTTCCTGGAAGTCTATTTTCTTCACCAGATGGGAGAAGTTACCCTTCATTATTTGTTCAAATAAATTTTCAATTTATTGCTGTTGTTCTTCTCCTTCTAGCACCCCTATAATTAGATATTGGAATGTTTCAAGTTGTCCCAGAGGTTCCTAAGGCTCTCTTCATTTTTTTTTAATTCTTGTTTCATCATTCTGCTCCAGTTGGATATTTATTTCTTCCTTTTGTTCCAAATTTATTTGAGTCCTGGTTTCCTTCCTGTCACTGTTGGTTCCCTGAATGTTTTGCTTTATTTCACTTTGGGTGTCTTTCATTTGTTCTTTTATTTTTCAACCACAGTCAATCAGTTCTGTGAGCATTTTGCTTACCAGGGCTTTAAACTCTCCAACAGATAGATTGGCTATCTCCTCATTGCTTAGCTCTCTTTCTCGAGTTCTGCTCTGTTCTTTCATTTGGGCCTTATTTTTTTTGTCTCAGCTCACCTGTTAAGTTGTAATCAGGCAGGGCCTTAGGTATTCACCAGGGCATGGCAACCCTTGTTGCTGCACTGCGGCACTACCTGTCAGGGAGGGACCAAAGAAGGAACAATGCTGCTTGCCTGCTCGGCTTTAGCTCCACTTTCCACCAAACTCTCATGTGAGACTGGGAGTTTCTTCCACCACAGCAACCCCCACCATAGTCCACAGTCAGCTCTGAGTCTCAGTTTCCCATTCAACCAGCCCTGCCTGCACGATCTGCCACCTTGTAGCGAGTTCTCTCCTTCTGCCTGTCTTACTGGTCTAGTTGGTCTGGCTGACTGTTTCTTTAACTCCTTGGTTGTCTGAGTTCCATGCAGTCTGATTTTCTGGAACTTCTGATTATTTATTGATTTTAGATTGGTTGTTATCCTCCTTTTGGTTGTGCAAGAAAGTGAAGTGGTTCTACCTACACCTCCATCTTGGCCAGAACTTGAACTTATAGTTCTAAGGACTGAAGTAGAAATGGGTTTCACTGGGCTGAAACCCAGGTAGCACAGGTCTGCACTCCCTCCAAAGGTTCTTGAGGTGAATTTGTTTCCTTGCCTTTTCTACCTTGTAGGCTTGCATACCTTACATTCCTTGGCTTTCATTGGTACCTTCTTCCAGCTTCACAGTCAGCAATATAGTATCTTCAAGTCTCTCTACTTCCATCTTCATGTTGCCTGTTGTTTACCTCTTGCTACTCCTGTAGCTCTCTTGTGGTTGTACTGGACCCACCCAGATAATCCAGTGTAATATCCCTATCTCAAGATCCTTAACCTAATTACATTTTTAAAGCCCCTTTTGTCACATAAGGTAACAATCATGGGTTCTGGGGATTAGGTCATAGATATACTTGGGGGACCAAAGGACCAGCTTGGAAGCTGGGAGTAGCACGTTTGACAGAGATATAAGAGGGCAAAGTTGAGATCACATGATTTAGTTCTCCTTCACCTCTATCCAACCCTGCCCTTATTTCCCCAATACTCACAATTCTTAGGTGTGGGAAAAGGAAAAATCAAGAAGAAAAGACAAGTGGGAGGGCAATAAAGGGAAGAGGAAGACACAAGGGGCTCTGAGATCCAGCTATGCTTGCCAGTCTCAGAAAATGCCTTTCATATCTCATCTCCAAGTTTTTCTTCAATTCACTTCTAACATCAGATTTTTATACTATTTTCTAGTGTATTAATCATTTAATTACTTTTTAACACTTCTTACAACAGTTCTGTCAGGTTCTTAATATTATCCAGATATTGCAGATGGGAACACTGAAGCTCAAAAGTCAAACAGTTGGTCAATGTCACCCAGATCCAAAGTACAGATTTGAAACTCAGAAGAAGAAAGTGAAGAAAACCTGAAGTGTCCTTAGAAGAAGAAAGTCCTTAGAAGACCTAGAAAAAAGCTTCCCACACTTCCTACCCCCCAAAAAAATATGCTGGTGGAGAAGACACACTTGCTAGTAGGTAAGCACAGAAGGTACACAACAAATAATGAGCCAAAAGAATGAAGAGCAGAAATACTTACCTCCTATTCTAATGGGCCCAGTCAACAGGAGCTTGGACTCTAGCACATAATTTGCTTATTCCTTATATATGGAGGGTTAGTAGTATATTACTTAGCCTAAGTTATAGAAAAATATAGAACACTGTCTTAGGAAAATTCAGCGTAGTCACCAAATCCTTGCTAACAAATCAGTTACCCTCCTTTTGCAGAACCCGATAAACATAGCTATTCCACAAAGCTAAATATTCCCTGATACAGGCCCTGGCTGGTGTAGCTCAGAGGATTGAACACAGGGCTGCCAATCAAAGCATTACCAGTTCAATTCCCAGCCAGGGCACATGACTGCATTGCAGACCAGGTCCCCAGTAGGGGGTGCATGAAAGGCAACCACATATTGATGTTTCACTCTCTCTCTTTCTCCCTCCCTTCCCCTCTCTCTAAAAATAAAGAAGTAAAATCTTTTTAAAAATAGATAAATATTTCCTGATACAAAAAGAAGGTAAAGAAGGATAAATGATTCAAATGTCATAAACAGGGAGATAGAGTACAGCTACATGAAGTAAATGACAGCCCAGCTGTGTTGAGCATAACAGGAATGCATTTCAGGGGACTATTAACATCAAAAGATCGATTGGTTTTCATTGGGATCTAGTAAGGAATGAATTAATCTGGCAAACATTTGTTGAGGTTCTACTGTGTCTCAGGCATTAGATTAAGTTTTATATTTTAGTTTATTTAGTCCTCCCAGAAGTTCTACAAGGCAAATATTATTATTACTATCTGGAAGATGAGGAATAAGTTAAGGGTTCAAGAGCCCACCAAACGTCATATGGTTAATAATTGACAGAGCTGTGAGTTAAACTCAAGTCTTCTGCCTCAAAATTCTATGTGTCTGCTAATACAGAACAGATGTTTAATTACAGTGCTTACATACCAAACTACTAAGCTGTTATTGAAAATGGTGTGATCTGGGTAAACATAGATGGAAATAATAAGCACAAAATTAATTAGCCTACTTTATATGTAGGAGTTAATTCTCCTCATCCTAGATCCAATCCACAAAGAAACACTTTGGAGAAAACACTGATAGGTAGGCAACTGTATTACAGGTATACTGCAGACAGACTAGGCTAGGTAGGAATAGTGCTGGAACATTGCTGCTCACTGTCTTACACCTACACTTCAAATAATGTGTATAAACATATTTTCCAGTGCATGGACTGATATTCAAGACCATATTACTCTGAAAAATTAAGCTATTATGTCAATATTTGTGGCTCTCTGATACTTATATTCTGAATAGTTTCTTTATCCCCTTCTCCAAATGAGAAAAATATCTGTCCTCCTTCCAGCAGTGGGTACAGTAATGAGCATTAAGAGGAGACTAGGATTCTCAATGGATCAGCAGGCCAGTCTGAGAAACTTTCAGATTTTGATCCAGGTTTAATAATAGCAAGGCCAACATATTAAGAATGTTCTTTTCTATCTGCTCCCATTCCCTCTATAGAAATCAACCAGGCTACATTAGCTTCAGAAAAATAACCTCAAAAGCCCCAAAACAAATGTGTCATTTGCCTAAAAAAGAAAGAATTCAGGATAACATACTATATTTGTCATACTAAGAAAAATTGGTAATTTCAAATAATTTGAAGGATAAAAACAATAAAATTCAAGAAACAGAAATGGTCAAGGCAGTTGTATTTCTGAACTCTTTACCCCACATAAGAAAATAATTGGTCTGAATAAGTGAGAATAAATTAAGCAACGGTAAAGGAGTCAAATGGACTCCTAAAGGGGAATGCAGAGTAATTTCAAACACAAGCAAGGAACAGAATACAATGCAGGTTCACCCTTTGGTTCCTTCCCAGGACATGGTCAGCCCAAGGCACTCCCTTTAATATTTAATCAGCCATCATTTGTTAGTACACCTTCCATTAGGTTTCCAGTGATCACCAGCTCCACTATGCCTAGGGCTTCAGCATTCAAGAGTTTTTAACTCCCTCATGGGTCCAATCTCCTTGCCCACAACACTTGCCAATAGCAATGGTTTAGTAATCAGTGTCCTAATATATCACCTAGTAACTTCTCCTGATTTAGCCCCCCAAAAGTGTCACTAACAGAGACATAATGGACAATGACATTGTCTCAGAGTTGAGTTTTTAAGATGTAGTTTAAATAATGGTAACCACAAAGTAACTAATTGAGAATCCCCCTCACATCTTAAAGGTAGATTTATGACTAGAGGGACTTCCAAAACTTCACAAGAAAAGGAGCACAGCAAGCACTCATGCTGAAAAAAAGTGATGAAAATTTTCTAACATTGGCTTCAGTGTTGGCCCAAATTTCATGTGTTCTCACAATGTCAGTCATTGGATTGGTAGGAAAGAAACTTGCGCACTAACCTCAGAGCCCAAAGGCAGACCTGATTTAAGAAGAATTTGAAACAAAAAAATGATAGAAACAATGAACAAAACTTCTTGTAGGATCTTTAAGTCACCAGTTTTAATATTCTTTTACCTTTATGAACTGAGGACCCCTAGCAAATGCAAAATGTTTGAGAAAAGGATGGCATTAAAATACTTGTAAGCATTTCTAAAAATGGTTTTATATCTCAAATTAGATTGTGCTGAGGAGCCATCCCTGAAGGAAAATTACCAGCACCTAAACATCATGATGGACAAGTAAAAAGAATCTTATTTACTTCCAGGGAAGAGTACCCTGAGGTCCCTCAGGTTCTGGACAAGGAGAGGGGGAGAGAAGGGGAGAAAGAGAGAGGGAGAGAGAGAATGTATGTGTATGGTGGGAAGGGTGACTAAAGAAGCTAGACAGGAAGGAAGGGTCACTGAAAATAAACAGGGGAATTTGAGGAAAAGGTCATTGACATCCAAGTCTTTCCTGCCAGTGGAGGAAAGTTGTTGTTTGTTTGGTTTGTTTGTTTTACAAAAGCCCCCTTCTTAGTTTTGAGGTCTCCCTCTACTAGGGTATTACTAAAAATACTATTTAAGTCACCACCTGCTGCCTGTTTACATGAGAAGTGAGTAATAAATCTCTAAAGTAACTGGAAAAGGGTTTGTGCTATATTTTAACTCCAGTTTCTGCCATGTCATGTGTCAGTTGGAGAGACTGACAGCCTCCAACATGAGGCTAGCAGAATCCAGCTGAGCCAAGTATCTTATGAAACTTCTGTAACTATCAGTTGGGGAGTTACAGTGCCCACCCCAACTATCAGCCTCAAAATAAAACATTTCTTAATGATACATAGGGAGTGAGGGAGGCAGTACTTAATTTCAATAAACTCAGGCAAAAATATTTTGAACAAATCAAGCCAATCCCAACTATACTCGAAGAATGAAGGCCTAGTTGACATTCTGCTGATTTGCTCGGTAATAATGGAAAGTTATTTTAAAGCAAGGTCTATCATTTTCATAAGATGGTGTCTTTGTTTAGAAAACTGTCTCAGTTCCATGAGGAAAAAATGACAACATTCAATAATGAAGGAAAATTGAGAATTATTACCTTCATGTTCTGTAATTACAAGTTTCCATACTCTTAAATATGTCCTGAGAAACTCTAAACATTTGCTGTAATCTATTAACACCATATTTCTCTTTTCCTTTTATATGTCTCCCTCCCTCTCCCTTTTCCTCCTTTTCTCACCCCTTCTCTATCTCCATGCATTCATATTTATCTCTCCAATTCCCATCTTTCTCATTGACTTGAAGGAAACTCAGATCAACACTGATGGTATGATCTTGGACACACTTCTTTTTGCAGAGATCCAGGCATCAAAACAGTACTGTTGCACCAAATTTGACATAACTAGAAGAAATAAAACTGGCAAAATAGGAAGGAAATGTTGTTCTAAGGGTAGGATGGGATGACAAGGAGGAATTAAAAACCCTGAAAGATGTTTCCACTGGGAAAGTAAAGGAATAGTTCTGTAATAAAGATCTTTTGAAAACCTCAATTATAGTAACATCAATGGCTAGAAGACAGTAGAACAAACTCTTATTAATTTGGATTCTAGTAAAGAAGGGATGGAGATTACTGGGGAACTGGAAATATAATTTTGTTGAGTAAATATTTGAAAACTCTTCCTTCCTCCAAAGATTTTCAAAGTCCTAAAGAGAAAAGAGAGATCATCTGTGATAATTTCAAACCAATAGGAAAGAGTATACACTTCTGAGCCTTAATCACCTCCTAGCCACATGATTTTGGGTAAAACCTCACTGTGTCAATCAGCGGTAAACCACAAAATCAGAAGCCATTTTTTAATTGTTTTTTAAGTATTATATTTTTATTTTTATTTTTATATATTTTTTATTTTAATTCTTGTTGCAGTACAATTTTCTATCTTTTACTCCCACCCCAACCCACCCACCCAGCCCTCCCCTCCTCCCTCTCATTTCCACCCACCCCTAGTATTTATCCATGTGTCCCTTATACTTCTTCCTGTAAACTTTTCCCCTTTTCCCCTGAAATTCCCCCGAAATTCCCTCTCCTCTCCCCTCTGAACACTGTCAGACTGTTCTCTATTTCAGTATCTTTGGTTATATTTTGCTTGTTTCTTTGTTTTGTTATTTAGGTTCCTGTTAAAGGTGAGATCATATGGTATTTGTCTTTCACCACCTGGCTTATTTAGTTTAGCATAATGCTTTCCAGTTGCATCCATGCTGTTGCAAAGGGTAGGAGCTTCTACTTTCTTTCTGCTGCATAGAATTCCATTGTGTAAATGTACCATACTTTTTTGATCCATTCATTTACTGATGGGCACGTAAGCTGCTTACAATACTTGGCTATTGTAAATTGTGCTCCTATGAACAATGAGGTGCAAAGATTCTTTTGGATTGGTGTTTCAGGGTTCTTAGGATATAATCCTAGCAGTGGAATTTCTGGGTCAAAAGGCAGATCCATTTTTAGTTTTTTGAGAAAATTCCATAGTGTTTTCCATAGTGGTTGTACCAGTCTGCAATCCCACCAACAGTGTACTAGAATTCCCTTTTCTCCACAATCTCTCCAATACTTGTTGTTTGTTGCTTTCTTTATGATGGCCATTCTGACTGGTGTAAAGTGGTATCTCATTGTGGTTTTAATTTGCATCTCTCTGATAGCTAGCGATGTTGAGTATCTTTTCATGTGTTTCTGGATACTCTGTATGTCCTCCATGGAGAAGTGTCTGTTCAAGTTCTTTGCCCATTTTTTAATTAGGTTGCTTATCTTCTTAAAGTGGAGTCATGTACGTTCTTTATATATTTTGGAGATTAAACCCTTGTCTGAGGTATCATTGGCAAATATGTTTTCCCATACAGTTGGTTCTCTTTTTATTTTGATACTGTTTTCTTTAGCTGTGCAAAAGCTTTTTATTTTGATAAGATCCCATTTGTTTATTCTTTCCTTTATGTCCCTTGCTCTGGGGGACATATCAGTAAAAATGTTGCTGCATGAAATATTTGAGATTGTGCTGCCTATGTTCTCCACCAGGACTTTAATGGTGACATGACTTATAGTTAAGTCTTTTATCCACATCAAATTTATTTTTGTGCAAGATGTAAGTTGGTGCTCCAGTTTCATTTTTTTTTCATGTAGCTGTCCAGTTCTCCCAACACCATTTGTTGAAGAGACTGTTTTTATTCCATTTTATGTTGCTGTCCCTTTTGTCAAATACTAATTGGCCATAGAGACTTTGGCTTTTTTCTGGGCTCTCTGTTCTGTTCCATTGGTCCATGTGCCTGTTTTTATGCCAGTACCAGGCTTTTTTTTTATTACAGTAGCCTTGTAATACAGTTTGATATCAGGTATTGTGATCGCTCCTACTTTGCTTTTCTTTCTCAAAATTGCAGCAGCTATTCAGGGTTGTTTATGGTTGCATATAAATTTTTGAACTGTTTGTTCTATGTCTGTGAAATAAGCCATTGGTACTTTAATAGGGATTGGATTGAATCTGTAAATTGCTTTGGGTGAACATTTTGACAATGTTAATTCTTCCAATCCATGAACACGGTATATGTTTCCATTTGTTTGTGTCTTCCTTAATTTCTTTCTTCAGTGTTGTGTGGTATACAGGTCTTTTACTTCCTTGGTTGGATTTATTCCTAGGTATTTTATTTTTATTTTTGCCATATCAAATGGGATCTTTTTCTTCATTTCTGCTTCTCCTGTTTCATTATTGGTATACAAAAATGCCTTTGATTTCTGGATACTGACTTTGTATCCCACTGTTTTGCCAAATTTGTTTATTAGGTCAAGCAGTCTTTTGGTAGAGTCTATTGATTTTGTATGTACACTATCATGTCATCTGCAAATAATGACAGTTTTGTTTCCTCCTTTCTGATTTGGATGCCTTTTATTTCCTTTTCTTTTCTGATCACTGTGCCTAAACCTTCCAATACTATATTGAATAGAAGTGATGAAAGTGGACAAACATTCTAAGATTTTAGGTTTTGCCCATTGAATATGATGTTGGCTGTAGGTCTCTCATATATGGCCTTTATTATGTTGAAGAATGCTCCCTCTATTCCCACTTTGCTGAGTGTTTTTATCATGAATGGGTGCTATCATTTATCAAATGCTTTTTCTGCATCTATTGATATGATCATGTGATTTTTGTGTTTGCTTTTGTTTATGTGATGTATTATATTTAATGATTTGTGAATATTGAACCATCCTTGCATCCCTGGGATGAATTCCACTTGGTCATGGTGTATGATCTTTTTAATGTATTGTTGGATGGGGTTTGCCAATATTTTGTGAGGATTTTAGCATCTATATTCATCAGTGATATTGGCCTGAAGTTTTCTTTCTTTGTTGCGTCTTTATCTGGTTTAGAGATTCGGTTAATGCTGGCTGTATAAAAAGACTTTGAGAGCCTTCCAACATTCTGGAATTTTTGGAATAGTCTGTGGAGGATAGGGGTTAACTCTTCCTTAAATGCTTTGTAGAATTCTCCTATGAAACCATCTGGACTTGGACTTTTGTGTGTCACGAGTTTTTTGATTACTGCTTCAATTTCATCTGCTGTTATTGGACTGTTCAGGCTTTCTGCTTCTTCTTCATTGAGTTTTGGAAGATTATGTTTTTCAAAAAATTTATCCATATCACCTAGGTTTTCAAATATCTTGGCATACAGTTCTTTATAGTAATTTCTTACAATCCTTTGTATTTCTATGGTGTCAGTTGTTATCTCTCCTATTTCATTTCTGATTGTGTTTATTTGGATCCTCTCTCTTTTTTTCTTGATGAGCCTCCTTAAAGGCTTGTCAATTTTGTTTATTTTTTCAAAGAACCAGCTCCTGGATTCATTGATCCTTGGAATTATGCTTTTAGTCTCTATGTCATTTAATTCTGCTCTGATCTTGGTTATTTCCTTACTTCTTCTTGCTCTGGGCTGTCTTTGTTGTTGTTCCTCGGTTTCTTGTAGAGGTAGGGTTGGGTTGTTTCTTTGAAATGTTTCTATCTTTTTTAAAATATATTTTATTGATTATGCTATTACAGTTGTCCCATTTCCCCCCCTTCACTCCCCTCCACCCTGGACACCCTCTCCCACCCACTTCTCCCCCTTTAGTTCATGTCCATGTGTCATACTTATGAGTTCTTTATCTTCTACATTTCCCATACTATTCTTACCCTCCCCCTATCTATTTTCAACCTACATTCTATACTACTTATTCTCTGTACCTTTTCCCCCTCTCTCCTCCTCCCACTCCCCTTTTGCTAACCCTCCATGTGATCTCCATTTCTGTGGTTCTGTTCCTGTTCTAGTTGTTTGCTTAGCTTCTTTTGGTTTTGCTTCAGGTGTGGTTGTTCATAATTGTGAGTTTTGCTGTCCTTTTACTATACATGTTTTTTCTTTATCTTCTTTTCTTAGATAAGTCCCTTTAGCATTTCATAAAATAAGGGCTTGGTGGTGATGAACTCCTTTAACTTGACCTTATCTGAGAAGCACTTTATCTGCCCTTCCATTCTAAATGAAAGCTTTGCTGGATAGAGCAATCTGGGATGTAGGGCCTCACCTTTCATGACTTGGAATACTTCTTTCCAGCCCCTTCTTGCCTGTAAGGTCTCTTTTGAGAAATCAGCTGACAGTCTGATGGGAACTCCTTTGTAGGCTACTGTCCCCTTATCTCTTGCTCCTTCTAGGATTCTCTCCTTCATTTTTACCTTGGCTAATGTAATTATGATGTGCCTTGGTGTGTTTCTTCTTGGGTCCAACTTCTTCGGGGCTCTCTATGCTTCCTGAATTTCTTTGAAGTCTATTCCCTTTGCAAGATTGGGGAAGTTCTCCTTTATTATTTGTTCAAATAACTTTTCCACTTGCTGCTCTTCCTCTTCTCCTTCTGGTACCCCTATAATTCGGATGTTGGAACATTTAAAGATGTCCTGGAGGCTCCTAAGCTTCTCCTCATTTTTTTGAATTCTTATTTCTTCATGTTTTCCTGCTTGCTTGTTTTTTTGCTTCCTTCTGGTCCACTCTATTGTTTTGAGTCCCAGTTTCCTTCCCATCACTATCGATTCCCTGTGCATCTTCCTTCATCTCATTTATGGTAACCTGCATTTTTTCATCTAATTTGCACCCACAATCAACAAATTCTGTGACCTTCCTGATCACCAGTGTTTTGAACTGTGCATCTGATAGATTGGCTATCTCTCAGCCACTTAAAATGATGAGTCCTGGGGCATTGATCTGTTCTTCTGTTTGAGACATGTCTCTCTCTCTCTCTCTCTCTCTCTATCTATCTATCTATCTATCTATCTCTTTTTTTTTTTTTTGGTCTGGTCGCTCCTGTTATGGTAAGGGGTGGAGCCTTAGGTGTTCACCAGGGCTGGGCACCCCAGTCGCTAGATTGTGACGTTGTATGTGCAGGCGTGGGCAGGAGGGAACAATGGCAGTAGCTCCATTCTCCTTGGACCTCAGTCCCTTCTCTGGGATCCTGGGTTGCACCCTCTACCCTGCTCCACAATCGCTCCCTCATTGGGTCTGCCAGCTGCCAGTTATGTACTCAGGGTCCACCCGCTGCGATCTTGTGCGCCCCAGATGCCTTACACGCTCCCTCCCAGTTGCCTTATGGACCCAGTTCTCCCTGTTCTCCGTGCGCCGTGACCTGCACCTGGCTGCTTGTCTCCGCGCCTCCTACCAGTCTGGATGAACGGGTCTACTTCAACTTTTTGGCTGTCCGACTTCCATTCAGATAAATTCTCTATCAGTTCTGGGTGTTATTCTGGCTCTAAATTGTTTTTGTTCTGATCTTGGTTGTGCATGGAGGTAAGGTGCATCCACCTATGCCTCCATCTTGCCGGAAGTCCCGTTTCTATCTTTTTTTGGTAGGCCTATATCACGATTAACTTCCATCTCAGGACTGCCTTGGCTGTGTCCCATAAGTTCTGAGTTGTTGTGAGTTCATTTTCCTTTGTTTCCAGAAACTTTTTGATTTCTTTATTTCATTCTTGACCCATTCATTATTTAAGAGCATGCTATTCAATCTCCATGATTTTGAGTACTTCGGGTTTCTTCCCATGGGGTTGGTTTCTAGTTTCAGTCCTTTGTGGTCAGAGAAAATGCTTGGTATGATTTCAATTTTCTTGAATTTGTTGAGGCTTGCTTTGTGTCCTATCATGTGGTCTGTCTTTGAAAATGTTCCATGTGCATTTGAAAAGAATGTGTACTTTGCTTCTTTGGAATGAAGGGATATATATATATATATATATATATATATATATATATATATATAATCAGTTAAGTCCATTGCATCTACGGCATTATTCAATGCCACAATATCTTTGTTGATATTTTGTTTGGAAGATTTGTCCATTTTTGACAGTGGGGTGTTAAAATCCCCTACTACAATTGTGTTGCTGTCAATATCTTTCTTGAAGTCCTCTAAGATTTTCTTTATGTATTTGGGTGCTCCTATGTGGGGTGCATATATATTTACAATATTTAAGTCTTCTTGGTGGATTCTTCCCTTGAGTATTATAAAGTGACTTTCTGGGTCTCTTTTTATGGCCCTTTTTTTGAAGTCTATTTTGTCTGATATGAGTATTGCTACACCAGCTTTTTTTTTTTCCTGTCCCTTTGCTTGGAAAATTTGTTTCCAGCCCTTCACTTTTGCCTGTGTATATCTTCTGTCCTGAGGTGAGTCTCTTGTAGGCAACATATGTGTGAATCATGCTTTCTTATCCATTCAGCTTCCTATGTCTTTTGATTGGAGCATTTAATCCATTTACGTTTAAGGTTAATACTGATAGGTACTTATTCATTGTCATTTTCGTACCTGTGTTCCTCTCTCTCTCTCTCTCTTCCTTCCTTTCCTTAAAGCAGGCCCTTTAGCATCTTTTGCAGAGTTGGTTTGGTGAAGATATATTCTTTTAGACTTCTTTCATCTGGGAAGCTTCTTATTTGGCCTTCTATCTTGATTGTGAGCCTTGCTGGGTAAAGGCGCCTTGGTTGCAGACCTCTGGTTCTCATTACTTGGAATATTTCTTGCCATTCTCTTCTGGCTTGGAGTGTTTCCATTGAGAAGTCAGCTGCTAACCTTATTGGGGCTCCCTTCTATGTTACTTCCTGTTTCCCCTTTGCTGCTTTTAAGATTCTCTCTTTGTCTTGGTATTTTTCCATTTTAATTATGATATGTCTTGACGTGACCTTCTTTGGTTTCCTCTTGATTGGAACTCTCTGTGTTTCCTGAATTTGTGTGACTTTTTCTCTCCTCAAGTTAGGGAATTTTTCCATCATTACTTTTTCAAATACGTTTTCTATCCCTTGCTCTTCCTCTTCTCCTTGTGGTATCCCTATTATACAGATATTATTACATTTCATATTGCCTTGCATTTCTCTTAATCCCTCTTCATTGTTTTTGAGCCTCTTTCACTTTTTTTACTCCTTCTGGGTGATTTCTTCTACACTTTCCTTTAGCTTGCTAATCTGATCTTCTGCTTCATCAGTCCTGCTTTTCATTCCTTCTACTGTGTTCTTCAGTTCAGAAATTGTATTCTTCATTTCCTCTTGGCCTTTGTTGATAGTTTCTATTTCCTTTTTCATGTTGATATACTTTGCAGTGAGTTCATTGTAGCTTCCCTGTAGTTTCTGGTAGCTCATTGTGAGCTCATTAAGCTTCCTGAGCTTCAAACAATCATTTCTTTGAACTCAATATCTGATTGTTGAGTTGCCTCTATTTCATTTAGCATTCTTTCTGAGGCTTCTTCCTTTCCTTTCATTTGGAGATTGTTTTTTTGTATTCCCATTGTTTCTGAGAGTCTTCTTGTTAGCCTCAGCTTCTTAAATTGATCTGTTCTAGCTCCCTGGGTTTGTGGTGTGAACTTCTGTGGTAGAATACCAGTGATTTTCAGTGGTGCAGTTTCCTTTATCTCCTAAGCTCACTGGTCTTGGGCTGTCATTTAAGTAGGCTCTGTGTTTGTCTTTGGGTTTTGATTTTTGTTGGGCCTTTCTTTGGTGGGTCTGTCCCACCAGCTGGTTAATTGAGGGTCACTGTGTCTACCACCTCTTGTATTTTGTTGTGCTGGTGAGGGCAGGTTTTGTTGAAGCTAGTTCTTCCACGTGTATAAGGTTTTGAGGATTCTCTCTTGCTCTTGTTCAGTTGTTTCTACTGGGTACTGTCTCTACTGTTTAATTGTATTTCCAGATAGGTCCTGGATTGAGGTTTGTGTGGTTTCCACTCCCTCCTTCACCTTCTTCTGTTGTTATCTGTTAGTGGTTCCTTTGTTGTTAGGTTCCCTCTTCCAGTGGGTATCCTGGTATTCACCACTTCCACCTACTCTTTTTTGTGATCCATTGGAAGGCAAAGGCAAAATGGTTTAAGACAGCAAGAGAGTATTCTATGATATTTACAGTAGCAGCCAGTAGAGAAGAGATAGGAGATCCTTTGGCCATGCATAGTGTTAACACTGATCTTCCACCCAACTAGCCAATTTTTAGAAAGGATGGAAAGAAGATAAGACTCTTGTTGGGGAAAGAAGGATTGTGAGTTGGATGTGGAAAGCAGTGAGGTTGTGGGAGGTCAGATTCTCAGGTAAGGTGAGAGTAAAGAATCCTTAAAGAGAGTAAATAGGTGTAGCATGTGAGAGAATAGAGTTAAACACTACAGTAGTAGAGTTCAGGAAATTTTGAAGTAGGCTAAAATCTGGGAGGGGCGTTGTGAAGTATTTACAATTGAATGGAACAGCAATTATTTACAATAATATTAGTGCAACAATCATATGACAGAATCTGTGAGATCTAGATAAGAAGAATAGGGAGTATAGAACCTTGAGGAGTGTGCTAATGGGACACAGATGAGGTGAAGGACAGTACATTAGCAATACACTATGTAAGAGATATCAGGGGAAACCTGTCAGGTGATACAATATACCAGCCTAGCAAAGCATACTATACAGAAAAAAAGAGGAATACAAAAATACTATTAAAATAAAAGATGTAAGAATAATGGAAAAATAATAATGATACAAATAAGCAATAACTTGCAGGCTCTCTGTAATAGCAGAGTGAAATTTGTCTCACTGTCACAGCTGTTGTGATTCCCCTTCTTTGAGTTCAACTCTGGTCTTTTCACAGATCCAGGTTTTTGTCTCACTTGTAGGTATTTAAAAATTAAAAATAAAAAGGGCAATAGAAGGAAGAAAGAAGAGATAAAATTGGAGGAAAGAATAAAACAAGAAAGCAGGAGAGAGAGGAAAACAAAATTAAAAGAGAATAAAAATAATAAAAATTAAAAAATTAAGAACTGTTTTAAAAATAGAACAAAATTAAAAACTCTCTGAGTTTCAAAGTGGCCAAACTGGTTTTTCTGGTCTTGCTGGCTGCGGCAGGCTGAGGGGTGATTGGTATGGCTTTTCTTCCTTCAGAATCTGCACTCGGTCAGCACGCACACTGTCTGGGGAGCTATAGTGGCTCCTGGGCCCTGCGCCCTAGGTTTGGGAATCAGTTCTTTCTGCAGGGTTACTGCTGTGGGGGTACAGCAATGCAATCCCATGTGCACACCCTCGGCCAACTGCCTCACCCTTCCCAGTGCTATGGGGGTGCACAGGGTCCTCCACAGAAGCACAACCCTCTGTGCAAACTCGGGATTGCTGCCCGGCTGGGTGGCATGGAGGCCGGCAATTTCTGTAGGAGAATTCCCCAAAGAGTGTCTGTCTTTTCACTCCTTCTTCTTGAGAAATTCCTCCTATTCAAGCCTGCCACTCCACACAATGGCCTGGCTTCTCCCGCAGCCCAACTCTGCAGCTAGACCAGTGACCGTGGGGGTCAGGGCCCTTTGCGTGACCCAACCCCACTGGTGTCCACAGACTCTGAGGGTACTCTCAGCCCTGGTGTGTTTGCTAGCAACTGGGTTCCTCTCGGTGCCACTCAGACCCTGTTTGGCTGGGGAGGGAGCAGTTGTCCCAGCTCTCTCCCAAGGACTCTGTGGCAAACCTGGCAATGGGCGCTGGGCCTGGGGCTGCAGCCCCTCCCCCCGACTCTGCGCTGGTCCCTGGGACCCTACCGTATTGTGGCACTCCTCTCACTGACTGGTTTTTCAGTTCCTCCACAATCCTTGGTGCCCTGTTTTCACATATGCTGAGGTATGTTGGTTGCTTGCTTCTCCACTTCGTAGATCAGCCAGGATTCTCTCTCGTGTAGAGGGAGAAGCCAAATCTGCTCCCTCCTACACCAACACCATTTTCCTTCCTTTTTTTTATTCTTGTTCAAGTACCGTTGTCTCCACTTTCCTGACATCATGCCCCCCCACCCCAACTATCTATGCCTCCCACTCTTGAACCTACCAGCTTGGTTTTGTCCATGTGTCCTTTATACATGTTCCTTCACAACCCTTCCCCTATTTTCCCCCATTAACCCTCTTCCTCTACCCCTCTGGTTACTGTCAGTTTGTTCTTTATTTCAATGTGTCTGGTTATATTTTGCTTACTTGTTTGTTTTGTTGATTAGGTTCCACTTATAGGTGAGATCATATGGTATTTTTCTTTAACCCCCTGGCTTATTTCACTTAGCATAATGCTCTTCACTTCAATCCATGCTGTTGCAAAAGATAGGAGTTCCTTCTTTCTGCTGCTCAGTATTCCATTGTGTAAATGTACGATACTTTTTGATCCACTCATTCACTGATGGGCACTTAGGTTGCTTCCAGTACTTGGTTATTGTAAATTGTGTTGCTGTGAACATTGGGGTGCATAGGGTTTTTTGGACTGGTGTTTCAGGGTCCTTAGGGTATAATCCTAGCAGTGGGATTGCCAGGTTAAAAGGCATTTCCATTTTCAGTTTTTTGAGGAAACTCCATACTGTATTCCACAGTGGTTACACCAATCTGCATTCCCACCAAGAGTGTACTAGGGTTCCCTTTTCTCCTCAGCCTCACTAGCACTTACTGTTTGTAAATTTGTTTATGATGGCCACTCTGAATGGTGTGAAGTGGTATCTCATTGTGGTTTTAATTTGCACCTCTCTGATGACTAGTGATGCTGAGCATCCTTTCATGTCTCTGGGCCCTCTGTATGTTCTTCGTGAAGAAGTGTCTATTCAGATCCTTTGCCCATTTTTTTAATTGGATTGTTTGTCTTCTTAGTGTGGAGACCTGTGAGCACTTTATATATTTTGGAGATCAAACCCTTGTCTGAGGTATCATTGGCAAATTTATTTTCCCATACAGTTGGCTCCCTTTTCATTTTGCTGATGTTTTCTTTAGCCATGCAGAAGCTTTTTATATTGACTAGGTTCCATTTGTTTATTCTTTCCTTTATGTCCCTTGCTTCAGGGAACATATCAGTGAAAATATTGCTGCATGGAGTATCTGAGATTTTCCTGCCTGTGTTTTCTCTAGGTCTTTAATGGTGTCACAACTTGTATTTAAGTCTCTTATTCATCTTGAGTTTATTTTGTGTATGGTATAAGTTGGTGGTCAATTTTCATTTTTTTGCATGTAGTTGTCCATATCTCCCAATACCATTTGTTGAAAAGGCTATTTTTACTCCATTTTATGCTTCTGCCCCCTTTGTTGAATATTAATTGGCCATAGACAATGGGTTTATTTCTAGGGCTTCTATTCTGTTCCATTGGTCTTTGTGTCTGTTCTTATGTCAGTACCATACTTTTTTTTTATTATAGTGGCTTTGTAGTGTAATTTGATATCAGGTACCGTGATCCCTCCTACATGCAGGTATTTGGGGTCATTTATGGTTCCATATGAATTTTTGAAATGTCTGTTCTATATTTGTGAATTTTGTCACTGGTATTTTAATAAGAATTGTGTTGAATCTATAAATTGCTGTAGCTAGTATGGGTATTTTTGATGAGGTTACTTCTTCTAATACATGAACACAGTATATGCTTCCATTTATTTGTGTCTTCCTTAATTTCTTTCTTCAGTGTTGTAAGCATACATGCCTCCAACATAGGAGCACCAAAATATACAAGAAAAATCTTAGAGGACTTCAAGAAAGATATAGACAGCAATACAATTATACCAGGGGATTTTCATACCCCACTGTCAACATTGGATAGATCTTCCAGACAAAATATCAATAAGGATATTGTCAAACTGAACAATTCATTAGATCAAATGGACTTAACTGATATTTATATTGAACCTTTCATCCCAAGGAAGCAAAATATACATTCTTTCCAAATGCACACAGAACATTTTCAAAGATAGACCATATGATAGGACACAAAACAAACCTCAACAAATTCAAGAAAACTGAAATCATATCAAGAATTTTCTAGGACCACAAGGGTTTAAAACTAGAAACAAACCTGAAGGAAAAAACTCAAAAACATTCCAACTCATGGAGGCTGGATAGCATGCCATTAACCAATAAATGGGTTAATGATATCAAGGACAAATCTAAAAGATTCTGGAAACAAATGAAAATGAACACAAAAAAGTCCAAAGCCTATGGGACATAGTGAAGGCAGTCTTGAGAGGGAAGTTCATAGGAATATAGGCCTACCTAAAAAAAGATAGAAACATTTCAAATAAGCAATCTAACCCTACATCTACAAAACTGGAGAGACAACAACAAACAAAGCCCAGAGTGAGTAGGGAAGGGAAATAATCAAGATCAGCGCAAAATTAAATGACACAGAGACTAAAAGAAAATTCAAAGGATCAATAAATCCATTTTAAATATTGTCTTTGAAATAGAGGGTACTGAAGACAAGAAACGCATTACACAGTTGATGGTAGCAGTTAAATAGGGGAAAAGAAGGCAATCTAGAGATTAGCAAGAACATGAGGCCACTATCCCCCTTAGGACTGGGAAAGCATAGAGAGGAGATAGTGTTCCCAAAAAGCAGAGACCAGGGTCATCCAGAAGCTAGAACTACAGGGGGGCATGTCTGGTGAGAGCTGGAGCCACAGAGGAAAGGCAGCCAGGATGAAGGTACTGCCTCCATCTGGAAGGTAAGAAAGGATGGTAAGAAAAATTCTGGCCTCTTCTTTCTGCCCTCCTATCTCCTAGTGGCATCGTTGGCTGAACAAAGCTTTAAACTAATTATCGCAGGAGCCTGAGAAATGTAGTCTGCAAGGGTTAGAATCCCTGTGCTACTAGGCATGGCAGTGGAAAGGCAAGGAATGGAACTGAAAGCAAACAGATTTCGAATTGGCACACTCATTTTCCTTTCTATAAAGTGGGAACAATAGTACCTACTTCCCTGAGTTATTGAGATCATTTAATTGGAGATTTTATATAAAGTGCCCAACATAGTGCCTGCTACAGTATAGCACTTAAAACATGTTAATTTCCTTTCTTAGTTCCAGGGGCTTATGATTCATTTTTTTCCAATATGCTTACTTGGGACAACTCTGAACTCAACACTATTTGTATACTGAGAGCCCTTTGTTTGTGAGACAAAATTATGTAATATAGAAAATTGTGGCTTATATATTCATCTGTATTGATTTTTAACATTTCCTTTAAAAGAAATAAAACGGTTTCTTTCCAAGTGGTCATTTCAGTTATTTCACTTTCAGACCAAACTTGTATCTAATTTTGCCAAACAAGAGATTTTCTTTTGTGATTTTGATGTCTAATATATTCCTATAAATTGATTTCCTTTAAAATATTAGTTTGTAGTAACAATGGTTCAGATCCAAAGGAGATAATGAATTCTACTAGTGCATACTAGAAAGGGGCTTTGTGATGTAAGAAAGTTCCCCAACAAAAGGCTAAATGAAGATAAATATCCCCACTGTCAAACACCAGTGGGGCCCTAAGCCTCCTATTTATGTTACAGAGACCTCTGTCGTATAAATTTGTCCTGCAGCCTCATAGACAAGGCATGGATATTTAAGCAAAAGAAGTTTGAGAAACCTTTGCTAGCATTTTCAAAAATGAAAATGCAAAGATTGAGACAGAGGGAATATTTAAGCTTCATGCCATATTTGTCATTTAAGATGTTGATCATGGAAGGAAATTTGTATTTCAACCACCTATGAGAAATCATTTAGGAAATTCTGTCCTAAGGTACTAAAAAAATTGTGACACATTGACATTTAAGTTTGACGTAGAGGAGTGGTAACTGCAGAAACTGTGAGGGGAATGAAATTTGCAGCAACAAAACACATTTTAAAACTATTTGTTCTTCCTGTCTGAGTCTCTCTTCCCCACACCCACCCCCCACAAACCCTGACTTTCCAGCTGAGGGATGAATTCCCAATGTCAGAAAAGTTATACTAGGAAACAGAGATCACAAATGATTGAAGCCACTTTTATTCAAAAACTGAAGATATTTTGTAAATAACAATATTATTATTAATAAAAAGTGGGAGAAATCAGGTTTCTACTATGACTCCTGCATTAAAAAAAAAGGCTCATAGAATATCAGTATTGGATTAGAGATAAGAAGATTTTTCATGTTAGCTTTAACTAAATAACTGAAAAACTTTGGACAGGTCACATTATTCATCTTGGTTTCAGTTTTCAATCTATGCACAAATAATGGTACTAGCCAATGATTTCTAAAGTTTCTAATAATGCCAAGATCCTACAGCTAATAGATATAAGCCATATTTTAGGATTCTAATATGTAATTAGGAAGTCAGACTGAAGGCAAAAAAAAAAAGGAGAGCTGTTTGTATTCCTGCTAAGATAGAATAAATAATGATCTTCTTCCTGTCAACAAAAAGCTTAAATCAGCAGGCTAAATAGGCAAGGTCAGTAAAGGACTTAATTTGGCCTTGAGGTTAGTCAAAAGTTAACACTAGTATATATAGTCATTGTCCACATGAATATCCAATCCCAAACCACTTAGTTCTTCCATGCCTCAGAATTCTTTGTAAAGATGGTAAAATAAAATAAAATAATAAAATCATTGAATCCAGTACAATACAACACAACACAATACAATACAATGAATCTAAGTGTTACAACTACTTAGTATCCTGCCATGTTACAACCTTGTCAGCACCAAACACTAAGATGTAACTGTATCTATCAGAAGAATAAGTTTTGATGGAAGAGTAGGATATAACAATGACAACTAATTTGCAGACCTGTCATGTAAGGTTGTAAGATCTACTAATAGATATCGATCTATTTTTTTAGGTTATTCCTGTTAACCATGCAGAAGACACTTGTTGAAATTGCACTGACTTCCCAGCATACCAGTTAGATAAATGAGGTTTAGATCTTTGCTTTGGACTATGCTTCTCTTCTTTTTTTAAAATATATTTTATTGATTATGCTATTATAGTTATACCATTTTCCCCCCTTCATTCCCCTCTGCCCTGCACCCCCTGTACTTTTTTTCTTTTAACCACCCTTTAAAACTCCCCTGCCCTATCTATGTGAGATTAACTTAGGCCCATACAAAATGAATGCTAGCTAATCTGATAAATTAATCAAATGGGTTAAGGCCTAATAATAAAATGAAAACACATTAAGAAATATTGCCTTTGTGGATTAAAATGTCAGTTCAAATAAAATAAATATGGTTTTTATTTCCAACTTTGCCACTTTTATGAACTGTGCAACCTTGAACATTTAAACCCTCTGTGCCTCAGTTTTCCTATCCTGAGCAATTGGGTAGGAAAACTGTGCCTCACAGTTTGTGTTACATAAGAGCAAGCAAGCATCAAATGCAATTTTTGACCCAGAAAAAATATACAGTGTCTGTTGTCTTTATCCCTCCCTTCCTAATCTTTACTTTTTGTCAAAACAACATGCTTGTTCTACCTTTCAATGGCCTTCTGTTTTGATTTTCATACATGTGGTTAACCATTGATCGTGATAAAGGAATCAAAAACCCTACATGATTGCACCAAATATGCCAGGGCTATTCACCAGATTGCAACGTGGTTATATCTCTTATTCCAGGGGTTCTACTTGTTTTTGAGACCTTCAAATTATCCAGAGTGGGTGGCAATTAAACATTTCCTGGTTTGGGGAATACTCTTCAAAAAGTATTTAGTAAAGCTAATCAACATCTAAGGAAATGCAACATCAAGGAACAATAAAGGGAGGGTCCTGAGTTTAAAGCAAAGCCATTCACAGACAAATCCATTGTTATTTTAGTTCCCAGGATCTATCCAGGCTGTCTTCATCAGAGTATAATAACACATCTCTCCTAAATTTTTCAAATATTGCACAAGGGTCTTCACCCTTTTAGAATAGCTACTCCAGGCATTTTCAAACAAACTCATCCAAACCCTTGACCACTAATACATCTAAAGAATGAGGAATACAGAGGGTTAGATATTAGCTTAGAAACACCTGTGTTCATTAGTTCATTACTAAGACAGCAAGTTGATTCCCTGAGGGTTAAATTCATAGAAAAGCAAATTGTCTTTTTATAATAGGAGCTAAGTATATGGCTGTGGCCATCACCTTTTTTACTCAAAACAACCAAGTACTCACAGTTGTCAGTGTGCCCTTATGCCACTGCAGGGGAAGTCCATACAATCAGGCAGTGGGGAAAATGGACAAGATTTCTGATGGCTGCTTATTAAAGACACACAACAAAATCATCCCAGGGCATAATGTTGACTTTTTTTTGCCTTTAAAGCATGACATTGAAGATCGATCCAGCACCTTAATATAATTTATATGACATCAGACCTCATCTGAATATCACAGCTGTTAAGACCCTAGAAGGTTTGGTGCCAAATAAAGCCATATAAGAACCTACCTTGATAAGACCAAATTTCAGGTTGGGCTTACACCATCTTGCCTCATTAATTTGAATGATACACAGAAGACTACTGTTAATTAGTGTAAGTTTAAATTCTATATTTGTGAATCTGCAGAACTTTAGGACATTCACACATATCCAGTGACTCAGGAGTTCATAAGCAAGGGATCCACCCAGGAGTTTTTTAATGCAAAAATAAATATTTTAAATTAACTGCTAAGGGCCAGATGCATAGTTAAGCCAATAAATGCTATAGGCATTTTCCAATCTTGAATCAGTCAAATAGGGCTATATTGCAGTACTAGGACTTGAGTTAGGATACTAGAAAAGGGAAGGACTTAGAAAATCAAAGAGGAGAGATGATTATTTTTCAAGTATGTGGGTTAGTTCAAGTTCAGGGGACAAAGGCACAATCAGGTTACTCCAGTGAGAAGAGAAGTAACCTTCCAGTGTAAGCCAGGAGGGGAAGTAGGAAATACAGGAAATGGTATCAGTAGTTCCACAGCCAGCATTGTGTGGACCTTAGATATCTTTTAGGATGTAAAATTTCAGTAATTGAATAACAATTCTAAAAATCTAACAAATAACCAGACAAGTAGGTGTCTATTGCTTTTAACTCTAATCATTATTTCATATTGACTATTTTTACTTTGTCTCTGTTTTTCTCTCCCTACTTGCATCTTTCTATGTTCCTACTCTCCTACAAAAGACTTGATAGTCTCTATTTTCCTCTCTCTCTCTCTCTCTCTCTCTCTCTCTCTCTCTCTCTCTCTCTCTCTCTCCCCCACTCTCTCTCTCTGTTATCTATCTCTCTACTTATATGTTGCATCTAGTTTTTATAATGTCCTATGTGTCTCCATGTTCTTGTCCACTCTACCATCTACTGACTGTGTTTTTATACATGTGCCATAACACAGAGAACTAAATGGGTTGACCTGTCATCAAATTTGAAGCACCCCTATTAGGAGAGCTCTTATGCTAAGCCACCCATAGATCATTCCTCTGTCTGGACTACTAAGTTTGAGTCAGGCCCATTCAGTTGTGGCTAGGATGGTAGGGTCATTTGGCACAAAGCGTGGTGGTAACCCATGGCAAAATTCTCAGAAAGAGCCATGGGAAACACTTCTCACAGGGGGTAGTATATCTGGCCCCACCTTTCATGGTCTGTCCACAAAGCTGGAGATTAAAAAATGGTAATTTACACATACTTGGGAAATAATTACTAGATCAGTATATTGGTTTGCCAGGGCTGCCATGACAAAAATACTTAAGATTGGGTGGCTTAAACAATAGATAGTTCATTTCTTACAGTTTTGGAGGCTAGAAGTTCAAGATGAAAGTATCAGCAGATTTGGTTTCTCCTATGCTTCTCTCATTGGCTTGCCTTCTCATTATGTCCTCACATGGCACATGGTCTGTCTTGTCTATGTGCATATCCCTGTTTTGTTTTTTGCCATGTGTCCAAATATTTTCTTCTTATAAAAACAGTCATATGGGATCAGGACCCACCCCAACAGCCCCATTTTCAACTAATTTCCTCTTTAAAGGCACTATCTCCAAATATAGTCATATTCAGAAGTACTGGAGATTAGGTCTTCACCATATGAATTGGGGGAGGGAGACACAATTCAGCTCATGACAATCAGCATGACTGAAGAGGGATGAGGGGCTGGGAAACTTAAATAATGTTTGTTAAGTACCTACTATATGAGGTACTATGCTAAGTGCTTCTATAAAGGTTTTCCTGTATAATTCTCAAAAGAACTCCCATGAGATTGACACTTATTATTTGGTTTTATAGAAGAAGATACCAGAGACCAAACAGCTTAAGATTATACAGTAATCGAGGTGAAATTCAACTTCAGGTATGAATTACTCTCAAGCTAGTATTCTTGCCAGTACACACTGCGACTGCCCAGAGCTACTTAGACAGATGCATTTAAAATGTAAGAATTGACTATATATTGCCATTTATCACATTACATATTGCAGTATACTAACATTCAGAGAAGGCTGTAAATGTCAGGGCAAGTAGTATAATAAAGGATCATAGAAGTGTTTGAACTGGGAAGAGACAACAGTGGTACGGAAAGTGATGTTCTAGGGAAACTAGTAAGAGCAAACTTTTATTGAGTGTTTATTTTGTGTCAGACATTATAATAAGTACTTTACATGTATTAACTTATTTTTAATCATAACAACTTTATGAGATAAATATTATTATCTTCATTTTACAGAGGAAGAAATTGAGACAGATTAAGTAACTTGTCCACAGGTCATAAAATCTATAAATGACATAACTGAGATTTGAGCACAGTCTGGCTCAGAAATTAATCTGATGCATACTGTGAAGGATGAAATATAGGTAAAAGAGTCTGGACATAAGGAGACCAATTTGGAGATTATTGTGAAGTCTCAATTCAAGATGATGAGGGCTGGATCAAGGTGATAGAGGTGAAAAAGAAAGGAAGGGATTGATGTGAGAGACAGTGGTGAAAAACTGCTGTCACTTTTAATGTTAGGAGCAGGACATCTGCAGGGAATGAGAAAGCCAGTATCACTTGTCTGCTTGTTCCTTCTAAAAGCTATGCCTAGGTTCACTGTCTATTCGCCCATGACTAAAATAGAAGGAAAAAAAACGATAGAGTCCTGCAGGTGTTATCTAAAGCAATAGCTTAAGCCCACATGGCTTGTTTATTCCAATCAAAAGGTAGTGATTTTCTAATCTCTAACAAGAGAGGCACATTCTTCCACCAAACAAGAGTCTTAACAACCATCTATTGTATTTACTGGTGATTTATACACAATAGTTTCCTTAGCAACGAGGAACTAAAATCTTGGTTGGAGTTAAAATGAAATTTCTAAGATCTCAGAAATTATACTGTAAAATGATGCAATATCTCATACTGAATCATACATTTGCCAAGTACTAACAAAGAAAATTGAACGTACTTTTTAAAAGATATTGAAAGTGTTTTTTATAAATGTTGACAACCTCTACTATAACCAAAGGCCACACATTTCACTAAATTATGGAGACAGTTTCATTGAAAAAAGTTTAGAAAACTAGATTAATTGTTGACTGACCATCTTCAAAATAGCTCAGTTTGTCATAGAAAAATGTACTGTTATTTTTCTACATCATATTTATTCATTTTAAAATGAAAGTGAAAAGGGTGAGAAACAAATGTTTGGTAACTGCCTCCTACCTAGGTGTTACCACATACATGATCCCCATTTAGTCTAAAGATTGCCTTCATACCATACTTGTACCCAATCATTTTGTTTCCTGCCTCCAGGAAAGATATTTCCTTAGAAACACATTCAACTTTGGAAGAAAATGGGGAGTCAAGCATAGCCAGTCTACTGGGTGACTGTGTATTGACTGACATTCAAAGATGAATGAAGGTCTGGCAGCAGTTGAGGCAGTTGGAGTTTCAGTGACCTAATGGCCAAAACAATCAATGCTGCAAGACTAAGTTATGTTGATCTCCAGAACAGACTGCATGAATGTCACAACAGCACTGGGTAAAGCAGCTCTGCCAAAGCTTGGTGCCATGACGATGATACCCTAAAATAGAATGTATAGAAAGCACAGAGCCTTCTATATTTCCAAAGCCATTACTGGAACCTGTGAATGGTGATTAAGAAATGTGATTACTATAGGACATAGCAAGTTATTTCAAATAAGAATCCTCTTTGCCTGCAAATATTTACTTTATTAAGTTAGTGATCATATGTATAAAATCACAATCAGAACTCATTTTATCAAACATACCTATTTCTGCATGCTGGGAATTAGTACTTATCTAGATATTAGGGCAGGCCTGAAGATAAATTATGCTTTCTCTGATTGTCTATCTTCTTTATTTTCTTTACAGGAAAGCTATTATCAGGACAATTCACTGAAAAGCAACATTGCTTTAAAGAGAAAACTTTGTTTTTCCTTCCCCAGGCCAAATTCAATACAAATCATTGCCATAATCTTTAGTCTATGTAAGACCCTGGAGTAAGATCATCCATCCAAAAGCAACAAATGGCTCCCCTCTCAACTTTCCTGTATCCAATGTCTTAAGTCCCCCAATGAGATTTTAAGTGGTCCTTTAGCACTTAATTTTACTCTCCAGCCCTTCACAATATTTGCTCTTGCAAAGGAAATCATTGCTAGCAATAAATTTCAAAATGCTACCATGCATTTAAGAAGCAAGGTTTTTCCAAAATAAAATCAAAATCTTTAGAGTCAGAAAATTCTGCATTTCAGCTATTTTATTCATTGCATAAGTTTAAGTAATTTAATCTCTGGGTCTCAGTTTATCAATAAAATGGAAAAAATAATATATTACATCATAGGTTTTTGCAAGGATTAAATGAAGCAATGCATAAAAAGAGTTTAGCACAGTGCTAAGTCTTCAATCTACTCTTAGGCATTAAAAATTATATTAATACATTTGAACTATGGAAATCTTTATCTTGTTTCTTTATATTGTGCCCTCCATTACACCAAAGCTAAAAGAATAATTATAACAAGTTACAGGTGTCCTTATTTTCTAATGTTTCTCCAACTCACAACAAGGCAGCCTCTTTTGTGCACCTTTGCAAGTAAGCCAAAACTGATTTTGACTCAAGGCTTCACATTTGTACATTAGTACAGTGCATGACTCTAGCCTTAATCATTTAGCTATTTCAGGTTCAGTCTAGGGCATTAGTACAGAAATATGAGGTCTAGCAAGCATGAATTTCCCTGATTACAAGCTCAGACATGCTAAAAATTTCTCCTCTGAGCCATCATTCTGCCTAATGCAGAATATTTAAGCCACTTGTGTTCAGGGAAGTTCAATAATTTCTCAGTTCAAGTGGAATCCTCAGTCCTAATTATGATTTTCCCCTTTGTTTCTCTCCTTCCTTAGAATCAGTGATCAGCTCTGGGTATGTTTGAGAATGGGGAGGCAGCTGAATGGAATGCCATTGTGTGTTAGCCTTACTTTCTTACTGTTCCAGATGTAACTTATCCCATCTGTTCCTAAATACACATATTGTGCAATGCTCTCTTGAATTCTGTAGCAGTTAATGTTTGCTGTTTAACAAGCTACCTCAAAACTTAGTAGCTTAAAATAACAACCATTTATTTAGCTCACAAGTCTCTGGGTAAGCAATTCGGGCTGGGTTCATTTTTGCATCTACAGTCACTTGGTAGTCAAGGACCTCATTCACATGTCTAGAGATTGTCTGGCTGTCAGCTGGGATGAGATAGTAAGTGGACCACATGTCTTTCATAATCCAACAGCCTGATGAGAGTGATCAGAAATTCCAAGAGAAGAGAAGGGAATCCCCAATATGTAAGCATTCCTTCAAGTTTCTACTTGCCATCGTATTTTATGTTGCTCATTGACCAAATCAAGTGACATGGACAAGCCTAGAATCAATGTGAAGGGTGCTACCAAAATGTATAGAAACGAGAAGGCCTGAATAAATTAGAAGTCATTACTGCATCAACCTGCCACAAGTAGAAATTGCTTGTTTTATGTATATTGATCTTTGGTTGCCTAAGCCTGCCACACAGTACACATCCTCAATTAGACTGCTGTATTGGATAGAAGGGAAGTGCATTGCTCAACCAGGATTCCCAACTCACTGGTCTTCACCCAGCCAAGTTGTAAAGCTTAAATCCCTCCTTTGATTTCCTCAACCTTTAAGTGGGATTACCATCATATTTTACCATCCCTTAGATTTGGCCCAACAGGATAGAGAGACAGAATGCAAGAACCTCCAAATTCATGTCTAACTCTCTTCCTACTTTTCCAAAACTCTCTGTTCATATTATTCCCTCCTTGGAAGGTCTGTGTGTATGTTTGTGTGTGTGCATGCACATGCATACAATATGTGTTGTGTATGTGATGTGTGTGGGTAGAATATGCAAAAGCAGGAGAAAACCAATTTAGGTTGATCATGTATTCTTCTTAACTTTATCTCAATTATACTTAAACAAGTGGCTTTTTGTTTGAGCTCCAAGGCTAAAAGTTTGCCACCTTCATTCTTGAAGTTTATGCTAATAAGTACCCACATGAATTCTGAATCTTTACACATGAGAGCTATTATTCTGGATGCACAGGTTCTGGTTTAGGCCTTATTGGCCCTCTGAATTCTGCCATAATCAAAGGCATAGCCTCCATAGAGCTCAGATAAGTCTTGCAATGGCCTTGCATAACCTGATGGGGAGTGAGGAGCAGTAGGTGGAACACCTACATTGAAGAGTCTAAATGCAATGATTTATTAGGGAGAAAAAATATAGAGGCATAATATCTTGAAGTATTAATGAATTGGTTTTCATTCTCTTTTTACCCCTCATTACCCCTCAACATTTCCCATTAAAATTAGACCTTGAGTTCTAAGACTTATTACCACAGGTCGCATTCTTAGAGTTTACTTTGGAAACTCTTGCCAGAGCCACTGTCTCGATATATAAAGCTTTGGATTTAAAAAAATAAGATTTTTGAGAGAAAAAAATGTGTTTTGAATTTAAGAATTTAAAGACAGTTCAAAGACTTAGAGAACAAAGTTTATCTCATCAAAAAGAGAGTTGGGAAGAATTTATAATGAAAGAGCCTATTTCCCACATCCAAAATGACATTAAATTAGATTAACTGAGGAAGGAAAGAGAGTTAGGACTAGTTTCTGGGAAGGGAGATGTTGAAAACCCCAGAAATATATGGAGAATACTGAGAGCAGAGACCTGTGCTTCACTTCCCTGATGAAGCTCAAGAAGACAACAAGCTCTGCAAAAATGGTAGCCAATCACATCCATCCAGATAGAGAAAGTTAAAAGTCTTCCAAATCTCCTCATACCCAAGAAGAAGATGGGACAATATCTCAGAGTTATCTGTGCCCTTAAGAAGGTTACAAATGGCTGAGATATGTAGGGGCCTTGTAATTTTAACAAGGAAATACTGACAGTGAATTCCATGTCTACAATGTAAAATGTAGTTTTGAGGTCATTAGGAGACACTACAATAGGGATAAACACCAACAGCCCAAATATAATAGGAGCTAAATTCCCCTCCATGGACACCAAAGGAAATCACAGAATCATCATGGACAAAATACCTGCCCTTTCTCCTTGGTATTTAGTTGCTATCCCATAGAATAAGGGAGAAGAGCAAATAAAAATAAGGAGCCTTGTGATAATATTGGGCCCACCCACATAATTCAGGATAATCTCCTCAACTCAAGATCCTTAATCACATCTGCAAAATCCTTTTTGCCATCTAAGGTAACTTTGACAAGTTTCATTGATTAGAATATGAATATATTTAAGAGGCCATTATTCTGGCCTATTATACAGGATAATCTGAGCTATGACCCAAGACCCAGGAAGCCTCATCCTCATATACATCACTTTTGATAGGGACCTATAGAGCCAAATGCTTAGGGGCATAGTCTTCTATACAAGCCCAATAGTGGTCAAGGCTGAACTTCAGCCACTATGCACTGATAAGGCCCTATCACTTGCTCACAGCCAAAATCTGTACTTATTGGTTGGTGCCTCTGCTGTATCCATGAAAGATTTTGACTATTGCCCCTGATGACAAGACAAGTTAAGAAATGCCCCCCGATGATATGAGCAATGATAGTTAAACCCTTGACCAAGGAAGCTTTCAGAGCTAAATGGGCTGAATAAAGCAGGGATTTGTATGATTAGCTAGGTGATGAAGATAAATAAAAATTATTACATTTTCTATGTATATGTCCTATATAACATCCAAAAGTGGTAGTGTTTCCAGCAATCAAAAGCCATGTAATACATATCTCTATGTCCTTTTACCGGTAATTTCTAAAGACATAGGTGATTAATTCTTGGACTCCAAGGGACATATTCATTCATTCAACCATCTTTAGTGCCTGCTCAATATCAGGAGTTATTCTAGGTGCTGAAGATGCAGGGGGAACAAAACCAGATAGTCCAGCATAGGGTTCTCAAACTTTAAGCATCTGAATTCTTTAACAAAATAGAATTTTAGGGCTTTGCTAAAAAGATAGGTTCCTGAGCCCCTCCCTTAGGTAGTATTTTTCAGAAGGTTTGGGGCAACTCAGGAATTTTCATATTATAAAGTGACAGCTGGAAGTGGAAATGTTCTCATGAAAGTGCTAACTTACAGAAAGGAGCTCATCATAGTGGCAATGGTATAAAAATACTCAAGGCTAACCATTTACCACCTGTCTTTATTTCTGCTGACCCATCCCATGAATTGAATCACAAATACAATGAAATTCAATTTATATAGTTGCTAACATATCTACCAAAACCCTTGTTAAACTGATGGTGAAATACATCATTTTACCTTCTTAACTACAGTTTATTAGACCAGAGCTGGACACCTAAATTAGAGCTGCTCAGCCATAGACATAA
This sequence comes from Phyllostomus hastatus, assembly GCF_019186645.2. Classification (NCBI taxonomy): domain Eukaryota; kingdom Metazoa; phylum Chordata; class Mammalia; order Chiroptera; family Phyllostomidae; genus Phyllostomus; species Phyllostomus hastatus. The sequence goes on along the minus strand of NW_025333984.1, from coordinate 10,698,113 downwards.
GTGACCTATGACATGACCTGGCATAAAGAGATCATCCCTAAAAGAAGTGAAGTAAGTCAATAATTTCCTTTTTTGGTACTTTAAACAAGAAGTCACACAGGTAAATTGCAAGTTAGCCACAGGAACTAAGCTGAAAGGTTATTAACAAGGCAGATCCAGATTTTGTGCATATAGAAACTATACCATTGGGGCAGAGCAGAAGAACTTAAAGAAAATGAACATGAAATTAAAAATGAGGCACAAGGACATGGAAGGAACTCATGCAAGTAAGGAGCCATGGAGTTTAAACTCTTTAAGTAGTGGTGTATTAAAGCCAACACATACCCATTTGTGGAAGACAAATATTTATTATTCAAGAATTTTGCAAGTTCACTGATGTCATATTGGTGGCCTGATACCAACCATGATAGGAATATTCAAACCACAGAAGTTGGGATACATAACAAATCAGGACATTGTCCATCTCCACCACCACAAGAGCTAACTATTAAATATTTACCAGTATATCACTGTACTAGCTTTTTGATAAGAAATCCACCTCTTGCCATTATGTAGATTTTGTTGGTGGAACAGTCATTAGGAACCATGTATAAGATGAGTAAGCAGAAGGTGACAGAAGAGAGGATAAAACAGAGCAGATTCACAAAGAGAAGTAGAGAAATAATGACAGAGAATCCACCCCTGAGAAGGAATCCTCCTTTCTGGATGGTATTTCTAGTTTAGCTACCAGTTCCAATGAGGCCTGGCTACATTTTATTTCCTTTATTTGGATTTAAGTTACACCTTTCTTTACCCTCAAATCACCCTCCCTTTACTTGAATTACCCTGAGTGAGCTTCTCTTCTTTTTTTTAATATTTTTTTAATTTATTTTTAGAGAGGGAAGGAAGGGGGAGAGAGAGAGAGAGAGAGAGAGAGAGAGAAACATCAATGTGCAGTTGCTGGGGGTTATGGCCTGCAACCCAGGAATGTACCCTGGCTGGGAATCGAACCTGGGACACTTTGGTTCCCAGCCCGTGCTCAATCCACTGAGCTATGCCAGCCAGGGAGTTTCTGTTCTTTGCAACCAAAAAAGCTTTAACCCACAATATTAATGAGACTATGAAAAATCAAGGATTCTTTATAAAATTGGCTCTTCAGTCACAGACTAGGAGTCTTAGCACAAGAATCTTGCAAATATATTAATATTCCCTTGGGTAGGAAAGTATAGATGGTATATAGCAAATTCACCCCCTTCTTGATAAATAACTATTTTCTTCTTTTTAAAATTATTTTGAATATGTAAAGTTTGAGATACCAATTAGATATTAAAATGAAGATTTTGTGTTAACAGTTATAAATATTGAGTTTAGAGCAGAAATCAGTGTTGGAGATGTAAATTTTGGGGTCACTGGCATATTGCAGTACTGAAAGTCATGGAACTAGATAAAATCACTTAAAAAGAAAGTATGGAGAAGAAAAGGTGGATGAGGACTAAGTCCTGGGGCATTTCTACATTTAGAAATAGGGCAGAGGAAAGGAACCAGCAAAGCAGATCAAGAATTATCAGCCACTAGTTATGAAGGAAATATGGTGGCCTAGAAACAAACAAAAGAAGTGGTTTTAAGAATAAGGTAGCCCTGGATGGTGTGGCTCAGTTGGTTGGAGCATCATCCCATAATTGAAGGATTGTGGGTTTGATTCCCAGTCAGGGCACTTATCTAGGTTGTGGGTTCAATCCCCAGTGCTGGCTCATATGGGAAGCAACAAATTGATGCTTCTCTCTTGTGTTTCTCTCACTCCCTTCCTCTTTCTAGCAATTTAAAAATGTCCTCAGGTGAGGATAAAAAAGAATAAGGTAGTGGTTAATTGTGTCAGGTGTTTATGAGAGGTCTATTTAGATGAGGATTAAAAATTGGCCACTGGACTTGGAAACAGTGAAGACATTGTAATATTAAAGCGCTATTGTGGTAAGTTGGAGAAAGAGAATGAGTCATGAAGAAATGGAGACAATAACCATGAATAAATATTTTAAAGAAGTTTTGTCATAAAGGGAGTCACAAATGTAGGGTAGTATTGAGAGGGAGAGATATGAAAGCAAGAAAAATACAGGAACATGTTTATATGCACAGAGGAAATATTCTACATTAACAGGAGAATTGATGAAGAACAGAGAGAGTACAATGACAGTTGAAAAACCCTTGAGAAATCAAGAACAGATGGAATACAGAGCACAAGAGGAGAGATTGCCCTTGATAGAAACAAAAAGTATACAGAAACAGGTGAGACAGATTTAATAGAAAGGTGATGGAACTCCCATATGATAATGTTTTTATAGGGTTGAGTACTTTAGAAGTTTCACAGACATGAAAATGAATAAAATTATTGTTTCAAAGAGTAGAAAAGCAAATATGCAATGATAGTATAATGGAATTTCCTGGAGGTTGTTAAGTTTGAAATTTGAGGACATGAATTTAAAGGGAGACTAGTTAGCATGTGGATTAATTTTTTTTATTTATGCTATAACAAATTACCACAAACTTTATGGTTTAAAACAACACAAGCTTATCTCACAGCTCTGTAAATCAGAAGACCAATGTGAGTCTCACTGGGTTAAAGTCAAGAAGATATCAGCAAAGCCACTTTCCTTTCTGAAGGATCTAGGAAAGAATCCATTTCCTTACCTTTTCCAGCATTCCTTGGGCAACCTACATTCCTTGGTCCATGGCCTTCTTCTTCCATTTTCAAATCTAGCAATGGCAGGAGTCCTTCTTATGTTGTATCTCTCTACCCTTCTTTCACTATTGTGTCTCTAATCACAACTGGGAAATGTTCCCCACTTTTAAGGGCTCATGGAATTAAACTGCACTCAACTGGATATTCCAGGTCCCATCTCAAGGTCTGTAGCTTCAATCAAATCTGCAAAGTTCCATGTATGCTAACATTCACAAGTTACTGTGATTAGGGCATGGATATCTTTGTGGGGGCAGGAGAGGATTCTGGCAAACACAGAATTATTGTATATTTTTCCCAGTAATGCTTGTCTACTCATGTGCAAACCTGGAATAGGCAGAGAGCAGGATATCTGGTTTTGCAAGCAAAGGACAGCTGAGGGAGAGATGAGCATGAGTTGAAGAGGTTTGCAAGGAAATGACTCTAGCAGTAATTAAAATCAGGATTTGGGAGGTGGCCCAGATTTTGGTAAGGATAGTTCAAGCATAAGACCCTGGATTGGGGTGATCAGGAGGAATAAAGGAAAAGATCATTGGAGATAGAAAGGTCAAGGAACTGAAGAGCCAGAGAATTGGATAAATCTTCAATGAAATCACCAAGAATATTATCCTCATTAGGCAGGGAAAGAAAGAAAGTGAGTCATGTTCTAAAGTGTTTATTAAGTGAAAGGAAGTAACTGGCTTAAATAATAACAAGGAGGGTAGCAGATGGTAGACTAGGACTGCATGATCTGTAAAGGACCTGGAACATAGGAAGAGGGAGAAATGGAAGAAAGAAGGACATCTACCCTACCTACACTGAGAACCAGTCCTATACACAGATGAGGAATTTCTACCATACAAAGGCAAAGGTATGAAATAAGCTTACCACCTAAAACCTAGCATGTAGTATACTTGGGATGAGCCTCAAGAACATACATATTGGAGTTGCAACAAAGTCTCAAAATTCAGGCAAATTATATTTGACTTGAGCATCAATCCCAGACTTCAAAAGGCCAAATGGCCACCTATAGTTCAACATTATATTTAGCATTTTTGAACTTGGTTAACATCATTAAACATGAGTTACCATCACATCTAATTGGCACATCAATACCAGCAATAAAAAAAGCACACCATTTGAATTTATTATAAACATTTGAATATTCACTTGCAAATAGATGAGCATTTTTGTTGAAACATGGAGTTAAAATCTTCTTTTGTGCTTTATATATTAAAATTTTCATTAACTAGCTGAAGTGTAAATATATATGTATTATTGCAATAATAAAATGCTATAATAATTAATGAAGATTGTCAAAGCTATTCTTCTCCCATATAAAACCAATTATTAAATACTGCCAAATGGTTAGATAAAATGGGAAACAGATTGATAATTAATACAAATATTAAAAGAATGCCTTAGCCAAGTAAATTTAGGAAGAATATTATATAATTTTGATTCAACATTTTATTTATAAGTATTTATAATTATAAAGGCAATCATCATAATCATAAAATAATCATAAATACAATAATTATGAATAGTTTTAAAAGATGAGCTAAAGACATTAGATTTTATCATCATTTTAATCTTGTAAAATTATTTGCCATACTAGTTAAATAAAACAATGTTCAAAACTTCTATTTAAATTATTTATTTAATTTATTTAATTACATTTAGTCCAAGAAAAAATTCATAATTTAGATATTATGCACATCTTATAAGAATTAAAAACAGAATGCCAATTTTATCATCTCAAAATTCCACAAGAAAAAAAACCCTCCACAATCACATGTAAAACCTCCATGATAAGTCATCTTTGATCCAGATAGAATAAAGAACACACTAGGAATAAAGAAGAAAGAATTGGATAAAACGGGTTACCCAATAACTATCGTGCTCTTCCTCAAACCTGTTTAAAATCATCATCTATTTAGGATCTCCAATGTGCAGTAGTATAACCACAGAAGTAATCTAACATCAGACAGTACCAACAAATTATTACTCCCATACCACAATGTCAAACATTTTTATTTGACTATTTAAAAAGTATAAGATAAATTATAAAAATTTACTTGAAAAGAAATTTTACATTTATCTTATATATCACAAGTTCATTCTATTTTGCTGATATTTGGTTTTGGTTACACTTTATATTGATCTTTTACTGTTTATTTTTAAAATATATATAATTCATATACCATAACATTTACCCTTTTAAAGTATACAAATCAGCCCTGGCTGGCGTAGCTCAGTGGATTGAGCGCAGGCTGTGAACCAAAGCATCGTAGGTTCGATTCCCAGTCAGGGCACATGCCTGGGTTGCAGGCCACGATCCCCAGCAACCGCACATTGATGTTTCTCTCTCTCTCTCTCTCTTTCTCCCTCCCTTCCCTCTCTAAAAATAAATAAATAAAATCTTTAAAAAAATAAAAAATAAAGTATACAAATCAGTAGTTCATAGTGTATTCACAAAATTGTATTATTGTTAACAGGGTGCAGCCAAGCGGGGGGCCTAAATGGGGATTTGTAATGGGGTCCAGAACTCAGAGTGCCCAGGAAATATTGGGAAAAATATATATATAGGATGTTGTCACCTTGACAAGTCTGAGCTGGGGGATGGGACTCATGGAGCATGGTCATTGAGAGTTGTTTTGAATAGCAACAGTTTTGCAGATAACAGCTAGAACAGTCATTTAACATATCTATAACATTTAACTGGTTTCATAGATATGTTAAATAGCTATGGCCAGGCTTTGAGCCAGGGGCATGGGAGTGACTTCAACCCATGATATAACTGGGAGGCAACTCCCTCTGGTTACAGGGTTTATGTGAGAGCTTGGAGATGATTGGCTCCACACCATGGAGCCATGCCTATCCAGGCTTAACTCTGGAAGCCCAGTAAAACTGGAAGAACACAGGAATGCTGTCAGGTGTAACTGATTCTGGGATGAGTCAGAAATGGGGCTGCAGAGGAAGATTAGAGCTGAGATTTAAACCCAGATTTAGCAGCCATGCAGGGCTTTTCGGGAACACATGGCTTTGGTGAAAGTTGGGACTGTGCAGCTTTAGGGTATAACCTTTTTGCCACGTGGCTTAGGAAGCAGGTGAGACTTTGCCTGGAAGAAAAGGGGTGAAAGGATTTTTGCTGGGCCATGTGGGCCATGAGAAAGCCACATGGTTTTGTATTAACTGGAAAACATGGCAGGGACACCGCTGATGGTGCCAGAACTGAGGGACTGCCTGAACCACGGACTTCTACTTCTTTTCCTGACATATGGTACCCTGGCATGGGCAAAGGGGAGAAGGAAGGACTGTGAGTTTGTGAGTATTCTAAAGGACCTTAGTATTTTTAATGAAGACATTAAGTCATTACTCTAAGTCTGTATAACTTTTTAAATAAATAATCCCTTTCCTTTTCACCAATCTCTGGCATTGAGAGACATCTTTCCCTGGTGGCAGGCAAGGGGAACCTAGTACAATGGGAGGGAACCCCCAGAGCATAATGGGTAGGTCCATTTGGTAATAGTATATCATTCGCCCTCCCCCCACCCTGGGTCTGTTCTGTAACACTATCATCACCATCAACTAATCCTAGAATATTTATAACACCCTAAAAAGAAAACCCATTTCCATTGGCTTCCACTCCTTATTTCCCTACCCTCAGCCTTGGCAACCAATAATCTACTCTCTGTCTCTAAGAATTTGCCTAATCTACAGATCTTATGTAAATGAATCAAACAACATATGGCATTCTGTGTATGGCTTCTTTCATTTAGTATAATGTTTTCAAGGTTCATATGTGTTATAGCATGTATAAGAATTTCATTTCCTTTTTTCTTTCCATACCCCAAAATAAATTCAAAATGGATTAAAGACTAAAATATTAGACTTGAAATAATAAAAATCCTTGAAGAAAACATAGGCAGTAAAATATTGGACATTTCTCATAGTAATATTTTTTCTGATATATCTCCTCAAGAAAGGGGCAAGAAAGAAAAACAAGCAAATGAGACTACATCAAACTAAAAAAAATTGTCACAGCAAAGAAAACATCAACAAAATAAAAAGACAACCCACAGAATGGGAGGACATAGTAGGCAACGATACATCCAATAAGGGGTTAATATCCAAAATTTATTTTAAAAATTATAAAACTCAACACCAAGAAAAAAAGTTCCAATTCAAAAATGGGCAACAGACCTGAATAGATAATTCTCCAAAGAGGACACAGAGATGGCCAATAGACATATGAAAAATGCTCAGCATCACTAATTTTCAGACAGATGCAAATGAAACCACAATAAGATATCACCTTACATATTTGTGTGACACCTCTGTCAGAGTGGCTAAACTCAATAAATCGACAAACAAGTGTTGGCAAGGATGTGGAGAAAATGGAACCCTTGTGCACTATTGGTGGGAATGCAGACCGGTACAGCCACTGTGAAAAGCAGTACAGAGTTACCCTGAAAAATTAAAAATGAAACTGCCTTATGAGTCAACGATTCCACATCTGGGAATACATTTGAAGAAACCAGAAACACTAACTTGAAAGACTGTATGCACCCCTATGCTCATTGCAGCATTATTTACGGTAGGCAATATCTGGAAGCAGGCCAAGTGTCCATCAATAGATGGGTGGATGAAACATCTATGGGACTTCCAGCCAAGATAGAGGCATAGGCAGACACACTGTGCCTCCTGGCACAACCAAAAGAAGGGCCACAACAAATTTAAAAATAAAAAACCCAAAACTGACAGAAAATCAAACTGTATGGAAGTTTGACAACCAAGGAGTTAAAAAAACATTCATCCAAGCCCTGGCTGGTGTAGCTCAGTGGATTGAGCGCGAGCTGCGAACCGAAGTGTCACAGGTTGGATTCCCAGTCAGGGTACATGCCTGGGTTGCAGGCCATGAACCCCAGAAACTGCACATTGATGTTTCTCTCTCTCTCTCTTTCCCCCTCCCTTCCCTCTCTGAAAATAAATAAATAAAATCTTAAAAATAAATTCATCCAGACCAGTAGGAGGGGTGGAGATGGGCAATCAGGTACAGAGGGCTCTCAGCAAGGCAATGGCAGCTGAAGGACCAGAGCAGGCAAGGTGGGAGCTGGCAGACTTGGGGGTCCCACATTTGTGTGCAGATAAACTGGGAGGAACAACTGGGGAGCAAGATAGACCATCCAACCCAGGGTTCTAGCCTAGGAAAATAAAGCCTCAAAACCTCTGACTGAAAAAATCTGTGAGGATTGAGGGGGCAGGAGAATCTCCCAGTCTCACAGGAGAGTTCGTTGGAGAGACCCACAGGGTCCTAGAAAGTACACAAAACCACCCACCTGGTAATCAGCACCAGAAGGACCCAATTTGCTTGTGGGTAGTGGCAGAAGTGACTGAAAGTCGGCAGAGAGCAGAGCAAGCTGCATTGTTCCCTCTCAGACCCCTTCCCCACACACAGAGCCACAACACAGTGATATGGATTGCCCTGCCCTGGTGAACACCTAAGGCTCTACCCGTTACTAAGTAATAGGCATGCTGAGACCAAAAAAAAAAAATGGCCAAAATGAAAGAGTAGATCAAAGCTCCAGAAAAAGTATAAGCAATGAAGAGATAGCCAACATATCAGATGCACAGTTCAAAACACTGGTAATCAGGATGCTAAGAGAATTGGTAGAGTATGGTCACAATATAGAGGAAAAAATGAAGGCTATGAATAGTGAAATAAAGGAAAATGCACAGGGAACCAACAGTGACAGGTAGGAAACTGGGACTGAAATCAATGGTTTGGACCAGAAGGAAGACATAAACAGTCAACCAGAACAGAATGAAGAAACAAAAATCCAAAAATAGGAGGAGAGGCTTAGGAACCATAGGACAGCTTTAAATGTTCCAACATCCAAATCATAGGGGTGCCAGAAGGAGAAGAACAAGAGCAACAGATTGAAAACTTACTTGGAAAAATAATGAAAGAGAACTTCCCTGATCTGGTAAAGAAAATAGACTTCCAAGAAGTCCAGGAAACTCAGACAATCCCAAAGAAGTTAGACCCAAGGAAGCACACACCAAGCCACATCATAATTACATTACCCAAAATTAAAGATAGAGAATCTTAAAAGCAGCAAGAGAAAAGGAAACAGTTACCTACAACACAGTTCCCATAAGACTATCAGCTGATTCCTCAAAAGAAATCTCACAGGCAAGAAGGGACTAGAAAGAATTACTTTAAGTCATGAAAGGCAAGGACCTGCATCCAAGATTACTCTACCCAGCAAAGCTATTATTTAGAATGGAAGGGCAGATAAAGGGCTTCCCAGATAAGGTCAAGTTAAAGGAGTTCAACATCACCCACCCCTTATTGTATGAAATGTTAAGGGGACTTGTATAAGGAAAAGAAAATAAAAAACTATGAACAGTAAAATGACAACAAACTCACAACTATCAACAACCAAACCTAAAAAAATAAAGCAAACAACTAGAAGAGGAACAGTATCACAGAAATAGAAATCACATGGAGAGTTATTAGCAGGGGAGTGTAGGGGGAGAGAAGAGGAAAAGTTACAGGGAATAAGTAGCATAAACAGTAGGTAGAAAATAAACAGGGGGAGGTTAAGAATAGTATAGGAACTGGAGAAGCCAAAGAACATATGTATGACCCATAGACATGAACTAAAGGTGGGGTGCAGGTGGGGTGCGGGTGGGAGGCGGTGTGCAAGGCAGAGGGGGATAAAAGGGGTAAATGGGACAACTGTAATAGCATAATCAATAAAATATATTTAAAAATAAATAAATTCATTGGTCTAAAAAACAATGATGGAACATTTACACAATGGAATACTACTCAGCTGTAGAAAAAGAAGGAAATCATACCCTTTGCAACAGCATGGATAGACCTAGAGAACATTATACTAAGTTAAATAAGGCAGTCAGAGAGAGAGGAGTACCATATGATTTTACTCATATGTGAAATCTAATGACCAAAATGAACTAACAAGCAAAATAGAGACTCAGATAGAGAGCAGGCTGACCGCTGTCAAAGAAAGGGTGCTGAGTGTGGGGGGTGGAGGGATTGAGCAAAAAAGAAAAGAGAAAGAAGAACTCATAGACATGGACAACATTGTGATTGCTAGTAGCAGGGAGGGAGAGGTGGGTGGGAAAGGTGGAGAAGGGTATAGGGGGGATAAATGTGAATGAACACGTTTGACTTGTGGTGGTGAACACACAATACAGTGTACAGATGGCATGTTGTAGAATTGTGCAACTGAAACCTGTATAATTTTGTTAACCAGTGTCACTCCAATAAATTCAATAAAAAAAGAAAGAAGGAAGAAAGTGAGATGAGTAAAGAAGTATTTGATAGCCCTGACTGATGTGGCTCACTGGATTGAGTGCCAACCTGTCAACCAAAGGGTCGCTGGTTCAATTCCCAGTCAGGGCACATGCCTGGGTTGTAGGCCAGGTCCCTGTTGGAGGGTGCATGAAAGACAACCACACATTTATGTTTCTCTCTCTCTCTTTCTCCTTCCCTTCTCTCTCTAAAAATAAATAAATTAAATCTTTTAAAAAAAGAAGTATTTGATAAGTGAGGACAAACATGCTAGCATGTTTCGAAGTTTATAAACATATCCTTGAGTCTTTTGACTTAAGTCATTAAAAAATCTACTTGGTGAAATGCAATAATAACAATAATAATGCTATGTATATTTGAGTATAAGTTTTTGAGTGGACATATGTTTTCATTTTTTTGGATATATACCTAGGAATAGAATTACTGAGTCAAATGGTAACTCTTTAATATTCTAAAGAACTGCCAAAATGTTTTCCAATGTGGCTGCACAATTTAACATTTCCACAAGAAATGTGTGAGGGTTCCAATTTCCATTTCACATATTATACCTTTTGGTATGGTAGCTGCTGAGACTGAACAGTATATTGTCACTTCTCCTGAAATATTCTACATAGGTTACTGGCCTCATTTTCTGGGTCCAGGTCCAATAAGTTCAATGTCCACTAGACCCAGTCCTATTTCTAAGTCCTAGCTTACTGTTCTCTCCCTCTTGGCAAACTTCTACTGAGATCTTCCTGATATGCCTTATATCCAAACCCATATAATTATAAAATATTTTTGGATAGCTTCATTATTCAGGTTATATTTACTTATCATTACTTCATGGAAATCCATCATGAGAATCATCTATTCTTTAGTAGCTATTTAAAGTTCATAAGATACATAGCTTTATTTATTTTTACAACACAACAATGAGTACCACTATTTTCATATTAGAGATAAGAAAATTAAAAGCTCAGAGAAGTTAAATGACATGTCTAATGTCACAGAGAGCAAATTAGTGGTAAAACCAGGACTCAAAAATTTAACTTGAAATCCTATTCCAGTCTACTGATTACCCAATGTTGCTTCTTTACCACAAAATTATTTCTATACATTGTATTATGAAGACATTTTTTCAAATTATTTTGGCAGCTTCCAAGGTCTCCAAAGGCTTTAAAAAGATTTTTTGTAGCTTGTCTATAGTATAGCATCATTTGGCTTCCCTACCTTTCATCAAACTTTTTCAATTTATTGTTCTGAAAGGATCAGTTTAGTTGATACGTGGCAACAGACAATGGGGCAAAATGTTAACTTTTGTAATGTGCAGCTAATAATTTCTATAGATTCCTCCATAATACTTCAGATCTTACCAGTCTTTGTGTTCAATGTTTGTAATACCAGCTTTTATACACCAATTGGTTCAAATTCATACTCCTCAAATGAACCTATGGACAAAGCCAAAGGGAGGTAGGATTGAGGATGGGAGGTGGTGGTGGATGGGGTGCAGGAAAGTGGTGGCAGGAAAATGGAGACAACTGTAGTTGAACAATAATAATAAAATAAAATTTTTCAACAAGTACTTTCGTCTTCACCCTACTCTCAACCAAAACTTATTTGCCCATATAAACACTGCCCTCAAGTTACACAAGTTTTATTATTATCCTCCTTATACATCCTGCTTTCTACTACCTCAACCAGTTTTACTCATGCTATTCCCTCAACTAGAAATACACTTTCTTTTTCCCCCCACAAAAGAATATGTGCTTAATGCCTAACTTGAATCCAACCTCATACATAAAATTTTCCTCCCACAACTGCAGTACTGGGTGGCCTCTCATTTCTTTGGATTCCAGTTGCACTATGATAGGTAATAATGAAAACGTCAGCGGGATTGCAGTGATAGGATTTGAAAATGATGTATTCCTCAGAAGTCTTAGTTTTAGTACTTTCACTACCTTCGGTATTCTTGATAACTTTAATCAAATCATCAACATAATGTCTTTTACTTTTGATGATAAAATTGAGATACCATTTTAAAAAAACTACTTGAAACCAAACAAATTGAAAGCTTTTACTAAGTAAAATGCTTTTTGCATACAACTTTTAAGATAATGAGGCAAAAAAAAGCCTGATTTATTTTTTACTCATCTTGCAGAGTGTCTCAGGTACTCAGCCTCATGGCCAGCATCTGTTCCAAACATTCTTAGATAGTGATCACTGAGATGATGAGCCTGTGTATCTGAAAAATCAAAGATGTTTACTTTTGGGTTGGCCCAAAAGTTTGTTTAGGTTTTTTTTTTTTTCTGTATGATGGCTCTAGTAGTGCTTAGTCATCTCTAACTTCATTTAAAATAATTTTGTTAGATTGTATTGTGAAAGCTGTCATATTAGCATGCATATAAAAAAACATCAAAATTGGTAAAATTTTGTGCAGCCATTTTAATATTTATGATGGAAGAAGATACACAACATTTTCAGCATATTAGCTTTATTACTTCAAGAAAGATAAAAATGCAACTGAAATGCAAAAAAAAAAAGATGTGAACAGTGTATAGAGAACATACTGTGATGGAATTTTCAAAAGTGGTTTGTGAAATTTCTCAGTACTATGGAGATTTTGGCCAAATAATTCTTTGCTATGGGGTTGTCTTATTCATTGGAAGATGTTTAGCAGTAACCCTGGCCTCTACCCACTAGAAGCCAATAGCAGGAGATAGCTAACATACTCAAAATATCCAGATCAATCAAGTTATTGGTAAAAATAAAAAATGTGTCTTTTCTTTTATGGAAAAAACTAAATAGACTTCTGGCCAATCCAATAGATTTTACCTACTAAAGCAGGAAAGTACATTCAGACTTAAAATTTCAAGAACAGAACAAGTAACAAAATAGGATTTTACTTTACCAAGGCAACCAAGACCAACTATTTAAAAGATATTGTAAGCTCCTCAAAGTCAAAGACCAAGTTTTTTTTTTTATTTTTTTCATTTTTAATTAAAGGTGGCATTTAATATTATATTAGTTTCAGGTGTACAGCATAGTGGTTAGACATTTATTAACTTACGAAGTGATCCCTTGGTAAGTCTAGTAGCTACCTGACACCATACATAGTTAATTCAATATTATTGACTATATTCCCTAAGCTGTACTTTACATTCCCATGACTATTTTGTACTGCCAATTTGTACTTCTTTTTTAAAAATTTTATTTATTTATTTATTTTTAGAGAGGGGAAGGGAGGGAGAAAGAAAAGGAAAGAAACATCAATGTGTGGTTGCCTCTTGCATGCCCCCTACTGGGGACCTTACCCAAAACCCAAGCATGTGCCCTGATTGATAATCAATCAGTAACCCTTTCATACACAGGCCTGCACTCAACCACTGAGCTGCACTGCCCAGGGCCAATTTGTACTTCTTAATGCCTTCACCTTTTTCACTGAGCCTCCCAAACCTCCCCCACCCCACATCTGGCAACCATCAGTTTGTTCTCTGTATATGTCTGGTTCTGTTTTGCTTGTTCATTTACTTTGTTTCTCAGATTCCACATATAAGTGAAACCATATGGTATTTGTCATTCTCTGTCTGATATTTCACTTAGCACAATATGCTCTAGGTCCATCCATGTTGTCACAAATGGTAAGATTTTATTCTTTTTATGGCCAAGTAATGTTCCATTGTATATATGTATCACCTCTTCTTTATCCATTCATCTTTTGATTGGAGCATTTAATCCACTTACATTTACAGTAATTATTGATAGGTATACAGTTACTGTCATTTTATCAATTTTTTCTGATTATTTTTTAAGTTCTCTGTTCCTTTCTTAGTTGCTTGCTTTCTTCTCTTATATGTTGATGACTTTCTGTAGTATTGTGTTTGGATTCCTTTTTCTTTATTTCTTGTGTATCTCGTACAGATTTTTCATTTGTGGTTATCATGTGATTCATATATACCAAGCTATGTTTTTTGCAGTCTATTTTAAGTTGATGATTGCTGAAGTTTTAAGCACATTCTAAAATCACTATCTTTTTTACATACCTCTTTCACTTTTATTTGTGTCAAAAACCAAGTCTTAAACTTCTTTGTCTCTCCTGACATGTAGTAGAGTCTCAGTAAAATCTTCTAAATGGATTATTTCACTAGAAAACCCCTACCCAGAGCTTTTTAATACATCAATTTGGATATTTTATTTTATTTTAAATTTATTCAAAGGCTGAAAATGTCTGCTGTGAATCTTCAATTTATCAACTTCATTTATATCTCTACCTTATGTTTTGTATAATTTCTTCCTATGTCCTCTCTTGCTCATTGGCAATTTTTTGTCTTCTTTTTTCAGTCCTATTCAGCATGGCACACTTTCAGTAATGTTTTATTTTTCTACTTGTTTTTAAATCAACCATATGTAAGTGAAGCTCTGATGATTCTGGTTATAACAGAACAGAACAATTCTGTTACAAAGAAGAATAAAAACCTTACTCACAGATCCAGGGCTGTCCTAAAAAATGAGCATCCTTTATGTTGGTACTTAGTATGTACAATATGGAAAGATGGAATAGTGTGCACCTTCTTCAAAATTTCACCAGGCAAAAGCCCCAGTTTGGAATGCCTTTACATTAATCAGCTTTCCTGGCAGCATAATGATGCTGGAAATTAGGAAAGCAATGGAGGATTCTTAGTTGGGTTTAATAAGCTTGGGCACTTTGCTAGCACACTGCAGTGGATCAATTGAAGTTAATTATTATACAAGATTAAACCCCAAGTAACTACAATACATCAAACCAATGCAAAAAGCTCTGGCTCTGGAAGGAGAAAAAACAAACATGAATTCTGAAGGTAAATCTTTTCTATTCAGTCCTTAACTCACCACATTTCACATATAAACATAATAAACTAATGCAATATGAAATCCAGCATCTTAAATTCTGAAAGTAAGATATAAACTTCACCTGCTGTCTCTATGGGATATTTAACCTTGGAACCTAAATAACTGTGAGTTTTCTTAATGTTTCTATTTATTTTTGGATAGTTGATCTGTCTTCTACTGTTTGCTCAGATTTACATTTCCATCCACAAGAGACTCAACCTTTTATGATCACTGGCCATTCCAAGAAAAATAAGTATCTAAAGAAACCACAGAAGCAGATAGTTGGGATTTCACATTTATTCACTGACTGAGTTACTTCAGGGGAGTATGGCTAGGCCTAGAATACATGCTTAATAAATAATTTTTGATGAATTGAAAAGGAATTATTTAGGTTCTTTAAGGTCCTAACTGGGAGAGACAAAGGACCATAATAAAATGGAGAAAACAATGACAAAGCAAATGTATGCTAATTAATGTCTATTGATAGTGATATACTTTTTGGAAGGATTTTTTTAATATCAATCATTTCTTCCTGAAAATTTCCTTTTTACTCTTGCCCTTCCCCTCATTGAATAACTAAACAGTTCTGTGCTCCTTTCCTTTCACAGACACCAGATAGAAGAAATAGCAGAGAGCAGTGGGGAGCAAAAGGCATCTCATGTTGACATCTGGGTTGCAAAAGCCTAGCAAAGTGCTCACAATATAGAAATACTATTTGTAAGAAAACAAATATCACCCCAACCATCTACCACCAGACCAGGAAAAGATTTCCTAGGATGATACAAGAAAAGGTGGAGAGGTAGTAATGTCAAATGTTCCAAGAGAAGGTGCCAAGCAAAAAAAAAAAAAAGCCACATAGAGTTTTGGTTTTCAAGACACAGGGAATTTAGTCCCTATTTTCATATAAAGCCTTTGGGAGATAATAAGATACATGAGAAACAAATGGGTCTTTTTTTAAAGATTTGATTTATTTATTTTCAGACAGATGGGAAGGGAGGGAGAAATAGAGGGAGAGAAACATCAATGTGTGGTTGCCTGTCACACGTCCCCCACTGGGGAACTGGCCCACAGTGCAGGCATATGCCCTGACTGGGAATCAAACCAGTGACTCTTTGGTTTACAGGTTGTCACTCAATCCACTGAGCCACACCAACAAGGGCAACAAATAGTTCTTAAATGTGTGTAGGTAGAAGGAAACTTATACAACCTCACAGAGCTTTACTACAACTTACCATGGCGCAGAACAGCTGAGTGATTTCAGCAAGCACAGGAGTCCCATGGGAGTAGTGGGAAAAATAAACTAATCAACCTAAAGGAGCCATGAAGATAAAAGCAAAGATCATCTGTCATAGTGTTGTCTGTGGACCATTAATGGAGCCATGAGCATTTCAGCAGATACCTGCATGGGCAGATGATATTGAAGATGTAATATATCAGCTCCCAGTATCTTTGCACTATATGTTTTTTCCACCTACCCTTCAATAGCTTAAACACAATCCAAAGGAAAGAAAGTGTGAAATTCTCAAACTGACTACAATTAAGTTTCTAAACACTGTTGAAATGAAGATTCTAAACTAAAATTTATTTTTAAAAATAATTGCATTTCTTTTACACATAAATTTGTTGACTGAGATTTTGCCTGTATACCTGTAAACATGTGTACAACAAAATGCAGGTGAAAGAAGTATTTAAAATAGGGTTTGGCAAATCATTTATTCTATAAATATTTATTAATGACATAATGACAAGATTTGGTGGAAATTCATAGAGCTTCAACCAAAGGGTTGGAGTTCAAGGTCAGGACAAAGTAGTAAACAAGGAAATAAAAAGGAAATTCTGGCATGGGAAGAACATGACAATTACCTAGTTATTTGGCTTTGTGTTAAAATATTGGTTCTCAAACTTTAGTGCAAATAGCCACTGATTTGATGAATTTTTATCACAATACATACAGCAAAGCCTCAGTATCAGATTTTGATTAGATAGGTATAGAACAAGGGTCAGCATACTTGTTCTGTAAAGGTCCAGATAGCAAATGTTTTAGGATTTTTTAGCTATATGGATTCTGTCCAACTACCCAGTTCTGCATTGTGGTGTTAAAGCAACCACAAACTATACATAAATGAAAGGTCGTGTCTGTGTTCCAATAAACTTTTATTTACAAAAACAGGTGGCAGCTGGGATTTGGCCCACAGGACATAATTTGCTGACCTCTGTTCTCTAGCAGGGCCTAAACAACTTCACAACAAAAATACTGGGAAAGCATTGAATTGAACACCATTTGCCAGAAAGTTTGGTTTGAATACAAACATGTTACTTATGAAGGATAATGCATTAATAATTTATCAATCCTTACTAAAGTTTTAATTAAAAAAAAACAGAATATTGGGGCAGAAAGCACATGCATCCCATTTATGAATGGCTATGTAAAGGTTATACAAAATTTCCAAATTAAATATTATCAGATAATATCTTATGGTATATTAAAAGAATAAACTCTCATAACTAAGTGGAGCTAATTCCAGGAATGGAAAAAGATGTCATATCTTTTGACCTAATAATTTAATTTCTAGGAATCATACAGATACACTCACATACATGAAGAGATTAGATAGGAAAATTATTTATTTATCGCAGCATTGTTTGTAATAGCAACAAATGGAAAACCATCTACAAGTTCATTAACAGGAGACTGGTTGATAATATATGCTTCAATATGCACAGAATGTCTCTGGAAAAATATACAAGAAAGAAGTAATAAGAAGTTTCCTCTAGGGCAGGGATGTCAAACTCATTTTCACTGGGGGCCACATCAGCCTTGCAGTTGTCTGCAAAGGGCCAAATGTAATTTCAACTCCTTAACAGTTAAGGAGTAGTTACATTTATACAGCCCTAAAATTATTTCCTTGCTTTGAAGGCAACTGCAAGGCTGATGTGGCCCCCAGTGAAAATGAGTTTGACACAGTACTCTAGGGAAAGGATCTAGTTGACTAAGAAAAAGAGCTAGAAGGGAGACATGCTGAATATATTTGTAGGCTTTTGGGTTCAATATATTTGCAAGTACTATATATTCAAATGATTAATTATTGTATTTTAAAAATTATTTTGTATTAATTCATTTATAAAACCCTCAGTAGAGCAATAAACAGATATACAGCAGAGGAAACTATCAAGCAATTTTGAAAGTGGTGCCCTGAGTGCCCAGGTTTCACCACCAAAAATTCTGATCCAATTTTCCTGGGAGAGGAAAAAAAGCAGATAATTGGTATTTTTTAAATATCCCCAAAGTGATTCTAATATCTAGCCATGTTTCAGGATCATTTAGCTTAAGTATGACTTGATGGTAAAAAAAACTAGAGAGAATATTAATTGCATCTGAAAATGTCTCATCTCCAGACGACATAACAGGCATATGATGTCATTTTTCAAAATAATAAAAGAGGAGTCAAGGAAGGAATGAATGTCATTGGCCAGTCCTCCACTTTTCACAGTAGTCCAATGAGGATAATTCCTCATGCTGACCCTAGGCTTCTTTGTAGGTCAATAGCTGTATTGCTCCCATTTCATAAACTTTTCTACTTGCACCCAAAGAAGACTGAGAACACACACACACACTATTCCCAGAAAGATCTCTAACTACCTGACCTATATGTGTCCTAAATGAACTCACCCATGAGCAAACATTAAAAAATCACAATCCAGAAAAATAACTTGAGGGAACAACCAAACTGAAAAACCAGAATGCATGACTTTTATTGAGACAGAACTAAGTATAAGAGAAAGAAGAGGATGTTAAATGAAAATAGTGAGAAACATTTAAGAGACATAATTGGGATATAAAAATGGTGGGGGGCCAAAAACATTTTTTTATAATTTAAAAACTTATTGGTAACAATGGCAAGTAGAATGGCCAATGCTGAAAACCAAGAGATGAAATAAAATAAATATTTTAAAACATAGAGAAAGAGTACATTGAAATGGGATGTATAAATGAAAAGACAAGATATATTGAGAGCAGGTCCAGAAAACTAAATACTAAATAATAACTGTATAGGAAGAAAAAAACAGATGAAAATCAGCAATCAAAGAAATAATGAAAGAAAACTTCTCTGAACTAGAAACACACCTTCAAACTTAAAATAATCCCCAAGCCTTGAGCTGTGTGGCTCAGTTGGTTGGGTGTCATCCCACAAAGTGGAAGGTCATTGGTTTGATTACTAGTGTGGGCACATGTTTGGGTGGTGGGTTTGATCCCACTCAGGGTGTATATGAGAAGCAAATGAGTGATGTTTCTCTCTCATGCTGATATTTATCACCCTATCTTTCTCCCTCCTTTCCTGTCTCTCAAAATAAATAAATAAAATCTTTCAAAAAATTTAGCCCTGGCTGGCGTAGCTCAGTGGATTGAGCGTGGGCTGGGAATCAAAGTGTCCCAGGTTCGATTCCCAGCCAGGGTACATTCCTAGGTTGCAGGCCAGAACCCCCAGCAACCGCACATTGACGTCTCTCCCTCTCTCTCTCTCTCTCTCTCTCTCTCTCTCTCTCTCTCTCTCTCTCTCTCTCTCTCCCGCTCCCTTCCCCTCTTCCCTCTCTAAAAATAAATAAAATCTTTAAAAAAAAAATAATCTCTAAATCTCATGAACCTTCAATAAAAAAAGATGTACACCTAGAGATCCTATTGAAACATCTAAGCTAAAAAAAGAAGAAAATCTTATAAACATCCAGACAGAAAAAAAAACACATTGTTTGTAACAAAAAGAGAATTAGACTAGCATTAAAAGTCTCTACTTTAACATGGGAAGTTGGAAGACATTACTGAAATATGTAGATATATTTGGGGAAATGATTCAATCAAAGTAATATATGTGAGAGCAAAAAATTTTTGTGAACATGAATGAGTTGAGAACATATACTACTCATTTACTCTTTATAAGTAAACTATTTGCCTGGCTGGCATAGCTCAGTGGATTGAGTGTGGGCTGGGAACCAAAGTGTCCCAGGTTCGATTCCCAGCCAGGGTACATTCCTGGGTTGCAGGCCATAGCCCCCAGCAACCACACATTGATATCTCTCTCTCTGTCTCTCTGTCTCCCCCACTCCCTCCCTTCCCTCCCTAAAAATAAATAAATAAAATATTTTTAAAAAAGATTTGTTTTTTAAAAAAAAGAACATCTGACCTTCTGATGCATTCAATACAATATTAATGATAATTAAATATGCACAATATTGTTTTACAGTTGTATGATTTTTACTTCTTCCAAGTATTTTTACAGTTATTTGCACCGACACTGGATCTCATAGGCTTCTTGGAAGATTGGTAAAGTAGGTATTAAGTGAATTTTAAACTCCTTAAGGGCAAGGACTGACTCTTACATTATTTGAATCCTCCCTAGTATCTAATAAGGTGGTTTTATACAAAGAAAGTACCCAATATATAACTATTGATTTAATATTTTCCTCATTTTATTCAGATTCAGAAGGGAAGGCTCAGATGTTAAGCAACATATCTAAGGTCCCACAGTCAGTTAATTTCATGCCTCTTTCCAGGTCCAGTGCACATTCCATTTCATTACTAGTTTTCAAACTATGCTCCATGGAAATTTTGAGTTGTGCAAGGAGCATGTGAGGAATGCCAGGTGAAGAACATACAGCTGCTCCAATCAGAGTATCTTTACATTCATCCATTTTACATGTTGAAGTTTTATGTCAGCTTCTACTTGAATCAATTATTGCCCTACTATTTTGTCTTAAGTACAAGCAGTCATTTACCCATGCTAACTTATAATGTCCTTTAGATGAAAAAGATCATTCACTTGATGGTCAGAATTGAAGTGAGGGAGAGGAGAGGAAATAGAAAACTAATGTCAGAATCAGTTAGAGCTAGTAGTTATGAGCAGGTCCCAAGTCCTCAAGACGTTTAGGCCTTCGGCAAGGCAAGTGTATTGCACAACTCCAGGTGACACCATTCACATATAATGCAACAATCCTGCCCTCAGGATAGAGTCTCCATATGCCTACAAAATCATTCATGAGAAATATCTCTGTACCTTTCATAGACACTAGAATGTACAATACAATTTTGTTTAAATCATACACAGTTAATAAAAGCTATAGTCTAGGGTTTCAGGATGATTACTGCTACTATTTTGGAACCCAATCACCTAACTTTTTTTGTTGCCTTAGTTACCATTAAATATTTTAAGCTCAGAAGGGAAAGAGAGAAGCATGTTTATGAGTGGGGGCTGAGCAGTAATGAAGTATTGATATGAGTGTATCACTCCAAAACAAGTGCAGATAACAAACTGGCAAGTCACAAAATAAGAATGGTGATAAGCATATTGAAATGTTTATTATTACCATTAATGCATAAAAATTAAAATAAAATCAATGTGATTTTTATTGAGAGAATTAGTAAATATGTTTTTTAATAATCTGCAAGTTTCTTTTTTTATTTTTTAAAGACTTTATTTATTTATTTTTAGGGAGGGAAGGGAAGGGGAGAGAGAGAGAGAGAGAGAAACATCAATGTGCAGTTGCTGGGGGTTATGGCCTACAACCGTAAATACGTTTTTTAAGTGGATAACAGCCAAAATTGGTGAGATCCAGGAAAATGTACAAACACATTGCTTGTAGGTGCATAAATTGATAAAAATTTCCTA
Source organism: Phyllostomus hastatus (assembly GCF_019186645.2). Taxonomy (NCBI): domain Eukaryota; kingdom Metazoa; phylum Chordata; class Mammalia; order Chiroptera; family Phyllostomidae; genus Phyllostomus; species Phyllostomus hastatus. The sequence continues at coordinate 10,676,572 of NW_025333984.1, read as the reverse complement.
GAGGAAAACTTAACAATGAGTGGCAGAAGTCTTCACATTTTGCTCATCTTTTGACTTTGCAACACCATATCTAGGAATGTATCCTGGAGAAAGAATCACAAATAAGAACAAAGATATATGTTAATTGGGCTTTATTGCAGCATAATCTGCCATAGTGAAATATTAGAAATAGCTTAAATAGCCAATTATAATGGACCAATTCAATAAATTGTCATATATCTCTGTATATGGCTATTAAAAATAAACTATAGGAGAAAATTTAATGGCATGAAAACAGTTTACATCTTCTATTTTAAATATATATTGCACTAAAAATCTACTGGCAAAACATTATGCAGAATATGAAGATTATACACACATATACACATACTACATACACATACATGTTTTTAGTAACCAGAACTGATTATAAATGCTTTAATGCTCTCCTTCAAGGCACTTAACATAACTGTGCTTCCCCTTTGAAAGTTGGGCATGGCCAAGTGACACAAATGGGCAAGTGAAACATTTAAGGACCAGTGCTCAACTTGCCACGTACTCTTTTTCATTCCTTGATAATCATGGAAGCACGTGTTGAAAAGGTCTTCTCTACTTATTGGAGTGGGTGGTCACTTTGTATATTATATAAATGTCTAAACACTATACTGTACACTTGAAACTAATATAAAGTAATACTGAACTATAATTGAAAAAATAATAAAGAGGATCTTCTTCAGATACAAAAACAAATTGACGGTTGCAAAAATGAAAGGGGGGTTAGAGACTGGGTTAAAAAGGTCAAGGGATTAAGAAGTACAAAGTCGGGGGCTAAGATGGTGTCAGAGTAGGAAGGAGCAGATTCAGCTTGCCTCTGCTCCGGGGAGAAAATCCTGACCGACCTATGGAGTAGAGAAGCAACCAACCAACATACTTCAGCATTTGTGAAAATAGGGGACCAAGGATTGTGGCGGAACTGAAAAACTGGACCCTAAGAAGAGTGCGGCAACAAGAATAGGTGGAGGTGGTAAACACCAGGATACCCACTGGAAGAGGAAACCCAACAACAAAGGAACCACTAACAGATAACAAGAGAAGAAGGTGAAGGAGGGAGTAGTAACCACACAAACCTCAATCCAGGGCCTATCTGGAAATACAACTAAACAGTAGAGACAGTACCCAATACAAACAACTGAACAAGAGCAAGAGAGCATTCTTTAAACTTTATACACACGGAAGAACCAGCTTCAACACAATCTGCCCTTAGCAGTACAACAAAATACAGGAGGTGGTGGAGAGAGTGACCCACATTTAACCAGCTGGTGGGAAGGAACCACCAAAGAAAGACCCAACAACAATCAAAACCCAAAGGCAAACACAGAGCCTACTTAAATGACATCCCAAGACCAGTGAGCTTGGGAGATCAAGGAAACTGCACCACTGAAAATCACTGGTATTCTACCACAGAAGTTCACACCACAAACCAGGGAGCCAGAACTGATCAATTTAAGAACCTGAGGCTAACAAGAAGAGTCTCACAAACAATGGGAAGACAAAGAAACAATCCCCAAATGAAAGGAAAGGAGGAAGTCTCAGAAAGAATGCTGAATGAAATAGAGGCAATTCAACTATCATATATGGAGTTCAAAGCAATGATCGTCAGGAAGCTCAATGAGCTCACAATGAGCTACCAGAAACTACAGGGAAGCTACAATGAACTCACTGAAAACTACATCACCATGAAAAAGGAAAGAGAAACTCTCAACAAGGGCAAAGAGGAAATGAAGAATACAATTTCTGAACTGAAGAACACAGTAGAAGGAATGAAAAGCAGGATCAATGAAGCAGAAGATCAGATCAGCGAGCTAGAGGACAAAGTAGAAGAAAACACCCAGAAAGAGCAAGAAAAGGAAAAGAGGCTCAGAAACAATGAAGAGGGGTTAAGAGAAATGGAAGACAATATGAAATGTAATAATATCTGTATAATAGGGATACCAGAAGGAGAAGAAGAAGAACAAGGGATAGAAAACCTATTTGAAAAAGTAATGAAGGAAAACTTCCCTAATTTGATGAGAGAAAAAGTCACACAAATCCAGGAAACACAGAGAGTCCCAATAGAGGAACCCAAAGAGGCCCACCTCAAGACACATCAAAATTAAAATGGCAAAATTTCAAGACAAAGAGAGAATCTTAAAGGCAGCAAGGGAGAAACACGAAGTAACATACAAGGGACACCCAATAAGGCTAACAGCTGACTTCTCAATGGAAACACTCCAAGCCAGAAGAGAATGGCAAGAAATATTCCAAGTAATGAGAACCAGAGGTCTGCAACCAAGGCTACTTTACCCAGCAAGGCTCTCAATCAAGATAGAAGGCCAAATAAGAAGCTTCTCAGACAAAAGAAGTCTAAAAGAATACACCTCCACTAAACCAGCTCTTCAAGAGATGCTAAAGGGACTGCTTTAAGGAAAGAAAGGAAAAGAGAGAGTGAGAGAGGAAAACATGTACATAAAAGGCAATGAATAAGTACCTATCAATAATAACCTTAAAAGTAAATGGATTAAATGCCCCAATCAAAAGACATAGAATAGCTGATTGGATAAGAAAACATGACCCACACATATGCTGCCTACAAGAGACTCACCTTAGGATAAAAGACCTGCACAGGCTGAAAGTAAAGGACTGGAAACAAATCTTCCAAGCAAATGGACAGGGAAAAAAAAACCGGGGGTAGCAATACTCATATCTGACAAACTAGACTTCCAAAAAAGGACCATAAAGAGAGACCCAGAAGGTCATTTCATAATATTCAAGGGAAGAATCCACCAAGAAGACATAAATATTGTAAATATATATGCACCCAACATAACAGCACCCAAATACATAAAGAAAATCTTAGAGGACTTCAAGAAAGATATTGACAGCAACACAATTATTGTGGGGGATTTTAACACCCCACTATCAAAAATGGACAGATCTTCCAAACAAAATATCAACAAAGATATTGTGGCATTGAACAATACCCTAGATGAAATGGGCTTTACTGATATATACATAACCCTCCACCCCAAAGAAGCTAAATACACATTCTTTTCAAATGTACATGGAACATTTTCAAAGGTTGAAAACATGATAGGACACAAAACAAGCCTCAACAATTTCAAAAAAAATTAAAATCATACCAAGCATTTTCTCGGATCACAAGGGACTGAAGCTAGAAACCAACCCCAAGGACAAAAACCCCAAACACTCAAAATCATGGAGATTAAATAGCATGCTATTAAACAATGAATGGGTCAAGAATGATATTAGGGAAGAAATCAAAAGGTTTCTGAAAACAAATGAAAATGAACTCACAACAACCCAAAACTATGGGACACAGCCAAGGCAGCCCTGAGAGGGAAGTTCATAGCGATACAGGCCTACCTAAAAAAGTTAGAAACATTCCAAACGAAAAACCTAACCCTATGTCTACAAGAACTCGAGGAACAACAACAAAGACAGCCCAGAGCAAGAAGAAGGAAGGAAATAACCAAGATAAGAGCAGAATTAAATGACATAGAGACTAAAAGCACAATTCTAAAGATCAATGAATCCAAGAGCTGGTTCTTTGAAAAGATAAACAAAATCGACAAGCCTTTAAGCAGACTCATCAAGAAAAAAAGGGAGAAGACCCAAATAAACACAATCAGAAATGAAAGAGGAGAGATTACAACAGATACCACAGAAATACAAAGGATTGTAAGAAATTACTACGAAAACTGCATGCCAAGAAATTTGAAAAGCTAGATGAAATGGACAAATTTCTAGAAAAATATAGTCTTCCAAAACTCAATTGAAAAGAAGCAGAAAGCTTGAAAAGACCAATAACAGCAAAAGAAATTGAAGCAGTAATCAAAAAACTCCAAACACATAAGCTCTGACTGGCGTAGCTCAGTTGATTGAGTGTGGGCTGGGAACCAAAGTGTCCCAGGTTCGATTCCCAGCTAGGGTACATTACTGGGTTGCAGGCCATAACCCCCAGCAACCGCACATTGATGTCTCTCTCTCTCTCTCTCCGCCCCCCACTCCCTTCCCTTCCTAAAAATAAATAAATAAAAACCTTAAAAAAAAACAAAAAAAAACAAAACAAAAAAAAACCTCCAAACACACAAAAGCCCTGGACCAGATTCTTTCACAGGAGAATTTTACAAAGGATTTAAGGAAGAACTAACCCCTATCCTTCACAGATTATTCCAAAAACTCCAAAAAGATGGAAGACCCCCAAACTCTTTTTATGAGGCCAAAATCATCCTAATTCCAAAACCAGATAAAGACACAACAAAGAAAGAAAACTTCAGGCCAATATCGCTGATGAACATTGACGCTAAAATCCTCAACAAAATATTGGCAAACCGCATCCAACTGTAAATTAAAAAGATCATACACCATGACCAAGTGGGATTCATTCCAGGGATGCAAGGATGATACAATATTCGCAAATCAATAAATGTAATACATCACGTAAACAAAAGCAAAGACAAAAACCACATGATCATATCAATAGATGCAGAAAAAGCATTCGATAAGGTACAACACCCATTTATGATAAAAACACTCAGCAAAGTTGGAATAGAGGGAGCATTCCTCAACATAATAAAGGCCATATATGAGAGACCTACAGCCAACATCATACTCAATGGGCAAAAATTAAAATCTTTTCCACTAAGATCAAGAACAAGACAAGGCTGTCCACTTTCACCACTTCCATTCAATATAGTACTGGAAGTTTTAGCCGCAGCCATCAGAGAAGAAAAAGAAATAAAAGACATCCAAATCGGAAAGGAGGAAACAAAACTGTCACTGTTTGCAGATGACATTATAGTGTACATAGAAAATGCTATACACTCCACCAAAAAACTGCTTCACCTAATAAATGAATTTGGCAAGACAGCGGGATACAAAGTCAATATCCAGAAAGCAAAGGCATTTCTGTACACCAACAATGAAACAGCAGAAGGAGAAATCAATAAAAAATCCCATTTGAAACAGCAAAAAGAAAATAAAATACCTAGGAATAAACCTAACCAAAGAGGTAAAAGACCTGTATTCAGAACACTACATAACACTGAGGAAAGAAATCAAGGAAGACAAAAACAAATGGAAACATATACCGTGTTCATGGATTGGAAGAATTAATATCATCAAAATGTCCATACTACCCAAAGCAATTTACACATTCAATGCAATACCCATTAAAGTACCGATGGCTTACTTCAGAGACATAGAACAAACACTTCAAAAATTTATATGGAATCATAAATGACCCCAAATAGCTGCTGCATTTCTGAGAAAGAAGAGCAAAGTAGGAGGGACCACAATACCTGACACTAAACTATACTACAAGGCCACTGTAATCAAAACAGCCTGGTATTGGCATAAAAACAGGCACATGGACCAATGGAACAGAACAGAGAGCCCAGAAATAAACCCAAGTCTCTACAGTCAATTAATATTTGACAAAGGAAGCAGCAACATAAAATGGAATAAAAATAGCCTCTTCAACAAATGGTGTTGGGAGAACTGGATAGCTACGTGCAAAAAAATGAAACTCAAGCACCAACTTACACCTTATACAAAAATAAATTCAAGGTGGATAAAAGACTTAAATATAAACCGTGACACCATTGAAGTCCTAGAGGAGAACGTAGGTAGGAAAATCTCAGATATTTCACGCAGAACCATTTTTACTGACATGTCTCCTAGAGCAAGGGACATAAAGGAAAGAATAAACAAATGGGACCTCATCAAAATAAAAAGCTTCTGCACAGCTAAAGAAAACAGTATCAAAATAAAAAGAGAACCAACTGTATGGGAAAACATATTTGCCAATGATACCTCAGACAAGGGTTTAATCTCCAAAATATATAAAGAACTTACACGACTCCACTCTAAGAAGACAAGTAACTCAATTAAAAAATGGGCCAAGCACTTGAACAGGCACTTCTCCAAGGAGGACATACAGAAGATCCAAAGACACATGAAATGATGTTCAATATTGCTAGCTATCAGAGAGATGCAAATTAAAACCACAATGAGATACCACTTCACACCAGTCAGAATGGCCATCATAAACAAAGCAACAAACAACAAGTGTTGGAGAGGTTGTGGAGAAAAGGGGATCCTAGTGCACTGTTGGTGGGACTGCAGACTGGTACAACCACTATGGAAATCAGTATGGAATTTCCTCAGAAAACTAAAAATGGATCTGCCTTTTGACCCTGCAATTCCACTGCTGGGACTATATCCTAAGAGCCCTTAAACACCAATCCAAAATAACCTTTGCACCCCGATGTTCATAGCAGCACGATTTACAATAGCTAGGTGCTGGAAGCAACTTAGATGCCCATCAGTAAATGAATGGATCCAAAAACTATGGTACTTTTACACAATGGAATTCTATTCCACAGAAAGAAAGAAGGAGCTCCTACCCTTTGGGATAGCATGGATGGAGCTGGAAAGCATTATGGTAAGCTAAACAAGCCAGGCAGTGAAAGACAAATACCATATGATCTCACCTTTAACAGGAATCTAAACAACAAAACAAAGAAACAAGCAAAATATAGTCAAAGACACTGAAATAAGGGACAGACTGACAGTAACCAGAGGGGAGAGAACAGGTAATTTCAGGGGAGAATGGGAAGGGTTTACAGGAACAAATTTAAAGGACACATGTTCAAAAGCTAGGGGGAGGGTGGTAATGGGAGGGAAGTGGGGAGGGATGGGTGGGTGGGATGGAATGGGAGTAAAAGGGAGAAAACTGTACTTGAACAATGATTAAAATAAAATTTAAAAAATAAGATGCAAAAAAATAGATAAATAAAATAAATCAAAAAAAGAAGTACAAAGTCACAGTTACAAAATAGTCATGTGGATATAAATAACAGCATAGGAAATATAGTCAATAATATTGTAATAACTGTATTGTGTCAAGTAGGCACTCGACTCTTTGGGATATCACTTCATAATTTTATAAATGTCTAACTGCTATGGTCTATGCCTAAAACTAATATAATAGCAAATGTTAACTGTATTTTTAAAAGAAAAATAAAAGAGAAGGGTCTTGTATCACCCTGGGTCTCTAAGTGACTATGATGTGCACAAGTTCCCTGCCCACATGTATAAAAAGGTTTCATTGTGTGAAGCAACTCAGACATTTGGAGAGGGAGGAGTTGTTTGTTATCACAACATAGCCCAGCCCATTCTTGCTCATAGTGTGTGTGTGTGTGTGTGTGTGTGTGTGTGTAGAGAGAGAGAAAAAAAAAGGGGAAGTAGAAGGAGAAAAGATTAGATGGGTATATATGAAAATAATAACAAATAGATGTATGGGTAATTCTCATTTATGTATTTTTATATGGTTTATAAATTTTCAAAAATGAGTATATATAATTTTATATTTAAAACAATGTTTTAACATGTGTAAAATTACTTCTTCCTTTTCTAATCTACTTTGTCCCTTCAAAAACTTTTATACAATTTTCCTGAGCCCTTGAGAAGAATATGAGCTGTGTAGCCCTAGGTAAATTACAGTCTCCCTTGGTTTTCCTGCTACCTCAATGGCTCCTACTTTGCAAGTTCCTTTGTACACTATACTCATGTTTCCAGTGTTTCAACATTCACATTCTTTAGGACTTGGTACTAAACCTTATTCTCTTCTCTTCCTACCTGTTTTCCCTAAGTGAGTTCATCCAATCTTCTGGTTTTGAATGTCATTTATACAATGGTGGATTCTAAATATGTGTCTCTGACCCAAACATTTCCTCTGAGCCAGTCTCCTATGCAATTACTTACTTGACCAGTCTACTTGGATATCTCACAAACATCGCAAACTTAACATGTCTAAGCAAATATCTTGGATCAACTATCTCACTTCTTCCAAAGCATATTCCTTGTCCATACTTTCTCACTTCAGTTAAAAGAAAGAAGAAGGAAGAAAGGGAGAAGGGAAAAAAGAGTAGGAGGCAGTAGTGGTGGAAGTGGAAGAGGAGGAGGAGATTAATATCTACTTAGTTTCTCATTACAGAAGCCTAAGAAATGTGTTTACTTCCAACCCTCCAGACATATGTCATTTTCCATGTCAGTTCTACCTATAAAATGTATGTATCTACTTCTCTCCACCAACATTGCTATTTTATTCTAAGATCTTACCATTTGTTTCCTGGACCATTGCAAAAGTCTACTAATTGGTCTTCAAATTCTGCTCCTGCCCACGCTTCAACTTGTCCTGTATGTAGCCTCAAGAGTGTCCCAAAATATAGATCTTGTGCTACACTTATTTAAACACTTCAGGGGCTTCCTACTGCACTTGGAATAAATCTTAACTCTATAGCATGCCCTACAGAGTTGTAATTGTTCTAGCCTGTGTCTTTCATGGAACTCTCCCCTCACTTATTACATTTTAATTATACTAATCCACTTTTGGGCTCTCAAAGATTCCAAACTTTAAATTTGGAGTACTTTACAGAGGTTCTCCCCTCTGCTTAAAAAGGCTTGTTCCCCTCACTTCATATGACTGAATCTATCTCATCCTCCATGTCTCAGTTAACATATCATTACATCATATGGGCCTTTCCTGACCACCCCATCTGAGACATAAAATATTGACTGTCCCCCTAGGAACAACCCCCATCTACTTTTTTTATTACCCTACAATGATAATTTTGTTCAAGGATATGGTTGTCATGTGGCCAGGGGAGTTTGGTCCTTTCCCAGGTTTAAATGATGGATCATTATTGGTCTTAAACAATCATGATCATATCTTGCCAATTTGTCAGTGAATGATTTAGAGATGAGCACATGACCCAGAACTGACCAATGTGACACAAAAATAAGTTTTTGTTTGTTTTTTTATCTAAAAAAAACATTTATTCTCAAAGATATATGTACACATTGTTCATTGCAGCATCATATACAGCGATCAAGACATAGAGACAACCAGTGTCTTTCAATAGATGATTGGATAGAGAAGATGTGGGACATGGTCACAATGGAATACTACTCAGCCATAAGAATAGAGGAAATACTGCCATTTATGGCAACATTGATGGACCCTGAGAATATTGTGCCAAGTGAAACAAGTCAGACTGAAAAAGCTAAGGACCATATGATACACTCACATGTGGGATGAAAAAAAAAGTTGGCTTTGGAAAGGGCCTTGCTAAGGAGAGACAAGGAGGAAGGGGGAGGGAGGCCTGAAGAGAGAGAGAGAAAGAAGACACCAATCAGTTTTAACTAGTTGTTGTGTATCTACACATGAAACATTGCTCATGTGCTAAGGAGGATAGAATAGAAAGATGGGGATCGAGATGGTGGCATAGGTAAACATGGCTCACCTCCTCACACAACCACATCAAAATTACAACTAAACTAGAGAGCTACCATCACTCAGAATCATCAGAAATCAAATCCAGTGGAAGTCCAACAACTACAGAATTAAAGAAACCACATTCAACCAGACTGGCAGGAGGGTTGGAGACATGGATTGGGCTGGTCCCTCACCCATGTGTGGTGGATAAAAATTTGAGAGGGATATCTCTGGACAGAAGAGTTTCGTCCCCACACCAGACCGCCAGACTAGGGTTCCAGTGCCAGAAAAAAAAGTCCCCATAACTTCTGGCTTCAAAAACCAGAAAGATTGAGTTAATGGAAGAAACTTCAGGAGTCCCAAGCAGTTTCCTTTAAAGAACCCACACACAGACTTATACAGACTCACTCCTTCTGAGCTCCAGCATGGGGGTAGCAGCTTGAAAGGCACTGGTGGCATAAAGGGAGGAACTGAAGTGTATCATGTCAAGGTGAGAACTGGGGGACAGCTGTCGACCATACAGAAGGTCAGGCAGAGACCACTGTCCTATTTCTAAACCTTCTTCCCACAGAGCCACAGAGCCAGCAGACAGGTACCATATCTGAGACTCCATCAACATGGCTAACACTCTTTGACCTGCCCTGGAGATCCACTTAGACTCTGTCCCACCCAACTTACCATCCCACACAGCATAAGAATGGCTTGTCTTGGGTCATGCTTCAAAATTCCTAAATCCTGTCAAACAAGCAATAGCCAGCCTCAGTAAGCCCTCAGCTGCCGTACTTTTCAATAAGTGGCCTCAGGCCCAGCATTAGCAGCAGCCAACCTAGATTCATAGCTTGGCTTTTCCTGGGAATCTCCAAGTCCAGCACAAGCATCAGCCATCTCAGATTGTTTTATGGCTCATGCACAGTGGTCCTGGGCAGAACACAGGCAAGAGCTGATCTTGGACTGTACCACCCAAGCAGCCCCATAGCCTGTGCATCTGGTGGACACATACAGACAATGTTAGAGCACCACAACCCTGACCCTACACAGCTGATCATCTGTGGAGGGCAGAGGTTGGTAGTCAGTGGTCACAGTAAGTCCTTGCAGCTGTTGGGCCTGGGGAAATCCTTCCCATTGACCTGCCTACAGCAGTGAAGACTCAACTATAAAAGGAGGGTGTACCCAGTTCACACAAAGGATACCCCCCAAGTACCCAGCTTGGGTGATAGGGGAGGCTGTACCACTGGACTCTACAGGACACCTGCTATGTTACACCACACTACCAAGACAGAGTGTCATAGCATTTACCTAATACACAGAAACAAACACAGGGAGACAGCTAAAATGAGGAGACAAAGAAACATGGCCCAAATGAAAGAAAAGATCAAAACTCCAGAAAAAGAACAAAATGAAGATAAGCAATTAGTCAGATGCAGAGTTCAAAACACTAGTTATAAGCATGCTCAAGGAACTTAGTGAAGACCTCAACAGAATAAAAAAGATTCAGTCAGAAATAAAGAATACACTAATTGTAATAAGATCAATTTATAGGGAAACAACAGGTGAGAGGCTGAAGCTGATAATCAAATCAATGATTTGGAACATAAAGAAGCAAAAGACAAACAATCATATCAACAAGAAGAAAAAAGAATCCAAGAAAATGAGGATAGTGTAATCAGCCTCTGTGACAACTTCAGGTGTTCCAACATTCACATCATGGGGGTGCCTGAAAGAGAAGAGAAAGAGCAAGAAATTGGATATCTATTTGAAAAAAATAATGAAATAAAATGTCCCTAATTTGGTGAAGGAAATAGATATGCAAGTCCAGGAAGCACAGAGAGTTCCAAACAAGATGGATGCAAAGAGGCCCACTCCAAGACACATCATAACTAAAATGCCAAAGGTTAAAGATAAAGAGATAATTTTAACAGCAGCAAGAGAAAAGAAGTTAGTTAGCTACAGGGGAGTTCCTATAAGACTGTCACCTTATTTCTCAAAAGAAACTTTGCAAGCTAGAAGGGATTGGCAAGAAATATTCAAAGTCATAAAGAGCAGGGACCTATAGCCAAGATTGCTCTACCCAATAAAACTGTCATTTAGAACTGGAGGGCAGATGAAAAGCATCCCAGACAAGAAAAAACTAAAGGAGTTCATCATCACCAAAGCATTTATTATATGAAATGTTAAAAGGACTTACTTAGGAAAAAGAAGATCAAGACTATGAACAATATAATGGCAATACATAAATGTCTATCAATTGAATATTTAAAAAAACTAAGCAAACAAGAAGAACAGAGACAGAATTATGAATACAGAGAGCATTTGGATGGTTTCCAGATGGGAAGTGTGTGGAGGACAATAAGTGAAGGGGTGAAGGGAATAAGAAGTACCAATAGGTAGTTACAGAATAACCATGGGGCTGTAAAGTACTGTATAGGAAATGGAGTAGCCAAAGAATTTATACGCATGAACATGGACATGAACAATGGTAGGGGGATTGCCTGAGAGAGTGGGGGTGCTGGGTGGAGGGGGGCAAAAGGGCAAAAAAATGGGACAATTGTGATAGCATAATCAATAAAATATAATTTAAAAAGAAAGATGAAATGTGCCTGGGTCTGTCATAATAATTACATTGTGAATCTGAATCGACCCTTGATCCTCCTCCTAACTCCTGACTATATATCCCATATTATCTGACCTAATTTTAATTTGATTATCCATTGCTGGCTGTCAAAAGTTGGGGCTCATCTTCTGTATTGCAGCATCCTTTTGGTTTTCTTTGTTAAACAAATCAAAATGAGTTGTTATCATATTTATAATTGATTGCTCTTATTAATTTAATGTCCATGAGAGCAGAGTTTATGTCTATCATGTTCACCAACATCTACCACAGTATCTGACACACAATAGGTGCTTGAGAAATATTTGTTAAATACATGACCAAATGTCACATCCAGAGGGAAAACCAACTACTTCATTTAGATGATGATTGGTGAGGTAGAGGATATATATAAGCCTTAATAAATAAATTATAATTGCCCAGTGAAAATATTTTCCCAAGGAGTCTTAATGGCTGATGCTTTAAACTTTAGATTCAAAGAGATGCAGTTGGGGAATATAGTAAAATGGAAGGCTGGAAATTTTAGTTCTAAGAGGTCTTGTAAAACTTCCATGTAATATATGCCTTATCCTACCAAGCAGGCAAAAGATAATAATTTTCAAACATCTTCCATGCTAAAGGGAGTTCATACTCCTCCCTGGAGCAGATCAGGCACATAACCTGGATCATTTTACTTCTTTACTCTTTGATCAACTTTGCTAAAAAAGGCACTTTTATTGCTTTTTTACAAATTCAAGTAAATCTAAGATGATGGCACAATCCCATAGAGCATGCCATCTAAATGGTGGCATCAGATGTATACAGAGGCATTATAGCCTATCTAACTTTGAAAGCCCTGACCAAGACAGGTCTTATGTGGTATGATCCAAGTCATACTGAGACACTATACCTTCTAACCAAAAACTTGGGAAAACCCAGTTTTTCAGGGTTTCTAAATTCCCCAAATTATCTCTGCTCCATTGAGCTAACACAGTTATGTCTCTAGAAGTCTCCTATTTAAATATGAATATATTACATAGAGAGGCTAATACCTTAATTTTTCAACATTTATTTTTGAGCATAGGGCAAAGTCCTGAAGGAATACTGTAAAGAACAATTACATTCTAGTAGATACGAGAAAAGAAAGAAAATTCTGGACATGGGAGGAAACATGGGCACTGAAAAGACAGACAAAGAGTGATAGTAAAGGAACTGAAGAAAATACCAAAAGAAAAAGCTAGTAAAGATCCAAATAGCACTGATTTTCCCCTGGGTTCCAAATGACCCTGGTGCTACCTGATTGCAAATTCTGATGAAAACCTGAGGGGGGAAATATCCTTTAGTCTCTTATCTGTCTTTTCATCTGTAAAATGAAAGCTGAAAAAAAAACATGATGATAGGTGATAGCAGCTGTATAAATAGAAGGGTAGATAAAGGACTAATGGAGGAAACAAACTAGAAAAGTACACATTTCAGAGGTCTGGTATCAGTAGGGCTAGTTTGGAAAAATAAACCTGGGTTAAGGTGTGATTCACTAGAGAAATCAAATTTCCTAGATTATATAGTTTGCCTAATATCCTGGCTTAATTATTAACAGTATTCCCTTCTACTCTCAAAAGTGTCCCAGGTTGGACAATAAATAATATGGTTTACCTTATGAAAGATTATTGAATGTGTCATGTGCCTAGATGAAAGGTGTGCTGAGTTAGTTATTGTCTTCAGGTCTCAAGGCCTGAAGTGGCCAGAGTGTCCCAACTTGTTGACTCCAGTTCTGAAGAATGGTCTATGTGCCATGATGTAGAAATGTAGAAATGTACTGAATACAGGCATTACCACCATTTTAACAGAGGGCTCCCCAAAGGAAAAGGTGAACATGGGAATTTCAGAAAGCACAATACCAGTGGTGAAAATACAAAGTGGGTGAAGTGGAAATGCTAGAAACTCCTCAAATCACACTCAACAAAAGCACTCACTCACTGTCTAAGGGCTGCACCTGATCTTTGTATCCAATGGAGAGCAATTGTCATGCTCTCCATTCCCACCCATAAAGGAAATAATGTTTGCTCTAGATAACATCACTCAGCCTTGGGCTAGTCTGGCATTCATAGATGGATCTGGCCATCTACTTAGAGCTCAACTTCTTAAAAACAGATTGGTCCTCATGCAATATCAAGTCAAGAACTCAAGTACAATGACCAAATAATAACAACAACAACAACAACAACAACAATAATAGCCTATGCATAAAGAAAAGCATTATGAAAAAACTTGCTGCATCTGATGTGAAAAAAGGCATTTGATTATAAATATTGAATTTCAGTTCTCATGTTAGCACCAGAGAGGAAGTTGTAACAAAAACGATAACGTGTTTTCCTTCCCAAAGTTTGTATTCCCATTCAAATTGCACTAATCTTTTGAGACATTGTCTTCTGAGCCTAAAACCTATTTTCCCACCTAATTCTCATGTCACAGTAAATACTTGTATCTAGGAAATAAAAAACATAATTCTTTTTCAATATGTGAAAAGGCATTCATCTCTTGTGTTTGAGAAGATGCGTTAAATGCTACAAGGAAATCAGAGGAAAGCAGATGGGGGCTTCAGTGTAACTCCTTGCCCCTCTGGTACTAGTTTTATTAGTCTGCCGCAGCACCTATGTGTGGGAAAAAAGCCAAGGTTCTGGCTTTTTGGTTGCTCCCAGGAAAAGCCAGCATTATCTCAATGTACACTGAGGAGCAGGTGAGGAGAGAAAAATAAAAAAGGTAATCAAAGCCTTCCCCCTGCTCCCCTCCCTTACCTTTAAAGTCTTCACCAAGATCCTCAGACTTGGCTATTCTATCTTCTGTTGTGTGCACAGAGAGCAGGTAATCAGAAAAGCTAATAAAAAATACATTCATTACAGCAAAGTGGCAGTGAGTGAGAGAAACTGCAGCTTTCATTTGGCAAATGATTTCTGGACTGGCACAATCCAATCTTCGTGACTCTTTGGCAAATGTTTTTTGCATCCTCATGCTTTCTCCCCCTCCCCCTGCTATCCCTGACATCTTTGCCATGCTCAACTCTACTTCTCCATTAAAGGCAATCTGCTTCACACACTTAATGTTTTCCCTTCAATCACCACAACATTGCTCTATAAAAACTGTTCTCTGTCTAATAAGTCCTCTGAGTGTTTTTAAAAAGGTGTTTCTTCACCTAAAAATACATTTTTTCCTTTGTTTTCAGAGTAGGAAGCCATTTCATGCCAAGGCTAAACAAACTCAAATGCTGACAGATTCTGCAAATGCACAAGTCTTTCCTGCTTTCTCACCTTAGCAAAATGGACTCTCTGAGTCCCCTAGAACCAAAACAAGCTCAGAGGAAACTGTGCTAAAATATGCTGATGGGCCTGGAGCTAGTAACAATAATAGCTAACATTACTGAACATTTATTACATGCTAGACCATTCTGTGCACTTTAACTACCTCATCTAATCCTCACAATAGCTTTGTGGGGTATGTGTTACTATTATCCCATTATACTGATGAGGATTATGAGACCCAAAGAACTCATATTATCCTAATACTAGTTGTGGATGGAGAGTTTTGAACTCAAGGAAAGTGGTCCTTGCTCTAAATTATCCCCATGGTTCTGAACGAAGAAGACAAGTATACCATCATACACATTGTCTTAGCCCCTCTCAGACAGGAAAGTTAACCCCTCCCTTTATCCCCTAAAAAATAAATCTGATTTAGCTAAAGTAGAAAGGTGAATGTATAAAAAGAAAAGTCTTCCTCAAGTCTTTCTTTGCCCCAGTCAGTATACAATGCAGGTCCAGTAGCCACTGAGTATGGCATAGAGGCAGCTATCTACTCCCTGTGCCTTTGAGGAGATACAACTAGTTGGGATCTCAGAACATACACATACACCCACATATACACACATACACACATACACACACACACACAGTGTGACATGGAAGCAGGTTGTCATAGGGACTTCCTGGATTTGATTTCACCTCCACAATTTTGAGTTGTGTGACCTTGGACAAGCCACTGAATCTCTCTGTGGGTATCAGTTTCCTCAGCTATGAAGTTGAAATAATAATAGGATCTACTATAGGGGACTATAAGGATTCGATGAGCTAATGTATAAAATCACTGAGCACATACCTGGAACACAGAAAGTACTTGATAAATAATAATATTATATTCCCTTTCCCATTGGCATAAAATTTGTAGCTTATGTTATATATTCAAGACTTCAGTGAAGAAGGGAATGGTGGTAATTTGATGCCGGGAAGAAAAATATTTTATATATATTACATATATATATAATGTATTAGATAATATAATGTAATATATATAATGCAGTATATATAATAATATATAATATAATGCATTATATAATATAATGTAATATATATTATAATATATATTATATATATATATCATTGTATATATATATATTTCATTAACATTTTGACTTTGTCTTGGATAATCTGGCAAAATTTTGACCCTGCTTCAGAAGTATGCTATGAGAAGATACCAGATTGGAATAGTGGGATTTAGAGAAAGTCAGGTATTTCCCAATTTAAGCTTTGGTAACAGAGAAGTTTTGGAAAATAAACACCCTTAAACTACACCTTTTTATGGTTATTTAATTTAATTTAATTTAATTTTTTAAGATTTTATTTTTTTAAGCGCGGGCTGGGAACCAAAGTGTCCCAGGTTCGATTCCCAGCCAGGGTACATTCCTGGGCTGCAGGCCAGAACCCCCAGCAACCGCACATTGATGTTTCTCTCTCTCTCGCTCTCTCTCCCCCTCCCTTCCCTCTCTAAAAAATAAATAAAATCTTTAAAAAAAAAGATTTTATTTTTTTAAATTTTATTTTAATCATTGTTCAAGTACAGTTTTCTCCCTTTTACTCCCATTCCATCCCACCCACCCATCCCTCCCCACTTCCCTCCCATTACCACTCCCCCCCTAGTTTTTGTCCATGTGTCCTTTAAATTTGTTCCTGTAAACCCTTCCCAATCTCCCCTGAAATTCCCTCTTCTCTCCCCTCTGGTCACTGTCAGCCTGTTCTCTATTTCAGTGTCTTTGACTATATTTTGCTTGTTTCTTTGTTTTGTTGTTCAGATTCCTGTTAAAGGTGAGATCATATGGTATTTGTCTTTCACTGCCTGGCTTATTTCACTTAGCATAATGCTCTCTCATTCCATCCATGCTATCCCAAAGGGTAGGAGCGCCTTCTTTCTTTCTGCTGCATAGAATTCCATTGTGTAAATGTACCATAGTTTTTTGATCCATTCATTTACTGATGGGCATCTAGGTTGCTTCCAGCACCTAGCTATTGTAAATTGCGCTGCTATGAACATCGGGGTGCAAAGGTTTTTTGGATTGGTGTTTAAGGGCTCTTAGGATATAGTCCCAGCAGTAGAATTGCTGGGTCAAAAGGCAGATCCATTTTTAGTTTTCTGAGGAAGTTCCATACTGATTTCCATAGTGGTTGTACCAGTCTGCAGTCCCACCAACAGTGCACTGGAGTCCCCTTTTCTCCACAACCTCTCCAACACTTGTTGTTTGTTGCTTTGTTTATGATGGCCATTCTGACTGGTGTGAAGTGGTATCTCACTGTGGTTTTAATTTGCATCTCTCTGATAGCTAGCAATATTGAACATCATTTCATGTGTCTTTGGATCTTCTGTATGTCCTCCTTGGAGAAGTGCCTGTTCAAGTGCTTGGCCCATTTTTTAATTGGGTTGCTTGTCTTCTTAGAGTGGAGTCATGTAAGTTCTTTATATATTTTGGAGATTAAACCCTTGTCTGAGGTATCATTGGCAAATATGTTTTCCCATACAGTTGGTTCTCTTTTTTATTTTGATACTGTTTTCTTTAGCTGTGCAGAAGCTTTTTATTTTGATGAGGTCCCATTTGTTTATTCTTTCCTTTATGTCCCTTGCTCTAGGAGACATGTCAGTAAAAATGTTTCTGCGTGAAATATCTGAGATTTTCCTACCTACGTTCTCCTCTAGGACTTCAATGGTGTCACGGTTTATATTTAAGTCTTTTATCCACCTTGAATTTGTTTTTTTATAAGATGTAAGTTGGTGCTCTAGTTTCATTTTTTTGCATGTAGTTGTCCTGTTCTCCCAACACCATTTGTTGAAGAGGCTATTTTTACTCCATTTTATGTTGCTGCCTCCTTTGTCAAATATTAATTGACTGTAGAGACTTGGGTTTATTTCTGGGCTCTCTGTTCTGTTCCATTGGTCCATGTGCCTGTTTTTATGCCAATACCAGGCTGTTTTGATTACAGTGGCCTTGTAGTATAGTTTAGTGTCAGGTATTGTGATCCCTCCCACTTTACTCTTTCTCAAAATTGCAGCTGCTATTCAGGGTCGTCTATGGTTCCATATAAATTTTTGAAGTGTTTGTTCTATATCTCTAAACTACACCTTTTAATCCAAAGAAGTCTGCCCTCTAAATTATAGGGGACTGTGTGTGTTTCTATTCATATATGTAAAAAACACAAAAATGACAAAACAGCTGATATTTTTCACTTGAAAAAAATGATTCACCTCAGGGTTCCTTTAAATGGCAAACATTTGTCCTGGACTTAAAATAGGATTCAATTTACCTAAATCCATTTCTCACACAAATTTTTATATGTATGCCCAATGCATAAAGCAAGACTTGCCCATATTATAAGATAGAGCAGAAAATTGCTGATATCCATCTCCATTTTGTCACCATTTTCCACCCAGTCTCTTATTATTCTGTGGCCACCTACAGACAAAGTCAGTCAATCTCCATATTCTTAACAAACAGTAAACATTATACTAACTCAGACATTCAATTCTTTTCAATTACCATTCATTCCTTAATGGCAACATAAAGACCACTTTCTGCCTAGTACCTGGTGGAATATTCACTTATCCAACCACTTATCCAACAGAACCCTGAAAATATAGAAAGAATGAGTAAATTTTGCCTATGAGTAGGCAAGAAGAGAAAAGTTAATTCTCTTTTTCTCCCACCAGATCCACCCTTCATTGTGCTCTGCACCTCAAGAGGCCTTCTCTTATGGAACATTTATATCCACTGCTCACTAACCGTTTGCCAAATAAAACTAGCCAGAGGAAAGGGCAATTGGTCTCTTTTTTTCATTTCATCCATGAAATCAGAAACCTTTTCTCCCTTGTATTCCTCCTGACTCATGAACCATGTTAAACAAAACACCATTGGATATTGGTTTTGGTTAATTTGTGTATTTATCCATTTGGAAAAATTGTTTAGTATCAATTATATTCCAGGCATTCTTCTGGGTGCTGGGATTACAGGAGTAAACAAACCAGACTCCTTCCCCTTCCTTTCCAAAAATCCCTGCACTCATAGAGTTCACAGTCTTAAACAAACAAAATTAGTAAAATATCTAGTTAAAATGTGGGGTGACAGTGTATTCCAATACAAAAGAAGTTGGTTCCCTCAAGTTTTACTTTCATTAGGAGGATAATAAAGTGTTTATAATTTATAAAAATTGACCAAATTGGAAATGTTAGCATTACATTTATTCATGTGTTTATCTATCACACTGTTCCTGATTCCAAAAAAGAATTTGAGGGAACTTACTATGAATGACACAGGAATTTATTGCTGTAATTTCTTACCCATAAGTTTCACCAAAAGCTAAATTATGTACTTACTGAAGGAGAAGTGTAAGGTTCAACAGTCAAGACATTGGCTTTCTACCTGGGGTAATTTCTCTTCAATTGTTAGAAACAGCCACAAGGTGGTGGTAATGAGGTCTTAGCCCACGGGTGTCCAACCCCGGGCCCCTGTGCTACTTGCAGCCCAGGATGGCTATGAATGCAGCCCAACACAAAACCATAAATTTACTTAAAACTTTTTCCGTTTCTGCTCATCAGCATTTGTTAGTGTTTATGTATTTAATGTGTGGCCCAAGACAACTCTTCTTCCAGTGTGGCCCAGAGATGCTAAAAGGTTGGACAATCCTACCAGGACTATAATCATATCAGATGGTCAGGTTGATATTGTAGGTATGGTTACTTGAAATGAAGGTACACTGTACTTCTCTAACTACAAAATTTTGTTTCTCAAAACCCTTGTGTCAAAAGTCATGATTAAAGAACTTAGGATGCTTTCATGAAACTTCATAAGACTGAGTTTTTTTAAGATTTTATTTATTTACTTTTAGAGAGGGGACAGGAGGGAGAAAGAGGGGGAGAGAAACATCTGTGTGTGGTTGCCTTTCATGCGCCCCCTACTGGGGACCTGGCCTGCAACCTAGGCATGTGCCCTGATTGGGAATTGAATTGGCAAGCTGGCACTCAATCCACTGAGCCACCCCAGCTGGGGTAGAAGGTTGAGATCTTGAATGAGCCCATCAGTACCCTCATTTATTAATTCAGCACCTTTATTGAGTGGCCTCTCAGTCCTCAGCATTATGAAAAATATTAAAAATAAAGTCATGTTTACAAAAACATGCAATTAAGGAAGCATCCTAAATAGAAGGAAAAGGCAGTAACACTTTTCACATTCTAACTTGTTAATAATGGGAACTATGGAATTACTTTTCACTTACCATCCCTTGTTTGATAGATACTTTTCAGGGTCTCTTTCCTTTAAAATTTATATGAAATGCTTATAATTTTGGTTTGCATTAAATATGGGGATAATAATAGCACTTATCTCAAATAGTTGCTGTAAGAATTCAGTGAGACAATGCACTTAGCAGAATACCTGGCATGTGGTAAGAAATATGTTAGTCATCATCATAATTGTTATCATCATCATGATCATTGTCTTCATTATTTTTATTAATTGATTGATTTTTTTAGAGAAAGAAAGAGAGAGAGAAACATCAATTTGTTCTTCTACTTAGTTATGCATTCATAGGTGGATTCCTGTGTGTGCCCTGACCGAAGATTAAACCCACAATGTTGGTGTATTAGGATGATGTTCTGTCCAACTGAGCTACCTGGCCAGGGCTTGTCTTCATTATCATCATCATCATCATCATCATCATCATCACCATCAGAAAAATAAATACCAAGTTAGCCTGTATATACCAGAAATTGCAATAAAGGCAATTCAGAATTGGGGAGGAGTTACCACTTTCTCTTTATTAACAAAATGTGGCAATGCTCTAAACTCTTCATCAGAACTTTAAAGAGGAGACATTTGTTTGTTTTTGCTTTGTTTTGAATTTAAAGGCCTTGTCTCAGGAGGATTTCTCCAGTGTGGTACCTCTGGACATAGAACAATGTTCCCCCTAGGGAACTCAATTTCAGTTTAGATAGCAGAGTAGGTAAGATTGTAAGACCACTCTTAGACCAGCCTCCTCCCCACATACAATGATTTTATGTTATTTTTGTCTTCCTTTGAAACATAGAACTTCTCTTGGGACTGGGGCTACCCACAGAGGGAGGCCAAGAGAAGCAGTGAGAAACTGTTTGCAGCCTCCCTTGAGGAAGCTCCTTCATTCTCTTTGTACCTGTAGGGCCTTTAGTGAATGAGATTTCTCCCTGGGACTTGAAGTCAAAAACCCAGAGAATTAAGGAGGTATGTCCTCCATACTGCCCAGTCTCCTCCAGAGCAGAAGCACCCTCTGGGCCATCTTCATTAGTATGACCTGTGCAATCACACAGGGTCTAATGCTAGAAGGACCCTGTGCTTGCTTTAATGCTCTTCTGTCTCTGTCTTGAAATTCTTAATGTTTGAACAAGGGGCCCACCATTTTCATTTTGCATTGGACCCCTAAAATTATATAGTCAGTCCTATCTGCACCAAAAAGTTTCTAAACACTGAGTGGCCCTTGTTCTTAATTTTTCTCATTTCTGCTGTTACTTAGCAGACTTCCCACCCTTGAGTCCAACTAAGTGATGGTGGCTCAGTGGACACCAGCTTTCTGACTAACCTGAACTCTGAGGATTGCTTTGGAGGTATTTTCATAAGTACAACTTCTTCCTCTTTAATATTTTCTCTAAACTAAAAAAAGTTATTATAATGATAATGATAATAATAATAATAATGCTTGAAGCACTGATGACCAATAAGGTACCTTGCAGTGAATTAAGACAAAAGAGGCAGCATAGGAAGTCAGAAAGCTTTGGCCTCTGTGTCCAACTTGGGAAAGTGACAGATATTCTGCCCTGCCTTAGTTTATTCAGCAATGAATTACTGCCACAGAATGTCTAGAAAAGTAAAAGCAATAGAAATACTCTTAGAAAGTTCACATTTCATCATTTCTATTACTTGAACTAAGCAACTTTACCAACTTTAATGCCATGACATTGAGTAGGTATCTCTCTCTCTCTTTCTCTCTCTCTCTCTCTCTCTCTCTCGCTCTCTCGCTCTCTCTCTCTCTCTCCTTACACAGCAATGTAGGTCAGATGTATTCCAAATTCACAGATCGCAAAACATTGAGGCAGAAAAAGTGTAATTTGGGCAGAAGTGCAATTAGAATCCAGGTTTTCAGATACCTGCTCCAATATTCATGTTTCTGAAAAGGCATGTGTAAACCATTTGGATTTTTTAACTCCTATTCTGAGTACATACAAAGAGTGTTTCTCAACAGTGGCACTATTGAACTTGGGGACTGGCTAATCCTCTCTTCTCAGGAGCTGTCCTGTGCATTGTTGGAGGTTTAGCAGCAGCTTCTACCCACTAAATGGCAGTAGCAACCCTCCCTGCCCCCCACATAGGTGTGATGATAAAAAATGTCTCCAGACATTGCCACTTGTCCCAGGGGAGAGGGGAGAAACACATCCAGCTGATACCATTACACAAGAGCAGTTCACTATGTAAAGGAACTCTTTGGTGAATTCTTTAGTAAACTACAAAACTCTCTGCAAATTTCTATTTCCACATACTGGATTTTCCTAAACTAGGAGATACCTTATTTTCAAAAGAGAAAACCACTGATTTTGGTTGTGTGAGTAATAACCTAGAAAATGTAGAATGATTGATATGCTTTTGTTTTCCCTCAAAATATTATGTCCATGGAAGTAATGTCACAAAGATTCAACACAATATTTACAGTGCACATATTAGGACAGATTAAACTTTAGAAAACCAAAAAATTCCTCTTGGAGATTTAGTTACAGTCAAGTATCCTAAGATTGAACTGTTTCCAGTTTTCATTCCCCTAGATACTCTGAATTCACTTTTAAGGCAGGAAACCTAGAACTTCCTGTATCTAAAGGAGTGTTAAAAAACCTTGTTCTTTGAGATGGCTAGAGTCAAATCCCCACTTGGCAGATTAGGAAATAAAAATTAAGAAGTAGAAGTGACAAACAAGCAGATTGCAAGCCTTTTTATCTGGTCCTTAAAGCAACCCTATAAGGTACACATTGCCTCAGCCAAATGGAACGTAATGTTTATCATCCAAACTGGGATAATTCTGAAAGTGAAAGGAGGCACAAGAAATGGCTTTTCTTGGACAATGGGTAAAAAGTGAATTGTCCTGGGCAAACCAGAATGCATGGTTATCCTAACCTTAGATCACTCATAGAAACATACCATTACCAAATGCCTGCTGTATTAGTTAGCCCAAAATCTTAGTGGCTTAAAATAATGGTCATTTATTATTTATCGCCCATCTGTAGGTTAGCTGTCATTCAGCTGATCTAGACTGGGCTCAACTGGGCAGCTCTGTAGTAGGCAAGAAGGCTCTGCTTCTTATTTCACATATGTGAGTCAACTAGGGCAATTTTATTCCACATATCTTTTATCTTTCTTGGACCAGTAAACTAGCTAACACATGTTTTTCTCATGGCAGTGACAAAGGTAAAGATAGCAAGCATAAATGCATGAGTTTTCTTAACACATAGGCTAAAATTGGTGCTCTACCACTTCTACCCACCTGCCATTGGCCAAAGAAAGTCACATGGCCAAGCCCAAAGTTAACAGGCAGAGAAATAAACTCCCCACAATGAGGCCATGATAAAAGGTATGCATGCAAGAAGAAATTAATAACTGGAGC
Organism: Phyllostomus hastatus; assembly: GCF_019186645.2. Taxonomy (NCBI): domain Eukaryota; kingdom Metazoa; phylum Chordata; class Mammalia; order Chiroptera; family Phyllostomidae; genus Phyllostomus; species Phyllostomus hastatus. The sequence goes on along the minus strand of NW_025333984.1, from coordinate 10,652,682 downwards.
ACTTATTTAATCTAACAGATGTATTTTGCCCATCCCAATTCCATCACCACCACAACCCCACACACATATACACATCTCAAAAGGAGGAGGTCTGTTTGGCTTCATATGATATGGCATGATGCTGACTCAGTTCATGACACACAGTCATGTAAATTTCAGAATCTAGAATCGGTTTCAAATTTTCATAAGTACTCCAAAAACTGGAAGCTTTTCCAGTTGAGTATAAATTTCCACAACCAATTGGCACCCAGAATTCCTCAATAAAATTCTCAGGTCTGCTCACACTCATAACCCCTCCCCAACTAAGGCTGGGAGGCAGGGCCAGTTTTAGGTTTGGGATTCATCTCTCCTGGACTTGCCTGTGCTGTTTCACAGTGACAGTTCTTAACCTTCCAAGAAGGATAAAAAAGTTTACATTAATAAAAATATCAACATTTTCTTTGGGAGGCAATCTGAAATAATTCTCAGTAAATTAATGCTTCCCATCAGAGACTTTGCAATTTATAAGAATCTTACTTACTTTGTGAGAAGTAGGAAGCCCTGTGATTTCCATCACCAGTTTTCAAGCCCATTCAGATCCCACCAGGGGATAATTACTTCCTAAGATAAACCCATCCAAAAGAAATATATTTGTTATGATTCAATTCTCTCACAGCCTGAGGAAGACTCTGATATGGTGGATGAAGCCCTAGCAGGATAAGAAACACCATTCCCCATCACTTGGCTGTGTGATATTGGGCTGTTCACTAAATCTCTATGATTCCTCAGTTTCATAGCCTATGGAGTAACACCCTACATCTCTGCTCACCTGAGGAAGATGTGTAGAATATTCACTACATCTTTGCCTAAAAGGATCTAGAATCCTATGTGCCTCTACCTCTAAGAAAAGGAATTATTTCTATATTAATTTCTCACTCTGGATACTAAATATAACATTACTGTCTTAAGAGCATAAATAAATATCAGGCAGATGCCTTATGAACAGAATTTAGGGCTTAAATTACTAAAATAACAAAAGGTCCCATTATTGAACAATCTATCTCTAATAGACCAAAGCTAAGACAATTTCAGCAAGTTATTAGGGGCCTGTAGACACTTCAAGAGTAATATTATTACCACCCACAATTCTCAGGGAGCAGGTCTTTGGAAAGATAGGAATTTTGTTGTTATTGTGGTTGTTTCTCAACCACAATACCTCCCTTTCCCACTGTGCATCAATTGTGTGGTTTGGTGAGGGGTCCAGGAGAACTGACTACTCCCTATTCTCAGCTCTGTGAATGTGGCATAATCTTGTCTCCCTTGCCATGGTGATTGGTTCAGGTAACTCAGGTCTAAGCATGACATTACTTGGCCACAGGATTTGATCATGAATTGTTATGTGATTCAGGATGAACCAATAACACAAGAAGATGCAAGGCATATGTGAACACAAGAAATGCTACAGATATTTTGCCATCGTATGGGAAGCAGGAAAGGGAGAGTGAAAGAAATTAGGTCTTTGATGAAACTTTTTAACTAGAGTTTAATCATTTCTCAAGCCAGTCTTACTTCTGTTCTTTCCACTTATGTGAGCCAATGCATCTCCGTTATTGTTTGTACCAGTTTTAGTGGGTTTTGTCTTAGCTGAAGTATGAAGCATCCTAACTGACATAGGAACTGAATAAATCAAGTGCATGGTCACTAGCCCTCAGGATAACTAAAGGGGGCAGTGTGAAAGTGCTTGATCCAGAGAAAAAAGGTTGGAAGAAGGGGACTAAAAGTAGAAGGTCACCTCCAAGTAATTGTACCCCCCAAAATCTCCTGGAGATGTGTTTGGGGCAAAAAATGAATTCCAAATACTTTCACCATCCATAAAAAGCAAGCCAATCTGAAAATGATTTAAGATAACCAATTGCTTCCCTGGTCACTGTTTACTTGGTGTGACTGTCTCCTCCTGGAAGTTGCCATGGATCCATTTCTGGGACAATAAAACCCAAGTTCATAAGGCTTCTCTTCTGACTCATACATATATTCCTACAAGAAGCAGTTCCAAGGCCCATGCCTGGCATTTCAACTCCTCAGGGATGTGGCTTGATAACCACATAGAGAATTTCTATAGAGGTTTTTGGAAGGAGTGGTATAATAAAGAAGATGAGATAATAGAAAATTAAGATGGAGGACCCAAGTTTCTTAGATGTCATACCCAACCTAAGTCTCCAGATATGGCTGGACCTTATTCTTTCAAAGGAATCCAGGAATGGAAGTACAAAAGATAACTACAAAGAATTACTAATACATAGATTATTTCCTTGATTACAGTGTAGGCTGAGGTATGGACAGTTTTTCTGTTCCTAAAATAATCCTGCCTCATAGAATCATAAAACCATAGAATAGTAGAGCAGGAAGAATCCTTAGAAAACATCCTGTTCTCTTTTCTTTTTAATGGCTTGAGATTAAATGGCCAGGATAATAAAAGTTCCTTACTTCAGATATTTAAACAACCTCCTCTGTACTACTATGGTCCCTGGTGCTTACTGTTTTCACAGGACTTACCAGGTTGCACTGTCATTGCCAGTGAAAACATCTGCTCCTCCTCTAAACTTGAAATGTATTGAAAGCAGAAATTGTCTTGCTTCTTTATTCCCTGATGTCTAGCAGAATTTGTCATAAAGCTGGTGGTCAAATGTTCATTGAAAAAATCAA